>NC_064625.1:86075558-88588058 GCF_023898315.1 Schistocerca nitens | reverse complement strand
GGTTAAGTCCTCTCTCGGTCATGGGTGTGTATATCGTCCGTAGTGTAAGTTAATGGCTCTGAGCCCTATGGGACTTAACATCTATGGTCATCAAAATGGTTCAAATGGCTCTGAGCACTAGCACTATGGAACTTAACATCTATGGTCATCAGTCCCCTAGAGCTTAGAACTACCTAAACCTAACTAACCTAAGGACATCACACAACACCCAGTCATCACGAGGCAGAGAAAATCCCTGACCCCGCCGGGAATCGAGCCCGGGAACCCGGGCGCGGGAAGCGAGAACGCTACCGCACGACCACGAACTGCGGACGTAGCGTAAGTTAAAGTTAGATTAAGCAGCGCGTAAGCTTAGGGACCGATGACCTAAGCAGTTTGGTCCCATAAGACCTTACCACAAATTTCGAAAAATTTCCGTTTGCAAAGTTGGCACATAAACTGTATCCTGTAGGCTTTAAAGCCTGTAACGACTGCAGACGATACGGGCGTAGTTGAAAGCGTCTCCTTGAGTCACACAAACGTCACTAGAACTGCTAATTCACGACTAGCCTTCCAGATCGATGTCCCTCTCTCACTTGTTCAACACGGTCTTCAGTCACTCTTGGTCGTTCCAATCTCTCCCCAAGCAAAGGTATACAAACAAAACTGTCTGAGTTGCTGTTTCACATATTGTGTTTTTTATAGTTGTTAGTTGAATGTAATAAATGCTATAAAGCCTTGAAGCAAGTATATTCATTTTGAAAGACGCTACGTTTTCGAAACTTTCCCTCGCTGACCCCTCCCCTCAATGTAATGAAATTAAACAAAATCATCGCCTACTACATTTTCGCTGTTGATAAAGTAAACCTTGAGCATCAGGCGTGATATTTTATTACTTCTTAACTACTAAATGTATTCGGAAAAATTTTGCAGTCATTATCCGGGTCATATACCTCTAAATGTACCTGCAAAATTGCATCACTGTAAGAGACAGAGTTCAGGAAATACTATGTAATGAACAGTGACAGACTTCGAAATCTAGTATCTCTTACATAAGAGTGCAAATTGCCTATATTATATCCATCCGGAATCTGGAATGGAAATGTTTGTGGTTTTCTGCAGTCACAGCGGCTGCCTGTAAACACTAGTTGGCTTTAGAGCGACGCAATTTGGGATCTCGCACATCAGATGCGAAATAATTTACAAGGGACCTTCAGTAACTAAAGTAACACACTTTCTTCTCTGCCAGTGTCTGCTGAAAAAAAATTAAGAATATGTTGTGAGGCATCATGGAATATTCCCACTTCAGACCCTATAGTTTCATGAAGTTCCGATAGGTGGTGGTGATGTACGTAGCCTTCAAAATGGTGCCTGTAACGGAGGTACGTTCCAAGCAGAGACTAATCATTCAGTTTCTTTTGGCGGAAAATCTGAGCATCACAGATATTCGAAGGTTTTGTGGCGGCCTTCGTAGCGACAACACTTCGCTGTAGAAACGGCCTACGAAGTCACCGCCACACTTTTAATAGCGGGCCGACCGGTCCGCTGGAACAGTGAACAGAAAGATGAAACCCCAAACACTCGGATTAAATGAAAGTCGGTACTTATCTTTATTAACGACGATACAGAACACAGTGGTGAACATGGTCTACAGAAATCTGTCTAGTTCGAGTCGGAGCGGCTTGGTCAGCGTCGGCTGACGACAAACAACAACTCTGCTGCGATGAACACACAACTGACTAGCAGGTACACAATTCGGTGGCGAGTATACAACTGAGCGGCGAATCCAGAACTGTCCTAGCGCTCGCGACTCCAGCGCTTAAGAAGCCAGAAGCCAGCGGTGGCGCGCGCAGACTTGCGGCGATTTCCTGTATCGCTGGCGCTGCTTATGCGGACGGCGTCCGTACTTTGATGCTGCCAACCTTTTGGCAGCGGGCTCGAGTGGCATTACTGGCTAGGATATAACAGAAGGCGCTTGCAGAATGTCTAAAGACACCTGGCGGCCGGCCGGGGTGGCCGAGCGGTTTTAGGTGCTTCAGGCTGGAACCATGCGACCGCCACGCTCGCAGGTTCGAATCCTGCCTCGAGCATGGATGTGTGTAATGTCCTTAGGTTAGTTAGGTTTAAGTAGTTCTAAGTTCTAGGGGACTGATGTTTCAGCTGTTAAGTCCCATGGTGCTCAGAGCCATTTGAACAATTTTTGACACCTGGCAATGAACAAAAGCACGGAGAGTAGTTCAGCGAGCCATCATCGCCCAAAGGTCGCGTAAACCTGTCCGACCTCATCCGCGCCGACCGGTCGGCCGCACCCGTGACTCCAACAGTGTCGGAACGTGCGGACACTCTCACATAAGGTCATTGACAGACGAGTATCATACACCTCGCTACACTACTAGACATTGCTGACACACTGATCCACCGGTTGAGTTATTCAGAAACGTGTGTCCGCAGGGTTCCACACCGCCTAACAGAAAACTTTAAAGAGCAACGAAGGACCATCTGTGCGGAATTACGTCGGCGCTTGCAGGCTAGTTGTGGCAATTTTTTGTCGAACAGCGTCACAGGAGATGAAACATGGGTTCATCAGTTAGAACCGGAAACTAAACGGCAAGTCAAGGAGCGGCACCACAGTGGCACCACACCATGTCTCCTCCTAAGAAAGTGTTCAAAGCCGCACTCTCAATAGGTAAACCGAGCGAGGTGGCGCAGTGGTTAGCACACTGGACTCGCATTCGGGAGGACGACGGTTCAATCCCGTCTCCGGCCATCCTGATTTAGGTTTTCCGTGATTTCCCTAAATCCTTTCAGGCAAATGCCGGGATGGTTCCTTTCAAAGGGCACGGCCGATTTCCTTCCCCATCCTTCTCTAACCCGAGCTTGCGCTCCGTCTCTAATGACCTCGTTGTCGACGGGACGTTAAACACTAATCTCCTCCTCCTCCTCCTCAATAGGTAAAGTCATGGCGACGATCTTCTGTAGCTCTGTCGAGGCTATTCTATTTGATTTCCTCCGTCATGGTGCAACGATCAACTATGAAGAGGACTGTGTTACCCTCAAGAAACTGAAGAAATTACTTGAGCGTGGCCGGCCGCTGTGGACGAGCGGCTCCAGGCGCTTCAGGCCGGAACCGCGCTGCTGCTACGGTCGCAGGTTCGAATCCTGCCTCGGGCACGGATGTGTGTGGTTAGGTTTAAGTAGTTCTAAGTCTAGGGGACTGATGACCTCAGATGTTAAGTCCCACAGTGCTTAGAGCCACTTGAACCATTTTGCACTTGAGCGTGTTAGTGTCCACAGAAATGGAAACGATCTTCTCCACGATTAGGCGTCACGCAAGTCTGCCCACCCGAGAGGAGCTGATACAACTTCATTGGACTATTCTTCCTCATCCACCTTACAGCCCGAATCTCGCACCTTCCGCCGGATCATATTGGGATTGGCCAAATGAAAGACGCATTCCGCGGGAAGCAGTACGTGTATCATGCGAAGGTTATTGATTCTGGAAGACGTTGGCTCTGATGTCGACCAGTAGAGTTTGTAATGGTTCTTTATTTGTGTGACCGTTACGGCACTCCAACCCCAGTGCTCGATACCAGTAATATCGTACTACTTTTCTGCGAAGTAACAGACATATTTTTGTGACAATATTCACATTTGGTTTTATTAATGTATAGGTACTCCGATGTGTCGATATACAGGGTGATCAAAAAGTCAGTATAAATTTGAAAACTTTATAAACCACGGAATAATGTAGACAGAGAGGTAAAAATTGACACACATGCTTGGAATGACATGGGGTTTTATTTGAACCAAAAAAAAAACAAAGTTCACAAAATTTCCGACAGATGGCGCTGGACAGCAAAACGTCAGTAACTGCTAACGTGACGGGTGAGAGCTACGCCGATATGTTACAGAAACGCGTCAGCCCCAGCCTGGCTTGCTGGAATGTACGATGTTTACTCAGGATGGCGCTCCACCCCATATTGCTAGACGCGTGAAAGATCTCTTGCGCGCGTCGTTTGGTGATGATCGTGTGCTCAGCCGCCACTTCGTCATGCTTGGCCTTCCAGGTCCCCAGACCTCAGTCCGTGCGATTATTGGCTTTGGGGTTACCTGAAGTCGCAAGTGTGTCGTGATCGACCGACATCTCTAGGGATGCTGAAAGACAACATCCGACGCCAATGCCTCACCATAACTCCGGACATGCTTTACAGTGCTGTTCACAACATTATTCCTCGAATACAGCTATTGTTGAGCAATGATGGTGGGCATATTGAGCATTTCCTGTAAAGACCATCATCTTTGCTTTGTCTTACTTTGTTATGCTAATTATTGCTATTCTGGTCAGATGAAGCGCCATCTGTCGGACATTTTTGAACTTTCGTATTTTTTTTTGTTATAATAAAACCCCATGTCATTCCAAGCATGTGTGTCAATTTGTACCTCTTCTTCTACATTATTCCGTGATTTATTCAGTTTTCAAATTTGTACTGACTTTTTGATCACCCTGTATATCGATACATCGGAGTACCTATAAATGAATGAAAGCAAATGTGAATATTGTCACAAAAATATGTCTGTTACTTCGCAGAAAAGTGATATGGTTCTTGTGTGTATTCATTTCTGTGAGACTGTCATAATCTTTGACTTACTTGTAACCGTTTTGGCGCGAATGTGCACAGAGCAGTCTTTGTTTAACTTTCCAGAAGTTAAGTTGTTATTACGCTTTGTTAAAGAACAGTCAAGTCTTGTGTTTGGTTAAAAGTGGAAATTAAATATATGATGATTGATACAAAACTGTTTTCTTGATGATGTGACAATTAAGAAGAAGTATATGTGAATTTACAAGAAGTTTAATAAAAATGTCGATCGTGAACACCAAGTCAAAAATTATTTCTACCATACCATTGTTCTGATCTTGGATTGTTTGATCATTAAGAATTTTCTGAAAAATGCATTTATTAGGTCTTCAGATATTGCTAAAATACAGATCTGAACATTCTAGCAGTCAAAGTGGAATCACCCTAGAATCAACAAGATGAGCCATACCAACTTCGACGAAATCTACGTGGAAATCCATTCAAGATAAGTGCCAAAATTAATCACTTTTGCCAGCCGGTGTGGCCGTGCGGTTCTAGGCGCTTCAGTCTGGAACCGCGTGACCGCTACGGTCGCAGGTTCGAATCCTGCCTCGGGCATGGATGTGTGTGATGTCCTTATGTTAGTTAGGTTTAAGTAGTTCTATGTTCTAGGGGACTGATGACCACAAAGTCCCATAGTGCTCAGAGCCATTTGAACCATTAATCACTTCTTTACAGCGACTTCATTATTTCCATTCTGACGACGCCTTCCACAGTCAATAATTTTGTTATTGCCCGATAAAGCGAACATATGCTGCGTGAGCAACATTATTAATCTGATTTCTAACCTACTTTGCAAGTGGTGGTATTGTTAGAAGTTCATAGAGCCCCCCCCCCAGTAACCTCGCGCGAGGCTGTCTCGTTGAGTGGAGATATTAGTTTTGCAGCTAAAATAGTGGAGAATAATACAGTGTACAGGAATCCTGGATAAAACCAACCTGAATTCAGAAAAAAAGTGTGTTGCATTACTTATTGAATGCTCCTCGTAAATTATACAGTAGTGTAAATAAGGCTTTGTCAGCATTCGCGGCGGCTGCACCTAGGAGAGCAGTTGCGAGCGGCCGTTGTGACGTGCGTACTGGAGACTCCAGCTCCGGCGCTGGAGGGTATTAATGCCGCGTCAGGTGAGAACACGGCGCCGTCTGGAGTCGGCTATTTCTCAGCCGTCACGGCGCCGCCCCTGTAACGTCTTAACGCAATGCCGCGAGAAATGGGAGCGCAGCTCTCAGTGCCGCCCTCTGGCGCACAAAAGACGCGGCGCGAGGCGGTAGCGCCGAGAAGGGTCTCGTACTCCAGCGTGTATCGCGCCTCGTAGAAGGTAACTGTGAAGAAAGAGTAAGTAACAGAAGCAATACTTCAGTTAGTCGATGAGGAAGGACGTACAGAAATGTTGAGGAAAATTGAAAAAAATGCGAAGAAACAATGGGTAACAGATGCAATACTTCAGTTAATCGATCAAAGAAAGACCCTCAAAAATGTTGAGGGAAATTGAGGAATGCGAAGAAACAATGAGTAACAGAAGCAATATTGCAGTTAATCGATCAAAGAAGGAAGTACAAAAATCTTGAGGGAAGTTGAAGAATACATGAAGAATACAAAGAAACAATGGGCAGCAGAAGCAATACTTCAGGTAATGGATGAAAGAAGGAAGTACAAAAATGTTGAGGGAAATTCAGAAATACAGAATTACATATCGTCTAGGAATGAAATAAATGGGAAGTTCAGAGTAGCTAAGGCGAAATGGCTACATGAAAAATGTGAAGAATTCTATAAAGTAGTAATTGTTGGAAGGACTGGGTTAGCATATAAAAAAAATTAGCCTTCGGTGAAATTGAAAGGAAGGGCTGAAACATTAATAAGACTGCAATGGGATTCCACTGTTATATGCAGTGGAGAGAGGTGATAGGGGGAAAGAGTCCACTGGAGGCCTCTATGATGACGAAGACTTGTCTGACGACGTCATGGAAGAAGAAACAGGAGTCGACAGAGAAGAGTTTGGGGATCCAGTGTTAGAAGATCTTTGTAGTTCTTAAGATCAAATAAGGCAGAAGGGATAGATAAAGTCGTTGGAGGAAGTGGCAACACAACGCCTGTTGGCATAGTGGGTAGAAGGTATGAGACTCGGCGATGTAGCATTCCATTCAAGATGCCGACAAGATTATATTGGCTTTAGGAACGGTAGACTCATCAAAGAGGCGATCCTAACGTTGCAGTTGATAATGGAAGCAACACCGAACGGAAACCAAAGATTCGTTGATAGGATAATCTTTTATAGCATGGGTACTGAACTGTAGTAATGAAATGTTTGGTCCTTATTACCTTTAAAGATCGTACAATTTAAGAAAAGAAAACTACCGTAGTTACCTTCATCCCATGTATGGGGTGAAGTTGACGGATTGTCTGTCATGTGATAATTGTGGATGGTTTATGACTCTAAGGTGACTTTGACCCAACTGAAGAAGTAAGTTGGCATTGTAATTAAATTTCAATATTAAATTCACAGTAACCCGCAAAGAAAGTTTAAGGACAAAGAATGTTATCGCAATTTTGCTTTACAAAATTCCGAAAAAAACATACACTCCTTTTGCTCAGCATTGAAAACTGCCTGACCGCTTTGTCTTTACCATAACATCATGAATTTTGTTTATCGTAGATTCTTTTTGAATTTTATTCACTCGACCATCTTGTTAATGCTTAGTCTTCCATTTAAAATCTCTGTGAGAGATTGTTCTAAGCCGGCCGAAGTGGCCGTGCGGTTAAAGGCGCTGCAGTCTGGAACCGCAAGAACGCTACGGTCGCAGGTTGGAATCCTGCCTCGGGCATGGATGTTTGTGATGTCCCTAGGTTAGTTAGGTTTAACTAGTTCTAAGTTCTAGGGGACTAATGACCTCAGCAGTTGAGTCCCATAGTGCTCAGAGTCATTTGAACCATTTTTTGATTGTCCTAAAAGATTCAGGGAATATTTTGAATTCACCCGATTTACTTTTCAGATACGCGGCATTTTCACGCTATCAACTCTTCCGATTACTTTTATACGATGCAACAAATACTACTGTGCCCTACGTGACAGATTCACAAGTCAACAAACAGACACTTTCAGCAATGAATTCCTCACTCCACCACTAGACTGTTTCAGGCAACTGTTGCCGCATCCACTGCCGTTACATTGTTGCTGAGCTCACTCGGTCACATTATTGCCGCAGTGATCAATGTTTGTTCATAAAATAACACATCGGTCAGCTTCACTCCGATAACATCAAGAATTTGGAAAGTCTTATTTATGTGTCTACAAATAGGGAAGTATGACCGATTCTTTTATTATTGCTCTAGTTGTTGGTGTGAATGGTGAAGGCATGAGGTACATAGGGGCTAGACAGGTGAAATGTTTAATGCCAGTTACAAGATTGAAGTTTAACTCATTAAAAAGTTAAAAAGCCAGCACGTTTGAAAACGATTAGTACTCACACAGAGGTTCAGAATAGTTTACATTAGGCTCTGCTACGGAATAAGAATTTTGCAACAGTAAGTACAGGGTGTATCAGGTATTAATGCAGCTGCCTTGTATGTTGGCGCTTTTCTCTCTGTGTCGTACAGTATACCCACAACATGTCACAAACTTTACGACCTGATGTTTTCTGCACAGTCATACTACACCAGTAAAATGAGTGCGCCTGTCAGTGTAGACTAATTGTTTTGCGTCCACACTGCCGTACCTGACGTGCTGCCCGGGGGCAAATAAGCGTTAATGGCTTCCTCCTGCCACATGTTCATGGAGGTACCAATCAACCTAAAAACATATAATGGCTATAGTTACACTAGTGGCCATTAAAAATGCTACACCACGAAGATGACGTGCTACAGACGCGAAATTTAACCGACATGAAGAAGAAGCTGTGATATACAAATGATTAGCTTTTCAGAGCATTCACACAAGGTTTGCGCCGGTGGCGACACCTACAACGTGCTGACATGAGGAAAGTTTCCAGCCGATTTCTCATACAAAAACAGCAGTTGACCGGCGTTGCCTGGAGAAACGTTGTTGTGATGCCTCGTGTAACGAGGAGAAATGCGTACCATCAGGTTTCCGACTTTGATAAAGGTCGGATTGTAGCCTATAGCGATTGCGGTTTATCATATCGCGACAATGCTGCTCGCGTTGGTCGAGATCCAATGACCGTTAGCAGAGTATGGAATCGGTGGGTACAGGACGGTAATACGGAACGCCGTGCTGGATCCCAACGGCCTCTTATCACTAGCAGTCGAGATGACAGGCATCTTATCAGCTTGTCCGTAACGGATCGTGCAGCCAGGTCTCGGTCCCTCAATGAACAGATGGGGACGTTTGTCAGACAACAACCATCTGCACGAACAGTTCGACGACGTTTGCAGCAGCATGGACTATCAGCTCGGAGACCGTGGCTGCGGTTACCCTTGACGCTGCGTCACAGGCAGGAGCGCCTACGATGGTGTACTCAAAGACAAACCTGGGTGCACGAATGGCAAAACGTCATTTTTTTTGGATGAATCCAGGTTCCGTTTACAGCATCATGGTGGTCGCATCCGTGTTTGGCGACATCGCCGTGAACGCACATTGAAGCGTGTATTCGTCATCGCCACACTGGCGCATCACCCGGCGTGATGGTATGGGGTGGCATTGGTTACACGTCTCGGTCACACCTTGTTCGCATTGACGGCACTTTGAACAGTGGACGCTACATTTCAGATGTGTTACGACCCGTGGCTCTACCCTTCATTCGATCCCTGCGAAACCCTACACTTCAGCAGGATAATGCACGACCGCATGTTGCAGGTCCCGTACGGGCCTTTCTGGATACAGACAATGTTCGACTGCTGCCCTGGCCAGCACATTCTCCAGATCTCTCACCAATTGAAAACGTCTGGTCGATGGTGGGCGAGCAACTGGCTCGTCACAATACGCCAGTCACTACTCTTGATGAACTGTGGTATCGTGTTGAAGCTGCATGGGCAGATGTAATTGTACACGCCATCCAAGCTCTGTTTGACTCAATGACCAGGCGTATCTAGGCCTTTGTTACGGCCAGAGTTGGTTGTTCTGGGTACTGATTTCTCAGGATCTATGCACCCAAATTGCGTGAAAATGTGATCACATGTCAGTTGTAGTATAATCTATTTGTCCAATGAATACCCGTTTATCATCTGCATTTCTTCTTGGTGTAGCAATTTTAATGGCCAGTAGTGTATTTGTCTGCAGATATTGTAAAATCTTATGTAATTATCAGTACACCAATCACCAATAGAAATATCTGCACTTATCCATTATACACTACACAAAACACAAAATAAAAGCACTTTCGTAATGTAGTTATTAACTTCGCCCCATTTGACGGTACTATGAACATCACAATTTTTTTATGTCTTGCACGCCAGAACTACCTCCCTGGGGCATTTCCCTTTCCGAAACGAAACTGTTTGTCATCTGATAGATCCTCAGACGTAGATCAGGTCATAAGATCCTTTGTGTTGCCACACGTGCAGTGGGTTGAATAACACGGGCTGACACAGAAGAATGGAGAAGGGCTCAGGCGCGGAATGGGCGTGGCTGCTGGCGTCGCTCTATCCGGCGACGCCCTGGGTCACCCTGAGGAGACAAGTAGGTGGAGGTGGGGAGGGGCGAAAGGCGTCGAGACGCCGCCCCCCTGCCGCTGACGAGGGCGTCGTTAGCGGGCGTCGCCGCAGCAGAGCCACTGCCGCGGGAGCGGCGCTAACGACGTCTTGCAACTGGACGCCGGCGCCGCGTGAAAGATCCGCCGTCGCGACGCCGGGCGTCGGGAGACTGACTGCTGATCCCTGGGGCGGGGCTGCTAATAAGCGCAGTCGCCACTGCACAACCACAGTGTGCTAGGTATAATGTAAACTGTAGGCTCAGAGGTCACTACGTCCTGAAGTAATAGAGAGCGTCATAACGGATACAGGGTTTAGTGAACACAAAGTCATTGTAGCGAGGCTCAGAACCGTATCAACCAAATAAACTAAAATTAAATGCAAAATATATCTATTTAAATCAGCAGATAAAAATTCGCTTGATGCCTTCCTAAGAGACAGTCTCCATTACTTCCAAGCTAATTATGTAAGTGTAGACCAGATATGGCTCAAATTCAAAGATACAGAATCGACAGCAACAGATAGATTGATACCGCATAAGTTAATAAGAGACGGGACTGATCCACCATGGTACACGAAACACGTCAGAACAATGTTGCAGAACCAACGAAAAAAGCATGCCAAATTCAGAAGAACGCAAAATCCCCAAGACTGGCTAAGTTTCACGGAAGCTCGAAATTTAGTGCGGATATCAATGCGAAACGCTTTTAATAGTTTCCACAGTAAAACATTGTCTCAAAATATGGTACAAAACCCAAAGAGATTCTGGTCGTCTGTTAAGTACAGTGTGACAGTGATGGAAATGTTACTGATGATGGTGCCACTAAAGTGGATTTACTAAATACAGTTTTCCATTATTCCTTCACGAAAGAAGACGAAGTAAATATTCCAGAAATCGAAACCAGAACAGCTGTTAGCATGAGTGACATAAAAGTTGATATCTTAGGTGTTGCGAAACAACTCAAATCCCTTAAGAAAGGCAAACCTTCTGGTCCAGATGGTATACCAATCAGGTTCCTTTCAGAGTATGCAGACACAATAGCGCCTTTCTTAGCAATCATATAAAACCGCTCACTTGACGAAAGGTCTGTGCCTAAAGACTGGAAAGTAGGACAGGTGACACCAATATTCAAGAAAGGAAATAGGGGTAAGCCATTGAATTACAGACCCATATCACTGACCTCAATTTGCAGTAGGATTTTGGAGCATATACTGTATTCGAACATTATGAATCACCTTGAAGAAAATGACTTATTGATACATAACCAACACGGATTCAGAAAATATCGTTCGTGTGCAACACAACTAGCTCTTTATTCCCATGAAGTAATGAGTGCTATCGACAAGGGGTCTTAGATCGATTCCTTCTTCCTAGATTTCTAGACGGCTTTGGATACCGTTCCTCACAAGCAACTATTAATCAGATTGCGTGCATATGAAGTATCGTCTCAGTTGTGTGACTGGATTCGTGATTTCCTCTCATAGGTCACAGTTCATAGTGATCGACGGTAAATCATCGAGTAGAACAGAAGTGATATCTGGCCTTCCGCAAGGTAGTGTCGTAGGCCCTCTGCTGTTCCTGATTTACATAAATGATCTAGGTGATAATCTGAGCAGCCCCCTTAGATTGTTTGCAGACGATGCTGTAATTTACCGTCTAGTAGAATTATCAGACAATCAATTCCAATTAAAAAATGATCTGGGGAGAATTTCTGTATGGTGCGAAAAGTGGCAATTGACACTAAACAAAGAAAAGTGCGAGGTCATCCACATGGGTACTGAAAGAAATCCGATAAATTTTGGGTATACGATAAATCGAACAAATCAAAGGGCCGTCAATTCGACTAAATACCTATGAATTACAATTACGAGCAACTTAAATTGGAAAGACCACATAGGTAATATTGTGGGGAAGGTGAAACAAAGACTGCGCTTTGTTGGCAGAACACTTAGAAGATGCGACAAACCCACTAAAGAGACAGCCTATATTACACTTGTCCGTCCTCTGCTGGAATATTGCTGCGCGGTATGGGATCCTTACCACGTAGGATTGACGGGGGACATTGAAAATGTGCATAGAAGGGCAGCTCGTTTCGTGTTATCGCGCAATAGGGATGAGAGTGTCACTGATATGATACGCGAGTTGGGGTGGCAGTCACTGAAACAAAGGCGGTTTTCTTTGCGGCTAGATCTATTTACGAAATTTCAATCACCAACAGTATCTTCCGAGTGCGTAAGTATCTTGTTGACACCCACGTACGTAGGGAGAAATGATCATCATTATAAAATAAGAGAAATCAGAGCTCGAGCGGAAAGATTTAGATGTTCCTTTTTCCCACGCGCCATTCGAGAGTGGAATGGTAGAGAAGTAGTATGAAAATGGTTCGATGAACCATCTGCCAGGCACTTAAGTGTGAATTGCAGAGTAACCATGTAGATGTAGATGTATCTGTAGCAGGACGATCGCCGGATTGAGAATACTGGCCTAAGGATCTGTATTATAAAACACACGAAATGGGCATCCCATGAAAAATCAGCACAGTGTTGTCGAATATTCTAGTCAACCGCCTTTCCAAACTAGCCGTTGATGAGGCCAAATGTAAGCCCTTCATCCCAGTGACAGAAGTACCAATGGCGGGAGGGGGGGGGGGGTTAAGGGCAATCATCTCCCCCTCACCTCCTATGCACACCAGTAGCCCGCAGCCAAAACAGTGGAATGAGGCATCAGTATTTTAGGCCGCTGTGGTGTCGTCCATAAGTAGACGAGTGGCTGCGGCACCGTAGCGAAATGTTTGTGGGCGTGGCTACTCCGGCGTCGGTCATTCGTTGATGCGATTTCCAGCGACTGTCTTCTCTTGCGGTCGATTGCGAGGTGCCAAAGCAAGGGTGGTGCCACGCAACTCGATCGCTAGAGAAGACAGTCGCGTGAACGAATGACCGAAGGGGCAGCCACGCCCACAAACGTTGCGCTACAACGCTGCAACCACTTACGGCCGAGCACTGAACCGCTCAGATCAATCCACTATTGCCGACAGCATCGTCTTCTAGCAAGTCAGCTGTGTGATCATTATATTAGGCAGAACTCTACGAGAAAGTTACTGTAAAATGTACCCAGAGTGAGACACTTGTATTTTGTCTGTATCAAGTAATGGAAATGGAAATGTCGTGTGGCTAGGGCCTCCCGTCGGGTAGACCGTTCGCCTGGTGCAGGTCTTTCGATTTGACGCCACTTCGGCGATCTGCGCGTCGATGGGGATGAAATGATGATGATTAGGACAACACAACACCCAGTCCCTGAGCGGAGAAAATTTCCGACCCAGCCGGGAATCGAACCCGGGCCCTTAGGATTGACAGTCTGTCACGCTGACCACTCAGCTACCGGGGCGGACGTATCAAGTAATACTTTAATGTTCAGAGACAGTTGTAAGTACTTATGGCATTCCTGGGGAAATCTACTGTGCAGAGCTAAGTAGCTCTTCTTATCTGTGTTTTAATTAAGTGAACTAATATTTTGAGTTTTCGTCCAGTATAACACCGACAACATGGTGTATTTGAGCTACGCACCAGCTGGTACTGAGAACAACCAGCAAACTCAGGACTGTCAAATTCTTGTCGGGTTTCCAGCCAGATCCAACTGTCATCTGAACACAATATTTCCTGGCCGCCATCGTCAGGTGAGAAAAGCTACGTGCACCGTAGCTTCTCTCACCTGATGATGGCGGCCAGGTGGACCGCTGAAACATTGTGTTCAGATGACTCTTTGATCCGGCTGGAAACCCGACAAGAATTTGATATACTAAAACGCCGGGAAGGTCTACATAGTCACAAACTCAGGACAAGTTAAACTAACTTGGCTCTGAGCACTATGGGACTCAACTGCTGTGGTCATCAGTCCCCTAGAACTTAGAACTACTTAAACCTAACTAACCTAAGGACATCACACACAGCCATGCCCGAGGCAGGATTCGAACCTGCGTCCGTAGCAGTCGCACGGTTCCGGACTGCGCGCCTAGAACCGCGAGACCACCGCGGCCGGCGTTAAACTAACTGAAACAGTGTTTCAGCAAATGGAAACTGAAGCCTAACGTTGCAGAAATGCAATAAATAATTTTCAAACACATCGAAGCAACACAAAAACCTTAAGAAGCAAAACTAAAACTATGTAGGCTGACAATCCTAGTAGAAGACATCGCGAAATTTCAACCTAGATCACGGTTTACCTAACTGTGTTCCGCAGAACGATGGCGTTCCATGGGGGACTCAAAAATGCTCCAAGAGAAACTACTAATAACATGGCGGATTTTGCGGACATTTTGAGTATACTAATTACGGTTTTATTACGATTTTTGTGTTATCAGTTACGATTTGAAACTCATATAATCACTGAATGAAATAAGTTTCCTCATCTTTCTAAAAAAATTTGTTACTCTTCAAAATAAACAAGCTGTTCCATCAAAGTACTGGGTTTCTCAAGGTGGTGCATCAGAAGGAAAGCTAGGCAACCGCTCTATACACACACACTCGTGGAATCAACACGCCAAAGACATCACCACGACAGCCAAAATAAGATTCAACCTAGTGCCTCCATTAAAGGCAGAACAAATAGGGCAAAGAAAGGCGCCACTGTCTAGACTTATAAAGGTTTTGTTTACCGAATCTTACAACATGCTGCTCCATTTTGGATGCTAAACAAAATCAAGATATAAAGAAATTTTAAAAAATTGGTGACAGAAAGGAAAATATTAAGAAAACCCATTAAAATGAAACCGTTGGACCACCAACGAACTAATTACAGAAATGCAAATAAACTCCAATAAGCTCAAGATGCAAAGAACTAACAGCGAAAATAAACGCAAACAGACGCAATAAAATGACATCCAGAACTATACACTTCTTCAAGATCAGTATAGACAATTTAGACGAAAATGAGGCAAGAACGTTTCTTAATGAACGTGCCAACAATGTGAGACAGTCGATGTAGCAACAACTGTCTAAAACAGTCTAGTGTCTGTATGTTGACTTATGAAATTCTCACGTAGGCGGCAGTTCTGTTTGTTAGATCACAGAGCTGAGATTGTAAGAGTTGTCAGCGTGAAAATGCCACGTGTGTACAAACGTAAATCAGGTGAATTCGAGCTTAGATGTTTTAACACTCTCTCTCACGGAAATTTTAAATAGAAAACTAAGAGTTAAGAAGACTAGCCGAGTGAAAGGTGTAAAAAATTCGCAAAGGAACCTTGATAAACAGAATTCTAGATTGCCGTTTTAAAATACGAGATGGTCAGCCGGTTTCTAGCACTAAACATGAAGAGTGTGTTTCTTTCGGAATTTTAGTTACTCTGAGGTTAGTATTAAACTATAATTATCATGCCAGATTTGTTTTTCAATTACTGATAAAGTTTAGGGAGAACTGAAGACAATCCACAAGCATCACTTGACAGATACTCCGTCAATTTCATCCTAGTGAAGGGAAAACCGGCGAAGTCACATTACAGTCACAATGAACCCGTAATTATTGCTTGACAGGTAATCCGTTAACTTAATCCACGGGATGGGAAAAACCGACCAGTTAAAGACGATAACGATGTTCTACTTCCGAATAACCGGTATTTTTCGGTATTTGTTTGGTGTCGGTAATAGCAGGAGTTGTTCTACTTTTTCATCTACACCTACGTGATTACTCTGCTATTCACAATAAAGTGCCTGGCAGAGGGTTCAATGAACCATCTTCATGCTGTCTCTCTACCGTTCGACTCTCGAACGTGGCGCGGGAAAACCGGGCACATAAATTTTTCCGTGCGAGCCCTGATTTCTCTTTTTTTATCGTGATGATCATTTCTCCCTATGTAGGTGGGTGCCAACAGAATGCTTTCGCAATCGGAGGAGAACATCCCGTCGCAACTAAAACGCCACTCCACTTCACGTATCATGTCTGTGACACTATCTCCCCTATTTCGCGATAATACAAAACGAGCTGCCCTTCTTTGTACTTTTTCGATGTCATCCGTCAGTCCCACCTGATGCGGATCCCACACCGCAGAGCAGTACTCCAGAATAGGGAGGACAAGTGTAGTGTAAGCAGTCCCTTTGGTAGACCTGTTGCACCTTCTAAGTCTTCTGCCAATCAATCGCAGTCTTTGGTTCGCTCTACCCACAATATTATCTATGCGATCGTTCCAATTTAGGTTATTTGTAATTGTAATCCCTAAGTATTTAGCTGAATTTACGGCCCTCAGAATTGTTTGACTTACCGCGTAATCGAAATTTAGCTGATTTCTTTTAGTACTCATGTGAATAAGTTTACACTTTTCTTTATTCAGGGTCAATTGCCACTTTTCGCACCGTACAGATATGTTATCTAAATCATTTTGCAAGTCGATTTGATCATCTGATGACTTTACAAGACAGTAAATGACAGCATCATCTGCAAACAGTCTAAGACGGCTACTCGGATTGTCTCCTATGTCCTTAATATAGATCAAGAACAATTTTTAACAAAAAAAGCGAATTATCAATTAACGGTACCCGCAGTGCGGCAATTTTTTGTTTTTAAATAAACCTGTTTCAACCCTCGGGCGGGTGCGCCTGCGTATTGGGTGCGCCACCCACAAACAACATATTCTTGTACGGCTTCATTGTTGATTTCCAATTGTGAGTTCGTAGTTATTTCTTCATTATTGCTACAGATAGCACAGCGCTAAATTGTCCCATCGTATGCCCATGTCAGCAGCAGTAATACACAATACACGTGAGCAAGATGAAAAAAATTTACAATCTGTGCAAGAAATAGACCCAGATTCCGAGTTAGTGGCACAATCCCACAATGAGGCAGTTGTCTACGAGATAATTAGCAATCAATTACGCGCTTGGCTGGGATCTGATGCAACTGTTCTGTTGAATGCTTCGTGTGGGTCATTAGTCTGGGGTAACGTTTGTACGTGACAACAGAGTAATAATATGAAAGTTTATTTTATTATTAATTAAACAGTGATTTAGCTCTTATACTGAAAGTTTATTTTATCATTGTTTAATTAAACTAAGATTAAACCGTGGTTTTGAACATACAAGTTTGAGAGGTGGCATGAGCCCCCTCTCATATTTCTATCTTACTCTGAGTAACTCGATTTTCCTCTCTAATTGCATGCAGTGAAAAGTTGCTATTCCTTCACACGTGGTCTTCCCACGCAGCATCTCTCGTCACCTGGGTTGTCCGGTGACAGGCGGGCTCTGATGATCTTGAAAGGGTTAAGCCGACAGGTGTGAGGGAGTCGCGTGGACGCTTTCCAGACGTCGACATTGTCATAAGAGCGGGAGCGACACGCCCACAGGGGTCTGACGGAGCGGCTGGGCTAGAGATTCCGTTACTTCGCAGAAACTTACTGAATACACTTTCTGGGGGGCTACCAGCAAGGCGTGGGAATGACTTGTGTTCCCAGGCAGTCATGGCGGGAAAACTCCCGTGTTTTCTGCAAACTCATAACTGTGATTGGCTGGCTCAGGGGATAGCTTAGTGACGCAGCAAAATCGGCGCAGAAATTGGTGCCAAGTATCTCCATTGGTGGAATAGTAGTGCCTCGGCAAGTGGAATTTTCCGCCAGTTTTCGAGTTGCTGATTGGAACGTTTAACCACGGCCACTGTCGTGGGGGCGGGAATGTTCTGTGTTCGGCTTGTACAGGTGCTCTTGAGAGGGTCGGCTCTCGACTTTCGGTTGGAGTAGGTTACAAGACTGAGCTCTCGCTGCTCTGGACAGCCTGCCTTCCGTTGGCTGTCTAATATACTTTCATTTAATTGTAACTGTTTGACGAAGTTGCTGATGTTTCGACTTCAACGTAACTTTCCGAGTACAGTTGGCAATTGAGCGTTCTGCGTATAAGCGGCCTATGTTGTCCGTCTTGAGCAGATTTGGCTAAAGTTGACTGTATCGGAGTTACTGTGTGACTTCGCTTGTTAAAATCACTCACTGTACCGTCGGTGCTTGTGTAGCGAGCCTTCTTCGTCTCCCTCAGAGGCGCATTTGTGTTGCTACGAAGTCTTTAGTCTGGAACAACCAGACCAGGATAATTTGTTTCGGGCTATACTCGCGACATTATCATCAGCACGACGGGACTTCGAAGCAACCAGCCATCGCCTCCGGTACGCCAGATCGTGTCCTTGCAGTTAAGAAGACAGCTTGGTAATGTATGTCCGCAGCACCGGCAGATTAGGGAATTCTGCTCTGTGATAATCAGAGCTCAGCAGAGCGCGACTATTCCCGTGTTTTCTTACGTGGTTCTGTCTTGGATGTTCACTGTCTGAGTTCTCACTACAGTAGCAGCAATTAATGTTGGGTTGGCTGGGTGTTTCTCTTAAGATTTGAGTTGCAAGGAATTGGCTCCACATACCACTTGGTCATAAATGTCACAAGCTAGTTTATGGACAACTTCACCTTCACAACATGTATTTGAGTATCGAACTTGATGTATTGTAAATGTTTCATGTGTTTTGTTTATTATTTTGAGTTTAGTCATAATAAATCAAATTATTTTGTACAGAACTTTCATTCTGTGAATCTAATTAATTTCTGTTCCATTAAATTATTGCAGGTGCCAAACTCTTTTCTACTCCACTTTCAGGGTCGATTACAGTCAGTTTGCGTTTCTTTTTAATCGACGTGCAACAGCAAAAGTCGGAGTTAGAAAATAGGGGGGGCTTTGAGCATCATTTTCGTAAGAAGATTCTAGAGGAATTTAGTGTTAAATACACTTCTAGCCCTGGCACCTCGCAAGTTTACGTCGATAACAGAAAGATAGTTATCCTTTACATGTGTATAAAGGACGCCATGCATCGGCTTGTGTTATTAAAAACGGCGTGCCGCTTGAAGGTAAAAAAAGAGTACTCTTTATTCGTAAAATTTGCATTAGTTTGAAATATTGCGTTATTATAGAAAATGGGAAAAGTGATCAGCGCTATTTTAATAACAATGCCGACAGAAACGAGCAACAAACACATGGCATAAGGCTTCACACTGCTGAGACAATAATGTCCCTGATGCCGTGTGTCGTGGCTTAAGGTAAGTGTGTGCACGTGCAGTGTGCAAGGCCGGCCCCCGCCTATTCTATACCGCAGTTTCTCGCTGATACCGCTGGACATCCGTTGTATTGCAGAATGGCACCAACTCTAGTCTGGAAATATTTTTACCAACTGACGTAGCAATGAAGCATGATGCTTCAAATGTTCAAATGGCTCTGAGCACTACGGGACTTAACATCTGAGGTCATCAGTCCCCTAGACTTAGAACTACTTAAACTTAACTAACCTGAGGACATCACACACATCCATGCCCGAGGCAGGATTCGAACATGAGACCGTTGCAGCAGCGCGGTTCCAGACTGAAGCGCCTAGAACCACTCGGTCACAGCGCCCGGCTATGATGCTTCATTTTCTTTAAAATGATTAAAGATGCATCTGCTATTTCTATGAAATAATAAAAGAGGTAGGCAATTAGGGCAACAGTGATATTAAAAACTAAACGACAGTTCATTCACAGTACAAAACAAAAACAGAAATTAGCTGATCTATTACACGTGTGTACATGATATGCCTTCATGTGGTTGCAGCTCCTGTAGAAGGACAAATTAACATGAAGAACAGAGTTGTCCAACCCCAGTTTTCATCCTTCAGTACTTACTATTCGCAATGCCCAAATAGTGAGTGATTACATACCCAATTACAACATGTTTTTTGAGCAGAGTTTCAAAAAATAAGTAAATAAATAAATGTCGGAATACTAGTGAACGAAGAATAACGGAGATTTTTTGTAGTATTCAACCACTTTGTTACTTTTTGAGGAAAGCCGCAAATGGTTTGGACTAACCCTTTTTTTATTTGTCTGTTTAATTTTAATACTTTGATTACACGTGTACTGAAATTGAATGAGCCAAAAATTTTCAAGCTTCGTCCGATTTCCACGTTTATTGCAGGAATAAAAAAAAAAGATCAGTATTTTTTTCAAATTCATACGTGGAGTTGTTGGTTATCACGGAATGTATTTAAAAAGGCTGTTTTGAGCCAAAAAAAAATTTTAATTGACAGGCGAGTGGAATTTTTTTCGTTTTGGCCATTTCGATTTTTAAAAGAAACTGAAATACACGGTTATTACAAATGATTGAAGCGATTTCACAGCTCTACAATAACTTTATTATTTGAGATATTTTCACAATGCTTTGCACACACATACAAACACTCAAAAAGTTTTTTAAGGCATTCACATATGTTCGATATGTGCCCCTTTAGTGATTCGGCAGACATCAAGCCGATAATCAAGTTCCTCCCACACTCGGCGCAGCATGTCCCCATCAATGAGTTCGAAAGCATCGTTGATGCGAGCTCGCAGTTCTGGCACGTTTCTTGGTAGAGGAGGTTTAAACACTGAATCTTTCACATAACCCCACAGAAAGAAATCGCATGGGGTTAAGTCGGGAGAGCGTGGAGGCCATGACATGAATTGCTGATCATGATATCCACCACGACCGATCCATGGGTTTTCCAATCTCCTGTTTAAGAAATGCCGAACATCATGATGGAAGTGCGGTGGAGCACCATCCTGTTGAAAGATGAAGTCGGCGCTGTCGGTCTCCAGTTGTGGCATGAGCCATTTTCCAGCATGTCCAGATACACGTGTCCTGTAACGTTTTTTTCGCAGAAGTAAAAGGGGCCGTAAACTTGAAACCGTGAGATTGCACAAAACACGTTAACTTTTGGTGAATTGCAAATTTGCTGCACGAATGCGTGAGGATTCTCTACCGCCCAGATTCGCACATTGTGTCTGTTCACTTCACCATTAAGAAAAAATGTTGCTTCATCACTGAAAACAAGTTTCGCACTGAACGCATCCTCTTCCATGAGCTGTTGCAACCGCGCCGAAAATTCAAAGCGTTTGACTTTGTCATCGGGTGTCAGGGCTTGTAGCAATTGTAAACGGTAAGGCTTCTGCTTTAGCCTTTTCCGTAAGATTTTCCAAACCGTCGGCTGTGGTACGTTTAGCTCCCTGCTTGCTTTATTCGTCGACTTCCGCGGGCTACGCGTGAAACTTGCCCGCACGCGTTCAACCGTTTCTTCGCTCACTGCAGGCCGACCCGTTGATTTCCCCTTACAGAGGCATCCAGAAGCTTTAAACTGCGCATACCATCGCCGAATGGAGTTAGCAGTTGGTGGATCTTTGTTGAACTTCGTCCTGAAGTGTCGTTGCACTGTTATGACTGACTGATGTGAGTGCATTTCAAGCACGACATACGCTTTCTCGGCTCCTGTCGCCATTTTGTCTCACTGCGCTCTCGAGCGCTCTGGCGGCAGAAACCTGAAGTGCGGCTTCAGCCGAACAAAACTTTATGAGTTTTTCTACGTATCTGTAGTGTGTCGTGACCATATGTCAATGAACGGAGCTGCAGTGAATTTATGAAATCGCTTCAATCATTTGTAATAGCGCTGTATAGCTATCTTTTTAACACTATGTACATACGAAAATAGTAAATCAATTATAAAAATTCTGTTTACGTAATACATGACAAGAATTTAGTGTGAAATAGAATTATAACGATATTATACAATGCATGGCCCAGTATGAAGGAAAACTAAATAAAAGATGTCTTATTTTGTTTTTTTTTTATCTCATTGTGTTCATTATTCGTCGTTGAACTTGTTCCGGGCGGACGTCCCGTGACACCCGTTGAAGTTCATTCTTGATCAATTCACTTTTTTTTTATTATGAAGGGGAGCTAACCCTCCGACGGAACACGCTGAGCTACCGCTGAGAATTTTGGATATTGTATTCATCATTTTCAGTTTACGTATTACATCACACATTCCCGTCTCCACAGCCTCGGATATAGCTGCCGACGCGGGATAAAAGTACGTCTTTGCTGGTGGCCACACGTCGTGCTGGCCCTCCGCGTCGTTGGTAGAATGCAGGGGTGTTACCAAATAAATGGCTCTGAGCACTATGGGACTTAACAGCTGAGGTCATCAGTCCCCTAGAACTTAGAACTACTTAAACCTAACTAACCTAAGGACGTCACACACATCCATGCCCGAGGCAGGATTCGAACCTGCTACCGTAGCAGCGTCGCGGTTCCGGACTGAAGCACCTAGCACCGCTCGCCCACAGCGGCCGGCTAGGGGCGTTACCGGTGGAGTGTATGTATGGCTAGAAAAAAACCGGACTAGTACTGGTGAAACAATAAAACGAATGCAATAAGGCTGAAAGTCGCGTGGCCTGTCACGTGACTCTCGCTCCGCCTGCTGCTCGAGTTTCATCTGCCTCCTGCACTCAGCCTGCCCGTGGCGTCTGTTTTAAGTAGTTGACGTTTTGTCTGTGCGTCGGAAAATGTTGAGTGTACAGAAAGAACAGCGTGTTAACATCAAATTTTGTTTCAAACTAGGAAAATCTGCAAGTGAAACGTTTGTAATGTTACAACAAGTGTACGGCGATGATTGTTTATCGCGAACACAAGTGTTTGAGTGGTTTAAACGATTTAAAGATGGCCGCGAAGACACCAGTGATGACATTCGCACTGGCAGACCATTGTCAGCAAAAACAGATGCAAACATTGAAAAAATCGGTAAACTTGTTCGACAAGATCGCCGTTTAACAATCAGAGCAGTGTCTGAGTTAACAGGAGTTGACAAGGAAAGTGTTAGGCAGATTCTTCATGAAAGTTTCAACATGAACAAAGTGTGTTCAAAAATGGTTCCAAAGTGTCTCACAATTGAACAGAAGGAACGCCTGGAAAACATTGAAAGTGATCCCACCTTCTTACAAAATGTTATTACTTGCGATGAATCGTGGTTTTTTACTTACGATCCCGAAACTAAACGCCAATCGATGCATTGGAAAACTCCTGGTTCTCCACGACAAAAAAAGCACGAATGTCAAAATCGAAATTCAAGGCAATGATGATTGTTTTTTTTTTTTGACATCAAAGGGATTGCGCACATTGATTGGGTACCAGAGGGACAAACAGTGAATCAGCATTACTACATTAGCGTCCTGGCTACCCTACGTGAGCGAGTACGGAGAAAACGGAACGATTTGTGGAGAAAAAAGTCATGGATCCTTCACCAAGACAATGCCCCAGCTCACAATGCGTTGTCAGTGAAGACGTTTTTGGCAAAACACAACATTCCCATCTTAGATCATCCACCCTACTCACCTGATTTGGCCCCCTGTGACTTTTTTCTTTTCCCTAACGTCAAGTCACCTTTGAAAGGAACTAGATTTGAGACTGTTGAAGCAGTAAAAGAAAAAGCGACGGAAGTAATGTATGGACTTACCGAAAATGATCTGCAGCATTGCTATGAAAAGTGGAAAATTCGTATGGAGCGGTGTAGAGACCGAGGAGGAGAGTACATTGAAGGAGATAACATGAAATTGTAAATAATTGTAAATAAATGTTTTTTCCAGCATCAGTCCGGTTTTCTTCTAGCCGCACCTCGTATGTATCGTGGCGTGAATACAGTTAAGTAAAGTAACTAAACTGTGTTCGAATGTTGATCACCAACTCGTCCTAAGAACCTCACATCGCGCCGCCACCCATTCTGGACCAGAAACCTTTATAAAAATATTTACTTTGCAGTTCACGACTGGGCACGACTTTGATAAAGGTCGGATTGTAGCCTATCGCGATTGCGGTTTATCGTATCGCGACATTGCTGCTCGCGTTGCTCGAGATCCAATGACTGTTAGCAGAATATGGAATCGGTGGGTTCAGGAGGGTAATACGGAACGCCGTGCTGGATCCCAACGGCCTCGTATCACTGGCAGTCGAGATGACAGGCATCTTATCCGCATGCTGGAAAGGATCGTGCAGCCACGTCTCGATCCCTGAGTCAACAGATGGGGACGTTTGCAAGACAACAACCATCTGCACGAACAGTTCGATGACCGTTGCAGCAGCATGGACTATCAGCTCAGAGACCATGGCTGCGGTTAGCCTTGACGCTGCATCACAGACAGGAGCACGAATGGCAAAACGTCACTTTTTCGGATTAATCCAGGTTCTGTTTACAGCATCATGATGGTCACATCCGTGTTTGGCGACATCGCCGTGAACGCACATTGTAAGCGTGTATTCGTCATCGCCATACTGGCGTATCACCCGGCGTGATGGTATGGGGTGCCATTGGTTACACGTCTCGGTCACCTCTTGTTCGCACTGACGGCACTTTGAACAGTGGACGTTACCATTCAGGTGTGTTACGACCCGTGGCTCTACCCTTCATTCGATCCCTGCGAAACCCTACATTGAGCAGGATAATGCACGACCGCATGTTGCAGGTCCTGTACGGGCCTTTCTGGATACAGAAAATGTTCGACTGCTGCCCTGGCCAGCACATTCTCCAGATCTCTCACCAATTGTAAACGTCTGGTCTATGGTGGCCGAGCAACTGGCTCGTCACAATACGCCAGTCACTACTCTTGATGAACTGTGGTATCGTGTTGAAGGTGCATGGGCAGCTGTACCTGTACACGCCATCCAAGCTCTGCTTTACTCAATGCCCAGGGGTATCAAGGCCGTTGTTACGGCCAGAAGTGGTTGTTCTGGGTACTGATTTCTCAGGATCTATGCACCTAAATTGCGTGACAATATAATCAGATGTCAGTTCTAGTATAATATATTTGTCCACTGAATAGCCGTTTATCATCTGCATTTCTTCTTGGTGTAGCAATTTTAATGGCCAGTAGTGTACTTCCAGTTACTGATTACAGCGATATCATCGTCCAAGGTCTTTCTCTGCAAAGTTAATGGTGCCTGGAACTGGCTATGAATGCTGGTACTCATTGTATCTATGATGTTGGGCTCTTTGATCACGTTTCACCATCATTATCACGGCTATCCTGCATGCGTGCAGACAAGAGCAGAGATTTCCGTACCCTCTGTCTTGTCTACTGTCTTATCAAATGGTTCAAATGGCTCTGAGCACTATGGGACTCAACGTCTGAGGTCATTAGTCCCCTAGAACTTAGAACTAGTTAAACCTAACTAACCTAAGGACATCACACACATCCATGCCCGAGGCAGGATTCGAACCTGCGACCGTAGCGGTCTCGCGGTTCCGGACTGCAGCGCCTAGAACCGCACGGCCACTTCGGCCGGCTCTACTGTCTTATCAACGAACCCGTTCTCCCATATCTCTCCTCGACCTTAACTCGCTTATCTTAACAATGTGGAAGAAATATACGTTCCTAACAGAGCAAACTCCGTTCCATCCCACTCCGTCGTTGAGTCACTTTCCTGAAGTCCTTCTCAGTAGCAGACTCTGGAATAACCTTCCAGATTATATTAGACAATTGACTAACACCTTCAGCTTGAAAAGACAATTAATGATGTATTAATTAAAGCTACAACAATGATTATCATTGTCCCTGTACGCACTCGTTACCCTTGTGCATCCTTCTTTGTCTGCAGATGTTCCTCATTTCTCAGTATTCTTATCTGGTGGAGCCTGCTCATGTAGGATGGCCCACTTAAACGTTTCAGCGTAAATAGCTCATGAATAAAAACATATATTGAGAAACGACTTTCACTGGTATGGATGTAAGGCAGGGGCTCATGAAAATAA
Source organism: Schistocerca nitens (assembly GCF_023898315.1). Lineage (NCBI taxonomy): Eukaryota > Metazoa > Arthropoda > Insecta > Orthoptera > Acrididae > Schistocerca > Schistocerca nitens. Next base: position 88,562,201 of record NC_064625.1, on the reverse strand, counting down.
ATTCAGTGAGCCATTCTTAAACGTAATCAAATATTAGCTTCAACACAAACTTATGTTTTGCATGTGGATGCCAGATTTTATTTCTTACGCAATCAGTAACATGAAAAGTCACAAAAGAGAATGGCGTTGGTTGCATCGAAGTGCGTCAATTACATCCCGAGAAATTGCAAAGCGAAGTTGACTTTTAAAATAAACGAAACGCACCGCTATTGCACTCCTCGAGATGCAAGTGTGAACGCCACATTACTCATAGTCTCGACGTGTTTGACGTATGTAGTGTTACTATCATTGTTGTCTCGAGCCGGCCGTAGTGGCCGTGCGGTTCTAGGCGCTACAGTCTGGAACCGAGCGACCGCTACGGTCGCAGGTTCGAATCCTGCCTCGGGCATGGATGTGTGTGATGTCCTTAGGTTAGACAGGTTTAATTAGTTCTAAGTTATAGGCGACTGATGACCTCAGAAGTCGCATAGTGCTGAGAGCCATTTGAACCATTTTGTTGTCTCGAGGGCCGAAAGTAATAATAGCATGTCCTGTCACAAACACTAATAATATATGTGTATCACGCTTGCATCATGGGGTGCGCAATAGCGGCGCGTTTCGTTTATTTCAAGCGCCATCTTTGCTTTGTAATTTCTCAGGCTGTAATCGAAGTATTGCGATGCAACAAACGCCATTCTTTTTGTGATTTTTGATGTTATTGTTTGCGTTGGAAATAATACGGGTGTCCATTTAAAAACATGAGTTTGTGTTGAAACTAATATTTGCTTATGTGTTAGAATGTCTTATAGCAATTACTTATATGAGCCCCTGTCTTTCAGTCTTACCAGTCAGAGTCGTTCTTCAGTATCTGTTTCTGTTCCAGAGATAATTTCGCTGAAATGTTTAAGAAGGGCATCCTGTATATCCTTCCCCTAGAACTCGAATTATCAGAAAACATCTCTTTTGTACCCTCATACATTCTTTATATATCTGCCACTATCTTTAAAGTTATTCTTCTTCCTGTTTTCATTCTTAGTGGCAGCAACAGGACCAGTAAAGGCAGTGCCAGTATGACATGAGTAGTTCATGGTCAGTATTATTTACTCCTTCACTATAGGCACTCAAATCATTTTAACACTATTTGTCATACACTCCTGGAAATTGAAATATGAACACCGTGAATTCATTGTCCCAAGAAGGGGAAACTTTATTGACACATTCCTGGGGTCAGATACATCACATGATCACACTGACAGAACCACAGGCACATAGACACAGGCAACAGAGCATGCACAATGTCGGCACTAGTACAGTGTATATCCACCTTTCGCAGCAATGCAGGCTGCTAATCTCCCATGGAGACGATCGTAGAGATGCTGGATGTAGTCCTGTGGAACGGCTTGCCATGCCATTTCCACCTGGCGCCTCAGTTGGACCAGCGTTCGTGCTGGACGTGCATACCGCGTGAGACGACGCCTCATCCAGTCCCAAACATGCTCAATGGGGGACAGATCCGGAGATCTTGCTGGCCAGGGTAGTTGACTTACACCTTCTAGAGCACGTTGGGTGGCACGGGATACATGCGGACGTGCATTGTCCTGTTGGAACAGCAAGTTCCCTTGCCGGTCTAGGAATGGTAGAACGATGGGTTCGATGACGGTTTGGATGTACCGTGCACTATTCAGTGTCCCCTCGACGATCACCAGTGGTGTACGGCCAGTGTAGGAGATCGCTCCCCACACCGTGATGCCGGGTGTTGGCCCTGTGTGCCTCGGTCGTATGCAGTCCTGATTGTGGCGCTCACCTGCACGGCGCCAAACACGCATACGATCATCATTGGCACCAAGGCAGAAGCGACTCTCATCGCTGAAGACGACACGTCTCCATTCGTCCCTCCATTCACGCCTGTCGCGACACCACTGGAGGCGGGCTGCACGATGTTGGGGCGTGAGCGGAAGACGGCCTAACGGTGTGCGGGACCGTAGCCCAGCTTCATGGAGACGGTTGCGAATGGTCCTCGCCGATACCCCAGGAGCAACAGTGTCCCTAATTTGCTGGGAAGTGGCGGTGCGGTCCCCTACGGCACTGCGTAGGATCCTACGGTCTTGGCGTGCATCCGTGCGTCGCTGCAGTCCGGTCCCAGGTCGACGGGCACGGGCACCTTCCGTCGACCACTGGCGACAACATCGATGTACTGTGGAGACCTCACGCCCCACGTGTTGAGAAATTCGGCGGTACGTCCACCCGGCCTCCCGCATGCCCACTATACGCCCTCGCTCAAAGTCCGTCAACTGCACATACGGTTCACGTCCACGCTGTGGCGGCATGCTACCAGTGTTAAAGACTGCGATGGAGCTCCGTATGCCACGGCAAACTGGCTGACACTGACGGCGGCGGTGCCCAAATGCTGCGCAGCTAGCGCCATTCGACGGCCAACACCGCGGTTCCTGGTGTGTCCGCTGTGCCGTGCGTGTGATCATTGCTTGTACAGCCCTCTCGCCGTGTCCGGAGCAAGTATGGTGGGTATGACACACCGGTGTCAATGTGTTCTTAGTTTCCATTTCCAGGAGTGTATTAAAATAGCTGTTTCTTAGGAAACTGTGACGTAAAAAAGGCACTGTATGTGAAAAACCCTGGTCTAACCTATGATGGCCCTAATAGGACAGATTACATTAAAAAAAATCAGAAATCAGTCAACTTCATCCTCTTTGACGAAATTTGTCAACCTGGAAGTAAGCATTTGACACTCTAAAATGGTGCAAGGTATTCGAAAGCCTGAGAAAAGTAGGAGTAAGCTACATCTACTTCTACATACGTACTCCGCAATCCACCATACGGTGCGTGGCGGAGGGTACCTCGTACCACAACTAGCGTCTTCTCTCCCTGTTCCACTCCCAAACAGAACGAGGGAAAAATGACTGCCTATATGTCTCTGTACGAGCCCTAATCTCTCTTATCTTATCTTTGCGGTCTTTCCGCGAAATGTAAGTTGGCGGCAATAAAATTGTACTGCAGTCAACCTCAAATGCTGGTTCTCTAAACTTCCTCAGTAGCGAATCACGAAAAGAACGCTTCCTTTCCTCTAGAGACTCCCACTCGAGTTCCTGAAGCATTTCCGTAACAGTCGCGTGATGATCAAACCTACCAGTAACAAATCTAGCAGCCCGCCTCTCAATTGCTTCTATGTCCTCCCTCAATCCGACCTGATAGGGATCCCAAACGCTCTAGCAGTACTCAAGAATAGGTCGTATTAGAGTTTTATAAGCGGTCTCCTTTACAGATGAACCACATCTTCCCAAAATTCTACCAATGAACCGAAGACGACTATCCGCCTTCCCCACAACTGCCATTACATGCTAGTCCCACTTCATATCGCTCTGCAATGTTAGGCCCAAATATTTAATCGACGTGACTGTGTCAAGCGCTACACTACTAATGGAGTATTGAAACATTACAGGATTCTTTTTCCTATTCATCTGCATTAATTTACATTTGTCTATATTTAGAGTTAGCTGCCATTCTTTACACCAATCACAAATCCTGTCCAAATCATCTTGTATCCTCCTACAGTCACACAACGACGACACCTTCCCATACACCACAGCACCATCAGCAAACAGCCGCTATAGGGAAAGATGGGTAACATGCAATCTTTACAAGAACAAAAGGGAAACTGTAAGAATAGAGGAGAAGGAACGAAGTCTTTGGACTGAAAATGGTATACGAAAGGGACGTGGTATTTCTCATAACTCTTCAACCTATACTTTGAAGAAACCATGATACAAAGAAAATAAGTGTTCAAGATTAGGATTAAAATTTAATGTGACAGAGTATCAATTATAAGAATAGATGTCGACTTTTTGCAAAATCTTTAAATGGAAAGATCGCATATGGGAAATTAGAGAAAAAATTTCGACCGTTATCATCACACAGCAGCGTGGAAGATAAGAGAATACTTTATCAACTGGCTGTCACCAATGTAAGGGAACGCCAGCTGTTGGTAGTTGACAAAGTGTTCTCTTATTTTAATGAACACTGCTGTGTGTACTTAGATCTGAAGAGGACAGGTAACGACGGAGACTAGTTATCGAATTTCCTATATGCAATCTTGGCTACTAGAGATTTTACAAAAAATTGACATCATTGAAATAATAGCTCATGTCTTCACATTGACACTGTCAGGTAACACTATCCATTGTAAGATTCGGTAATGACACTGCAATGGTAAGGTTGACGGGAAGCTCTTGCTCGACATATAATCCATTACCAAGTGTAAATTTAAACATGATTTTCTCACTTTGTGTCTCATTTTACACCTAAGCTCAGGGAAGGCACTAACTGAGTGCATGCTCGTGTGTTGTATGTGGAATGCTCTGTATTTCAGCTGTATCTAACAGACAATTAGTTTTAATCTTTCACGTTTAATATTTTGTATGCGTCTGACGGAACAAAGCTCTTTCAATGTTACCACAGTACTTCTGTAATCCTATCAAGTGCTGGAACCCGCACACAGAACAAACTCGTAATATTGCAACCGCCCCTTCTATCTCACTTCTCTCGCACCTTTCTTGGCCGCTGAGCTTTCTTCGTCGAGAAATCATCATTTTTCTTCGTCGAGGGAACAAGCAAGTCCACTTAGTCTGCAACCGGTCGCGCTGCTGTTTGGGTTGGGTGTGTAGCCGAGCGCGGGTGGGGTGTATGGGGTGGGGGTGGGGGGGATGGGTTAGAAGTTGGAGAGGGGGGGAGGGGAATAAGAGGGGGGGGGCGGTCTCGAAGAACTGTAACCGCAGTCTTGTATTGGTGCGGCCAAGAACACGGCCTGTGGAGGTTGGAGGACAGTAGGTGAGAACAAGAGGGAATACGGAACGATGAATGTGATGTTGGGCGAGGACTAGACAGTGGAATGCAGATGCAGTACTGACAAAGAAGCAGAAAAGTCGGTAGATAGAGTGGGGTGGGGAGAGGCGGATGGCGGGGGGGGGGGGGGGGAGTGAAACCCAACACGAGCATGCAGAATGTAATGATCTCAGCAGAGATGCTCCTACATAGTGAGAACTTTACCTGTGACTGAATCCGTTCCCAACCTGGGACTGCTTATCTAGTTACAATGTTGACAATTAGGGATGTCCGTAGCTGGGGTAGGGAAAAGAGAAGTAACAGCAATGTTCAGTCGTTATGTAGAGAAGAATAGTGAGGGAAATTAAAGACACGAAGACCACAGATATTTTCTACAGAAGCTCGAAATTTAGAATGGACTTCAAAGCGAGGTGGCTTCAGTAGCCGCACAACGAAACTATGTCTCACAAGGGAACCTCCCCATCGCACCCCCCTCAGATTTAGTTATAAATTGACACAGTGGATAGGCTTTGAAAAACTGAACACAGATCAGTCGAGAAAACAGGAAGAAGTTGTGTGGAACTATGAAAAAATAAACAAAATATACAAACTGAGTAGTCCATGTGCAAGATAGGCAACATAAAGGAGAATATTAGCCGCAGAGCGCCATGGTCTCGTGGTTAGAGTGAGCAACTGCGGAACGTAAGGTCCATGGTTCGAGTGAAAATTTTACTTTCTTTATTTTCGCAAAGTTACGATCTGTCCGTTCATTCATTGACGTCTCTGTTCACTGTAATAAGTTTAGTGTCTGTGTTTTGCGACCGCACCGCAAAACCGTGCGATTAGTAGACGAAAGGACGTTCCTCTCCAATAGGAACCGAAAACATTTGATCGCATGGTCATAGGTCAACCGATTCCTCCACAGGAAAACACGTCTGATATATTCTTTACGACACTGGTGACGGCATTTGCGTCACATGAGAGGATTATGTTGTCGACCCACCTAACTTGCACACTTGGCGAATGCGTAAAAAGATTCTTCTACCTTGCCCGATTTAGGTTTTCTTGTGGATGTGATAATCACTCCAAAAAAAGTGATGAAAACATAAGAGTTTGTCACATAAACTGCATCAAATGAATGCAACAGTTTCAGAGTTGCACAGTTTTCCCTGTGCTCTGTCAAAACATATGTTTTTTACGTTTTCAAATGTTTCCGTGCGTAGACCGTCAAATTCTGTAAATGTCCAAGCAAATCTGAACATGTCCTGGAATTTTGGAGAGCGAAGTTGATTATGTGTGAGTGCCTGAACTTTGATAATTATCTGAAAATAAAAAATTAAAATTTTCACCCGAGAGAAGATTTGAACCAAGGACCTGTCGTTCCACAGCTGCTCACTCTAACCACGGGACCACGGCGCTCGTAAGCCAACGCTATCCTTGATGTTGCCTACCTTGCGCATGGACTACTCAGTTTGTATATTTTGCTTACTTTTTTCATAGTTCCACACAACTTCTTCCTGTTTTCTCGATTGCTCTGTGTTCAGTTTTTCAAGGCCTATCCCTGTGCCAACTTATAACTAAATCTGAGGGGGGTGCGATGGGGAGGTTCCCTTGTCAGCAGAAAATTCAAAGAGGTTTTGGTCGTATGTAAAATACGAGTATACAAGCAGCAAGATACAATGAATCCCTTCAGTACACTGTAACAGTGGTAATGTTGCTGGTAACATTGCTACTAAAGAGGAGTTACTAAATACAGTTTTCTGAATTTCTTTCACCAACGACTATTCCATAATTCGAGTCAAGAACAGCTGCCAACATAAGTAATTCTGACAACCTCGGTGTAGAGAAGCAATTTTAAGTGGAATTGCCAAGTCTTCCAGTCCAGATTGTATACCAATCAGGTCTCTTTCGGAGTAGCTGATGAAGTAGGTCCACTTTTAGCAATCGCATACGGAAACGTCCCGTTAAAAAAATTAATGAATGGGTGTGCTGATAAACATCTTACGTTATTTGATTTTCAAACAGCTAAGCAAAACTGAACGTACTCAGACATTCACTAAACTGACACACAATATTTTTAGCGCAACGCAATCTGACTTTCAATAATCCCTACAAAAGAATGGCCCTGACTAACAATAACCTATACCTTTCATGAATCACTTACCTCACAAAAATCTTCGTTACTCGAACTACTGCAATACAGCCAACGCCAATACTGCCATCTAAATACAAGATTCTAACTACTGAAGGCACTAACTACTGATAGGCATAGTTAGCAAATGAAAGATTTTGATAAAGAACAAACAATGTATTTACCTTAATAGTGTTCAAAAGTCATTATATATATATATATATATATATCAGTTCATGACATCCAGTGTTACAAATTTACTGTCTCTGATGGACACACGTCCAGATCATCCGCTCTCAAAACTCCGCCATCTCTCTCCCCACATCCACCACTTCTGGCGGCTCACCTCCAACTGCGTAACGCTACGCGCTGTTAACAGTCAACTGCCCAACATTACAATAGCGAATATTACAACAATGCTAATCAGCCACGGACTGCACACAGCACAGCCAGTGATTTTCATACAAAGCGCTGCGTGTCGTTACCAATATAAAAACCTAAACAGCTTACTTACAATACTACCACTAGATCGATGAAAGATCCATGTCTAACGACTAGAAGTTTGCATAGGTTTCTCCAATGCAGAACGTCGAAAATGGAAATAATCCGCTGAATTATAAATCTAGTTCACTGTCATCAATTTGCAGTAGGATATAGGATCATATACTGTGTTCAGACGTTATAAAATACCTCAAAGAAAACGACCTATCGACACATGGCCAAAACGGAGACAGAATATACCGTTCTTGTGAGAGACAATTGGATCTTTATTCACACGACGAGCTACCGACAGGCATCTCAATTCCGTATTTCGAGAAAGCTTCTGACATCATTCTTCAAAAGCGAATTCTAGACAAATTGCGTAGCTATGGAGCGTCATTTCAGTTGCACTACTGGATTCATGTTTTCCCGTAATAAAAGTCATAGTTTTTAGTAACTGACGGAACATTATCAACTAAACCCGAAGTGACGTCTGGCGTTGCCCAAGGAAAAGTTAGAGACCCTTAACTATTCCTAATCTACATATCTGACTTAGGAGACTATCTGAGCAGGCCTCAGACTGATTGCTGTCGTTTGTCATTAAGTAAATTTGTTGGAAGAGCAGTACAAGTTACAAAATGATTTACACAAAACTCTACGTAGGGCGAGAAGTGACAGTTGACCCTAAACAACAAAACGTGTGAGGTCCTCCACATGAGTACTAAAAAATTCCGTTTCGTTTCAGTTACACAATAAATCATACAAATTTCAAGGTTGTCGATTCAACTAAACACCTAAGAATTACAATTACCAACAAATAAAGTTGTCCCGTAACACAGGCAATGTTGTGGGCTTACGCCGACCAAAGGATGCGTTATATTGGCAGAACACGTACAATACGCAACAAACCTACCAAAGAGATTGTCCACACTATGCCCGTCCGTCCTTTTCTGGAGTATTCCTATGCTTATGACGTCCTTACCGGACGGAATTTATGGAATGATAATGAGAGTTAGGGTGGCAGTAATTAAAACAAGCGCTTTTTCGTTACTGCACGACCTTTTCACGAAATATAAATAACCTTTCTCTTTCGAACGCGAGAATTGTTCGTTGGCTTCCCCATCTATTTACGGAGAAATGATCATCACCACAAAATAAGAAGAACAAAACTGATGCGCAAAGTTTTAGATGTTCGTTTTTCTCACGTTCTATGCGAGAGTGGAATGATTGAGAAAATATCCGGAGGTGGTTGTATGACACATCTGGCAAGCATCCATGACTACAGAGTAGTCATGTGGATAGAGACACAGTGGCGGTTAACTAATGTTCGTGTCTATCCCTTACAAATAAATCGGGAAACAAGTTCTGGGAAACGCGGTATTAATATAGCAGACACTGTATGCTTGCTATGGCCTTCATTCGGAATATTCGATCAATTCAGCGTTCCATTGTAGGATATCCTATGCTAATTCAACTTTCATTAATTTGGAACTGTCAGAGTTCTCTTTCTTTTATTTCTGTCAGTCTTCTAACCAGTTAGATGCAGCGCACGAACACTTCCCTCCTCTGTCAACCTCTTCTTCTCAGAGTGGCATTAACACCCAATGTCCTCAGTTATTTGTTGCATATGTATAGATATACACTCCTGGAAATGGAAAAAAGAACACATTGACACCGGTGTGTCAGACCCACCATACTTGCTCCGGACACTGCGAGAGGGCTGTACAAGCAATGATCACACGCACGGCACAGCGGACACACCAGGAACCGCGGTATTGGCCGTCGAATGGCGCTAGCTGCGCAGCATTTGTGCACCGCCGCCGTCAGTGTCAGCCAGTTTGCCGTGGCATACGGAGCTCCATCGCAGTCTTTAACACTGGTAGCATGCCGCCACAGCGTGGACGTGAACCGTATGTGCAGTTGACGGACTTTGAGCGAGGGCGTATAGTGGGCATGCGGGAGGCCGGGTGGACGTACCGCCGAATTGCTCAACACGTGGGGCGTGAGGTCTCCACAGTACATCGATGTTGTCGCCAGTGGTCGGCGGAAGGTGCACGTGCCCGTCGACCTGGGACCGGACCGCAGCGACGCACGGATGCACGCCAAGACCGTAGGATCCTACGCAGTGCCGTAGGGGACCGCACCGCCACTTCCCAGCAAATTAGGGACACTGTTGCTCCTGGGGTATCGGCGAGGACCATTCGCAACCGTCTCCATGAAGCTGGGCTACGGTCCCGCACACCGTTAGGCCGTCTTCCGCTCACGCCCCAACATCGTGCAGCCCGCCTCCAGTGGTGTCGCGACAGGCGTGAATGGAGGGACGAATGGAGACGTGTCGTCTTCAGCGATGAGAGTCGCTTCTGCCTTGGTGCCAATGATGGTCGTATGCGTGTTTGGCGCCGTGCAGGTGAGCGCCACAATCAGGACTGCATACGACCGAGGCACACAGGGCCAACACCCGGCATCATGGTGTGGGGAGCGATCTCCTACACTGGCCGTACACCACTGGTGATCGTCGAGGGGACACTGAATAGTGCACGGTACATCCAAACCGTCATCGAACCCATCGTTCTACCATTCCTAGACCGGCAAGGGAACTTGCTGTTCCAACAGGACAATGCACGTCCGCATGTATCCCGTGCCACCCAACGTGCTCTAGAAGGTGTAAGTCAACTACCCTGGCCAGCAAGATCTCCGGATCTGTCCCCCATTGAGCATGTTTGGGACTGGATGAAGCGTCGTCTCACGCGGTCTGCACGACCAGCACGAACGCTGGTCCAACTGAGGCGCCAGGTGGAAATGGCATGGCAAGCCGTTCCACAGGACTACATCCAGCATCTCTACGATCGTCTCCATGGGAGAATAGCAGCCTGCATTGCTGCGAAAGGTGGATATACACCGTACTAGTGCCGACATTGTGCATGCTCTGTTGCCTGTGTCTATGTGCCTGTGTTTCTGTCGGGGTGATCATGTGATGTATCTGACCCCAGGAATGTGTCAATAAAGTTTCCCCTTCCTGGGACAATGAATTCACGGTGTTCTTATTTCAATTTCCAGGAGTGTATATACACTGAAGAGCCAAAGAAAGTGGTATACCTGCCTAACAGCCTGTAGGACTCCGCGAGCACGCGGAAGTGCCGCAACACAACGTAGCATGGACTCGACTGATGTCTGAAGTAGTGCTGGAGGGAATTGACATCGTGAGTCCTGCAGGGCTATCAATGAATCTGTAAGAGTACTAGGGTTGGACATCTCTTGTGAATAGCACGTTGCAAGGCATCCCAGATATGCTCAATAATGTCCATGTCTGGGCAGTTTGGTAGTGAACGCAAGTGTTTAAACTCAGAACAGTGTTCCTGGATCCACTCTGTAGCAATTCTGGACGTGTGGGCTGTCGCATTGTCCTGCTGGAATTGCCTGTCGGAATGCACAATATCCATGAATGGATGCAGGTGATCAGGCAGGATGCTCACGTACGTGTCACATGTCATAGACATATCCAGACGTGTAAGGAGTCCCATATCACTTCAACTGCACCCGCCCCACACCATACAGAGCCTCCACCAGACTGAACAGTCACCTGCTAACATGCAGAGTCCATGGATTCATGAGCTTGTTTCCATATCCGAACACATCCATCCCCTCGATACAATCTGAAACGAGACTCGTCCGACCAGGCAACATGTTTCCAGTCATCAACAGTCCAATGTCGGTGTTGAAGGGCCCAGGCGAGGCTTAAAGCTTTGTGTCGTGCAGCCATCAAGGGTACACGAGTGGGCCTTCAGCTCCGAAAACCCATATCGATGATGTTTCGTGAATGGTTCGCACGCTTACACTTGTTGATGGCCCAACATTGAAATCTGCAGCAATTTGTGGAAGGATTACACTTCTACCATGCTGAACGATTCTCTTCAGTCATCCTCGGTCCCGATCTTGCAGAATCTTTTTGCGGCCGCAGCGATGTCGGATATTTGATGTTTTACCGGATTCCTGGTATTCATGGTACAATCGTGAAATGGTCGTACAGGGAAATCACCACTTCATCGCTATCTCGAAGATTCTGTGTCCCATCGCTCGAGCGCCGACTATACCACCACGTTCAAACTCACTTAAATCTTGATAAGCTCCATCGTAGCAGCAGTAACCGATCTAACAACTGTGCGAGACACTTGTTGTCTTACAAATGTGCTGCCGACCGCAGCGCCGTATTCTGCCTGTTTACATATCTCTGTATTTGTATAGGCATGCCTGTACCAGTTTTTTCGCCACTTTTGTCACAGGGTATCTCCCCTATCTCTGCCACCTCAAATATCTCTGGAACAACAATAGATATTCAAAAACGGTTTTCACTAGCATGAACGTATGGTAGGGGCTTAGGAAACCAAATACTATGCGAAATTTTAAACTTCTGTCTTTTTAAATGGACACCCCCTATTATTTCGTATGCAATCAATAGCATGAAAAATCACAAAAATAATGGCGTTGGTTGCATCCTAATACGTCAATTACATCCCGAGAAACTGCGAAGCGAGGTTGACGCTGAGAAACACTGTTCTGACCAAGACTGACATTTGGGACTTATTGATATCGCATAGGTGTCGTTCGTGTTCAAAATAAAACATCACTGCCTGCTGTCTTAGCTAGTAGAATTTCCGTTCAGGCATGCATCTGTCACATTGTTTCCAAATTTTGTTCAACCCCTGAAGGTCGTGCCAGCAGACAGGTAACCCGCTGAACACATTTCCCAGGTGGGCTGTGATAACAGCAGTAGCGACTTCTGTCAAATGCACGTGCTCTTTTGCCATTATTGAAGATTGGCATGTCACGGACTATGTCCTTGATGAACACGAGTAACATGCGGTAAAAAGTTCGAAAGGTACTCTGTCGACTCGGATGTGTGTATTTTCTGCATGTATTGCAGTTCTGGCCAACGACCTCGCCGCAGTGGTAATACCGGTTCCCATCAGATCACCGAAGTAACGCGCTTTGGGGCTGGGCTAACCCTTGGATGGATGACCATCAGGTCTGCCGAAGGCTATTGGCAAATGGGGTGCACTCAGCCCTTGTGAGGCAAACTGAGAAGTTACTTGATTGAGAAGTAGTGGCTCCATTCTCGTAAAGTGACATATGGCTGCGAGAGCAGTGAGCTGCCCACATGTCGCCCCATATCCGTACATAGTGACGCCTGTGGAGTGAGGACGACATGGCGGCTGGTAGGTACCGGAGTGGCCGCGTGGTTTGAGGTGTCATGTTATGCACTGCGCGGACCCCTCCCGCCGGTGGTTCGAGTCCTCCCTTGGGCATAATTCAGTTTAACTGGTGTGTCTAGGGACCGATGGCCTCAGCAGTTTGGTCCCTTAGGAATTCACACACATTTGAACATTTTTGGTACCGTTGGGCCTTGATGGTCTGTTGGGCGAAGTTCAGTTTAGTTTTTATTGTAGTTTTCGCATACTCGTCTTCTGAAAATCCAGAGCTACTTATGAATAACTACGTATATACGGCAGTAGGTTTCTGCCCATCCCAGTTGTATTCAGAACGAGTAAATGCATCAAGTTGAGGTTTTCAGTAAGTTACAGCTGTCGACTGCGACAGTAGGGTCGATGTTTTTGGGACCTTTTCCCCTGACGAAGGTTCAACAAGATAACGCCCGCCCGCATGCGGCTACACTTTCCAACCCTTGTTTCTACATCTACATGGTTACTCTGCAATTCACACTTAAGTGCCTGGTAGAGGGTACACAGAGCCATTGTCATATTACTTCTCTACCATTCCACTTCCGAATGGCGCGTGGCAAAAAGGAACACCTAAATCTTTCCGTTCAAGCTATGATTTCGCTTATTTTATTATGGTGATCATTTCTCCCTATGTAGGTGGGTGCCAACAAAATATTTTCGCATTCGTAAGAGAAAGTTGGTGATTGAAATTTCGTAAATAGGTCTCGCCACAAAGAAAACCGCCTTTGTTTGACTGACTGCCATCCCAGCTCGCATATATCAGTGACACTCTCACCCCTATTGCACGATAACACGAAACGAGCTGACCTTATTTGCACATTTTCGATGTCCTCCGTAAAACCTACCTGGTAAGAATCCCACACCACGCAACAATATTCCAGCAGAGGACGGATAAGTTGGTTGGTTGGTTGCTTGGGGAAGGAGACCAGACAGCGAGGTCATCGGTCTCATCGGATTACGGAAGGATGGGGAAGGAAGTCGGCCGTGCCCTTTCAGAGGAACCATCCCAGCATTTGCCTGGACTGATTTAGGGAAATCACGGAAAACCTAAATGAGGATGGCCGGACGCGGGATTGAACCGTCGTCCTCCCGAAGGACGGACAAGTGTAATGTAGGCTGTCTCTCTAGTCAGTTTATCGCATCTTCTAAGTGATCTACCAACAAAGCGCAGTCTTTGTTTTGCCTTCCCCACAATATTATCTATGTGGTCTTTCCAATTTAAGTTGCTCGTAATTGTAATTCCTAGGTATTTAGTCGAATTGACAGCCATTAGATTTGTTCGATTTATCGTATACCCAAAATTTATCGGATTTCTTTTCGTATACATGTGGATGACCTCGCACTTTTCTTTGTTTAGTGTCAATTGCCACTTTTCGCACCATACAGAAATTCTCTCCAGATCATTTTTTAATTGGAATTGATTGTCTGATAATTCTACTAGACGGTAAATTACAGCATCGTCTGCAAACAATCTAAGGGGTCTGCTCAGATTATCACCTAGATCATTTATGTAAATCAGGAACAGCAGAGGGCCTATGACACTACCTTGCGGAAGGCCAGATATCACTTCTGTTCTACTCGATGATTTACCGTCGATCACTATGAACTGTGACTTCTGAGAGGAAATCACGAATCCAGTCACACAACTGAGGCGATACTTCATATGCACGCAATTTGATTAATAGTCGCTTGTGAGGAACGGTATCCGAAGCCGTCTAGAAATCTAGGAAGAAGGAATCGATCTAAGACCCCTTGTCGATAGCACTCATCACAACATGGGAATAAGGAACTAGCTGTGTTGCACACGGACGATATTTTCTGAATCCGTGTTGGTTATGTATCAATAAGTCATTTTCTTCAAGATGATTCATAATGTTCGAGTACAGTATATGCTCCAAAATCCTACTGCAAATTGAGGTTAGTGATATAGGTCTGTAATTCAATGGGTTACTCCTGTTTCCTTTCTTGAATATTGGTGTCACCTGTCCTACTTTCCAGTCTTTAGGAACAGACCTTTCGTCAAGTGAGCGGTTGTATATGATTGCTAAGAAAGGCGCTATTGTGTCTGCGTACTCTGAAAGGAACCTAATTGGTATACCATCTGGACCAGAAGACTTGCCTTTCTTAAGTGATTTGAGTTGTTTCGCAACACCTAAGATATCAACTTTTATGTCACTCATGCTAACAGTTGTTCTGGTTTCGAATTCTGGAATATTTACTTCGTCTTCTTTCGTGAAGGAATTACGGAAAACTGTATTTAGTGACTCCGCTATAGTGACACCATCATCGGTAACATTTCCATCGCTACCGCGCAGTGACGGTATTGACTGTTTTTTGCCACTGGTGTACTTTACATATGGCCAGAATCTCTTTGGTTTTATACCACATTTTGAGACAATTTCTGTGCTTGCCAAACCGTGCGTTGGTCAGAAACGTCGGCGGGGCTCTCACCATGGATAGGGCCCTCCAACCATATACCCATTTCCGTCCTATTTGGATAGTTTCTTCGTGGTACCTCTTTTTTTTGTTTGGTGGTGTACCTTCTTTACCGCGTCACGTGCCCGTAGCGCTTCTATGAAGCATTCAGCATTGCGGTAGGCAGTAATCATAATATATGGTGTCAGTAAATGTAAATGAGAAAAACATCACACTGCAACACGGTCTCGATGTAACAGCAGATCGTGGTTAGGAAGCATGTACAGGTGGCGTATTCACGACGCACGGTGGAGAGTCATCCATTGTAGAGGGGGAGATCGGGGGCGTGCTCGCAAGGAGACGATGTCTGCTCCCACCCCCGGAGGCGAAGGCGACGCGACGGCGAATCAGTTAGCGGGGGCGGCGACAGCGACAGCGGCGGAGCTGAGAAATCGCCGCCCCCGCCGCCGCTGCCGGCTCCTTTGTCCCGGAGGCGCCGCATCTCCTGTCGCCCCCACGTCTCTTTGTCTCCAGCCAACACTCCGCATTGTCCTCCGACCGCTGTTAATCTAGAGGAGGCGTGACTTATACGGCCAGGTGGATAACGCGAGCATTTCTTCGGGGTCTGGCAGCGGACTTGACTACTGAAACCGTTAAGAATGGCTACAGTCAGCAGAGGCGTATCTACATGCCAACACGTATGTTCTGCAATACGGCCAATTTGTCAGGGCGTAGCGCTGATCATTCATGTGCGCCAACTACTGTCTCTGACTGCAGGCAAACAGTTAATTATAATTTCAATATTACTGTAACCAGGCTGCAGTTATAAGAATGGGAAGACATAAAAGGGAAGCAGTAATTGAGGATGGAGTGAGACAGGGTGGTAGCGTACGTCTCATAGTCTACATGCAGTACACAGGGCGTTTCCGTAAGAGCGTGCAAAAATGTAACAGGACATAGAGAATGCTCCACTGAACAGATTGTGGTAGGGAACCTGGGGTCGGAGAAGACAGCTTAAGGAGATATGGAAGTAAACTTGTCTGCCACTTTGTCTAGCATTACTGTTATCCAGCTTATTTACAACTAACATGCGTACAAGTTTACACGCACTGTCCTGTCTACAGGGTGTTTCAAAAATGACCGGTATATTTGAAACGGCAATAAAAACTAAACGAGCAGCGATGGAAATACACCGTTTGTTGCAATATGCTTGGGACAACAGTACATTTTCAGGCGGACAAACTTTCGAAATTACAGTAGTTACAATTTTCAACAACAGATGGCGCTGCAAGTGATGTGACAGATATAGAAGACAACGCAGTCTGTGGGTGCGCCATTCTGTACGTCGTCTTTCTGCTGTAAGCGTGTGCTGTTCACAACGTGCACGTGTGCTGTAGACAACATGGTTTATTCCTTAGAACAGAGGATTTTTCTGGTGTTGGAATTCCACCGCCTAGAACACAGTGTTGTTGCAACACGACGAAGTTTTCAACGGAGGTTTAATGTAACCAAAGGACCGAAAAGCGATACAATAAAGGATCTGTTTGAAAAATTTCAACGGACTGGGAACGTGACGGATGAACGTGCTGGAAAGGTAGGGCGACCGCGTACGGCAACCACAGAGGGCAACGCGCAGCTAGTGCAGCAGGTGATCCAACAGCGGCCTCGGGTTTCCGTTCGCCGTGTTGCAGCTGCGGTCCAAATGACGCCAACGTCCACGTATCGTCTCATGCGCCAGAGTTTACACCTCTATCCATACAAAATTCAAACGCGGCAACCCCTCAGCGCCGCCACCATTGCTGCACGAGAGACATTCGCTAACGATATAGTGCACAGGATTGATGACGGCGATATGCATGTGGGCAGCATTTGGTTTACTGACGAAGCTTATTTTTACCTGGACGGCTTCGTCAATAAACAGAACTGGCGCATATGGGGAACCGAAAAGCCCCATGTTGCAGTCCCATCGTCCCTGCATCCTCAAAAAGTACTGGTCTGGGCCGCCATTTCTTCCAAAGGAATCATTGGCCCATTTTTCAGATCCGAAACGATTACTGCATCACGCTATCTGGACATTCTTCGTGAATTTGTGGCGGTACAAACTGCCTTAGACGACACTGCGAACACCTCGTGGTTTATGCAAGATGGTGCCCGGGCACATCGCGCGGCCGACGTCTTTAATTTCCTGAATGAATATTTCGATGATCGTGTGATTGCTTTGGGCTATCCGAAACATACAGGAGGCGGCGTGGATTGGCCTCCCTATTCGCCAGACATGAACCCCTGTGACTTCTTTCCGTGGGGACACTTGAAAGACCAGGTGTACCGCCAGAATCCAGAAACAATTGAACAGCTGAAGCAGTACATCTCATCTGCATGTGAAGCCATTCCGCCAGACACGTTGTCAAAGGTTTCGGGTAATTTCATTCAGAGACTACGCCATATCATTGCTACGCATGGTGGATATGTGGAAAATATCGTACTATAGAGTTTCCCAGACCGCAGCGCCATCTGTTGTTGACAATTGTAACTACTGTAATTTCGAAAGTTTGTCTGCCTGAAAATGTACTGTTGTCCCAAGCATATTGCAACAAACGGTGTATTTCTATCGCTGCTCGTTTAGTTTTTATTGCCGTTTCAAATATACCGGTCATTTTTGAAACACCCTGTATTTGCATGTACATTCCTTATTCCCTACAACAAAATAAGAAGGATGAGCCTGATTGCCAGGAAGTCATGATGCAGGTTTTGTTTACTTTGTATTGTATTGTATGGTAACTGGGGACCTAGAAACAACGGAGGGCTCCGTCCCTGCCGCATCCGGTGGTCCACAGCCCCACGACGACTACCGCAGTCCACTTCACCCTTCCGCTGCCCTACACCGAACCCAGGGCTATTGTGCGGTTCGGCTCCCGGTGGACCCCCCCAGGGAATGTGTCACACCAGACGAATGTAACCCCTACGATTGCGTGGTAGAGCAATGCTGGTGTACGCGTACGTGGAGAACTTGTTTGCGCAGCAATCGCCGATATAGTGAAACTGAGGTGGAATAAGGGGAACCAGCCCACATTCGCCGAGGCAGATGGAAAACCGCCTAAAAACCATCCACAGACTGGCCGGTTCACCGGACCTGTACACAAATCCGCCGGGCGGATTCGTGCCGGGGACCAGGCGCTCCTTCCCGCCCGGAAAGCCGTGCGTTAGACCGCACGGCCAATCGGGCGAGCTTTGTTTACTTTACTCGTCCATAGGGTGATTCTGTTGTATCGTATTTACTTTGTCCCATGACAGAACGTGCTACGAATCAACGAGAGCCCCCTTCATGATCAGCGCTATTCAGAGACGTACAGTACAATATGATGGAACAGTACTGGTACGGTTTCGCAGAATTCACCAGCGTGCACCTTGTGTTTGGGGAAGAACGTTGCAACGCTCTAGCTGCTGAAAGGATGTAGAGGGGACGATTTTGTAACAGGCAGCACCGTCATGAAGAGTTTTTATTTCTCTCGATCGACGAATGCGGGAGACTGGTTCACTGGAAAGAAGAAACGGTGGTTCTGGCAATACGACGGCCACTCACAGACCAGATTTTAAACAGATGTTGCTGGAACGTGTTTCAGCAGATCCCACTACAAGTAGTCATCGTATTGCACGTAAAATTGGCGCTGCACATATTAGCGTGTGTCTGAATGTGTGTAGAGGAATGGCAGCACGTTGTTCCTCAAGAGCTGAAACGCTGAGGTGTAGAACGAAGTCGACGTTCGAACCCATACAAAAGGTTTTCCATTGCGTTCAAGTCGGAGCTCTGTGACGCATTGTCATGCTGAAAAAAATCATCGCCTCCGAACTGTTGCTCTTCTGTAAATAGTACTCAGTCCTTTAAAATGTCTTCTTATCTTTCAGCATTTATCGTTTTCTTAAGCCCGATAATAGGACAACCACCTAACCACGAGAGACATTCCAATAAAGTAACACTGGCTCTGTTTACGATGTCAGATGATGTGCTCCAGACCATTCCATCCTACTGACACAGGGTAATTCATCACTCTGGATCGCTCCTTTCCAGGCATCCACTGTTCCGTGTCATCGCTCTTTGAAACCAATTCAAGAGTCGCTTACGACCGAGAACAGAAACGTGTGGCCTATGAGGAGCCACCTGACAGTTGTACCCTATCCTTTCTATACCCCTACGCACTGTGCCAGCACACTGCAGGCAGCACTTTCGGACTTACGAGTGATTCCTTTCGTTGATTTTGTGGGATGCTGCCCACTCGTCTCTTATAGGGTGCCTAGTAAGCTGCTATCTCGGATAGCTAGACAACATACAAGCAAATCATAGTAATGGAAAAAAATGATCGGATGGCACTGTTGGCCGGGAGGCCCCATTTGGGGGAGTCTGGCCACCGTATTGCAAGTCCTTTTTAGGCGAAACCACATCATCGACTTGCGAGTCATTGATGATGAAATTATTACCGTAATTGAATTGACAATACTTAACTTTCATTTCTATAATTGGGTCACAAGCAATTGGCGATATGCAAATAATCAATGTCACTTGATACATACAGTTTCCATACAAGCTAATCTCAAGTCCATAAGCCACTGCTATCGTTAATATCGGCTCTTCTGGTGCGACTCTTCTAGTACTGTCTCCTAGTGTCCGGTTTCTAGTGTGTCTCTTCTACTGTGCCCGCGGCTAGGCGGCGCGTCGCTTTTATTGTGTTCGTGTAGATGTCACTCCTGTCGTCGTGGCGAGGCGGCCGGGGTGGCCGAGCGGTTCTAGGTGCTATAGTCTGTAACCACGCGACCGCTACGGTCGCAGGTTCCAATCCTGCCTCGGGCACGGATGTGTGTGAAGTCCTTAGGTCAGTTAGGTTTAAGTAGTTCTAAGTTCTAGGGGACTGATGACCCGAGAAGTTAAGTCCCGTAGTGCTCAGAGCCATTTGAACTTTTTTTTTTGTCGTCGTGGCGTGATAGTGTACTATTGGCTGACGTCGTCTCGCAGCGCTGTCTGATGCATGTGAAGATGTTATCTGTTCTATTGGATCATGTAGCTGTGTTAGAATGAAATGATAATTAAATCAAGACCTTAAGCTGTCGACAGGCGTTGATATACACAAACGGGGACGGAAATGTGCGCCCCGACCGCGACTCGAACCTTGGATCACCGGCTTACACGGCAGACGCTCTAACGATCTGAGCCACCGAGGGCACAGGGGATAGTGCGACTGCTGGGATTTCTCTCTTGCACACTCCCAGTGAGACCCACATACCCAACTTAATGTACTCACACTACATCCGTAGTGCCATTGCCTATTACACTCATCAGTCGCAGCAGACAATCTTACGGAGTGCTGTAAGCACAGAAGAAGGAGATCAATGGTCGGTTAGCCTCAACTACACTAATGGCCATTAAAATTGCTACACCAAGAAGAAATGCAGATGATAAACGGGTATTCATTGGACAAATATATCATACTAGGACTGACATGTGATTACATTATCACGCAATATGGTTGCATAGATCCTGAGAAATCAGTACTCAGAACAACCACCTTCGGCCGTAATGGTTCAAAATGGTTCAAATGGCTCTGAGCACTATAGGACTTAACATCTATGGTCATGAGTCCCCTAGAACTTAGAACTACTTAAACCTAACTAACCTAAGGACAGCACACAACACCCAGTCATCACGAGGCAGAGAAAATCCCTGACCCCGCCGGGAATCGAACCCGGGAATCCGGGCGTGGGAAGCGAGAACGCTACCGCACGACCACGAGCTGCGGACTTCGGCCGTAATAACGGCCTTGATACGCCTGGCCATTGAGTCAAACAGAGTTTGGATGGCGTGTACAGGTACAGCTGCCCATGCAGCTTCAACACGATACCACAGTTCAACAAGAGTAGTGACTGGCGTATTGTGACGAGCCAGTTGCTCGGCCACCACTGACCAGACGTTTTCAATTGGTGAGAGATCTGGAGAATGTGCTGGCCAGGGTAGCAGTCGAACATTTTGTGTATCCAGAAAGGCCCGTAAAAGACCTGCAACATGCAGTCGTGCATTATCCTGCTGAAATGTAGGGTTTGGCAGGGATCGAACGAAGGGTAGAGTCACAGGTCGTAACACATCTGAACTGCAACGTCCACTGTTCAAAGTGCCGTCAGTGCGAACAAGAGGTAACCGAGACGTGTAACCAATGGCACCACATACCATCACGCCGGGTGATAACGCCAGAATGACGATGACGAATACGCGCTTCAAATGTGCGTTCACCGCGATGTCGCAAAACACGGATGCGACCATCATGATGCTGTAAACAGAACCTGGATTCATCCGACAAAATGACGTTTTGCCATTCGTGCACCCAGCTTTGTCGTTGAGAACACCATCGCAGGCGCTCCTGTCTGTGATGAGCGTCAAGGGTAACCGCAGCCATGGTCTCCGAACTGACAGTCCATGCTGCTGCAAACGTCGTCGAACTGTTCGTGCAGATGGTTGTTGTCTTGCAAACGTCCCCATCTGTTGACTCAGGGATCGAGACGTGGCTGCACGATCCGTTACAGCCATGCGGATAAGATGCCTGTCATCTCGACTGCTGGTGATACGAGGCAGTTGGGATCCAGCAAGGCGTTCCGTATTACCCTCCTGAACCCACCGATTCCATATTCTGCTAACAGTCATTGGATCTCGACCAACGCGAGCAGCAATGTCGCGATACGATAAAGCACAATCGCGATAGGCTAGAACCCGACCTTTATCAAAGTCGGATACGTGATGGTACGTATTTCTCCTCCTTACACGAGACATCACAACTACGTTTCACCAGGCAACGCCGGTCAGGTGCTGTTTGCGTATGAGAAATCGGTTGGAAACTTTCCTCATGTCAGCACGTTGTAGGTGTCGCCACCGGCGCCAACCTAGTGTGTATGCTCTGAAAAGCTAATCATTTGCATATCACAGCATCTTCCTCCTGTCGATTAAATTTCGCGCCTGTAGCACGTCATCTTGATGGTGTAGCAATTTTAATGGCCAGTAGTGTATATACAATTTCCATACAAGCTAATCTTACAAGTCCTTAAGTGACTGCTATCGTTAATATCGGCTCTTCTAATGCGACTCTTCTATTGCCCGGTTTCTACTGTGTCCGCGGCTAGGCGGCGCGTCGCTTTTCTTATTATCGTGTAGAGGCCGCTCTTGTCGTGGTGACGTCCTAGTCAGCGTGCTAGTGGCTGACGTCGTCTCGCAGCCCTGCCTGCCGCATCGTTCTTGATCTTGGTGCCGGCGCTTGGCATTACGCCGGAACAGATTCCATGCGATTTTGTACAGCTACCCCGCAATACTCTGAGGTCCCCGTCCGTCAGTACGAGGTGCATTCAAGTTCTAAGGCCTCCGATCATTTTTCTCCGGACTGGAAAGAGATTGAAACATGCGCATTGTTTTAAAATGAGGCCGCGTTCATTGTCAATACGCCCCAGAGATGGCAGCACCGTACGGCAGATGGAATTTTACCGCCAGCGGCGAGAATGAGAACTGTTTTAAATACTTAAAATGGCGACGTTTTCCTTACTTGAACAGCGTGCAATCATTCGTTTTCTGAATTTGCATGGTGTGAAACCAATAGAAATTCATCGACAGTTGAAGGAGACATGTGGTGATGGAGTTATGGGTGTGTCGAAAATGCGTTCGTATGTGCGACAGTTTAATGAAGGCAGAACATCGTGTGACAAGAAACCGAAACAACCTTGGGCTCGCACAAGCCGGTCTGACGACATGATCGAGAAAGTGGAGAGAATTGTTTTGGGGGATCGCCGAATGACTGTTGAACAGATCGCCTCCAGAGCTGGCATTTCTGTGGGTTCTGTGCACACAATCCTGCATGACGACCTGAAAATGCGAAAAGTGTCATCCAGGTGGGTGCCACGAATGCTGACGGACGACCACACGGCGGCCCGTGTGGCATGTTGCCAAGCAATGTTGACGCGCAACGACAGCATTGATGGGACTTTCTTTTCGTCGGTTGTGACAATGGATGAGACGTGGATGCCATTTTTCAATCCAGAAACAAAGCGCCAGTCAGCTCAATGGAAGCACACAGATTCACCGCCACCAAAAAAATTTCGGGTAACCGCCAGTGCTGAGAAAATGGTGTCCATGTTCTGGGACAGCAAGGGCGTAAACCTTACCCATTGCATTCCAAAGGGCACTACGGTAACAGGTGCATCCTACGAAAATGTTTTGAAGAACAAATTCCTTCCTGCACTGCAACAAAAACGTCCGTGAAGGGCTGCGCGTGTGCTGTTTCAGCAAGACAACGCACCCGCACATCGAGCTAATGTTACGCAACAGTTTATTCGTGATAACAACTTTGAAGTGATTCCTCGTGCTCCCTACTCACCTGACCTGGCTCCTAGTGACTTTTGGCTTTTTCCAACAATGAAAGACACTCTCCGTGGCCGCACATTCACCAGCCGTGCTGCTATTGTCTCAGTGATTTTCCAGTGGTCAAAACAGACTCCTAAAGAAGCCTTCGCCGCTGCCATGGGATCATGGCGTCAGCGTTGTGAAAAATGTGTACGTCTGCAGGGCGATTACGTCGAGAAGTAACGCCAGTTTCATCGATTTCGGGTGTGTAGTCAATTAGAAAAAAAATCGGAGGCCTTAGAACTTGAATGCACCTCGTACATGAGGTCTGGCTGTTCTTCGTTGAGCTGTGGTTGTTTCGGAAACAGCCGACTTGGTCAGCTTTAGAACGGTCCGAATATTCCAGGTGGATCTGTGGTAAGGTGACGACCCGTGACTGGTCCACGTTCAAGGTCACTGAGCTCTGCTGCCCGATCGATTCCGCTCACCCTGCTTCTCTACTGAAAACACAGTACTGTCCGCTTGCTTTTGTATTTTCAGGTTCGAATCTCGTGAGTTTCATTCTTGTCGTTACAAGGAAAGCATGACACGAATTCAAAAAAATGGCTCTGAGCGCTATGGGACTCAACTGCTGTGGTCATAAGTCCCCTAGAACTTAGAACTACTTAAACCTAACTAACCTAAGGACATCACACACATCGATGCCCGAGGCAGGATTCGAACCTGCGACCGTAGCGGTCGTGCGGTTCCAGACCGTAGCGCCTTTAACCGCTCGGCCACTCCGGCCGGCCATGACACGAATTACTTTGCCCCAGGATGTACACTCATGTTCAGAAGCAACATAACACCTTGTAACGACTAGAGGCAGGGCGTTCACATTCAGAGGTCATGTACATTAGTATGTTCTACAGAAATGATTAGCATTTGAACCACGTCGGCACGCGGGTTCAAGTTAACATTGATATCGCGGAGCAACACCTCCTACCGGTAAAATGTGCCTGCGCCTACCGTTGTCGGTAGAAACCGAAGGTAATGGATCAGTGGCCGGCAGGTGTAGCCGAGAGGTTCTCGGCGCTTCAGTCCGGAACCGCGCTGCTGCTACGGTCGCAGATTCTAATCCTGCCTCGTGCATGGATGTGCGTGATGTCCTTAGGTTGGTTACGTTTAAGTAGTTCTGAGTCCAGGAGACTGATGACCTCACATGTTAAGTCCCATAGTGCTCAGAGCCATTTGAACCATCTGAATGGATCAGTGTGACTTGAGCAGAGGGTCAGGATGCCACGCACACGTATGCGCGAATCGTGCCGTCGTAACAGCGAGTTTGAAAAAAGCAGCCATCCAAAGGATTTCTGCTCGTGTGGAACGAAGTGTTTCGGTTGTACAACGGCTATGTGCGCAATACCTCACGGAAGGCCGTAGAACAGGCCGTACCGCTCGGGGCCCCCCTGTGCCCCCCCGTCATCAAGTGTCAGTACATGTGCGAGGTGCCGGGGCTAGCAGTCTATTTAACACTAAATTCTTCTCGAATTTTCATATGGAAATGATGCTCTAAGCCCCCCCCCCCTTTTCTAACTCCTACTTTTGCTGTTGCACATGGATTAAGAAGAAACGCGAAGTGACTGTAATCGACCCTGCAAGTGGAGTAGAAAAGAGTTTGGCACCTGCAATAATTTAATTTGATAGACATTAATTAAATAAAGGAAAGTTTCAGTAACGTAGTGAGAAATGAAAAGGTTGCTCTACCGATTAACAGAATGAAATCTCTGTCCAAAATAACAATTTGATTTATTATTACTAAACTCAAAATAATAAACAAAACACATGAAACATTTAGAATACATCAAATTGGCTCAAATTGGATACTCAAATAAATGCTGTGAAGGTGAAGTTGTCCCTAAACTAGATTGTGAAATTTATGATGAAGTGGTATGTGGAGCCAATTCCTTGCAACTCAAATCTTAAGAGAAACACATAGCCAACCCAACATTAATTGCTGCTACAGTAGTGAGGACTCAGACAATGAACATCCAAGACAGAACAAAGTTAGAAAAGACGAACAGGCGCGCTCTGCTGAGCTCTGATTATCGCCTAGCAAAAATGCCTGCTTTGCCGGTGCTGCGGACGTACATTACCAAGCTGTCTTCTTAGCTGCAAGGACACGATCTGTCATACTGGAAGCGATGGCTGGTTGCTTCGACGTCCCGTCGTGGCGATGATAATGTCGCGAGTATAGCCCGAAACAAATTGTCCTGGTCTGGTTGTTCCAGACTAAAGACTTCCTATCAGTACAATTGCGCCTCTGAGGGAGACGAAGAAGGCTCGCCACACAATCACTGACGGTACAGTGATTGATTTTCACAAGCGAAGTCACACAGTAACTCCGATACAGTTAACTTTAGCCAAAACTGCCCAAGACAGACAACATAGGCCGCTTGGATGCAGAACGCTCAATTTCCAACTGTACTCGGAAAGTTACATTGAAGTCGAAACTTCAGCAACTTCGTTAAACAGTTACAATCAAATTAGACAGCCAACGGAAGGCAGGCTGTCCAGAGCAGCGAGCGCTCAGTCTTGTAAACTACTCCGATCGAAAGGCGAGAGCCATCTCTCTCAAGAGCACCCGTACAAGCTGAACACAGAACATTCCCACCCCCACGACAGTGGCCGTGGTTAAACGTTCCAATCAGCAACTCGAAAACCGGCGGAAAATTCCACTCTACTGTCGAAGCACTACCATTCCACCAATGGAGATTCTTGGCGCCAATTTCTGCGCCGATTTTGCTACATCACGGAGCTATGCCCTGAGCAAGCCAATCACAGTTACGATTATGCAGAAAACGCGGGAATTTGCCCGCCAAGACTGCTCGGGAACACAAGTCATTTCCACGCCTCGCTAGTAGCCCGCTAGAAAGTGTTTTCGCTAAGCTTCTGCGAAGTAACGGAATCTCTAGCCCAGCCGCTCCTTCAGGCCCCTGCGGTCGTGTCTCCGCCGCTATTATATTCACTCGACTCCCTCACACCCATCAGGTTAACCCTTTCAAGATCAGCAGTGCCCGCCTGTCACCGGACCACCCGGGTGACCAGAGACGCTGCGGGGGAAGTCTGCGTGTGAAGGAATAGCAACTTCTCACCACATGCAATTAGAGAGGAAAATCGAATTACTCAGTAAGATAGAAATATGAGAGGGGGCTTTGCCACCTCTCACATGTGCGAAAAAAACAATGCTTTCGCTTGGAATCTTGATTTTTGTGTGCAGTACTGACTTGTGATAGTTTATTTGCTGTCTCATAGCATACAGTTTAGTCATTCAAGTAAGAACGAGTGGCAAGAAACTGTACTCGGACAGCAAAAGTACGAAAACATCGCATCCAACGCGGGGTCGTAACAGAATGTCATCGAAGCGTCCAAAGAACAGATATGAGACAGAGAGCAGTTCGGAAGGAGTCGGTGACTCTGCAAAGAAACTGAAAGACAGTGAGCAGGATTTTGAGGCGAATTACGTGTTGAACTATAGGATTATAAATTTCTTGGCATGTAGTCTGTTATTTCTCAACACGTGAAATGTAAAACTTGCAATGCAAACATCGCGTTACAAGAACGAAGTCCCCGAGGCTTAGGCTTTACAGTAATTATGGCTTGTCCAAACTGCCCAGAAGTTGCTACACCAACTAGTAACTTCATATCTCCCGTGGAATCGTTCTACCTATTCGCCTGCTTAGAATAGTTATCGTGCATTGATGGAATTGCCAGACTGATATTTTAACCGTTCTATGGTGAACTACTGCATACGATTTCTATTGCAACGGCGCCAGTATGAAAGGTCAGTCCTTGGACAGCAGACTGAAGATAAGAGTTTTCTAAACCTATATTTTTTAGTTTTTTCATGTCTGTAAGACATTGCAAAACTTCAAACGCGTTTTTCTTGCAATATAATTTTTCAAAACGTCACGCAGCGTAACTGCAACAAATTTCACTCTTTTTATTTGAAAATTTAAACGCAACTTTGAAACAGAATTTCGAAGTGAATCAGGGTATTTTCGATTAGTTAATTGAACAATATACACGGTGGTCCATTGATCGTGACCGAGCCAAATATCTCACAAAATAAGCGTCAAACGAAAAAACTACAAAGAACGAAACTTGTCTAGCTTGAAGGGCGAAACAAGAAGACGATATGGTTGGCCCGTTAGACTGCGCTGCCATAGGTCAAACGGATATCAACTGCGTTTTTTAAAATAGGAACCCCCACTTTTTTATTACATATTCGTGTAGTACGTAAAGAAATATGAATGTTTCAGTTGGACCACTTTTTTCGCTTTGTGATAGATGGCGCTACAATAGTCACAAACATATGGCTCACAATTTTAGATGAACAGTTGGCAACAGGTAGGATTTTTAAATTAAAATACAGAACGTAGGTACGTTTGAACATTTTATTTCGGTTGTTCCAAACATGTACCTTTGTGAACTTATCATTTCTGAGAACGCATGCTGTTACAGCGTGATTACCTGTAAATACCACATTAATGCAATAAATGCTCAAAATGATGTCCCACAACCTCAATACATTTGGCAATACGTATAACGACATTCCTCTCAACAGCGAATAGTTCGCCTTCCGTAATGTACGCACATGCATTGACAATGCGCTGCCGCATGTTGTCAGGCGTTCTCGGTGGATCACGATAGCAAATATCCTTCAACTTCCCCCACAGAAAGAAATCCGGGGAAGTCAGATCCGGTGAACGTGCGGGCCATGGTATGGTGCTTCGACGACCAATCCACCTGTCATGAAATATGCTATTCAACACCGCTTCAAAGGCGCTGCAGTCTGGAACCGCAAGACCGCTACGGTCGCAGGTTCGAATCCTGCCTCGGGCATGGATGTTTGTGATGTCCTTAGGTTAGTTAGGTTTAACTAGTTCTAAGTTCTAGGGGACTAATAACCTCAGCAGTTGAGTCCCATAGTGCTCAGAGCCATTTGAACCATTTGAACACCGCTTCAACCGCACGCTGGCTACGTGCCGGACATCCATCATTTGGAAGTACATGGCCATTCTGACATGCAGTGAAACATCTTGTAGTAACATCGGTAGAACATTACGTAGGAAACCAGCGTACAGTACACCATTTAGATACCCATCGATAACGTGGGGGCCAATTATCCTTGCTCCCATAATGCCGCACCATACATTAACTCGCCAAATTCGCTGATGTTCCAATTGTCTCAGCCATCGTGGATTTTCCGTTGCCCAAAATGCATATTGTTCCGGTTCACGTTACCGCTGTTGGTAAATGACGCTTCGTCGCTACATAGAACGCGTGCAAAAAATCTGTCATCGTCCCGTAATTTCTCTTGTGCCCAGTGGCAGAACTGTACACGACGTTCAAAGTCGTCGCCATGCAATTCCTGGTGCATAGCAATATGGTACGGGTGCAATCGATGTTGATGTAGCATTCTCAACACTAACGTTTTTGAGATTCCCGATTCTCGCGCAGTTTGTCTGCTTCTGATATGCGGATTAGCCGCGACAGAAGCTAAAACACTTTCTTGGGTATCATAATTTGTTCCAGGTCGTGGTTGACGTTTCACATGTGGCTGAACACTTCCTGTTTCCTTAAATAACGTAAGTATCCGGCGAACGGTCCGGACACTTGGATGATGTCATCCAGGATACCGAGCAGCATACATAGCACACGCCCGTTGGGCATTTTGATCACAATAGCCATACATCAACACGATATCGACCTTTCCCGCAATTGGTAAACGATCCATTTTAATACGGGTAATGTATCACGAAGCAAATATCGTCCGCACTGGGGGAATGTTACGTGATACCACGTACTTATACGTTTGTAACTATTACAGCGTCATCTATCACAAAGCGAAAACAGTGGTCCAACTAAAACATTCATATTTCTTTACGTAGTACACGAATATGTAATAAAAAATGGGGGTTCCTAATTAAAAAATAGAAGTTTATATCCGTTTGACCTATGGCAGCGCCGTCTAGCAGGCCAACCATAGCGCCATCTGGTTTGCCCCTTCAAGCTAGATGAGTTTCGTTCTTTGTAGTTTTTTCGTTGGATGCTTATCTCGTGAGATATTTGGCCCGGTCACTATCAATGGAACACCCTGTATATATTAACAAATAACTGTCCTTTTTTGGTGAAAATTCAATAACTTCTTTGAAACACTCTCCAGTCTCCAATTGCACGGAAACCTGTATTTCTATAACCCCGTAGGAGGTTAGGAACTGCACTCGTGTAGATGAAATAGATCTTTGTTTCTTTCTTCTAAATTCGACGTGGCAGAAATTACAGTACGTGCCGCAGATGGCGTCGAATTCAACATCGCCTCAGGAGAACTGCAGTAGTGTCATCAATTTGTAATATTTTCCTACAATTTTTTTGTTAATATACTCAAGTATACGCTCTATAACTACCAAAGTATTATTTTCCTATCAGCTTTCCCTCCGCCCAAAAAAGAATAGTCAAGAATACACTTTGTTAGGCCGTTAGAGTAGTGTTATCCTCGGAGCGGATTACCTTAACGTGAGAAGACGCCTCGCGATGCTACCGCTTCTCGACAGAGGCGTCACACGGGGAACACCTGATCCCTGCCGAATACAATTGCCCAATCTCCTGTGTAGCAATGTCGCCCGCCCGTTGCCTAGCAACAGCCAGCGCAATCCGTCCGAAGCTAGAGCGGAAAGCCGGGCCGCTTGCAGCCCAGCCAGTCATCGACAACTTGCGCCCCCCACGCGATCGACCTGGAGCGACCGATAGTCGACGAGTTGGGGCGCGAGATGTCTGCGGACGACGGCAGCGACCGGAAGCGGCTGGTCGCGGATCGAGCCCCGGGGCAGGCGTCGCGCGGCGCCCCTAGGCTGCTGCACCGCGACAGCCGGCTGCTGCTGGCGGCGCAGCGGGGGCGGAAGGAGCCCGCCCCCGCGCCCAGGCCCGCCCCCGGCGTCGGCGCCCGCTGCTTCCGCCTCTGCTGCCTCAAGACGTGCCAGGACGACCTCTCGGACGGCTAGAGGCCTTCTCCACAGAGGTCCTCCGGGTCGCCACAGGCCATGTGGGAACTACGTCGTCAGGGATCAAACGCTGCCGCATCAACATCTGGTAATGCTCCAAACAGAAACTGTCTGTAAATCTACTGGTTCCGAATAAAAGTCTTTAACTATTCCCCCCAAATCCTATGGCTTACTTGTCTCTTGAATGAGATTTTAACTCTGCAGAGGAATGTGCGCCGATATGAAACTTCCTGGCAGATTAAAACTGTGTGCCGGACCGAGACTCGAACTCGTGATCTTTGCCTATCGCGGGCAAGTGCTCTACCATCTGAGCTACCCAAGCACGACTCACGACCCGGCCTCATACCATCAATTGTGCCAGTATCTCGTCTCCTACCTTCCAAACTTCACAGAAGCTCTTCTGCGATCCTTGCAGAACTATCACTCCTGAAAGAAAGGATATTGCGGAGACATGGCTCAGCCACAGCCTGGGGGATGTTTCCAGAATGAGATTTTCACTCTAGAGTGGAGTGTGCGCTAATATGAAACTTCCTGGCAGATTAAAACTGTGTGCCGGACCGAGACTCGAATTCGGGACCTTTGCCTTTCGCGGGCAAGTGCTCTACCATCTGAGCAGAAGAGCTTCTGTGAAGTTTGGATAGTAGGAGACGAGGTACTGGCAGAATTGAAACTGAGAGGACGGGTCGTGAGTCGTGCTTGGGTAGCTCAGATGGTAGCGCACTTTCCCGCGAAAGGCAAAGGCCCTGAGTTCGAGTCTCAGTCCGGCACACAGTTTTAATCTCCCAGGAAGTTCCAGCTTACTTGTCTGTTAATAAACTGGTGCATCCCCCTCATGAACTCTTGGCCAACCAGGAATATTCGACACCAGTCGTCGACCTTGGTCAGTGGTAAACAACATGGCGACTGTAACTTCATAACAGCGGCAATTTTTCGAGCACTTGCACTAAACTGCCGTGTCTGTTCTAATACATACCGAGGTCGCAAAAATCGTGGGATGCCTTCTAATACCTTGTCGAACCTCCGTTTGTCCAGCATAGGGCAGTAGCTCGATGTGACAGGAGCTCAACAAGTCTTTGGATGTCCTCTGCAGAAATATTGAATCATGCTGTCTCTACAGCTGTCTGTAGTTGCGAAAGTGTTGCCGGAGCAGGATTTTTTGCACAAACTGGCCTCTCTGTTATGTACCATAAATGTTCATGTCAGGCGACTTGGGTGGCCAAATCATTCGCTCGAATTGTCCAGAAGGCTCTTCAAAACAGTTGCCAGGAGTTGTGTCCCTGTGACATGAAATCGTTGCTTGGAAAAATGAACTCCACGGATGGCTGCAAATGGTCTCCAAATAGTTTGTGTGGCCATCCTCCGCAGCAAGCATATAAATACTTGTGTTGTGAATAAAACTGCCTTTTCCTGCTGCTAGTTACTTTATTTATCCCATACGCGTCTCGCCTTCTCCTGTTCTAAGGCAACATCAGTGGGATCTATAACAATACAGTTTTGTTAGTTATAGATTATAAAACAGTTCAACTTCGCGATTTTTTGTAAAAAAAAGTAGTTACTTACGACTTGCTGGTCTGCGTTTCCTCACATCTGGTCTGGAGGTCGCACCACCATTTTTATCACTACCATATAATCACATCTTTGTGTTCTCGCCTTCCACACACTGTTCACCATGTTTCTCACTCTTTTTTTGTGGGGGCTAATTTTCTTTTGTCACTCGCTACAACTATTTCGTCGTACCCTGCTTTTCACAGCGTAAATATTGCGAGTCCATTGTGTTTCATCTTTTTTGGTATGTTTATCTATTTGTTGCCAACCTAACGAAGTGTATGTTTGATACTAACTTCTATTTATGATGTTTATACCGTGTGTGTGTATGAGTGAGAGAGAGAGAGAGAGGGGGATAGAGCCGATGAGTGGTTAGCTAGTGGTTGAAAACGTTTGTGACAGCAGATTTAACTTTTCGTTTCAATATTTTGTGGAGGGATTCATGGATGAGTGAGTGTAAAAATGTTGGGTTCTATTATGATTACATTGGACAATATTATTGTATTAATACTTTTTGCGAACGTTATTCTATTATTTTATCTATTAGTGTAAATAATGAATTGCTTGGCATGTGTACTTGGTCATTCAACAGGATTTTTCCCTCTGCTTTGGTTTTCTGTATGTGGTAATTTTCTTGCATGGTCAGGAGGTGTTTTTTATTGTTGATTCTAATTGTTTTCATGTCATCTTCTCTAGTAGTTGCTTTGTGGTCATTTTCTCTTAGGTGCTCTGCAAATGTGGAGTGGGTTGTCCCATATTTCCAGGCTGTTATGTGTTCCTTGTATCTGACATCAAATGTTCTCCCTGTTACCCCTATATATGTGCCTTCACAAGTGTTACACTGTAGCTGATATATACCTGCTTTCTGGTATATGTCTCTGTTTTTTGTCAGTTTTGGGGTGTATTTTTGAATAGAATTGTCTGTTGTGTATGCTATGTTTATTCCCTGTCTTTGGAAAATATTGGTGATTATATGGATGAGTTTGTATTTGTATGTCATTGTGCACCGTTTGTGTTTTCTTTCATCTTTTTCTGATTATCCTGTGTGGTTGTTATGGGACTGCGTGTTTGGGTTTGGTTCTGTTGTGTTATTGTCTGTGGTTTGGATCTTTCAGCTTTTATTTTACTTTTAATTGTGTTGTTTAGCTTTGTGACTGTGTTATTATTGTAACCATTATTTTGTGCTATCTGCATTATTATGTCCAATTGGTTTTGGTAGCTTTCTTTGGTGAGTGGTACTGTGTTGAGTCTATGGAGCATGTGTCGAAGTGCTGCTAGCTTTTGTGCGTGTGGGTGGTTCGAGGATTGGGGAATGATAATGTCCGTTTAGCCGAACATAACCACTGCTAATCAATGATCCGTTCAGCTGGACCAGTGGACCTCATCCATTCCACGTAAACACAGCCCACACCATTATCGAGCCACCACCAGCTTGCACAGTGCCTTGTTCCATGGCTTCGTGCAGTTTGTACCACATTCGAACCCACCCCCCCTCCCCACCCCCCCAGTCAGCTTTTACTAACTGAAATTAGGACTCATGTGACCTGGCCACGGTTTTCCAGTCGCCCAGGGTCCAACATACACTCCTGGAAATGGAAAAAAGAACACATTGACACCGGTGTGTCAGACCCACCATACTTGCTCCGGACACTGCGAGAGGGCTGTACAAGCAATGATCACACGCACGGCACAGCGGACACACCAGGAACCGCGGTGTTGGCCGTCGAATGGCGCTAGCTGCGCAGCATTTGTGCACCGCCGCCGTCAGTGTCAGCCAGTTTGCCGTGGCATACGGAGCTCCATCGCAGTCTTTAACACTGGTAGCATGCCGCGACAGCGTGGACGTGAACCGTATGTGCAGTTGACGGACTTTGAGCGAGGGCGTATAGTGGGCATGCGGGAGGCCGGGTGGACGTACCGCCGAATTGCTCAACACGTGGGGCGTGAGGTCTCCACAGTACATCGATGTTGTCGCCAGTGGTCGGCGGAAGGTGCACGTGCCCGTCGACCTGGGACCGGACCGCAGCGACGCACGGATGCACGCCAAGACCGTAGGATCCGACGCAGTGCCGTAGGGGACCGCACCGCCACTTCCCAGCAAATTAGGGACACTGTTGCTCCTGGGGTATCGGCGAGGACCATTCGCAACCGTCTCCATGAAGCTGGGCTACGGTCCCGCACACCGTTAGGCCGTCTTCCGCTCACGCCCCAACATCGTGCAGCCCGCCTCCAGTGGTGTCGCGACAGGCGTGAATGGAGGGACGAATGGAGACGTGTCGTCTTCAGCGATGAGAGTCGCTTCTGCCTTGTTGCCAATGATGGTCGTATGCGTGTTTGGCGCCGTGCAGGTGAGCGCCACAATCAGGACTGCATACGACCGAGGCACACAGGGCCAACACCCGGCATCATGGTGTGGGGAGCGATCTCCTACACTGGCCGTACACCACTGGTGATCGTCGAGGGGACACTGAATAGTGCACGGTACATCCAAACCGTCATCGAACCCATCGTTCTACCATTCCTAGACCGGCAAGGGAACTTGCTGTTCCAACAGGACAATGCACGTCCGTATGTATCCCGTGCCACCCAACGTGCTCTAGAAGGTGTAAGTCAACTACCCTGGCCAGCAAGATCTCCGGATCTGTCCCCCATTGAGCATGTTTGCGACTGGATGAAGCGTCGTCTCACGCGGTCTGCACGTCCAGCACGAACGCTGGTCCAACTGAGGCGCCAGGTGGAAATGGCATGGCAAGCCGTTCCACAGGACTACATCCAGCATCTCTACGATCGTCTCCATGGGAGAATAGCAGCCTGCATTGCTGCGAAAGGTGGATATACACTGTACTAGTGCCGACATTGTGCATGCTCTGTTGCCTGTGCCTATGTGCCTGTGGTTCTGTCAGTGTGATCATGTGATGTATCTGACCCCAGGAATGTGTCAATAAAGTTTCCCCTTCCTGGGACAATGAATTCACGGTGTTCTTATTTCAATTTCCAGGAGTGTATATGATCACGAGCCCAGGAGAGGCGCTGCAGGCGATTTCGTGTTATTAGAAAAGGCACTCATGTCGATCGTCTTGCTATAGCCCGTTAACGCCATACCGAGCGAGGTGGCGCAGTCGTTAGCACACTGGACTCGCATTCGGGGAGGACGACGGTTCAATCCCGTCTCTGGCCATCCTGATTTAGGTTTTCCGTGATTTCCCTAAATCGTTTCAGGCAAATGCCGGGATGGTTCCGTTGAAAGGGCGCGGCCGATTTCCTTCCCCATCCTTCCCTAACCCGAGCTTGCGCTCCGTCTCTAATGACCTCGTTGTCGACGGGACGTTAAACACTCACAACCACCACCACCATTAACGCCATGTTTCGCCGCACTACCCTAATGGACACATTCGTCGTACTGCCCAGATTGATTGCTGTGGTTCTTTCGCGTAGTGTTGCTTGTTTGTTAGCACTGACAACTCTACGCAAACGACCGCTGCTCCCGGTCGTTAAGTGAAGGCCGTCGGCCACTGCGTTGTCCGTAATCAGAGGTACTGCCTGAAATCTGGTACTCTCAGCACATTTTTGACGCTGCGGATCTCGGAATACTGAATTGCCGAACGATTTCCGAAACGTGTCTAGCTCTAAATACCAATCCGCGTTCAAAATCTGTTAATTCCCGCCATGCAGCCATAGGTCGGAAATCATTTCACGTGAGTCACCTGACTACAAATGACAGCTCCGCCAATGCACTGTCCTTTTTTACCCTATCTACGCGATACCAGCTCCATCTGTATACCTCCATATCGGCATCCCATGACTTTCCTCACTGCATTGTAACATCATGTCAGTGTCGAGTTTTCAAACACTAATATTAAGTAGTTGTGCCTGTGTTGTTCTAATATTCTTTGCAATGTCCTGTGGATACGCAAGCATATGTGAAGGACATTGAAAAGTACACTACTGGCCTTTAAAATTGCTACACCACGAAGATGACGTGCTACAGACGCGAAATTTAACCGGCAGGAAAAAGATGCTGTGATATGTATATGATAAGCTTTTCAGAGCATTCACACAAGGTTGGCGCCGGTGGCGACACCTTCAACGTGCTGACATGAGGAAAGTTTCCAACCGATTTCTTGTCGCGAACAGCAGTTGACTGGCGTTGCCTGGTGAAACGTTGTTGTGAAGCCTTGTGTAAGGAGGAGAAATGCGTATCATCACGTTTCCGACTTTGATAAAGGTCGGATTGTAGTCCATCGCGATTGCGGTTTATCGTATCGCCACATTGCAGCTCGCGTTGATCGAGATTTAATTACTGTTAGCAGAATATGGAATCGGTGGGTTCAGGAGGGTAACACGGAACGCCGTGCTGGATCCCAACGGCCTCGTATCACTAGCAGTCGAGATGACAGGCATCATATCCGCATGGCTTTAACGGATCGTGCAGCCACGTCTCGATCCCTGAGTCAACAGATAGGGACGTTTGCAAGACAACAATCATCTGCACGAACAGTTCGTCGACGTTTGCAGCAGCATGGACTATCAGCTCGGAGACCGTGGCTGCGGTTACCCTTGACGCTGCATCACAGACAGGAGCGCCTGCGATGGCGTACTCAATGACGAACCTGGGTGCACTAATGGCAAAACATTTTTTCGAATGAATCGAGGTTCTGTTTACAGCATCATGATGGTCGCATCCGTGTTTGGCGACATCGCGGTGAACGCACATTGGAATCGTGTATTCGTCATCGCCATACTGCCGTATCACCCGGCCTGATGGTGTGGTTACACGTCTCGGTCACCTCTTGTTCGCATTGACGGCACTTTGAACAGTGGACGTTACATTTCAGATGTGTTACGACACGTGGTTCTACCCTTTATTCGATCCCTGCGAAACCCTACATTTCAGCAGGATAATGCACGACCGCATGTTGCAGGTCATGTACGGGCCTTTCTGGAAACAGAAAATGTTCAACTGCTGCCCTGGCCAGCACATTCTCCAGATCTCTCACCAATTGAAAACGTCTGGTCAATGGTGGCCGAGCAACTGACTCGTCACAATACGCCAGTCGCTACTCTCGATGAACTGTGATATCGTGTTGAAGCTTCATGGGCAACTGTACCTGTACACGCCATCCAAGCTATGTTTGACTCAATGCCCAGGCGTATCAAGGCCGTTATTACGGCCGAAGGTGGTTGTTCAGGGTACTGATTTCTCAGGATGTATGCAGCCAAATTGCATGAAAATGTAATCACATGTCAGTTCTAGTATTCCATTGTATACCCGTTTATCATCTGCATTTCTTCTTGGTGTAGTAATTTTAATAGCCAGTAGTGTACATTAGAATAACACAGGCACTGCAATTTAGCATTTCGTGTCCTTCGACTTTAATCATATGTCTTTTCCTGTACTGGAATCACAGTATATGTGCAAGCAGAGGATGTAGAAGAACACGTTGACATACGAGGTGTGATAAAAAAGTAACGGTAATCTTTTTGCTTCACGGGACTCATACGTACTGTAAGTGGGCTGACTGGGCTTTCTTTGTAAGAGACTCTGTGGCTGGTCGGACTCGTTGTTGGAAGTTCATCGCCAGTACTGTTGGGCAGTTGGGAGTTAGTCGCCAGCAGTAATGGAAGTACTGTTGGGCAGTTGGAGGTGAACAGCCAGCAGTGATGGATGTTAAATGTGACAAGTTAGCATTGATGGCAGCTAGACGTCTGAAGTGCCAGTTTAACCTAACAATGTGGAAGTATCCGACTTGGATACTGAAAATAATTCATGATTATATATCTTTGTACTGGATGTTAATGACGATTTATTCTCTTGTCTGAACTGGATGTCACATTATTAAGGTAAAAATACATTATTTGGTTTGCAACAAAATCTTTCCTTTGCTAACCACATGCCTGTTAGTAGTTAGTGGCTTTGGTAGTTAGAATCTTTTATTTAGTTGGCAGTACTGACGCTCGCTGTGTTGCAGTAGTTCGCGTAATGAATATGTTTGTGAGGTAAGTGCTTAATGAAATGTACAGGTTATTGTTAAGATTTCTTTTTAGTCAGTTCCATTCTTTTGAATTAATTACCTGAAGTCAGGTTGCAATTTTTTGAGCAGGGAGATTGCGTTGCACTAGAATATTGTGGGTCAGTGATGACATGATAACAAAAAGTAAAGAGAAAGTAGGCTCAGTACGTTCAGTTTCACTCAGCTGTTTGAGAATCAAATAACGTAGAAGTTTCATCTTCTCAATCACTCTGCAATTTAAGTACAGACACACTCATTTATATAAAGATGTTTAAAATTTTTTATCTTGTAGGTACACACGTTCCTGATGCATACTTGCGCGTTCAGCTGTTTTGAGTATACAGCTTATTGTTGACATTCGAAAAGGCTGTACGTGTTTTCGACTACTCGACGAATATTTTCTTACGAAAAAAGTAGATCAAAGAAAGACCACAAAGATAAGTGAGATTTGGGCTCGTAGAGAGGCATATAGGCAGTCATTTTTCCCTCGTTCTGTTTGGGAGTGGAACAGGGAGAGAAGATGCTAGTTGTGGTACGAGGTACCCTCCGTCACGCACCGTATGGTGGATTGCGGAGTATGTATGTAGATGTAGATGAAATGCATTGAATTTTGCTTCAAAAATGGAATAAAGCGCTGCATGTATTCGCAATATTGACTGTAGCTTTTGGCGGATCTGCTATGAGTAACACAAGAGACCACCAGTGACATAAACGTTACACACAGCGTCTAGAAGACGTTGAACACGACGACCGCACTGGACTACCTTAGCACACTAATTACTAACGACAATGTGGAAGAAGTAAGGAGACTGGTGGCTGAAAATTGCCGAATCACCATCAGACAGGTTACTGATGATTTGGGCTTATTCTCTGGCTCGTGCCAAGCGGTTTTTTCGGATGTTTTTGGCATGAAACGTGTAGCAGCAAAGGATGTTCCGGATTTGTTGAATTTCGACCAAAAACGACGTCACGCGGACATAGCCCAAGAATTACTGAATGAAATCGAGAGCGATCCAGAACTTTTACAGAACGTTGTAGTGGGTGACGGAGCATGAGTATACAGGTAGGGCGTCGAAACCAAGACCAAATCGTCGCAATGGAAACAGCCTGAAGAGCCAAGACCGAAAAAATTCGACAAATTCGATCATATGTGAAGGTTCTCCTCACTGTTTTATTCGACTAGAATGGAAGAGTGCTTCACGAGATGCTGTCTTATGA
Source organism: Schistocerca nitens (assembly GCF_023898315.1). Lineage (NCBI taxonomy): Eukaryota > Metazoa > Arthropoda > Insecta > Orthoptera > Acrididae > Schistocerca > Schistocerca nitens. The sequence goes on along the minus strand of NC_064625.1, from coordinate 88,522,947 downwards.
TCGTGCGGCGAATAAGGAATACTACCTGGAAGTTACGCGCCGTTTGCTCGAAGCAGTCAGAAGAAAACGACCAGAACTGTGACAGAACAAGAAGTGGAAATTGCATCACGATAACGCCCCGCCCACACCTCAATGTTTGTTTGGCAAAAAACAGCACCGTTATATTGTATCAGCCACGGTATTCGCCGGACATGGTCCCCTGCAACTTCTTTCTATTCTCGAGGCCAAAGAGAACCATCAAAGGATGTCGTTCGGCCACCACTGATGAGATAAAAACCAAATCGCTGAAGGAGCCGAATACCATTACGAAAAGTGAGTTCCATAAATGCTTCCAAGAGTGGAAAAAGAGCTGGCACAAATTTACTTCTATTATACCTAAGGGGGATTACTTTGAAAGGAACGAAGTTGATGGTGCTCGAACAGTCCACGGGTGTACTGCGGGTCCATAGTGTCAAACGGGCACGATATTTCGGCGATCAGACATGTCGCCACCGTCACGTGCGCTGACGAACTGAGCTTCTGAGGGCGGGCGGCCGTATTAAATCCCCTCCCATCGCGAGGCGTTCTCTCTGCCGTCCGCGCCCGCGCGTCAGCGGTCGCTGAGACGCTGGCGTCGGCGTCTGTGGTGGCGTCGGTGTAATTGTCTCGTCCACCCTGGTGACCCCTTCGTTTCCATCTTCGAAGGTGTGCGCTGTCTTTCCAATATAATTCTAAGAACGGGTGGCACCCTGGGCCACGGGGTGTCCAGGAAGAAAACGCACACTGACGTGTATTTACATGTGTAGAAATCCTTGGGTAACAGAAGAAATATTGAATTTAATCGATGAAAGGAGAAAATATAAAAATGCATTAAATGAAGCAGGCAAAAGGGAATACAAACGTCTCAAAAATGAGATCGACAGAAAGTGCAAAATGGCTAAGCAGGGATGGCTAGAGGACAAATGTAAGGATGTAGAGGCTTGTCTCACTAGGGGTAAGATAGATACTGCCTACAGGAAAATTAAAGAGACCTTTGGAGAGAAGAGAACCACTTGTATGAATATCAAGAGCTCAGATGGCAACCCAGTTCTAAGCAAAGAAGGGAAGTCAGAAAGGTGGAAGGAGTATAAAGAGGATTTATACAAGGGCGATGTACTTGAGGACAGTATTATGGAAATGGAAGAGGATGTAGATGAAGATGAAATGGGAGATAAGATACTGTGTGAAGAGTTTGACAGAGCACTGAAAGACCAGAGTCGAAACAAGGCCCCGGGAGTAGACAACATTCCATTAGAACTACTGATGGCCTTGGGAGAGCCAGTCATGACAAAACTCTACCATCTGGTGAGCAAGATGTATGAGACAGGCGAAATACCCACAGACTTCAAGAAGAATATAATAATTCCAATCCCAAAGAAAGCAGGTGTTGACAGATGTGAAAATTACCGAACTATCAGTTTAATAAGTCACAGCTGCTAAATACTAACGCGAATTCTTTACAGACGAATGGAAAAACTGGTAGAAGCGGACCTCGGGGAAGATCAGTTTGGATTCCGTAGAAATGTTGGAACACGTGAGGCAATACTAACCTTACGACTTATCATAGAAGAAAGATTAAGAAAAGGCAAACCTACGTTTCTAGCATTTGTAGACTTAGAGAAAGCTTTTGACAACGTTAACTGGAATACTCTCTTTCAAATTCTGAAGGTGGCAGGGGTAAAATACAGGGAGCGAAAGGCTATTTACAATTTGTACAGAAACCAGATGGCAGTTATAAGAGTCGAGGGGCATGAAAGGGAAGCAGTGGTTGGGAAAGGAGTGAGACAGGGTTGTAGCCTCTCCCCGATGTTATTCAATCTGTATATTGAGCAAGCAGTAAAGGAAACAAAAGAAAAATTCGGAGTAGGTATTAAGATCCATGGAGAAGAAATAAAAACTTTGAGGTTCGCCGATGACATTGTAATTCTGTCAGAGACAGCAAAGGACTTGGAAGAGCAGTTGAACGGAATGGACAGTGTCTTGAAAGGAGGATATAAGATGAACATCAACAAAAGCAAAACGAGGATAATGGAATGTAGTCAAATTAAATCGGGTGATGCTGAGGGGATTAGATTAGGAAATGAGACACTTAAAGTAGTAAAGGAGTTTTGCTATTTAGGGAGTAAAATAAGTGATGATGGTCGAAGTAGAGAGGATATAAAATGTAGACTGGCAATGGGATGGAAATCGTTTCTGAAGAAGAGAAATTTGTTAACATCGAGTATAGATTTAAGTGTCAGGAAGTCGTTTCTGAAAGTATTTGTATGGAGTGTAGCCATGTATGGAAGTGAAACATGGACGATAACCAGTTTGGACAAGAAGAGAATAGAAGCTTTCGAAATGTGGTGCTACAGAAGAATGCTGAAGATAAGGTGGGTAGATCACGTAACTAATGAGGAGGTATTGAATAGGATTGGGGAGAAGAGAAGTTTGTGGCACAACTTGACTAGAAGAAGGGATCGGTTGGTAGGACATGTTTTGAGGCATCAAGGGATCACAAATTTAGCATTGGAGGGCAGCGTGGAGGGTAAAAATCGTAGAGGGAGACCAAGAGATCAATACACTAAGCAGATTCAGAAGGATGTAGGTTGCAGTAGGTACTGGGAGATGAAGAAGCTTGCACAGGATAGAGTAGCATGGAGAGCTGCATCAAACCAGTCTCAGGACTGAAGACCACAACAACAACAACATAGCTGCCACCACCCTGTGTATAGGAAAGGGGTGCTAAAAACACTGGTGCGCAGAACACGCACCATCTCTGACGCAGAGAGTCTGCCCCAAGAGCTGGAACACCTCAAAACTGTGTTCCGGAAAAACGTGTACTCGGAATGGCAGATCAGACGCGCTCTCCGCCCCACCTCTACAGTACAGCGTGTGGAGATGGAAGAAGTCACTGAGGAAGAGATAGCCACCGCCTATATACCGTATACCGGCGCACTATCGGGGAAAATAGGGCAAATATTGAGGAAACACCGAGTAGGAACTGTCTTTTGCCCACCCAATAAAACACGAGCATTATTGGGAAGTGTCAAAGACGATCTCGGTTTGCGGAAGGCCGGCATATACCAGATTCCCTGTGAGTGTGGGAAGACTTACGCTGGACAGACAGTGCGCACCATCGAAGATCGTTGCCGAGAACATTGGAGGTACACTAGACTTGGGTACCGCAACAAGTCGGCGGTCGCAGAGCACTGTTTGTCCGAAAATCACGAAATGGAGTACCAACATACCAGGGTCGTGGCACAAAAATCCACATACTGGGGCAGCGTCGTTAGTGAGGCTATCGAAATTCGTACCAGGGACGGACTCATCAGCCGAGATTGCGGCTACAACCTCAGCACGGCATGGGAACCACAGTTGAGTCTAATTAAAAAAGACACTCAGCAAAGGAAACGAACAGGCAACTAGTGCGGACGAGGCAATTACACCGTCGCCACTACAGACGCCGACGCCAGCGTCTCAGCGACAGCTGACGCGCGGGCGCGGACGACAGAGAGAACACCTCGCGATGGGAGGGGATTTAATACTGCCGCCAGCCCTCGGCATCCTCCTGCGCGAACTCCCAGCAGAGGCATACCAGACGCTCGCTGACATTTTCAACACCATCCTGCGCACGGGAATCTACCCTTCCGAGTGGAAACACGCGGAAGTGGTAGCAATCCCAAAGACAGACAAGGACCCCCGTCTGGCGGCCTCCTACCGCCCGATCAGCCTCCCGCCCATACTCTCGAAAGTATTCGAGCGCCTCTACGCCAAACGCCTCCTCAGACACGTGGAGGCAGCACATCTGCTTCCCGATGAACAGTTCGGTTTTCGTAGGGGCCACTCCACAGCACACCAACTCATGCGTGTCGTGGAGGAAGCCGTGAGAGCCCTGGAGACCCGGGAATACCTTGGGGCGGTGTTCCTGGACGTCTCTAGGGCGTTCGACTCCGTGTGGCACGACGGCCTCGTGTACAGACTATTCGTGCACGGGGTCCCGACGTCGCACGGGGTGCTACTGAAGTCCTACCTCGGAAACCGGACCTTTCATGTGCGTCTTGAGGAGGGAGTGTCTACTCAACGACCGATACAGGCTGGAGTGCCGCAGGGGTCCGTACTCGGCCCCCTGCTGTACTCCCTCTACACTGCAGATGCTCCGCGGGTAGCGCGGGTGTCGCTCGCATTATATGCCGACGACACTGCGCTGCTCGTCCGGAGCATGAACTTGCAGGAAATGAGACGGCGTCTCCAGCTAGGGTGTGAGGCTTTAGGAAGCTGGTCCACGAAATGGCGGCTGAAATTTAACGCCGCCAAAAGCCAGGCAGTAATATTCACCAAAAGAGTGCTGCCACCTGACTTAGAGCCGGTGACGATCACGGGAGGCCCCATCCCGTGGTGTAAAACGGCCAAATATCTCGGGGTAACCCTAGACCAGCGGTTAACATGGCGCCCCCACATACAGGAGGTAAAGGGTAGAGCTGCAGGGCGTCTTCGTGTCCTGTACCCCCTACTCAACCCGACTTCGACGCTTCCCCCTCGCCACGGCATCACCCTATACCTGGTACTGGTTCGCCCGGTGCTGGAGTATGCTGCCGTGGTGTGGGGAAATGCGGCCGAAACCCACATTGTTGAACTCCAGAGGGTGCAGAACCGAGCACTTCGGCTCGCCCTCCGTCTACCCTGGCGATATCCGACTGCCCAGCTACACCAACAAACTGGTATACCTCTGCTGAGAGATCGCTTCCGACAAACAGCGAGACAGTTTTATGTATAGGCCAACAGGTCTCAAAATAGGCTAATCCAGGCACTTGGCCACCAAACACACCACAGGCCGACCACACGTTGGCCCGACCTGTTACGAGCATAAAAACTCGCAACAGCCAATGGATGCTACGCATCCGATAGGCCAGCCCGAATTAAGCCAGTTCCCTCCCGTACCATGTAAGTAAATATTAGCAGGAATAGCACCCGATGCTCATCCTGCCCCTTCACGAGCAAGGATTGCTCGCAAGTAAAGTGCGTGCGTGCGTCAGGAGCTCAGTTCGTCAGCGCACGTGACGATGGCGACATGTCTGATCGCCGAAATATTGTGCCAGTTGGACACTATGGACCGGCAGTACACCCGTGGACTGTTCTAGCAAGAAATACGCCGTGAGAAACTGAAGAATCACGAACATGATGTTGGTAAACAATTAAAGACATTTTAAGAAAAACAAAAAGTCGCGTTATTTTTGGATCCCAAGTCGTATGAAGTTTGGATCGCTCCGGGGTTCGCGCTCGAGTGGCCAGACGGTCAACGCATCCGCTCGCGTCAAGCAGAAGATCCGGGTTCGAATCCCGGCCGGGCACAAAATTTCATTGCCACCAATGAATACTGCAGCCAAAGTTTAGCAATATTGGCAAACGCGAGTATGATCCTAGCATATATAAATTTTTCAATCGATGCTACAGAGCAGTCTGCCACTGTCATCAGAAGCATGATTCTTATTTTCGTTTCGTTGCTTCGGAATTAAAAGTTATAACTAGTGTCTAGAATCCAATAGCTTGCTTGTCAATAAACTTCAATTCTGCTCATCGCCCTAAAGAGCTTTTGGATAAAGGGCAATATTCGGTACTAGGTGTCCTCTACAGCCAGTGACGTAGGAAAAGTGCGGCAGACGACGTAAACATCATGCTCCACAAGCCACTTCACGGTGTCTGGTGGAGGGTACTTCTGGTACCACTAAATGATCCCCCCTTCCCTATGGCACTCGCGAAGGAAGTGCGTGGGAAAAATGTTTACCGTCGTGGTCATTCCGCGAGACGTATGTGGGAAGAAGTACTACGTTCTCCGACTCTTGCCGGAAAGTGCTCTCTTGGAATTTCAGTAGTAAACCTCTCCGCGATGCACAACGCCTCTCTTGCAGCGGAACGATTTGAAGTGGAACGATCATATATAATTAATTGTTGGTAAGGCGGTTGCCAGGTTGAGATTCATTGGGAGTGTCCTTAGAAAATGTAGTCCATCAACAAAGGAGGTGGCTTACAAAACACTCGCTGGACCTATATTTGAGTATTGCTCATCAGTGTGGGATCCGTACCAGGTCGGGTTGACAGAGGAGATAGAGAAAATCCAAAGAAGAGCGGCGCGTTTCGCCACAGGATTATTTGGTAAGCGTGATAGCGTTACAGAGATGTTTAGCAAACTCAAGTGGCAGACTCTGCAAGAGAGGCGCTCTGCATCGCGGTGTAGCTTGCTGTCCAGGTTTCGAGAGGGTGCGTTTCTAGATCAGGTATCGAATATATTACTTCCCCCTGCTTATACCTCCCGAGGAGATCACGAATGTAAAATTAGAGAGATTCCAGCGCGCACGGAGGCTTTCCGGCAGTTGTTCTTCCCGCGAGCCATACGCGACTGGAACAGAATAGGGAGGTAATGACAGTGGCACGTAAAGTGCCCTCCGCCACACGCCGTTGGGTGGCTTGTGCAGTATAAATGTAGAATGTAGATGTAGCGTCTGCTACAGCAGTTTGTTGAGTATCTCTGTAAGGCTCTCTCGCCGACTAAACGATCCCGCGATGCCCGCCGATCTTCGTTAGATCTTCTCTATCTCTTCTATCTGCCCTACCTGGAGAAGCTAAATTTAAGGGATTACAGATTAGCATCTAATTAATGTAGATTCTGTCGAAGGCAAGAAATGTCAGCTCGCACCTACCGGACTTTGTATACCGACGGCCCATGTTATGACAGTGTCGAAGTGAACTCGACAGAGGTCGCTAGCGGCTACATGCGATGTTCTTACGTTGAGTGAAACATTACATGCTTCATGCTTCTACAGTGGAAATCAACCGCTGAATCAGGTAATACCAACCCAAGTAGAAATTTCACGGCATCTTAAACAGTCTACTAAGCAGTTAATGTATCACTGTAAATGTGTCATTACACCTCATTTTGTAATTTTAATACTTCCTGATTTTGAACAGTTTTAGTAGTACTTTAACTATTTAGTAGATTGCGTTAGATACCGTGAAATCTGTACTTTGATCGGTACACTTTGGTTCAGCTGACGATTACCACTGTAGAAGCATGAAGCATGTAAGCTTCAAAGTGGGTAAGAACATTTCATATAGCCGCAAGCGGCGTCTGTAGAGTTCGCTTGACACGATCGTAAAGTGGGCAGTCATTATACCAAGTACTGTCTGCCCCGATAGCTGAAAGGTCGCCGGCACGGTAGCTGACCGTGTTCAGAGAACTGGTTGGCATCTGTAATAAAAAAAACTAAGTGGAAGGATCAACAAACGAACTTTAACGGATGTCATGTAACGTCCGCAACGACTAAACTCAACGATCAACAACGAAGAAAAATGCAAAAAAAAAATAATAATCTGCGTGACGGACTGCCGTCCTAAGGATCCCAGGTTCGATTCCCGGCTGGGTCGAAGATTTTCTCTTCTCAGGGACTGGGTGTTGTGTTGTCTTCATCATCATTTCGTCCCCATCCGGCGCGCAGGTCGCCCAATGTGGCGTCCAATGTAGTAAGAGCTGCACCAAGGCGACGGGACCTGCCCCGCAAGGGGCCTCCCGGCCAATGACGCCAAACTCTCATTTCTAAATCCGCACCAAGTACTGTTAGGGCAAGTTGTCATTTCTTGTCTTTCTGTAGCCACTGCATCTTGTATTAGCATTGCTATTTTATACATATATAAAAATACCAGTTACGTCTATTACATATGTGTGCACTGGCGGAAATGTATGTTAATGGAGGAATGTAATACTGCGCTAATCAGAGTTCCTTATGTTGCTAGAACGTAATTTTTTTATTTTTTAAAAATTAAATTAATAACTACGTATAGATTGTAGTCTATGGTTTGAGAAACTACTCAGCACAAATATAATTTTTTTCAATGTGTCTATGGCAGGAGCTGGAAAAAAATAAAAAATCACGATGAATTTCTTTTATTATTTTTAATAATTCAGTTTTTTATTTATTTATTCATTTTATAGTTTTAGTAATTCAGGTTGCTGCTTCTCGATCCCGTATTTTGTTGGATCTTAATAACTACGAGGCTATACTTGGAGCAATCCGGAAAATATCATGTAAGTATTGTACGCGGGTCGTTCACTAAATAATGCAAATTTTTTTCTCGGCTAATGTTGTTGTGGTCTTCAGTCCGGAGACTGGTTTGATGGAGCTCTCCATGCTACTCTATCCTGTGCAAGCTTCTTCATCTCCCAGTACGTACTGCAACATACATCCTTCTGAATCTGTTTAGTGTATTCATCTCTTGGTCTCCCTCTACGATTTTTACCCTCCACACTGCCCTCCAATACTAAATTGCTGATCCGTTGATGCCTCAGAACATGTCCTACCAACCGATCCCTTCTTCTAGTCAAGTTTCATATCGATGCACACTCCGCTGAGGAGTGAAAATCTCATTCTGGAAACATCCCCCAGGCTGTGGCTAAGCCATGTCTCCGCAATATCCTTTCTTCTAGTAGTGCTAGTTCTGCAAGCTTCGCAGGAGAGCTACTGTGAAGTTTGGAAGGTAGGAGACGAGGTACTGGCGGAAGTAAAGCTATGACGAATGGCCGTGAGTCGTGCTTGGGTTGCTCAGTTGGTAGAGCACTTGCCCGCCAAAGGCAAAGATCCCGAGTTCGATTCTCTACATCTACATCTACATCCATACTCCGCAAGCCACCTGACGGTGTGTGGCGGAGGGTACCTTGAGTACCTCTATCGGTTCTCCCTTCTATTCCAGTCTCGTATTGTTCGTGGTAAGAAGGATTGTCGGTATGCTTCTGTGTGGGCTCTAATCTCTCTGATTTTATCCTCACGGTCTCTTCGCGAGATATACGTAGGAGGGAGCAATATACTGCTTGACTATTCTGTGAAGGTATGTTCTCGAAGCTTCAACAAAAGCCCGTACCGAGCTACTGAGCGTCTCTGCTGCAGAGTCTTCCACTGGAGTTTATCTATCATCTCCGTAACGCTTTCGCTATTACTAAATGATTCTGTAACGAAGCGCGCTGCTCTCCGTTGGATCTTCTCTTCTATCAACCCTATCTGGTACTGATCCCACACTGTTGAGCAGTATTCCAGCAGTGGGCGAACAAGCGTACTGTAACCTACTTCCTTTGTTTTCGGATTGCATTCCCTTAGGATTCTTCCAATCAATCTGAGTCTGGCATCTGCTTTACCGACGATCAACTTTATATGATCATTCCATTTTAAATCACTGCTAATGCCTACTCCCAGATAATTTATGGAATTAACTGCTTCCAGTTGCTGACCTGCTATATTGTAGCTAAATGATAAAGGATCTTTTTTTGTATTCGCAGCACATTACACTTGTCTACATTGAGATTCAATTGCCGTTCCCTGCACCATGCGTCAATTCGTAGCAGATCCTCCTACATTTCAGTACAATTTTCCATTGTTGCAACCTGTTGTATACTACAGCATCATCCGCAAAAAGCCTCAGTGAACTTCCGATGTTATCCACAAGGTCATTTATATATATTGTGAACAGCAACGGTTTTACGACACTCCCCAGCGGCACACCTGAAATCACTCTTACTTCGGAAGACTTCTCTCCATTGAGAATGACAAGCTGCGTTCTGTTATCTAGGAACTCTTCAATGCAATCACACAATTGGTCTGATAGTCCATATGCTCTTACTTTGTTCATTAAATGACTGTGGGGAACTGTATCGAACGCCTTGCGGAAGTCAAGAAACACAGCATCTACCTGTGAACCCGTGTCTATGGCCCTCTGAGTCTCGTGGACGAATAGCGCGAGCTGGGTTTCACACGACCGTCTTTCTTCAAACCCATGCTGATTCCTACAGAGTAGATTTCTAGTCTCCAGAAAAGTCATTATACTCGAACACAATACGTGTTCCTAAATTCTACAACTGATCGACGTTAGAGATATAGGTCTATAGTTCTGCACATCAGTTCGACGTCCCTTCTTGAAAACGGGGATGACCTATTCCCTATTCCAATCCTTTGGAACGCTACGCTCTTCTAGAGACCTAAGGTACACCGCTGCAAGAAGGGGGGCAGGTTCTTTCGCGTACTCTGTGTAAAATCGAACAGGTATCCCATCAGGTCCAGCGGCCTTTCCTCTTTTGAGCGATTTTAATTGTTTCTCTATCCCTCTGTCGTCTATTTCGATATCTACCATTTTGTCATCTGTCCGAGAAGGAACTACAGTGCAGTCTTCCTCTCGGTCCGGCACACGGTTTTAATCTGCCAGGAAGTTTCATAGCAGCGCACACTCCGCTGCAGAGTGAAAATCTCATTCTGGAATAATAAAGAATATTGCAGTTCTGATTACAACTTACTGCTCTCGGTAACAATGCTCTTCGTAGTACAGTCAGCGAGAGGTCCCTGACTGCTGCCAGTACTACTTCTAGCCTCCAGCTACGAAGCGCAAACTACTACCGGCGGAAACAGTATCTGTCTACAGATCTGCGTTAGTAGCAAGGCGTTGCCATAGAGACGTTTACAAAAACGCGTTGCACGATTGGATCAGGTAGACGCACGAAGCTGCTGATCCCATCCCACTGCAACTGCCACGGTCCCTCTATCGCCGACTCTTCTATAGGAGAACGTCGAAAGGAGAAAATAATAAATTTCCATAATGCGATGTCTGAAGAAATTTGAGCTCATTTCAGTGACATCAATCTCGAAAAAAAAAAAATGGTGCAAATGGCTCTGAGCACTATGGGACTTAACATCTGAGGTCATCAGTCTCCTAGAACTAACCTAAGGACATCACACACATCCATGCCCTAGGCAGGATTCGAACCTGCGACTCCAGACTGAAGCGCCTATAGCCGCTCGGCCAATGCGGCCGGCCCATGAATCTGGAATACAACACATTTCTGTACTGATACTGACCACTGAAACGGGACCTGTCAAACACAGCACCACAGTGGATAGGTTTAAAAATGGCGAAGTGTAGAAGAAGAGAACTGAATATTTCTCAGACACAACAGGGAGACAACGAGAATTTGAGAGCAGGTACGGAGCTACCGTTCGGTTCTGGGTTGGAGGGGGTAGAGGAGAGACCCGACGGAGGTGAGTCTTCTGCTGCCTATTACAGTCTGTGCCCCATCCGCCACTCCTGCTTTTAATACACTACAGATGCCTACGATTATAACAACAATCACAACAAAATATTTTAATATTAACAATAATTTGTTTACGTCAGTGAGTACACCCTCTCAGTACAACTTCCACCATTTGAAAAGCGTTAGTCCAAAAATCTTGCGTCATGCAGTTCATTTACGAATTAAAATAGCAGAAAATTCTCGCAATTGTAACAACATCAAAATTTACACACTGTACAGAGTGATTCAAAAAGAAAGGCAGATTTGAGTTGTTTATTACAAACTATGAAAGACAGAAACACATTGGGCATGTCACTGGACAGAGGAAGGTTCAAAGTTTTATGTTCGCTCAGATACTAAACCACACACTGAACATAAGCACCGTGTGTTCCTCGAGAATCATCGAAATGGTAGTCCATCTCATTTCATACACGAATCATCATCGACAGCTTCGACAGTTCCGATTACTCAGATCTTGGAAAATTAGCTCCCATATGTGAGACAAAGAGTCAGTCTTTTATGTAACCTAACATAAAAAACTCGCAAGGTGTGATGTATTGTAAGTGGGCTGTTTAGGTTTTTTATGTTTGTAACGCCACAGTTTTTATGTTGGTAACGCCACTTAGCGCTCTGTATGAAAATCACTGACTGTGCTGTGTGCAGTCTGTGGCTGGGTGGCATTGTTGGAATATTCGCTGTTGTAGTGTTGGGCAGTTGGCTGTTAACAGCGCGTAGCTTTGCGAGCTTGAAGGTGAGCCGCCAGCTGTGGTGGATTTGGAGAGAGAGATACCACAGTTTCGAGAGCGGACGATCGGGACGTGTGTCCGCCAGAAAAAGGAAATTTGTAAAGGTGGTTGTCATAAATTGACAGATATATATGACTTTTGAACACTATTAAGGTAAATACATTGTTTGTTCTCTATCAAAATCTTTCATTTGCTATCTATGCCTATCTGTAGTTAGTGCCTTCAGTAGTTAGAATCTTTTATTTAGTTGGCAGTATTGGCGCTCTCTGTATTGCAGTAGTTCGAGTAACGAAGATTTTTGTGAGGTAAGTGATTCATGAAAGGTATAGTTTATTGTTAGTCAAGGCCATTCTTCTGTAGGGATTATTGAAAGTCAGATTTCGTTGCGCTAAAGAAATACTGTGTGTCAGTTTAGTGATAATCAGAATAAGTAAAGAGAGAACTGTCTCAGTACGTCCAGTTTTGCTCAGCTGTTTGAAAGTCAAATAACGTAAGTGGTTTACCAGCACAGTCATGCTTAAATTATTCTAAGGTGACGTTTTAGTATGGTTACATGAAACGGCAAAATCAATTAACAAGATCTTCTTGTCCACCTCTTCCAAACAGTTAATATAACGCCGCACCTCTAGATGAAAGCGTGGCGAGGTGGCGTCATGCACAGAAATGAAATCTTTCGAATCTTCGTGAAGTTGAGGAAACAACCAGTTTTTCAGCATGTCCAGCTACGACATTCCTGTCACAGCTTCCTCCGGCATAAAAGTCTATAAAGCTTGTGAGAGAAACGGCACAAAACACGTTCACTTTCTCTTTCATGTTTTGCGACGACTCCAGGATTTTGTGACCCACAAATTCCTTGCATTATGGTGGTTTACTTTACCCAACAGAAGAAACGTCGATTCGTCCCAAAAGAGGAGTCGTTCGGAAAAAGTGTCGTTTGTCATATACCGGATAAGTTAAACGCAAAATTCGTACCTTATGTTATGTTCGCCGGGACCCAACTGCTGCAGTGACTCCAACTTGTAAGGCTCCATATGCAGGCGTCGTTTCAGAGCACGCCACACCGTTGTCTGAGGTAGTTGAAGTTTCTGGTCTGCCTGTGAGAACACATCTCGGATACGCTCGACATTTTCACGACTAATGCTCTTGGCTTTGCATATGCAACCAATTTCCAAGAAATTTTAACGCCAGTTACACTTCTGCTTGGCAGAGGCGGCTCCTTGCTGAATCGACGCCGGAATCCACATTGCACTCGAACAATGGCTTGACTTCGGCGAAATTCCAACACACAAAATGGTTTCTCTTGTGCTGTAGTCTCCATTTCGCTACAAGCAAACAACAGTGCAGCTGGGTCAAAACTTTAAACCTTCCTCTATCCAGTTACAGGCATAATGTGTTTCTATCTTTTATAGTTTGTAACAAACAAATGAAATCTGTTCGTTCTTTTGAAATCATTCGGCATGCTTTCATCATTATCAATAGTTCTCTTAGCACTACCATTATGGACGTAGTTGTGCAAAATACGACTGTGCGCGGATGTAATTTTTTTTTTTTTTGTGGTTTTAGGGCGCACAACTTCAACGGTCATTAGCGCCCAGACTACGTTAGGAATGCACCGCGAGTCACAAGTTTAAAACAGCAACGAAACGGAAAACACGATAAAAGACAGACTGACAGGCATAGGATTAAAAAAGAAAACAGCATAATCAAATATCCTTTGAGAGGGTTGTCAAATTGATAAAATGAAGAACGCGAGCAGCTGCTCGTGGGTCATCCGCTAAAATGGCTTCTACAGTACAGGGCAGGCCAAGATCAAGACGCAGTGTGTTAAAATCCGGACAGGACGTTAAAATGTGGCGGACCGTCAGCAATTGCCCACATGGGCAGAACGGCGCCGGCGCAGCCGTCAGCAGATGGCGATGGCTGAACCGGCAGTGTCCAATTCGTAACCGGGCCAAAACTACCTCCTCCCGCCGAGAAGGGCGTGAGGAGGACGTCCAAGCCACGGGAAGAGGTTTCAAGGCCCGAAGCTTGTTGTCTGTAAGTGCAGCCCAATCGGCATGCCACAGCGATAAAATGCGCCGACAAATGACCCTGCTACAATCTGACGAAGGGACACAACAAGAAGCTGTCCGAGGCTGGAGGACCGCAGCCTTGGCCTCGGCATCTGCAGCTCCGTTCCCAGGGATACCGACATGGCCAGGAACCCACATAAAGCTAACCGGAGAACCGACGTCCACCAGCTGCTGAAGAGAGCGTTGGATCCGGTGCACGAAAGGGTGAACCGGGTACGGATCACTGAGGCTCTGGATAGCGCTCAGGGAATCGGAGCAGATGATATATCCAGAATGTCGGTGGCGGCAGATGTAAAAAACAGCCTGGTAGAGGGCAAAGAGCTCAGCTGTGAAGACCGAAGGCTGTAAATGAAGGTAAACGTATCTTTGAGTCTCTTCCGCCTACACTCTGGTTTTGTAATTCTTTTCTTAGTGGATCGGTGACTCCTTCACATTCTATCTCGAATTGCTCAACTTCCTGTGGTTTGCGTGAGGATCCTGTGGATTTGTGTTGTCAGCAGGTATGGTCAACCTGTCAATGTGCGCCTTTAGCTGGCTGTAATGTTGTGCGCTGACAGTCATGACGCAAGTCCAGCCATGTGGGCAAGCAGCTGCTAAAGTAGCTGGTAATTTTATACACTCTTTGAACGCAAAATCCCCAAGACTGGCTAAGTTTCACGGAAGCTCGAAATTAAATGCGGACGTCAATGCGAGATGTTTTCTTTTGTGACGGTCTTCGTAGCGACAACACTTCGCTGTAGAAACGGCCTACGAAGTCACCGCCACACTTTTAATAGCGGGCCGACCGGTCCGCTGGAACAGTGAACAGAAAGATGAAAACCCAAACACTCGGATTAAATGAAAGTCGGTACTTATCTTTATTAACGACGATACAGAACACAGTGGTGAACATGGTCTACAGAAATCTGTCTAGTTCGAGTCGGAGCGGCTTGGTCAGCGTCGGCTGACGACAAACAACAACTCTGCTGCGATGAACACACAACTGACTGGCAAGTACACAATTCGGTGGCGAGTATACAACTGAGCGGCGAATCCAGAACTGTCCTAGCGCTCGCGACTCCAGCGCTTAAGAAACCAGAAGCCAGCGGTGGCGCGCGCAGACTTGCGGCGATTTCCTGTATCGCTGGCGCTGCTTATGCGGACGGCGTCCGGACTTTGATGCTGCCAACCTTTTTGGCAGCGGGCTCGGTTGGCATTACTGGCTAGGATATAACATTTTCAATAGTTTCCTCAATGAAATATTGTCTCAAAATATGGTAGAAAATCCAAAGATATTCTGGTTGTAAGTAAAATACACCAGTGGCAAAAAACAGTCAATGCCGTCACTGCGCGATAGCGATGGAAATGTTTACCGATGATGGTGCCACTAAAGCGGAGTTACTAAATACAGTTTTCCGTAATTCCTTCGCGAAAGAAGACGAAGTAAATATTCCAGAATTCGAAACCAGAACAGTTGTTAGTAGCTGTTGCGAAGCTACTCAAAACAATTAAGAAAGGCAAGTCTTCCGGTCCAGATGGTACAATAATCAGGTTCTTCTCAGAGTGTGTAGACACAATAGCTCCTTTCTTAGCAATCATATACAACCGCTCCCTTGACGAAAGGTTTGTTCCTAAAGACTGGAAAGTTGCACAGGTCACACCAATATTGAAGAAGGGAAATAGGAATAACCCATTGAATTACAGGCCCATATCACTGACCTCAATTTGCAGTAGGATTTTGGAGCATATACTGTACTCTAACATTATGAATCACCTTGAAGAAAATGACTTATTGATACATAACCAACACGGATTAAGAAAATATCATTCTTGTGCAACACAGCTAGCTCTTTATTTCCATGAAGTAATGAGTGCAGTCGACAAGGGATCTCAGATCGATTCCATATTCCTAGGCTTTTGATACAGTTCCTCACAAGGGACTACTAATCGAATTGCGTGCGTATGGAGTATCGTCTCAGTTGTGTGACTGAATTCGTGGTTTCCTCTCAGAGCGCTCACAGTTCGTAGTGAAAGACGGTAAATCATTGAGTAGAACAGAAGTCATATTTGGCGTTCCGCAAGGTGGTGTTCAAAAATGGGTCAAATGGCTCTGAGCACTATGGGACTCAACTGCTGTGGTCATCAGTCCTCTAGAACTTAGAACTACTTAAACCTAACTAACCTAAGGACATCACACACAGCCATGCGCGAGGCAGGATTCGAACCTGCGACCGTAGCAGTCGCACGGTTCCGGACTGCGCGCCTAGAACCGCGAGACCACCGCGGCCGGCAAGGTGGTGTCATAGGCCCTCTGCTGTTCATGATTCATGTAAATGATCTAGATGACAATCTGAGCAGCCCCCTTAGATTGTTTGCAGATGACGCTATAATTTACCGTCTGGTAAAATCATCAGACGATCAATTTCAATAACAAAATGATCTAGAGAGAAATTCTGTATGGTGCGAAAAGTGGCAATTGCCACTAAACAAAGAAAAGTGCGTGGTCATCCACATTTATACGAAAAGAAATCCGATAAATTTTGGGTATACGATATATCGCACAAATCTAAGGGCTCTCAATTAGGCTAAACACCTAGGAATTACAATTACGAGCAACTTAAACTGGGAAGAACAGATAGATAATATTGTGGGGAAGGCGAAACAAAGATTGCGCTTTGTTGGCAGAACACTTAGAAGATGCGAAAACCCACTACAGAGACAGCCTATATTACACTTGTCCGTCCTCTGCTGGAATATTGCTGCGCGGTGTGGGATCCTTGCCAGGTAGGATTGACGGAGGACATCGAAAGAGAGCAAAGAAAGGCAGCTCGTTTCTTGTTATCGCGCATTAGGGGTGAGAGTGTCACTGATATGATACGCGAGTTGGGGTGGCAGTCACTGAAACAAACGCGGTTTTCTTTGCGGCGAGATCTATTTACGAAATTTCAATCACCAACTTTGTCTTCCGAATGCGTAAATATTTTGTTGACACCCACCTACGTAGGAAGAAATGATCATCAGAATAAGAGAAACCAGAGCTCGAACGGAAAGATTTAGGTGCTCCTTTTTCCCGTGTGAGAAGTAGTATGAAAATGGTTCGATGAACCCTCTGCCAGGCACTTAAGTGTGAATTGCAGAGTAACCATGTAGATGTAGATGTAGATTTTACTCTGTATTGCTCTCCGAAAATTAACTATGAAGAATGAAATTTTTTGTATACTAGGGTCATTTGGAAAATAAAGAACGTTTACTTCTACATAAATTTTTATTTGATATAATTAAACTAAACTGTGTTTTACATACCGAACTTCTTAGAAGCCATTCAGAGTTAGGCTCTTATCGTATCGCTATCCTGTCCGCTCTGCATACTCAGCGCCGCTAAGTTGTTGAACCACTGGTAACGACTTCTATAAGTTCATCATCACTTGCGTAGTGTTCTCCACTCAAAAAATCTTTCAATTTGTGAAATAAGTTGTAATCACTTGGGGCCAAGTCCGGACTGTATGGTGGATGTTGAAACATTTCTCACTGAAACTGCTGTATCACTACCGCTGCATGTGGACGTGGATTATTATGAAGAAGGGTGAATCCACTGGTTAGTATTCAGCGCCGCTTGTATTTAATGCCGGCCGTGGTGGCCGAGCGGTTCTAGGCGATACAGTCTGGAACCGCGAGCCCGCTACGGTCGCAGGTTCGAATCTTGCCTCTGGCATGGATGTGTGCGGCGTCCTTAGGTTACTTAGGTTTAAGTAGTTCTAAGTTCTAGGGGACTGATGACCTCCGAAGTTAAGTCCCACAGTGCTCAGAGCCATTTGAACCATTTTTTTTTTCTTTGTATTTAATGGCGGAGCAAAGTCGTTAAAGCGTCTGACAGTAGGCCACTGCAGTCCACTAATTATGATACGCCTGTCTTCTTGGGTTTTTGTTTCAGTCCTTGCTTTTGAGTCCGTCAGTCACCACTGAGCCCCTCCCCCCCTCCCTCCCCCCTTGAGCTATCTTCGTCGTAAACATTCTTCCGTCCGCCTTTAAATATAATACACCACTTCTGAACTGACGCATCGTTCACTACATTACCATAAACTTCAGTTATGTATATAAATTTCGATGGGTCGGATTTTATGCACGTTTAAAAAGCGGGTAACACTGCGTACCTCACACTTGGCGGTATCGTCGGTTTTGTCACACATTGTAAAGTCGCACAGCTAAGCAGTAATCAACCATATTGGATTGTAGCTGTTGCCAAGCTGAAGCGAATGAGTACCAAGGTTAGTGGACTATCGGCGATGATGGTGGGGAGACACAGTCACGCCACAAAACAAAAAGACCTTTTCTTTCCGAATGACCCTCGTCCGTCAAATGCAAACGATTTTACCAAAATTTTGCTCTCGTACGGGGTTAATAGTGTCACAACAGTCCCTCCCCCAGCCTCCACCAACCTCGGATCCGCGTCTGTTTGGTTGAATACGAGAAGGAAGGGCTCAGCAAGATGGCGAAATTTACTCTGTACCCAGAATCAGGAAAGTTCCTACTCCTCGAAAGGGAAAGTAGATTGTGAGTGGCTGAACACAGTGTCCATGGATAAACAAAACTGAAATAATAATAATAATAATAATAATAATAATGATAACTTCGTGTGGCTCTGTTTCCTGGTGCAGGTCTCCAAGATTGGACATCACTATCGCCAATTGCGTGTCCCTAACCCATCCAGTAATACTACTGGGGAAAATCGGAACCTACATTAAAGTACAATCTGGATCACGTGTCGTTCCTGGCATATCTTCGTAACAGTAGGAGGCTAGGCTATGGCAAACTGAAATATTTCGTTGTCTGACTGGGATTGGATCCCGCGACCTTTCGGTTTTCAGGCACTCAGTTTACCACTACATTACCGTTCACCGTCATTAATAATAATAATAATAATAATAATTAATCACTAACCTGTAGAATTCTCCGCATCCTTTAACGGTTAGCGGTTGCGTACAAGGGATTCGCCTACAAACTTCGCTGATACTTCCCGCAGTACATACGCCGCACAGTCGCTTGCAGATGGTGCCTTGAAAGAATGACTGTCTCATGTCTCCACTTGTGACACGAAATGTAATGGCGACTGTGAATCCGTTAAACAGGGTGTTCTTAAATTCTCATTGAGAACTACTACTTTGTGTTTTATATGCACTGCCTGTTGCAGCCTACAGCTTTTGAAAGTTTTCTAATCTCATCTAACCACTTTGTCCCTGCCTTCTTATATCTCGATATCCAACTAAACAACTTCCTAGGTCCGTCTACCGACCATTCTCGCTCACCTCCATTTCATTCTCATTATGGTCATAATTACGTCTTCCTAACCAGTTCGTTCCCTTCTTTGTTTTCTAGCCAACATGCGTTTCTCCACTGCCTGCAGTTCTATCATGAGTTTTTCAATAGTTATTTGCCTTTAAAATTCGACGTTGCACTGCCAAAAGTAAACTCTGGTATTACACAGTGACTGTAAATCTTACAATTGACACATAATGAATGGTCTCTCAGCATTCTTGTCTAACTTCCCAAAAGCGGTGAAACTCAGTTTCATATTTCTTTGCTTTCCTATTATTCTCCATTTAGTAGTTGTACTCAAATTCTGTAATTATGAAACCTTATAACATGTGTCTATGACTCCACTGCTAACTTGTACCATTTTCTTTTAGAAGTGCTTTCTTCTTTAAGGGGGTAGACCAGGGTAGAGATTTGTGTAGTCTGATTTTATTGGCTTAAAATATTCCTTAGAGAGGGTGTTTTATGTGATTCATTCGTATGAAGTGTGCCACAAATGTAAAAGCAAGGTTAATACCATGGTTTACTGTATAGGGTTCTGGCGCATCCGAACGTCCAAACGTAACTGATGTAATAGTATAAAAGTTATCCACAGAACAGGAATCGTATTCCTTACGGATAGTATCACAGAGGGCATTAGTATGTACTGAAGTACTATTAGCAACAAGATGTCTCTCCGTAACATGACCCGTTTATGGTAAACAGTCTGAAAGCACATGCTTATCTCACATCTACTTAACTTCTAATTTCGCTTGTTTTTTTGTCAGAAGTAACGTGTGAGTGCTCCAAAATGACAAACGTACGTACTTATAGGGCTAAAAAGTTTCGAAAAGTAGTCTCAGTCGAGATAAAAGTGGACTATTTAATCGATACAATTTCGTCAAAATGAGAGTGTTTCGACATCGGTGATAAAAAAAAGGCTTGCTATACGCTACTAGCGCTGCAGATTAAAGGTTTGTTGAATTTCAATATTTTTTAAAAAAGTTGAAACTTCAAACGCTTGTTTTTGCAACACAACATTTTTCAAGTTGACGGGACTGTAACTCATGAATTATATATGAAATTACACCATAGCTTTTTGCAACTTGTGAGTCGGCATTTTTGCTACTCTAGTAAGTGGGATTTTTGCGATATATTTCAATTTCGATTTTTCATGCATGTTTTGATAACGACTTTTTTCGATTTTTGATGCATGGTTTTACGACGACTTTTTTGTCTAAGAATTGACTCTTTGCTCAGTCCCACCATTTTGTTAAAAATCATTTCTTAAAATAATTCCTACCACCACACTTTAGAGCCGGCCGGAGTGGCCGTGCGGTTCTAGGCGCTACAGTCTGGAACCGAGTGACCGCTACGGTCGCAGGTTCGAATCCTGCCTCGGGCATGGATGTGTGTGATGTCCTTAGGTTAGTTAGGTTTAATTAGTTCTAAGTTCTAGGCGACTGATGACCTCAGAAGTTAAGTCGCATAGTGCTCAGAGCCATTTTTTGAACCACATTTTAGAAAATCTCTTCAGTTACAAAGCAGTTTTTGAAATTTTGTTCAGGGTTGAAAACTGTGGCATTCAGAGCTTCCACCAACCCCTTTCGCACACACGTTTCGTCGATGTCGTGTAGTGCCCTCTGGATTCAAGTGTTTTACTTAAAAATATACACAGTTACAATCTTAAGGGTGTACAATAAAGGTCTAAGTCAGTTTTGCAATTTGTTATTTTATTGAAAAAAAAATCAATATCGTATGCAAAATAGAGCGTCACGCTGGTATATACTCTTAATATTAAGAAAAATTAAGAAAAAATATCGGCGAAAATATTCAAACCACTCACACTTATTAAAGAACAGAAGAAATATGAGGGTACACCCATCGTCAAATTTCTGGTCGACCAAGTTTGACCATCAAAAGAGGTCATCACCCTATTGTTAACCACGCACTTCGTACTCCTATCACATCTGCGCCTGCCATCCGAGAAGTAGTAATTCTGTCTCATCCAGGACTAGCAGCAACCGAGCAGGGAATTACTGTTCCACATCTAGGCAACAGTCAACACCACAACACGGACGGCTGCGTCTGGACTTGTACGGCGATTAGAGAGCGTGGACAGCTGATCAATGACGTCACATTATCAGCAACGAATTGCGTTTCTGCACTGTCCCAGATCACCATCGTCGGTGGATGTGGCGGCGATCTCAAGAGAAGGCCTATTCTGTACTTTTTGCATTCTATATTAGCGTTGTAATATATCTCATTGGAGAGAAAACAACAGAAAAGATGGTAAATGAGATTTTCCAAATAATTATTAAGTGGTTCTCTAAAAGTGGACCCTCCTGAAATTTTTGAAGAACTCACTACATTCAATTCTGTACAGTAAATGGTCACACCAGCAAGTGATGTATCACATGAGCAGGAGTCAGTAAATAGGGTAGAATGCTGCAAATTGTTTTGGCTGCACGCACTGGTGAAACTCGAACTGGGAGAAACATATTACTGAGTTCCTCAAACAACTAACTTAAGCTACTTTTTTCTTCTTACAGTTGCTGATCTTGGAAACAAACGTATCAACCTACTTATATATTCTGCATATTTCCTCTCAGCAATGTCTTACGGAATAATTTTCTAGGGTAACTCGTCACTTTTAAGAAAGTACCGATTGCTCGAAAGCGAGCAGTAAGAGTAATATGCGCTGTTCACCCACGGACGTCATGTGTGTACCCCTTCAAGGAGCTATGGCTTTTAACTGCGCCGACTCAGTACATTTATTCATTAATAAAATTCTTCATTAATAATCCATCACAATTTGATAATAACTATGATATCCATACCTACAATATTAGAGAGAAAAATGATCTTTATTACCCATTGCTGATGAAGCTGTCAATGGCTCAGAAAAAAGTTCAGTACACAGAAAAAAAATTTTTTCATCATTTACCCAATAACACAAGATGTATGACAGTAGCGAAGCAAGTTTTGAGTCTAATTAAAACCATTTCTACCAGCCGCGGTGGCCGTGCGGTTCTAGGCGCTTCAGTCCGGAACCGCGGGACTGCTACGGTCGCAGGTTCGAATCCTGCCTCGGACATGGATGTGTGTGATGTCCTCAGGTTAGTTAGGTTTAAGTAGTTCTAAGTTCTAGGGGACTGATGACCTAAGATGTTGAGTCCCATAGTGCTCAGAGCCATTCGAACCAAAACCATTTCTGCTGGAAAACCCTTCTATCCTAGTGACGAAATTCTGCTTAAAAATTAGTGTTACAGGCCACTTGCTGTTCCTTGTGTATATAAACGATTTGGAACACAATCCGAGCAGCCGTCATAGGTTGTTTGCAGATGACGCTGTCTCTTATCGACTAGTAAGTCATCAGAAGATTGAAACTGTAAGTAGGCTGTTTAGGTTTTTTTATTGGTAACGCCACCTGTGTATGAAAATCACTGGCTGTGCTGTGTGCAGTCTGTGGCTGCTTTGCATTGTTGTAATACTCGCCATTGTAGTGTTAGGCAGCTGGCTGTGAACAGCGCGTAGCGTTGCGCAGTTGGAGGTGAGTCGCCAGCAGTGGTGGATGTGGGGAGAGAGATGGCGGAGTTTTGAAATTTGTCATCAACTGCTCTATATATATATATATATATATATATATATATATATATGATGATATCAAGGTAAATACATTGTTTGTTCTCTATTAATATCTTTCATTTGCTAACTATCCCTATCAGTAGTTAGTGCCTTCCATAGTTTGAATCTTTTATTTAGCTGGCAGTAGTGGTGCTTGCTGTATTGCAGTAGTGGGAGTAACCAAGATTTTTGTGAGGTAAGTGATTTGTGAAAAGTACAGGTTAATGTTAGTCAGGGCTATTCTCTTGTAGAGATTATTGAAAGTCAGATTGCGTTACGCTAAAAATATTGTGCGTCAGTTTAAGCACAGTAGTGTACAACTATTGAAAGGGGACGTTTCAAAACAAATTGCAAAACGATTTACAAAAGATATCTGTATGGTGCCAATTCAACTAAATACCTCGGAATTACATTTATGAACAACTTAAATTGGAAGGGAAAAAAAATTGTGGGAAAGGCTAACCAAAGACTGCGTTTTATTGTAGGACACTTACAAAATGTAAGGACCTACTAAGGAGACTGCCTACACTACTCTTGTCCGTCCTCTTTTAGAATAGTGTTGCGCCGTGTGGGATCCGTACCAGATAGGAACGAGGAACTACATCCAAAAAGATCAATTACGGACAGCACGTTTTGTATTATCGCGAAATAGTGGAGAGTATCACTGAAATAATACAGGATTTTGGGTGGATATCATTAAAACAAAAGCGGTTTTCGTTTCGGAGCCATCTTCTCACGAAATTCCAATCACCAGATGTCTCCTCCGAACGCGAAAATGTTTCGTTGCCGCCGACCTACGTAGGGAGAAACGATCACCATAATAAAATAAGGGAAATTAGAGCTCGCACGAAAGTACACTCATGCTCATAAATTAAGGATAATGATGATTGATACATGGTGAAACAACGCTCTGGTGGGCGGTTTACGGGTTTAAATCATCTCGGGGTATGACCATGCGGTGCAATTGATCTGCGGTTGTCTCTTGGTGGCGCTGGCAGTAGTCCAGATACGCAGAGGTGTGTTGGTGCATGTCAAAGTACGGTGCAGCGAGTAATTGTGCAGACGTTTTCGGACGTACTAAGGGCGACTGTGTGTAGAAAATGGCTCAAAGAACACATATTGATGACGTTATGAGGGGTAGAATACTAGGGTGACTGGAGTCTGGTCAAACACAGCAGGTCGTAGCACGGGCTCTCCGTGTGCCACAAAATGTGATCTCAAGATTATGACAACGATTCCAACATACCGGAATCGCGTCCAGGCGTTACAGTACGGGACTTCCACTGTGTACAACACCACGGACGAGTCCAGGTATAGTCTGAACAGTGATCGCCGGGTTTTCATCTGGAGTGAACCAGGAACCAGATTCCAACCCCTTAATGTCCTTGAAAGGGACATGTATGGGGGTCGTGGTTTTGATGGTGCGGGGTGGGACTATGACTGGTGCACGTACACCCTGCATGTCTTTGACAGAGGAACTCTAACAGGTCAGGTGTATCTGGACGTAATTTTGCACCAGTATGACCGCTTTTTCAGGGGTGCAGTGGGTCCCACCTTCTTCCTGATGGATGATAACGCACGGCCCCACCGAGCTGCCATCGTGGAGGAGTGCCTTGAAACAGAAAATATCAGGCGAATGGAGTGGCCTACCTGTTCTCCAGACATAAACCCCCATCGAGCACTTCTGGGATGCTCTCGGTCTACATATCGCTGCACGTCTTCAAACACCTAGGACACTTCAGGAGCTCCGACACGCACTGGTGCAAGAATGGGAGGCTATACCCCAGCAGCTGCTCGACCACCTGATCCAGAGTATGCCAACCCGTTGTGCGGCCTGTGTACGTGTGCATGGTGATCATATCCCATACTGATGTCGGGGTACATGCACAGAAAACAGTGGCGTTTTGTAACACATGTATTTCGGGACGGTTTTATCAACTTATCGCCAATACCGTGGACTTACAGATCTGTGTCGTGTGTGTTCCCTATGTGCCTACGCTATTAGTGCCAGTTTTGTGTAGTGCCACTTTGTGTGGTACCACATTTTGCAATTATCCTTAATTTATGAGCATGTGTGTATATAGGTGTTCGTTCTTTCCGCGCGCTAGACGAGATTGGAATAATAGATAATTGTGAAGGCGGTTCGATGAACCCTCTGCCAGACACTTAAATGTGACTTGCAGAGTATCCGTGAATGAGACGACCAGAGCGTGGAATGGCGCTCCGTTGTCTTCAGTGGGGATTAACACACCGAGCGGTTCTAGGCGCTACAGTCTGGAACCGCGCGACCGCTACGGTCGCAGGTTCGAATCCTGCCTCGGGCATGGATGTGTGTGATGACCTTAGGTTAGTTAGGTTTAAGTAGTTCTAAGTTCTAGGGGACTGATGACCTCAGAAGTTAAGTCCCATAGTGCTCAGAGCCATTTGATTGACGCACACGTATAGAGCTGGTGAGCTGCCTATTCCAAAGTTCACTGACCCACGTCACACAGGTCTCATCCCAGGTTTCAGTGAGTTACAACTCTTGGTCACATTTGGCGTTTCTGCAGCATAAAGTGCTGTTGTCATTTCTCCAATTGAAGGTCATATATTGTTTCAGCAGGACAATGCACGTCCACTTACGGTTGCTCCTATGCAACATGCTGTTAGCGGTGTACAACAACTGCGCTGCCCAGCAAAATTACCAGATCTCTCGCCAAATGAACACATGTGGCACATGATGAAGCGGCAATTATTCGTTCTCCAGGGCCTGCTAGACGCTTACCGAATGGCACCAAAAGGCGCAAGACGCTTTGGCAAGCTATCACAGGGTGCCATTCGGCATTTTAATGGTCAACAGAATAACGCATTTGCTTCGTGGAAGATAATATACATGTTTTTGAAAGGATAATTTTGGCGCCTTCATGTGTCATTAAGTGTTCCTACAAGTAAGTCTCATTTAAACTCGCTGTCTACTGCCTGTTTGTTACCTATTGTCACTACTTACCCATTTTAGTGAAATACAAGGCAGCCATACAGACAAATGCTTATATGCGAAAATTGTCCTCTATAAAATTGTCCTAGTGATTTGTCACCAATAACATAACTTAAAAAAATATGAAAATTGTGTTTATATGGACTACTCTTCTGTGAAAGAAATGTTAACAGGCTGTCTTCTTTGTGTCTATACACAGCCTTCACATGGCGATGACCTACGAAATAAGGCATTCGTTAAGTATGGCTCGTGGATTGTGCACTTTTCAGTATGAAACTTGTACTTATTTCAAGTATTATTGTTAACGCACCACGTAACATATTTCATTATGTCTCCTTGTATGCCCTTAACTAGTCTTTGGTCACTGATTGATATATTGCACATCAACAAAGTCTGGCACGCCAGCAGTCTATGTACTGTACGAGGGTGAGTCAAATGAAAACCTTAAATTTGTAATAACAAATCGAAGTTTCGCGCCGTTATCCTGTAAGTTGGTAAGCGTGCTACAAACAGCGTGCAGAATGGCCTGTAGGTGGCAGCGTAGTGCAGATGCGCACATACCGTCGAAGTATCAGTGTAAAGATGGCCGCCCCACTTGTGACTTGCACCGGGGACGAACAGCGTTCTGTTATTCGGTTTTTGCGGAGTGAAGGTGCGAAAACTATTGAAATTCATCGACGAATGAAGGTTCAGTACGGTGATGCATGTTTGTCACAGCAGCAAGTCTACGAATGGAGTAGGACATTCGCAAATGGTGTGACTTTAGAGGAAGATGCTCCTCGTCCAGGTCAGGCACAACGAGTTGTGACTCCACAGAACATTGCAGCAGTTGAAGCCATAGTCACGGAAAACCGCCGAGTGACACTGAATGACACTGCAGCATGTTTACAGATTAGTCATGCGTCAGCACAACACACTGTGCATGATGTGCTCCAGTTTCACAAAGTGTCTGCAAGATGGGTGCCACGGCAGCTGACTCCTGAAATGAGAGAACGACGTGTTGATGCTTGTGAAGGACTTCTTCGGCGCTATGAACGAGAATGTGATGGCTTCAATGCAAGAATCGTTACTGGGGCGAAACCTGGGTTCGCTTCCACCAACCGGAAACGAAGAGAGCGAGCAAGGAATGGCGCCATTCCTCATCACCAAAACCAAGGAAGTTTCCAACAGAACCACCAGCAGGGAAGCTTATGCTGACTCTCTTTTGAGACGAAAAAGGCGTCATTTCGGAGCATTACATGCCTAGAGGGACCACTGTCACCAGCGCATCACACACAGATCTCCTAAAAAATCGTCTGCGGCCTGCAATCAAATCAAAGCGACGTGGATTGCTGTCAGCAGGTGTCCTTTTGCAACATGACAGTACACTGCCCCACACTGACCGTACCACAGTTACAACTATCACAGACCTGCATTTTGAGTGTCTTCCTCACCCACCATACTCACCAGACCTTGCCGCTAGTGATTTCCGTATGTTTTGACCACCCAAAGACGCAATGGGAGGAAAGAAGTTGCGTTGTGATGAAGAGGTACGCCACGCGGTTGCACGGACTACCAAAAGAATTTTTTTCTAGAGGAATTAATGCACTTTGTAAGCGCTGGAGGACTTGCACTGAGCGTGGGGGAGATTATGTAGAGAAGTGATATAGCTTTGTACCACTCCTCCACAATAAATAATACAGGGTGATTCAAAAAGAATACCACAACTTTAAAAATGCGTATTTCATGAAAGAAACATAATATAACCTTCTGTTATGCATCATTACAAAGAGTATTTAAAAAGGTTTTTTTTCACTCAAAAACTTCAGAGATGTTCAATATGGCCCCCTCCAGACACTCGAGCAATATCAACCCGATACTCCAACTCGTTCCACACTCTCTGTAGCATATCAGGCGTAACAGTTTGGATAGCTGCTGTTATTTCTCGTTTCAAATCATTGCTTCATCACTAAACACAATCTTTGAAATGAAAGATTCATCTGTTTCCATTTGAGGAAGGATAAAATCACAGAAATCGATTCTTTTAATCTTATCAGCTGCAGACAGTGCTTGAACCAGTTTCAGACGATAAGGTTTCATAACTAACTTTTTTCGTAGGACTCTCCATACAGTTGATTGTGGAATTTGCAGCTCTCTGCTAGCTCTGCGAGTCGATTTTCCTGGGCTGTGAACATATGCTTGCTGGATGCGTGCTACATTTTCATCACTCGTTCTCGGCCGTCCAGAACTTTTCCCTTTGCACAAACACCCATTCTCTGTAAACTGTTTATACCAACG
Organism: Schistocerca nitens; assembly: GCF_023898315.1. Lineage (NCBI taxonomy): Eukaryota > Metazoa > Arthropoda > Insecta > Orthoptera > Acrididae > Schistocerca > Schistocerca nitens. Next base: position 88,494,885 of record NC_064625.1, on the reverse strand, counting down.
TTTAATACACCACCTATCAGGAGGTTTAACACCATACTTCGTTCGAAATGCACGCTGAACAACTGTCGTCGATTCACTTCTGCCGTACTCAATAACACAAAAAGCTTTCTGTTGAGCGGTCGCCATCTTAGCATCAACTGACGCTGACGCCTAGTCAACAGCGCCTCAAGCGAACAAATGTACAACTAAATGAAACTTTATAGCTCCCTTAATTCGCCGACAGATAGTGCTTAGCTCTGCCTTTTGTCGTTGCAGAGTTTTAAATTCCTAAAGTTGTGGTATTCTTTTTGAATCACCCTGTATTTAAAACATATTTAAGGCTTTCATTTGACTCACCCTCGTTCGTCTCACATTCGCTATCGATAGTCTTACAGTGTTTGGATTTATGTATATCTTTGGAAACAAAATATCAGTTGCTGTTAGTTGTCAAGATGTGGTACTTAAAGCAAAGGACCGAACACGATGTTTAAAGTTGACACGATAATGTGGAACCATTCACAATGTATGGATAGTATATAGTGTCTACTTTTTACTCGCTGTGAAAAATAACTTGACAATTAGGACATATAATATGTAATATTAAACATGTTAGTAGGAATTTTGCACAGTAAGTTGGTATGTTAATGTGGCATGTGTAACGTGTCACTGATACGTGGTGATGACGAGTTGTATGCAGACAATAGGATAAATGCCGTGTGGCTAGGGCCTCCCGTCGTGTAGACCGTTCTCCAGGTGCAGGTCTTTCGAGTTGACGCTTCTTCGGCGACTTGCGTGTCGATGGCGATGAAATGATGATGATAAGGAGAACACAACACCCAGTCCCTGAGCGGTGAAAATCTCCGACCCAGCCGGGAATCGGACCCGGGCCGTTAGATATACCACTCTGTCGCGTTGACCACTCACCTTCCAGGAGCGGACAGACAATATGATACTCTTCCACGTTGGTTTTATGGCTACTTGAAAATTTTCTTTTATGAATCATTTACAGGCGGGGGATCAGCACAAAAATAACACTTTGATGGTCGTTGCCATGCGAGAATACATACCTGCTTTGCCGCCAGAGGGAGCACACCGTATGTTGATGTGACTGTTTGGGCTCCCTTTACTGTGACAAGCTTGTTTCGTTTGGTTGGTTGGTTGGTTTGGGGAAGGAGACCAGACAGCGAGGTCATCGGTCTCATCGGATTAGGGAATGATGGGGAAGGAAGTCGGCCGTGCCCTTTGACAGGAACCATCCCGGCATTTGCCTGGAGCGATTTTAGGGAAATCACGGAAAACCTAAATCAGGATGGCCGGACGCGGGATTGAACCGTCGTCCTCCCGAATGTTTCGTTTGGTCTCAATTTGTTATCGTGTACTCCTACATGGAATAACTACCTGTCACCTCACTTGTCAATAAAATGGCCTTGTGCTTGGGAGGGGGGTTTGGGGGGGAGGGGGGGGGGTTCAGTGTGTCCCGAAACTATTCGTTCAAATGATGTAGGAAACATCAAAATATGTATACACTCCTGGAAATTGAAATAAGAACACCGTGAATTCATTGTCCCAGGAAGGGGAAACTTTATTGACACAATACTGGGGTCAGATACACCACATGATCACACTGACAGAACCACAGGCACATAGACACAGGCAACAGAGCATGCACAATGTCGGCACTAGTACAGTGTATATCCACCTTGCGCAGCAATGCAGGCTGCTATTCTCCCATGGAGACGATCGTAGAGATGCTGGATGTAGTCCTGTGGAACGGCTTGCCATGCCATTTCCACCTGGCGCCTCAGTTGGACCAGCGTTCGTGCTGGACGTGCAGACCGCGTGAGACGACGCTTCATCCAGTCCCAAACATGCTCAATGGGGGACAGATCCGGAGATCTTGCTGGCCAGGGTAGTTGACTTACACCTTCTAGAGCACGTTGGGTGGCACGGGATACATGCGGACGTGCATTGTCCTGTTGGAACAGCAAGTTCCCTTGCCGGTCTAGGAATGGTAGAACGATGGGTTCCATGACGGTTTGGATGTACCGTGCACTATTCAGTGTCCCCTCGACGATCACTAGTGGTGTACGGCCAGTGTAGGAGATCGCTCCCCACACCATGATGCCGGGTGTTGGCCCTGTGTGCCTCGGTCGTATGCAGTCCTGATTGTGGCGCTCGCCTGCACGGCGCCAAACACGCATACGACCATCATTGGCACCAAGGCAGAAGCGACTCTCATCGCTGAAGACGACACGTCTCCATTCGTCCCTCCATTCACGCCTGTCGCGACACCACTGGAGGCGGGCTGCACGATGTTGCGGCGTGAGCGGAAGACGGCCTAACGGTGTGCGGGACCGTAGCCCAGCTTCATGGAGACGGTTGCGAATGGTCCTCGCCGATACCCCAGGAGCAACAGTGTCCCTAATTTGCTGGGAAGTGGCGGTGCGGTCCCCTACGGCACTGCGTAGGATCCTACGGTCTTGGCGTGCATCCGTGCGTCGCTGCGGTCCGGTCCCAGGTCGACGGGCACGTGCACCTTCCGCCGACCACTGGCGACAACATCGATGTACTGTGGAGACCTCACGCCCCACGAGTTGAGCAATTCGGCGGTACGTCCACCCGGCCTCCCGCATGCCCACTATACGCCCTCGCTCAAAGTCCGTCAACTGCACATACGGTTCACGTCCACGCTGTCGCGGCATGCTACCAGTGTTAAAGACTGCGATGGAGCTCCGTATGCCACGGCATACTGGCTGATACTGACGGCGGCGGTGCACAAATGCTGCGCAGCTAGCGCCATTCGACGGCCAACACTGCGGTTCCTGGTGTGTCCGCTGTGCCGTGCGTGTGATCATTGCTTGTACAGCCCTCTCGCAGTGTCCGGAGCAAGTATGGTGGGTCTGACACACCGGTGTCAATGTGTTCTTTTTTCCATTTGCAGGAGTGTATTTAGTTCTAACACATAATCCAGTTTCTCAGGCTTGGGACGATTTACACGGATGACAGTGTAGCATGCTGATTGTAGCAGCGGCATTCACATGAACTGTTCGAATGCGCGACCATTGCCCTGTACTTATTTATTTATTTACACGTCAAGTTCCGTAGGACCAAACTGAGGAGCAACTCGCCAAGGTCATGGAACATGCCAGTACATGAAATCACAACATAAAAGTAATAACAGATAAAAATAAAATGTTTATGAACCCGAAAAATGTCAAGCCATAAGTTTAAGTAAACGCAGTCAACAATAAAACAAGAATCAGCTAAATTTGTCAAGGAACTCCTCGACACAATAGAAGGAGTAACCAATGAGGAAACTCTTCAGTTTCGATTTGGAAGGGCGTGGATTACGGCAAAGATTTTTGAATTCGAGTGGTCGCTTACTGAAAATGGATGCAGCGGGATACTGCACACCCCTCGGCACAAAAGTTCAGGAAGTCTCATCCAAACGCAGGTTTCATTTCTGCCGAATAATAACTGAGTGAAAGCTGCTTATTCCTGGGAATAACATAATACTGTTAACAAGAAATGACAGTAAGGAATCTAAATATTGACAGGCCAATGTCAAAATACCCAGACTCGTGAACAGGGGTCGACAAGAGGTTCGTGAAATTACGCCACTTAAGGCCGAACCGCCTGTTTTTGAGCCAAAAATATCCTTTTAGAATGAGAAGACTTACCCCAACATATAATACCATAAGACATAAGCGAATGAAAATAAGCAAAGTAGATAATTTTCGTGTCGAACGATCACTCACTTAAGATACCGTTCGAATAGCAAAAATGGCACCAGTAAGTCTTTGAACAAGATCCTGCACGTGGTCTTTCCACGACAGTTTACTATCTATCTGAACACCTAGAAATTCGAAGTGTTCAGTTTCACTAATGATATGCCCATTCTGTGAAATTAAAACGTCCGGTTTTGTTGAATTGTCTGTTATAAGCTGTAAAAACTGAGTCTTACTGTGATTTAACGTTAGTTTGTTTTCTACAAGCCACGAACTTAGGTCATGAGCTGCACTATTGGAAACCGGGCCAATGTTGCACACAACAAGCTAGTGTCATCAGCAAACAGAAATATTTTAGAGTTACCCATAATACTAGAGGCCATATCATTTATATAAATAAGGAACAGGAGTGGCCCCAACACTAATCCTTGGGGCACCCCCCCCCCTCCCCCCGCACTTGACTGTACCATATACAGACCCCACATCACAGACATTCTCAACATTGTGAATAATGACCTTTTGCTGTCTGTTGCTAAGGTAAGAGGTGAACCAATTACGAGCTACTCCCCGTATTCCGTTACAGTCCAACTTCTGGGGCAATATTTTGTGATCAACACAATCAAACGCCTTACTTAGATGAAAAAAATATACCCAGCGTTCGAAACCATTTGTTTAATCCATCCAGTACCTCACAAAGAAAAGAGAATATAGCATTTTCAGTTGTTAAACGACTTCTAAAGCCAAACTGTACATTTGATAGCAAATAGTATGACATAAATGATCAATTATCCTTACATACACATACTTTTCAATAACTTTAGAAAACACTGATGGCATAGAAATTGGTCTAAAATAGTCTGCATTATCCTTTTCTCCATTTTTATAAAGCGGCTCTACTAATGAGTACTTTAATCCTTCAGGAAACTAACCATTCCCAAAGGAAAAATTACAGATGTGGCTAAATACAGGACTAACGTGGGCAGCACAGTACTTTAATGTTCTGATAGGCACTCTATCATATCCGTGAGAGTCCTTAGTCTTCAGTTATTTAAATATTGAATCAAACTCCCCCTTGTCTGTATCATAGAGGACTATTTCAGGCATCAATCTTGGAAATGCATTTGCCAAGAGAGTTATATGATTCCCTGCAGAAACTAAAATTTTGTTTAATTCACCAGCAATGATCAGAAAACGATTGTTAAATACTGTACATATATCTGACTTATCAATAACAGAAATATTTTTACTACGAACTGACTTTATATCGTTGACATTGTGCTGCTGATCAGACACTTCCTTCACAACTGACCATATGGGTTTAATTTTATCCTGTGACTTAGCTATTCTATTTGCATACCACATACTTTTTGCCTTCCTAATAATATTTTAAGTAACTTACAACACTGTTTGACATGGGCTACTGTAGCTTGATTGTGACTACTTCTAACATTTTGATATAATTCCCGCTTAGTTCTACATGACATCCTTATCCCACTAGTCAGCCACTCGGGCTGCCTTTTACCGCTAGCACCCCGTTTAGAACGTTCTAATGGAAAGCAACTCTCAAAGAGCATGAGAATGTGTTAAGGAAAGTATTATATTTATCATCTATGTTATCGCCGGTATAAACATCCTGCCAATCTTTTTCCCTGACAAGGTTTAAAAACCTCTCTATTGCTGTTGGATTAACTTTCCTACATAGTTTGTAATTATATGTGACATTTGTTTGAGTACAAAAGCATTTCAGTGTTAAAATTATTGCATCGTGGTCTGAAAGGCCATTCACACTTTTAGGGACAGAATACCCATCTAGTAATGAAGAATGAATAAAAATATTGTCTATGGCTGTGCTACTGTTCCCCTGCATCCTAGTTGGAAAAAAGACAATCTGCATCAAATCATATGAATTTAGGAGACCTACCAACATCCTTTCTCTTGCACCATCATATACAAAATTTATATTGAAGTTACCTCTTATTAATTTCTGGTACTTCCCACAAACTGAATCAAGAACCCTCTCTAGCTTGAACAGAAATGCTCTGAATTCAGCATTAGGGTACGTACAAACCACAATAATTAGAAGTTTAGTTTCACTAAATTCAACTGCCCTGCACAACATTCAAGTACCTGTTCAGTGCAGTGCCTTGATACGTCTATGGACTCAAATGGAATACTGTGTTTTACGTACATAGCCACTCCGCCACCCCGCAAGGAACTCCTCGCAAAACAGCCAGCTAATCTGTATCCTGGTAAAGGAAGCCTCTGAATTGCCAAATTATTTAAGTGGTGCTCCGATATACCAATAATTTCAGACTCAACATCTATAAGCAGTTCACTAACTTTATTTCTAATACCTCTTATATTTTGATGAAATATGCTAATACCTTCTCTACTTGGAAAGATGACGCCCTCTGAAGGTGAGCCCTTTGTTAGAGGGACTTCTTTTAAACAGGTATACCTATCAGCTGACTTCAATCTACAAAAGGTGCAGCTCTAACACCAACTACTACTACAGGTACTTTTCCGTGAGTGATCCCACCACCACCACCCACTACACTGTCACCTATAAGCTTTGCCAGCCTTCCCATACCTATTGAGGTGCAGGCCATGCCTAGTGAAACCTGATCTGCTGATAGACCCAACTGGCACCACTGAAATGTGAAGCATGCCCTCTGCCATCAGCGCCCTCTCCAGCACCATTTTAACGCGTCTGACAGCCGCATTAAGATGAGGGCGATTATGACACTGAAACAGTTGCACTAAATGCACATTAGTGCCACGAGTTTGAGAAGCTACCTTTACCAGATCACCACGTTCATCATATTCCCCGTCCCTATGAAGACTGTTCCCTGCTCTACCCACTATCACTACCTGATCCTCCTTCGTAAAATTCCTACGTAACTCCCCTATGCTGTCAGTCACCTGAGCCAACCCTACACTAGGCTTCACTATGCTGATGACCTGGTACTCACTCCCCAACATTTCCTGCAACTGCTGACCCACACCTCTACCGTGCGAACTACCTAGCAGCAGAACCTTCTTCTTTCTCTTAGACTTTAACCTAGGCCTCCTAATTGCTGAGGATTCTTGCATGTTTTCTACATCTACAGCTACAAGAGGCTCCTCACCAATAAACTCTGACAGTTGGTCAAATCTATTGCATATACGCAAAGAGTAACTGAATACCAATAATTCCAATCCCAAAGAAAGCAGGTGTTGACAGATGTGAAAATTACCGAACTATCAGTTTAGTAAGTCACAGCTGCAAAATACTAACGCGAATTCTTTATAGACGAATGGAAAAACTGGTAGAAGCGGACCTCGGGGAAGATCAGTTTGGATTCCGTAGAAATGTTGGAACACGTGAGGCAATACTAACCTTACGACTTATCTTAGAAGAAAGATTAAGAAAAGGCAAACCTACGTTTCTAGCATTTGTAGACTTAGAGAAAGCTTTTGACAACGTTTACTGGAACACTCTCTTTCAAATTCTGAAGGTGGCAGGGGTAAAATACAGGGAGCGAAAGGCTATTTACAATTTGTACAGAAACCATATGGCAGTTAAAAGAGTCGAGTGGCATGAAAGGGAAGCAGTGGTTGGGAAAGGAGTGAGACAGGCTTGTAGCCTCTCCCCGATGTTATTCAATCTGTATATTGAGCAAGCAGTAAAGGAAACAAAAGAAAAATTCGGAGTAGGTATTAAAATTCATGGAGAAGAAGTAAAACCTTTGAGGTTCGCCGATGACATTGTAATTCTGTCAGAGACAGCAAAGGACTTGGAAGAGCAGTTGAACGGAATGGACAGTGTCTTGAAAGGAGGATATAAGATGAACATCAACAAAAGCAAAACGAGGATAATGGAATGTAGTCAAATTAAATCGGGTGATGCCTTGGGGATTAGATTAGGAAATGAGACAGTTAAAGTAGTAAAGGAGTATTGCTATTTAGGGAGTAAAATAACCGATGATGGTCGAAGTAGAGAGGATATAAAATATAGACTGGCAATGGCAAGGAAAGCGTTTCTCAAGAAGAGAAATTTGTTAACACCGAGTATAGATTTAAGTGTCAGGAAGTCGTTTCTGAAAGTATTTGTATGGAGTGTAGCCATGTATGGAAGTGAAACATGGACGATAACCAGTTTGGACAAGAAGAGAATAGAAGCTTTCGAAATGTGGTGCTACAGAAGAATGCTGAAGATAAGGCGGGTAGATCACGTAACTAATGAGGAGGTATTGAATAGGATTGGGGAGAAGATAAGTTTGTGGCACAACTTGACTAGAAGAAGGGATCGGTTGGTAGGACATGTTTTGAGGCATCAAGGGATCACAAATTTAGCATTGGAGGGCAGCGTAGAGGGTAAAAATCGTAGAGGGAGACCAAGAGATCAATACACTAAGCAGATTCAGAAGGATGTAGGTTGCAGTAGGTACTGGGAGATGAAGAAGCTTGCACAGGATAGAGTAGCATGGAGAGCTGCATCAAACCAGTCTCAGGACTGAAGACCACAACAACAACAACTGAATACCTCCTCCCAGCTGACTTCTTGCCAACTGCCAGTTCCCGTTCTCCGCCACCCTTTTTCTCCTCATCCTATCTAGTTCCTCCTTTGCGCGTTGTAACAGCACCTGAAGTGCCTATGGCTTCTTTCGCTCCTGCTCCTCTATCGACTTATTTGTACTACAGATTCTGCATTCCCAGGAGAGGATCTCTGTAGAATGTCCAGTGGCTTCCCCGCTGCACTGCCCCCCCCCCCCCCCGCCCCCAATGAAAATAATTTGAGCAAATTGCGCACCGTAAGCCACTACTCACAAACCTACGACAAAACCTACACTTCTCACTCATGGTACAATTCTACTGTTACTGTAAAAACTACGTCAACGCTACCTGAGTTTAGTTGCACCAGTAGAACTATTTATAGAACTAACAATATCGGTCTCGAAATTCGCTGTCTACTAAGAAAGCAACTACTTGTATTAATACTACTACACCATGGCTAATACGAACACCAACAAAACTTCACAAAGTTATTAGCTAAAACCCCAAAATTCAAGTGGCCACTGGAACAGTCAGCGAAGTCAGAACACTGAATGAAAATTTTACTGAAATATTTCACTAGAAACAATAAGAAACGTCAGATGAAAACTAAAGCACGAAATCTGCTAAACGTTTTCAAGCCACAGAAAACTCTAGAAAACACAGCGAGTGAAAGTTTCCTAAAGTTTATCAAATCGTTATGACGCCACAAACAGCACGAAACACCGCTGAAAACTCTTACATTTAGTAACTGTATAACAGTGCACAAATAACTTTGTCAGTACTTAGCTTTATAACCGCTACAGCTGCCAACTGCACGCCGCCAAATGTAAACACACAACTGAAGCGCGAGGCTTGGACGAACGACGTAAGCGCCCTCTCGAATAACAGACCACTCGAGTCAATAGCACAGGCAGAAAGACTGAGATTAATCAAAATCCACTAATAAGTTACTTTTATAGCAAATATTAACACAAATAAACTTTAAAACAAGTAACTGAAGACTAAAACTTTATCCAATGTATGCTCGCAGTACACCGTCGACTGACGTATTCGTTCGAAGATTCCTGGCGTGCCCGCAGTGATACCAGTAACGACAGCAGTCATAGCGACGAGACTCCTCTGTTTCCACAACGGTTTCATTCGCCGGCTGCTTCATATGCACACAGAAAAAGAAATCCAGACACGTGAGATCAGGTGACCTCGGCCGAGCCATCGCTTCCTGATGGTAGCTCTCAGATGATACCTCAAAGCAATGCTGAAATGGTCTGGTGGCCAATCGTAGTGGAAGTACATCCTTTGTCTAACATTCACACATACAGGGTGTTTCAAAAATGACCGGTATATTTGAAACGGTAATAAAAACTAAACGAGCAGCGATAGAAATACACCGTTTGTTGCAATATGCTTGGGACAACAGTACATTTTCAGGCGGACAAACTTTCGAAATTACAGTAGTTACAATTTTCAACAACAGATGGCGCTGCAAGTGATGTGAAAGATATAGAAGACAACGCAGTCTGTGGGTGCGCTATTCTGTACGTCGTCTTTCTGCTGTAAGCGTGTGCTGTTCACAACGTGCAACTGTGCTGTAGACAACATGGTTTATTCCTTAGAACAGAGGATTTTTCTGGTGTTGGAATTCCACCGCCTAGAACACAGTGTTGTTGCAACAAGACGAAGTTTTCAACGGAGGTTTAATGTAACCAAAGGACCGAAAAGCGATACAACGAAGGATCTGTTTGAAAAATTTCAACGGACTGGGAACGTGACGGATGAACGTGCTGGAAAGGTAGGGCGACCGCGTACGGCAACCACAGAGGGCAACGCGCAGCTAGTGCAGCAGGTGATCCAACAGCGGCCTCGGGTTTCCGTTCGCCGTGTTGCAGCTGCGGTCCAAATGACGCCAACGTCCACGTATCGTCTCATGCGCCAGAGTTTACACCTCTATCCATACAAAATTCAAACGCGGCAACCCCTCAGCGCCGCTACCATTGCTGCACGAGAGACATTCGCTAACGATATAGTGCACAGGATTGATGACGGCGATATGCATGTGGGCAGCATTTGGTTTACTGACGAAGCTTATTTTTACCTGGACGGCTTCGTCAATAAACAGAACTGGCGCATATGGGGAACCGAAAAGCCCCATGTTGCAGTCCCATCGTCCCTGCATCCTCAAAAAGTACTGGTCTGGGCCGCCATTTCTTCCAAAGGAATCATTGGCCCATTTTTCAGATCCGAAACGATTACTGCATCACGCTATCTGGACATTCTTCGTGAATTTGTGGCGGTACAAACTGCCTTAGACGACACTGCGAACACCTCGTGGTTTATGCAAGATGGTGCCCGGCCACATCGCACGGCCGACGTCTTTAATTTCCTGAATGAATATTTCGATGATCGCGTGATTGCTTTGGGCTATCCGAAACATACAGGAGGCGGCATGGATTGGCCTCCCTATTCGCCAGACATGAACCCCTGTGACTTCTTTCTGTGGGGACACTTGAAAGACCACGTGTACCGCCAGAATCCAGAAACAATTGAACAGCTGAAGCAGTACATCTCATCTGCATGTGAAGCCATTCCGCCAGACACGATGTCAAAGGTTTCGGGTATTTTCATTCAGAGACTACGCCATATTATTGCTACGCATGGTGGATATGTGGAAAATATCGTACTATAGAGTTTCCCAGACCGCAGCGCCATCTGTTGTTGACAATTGTAACTACAGTAATTTCGAAAGTTTGTCTGCCTGAAAATGTACTGTTGTCCCAAGCATATTGCAACAAACGGTGTATTTCTATAGCTGCTCGTTTAGTTTTTATTACCGTTTCAAATATACCGGTCATTTTTGAAACACCCTGTACATCCTCCATCAGTTCTGGCAACACACGGACCACGAAGATGCGATATCTGGTTCTGTTGAGGCTAAATGGAATAGTACCGGGTAATCAAAAAGTCAGTGTAAATTTGAAAACTAAATAATTCACGGAATAATGTAGATAGAGAGGTACAAATTGACACACACGCTTGCAATGACATGGGGTTTTATTAGAAGCAAAAAATACAAAAGTTCAAAAAATGTCCGACAGATGGCACTTCATCTCATCAGAATAGCAATAATTATCATAACAAAGTAAGACAAAGCAAAGATGATGGTCTTTACAGGAAATGCTCAATAGGTTCACCATCATTCCTCAACAATAGCTGTAGTCGAGGAATAATGTTGCGAACAGCACTGTAAAGGTATTGGGGTCGGATGTTGTCTTTCGGCATCCCTAGAGATGTCGGTCGATCACGATACACTCGTGACTTCAGGTAACCCCAAAGACAATAATCGCACGAACTGAGGTCTGGGGACCTGGGAGGCCAAGCATGACGGAAGTGGCGGCTGAGCACACGATCATCACCAAACGACGCGCGCAAGAGATCTTTCACGCGTCTAGCAATATGGGGTGGACCGCCATCCTGCCTAAACATCGTACGTTCCAGCAGGTGTTCATCAGCCAGGCTGGGGATGATGCGATTCTGTAACATATTGGCGTACCTCTCACCCGTCACGGTAGCAGTTAGAAAACCAGAATCACGCATTTCCTCGAAGAAAAAAGGCCCGATAACGGCAAGTGTCGTAAATCCAACCCATACCGTCACTTTCTCGTCGTGCAATGGAGTTTCCACGACAGTTCTAGGATTTTCGGTAGCCCAAATTCTGCAGTTGTGGGCGTTGACAGACCCTCGGAGCGTGAAATGAGCTTCGTCGGTCTACAACACGTTACTCAACCAATCGTCATCTTCCGCCATCTTTTGAAACGCCCACACCGCAAATGCCCTCCGCTTCATTAAATCGTCAGGTAACAGTTCATGATGCCGATGGATTTTGTACGGATAGCATCAGAGGGTACGCCGAAGTGCCGACCAAACGGTAGTGTATGGAATGCCGGTGCGACGTGCGACTGCACGAGCGCTGACTTCCCCGTGCATAGACGAACCCGCTACAGTCTCCATTTCTTCCTGAACTGTCTCAGCAGCATTACGACTTGTGCTCGGTCGGCCACTACGGGGTCTATCGTCTAAACAACTCGTGGCTTCCAACTTCGAAATCATTCTCGCCACAGCTGCATTTGTCAACGGACCTTTACCCGTTCGAATCCCCTTCCTATGGCGATAGGATCGAAACGCTGAACTAGCACATTCCCTATTCTGATAATACAGCTTCACTAAGAGCGCCTTTTCAGGTAATGTCAACATGCTGCGACTGCTTGCGCATCTGATTCTCCCACTCATTACAGCTCCTTTTATACAGGATTGTCATGCGCAGTCACTGACGTTTTGCTCTCCAGCGGAATCTGTCGGACATTTTGTGAACTTTGTTTTTTTTTTTTTGTTCTAATAAAACCCATGTCATTCCAAGCATACGAGGTGTGGCTAGAAAAAAACCTGACTAGTACTGGTGAAACAATAAAACGAATGCAATAAGGCTGAAAGTCGCGTGGCCTGTCACGTGACTCTCGCTCCGCCTACTGCTCGAGTTTCATCTGCCTCCTGCACTCAGCCTGCCCGTGGCGTCTGTTTTAAGTAGTTGACGTTTTGTCTGTGCGTCGGAAAATGTTGAGTGTACAGAAAGAACAGCGTGTTAACATCAAATTTTGTTTCAAACTAGGAAAATCTGCAAGTGAAACGTTTGTAATGTTACAACAAGTGTACGGCGATGATTGTTTATCGCGAACACAAGTGTTTGAGTGGTTTAAACGATTTAAAGATGGTCGCGAAGACACCAGTGATGACACTCGCACTGGCAGACCATTGTCAGCAAAAACTGATGCAAACATTGAAAAAATCGGTAAACTTGTTCGACAAGATCGCCGTTTAACAATCAGAGCAGTGTCTGAGTTAACAGGAGTTGACAAGGAAAGTGTTAGGCAGATTCTTCATGAAAGTTTCAACATGAACAAAGTGTGTTCAAAAATGGTTCCAAAGTGTCCCACAATTGAACAAAAGGAACGCCGAAGAATGATTTGTTCTGACATCCTGGAAAACATTGAAAGTGATCCCACCTTCTTACAAAATGTTATTACTTGCGATGAATCCTGGTTTTTTACTTACGATCCCGAAACTAAACGTCAATCGATGCATTGGAAAACTCCTGGTTCTCCACGACAAAAAAAAGCACGAATGTCAAAATCGAAATTCAAGGCAATGATGATTGTTTTTTTTTGACATCAAAGGGATTGTGCACATTGATTGGGTACCAGAGGGACAAACAGTGAATCAGCATTACTACATTAGCGTCCTGGCTACCCTACGTGAGCGAGTACGGAGAAAACGGAACGATTTGTGGAGAAAAAAGTCATGGATCCTTCACCAAGACAATGCCCCAGCTCACAGTGCGTTGTCAGTGAAGACGTTTTTGGCAAAACACAACATTCCCATCTTAGATCATCCACCCTACTCACCTGATTTGGCCCCCTGTGACTTTTTTCTTTTCCCTAAAGTCAAGTCAGCTTTGAAAGGAACTAGATTTGAGACTGTCGAAGCAGTAAAAGAAAAAGGGACGGAAGTAATGTATGGACTTACCGAAAATGATCTGCAGCATTGCTATGAACAGTGGAAAATTCGTATGGAGCGGTGTAGAGACCGAGGAGGAGAGTACATTGAAGGAGATAACATGAAATTGTAAATAATTGTAAATAAATGTTTTTTCCAGCATCAGTCCGGTTTTTTTCTAGCCGCACCTCGTATGTGTCAATTTTTACCTATCTATCTACATTATTCCGTGGTTTATTAAGTTTTCAAGTTTATACTGACTTTTTGATCACCCGGTATATGGTCCAATCAACCGATTACTGAGACTGCCGGCGCAAAGAATGGCAACGAATCGCTTTTGATACTTGCGAATGAATCGGTGTGTTTCCAAGCAGACCTCAGAGCCTACACAGGGCAATTCTAAATGTCAGTATCAACTGAGGTGACAGAAGACATGGGATAGCTCCTAATATCGTGTTGGGCCTCCTTTTGCTCGGATGAGAACAGGAGCTCGACGTGGCATGGACTCAACATATCGTTGGAAGTCCGTTGCAGATATACTGAGCCATGCTGCCTCTATAGTAATCCACAACAGCGAAAGTGTTTCCGTTGCAGATGTTGTGCACGAATTGACATCTAGATTACGTCCCATAAATGTTCGAAGCAATCTGGATGACCAAATCATTTCCTCGAACTGTCCACAATGTTCTTTAAGGGGCTCCGGAACGCCCTATACTTGCAATGTTAAAATAACGCTTATAAATTACATCTTTCCTCACAAAGTATTTGAGGTAGGAAGTTGAACTTTTTACAGATTATTTATTGGAATATGGGCTACAACTTAACACAGGGATTTTACAAAATTTTAGTTCAGTTATTAAAGATGATTTTTTTATATAGTAATGAAAATTCACAACATTTTTTCTGCAATTTTTTATTTATATATTCAAAAATATACAGTTTTTTGGAAAAAGACTGTGTTAAATTATGCAGAAGGTACTGTGTAACATTTACTGAAAGTTTGGAACAAATATGTTTGGAAGATCCTTAGGAAACATGTAATTAGTATGGGAAAATAAAAGTTTTGGGAATCGAGCGACAAAGATTGGATTAACTTTTTAGTGCATTCCAGGTCCATAGGATGGATTATCTTCATCCTCTGCAAACTCCTCCTCCAGCTTCCTCTTGTTCCTCCTACTGTTTACTCTTGCTTGTATTTCTAGACTCTTTACAGCCCTGTCTGCAGCCCGAAGGCGTTCCTTGTCTAAAGCAAGCATCGCTCGTTGTTGTGTTCGTAGATTTTGCTACCATTTTCTTCAGTTGCAGTTACTGCAACACTGTTCCAAAAGGTGGTCATGTATGAACACTTATCACATTTCAGTTGTATTTCACTAGCAAGTCCTACGTGCTTTATTATGGAGAGTTCCAGACCAACTTCACTACAGTGGATACATCTTACACAGTTTGAAAAAATTCCTTTGAGAATCGACATATCAAATATTTCATTCACAGCCGATTCGCCCATAAAACATTCATAGTTTTCACTCATTGAACCAAGCTTCTTCTGTGAAGTATTTTCTTTCCCACTTTGACTGCTATGGGCAGGTGTACTTGAGAGGTTAGGTTCACTCACTTGGTTATCGTCTTTATTGTTTACAGTAATAACACATACCTTTGGCTTTCCAACATTTCTCCTTTTCTTAAAAGCCTTCAGAGGGTTTCTAATAACTTTACTTTTACTCATTATTATACTTCAACAAAACAGAGACTCAAGAAACAGAATTAATTACGAATATTTTCGAGATAACGATAGAGTAAATAAACATGAAACAATCGACAATCACACCAGCGATATATATTGAACCATCACAGGTTAGCCACAACACATACTTTATCTCACATCACTAAAATGTACCTGATGAACATGGACGTTAATAATAACACTATTTGACAGCAGTTTAACAGCGCCACAGTGGGTCACGCCCATGTAGAACACATTTCAAAAAAAATTTAAAAATAGTTGTAGTCTTCGGAATTGAATAAATTATATATCTATTAAAAGGTAATAGTCTGCAGATACAGAAAACGCAAAAAAGTAAAAATTGAACTTTTCATGATTTTGAGCCTTTCCGGAGCCCCTTAAGTTTTCAAGTTTATACTGACTTTTTGATCACCCGGTATATGGTCCAATCAGCCGATTACCGAGACTGCCGGCGCAAAGAATGGCAACGAATCGCTTTTGATACTTGCGAATGAAGCGGTGTGTTTCCAAGTAGACCTCAGAGCCTACGCAGGACAATTCTAAATGTCAGTATCAACTGAGGTGACAGAAGACATGGGATAGCTCCTAATATCGTGTTGGGCCTCCTTTTGCTCGGATTAGAACAGGAGCTCGACGTGGCATGGACTCAACAAGTCGTTGGAAGTCCGTTGCAGATATACTGAGCCATGCTTCCTCTATAGCAATCCACAACAGCGAAAGTGTTTCCGTTGCAGATGTTGTGCACGAATTGACATCTAGATTACGTCCCATAAATGTTCTAAGCAATCTGGATGACCAAATCATTTCCTCGAACTGTCCACAATGTTCTTTAAGGGGCTCCGGAACGCCCTATACTTGCAATGTTAAAATAACGCTTATAAATTACATCTTTCCTCAAAAAGTATTTGAGGTAGGAAGTTGAACTTTTTACAGATTATTTATTGGAATATGGGCTACAACTTAACACAGGGATTTTACAAAATTTTAGTTCAGTTATTAAAGATGATTTTTTTGTATATTGCAATGAAAATTCACAACATTTTTTTGTAATTTTTTATTTATATATTCAAAAATATACAGTTTTTTGGAAAGAGGCTGTGTTAAATTATGCAGAAGGTACTGTGTAACATTTACTGAAAGTTTGAAACAAATATGTTTGGAAGATCCTTAGAAAACATGTAATTAGTATGAGAAGATAAAAGTTTTGGGAATCGAGCGACAAAGATTGGATTAACTTTTTAGTGCATTCCAGGTCCATAGGATGGATTATCTTCATCCTCTGCAAACTCCTCCTCCAGCTTCCTCTTGTTCCTCCTCCTGTTTACTCTTGCTTGTATTTCTAGACTCTTTACAGCCCTGTCTGCAGCCCGAAGGTGTTCCTTGTCTAAAGCAAGCATCGCTCGTTGTTGTGTTCGTAGATTTTGCTACCATTTTCTTCAGTTGCAGTTACTGCAACACTGTTCCAAAAGGTGGTCATGTATGAACACTTATCACATTTCAGTTGTATTTCACTAGCAAGTCCTACGTGCTTTATTATGGAGAGTTCCAGACCAACTTCACTACAGTGGATACATCTTACACAGTTTGAAAAAATTCCTTTGAGAACCGACATATCAAATATTTCATTCACAGGCGATTCGCCCATAAAACATTCATAGTTTTCACTCATTGAACCAAGCTTCTTCTGTGAAGTATTTTCTTTCCCACTTTGACTGCTATGGGCAGGTGTACTTGAGAGGTTAGGTTCACTCACTTGGTTATCGTCTTTATTGTTTACAGTAATAACACATACCTTTGGCTTTCCAACATTTCTCCTTTTCTTAAAAGCCTTCAGAGGGTTTCTAATAACTTTACTTTTACTCATTATTATACTTCAACAAAACAGAGACTCAAGAAACAGAATTAATTACGAATATTTTCGAGATAACGATAGAGTAAATAAACATGAAACAATCGACAATCACACCAGCGATATATATTGAACCATCACAGGTTAGCCACAACACATACTTTATCTCACATCACTAAAATGTACCTGATGAACATGGACGTTAATAATAACACTATTTGACAGCAGTTTAACAGCGCCACAGTGGGTCACGCCCATGTAGAACACATTTCAAAAAAAATTTAAAAATAGTTGTAGTCTTCGGAATTGAATAAATTATATATCTATTAAAAGGTAATAGTCTGCAGATACAGAAAACGCAAAAAAGTAAAAATTGAACTTTTCATGATTTTGAGCCTTTCCGGAGCCCCTTAAGTTTTCAAGTTTATACTGACTTTTTGATCACCCGGTATATGGTCCAATCAGCCGATTACCGAGACTGCCGGCGCAAAGAATGGCAACGAATCGCTTTTGATACTTGCGAATGAAGCGGTGTGTTTCCAAGTAGACCTCAGAGCCTACGCAGGACAATTCTAAATGTCAGTATCAACTGAGGTGACAGAAGACATGGGATAGCTCCTAATATCGTGTTGGGCCTCCTTTTGCTCGGATTAGAACAGGAGCTCGACGTGGCATGGACTCAACAAGTCGTTGGAAGTCCGTTGCAGATATACTGAGCCATGCTTCCTCTATAGCAATCCACAACAGCGAAAGTGTTTCCGTTGCAGATGTTGTGCACGAATTGACATCTAGATTACGTCCCATAAATGTTCTAAGCAATCTGGATGACCAAATCATTTCCTCGAACTGTCCACAATGTTCTTTAAGGGGCTCCGGAACGCCCTATACTTGCAATGTTAAAATAACGCTTATAAATTACATCTTTCCTCAAAAAGTATTTGAGGTAGGAAGTTGAACTTTTTACAGATTATTTATTGGAATATGGGCTACAACTTAACACAGGGATTTTACAAAATTTTAGTTCAGTTATTAAAGATGATTTTTTTGTATATTGCAATGAAAATTCACAACATTTTTTTGTAATTTTTTATTTATATATTCAAAAATATACAGTTTTTTGGAAAGAGGCTGTGTTAAATTATGCAGAAGGTACTGTGTAACATTTACTGAAAGTTTGAAACAAATATGTTTGGAAGATCCTTAGAAAACATGTAATTAGTATGAGAAGATAAAAGTTTTGGGAATCGAGCGACAAAGATTGGATTAACTTTTTAGTGCATTCCAGGTCCATAGGATGGATTATCTTCATCCTCTGCAAACTCCTCCTCCAGCTTCCTCTTGTTCCTCCTCCTGTTTACTCTTGCTTGTATTTCTAGACTCTTTACAGCCCTGTCTGCAGCCCGAAGGTGTTCCTTGTCTAAAGCAAGCATCGCTCGTTGTTGTGTTCGTAGATTTTGCTACCATTTTCTTCAGTTGCAGTTACTGCAACACTGTTCCAAAAGGTGGTCATGTATGAACACTTATCACATTTCAGTTGTATTTCACTAGCAAGTCCTACGTGCTTTATTATGGAGAGTTCCAGACCAACTTCACTACAGTGGATACATCTTACACAGTTTGAAAAAATTCCTTTGAGAACCGACATATCAAATATTTCATTCACAGGCGATTCGCCCATAAAACATTCATAGTTTTCACTCATTGAACCAAGCTTCTTCTGTGAAGTATTTTCTTTCCCACTTTGACTGCTATGGGCAGGTGTACTTGAGAGGTTAGGTTCACTCACTTGGTTATCGTCTTTATTGTTTACAGTAATAACACATACCTTTGGCTTTCCAACATTTCTCCTTTTCTTAAAAGCCTTCAGAGGGTTTCTAATAACTTTACTTTTACTCATTATTATACTTCAACAAAACAGAGACTCAAGAAACAGAATTAATTACGAATATTTTCGAGATAACGACAGAGTAAATAAGCATGAAACAATCGACAATCACACCAGCGATATATATTGAACCATCACAGGTTAGCCACAACACATACTTTATCTCACATCACTAAAATGTACCTGATGAACACGGACGTTAATAATAACACCATTTGACAGCAGTTTAACAGCGCCACAGTGGGTCACGTCCATGTAGAACACATTTCAAAAAAAAATTAAAAATAGTTGTAGTCTTCGGAATTGAATAAATTATATATCTATTAAAAGGTAATAGTCTGCAGATACAGAAAACGCAAAAAAGTAAAAATTGAACTTTTCATGATTTTGAGCCTTTCCGGAGCCCCTTAAGTTTTCAAGTTTATACTGACTTTTTGATCACCCGGTATATGGTCCAATCAACCGATTACCGAGACTGCCGGCGCAAAGAATGGCAACGAATCGCTTTTGATACTTGCGAATGAATCGGTGTGTTTCCAAGTAGACCTCAGAGCCTACGCAGGACAATTCTAAATGTCAGTATCAACTGAGGTGACAGAAGACATGGGATAGCTCCTAATATCGTGTTGGGCCTCCTTTTGCTCGGATTAGAACAGGAGCTCGACGTGGCATGGACTCAACAAGTCGTTGGAAGTTGCATGGGGGCTTAATTAAAATGTAATGCAATTAATTTTAATTTTTTGATTTAGTAGCTGTCTGTCCGATTACGAAGTCCCGTAAACGGTTGGCCCTGACTAGTTTTGTTACGCTATCTGACTGCATAGAACAACAACAAAGAATGAAATGGAAATTTTCATTAACACAATTAATTAATTAAGTCCCCAGCAACTATAAAACCTACGAAACCAAAGCACAAGTATAACTGTTCTGTGTGTGGAAGTGTGATTCAACGTACGCATCTGGCACGGTTCTTCTTCAATAACACAAGAAATTTTAAATATCATTTATACTGAATTAATTAAAGAAAATAAAAATACCATAATTACTCAAGAGAACCAGAATTACACTCTAATCCAAGAACACAAGCCAGATGCTTTGTTGACTGAACCTGTAATGAAGCATTACTTACGACATTAAACAATGAAAAATAAATCAAGTTTCGTTACCTTCATATATTGACCAAAATCACTCTAATCATTACAATATATCTCCACACCGACTCGCTATTACCACATCTCAACAAGAACTTTTCAGTATCACATCTCAGCAAGCACTCCCTACTAGCACATCTCAACAAACACTCTCTGCTACGAGTTCTTAACAAGCACTGACTACCACGAGCTCTCCCCAAGCACTGACTACTACGAGTTCTCAATAATCACTGCCAGAGGAGGCGGCGGAACAATACTCTCTAGCGCGATCTCTGGCGCTGTGGCTCAGTGTAGCCACCTTTCAAAGTCCGTTGCAGATATACTGAGCCATGCTTCCTCTATAGCAATCCACAACAGCGAAAGTGTTTCCGTTGCAGATGTGCACGAATTGACATCTAGATTACGTCCCATAAATGTTCGAAGCAATCCGGATGACCAAATCATTTCCTCGAACTGTCCACAATGTGCTTTAAACCAGTCGGGATCGAGTGTGGCCCGGTGACATGATTTCGTTATTTTGGAACTTGAAGTCCATTAATGGCTGCATATGACCTCCAAGTAGCCGAACATAAGCATTTCCAGTCAATGATCGGTCGAATTGGACCAGAGGACACAGTTTATTCCACGTAAACACATCCAACACCATTATGGAGCCACCATCAGCTTGCCCTGTGCCTTCTTGACAACGTGGGTTCATGGCTTCGTGGGGTCTGCGCCAGACTCCAACCTTACCATCAGCTCTTACTCACGGAAATGGCGAACCGTCTGACGAGGCTACTCTTTTCCATTCTTCTAGGGTCCAGCCTGCATGGTCACAAACCCAGGAGAGGTGCCGTAGGCGATGTCGTACAGTTAGCAAAGGCACTCGCGTCGGTCCTGTGCTACCACATTCCATTAACGCCACATTTTGCCCCGGAGTGGCCGAGCGGTTCTAGGCGCTACAGTCTGGAACCGCGCTACCACTACGGTCGCAGGTTCGAATCCTGCCTCGGTCGTGGTTGTTTGTGACTTCCTTAGGTTAGTTAGGTTTAAGTAGTTCTACGTTCTAGGGGACTGATGACCTCAGAAGTTAAGTCCCATAGTGCTCAGAGCCATTTGAACCAAATTCTGCCACTCTGTCCAAACGGATGCTTTCGTCGCACGTCCCACATTGATTTCTACGGTTATTTCACGCAGAATGGCTTGGCTGTTAGCATTGATAACTCTGCGTAACTCGGTAGTTAAGGGGACCACACAGTGGTTCAGGTCGAAAAAAATCGCTTTTCGGTTTTCATCACATTTCGATAGATTAAGGTTTTATTCAAGTACTCTGAAAAGGATTTTGCCGAAAAAAAAGTTTTTTGAGCATTTAAAGATCATTTTCCTACCACGTGTGTTTATGTGCCACGCCCACCTTTCTATCACCCACTTTTCTGTCACCCACTTTTCTGCTTTTAGATCTTTATATCGCCTATATTGCACGTTAGGGATTTTTTTTTTTTTTTTTGCTCCCGAGTGTGTTGGCTATCCTCTTGGAATGCAACGGTCGGTATTCTTTTGTTTCTGCTGTTTGTAAACAACACTCTTTCAAACACGCGGTTAGTTTTGTTCTAGTGTGATTGCGAGTATTGTTACAGCAAACTTCCAGGAATACTATGGGCAGGCAATTAGGAGAAATAAAGAAAATCTGGAGGGAATGAGGAGAGATGTTTACGCCACATTCTTCCATGAGTCCTCTATTGATGATAAGCCATGTCATGGATTGTGTCCATCAGGAGAAAATTCGTGGTGCAAATACACTCCTGGAAATTGAAATAAGAACACCGTGAATTCATTGTCCCAGGAAGGGGAAACTTTATTGACACATTCCTGGGGTCAGATACATCACATGATCACACTGACAGAACCACAGGCACATAGACACAGGCAACAGAGCATGCACAATGTCGACACTAGTACAGTGTATATCCACCTTTCGCAGCAATGCAGGCTGCTATTCTCCCATGGAGACGATCGTAGAGATGCTGGATGTAGTCCTGTGGAACGGCTTGCCATGCCATTTCCACCTGGCACCTCAGTTGGACCAGCGTTCGTGCTGGACGTGCAGACCGCGTGAGACGACGCTTCATCCAGTCCCAAACATGCTCAATGGGGGACAGATCCGGAGATCTTGCTGGCCAGGGTAGTTGACTTACACCTTCTAGAGCACGTTGGGTGCCACGGGATACATGCGGACGTGCATTGTCCTGTTGGAACAGCAAGTTCCCTTGCCGGTCTAGGAATGGTAGAACGATGGGTTCGATGACGGTTTGGATGTACCGTGCACTATTCCGTGTCCCCTCGACGATCACCAGTGGTGTACGGCCAGTGTAGGAGATCGCTCCCCACACCATGATGCCGGGTGTTGGCCCTGTGTGCCTCGGTCGTATGCAGTCCTGATTGTGGCGCTCACCTGCACGGCGCCAAACACGCATACGACCATCATTGGCACCAAGGCAGAAGCGACTCTCATCGCTGAAGACGACACGTCTCCATTCGTCCCTCCATTCACGCCTGTCGCGACACCACTGGAGGCGGGCTGCACGATGTTGGGGCGTGAGCGGAAGACGGCCTAACGGTGTGCGGGACCGTAGCCCAGCTTCATGGAGACGGTTGCGAATGGTCCTCGCCGATACCCCAGGAGCAACAGTGTCCCTAATTTGCTGGGAAGTGGCGGTGCGGTCCCCTACGGCACTGCGTAGGATCCTACGGTCTTGGCGTGCATCCGTGCGTCGCTGCGGTCCGGTCCCAGGTCGACGGGCACGTGCACCTTCCGCCGACCACTGGCGACAACATCGATGTACTGTGGAGACCTCACGCCCCACGTGTTGAGCAATTCGGCGGTACGTCCACCCGGCCTCCCGCATGCCCACTATACGCCCTCGCTCAAAGTCCGTCAACTGCACATACGGTTCACGTCCACGCTGTCGCGGCATTCTACCAGTGTTAAAGACTGCGATGGAGCTCCGTATGCCACGGCAAACTGGCTGACACTGACGGCGGCGGTGCACAAATGCTGCGCAGCTAGCGTCAGTCGACGGCCAACACCGCGGTTCCTGGTGTGTCCGCTGTGCCGTGCGTGTGATCATTGCTTGTACAGCCCTCTCGCAGTGTCCGGAGCAAGTATGGTGGGTCTGACACACCGGTGTCAATGTGTTCTTTTTTCCATTTCCAGGAGTGTACAATAGGGCTCAGGCAACTGGAGAATCCTATTCTCGCCAGCACTCTCTTCCTGATGCTGTTATTACAGCAATTAAACCTATTTTGAGAGACTTGGCTCACTCTGACCGTCTAAGGAAATGTCTGCATGGGCAGACACAGAACCCAAATGAATGTTTCAACAGCATAATTTGGAACCGCCTTCCTAGAACTGTATTTGTAGGCATACATACAATGAAACTAGGAGTTCACGGTGCTGTTATTACATTCAATTGCGGTAATACTGGAAAGTGTTGGGTACTGCAAAAGATGGGAATTAATCATGGTGAAAATACGATCACTGGGCTGCAACTTTGCGATAAAATGAGGATAGCCGATGGAGACAGCTCTGCATCTAACATGGCCAAGAAAGCGAGACAAACGTACAGGAAGGTGAAAAAGAAGCTGGAAGACCTGCTAGAGGCCAAAGAAGGGCCATCATATGCAGCAGAACAGTTTTAATTAACTGTAAGTAACAAATTTCAAAAGTTTTTTCTTAAAAGTCAACTTCCCAGAAACTAAAAGTTTCAGTACATATGCCCCCTTATATCAGAACTATCATAGATAGATGAATGAAATTTTCAGAGACTTTGCATAACATAAAAACCCACCTCTGGTACTACATTCATTGATATTCCCCCATTAGGAAGTTCACAAAGAAACATTTTCTGCAGATAAAACTGAATATTTCTTGTTAATAAATTTAAAAAAGAATTTATTTAAAAGTATAAAATGGATAAAGTAGATTTTAGTACAAAATGGTTGAAATGGCTCTACGCACTACAGGACTTAACTTCTGAGGCTAGTTAGTTAGGTTTAACTAGTTCTAAGTTCTAGGGGATTAATGACCTCAGCAGTTGAGTCCCATAGTGCTCAGAGCCATTTAACTTCTGAGGTCATCAGTCCCCTAGAACTTAGAACTAGTTAAACCTAACTAACCTAAGGACATCACACACATCCATGCCCGAAGCAGGATTCGAACGAGCGACCGTAGCGGTCGCGCGGTTCCAGACTGTAGCGCCTATAACCGCTCGGCCACTCCGGCCGGCTGATTTTAGTACATTTGACTCTATTAGCATCATCTAACATACATTTCAAATATTAAGGTCATGCATCAAATAGTTTTTTCAGAAATGGGTCAAATACTTGCCTAAATTAACATGGGTTAGATAGGTAGGGTGTTGTTCCCTTAAGTGAAGGCCGTCGGCCAGTGCGTTGTCCGTGGTGAGAAGTAATGCTTGAAATTTGTTATTCTGGGCGCACTTTTGACACTGTGGCTCTCGGAATTTTAATTCCCTGACGATTTCCAAAATGGGTTGTCCTATGCGTCTAGCTCCAACTACCGTTCCGCATTCAAAGTCTTTTAATACCTGTCGTGGGGCCATGATTACACCTGGTAGTTTTTCTCATGAATCACCTGAGTACAAATGACAGCTCCGACAACACACTGCCATTTCATACCTTATGTGTATGTGCATATCGCTGTTCCACGTATGTTATCATCTCACTGTACATTCCCAGTCAGAGGCACCGACAAAAAAAAAAGTTCAAATGGCTCTGAGCACTATGGGACTTAAGTACTTAATACCTGAGGTCATCAGTCCCCTACACTTAGAACTACTTTAACCTAACTATCCTAAGCTATCCTAAGGACACCACACACATCCATGCCCGAGGCAGGATTCGAACCTGCGACCGTAGCAGCTGCACGGTTCCCCACTGAAGCGCCTAGAACAGCTCGATCACAATGGCCGCGCACTATCATAACTGTTTACTTCAGCACGACTAGAAAAATATTTCTTATCAGTAGAAATTAATCGCAGAGACCATACGTTCCTTGTCGAAATATGTATGTTTTGATGTTCTCTACCTCTTGTACTAATTTGAAGGGATAGCTTCGGAACACGCTGTATATGTTAAGTTGTGGTAGGACGCCAGTGACTTATCGTAAAGATTGTGCTGATGATAACGCTTAGGAACGCGTAAATTTTACAGACTGACTGACAGCTAACAAGTGATATACCGGGTGCTCAAAAAGTCAGTAGAAATTTGAAAATTTAGTAAACCATGGAATAATGTAGATAGAGAGGTAAAAATTGACACACATGCTTGGAATGACATGGGGTTTTATTAGAACCAAGAAAATACAAAAGTTCAAAAAATGTCCGACAGATGGCGCTTCATCTGATCAGAATAGCAATAATTAGCATAACAAAGTAAGACGTTTGCTGATGATCGTGTGCTCAGCCGCCACTTTCGTCATGCTTGGCCTCCCAGGTCCTCAGTTCTCAGTCCGTGCGATTATTGGCTTTGGGGTTACCTGAAGTCGAAAGTGTATCGTGATCGACCGACATCTCTAGGGATGCTGAAAGGCAACATCCGACGCCAATGCCTCACCATAACTCCGGACATGCTTTACAGTGCTGTTCACAACATTATTCCTCGACTACAGCTATTGTTGAGGAATGATGGTGAAACTATTGAGCATTTCCTGTAAAGAACATCATCTTTGTTTTGTCTTACTTTGTTATGCTAATTATTGCTATTCTGATCAGATGAAGCGCCATCTGTCGGACATTTTTTGAACTTTTGTATTTTCTTGGTTCTAATAAAATCCCGTGTCATTCCAAGCATGTGTGTCAATTTGTACCTTTCTATCTACATTATTCCGTGATTTATTCAGTTTTCAAATTTATACTAACTTTTTGATCACCCGGTATATTCACGCAATCGTCGCGTAAGTAATTTTTAACTTGCTCTTGGACTACTGCAGTTATCACTGTTTGCAGAATAG
Source organism: Schistocerca nitens (assembly GCF_023898315.1). Taxonomy (NCBI): domain Eukaryota; kingdom Metazoa; phylum Arthropoda; class Insecta; order Orthoptera; family Acrididae; genus Schistocerca; species Schistocerca nitens. The sequence continues at coordinate 88,468,462 of NC_064625.1, read as the reverse complement.
TAAATAAAGTAGTAGCAATCGAATTAACGTCAGAGGCCACATTGGTGAAAGTTCCGAACACGTATCTCGACGTCCATCACATCACGTATGGGCCAGGCCTGGCGGCCCGTGGCACAGAACAGATAAAATTTTCAGATATCCGGCAGGGAGGAACATGCCACGCTGAGGCTGGGAGGAGAGATGCATTGCTTATGAATAACAGATAAACCGCGGGCGGGGGAAACAAAGTGAAACTTCGAGGCGAAAGTCTGCGCTCAAGAGTCGTCACATTCGGGAGGAGAGAACACGAAAGGAAAATAAGAGCCAACAACGAGTGGAATAAAAGATGGATACTTTATTGGCCCATCAAAGGAATGACTCTGGGAAACGGCGAAAGAAGTGAGACCAGGCAGATAATGTGGAAGCGAGCGTTGCTGCGGTTGGGAAGGATAAAGCGTGGCTAGGGCTAGGGCGTTAGGTCGATAGAGTGCGAAGCTGATTCTGCAACTTCAGCGTCAGCGAGGTGCTGTCTGTTATACGCACTGACTGTCTCACCCGCAAAAGGTGTGAGCTAACCTTGAAATGTGTAATTTCCAAGCCCGTAGGGATGGGCTGACAAAAAAGTAATTTTGTGCTCCGGATTTCTATCGCAAGGGTAATTTAACGTGCAGTTGTGATTCGACAGACTGTTTTAGGTAAACATTAAAGTATCTTCTGTTGGTGATGACTAGTTCTTGTTATAACAGCTATCATCAAACCAGCCAGCCGCTGTGGCCGAGCGGTTATAGACGCTTCAGTCCGGAACCACGCTGCTTCTATTGTCGCAGGTTCGAATCCTGCCTCGGGCATGGATGTGTGTGTTGTCCTTGGGTTAGTTAGGTTTAAGTAGTTCTAAGTCTAGGGGATTGATGACCTCAGATGTTAAGCCCCATAGTGCTTAGAGCCATTTGATTTTATCATCAAACCACAATTAATTTTTCCAAATCACACTAGTAGCCGGTGGTCGGAGTCGGTGTGTATGGTATTATAAGTTATCCGACCTCTGCCCGCAGTAGCTGAGTGCTCAGCACGATAGAATGTAAATCCTAAGGGCCCGGGTTCGATTTCCGGCTGGGTCGGAGATTTTCTCCGCTCAGGGACTCGGTGTTGTGTTGTCCCAAACGTCATCATTTCATCCCCATCGACGCGAAAGTCGCCGAAGTGGCGTCACATCGAGAGACTTGCACCCGGCGAACGGTCTACCCGACGGGAAGCCTTAGTCAAACGACATTTCGTTTCCGTTATCCGACACCAGATAGTAATAATAATAAAGAACATTAAAAACCAGCTGCACCCGGCCACACATTGCTGTTACTCTGTCTGGTTAAAGGAAAATAATAAAAAACAGCTAGAAAGCACACGTTTCTAATCTCCTTCTTTGTCTGCTGTTTCTGTCCATCGCCCTCTCTCTTTGTCAGTCTCTTCTTTCTTTCCCCTCTCTGTCTTCATCACCTCGTCCCTCTCTCTCGGTCCATCTTCTCCTCCCCTCCCCCTCTCCGTATCCTCCTCCTCCCTCTGTCCATCTCATCCTTTCCACTCTCTATGTCAGTATTTATAAATAGGAACCCCCATTTTTATTACATATTCGTGTAGTATGTAAAGAACTATGAATGTTTTAGTTGGACCACTTTTTTCGTTTTGTGGTAGATGGCGCTATAATAGTCACAAACATATGACTCACAATTTTAGACGAACAGCTGGTAACAGGTAGGTTTTTTAAATTAAAATACAGACGTAGGTACGTTTGAACATTTTATTTCGGTTGTTCCGATGTGATACATGTACCTTTGTGAACTTATCATTTCTGAGAATGCATGCTGTTACAGCGTGATTACCTGTAAATATCACATTAATGCAATAAATGCTCAAAATTATGTCCGTCAACCTCAATGCATGAGGCATTACGTGTAACGACATTCCTCTCAACAGCGAGTAGTTCGCCTTCCGTAACGTTCGCACATGCATTGTGTAAGTAGGCTGTTTATGTTTTCTTATTGGCAACGTTACGTAACGCTCTGTATGAAAATCACTGGCTGTGCTGTGTGCAGTCCGTGGCTAGTTTGCATTGTTGTCTGCCATTGTAGTGTTGGGCAGCGGCAGCTGGATGTGAACAGCGCGTAGCGTTGCGCAGTTGGAGGTGAGCCGCCAGCAGTGGTGGATGTGGGGAGAGGGATGCCAGAGTTGTGAAATTTTTAAAACTGTATGTCATGAACTGCTATGCATATTATGAGTTTTCAACATTATTAAGGTAAATACATTGTTTGTTCTCTATTAAAATCTTTCATTTGCTAACTATGCCTATCAGTAGTTAGTGCCTTCAGTAGTTTGAATCTTTTATTTAGCTGCCAGTAGTGGCGCTCGCTGTATTGCAGTAGTTCGAGTAACCAAGATTTTTGTGAGGTAAGTGATTTGTGAAAGGTATAGGTTAATGTTAGTCAGGGCCATTCTTTTGTAGAGATTTTTGAAAGTCAGATTGCGTTGCGCTAAAAATATTGTGTGTCAGTTTAAGGACAGTCGTGTATAATTGTTCTAAGGGGACGTTTCAATTGACAATGCGCTGACGCATGTTGTCAGGCGTTGTCGGTGGATCACGATAGCAAATATCCTTCAACTTTCCCCACAGAAAGAAATCCGGGGGCGTCAGATCCGGTGAACATGGGGGCCATGGTATGGTGCTTCGACGACCAATCCAGCTGTCATGAAATATTCTGTTCAATGCCGCTTTAACAGCACGCGAGCTATCTGCCGGACATCCATCATGTTGGAAGTACATCGCCATTCTGTCATGCAGTGAAACATATTCTAGTAACATTGGTAGAACATTACGTAGGAAATCGACGTACAATGCACCATTTAGATTGCCATCGATAAAATGGGGGCCAATTATCCTTCCTCCCATAATGCCGCACCATACACTAAGCCGCCTGGGGCGCTGATGTTCCACTTGTCGCAGCCATCGTGGATTTTCCGTTGCCCAATAGTGCATATTATGCCGGCTTACGTTACCGCTGTTGGTGAATGACGCTTCGTCGCTAAATACACTCCTGGAAATGGAAAAAAGAACACATTGACACCGGTGTGTCAGACCCACCATACTTGCTCCGGACACTGCGAGAGGGCTGTACAAGCTATGATCACACGCACGGCACAGCGGACACACCAGAAACCGCGGTGTTGGCCGTCGAATGGCGATAGCAGCGCAGCATTTGTGCACCGCCGCCGTCAGTGTCAGCCAGTTTGCCGTGGCATACGGAGCTCCATCGCAATCTTTAACACTGGTAGCATGCCGCGACAGCGTGGACGTGAACCGTATGTGCAGTTGACGGACTTTGAGCGAGGGCGTATAGTGGGCATGCGGGAGGCCGGGTGGACGTACCGCCGAATTGCTCAACACGTGGGGCGTGAGGTCTCCACAGTACATCGATGTTGTCACCAGTGGTCGGCGGAAGGTGCACGTGCCCCTCGACCTGGGACCGGACCGCAGCGACGCACGGATGCACGCCAAGACCGTAGGATCCTACGCAGTGCCGTAGGGGACCGCACCGCCACTTCCCAGCAAATTAGGGACACTGTTGCTCCTGGGGTATCGGCGAGGACCATTCGCAACCGTCTCCATGAAGCTGGGCTACGGTCCCGCACACCGTTAGGCCGTCTTCCGCTCACGCCCCAACATCGTGCAGCCCGCCTCCAGTGGTGTCGCGACAGGCGTGAATGGAGGGACGAATGGAGACGTGTCGTCTTCAGCGATGAGAGTCGCTTCTGCCTTGGTGCCAATGATGGTCGTATGCGTGTTTGGCGCCGTGCAGGTGAGCGCCACAATCAGGACTGCATACGACCGAGGCACACAGGGCCAACACCCGGCATCATGGTGTGGGGAGCGATCTCCTACACTGGCCGTACACCACTGGTGATCGTCGAGGGGACACTGAATAGTGCACGGTACATCCAAACCGTCATCGAACCCATCGTTCCACCATTCCTAGACCGGCAAGGGAACTTGCTGTTCCTACAGGACAATGCACGTCCGCATGTATCCCGTGCCACCCAACGTGCTCTAGAAGGTGTAAGTCAACTACCCTGGCCAGCAAGATCTCCGGATCTGTCCCCCATTGAGCATGTTTGGGACTGGATGAAGCGTCGTCTCACGCGGTCTGCACGTCCAGCACGAACGCTGGTCCAACTGAGGCGCCAGGTGGAAATGACATGGCAAGCCGTTGCACAGGACTACATCCAGCATCTCTACGATCGTCTCCATGGGAGAATAGCAGCCTGCATTGCTGCGAAAGGTGGATATACACTGTACTAGTGCCGACATTGTGCATGCTCTGTTGCCTGTGTCTATGTGCCTGTGGTTCTGTCAGTGTGATCATGTGATGTATCTGACCCCAGGAATGTGTCAATAAAGTTTCCCCTTCCTGGGACAATGAATTCACGGTGTTCTTATTTCAATTTCCAGGAGTGTAGAACGCGTGCAAAAAATCTGTCATCGTCCCGTAATTTCTCTTGTGACCAGTGGCAGAACTGTACACCACGTTCAAAGTCGTCGCCATGCAATTCACGGTGCATAGAAATATGGTACGGGCGCAATCGATGTTGATGTAGCATTCGCAACACCGACGTTTTTGAGATTCCCGATTCTCGCGCAATTTGTCTGCTATTGATGTGCGGTAGCCGCGACAGCAGCTAAAACATCCACTTGAGCGTCATCATTTGTTGCAGGTCGTGGTTGACGTTTCACATGTGGCCGAACACTTCCTCTTTCCTTAAATAACGTAACTATCCGGCGAACGGCCCGGACACTTGGGTGATGTCGTCCAGGATACCGAGCAGCATACATAGCACACGGTCGTTGGGTATTTGATCACAATAGCCATACATCAGCACGTTATCGAACTTTTCCCCAATTGGTAAGCGGTCCATTTTAACAAAGGTAATGTATCACGAAGCAAATACCGTCCGCACTGGCGGAATGTGCGTGATACCACGTACTTATACGTTTGTGACTATTGCAGCGCCATCTATCAAAAAACGAAAAAAGTGGTCCAAGTAAAACATTAATATTTCTTTACGTACCACACGAATATGGAATAAAAATGGGGGTTCCTATTAAAAAAAAAGCAGTTGATATCCGTTTGCCCTTTGGCAGCGCCATCTAGCGGGCCAACCATGGCACCATCTGGTTTCCCGCTTCAAGCTAGACGAGTTTCGTTCTCTGTAGTTTTTTCGTTTGATGCTTATTTCGTGAGATATTTGGCCCGGTCACTATCAATGGACCACCCTGTATTTTATAAATATATAGTATATGTCCGTCCGAATATTCATTAGAATACGGTGTAAAATTTGAAGTAAATTGGCCAAGAACATTTCAAGATTTTTGGTAAAAACGTTACACCTTTGTATATTACATATTTATTTATACATTGTACATATTTCTAAAATAGTTAAATAAAAACACGCTCTCATTTGAATGCAATGTTGTGTTAAAATTTCAAGCCAAAAGACCGATTGTTACCGCGTTTTACCAGAACAGACATTTGCAGACTGCCTTTTTATGTATAGAGGTAAGAATGACATTGATTGAAACTTCCTGGCAGATTGAAACTGTGTGCCGGACCGAAACTCGAACTCGGGAGTTTTGCCTTTCACGGGCAAGTGCTGTACCGATTGAGCTACCCGAGCACGACTCACGACCCGTCATCACAGCTTAAGTTCTACCAGTACCTCGTCTGCTACTTTCCAAACCTCACAGAAGTTCTTCGAAGAACTGCGAGTAAGTTTCAGGTCAGTACACACTCCGCTGCAGAGTGAAAATCTCATTCTGTATGACATCGATTGTCTTAGAACTTTTGAAACCGTGGTTAGTATCATCAGAAGTGTAAGGGATAATGAAGAGGAGAAGATTAAAATCGCAGTGACAATAGCTTCTAAGAAAGAACAGAGGAAATTAATGGATGACTTTGTAGATCAGGGTAAAGAAGAAGTGGTGGGGAGGGTGGGTTGACAGAAATGAGGTGCAGACAAGTGTGTAGAAGAGGTGGTAGTTGTGGTAGAAGGTAGACCCTTAACTGTCTTTTGAGGTTTGAACGCAATTTTATTTCTCTGATATTTTTCAGGGTGATTGTTCCAAAGTCGGGTTCCTGATACAGAAAATAATTTAGAGAACATGGCTCCCTTATGTGATGGTACAGAGAGGATATTAATTTGTTAAGGACGGGTATTTCTGCTGTCCTATGCGGCCGGTCGGGGTGGCCGAGCGGTTCTAGGCGCTACAGTCTGGAACCGCGAGACCGCTACGGTCGCAGGTTCGAATCCTGCCTCGGGCATGGATGTGTGTGATGTCCTTAGGTTAGTTAGGTTTTAATTAGTTCTAAGTTCTAGGGGACTGATGACCTCAGAAGTTAAGTCCCATAGTGCTCAGAGCCATTTGAACCATTTTGCTGTCCTATGCAGCGCAGACATAAGTGTCGGAGCTGAAGATAAATAATACGGAGTACAATGATTGAGTAGACGATTTAGCAGACATGTGATAGTCTCTATCAGCAAGTAGTCGTCGTAACTGCTCGTTGGTAGAAGTGATCGAAATAGTGAAAGTCACACATGTATCCCACACAGGCATTCATCGATGGGTTCAGTAAGAGCTGCTGCTCACAGGAAAGTCATTGGAGAATAGGGTCATCAAAATAAAGTTTGGGGAGTACTATCGATTCTTCGTGTTTGTTTTCAAGCTGCAGAGGAATTAGTTTTTTATATTTCTGTAGTGAAAGAAGTGACAGTGACACCTTCTTACAGAAGGTCAAAGTGTGTCATAAATTTCTACTTTTATTTTGACCCATCAGTCTTCTGACTGGTTTGACGCGACTAGACACGAATTCCTCTCCTGAGCCAACCTCTTCATCTCAGAGCAGCACTTGCAACCTATGTCATCAATTATTTGCTGGATGTATTCCAATCTCTGTCTTCCTCTACAGTTTTTCTTAACAGAAGCCCTACCATTCTGTCTCTCCATCTCGTCAGTGTTTTCCATTTATCCTTTCCTTGGCGACTCTCCGGAGAACCTCCTCACTCATTTCCTTATCAGTCCGTCTAAATTTCGACATTCTTCTGAAGCACCACATCTCAAATGTTTCGTTTCTTTTCTGTTCCGATTTGCCCTCACTGCATGTTTCACTACCACACGACGCTGTGCTCCAAATGCACATTCTCAGAGATTTCTTCCTCAAATTAAGGCCTATTTTTATAGACTTCTCTGGCCCAGAAATGCTCTTTTTGCCAGTGTTAGTATGTTATTCATGTCCCCCTTGCTCCGACCATCATGTGTCATTTTAATGTCTATGTATCAGAATTGCTTAACTTCATTTACTTTGTGATCAACGATCCTGATGTTTTATACATATGTTTTTGGATGGGGTCCGCCTTTAGCAAAACACAATTTTGTTTCACATCTCAAACACGTTTCATTGCACTTGCAGCATCATCATGGGCTTTGATTTTACGGCTGTTAAACATAAAGGAAGTTTTTTTACTGTTTGTACACATGTAAATATTAGTTTTTAATCGTAATTACAAATTTTTGAAGAACACACAAAGTTATGTGTTCATACCTTTTTGCCACATGGTGTGGTTTTCCTGGGGTATTATGTTTTTATAGTGCCTGTTTTCTTTCACAGTTTGTCATCAGTAACCATATACAACTTAATGTAGACAAGTTACTTCGTGTGTGTGTGTGTGTGTGTGTGTGTGTGTGTGTGTGTGTGTGTGTGTGTGTGTGTGTGTGTGTGTGTGTGCGTGTGTGTGAAGAGTAATTTTGGTGGGGGGAGGGGTTCTATAGGTTGGTGTTATCTTTTAATTCTTTGAGGGCAGAGAGCAGAGTTTCACTGTAAAACTGTGTTTTGCTGAAGGCGTACCCCATCCAAAAACATATGTATTGTTAAAGCAAATGCGGACAAAAGAGCTTCAGCTTCAATATGATTAATCCTGATGTTAAGTTTCTCGCTGTTCTCATTTCTGCTACTTCTCATTACTTTCGTCTTTCTTCGATTTACTCTCAATCCATATTCTGTCCACATTAGACCGTCCATTCAATCCAGCAGATCACGTAGTTCTTCTTCATTTTCACTCAGAATAGCTATCTGTGAATATTATCATTTGTTATCCTTCCACCTTGAGTTTTAATTCCATTCTTGAACCATCCTTTTTATTTCTATAATTGCTTCTTCTATGTATAGATTGAACAGTAGGGGCAAAAGACTGCATCCCATTTTTACGCTGTTTTTAATTTGAGCACTTCGTTCTTGGTCTCCCGTTCCTGTTGATCCTCTTGGTTCTTGTACATATTGTATCTTATCGAGCTTTCCCTATAGTTTACCCCAATTTTTCTCAGGATGTCGAACGTTTGCAACATTTCACATTGTCCAAAGCTTTTTCCAGATCAACAAATCCTGTGAAAGTGTCTTGATTTTTCTTCAGTCCTGTCTTCACTACGAATCACAGCACCAGAACTGCCTCTCTGGTGCCTTACACTTTCATGAACCCTAACTAATCATCATCTAAGCCCGCCCGGTTAGCCGTGCGGCCCAACGCACGGCTTTCCGGATTGGGAAGGAGCGCCTGATCCCCGGCACGAATCCACCCGGCGGACTTGCGTCGAGGTCCGGCGAGCCGGCCAGTCTGTGGATGGGTTTTAGGCGGTTTTCCATCTCCCTCGGCGAATGCGGGCTGGTTCCCCTTATTCCGCCTCAGCTACACTACGTCGGCGATTACTGCGCAAACAAGTTCTTTACGTACGCGTACACCACCGTTGCTCTACCATGCAAACACAGAGGTTACACTCGTCTGGTGTGAGACGTTCCTAGAGGGGGGGGGGGGGGCACCAGTGGCTGAACCGCACAATAACCCTGGGTTCGGTGTGGGCCGAAGTGGCCGTGCGGTTAAAGGGGCTGCAGACTGGAACCGCAAGACCGCTACGGTCGCAGGTTCGAATCGTGCCTCGGGCATGAATGTTTGTGATGTACTTAGGTTAGTTAGGTTTAACTAGTTCTAAGTTCTAGGGGACTAATGACCTCAGAAGTTGAGTCCCATAGTGCTCAGAGCCATTTGAACCATTTTTTTGGTTCGGTGCGGAGCGGCGAAGGGGTGAAGTGGACTGCGGTAGTCGTCGTGGGGTTGTGGACCACTGCGGCTGCGGCAGGGACGGAGCCTCTCCGTCGTTTCTAGGCCCGCAGTTAACATACAATACAACACAATACAATCATCATATAACAGATCTTCAATTTTCTTTTGCATTGTTCTGTATGTTATACAGGTCAGCAACTTGGATGCATGAGCTGTCAGGCTACTTAACTCGTCATAATTATTTTACCCTTCCATGCACAGAAAGTGCGCGTTTTTTATTCTTCAGCTGGTCGAGCCTGGCTGGTCTGTTGTTGTTGTTGGTTGTAGTGGTCTTCAGTCCTAAGACTGGTTTGATGCAGCTCTCCATGCTACTCTATCCTGTGCAAGCTTCTTCATCTCCCAGTACTTACTGCAACCTACATCCTTCTGAATCTGTTTAGTGTATTCATCTCTTGGTCTCCCTCTATGATTTTTACCCTCCACGCTGCCCTCCAATGCTAAATTAGTGATCCCTTGATGCCTCAGAACATGTCCTACCAACCGGTCCCTTCTTCTTGTCAAGTTGTGCCACAAACTCCTCTTCTCTCCAATTCTATTGAATACCTCCTCATTACAAAATTGTTGAGGCTTTCGTGGCCACTTGTTGACAAACTGCCTATTGGCTTCTGTCTCGGGTTCTTCGGCCGACGTTCATCTACTGATTTTTCTGAGGTTTCGCCAGCACGAGTGGCTGGCATTGTCAAAGCTTCACCCTCCATCACCGGCAATGGAGGGTGAAGCTTTGACAATGCCAGCCACTCGTGCTGGCGAAACGTCAGAAAAATCAGTAGATGAACGTCGGCCGAAGAACCTCCTCATTAGTTATGTGATCTACCCATCTAATCTTCAGCATTCTTCTGTAGCACCACATTTCGAAAGCTTCTATTCTCTTCTTGTCCAAACTATTTATCGTCCATGTTTCACTTCCATACAGTGCCTGGAAAACGTAAGCTCGTGTGGTCAAATGTCAACTGAGTGAAGATTCTCCACGAACAACGCGTTGAACTGTAGGTCTCCTTATTCAGTCCTCTTACCCCAGCAAGCTTACTGGGGTAGGTTACAGACACTCAAAGGCCGAATCGGCGTTCAGTTGAAAGTATTGCATCAGATCGGCGAGCTACACAAAATTATTATTGTACTCCAGTCAGAGCTAAAGTGAGTCTTTTCTCGTTTAATTTTTTTTTGTGGGGGGGGGGGGCAGCAATACAAAATATTTTATGCTATCTAACAGGATTCGTCACGCAGATGAAATCAATGGAAGTATCCTAATCGACTGGCCAACGGCCTTGCCGCAGTGGTAACACCGGATCCCGTCAGATCACCGAAGTTAAGCGCTGTCGGGCTGGGCTAGCACTTGGATGGGTGACCATCCGGTCTGCCGAGAGCTGTTGGCAAGCGGGGTGCACTCAGCCCTTGTGAGGCAAACTGAGGAGCTACTCGATTGAGAAGTAGCGGCTCCGGTCTCGGAAACTGACATACGGCGGGAGAGCGGTGTGTTGACCACATGCCCCTCCATATCCGCATCCAGGGACACCTGTGGGCTGAGGATGACGCGGCGGCCGGTCGGTGCCGTTGTTCCTTCATGGCCTGTTCGGGAAGAGTTTCAGACTGAAGTAGCATTAAAATCTAGGACGTTAGTGACGTGAAACTTGCTTAATGGGGACGATGATAATCATAATGTGTGTGTGTGTGTTTGTGTGTGTGTGTGTTGTGTGTGCGTGTGTGCGTGCGCGTTCTGAGAAAGAAACAGTTCTCCGGGAGGTCGGAAGAAAAAGACAGAGACGAACAAAAGCGAGGAGGAGGAATCTCTATTTTATACGGCGCCTGCGCAAATAATAAATTATTCAACGGTGCCCGACCCGGGCCGTAATGCGCGTCGCGCAGTGACAGCCGATTGATATTCTATTGTATTGAGGGATCGCCTAGCGCGGCTGCGCTCACACAGGGAAAGAGGCGAGCGTGAGAGATTTACTCCGGTGCGTGCGTATATGTGTGCCAGTGCGCGCACGCACGTTGTACGCGGCTCAGAGGAAGTACCAGACCTAGGAATGGAGGGAGGGAGGCGGGGAAGAGGGGGAATAAAAAAAAAGAAAAAGAGGAAGGAGTCGTGGTCTGAGCGGAGAAAAAGCTGGTCCCGGAACTCAGCCCTGTGGAGCGCCACCGCGCCGGCAGTGATAAGGGGAGGGAAAAGGCGTCGGCGGCGGAGGCGGCTACAGCCGTGGCCGGCGCGGGGGCGGAGGGGGCGGCCCGGGGGCGGCCTACGACAGCGACGAAGAAAAATGCCGCCCGGAGATGGAGCGTCGACGGCGGCGGCGGGGGCGGCGGGGGCGGCGGGGGCGGCGCAGGCGAGCGCGAGCCTGCCCCTAGATAGACGCGAAAAAGTGAGCCGGGAGAAACGCCAGGCATGCAGATAGAGAGCGCCGCCCGGCAAAAAGATGGTGGCGCACAGTGGCAGCTGATAGATCGCTACACACACACACACACACACACACACACACACACACACACACACACAACCCCCACGAAGACGCGTTTTTTTCCACCCCTCCTTTCGTCCTTCATCGGTGCTTTTTTATTTACTGTACATCCTTCTCTCCGTGTCTCATAAAATAGCGCTCTGTGACCTTCGACACAGAATATTTTTCCAAAGCAAGGAATCCTCTGGGTTACTTGACAAGTGTCATACTCCAGAACCACCAGCAGCTGCTAATGAAACGAATTTTGCTCTGTACCAGTTTAGTTCAACCGATGATTAGCAGGAATTATCTTTTTCTTTTTTTTTCAATTTATTGGCTTAGGGACCGTGCCTATTCTGCCACCTCAATAGTAATGTCAATTATGAGGATATGAAAGTGAGTACAATACAACACCCATTCCCCGATCGGAGAAAATCTCGGACCCGGCCGGAAATCGAACACGGTCTCCGTCGCTAAGCAGTCCGCTTCGCTGACAGCAGAGCTTCCGAGGCAAACAAACAAAATTCAAAAATTAGATGTAAATTCATACAATGAAGGCTTTCACGACCGGATGCTACTATTGTTGATAATTCTCCCTCACGATTATATGGCCGTGGTCCATGGAATTCTTCTATTCCTATTCAGGAATGGAAGAATTCCATGGACCACGGCCATATATCCCGGAAGAATTATCAACAATAGATGTAAATTAAAGGTGGAGGGGGGAGAAAGGAAAGGAAAGGGATTAATGATGTCAGCTGCATAGGGACATTACGTGAAATCAGCGGCGACTTATTAAAATTTGTGTCTTAGCAGGATTCGAAGTGGGATCTCCTGGTTGCTAGGCAGGTTTGTTAACCACTGCACCATCCGGGACAGAGCGTTATCGCAACTGTGCGGCCTATATCAGCACGCCTCAAGGACGATCCACACTCCACCTGTACATTTCCTTCTTGCTCGCTACTCTGTGATTCTGGCAGAAGTTCGAATGTACTTTTGCATCCGCACCGAAGAAAGGGATCCATTGCCCATCTAGGCGAATCAGTTACATAAATACCTAGTGTCTGTTGTTTCAGACATGAGTTCATATTAATTCAGGAATTTTACATAGTAGTGAGGTGTCTGGCAGTATTAATAGTAATCTCTGACTTTTTGTAGATGACGTGAAATATTTATATATTACATGAAATAGTAGTAAATTATGGTCAGTTTCGCACTTGGAGTACCTTTGAAATGCAAATACAGGGTGCGTCAAAAAGTGTATACACACATTGAACTGTCATAGACAGTTTATTTCCCGTTCTATAACGTTAAATATCCGTGAGAAAGTAATGTTATGTTTCTTCAACAGGTGGCAGCAGTGGCGGACGTGCGTTTGAGCTTTGAAGCGCGGAAGCAGATAATGAAGTAGTACTGGAAGTAGCTGCGGTTTGAAGACAGTGGAGAAGTGAGTATGGTACAGAACCACCTTCACGGTTAACAATTACACGTCTACGAGACAAATTCGAAATTCATGGAACAGTGTATGTTGTGCATAAACGTCCATCAGGGCGACCTCGTACAGCTTCAAGTGATGATTCCACAACTGCGGTCTTGGAATTGTTTCAGCGTTCCCCTCAAAAATCTTCAAGGCAAGAGGCACGTGAGAGTAATGTATGTGCTAGTAGTGTGCTACGCATTCTGAGGAGAGGCAAGTTTCGTGTGTACATTCCAAGGCTGGTGCAACATCTAAGAGACGACGATCCAGATCGAAGGTTACAATTTTGTGAATGGGTTGAGGAGATGGTGAGACGTGAACCGGGATTTATGGGTAGCATAATTTGGTCGGATGAAGCCCAATTCAAACTCAATGGAACTGTCAATAGGCACAATTGTGTGTACTGGGCTGAAGATAATCCACATATTACAGTTGAAAAGGCTATGAATTTTCCTGGTATAAATGTGCGGTGTGGTTTGTCTGCAAGGGTGCTCATTGGGCCTTTCCGCTTTGAAGGTACTGTTACTGGAGAAACGTACCTAACAATGCTTGCTGACTCCATATTCCGTGCCATTCGTGCATTATACGGTAATGATGAGTTTTATTTCCAACAAGATGGCGCCCCGCCGTACTATCATAGGGACGTACGAGCATACCTGGATCACAATGTGCCAGGCCAGTGGATAGGACGCAGGGGAGCAATCGAGTTTCCTGCACGCTCTCCAGACCTCACGCCGCTGGATTTCTTCTTATGGGGTACAGTAAAAGATGAGGTGTAGAAAAGTAAACCACGTAACCTGGACACACTTTGGAATGAGATTCAGGCGGTGTGCGCAGAAATTTCATTGGACACTTTGGTACGATGTACGAAATCAGTGGTGACTCGTACTCAGGAATGTATTGATGCTGAAGGCCACCAGTTTGAACATTAATCACATTTGCAAAGTACATTTATTTTTCCAATTGGACTTTAAGCTTCCCAGTTCCAGAAATTTAACATTGTGGAACGGGAAATAAATTTTCTATGACGCTTCAAAGTATGTATACATTTTTGTGACGCACCCAGTATAATGAAAATTGTTTGCTTATTCGGAATGTAGTCCCTTTAAGTATCTTTGCAGAGCTGAACACGTGAGCGATGCATAGACTCTCGTTTCAAGAGGTTGCGTTATTAAGAAAAGCGCGGGCAAGCAAATAGGAAACAGTCAAGTCGAATCGCAACATTGGATAGTAGCAGTTGTAGAGTCGTACAGAGAGGGTGTTGTTCAAATGGTTCAAATGGCTCTGAGCACTATGGGACTTAACATCTGAGGTCATCAGTCTCCTAGAACGTAGAACTGCTTAAACCAAACTAACCTGAGGACATCACACACATCCATGCCCGAGGCAGGATTCGAACCTGCGACCGTAGCGATCGCGCGGTTCCAGACTGAAGCGCCTAGAACCGCTCGCTCACAACGGCCGGCGGATGGTGTTGTATCATGACTGAATGATCAGCTGGGATTCCGGGTGTCGCATACAGATTTCCGATTGAGATGTTCCAACATGTGTAACCTAAGGCTGAACGATGATGACATTTCTTCAGAAACAGTTTACGTACTTTGAGTTTGCTAGTTGCAACCGCGAGTTCTGTAATCACACTAATCAACACATTTAAACTTTTTTAGCTGAGCTTGTCTCTATCAGGTGACATTTCCTAACTACACAGCAAAATCGAAAACAGTACTGTCGAACATTGACAGAATTAAGGTAACACAAAAAATTCTTATTCGGTACTTTAGAAATTAGCTCTGTTTGATGTGTGTATTAGAACACGACGCCGACAGAAGACGTAAATTAGTTCACAATATATTTCCAACTTCATTCAGTGTTATTGCTGGCGTTATGGTGAGGGGAGCTGTCAGTACAACTTTGGTTGTGACTGACGGAGCAGCGATGGAAAGACATATGCCATCAACAGCCTTTATTCTCCGTGCTTCCCTCACATGCGACGGTATCGTGGTGCCATTTTTCAACAATACAATGCTCGTAGACATATTCCAGATGACTTCTTAAGTAATAGAACCAAGTACGTTGTCCTTGATGGTGAGTGTTCATCGGAGGTGAGGGTATCATCTGGAGGGCCCCAGGGAAGTGTGGTAGGTCCGCTGTTGTTTTCTATCTACATAAATTATCTTTTGGATAGGGTGGATAGCAGTGTGCGGCTGTTTGCTGATGACGCTGTGGTGTACGGGAAGGTGTCGTCGTTGAGTGAGTGTAGGAGGATACAAAGTGACTTGGACAGGATTTGTGATTGGTGTAAAGAATGGCAGCTAACTCTAAATATAGATAAATGTAAATTAATGCAGATAAATAGGAAAAAGAATCCCGTAATGTTTGAATACTCCATTAGTAGTGTAGTGCTTGACACAGTCACGTCGATTAAATATTTGGGCGTAACATTGCAGAGCGATATGAAGTGGGACTAGAATGTAATGGCAGTTGTGGGGAAGGCGGATAGTCGTCTTCGGTTCATTTGTATAATTTTGGGAAGATGTGGTTCATCTGTAAAGGAGACCGCTAATACGACCTATTCTTGAGTACTGATCGAGCGTTTGGGATCCCTATCATGTCGGATTGAGGGAGCACGCAGAGGCAATTCAGAGGCGGGCTGCTAGATTTGTTACTGGTAGGTTTGATCATCACGCGAGTGTTACGGAAATGCTTCAGGAACTCGGGTGGGAGTCTCTGGAGGAAAGGAGGCGTTCTTTTCGTGAATCGATACTGAAGAAATTTAGAGAACCAGCATTTGAGGCTGACTGCAGTATAATTTTACTGCCGCCAACTTATATTTCGCGGAAACACCACAAAGATAAGAGAGATTAGGGCTCGTACAGAGGCATATAGGCAGTCATTTTTCCCTCGTTCTGTTTGTTAGTGGAACAGTGAGAGAAGATGCTAGTTGTTGTACGAGGTACCCTCCGCCACGCACCGTATGGTGGATTGCTGAGTATGTATGTAGATGTAGATGAGTCGGTGAATTGTCTGCGTGGCGCAAAGGTACTCCAGTGGCGAGCAACATACCCAGATCTGTTTCGAGTGGAACATGTGTGGGACCAGATCGGATGTATCCAGAGTCTGAAGGACCATTTAGAACACTAGATTTCTCTTTTTTAAATAAAATTTCCAAGCAATATTCAAACTGTTGCATATCACATGGTGCAGTGTGATAAAGCCTAATGGTAAACCTTCTTTAAACACTGGGATGGGGAGAGTAACTATTCGTATGAAATGATACTCCAAGACAACGGTTTTGAGAATGAAGTATGTATTCAAAAAGCTGGCCAGCAAGCGGCGTGTGGTGGAGGGCACAATTCGCGCCAAAGTCATATTCCCCCCACCCCCCTTCTGTTCCACTCGCGGATCGCGCGAGGGAAAAACGACTGTCTGAACGCCTCAGTACGAGCTTATCTTTGAATGGTGATCATTGTGCGATTTGAAAGTTGGTGGTAACAACATATGCTTTACATCCTCGGGGAAGATCGGATTTCAGAATTTAGTGAGCAGCCTCTTCCGTTTAGCGCGCCGTCTATCTGCCAGTGTGTCCCACTTCAAACTTTATATGAGATTTGTAACGCTCTCGAGTTGGCTAAATGTACCAGTCACGAATCTTGCCGCTCTTCTTTGGACCTTCTCAATCTCTTGGATCAGACCCAACTGGTAAGGGTCCCATACAGACGAACAATACTCTAAGACTGGACGAACTAACGTATTGTAAGCCGTTTCCTTTGTTGAAGGATTGCAGTAGGAACACATTTTCCCTAACGCGCACTACGTGGTGAGGGGGGGGGGAGGCGAGTGTAGGAAGGTGTGTACTTCATGCCCACTCTTAAAATATTTTTAAAATCCGAAAGTGCAAAAGTCGTTAATTGTTGTTGATTTTTAAGAGATGTTGATGTGTTAATAGTGTCCAAAACATGAAAATATCTTTCAGTACACTTACTGCTATCAACAGACTTACAGTAAGTGTGCTAACACCTTGGGGGGGGGGCGGGGGGGGGTTCAAAAAAAAATGGTTCAAATGGCTCTGAGCACTATGGGATTCAACTGCTGAGGTAATTAGTCCCCTAGAACTTAGAACTAGTTAAACCTAACTAACGGAAGGACATAACAAACATCCATGCCCGAAGGCAGGATTCGAACCTGCGACCGTAGCGGTCTTGCGGTTCCAGACTGCAGCGCCTTTAACCGCACGGCCACTTAGGCCGGCGGGGGGGGGGGGGGTTATTTTATTCCCAACGTAATAAGAAAAGAAAACACAAATGCAAATTTCGTTAACTGTTATTGACACTTAGTGGCATCATACTTTTTATACAGATACTGATGTGTAACTAATGTTCCGAATCAGAAAGCAATACATATGACCCCAGATCACGTAAGAAACAGATTGCCCAATCGCTTGGTCTAGCAGGCAACCCTTGTCAGGGAACAGCCACCAGGCGGCAACAGCGTCACACCCTTACTTGTGGCACCAACCACTAGATGGCACTCCGTTCTGTGAAATATGTGGCAACATCGTCCGAACGCATGCAGCTTTCCACCATTTGGCGCCTGTGAATTACAGCTGTTTCTGACATACCGGTGGTAGTGGATCGAGTCGTCATGTCGAGGGCGTGCGGGTATATCAACGGTGGAAGAAGTAGACGGACAAATCCTGAACTAAAAATTTTCAGATTTCCCGTCAAAGATAAAGAAAGGTTACGGGAGTGGATTTTAAATTCGGATAAATCAATAAATTAGTTAGGAGCAAGAATTAATAAAGAGCCCTAAGCATTCGATGCTATCTAAATTTTGTTGATCTTATATTCTGATATAACGTGGCAGCCCTTCCTGTACAAGAATCATAGCATACAATTTTTAAATGAAATCTTTGCTGCGATTTGGACTTTTTAAAACTGTTTATTCACTGCACTATTGTAATTTTGGCTGTAAAGGCATTTTTGTGTGCAATGTGAAAACTGAAACAAATATATGGATAACAAAATGCAAAGCATAGTGTGGTAACATTTGGTAAACAATTTAAGAAGCATTACCTTACAAGACCTTTCCCTTGGTACTTGAAAATGGCTCTAGAGCTGAAATCGCAACAGTGAAATAAATGAATAATAGCCTTCATCTAACTGCTAGGTCATCGGTCCCTCTAAATCCTGGTATATACTAGAGCGAACGAAGTGAACGAGTGTGAAACCTCATTTACACTGCAGCAAACGAGTATTCATAGATAATTCGCCAATTTTCACTGCCATTCGTTTATACTTGTGAACAAGCGTTTATACTGGAATGAAGGGAGGAGAATAGAAGAGAACGAGCATAACATGCAAACTATAGACGCTGCCTATTTTAATTTTTTTTATCTGTGCGCTAATAATCCTCTCACAGCTTTCACTCGAAAACAACATTACTTATACTAACAGGTCTGCGCGAGTGCGGATATTCCCAGTAATAACTGTGTTGCAGATAAAAGCGTATCTCTGTTGCGAATATTTGCGGGTTACCTTTAAACTGTACAAAGTAAATTTTTAACATAATTATGGTTTGCCGTCTGTGGCTCTTCAAAGTTGACACCGCCAAAATATGCTCGAAAAACACGCTTCCACTTGTATATTACCGCGTTTGCAGCCCCCTTTCAACAACAATCCAAAATTCATCGTTTTGTGCCACTCTTATATCATTTACGATAAGTTACATGCAAAGTAAAAGAATTTAAATTTGAAATGACTGTCACTGAAATACGTCCAGCATTAATTCGCATCATAACGGAGTGCGGATTTTGAAAACTTTCTAGTGTTAACCTGCACATGGAGATCTTTTTTACCTCCATAATCCGTATGAGAAGAGCTGTATAGCAAAGAGGAAATAGACGGCATGGAAGGCGAGTGTAAAACCTATGTGACTGCAATACAGTCATCATTGAAACAGTAACTCGCGAGAAATGTTTGTGTGTTACGTTTCATTTATTTCGTTTCGCATATGATTGTGAGAAATAAACTTGGTTTGTAGAATTACAGGAGCTAATCTACATTCTTAGACTGAAAACTCGGGAAAAACCACAGCCGATCATGAGCTACTACAGTCAGCAGTGTGACGAATGCATTTCGCGCGCATCGCTCTACCCGAACGCAAATCAGCTTCATTCACGTCACAGAAGATACAGCGTTGCCAGTTCCGCGACATGGACAGGTCAGTTAGCATTGTAGCGTCGCCTGCGACATCTGTTGACCGACGGGAAAACTATTTTTTCGGTTGCCTGTTCTGCCGTAAGGACGGTCAGTCTGTTTCTTACGTGATCTGGGACATGACATTTACTGGGGAAAGTGAGACTTAAATTTCTGTGTTAAGTTTCACTGAAAAATCTAAAGCATTTATGTGACGCGATACAAGAATTCATGACAAACAGAAACATTTTTTCATAATTTTATAACGTAAAGAAACTGACTAGATTGTAATATTTTCAAAAGATGGGCATTAAGTATCCACTCTGTCCCCCAACCGCTTGGTGTTGGGAGGGTTAATGACACCCTTTCCAAACCAATCAGTTGTAAGGTGGGCATGTCATTTTGATTCTTGTAGGTTATCGATGTCAACGTCAGAGAGAGAGAGCAAGTTATAGAGATGGGCAAACTGAAACACGTAACTGTTTCGAAACAAATGAAACAGTACAATGTAATGTTTCGATACGCTGTTTCGAAACAGTGAAACAATTTGTGTTTTGTAATCTAATAAACCTACACATTTTATCACCTTGAATGTCTACTGTATAAGTATGTCCATATAAACACAAATGAGGTGCGAGAGCACTAATCATGTTGCAGAAAGTATGAAACTATCACTTAGGCGTCTTGGCAGTTTCGTATTTCCTGCAGCAAATGCACTGCTTTCGTGTCGTGTGACTTTCATACTTTTCAATTGGCTGAGAACAGCCATAGCTGAAGACAGAAGAACCACCACGAACGGAACTGGAGGTGGGAGCAAACTGCAGAAACAACGGATATGCTGCTGGGGTTCCCACATTCCATTATTATGGGTAATATACCCATCCTGCTTCTTTCCATGCACACAAAGGGAATCATTGAGGATAATAGGCACAGTCACTATAGACTCACAAATAACGCCAAATAATTCGAATAAATAACGAAATATAACAAAAAAAATTTGTCTTTCAAGGTGTTTCGAATCGTTACTATACATTCACCATGCTTCCTAGTCCTTCCCGTTCACCATTACACTATCAGTGATATGTCAAACAGATGCTTGCAATTATACCTACATCAAATTTATGTATATGTCTAATAACTGTCACTCTACGCCTTTTTTATTCAAAATGTTGTAGGCTTACTTGCGTTTCTTAATATGATTACAGTACATGAACAGAGAAGAATATGTTATAAAAAAGTGTAATTTAACTGAATGATTTTCACATATTTATTATTTTGAATGTGAGTAGTATGCGTTGTTTTATTGTTTGGTTAGTGTTTATGAAGCAGGTGTTCGCCATTTCGGAATAGGACAGTCAGCTAGAAACGAAGCTTTATTTTCGGACATCTTAAGCTTCATACTATTGCTTGTCAAAAAGATTTCGACACTCTTGAAAGTGTTTCACGAAGTGGTATGTTGTGTTTCAGTACCTGTGCCGAGCCCGAATCTCGTCCGACACAGAGCGGAATGAAACATCCCTGTTTCGATACAATCAGTCCGTTCCAAGCACAGGTGGACTGAAACAGCCTTATTTTGAAACAACGATACAGTTTCTGTGTCTGGCTCGAGATCGAGACAAGGGCGGAATGAAACACCGCTGTTTCGAAACAGTGAACCACAGCCGTTCCGAAACACTGAAACAGTTCCACGTATCGATACACTGTATCGAAACATAGAAACAGTGGCCAAGTCTAGCATGTTTTGTTAAACAATCTTTGGTTTTGCTGCGACAGTCTTTGCCTCTACGCTGTCTGTTGCTTTCATAGTTGAAGTGTGGTAGGTGATGGACGAATACAATAGTGATGTGTTGACTTTGTATATACAAATTATACCTCTTAAAAAATACTGTCCATTGTGTTAACTATAATACTGTTCAGATCAGTGTTGTGTGTGAGGATCACGCGAAGTTTTAGTCTGTCTTTTCGAATACATACTTCATTCTAAAATCGTTGTATTGCAATATCATTTCATAGGAATAGTTACGCTCCCCATCTCACTGTTTAAAGAAGGTTTATCGTTACGCTTTACCACACTGCACCATGTCGTATGCAACAGTTTGAATTTTGTTTGGAAATTTTATTTAAAAAATAGAAATCTAGCTTGGCCGCTGTCTGCTTGCTGTTTGTTATTCTGCTTTCGGGGAAATCTGCAACAATGTTGTCAAGACGTGAGGTACAGTCAGTTCCACAACAAAGTGTACGCCGTTACCTGTATGAAGTAAAAGACACCGTTATAAATATATGTTTACATGAAAATACCTGTTATTACTAATTGTACAATCACCTAATAGTTAATCCAATCGCCATCATTATCGATTATAGCTTGCCACCTTATTCCTCTCTCCGGTAAATCATCCTCGTTTCCAACCTCTAAATATCGTTTGACCCACTTCGCTACGAATGTTTTTGAATTTCTAAGAATTTTAGCAGCAGCTCCATATGAAACCTTTGCTGCCTTTGAATGATTTACAGGGAACACTCCCTCGTGACGGTTCAGATATTTTGCACTCATTTTAAACTGCAAGCGACAGATAAAAGTATTCAACTTGCGCACTGTTCATCCATACACTGTGCAAAAGCGCATTGATTCAAGATTCGAGACCACTACCACAGATGTTGCTGCGGACGTAGCATTTAAAATTATGGATTACACTTTCTTGTGGAACTGACTCTAAGTGGAAATTTTGATTCGAGCCAGGTAACTGTTTAACTTCAGTTGCGCATTTAATATAAAGACAAGTTGTATTAAGACCAGTTCCAGTTCAGTTCAAATTAGGCCCTTTTTAGTCATAGGTTAGCATACGAGTAAGTTGGATAAAAGATTGTGGGTACACAGTTTTTTGTCATATGTATACTTTTTATAATGTGCGAAGTAAATTTGGGCTAAATTTCATACAGAAACATATAGCAGGGACCTTACACAGTGCATGGATAGGGGCTAGAGGGGATGCGACGTCGTAATGATGAGTGGGCTCATACTGCCGAATTTTTCGTAAATTTGACTCGATTTTACCTTCACTGAGAAACCTGTGAAGTTTCACACCGTCCGTTCCTCTCTTTCTGGATGCTTCACTCTTTTTGTCAGACAGTGAAAAACTCGATGTACAAGTATTTCGTCCACTAAACGACATTGGGAAGTCTGAAGAGTGCCGTCCGGAAGTAGGGGAAGTTGCTGTAATTTTGATTAATTACGACGTCCGACTTCTCTTATTACATGGGAAACTGTATTTGTTTTAGGCTATGCCTAGAAGGAGATCACCTCAGGCTGAGAGACAAAGAGCTAGAGAGAGAGACAATATTTGCACAGACGAGGTAATAGGAATAATATTGGCATTGATAGCGATAATGCTGTTGTTGTTTTGAAAGATATATTTAAATGTTCACTGAACGTAATTGAAAGTAATGGTAAATACGGTTTGATGAATTTGCAGTGCAGGTTTTCGTAGTGCAAACAATTCACATCAGAGGTTTTTTACGAGATACAACAGCTTTCACACTGCGTTGCCCGACCGCTGTGGGAGAGCGGTTCTAGGGTTTCAGTCTGGAGCTGCGCTGCTGCTACGGTCGCAGGTTCGAATCCTGCCTTGGGCATTGATGTGTGTGATGTCCTTAGGTTAGTTAGATTTAAGTAGTTCTAGGTCTAGGGCACTGATGACCTCAGATGTTAAGTCCCATAATGCTTAGAGCCATTTGAACCATTTTGTCATAAGGGAAAAACTAATTTGCCGCTGTTGATACAAACTTTATTTTTCAATGCACTGCATCAAAGACTGAGTTGAAGTGATGGATCAGTTGAAGAGAAACGAGAGAATTATTTCAATAATGTGTTGCTTGAGGCTTTCCCGACGGACATGTTGTATATATGGTTATCGGGCGAGACGTCGGATGTCATAGTGAAAACTCCACAATATTTCGTCAGCGCAACTGGCCGACATCTTCAGGTGCGACGAACACACTGCTAAGGCAGGACCAGGGCTCCCCATTTATGCCAGTTTTAGGCAGGAAGTGCGCATGCGTGGAGGCGCCAAATTCGATGGCCAATAGCGACGATATCAACTGATAGCTGGAAGGACAGTAACGCCACCTACAGGATGAAGAACCAAAAACTTCGGCGCACGCGCGGAGGCTGCCGCCGCTGCTCTGCGATGCCATCGGCAGCCCCAGCGACCTCTGTCGGAAGCCGCAAGCAGTACTGCGCGTCCACGTAGGCGCCTTGATTATCCTCCCGTTGTCAACAGAATATTTATGTTGCTGGCGAATCGTCGTCCGTCTTATGACCAAAAGTATTCCTCTCTGCTCGAAGCGACTTCAATATGGCCAGTGCAGGATCCTATACTGAACTAAGCTGAAAGCCCGTGTCTCTGTTTACAAGATTCGTCGAGCTACGTATTTCCACTGCTTCATTAATAACACTGTCCCAGCACGAACTCGTCGATGCGAGAATTTTTGTATGTAGGTAATTCATAGAATGTCCTGTACTGAGACAATGCTCGGCCACTGCAGACTTTTCTGGTTGGTCCAGACGAGTGTAGCGTCGGTGTTCAGTGCATCTCTCTTCTACAGTGCGACAAGTTTGTCCGATGTACATGCCGCAGCTACAAGGAATCTCGTAAACACCGGGTCTTCTTAGGCCAAGGCTGTCCTTAGATGAGCCCAAGAGAGCTCTGAGTTTTGCCGGCGGACGAAAAACACATTTAACTTTATGCCTCTTCAGTAGTCTTCCTATTTTTGAAGAGACACCGCCGATGTATGGCAAGATGACCATTCCCCTTTGTTCTTCGCCTTCTTCCACTTCCTCACGTTGGGTAACCCGCTTTGGTTGTAAGGCACGGCGAATCTCCCGTTCGGAATATCCATTTTGTTGGAAAAATGGTACGCAGATGGAGTAGCTCATTGGATAAGCTGTCTGAGTCTGATATGGTTCGTGCTCTGTGGACCAACATCCTCAGTACGCCACTTCGTTGCGAAGGATGGTGACAGCTGGTGGCCTGTAAGTATAAGTCCGTATGTGTTGGTTTACGGTACACTGAGTGACCTAACGTGCCATCTTCTTTTCTCCGTACCAACACGTCCAGGGATGGAAGTTCGCCGTTTTTCTCCATCTCCATCGTGAACTTGATGTTGGGATGAAGCGAGTTAAGATGCCCAAGAAAAACATTCAGCGATGCAATGCCGTGAGGCCAGATAACAAAGGTGTCGTCCACATATCGCCAAAAACACGTAGGTTTCAAAATCCGATGTCTGGAGCGCTCTCTCTTCGAAGTCTTCCATGAAAAGATTAGCCACAATGGGAGACCACCCATTGCGACGCCGTCAGTCTGTTCAAAGTATTGTCCATTAAATAAAAAGTATGTCGAGGTGAGCACATGTTGGAATAACTGTAAACGTTCCCCATCCAGCTTCTCGCTAATGAGCAACAACGATTCCTGCAGTGGTGCACGAGTAAAAAGTGAGACTACATCAAAACTCACGACTATATCTGATGGTGCGAGTCGTAAGTTCTTGAGCCGACGAATAAAGTCTTGTGAGTTACGGATATGATGCTCACACTTTCCTACTAAAGGGCTCAATTGCGCTGCTAGATGTTTCGCGAGATTATACGTTGGTGCCCCGATATTACGCACAATAGGCCGCAGTGGCACATTATCCTTGTGAATTTTGGGCAATCCGTACAGCCTGGGAGGTACGGGCGCCTGTGTACGTAGTCTCTTAGCAACCACATCGGAGATCGTGCTGTTTTTGAGGAGCTCCAAAGTTTTCCGCTGAATTGCTGTGGGGTCCTTATTTAGTGTGCCATATGCAGAGTCGTCCAGAAGCTGCTGTATCTTGCTCAGATACATCGACGTGGAGAGGATAACAGTCGCATTTCCCTTATCCGCCGGCAAAATCACAATATCAGGATCTTCTCGTAGGGATCGAACCACTGACCTCTCTGCA
This sequence comes from Schistocerca nitens, assembly GCF_023898315.1. NCBI lineage: Eukaryota > Metazoa > Arthropoda > Insecta > Orthoptera > Acrididae > Schistocerca > Schistocerca nitens. The sequence goes on along the minus strand of NC_064625.1, from coordinate 88,443,191 downwards.
GCTGTCAGATTGTTCTTAGGCACTTGTTTCAATAACACTGTCCCAGTACGAACTCGTCGATGCGAGAATTTTTGTATGTAGGTAATTCATAGAACGGCCTGTACTGAGACAATGCTCGGCCACTGCAGACTTTTCTGGTTGCTCCAGACGAGTGTAGCGTCGGTGTTCAGTGCATCTCTCTTCTACAGTGCGACAAGTTTTCAAAAATATTCGTAGCTACAATGCAGCAGTTTCTATGGACAGTTCTGAGGATAAAATTACAGACACAGTTTTACATGGAGTTTATCACTTGAATATACACAACATTTTGTTTTTCATATATCACGTGCAATGACTTCTGTGTATGGTCATTCCCCATGGTATCGGGCAATTGTTTTTTTATTTTTTATTATTTATTTTGACGCTGACTCAACTTGCTCTTTGCCTTTTCTCAATCTTTATCTCATAGCGTTCGGTAAGAGCTAAAATTTTGCAAGTGTTCACGTAAGAATTAAGAATCTGCATACGAATAAAGAAATTGGACTTTCGTTACTTTATAAACAAAAGTCGTGAATTTCGACCATTGATAATACTAGTATAGTTTTAACCACCAAAGATGAGTGCTCATTTGTTTTAGGCTATGCCTAGAAGGAGATCACCTCAGGCTGAGAGACAAAGAGCTTGTGTGCCTTGTTTATGATTCACTTAAATAAATCTGAATTTATAATAATGGTAATTGTTATTATCATATAGATTTCCCCTTAGTTACCCGATTATACCCCAAGCGGGAAGACGACCGTTCAATCCCGCGTCCGGCCATCCTGATTTAGGTTTTCCGTGATTTCCCTAAATCGCTCCAGGCAAATGCCGGGATGGTTCCTTTGAAAGGGCACGGCCGACATCCTTCCCTTTCCTTCCCTAATCCGATGAGACCGATAACCTTGCGGTCTGGTCTCCTTCCCCATACAACCCAACCCCCAACCCAACTTTCCATAAGCGAAGGCAAACATAGGCGGCTCTGCTTAGGCTTCCTGGATATCTTGAACGAACAGAGCGAGGTTCGTTTCGCAAAATCTGTGCTGGCGGAACGCTTGTTGATTTTAGATTACGTGCAGATAGATGTAATTTTCAGCGGTCGAGGGTGTCAGCGTGTGGTGAGGGACGACGTCGGAAATTCTTCCGCACGCCCCCGCGTCAGCGGCGTGTGTTGAACCGAGACACGGGACGGATGGTTCGGCTGCAATCAGTCGCAGCACGGGCTCCGGGGTTTGGCGGCATTGTTCCGCCGCGCCAACCGGACAAAGGTGCGCCGTTTGCCGCGCCAATGACAACAATTACCGGCGCACAAAAGCCGCCAGGCGCAAACAACAACAACAGCGGCGGGCGCGACGCGGAACAGATGACGCGAAACTATTTTGACAGCTGTGCGCCCGGGCGCGGTTCGTGTGTCGCTCGCGCGCGTTGCGCAAGTGTTCGGGCCATCAATCCTGGGCGGAGCCGCTCTGTTTTTGGCGGTCGCTGCGGAGGTTTCCTGCGTGGGAGGAGGGGGACAGAGACCACCCTGCCTGACCCGTTCACAATCCACCCCCGAATCCCACCACCCCCACCCCTGCACCGTCACCCGTGAAATACTTCCCCTCCTGCCGCATAGGCCGGAGTGTTAATGTTATCAGGAGCGGGGAGGGGGGTACAGAGAAGAGAGTGGCAGAACCGCCCCTCCCACCCCCTGCAGCAAGGGTTGCGGGGGTGGGATTCGGGACACGGCATGTCGCTGACAGGCCTTATCGCTCACCGGCGCCAGTAATAATTTCGTCTGTCCCTCCCGACCCCTGGCGGCAGACAGCGACAGCTTTGAGCGCGCCGGGGGAAAGCCGGGTCGCGATATATTCGCTGTTTTGCCCGTCGCTCCCGGGTTGCGATTCGCTTGCAAAGCATTGTGCCCGTTCACGCTCTTTCGATTACTGATGGCAAAATTTTCTTAAGAATCCATATACTACGGAGCTATAATTAATGTGCAGCTACTGACAGTCCAGTGTGGGCTGTAATGATTTATTGCGTAGCAGCGAAACTTGGCAGATATTCTAATGGATTAATACGAAACCGAGAAAAAAGGTACTTCCTATTTTGGCGTCCAGGTGCAAATTTGGCACCGTGCTTGCAAGAATGACGTGTACACTATGTGATAAAAGTATCCGGACACCTGGCTGAAGATGACTTACAAGTTCGTGGCGCCCTCCATCGGTAATGCTGGAATTCAGTATGGTGTTGCCCCAGCCGTAGCCTTGATGACAGCTTCCACTCCGCAGGAATATGTTCAGTCAGGTACTGGAAGGTTTCTTGGGGAATAGCAATCCATTCAACACGGAGTTATGCACTGAGGAGAGGTATCGATGTCGGTCTGTGAGGCCTGGCACGAAGTCGGAGTTCCAAAATATCCCAGTGGTGTTCTGTAGGATTCAGGTTAGAACTCTGTGTAGGCCAGTCCATTACAGGGATGTTATCGTCGTGTAACCACTCCGCCAGAGGCCGTACACTATGAACAGGTGCTCGATCGTCTTCAAAGATGCAATCATGAACCCCGAATCGCTCTTCAACAGTGGGAAGCAAGAAGTTGCTTAAAACATCAATCTAGGCCTGTGCTGTGATAGTGCCACGTAAAATAACATAGGGTGCAAGCCCCCTCCATGAAAAACACGAGCACACCATAACACCACCGCCTCAGAATGTTACTGTTGCCACTGCTCACAATGGCAGATGACGTTCACCGGGCATTCGCCATACCCACACCCTGCCATCGGATCGCCACATTGTGTACCGCGACTCATCACTCCACACAAAGTTTTTCCGCTGTTCAATCATCCAATGTTTACGCTTCTTACACGAAGCGAGGCGTCGTTCGGCATTTATCCGCGTGATGTGTGGCTTATGAGGAGCCGCTCGACCATGAAATCCAAGTTTTCTCACCTCTCGCCTGTCATAGTGCTTGCAGTGGACCCTTATAAAGTTTGGAATTCCCGAGTGATGGTCTGGAGAGATGTCTGCCTATTACATATTACGACCCTCTTCAAATGTCGGCGCCGGTCACTGTGGCCGAGCGGTTCTAGGCACTTCAACCCGGAACCGCGCAACTGCTATGGTCGCAGGTTCGAATCCTGCCTCGGGCATGGATGTGTGTGATGTGCTTAGGTTAGTTAAGTTTAAGTAGTTCTAAGTTCTAGGGGACTGATGACGTCAGAAGGTAAGTCCCGTAGTGCTCAGAGCCATTTGAACAATTTTTTTTTATTCGGGTCACGTGGCCTTGTAGGCCAAACATCTGGAAAACCTCTGTAGATAACACGTTCATGGAAGGATGCATCAAGCTGATCTTTCACTGGGGTAGCGATATGAGGTGTTGCCGCATCTAGCACCAAAAGGGTGGTTTCCACATACTTACGCTCTGCCAAAACAGGAACCACACGTACAGGGAGAGGTCTCGAACACGTGAAAGCGTCACGGTACGCCTGACAGGCCTTCTGAATGTATTCTGTTCAAAGAGTAACGGACCAAGATTAAAGATGTTTGTGAATCCACACCGCGCAGTCACATACGGCGGGTGAGATGTCTCTTCGTGTACAAGACGCGGATTAACACTGCCCCAAATTAGACAGTTCCGTGTACTCACTGCCCCGTGTAGTGTAAAATGTGTCTCGTCACTCCATAGAATATTTCCTGGCCACATGTCATCAACGTCGGTCCCTACTAGGTACCGAAGAAGGAAATACAGAACGTTGCTGCGCGTACTGTTTATTCTGTTGCTGCACCGTCTGGATCTTCTATGGGTACCAGTGTAAAAGAGACCGCAAAAGTTTCCCTACTGTTGACCGTAGGATGGACACTTCTTGTGACACTATATGAGTGGTAACACTATCCGGGGCACGTGCAGCATTGTCAGTTACAGCAACAGCAACCTCGTCATTAGCTTACACGTACACCGGGATTAGGCGCCTTCCTCTTCCACATGCCACACCAAGCTCATCGTGTTTCCGAATTTCATTACCGTCGTCTATAAACCATTTAATGACATCGGGTCTCTCCTCAGACCTTTCATTCGGCGATACTCTCTCAGTGTAATTGTTGCCGTTCACATACAACAGTTTCAAATGGTTCAAATGGCTCTAAGCACTATGGGACTTAACATCTTAAGTCATCAGTCCCCTAGACTTATAACTACTTAAACCTAACTAACCTAAGGACATCACACACATCCATGCCACCGCACGACCGCTACGGTCGCAGGTTCGAATCCTGCCTCGGGCATGGATGTGTGTGATGTCCTTAGGTTAGTTAGGTTTAAGTAGTTCTAAGTTCTAGGGGACTTATGACCACAGCAGTTGAGTCCCATAGTGCTCAGAGCCATTTGAACCCATTTGAACCACATCCATGCCCGGGGCAGGATTCGAACCTGCAACCGTAGTAGCAGCGCGGTTCCGGACTGAAGCGCCTAGAATCGCTCGGCCACAGCGGCCGACCAACACTTTCATTAGCACCGCGCTGTCTCTCTTCTCGATAGCCATACTGTTAACTCACATTATGGCTTGTCAAATGACATCGTGAATCTCATACCGTCACTCACTGTACAGCCCCAGATTTACAACTGGTGGCCGTAGTTGGAACTAATAGTGTTAGCAGTATAAATGGGTTCCGCATTAACGCATTCGCATATCTACGAAGTATCGCTGCCATACGGTAATCATTGCGCAAACTGGACCTCCGTGAGTTGCATTACTTCAATTATAAGCACCCGGTAATATTTACATTCCTAACATTGTTAACAAAGATATACCTTAATATCGTATATTGGTTTTCGTGAAACAGTTCGTCATTTGCAATACAGCTAGTATTTTGCTCCAGTCGGTCATATGCAATTAATCACGATCTCTCAGTAGAATAGTACATATACTCAACGAAATAGTATACATATTTCAGCTTTGTAAATGTTATATTGTAGGACTGTAATTATGTTACATACCACTGTCACCACTGATCTATTGACTACCGTCTGCTAGGTCAGGGGTTCCCAAACTTTTCCTCTAACAGAACTCTTTGACAGTCCTGGTACCAAACATGTAACACCTAATTTTTTTTTATTCTGTGATAACTTCAGTTTTAAATCTTAACTGGTAAAGCAGAGGTAATGAAATTTTTAAAAACTAAGAAAGGAGTAGCAAAGAAGACGCCCTTTATTAACAGTTTTTTCGCAGAGCACATATTCACTTACAGCGGAGCACCGGTGTTCAGTGGAGCACAACTGAGTGGTCAGTGCTGCTGACTGCCACGCAAGGGACCTGGATTCGATTACTGGAACTGGCAGGGATTTCTATTCTGTGGCAGGACTCAGCTTTGTGAGGTCAACTGAGAATGTACTTGAACGATTAATTGTGATTCCAAGGCCAAGGAATCCCACCTAACGACTGGATGAGCGATATGCTGATCCCATGCCCCTCCATACACCACCCAATGACACCATTGACATTGGATGACACGACTTTCGGTTGGGGCCGATTGAGCAATCTAGGGCCAGAAGGTAAATGTTCACTTTACTGTAATCTGGCATTAACATTAGGAGCCTTCCTAAGGCCAAGGAATCCCACAACGACTGGAAGAGCGGTGTGGTGACCATATTCCCCTCCATACTGCACCCGATGAAGCCACTGGCATAGGAGGACACGGCGGTCGGTCGGCCCTATTGACCAGTCTAGGGTCAGAAGGCGGAGCTTTACTTCCACAGGAATCTAACATTAAGAAGGCGCAAAAGTCAATGGTTCCAGTTAAGGCGTGACATTACCGTAAATACATATAATAAGCTACTGACAAACCCCGACTAATTGCGAATCACAAACTGGAGCAAAATCCCCCTGTCCTGTAGGATGTAGAGTTACAATGCATTAGCAGCTCCAGTGTACAGTTTCAATGTTTCATCTTCGACTTTTTTTCCCACCTCTACATCTACATCTACATCTACATTTACATCCATACTCCGCAAGCCACCTGACGGTGTGTGGCGGAGGGTACCTTGAGTACCTCTATCGGTTCTCTCTTCTGTTCCAGTCTCGTACTGATCGTGGAAAGAAAGATTGTCGGTAGGCCTCTGTGTGGGCTCTAATCTCTCTGATTTTATCTTCATGGTCTCTTCGCGAGATATACGTAGGAGGGAGCAATATACTGTTTGACTCCTCGGTGAAGGTGTGTTCTCGAAACTTCAACAAAAGCCCGTACCGAGCTATTGAGCGTCTCTCCTGCAGAGTCTTCCACTGGAGTTTATCAATCATCTCCGTAACGCTTTCGCGATTACTAAATGATCCTCTAACGAAGCGCGGTGCTCTCCGTTGGATCTTCTCTATCTCTTCTATCAACCCAATCTGGTACGGATCCCACACTGCTGAGCAGTATTCAAGCAGTGGGCGAACAAGCGTACTGTAACCTACTTCCTTTGTTTTCGGATTGCTTTTCCTTAGGATTCTTCCAATTAATCTCAGTCTGGCATCTGCTTTGCCCGCATCTCGTGGTCGTGTGGTAGCGTTCTCGCTTCCCACGCCCGGGTTCCCGGGTTCGATTCCCGGCGGGGTCAGGGATTTTCTCTGCCTCGTGATGGCTGGGTGTTGTGTGCTGTCCTTAGGTTAGTTAGGTTTAAGTAGTTCTAAGTTCTAGGGGACTTATGACCACTGCAGTTGAGTCCCATAGTGCTCAGAGCCATTTTTTGCATCTGCTTTACCGACGATCAACTTTATACGGTCATTCCATTTTAAATCACTCCTAATGTGTGCTCCCAGATAATTTATGAAATTAACTGCTTCCAGTTGCTGACCTGCTATATTGTAGCTAAATGATAAGGGATCTTTCTTTCTATGTATTCGCAGCACATTACACTTGTCTACATTGAGATTCAATTGCCATTCCCTGCCCCAATCGTCAATTCGCTGCAGATCCTCCTGCATTTCAGAACAATTTTCCATTTTTACAACCTCTCGATATACCACAGCATCATCCGCAAAAAGCCTCAGTGAACTTCCGATGTCATCCAAAAGGTCATTTATGTATATTGTGAATAGCAACGGTCCTACGACACTCCCCTGCGGCACACCTGAAATCACTCTTACTTCGGAAGACTTCTCTCCATTGAGAATGACTTGCTGCGTTCTGTTATCTAGAAACTCTTCAATACAATCACACAATTGGTCTGATAGTCCATATGCTCTTACTTTGTTCATTAAACGACTGTGGGGAACTGTATCGAACCCCTTGCGAAAGTCAAGAAACACTGCATCTACCTGTGAACCCGTGTCTATGGCCATCTGAGTCTCGTGGACGAATAGCGCGAGCTGGGTTTCACACGATCGTCTTTTTCGAAACCCATGCTGATTCCTACAGAGTAGATTTCTAGTCTCCAGAAAAGTCATTATACTCGAACATAATGCCTCTCAGCAGCTTATGACGCAGTATACCACAATTAATCGGTTAGGGAAAGGACTACCTCCTAACCCAGTTCATCCAATGTTCGTGGCGAGATAGGAGATACTTCGGCACCCTGCAAAACAAGATAAGTCGATGGACGATTCAGAAAAATGGTCTCCCTCAGAGAAGTGTATAGTTACTGTTGTAGTATAACATTCACGCAGATGATCAACCAGTTAGCTTTGGAACTAAATCATTTATTTATGCTGAAAGTACAGCGATTACTGTACGAGACAAAACCTTTGAGAAGCTGGAGATAAAGCTGACAAGAGCTCTCATACACCAGGCCAGGTACTATGATGCAAAACATCTGAAGCCAAATCCTGGAAAGACACAAGTCTGTGCGTTTCATCTAAGAAACAGGGAAGCCAAAATAAAACTCATCGTCACTTGGGGAGGAGAACATCTATTCCATTGCAACACTCCCGACAAGAGTAAAGATGGACAGTTCCCTTACGTTCAAAATGCACTGCTAAAAAATAAAAATGTGTGTGAAATCTTATGGGACTTAACTGCTAAGGTCATCAGTCCGTAAGCTTACGCACTACTTAACGTAAATTATCCTAAGGACAACAAACACACCCATGCCCGAGGGAGGAGTCGAACCTCCTCCAGGACCAGCCACACCGTCCATGACTGCAGCGCGTAGACCGCTCGGTTAATCCCGAGCGCTAAAAAATGAATCTCCCAGTATCTGCACGGAACTAAATCGTCCGCAAACTTATAGGACCCACGTGGAGAACTCAGTCCAAAGCACTCCGTGCATCTGCCCTGGCGCCATGTATTTCCGCAGCAGAATTTTCTGCACCTGTCTGGAAAAATTCTGTACGTGCCAGACAACTTCGAGGGAGGCTGTACGTACTGTGTCTGGCTGTCCATAACCATCATCCACACATATTATAAAAATGGATGTGCTTATGTACAGCTCCTCCCAAACCAAACTTGGTATCCACATATGCCACTGAATGTACCTACACAAATATGACATTGTACGAGTCATGGTTCAAGACATGTGACATCATAAACATTGCGAGGGTTGAAAAAATATCAGATACATTCCTGCAGTCGAGTCAACTTAAGGAAACCCCTGATACCTGGCAGCGCTTTTGACAGCTTTCAACTGCGAAGCGCGAAAGGCAGTGGGCGAAAACAATAGCCGTCTATAGAGCTACGGAGAGGCGCTACCATAGGGATGTTTACGAAATTGCCTTTTTAGAAGCACAGAGCAGCTGCGCTCAGCGTACAGAAACCGTTCCAGAATCATGTTACATCGAGTCTACTACAGGAGTACATATAACGTCTCGTTTTTAATAAAAAATTGGCAAAATGAATATCGAGTGCAATACCTGGTTTGTCAGCTAGTCCGTCAATAAACTATATCACGCCATAGATACAGCACCACCAGGTACTCGCAGGAAAACAGTTTCAGAAGAGAAGAAACAGCAAACTGAACACAGACAACCCTTGTTTGGACATGGGCCTCAACCACGAACTACAGCAGACAACTACAGCAATTCCATCATCTCCCCGAACTGTCCGCAAATCGTGGTTCAGTGGCTAGCGTTGCTGCCTCTCGATCACGGGGTCCCGGGTTCGATTCCCGACCGTGTTGGGAATTTTCTCTGCCCGGGAACTGGGTGTTTGTGTTGTCTGCATCACTTCAGCCTTGTCATCATCATTCGTGACAGTAGCTAAATTGGACTGTGTAAAAATTGGACTGTGTAAAAATTGGGACTTTGTACTGGCGCTGATGACCGTGCAGTAGAGCGCCCCACAAACCAAACTTCATCATCGTCATCATCATCTCCCCGAACGGAACACTGGCGAGATTCTTAGGTTCTTTGCCCGAGGCACATAGAGCGAATGTCAAAGAGGAAGCAGCCCCAGGTTCACACCTCCATTACGTGACGTGCAAGGCACAGCACAGACTGACAACTTGGGTGTCTCGATACAAAGCCAACCTCAGGAAATGAGTCTCCAGCATTGATGATTAAATTCGCCCGTGCAGTGACCAGCAGTACTAAAATTATCTGCTAGTCTGCAGTACTAGCAGTTGTCCATTATAATTATCCGGGCTGTTATGCCGTGGTCGGTTGATGAATTCCATCAAGCTACGGACCCCCTTGAAGATGTCTCCCGCAGTCGGAGACGAAACGTTGGGAATCACCTCAGGATTCATCAACCGACCACGGCATAACAGCCCGGATAATTATAATGGACATGATATTTCCGGCCGTGAAAGTTTACATTTTAGTATCAGACGCCTCTACGGGGAGGAGATGTCAAGAGAAGTGCGACGCCTGGAAGGACTCCAGAAGAAGAGAGTGCAGCTTTTGTGTTCCCTCACATTCCTGTCTCGTTGCAGAGCCGTCGGCGTTATACCGAAGTTTCTGAAGATAAAGCGACTGTTCTATTCGGGAAAGGCACAACGAATTTTCAAACGGACTGAGGAGGCCTTACTACGAGAGCGCATTCAGCAGACCCGACGGGACTTGGCAAGCACAAACTGTAAGTTAATGTCTCTCCATATTACGATCAGTAATACACTGTGCAGCGGTGACTGGGATAAAATTGATAGACTACTGCATGATACTATGGGGAAGCAAATGTTGACGACGTCTAGTAGACAGAAGAAGAAGTTTGATAATTTGCTACCTAATCAGACTGTTCAGCATTTAGACGTTTCCCGGACCGTTATCAATTTGTCCAAACGTTCGTTATCTGACGATGAGACATCTGTGCTTGCCAAGGGAGGAAATTTTGCTGCTAGTCCGCGTTTTGTGCCCACGGAAGAAATTATAGCCAATGTAGAAGCAGGAATTCGCAGTGTAGATTCTGTAACAGCTGAAGAAATCCGTATAGAAACAGTGAGAATATTAGCCAATGCAAAACCGCCGAAAAGTAATATAACTGTGGGTGAGAGAAGAGCTTTAAAACTCCTGAATGACGACGATAGTATTTGGTTCTCCCAGCTGACAAAGGAAGCGCAACGGTGGTTATGGATGTGGCCGACTATCAGAGAAAAATTACGGATCTACTGGATCCGCAAGCATATAGGAGGCTGAATAAGGACCCCACTAACAACGTTCTCAGAACTGTGTCGCGGTTAATAAAAAAGTCCTCCATTGAAGAGAGTGTACAGAAAGGTCTCTGCAGTTCGGTTGCGCTACCACCGAGGCTTTATGGATTGCCCAAAATTCATAAAGAAAATGTTCCGTTAAGACCGATACTAAGTGCCATTGGTTCGCCCACCTACTCGTTAGCCAAGTTTTTGACTACGCTGTTAAAACCACATGTGGGCCGTTCGGACACGTATATAAAGAATTCGACACATTTCATCAGCAGATTGAATGGCATAGTGGTCCAGCCGGAGGACATATTGGTCAGCTGCGATGTGGTATCGCTGTTTACCATGGTTCCACTTAATGATGTATTGGAACAGCTGGATCGAATTTTTCCTGCCGATATTTTAGAGCTGTTTAAGTGTTGTTTGACGACCACATACTTCAAGTGGAATGAACAGTTTTATGAGCAAACGGATGGCGTGGCTATGGGAAGCCCCCTAAGTCCAGTAATTGCAAACTTCTTTATGGAGAAATTCGAAGAACAGGCCTTAGGTACTGCCAGCAAGAAACCAAATGTATGGTTCCGATACGTGGATGACACGTTTGTGCTGTGGAGACATGGTAGGGAGGAACTAAGCCGGTTCCACGAATATCTGAACAGTATAAACACGAGAATTCAGTTTACTATGGAGGAGGAGGTAGACGGCAAACTACATTTCCTCGATGTGCTTGTGTTTAGAAACGAAAATGGTAGTTTGGGCCGCTCAGTGTACCGCAAACCCACGCACACGGACCGTTATTTGCACCGGGATTCGAACCACCACTCACAGCAGAAGCGGGGTGTTATCAAGACGTTAGCGGACAGAGCTAGAAATATTTGTGAACCTGAGTTGCTCGACGCTGAGATGGAACATCTCCACAATGCACTAACGAAGAACGGATATTCGTCCGGCCGTGAAAGTTTACATTTTAGTATCAGTACTAGCAGTTGCAGAGGATGAAGCAGAAGAAAAGGTTACAGGAGAATATAGGCCTAGTAGGAGGAGCGAAAAAGGACAAAGGCTAATCGAGTTCTGCAACAAATTTCAGCAAGTAATAGCGGATATTCTGTTCAAGAATCACAAGAGTAGGAGGTAGACTGCCGGCCGCGGTGGTCTAGCGGTTCTAGGCGCTCAGTCCGGAACAGCGCGACTGCTACGGTCGCAGGCTCGAATCCTGCCTCGGGCATGGATGTGTGTGATGTCCTTAGGTTAGTTAGGTTTAAGTAGTTCTAAGTTCTAGGGGACTTATGACCACAGATGTTGAGTCCCATAGTGCTCAGAGCCATTTTTTTAGGAGGTAGACTTTGAAAAAACAAGAAGATACGGTACGATTTCAGTTAGACAGCATCATGATTACGCAGACATTTCGGATTGAGATACTAGATTTTAAGCCATACCCAGGAGCATATATAGGCCGAGATCACAATTTAGTAGTGATGAAGAGTAACATGAAGTTTAAAAGACTAGTCAGGAAAAGTCAGTGCCCAAAGAAGTGAGATACGAAACGAAGAAGGTATTGCGTAGAAACCATTGGTGAATAAGGAGTACTTCAGGTGATCAACGAAAGAATTAAGGAGAAAAATGTTGCAGTAAATTCAGGAATACAGGAAGTCACTTAGGAATGAAAAAAATAGGATGTGCAGGGAAGCTAGGGCGAAATGGCTACATAAAGAAAGTGAAGAAATTGAAATCGCAATGATTGTTGGAAGTGCTTAATAAGCGTATAGAAAAGTCAGAACAACCTTCGGTGCAATTAAATACAAGTGTAGTAACACTAAGTATGCAATGCTAATTCTACTGTTAATTGCAGAAGAGAGAGTAGTTAGGTGGGAATGTACTGATGACCTCTATGAGGCGGAAGACACATCTGATGACGTGATAGAACAAGGAACAGGAATGGACAGGGAAGAGATAAGGGATCCAGTATTAGAATCTGAAGTTAAAAGAGCGTTCGACGACTTAAGATTAAATAACGCAGACGGCTTGGATAACATTCCATCGGAGTTTCTAAAATCACTGGGGAAAGCGGCAACAAAACGGCTGTTAACGTTGACGTGCAGAATGTATGATATCTGGGAAATACCATCGGACTTCCAGAAAAAAGTCATCCACACAATTCGGACGATAGAAGGAGCCAAGAAGTGTGAGAATTATCGCTCAATCAGCTTAACAGTTCATGCATCGAAATTGCTGACGAGAATAATATACAGAATAAGTGAAAAGAAAATTGAGGACCTTTAAGATGACGATCAGTTTGACTTTAGGAAAGGTAAAGGCACCAGAGAGACAGTTCTGACATTGTGGTTGATAATGGAAGCAAGAGTGCAGAAAAAGCAAGAAACATTCATTGGCTTTGTTGACCTGGCAAAAGCGTCGACAATGTAAAATGGTGCAAGATGTTCGAAATTCTGAGAAAACAGGGCTGAGCTATAGGGAAAGGTGCGTAATATACAACAGGTGCAAGAACTAAGAGGGAACAATAAGAGTGGTAGACCAAGACCAAAGTACTCAGATTTAAAATGGTGTGAGACAGAGATGATGGCTTTCGCACCTATTGTTCAGTTTCTAAATCGAGGAAGCAATGATCAAAATAAAAGAAAGATTCAAGGGTGGGATTCAAGTTCAGGGTGAAAGGATACCAGTGATAATATTCACTGATGACATTGCTCCTCAGTGAAAGTGAAGAAAAATTACGGTATCAGGTGAATGGATTGAAAAGTGTAATGAGTACATAATTTGGATTGAGAGTAAATCGAAGAAAGATGATGAATTTGGAATAACGAGCTAGACGAAGCTAAGGAATTCTAATACCTAGGCAGCAAAATAATCCTGATGGACGGAAGGAGGACATAAAAAGCAGACTAGCTTTGGAAAAAGAGGCATATCTGAACAGGAGAAGGCTAGCCTCAAATGTAAGCCTTAATTTGAGGAATAAATTTCTGAGAATGTACGTTTGGAGCACAGCATTGCAGGTTAGTGAAACATGGACTGTGGGAAAACCGGAACAGAAGAGAAGTGAAGCATTTGAGATGTGGTGCTACAGACGAATATTGTTGATTAGGTGGACTGATAAGGTAAAGAATGAGGAGGTTCTGTGCAGAATTGGCGAGGAAAAGAATATGTGGAAAACACTGACAAAGAGAAGGGACAGGATGTTAGGACACCTATTAAGACATCAGGGAATGACTTCCACGGCATTAGAGGTAGCTGTAAAGGGCAAAAACTGTAGAGGAAGAGAGAGATCGGACTACATCTAGCAAATAATTGAGGACGTAGGCTGCAATTGTTACTCTGAGATGAAGAGGTTGGCATAAGACAGAAATTCGTGGGGGGGGGGGGGGGGGGAATATGAAACTAGTAAGACTGAGGACCTCCCGCTCACACCTCCCCTCACCCAAAAAAAAAAAAAAAACGGTTACACGTGTACACGTGCTGCCAGTGAGCCTGGTGCAGCTAACAAAACAGGAGCCAAAACATCCGAATACTGGCCTCTCCGCAGCATATGAAGAGAATTATTTTGCTGTTTGTGTTTTACCTTCTTGTCTGGATTTTAAAAATTCTTGTTTTATTGAGTACTTGAATTAGTTCTTGCTGTTCCTTGGTGAGAAAAGACATGTTTATGTTAATAAAATGATATCAGATAATTCACCGAAAGTAGTATTCTTCGGCATATACAACTTTTTGTCACCTGTTAGCAAACGTATACTGTGCTGAAAAAAATTCAAGTTCTTTTGAGGTGATTCACTTACGGATGCAGTTTTCGAGATAATTTATAAATGTTACCTCAGGTACATCTTTCTGCATGGAACGAAAAGGGGCGATGTCTGGTGAATATGGTTGGTGGGGTAATACATTCCATGGAAGTCCCTTCAAAGTTTCTTTCACTCGTTTTGCAACATGTCCTTTGTCACTGTCATGAAGAAGAATGAGTTTATCACGTCTCTGAGCAATAGCGCGCGTTTCTTTTGGAGTGTGTGATACATATTGAATAACTGTGCTTCGTAGCGTTTCGCAGTCATCGTCTGACCCGACTGCAGAAGGAACAATTTTGTCTTTGTTGTCTTTGAATCCTCAAGACCAATTTTTGCACGTAGTTTTTGGCATACTATGTTCTCCGTACGCTCCCGTTAGCAAACGATAACTTTCCGCAGCGGATTTCTTGAGGTGAAACCACAACAATTACACTTCGCGCAAATGCTGTTTTGTAGGCAAGAAACCCGTCATGATGAAGGCACTGTGTGGGTATGTTCTTTTCACTCCACTCTAGTGGGGATCTGAAAGCCTAATGTTTGTGCTGTTAAATAGGTCCATTGTCGCTGTCCACTGTGATATCCTAGTACAACTACTGACCATTCTTCGTCAGTTGCGAGAATTAATTTGTGGTCCTAATACATGAAATTCAGTGTATTTTAACTGTCATTACCTTCCTCCTGTATTTTACGGAATTTTCTCTATGACTGATGCTTTCAACGTACAATGGATCATTGCTATAGCAGTATTCAAAATATCCTGAAAATTATGTTGCAAGCGACATTCGTATTTTCAGTCTGCTGTCATGGCGAATGGAAAAGAACAAATTTATTTTGCCTTGTTTTATTTTACATTCAGTAGCCTCTCGTAAACTTACAGGAATACAGTATACACAGCAATACGAGGGTGAGTCAAATGAAAACCTTAATTCTGTAATAACAAATCGAAATTTCACTCCGTTATCCTGTTAGTTGGTAAGCGTGCTACAAACAGCGTGCAGAATGTCCTGTAGGTGGCAGCATAGTGCATATACACACATACCGTCGCAGTATCAGTATAAAGATGGCCGCCCCACTTGCGACTTGCACCAGGGAAGAATAGCGTTCTGTTAATCGGTTTTTGCGTAGAGAATGTGTGAAACCTATTGAAATTCATCGACGAATGAAGGTTCAGTACGGTGATGTGTGTATGTCACAGCAGCAAGTCTACGAATGGAGTAGGAAGTTCGCAAATGGTGTGACTTTAGAAGAAGATGCTCCTCGTACAGGTCAGGCACAACGAGTTGTGACTCCACTGAACATTGCAGCAGTTGAAGCCATAGTGAAGGCAAACCGCCGAGTGGCACTGAATGACATTGCAGCATGTTTACAGATTAGTCATGGGTCAGCACACCACATTGTGCATGATGTGCTCCAATTTCACAAAGTGTCTGCAAGATGGGTGCCACGGCAGCTGACTCCTGAAATGAGAGAACGACGTGTTGATGCTTGTGAAGAACTTCTTCGGCGCTTTGAACGAGAAGGTGATGGCTTCCTTGCAAGAATCGCTACTGGGGACGAAACCTGGGTTCACTTCCACCAACCGGAAACAAAGAGAGCGAGCTAGGAATGGCGCCATTCCTCATCACCAAAAGCAAGGAAGTTTCGAACAGAACCATCAGCAGGGAA
The DNA here is from genome assembly GCF_023898315.1 of Schistocerca nitens. Taxonomy (NCBI): domain Eukaryota; kingdom Metazoa; phylum Arthropoda; class Insecta; order Orthoptera; family Acrididae; genus Schistocerca; species Schistocerca nitens. Next base: position 88,427,198 of record NC_064625.1, on the reverse strand, counting down.
GGTTACGCTGACTCTCTTTTGGGACGAAAAAGGCGTCATTTTGGAGCATTACATGCCTAGAGGGACCACTGTCACCAGTGCGTCACACACAGATCTCCTAAAAAATCATCTGCGGCCTACAATCAAATCACAGCGACGTGGATTGCTGTCAGCAGGTGTCCTTTTGCAAAATGACAATGCAATGCCCCACACTGCCCGTACAACAGTTGGAACAATCACAGACCTGCATTTTGAGTGTCTTCCTCACCCACCATACTCACCAGACCTTGCCTGCCCCAAGTGATTTCCACAAGTTTGGACCACTCAAAGACGCAATGGGAGGAAAGAAGTTCCGTTCTGATGAAGAGGTACGCCACGCGGTGCACGAGTGGTTGTGCGGACTACCAAGAGAATTTTTTTCTAAAGGAGTTTATGCACTTTGTAAGCGCTGGAGGACTTACATTGAGCGTGGCGGAGATTATGTTGAAAAGGGATTCAGGTTTGTACCACTTCTGCACAATAAATAATATTTAAAAAAATATTTAAGGTTTTCATTTGACTCACCCTCGTATGTCGAGTACTTAGCAGACTTGTTTACTTAGGAGTGAAGTGATCAGTCATTTCACTGTGCTGTCTATTTGCCCAATGCACACTTTCTAAATTACATTCCACGTTCATTAACTTATTTGCACTTCCGCTGCTCCCTCCCCTCGCTTCATAGAACATGTTCACAAGTCTAATGGCCTCTAAAGAGTCAATCGCAGTAGGGTTAGGCACTTTCTTTCTTTCTTTCTTCATCTTTCTCGCTCACTTCGTGGTCACTGAAACCATGATTCTTCACTTCATTTGCAATTTAGTCTTCAGTTTGCGCTTCGGTTACAACTAAGTCATCATTGATTGTTGCGTACATGTCATAATCGCATTGATTGAGAATATCACAGTTGATTTCTGGCAGCAATGTAGACAGCGGTAGATCATCAGTGTCATCGGATGTGCCTTTGGTTTCGGCGGCATTTACTCCTTCAGTTGTGACTCCAAGCTTTGCTAACGCCTCCGATCGCATCCATCAGTGTAATACAATAATCCTGCTTTTTCTCAATGCATTGTATCATTTTCAGTGAGCTGAGCTTACGACAGTGTCATTTCGGACTCCTAACTACTCCTTGGTCCATGGCCCGTAGTAAGCATATCGTATCTGCAGGAAGGAAAACAAGCTTAACATTATCCAGACCAGAGTGCGCAAGATGCGCTGGGTTGTCGACAAGAACCGGTATCTTCCGTTTCTGTCTTCTAAGCTACCGAGCCCAATACCTTATTTCAGCTTCAGAGTCCGGAGTTCACCCAGGGCTTCTTATTAGCATTATAGTGCACCGGCAGATTAGTTACATGCTTAAAACACCCAGGATTTTTTGATTTAGCTACCACTTTCAAATTCTGAAGGTGGCAGGAGTAAAATACAGGGAGCGAAAGGCTATTTACAATTTATACAGCAACCAGATGGCAGTTATAAGAGTCATGGGACATGAAAGGGAAGCAGTGGTTGGGAAGGGAGTGAGACAGTGTTGTAGCCTCTCCCCGATGTTATTCAATCTGTATATTGAGCAAGAAATAAAGGAAACAAAAGAAAAATTCGGAGTAGGTATTAAAACCCATGGAGAAGAAATAAAAACTTTGAAGTTCGCCGATGACAATGTAATTCTCTGAGAGACAGCAAAGGACTTGAAAGAGCAATCGAACGGAATGGACAGTGTCTTGAAATGAGGATATAAGATGAACATCAACAAAAGCAAAACGAGGATAATGGAATGCTGAGGGAATTAAATTAGGAAATGAGACACTTCAAGTAGTAAAGGAGTTTTGTTGTTTGGGGAGCAAAATAACTAATGGTCGAAGTAGAGAGGATGTAAAATGTAGACTGACAATGGCAAGGAAAGCGTTTCTGAAGAAGAGAAATTTGTTAACATCGAGTATAGACTTGAGTGTCAGGAAGTCCTTTCTGAAAGTATTTGATGGAGTGTAGCCATGTATGGAAGTGAAGCATGGAAGATAAATATTTCGGATTAATAAGAGAATAGAAGCTTTCGAAATGTGGTGCTACAGAAGAATGCTGAAGATTAGATGGGTAGATCACATAACTAATGAGGGGGTACTGAATAGGATTGGGGAGAAGAGGAGATTGTGGGACAACTTGACTAGAAGAAGGGATCGGTTGGTAGGACATGTTCTGAGGCCTCAAGGGATCACCAGTTTAGTATTGGAGGGCAGCGTGAAGGGTAAAAATCGTAGAAAAGGTGACCAAGAGATGAATACACTAAGCAGATTCAGAATGATGTAAGTTGCAGTAGGTACTGGGAGATGAAGAACATTACACAGGATAGAGTAGCATGAAGAGCTGCATCAAACCAGTCTCAGGACTGAAGACCACAACAACAACCACGAGTAGTTGTTTCATATCAGTTCCATCTGCCTTAGCAAACACCAGAACAGTTATTCGTTCTTTAGATAACTTGCCAGCAAGATATTATTCGCTCTTGAATTTCACAGTTTTGTCAGGTGTCAATTTAAAGAATATTCCAGTCTCGTTTGCATGAAAGATTCACGAACTATAGGCCACACGGTAGTGAGCCAATATTCGATTGTTTCAGTATTCCCACTGTCTGCTCCCACTATAAGGAGAGGTTCAGGGTATATTGATGCTTCTTCGTAGCTTAAAACACTTAAGCAGCTCTTCATCTACCTCACACAGTTCACCTTTTCGTAAACGCTTAATTTTGAGATACATTTCGTTCAAACACAGTACCAATTTCATCCCAGTTCTTCAAATCGTTTGGACCGTAGAATTAGCGAGGCCACACTAATGACGCTCGTCAACCTTCTTACCTCCATTCTCGATTTCACGAATCGCTTTCACTTTTCTTCTACCGGTAAAACTTTTCTTGTACTGTCCGTGCTGTTCTGAAATGAGTGCAATTCGTTACAAATTGCTATCGAAACTGTCATCACCTACACTGCTGAAGTGTTCTGTCATTCTCACCACTACTGTAGTATGAATGCACTAGGGTAACAATGAGGGGAGAAGGGGGTATGCTACATCTACATCTACATTTCTACTCCGCAAGCCACTCTACGGTGTGTGGCGGAGGGTGCTTTACGTGCCACTGTCATTATCTCCCTTTCCTGTTCCAGTCGCGTATGGTTCGCGGGAAGAACGACTGCCGGAAAGCCTCCGTGCGCGCTCGAATCTCTCTAATTTTACATTCGTGATCTCCTCGGGAGGTATAAGTAGGGGCAAGCAATATATTCGATACCTCATCCAGAAACGCACCCTCTCGAAACCTGGACAGCAAGCTACACCGCGATGCAGAGCGCCTCTCTTGCAGAGTCTGCCACTTGAGTTTGCTAAACATCTCCGCAACGCTATCACGCTTACCAAATAGCCCTGTGACGAAACACGCCGCTCTTCTTTGGATCTTCTCCATCTCCTCTGTCAATCCGACTTGCTACGGATCCCACACTGATGAGCAATACTCAAGTATAGGTCGAACGAGTGTTTTGTAAGCCACCTCCTTTGTTGATGGACTTCATTTTCTAAGGACTCTCCCAATGAATCTCAACCTGGCACCCGCCTTACCAACAATTAATTTTATATGATCATTCAACTTCAAATCGTTCCGCACGCATACTCCCAGATATTTTACAGAAGTAACTGCTACCAGTGTTTGTTCCGCTATCATATAATGGAAATTGTAAAATAAAGATAAATGGTGACTGTATGTTATATTACAGACAATATCCTTCTTTCTATGTATTCGCAATACATTACACTTGTCTATGTTAAGGGTCAGTTGCCACTCCCTACACCAAGTGCCTATCCGCTGCAAATCTTCCTGCATTTCGCTGCAATTTTCTAATCCTGCAATTTCTCTGTGTACTACAGCATCATCCCCTAAAAGCCGCATGGAACTTCCGACATTATCTACTAGGTCATTTATATATACTGTGAAAAGCAATGGTCCCATAACACTCCCCTGTGGCACGCCAGAGGTTACTTTAACGTCTGTAGATGGCTCTCCATTGAGAACAACATGCTGTGTTCTGTTTGCTAAAAACTCTTCAATCCAGCCACACAGCTGGTCTGATATTCCGTAGGCTCTTAATTTGTTTATCAGGCGACAGTGTGGAACTGTATCGAACGCCTTCCAGAAGTCAAGGAAAATAGCATCTACCTGGGAGCCTGTATCTAATATTTTCTGGGTCTCCTGAACAAATAAAGCAAGTTGGGTCTCACACGATCGCTGATTCCGGAATCCATGTTGATTCCTACAGAGTAGATTCTGGGATTCCAGAAATGACATGATACGCGAGCAAAAAACATGTTCTAAAATTCTACAACAGATCGCATCTGCTCGACGACCCTTCTTGAAGACTGGGCCTACCTGTGCTCTTTTCCAATCATTTGGAACCTTCCGTTCCTCTAGAGGCTTGCGGTACACGGCTGTTAGAAGGGGGCAAGTTCTTTCGCGTACTCTGAGTAGAATCGAATTGGTATCCCGTCAGGTCCAGTGGACTTTCCTCTGTTGAGTGATTTCAGTTGCTTTTCTATTCCTTGGACACTTATTTCGATGTCAGCCATTTTTTTGTTCGTGCGATGATCTAGAGAAGGAACTGCAGTGCGGTCTTCCTCTGTGAAACAGAGGAGGCGCCGAGAGAAAAATATTCCAGGTTGCCAAATTACAACAACAGATTCCTTTCTACAGTGCATTGTTTCTTGGAAAATCTTGTTAGAAACTGAGGCTGAAAATGACGCTATGTACGTTATGCACGCCTACGACGTGGGTTTCCTGGGACTCGAGCACCCACATATACCGGGTGATCAAAAAGTCAGTATAAATTTGAAAACTTAATAAAGCACGGAATAATGTAGATAGTGAGGTAAAAATTGAAACAAATGCTTGGAATGACATGGGGTTTTATTAGAACCAAAAAAAAATAAAAACATACTGCTAGACGCGTGAGAGATCTCTTGCGCGCGTCGTTCGGTGATGATCGTGTGCTCAGCCGCCACTATCGTCATGCTTGGCCTCCCAGGTCCCCAGACCTCAGACCGTGCGATTATTGGCTTTGGGGTTACCTGAAGTCGCAAGTGTATCGTGATCGACCGACATCGCTAGGGATGCAGAAAGACAACATCCGACGCCAGTGCCTCACCATAACTCCGGACATGCTTTACAGTGCTGTTCACAACATTATTCCTCGACTACAGCTATTATTGAGGAGTGATGGTGGACATATTGAGCTTTTCCTGTAAAGAACATCATCTTTGCTTTGCCTTACTTTGTTATGCTAATTACTGCTATTCTGTTCAGATGAAGCGCCATCTATCGGACATTTTTTGAACATTTGTGTTTTTTTTGTTTCTATTAAAACCCCATGTCTTTCCAACCATGTGTGTCAATTTGTACCTCTCTATCTACATTATTCCGTGATTTATTCAGTTTTCAAATTTGTACTGACTTTTTGATCACCCGGTATGTGAAAGCGGCGTACCCACAATATTCTTAGTTTGATAAAAACAAAAGAAAATGAACATATCTCGCTTACCACTATAAAAAAATAGTAAGCTGTTAAGGCTCTGAGATGGAAGTTAAAATTTCTAACCTTTAAAACGTGATTGTTTCATAAGTGTACAAAGGCAACCATGCCACACACAGCCCCCTTCCTTGACCGTCTCTGGCCAAATGAAAGGCAGACCCCACGATGACAATAGAAGTATATTGTGAATAAAATAACGTCTTTTCGGCTTTATTTTACGCTTTATTACAAATGACACATTACAATACCTCCACTCCATTCATCAACAATTGGTTTAAAATAACCACTTGCCAATGCTGAGCACTAAGGAAGAATAAACCGAAACACAAGGAAGACGATTGTGGCTCAGTAACTCAGTAGCGTAGTTAATTTTTTCCTTTTGTTTCCGTGGGTTGTTTGGTTGAGGAGACCAGAAAGCGAGGTCATCGATCTCATCGGATTAGCGATGGACGGGGAAGGAAGTCAGTCGTGCCCTTTCAAAGGAACCATCCCGGCATTTACCTGGACCGATTTAGGGAAGTCACGGACAACCTAAATCAGGACGGCCGGACGCTGGATTGAACCATCGCCCTCCCGAATACGAGTCCTGTCTGCTAGCCACTGCACCTTGCTCGGTATATCAGATAAGAGAGGTGTGGTTCATGATTTCAGATAAATAGTTTTCATGCAATTGCTTGCTCTCTGAAGCATAATAGTTTCGAAGGACGCCGGAGCTTAGATTGTAAACCAGGGAGTTTTCATTTTCAGAAAAAGGGATGTTACCGTGGTAATAGTACAAAGAAGAGGGCTTACTTACCACATACGTGGTTCGCAATTTTCAAACGTGGCATGATAACCGGATCTATGTGGAAAGCTTAAACACAATATTGAGTACTGCTTCTGTGATGTACTTTCGAAATCGAACAGTACGTTCGCTAGTCGCCATGGGTAAATTCGTTATACGTTTGTTGTCGTCATCACATGTGGATGTTACTGACACAGGACATAGTTACATCCTTGTCCAGTCAAAAAATAAGGGACCAGAGAATGTGTCTTGTGCCAGTTCCTCTAGTGCATTAGCAACAAACAAATAAAAGGTAACTATTTTTAGAAATATCGAGACTGCTCTGAATACACATACCTCGTTTCGCCATCGTTATGCACCCACAGAAATGCAGGCAATTCGGCACCCATGTACACGCATATACGTACATACGTCGTATTAAGCAAGGATGAGAAGTATGTTCGTTTTGAGGAAAAAAGGCTTACCATACAAATCACGACGTTACAGCCGAGTAGGCGTTGTAATCGATGTAATTATAAGAAACTTCAAGTGTAATTAACCTCTGTATTAGCCTTGACCTCCTGAACAACCGTCCTCCTTACATCTCTCCTTTTCTCTTCCGTCTTCGGACCTCATTTTTGGTGAGGTCTGCCAAAATAGTGTCCATCCATCTAGTCCCTGGTCGGCCCTTGCTTCCTTCTGGTGGAATACAGTCTGCCTTTCATTATTCGTTTGGGCATCCTGCCGTCTGTTATATTCTCTATATGTCCTAAGCGGCGTATTCTTTGAGATATAATAAATGTCTTTCCGTTGTATAAGCTGTTGTATTTCTTGGTTGCTCCTTACTGTGCATACTTTTTCGCAGGATTTTCTTTTCAAACGCCCTAAGGTTGTTCACATCTGCGTCAGTCATCTTCCACGCTTATGGTTCGTATGTATACTCTTAAGTTGGTTGTTATTGTAATTCTTGAATACCTGCAAGTTACCTTGAATACCTGCATAATAGGTTCTGTTTCCTGCTTCTATCCTTTCTCTAATGCTTTGTCTCCTATTATTGTCGCCGGTTAAGAGGCGATATAAATAATGGAAGCAGCTGCCAAAATGTAAAAGATTTATTGGAGACTTTCAGGACATGCAATGTTCTTGTAGCCTTAGAATTGGACGTGATCTGGTATCTGGTTTTGCTTTCGTTTACCGTACGTCCAATATTTGCTCCTTCTGCTCCAATTATTTCGTACATTGCTTTCACGGTGCTTACATCTCAGCCACAATTGCAACATCATCGGCGTATGCACGTATCTAATGCATTTCACGATTATTCTTCCTCTTTTCTCTGTTTTTTTTGTTTTGTTTTTTAATAAGAGTATGCAGTGCTAAGTTAAACAGGACTCTAGAGAGAAGTTTTTGGGCGTTTTATTATTCGCTTTTACCTTCGCCTTTGTTCCCTTAATGTCCCGGACACGTAAAATAAATAAACGCAGTACGTGCCCATGATCACAGCGTGGATTACGTTGTCTGATTTGACAGTGTACCAAAATGAGATTTTCACTCTGCAGCGGAGTGTGCGCTGATATGAAACTTCCTGGAAGATTAAAACTGTGTGCTGGACCGAGACTCGAACTCGGGATCTTTGCCTTTCGCGGGCAAGTGGTCTAGCGTACCATCTGAGCAGTTGACAGTGTAGCACTGGCAGTCATGTGAAGTAAAAAAAAAAAGAATCTCATTTTCAGCGAAGACTGAAAATTTCTTAAAAATTTCTTACTCTAAATACAAAACAATCAATAAGTAACCTACGTGCCTCTTCATAAACATCTATACGACATCAGAAAGATTCTTGAATGTGCACGTCCAAAAAAATGCAAATGAAATCAGGAAGTTGAGAGAATGATTTACGAAAGACTGCTTCCGGCTGAAACATTCTGCGTCATTTCCTGCGCAGGCAGCACGTGGGGTTACATCTGAAAGCCCTGACATGGGATTCCCCCAGCTGCCACTGGTTGCTAGGCAACGACAGACGCGGAGCACACGTGGCGCTGCTTGACGCCCGTCGTGATGTTGTGACGGAGCCTGTCGTCGCCCCGTGATTCTCACCGGGTCCTGCAGGAAACAGCCCCGGGGTCTTCCCAGGCTCTTCCCCCTCTCCAACTGTCATTCCCAATCGTTCGTCTCCTTCTCCGTAAGTCTGATGGCCACAGAACGAACATTGTTTTAGGAGGTTACGTCTTCTCATTGCAAGCATTTTCTTATAACTTTTTGGTGACCCCCTTATTTGTTTGATACTTCTGGTACATTTTTTTCTTGGTATAGTATTCAACAATTGCTATTTGTGTCAAACATAAATTGGTGGTAATAAAGATACGTTTACGTGGACAATGAAAATTGCATATTGACGAAAATATTTCACGACAGTCATGTCCGGGAACATTCCCAACCACACGAATTGCAATCGCATGTAGCGCAACGCTGCCGGCCCGTATTACCCGCAATGTTTGCGGCAATAGATTTCTGGGCTAGAAGAGGCGCTACTACTGCCACAAAATGGACGAATGCAAGCTAGTGGAAGTATTTGAGTCTGTTGCTTTTACACTACAGGCCATTAAAATTGCTACACCAAGAAAAAATGCAGATGATAAACGGGTATTCATTGGACAAATATATTATACTACACCTGACATGTGATTACTTTTTCACGCAATTTGGGTGCATAGATCCTGAGAAATCAGTACCCAGAACAACCACCTCTGGCCAAAACAACGGCCTTGATACGCCTGGGTAATGAGTCAGACAGATTTTGGATGGCGTGTACAGGTACAGCTGCCCATGCAACTTCAACACGATACCACAGTTCATCAAGAGTAGTGATTGGCGTATTGTGACGAGCCAGTTTCTCGGCCACCATTGACCAGACGTTTTCAATTGGTGAGAAATCTGGAGAACGTACTGGCCAGGGCAGCAGTCGAACATTTTCTGTATCCAGAAAGGCCCGTACAGGACCTGCAACATACGGTCGTGTATTATCCTGATGAAATGTAGGGTTTCGCAGGGATTAAAGGAAGGATAGAGCCACGGGTCGTAACACATCTGAAATGAAACGTCCACTGTTCAAAGTGCCGTCAATGCGAACAAGAGGTGACCGATACGTGTAACCAATGGCACTCCACACCATCACGCCGGGTGATACGCTTCCATTGTGCATTCACCGCGATGTCGCCAAACACGGATGCGACCATCTTGATGCTGTAAACAGAACCTGGATTCATCCGAAAAAATGACGTTTAGCCATTCGTGTACCCAGGTTCGTCGTCGAGTACACCACCGCAGGCGCTCTTGTCTGTGATGCAGTGTCAAGGGTAAACGCAGCCGTGGTCCATGCTGCTGCAAACGTCGTCGAACTGTTCGTGCAGATGGATGTCGTCTTAGAAACGTCCCCATCTGTTGACTCAGGGATCGAGACTTGGCTGCACGATATGTTACAGCCATGCGGATAAGATGCCTGTCATCTCGACTGCTAGTGATACGAGGCCGTTGGGATCCAGCACGGCGTTCCGTATTACCGTCCCGAACCCACCGATTCCATATTCTGCTAAAGGTCATTCGATCTCGACCAACGCGAGCAGCAATGTCGCGATACGATAAACCGCAATCGCGATAGGCTTCAATCCGACCTTTATCAAAGTCGCAAAGTGATGGTACGCATTTCTCCTCGTTACACGAGGCATCACAACAACGTTTCACCAGGCAACACCGGTCAACTGCTGTTTGTGTATGAGAAATCGGTTGGCAACTTTCCTCATGTCAGCACGTTGTAGGTGTCGCCACCGGCGCCAAGCTTGTGTGAATGCTCTGAAAAGCTAATCATTTGCATATCACAGCATCTTCTTCCTGTCGGTTAAATTTTGCGTCTGTAGCACGTCATCGTGGTGTAGCAATTTTTATTGCCAGTAGTGTATCTGCAGGGGACGTGCCACTTCGAGTTACTGCTTTACGCCGGTCTCACACGATATATCCAATGAGTTTTCTCACTTCAGTGTACGTATGAGGAGATGATTCCAACGTATGGAGTATCCAAGAGGAGCCTTCAGCTAGTATTACGACACCATTCCCAGTGGTCTCCAGAAGCACCAATCTCTTCCGCATTATTTCATCCTATGCTTCCAAAGCTCTGTTAAATTCCAACACTGGACAGTATACACCCTCTAGCTTCTGTCCCGTCAGCAGACAGTCCCTTCACTTTCGTAGAGAGCCTCAAAGTACTATTCTCACGATCCACTCTCACACTCCACCATTGTTTTACACGTGTTGATTACACCGAAGCGTTCTCCAGTTCGTCGACTGCCCACCGATTCTCTCGTACGGTCGGTCGTCCGCGGGACAACCGATTCTAGCGCTCAGAACCGCGCGGCTAATTGGATTAATTGAATAATGGCGAGAGCATTTTATTAAACGAGAAATCTCTCCCTCCCAGAGGGAAAACATTCCGATAATGACTGTGAAGGGACGAACGTTGCCTTCGGCGGGAAGCAGGGTGCGCTTCCGGAAGGGGAGGAACCTTTCTTAATCGCAGGCGTTCTGCCAAGCACCCCTCACCCACCCCTACTGTTCCGGCCGTATCAAATGGTGTCTCCTTCAGAAGGCCCCGAAACTACACCCCAATTATAATTATTGCCCGGGTTCGGGAGGGGTCTGCTTTTACTTACAGATAAGCAGGGACCAATTTAATTCTCGTTCCAGCTCCCGATTTTATATTCGCATGTTAGTCCCGGAGGGCGATGTAGTGGGAGGGGAGGGCGGTGAGGGGAAGGGTGACGGGGGTGGGAGGGGGGGTGCGTCGTGACGCCGGCCCGAGGCCCAATGACTTCTTAAGCGCCGCCTTCCAGATTGCTTCCGAACCGCACGTGACTTCCTCATTAGAGATTAAGCGCCCTCTGCTCGTTAGGCTAGAAGGCCATCAAACGGCTCTCATTTGCTCCAGGGGGCGCACAAACCGCCGACTCTGACAAGCTTCTCAGCCCCGAAGAGGACGCGTTTTCCGCGGGCGAAACGCATTAATAACGGTGTGCGTCCGATTATGCAAGTTGTTGGTTTTTTTTTTTTTTTTGGCTCCGGAGACGTGAGATACAGGCGTGTCTCTGTAGCCTGCAGAATAAATTACGACATATTAATAGCAACCGCTGCTAGCGGGGTTTGTATAAACTTTTCAAAGACGTGCTTTGAAAATACTGAAGGAAAATCGTGTGCGAGGTGATCCCTTGTAAGTAGCCAATCTACATGTAAATAACAAATTGCACGGAGCTATACAGGGTGAGTCACTAACTATTGCCACCTAGAATAACTCTGAAAGTATGATAGGAGCTGAAAAGTTTGTGGGACAAATGTTCCATCGGACAACAGGGGCCATAATATGACGGGTTTTTGTTGCTAGGTATGGTCGCATTAGAGATATGAAGGTCAACTTTTTTTTTTTTAATGGGAAGCTATAGTTTGGTACTTGTTTTCTGATAGCGGATGTCGAGACGAATCCTATGATGTATAACAGTAAGATCTCTGAAGGTCAACGAAGGTCACAAAGGTGGCTTGAACGCCCATTTGCAAAAGGTATTCGAGATGATGGCCATTGGTGCCAATGCAGTGCTGCAATCTTCTTATCACGGATTTAGTGGTATTCCTTATCAAAAACAAAAATGTTCAAATGAGTGTGAAATCTTATGGGACTTAACTGCTAAGGTCATCAGTCCCTAAGCTTACACACTACTTAACCTAAATTATCCTAACAAGGGAACCTCCCCATCGCACCCCTCTCAGATTTAGTTATAAGTTGGCACAGTGGGTAGGCCTTGAAAAACTGAACACAGATCAATCGAGAAAACAGGAAGAAGTTGCGTGGAACTATGAAAAAAATAAGCAAAATATACAAACTGAGTAGTGCATGCCCAATTTAGGCAACATCTAGGGGAATCCGAAGCCCAGAGCGTGGTGGTCCCGTGGTTAGCGTGAGGAGCTGCAGAACAAGAGGTCCTTGGTTCAAGTCTCCCCTCGAGTGAAAAGTTTAATTTTCTTTTTCAGACAATTATTATCTGTTCGTCCGATGCGAGGTACCTGCGCCGTAGTATGGGGACGTTGTATGAAAAACATATGTTTTGACAGAGCACAGGGAAAACTGTGCGACTGTGAAACTGTTGCATTGATTTGTTGCAGTTTATGTGACAAACTCTTACGTTTTCATCACTTTTTTGTGAGTGATTATTACATCCACAAGAAAATCTAAATCGGGCAAGGTAGAAGAATTGTTTTACCCACTCGCCAAGTGTACAAGTTAGGTGGGTCAACAACATATTCCTGTCATGTGACGCACATGCCATCACCAGTGTCGTATAGAATATATCAGACGTGTTTTCCTGTGGAGGAATCGGTTGACCTATGACCTTGCGATCAGATGTTTTCAGTTCCCATTGAGAGGCACGTCCTTTCGTCTACTAGTCGCACGGTTTTGCGGTGCGGTCGCAAAACACAGACACTAAACTTATTACAGTGAACAGAGACGTCAATGAACGAACGGACGGATCATAACTTTACGAAAACAAAAAAGTAAATTTTTCACTCGAAGGAAGACTTGAACCCAGGACCTCTAGCTCCCCAGTTCCTCGCGCTAACCACGGGACCAGGGCGCTCGTGACGTCACAGTCCTTGATGTTGCATATCTTAGCATGGACTACTCAGTTTGTATATTTTGCTTATTTTTTTATAGTTCCACGCAACTTCTTCCTGTTTTCTCGATTGATCTGTGTTCAGTTTTTCAAGGCCTATCCACTGGGCCAACTTATAACTAAATCTGAGGGGGTTGCGATGGGGAGGTTCCCTTGTAAGGACAAACACACACACCCATGCCCGAGGGAGGACTCGAACCTCCGTCGGCACCATTCCTTATCACTTCGGGGCTTATCGAAGCACACGCTCTGACAAATCTCTCCCGCATATCGTGCAAATAGTAAATATTCGCCGAATACGGCGTATCCATCTAACGTGCCATTGACATGTAAACAGCAATCGACGGTTTCGCAATACGACAATAGTAGGAACGGTGAGACTAGTATCGTCGAATCAAGCGTATGTGAATGATGTATCCCTCCGAAGAACAAGTCGATATGCTTCTCATTTACGGAGAATGCCAACGAAATTCAGTGAGACCTAGAGACTTGTACGGTGGAAGGTGCCCTCAACGTACTCACCCTACAGGCTGTACATTTAAATATGTGTATGATAAACTGAGAACAATTGGATCCTTAACGCATCGGAAACATATCCGGCAAAGGAAAGTTACTAACGAGGAAAAGGAAATTGGTGCTCTTGCCAATGAGGTTCCAGATCCTTGTGTTAGTTCGTGTCAAATCGCAAGGGAATCTGGCATAAGCAAGAGTAGTTGTTCGTGTTCTGCATCGCCATAAATATCATCCTTACCACATCAGTCTTCACCAAGAATGAACTGGTACGGATTGTATGCGTCGCATTGAATTCTGCCGATCGGCTCAGCTTCAGATTCAGACGGATGACACATTTATTAATTTGATTTTATTTACTGACGACGCTACATTCACGAACAATAGAAATGTTAATTTGAGTAACATGCATTGTTGGGCAACTGAAAATACATGTTGGCTGCGGTAAGTTGCACACCAAAAACCGTGGTCGGTGAATGTATGCTGTGGGATTCTGTAGAACAGAATTATAGGCCCCTATTTCATCGAAAGATATCTTAAGGGTAGGAAGTACACCACATTCCTGCAAGAAACATTAGGTCTGTTATTGGAAGAAATGCCTTTAGAAACAAGGAGCACAATGTGGGATGAACACGATGGGTTTCCGGCACATTTTTCGCTGATGGCTAGAAATGACTTGCAGAGACAATCCCGAAATCGTTGGATTGGAAGCGGAGGAGATGTGTCGTGGGCGGCTCGTTCGCCAGACTTGATGCCTCTGTATTTTTTCTTGTGGGGGATTTGTAAAAGACATTGTTCATAAAGACGTTCCAACTACACCTGAAGATATGCGAGAGAGAATTATCAGAGCATGTGCTTGGTTAAGTGCCGGTGTGATAAGGAACACCACTCAATCCATGATACGAAGATTGCAGCACCAATGGTCATCACTTCGAACACCTTCTATAAATGGACGTTCATGCCACCTTTGTGACCTTCGTTGATCTTCCAAGACTTATTGTACACAGCATTGGATTCGTCTCGGTAGCCGTTATCAGAAAATAAGTACCAAACTATAGCATCCCATAAAAAAAAAACAAAGAAAGTTGACCTTCATATCTCTGAAGCCACCACACCTAGCAACAAAAACCAACGTCATATCATGGTCCCCATTGTACCCATGCAACTTTTGTCCCACAAACTTTTCAGTTCCTATCATACTTTCGGAGTTATTCTAGGTGGCAATAGTTAGTGACCTCGCCCCGTATTTGTCTTCTTGATTACGAATAGATTGTGTAGTATGAAAGATTCCGCACGGTAACGAACATGATGAACTGCTCACAACATGCGGAAATTGATCGGAGATGTTTCTAGTACGTGTCATCTTGCATCATTGGGTCAGAAATTTGGTCAATAAGACATAGAAGAAGTCATTCAACCGTAATGATCAATCAGCACGTCGAAAAATATGCTGGGCAGTGGAATGAAAGTGTCTCGGTAACTTTGGTTATTGAGCATTTGGCATACGTCAATGCCTACCAAATGGCTTCCAGTGTTGGAGAGACTATCAGTGTCTCAGTTGCAGACAAGCTCATGAGGCCAAACTCTTTAGACTACAGGGTATTTCACAATTCGTGTTACATACCTCCAGAGATTGTAGACAGAACTTAGTAGATCAAGTGTTATATGGAGCCCATCTCCGGAAACGTCATCCAACGATGCTGGAGATGTATGTACATACTGAGTGATTCAATGACAACGTTACAAACTTTCCGGGATGATGGAGAAGGATAAATGTACACTCCTGGAAATTGAAATAAGAACACTGTGAATTCATTGTCCCAGGAAGGGGAAACTTTATTGACACATTTCTGGGGTCAGATACATCACATGATCACACTGACAGAACCACAGGCAAATAGACACAGGCAACAGAGCATGCACAATGTCGGCACTAGTACAGTGTATATCCACCTTTCGCAGCAATGCAGGCTGCTATTCTCCCATGGAGACGATCGTAGAGATGCTGGATGTAGTCCTGTGGAACGGCTTGCCATGCCATTTCCACCTGGCGCCTCAGTTGGACCAGCGTTCGTGCTGGACGTGCAGACCGCGTGAGACGACGCTTCATCCAGTCCCAAACATGCTCAATGGGGGACAGATCCGGAGATCGTGCTGGCCAGGGTAGTTGACTTACACCTTCTAGAGCACGTTGGGTGGCACGGGATACATGCGGACGTGCATTGTCCTGTTGGAACAGCAAGTTCCCTTGCCGGTCTAGGAATGGTAGAACGATGGGTTCGATGACGGTTTGCATGTACCGTGCACTATTCACTGTCCCCTCGACGATCACCAGTGGTGTACGGCCAGTGTAGGAGATGGCTCCCCACACCATGATGCCGGGTGTTGGCCCTGTGTGCCTCGGTCGTATGCAGTCCTGATTGTGGCGCTCACCTGCACGGCGCCAAACACGCATACGACCATCATTGGCACCAAGGCAGAAGCGACTCTCATCGCTGAAGACGACACGTCTCCATTCGTCCCTCCATTCACGCCTGTCGCGACACCACTGGAGGCGGGCTGCACGATGTTGGGGCGTGAGCGGAAGACGGCCTAACGGTGTGCGGGACCGTAGCCCAGCTTCATGGAGACGGTTGCGAATGGTCCTCGCCGATATCCCAGGAGCAACAGTGTCCCTAATTTGCTGGTAAGTGGCGGTGCGGTCCCCTACGGCACTGCGTAGGATCCTACGGTCTTGGCGTGCATCCGTGCGTCGCTGCGGTCCGGTCCCAGGTCGACGGGCACATGCACCTTCCGCCGACCACTGGCGACAACATCGATGTACTGTGGAGACCTCACGCCCCACGTGTTGAGCAATTCGGCGGTACGTCCACCCGGCCTCCCGCATGCCCACTATACGCCCTCGCTCAAAGTCCGTCAACTGCACATACGGTTCACGTCCACGCTGTCGCGACATACTACCAGTGTTAAAGACTGCGATGGAGCTCCGTATGCCACGGCAAACTGGCTGACACTGACGGCGGCGGTGCACAAATGCTGCGCAGCTAGCGCCATTCGACGGCCAACACCGCGGTTCCTGGTGTGTCCTCTGTGCCGTGCGTGTGATCATTGCTTGTACAGCCCTCTCGCAGTGTCCGGAGCAAGTATGGTGGGTCTGACACACCGGTGTCAATGTGTTCTTTTTTCCATTTCCAGGAGTGTATTAATTTTTGACGTAAGGCTTCCAATACCTCAAACGAACGAGTCTAAAGTTATAAGCGAAATCCGTTCTGGTACCTCTGACGGTGGAATACGAGTACAACTACTGTTGTTGTTAAGTACGTAGGTCAGGCAACTTCCAGAGGTGGTATTTTTGACCAAAACAAGAAAGAATGTGAAGTAAATATGGGCTCTGAAATGCGTACCTTAGGATGTAAGAGCGTTTGTTCATCTTTGCTAGTGTGAAATACATCGCCTGTCTTGAACAAGTGCCCATACCTCTCAAGGTGTGCATTTTAGGGCACATGTTTACTAGACATGTTTTCTTGTTTTGGTCCTTACTATCAGCTCTGAAAGTCGCCTACTCTACAAGCTTAGCAACAACAGCTGTTGTTGTTGTTGTTGTGGTCTTCAGTCCTGAGACTGGTTTGATGCCGCTCTCCATGCTACTCTATCCTGTGCAAGCTTCTTCATCTCCCAGTACCTACTGCAACCCACATCCTTCTAAATCTGCTTAGTGTATTGATCTCTTGGTCTCCCTCTACGATTTTTACCCTCCACGCTGCCCTCCAATGCTAAGTTTGTGATCCCTTGATGCCTCAGAACAAGTTCTACCAACCGATCCCTTCTTCTAGTCAAGTTGTGCCACAAACTTCTCTTGTCCCCAATCCTATTCAATACCTCCTCATTAGTTACGTGATCTACCCACCTTATCTTCAGCATTCTTCTGTAGCACCACATTTCAAAAGCTTCTATTCTCTTCTTGTCCACACTAGTTATCGTCCATGGGTACACTCCATACAAACACTTTCAGAAACGACTTGCTGACACTTAAATCTATACTCGATGTTAACAAATTTCTCTTCTTCAGAAACGCTTTCCTTGCCATTGCCAATCTACATTTTATATCCTCTCTACTTCGACCATCATCAGTTATTTTACTCCCTAAATAGCAAAACTCCTTTACTACTTTAAGTGTCTCATTTCCTAATCTAATCCCCTCAGCATCACCGGATTTAATTTGACTACATTCCATTATCCTCGTTTTGCTTTTGTTGATGTTCATCTTATATCCTCCTTTCAAGACACTGTCCATTCCGTTCAACTGCTCTTCCAAGTCCTTTGCTGTCTCTGACAGAATTACAATGTCATCGGCGAACCTCAAAGTTTTTACTTCTTCTCCATGAATTTTAATACCTACTCCGAATTTTTCTTTTGTTTCCTTTATTGCTTGCTCAATATACAGATTGAATAACATCGGAGAGAGGCTACAACCCTGTCTCACTCCTTTCCCAACCACTGCTTCCCTTTCATGCCCCTCGACTCTTATAACTGCCATCTGGTTTCTGTACAAATTGTAAATAGCCTTTCGCTCCTTGTATTTTACCCCTGCCACCTTCAGAATTTGCAAGAGAGTATTCTAGTTAACGTTGTCAAAAGCTTTCTGCGATACATACATTCAACTTGTAAAGGGATACCTCCTCTAACATTACTGTTCGTCAACAGTAGTAATCGGTACCAGTAACATTTTTCGAATTTTGAACAGGTCAGTGTTATCTAAGGTGCTTTTCTGAAAAGTTTCATATAATTTTATACTCAATATATTTCAAGCTAAAATTTACGAATACGAATTTCTTTATTTTCCCTGTTACAATCTATATGTGCTATCTCTGAATGTAGAGTTAAATTTGTTCTTTTTAGGAACATTTGAAATTACGAAATATTTGGCAGACTTAAAATTTCTATTATTAATAACGCAATCTAGTACTGTTTGTTATGTGTATTTCTGGATTCATTTATAAAATAATAATCTAAACTAACAGAAATTAATTTTACAAGAAATACTGTAAACGCTTTGTAATATTGTTATTACTGCAGAGTTATTTAGTAAAAAGCATGCCTCTGATGTGATCAGATATATTTTTGTATTTTGGAGAAACAATGCAATTTCGGCTTTGTTAATATGAAAATTCAAAAGACAATGTGATATAGTAAAATGTGAGGCAATAAATTATCGTAAAAACAAAAATACTGCAACGACATTCTCCAAAATTATTTAGATCAATTGTACCATGAGCCGAAGACATGAAGAACTGGGACCACCTCTGCCAGAAAAAATAAGTAAAAAGGTTATTGTAAATCTTACTCCTCTGAAATCTTCTGGAAAGACTTTATCATAGTAGACAGTAACAACAACAAAGAAAGGAGGGTAGATTACACACTGTGAGAGGTGTCAGAATGATTTTTCGCTTCTAACTTCCGACTAGTTAGTTTTGAAACGTCGTCATTGAATCACCCTATGTTACATACATTTATAGGCACCGGCGCCTATAACTTTGACGTTCTCTAGAGTCGTTTACAGACGTGGGTTCCTGTTTAAAGGTTCGTCTAGAAGTGTATGTATCCACTCAATGATAACTTCGTGATGTCATCAGACCACTGCCTAAGTTGGTGGAGTCTCTCCGACGTATGTTATGGAGCCGGTTAAGAGAAAAATTACCGCTGTTTTCTTTAGCTATGGCTGACAACTTTCCTAATTTTAATACTTCTTCTTTTCAATTAACACTGTTTTTGTGCTTTTGAATTTCAGTGGCTCTTTTGTACATCCTAGCACGGTAATGATGGGATTTTGCCAAAACTTAGGATCAGAGAAACGAAATTGGTGGTCCCTGTGTAAGTAGGCTGTTTAGGTTTTCTTATTGGTAACGCCACGTAGCGCTCTGTATGAAAATCACTGGCTGTGCTGTGTGCAGTCTGTGGCTAGTTTGCATTGTTGTCTGCCATTGTAGTGTTGGGCAGCTACAGCGCGTAGCGTTGCGCAGTTGGAGGTGAGCCGCCAGCAGTGGTGGATGTGGGATAGTGAGATGGCGGATTTTTGAGAATGGATAATCTGGAGGTGTGTTCATCAGAAACAGTACATTTGTAAGAATGGATGTCATGAACTGCTATATATATTATGACTATTAAGGTGAATACATTGTTTGTTCTCTATCAAAATCTTTCATTTGCTAACTATGCCTATCAGTAGTTAGTGCCTTCTGTAGTTTGAATCTTTTATTTAGCTGGCAGTAGTGGCGCTCGCTGTATTGCCGTAGTTCGAGTAACAAAGATTTTTGTGAGGTAAGTGATTTGTGAAAGGTATAGGTTAATGTTAGTCAGGGCCATCCTTTTGTAGGGGGTTATTGAAAGTCTGCGTTGCGCTAAAAAATATTGTGTGTCAGTTTAAGCACAGTCATGTATACTTTTTGTAAGGGGACGTTTCATACCTGATGCGAGAACATGACCATCTACTGTCGATTTACCCATGTTGAGCAGACGACAACTGCTCTTGGTGTTCCTTAAGGCGGACGTTAATGCTGCTTTTTGTAGTTCCTAGCCGGCCTAAGTGGCCGCGCGGTTCTGGCGCTGCAGTCTGGAACCGCGAGACCGCTACGGTCGCAGGTTCGAATCCTGCCTCGGGCATGGATGTGTGTGGTGTCCTTAGGTTAGTTAGGTTTAACTAGTTCTAAGTTCTAGGGGACTAATGACCTCAGCAGTTGAGTCCCATAGTGCTCAGAGCCATTTGAACCATTTTGTAGTTCCTACGTACACTTCGCCGCGTGTGCAAAGGAAGTTTTACGCTCCCGCTGTGGCAAGCACCTGGCACAGGTCCTTTGCATTTTTTACGTGTTTGTGGATCTTTCTTCTTAAACACTGTGTCAATTCTGTGTCTTTTGTGTACCCTGCTGATACGATCAATGAATATTTTTACGAATGTGAGGTAAACTTCCACTTTTGTCACTTCTTTTTCATTAAAACCTGCAGATGTTTTAGTGCGTAACGCACTATTTCTCTCTGTATCACTGGAGCCGTCCCTTCTGATCGCAGTTTTTAACCCACAAATACGGTGCATTTCAGATCCTTTCAGACCGCTTCAGCGACGCTTTCATCATTTCCGTTTCCTGCTAGGTATGGTGATCAGAATTAATGTGAAGGCTTCTACCCATTTGAGTGGGCTTTCTGCAGACGTTTCGCCCTAAAGTTCTATCGGATTTTCTAAGGACTTGCACATCCGAAAATGAAATTTGACCTCCTGCTTCTTTTTCTTTGCTAAGCTTTATATTACAAGGGGCCGTCAAATGAAAATAAGACAAATAAAAGGAAATAATCGATTGGATTCAGGTCAGGGGACGTCGCAAGGTGTGGAGTTGGACCTTCCCTTCCATTTCAGCGACCAGGAGATACAGCATTGAGATGGTTGCGGTCATACACACTGAAGAGAGGTGTCGCACCGTCGTGTTGTATCCACATCCTCTTTCGAACAGCTAAGCGTACCTTTTCGAACAACTCAGGTAGAACTCTTTGCACGACCATCAAGTACACGTGGCCATTCTGACGGCCAGGTAGTAAACATGGCCCAATGAGACAGTCGCCTACAATTCTGGACCAGGTATTCACAACAAAACGTACTTGATGGTGTGGCTCTACTACAGCGTGAAAGCTTTCCTCATCCCACACATGGCTGTTCCTGCTGTTCGAAGTACCATCACGATCAAATGAGGCCTCGCCAGTAAACAGCACGATTTGGAGGAAATCTGGCCGATCAGTCCATTGTTGGAGCAAGCACTGACACCATCTGGCCCTTGGTGCAAAATCAGTCACAAGTGTTGCATGGACTCGTTGTGGGTGACATAGGTGTAATTGTTGTGCCTAGATTACTCACACTTTTAAGTGCAGTACGACGAGAACTTGTAGCGGGATACGCTGCAACGCGTTCCAGCACCTCCTCTTCCAAATCGGGTGTGCGAGTGGTCCTCATGTCGCTAGGTCCCTCGTTTCTCCTTCCCAATGAACCAGTCTCCCGCATTTGTTGATCGAGAGAAATATACACTCGTAGTGACGGATGATGCCTGTTAGGTCTCAGTTGAGCGTTTGAGCAGCGAGAGTATTGCAACGTACTTCCCCGTACAGAAGGAGCATGTCAGTGATTGTGCGAAATTATACAGGTGCTACTCCGTCGTACTGAACTGAACGTGCCGCGCGGATTGGCCGCCCGGTTTCAGGCGTCATGTCACGGATTGCGCTGCCCCTCCCGCCGGAGGTTCGAGTCGTCCCTCAGGCATGGGTACGTGTGTTGTTCTTACAAGGGAACCTCCCCATCGCACCCACCTCAGATTTAGTTATAAGTTGGCATAGTGGATAGGCCTTGAAAAACTGAACACAGATCAATAGAGAAAGCAGAAAGATGTTGTGTGGATGAAAAAAATAAGCAAAATATACAAACTGAGTAATCCATGTGCAAGATAGGCAACATCAAGGATAGTGTAAGCTCAGGAGCGCCGTGGTACCGTGGTTAGCGTGAGCAACTGTGGAACGAGAGGTCCTGGGTTCAAGTCTTCCCTTGAGTGAAGAGTTTAATTTTTTATTTTCAGACAATTATTATCTGTCACCAGTGTCGTATAGAATATATCAGACGTATTTTTCTGTGGAGGAATCGGTTGACCTACGACCTTGCAATCAAATGTTATCGGTTCCCATTGGAGAGGCACGTCCTTTCGTCTACTAATCGCACCGTTTTGCGGTGCGGTCGCAAAACACAGACACTGAACGTATTACAGTGAACAGAGACGTCAATGAACGAACGGACAGATCATAACCTTGCTAAAATAAAGAATGTAAACTTTTCACTCGAGGGAGGATTTGAACCAAGGACCTTTCGTTTCGCAGCTGCTCATGCTAACCACGGGACAACGGGGCTCCTGAACTCACGCTTTCCTTGATGTTGCCTAACTTGCGCATGGACTACTCACTTTGTATATTTTGCTTATTTTTGTCATAGTTCCACATAATTTCTTCCTGTTTTCTCGATAGATCTGTGTTCAGTTTTTCAAAGCCTATCCACTGTGCCAACTTATAACTAAATCTGAGGAGGGTGCGATGGGGAGGTTCCCTTGTTAGCATAAGTCAGTTTAAGTAGTGTGTAAGTCTAGGGACAGAGGATCTCAGCAGTTTACTCCCTTAGGAATTCACACACATTTTGAAAAGAACGTCTCTAAATAGCATAAGTTATGAAAGGGTCTGTGGTTGCTTCATAGCACGTTCTGTCATGGCACGACGTAAATACGGTACAACAGAGCCACCTTTTGGACAAGTAAACAAAACCTGCATCATGACTTCCTAGTAACCAGACTCGTCATCGTCGTTTACTTGCAGCAAATAATGAACGTACATTCAAATAAAGAGCACAGTACCTGTAAACACCGAGCGAGGTGCCGCAGTGGTTAGCACACTGGACTCGCATTCGGGAGGACGACGGTTCAATCCCGTGTCCGGCGCCGGCCGAAGTGGCCGAGCGGTTCTAGGCGCTTCAGTCCGGAACCGCGCGACCGCTAAGGTCGCAGGTTCGAATCGTGCCTCGGGCATGGCAGTGTGTGATGTCCTTAGGCTAGTTAGGTTTAAGTAGTTCTAAGTTCTAGGGGACTGATGATCTCAGATGTTAAGTCCCATAGTGCTCAGAGCCATTTGAACCATTTAAACCGTGTCCAGCCATCCTGATTTAGGTTTTCCGTGATTTCCCTAAATCGCTCCAGGCAAATGCCGGGATGGTTCCTTCAAAAGGGCACGGCCGACGTTCTTCCCTAATCCGATGAGACCGATGACCTCGCTGTCTGGTCTCCTTCCCCAAAAACAACAACAACCTGTAAACTTGTACGCATGTTAGATGTAAGTATGCTGGAGAACAGTAATGCTAGACAAAACGGTATACAAGTTTACTTCCATACCACCTTAAGCTGGCTTCCCCGTCTCCAGGTTCCCTACTTCAAAGCCGGCCGGTGTGGACGAGCGGTTGTAGGCGCTTCAGTCCGGAACCGCGCGACTGCTACGGTCGCAGGTTCGAATCCTGCCTCGGGCATGGATGTGTGTGATGTCCTTAGGTTAGTTAGGTTAAAGTAGTTCTAAGTTCTAGGGGACTGATGACCACAGATGTTAAGTCCCATAGTGCTCAGAGCCATTTGAGCCTACTTCAAAAATGTTCAGTGGAGTATTCTCTATGTTCTGTTACATTTTTGCACGCTCTTACGGAAACAGTCTGTATATTACGGAGACACTGACAAATTCCTGGTTTTATTATCTGATGTCAATGGCTTCATTTTGCTTAATGAGATGCCATAAATTGCTTCTAAGAACATGATCAATCCAGAATGAGATTTTCACTCTGCAGCGGAGTGTGCGCTGATATGAATCTTCCTGGCAGATTAAAACTGTGTGCCGGACCGAGACTCGAACTCGGCGGCAGTCGCCAGGGAATGCGGACGTGATGTTGGCCTCCTGCAAAAGGTGGCCTCGGACTCGTCAACGTGCGGGCACGCTCTTCTGCACTCTTTGTCCACACTCTGTTGCGGCACTGGCAGGGGCCGGTCCCGTCCTTAACACGCAGTCTCTTACATATCCTCCGACCAGCTTCTCTCGATCCACCGATCAATGTGGCACCTATTTCTCCATTATTGTACCACGTCGCCAATTGTTTCATAGAACTCATCTACGTTCGGACCGATCTTCCAGTCACCCGTCCTCCCCGTACTGAAGATTATTATCGTTTGTTTATGCAGTCCAACCCTTGCGACCCCATGGTGCTACAGCATCCTGACATTAACTGGCGCACGGTTTGGGGGTGTGTGCATGCACCCTTTTTACCGTCGTCTGTGTCTGGACTCTGGTATGTTTTAGTCTATGGAAAATTCCCGACTAATAGTCGACTTTATCGCATAGGACTGGCCACCTCCCCACTCTGCCCTGACTGTCAGCTCGAAGACACCGACGAGCACCGTCTTACGTGCCCCCTGAAACAAAACGTATGGCTCCTCATCCAACGTGGGCTTTTACCTCCTTGCCCCGCCAACGACGGTAACCCCGGATTTCCTGTTGTTGCCCCAGACATTTCACTACCCTCTTGCTAAGCACCATACCCTAATCTGGTTTCGAGGACAGGCTTTAGAATACCTCTTTCAGAGTGGTCCGCATACAGTCCTTGACTTCTGGTACAAAGTTGTGACCGCGCATAGCACCCTCACCCGAAAACCATCTTACCGACAAACTTTTGCCGGTTTTCTCCGCAGCGTCTTCCTTGACCCCCCTCAAAGTTGGGGTGTACCATGCCTACCTGTCACATGGCGCAGCACCCTTATCCACGTTCTCATGCATCGACCAAAACCAAAAACAAACTTAAAAAAATGGAAGAAGACAGAATATGTTATATTTTGTTGTATTTAATGTTTTTCTTTTTAATTTTTTTTTCTTTTTTTTTAACTAACAGTCATTTGTATATGTTTAAATGGTACCTTGAAGAACTCTTGCGTAGCGAATATATATGTACTTTTAGTTTGTTCTATACAAATTATTTAAAAAAAGAACAAAAAAAAAGAAAAGAGGATATGTTATATTTTGTTTTATTTAATGTTATTCTAATAATTTGTTTACCTAACACTCATTTGTATATGTTTAACTGGTACCTTGAAGAACTGTTGCTTTGTGTGTATATATATATGTACTCTCCGTTTGTTCAATAAAGGTTTAAAAAAATAAAATAAAATAAAATAAAAAAAGAGGTCCTTGGTTCAAGTCTTCTCTCGAGTGAAAAGTTTAAATCTTTATTTTCGCAAAGTTATGATCTGTCCGTTCGTTCATAGAAAAAAAAATAGTTGGTACAGCACTTGCCCGCGAAAGGCAAAGGTCCCGAGTTCGAGTCTCGGTCCAGCACACAGTTTTAATCTGGCAGGAAGTTTCAACATGATCATTGTCAGTCGACCGAAACTGCTTGTTCGAATAAAGATTTGACCAGCAGCTCAGGGCGGTTATCAAGAAGAATTTCGAATCGGCTAGAGTGCTTTCGTTTATTTCCAAAATGGTTCACTGACCGTGCCAGCCAGATAGGAGTGTTGACCTAGTCTTCAGAAGAAAATACTGGCTCGCGGCACGGGGAAGAATGCAGGCCAGTGACACCGGCGGGGCCCTTCCCCTATTGTGCGTGGCGTTGCGCCACGGGCTGGGTGGCCCTGCGGCCACAAAGGGATTCACAAGGGCTGCCGTCGCCCTGTGGCGTCGCTCGTTGCCGCCAAACAGCCCGAAGACCCGTCCGGCAAAGGACAATGACTGCCCTGGCGAGCCACCCGCATGTGGTTCCAACGACAACAGTGCCTTCTACACTGAAGAGCCGGAGAAGCTGGTACACATGCGCAATATCATGTAGGGCCCCCGCGAGCACCCAGACGTGCTGAAACAGTACCTAGCATGGACTCGATTAATATCTGAAGTAGTGCCGGAGGGAAATGACACCATGAATCCCACAGGGCTTTCGACAAATCCGTCAGACTACGAGAGGGCGCAGATCTCTTCTGAACAGCACGTTGCAAGGCATCCCAGATATGCTCCATAATGTTCGTATCCCGGGAGTTTGGTTGCCAGCGGAAGTGTTTAAATACAGAACAGTGTTGCTGGAGCCGATCTGTAGCAATTTTGGACGTTTGCGGTATCGCATTGTCCTGCTGGAATTGTCCACGTCCATCGGAATGCACAATGGACATGGATGGATGCACGTGAGCGGACAGGATTCTCACGTACGTGTCACCTGTCAGGGGTCTCATATCACTCCAACTGCACACGCCCCATACCATTACAGGGCCTCCACCAGCTTCAGCAGTCCCCTGCTGACATGCAGTGACCTTGCATTCGTGGGGCTGTCTCCATATCCGTAGTTGTCCATCCACTCGATTGAATTTGAAACGTCAACGAAGCATCATCGATATGTGCTTTTGGAGCCGAATGCTCACTCATGTACCCTTGATGACTGGACGACACAAAGTCTTACGCCTCGCCTGCTGCTGTTATTACAGCAGTTAAAACCTATTTTCAGTGTGGTGTCACCGCCAGACACCACACTTGCTAGGTGGTAGCTTAAATCGGCCGCGGTCCATTAGTACATGTCGGACCCGCGTGTCGCCACTGGCAGTGATCGCAGACCGAGCGCCACCACACGGCAGGTCTCGAGAGACTTACTAGCACTCGCCCCAGTTGTACGACGACGTTGCTAGCGACTACACTGACGAAGCCTTTCTCTCATTTGCCGAGAGACAGAATAGCCTTCAGCTAAGTTAATGGCTACGACCTAGCAAGGCGCCATTTGTACCATTGCATGTATCTCAAGATAGTCTCACTTGTATCATCAAGAATGCTGTTTACCAAAGGACGATATAAAAGTTAAGTGTTCTAGTAGCTACGTTCTTTTCTTTATCACATTCATCACGTATCCTGTTCCAGACTTAACGCCAGACGGCGTGAGTTGACGCGTGCCCCTTTCGGCTACTTCACTGTGGACTGGCTGCCTTAACAGTCCACTACATTCAGAGACTTGGCTTCTAAGGAAATGTCTGCATGGGCAGACACAGAACCCAAATGAATGTTTCAGCAGCATAATTTGGAACCGCATTCCTGAAACTGTATTTGTAGGCCTGCATATAATGAAACTAGGAGTTCATGATGCTGTTATTACGTTCAGTTGTGGTAATAATGGAAAGTGTTGGGTACCGAAAAAGCTGGGAATTAATGATGGTGAAAATATGATCACTGTGCTGAAACATTGCGATAAAATGAGGATAGCCGATGCAGACAGGTCTATGGCCAAGAAAGCGAGACAAACACCCAGGAAGGTGAAGAAGAAGCTGGAAGACATGCTAGAGGCCAAAGAAGGGCCATCATATGCAGCAGGGCAGATTTAATTAACTGTAAGTAACAAATTTCCAAAGTATTTTCTTTAAAGTCAATTTCCCGCAAACTAAAATTTTCAGTAGATATGCCCCATTATATCGGAAACTATCATAGATAAATGAATGAAATTTTCAGAGACTCTGCATAACATAAAATGCCACGTCTGGTACTACATTCATTAATATTCCCCCATAAGAAAGATCACAAAAAAATATTTTCTGCAGAAAAAACTTAAAATTTTTCGCTAATAAAGACAAAAAAGTATTTCTTAAAAAACTGTAAAATGGATAAAGTAGATTTTAGTACAGTTGACTCTATTAGCATCATGTAAAATGCAGTAAAACATTAAGGTCCGGCATCAAATAGTTTTTTTCAGAAATGGGTCAAATACTTGCCTAAATTAACATGGGTTAAATAGGCAGGGTGTGGTCTCCTTAAAGCACGTAAGGGTCAGATCTGTATGCTATCGTACGGTGTTTGTAACCCTCTGTTGCAGTCTCCACTTAGAGTCACGCTATCCGCAGCTGTTGAGAGTAGAAGCTATCTCCTCTTACTCCTGACCTCCGTGTGGATATTTTGCTGCATTACATTGTCAGAGTCCTGCAGGTGTTTACGGGGACTGATTTGGACCAAGCAACGATTTTTACCGTCATAGGATTCCAGTTTAACCACGCCTCTCTTCTCCTACATTTACAAAGAATCAACATTTACAGTCCTCTTGCGTTCAGTGTGATTTTAAGTCAAAAGCCGATGTGAGCCACATCTTGTTTCCGTGTCACAAATTTGACTGTCAGAAGTGCTGAATTTTTCATAAGTTTTATGAATATTGGATACAACCTCTGGTATCAGTTCCTTCTCTTTTGTAGCCAACCTTGAAGCTAAGGGCAGCCACAGCTATGAGCAGTCACCTCGGGTATTAGTAAACCACTTCAGCTGTGCTTAGTCCTTTATTATTGGCTCACTACTAGCACTAAAAGCCACGTCTTCAGTTGAACATAAAACTAAAACATTAAAAATGAAAAGCCCGGAACTTCGTACCCAACATTCTACATCTACATACACTGCTGGCCACCGTAAATGCAACACCAAGAAAGACATGAGGTAGCACAACAAGATTTATTTTGTAGATAACATGTTGACCAAGTATCAAATGATTACGTTAACAGACGTCTGTGACATGTGGTTCCTGCCAGAATCGGTAGCCAGAGTAGTCGCCATTGTTGGAGATCACCGCTGCCACACGTCTCGGCATTGAGTCAAAGAGACGTTGGATGTGTTCCTGGGGTACAGCAGCCCAAGCAGCTTCCACACATTGCCAAAGATCATCTGGTGTGGCAGCTGGGGATGTAATCTGGGTCACTCGTTGAGCAACCATGGACCACATGTTTTCTATCGGCGAAAGATCCGGAGAGCGAGCCGGCCAGGGAAGCAATTCAATCTGGTTATTGACGGAGAAACTTTGGACAATGCGTGCCACGTGTGGTCGCGCGTTATCCTGTTGAAATAGGGCTGTGGCCGAGCCCTGAAGGTAAGGAATGACAACTGGCTCCAGCACCTGGGATATGTAGCGCCGGCTATTTAAAGTACCGGCAATGCGTACTAGAGGCGTGCGAGAGTAATATCCAATACCGCCCCATACCATAATACCCGGTGCAAGACCAGTGTGGCGGTGCATAATGCAGCTGTCCAGCATCCTCTCTCCACGGTGTCTCCACACTCGAATCCGACCATCGTGGTGCTGCAGACAGAAGCGTGCCTCGTCAGTAAAGACAACGTCATTCCATTCTGCCGTCCACATCCGTCTGTCATCACACCATTGGCGACGGAGACGTCTGTGGTTCTGCGTCAATGGCAGACGAAGCAATGGACGTCTTGCGTACAGACCACTCTGCTGTAAACGGCGTCGAATGGTACGCGCAGACACTGGATGATGCGTTACAGACGCAATGTGCTGTGCTATGGTTCGGGATGTCACTGAGCGATCCGTCACTGCCATGCGCACAATTTGCCTATCAGCACGTGCAGTGGTGCACCGAGGTGAATGCGATCGACCACGTCGGTCCGTCGTACCCTCCTGCATCCAACGGTCACATATCCGCATTACAGTTGTTTGGTTTCATCCAACACGACTAGCGATTTCACTGTATGATAATCCACAATCTCGGTAAGCCACTATCCTTCCTCTGTCGAACTCGGATACTTGATCAAAAGATGTTCGCTGTTGTCTACGAGGCATAACTGATCGTCTTGTGAAACAACCACAAGGTAAACACACGTGCCGAACGTACACTCGTCGAAATCGCCAAGCCTTAAATGGCGCTATGAGGTGGCATCACAGGCGCGCGTGATGTGCGTCTGCGCTGAAATTCTAATCAGTTGCATATCTCATCGCTGCAAACCCATGGTGTAAATTTCACTTAATTCGGATGCTTCCTTCAGGGTGTTGCATTTACGGTGGCCAGCAGTGTATATACTCCGCTAGCCACCAAGCGGTGTGTGGCGGAGGGCACAATTCGCGCCAAAGTCATATTCCCCCCTCTGTTCCACTCGCTGATCGCGCGAGGGAAAAACGACTGTCTGAACGCCTCAGTACGAGCTCTAATTTCCCTTATCTTTGAATGGTGATCGTTGCACGATTTGAAAGTTAGTGGTAATTATATATGCTCTACATCCTCGGTGAAGATTGGATTTCGGAATTTAGGGAGCAGCGCGTCGTCTATCTGCAAGTGTGTCCCACTTCAAACTTTCTATGAGATTTGTAACGCTCTCGCGATGGCTAAATGTACCAGTCACGAATCTTGCCGCTCTTCTTTGGACCTTCTCAATCTCTTGAGTCAGACCCAACTGGTAAGGGTCCCATACGGACGAACAATACTCTAAGACTGGACGAACTAACGTATTGTAAACAATGTCCTTTGTTCAAGGACTGCATCGCTTCAGGATTGTACCAATAAACCGCAATCTGGAGTTCGCCTTACCCGTTCGTTGTCTGGCAGAACAAAACACCATTTAAAAGCGGTATGTCATAGAATAAAACAGCCGGCTTCCGATATAGTGGATAGGTCCGCTTCTCCGGTCTATAGGCAGTCACGAACAATGCACGTGGTCGCGTTCTGTGTCATATGGAGTATGACCAAAAATTTAGTGAGGTGTCTTAGACGAACCTCTTTTCACATATGCTTACACAATTTCCATCCTTTCTTCCATCGAGAAAATCGTTTTGCAGACCGCAAAGAGAAAAACGACGAACTTTACTGATGACGTAAACTAAAACGCTGGCAGAAGAAAGCTAACGAACAGCTTATTGCATAAAACTATCCATCGTTGTAGCTGTTTATCTGAGAAGTCGAAGTATTGCATTCGCATTCAAAGGGGAGGTGCGTTACTTTTGACTGCCCCACCCTGTACACTGAATGTGTTTCGTTTCGGAAGCCATTCGGATTATGGGATACGCCTATATGAAGATTTTTTCTTAAAATGATTGTCCCTGTCATATCCCTGAATACTGATTAGTCCTCCTAGGAGACACAGTGGAGAATAAATTTCGGAGGGTAGGTAAAGAAAAAGAAAAATCTTCTCCAGTCGAGCGAGAAGAGTGGCTGAATGTGTCGAGGCGTTGTGTTGCGGGAGAAAGCGGGGACGGCAGATTTCCAGAAGGATGCGCATTTGCTACGCTATCTGCCGGGACGCGCCTTCGCTATCAGCGACACAGTAGGGGCTCGAGCGCGGGACCGCATCCGCATTTTTGTGGCTTAATGGGGGCGGCGGCCGAACCCGGACGCGCAGCGATAATGAGTAACCCCGACAGGGGGGGAGGGGGGAGAGGGGAGGGGTAGGGGGTGCGTTACCGGACGTGTGGGAAGGCGGCCTTGAAAGCCACCCTCATATACCACCCGCAAATGGCCTGGGCTGCGTCCGCCAAAACTGCTCTGGTCCCGTTCCGTTTAGTGGGGCATCGAGCCTCGCCCAGACAACAAGCGTCCTCAGCTGACTGTCGGAATACTGCGTCATCGTCTCCCCATGGCGGGTCTCAAGTTGCTTGCGGGGTGAGTACCGCAGCAAAGCAATTTTTCGTAAGCACTGTACCAGCAGAAAAAAGGTGTCTTTTCGAAAGTAGTCATCTTACGTCACCAAGACCTTACTAGTTTATCATCATCAAACTTGGACGTCCGCAGAAATTTATCTGGAAGGATGGCGATAAAACTCTAAAATTTCCTTCATTCATTTTTGTGAAAAAAGGCAATTTTAGAGTTTCATAGCCCTCCCTCTCGATAAATTTCTACGGACGTCCATGATTCGTGATGATAAAGTGGCAACATCTTCGTGACGTAACACGAGTCGGGCAGTTTCGAGAGGTCTCGTGCCACAAGAAGTGCACAGAGTGAGACATTTAAAACTGTTTTTTGAAAATATCTAGAAAAATACACATCGGATTTTCAAAAAAAGTCGCAATAAAAGTTGTTCGTCTCGATGGGAGACAGAGCTCGACCCCTGTTTCCTCAACCTCGGGGGGCGAGACATGTGTCAGCTTTGAAATCTTAAATAGGAAACCTCATTTTTTACTGCGAATCCGAATTCTCCGGGAAAAAATACGTAACTATTATATATAACACTTTTTAATTGCCTGCTAGATGACTCTGTAAGCTGCAAAAATCAAAATGGATTAAAGCCGTAGAAAAATGTGACAATATCTCAAGAAATACACATCAGATTGGGCTCTCAGGAGGTTAGATAAGCAGTTATTCTAAAATCTTTAATAAGAACAGATTTTGAAGGAAAAAAATACATTAGTTCTCGGCATATCTCATGAGGTTAAGGAATTTTGCAAAACAGTGTATTCAACATACTGCGTAAACACAAATTCCATATCCATCATCCTGATTTGCAGCTCCTTGTATTGGCCGTACTTGCAGTTAAAATTGTTGGCTGTGAGGTCCGCCAGTTATGCAAAACACCGTTTTTCTCAGTACCCAAACATGTTTCGGCACCACTGTGCCATCATCGGTGGGTTTTCGTTTTTATTTATTCTGCAGTGTGAACATTTTTGTAAAATGATTATAAAATTTTGTGCATTTTTAGTTCAAACAACAGATTTACAAAAAAGAAACGATCTGTTGTTTGAACTAAAAATGCACACAATTTTATAATCATATTATAAAAATGTTCTCATTGCAGAATAAATAAAAACGAAAACCCACTGATGATGGCACAGTGGTGCCGAAACATGTTTGGGTACTGAGAAAAACGGTGTTTTGCATAGCTGGCGGACCTCACATCCAACAACAAATTCCATACTGCAGCAACTAAATGTGGACGACTTTGGAAACCGCTTGAACTTCTGCAGTTGGCTACAACAACAAGAAACACCCCACGACGATTTTATTTCGCAGATACTTTTCCCTGATGAATGAACTTGTACGAAACATGGTCAGTTGAATCGGCGTAATACGCATTATTTTGTAAGTGGAGGATCCCTGTTGGTTGACCAAGGTCGAACACCATCCGTGAAAGAAATTAAGTCAATAATGTGGTCAATGTTCCGGAGAATCAGCTTATTATGGTATGAAAAAACCGGTTTCTCGTCAAAGATTTTAGAATAACTGTCTTTATGGCCTCCTGGGATCATAATCCGGTATGTACTTCTTGGAAAATTATCACTTTTGAACTGTTTTTACACATTTTGATTGTTGTCGATTACAGCACCATCTACTCGTAATCACACAAAGAAGAAAATGTAAAATGCCAAGTCACCTATTTTTTTTACTCGGAGAACTGAATTTTGTAGTAAAAAAGTGGGGATTTTTGTTTAAGTTTTCAAAGTTGACCACCTCCCCCCCCCCCCTCCTGCCCAATGGCTGGAGGGGGGAGGGGGGAGAGTCGACTTCGTGTGCTCTCCATGACGAAAAACTTTTATTACACTCTTTTATTAATACTATTCGTAGTTTTCAAGATATTTTAAAAAATAGTACCAAATACCTCACCCCATAGAAGAATTATGTAACCGAAAAGTAAAAAAAAAAAACTCTGTAATCCAGATTCCCCCAAGGGTTGGAGGGGGGAGGCGCTGCTATTTCTCCCCTCCCCCTGAGAGGGCCAAGGTCACCAGTCATTAGTGTAAGGTAGGCTAAATGGAACAAAAATTTGTTAAAGTCGAACTAGGAGAAGTATTTTCGCATTGACAAATTTCCATTCTACATGCATGCGAACTACGTCTTGTTCCTTAGAAATTCTAACATACGGGCTGAACAAAAATTCGCGCTCTAGGACGCCGAAGCACGATTCCTTCCTTGCAAACTAACAGTACACAGTTTCATCCCATGTACGTTTTCGGTACCAAAACGGTTGTCAAAGAAAGGGAATTTGGTAACGCTGTAAGCACATGCCCATCAAGAATCTTCGCTCAATAAATACTGAAATGCTCCTCAGTTGCGGCAGCGTATACAAATTTGCAATAGAATACTCGTGTTCCCGAGCTAGGTTCTGGGTCTCTGTGTATTTTTTTATTTTATTTTATAATTTTGATGCGCCGCATAAAATGATGTTCTGTTTAATGTTTATCAGACTGATATGTATCAGACAAATACATTTTATTTAATGTCGAATTTAACTGTTATTGTGCAGACGTGTCTGAGTTCTTCATGAAGTGTTACGAGTTAAAAACAAATTATCCGTCATGGCACAGAAATAATTACAAAACTTATCAACGGGAAAGGAAAGTAATTACTACACTCAGAAAGAGAGACCCGCTCTAATATTTGAAACACACTATAAATGGAACTATGTCTTTCACAAGACATGCATAGTCTTTAGAGCAGGTCCTCAAATTGGCCTCCTGCATTCTGAAACATTTACTGTCTCGCTGTGTCATATTTTTCTGAATACTTCCCTTAAAACTGGAATATTTTTTCGATGAAGAGGATGTTGGGAAACTGCCGTTACCAACTTCAATAACTTGTAGAGGAGAGTGAGTACGTGATGTTTTGATTAGAAATCCACTTCCGTAAACGTACAGTTTCCACTCTTCAAATGGTTCAAATGGCTCTGATCACTATGGGACTTAACTTCTGAGGTCATCAGTCCCCTAGAACTTAGAACTACTTAAACCTAAGGACATCACACACATCCATGCCCGAGGCAGGTTTCTAACCTGCGACCGTAGCGGTCGCGCGGTTCCACGCTCCAGCGCCTAGAACCCCTCGGCCACTTCGGTCGGCAGTTTCCACTCTGCGACGGTTTCAGTCCATATGTGTAATGCGTTCACGTCTGCTGATGGAAAGAGAAAAGTCTCGCAGCTGCCTGTTCTGGAATACAATAGGCTAGACAGGGTGACGTTGTCTGCTTCTCGTGGGGTCCTATGCAAAGAAGTTTAATTTACGAGACTCCTGTAGAGACGGAGGGGAATCTGCTGACGCGATTTCTGGCCGCCGGACTACAAACCGAAGAGACACCAAGTGGGATGAAGAGTGTGTACCAGAAAATGCCTCGCAGGTACAGTGTCCGTAATAATGTTGGTGGTCGCCAAATCGAACCGCTGTTGTAAGGCATAGTACTGTACGTCCAGTATGCTCTTGCTTGTTTCGAAATAATGTAAACACGCAGCGTTCAGGTGTTAATGCAAACAAAAGTGCTTAAGTGATAGAAGGATGTTTCGTTATGCTTCCTTTCGAACTGTTACCTGATAATTGTACTTCATCATGCTTAATTCAGTTCCCCAAGCAGGAGTGGAACTGAAGCCGTCGTAGAACGGAAACGGTCCGTTCCCGGACATAGTTTCCTAGTCAAAATACTATGCACGCACTCCCCTCTACAAGACCTAGAAGTTTGTAACGGGAATTTCGAAACATCCTGTACAGAGTACTTACGAGGGAACCTCCCCATCGCACCCCCCTCAGATTTAGTTATAAGTTGGCACAGTGGATAGGCCTTGAAAAACTGAACACAGATCAATCGAGAAAACAGGAAGTAATTTTGTGGAACTATGAAAAAAATTAGTAAAATATACAAACTGAGTAGTCCATGCGACGATATGCATTATCAAGGACACTTTGAGTCTAGGAGCGCCGTGGTCGCGTGGTTAGCGTGAGCAGCTGCGGAACGAGAGGTTCTGGGTTCAAGTCATACCTGAAGTGGAAATTTTAATTTTTTATTTTCAGTTTATGTGACAAACTCTTATGTTTTCATCACGTTTTTTGGGAGTGATTATCACATCCACAAGAAAACCTAAATCGGGCAAGGTAGAAGAATCTTTTTACCCATTCGCCAAGTGTACAAGTTAGGTGGGTCGACAACATATTCCTGTCATGTGACGCACATGCCCTCACCAGTGTCGTATAGAATATATCTGACGTGTTTTCCCGTGGAGGAATCGGTTGACCTATGACCTTGCGATCAAATGTTTTCGGTTCCCATTGGAGAGGCACGTCCTTTCGTCTGCTAATCGCACGGTTTTGCGGTGCGGTGGCAGAACACAGACACTAAACTTATTGCAGTGAACAGAGACGTCAGTGAACGAACGGACAGATCATAACTTTGGGAAAATAAAGAAAGTAAAATTTTCAGTTGAGGGAAGACTTGAACCAAGGACCTCTCATTCAGCCGCTACTCACGCTAACCACGGGACCACGGCTCTCCTGCGCTCACATTTTCCTTGATGATGCCTATGTTGTGCATGGACTACTCAGTTTGTATATTTTATTAATTTTTTTCATTGTTCCACACAACTTCTTCCTATTTTCTCGATTGATATGTGTTCGGTTTTTCAAGGCCTATCCACTGTGCCAACTTATAACTAAATCTGAGGTGGGTGCGATGGGGAAGTTCCCTTGTTAGCCAACCGCCTCGTTGCACAGAACTTGTCAAAAGTAATGTCATCTACGACATTTAAACATGTTATAAAATAAACTCTGAAATACTTAATAACTTACAGCAATGACATGGAGTACAAGATATAAAACTGGTACTTACATAAATTACACGGCGGTAAAATTGTAAACATACATGATGAGATAAGGATTCAAGTAAGGCAGTAGAAACTGTGGAATAAAGTCCTCTGTGGAAATAGTAAAACTTGTTGAAAATACCAGACACGGGACTGACCGTGTGGCAACTACTGTAGTTGCGAAGTCAGATAAATGTGGTGTAGAGTGCGCCACTTACTGGGAGTTAGCAGCATGATAAACGCTCTGCTGTGAGAAATACGCAACTATTTCAGTAGAACATCAGTATGGTGCATATATAAACGTTTTAAGCAAAGTAAACAGTCGGTAGTATAAAGAAAGAATGTATAAAAGATGCAAAATGAATAAAATATTTTTTATAAAAATGACTACGACAGTACGTAGCATAAAATGAATAACGTGGTTAATTACAAATACATGCCGAGAATAAAAAAAGTACTATAGTAGGATTTTATCAATATCTTATAATAAAGAAAAGGGGGAAACCATGGTTTGCTTAAAACCTGCAAACAGAATTTCAAATACAGAGCCGTCTGGCATGATAAAAGTAAGCAGGTACAGAGGCCATAAAGAAAAGGGGGAAACAACGTTTCCAAGATGGAAGTGAACGGAAACATGAACCAAAGCATCATGTAGTAACGGGCAGTGACTTAAAGGCGTTATTGGAGCTTTTGCTTCTTAACTATAGTCGTTCGTTTACAATAGGGTCATCGTTACTGACCACATGTCTAAAGATCTCAAGTTATTCCCACCCTTTCTTCTCTCTGTGCAGAATCGTCATTTCATCTACTCCATTTGGATTGTGTCCCGATACTAATAAATGCTCCGCGAAAGTAGAATTATAAACATTAGCAACTTTCTTCCCTAGCAAATGTTCGGTATATTCCATGTTAAAAGCTCCACCATTTCCCGATATAAAATATCGGTCACATACCGAAAATACTTTTGTAAAGATTTATTTGGAGTTTTTAAATGATGGATTAATCTTTTCTGTGTGTAAACGGCTATTTGTGGAAAAAACAATCGTGCGTCTATATTTCTTAACTAAGAGACGCTGAGTCCTATATGATACATTGCCTAAATAAAGTACTGAAGTACTTCTTCATTTATCATTATCCGCAATCGGGTTTGTGAATTGTGAAAAGTGAAATAATTAAAATGACTGTACTCTTGTCTCTATGCTAGTGTTAAATAAATGCATACGTTTTGTATAAGATCTTCTGTGAAACGATTAAAAAGCCAGATACCGTACGATGCAGTCGAAAATTCATTATAAACTGCATCGTTCGTATTTTTCTCGGTAGTTGGCAGAATGACAGGTGTGCATTTTTGTACTGCCGACTCCAGAAAGTTGACGAGTTATTAGTTAAATACGTCTGCGGTCTTTCCAGTAGCGATTTTTTACTTTGCCAGTTCATCACGACTTCAGTTGTTGTGCGGAGACCTTCTCTGCCGTGTCTGCACACCACAAACGGGTATCTACAGGGTGTTTCAAAAATGACCGGTATATTTGAAACGGCAATAAAAACTAAACGAGCAGCGATAGAAATACACCGTTTGTTGCAATATGCTTGGGACAACAGTACATTTTCAGGCGGACAAACTTTCGAAATTACAGTAGTTACAATTTTCAACAACAGATGGCGCTGCAAGTGATGTGAAAGATATAGAAGACAACGCAGTCTGTGGGTGCGCCATTCTGTAGGTCGTCTTTCTGCTGTAAGCGTGTGCTGTTCACAACGTGCAAGTGTGTTGTATACAACATGGTTTATTCTTTAGAACAGAGGATTTTTCTGGTGTTGGAATTCCACCGCCTAGAACACAGTGTTGTTGCAACAAGACGAAGTTTTCAACGGAGGTTTAATGTAACCAAAGGACCGAAAAGCGATACAATAAAGGATCTGTTTGAAAAATTTCAACGGACTGGGAACGTGACGGATGAACGTGCTGGAAAGGTAGGGCGACCGCGTACGGCAACCACAGAGGGCAACGCGCAGCTAGTGCAGCAGGTGATCCAACAGTGGCCTCGGGTTTCCGTTCGCCGTGTTGCAGCTGCGGTCCAAATGACGCCAACGTCCACGTATCGTCTCATGCGCCAGAGTTTACACCTCTATCCATACAAAATTCAAACGCGGCAACCCCTCAGCGCCGCTACCATTGCTGCACGAGAGACATTCGCTAACGATATAGTGCACAGGATTGATGACGGCGATATGCATGTGGGCAGCATTTGGTTTACTGACGAAGCTTATTTTTACCTGGACGGCTTCGTCAATAAACAGAACTGGCGCATATGGGGAACCGAAAAGCCCCATGTTGCAGTACCATCGTCCGTGCATCCTCAAAAAGTACTGGTCTGGGCCGCCATTTCTTCCAAAGGAATCATTGGCCCATTTTTCAGATCCGAAACGATTACTGCATCACGCTATCTGGACATTCTTCGTGAATTTGTGGCGGTACAAACTGCCTTAGACGACACTGCGAACACCTCGTGGTTTATGCAAGATGGTGCCCGGCCACATCGCACGGCCGACGTCTTTAATTTCCTGAATGAATATTTCGATGATCGTGTGATTGCTTTGGGCTGTCCGAAACATACAGGAGGCGGCGTGGATTGGCCTCCGTATTCGCCAGACATGAACCCCTGTGACTTCTTTCTGTGGGGACACTTGAAAGACCAGGTGTACCGCCAGAATCCAGAAACAAATGGTTCAAATGGCTCTGAGCACTATGGGACTCAACTGCTGAGGTCATTAGTCCCCTAGAACTTAGAACTAGTTAAACCTAACTAACCTAAGGACACCACAAACATCCATGCCCGAGGCAGGATTCGAACCTGCGACCGTAGCGGTCTTGCGGTTCCAGACTGCAGCGCCTTTAACCGGCCAATCCAGAAACAATTAAACAGCTGAAGCAGTACACCTCATCTGCATGTGAAGCCATTCCGCCAGACACGTTGTCAAAGGTTTCGGGTAATTTCATTCAGAGACTACGCCATATTATTGCTACGCATGGTGGATATGTGGAAAATATCGTACTATAGAGTTTCCCAGACCGCAGCGCCATCTGTTGTTGAAAATTGTAACTACTGTAATTTCGAAAGTTTGTCTGCCTGAAAATGTACTGTTGTCGCAAGCATATTGCAACAAACGGTGTATTTCTATCGCTGCTCGTTTAGTTTTTATTGCCGTTTCAAATATTCCGGTCAGTTTTGAAACACCTTGTACATCTACATCATACTCCGCAAGCCACCTAATGGTGTTCAGCGGAGGGTACCTTCGGTATATCAGCATAATTTAGCTCATGTCTGTTGTGTATGATATCAGAATGAAATAACTTCTGTTCGTTGTCTGCACTATGTTCAACGTGTAAACTTGTGAAAGTTGTATATAACAAAATTCAGAACAAAATTGCAGATAGACGTTTCTGGTGTGTTGACATCACAGTGGACGTCTTCAGATAAGAACTGAAGCACTGAAGATGAAGCTGAGATTAGAAATGTAAATTAGCGAAGTAAAAAAAAAAGTAACTATTGGAAAGACAGCAGACGGCAGCAAACT
Source organism: Schistocerca nitens (assembly GCF_023898315.1). Lineage (NCBI taxonomy): Eukaryota > Metazoa > Arthropoda > Insecta > Orthoptera > Acrididae > Schistocerca > Schistocerca nitens. The sequence goes on along the minus strand of NC_064625.1, from coordinate 88,387,195 downwards.
AGTGCACACCAGTCACTCAGCCAACTAGAGTGAAACAAACGTACTTATGAGGCAGTTTTAATGAAGGACCGTCGTTACTGTACACATCATGTTGTTTAAAAACACTACAGTGCTGTAGTTCATGTACTCGCACCGTAAATAAGGAAATATTGTTGTAATTACTGTTATACTAACTTACATTCTCCATAGACGAATAGCATTTCTACCTTATCATCGTTCGTGTACATTTTATTCACACAAGACTTTAAATGAAGACGGTTCATTGAATGACCGGTCTGCATTCTCCTCATGTTTCCATCCGTTTAAGCTTCAGTAAGTGGACTTGGTATGCTATTTCGTGTGATTGTACTATGTGTTAGTACACGATAGTAAAAGGCAATTTTACGTTGCGGATTTAATAACGTCATGTTCACGTGAATGGCGCACTTTGATACGCTTTGATACTGGTCTTGAGGAGAGAAAGTTGGTTACTGCAGTTCGTATCTTGTAAACGGACAAAGCTACAAGAAAAGGAAATGCCGTTTAATTCCTAACTGATAGCTAAAGAACGTTTGCTTGACAAATCTTAACTGTTTTCCTATCTGAAGCAAGGAAAACAAGGTCATCTGCCACCCATTTTTAAACCACCCACACGTGTTCCTACAAGGATATGAGCACTGCTCATGCCCAAACAGAAAATATGATTCATGGATAACTCAATCTGTAATAAGGAGGTGGTAAAGCTACCACAGTGCGCAACAACGGATGAAGTTACTCGGTCGTGATACCAATACTGAATCTATAGTGAAAACTCTGAACTCTATACTACAGAAACTCAAAGTAGGATGAGGTGCACGTTTACCCGTACGCCCACCTAGCTCAAGTTACGTAGGTCACTAGCAATCACCTACCATCACCTAATAACCTGAGAGTATAAATCCTGTTGGCGAGAATTATTAACTGCAAATATGCCGTCTCCCCCGCCGGATTATCTTGAAGTGCTGCATCAGTATCAAAATTACCTTAACTGCTGATAATCACTTAAAGAAAAAAATGACTTCTAAGAGAACACGCACCTGTAATGTCACACTTAAGCAAAGTCAGCCATAGTTGTGTATATCTGCAGATGCAGATCCATCTACATACATACTGTGCAAGCCACTGTACAGTGCGCGGCGGAGACTACCCTGTACCAGCACTAGATATTTCCTATCCTGTCCCACTCTGAAAGAGACCCGGGAAAAAACGATTATACATGCCTCCGCATGAGCCCTAATTTCTCGTATCTTATCTACATCTACATCTACATTTATACTCCGCAAGCCACCCAACGGTGTGTGGCGGAGGGCACCCTACATGCCACTGTCATTACCTCCATTTCCTGTTCCACTCGCGTATGGTTCGCGGGAAGAACGACTGTCTGAAAGCCTCCGTGCGCGCTCTAATCTCTCTAATTTTACATTCGTGATCTCCTCGGGAGGTATAAGTAGGGGGAAGCAATATATTCGATACCTCATCCAGGAACGCACCCTCTCGAAACCTGGACAGCAAGCTACACCGCGATGCAGAGCGCCTCTCTTGCAGAGTCTGCCACTTGAGTGTATTAAACATCTCCGTAACGCTATCACGGTTACCAAATAACCCTGTGACGAAACGCGCCGCTCTTCTTTGGATCTTCTCTATCTCCTCCGTCAACCCGATCTGATACGGATCCCACACTGATGAGCAATACTCAAGTATAGGTCGAACGAGTGTTTTGTAAGCCACCTCCTTTGTTGATGGACTACATTTTCTAAGCACTCTCCCAATGAATCTCAACCTGGTACCCGCCTTACCAACAATTAATTTTATATGATCATTCCACTTCAAATCGTACCGCACGCATACTCCCAGATATTTTACAGAAGTAACTGCTACCAGTGTTTGTTCCGCTATCATATAATCATACAATAAAGGATCCTTCTTTCTGTGTATTCGCAATACATTACATTTGTCTATGTTAAGGGACAGTTGCCACTCCCTGCACCAAGTGCCTATCCGCTGCAGATCTTCCTGGTCCTTACGTGAAACGTACGTTGGCGCCGGTAGAATCGTTCTGCGGTCAGTTTCAAATGCCGGCGCTCTAAATTATCTCAGTAGCGTTCCTCGAAAAGAACGTCGTCTTTCCTTCAGGAATTCCCATTTGAGTTCCTGTGGTATCTCCCTAATACTTACGTGTTGTTCGAATCTCTTGATAACAAATCAAGCAACCCGTCTCTGAATTGCTTCAGTGTCTTCCTTTAATCCGACCTAGTGCGGATCCCAGACGTTCGAACAGTACTCAAGAACTGGTCGCATTAGCATCCAATATCCAATCTTCTTTTATAGATGAACCACACCTTGCTAAAATTCCCCAAATTAACTGAACTGGACCAGTCGCCTTCCCTACCACTGTTTCTACATGCTCGTCCCATTTCATATCGCTTCACAATGTTGCGCCCTGGAATTTTAACGACGTGGCAGTGTCAAGCAGGGCACTACTGATGCTGTATCCAAACAGTATACATTTCTATTCCTCCTTAATTTGCATTAACTTACATTTCTCTACATTTACGGCTGGGTGCCAACCAGAAATTTTGTCTAAGTCACCTCGTATCCTCCTAGAATAACTCAAATCCGACCCCTTCTCGTACACCACAGTATCATCAGCAATCAACCACAGGTTTTCGCCCACCCTCTCCGTGAGATCACTATCTACATAGGAAACAATAGCGGCCCATTGCACTTCCCTGGGGATCTCATGACGGTACCCTTGTCTCTGATGAACACTTCTCGAGTACACGCTGCGTTCTCTTATGTACGACGTCTACGAGCCATTCACATTTCTGGGAACCTAATCCCTATCCTCGTACCTTCGTGAACGACCTGCAGTGTAAGATAATGAATTTGAATAGAAATGATAATTATATCGAAACCATTAGCTTCAAATGGTTCAAATGGCTCTGAGCACTATGGGACTCAACTGCTGAGGTCATTAGTCCCCTAGAACTTAGAACTAGTTAAACCTAACTAACCTAAGGACATCACAAACATCCATGCCCGAGGCAGGATTCGAACCTGCGACCGTAGCGGGTCTTGCGGTTCCAGACTGCAGCGCCTTTAACCGCACGGCCACTTCGGCCGGCTGAAACCATTAGCTGCCGACAGTTGTTGATATACATCACTGGGGACAGCTGAAAATGTGTGCCCCAGCTGGGACTCGAACCCGGGATCTCCTGCTTACATGGCAGACGCTCTATCCATCTGAGCCACCGAGGGCACAGAGAATAGTGCGAATTCAGGAACTTATCACTTACACGCCCCCCGCGAGACCCACATTCCCAACTGTCCACAACCCACATTCGTAGTACTCCTCATAGATAGTTGCCCATTGAATAGTGTAATTAAATCGATATCCCGTATAACTGACAAGGAAGTTTACAACTCACAAGGGAACCTCCCCATCGCACCCCCCTCACATTTAGTTATAAGTTGGCACAGTGGATAGGCCTTGATAAACTGAACACAGATCAATTGAGAAAACAGGAAGAAGTTGCGTGGAACTGTGAAAAAATAAGCAAAATATACAAACTGAGTAGTCCATGGGCCACATAGGCAACATCATGGAGAATGTGAGCTCAGGAGCGCCGTGGTCTCGTGGTAGCGTGAGCAGCTGCAGAACGAAAGGTCCTTGGTTCAAGTCTTCCCTCCAGTGAGAATTTTACTTTCTTTATTTTTATATCGTTATTATCTGTCCGTTCGTTCATTGACGTCTCTGTTCACTGTAATAAGTTTAGTGTCTGTGTCTTGCGACCACATCGCAAAACCGTGCGATTAGTAGACGAAAGGACGTGCCTCTCCAATGGGAACCGAAAACATTTGATCGCAAGGTCATAGGTCAACCGATTCCTCCACAGGAAAACACATCTGATATATTCTATACGACACTGGTAACGGCATGTGCGTCACATGACAGGATTATGTTGTCGACCCACCTAACTTGTACACTTGGCGAATGGGTAAAAAGATTCTTCTACCTTGCCCGATTTAGGTTTTCTTGTGGAAGTGATAATCACTCACAAAAAAGTGATGAAAACACAATAGTTTGTCACATAAACTGAAAATAAAATTAAACTTTTCACTCGATGGAGGATTTGAACCAATGACCTCTCGTTCCGCAGCTGCTCACGGTACCAAGAGACCACGGCGCTCCTGTGTTCTTAGTGTGCTTGATATCGCCTATCTTCCCATGAACTACTCAGTCTGTATATTTTGCTTATTTTTCCACAGTTCCACACAACTTCTTCCTGTTTTCTCAATTGATCTGTGTTCAGTTTTTCAAGGCCTATCCACTATGCCAACTTATAACTAAATCTGAGGGGGGTGCGATGGGGAGGTTCCCTTGTCAGAACTGATTCGTGTGAATATACATTACATTGAGGTGACAACAATCATGGAATACCTCCAAATATCGTGTCGGGCCTCCTTTTGCCCGATGCCGTGGTAGGATGGACTCAACGATTCGCTTGAAGTCAGCCGCAGAAATGCTGAACCATGCTGCTTCTATACCCTTTCATAATTGCCAAAGTGTTGGCAGAGCAAGATTTCATGCACGAGCTGACCTCTCGATTATTACCATTAATGTTCGATGGGATTAACGTCGGACCATTTGAATAGCCAAATCATTCGCTACAACGGAATGAGATTTTCACTCTGTAGCGGAGTGTGCGCGATATGAAACTTCCTGGCAGACTAAAACTGTGTGCCGTACCGAAACTCGAACTCGGGAACTTTGCCTTTCGCGGGTAAGTGCTCTACCGACTGAGCTACCCAAGCACGACTCGCGACCAGTCCTCACTACTTGAAAATTGCCAGTACCTCGTCTCCTATCTTCCAGGAGTGCTAGTTCTGCAAGGTTCTCACAAGAGCTCCTATGAAGTTTGGAAGGTATGAGTCATGGTACTGGCAGATTTGAAGCTGTGAGAACGCATCGCGAGTTGTGCTTGGGCAGCTCAGTCGGTGGAGCACTTACCCGCCAAAGGCAAAAGTCCCAAGTTCGAGGCTCGGTAGGGCACAGAGTTTTAGTCTGCCAGGAAGTTTCATTCGCTACAATGTTTTTCAAACCAGTTACGAACGACTGTTACCCTGTGACATAGCGCACTGTCATCCCAAAAAATTAAGTCCATCGATTGCAGCAAATAGTTTCCAAGTAACACCCTCCGTCTTCAGGCCACGAGTGTCGTACCGGGACCATCCGACCGCCGTGTCATCCTCAGTGGAGGATGCGGATAGGAGGGGCGTGGGGTCAGCACACCGCTCTCCCGGTCGTTATGATGGTATTCTTGATCGAAGCCGCTACTATTCGCTCGAGTAGCTCCTCAATTGGCATCAAGAGGCTGACCACGCCCGACAGCGCTTATCTTCGGTGATCTCATGGGAACCGGTGTATCCACTACGGCAAGGCCGTTGCCTAAATAGTTTCAGATTAGCAGTCAACGAACGGTTCAGTTGGACCAGATGACCCACTAGATTCCATGTAAACAGAGAGCCCAGCGTTATGGACGCACCGCCAGATTGCACAGTGCTTTGCTGACAATTTGGGTCCAAGGCTTTGTGGAGTATGTGCCACACTCGATCCCTACCATCAGCTCTTACCGACTGTACTCGGGATTCATCTGACCAGGTCCTGGTTTTCCAGTCGTCTAGGATCCAACAGATAAGAATCCACGAGAGGCGCTGAAGTCGTGCTGTTAGCAAAGGCACTCAGGTTGGTCGTCTGCAGCCATAGCTCAATAACGACAGGTTTCGCAGCACTGTGCTAACGAATACTTCCGTCGCAAGTCCCACATTGATTTCTGACGTTACTTCATGCAGTGTTGCTTGTCTGTCAGGACTGGCAACTCTAGGCAAACGTCACTGCTCTCGGTCGTTAAATGAAGGCCGTCGGCGAGGGGTAATGCCTGAAATTTCGTATTCTCGGCTTGCACTTGAAACTGTGGATCTCGGAATATAGAATTCCCTGACCATTTCCGAAATGTAGTATCCCATTCATCTAACTCGAACTAGCATTGCGCGTTCAGACTCTCTTGACTCCCATCATCGGGCCATTACCACGATGGCAACCTTTTCAAATGAACCACCTGAGCAGAAATGACAGCACCGCCCATTTATACCTTGTGTATGCGATACTACTGCTATTTGTATAAGTACACATCGCTACACCATATGACTGAGTGTATTGCTTTTACATTCCAACTTCGCGACCTCAAGATTTCGTCCGAGGTCGAAGCAAACACCTTTGGTGAAATACATTGAAGTACCAAAGAAATCGATACGGTCGCAGGTTCGAATCCTGCCTCGGGCATGGAGGTGTGTGATGTCCTTAGGTTAGTTAGGTTTAAGTAGTTCTAAGTTCTAGGGGACTGATGACCTTAGAAGTTAAGTCCCGTAGTGCTCAGAGTCATTTTTGAACCAAAGAAATTGGTACACCTACCCGCAAGCACACGGGTGGAACTACCCAAGTGAAATGAAATGTCGTGTGGCTAGGGCCTCCCGTCGGGTAGACTGGTCACCAGGTGCAAGTCTTTTGATCTGACGCCACTTCGGTGACTTGAGCGTCGATTTGGATAAGATGATGATGATGATAAAGAGAACACAACACCCAGTCTCTGAACGGAGAAAACCTCCGACACAGCCGGGACTCGAACCCAGGCCCATTGGCATCACAGTCCATCGCACTGGCCACTGAGCTATGGGGGCGGACACTGCCCCAGTGCAGCAACACGACGTGGCATGGACTCGACTAATGTCTGAAGTAGTGCTGGCGGAAATTAACACCATCAATCCCGCAGGTCTGTCCATAAATCCGTAAGAGTAAGACAGGGTTTAGATGTCTTCTCAACAGCACATTGCAACGCATCTCAGATATGCTCAGTAATCTTTATGTCTCGTGGGTTTGGTGGCAAACGGAAGTCTTTAAACTCATAAGAGTGTTACTGGAGCCAATCTATAGCAATTCTGGACGTGTGGGGTGTCGCATTGTCCTGCTGGAATTGGCCAGGTCAATCGGGATACACGACGGACAGCAATGGACATGAGTGGATGCAGGTGATCAGACAGATGCTTACATACGTGTCATCTGTCAGAGTCGTATCTAGATGACTAGTGGTATCAGGGGTCCCATATCACTCCAACTGCACACACCTCACACCATTACAGAGCCCCCATCAGCTTGAACAGTCCCCTGGTGACATGCAGGGTCGACGGGGTTGGGGGTTGTTTGGGGAAGGAGACCAGACAGCGAGGTCATCAGTCTCATCGGATTAGGGAAGGAAGTCGGCCGTGCCCTTTCTGAGGAACCATCCCGGCATTTGCCTGAAGTGATTTAGGGAAATCACGGAAAACCTAAGTCAGGATGGCCGGACGTGGGATTGAACCGTCGTCCTCCCGAATGCGAGTCCAGTGTCTAACCACTGCGCCACCTCGCTCGGTCAGGGTCGACGGATTCATGAGGTTGCCTCCATACCCGTACACGTCCATCCACTCGAAACAATTTGAATCGAGACTCCTCCGACCAGGCAACATCTTTCCAGTGATCAACAGTCAAATGTCGGTGTTAACGGGCCAGGGCGAGGCGTAAAGCATTGTGTCCTGCAGTCATGAAGGGTACAAGTGTGGGCCTTCGGCTCCGAAAGCCCATATCGCTGATGTTTCGTTGAATGGTTTGCACGCTGACACTTGTTGATGGCTCAGAACTGAAATCAGCAGCAATTTGCGGAAGGATTGCATGTCTGTAACATTGAACGATTCTCTTCACTCGTCATTGGTCCCGTTCTTGCGAGGATCTTTTCCGGCCGCAGCGATGTAGGAGATTTGATGTTTTACCGGATTCCTGATATTCACAGTACGCTCATGAAATGGTCGTACGGCAAAATCCCCACTTCTTTGCTACCTCGTAGATGCTGTGTCCCATTGCTCGTGCACCGACTATAACGACACGTTCAAACTCAATTAATCTTGATAACGTGCCACTGTAGCAGCGGTAACCGATCTAACAACTGCGCCAGACACTTGTTGTCTTATACAGCCGTTGCCGACGGCAGTGCCGTCTTCTGCCTGTTTACATATCTCAGTATTTGAATACGCACGCTTATACCAGTTTCCTTGGAGATTCAGTTTGCCTGACTCCTTTCTCAGTTCTGAACTTTTCACTCTCTTCACCTAACTGCCTCACGCTCTCAGTAAGAGGGTATGCATGTTCTCCACGGACTCGCGCAGGACCTGAGCATGTGGTGTGATGTGCGTGCTCTGCTCCCAAACACCGGGCCACGAGGGAAGGGAGACTTGACAAATGGCCGCCCTTGTACAGCTGAGGAGCGCGCCTGATGGCCGCCATCAAACTTAGCTCGTCCTCACTCGCCCCGGCGCGGTCGCCACTCTTCTTCATCAGCCCCCGGCGCCTCCAGCCGGGACACGTTGCCGGGCCCGAGGTCAGAACGCGTGACCTCCGAACTCCAGAGGGCCGCTTCGAATCTTCGGTCAACCCGCCTGACTGATAGCTCGCCGAGGAGGCTCTTCATTAACACGGCGTAAATCACGCACTGGACCGCAGGCTGCGTCTCGTCCTTTAATCGGCGCGGACCGGAATACATGCTTAGGTTGGCCACGTATTTGGGACGCTTCGTGGCTTTTCTGTATCATGATGACCAACTCGTAAGTGGAAGGAACGTGTGTGAACCTTCGCATTCACACAAAGCAATGAATAATAGACACCATGATGTTGATGTTGTGCTTTGAGTCCGTGACTGGTTGGATGCAGCTGTTCACATTCATCTGTCCAACACAAGTATCTCCTAAATCTACATCCACATACACTGAGATGAGATGAGTTAAATTCAGCCCAGTCGTCAAATATGGTGTGTCTAGGAAACCTGTTTTCACGGATCGCTAGACAACATTCAAACAAATCGTAATAAAGGGTTTTATTGTAAATGAAAAAATACAGTACTTAACTTTGTGTTACGCAGATGTGTCACAGGCAATGAGCGTAGACAAAATAACAAATCTGAATGAGATTTTGAGCCGGCCGAGGTGGCCGAGCGGTTCAAGGCGCTACAGTCTGCAACCACGAGAACGCAACGGTCGCTGGTTCGAATCCTGCAGGCACTGCGCTAGCTGGTGGTGATTCCGTAATGGTCAGTCCTGTGTCTGTATGTTCGCGGAAATAGAATGGTTCTGCAAATGCTGGTCCGCAAAAATCGTCCTGCAGTCAGCCAAAAGTGTCGATCCTCTAAATTTTCTCAACAGCGCATCGTGAAAAGAACGTCGCCTTCGCTCTGGGGAATCGCATTTGTAATAAATATATATTTTATTACGAATGCCGTACATAACGGAAAATTAACAAAGAAAATCTTGGCCTCCACAAATCTCTTTGGAGACAACAATACCCTCACTCTTTCGTTAGTTTATATTTTGTAAAGTACACTACTGGTCATTAAAATTGCTACACCACGAAGATGAAGTGCTACAGACGCGAAATTTAACCGACAGGAAGAAGATGCTGTGATATGCAAATGATTAACTTTTCAGAGCATTCACACAAGGTTGGCGTCGGTGGCGACACCTACAACATGATGACATGAGGAAAGTTTCCAACCGATTTCTCATACACATACAGCAGTTGACCGGCGTTGCCTGGTGAAACGTTGTTGTGATGCCTCGTGTAAGGAGGAGAAATGCGTACCATCACGTTTCCCACTTGATAAAGGTCGGATTGTAGCCTATCGCGATTGCGGTTTATCGTATCGCGACATTGCTGCTCGTGTTGGTCGAGACCCAATGAGTGTTAGCAGAATATGGAATCGGTGGGTTCAGGAGGGTAATACGGAACGCCGTGCTGGATCCCAACGGCCTCGTATCACTAGCAATCGAGATGACAGGCATCTTATCCTCATGGCTGTAACGGATCGTGCAGCCACGTCTCGATCCCTGAGTCAACAGATTGCGACGTTTGCAAGACAGCAACCATCTGCACGAACAGTTCGACGACGTTTGCAACAGCATGGACTATCAGCTCGGGGACCATGTCTGCAGTTACCTTTGACGCTGCATCACAGACAGGAGCGCCTGCGATAGTGTACGCAACGTCATTTGTTCGGATGAATCCATGTTCAGTTTACAGTATCATGATGGTCGCATCCGTGTTTGGCGACATCGCGGTGAACGCACATTGGAAGCGTGTATTCGTCATCGTCATACTGGAGTGTCAGGTATGGGGTGCCATCGCTTACACGTCTCGGTCACCTCTTGTTCGCACTGACGGCACTTTGAACAGTGGACGTTACATTTCAGATGTGTTACGACCCGTGGCTCTACCCTTCATTCGATCCCTGCGCAACCATACATTTCAGCAGGATAATGCACGTCCGCATGTTGCAGGTCCTGTACGGGCCTTTCTGGATACAGAAAATGTTCGACTCCTGTCCTGGCCAGCACATTCTCCAGGTCTCTCAGCAATTGAAAATGTCTGGTCAATGGTGGCCGAGCAACTGGCTCGTCACAATACGCCAGTCACTACTCTTGATTAACTGTGGTATCGTGTTGAAGCTGCATAGGCAGCTATACCTGTACTCGCCATCCAAGCTTTATTTGACTCCCTGCCCAGGCGTATGAAGGCCGCTATTACGGCCGAAGGTGGTTGTTCTGGGTACTGATTTCTCAGGATCTATGCACCCAAATTGCGTGAATATGTAATCACATGTCAGTTCTAGTATAATATATTTGTTCAATGAATACCCGTTTAGTATCTACATTTCTTTTTGGTGTAGCAATTTTAATGGCCAGTAGTGTATGTGGGAGTCGTGATATGTGGATAAGTGCCTGTTTCACTTGACATTTAACGATCCTGAAAAGCATACATTATGTTTGCCAGAGCAGTGCCTGCCACGAGAGTAAAAACAGTGAGTAATACCATCAAATTAATTTTACAGTTTTAATATTCTTCCCACATACAGTGCTCACTTTTTTGTCTCTATGTTTGCCACAGATGCACGACCCCCACAATGGTTCAAATGGCTCTAAGCACTATGGGACTTAACATATGAGGTCATCAGTCACCTACACTTAGAACTACTTAAGCCTAACTAACCTAAGGACATCACACACATCCATGCCCGAGGCAGATTCAAACCTGCGACCATAGCAGCAGCGCGGTTCCGGACTGAAGCGCCTAGAACCACTCGGCCACAACGGCCGGTACCCCCGCAGTATTCCAAACTAAACTATCTGATGATGAATCTCCAGGCGATTCAAAACCGGCCATGAATAACTAAAAATTGAAGAAAAAACGGCGATTGGTTGCAGTAATTCCTTAAACCTCTAATCGCATTTGAGTTTACGAATCATTTCAGTGATAGCCGTCGGTTGAGCGAGTCTACCGGTAAGGAATCTGGTAGCACGCTTCTGAATTTCTTCAGTGTGTTCCTTCAATCTGACGTGGTGGGGATCCCAAACACTCAATCATTAACAAACTGCCTATTGGCTTCTGTCTCGGGTTCTTCGGCCGACGTTCATCTAATGATTTTTCTGACGTTTCGCCAGCACGAGTGGCTGGCATTGTCAAAGCTTCACCCTCCATTGCCGGTGGTTCACCACCGGCAATGGAGGGTGAAGCTTTGACAATGCCAGCCACTCGTGCTGGCGAAACGTCAGAAAAATCATTAGATGAACGTCGGCCGAAGAACCCGAGACAGAAGCCAATAGGCAGTTTGTCAACAAGTGGCCACGAAAGCCTCAACAATTTTGTACTCAATCATTACTCAAGAACAGGTCGGAGCATTGCTCTTTACGTGGTGCCATTTATAGATGGTGCGCACTTTGTTAGTTCTCTTGATGAACGGAACCCTACCACTCGGCTTGCATACTACCTTCATCAGGAACTCGTTCCATATCTAGATATTTAATCGACATGACTGTACCAAGCATCATACCACTAATACTGTATTCGAAAACTATAGAAGCATTTATCATATTTATTTGTATTAACGTAAGTTATCCACGTTTAGAGCAAGCTGCCATTCACCATAATAGACAGAAATTCTATTCGAGTCATCCTGTATCGTCCCACAACCACTCAAGTACGACGCATCTACATCTACATCTACATCTACATCTACACCCATACTCCGCAAGCCACCTGACGGTGTGTGGTGGAGGGTACCTTGAGTACCTCTATCGGTTCTCCCATATATTCCAGTCTCGTATTGTTCGTGGAAAGAAAGATTGTCGGTATGCCTCTGTTTGGGTTCTGATCTCTCTGACTTTATCCTCATTGTCTCTTCGCGAGGTATACGTAGGATGGAGCAACACATTGCTTGACTCCTCGGTGAAGGTGTGTTCTCGAAACTTCAACAAAAGACCGTACCGAGCTACTGAGCGTCTCTCTTGCAGAGTCTTCCACTGGAGTTTATCTATCATCTCCGTAACGCTTTCGCGATTATTAAATGATCCTGTAACGAAGCCAGCTGCTCTCCGTTGGATCTTCTCTATCTCTTCTATCAACCCTATCTGGTACGCATTCCACACCGATGAGCAGTATTCAAGCAGTGGGCGAACAAATGTACTGTAACCTACATCCTTTGTTTTTGGACTGCATTTCCTTAGGATTCCCCCAATTAATCTCAGTCTGGCATCTGCTTTACCGACGATTAATTTTTTATGGTCATTCCATTTTAAATCACTTCCTATGCCTACTCCCAGATAATTTATGGAATTAACTGCTTCCATTTGCTGACCTGCTATATTGTAGCTAAATGATAAAGGATCTTTCTTTCTATGTATTCGCAGCACATTACACTTGTCTACATTGAGATTCAATTGCCATTCCCTGCACCATGCGTCAATTCGTTGCAGATTCTGCTGCATTTCAGTACAATTTTCCATTGTTACAACCTCTCGATTTACCACAGCATCATCCGCAAAAAGCCTCAGTGAACTTCCGACGTTATCCACAAGGTCATTTGTATATATTGTGAATAGCAACGGTCTTACGACACTCCCCTGCGGCACACCTGAAATCACTCTTACTTCGGAAGACTTCTCTCTGTACACTGCAGCACCAATTGCATACAGTCTCAGACTGGTGGAGACCCTATCAACCATATCAATTACGTACGAGAGTGCATCAAAAAGTAACCTCTCCTTTCTTACAAAAAATTTAATAATGAACATAAATCCGCGGAATTAGTATAGTTCGCGACTAAAACTCTCCTCTACATAAGACTACCGTTCAACACAGTCACCAAGCATGTGTGCAAATTTTCGCCATCATTTAAACCTGACATTTATGCCAGTTTCGAAAAATCCTAGATTTTTTCCCTTGTTGACCGTCGATCTTTAGACTCTCGCAACCTTATCCAAGTAATTGGATCTGGAGCAATGTAAACTCAGTGCACACAATTATTAGGCACCTATAGAGAAATCATTACAAGCCATATGCAATAAATATCCTGTAATTCCTCCACTTGACTCGATAACCGCCTGGGTTCGATTAAGAAGTGAGACCACAAAGTTGTGCTGGTACGTCGCATCCAGTTTAAGCCACTCGCTGATAATTCTGTCGCGCGGATCCTCCCGATGGCGGAGATGCCGATATCGGAGTTTTATCCGCTGTTCCAAGATGTCCCACAGATTTTCTATGTAGTTTAGGTCGGGTGATTTTGCACGCCAATCAAGGTGTAATAGGGTGGGTGAGTGTTCGCGATACGAGCCACATACGTGGTCTGTTCAAACAATTCCGAAACTTTGTCCATAAAATTTTTCTATACTTACGCTTTACATATTTTGCATGGTAATGAGTGCTATCGGCAGGGGATGTCAAATTGACTCCATATTTTTAGATTTCCAGAAGGCTTTCGACATCGTTCCTCACAAGCGTCTTCTAACCAAACTGCGTGCCTACGGAGTATCGCCTCATTTGTGCGACTGGATTCGTGATTTCCTGTCAGAAAGGTCACAGTTCGTAGTAATAGATGGAAAGTCATCGAGTAAAACAGAAGTAATATCCGACATTCCCGAAGGAAGTGTTATAGGCCCTCTATTGTTCCTGATCTATATTAACGACATACGAGACAATCTGAGTAGCCGTCTTAGATTGTTTGCAGATGATGCTGTCATTTACCGTCTTGTAAAGTCATCAGATGAGCAAAACGAATTGCAAAATGGTTTACATAAGATATCTGTATGGTGCGAAAAGTGGCAATTGATCCTGAATAAGGAAAAGTGTGAAGTTATTCACATGAGTACTAAAAGAAACCAGTTAAATGTCGATTACGCGGTAGGTCACACAAATCTGAAGGCTGTAAATTCGACTAAATACTTAGGGACTACAATTACAAATAACCTAAGTTGGAATGATCACATAGATAATGTTGTGGGTAGAGCAAGCCAAAGACTGCGATTCATTGACAGAACGCTTAGAAGGAGCAACAGATCTACCAAAGAGACTGCTTACACTACATTTGTCCACCCTGTTCTGGAGTACTGCTGTGCGGTCTGGGATCCGCATCAGGTGGGACTGACGGATGACATCGAAATAGTATACAGAAGGGCAGCTCGTTTTGTATTATCGCGAAATAGGGGAGATAGTGTCACAGACATGAACGTGAATTGGAGTGGCAATAATTAAAGGTGTTTTTCGTGCTACGGGATCTTCTCATGAAATTTCAATCACCAGTTATCTCCTCCGAAGGCAAAAACATTCAGTTGGCTCCCACCTATATAGGGAGAAATGATCATCACGATAAAATATGAGAGATCAGGGCTCGCACAGAGAAATTTTGTGCTCGTTCTTCCCGCACGCAGTTCGATAGTGGAACGGTAGAGACACAGCTTGAAGGTGGTTCACTGAACCCTCTGCCAGATAGTTAATTCTGAATAGTAGAGTAATCACGTAGATGTAGATGCAGAAGGTGGGTGATAGTATTGTTTGACAATGTTCTAACAGTAGGTCATGGAAACTCTTTTCTCCATTTAGTCGTACCATTTCTTTCCAGATAAAAAGTACCACTGTTCTCATAGTTTTCATCTGCTTCCTGCTCTGAAGATGTGTTGTGATCACACAATAACAGCATCCTCTTCATCTCCATTGCAGGAGCAGTTGGCCCCTCATCAAGGACGTCATCAATCAATGCTCCCACTTCGTCCCCTTTTGACCCATAACAATCCATGTATAACAATATTTGATATTAATTATAGATCAGATATCATATATTATGCAAAATATGCACGAAAGTACGGTGAAATAGCTACGTTGAATTTTTATTCTTATCGGACGAGAGTAGTGTTTCGGGATGTCACAAACTCCAGTATGCTTGTTGCAGCAGCATCTCACGTAGTGCTGCTTTCAACTAAAGTTACAAAAACACACTCTTGTCGCTCTATTGTCTTTTCGTAGCAGCTACTAGGAATCACGAGGCTGTGTGACATCACGTCTAGCAATTAGCTATAGACATTGCCTGGTTGAGAAGTGTGTACGTCGCTATTGCAACTTGATTTGTCAACGAAAAAAGTCCCAAATTCCTCTGTGGAGCCGACGTTGGACTGTTTGCGTCTGGCTACTTCCATTAGTTGTTCAAATGGTTCTGAGCACTATGGGACTTAACATCTGAGGTCATCAGTCCCCTAGGCTTAGAACTACTTAAACCTAACTAACCTAAGGACATCACACATATCCACGTCCGAGACAGGATTCGAACCTGCGATCGTAGCAGCAGCGCGGATCCGGACTGAAGCGCCTCGAACCACTCGGCCACCGCGGCCGGCTACATTAGTTGTAACGCACAGGAAGACACTTTCAAGTTAAGCGCGGATGTGCCAAATCCATTCTTGGGGTTACAACAGGTTACCGTACCCCGTATAGCGATAACGTAAAAGGACGAAGCACAGAGGTTATGATGCGGTGACTGTGATGTGTTATCTTTGGAATGGTTGTTGTCGGCGTTTTTCAGTCATTTGATTGTAAAAAATGAAACGCGGGGAAATATTTTTTTTTACAGTTGCACCCGTGGAACAGTTGGCGCATCATACGTTTGGTTATATTATGTTATTGGTTGCCGCAGATATTGCGAGAAGGAAACAATTATGGCGACATCTGGTAGAGCTCTGACGTGGGGAAATAGTCAGGGGAGGAGAGAGACAGATGTTGCCAAGACGATAGTCGTGTGTGACTCATAGCGCGACAACCACTTTCCAACTGCCGATGCGTAACAAATTCCCGTCCAGTGGGTAGGTGCTGACTGCGAACACTAGAGGGTTCCAACCAATAATACTTCACTTATTACAAAAAAGTAATTCTGTTTCGGTGTCCGGATGTTTACAACTCTGCAACCCATCTCGATATTACGTGGCTGTAGTACACCCAACGTATCACCTTGTACGTGCATACAACCCATCAAACATTATTACACACCGATCAGTGGTACAGATATTTCAACAGCTAATATTCATTCCTTGTATCACATCGAATTAGGCTTCCTTCGAGATTCTCTTTACTGTCAACATAGGAACGTCAAGAGAGTGTAGAATTAGTAAAGTAGTGATGATATTGACTTACATATTGTAAAATGTTTTCGCACCGTTTCGACGAGTTTCCTACTCGTCATCTTCAGGCTAACTATCGGATAGACGTCTGGTTCTTTCTTTTATATCTGCTGGGGCACAGACTATTCTCTGGTCCAATCCGTTGTGCCGTCGGCAGAGGAGTCTGCTATCCAGCATCTATGAATGAACGGACTGGTTATTAAACCGACAATTCGCATGAAGATGATGAGTAGGAAACTTGTCGAAACGTTGCGACTACGCGGCACCATGACTCAGCTGATAACCAGAGAATATTTGTACAGTGGAGTTCACCGAAAATGCCTGTATTCCCAGGCAGCAGATATGTTTTGAATATTCCTGGCAGTATAAAACCACGTGGCAGACCGGGGCTCGAGAGCCGAATTTTGTCGTTTCCGTGCGGTTCTTTTTCTGGCTGACCAGTCTTCATATATACTCGTTTACGCCCGACTTCCTGCCACACAGCCACTCCTTACGCTCGCCAAAACACGTTTCTCGGGTGGAGCTTGGACTTGACTTTCCTCTTGAAATTTTCATTACAAATTAATGAAAACTGACATCACACAGCAATTTTGGTAATCGTTGATCTCTAGCAACTTATTTGCATATTTTGGAGCTGTGGATTCTGTAGCGAAATAAAATTTTTTTATCAGTTACAATTTTCTTTAACCTTGTACCATTGTGAACAGTGATCTGTCGGTGAAAACTAAAAAGTTTTGCAAAAAATAGTCTATAAGCCTAATACCTTACAATAAGCTACAATCATTAGATGAAACGAAATTCTTTAGAAAACAATGCTACTGGTAAAGTCAAATTCCAGTCGTTGTCTTTTAGACGGTCTTGTGTTATCGCGAATCTAGACCTTTTTTTTTTGTTTTGTTTTTGGAGGGACGAGGGAGGGAATTGTGTCCCACGGTGAACTAATTATGATACCGATACTTGGTAAATTTGCAAGTAGGTTTATTTTTATTTGTTTGTAACTGTTGTTGGAAAGGTATCTAGACAAGACTCACAAGTCGCCCACACAGCTTCGATTTTTCCAAAATTTCTGTCGCACTTCCTTTCTATCTTCTTTGTGTCTAGCACAGCCAGTTAGAACACAGCCCGTGGAAGGCAAGGTCCTGGGTTTGGCTCCCAATCCGACACTCTGTTTTACTCTGCCAGGAACTTTAGAAACAGCGAATATCTATTCTGAAACATTTTCTAGGGTCTTAAGTTTCGTGCTTGGCCAAGCGTCTACACCCTTTCGTGCTCGCGGGCTGAACGTAATTGTTACTTAAAGGTGTTGAATAAACAATAAAGTCAAATTTTACTTCTTTTGTTTTGCCAGCAGCATTGTTATAGACCAGCTTGTTGTGTAGTAGTTCAGGTACGTAAGGTATAATTTTATTTACAAAGAGCAGTATACTTTTTTTTTGAGTCTTCAAATGATTTAATGGCTATCCAAAAGAAATGTTTTGCAAATCATTATCAGTGCAGTTTATGGAAACATGGAAAATACCACTAAGGGTTGCAGAAGAACTAGGTTCGAATCCTGTGGTAAGCGGCTTTTGCAAGTGTTCTGTACTCGAAATATTATTCCAATCTGGAGTTATCTAAGTACTGTTTATCTTGTATCTGAGCGAAAACGCAGAAGGAGGCAGACAGATTTTGAATTTTGTTCACAAAAAGGGATGGCTGTGATAGTCATTTGCGACGTTTTCTAAGAAATATTGTTGGAGAAAAGTGTACTTCATCTCCTCAACAGAACACTGTAAAAAAAGGGGGGATCATTTACGTAAGCCTCCGTAGAAAGAGCTCGATTTATGTAGATGAAGATGAAATGGGAGTTATGATACTGCGTGAAGAGTTTGACAGAGCACTGAAAGACCTGAGTCGAAACAAGGCCCCCGGAGTAGACAACATTCCATTAGAACTTCTGACAGCCTTGGGAGAGCCAGTCCTGACAAAACTCTACCATCTGGTGAGCAAGATGTATGAGACAGGCGAAATACCCTCAGACTTCAAGAAAAATATAATAATTCCAATCCCAAAGAAAGCAGGTGTTGACAGATGTGAAAATTACCGAACTATCAGTTTAATAAGTCACAGCTGCAAAATGCTAACGCGAATTCTTCACAGACGAATGGAAAAAGTGGTAGAAGCCGACCTCGGGGAAGATCAGTTTGGATTCCGTAGAAATGTTGGAACACGTGAGGCAATACTGACCCTACGACTTATCTTAGAAGAAAGATTAAGGAAAGGCAAACCTACGTTTCTAGCGTTTGTAGAGAAAGCTTTCGACAATGTTGACTGGAATACTCTCTTTCAAATTCTGAAGGTGGCAGGGGTAAAATACAGGGAGCGAAAGGCTATTTACAATTTGTACAGAAACCAGATGGCAGTTATAAGAGTCGAGGGGCATGAAAGGGAAGCAGTGGTTGGGAAAGGAGTGAGACAGGGTTGTAGCCTCTCCCCGATGTTATTCAATCTGTATATTGAGCAAGCAGTAAAGGAAACAAAAGAAAAGTACGGAGTAGCTATTAAAATCCATGGAGAAGAAATAAAAACTTTGATGTTCGCCGATGACATTGTAATTCTGTCAGAGACAGCAAAGGACTGGGAAGAGCAGTTGAACGGAATGGATAGTGTCTTGAAAGGAGGATATAAGATGAACATCAACAAAAAGAAAACGAGGATAATGAAATGTGGTCGAATTAAGTCGGGTGATGCTGAGGGAATTAGATTAGGAAATGAGATACTTAAAGTAGTAAAGGAGTTTTGCTATTTGGGGAGCAAAATAACTGACGATGGTCGAAGTAGAGAGGATATAAAATGTAGACTGGCAATGGCAAGGAAAGCGTTTCTGAAGTAGAGAAATTTGTTAACATCGAGTATATATTTAAGTGTCAGGAAGTCGTTTCTGAAAGTATTTGTACGGAGTGTAGCCATGTATGGAAGTGAAACATGGACGATAAGTAGTTTGGACAAGAAGAGAATAGAAGCTTTCGAAATGTGATGCTACAGAAAAATGGTGAAGATTAGATAACTAATGAGGAGATATTGAAAAGTATTGGGCAGAAGAGTAGTTTGTGGCACAACTTGATTAGAAAAAGGATCGGTTGGTAGGACATGTTCTGAGGCATCAAGGGACCACCAATTTAGTATTGGAGGGTAGCGTGGAGGGTAAAAATCGCAGAGGGAGACCAAGAGATGAATACACTAAGCAGATTCAGAAGGATGTAGGCTGCAGTAAGTACTGGGAGATGAAGAAGCTTGCACAGGATAGAGTAGCATGGAGAGCTGCATAAAACCAGTCTCAGGACTGAAGACCACAACAACAACAACAACCACAACAACAACAATCGTGGACTCAAATTTCAAAGGTAAAAAAGTTACTAAGGCAGAACGAAGTTTCACAGTCTTCAGAACTACACGTTGTAGACGACAAAATTTTGCTACGTACGGTAATAATGCATGAAGAAGATGGTCGTTTATGTGAGGTGAAGTTCTGCCGACAGAGTTAATGCGAGGACTGGATGAAGAAAAGTACTTTTGTGGAGGGGTTGCTTACAGCTGGCATGACGAGCGGAGGAGAATACATCTGAGGAAGAAGAAGTTCAGAGTGCTTAGTTTTTAGATGAGTGAAGGAAACATAATTGAATCTCTATCGTTGAATACTACATGTACAATCATTAAAGACGCCACAAGGAAGACAGCTGGCGCAGGAAACCGTAAAACAACGCTTCGGAAGTGGACGCCTGAGCAGCTCTTCATCAATTTTAAAATCGATCGTACATGAAAGATGTACCTTTAGAGGCGTTATTATGTTTCAGTGCCGCTCTAGTGCTGAAATATTTTTTTTAGCCTGACTGGTCCGAAACAAGTTTGCACGAAATACAAAGGAAATTAAAATATGATTCTTACAATCAGCTGCTGAAACTAACGTTTTTTTGGTTCATCAGTCTTCTGAGAGGCTTAATGCGGCCCGCAACGGATTGCTCTCCTATGCGAACCTCTTCATCTCAGAGCAGCACCTGCAACCTGTGTCCTCAATTATTTGTTGGACGTATTACAATCTCTGTCTTCCTCTACAGTTTTTACGCTCTACAGCTGCCTCCGGAACCGTGGAAGCGATTCACTGAAGTCCTGTCATCTTGTCCCTTGTTCTTATCAATATTCTCCACTCATTTCTATCCTTATCGTTTGGGCGGAGAAACTCCTCCGGTCCTTACCCTATCAGTCCACCTAATTTGCAACATCCTTCAACAGCATCACATCTGCAACGCTTGGATTCTGTTCTTCTCAGCTTCCCGCGCAGTCCATTTTCAGATTTCGATGCTGTACTCACAGCTTACTACAAATCTCCTCCTCAAATTATGGCCAATATTTCATACTAGAAGACTTCTTTTGCTCAGGAACGTACTCTCTGCTAGACTCTTTCTCATGTCCTTCTTATTCCGCATCTCATACGTTGTTTTGTTTCCAAAATAGTACAATTCCTTCACCTACGTCGTGGTCCGGAAATTTGATATTAATTTTACCACTACTCTCATTTCTGCTATCCCTCATCTCTTTCATCTTCCTTTGGATTACTCTCGGTCCATACGTTGCGCTCAGTACATTGTTCACTTCGTCCAATATGTCCTGTAATTCTTCCTCATTTACACTGAAGATAGCAGTGTCATCAACGAATCTTATCGTCAGTATTCTTACGTCATGAATCTTAATCCTACCCCTAAACCTAACTTTTATTTCCGTCATTGCTTCTTGGAAGTACAGATTCAACGGCAGGGGAGAAAAAGCTGAGTTTTTATCTTAAGCTCTTTTTAATCCGAACAGTTCCTTCAATGCCTTCCATTCTTATTAGTCTTTTTTTTTAATACATATTCCCCGTAGCTTACACTTATTTTTCTTATAATTTGAAAATCTAGTACCATTTTACATTGCCGAATGCCCTTCCTGGACTGACAAATCTTATGAAGGTGTCTCGATATTTCCTTAGTCTTAGTTGGTTGGTTGGTTTGGGGGCGGAGGCGAGATCATCGATCCCTTCGGATTAGAGAAGGATGGGGAATGAAGTCGGCCGTGCACTTTCAAACGAACCATCCCGGCATTCGCCTGAAGCAATTTATGGAAATCACGAGAAACTAAATCAGGATGACCGGACGCGGGTTTGCACCGTAACCTTCCCGAATGTACACTCCTGGAAACGGAAAAAAGAACACATTGACACCGGTGTGTCAGACCCACCATACTTGCTCCGGACACCGCGAGAGGGCTGTACAAGCAATGATCACACGCACGGCACAGCGGACACACCAGGAACCGCGGTGTTGGCCGTCGAATGGCGCTACCTGCGCAGCATTTGTGCACCGCCGCCGTCAGTGTCAGCCAGTTTGCCGTGGCATACGGAGCTCCATCGCAGTCTTTAACACTGGTAGCATGCCGCGACAGCGTGGACGTGAACCGTATGTGCAGTTGACGGACTTTGAGCGAGGGCGTATAGTGGGCATGCGGGAGGCCGGGTGGACGTACCGCCGAATTGGTCAACACGTGGGGCGTGAGGTCTCCACAGTACATCGATGTTGTCGCCAGTGGTCGGCGGAAGGTGCACGTGCCCGTCGACCTGGGACCGGACCGCAGCGACGCACGGATGCACGCCAAGACCGTAGGATCCTACGCAGTGCCGTAGGGGACCGCACCGCCACTTCCCAGCAAATTAGGGACACTGTTGCTCCTGGGGTATCGGCGAGGACCATTCGCAACCGTCTCCATGAAGCTGGGCTACGGTCCCGCAGACCGTTAGGCCGTCTTCCGCTCACGCCCCAACATCGTGCAGCCCGCCTCCAGTGGTGTCGCGACAGGCGTGAATTGGAGGGACGAATGGAGACGTGTCGTCTTCAGTGATGAGAGTCGCTTCTGCCTTGGTGCCAATGATGGTCGTATGCGTGTTTGGTGCCGTGCAGGTGAGCGCCACAATCAGGACTGCATACGACCGAGGCACACAGGGCCAACACCCGGCATCATGGTGTGGGGAGCGATCTCCTACACTGGCCGTACACCACTGGTGATCGTCGAGGGGACACTGAATAGTGCACGGTACATCCAAACCGTCATCGAACCCATCGTTCTACCATTCCTAGACCGGCAAGGGAACTTGCTGTTCCAACAGGACAATGCACGTCCGCATGTATCCCGTGCCACCCAACGTGCTCTAGAAGGTGTAAGTCAACTACCCTGGCCAGCAAGATCTCCGGATCTGTCCCCCATTGAGCATGTTTGGGACTGGATGAAGCGTCGTCTCACGCGGTCTGCACGTCCAGCACGAACGCTGGTCCAACTGAGGCGCCAGGTGGAAATGGCATGGCAAGCCGTTCCACAGGACTACATCCAGCATCTCTACGATCGTCTCCATGGGAGAATAGCAGCCTGCATTGCTGCGAAAGGTGGATATACACTGTACTAGTGCCGACATTGTGCATGCTCTGTTGCCTGTGTCTATGTGCCTGTGGTTCTGTCAGTGTGATCATGTGATGTATCTGACCCCAGGAATGTGTCAATAAAGTTTCCCCTTCCTGGGACAATGAATTCACGGTGTTCTTATTTCAGTTTCCAGGAGTGTAAACCCAGCGTGCTAACCACTGCGTCACCTCGATCGGTTCTTTAGTCTTGCGTCCATTATCGAGCGCAACGTCAGAACTACTCCATTGGTGCCTTTAGCTTTCCTAAAGCGAAACTCATCGTCACCCAAGCAGTCTTCAACTTTCTTTTCGATTCTGTCGTATAGTACATCAGAATGAACCAGCTTCCACACCCTGTTTGCGCTGTCCAACTTGTGGGAATCGTATACGACAGAAGTCATAAAAATTCCCAGCTATCCGTTTCTGGTGTGCTGAGATCGCAATGAAGGTCCTCACATAACAGAACCCTGACGATGAAGCTGTGATTCGAAACGTACAATGGCGAAGGGCCAAAATACGTATTGCAAAAGTAAAAGTCCGTTGACTGTCGTTAATTAGCAACTGACATTCACGGTAGTTTTATTAATAAAACACATGTTGTTGTTGTTGTTGTTGTGGTCTTCAGTCCTGAGACTGGTTTGATGCAGCTCTCCGTGCTACTCTATCCTGTGCAAGTTTCTTCATCTCCCAGTTCCTACTGCAACCTACATCCTTCTGAATCTGCTTGGTGTTTTCATCTCTTGGTCTCCCTCTACGATTTTTACCCTCCACGCTGCCCTCCAATACCAAATTTGTGATCCCTTGATGCCTCAGAACGTGTCCTACCAACCTATCCCTTCTTCTGGTCAAGTTGTGCCACAAACTCCTCCCCAATCCTGTTCAATATCTCCACATTAGTTATGTGATCTACCCATCTAATCTTCAGCATTCTTCTGTAGCACCACATTTCGAAACCTTCTATTCTCTTCTTGTCTAAACTATTTATTGTCCACGTTTCACTTCCATACATGGCTACACTCCATACAAATACTTTCAGAAACGACTTCCTGACATTTAAATCTATACTCGATATTAACAAATTTCTCTTCTTCAGAAACGCTTTCCTTGCCATTGCCAGTCTACATTTTATACCCTCTCTACTTCGGCCATCATCAGTTATTTTGCTCCCCAAATAGCAAAACTCCTTTACTACATTACGTGTCTCATTTCCTAATCTAATTCCCTCAGCATCACCCGACTTAATTCGACTACATTCCATTATCCTCGTTTTGCTTTTGTTGATGTTCATCTTATATCCTCCTTTCAAGACACAATCCATTCCATTCAACTGCTCTCCCAAGTCCTTTGCTGTCTCTGACAGAATTACAATGTCATCGGCGAACCTCATGCATATTTAATAATATTTAATGTTAAACAGGAGGTAACTGAGGCGTTTGGAAGGAGTAATCCTATATCATCAGAATTATTACACCATAGTCTGTAAACGTGAAAAATACATAAATATAAATAAATCTATTAAAATTTAATGGTTATTTGTAATTTTATCTTGGTCGCTGTTATAGATTCAGGTGACATTCTTCTGACGATGAAGACTTGCTGCTTTAGTGC
Source organism: Schistocerca nitens (assembly GCF_023898315.1). Taxonomy (NCBI): domain Eukaryota; kingdom Metazoa; phylum Arthropoda; class Insecta; order Orthoptera; family Acrididae; genus Schistocerca; species Schistocerca nitens. Next base: position 88,362,533 of record NC_064625.1, on the reverse strand, counting down.
TTTTGCACTGTAATTCGTGGTTGAACCTGTATTTTAACTTCGATTTTAACAACTACGACCTCGTATCCATTATGGAGAAAAAAAAAAAACAATATTTAACCGCACCTTTACTTGTGGGGTAATATCGAAATAACGGTACCCCGTCATGAGCATCAGGACTTTTTCGAATGCCGAACGTGCCCGTTAATAAGGGTTGGTTTCCGATTCACACACATACTCTCTCTCTCGCACACACACACACAGAAGCGCGCGCCAGATGCACAGGCTGCAGTCGGCAAAGCATAACAAAATATTATCCGAGGGCCGACGCGTCACGTTGGGCTGACAGATCTTTAATGGCGTTTCGCATCCCCCTGCTACCCCCTGTAGCAGCCTGGCCGCCCCTGCCGGCGCTGCTGCGGAAGCTCTCACACATGGCATTATCCAGGGGGTGGGGGGTGGCAAGTCTGCGAGGCCGTGCCGCCCGGGTTATTAATGTGCCTTCGCATGACGAATGACGAACTGTCTGCGGCAAAAGCAAGACTGATATGGCCGCCGGCGGGGCGGGGGTAGCCACCCCTGCGCCAGCTTTTCATCTCTGTCAACCCCCCGGGCGGTTCCATCACGCGGGGGTAGTCGCCCCACTGCAATGGCGACCGCACCGCCGCCGCCGCCGATGCTGCCGCGCTGGAAATTCCGACCGACTTTTGTTCGCACCGGGCCGCGAGCAGCTAGCAGCCAAACTGTACGACGGTTACGTGTTTAGCGATGCAGACCCGACGAAAACACTAGCCCTGAGAAAAAGATACCTGCAACCATCCCACAATCCTGTTACGATTCACTAGGTATGCAGTGCGATCGCACGCATGCCTGCAACATCGCAACACACTCTGTACTCCCTATACCCCACCATCATTCATCTACTACGTTTCTGCCGGCTGCAGTGTCCTAGCGGTTCTAGGCGCTTCAGTCTGGAACCGCGCGACCGCTAGAGTCGCAGGTTCGAATCCTGCCTCGGGCATGGATGTGTGTGATGTCCTTGGGTTAGTTAGGTTTAAGTAGTTCTAAGTTCTAGGGGACTGATGACCACATATGTTAAAGTCCCATAGTGCTCAGAGTCATTTGAACCCTTTCTACCTGCCGCACTGGCCGAGCGGTTCTAGGCGCTTCAGTCTGGAACCGCGCGACCGCTAGAGTCGCAGGTTCGAATCCTGCCTCGGGCATGGATGTGTGTGATGTCCTTAGGTTAGTTAGGTTTAAGTAGTTCTAAGTTCTAGGGGACTGATGACCCCAGATGTTAAGTCCCATAGCGCTCAGAGCCATTTGAACCATTTTTTACTACCTTTCTCCCTAGCTCAGTGATCTGCGCGTCCGCCTGCCATTCAGCGGGCGCGGGTTCGATTTCCAGCCGGCTCGGTGATTTTCTCTGCTTGGCGACTGGGTTTTTGTGTTGCCGCCATTCATCGTTTAATCATCATCGACACGCAAATCAGCCTTTGTGGCGTCAACTGAAAAGACTTTAAACTCGGCAGCCGAACTTCCCTTCGTTTGGACTCCCGGCCATCAGTACCATACGATGATTTCATTTCATTTATCTACTAAACGTTTTATTTGTTTCGAGTAGGAAAATGTCGCCGGCCGCTGTGGACGAGCGGTTCTAGACGCTTCAGTCCGGAGCCGCGCTGCTGCTTCGGTCGCAGGTTCGAATTCTGCCTCGGGCATGGATGTGTGTGATGTCCTTAGGTTAGTTAGGCTTAAGTAGTTTTAAGTTCTAGGGGACTGATGACCTCAGATCTTAAGTCCCATAGTGCTCACAGCTATTTAAACCATTTTAGGAAAATGTCACTCAGAAATGTGAGTCATTTGACAGTTCGGATAGTGTTCGTTAATGTGCTGTAGCTTCTCATGTTAATACATGGGGCACGGTGTTGACTTTATGGTACTGTACACATGTAACCAGGCAACCAGGGAAGACCTCAAATAGTCAGTACAATTAACAAACAAATGGCTCAAATGGCTCTAACCATCGGTGGTCATCAGCGCCCAAGACTTAGAACTATTTAAACCTAACTAACCTAAGAACATCACACACATCAATGCCCGAGGCAGGATTCGAACATGCGACCATAGCAGCAGCGCAGTTCCGAACTGAAGCGACTAGAACCGCTCGGCCACAGCGGCCGGCTACAATTAACAGGACTGAAGCTATGCCTCCTTCTGATGCAGGCTATATTACGTAATGAAATACACGTATGTATGTGTGTATTTCATCGCGTGTAGATACATGTATTTCATCACGTAACATAGCCTACAACACCAGGAATATAGCGTCAGTCTTGTTGATTTTATTGACACTTTGCAGTCTTCCTTGGTTTCTGGGTTACGTTGTATAGTTTCCCAACGACGCCAGCCCCTAACCTAACGTCCAAATGCAATGTGTTGTGATACGTATGCAACGGCGCATTCATTGTACCAGTGAAGTAAAGATTATGAGCAAGGTCACGTATCCAAAGGTTTTATAATCCAGAAACATACCAAGGTCTCTCAGCTTTCGGCAAGATCAATGTGAACAGTACTGTGTGGCCCCTGGAATCCAGCAATATGATTTGGCACAATTACTATCATTATTTCATATCACATACTATGTCAATTACATCTTACTTCATAAACTAAATAAACGACAAAAATAATCTCTTTCAATATTTGTAAATTTTAATCCACTGTCGAAAACATGGACGAACATGTGACTGATGACAAATCTGAGGCGGCAGCAAAGAACTTTTGTAGAAAGTAAAATTAAAGTTATAGCAGCCCTCGGTAAAAAAAAAAAGAGGAAATCTTTTGACCTAGGTTTCGGCACTCCTATTAGTGCTTTTATCAGATGTAAAACACTGAAATTGGCCTATAACATAATTACAAAATTATAGGAAAAATTTTTTATTTCTTACATGGCACATATAAAACTAAATATGACATGTAAGTACGTCGCATATAAAACTAAATATAACATGTAAGTACTGTTTCCTTTTTATACTCCTAGTCAGTACTTACACCTAATAAAAATCTTTTTCCTATAGTTTTGTAATTACGCTAGAGGCCACTTTGCGTGTCTTACTTCTAATGAAGGCACTCATAGCAGTGCCGAAACCTAGGTCAAAAGACTTCTTTTTTATGACCGGGGGCTACTGTTGCTTTAATGTTTCTTTGTAAACGGTTTCTGACCACGCAGCCATGTTCAAAACTGTTTTAGAAACTTGTCAAACGTACTGGACGCACAGTACCTTTTACTGTCATCTGCTGTTTAGTAACTTGAAATTATGAAACTCTGAACTCAGTTCCTTAAATATGTAGAAATCTATCTTTACAAGTTAATTAATATGGCTATGTTTATGTGATAAAGTTCTAAAGATGTAAACACATAGACACAATCTGTATTTGATTCGCTATGTAACCTGATGGAAATGCCGTTTGGCAAGGCCCTCCCGTCGGGTAGACCGTTCGCCTGGTGCAAGTCTTTCGAATTGACACCACTTCGGCGACTTCCATGTCGATGGGGATGATATTATAATGATAAGGAAAACACCACAACCAGCCCCTGAACGGAGAAAATCTCCGGCCCAGCCAGCAATCGAACCCGCGCTGTCAGGTATGACATTCAGTCGCGCTGACCACTTTTTTTTTTTTCGTCGCGCTGACCACTTTTTTTGCAAGTGCTTCAGATTTATTTATTTATTCGTATGACTAATGAGCAAATCGAAGAAAGACAAAAGAAATGACAAGTATTTGACATTAGAACAGCAAGAAACTTAACATTAGGATCGATGGTCACGACGTACAAGAAGTTAAGGTATTTTGCTACGTAGGCAGCAAAATAACCGACGACAGACTATGAAGAAGGACGTCAAAAGCAGACTTGCACCGGCAAAAAGGGTATTCCCGGCCAAGGGAAGTCTACTAGTAGCTAACATAGGCCTTAATTTGGGGAAGAAACTTCTGAGAATTTACGTTTGGAGCACAACATTGTATCCCAGTGAAATATGGACTGTGGGAAAACAGGAACAGAAGAGAATCGAAGAATTTGAGATGTGGTGCTACAGAAGAACGTTGAAAATTACGTAGACTGATAAGGTAAGAAATTAGAAGGTTCTGCGCAGAATGGGAGAGGAAATAAATATGTGGAAAACACTAACAAAGAGAAGGGACAGGACGCCAGGACGTCTGTTAACACGTCAGGCAATGACCTCCATGGTACTAGAGGGCACTGTAGAGGACAAAAATTGTAGAGGAAGACAGAGATTGGAATACATCCAGCAAATAATTGAGGTCTAGGTAGCAAGTGCTACTCTGAGTTGAAGAGTTTGGCGCAGGAGAAGAATTTGTGGCGGGCCGCATCAGATCAGCCAGAAGACTGATGACTCAAATAAATAAATAAATAAATAAATATAAATAAAAATAAAAAATAAAAAAGGTTCCATTATGAGCAGCAGTACTTCTAAATCACGCTACCAGTAACTGCAGGAGAGTGAAGAAATCAGATGCTGTCAGAGCATATGTAGAAGCGTATCCATAAAATATTCATCATTTAAGCTAGGATTTGCCAAAAACAGCATGGACATGTCGAAGTGTGTCGTAAGAAATTCATCAGTTAAGGTACCATATGCAGTAAACCGCATAGACCATTGGAACTGCACCCTTAAAAAACTTTATGAGTCAACAAGCCAAGCAACCGTATCTAGCATAGTTCTTCAGAAATAAATTTTGTACTCAGGATAAAGTCTGTATCCTCACCACGTACATCCTAAACTAAAGAAATAACACAAAATTAAACTTGGAAATTTTAATCGACAGCAGAAAACCTGAACAGATCTTATCACTGACAACCAATCTGAGACGGTGACAATGAAGTTTCTTATAGGATTGTCAAACGTACTAGACAATACACAATAACGCTGATTTGCTGCCACTTGTTATTTAGTGATCGAAATAATGAAAACGTGAATTCGTTGCGAAAACCACCAAACCGATTCGTTATTAAGTAAATATGCTGAAATCATTGTAATCAAGTTAATCAATAATTCTATCTTTACGTGAGAATCTTCTAAATATGTAAACAACTGCATCTACGTTTCCTTATCGCTATGTAATTTTTTGTCTCTGTACGTTGCTTTGACCTTTTTTTTGTGCTGTTCAGTGATACGAATGTGTGTTTACCATGAAATACTGCGTTCTGTTCGCTCGAGCATCTCATAAGCAGCTTTGTTATTCTGTTTTTAATGTACGACTTCATTGCCGGGCGACTTACGTAACTAATTTGTAGCGTGAGGTTAGGACAGACAAATGGTTACATCCAGAAAAGGAAAAGCTCTTGTAATCCACCGATCCACCTTAAGGTATGAGCATAAGAGCTCGAACTTAATAGTAGAAGAAAGTGTAACTGACACAGATCTTTGTTTCGATCCGTCTTTTGCATTGTATTGGTTTGGCCATTTTCAGCAGATATTAGAGAGCAAGTTCCTTCTAAAGAACTATATAACTTTCTAAAGACTCTTAGAACCATGATCATCAGTGGACGCAAGAGCTTGACCTATTTCCAGACATGCACGTTACTAATATTTAAATATTATCAGTACGTATTTGCTTATTTTGTGCAGCGCTATTAAAATCTGTGAGCAGTATTTCGTATAACAAAATAGTCGTAAACGGCACAAACCTGAAGGAAAGTTACATGCTTCAACCTTGGCTGTTGCTTTATAAACAAGTACTTTCTTCATTACTTTTCGGATGATCTGCCAATTTCGGCTCTATAGACAATTAAGAAGTGCTATAGGTACCGGCAGCATGTCGTAATACATCCGACTATTAGCAGCGGACATGGTAGTTTCGAAAGCGAGAACATATAAATGCAAGCTTTAAGTCTAAAATACAGTATTTATGAACTTCATGAATGTGAATTTAACAACAGTGCATTATAATACTGTGTCATACGTGTGTCGAAAGACCTGGAATCTTTTAGTAACTTTTGATTACACGGAACAACTCTTCAACTTCGTCGCCTTGTCTAGTTCAAAAATGGTTCAAATGGCTCTGAGCACTATGGGACTCAACTGCTGTGGTCAGAAGTCCCCTACAACTTAGAACTACTTAAACCTAACTAACCTAAGGACATCACACACATCCATGCCCGAGGCAGGATTCGAACCTGCGACCGTAGCGGTCGTGCGGTTCCAGACTGTAGCGCCTTTAACCGCTCGGCCCTTGTCTAGTTACCAAAGCATTAAAATAGCGACCATTTTCAGATCAGTTTAGCTTTTTTTGCAGTGTAACGAGTCAGTTTCGTTGCCGTGTTGCGCTGTAATAAAGTCTAAACCGCTAATGGCCTGTATTAAATAGCTACTGTGGCGGAAATAAAAAATTCGACCTGAAGTATTCCGGCAACGGATGCCTCTTCTCACAGATATTACGTCTGCTCTTACAAACCTCTCATTTATCATAAATGACTTTATATCAGAAACTGGGATCGATTCTCTTAGAAGAACACAGCAGATTGTCCATTAACTATCCTTGTCCATAGAAGGCAGTATTCCCCGTGTAAGAATGCCGACGTTGCTTACAGAAAGCAGCGTGTTATTTTCTGCGTAGACTTCGAGTGGAATGTATTGGTGTATTCTGTTCGGCCCTTGTTACAGGAAGTAATTTTCTGAAATCCACCCTTAGATTTATAACAGTGAGATGGAGCAGTGAATATATCTGTAATTCAGCGCCGTTCTCAGACGCTGCCGGAAACATTTATTGCTTTCTTCGTCTTTGGCTGTCATCTGCAATAAATAGCTTCGAAGTGAACACCACGCAAGATTATATTGAGATTGCCCTATCGTCTGGATGACCTCTTCCACGTAACAAGAGCTAAAAATTAATTTCCCGTTCACAGTGATAATCGAATGAAATGTGCCGAGATATCTTTGTGTCGGGTAAGTACGCATCACGCCATCAAACAAAAATTAGGATTCCTTCAGAAGTAACAAAAAGAGGCTATTTCACCTCTCCTGTCAAAGAAATATGTCATATTACTTCATCTTAAATACCTCTTGATACTAACGTTAATTATGACCTTTAATACGTCAATGATATTGATAATCTATGTTCATCTAGGCTGTCAGAAATAACTGGTATAATATGACCAGCTGCTCTTTACAATATTATTAATCAAAGAGGAGCAAACATTAGTTTCTTTCTTTTATGAAATAGTTTGTGGGCACCAGGGTGATTAGTGACTACTACTCGTTTACATAAATTGAGTGATGTAACAGTTTAGAAAGTCTGACAAGAATTTTTATGCAAAAATTTAAATCAGTTTCGAAATTTCTGACGCTCTGTATCAACCTCCATCCGGAAGTTTATGCCTCACTCAACAGCAAAAAGTAGTGGTTCAACAATCTGATCTCTACTATCACGTCTACAGATACTGTGGTACCTGAAAACGTAAGATCAAACGAATTAAGTTCTTACACCAGGGCCAGCATCGATTTTTATATATGATTCTTTGATAGTTTTTGTTGACTTCACTGAAAGTACTTGGTGAAACATAATCTTCATGACCTCTCAGAAATTCACACTTAGGTGCATGGCGGAGGGTTTATAGAACAACTTTCATACTATTTCTCGACTGTTCCATTCCTGAGCAGCACGTGGGAAAAATGATCACCTCAATCTTTCCGTGTAAACCCCTTTTTTCTCTTATTTTGTCGAGATGGTAATTTTTACCTATACAGGCACCTCAACTCGCTCATCATATCTGTAACACCCTCTCCCTTACTTAGCGATACTACAAAACGAGCTGCCCCTTTATTGTCCTCCACCAGTCCTGTCTGGTAAGAATCCCGTACAACGCATCAGTACTCCAAGACAGGACGCAGAAGCATAGTGTAGGCAGTCTCTTTAATAGGTTTTGTTTGCAGCTTCCTAGTGTTTTGCAATAAATCACAGACTTTATTTCACCCTCCCCGAAACATTTTTTATGTGATGGTTACGATTTCAGCTGCTCTTAACTTTAATCTCCAGGTATTTAGCTGAACCAACAACGTTATAATTAATATGATTTATCGTGTAGCCGAAATGTAACAGTTCAAAGGACCTCACACCTTTTCTGCTCAGGGTCGATTACCATTTTTCGCACCATGTAGATATATTGTGTAATACATTTTGTATCCATATTGTTCTTCTAACGAGTTCACTAGGCGCTGAAGGACTGTATACTTGGCAAACATTCTAAGATTGGTGCTCTCACCACCTCTTAAATCGTTTACATACATCAGGAGCAGTAGTGCGTCTATAACACTTCCTTGGGGAACTGCAGATATCATTTCTGCTGTACTGGTGACTTCCCTCAATTACTATGAATTGTTGTCCTTCTGACAGGAAATCAAGAATCCAGTTACACACCTGAAACGATATCCAGGAGGCATGCAGTGTGATTAGAACCCGCTTGTCAGGAAATGTCTCAAACACCTACTGAAATTCCAGAACTTGAGACCTTCTGTCGACAGCAATCATTACTTCGTGTGAATAAAGATCCAGTTGTGTTTCACAAGAACGAAATTTTCTGAATCCGTCCTAGTTACCCGTCAATAGACCGTTTCCTTAGAAGTATTCCTAAAGTTCGAACACAGTATATGTCCGAAAAACTCAATACGCATCTATAATTCAGAGGATTACATCTATTTCCTTTCTTGTGTATTGGTGGGATCTGCGCAACTTTCCAGTCTTTAGGTATGATTTCAAAGAAAAAAAAAACTTTTTTAGTATCCAGATAAAACACACATAGACCGCACACAATTTAGTTCTGGAACTGTTTTCGTTCGTCAGACGCGATCATCCAGAGGTAATAATCGCCATGGTGACAACACGTTAGTAGGTTAAAAGTACCGTTCTGTACCGCACTCATACAAAAAGTTTGCAGCTCTTTTATCTGTATATTTATTTATAACGGTCGCCGTGTATCTGACAGTTCATGTACGCTTTTGGAAAAACACTGCTTGGCAAGATTTATTATTTATTTTTATTATTTTTGCGACCTACGTCTCGGGTTAGGAGCCCACACTCTAGTGTTCATGACAAAGATGCTACTGTGCGTACTAGTACAAATACAAGCAAACCAAAGAATTTTCCAACCATCAAAGAAAATTAACTGCTAATGCTAAATATAGAAAATAATACACTCAGAATCAAGGAATACTTTAGTAGAGTACTGCCAAACTAACTTATAGAAGATTACAGCATTATAAAAATGGATTTTGCTACAATTCAGGTCATATGGGGATGCAGGCTCTCTTGGCGAAGTTTATTGGCGAAACCTTCTCGGATTGTCAGCTGAGTCGAGGCGTCGTGTTGTCGCAACGTTTCGTCTCGTTTCCCACTTGTCATTTTCAGGCGAATTAATCTCCAAATACTAGTGATAAGGAAGTTGCACTAGAGATATCCTAAGTAACTACTGAAAGTACGAACAGCTATAAGTTATTCCCCACTTCCTGGAACTATCAAAGTAGCTAGCGACGAACCCGACTGACTGGTGAAATGTTGCCAGGTTATCAGCTGTGTCACGTCGTTATGTTGTTGCAACGTTTCGACGAGTTTGCTACTCCTCATCTTCAGACGAAATCACAATTATTCAAGCATTAGTGTAACAAACTGTAGAAAGATTGTGGGTCACGTGCAAATCGATCCTGAAACATTCGACCGTCTACAGTCGATGAGCCATACACCTCCGTCAAGCTAGCTACAACTCTCCATTTCCCGAATGTAAAACGGTGTGTATGTAGGGAAGGGTCCATATCAAGCTTTATTTGTGTAAAAAAAAATCGATTCCTGTACTGTGACGTTCAGGAGGTGTCTTTTTTATTTAAATTGAGAGACTTAATACGTTATTTTAAAGCTGTTTTTTCGTCACAGGTATCGGTAAGGCGTATCGGCGCGTACTTTCACAGATGAAGCACTAAATATGAAGTTCGTAACACTCGTAGTTGAACAGCCTATGTGCTAAAGCTAGTTTAGTTATTATATTAAAGTTCAATATCACACATGTTTGGTACATAGTTAGTAGATGGTTAACATAATTTTGATTCATTCTGCATTACGGTAACTGGTATACTACATCAAAGATAGAGATAATAGTTGGTTGACGTTTCCTGATATGTCTATATCAAGTCTTGACGTAAAAAGTAGATAAAAAGTTATCCAAAACGTCGCCGCCAAAGACTATGTTTCCATAATAGCTATTTGCAGTAATAACGCAGTGATCTACTTGCGATAAATGATGCAGCACTCCACAGTAATGCCTTAACATCTCAGTCATCTATACAGGTCAATAACGTATCAACGTCTACGATCAATAACGCATAAAATATTCTAGAGTATCTTAGCATCTTAGTTTTTGACGCAAAACCTGATAGAGTTTTGTCTAAGATTCTCGTCGCAAGATACTACATTTCTGTAATAACTACAGTGACCTTTTTGCGGAAAATTGCTCAAAACTTTAGAGAAGTGTGATAAATACAGCATGATATGCCCTTCAGAAATGCTGTAAGACTGTCCGGAATATAAGGGAATTAAAACCTCGAATCGTGTCGCGAAGCAGGTAAAAAGTATGGTGCCTTATGATGTGAAGATTATGGAATGAAAATAAAGGTGAAAGAATGTTTGGACATGGTTTTCATAAAGTAGTCATGGAAGATTAGTGAAAAATGGTGATTAGTTACTGGAACAAATTGATAACTTGTCGTTGCAAAATACCCAGTAACATAATATGTAGCCGTGGTACAAAAACAAGAATAGCTGTTGCAAAAGAAATCTTTTGCAGAAGGAGAAATGTGTCATATGATCCACTAACTAAACAATGAAAAGGTTAGTGAAATATTTTGTGTGGAGAGTTTCTCTGTATGGTGTTGACATACGGACACTGCGGCGGAGAGAGCAGTCATGCTTAGAGGATTTTGAAGTGCGTATTTGAAAAAGAATGGAACGTGTTCAATAAACAGATAAAATAGTGAAACTTCCTGGCAGATTAAAACTGTGTGCCCGACCGAGACTCGAACTCGGGATCTTTGCCTTTCGCGGGCAAGTGCTCTAATCTTCACATCATAAGGCACCATACTTTTTACCTGCTTCGCGACACGATTCGAGGTTTTAATTCCCTTATATTCCGCTGCAGAGTGAAAATCTCATTCTAGATAAAATAGTGTGTGCTGTGTTACGCAATATGAATGAAAAATGACAAATAAGGAAAAATTTAAGAGGTGGAAAGAAGTTGACTATGACAAAGCATGAGAAAAGTCTTATAAGAGGGATGCATTAAAAGGAATGGTGACGGGAAAGAGGATTACCAGCTAGCTGACGGCATCAGGATAAATGCACAGTACAGCTACAGAAAGAAGATGGAAAACAAGGGGAAGTCCAGAATGCTGAACTTGTAGCGACTGACGTGCCTTATGGATTGTGCTCACCATCGTCATTACCATCATCATCATCACCAAGTACTTATTCCTCAAGCTGTGCAGTCTTATTTTACGTGATTGAGGAAATGTTTGGCGACCAGACCACTTAGGCAGCATTTCTCCTTAATTGATTTTACGCAAAACTGTTTCTGAGGTGCAGGTTCGTTTTCAAGTCTTCCTTTAGAGCAGAGGGAAGCATACAGAATGCACTAGCGATATAGATCTTTTCGTGCAGATATCGTTTAACATGATTTGCAAACTTTCTCATGTGAATGTAAACTGTGGTAAGGGACAAGTCTGTGGTTTCGGGAAATTCCACAGTACAGTTTCAATAAAATCTCATAGCACTGATATTTCAGGTACATCCATGGTGATTCTTTTTATTCACGTAAGTAATTGTTTTCAATTATTTCTAAAGTAACAAAATATTTTGAAAATACGTCACTGGGTACTTAACATTGTTTACTTGCAACATGAGAGCGCTTAATATGAGTTACCATTGAATTATCTCTGTTTACGTCCTCGGCGAATTAACAATACATTACTGTGAAACGTCTCGAAACTACAAATTTAAAAAGAGCGAATTGATTTAGTTTATGAAACAAGGTTTGCATTAGCATCAATTGAAATTCTGAAGGATAACAACCACAAAAATTAATCTATGATTCGGCGCAATATAAAATGAATTTTACTGTCGCCATATTACAGCACGTAAACAACGTAGAGGATGGTCCTGAATATTTCTGAAATGACGTAGACAATGGGAAGAGACACAACATTGTTTACATGCTTAAAGGATCGCTCACATTTAGCTGACAAGCTACACCTTTTGAAGCTATTTTGCGTCCACAAACATTTGAGAATCTGTCATGAAGCGTTTATTAATGTATGTATCTAAAGCTGCAGTACATATGTTCGGCGACTAATTTTGAAAAAGCTTGTGTATTTTCAAGCCTTGCCTATTGAAGCTACAAAAAAAAATCCATAGTTATCAGTGAATTGTGACAAAAATGATTTTACAGTAAACAGTTCAATTGTAACAGAAATTAATTATATGAGTTCAAACATATTTGCACTGAAAGTGCCTGATCACAGTAATAAACTTCAAAATGGCAATTACATGCTTTAGAAAATGTTCGCAGAATGACTCTCACAATCCACAAGTGTCTCTCAGAAAGTCAAAATCGAATCAGAGATCAAAATAGCCAACAGCACCAGAATATTTTCGATGGCGTTGCTGTAGCTTCTCACGTAAAAGTGGAAGCTAGCAGCCAATGAGCGTGTCGCGTTTTAAATGTGAATGCGTCTAAGCACCTTCATTAATCTTGACATTTGTTGCTCCATTATAAATTCGTAATGGAGCAACAGATTTGTAACAGAGCAACAACTGTCACGATTAATAAAGGCTCTTTGTAAAGGAACATCGAATTTCTAACGGAACAACAAATGCCACGATTAATAAAGATGCTTGGATGCATCCACATTTAAAACTCGACACGCCCGTTGGCTGCGGGTGTGCACTTATACGTGAGACAGACGCTATAGCAGCACCGCCGAAAATTTCCTGGCGCTCTTGACTATGTTAATATCCGGTTTCATTTTGACTTGCTGAGAGACATATGTGGATTGTGACAGTCATTCTGTGAACAGTTTATAAAGCATGTATTCACAAAAAAATGGTTCAAATGGCTCTGAGCACTATGGGACTTAACATCTATGGTCATCAGTCCCCTAGAACTTAGAACTACTTAAACCTAACTAACCTAAGGACAGCACACAACACCCAGCCATCACGAGGCAGAGAAAATCCCTGACCCCGCCGGGAATCGAACCCGGGAACCCGGGCGTGGGAAGCGAGAACGCTACCGCACGACCACGAGATGCGGGCATGTATTCACATGTTGATGTTTATCACTGAGATCAGGCGATTTCACTACAGATGTGTTTCAATTCAGATAATTAATTCCTGTTACAATTCAGCTCTTTATTGCAATTCCACTTTTGTATTCGCTGTTCATGACAACTATGTACAGTTTTAGTAGGCCAGGCCTGAAAATACACCAGGTGGTTCGAAACTAGTCGCCAAACCGCCAAACATATGCACTGCAACTATTGACAGATTCGTTAATAAACGCTTCATGATATATAAAAATTGTTAGCGGTTCCCTATCAAAAAATGTTGAAACTGAAAAATATTCAGAATCTTTACCTGAGTGCAAGTTATCCACATCATCCACGTTTTCGTACAAATCGTCTCTGAAAAGCATTTATCTGGCACAAACACCACACCGCCCGCATCTCGTGGTCGTGCGGTAGCGTTCTCGCTTCCCACGCCCGGGTTCCCGGGTTCGATTCCCGGCGGGGTCAGGGATTTTCTCTGCCTCGTGATGGCTGGATGTTGTGTGCTGTCCTTAGGTTAGTTAGGTTTAAGTAGTTCTAAGTTCTAGGGGACTTATGACCACAGCAGTTGAGTCCCGTAGTGCTCAGAGCCATTTGAACCATTTGAACAAACACCACACACGTTACTGCTACTGGCAGCCACGTAATTGGCACTTACCGCTGCTTACATTCACTCATCCCGATTCATTAGTTCGAATATGAAATTATAGGTAGAACTGTCGTTCCTCTGTTTATCGTGGAGCTATCAACCAATATGAATAAAGCACATCATGCATCGTGTTTTACGCGCAATAATTCGGTTTCTCAACGACTGTTTCTTACCCCTGTTTACAACCAAGGTGTTCAGTTGGTTATGCCAGGTAATGTAATCATTTTTCAACCCTGGAACGACGAGAAAAAAATAAACGAATCTCCAGCCAAATGTATGAACAAAATAAGCTTGTACAACTACGCGCCAGGCAAGGTCGAACGTACATAGCGGCTTTCTACGACTGAGTATGCTGTCCCTTAGAAAGAAACGCCAGGTTTTTTTTTCATATTTTATATTAAAAGTCATAAACGTTTCCCGATTTACATGCTAGCTGTTGGGCGTACAATAATAATACTAAAACCTAATCAGACTTCTAGTATATTTTTCGACAGGAATTAAGTGAAACGTATTGATGAGGTCACACAAGTACCTGCGTAAAACACAAAAGGAGAACATTGACGTTTTGAGGAAGTCAGACTCCGAAAGCAACATTTATTTCATCAGTATGAAAAAAAAAATCCTCCAACGATAACCTCCGAAGACAAAAACGTGACGATCTCAAGGTGACGTGTTTTATTCATCATTTACTTTTGTCAACTCCCATAGACTTGTTGGTGTTGTAGTCTTTAGTCCGAAGGCTGGTTTTCTAGTCCATCCTGAGCAAGACTCTTTATCTCTGCATGACGATGACAACCTACATGCAGTTGAATCTGCTTACTGTTTTCGATCCTTTGCCCCCCTCTGTAATTTTTTCCCCTACCCCCCCTCCTCCCTCACACACACTTCCCTCCAATACTAATTTGATAATTCCTTGATGTCTCAGAATGTGTTCATCAACCTATCTCTTCTTTTAGTCAGTCTGTGCCGTAACCTTCTATTTATGCCCAGTTCGAGTCATTACTTCCTCATTTCATATTCTGTCTTTCCATTTAAGCTTCATATTTCTTCTGTATCACCATATTTCAGAAGCTTACATCTTCTTTTGGTGTGAATTCCCTATCTTTCATTCATGAATGAGACACATCATCAAAGAGCCCAAGATGCCTTTTATTTATACTTTACGACCGGTTTCTATTAAATAACGATCTTCGGACAAAAATAATTAGAATAAATGTGAAAATGAAAATCGATAGATAGGCTTCACAATGTTTATGGCTCTTTATGAACAGCCACTAGGACTGTTTTATGACCGGTCTTTGTTAATCAGTACGACTTTCTATCGAGTGATCAAAGTGAATTGCTGTTGTCGCTACCTTCAGAAGATAAATGCCACATGCCTTTGGTGTAAATCTTCCTGTTTACGCTCTGCACCGAGACCCAAACTTCAGCAACACACGTATTTACTCAGTTTTACATATTTATTTATTTAACAACAAGTGGGCCGTGCGGTTAAAGGCGCTGCAGTCTGGAACCGCAAGACCGCTACGGTCGCAGGTTCGAATCCTGCCTCGGGCATGGATGTTTGTGATGTCCTTAGGTTAGTTAGGTTTAACTAGTTCTAAGTTCTAGGGGACTAATGACCTCAGCAGTTGAGTCCCATAGTGCTCAGAGCCATTTGAACCATTTTTTTTGAACAACAAGTGGTGCGTTAGTCTTGCTGCTCCTGGTATAAATCGAAATACATCGAAGGCGAAACACATGCGTTACGTTGGTAAGCGAGTACCACAGTCCCAAGTGCGCGCGAGGCAACGTGTCTCGATGACAAAAAAAAATCACTTTCTGTGCATCTGGAAGCCTACTACATAAGCGGGGTGGACCACTTACATCCATAATGGAATGTAACTTGGGATGGGGATGAGATACAGCAAAATGTTTTGGATAAAAGTTGTAGACGGCAAAGCAGGTCACGCATTCCTACTAATGACCGTGACCTTGAACGGGATTTTCTAGATGATATGGAGATGAAAGTGATAGTTTTTAAAATGGGAACCCTAATATTTGATTTACGATTTGAAGAGAGCGGCAAATTTTACGTATAAAATGATACGTTATTGAAGGTTCAATGAGGGTCAAATAAGCAAAAATATTTTTTAATTCTAGTAGGGATTAATTCAGAATACAAGAGATTCAGAGCAAAATACAATGTTAGATTGCAGTATCGTAAGGTGTCACATGTCATTTCCCGTAACAGTGATGTTAAAGCTAATTAGCGAAGGTCAAACGGATGTTGAGCTTTGCTTGCTAGAAACCCCTATTTGTGATGTCGTATTTAGAAACAGCGAAGAGAAATTAGAACTTTAGGTTATAATTTAAGTGCTTATTGTCAAAATGAATACAACACAAAGTACAAATGTTATTTTAACATTTGCAAGACAGAATAAACATAAAGCAAACATTGATCATTGATTTATAAGTCGTTGAATGAGACTGCTCAGCTGGCAGGGGTGGCCGAGCGGTTCTAGGCGCTACAGTCTGGAACCACGCGACCGCTACGGTCGCAGGTTCGAACCCTGCCTCGGACATAGATGTGTGTGATGTCCTTAGGTTAGTTAGGTTTAAGTAGTTCTAAGTTCTAGGTGACTGATGACCTTAGAAGTTAAGTCCCATCATGCTTAGAGCCATTTGAACCATTTTTGAGACTCCTCGCCTCTCATTCCTCCGAATGCCACTTCCAATTTGTGTCTAACATTGTATTTTGCTGCATCTCTCCTCTATTCCGAGTTAATCCCTACTAGAACTAAAGACGACTCTTTATATTTGACCTTCATTGAACGTTGGCATGACTTTGAATAATGCATCATTTTATGCACAAAATTTGCCGCTGTTTTCAAATCTCAAATCAAATATTATTCTCATTTTAAAAAAATCGCCTTAAACTTTCGAATCACCTTGAAAATCACGTTCAAGGTCACATCCATTATGCACAAACCGTGACCCTCTTTGCCACATACAACTTTTATCTAAGTCATTTTGCTATATCTCATCTCTGCCCAGAATTATTCCCCGTTATGGATTAAAACGGTCTATCCTGTATATTCTTCGTCTATGAGTGTTTCCCATCGACGCTGTGTCTGAAACTATTGAACACTTAGATGTGCCCCAAAACCGTGTGTAGCTGCATCGTCGGTGTATATCGTGTGTGATGGGCCAGCGCGCTTCCCCGTGGGTCGGCCATGCCCCACAGATGTCCGACCGCTGGCGCCCTCACGCACTCACGCACCCTGCACGCACTTCCGCAACACCAGAACCTTCCCCCTCCCCCAACTCCTCACCCCCTCCACAGACCACAACCACCCCTCAGCGCAGCCCCGTGTCTCGTCCGGCGTTGGTAGCTGTGCGACCTTGGAGAACTCGGGCTAACCGCTCTCTCTGAGACCGAGTCTGCGGTACGTTCCACCTTTCAGCGCTTTTTTTGCGATTTCATATCGCTGGTCTTTCCCGTTGCCTCATTGTCTCTGTACCAATCCACGTGTCTCCGCCAACATTCATGCCTGTAACAAACCTACCGCCACTTTACGTGCGCATAAAAAATGGTTCAGATGGCTCTGAGCACTATGGGACTTAACTTCTGAGGTCATCAGTCCCTTAGAACTTAGAACTACTTAACCTTAACTAACCTAAGGACATCACACACATCCATGCCCGAGGCAGGATTCGAACCTGCGACCGTAGCGATCGCGCGGTTCCATACTGAAGCGCCTAGAACCGCTAGACCACAACGGCCGGCCTTACGTGCACATAAAGTACTGTATTTCATTGTGGCAAGACACACGGGGGAGCAATCCCTCCACACTTTCACAGCTTTTTCATATCAACAATATATCAACAGCACTCATCGGTAACCCATTTTACTGGAGTTATCCGCCGACTGCTCCTAAAAGACGGAAGCACCAGCAATGATCAACGGCATGAGGATGAAGAAGGCAATGGAAGCTGTTGTGTACATAGTTCCACGTAGTCAGCGCGTACACAACTTTCCCACTAGAGCGCGCCCCGCTAAGCACAACAGCGCAGGAGCAGCGCTCGCCCGTCTCCGCACTACGAGATGGCGCTGCCTTAGAGACGGACCAAATTCTGCTTCCGCCGATCCGCGTATTAATATGTAACGCAGCCAATGAGATTGCTGCTAACGTAGAACCTTTTCTCCTCGCGGATCACACTCGTGCAGTGATACCTGAACGCTCGAGGTATTATAACGAGTGTACAGACCTCCGATTAGTCAGTCTGCATTTGTCTGTACCAGTCTGTACGAGTTCTACATTTGTCTGTACCAGTCTATAGTCAAGTTTCAGCCTGCGCCTAATAATATTACCATATTCCTGTACACAGCCACGAAGATAAATGTATAGACACTTTTGTCAAGTATCAGAGATATGTGAGAATAAGATTAACGTACCAATACCAAAGGAACTTCAGATTGTCGATTGTAAACAGCATCCAGAACCAAGTTAAGTAATTTTTATGCTTGTTATTATTTTAATAAACGTGTGTGAAAATTAATCAAGTTCTGTTTAAAGTTGGTCACCGTCAGTCTGCTACTCTAAGTGTACAAGTGGCATTTCTATCGTCTGACCTAACGGCAGGAGATAAACACGCCACAATAAGACCACGAGACACATTGCTGACACTCGCCTACTTCGTTAGAACGACAAGTCAAATAATGTGATGGTGTGTGTACTGAAGGTCTTACAGTACGCACACCACAGAAGCCATTGCATTAAAGACACTTAATGTCTACCCCTAGGACATGTATTTTGTAACTGGAAAAAGAGTCATGTAAAATTATTCCATTCCACTGTGGCAGGGTGCTACAGCAAACAGTTTTGAATTATTCCAGAACAAAAATTTTCTTGGATGCAAAATTATTAAACATCAATGACAGGTTTCACCCT
Organism: Schistocerca nitens; assembly: GCF_023898315.1. Taxonomy (NCBI): domain Eukaryota; kingdom Metazoa; phylum Arthropoda; class Insecta; order Orthoptera; family Acrididae; genus Schistocerca; species Schistocerca nitens. The sequence goes on along the minus strand of NC_064625.1, from coordinate 88,343,586 downwards.
TTTCGGGCATCATCAGATTGAGCAAAAGTGCCAGCCGGTGTGGCCGAGTGGTTCTAGGCGCTACGGTCTGGAACCACGCGACCGCTACGGTAGCAGGTTCGAATCCTGCCTCGGGCGTGGATGTGTGTGATGTCCTTAGGTTGGTTAGGTTTAAGTAGTTCTAAGTTCTAGGGGACTGATGACCTCAGCAGTTAAGTCCCATACTGCTCAGAGCCATTTGAACCGGTTCTTTTTTTTTAGCAAAAGTAGTTGGACATGTTACCCATCCGTCATTAAGCTATTTAAAATGGGAGCAACAGTAACTGGATATGTAATCAATCCGTCATAAAAATATGTAAAATGTCACTGCATTTTACGGCAGATTGATTACTTATCGAGTTACTGATGCGTTTCCTTTTTATATGGCGTTATGACGAAAGGGTAACATGTCCAGCTACTTGCACACAATCTGAAGATGCCCCAAAACGACGAGACGCCTCACTGACTTTAAATAATTTCGCAAACGAGATGGTTTTTATGCTGGTAAAATGTCATGATGATTTCACCATAGGCAAAAGATTTCGGAATAGTCCCTTATACGAGTCTTCCGGAGGGACTGCCAACGAATAGGTGACCATGAAAAAAAAAAAGAAAAAAAAAGAAACAGAATAACGGGCCGCGTGGGATTAGCCGAGCGGACATGTCCGAAAGAACAGATACCATCTTAGTATATATATAGTTAAGGCTCACCGCCCACTTGACCATTTTCTTCTTCTGTGTGAATGTACAAACAGTGCCCTAACTCTTACGGGAATCAGCAACGCGCCGCGAGTAATGAGTATAATGGGCGGGGGCACTAAGAATGTAGTGCGGGACAATACGTTGAGAATGTGGGTTTCGCGGGAGGCGTGCCAGAGATAAATCCCTGCAGTCGCGCTATCCTCTGTGTCCTCGGTGGCTCAGATGGATAGAGCGTCTGCCATGTAAGCAGGAGATCCCGGGTTCGAGTCCCGGTCGGGGCACACACTTTCATCTGTCCCCGTTGACGTATGTCAACGCCTGTAAGCAGCTAAGGGTGTTCATTTCATTGTAATCCCATAAGATTTCACACACACAGAACAACGGATGAAAGGGCAACGTTCTCCGACCCGGGATGTCGAATGACAGAAGTTTGAAAAAGGTACGGAAGCTAGAAAATCTGAAAAGGGGAATCTTGATATAGTATGGGTCAGTGAAGTGAAGCGGAAGGAAGACAAGGATTTCTGGGCAGATGAGTATAGGGTAATATCAATAGTAGTAAACGGTATAACGAGAGTAGGATTCGTCGTGGATAGGAAGGTAGATCAGAGGGTGAGTTTCTGTGAATAGTTCAAAAAAATGGTTCAAATGGCTCTGAGCACTATGGGACTTAACATCTATGGTCATCAGTCCCCTAGAACTTAGAACTACTTAAACCTAACTAACCTAAGGACATCACTCAACACCCAGTCATCACGAGGCAGAGAAAATCCCTGACCCCGCCGGGAATCGAACCCGGAAACCCGGGCGCGGGAAGTGAGAACGCTACCGCACGACCACGAGCTGCGGACATGTGAATAGTTCAGTGATAGGTTTATTCTCATCAGAATCGACAGCAAACCAAGTACCAACAACTATAATTCATGTATACATGATGCCGTCGCCAGCAGAAGATGAAGAGACAGGTAAGGTATATGAGAGTATTGAACAGGTAGTTCAGTACAGAAAGGGAAATGAAAACCTAATAGTTATGGGTGACTGGCATGCGGTTGTAGCGGAAGGAGGAAGAGAAAGGGTTACGCGAGAAAAGGGCTTGGGACTTGGAATGAGAGAGGAGAAAGACTAACTGAGCGCTGTAATAAATTTCGTCTTGTAATAGCGAATACTCTGTTCAAGAATCACAAGACGAGGGGGTGTACTTGGAAAAGGTCGGGAGGTATGGGAAGCTTCCAGTTAGATTATATCGTAGTCAGGCAGAGATTCTGAAATCGCATATTAGACTGTAAGGTGTACCCAGGGCCAGGTACCACAATTTAGCAGTGATGGAGAGTGGACTGAAGTTCAAGAGACAAGTCAGGAAGAATAAGTGAGGAGAAGTGGTATACGGAAGTACTAAGGAATGAAGAGATACGGTTGAAGTTACTGCTATAATGAATAGCTCAGTAGGCAGTTCAATTGAAGAGGAATGGGAGTCTCTAAAAAGACAATCACAAAAGCTGGAAAGAAAGACATAGGTACAAGGAAGGCAAATACAAAGGAACTATGGATAACAGAAGAAATAATTCAGTTGATAGAAGACAGAAGGACGTACAAATATGTTCAGGGAAATTCAGCAATATTGAACTACAAGTGACTCAAGAATAAAATAAATCTGAAATGTAGGGAAGCTATGACGAAATGGGTAGACGATTCTCGGGTGTTCGCTATGATATTACGGTAGACAGACTCGTTGGCATTTTCAGGTGGTTCCTGACCAAAAAATTCCCACCGTCAGATGTCAAAATTGGTTACATGTACTTCATGGGAAGGTTCGAACTAGAGAGAAGTTACACAACACCAGTTTAACGACCGGTACGACACCTACCTCCAAAATATAAGAGGTATTAGAGATAAAGTTAGTGAACTGCTTATAGATGTTGACTCTGATATTATTGGTCTAGAAAATTAATCTTGATAATCAAGATTAAAAAGGAAGAGTAGAAAAAGGCGGAAAAAACAATATTGTGTTTAGCATATGACGATGCCACTATGGCTCCAATATATTAGGACATGTTTTTATAAAACAGATCTGAAAATAGTCACTATAGACCGAAACCGGTAGCCTGATTACAAAAAATTTGTTACCATTGACGTGAATAAAAGGGAATTTTAATAATTTTGTAGGCTACAGAGTGAGGAATAAAGTGGTCAACAGCCAGATGGCAAAACCAAAGGTCATGTCTTCGATCCTTGGTCACTCCTAGCATATAAATCAATCACCTCTGGTAACAATTTTTTCATAATGTGGGGCCACAGTCATAACATATTTCTTTAAAGTCAGTACAACCATTAGACTGTTTTTTATTTGCAATGTTACATTTACACGATCATGATTTCGGCTTCAAAAGTGCCATTATCAAGTGTTTCCCTAAGACGGCATGCTGCCGTATTTAAAATGCACTATCAGAAAAATTGTCTAAGGGTCAATACTTCTGGTAAAACCTACTGCTTTGTTATATCACTGAGTAATCCATCTTGACTGAATGACAGTTGACACTTAGCCAACTACACTTAGCCAACTGTCATTCAGTCAAGATGGATTACTCAGTGATAAAAAAAGCAGTAGGCATTACCAGAAGTATTGACCCTTAGACAATGTGTCTAATAGTGTATTTTAAATACGGCAGCATGACGTCTTAGGCACTGTATAACACTTAAAGCACTTGATAATGGCACTTTGAAGCCGAAATCATGATCGTGTAAATGTAACACTGCAAATCAAATACAGTCTAATGGCGGTACTGACTTTAAAGAAACCTCTGGTAATGTTTGTTAACGCTGAAAATGCCGAGACACATCTTAGTTCGGAGATCACGTTAAACTGTAGGTTTATTAAAAATAATAAGCGTCAATGGGCTTCGAAAAATCATCTCGCCCACGATATTTTTGCAAAGCGCGAAGGCTAAGGACTTGACCACAATGACTTTCTTCGCGTGGTATGTTCGCACAGATACATCATTCACATAACAGATGCGTAAAAGTTCTCTTGCGATTTTCTCGGAATTGCAAGAGTAGTACACCCTACTACTTGCGCATTATGTTCTTTCAACGGACCACTAAAGGTGTGCAGAGTCTGAAATAAATCCGTAGTGGCTTCCCCTTGTAAAACGTGTAGCAGCATGTTTGTGGTTTTAAGATATGTTACAGTAAAGACGTGTGGCTAACAAAATACGAAAATTGGAGCATGTAGTTGTTATACACTACTGGCCATCAAAATTGCTACACCACGAAGATGACGTGCTACAGACGCGAAATTTAACCGACAGGGAGAAGATACCTTGATATGCAAATGATTAGCTTTTCAGAGCATTCAGACAAGGTTGGCGCCGGTGGCGACACCTACAACGTGCTGACATGAGGAAAGTTTCCAACCGATTTCTCATACACAAACAGCAGTTCACCGGCGTTGCCTGGTGAAACGTTGTTGTGATGCCTCGTGTAAGGAGGAGAAATGCGTACCATCACGTTTCCGACTTTGATAAAGGTCGGATTGTAGCCTATCGCGATAGCGGTTTATCGTATCGCCACGTTGCAGCTCGCGTTGGTCGATATCCAATGACTGTTAGCAAAATATGGAATCGGTTGGTTCAGGAGGGTAATACGGAACGCCGTGCTGGATCCCAACGGCCTCGTATCACTAGCAATCGAGATGACAGGCATCTTATCCGCATGGCTGTAACGGATCGTGCTCCCACGTCTAGATCCATGAGACGACAGATGAGGACGTTTGCAAGACAACAACCATATGCACGGACTATCAGCTCGGAGACCACGGCTGTGGTTAACCTTTGCGCTGCATCACAGACAGGAGCGCCTGTGATGGTGTACAGAACGACGGACCTGGGTGCACGAATGGCAAAACGTCATTTTTTCGGATGAATCCAGGTTCTGTTCACAGCATCGTGATGATCGCATCCGTGTTTGGCGACATCGCGGCGAACGCCCCGTGATTGCCATACTGGTGTATCACCCAGCGTGATGGTATGGGGTGGCTTTGGTTACACGTCTCGGTCACCTCTTGCTCGCATTGACGGCACTTTGAACAGTGAACGTTACATTTCAGATGTGTTACGACCCGTGGCTCTACCCTTCATTCGATGCCTGCGAAACCCTACATTTCAGCAGGATAATGCACGACCGCATGTTGCAGGTGCTGTACGGGCCTTTCTGGATACAGAAAATGTTCGACTGCTGCCCTGGCCAGCACATTCTCCAGATCTCTCACCAATTGAAAACGTCTGGCCAATGGTGGCCGAGCAACTGGCTCGTCACAATACGCCAGTCACTACTCTTGGTATCGCGTTGAATCTGCATGGGGAGCTGTACCTGTACACGCCATCCAAGCTCTGACTCAATGGTCAGGCGTATCAAGGCCGTTATTACGGCCATAGGTGGTTGTTCTGCGTACTGATTTCTCAGGATCTATGCACCCAAATTGCGTGGAAATGTAGTCTCATGTCAGTTCTAGTATAATATATTTGTCCAATGAATACTCGTTTATCATCTGCACTTCTCCTTGGTGTAGCATTTTTAATGGGCAGTAGTGTAGAATAAAGGTTACAGTGAAAATGCCTTAGGTGCGCCAAATTCGCCCCCCCCCCCCCCCCAATTTCCACACTCCAAAGAGTGTGGCGGTGAGTGATTGGACGCTAGTGAAGAACTTTTGGAGGTCAGCACGGAGTGGTGCGACAGCTGCCGCAGGCCGGTTGGCCGGTCTCCACTGGACACTGTCAAAGGCGTCCGGGAAGGTCTCCCCCCCCCCCCCCCCCCCCCCCCTCACGCGGTCGCGCCGTAATCTCTGAAGATGAGAAATCGCCGCCACCCCGAGCCGTCCCGCAGCTTGACAGGCGCGCCTCGGCCGGGGAGGAAACTCTCATTCTTCCTTTTTTCCTCTCGCTCTCCTCTCTTCTCTCCTTTTTTCCCTCTCTTTTCTCCTTTTTTTTTGCCTCCCCCTCGCCGCTTCCCGGTCTCGGTCGGCTACCCCCGGAGCTTTTATTTTTCTCTTAAGAATTCCGTCCGCCGGCCCGCTGGCTGCCGGCTGCCGGGTGGTTCTGGCGGCCCACAGCCCTGCCAGCCCTGCGCTGCGCTGTTCTCTTCTCTTGTGTTGGGCACCCGCTCAGAGCGCGCGCTGCCGCCTGGGATTTCAGCCACACGTGTTCGCCTCGCCGCCAGAGTCAGTTGTGCAACCGAGCGGCCAATGCCGGCCAGCGGAGGCTGCCGTGTCTACTGGAACGGCGGCCATTCCCGTAGAAAATGAGGAAACTGAGTGCTGCGGCAGCGCCTACAATACGAACGCTCTCCTTTTTAAGTTTTCACAACCGAGGATTTAGCGTAAATAAATGTAATAAGTCAGTAACGGCGGACAGAACATCGCAAGAATCTGTGGTACAACCCAAAGGCAAATAATCATTATGAAAATACACTGAAGAACCAAAGAAACTGGAACACGCAGAAGTGATGCAACACGACGTGCCGGGGACTCAACTAATGCCTGGATTAGTCCTCGAGCGGTTCTAGGAGCTTCACTCTGGAACCGCGCGACTGCTACGATCGCAGGTTCGAATCCTGCCTCGGGCATGGATGCGTGTGATGTCCTTAGGTTGGTTAGCTTTAAGTAGTTCTACGTTGTAGGGGACTGATGACCTCAGATGTTAACTCCCATAGTGCTCGGAGCCATTTGAACCATTTCGATCAGAATATCACCATTTCAGCCCACTTACACTGAAATATGAACACGGAATGGTTTTAGAGGGATGTCTGATAATAGTAGTAACATATGAAATACATGATACATAACAAAAATTAAAGAAGAAATTATACCTCTGATCATAGGCGGTGGCGTTGAACGGAGCAAATGGTATGACTTCACGAAGGTCAACGTAGCAGTAACGCGGTTCCGGACTGAAGTGCCTAGAACCGCTCGGTCACAGCGGCCGGCGATATTTTCTTAGAAAATATTCATTAATAACAATTACTTGGTAACATTCTTCTCGGGTGTGCAGCCGGATCATAACGTCATCATGACACAATATTTCAGTGGTCCAATTGTCCGCCATCTTCAGGTGAGAGTGCTGGTACATGACCTCAACCGGCGGAATCGTGTACCAGCACTCTCACCTGAAGATGGCGGATAGTTGGACCGCTAAAATACTGTGTCAAGATGACGTTATGATCCGGCTGCACACCCGAGAACAATATTATCAATTATTACGTCGGGAAAGCCTTCGGAGTCACAACAATTACTTGATTTGCCCCTGAATAAATGACTTCCTCTACGCATTTCTTTACTGACGTGAAGAGCGACTTCTTTCTCAGTACTTCATCCCATGGCTCTGAAAGTGCCGCCTCTGCCAGCCAGCCTGCGAACCTACCGCTCGCTCCTTACACCATATGTACTGCAGCGCTGATACATTCACTTCACGTATGCGAAATAGCAAAACCGGAAATAAAGCAAAATGCGATATTATCTGGAAGTAAGGGCTACCTTACAACTCACATTCACAAACTGCCTGTTGGCTTCTGTCTCGGGTTCTTCGGCCGACGTTCATCTAATGATTTTTCTGACGTTTCGCCAGCACGAGTGGCTGGCATTGTCAAAGCTTCACCCTCCATTGCCGGTGGTGAACTGGAGGCGAGCTCGCGCCCGCAGACTATATGTACCTGGCGCGCCAACGTCCGAGGGCTTCTCCGCGGTCATTTCCGGTGCGGTTCTCCTCTTGATACCTGCGACGGTCGTTCGCTGCAGTACGGGAAGCCAGGATCCGTTTACCTTAAGGCTTTCCTCTTTCTTGTTGAAACTGTTCGCGTGTTTTTGGATTTCTACAGCTTCTCTGAACAAGCGCGTGTGATAGTGCTTCTCTACAGCCAGAACTTCCGTGTCGGCGAATTCTATTACGTGGTCGGTCTCATTCAGTGCGTGCTCTGCCACGGCCGATTTCTCCACCTGCCCCAACCTGCAATGTCGCTTATGCTCTTTGATCCTGGTGTTAATGGATCGTCCAGTCATTCCGACATAAACTTTTCCGCATGTGCAAGGTATACGGTATATTCCCGACATTGCAAGTGGGTCTCTTTTCTCCTTCGCCGATCTAAGACACTCTTTGATCTTCCTTGTCGGTTTGAAGATCGTCCTTACGCCATGTTTGCGCAATATACGGCCGATTCTGTCCGTCACTCTGGGAATGTATGGCAGAAAGGCCGTACCCGACATTTCTTTTTCTGGTTCCTTACTTCGCCGAGTGTTTGGCTCAGTTACACTTCTAATATGATTTGTGGAGTACCCATTGCTCCTCAGGACTGTTTCCAGGTGTTGCATTTCTCGTTTGAGGTGTTGCGGCTCACATATTCGTCCTGCTCTCGTTACGAGCGTACTAATCATGCCACTTTTCTGGCTCGGGTGGTGGTTTGACAGTTTGTGCAGGTATCGGTCCGTGTGAGTCGGTTTTCGATACACGCTGTGTCCCAGGTTTTCGCCGTCCCTTGTGACCAGCACATCTAGAAATGGCAGTTTCTTGTCCTTTTCTACTTCCATGGTAAATGTTATGTTGGCATGGAGGCTGTTCAAGTGTCTTAGGAAGTCACCGAGCTGTTCTTCACCATGGCTCCACACCACGAAAGTATCATCGACGTACCTGTACCACACCTTAGGTTTGCAAGTGGCCGAGTCCAGTGCCTGTGCTTCGAATTGTTCCATGAAGAAGTTGGCCACCACTGGACTGAGAGGACTACCCATGGCGACGCCTTCCAGCTGTTCGTAGAAGTCGCCATTCCACGTGAAATAGCTCGTGGTGAGACATGCATGGAAGAGCTTTCTGATGTCTAGCGGGAAAATGGAACCGATGTGCTCCAGAGCGTCACTGAGTGGCACTTTCGTAAATAACGAAACAACATCAAAGCTGACCAGGATGTCGTTTGGTGCAAGTTTCAGTTTCTTCAGCTTCTCAATGAAATGTCCTGAGTCCTTAATGTATGTGTCGGTCTTCCCCACGTGTGGTTGGAGCAGAGAGGCCAAGTGTTTTGCCAGCTTATATGTCGGTGATCCAGGAGCGCTAACGATCGGTCTCAGTGGAACGTTGTTCTTATGGATCTTGGGTAATCCATACAGCCGAGCTGGTAGGGCTTCTGTGTTGCGCAGGTTTCTCACATTCACTTCACGTATATGAAATAGCAAAACCGGAAAGAAATCAAAATGTGATATTACCTGCAAATAAGGGCTACCTACCTTACAACACACACTTTTTTTTTTCTTCTGATTGCTTTGATGCGGCTCGGCATAAATTTCTCTGTTGTGCCAACTACTTCATCTCAGAGTACCACTTGCCGCCTACGTCCTAAATTATCTTTTTTCTCAAAGCCATCATACTGAATGACCAACAAACAGTGATCTCCAACACAGTAAGGAAACATGTACATGAATGTAAATCTCCTGAAGCTGGGCACGTCTGATACCTGTCGTGTGTTACATCAAAGCACTTTGCATTGTGAGTGGTAGCTTTTATTACTCTGTACCCTACAAATGGCAATGGAAGGAAAACGTTTCTGAAGAAGAGAAATTTGTTAACATCCAGTATAGATTTAAGTGCCAGGAAATCGTTTCTGAAAGTATTTGTGTGGAGTGTAGCCATGTATGGAAGTGAAATGGACGATAAACAGTTTGGACAAAAAGAGAATAGAAGCTTTCGAAATGTGGTGCCACAGAAGAATGCTGAAGATTAGATGGGTAGATCATGTAACTAATGAGTAGGTATTCAAATGGTTCAGATGTCTCTGAGCACTATGGGACTTAACATCTGGGGTCATCAGTCCCCTAGAACTTAGAACTACTTAAACCTAACTATCCTAAGGACATCACACACATCCATACCCGAGGCAGGATTCTAACCTACGACCGTAGCGGCAACGCGGTTCAAGACTGAAGCGCCTAGAACCGCACGGCCACACCGGCCGGCGAGGAGGTATTGAATACAGTTGGGGAGAAGAGGAGTTTGTGGCACAACTTGACAAGAAGAAGGGTCCGGTTGGTAGGACATGTTCTGAGGCATCAAGGGATTAAAAATTTAGCGTTGGACGGCAGCGTGATGGGTAAAAATCGTAGAGGGAGACCAAGAGATGAATACACCAAGCAGATTCAGAAGGATGTAGGTTGCAGTAGGTACTGGGAGGTGAAGAATCTTGCACAGGATAGAGTAGCCGTCTCAGGACTGAAGACAATAACAACAACACACGCTACAAATAAACAGTCACGGACTTCAGCTGAAACTTCCGGGCTGAGAGGCCGTGGTCGATGTATAAAATTTCCACCTAACGTTTCGTCTCCATCTTCTGAGGTCGTCCGGCTACTGCCCTCAGAAGATGTCTCCCACAGATGGAGACGAAACATTAGGTGGAAATTTTATACATCGAGCACGGCCTCTCAGCCTGGAAGTTTCAACTGAAGACCAACACCGACCGTGGAAGCATACGTTGTGTGATTAAACAGTCACGGAATTCAGCTCCATCCATTATGGATAAAATACAAAAAGGTGCAAGCTATAGGGAAAGTCGGGTATTACGCAGTGCATGAGGGGACTTATGATAATTAGTTACATATATCGCCCCACACTAAGACATGAGGGAATAACGCGCATGCTACTAGAGGGAGCTGCATAGAGTAAAAACTACAGAGGGAGACAGAGCTTGGGGTACATCTAGCAAAAAAATGGTTCAAATGGCTCTGAGCACTATGGGACTTAACATCTATGGTCATCAGTCCCCTAGAACTTAGAACTATTTAAACCTAACTAATATAAGGACATCACACAACACCATGTCATCATGAGGCAGAGAAAATCCCTGACCCCGCCGGCAATCGAACCCGGGAACCCGGGCGCGGGAAGCGAGAACGCTACTTTTGTTTTGAACGTATATAGACTTTAATTTACAAAATAACAATTTTCGTATTACAAATACAGTTTGCATTTTACTTGTAAAGACGAGACAATCCATTCTTTGCTTTAATTTTTCTGTTACTGTACTGTAATTATTTCGTTTGGTGCTTTTTTTTAAGTATTTTTCGAGAGGCTGTCAATCAGAGTTCGTTCGTTGTTTCTTGCACTGTTTATTGTTGCAGTTTAGCTTTTTCTGAGTCTTTGTACACTACATTTGTACGTGTGGCAGAATGAATTTGGAATAAGCATTGATTGTACGATCTAGTTATTTACAGAGAACAATTGGTAAAAAAAGTTGTTTTATGGAAATTTTACTTATTACTAGTTATGGTGTTATTATTATTGTTATTATTTTTGTAGGTATTTTGAGTTGTGGATCTGCTCTATTCATTTTAAAATATTGTTGAGTTATTACTATCTTCTTATTAAATCTTGTGTGGGAAAACAAGGGGGAGGCATTTTACGTTGGGTCTTGAAAACGAGACCTTAGTGGGACATGCACTAGGCATGAAATCAGTTTGACAGAAATATTAACGAGTGTATCAGTTGTCAGCTCTTGTTTGATGAGTAAAGTGGTATCCAAAGGGGAAACACTCATGAAAAACTATCTTAATATATTAAACAATTCATTACAAAAGAAAAGGACATTACTATTTTAGCGATTTATTAAATCTATTTTTTTTCGATTGAGCAAAGAGCGCACGACCACGAGCTGCGGACGTACATCTCGCACTTAACTAAAGCCACAGAATGTCATTGCTAGTGTGAGATGTGATCAGGTTAAGAGAGGCGAAGAAACCTGCCGGCTCCGAATCAAAACCATCAGAAGACTAATGAAGAACATGGACTTTAAGAAGGAAAGCACCTAAAAATCATTTCCATTTGTAACGGGAAAGAGGCGGAGTAGGTGAGCGAGCGGTGAGAAAATTAGATACTAAATGTCTGCGACGAATCAGTAGCGGGAAAAAAAAGTTGATTTACGTGTGCTGACACGCATTAGAGCGTCTTAATTCGGCGGCGGTTGCTGCGACGTCGGCCATCTGGAACTGTGGGGGAGGCGGGGGCGGCGCTTTGAAGGCGGGGGTGGATCCGCCGCCACGGCCGCGCAGCTGCCGGCCTTTTTCCCTCCGCCGGTCCCACCCCCACTTCCAGTAGCCGCCCGCGCTCCACATCCTGAGGGCCCTGCCAAAGAAAGTAGACCGCCGCTGGAGAAGACATCGCAGGTGGCGGAGCCGAGGCTGCGTTCGTCGCTTTAGCACAGTGGCTGATCTCTGTGTTTCTTGCGTGCTTACTCGCTTGTCCGCAGACGTGAGACATGGGCTAGGATAGACAATCACAAGCAAGGCCGAAATTGATAAATTCTGTCCTCTATCAATAGGGTTTGCAGCACTAAATGACAGGATCTTCTTGCCGCTACTGTGAAGATTCCACAGTCTCAGTGTTAGGTCGCACCACGCTCCTCATGAAAGATTATGAAGTACATATTTACTAAGCACAAATTACGTTGTTGTTGTTGTGGTGGTCTTCAGTCCAGAGACTGGTTTGATGCATCTCTCCATGCTACTCTATCCTGTGCAAGCTTCTTCATCTCCCAGTACGCACTGCAAAATACATCCTTCTGAACCTGCTTAGTGTATTCATCTCTTGGTCTCCCTCTACGATTTTTACCCTCCACGCTGCACTCCAATACTAAGGCGGTGATCCCTTGATGTCTCAGAACACGTCCCGCCAACCGATCCCTTCTTCTACTCAAGTTGGGCCATAAACTCCTCTTAACCCCAATTCTGTTCAATACCTCCTCATTAGTTATGTGATCTACCCATCTAATCTTCAGCATGCTTCTGTAGCACCACATTTCGAAACCTTCTACTTTCTTCTTGTCTAAACTACTTATCATCCAGGTTTCACTTCCATACATGGCTACACTCCATACAAATACTTTCAGAAACGACTTTCAAACACTTAAATCTGTACTCGATGTTAACAAATTTCTCTTCTTAACAAACGCTTTCCTTGCAATTGCCAGTCTACATTTTATATCCTCTCTACTTCCCCCATCATCAGTTATTTTGCTCCACAAATAACAACACTCATCCACTACTTTAAGTGTCTCATTTGCTGGTGTAATTCCCTCAGCATCACCTGATTTAATTCGACTACAGTCCATTATCCTCATTTTGCTTTTGTTGATGTTCATCTTATATCTTCCTTTCAACACACTGTCTATTCCGTTCAACTGCTCTTCCAGGTCCTTTGCTGTCTCTGATAGAATTACAGAGTCATCGGCGAACCACACAGTTTTTATTTCTTCTCCCTGCATTTTAAATCCTACTCCAAATTTTTCGTTTGTTTCCTTTACTGCTTGCTCGATATACAGACTGAATAACATCGGGGAGATGCTACAACCCTGTCTCACTCCCTTCCTAACCACTGCTTCCCTTTCACGTCCCTCGACTCTTATAACTGCCATCTGGTTTCTGCTCAAAGTGTAAATAGCCTTTCGCTCCCTGTATTTTACCCCTGCCACCTTCAGAATTCGAAAGAGACTATTCCAGTCAACATTGTCAATTTATAAGTAGATAATTTAGCATCGCCAGAAAAACGAAAGACCCAGAAGACATTTTGGGATGTCAAAAAAGCTTCGTAGACTCTCATGCCTTTAGCTGTTATGTACAGGGCGTCCAAAATCAGTGATCCAGTTTCAAAACGCTTTAGGAAGAGAACCACTGCTCTGAATGACGTAAATTTTGAACAGAATATTATTGACGCAGGGGGAAACGTCCTGGAACGAAAAAACTTAACGAAAATTTTATCAATAGATGGCGCAGTAAGCGTCTTAAGGCAAATAGGGTCAGCTACAAATGACTTATGAATCGCAATACGATGGCTATGATTTGAGTCGGTCATTGTATCGTCCATATTGTTCAGTGTCCATCACTGCACAAGTTCGGCAGTCAGGAGTTGTGGTACTGTAAGGTTTTATCATCCACCGCGGTAAGGTCGTTCACATCGGATGGCAAAAATCGGTTTTTAATTGTCCTGTGGCCGAAAACCGCACATAAATATACACCATAGTTCAAAATCTTCTGGATTATTAGCCCGCGTCATATTTCTACTAAAATGATCGACGTTTCGACCTCTCTGCTGGGATCATCCTCAGGATCTTCTGGTGTCCACTACTGCAGAATATCCTGAGGAAGCTCCCAGCAGAGGGGTCGAAACGTCGATCATTTTAGTAGAAATACGGCGCGGCCTATTAACCCAGAAGATTTTAACTATGGCGACAACGGCCACGAAAGCCTGCAGAATTACATACCAGTTTCTGATTGTCCTGAGACCAAAACCCGCATAAAAAGCAAAATGATGTCGGGCTGGATTTGTCGTGAGACTAGTGCAACAGATGTTGAGCAAGCCGTCCACCGTTGTTTGCCACAAGTTGAAATCGAGGAATAGCATGTCCCACAACAGATCGCAGTCTCTCGGGGGTGGCGTCCAGAACGCGTTGCGCAATGCGTGCCTTCAGGTCAGCTGAGTTCGTATTTGGAACAACGAAGACATCTTCCAGATAACCCCGACGCCAGAAATCACACGGATTGTCAGGTTAACTGGACGGTCAGGCTGTAAGGAAATGACGGTTGATAATTCTTGCATTTATGGAATGCCGGTGCAGCAGACGCTTGACCAGCTGTGCAACGTGCGGAGGAGCGCCATCTTGAATAAGACTGGGCCTACCCACACGTGCACAGGAGAGGCGCTGTGAGCTATGTCGTGCTGTTAGCAAAGACACTCGTATCGGTCGTCTGCTGCCGTAGACCATTAACGCCAAATTTCGTCTCACTGTGCTAACGGATACGTTCGTCGTACGTCTCACATTGGTTTCTGCGATTACTTCACGCAGTGTTGCCTGTCTGTAAGCACTGACGACTCTACACAAAAGCTGCTGCTTCGATTTTTACGTGGAAAGCCGCCAGCCACCGCGTTGTTCGTGGCGAGAGGTAATGCACGCTCTTGACACTGTGGATCTCGGAATGTTGACTTCTCTAAAGACTTCCGAAATGCAGTGTCCCATGCCTCTAACTCGAGCTACCAGTCTGCGTTAAAAGTCTCTTAATTCCTGTCGTGCAGCCATAGTCGAAAACCGTCTGACATGACTCAGCTGAGCACAGATGACAGCTCCTGCAATGCACTGCGCTTTTATAAATTGTATATGCCTTGCTACCGCCGCCTGTATACGTCCATACGAGGTGTGGCTAGAAAAAAACCGGACTAGTACTGGTGAAACAATAAAACGAATGCAATAAGGCTGAAAGTCGCGTGGCCTGTCACGTGACTCTCGCTCCGCCTACTGCTCGAGTTTCATCTGCCTCCTGCACTCAGTCTGCCCGTGGCGTCTGTTTTAAGTAGTTGACGTTTTGACTGTGCGTCGGAAAATGTTGAGTGTACAGAAAGAACAGCGTGTTAACATCAAATTTTGTTTCAAACTAGGAAAATCTGCAAGTGAAACGTTTGTAATGTTACAACAAGTGTACGGCGATGATTGTTTATCGCGAACACAAGTGTTTGAGTGGTTTAAACGATTTAAAGATGGCCGCGAAGACACCAGTGATGACACTCGCACTGGCAGACCATTGTCAGCAAAAACTGATGCAAACATTGAAAAAATCGGTAAACTTGTTCGACAAGATCGCCGTTTAACAATCAGAGCAGTGTCTGAGTTAACAGGAGTTGACAAGGAAAGTGTTAGGCAGATTCTTCATGAAAGTTTCAACGTGAACAAAGTGTGTTCAAAAATGGTTCCAAAGTGTCTCACAATTGAACAGAAGGAACGCCGAAGAATGATTTGTTCTGACATCCTGGAAAACATTGAAAGTGATCCCACCTTCTTACAAAATGTTATTACTTGCGATGAATCGTGGTTTTTTACTTACGATCCCGAAACTAAACGCCAATCGATGCATTGGAAAACTCCTGGTTCTCCACGACAAAAAAAAGCACGAATGTCAAAATCGAAATTCAAGGGAATGATGATTGTTTTTTTTTTTTGACATCAAAGGGATTGTGCACATTGTTTGGGTACCAGAGGGACAAACAGTGAATCAGCATTACTACATTAGCGTCCTGGCTACCCTACGTGAGCGAGTACGGAGAAAACGGAAAGATTTGTGGAGAAAAAAGTCATGGATCCTTCACCAAGACAATGCCCCAGCTCACAGTGCGTTGTCAGTGAAGACGTTTTTGGCAAAACACAACATTCCCATCTTAGATCATCCATCCTACTCACCTGATTTGGCCCCCTGTGACTTTTTTCTTTTCCCTAAAGTCAAGTCAGCTTTGAAAGGAGCTAGATTTGAGACTGTTGAAGCAGTAAAAGAAAAAGCGACGGAAGTAATGTATGGACTTACCGAAAATGATCTGCAGCATTGCTATGAACAGTGGAAAATTCGTATGGAGCGGTGTAGAGACCGAGGAGGAGAGTACATTGAAGGAGATAACATGAAATTGTAAATAATTGTAAATAAATGTTTTTTCCAGCATCAGTCCGGTTTTTTTCTAGCCGCACCTCGTATACGAGGGGCATTTGAGAAGTCCGTGCAAAAATAAAAACTACTTACGTGTTTACGGTAAACATTTTTTATTTTTCGACATAGTCTCCTTTTAGACTTACACACTTCGTCCAACGCTGTTCTAATTTGTTGATCCGTTCCGAATAATAGGAATTGTCCAAGTCTGCAAAATAGCTATTAGTTGCTGCCTTCACATCCTCGTTTGAATAAAATCTTTGTCCCGCCAGCCATTTCTTCAAATTGGGGAACAAATAGGAGTCCGAGGGAGCCAAGTCTGGAGAATAGAGGCAATGTGAAACGAATTGGAATCCTATTTCCATTAATTTTGCTACCCCAACTGCTGAGGTGTCTGCTGGTGCATTCTCGTGATGGAAAAGGACTTTTTGCGGTCCAATCGCTGGCGTTTTTCTTGCAGCTCGGTTTTCAAACGGTCCAGTAGCGACGAATAACATGCACCTGTAATACTTTTACCGTTTTCCAAATAGTAGATAAGGATTATCCCCTGCAAATCCCAAAAGACAGTTGTCATAACCATTCCGGCCGAAGGGATGGTCTTCACCTGTTTTGGTGCAGACTCTCCCTTGGTAACCCATTGTTTAGATTATACTTTGGTCTCAGGAGTATAGTAATGTATCCATGTTTCATCCACAGTGACGAAACGACGCTTCCGGATTCTTCCTGAACAGCTGAAAACCATCCTTGCAACACTTCACACGATTCCGTTTTAGGTCAAGCGTGAGCAATCTCAGAACCCATCTTGCGGATAGCTTTCTCATGTCCAAATGTTTATGGAAAATATTATGTACCCGTTCATTCGAGATGCCCACAGCACTAGCAGTCTCACGCACCTTGACTCTTCTGTCATCCATCACCAAACCATGTCTTTTATCAATGATTTCTGGAGTCGTAACCTCCACAGGGCGTCCACAACGTTCGGCATCACTTGTGCCCATATGGCCAATCCGAAAATTTTACCACTTATAAACTGTTCTAATCGAAGGTGCAGAGTCAACGTAATGTTTATCAAGCTTCTCTTTAGCCTCCTGAGGCGTTTTGCCTTTCATAAAGTAATGTATAATCACCACACGAAATTCTTTTTCGTCCATTTTTTGACAATCACTAGACTACCTTGATTCACACGAAATCCAAACACAAAGAAATAGACCAATATGGCTGAAACTTGGTGTGCGTTCTTTCCAAAGATGCTACTAACTAAACATGACATCGATACGTGCCGGTGGAGCCATCTCTTGCACTTTGCACGGACTTTTCAAACGCCCCTCGTAGCTGTTCTACCTCAATACAAATCTAAGTAATAATACTTGAAAATGGGAATACATTCCTGAAGCGTGTCGTGCTGTGCTTGAAAAAACCTAATTGATGCGCTGTTTTAATCGTTGCAGGATTCCGAAAAACATCGATTGTGATGAATGAAATCAAGTTATCTGGATCAGCCTCGATATTTGTGCAGCTTTTCTCCTTCATCTGACCTATTCTCAACTGTCATTGCTTAGACGCGAAGGGAGAAAAAATGTATGTCACACTAAAATATGAAGAAGACAAATATTTGCTGTAGCCTGTAGCCCCAGTTTTTGCCTATAGATTTCGCAACTAGGTAGCACCATCAGGCCGCCCTACGAGCAAAATTATTGTTACAGAAGCATTTACAAAGTAATTTTTCTATGAACTTTTTTCTCTCTTACCACTTCTAGCCGCCATCCAATAAACCATAGCCTTGAATTTTACTTTTAGGGTATGACACACCTGCTTGGGAAGCGAGCTTGACATCTGCACGCCATGCGTAAAGGACTGATTACATTTTAAGGCTTCTCTCTACACATTTGCTGTCATAGAGAAAAAAAATATTTTATGAAATCTACTTGCGTAAGTGCGTCATATAACAATACCTCCACTAACAGTTAATTAGTTCCAAAAATTATCACGTCGCGCACTCAACAGTATGATCTTTCTATTGCGCAACTAAAAGGTCTTTAATGTGGCAGGTATTGCTACGTGAGTTGATTACAGTCACTGAAGAAAATAAACAATAATATCACTGATCTTGTATTTGCAATCCAACGATGAAACCGCTCTGGCTTTGGCTCGTAATTAAAAATGTTGTCTAGGTAGCGTGACCATCTCTTATGGTGCGAAAGGCACTCGAATGTTAATTCCGCCGACTTGAAGAACTTACGAAGGCAATCTTTCAGGATTAATTTGACGATTTATGTTTTTCATTACAATGTGCTTCATACTTTTTTAAACAACGGTCAATTGAAAATAGTTCTTGACACTCACTTTTCACAAAAATTCACATTTATTAAACTTTTTGAACTTTCGCATGTTCAAAACATTACTTCATCATACAATTTCGCAGCCATTACTGCTCTTAATAAAACTCAAATTTTTCATTGTCCACAACTCAGACTCATCTTTTCATTTCCAACACTTAGTCAAGAATGTTCATATTCAACACAAAAACCTGACCATTCTGTACGCTTCCGCGCCAAAAGGTCACAAGTCAGCATCAAAGATAACAATAAGTACAAAGATATTCACACTAGGTATTATATCAACATCTCAAAATATCGACGTACATACATATAAAAATGAAACCAAATTTGAATAGAGTGAAAAATATGAGACATTACGTAGAAAAATATTCATTAATCTACGGTATCGAAAAGTAGGGTTGGCGGGTGGTAACGGTTTCGCAAATAAAGAACCATTACAGTCAGAACCTAGGGTAACGACTAAGCGGGTCGAAGGCTTCCATCCAGTCACTCACTGATCAGTCTGGCTTGGAAACGGAAGACAGCAAAACGGAAGCTGAAATTTTAAATTTAGCAGTTGAGAAATCTTTCACGCAAGAGGACCGTACAAACAGACCGCCGTTTGAGTCTCGTACAGATTCCCGTATGGAGGACATAGTAATGGACATCCGTGGGGATGTGAAGCAGCTGAATGGGTTGAAAATAAATAAATCGCCAGGTCCTGATGGGATTCCAATTCGGTTCTACAGAGAGTATACAACATTGGCTCCTTACTTAGATTGCATTTATCGCGAATCTTTTGCCCAACTTAAAGTCCCGAGCGACTGGAAAAAAGCGCAGATGACGCCTGTATATAAGAAGGGTAGAAGGACGGATCCTCAAAATTACAGACCAATATCCTTAAAGTCGGTTTGTTGCAGGATTCTCGAACATATTCTCAGTTCGAATATAATGAATTTCCTTGAGACAAAGAAGTTACTGTCCATGCATCAACACGGCTTTAGAAAGCATCGCATCTGCGAAACGCAACTCGCCCTTCTTTCACATGATATCTTGCGAACCATGGATGAAGGGTATCAGATGGATGCCATATTCCTTGACTTCCGGAAAGCGTTTGACTCGGTGCCCCACTGCAGACTCCTAACTAAGGTACGACGAGCATATGGGATTGGTTCCCAAATATGTGAGTGGCTCGAAGACTTCTTAAGTAATAGAACCCAGTACGTTGTCCTCGATGGTGAGTGTTCATCGGAGGTGAGGGTATCATCTGGAGTGCCCCAGAGAAGTGTGGTAAGTCCACTGTTGTTTTCCATCTACATAAATGATATTTTGAATAGGGTGGATAGCAATGTGCGCCTGTTTGCTTATGATGCTGTGGTGTACGGGAAGGTGTCGTTGTTGAGTGACTGTGGGAGGATACGAGATGACTTGGACAGGATTCGTGATTGGTGTAAAGAATGGCAACTAACTCTAAATATAGATAAATGTACATTAATTCAGATGAATAGGAAAAATCATCCCGTAATGTTTGAATACTCCATTAGTAGTGTAGCGCTTGACACAGTCACGTCGATTAAATATTTGGGCGTAACATTGCAGAGCGATATGAAGTGGGACAAGCATGTAATGGCAGTTGTGGGGTCGGCGGATAATCGTCTTCGTTTCATTGGTAGAATTTTGCGAAGATGTGGTTCACCTGTAAACCAGACCGCTTATAAAACACTAATACGACCTATTTTTGAGTACTGCTCGAGCGTTTGGGATCCCCATCACGTCGGATTGAGGGAGGACATAGAAGCAATTCAGAGGCGGGCTGCTAGATTTGTTACTGGTAGGTTTGATCATCACGCGAGTGTTACGGAAATGCTTCAGGAACTCGGGTGGGAGTCTCTGGAGGAAAGGAGGCGTTCTTTTCGTGAATCGCTACTGAGGAAATTTAGAGAACCAGCATTTGGGGCTGACTGCAGTACGATTTTACTGCCGCCAACTTACATTTCGCGGAAACACCACAAAGATAAGAGAGATTAGGGCTCGTACAGAGGCATATAGGCAGTCATTTTTCCCTCGTTCTATTTGGAACAGGGAGAGAAGATGCTAGTTGTGGTACGAGGTACCCTCCGCCACGCACCGTATGGTGGATTTCGGAGTATGTATGTAGATGTAGACGTAGAAGTGCCAAGGCATAACCTAAGGATTCTACTGTGTAGGCAAAACAAAAAATTACAACTGTAGACTAAAACCAATACTTCTTCATTAGTGTGAGGGATGTTTTTCCAAGCGGCGGTATGTCGGAAATATGTAACACCACAATATCTCAAGATGGTGTGTTGTTTGAGCCTTTACCGACGTAACAACTAATTGAAATGTTCTCGGGTGTAACTTCAGATCGTACCGTCCAAACTGCACAGTATTCCCGTGAAGCAGTTGTTAGTGATCTTCGCATCTATGCTGCTCAAGACGACGAGCAGTTGCCTCGTGGAAACATCGTATAGTTTAGACCAGGGCTTCCCAATGCGTGGTCCGCGGACCCCTTAGGGGTCCGCCGGCTCTTTCTAGGGGACCGCAGCCACCTTTTACCAAATCGTGTAAAATAATGAGTAAAATTATTGAATAAAAATGAGAAAATGAAATCCATCACCATTTAATTTTCATGTGAAAAACATGTGTACTTTTACTTCAAGTCGTATTCCCAAGCAGCCTTTGCGGTTCCTAAGTGAGAACGCATACACAGTTTAGTGCCGGAGAATGCGGCTTCTCTGATTGACTGTTTCGCAACAATACGGGGGTCGTTGGTGCGCCGGCTCACGGCGCTAGATGCGCTGAAACTTTTTACGCATGCGCGGATCGAGCTTTGTCGACCAATCACAGATCTCGCTGGCACGTATGCGGCCCCAGGCATCACTAAATGTTAAACTTGCCTTGTCAGTGCACTATCTGTTTCATAAGTCGATTTTTGACCAGTTTAGTACTTCTAACACGGATCAGTGGCTGAAGTCAGGATCATTGAAGAAGGCTTCAGTTTCTCCATCGCCTTCACAACAAGGGAAGTTTCCAGTTGAAATGAATGAGGAGGGAAGACGACCAAAGGAAGACTTTACATACATTTGAACATTTTTCTTCGGATTTCACGAAAAATCTCACACATACACACGACTGTTACGAAATCTGCATGCTCATTACACAACAGTAGCCAAATAGTGGAAGTGAACAGACCATAAGCGAGAGCTTGTCAACAGTGAACAGTTTGGACGTGACGTTGATTGCTCTTGGAGGAAGAAAGCTCCATCGTGTGAAATTTCAATTACCAAGTAATTTTAATCAGGCTATAATGTCTTGAACAAAGGGAGTAAATACACTAGTAAGTGTCTGGATACAGTGGGAATTCAAATTGGATCGTTAATTTCAAGTTGTTTTTATTCATCTCTAAACCAAAGACTATTGATACTTCGGGAGGGGGGGGGGGGCTCAATGGGAACATGGCACCTGCATTAAGAAGCTTTCAGTTCCCATGGGTTTCGCTCTGAAATTTGAAGTTACTGTGCTCTTGACTGACTAGGGGTCCGCCATGGATTTTCGACTGAAGAAGGGGTCCGCCAGCTGAAAAGGTTGAGAAGCCCTGGTTTAGAGAGTACGATCTGACGTTACGCCCGAGAACATTTCAAGCTGTTAAGGTTGAAGATTTGTGCCTTGACGGTCCATCTAGGTGATCGATAGTGGTAGAATAATAAACTGTTTCAATTACCAGCTGTCAGCGTGTTTGCGAGAAAGACTTTCACAAATAAAAAGTGGCGACCGTGTCAGGAGGGGTAGAAATACAGAGACAGCCAGCTCGGCAGCTAGGATGCTGCGGTTTTAAACGCCGTGCTAATGCACTTCTTCCCGCTCGGCGTGTTGTGTGCAGGCGGTACTGCCGCAGCGCCCCGCCGCCGTAACTCAGCAGTCCCCCTTCCTCCCACTTTCCTCCCCCCATCCTGACGCATTTCGCCGGCGCGGCGTGTGTCGCCGCAGCGGCAGGCAGGAGCAGAATGAGAGGCATGGAGTAGCTATTAACACGGCCGAGGCGGCAGGAATGCGGGCGGCCAAACTATGCGATTTGCCGCGAAAACCGCTTTCAATCGGCCGGCGCCTGCAAATTCGCGCGCCTGCAATACAACACAACCCCTACCACAGGCTCCGCAGCAGGCAGGCACGCATTCACCGACCTCACCCCCCACCCTTCCTCCTCGTCATCCCCTCCTCTCCCCCCGTTGACAACCCCACCCCCACCCACCCTCCACCACCGGTCCGGTATTCGCTGCTCGCCGGAGACATAGCTGGCATACTTCTCGTGTATCGCATACCGCATTAATATCCGATAGGGTCTGGAACTTGCACAATGCTAATACCGCGTGTACACCACCACACAGCCACACACACACACACACACACACACACACACACACACACACACACACACACACACACACACACACACACATGTCCGTGCGTGTTGGATGTGTGTTTAGGCGCGACCCAGGCTGCTTCCCCCCAACCCCTCACCTCAGACACCATGCATTTACGAACGCTCTGAATAAAACGCGGAACATCGGAATTTTGCTCCCGCTGGTCGGGGCATTTGTACGGCGAAACCTCCCTCCACCCCGCACCCCAACCCCTTCCCGCCCTCTCGGTGTCCACTGTACTTCCACCCCCATCCCCCCCGACACTACATGTTTGTGCGAGCCCGTTTCGGGTGGTGGTAGCGAGCGCCCCGAATTAATTGGTAATTAAAAAGTTTTAATGGACACTTTTTCGTCGCGCCCAGTTCGTTATTGTGCAGCATTAGCAGCGGCGCGAGAGAGAAGGTTTGTTAGCGGCGGTGGCCGGAGATTCAGCTGTTGTAATAAAGTGTCAGGTAGGGCGCGTTTTGGAATAACACGTAAAAGGGGCGTTGGTGGAGGCGGATTCCTTGATACAATAGCCACGGAGCAGGGACCAAATTTGCTGTCTGCGCGTGGAATATGGTATAGGATGAAGAGATTCTCACTTCCTCAGCATTTATCCTGCCTTACAGGTCTGCTATTTCCATTGGGTAAAGATTCCGCCTTTTATTCAAAACACTGTTTTTATCCATCTACCCAAAAATGTTTCAGCACCTCTGTGCCATCATCAGTGGATTTTGTTTATTGGAAAACATGATTTTACATTATATGGTTTTGCAGGACCATCTGTGTGCTGTGCTGCACTGATAGCTTGTAGTGTTTTGTCGTGACTGATCCTCCATCTTTCTCGTTCCGAGAGCACTGCATACAGATATTAAATGTACTTCGTATATTCTAGGTTTTGCAATTGCCTTTTCACTTCGCGAAATGCGGTGTACATGATGTCAACAGGATTAGGACACACATTTCAACTGGGCGCCTGACAGTCATCTTCAAGTGAGCCGTCGCAGACTGGCGAAAACGTCCTCCGTTCCGCAATATATAGCGAACTGTAACTATTCTGCGCATGCGTCGAAAACTTGATAGATGAACCACACTGGCCGCCGTTTTTGGAGGTATGTGGATGACACTTTTATAGTGTGGCCTCGTGGAGAATATAAATTAATGGAGTTTCTATATCACCTCAACTCCATTCATAGCAACATCCGGTTGACCATGGAAGTAGAGAAAGATGATTGTTTGCCTTTCTTGGATGTCCTGATTCGAAGGAGGAATGATGGTTCTCTATGGCAATCAGTTTACCGGAAACCCACTCATACTGATTTGTACCTGCAAGCATCGAGTTGCCATCACCCATCGCAAACCGTGAGTTTGCTTAAAAAACTTGTTCATAGAGCTCATACTGTCTCAGATCTAGATAGCTTACCTCAAGAACTCGCCCATCTAAAGACAGTATTCAGCGAAAATGGGTATTCCATCCGGCAGATTAACAGGGCACTAACAGTTAAAACTAAGAAGCAGGAAGTGTATAAAGAGGAGAACATGCCGGAGCAATCTTCAGCTTTTCTTCCTTTCGTTGGCAACACTTCGTTTAAAATAGCAAGAATCCTCCGAAAATATCGAAGATTGAAGACCTTGTGGGATCAGTTAAGGATAATCTGTTACTACGAAAGGGCCGGAATTTACAAGATACCGTGCCGATGTGGTATCGCTTACATAGGTCAAACCACACGCACCGTGAAAGAACGCTGCACTGAACATCAACGTTACACCCGTCTTTTGCAGCCAAGCAAGTCCGCTATTTCTGAACATTGTATTTCTACTGGACATTCAATGGAGTATGAGAAAACAATGATTTTGTCTACAGCAACGTCTTTCTGGGACTCCATTATTAAAGAATCCGTAGAAATACGACTGGCGGAAAATCTGTTAAACCGTGACAGCGGCTACCAGCTGGACAGTGCATGGAATCCCATCATCTCCACGATTTGCTCAAATCGAAGACGACTGAGTTCTGCTATTCCACCAGCGAGGGCGCTGCCAGCAGGCAGTGTGGTTCATCTATCAAGGTTTCCACGCATGCGCGGAATAGTTACAGTACGCTATATATTGCTGAACGGAGGACGTTTTCGCCAGCCTGTGACGGCTTACCTGAAGATGACTGGCAGGTGCCCAGTTGAAATATCGTGCAAAGTATTGAACGACGACCGGCTGCAAGCCCGAAATTTGTTTGAACGTACTGAAACGTTTTTGGGTAAAAAGAGAAAACAGTGTTTTGCTTAAAAGGCGGAATCTATAGCGAATAATTTTAACTGCAAACACGGGAAAAATACAAGAGCTGCAAAGCCAAAAGATGAATACCTGCTCTTTCTCATAATATCAGAAATATACACTCCTGGAAATGGAAAAAAGAACACATTGACACCGGTGTGTCAGACCCACCATACTTGCTCCGGACACTGCGAGAGGGCTGTACAAGCAATGATCACATTCACGAGTCATGTTGTAAATAAAAAATGGTTCACATGGCTCTGAGCACTATGGGACTTACCATCTGAGGTCATCAGTCCCCTAGAACTTAGAACTACTTAAACCTAACTAACCTAAGGACATCACACACATCCATGCCCGAGGCAGGATTCGAGCCTGCGACCGTAGCAGTCTCGCGGTTCCGGACTGAAGCGCCTAGAACCGCACGGGCACCGCGGCCGGCCTGTTGTAAATAGTACTACTGTTCAAAACAAGCTGCCGTACAGTAGCCACAAGATATTTGTGTTGTAAGTTCACTAGATGTTGCTAATGTCTTTTTAACAATATTACTTTTGTCGTGTTCTTCTTTTTATTGCTTTTTATTACTATAATGCCTTTTATACATTATAAGCTTATTACATACTTTAACTATTGTATCCCCCTTTATATTCGCTGTTTCAATTAATTATTGAAAACTAGTGTATGCCGACAATAGCGACATCTGGTGAACTTACAACACAAACATCTTGTGGCTACTGTACAGCAGCTTGTTTTAAACACTAGTGCTACTGACAACATGACTGGTGCATGTGATGTTATTTATATGTATTTGACGACGCTGGTGCTGATTCCGCATTTAACATTTGACAATGCCACTATGGCTGCAGCACATTAGGACTTTGTTTTTATGAAACAGGTATGCCTCTTCATATTTGAAGCGCACAAATGTAAATTTTGTCAGTACTACTGTTCATTATGGTCTATGTATTGTTCTTAAGCTGCAAACAGTTTGCGAGTGTATTAACGTTTTTCCCATTTTTGCTGCAATTCTGATGATGGTCATTGAAAACCGAAACCGGTAATCTGTTAACAAAAAGTTTGCGACCTTATACGTAAATTAAAGAAAACTTATTGTTTATTTATTTATTTTTTTCGTTTGTTAGTTAGGAAGGAGCCATCGTTATAATACAGTCTCGGCGCAGGCCGTACGTTCCGCCTACAGTGAAGATACCAGCAAAGTTTTGTGTAATTATGTCAATGGCGACACCCCCACCGAACCCGGAAGCACGTCCCAGAATGCAGCGCGCGCGCCCTATCTGCTACGGGAGAGGCGCCATTCACACTAATCCGCCACACAATATCGGGAGGAGCAGAAAGCGTTTTGTCAAGGGCTTAAGTCCGCCGATACGGCGAGCGCGCTCTCTGGACAGAATATAAAAATGGGCCGATGGAAGAGGTGGGAAACACAAAAAAAAGAAGGAAAAAAAAACGGAGGAGTGAGGGAAACACGGGAGTCCCTGGAAATAAAGCGTGACGGGCCATCTCGCCTCGCGCTACCTCCCCGCCCAGCCTCAAAGGGGCAGATCAGAAAGGGCTTAGCGGTCGCCAAGGGGCCGGGCGTGTGTGTGTTGCGGAAGAAAAGGGTGGCTAAAAAAAAGGTAGCGGAAAAAAAGTTTGGGATAGGGGGGAGTGGTGTGGGGGGGCGGTGGGGGGGGGGGGGAAGAGCGGTGGCAGCGATCGTCTGTGGAATGGATGGCGGGTGACGCGCGAGAAACAGGACCCAGCGTTCCGTTCGGCTGAGGGTTTAGCCGAAACAGTGGCGGCCAAGCGGCGGTGATTCTGCAGGGGGCGTGGCCGACCTCATCTTCCTTAAAGAAGATTCGAGACAACCGCCCGACGTCGCAATCTTCCAGCACTGGCTGTCGTAGCGGATGGACGGTGCTGCGTTTGGGGACAAGGGCAGAATATTCCCCTTCTAGAGCAGTTCCCTGTAGGCAAAATTTACACTCACTAGCTTTCTGTGACGACCAGTTTGATAGTCACGATTACCTTAACCGTCCGAAGCGAAGCGTCCTTCGGTTTCCTGTAACGCATCTCACTCAGCCCAGCAGGTAAATAAGAAGGCAAATAAACAGTTCACTTAAATCATTTCAGTTTAATCTCTGCTCACATGAACCGCTGGCTATGAAGACAATGTTTTGGCACAGTGAAGGAGCCGTAGGCCAGCGTAGAAAATGGTTCTGAGCACTAAGGAACTTAACTTCTGAGGTCATCAGTCCCCTAGAACTTAGAACCACTTAAACGTAAATAACCTAAGGACTTCACACACATCCATGCCCGAGGCAGGATTCGAACCTGTGACCGTAGCGGTCGCGCGGTGCCAGACTGTAGCGCCTAGAACCGCTCGGCCACTCCGGCCGGCCGCCAGCGTAGTGAATTGGTGGAAAGCACAGGCAGCTGTCTTCTATGACGAGGGAATTGGTGAGTTCGTACAACGCTACGACAAATGTCCAGTTCGTATCGGCGACTATGTAGAGAATTGGCTGACTGTTGTAAATAGAACATTTTTGATTTTGATTATTAATTGAAACCCTCAGCTGCCGACAGGTGTTGTTGACATACCTTGATGGGAAAAGCTGAAAATGAGTGCCTCGACCGGGACTTGAAGCCCAGATCTCCTGCTTACATGGCAGACGCTCTATCCATCTGAGCCACCGAGGACACAGACGAACAGCGCGACTTCAGGGACTTATCCCTTGCAAGCTTCCCGTGAGACCCACATTCCCAACTGGCCACAATCTACATACGTAACGTTCCTAATACATACTTTACCCATCCACTCGTTACTCGCGCCCACTTAAGTTGACGATTCCCGTAAGAGTTCGGGCAACCTGTGCGCACTCGCACAGACGAAGGTCAATGGCCGTGTAGCCATTTAACTATATGTGAAGATAGTAACTGTCCTCGAAATAACAGATACCACTGATGACCTTACAGCTTCTCTAGGTGAAATGATAATTAATTGAAACCCTCAGCTGCCGACAGGCGTTGTTGGCCAGCTGAAAATGTAGATTGTGAACAGTTGAGAAAATGGGTCTCACGGGAAGCTTGTAACGGATAAGTCCCTGCAGTCGCGCTATTCATCTGTGTCCTCTATGGCTCAGATGGATAGAGCGTGTGTCATGTAAGCAGGAGATCCCGGCTTCGAGTCCCGGTCGGGCACACGTTTTCAGCTGTCCCCATCAAGGTATGTCATCAACACCTGACGGCGGTTTAGGGTTCCAGTTAATTATCGTTTATTCTAGAGAAGCTGCACGGTCATCAATGGTATCTGTTCTTTCGAGAACAGTTACTATCTTCATATATTTTTGATTTTCTTAGTGGTTTCCATTTCGCAAGCGATCGGACCTTGCTTTCCGGTATAGCCGTCGTACATTTTAAGCGGACAAGGCTGTAAGGGGCGTAGCCACCTTACTTTTCTACTACTTTTTTATTGTCCTTGTTTATGTTTTGTATTGGTCAAGGCTAGGAGGCTGAAATGAAATACACTCCTGGAAATTGAAATAAGAACACCGTGAATTCATTGTCCCAGGAAGGGGAAACTTTATTGACACATTCCTGGGGTCAGATACATCACATGATCACACTGACAGAACCACAGGCACATAGACACAGGCAACAGAGCATGCACAATGTCGGCACTAGTACAGTGTATATCCACCTTTCGCAGCAATGCAGGCTGCTATTCTCCCATGGAGACGATCGTAGAGATACTGGATGTAGTCCTGTGGAACGGCTTGCCATGCCATATCCACCTGGCGCCTCAGCTGGACCAGCGTTCGTGCTGGACGTGCAGACCGCGTGAGACGACGCTTCATCCAGTCCCAAACATGCGCAAGGGGGGACAGATCCGGAGATCTTGCTGGCCAGGGTAGTTGACTTACACCTTCTAGAGCACGTTGGGTGGCACGGGATACATGCGGACGTGCATTGTCCTGTTGGAACAGCAAGTTCCCTTGCCGGTCTAGGAATGGTAGAACGATGGGTTCGATGACGGTTTGGATGTACCGTGCACTATTCAGTGTCCCCTCGACGATCACCAGTGGTGTACGGCCAGTGTAGGAGATCGCTCCCCACACCATGATGCCGGGTGTTGGCCCTGTGTGCCTCGGTCGTATGCAGTCCTGATTGTGGCGCTCACCTGCACGGCGCCAAACACGCATACGACCATCATTGGCACCAAGGCAGAAGCGACTCTCATCGCTGAAGACGACACGTCTCCATTCGTCCCTCCATTCACTCCTGTCGCGACACCACTGGAGGCGGGCTGCACGATGTTGGGGCGTGAGCGGAAGACGGCCTAACGGTGTGCGGGACCGTAGCCCAGCTTCATGGAGACGGTTGCGAATGGTCCTCGCCGATACCCCAGGAGCAACAGTGTCCCTAATTTGCTGGGAAGTGGCGGTGCGGTCCCCTACGGCACTGCGTAGGATCCTACGGTCTTGGCGTGCATCCGTGCGTCGCTGCGGTCCAGTCCCAGGTCGACGGGCACGTGCACCTTCCGCCGACCACTGGCGACAACATCGATGTACTGTGGAGACCTCACGCCCCACGTGTTGAGCAATTCGGCGGTACGTCCACCCGGCCTCCCGCATGCCCACTATACGCCCTCGCTCAAAGTCCGTCAACTGCACATACGGTTCACGTCCACGCTGTCGCTGCATGCTACCAGTGTTAAAGACTGCGATGGAGCTCCGTATGCCACGGCAAACTGGCTGACACTGACGGCGGCGGTGCACAAATGCTGCGCAGCTAGCGCCATTCGACGGCCAACACCGCGGTTCCTGGTGTGTCCGCTGTGCCGTGCGTGTGATCATTGCTTGTACAGCCCTCTCGCAGTGTCCGGAGCAAGTATGGTGGGTCTGACACACCGGTGTCAATGTGTTCTTTTTTCCATTTCCAGGAGTGTATTTATAAGTATTTGACGATGCTGGTGCTGATTCGGCATTTAACATTTGACGTTGCCACTATCGCTGCAGTAGATTAGGACCTTGTTTTTATGAAACACGTATGCCTCTTCATATTTAAAGCGGACAAATGTAAATTTTTTCGGTACCACTTTTCATTATGGTCTGGGTGTTGTGTGATGAATGTCCTTCGGTTAGTTAGGTTTAAGTAGTTCTAAGTTCTAGGGGACTGATGACCATAGATGTTAAGTCCCATAGTGCTCAGAGCCATTATGGTCTACGTATTGTTCTTAAGCTGTATACAGTTTGCGAGTGTATTTATGTTTTTCCCATTTTTGCTGCAGACCTGATGATGGTCATTGAAGACCGAAACCGGTAATCGGTTAACAAAAAGTTTATGACCATAGACTTAAAGTAATCTTATTACTTATACGGCTCACTGTTTCTTTCGCGACGATGTCGCAGCTTGTGAATGAATAAATATTTATCTGCGTGACTGACGAGACTTCACGTATGCATGTATACGAAGTAATGAGTGTTACTGACAGAGGATCTCAAGTTCATTTTATGGTTCTAGATTTCCACGTTCTTGACACCGTCCCTCATAAGCGCGTTCTAATCAAGTTGCGTGCGAGTCGTGCGACTGGATACGTGATTTCCTGTCAGAAAGATCACTGTTCGCCGAACGGCGTAAAATTATATCATTAGCTGAATTAAAGAATCGTATCGTCAACCTCCCCTGTGTTACCATACATTATGTGTTGATATTCAGATTTGTTCTGGGAATGAATTACACGGGGTGTGTCAAGCTGCTTTCATCGCCCATGAACGAAGGGCATGGAGTTCTGCTAATTTTGAACAACCTGCGGTTTTCTAAAGATGTCCCCTGCTCAGTCAGTGGCACGTAGGTCATAGATCCGTCGTCTTGAGGATGTACTGAACTGTTAGCGAGCAACTGATGTCACGCAAATAACTGATACGTTCGCTATCTAGGGATGCCACTCGTGGTTATTTGAGGAGCACTTGGCTCAAGCCCGCCGCTGTGGCCGAGCGGTTCTAGGCGCTACAGTCTGGAACCGCGCGACCGCTACGGTCACAGGTTCGAATCCTGCCTCGGGCATGGATGTGTGTGATGTCAGGTTTAATTAATTCCATGCTCTAGGCGACTGATGACCTCAGAAGTTAAGTCCCATAGTGCTCACAGCCATTTGAACCGTTTTGAACTTGGCTCAAATGGCTGTGAGCACTATGGGACTCAATATCTGAGGTCATCAGTCCCCTAGAACCTAGAACTACTTAAACCTAACTAACTCAAGGACACCACACCCGAGGCAGGATTCGAACCTGCGACCGCAACGGTCGCGTGGCTCCAGACTGTAGCGCCTAGGACCGCTCGGCCACGCCGGCCGGCTGAAGAGGACTCCACATACTGCTAGTTATAAACTTAATCAACCATATTTTGATCAAGTCACACGTCACTGACAAATTTACTATCTCTATCTTGCGACACCAGTAACTGAGTACATGTTACGGATTCTTAAAATGTCGTAGTGCATTATTCCTCCGCAATTAAGATTTCGCCGATGTCGCCAGACAAAACTCTATGGTTACCCCTTCCGATCTCATTAACAGTTTACTGGAGTTGCATAAAAACTGAATCATAATTGTCCACATCCGGCACAATTCTGTCCACTATGACAGCCTCTTCCGATCTGATTAGGCAGCACCGCTTCTCCGCTTGGGAGCCGATTCTGGGCGGAGCTCCAAAGATACCCGAAGAGCTTAGTCCGCCTTTTGGTTTAGCTTTTGTTTTCTGTTTCACCTTCT
The DNA here is from genome assembly GCF_023898315.1 of Schistocerca nitens. Classification (NCBI taxonomy): domain Eukaryota; kingdom Metazoa; phylum Arthropoda; class Insecta; order Orthoptera; family Acrididae; genus Schistocerca; species Schistocerca nitens. The sequence goes on along the minus strand of NC_064625.1, from coordinate 88,311,602 downwards.
GATACCGTTCCTCACAAGCGACTATTAATCAAATTGCGTGCATGTGCAGTATCGTCTCAGTTGTGTGACTGGATTCGTGATTTCCTCTCAGAGAGGGCACAGTTCCTAGTGATAGACGGTAAATCATTGAGTAGAACAGAAGTGATATCTGGCGATCCGCAAGGTAGTGTCATAGACCCTCTGCTCTTCCTGATTTGTATAAATGATGTAGGTGATAATCTGAGCAACGCTCTTAGATTGTTTTCAGATGACGTTGTAATTTACCGTCTAATAAAATCATCAGGCGATCAATTCCAGTTACAAAATGATCTAGAGAGAATTTCTGCATGGTGCGGAAAGTGGCAATTGGCACTAAACAAAGAAAAGTGTCACGTCAACCACATGCGTACTAAAAGATATACGATAAATTTTGGGTGTACGATGAATCGCACAAATCTAAGGGCTGTCAATTCGACTAAATACATCAACATCTATATCCATACTCCGCAAGCCACCTGACGGTGTGTGGCGGAGGGTACCTCGAGTACCTCTATCGGCTCTCGCTTCTATTCCAGTCTCGTATTGTTCGTGAAAAGAAGGATTGTCGGTATGCCTCTGTGTGAACTCTAATCTCTCTGATTTTATCCTCATGGTGTGTTCGCGAGATATACGTAGGAGGGAGCAATATACTGCTTGACTCCTCGGTGAAGGTATGTTCTCGAAACTTCAACAAAAGCCCGTACCGAGCTACTGAGCGTCTCTCCTGCAGAGTCTTCCACTGGAGTTTATCTATAGTCTCCGTAGCGCTTTCGCGATTACTAAATGATCCTGTAACGAAGCGCGCTGCCCTCCGTTGGATCTTCTCTATCTCTTCTATCAACCCTATCTGGTACGGATCCCACACTGCTGAGCAGTATTCAAGCAGTGGGCGAACAAGCGTACTGTAACGTACTTCCTTTGTTTGAGATTGCATTTCCTTAGGATTCTTCCAATGAATCTCAGTCTGGCATCTGCTTTACCGACGATCAACTTTATATGATCATTCCATTTTAAATCACTCCTAATGCGTACTCCCAGATAATTTATGGAATTAACTACTTCCAGTTGCTGACCTGCTATATTGTAGCTAAATGATAAGGGATCTATCTTTCTATGAATTCGCAGCAGATTACACTTGTCTACACTGAGATTCAATTGCCATTCCGTGCACCATGCGTCAATTCGCTGCAGATCCTCCTGCATTTCAGTACAATTTTCCATTGTTACAACCTCTCGATATACCACAGCATCATCCGCAAAAAGCGTCAGTGAACTTCCGATGTCATCCACAAGGTCATTTATGTATATTGTGAGTAGCAACGATCCTACGACACTCCCCTGCGGCACACCTGAAATCACTCTTACTTCGGAAGACTTCTCTCCATTGAGAATGACATGCTGCGTTCAATACCTAGGAATTACAATTACGAGCAACTTAAATTGGGAAGACCACATAGTTAATATTGTGGGCAAGGCGAAAGAAAGACTGCGCTTTGTTGGCAGAACACTTGGAAGATGCGACAAACAGACTAAAGAGACAGCCTACATTACACTTGTCCGTCCTCTGCTGGAATATTTCTCCACGGTATGGGATCCTCACCAGCTAGGATTGACGGAGGACATCATAAAAGTGCAAAGAAGGGCAGCTCGTTTCGTGTTATCGCGCAATAGGGGTGAGAGTGTCACTAATATGATGCGCGAGGTAGGTTGGCAGTCACTGAAACGAAGGCAGTTTTCTTTGCGGCGTAATCTATTTACAAAATTTCAATCACCAACTTTCTCTTCCGAATATTTTGTTGAAACCTCCCTACGTAGGGAGAAATGATCATCGTAATAGAATAAGAGACATCAGAGCTCGAACGGAAAGATTTACGTCTTCCTTTCTTCCCACGCGCCATTCGAGAGTGGAATGGTAGAGAACTAGTATGAAAATGGTTCGACGAACCCTGTGCCAGGCACTTAAGTGTGAATTGCAGAGTGACCATGTAGATGTTGATGTAATTTTTATTTTCGAAGTAAGCACGCGACAGCTTTCTATTTAGTGGTATCTATCCCAAAATGTTAAGATAGTTCAGTGCTCCGTCATTAAAGTGTTATTGAAAGAAAGTTAGCGTTTTGCAGCCTCCTAACGTATCAGCCAATGACACTGATAGACTACAATTCTGGAGGTCTTTACCACGAGAAAGGCTCTGAGGATGGAGTCTTGGAGCTAGATATAATGCCTACTAAAGCCAGAAATATGACAGTAGTAGCAGAGGGGAAGTCATCCAGAGAAACACAAGTGATATCTGATGTTCCCGAAGGAAGTGTTGCAGACCTTCTGCTGTTGTTAATCTCTACAAATGACGTAGCGGACGATCTGAGCAGGGCTCTAACATTCTTTACAGATAACGTTGCTCTGTACCGTTTAGTACACTCGTCATAAGATCAGTACGAATTGCAAAATGATTTACACAAGATATATACTTCGTTCGTGTGTCTTGAAAGGAGGATATAAGATGAACATCAACAAAAGCAAAACGAGGATAATGGAATGTAGTCGAATTAAGTCGGGTGCTGCTGAGGGAATTAGATTAGGAAATGAGACACTTAAAGTAGTAAAGGAATTTTGCTATTTAGGGAGTAAAATAACTGATGATGGTCGAAGTAGAGAGGATATAAAATGTAGACTGGCAATGGCAAGGAAATCGTTCTGAAGAAGAGAAATTTGTTAACATCGAGTATAGATTTAAGTGTCAGGAAGTCGTTTCTGAAAGTATTTGTATGGAGTGTAGCCATGTATGGAAGTGAAACATGGACTATAACTAGTGTGGACAAGAAGAGAATAGAAGCTTTCGAAATGTGGTGCTACAGAAGAATGCTGAAGATAAGGTGGGTAGATCACGTAACTAATGAGGAGGTATTGAATAGGATTGGGGAGAAGAGAAGTTTGTGGCACAACTTGACTAGAAGAAGGGATCGGTTGGTAGGACATGTTTTTGGCATTAAGGGATCACAAATTTAGTATTGGAGGGCACCGTGGAGGGTAAAAATCGTAGAGGGAGACCAAGAGATGAATACACTAAGCAGATTCAGAAGGATGTAGGTTGCAGTAGGTACTGGAAGATGAAGAAGCTTGCACAGGATAGAGTAGCATGGAGAGCTGCATCAAACCAGTCTCAGGACTGAAGACCACAACAACAACGTATGCTTCGTGCGAACGGTGCCAATTGAACCTGAAGAATGAAAATTGTAAGTTAATCACATAAGTAATTGAAATAATAGTTAAAATTTCGTTACACGATAAAGATTGTCGATGTCAAGGGATAACAGTTATGAACCAGTGAAACTAGAACCATCACATACAAAATGTAGCTGATAAGGCGACACTAAGGTTTCTTTATACTGGTAAAATACTTACAAGCTCCAGTAAAGGTGTTAAAGAGGTTGCCAATTCTAAATCTGTCAGTCCTCATCTGAAGTATTCTTGCGCGGTACGGGATCCTTACCAGGTAGGATTGACAGAGCACATCGAAAAAGTTCAAAAAAGGGGAGCTCTTTCGGTTTTGTATTTCGACATAACTGTCAAAAATAGTGTGACAGAATGAAATTAAAAATGTTCATTTTAAACAACAAACGGTCGGCAAGCCCCAGTCACTGAAACAATATAATTTTTAAAAGCTTGCATTACTAATTTCAACTCACTGAGTCGTCATTTTCAAATATACACAAACGTGGAAAATTGCATTAATAACAGCAACCACACTTCTTTCAAATATTACGAAAAACACGCTAAAACCGGTAAACTGAAGCAAAGGCAGCAGAAACGGATCACTAGACGTTATGACGGTTTTTGGTTGATCAGTCATTTCACACCTTAATGCAATGTAGATGAAAAATGCATCGGGATCATAGATATTACGTTCTTTTGGATTACGTCCTGCAGTGATGCAACGATCATTTTGCAAACAAAGGCTCATACGTCGTTATCTTATACCGTGAAGCAAGTCCAGAACCAGAAAATAGCACGCAGTCGTACTTTGTTTTGCTAATGAAGTCTTTCAAAGACGATACACTCCCATTTGGGGCTAACACAAGACTGAGCTCTTTTCGTATTACTGTGAAGTCGGGGAGAGAATGCCGCGAATACGATGTGCGAGTTGAGGTGGAAATTATTAAAACAGATGTTTTCGTTGATATGAGATCTTTTCTCGAAATTTCAGTCACCAAATTTCTCCTCCTAGTGTGAAATTATTTTATTGACTCGAACTAGTGTAGGGAGAAACGACGAGAAAACAGAGTTCACACGGAAAGGTGTAAGTATTCATATTCCCCGTGTATTAGAGGAACACTAGAAAAACAGCCGGAAAGTCGTTCGAGGAAGAGTCGGCTAAGCACTTTAGGGTTGCAGAGTAGTCATTGAGATGTAGATGTAGATGTAGATATACACGGTGTATCATGTTCAAGGAACTGACGAGAATGCAGCCGGATGACGTCTTCGACAATCCTCTTCGTTCGAATAATGCAAATGTGTACGCTGCATCACTTGCATGGGGATGCATTGCCATGGGAGCCCCACAGGGGTCGACCACAGGTCCACTAATGACCTTGCTGTAAATGCTCTGACATTTTATTTGAATCAGCAAGCAGAATGGTCCTGTTTTCACATGAGGCCGCGGACAGCCCGATAAAGTAGGAAATGATGGTGTATTTATGAAAATTTATCGCTTTCTTCGCACAAATAGGCTAGCTTTAAACTTTGGAACAAACACATCCTGTTTAGTATTGTTAAATAAATTCCACCTCATATTAACCAAGAAATAACAAACATTACAAAAAGTCCTGAGTTCATAGGTATGGAAATTGATAAGAAAGGAAAACGGAAAAATCGTATAGTATACCTGTTATAGGGTTAGATTCGGCTACTTCTGCCATGAGAATAATTGCCAATAGAAATTATACCAGTCCATGTCCATATGTGGCATACGGCAAACCAGTGCTTAACAATATTGGTTAAAAACAGTCTTTAGTCTTTTATTTTCCAACGACGCGTTTCGCCTTATTTAGGCATCTTCAGGTTATCTTTTCTAGATGGACGCGAGAGGCACGAAGATCTACATAACGCGTTCCCGTCCACAGCAGCGAGTAACAGAGTAAGATGGGGGCTCAGGTAGTAAGCGTAATGCCAATAAGTAGAAGTCAATAAATTAACATAGTCCCCATATTTCCATTCGCTCGTGTCTTGTGACATAATATTCTGGAGCAAGTCCTCACATAGGCAAAAATTATTTCTTGCACAAAAGAAAGTCATTAGAATTATATTTTGTGCTCACCGACGTACAACTTACAGGCATCTTTTTAAGCAGCTGGGAGCATTAATCAGTCTCTCACAGTGAATTTCTCGACTTGTGAAACTAATCTACAGTCCATATGAGTTTGAGAGTAACAGACGTATCCTGAACTAGATGCCATACGTCACGTAGACGAGACGAAAAGAAACCCGTGACCTCTGGAGACGGTAGCGAAGATTACATCGTGTGTATACAACATATGCTGTTTGATCAAAAGTATCTGAACACCCATTAGTGGGCAACAATGCGGCATGTTCCACCCTTTGCTTTCATGACAGCAGGAGACACCCTCAACGAGTTGGAAGTCTGTGGAGGAATGGCAAAAGCAAAAGTAGTACAGATAATCATATTGGACAATGGGCTATGGAGGGGAGACGACAGTCTAACTCATCCCCAAAGATTCAGGCTGGACTCTGGGTCGTCAAAACCATTTCAGTAATATTATTGTCTACACTCTACAAAACCGCTCTGGAGTGGAGACAAAGTTCTAACTCATCCCAAAGGTTCAGGCTGGATGCTGGTCAGGCACAACCATTTCAGCAATATTATTGTCTACACTCTACAAAACCGCTCTGGAGCGGAGACGAAGTTCTAACTCATCCCGAAGTTTCAGGCTTGATGTTGCTCAGGCAAGACTATTTGAGCAATATTATTGTCTACACTCTACAAAACCGCTCTGGAGCAGAGATGAAGTTCTAACTCATCCCAGAGGTTCAGGCTGGACACTAGTCAGGCAAGACCATTTCAGCAATTTTATTGTCTACACTCTACATAACCGCTCTGGAGCCGAGAAGAAGTTCTAACTCATCCCAGAGGTTCAGGCTGGTCGCTGGTCAGGCAAGACCATTTCAGCAATATTATTATCTACACTCTACAAAACCGCTCTTGAGCGGAGACGACATTCTAACTCATCCGAAAGGTTCAGGCTGGACGCTGGTCAGGCAAGACCATTTCAGCAATATTACTGTCTACACTCTACAAAACCGCATGGAGCGGAGACGAAGTTCTAACTCATCCCAAAGGTTCAGGCTGGACACTGCTCAGGCAAGACCATTTCAGCAATATTATTGTCTACACTATACAAAAACGCTCTGGAGTGGAGACAAAGTTCTAACTCATCCCAAAGGTTCAGGCTGGATGCTGGTCAGGCACAACCATTTCAGCAATATTATTGTCTACACTCTACAAAACCGCTCTGGAGTGGAGACGAAGTTCTAACTCATCCCAAAGTTTCAGGCTTGATGTTGCTCAGGCAAGACTATTTGAGCAATATTATTGTCTACACTCTACAAAACCGCTCTGGAGCAGAGATGAAGTTCTAACTCATCCCAGAGGTTCAGGCTGGACACTAGTCAGGCAAGACCATTTCAGTAATTTTATTGTCTACACTCTACATAACCGCTCTGGAGCCGAGAAGAAGTTCTAACTCATCCCAGAGGTTCAGGCTGGTCGCTGGTCAGGCAAGACCATTTCAGCAATATTATTATCTACACTCTACAAAACCGCTCTTGAGCGGAGACGACATTCTAACTCATCCGAAAGGTTCAGGCTGGACGCTGGTCAGGCAAGACCATTTGAGCAATATTATCGTCTACACTCTACAAACCCGCTCTGGAGCGGAGACGACATTCTAACTCATCCCGAAGGTTCAGGCTGGACGCTGGTCAGGCAAGACCATTTCAGCAATATTACTGTCTACACTCTACAAAACCGCATGGAGCGGAGACGAAGTTCTAACTCATCCCAAAGGTTCAGGCTGGACACTGCTCAGGCAAGACCATTTCAGCAATATTATTGTCTACACTATACAAAAACGCTCTGGAGTGGAGACGAAGTTCTATCTCATCCCAAATGTTCAGGCTGGACGCTGGTTAGGCAAGACCATTTCAGCAATATTATTCTCTACACTCTAGAAAATCGCTCTGGAGCGGAGACGAAATTATAACGTATTCCAAAGGTTCAGGCTGGACTCTAGACAGGGAAAACCAATTCAGCAATATTATTGTCTACAGTTTACAAAACCGATCTGGAGTGGAGACGACATTCTAACTCATCTCAGAGGTTAAGGCTGGACTCTGGGCAGGCAACACCACTTCAGCGATATTACTTTCTAGACACTATAAAACCGCTCTGGAGCGGAGAAGACATTCTAACTCATCCTAAAGGTTGAATTTAGAAATTCCGATGGGATGTTACCTATCCCGTCTGTCTTATTTGATCTTAATTCTCGAAATCTCTCCAGTTTCTTCTTCTATCACGTCATCAGGCAAGCCTTCTCCGTCGTAGAGGCCTTCAATATACTGTTTCCACCTGTTCACTCTCTCCTCTACATTTAACAACGGAATTCTCATTGCACTCTTTAATTTACCGCTCATGCTTTTAATTTCGCCGAAGGATGCACTGATTTTCCTACATGCTGAGACAGTACTTCCAACAATCATTTCTCTTTCGATTTTTTCACTTTTTTCATGCAGCCATTTTGACTTTATTTTGGGTGCACTTCCTATTTATTTCGTTCCTAAATGACTTGTATTTCTGCATTCCTGTGTTTCCCAGAAAATTTTTTTTCTCCCTTCTTTTGTCGATTGACTGAAGTATTTCTTCTGTTACTCATGGTTTCTTCGCAGTTGCCTTCTTGATACCTATGTTTTTCTTTGCAAGTTCTGTGATTGCCCGCTTCAAAGATGTCCATTTATCTTTAATTGAAATGGATACTGGGCTATTCGTTATCGCAGTATCTACATCATCAGGGAACTTCCAGCGTTTCTCTTTATTCATTAGTACTTTCGTATCACACTTCCTTGCATATTGATTCTCCTGTACTAGTCTCTTGAACTTCAGTCTACTCATCATAATTACTAAATTATCACCTGAGTCTATGGGTGCTACTAGGTATGCCTTTCAATCCAGTATCTGATTTAGAAATCTCTGCCTGACCATGATACAATGTAACTGAGGTCTTCTCGTGCCTCCCGGCCTTTTCCTAGCATGGCTTCTCTACCGTCTTATAAAATTCCTGCCCCTCCTCACCCGCAACGAACACCTGCGCATCTCCTATACGATCCGCCAACTAGAGTCCAATAACACCATTGTCTCCACTCTGATCACGAACACCGGTATGCCGCCGCGCCTTCACGAACACATCCCTCCACACCTATACCTGCATAGGCACACCATACCCTATCTCCAAGCAACTTAAACCAACTCCCTCTCACACCGTTGTCTCCACTCTGATCACGAACACCGGTATGCCGCCGCGCCTTCACGAACACATCCCTCCACACCTACACCTGCACAGACACACCATACCCTATCTCCAAGCAACTTAAACCAACTCCCTCTCACACCACTGTCTCCACTCTGATCACGAACACCGGTATGCCACCGCGCCTTCACAAACACATCGCTCCACACGTATACCTGCACAGACACACCATACCCTATCTCCACCCAACTTCAACCAACTCTCTCTCCCAGACAATGAGGTCGGCTCCAATATTCCTTCTGGCAACCATAACCCTTCCTCAGTTATCCCACTCCACAACAGGGCCCCTCTCCATTCCTACAATTTCCTCTTGTAACCACTACCCTCCACACACACCACACTACTCCTGCCCTCTGCCTTTCCCACCGTATGTATTCCCCCTACCCGCCTCACTTTCAGCCTAACCTCTTCACTGTTCCCTACCTAAGAGCCTCTACTACTTTACCTACACCCCTCGGCCCTATGGTGCATACTCTCTCCTCCGACAATACTTCTCACCCAGTGCAGATCTTTCAGATTTTAAGTGAAATTGCAATGCTTCTGTGTTTTTCATCAGTTGAATGTCACCTTTCCGTGATGTGATTTTAAAATGTATTTATTTTCGTTTTTTAGCAATCTGTCTTTTATTTTTAACTAAAAATAGAACAACAGCCAACAATTTTGTTTTCTAGATTCAATTCGCCTGGCTGACTGGCTGAAGAATAGAATATTGTACGGCTAACAGCCCACCCCCAGTCCATATGAGGAGAGGGGTGTGATGGCGGCCAGTGTGACCGAGCAGTTCTAGACGCTTCAGTCTCGAACCGCGCGACCATTACGATCGCAGGTTCGAATCCTGCCTCGGGCATGGATGTGTGTGATGTCCTTAGGTTAGTTAGGTTTAAGTAGTTCTCAGTTCTAGGGGACTGATGACCTCCCATAGTGCTCAGAGCCATTTAAACCATTTTCGAGGGGTGTGAAACAACAATAAAGGGAAAAAAGAAGATTTCAGTTTCCCAAGTGGCTTACATTCGCTATGAATATCAACAAGCGTATTCAAATACAAACATATGTAAAGAGACAATACGGCAGTGCGGTCGGCAACGCCTATATACTACAACAAGTGTCTGGCGCAGTTGGTTAGATCGTTTACTGCTGCTACAATGGTAGGTTGTCAAGACTTGAGTGATGCTTCAACGTGGTGTTACAGACGATGCTCGAGCTACAGGGAACGGGATCTGCGAGGTAGGGATTTCGCTGTACGACCGTTTCACGTGTGTACCGAGAATATCAGGAATCTGGTAAAACATCAAATCTCCGACATCGCCGCGGCCGGAAAAAGATCCTGCAAGAATGGGACCAATGACGACTAAAGCAAATCGTTCAACGTGACAGAAGCGCAATCATTCAGCAAACTGCTGCAGATTTCAATGACGGCCCATAAACAAGTATCATCGTGCGAACCATCCAACGAAACAGCATTGATAAGGTCTTCCACAACCGAAGACCCACTCGTGTACTCTTGATGACTCCACGACACAAAGCTTTACGCTTCGCTTGGGCCCTTCAACACCGACACTGGGCTGTTGATGACTGGAGACATGTTGCCTGGTCGGCCGAGTCTCGTTTCAGATTGTATCAAGTGGATGGACGTGTACGGGTATGCAGACAACCTCATGAACCCATGGACCGTGCATGTCAGCAGGGGACTGTTCAAACTGGTGGAGGCTCTGTAACGGTGTGGGGCGCGTGCAGTTGCAGTGATACGCCTAGATACGACTCTGACAGGTGACACGTACGTAAGCATCCTGTCTGAACCCCTGCATCCATTCATGTCCATTGTGCATTTCGACGGACTTGGGCAATTCCAGCAGGACTATGCAACACCCCACACGTCCAGAATTGCTACATGGCGGCTCCAGGAACACTCTTCTGTGTTTGAACGCTTCCTCGGCCCACCAAACTCCCCAGATATGAACATTATTGAGCACGTCTGTGATCCCTTGCAACGTGCTGTTCGGAAGATGTCTCCACACTCTCGCTCTCTTAGAGGTTTATGAACAGCCCTGCTGGATCCATGGTGTCAATTCTCTTCTGCACTATTTCAGACGTTAGGAGAGTCCATGCCACGTCGTATTGAGGGACTTTTGCGTGCTCGCGGGGGCCTTACACGATATTAAGCAGGTGTACCACTTTCTTTGGCTCTTCGGTGTATCAAACATCCTGGGCAACGCCGGACACTGCAGTTAGTCGTGCATGAAATGGAAACAGCTACTCGGCAGAACACCTGGGGAGCATGGATAATAACTACTAACTTAATCGAAATCTTACTTCAGTTCAGTGAAGTGCCGTTTAATTTTTAGCCAATCCAGTATGAACCGTGATTTTAAACTTTCAAAATCTGTTCTCTTAAAGATTTTACTTCATTTACTAGCGATTCACCAAGAACATTAACACATTTAATCACACTAGGTGAGCATGGAAGTAGTTGCCAGGAAGTAACTGATGGAAAATAAAATTATGTTTAACAAATGTGAATTTTATTCCTAAAAGCCTTTTCAAAAACAGATTTAAAATTACAGTCAGCAAGCACCCTCTAAATATCAAGTTACAAGAACTCAGAGGCAGAATAACTTTTTTTCTTTTTTTTTCTTTTTTTTTTTTTTTTTTACAGTATGGAGCCTTCGGGCTGAGAACTTTCCCGTTCCCTTTTGACACGGCCGTAGTCACGACCGCTCACAACGACCGCTGAAAAACTAGACTCGTGCAAATCTGCAACACACCAGATTACTTTAAACTAAAAATCTGAACAACTCAAACAAACACATTAACTAGGCACCCCGTAAGAGGGATGGAAATGATATAAACAGTCACACTAAGAAATTATTTGACACCAAAAGTGCAATTTGTTTTTAAAAGGGCTCTTACGGTGGAAGGGTGGCAACTTTATAAAAATGACTATATAAATAAAACCCACGAAATTCAGACTTACATATAGTGTACGACATGCTGTACGTTACACATATACCGCCTCGCAAGATGATAGGCAAAATAGAAACATATTTCGGGAATTCGGCCTGTACCTTAATTCTATAAATTCGTTAACACCGAATCCGACAAACATGACAGAGGCAGTTATTAACGTACGGCAGATTGACGAGGAGGGGGGGGGGGGTGGTTACTAAACAACCTGAACCAAAATTTGGTCTAAACCTCCCCAATTCCACAAGGGAAAAACGGACCACCCAATTAAAAAATAACCACCTTCCCGCGGTTGGGCAAACGGAGAAGAATGGTGGGACGACCCCAAAACAAAGCGGCTGGTAACCTCACCAAGAAAACAAGTAGGATTTAACAAGTAAATGAAACTAAATATCTCCAACCACTTAACTTCTAATAAACAGCGATTTCTGGTGAAGACCTGGCGCACCATCCCCAACGCTCTCCCGAACCGTCCGCTGCCAGCCGCTTCAACGGACGCAGGAAGGCGCGCCGATCTCCCGTCTCACGGCGTCGCAGCTCGCCCCGGCCAGCCCGATGTCGTGGTTTCACTCCTGTTGCTCTCGTGTGAACCGCGAAGCCACTACCCCTTTCTATACGGCGCTGCCCACTGGACTCAAGTGAGGACCTCACATGCGCCGACGCTCAGGGCGGACATGTCATCTCGTGTCTCAGTGCGCGACCGAACAACCGACCGATCCAACCGCCAATGACCGTTGCCCGAGCAACTCGAGCAGACTCAGATGCAGGAACTCAGCCCCGACCGGGCGACCACTAGCTGAGCACTGTTACTGGTGGAGTGGCAAGACTCTCATTTTCTGGCTTTAAAGTTGATCCAAAGGACAGACACTCCGGCGACAGACAGACACTAACTGCCACACAAATGCAAACGACGGACAGACCAGCAACTGGTGACGCGAGACTGACCTAGCCTCGCTCCGACTGACCCGCTTAAAGTACGCAGACCGACAGACAGACAGACACTGAGGGCCCGACACTGATCCGGCTGACCAACTGACTCAGACTGACAGACTAACCGACTAAGACTGACTCCCTACCGAGCTCATAGCGCCCCTTAAATGCACGTGAACAGGCAACTTTTCCCCTTTCCCACCAGAGGGAGACACCAAAGCTGCGATTGCCACAGCGGCGCCACCGCCAGAACCGGAGGGCGACTGGTTTACACTACGCGCTGCGGCGGGGTCTTCAAAACTTCAAATTTTACTACGGCTCACAGTCCTGTTTTGGACTCATACTGTTGGAGATGTACAGAAACCAGATGGCAGTTACAAGATTCGAGGGGCATGAAAGGGAAGCAGCGGTTAGGAAGGGAATGAGACAGGGTTGTAGCCGGTCCCCGATGTTATTCAATCTGTATACTGGGCAAGCAGTAAAGGAAACAAAAGAAAAATTCGGAGTAGGTACTAAAGTCCACGGAGAAGAAATAAAAACGTTGAGGTTCGCCGGTGACATTGTAATTCTGTCAGAGACAGCAAAGGACTTGGAAGAACTGTTGAACGGAATGGACAGTGTCTTGAAAGAAGGATATAAGATGAACATCAAAAAAAGCAAAACGAGGATAATGGAATGTAGTCGAATGAAGTCGGCTGATACTGAGGGAATTAGATTAGGAAATGAGACACTTGAAGCAGTAAAGGAGTTTTGCTATTTGGGGAGCAAAATAACTGACGATGGTCGAAGTAGAGAGGATATGAAATGTAGACTGGCAATGGCAAGGAAATCGTTTCTGAAGAAGAGAAATTTGTTAACGTCGAGTATAGATTTAAGTGTCAGGAAGTCGTTTCTGAAAGTATTTGTATGGAGTGTTGCCCTGTATGGAAGTGAACCGTGGACGATAAATAGTTTGGACAAGAAGAGAATAGAAGCTTTCGAAATGTGGTGCTACAGAAGAATGCTGAAGATTTGATGGGTAGATCACGTAACTAATGAGGAGGTATTGAATAGAAATGGGGAGAAGAGGAGTTTGTGGCACAACTTGACAAGAAGAAGGGACCGGTTGGTAGGACATGTTCTGAGACATCAAGGGATCACAAATTTAGCATTGGAGGGCAGCGTGGAGGGTAAAAATCGTAGAGGGAGACCAAGAGATGAATACACTAACAAGGGAACATCCCCATCGCACCCCCCTCAGATTTAGTTATAAGTTGGCACAGTGGATAGGCCTTGAAAAACTGAACACAGATCGATCGAGAAAACAGGAAGAAGTTGTGTGGAACTATGAAAAAATAAGCAAAATATACAAACTGGGTAGTCCATGCGTAAGATAGGCAACATTAAGGGCAATATGAGGCGAGGAGCGCCGTGGTCCCGTGGTTAGCGTGAACAGCTGCAGAACGAGAGGTCTTCAGTTCAAATCTTCCCTCGACCGGAAATTTTAACTTTTTATTTTCAGTTTATGTGAAAAACTCTTATGTTTTCATCACTTTTTTTGGAGTGATTATAACATCCACAAGAAAACCTAAATCGGGCAAGGTAGAAGAAGTGTACTAGTTAGGTGGGTCGACAACATATTCCTGTCATGTGACGCACATGCTGTCACCAGTGTCGTATACAAAATATCAGACGTGTTTTCCTGTGGAGGAATCGGTTGACCTATGACCTTGCGATCAAATGTTTTCGGTTCCCATTGGAGAGGCACGTCCTTTCGTCAACTAATCACTTATTACAGTGAACAGAGACGTCAATGAACGAACGGACAGATCATAACTTTGCGAAAATGAAGAAAGAAAAATTTTCAGTCGAGGGCAGACTTGAACCAAGGACCTCTCGTTCTGCAGCTGTTCACGCTAACCACGGGACCACGGCGCTCCTGTGTTAATGTTATCCTTGACGTTGCATATGTTACACATGGACGACCCAGTTTGTATATTTTGCTTATTTTTTCATAGTTCCACACAACTTCTTCCTGTTTTCTCGATCGATCTGTGTTCAGTTTTTCAAGGCCTATCCACTGTGCCAACTTATAACTAAATCTGAGGGGGGTGCGATGGGGATGTTCCCTTGTAAGCAGATTCAGAAGGATGTAGGTTGCAGTAGGTACTGGGAGATGAAGAAGCTTGCACAGGATAGAGTAGCATGGAGAGCTGCATCAAACCAGTCTCAGGACTGAAGACCACAACAACAACTGTTGTAGACGTCAGCCACGTCTTGCTTCCGTATGCAGTTCTGCGGTGCCTATAGCGCTAGTGGTTCCGTTGACCTGGGCATTAATAAGACCAACATTCAGCAGTCTGGGAGGGATCGCATCGCGTGCCGCTCGCCAATTCGTCTCGCCGGGGAGGCCCGGAGCCCGTCTTGCGCCATCAGATAAGTCCGCCGCTCTGCACTCCCCAGCCGGCCTGTCAGTGCTCAGCCCCGGCCGGGACGCGGCTTTGTCGAAGCCGCTGATAAACGGCGGGGGTGGGCGGCGCTCAGCCGACGTCACTCCGGTCCCGGCCGACTTGTCTTCGCCCCGACAGCTCTCCGTCAGCTCGCTGTCTGTCCGGGCAGTGATATCTCGAGACTGATTCACTGCCGAGCGCCATTTCATCAGGACGAGCTTGTACTCTGAGAGAAAACATATCAACCCTATACGCACGGGGGTGCATAAAAAAAATGGGAAAAAATGTCGTGCTTAATACGGCAGAGAAAACTCTACGGCAATCAGATAACTTCCAGTCGTTTCAGAATGAACAAATACAAGTCCTGTATGGTTTTAAAGGCAATGCACGCCTGCCTATTATCGTGTAGGGCCCCCAGCCCCCCCCCCACAAGACGTGGCATGGCTATGTCTGAAGTAGTGCTGGCGAGAATTGACAACATGAATCCTGCATAGCTGGCCATAAATCCGTTAAGAGATCGAGGTGGTTGAACAGCACGTTCCAGGGCATCGAACATAAGCTCAATAGCGCGACTGCTACGGTCGCAGGTTCGAATCCTGCCTCGGGCATGGATGTGTGTGATGTCCTTACGTTAGTTAGGTTTAAGTAGTTCTAAGTTCTAGGGGACTGATGACCACAGATGTTAAGGGGCTCCGCAAAGGCTCAAAATCATGAAAAGTTCAATTTTTACTTTTTTGCGTTTTCTGAATCTGCAGACTATTACCTTTTAATAGATATATAATTTATTCAATTCCGAAGACTACAACTATTTTTAAATTTTTTTTGAAATGTGTTCTACATGGGCGTGACCCACTGTGGCGCTGTTAAACTGCTGTCAAATGGTGTTATTATTAACGTCCGTGTTCATCAGGTACATTTTAGTGATGTGAGATAAAGTATGTGTTGTGGCTAACCTGTGATGGTTCAATATATATCGCTGGTGTGATTGTCGATTGTTTGATGTTTATTTACTCTGTCGTTATCTCGAAAATATTCGTAATTAATTCTGTTTCTTGAGTCTCTGTTTTGTTGAAGTATAATAATGAGTAAAAATATATTAGAAATCCTCTGAAGGCTTTTAAGAAAAGGTGAAATGTTGGAAAGCCAAAGGTATTTAGAAATATGGGAATGAAGATAGGTTCTAACATGGTACGAGCGATGCTTGCTTTAGACAAGGAACGCCTTCGGGCTGCAGACAGGGCTGTAAAGAGTCTAGAAATACAAGCAACAGTAAACAGGAGGAGGAACAAGAGGAAGCTGGAGGAGGAGTTTGCAGAGGATGAAGATAATCCATCCTATAGACCTGAAATGCACTAAAAAGTTAATCCAATCTTTGTCGCTCGATTCCCAAAACTTTTATTTTCTCATACTAATTACATGTTTTCTAAGGATCTTCCAAACATATTTGTTTCAAACTTTCAGTAAATGTTACACAGTACCTTCTGTATAATTTAACACAGCCATTTTCCAAAAAACTGTATATTTTTGAATATATAAATAAAAAATTGCAAAAAAATGTTGTGAATTTTCATTACAATTGAAAAAAGATCATCTTTAATAACTGAACTAAAATTTTGTAAAATCCCTGTGTTAAGTTGTAGCCCATATTCCAATAAATAATCTGTAAAAAGTTCAACTTCCTACCTCAAATACTTTGTGAGGAAAGATGTAATTTATAAGCGTTATTTTACCATTGCAAGTATAGGGCGCTCCGGAGCCCCTTAAGTCCCATAGTGCTCAGAGCCATTTGAGCCATAAGCTCAATAATGCTCGTGTCTAAGGGGTTTGGTGGCCAACAGAAGCGTTGTAACTCAGAAGAGTATTCCTGTAGCCACCCTGTAGCAGTTGTGGACGTGTGGGGTGTTGCGTTGTTCAAATGGCTCTGAGCACTATGGGACTCAACATCTGAGGTCATCAGTCCCCTAGAACTTAGACGTACTTAAACCTAACTAACCTAAGGACATCACACACATCCGTGGCCGAGGCAGGATTCGAACCTGCGACCGTAGTGGTCACGCGGTTCCAAACTGAAGCGCCTAGAACCGCACGGCCACCCCGGCCGGCAGGACTTAACATATGAGGTCATCAATCCCCTAGCACTTAGAACTACTTAAACCTAAGTAACCTACGGTCATCACAGACATCCATGCCCGAGGCAGGATCGAACCTACGACCGTAGCGGTCTCGCGGTTCCAGACTGAAGCGCCTGGAACCGCTCAGCCACAGCGGCTGGCGGTGTTGCATTGTCCTGCCGGAATTGTCCAACTCCATCGGAATGCATGGATGGATGCAGGTGATCAGGCTGGATGCTAACGTACGTGTCATCTGTCAGAGTCGTATCTAGACGTATTAGGGGAACCTTATCACTCCAACAGCAACACGCTCCACACAATAACAGACACAATAACAAACACTCCAACAGCTTGAACAGTCCTCTGCTGACATACACGGTACATGGATTCACAAAGTTGTCTCCATACCCATACGACCAGACAGCTTGTTTGCAGTCATCGACTGGCCATTGACGGTGTTGACAGGCCCGGCTGAGGCGTAAAGCTATGTGTCGTGCACTCATCGTGGGTACACGAGTGGGCCTTCAGCTCTGAAAGCCCATATCGATGATGTTTCGTTGAATGGTTCGCACGCTGACACTTGTTGACGGCCCAGCATTGAAATCTGCAGCAATTTGCGGAAGGGTTGCACTTCAGTGACGTTGAACAATTCTCTTCAGTCATCGTTGGTTCTGTTCTTGCAGGATGTTTCTCCGGCCCCAGCATTGTCTGAGATTTGATGTTTTACCGGGTTCTTGATAATCACGGTTCAAATGGTTCTATGGACTATGGGACTTAAGATCTGAGGTCATCAGTCCCCTAGACTTAGAACTACTTAAACCTAACTAACCTAAGGACATCACACGTAACCATGCCCGAGGCTGGAATCGAACCTTCGACCGTAGCAGCAGCGCGGTTCCGGACTGAAGCACCTAGAACCATTCGGCCACAGCAGCCGGCTATAACCACGGTACACTCGTGAAATAGTCGTAGGGGAAAATCTCCACTTCATTGCTGCCTCGGAGTTGCAGTGTCCCATCGCTCGTGCCCCGACTATAACACCACGTTCGGACTCACTGAAATCTTGATAACATGCCATTGTAACAGCAGTAAACGATGTAACAACTGCGCCAGACACTTGTTGGTTTGTATAGGCGTTGCCGACCGCAGCGTTGTATTCTGCCTGTTTGCGTATCTCTGTACTTGAATAGGCATGCTTTTACCAGTAGATTTGGCGCTTCAGTGTAATACCAAAATACACTGACGTGACAAAAGTCATGGGACACCTACAGGGTGTTTCAAAAATGACCGGTATATTTGAAACGGCAATAAAAACTAAACGAGCAGCGATAGAAATACACCGTTTGTTGCAATATGCTTGGGACAACAGTACATTTTCAGGCGGACAAACTTTCGAAATTACAGTAGTTACAATTTTCAACAACAGATGGCGCTGCAAGTGGTGTGAAAGATATAGACGACAACGCAGTCTTTGGGTGCGCCATTCTGTACGTCGTCTTTCTGCTATAAGTGTGTGCTGTTCACAACGTGCAAGTGTGCTGTGTGCAACATGGTTTATTCCTTAGAACAGAGGATTTTTCTGGTGTTGGAATTCCACCGCCTAGAACACAGTGTTGTTGCAACAAGACGAAGTTTTCAACGGAGGTTTAATGTAACCAAGGGACCGAAAAGCGATACAATAAAGGATCTGTTTGCAAAATTTCAACGGACTGGGAACGTGACGGATGAACGTGCTGGAAAGGTAGGGCGACCGCGTACGGCAACCACAGAGGGCAACGCGCAGCTAGTGCAGCAGGTGATCCAACAGCGGCCTCGGGTTTCCGTTCGCCGTGTTGCAGCTGCGGTCCAAATGACGCCAACGTCCACGTATCGTCTCATGCGCCAGAGTTTACACCACTATCCATACAAAATTCAAACGCGGCAACCCCTCAGCGCCGCTACCATTGCTGCACGAGAGACATTCGCTAACGATATAGTGCACAGGATTCATGACGGCGATATGCATGTGGGCAGCATTTGGTTTACTGACGAAGCTTATTTTTACCTGGACGGCTTCAATAAACAGAACTGGCGCATATGGGGAACCGAAAAGCCCCATGTTGCAGTCCCATCGTCCCTGCATCCTCAAAAAGTACTGGTCTGGGCCGCCATTTCTTCCAAAGGAATCATTGGCCCATTTTTCAGATCCGAAACGATTACTGCATCACGCTATCTGGACATTCTTCGTGAATTCGTGGCGGTACAAAATGCCTTAGACGACACTGCGAACACCTCGTGGTTTATGCAAGATGGTGCCCGGCCACATCGCACGGCCGACGTCTTTAATTTCCCGAATGAATATTTCGATGATCGTGTGATTGCTTTGGGCTATCCGAAACATACAGGAGGCGGCGTGGATTGGCCTCCCTATTCGCCAGACTTGAACCCCTGTGACTTCTTTCTGTGGGGACACTTGAAAGACCAGGTGTACCGCCAGAATCCAGAAACAATTGAACAGCTGAAGCAGTACATCTCATCTGCATGTGAAGCCATTCCGCCAGACACGTTGTCAAAGGTTTCGGGTAATTTCATTCAGAGACTACGCCATATTATTGCTACGCATGGTGGATATGTGGAAAATATCGTACTATAGAGTTTCCCAGACCGCAGCGCCATCTGTTGTTGAAAATTGTAACTACTGTAATTTCGAAAGTTTGTCTGCCTGAAAATGTACTGTTGTCCCAAGCATATTGCAACAAACGGTGTATTTCTATCGCTGCTCGTTTAGTTTGTATTGCCGTTTCAAATATACCGGTCATTTTTGAAACACCCTGTACAATCGTACCTCCTATTGCCTGGTGTAGTGCAACAGTTCGAAGTGGCGAGGAGTCAGCAAGTCGTTAGAATGCCCTGTGAAAGTACTGAGCCATGTTGCCTCTACAGCCGTTCATAATTGTGCAAGTGTTGCAAGTTGAGAAATTTTTGCATGAACTAACCTCTCGATTACGTGCCAAAAACATTCGATGGGATGCACGTCGGGCGATCTGGGCGGCCAAGTCATTCGCTCGAGCTGTCCCAGAATCTTCTTCAAACCAATCGCGGACGGTTGTGGCCAGGTGACATGGCGCATTGTCATCGACAAAAATCCCATCGCTTTTCGGGAACAAGAAGCTGGGTTGGGTTGGGTTGTTTGGGGGAGGAGACCAGACAGTGAGGTCATCGGTGTCCGGATTAGGAAAGGACGGTCAAGGATGTCGGCTCTGCCCTTTCAAAGGAGCCATCCCGGCCTTTGGCTGGAGCGATTGAGGGAAATCACGGGACACCTAAATCAGGATCGCCAGATGGCGGTATTGAACCGTCGTCCTCCCGAATGCGAGTCCAGCGTGTTAGCCACTGCGCCACCTCGCTCGGTAGAACGAGAAGTCCTTGAATGGCTGCAAATGGTCTCCAAGGAGCCGAACATAACCAATTTCCAGTCAATGATCGGTTCAGTTGGAGCAGTGTACCCAGTCCATTACGTGTAAACCCAGCCCACACCACTATGGAGCCGCCACCAACTTGCGCATTGCCTTGTTGGCTTCGTGAGAGGTCATCGTCGTATCCAGATCCCACTCCAGCTACTGCCAGGTCTGGGTTGTTACTATGGATGTTTCGCAATGTTAATGTCATAGGCTGGCCGGATGCCCTTCCTGCCGCTACGCCATACCCCCGGGATGGAAGTGGTGCACCCCAGCAGTCTGCGTCTAGTGCAAACCGTGAAATAGTGTGAATGTTTTTCAAATGTCTGCGAGCTTTGTGGGAGGTAATGCCATACATTTAGTATTCGCGGCACGCTTTTGACACTGTAGGTCTCAGAATAGTGAGCTCCGCAATTTTTTTTTTTTTTTTTTTTTTTTTTTTTGCGCAATGGTACGTCCCATGCGTCTAGCTCCGCCTACGATTCTGCGTTCAAAGTCTGTTAATTCTCAACGTGCGGCCACAGTCACGTGGTAAGCCTTTTCACTGTCTTTTTCTCCCGTGTGTGCGCGATTCCACCGCCATCTGTATATGTGCATATCGCTATCCCATGACTACTCTCAGTTCAGTCGAAATCTGTATGCGTCGGTTTCTGATATGTCCCAAGGAGCTGTCGTCTTTGCAGCGAACCGAAACTTCGAAAAATGAAAGCCATCCTCCGTTTTCAGTTTCCACTGTGAACTGCATCCGTGGCCGTATGTGCAGTGGCGCGGTCCCCGAGTTCAAAATTGCTCTGAGCATTATGGGACTTAACTTCTGAGGTCATCAGTCCCCCAGAACTTAGAACTACTTGAACCTAAGTAACCTAAGGACATTACACACATCCATGCCCGAGGCAGGATTCGAACCTGCGACCGTAGTGGTCGTGCGGTTCCAGACTGTAGCACCTAGAACCGCTCGACCACTCCGGCCGCCCCCCGAGTTCAAAATAACGGAGTGAGTGGTTTATCGTCATTCTTTCGGGTCACTTTGAGGATGGTTGAACGATATACAGCCGAGATATTAGAAGAAAAAACTGAACTGATGTGGCTGCTTGCCAAAAATGTAATGGAGGAGCTGTTATAATTGTTTACACATGGGGAATCTGTACCAGAAATTATGCCATTTTTGCAGTACTCAGTCTTGTACTATGCACCAGTGCACTCATATTGGGTAACGTGTTCGAAAGTTCATCCACTGACTCCTCATTTAAAGTTTATACGAAAAAAGTACTGAAGGCTGGGAGAAGTTAGCGCGAGGGATGAGCCATACTACACCCTGTTCGCTGATGACCAAGTGATGACTGCTCAAGACAGCCTCTGGCTATATGCCGAGGAAGCTGTTTGAGATATGTGACAAGTTGAAGTCGATAACAAACAAGAAGAAACTGAGTGTATACATTGCGGTTGGTGACAAGGAGCATGGTTTATGTGCCGGGAATTTTGGTAGTACGAGGCGCTTTCTGTAAGTACTTCAACGCAACTTCTTTTCCAGAAAGCTGGTTGCTTTTATTCATGAATCCAGTACACCATATTTTTTCCCAGTCTTTTGGCTACAATGCCCTATTTTTCAACATAATCTTCGTTCAGTATGACTGCATTATGCGACTTTACTGGGAGGGCCTTTATGGCCGCATGGTACCACTCGACTGGTCGACGTCAGAGCCAATTTCTTTCTGCATCGGTAACCTCTCCACCTTCCACGCACTGCTTCCTGCGGACTCTATCCTTCATTATGTCAAATAGATTGAAGTCGGACTGTGCGAGATCCGGGATATAGGGTGTATGAGGAAGAACAGTTAAATAAAGTTCTGTGAACTCCTCTCGGGTGCGCGGATTTAAAAAATGGTTCAAACGCCTCTAGGCACTATGGGACTTAACATCTGAGATATGTCACCTAGACTTAGAACTATTAAAACCTAAATAGCCTAAGGACATCACACACATCTATTCCCGAGGCAGGATTCGAACCTGCTACCGTAGCAGCAGCGCGGTTCCGGGATGAAGCGCCTAGAACCGCTCGGTCACAACAGCCGGCTGCGCCGATATGTGAGAGGCCTTACGCTATCATGGACAAGGAGGAGTTAGTTCGCAGTTTTGTGGCAACGAACAAGCGGAAGTTGTTTCTTCAGTTTTCTCATGCAGAGTGCGGTCCGCCGGCACATGCAAGATTGTCTAGGTTTGCGCGACCTCTTTGCTATGATAACAAACGCCTCGCCCAACGACTCGTCGTGCTTTTGTTCATTGGCAGATCTCCGTTAACATTCTGGAAGCGTCCATGGATATCTGTTTACCGCCAAAAGGAACTCAATGACAGCTCTGTGCTTCGACACATCTCCATTACAGACGCCATTTTGAAAACGTAAACTATGCGGTCAAAAGTATCCGGACACCTAGCTGAAAATGTCTTACAAGTTCATGGTGCCATCCATCGGTTATGCTGGAATTCAGCATGGTGTTGGCCTACCCTTAGCCTCGACGACAGCTTCTACTCTTGCAGGCACACATTCAATCAGGTGCTGGTAGGTTTCTTGGGGAATGGCAGCTCGTTCTTCACCGAGTGCTGCACTGAGGAGAGGTATCGATGTCTGTCGGTGAGGCCTGGCATTAAGTGGGCGTTCCAAAACATACCAAAGGTGTTCCATAGGATTCACGTCAGGATTCTGTGCAGGCCAGTCCATTACAGGGATGTTATTGTCGTGTAACCACTCCGCCACAGGCCGTGCATGATGAACAGGTGCTCGATCAGGTTGAAAGATGCAATTGCCATCCCTGAATTGCTCTTCAACAGTCATAAACAAGAAGGTACTTCAAACATCAACGTAGGCCTGTGTTGTGATAGTCCAAGCCCTTCCATGAAGAACACGACCAGGCCATAACACCACCGCCTCCGAATTTTTCTGTTGGCACTACACACGCTGGCAGATGACGTTCACCGGGCATTCGCCATACCCACACCCTGCCATCGGATCGCCACATTGTGTACCGTGATTCCACTCTCCACACAACGTTTTCCCACTGTTCAATCGCCCAATGTTTACGCTCCTTACAGCAAGCGAGGCATCGTCTGTCATTTACCGGCGTGATGTGTGGTTTATGAGCAGCTGCACGAGCATGAAATACATGTTTTCTCACCTGTCATAGCAATTGCATTGGATCCTGACGCAGTTTGGAATTCCTGTATGTTGGTCTGGATAGATGTCTGCCAATTACACATTACGACCCTCTTCAACTGTCGGCGGTCTCTGTCAGTCAACAGAAGAGGTCGGCCTGCTCGCTTTTGTGCTGTACGTGTCCCTTCACGTTTCCACTTCAATATCACACCGGAAAGAGTCGAACTAGGGATGTTCAGGACTGTGGAAGTCTCACCTACAGACGTATGACACAAGTGGTATCCAGTCACGTGACCATTCTGCTCTCTCACGTTGTCTAGTTACTATCGAAGTCGCTGATATGGAGTACCTGGCAGTAGGTGGCAGCACAATGCACCTAATATGAAAAATGTATGTTTTTGGGTGTGTCCGAATCCTTTTGAACACATAGTGTGCATCGCGGCCACCTATGGAAACTTCATGAAACTCTAGGGACTACAGCGGGAATATTCCACAATGTCCCCCAACAAATTCCGCAATTTTCAACCGCAACTGCCCGAGACAAAAAGTGTTGCGTTACTTTTTGGTTCAAATGGCTCTGAGCACTATGGGACTCAACTGCTGAGGTCATTAGTCCCCTAGAACTTAGAACTAGTTAAACCTAACTAACCTAAGGACATCACAAACATCCATGCCCGAGGCAGGATTCGAACCTGCGACCGTAGCGGTCCCGCGGTTCCAGACTGCAGCGCCTTTAACCGCACGGCCACTTCGGCCGGCCGTTACTTATTGACGACCCCTTGTATATACTCTGGTTATTGGAATGCCAATCTCCTGTCGAAACTGTCGTGTGCTGATGTCTGTTTTCATTGGGCAGAAGCGGGAAGAGTTGTTGCCGTGACATAGTCTTAGGGATGACGGTTATCGCTGGAACATATCGTACATGCATTGTATACAAAACAATAATTTTTACGAAAAATCACGTGGTCCTATAGGAGGTAATAAAGGTCGAAACTAGAACAAAAGGTCCGATAATAATTTGTCCGGAAAGCAGTGCCTGTATAGATACGAGACATTGAAGGTCCGCACTACACAGCGCTACTGGAGAACTTTATCGTTGCACACTGACAACGCCTATGGTCTATGCACGACGGGTCCCTATCCCCAGTTTCTACCGATCGTGCAGCAGTATCTCACCACATGGTTTCATGTGCGATGCGTTAGTCGAAGAGGTCCGGTAGCATAGCCTCCCTGTCTACTGGACCTGAATCCGTTGGATTTCTGGCAGTGGACATATATAAAGTCATTGGCGTACACACAACCTGTCGCAAACGTGCAGATACACTCCTGGAAATTGAAATAAGAACACCGTGAATGCATTGTCCCAGGAAGGGGAAACTTTATTGACACATTCCTGGGGTCAGATACATCACATGATCACACTGACAGAACCACAGGCACATAGACACAGGCAACAGAGCATGCACAATGTCGGCACTAGTACAGTGTATATCCACCTTTCTCAGCAATGCAGGCTGCTATTCTCCCATGGAGACGATCGTAGAGATGCTGGATGTAGTCCTGTGGAACGGCTTGCCATGCCATTTCCACCTGGCGCCTCAGTTGGACCAGCGTTCGTGCTGGACGTGCAGACCGCGTGAGACGACGCTTCATCCAGTCCCAAACATGCTCAATGGCGGACAGATCCGGAGATCTTGCTGGCCAGGGTAGTTGACTTACACCTTCTAGAGCACGTTGGGTGTCACGGGATACATGCGGACGTGCATTGTCCTGTTGGAACAGCAAGTTCCCTTGCCGGTCTAGGAATGGTAGAACGATGGGTTCGATGACGGTTTGGATGTACCGTGCACTATTCAGTGTCCCCTCGACGATCACCAGTGGTGTACGGCCAGTATAGGAGATCGCTCCCCACACCATGATGCCGGGTGTTGGCCCTGTGTGCCTCGGTCGTATGCAGTCCTGATTGTGGCGCTCACCTGCACGGCGCCAAACACGCATACGACCATCATTGGCACCAAGGCAGAAGCGACTCTCATCGCTGAAGACGACACGTCTCCATTCGTCCCTCCATTCACGCCTGTCGCGACACCACTGGAGGCGGGCTGCACGATGTTGGGGCGTGAGCGGAAGACGGCCTAACGGTGTGCGGGACCGTAGCCCAGCTTCATGGAGACGGTTGCGAATGGTCCTCGCCGATACCCCAGGAGCAACAGTGTCCCTAATTTGCTGGGAAGTGGCGGTGCGGTCCCCTACGGCACTGCGTAGGATCCTACTGTCTTGGCGTGCATCCGTGCGTCGCTGCGGTCCGGTCCCAGGTCGACGGGCACGTGCACCTTCCGCCGACCACTGGCGACAACATCGATGTACTGTGGAGACCTCACGCCCCACGTGTTGAGCAATTCGGCGGTACGTCCACCCGGCCTCCCGCATGCCCACTATACGCCCTCGCTCAAAGTCCGTCAACTGCACATACGGTTCACGTCCACGCTGTCGCGGCATGCTACCAGTGTTAAAGACTGCGATGGAGCTCCGTATGCCACGGCAAACTGGCTGACACTGACGGCGGCGGTGCACAAATGCTGCGCAGCTAGCGCCATTCGACGGCCAACACCGCGGTTCCTGGTGTGTCCGCTGTGCCGTGCGTGTGATCATTGCCTGTACAGCCCTCTCGCAGTGTCCGGAGCAAGTATGGTGGGTCTGACACACCGGTGTCAATGTGTTCTTTTTTCCATTTCCAGGAGTGTATTACAGGAGCGTGTGACCAATGCATGTGACGCAATGGAGCTGGGTGTGTTTGAAAGGGTATGTGATGCACTGCGAGGAAGGCCGAAAGATGTGTCAGGATGTGTTAACCATATGCATCATTGCCTATAGTGTCTGCTTCTACGTAACAGATAGATAGGAATGGTTCATATCTCATCAGTTATCGGTTTGCGGAAATATCGTTGCGGGAAATTCTTCCAGTTTTTTATTCTGTTAATGCTGTAAGGACATGTGGTACTGTTTCTGAGCACTATGTACGTGGGTAAGAAGTTTGGGAAGTAATGAAGAGAGATTGCAATCTAGTGCTGTCAAGGTTAGACAAAATCAGAAAGGAAGACCAGAGAAATTATGGGAACAACATGGTAGCTATTGAGAGGGATAGGTTACTGTGGTATGGTCATTTAAAACGAATGGATGATAACATATGACTAGGAAAGGAAATGGACCCCAAATTAGAACAGGAGACGAGGATGACTGCCACGAGATGGACGACAGATGCCGGAGAAACTGTGGATTCCAGGAATTTCCAAGTTGAGGTTTGGAAGGATCGTAAGCTAGAAATGCATAAACTACAAAAAGAAACTTGGAAATGTTAAGTGCTGTTTCGAAACAGGCAGCATCTCAGTTGCTACTCCGTAGTGAATTGCACGTCATCATTTGCATGAAGCATAGGCGCCCTAAGCTATCCCTGAGCCGTATGTCCTCTGAAGCCACCTGTTCCTACAGCTTTCATCCACTCACTCTGACCAACCCGCGAAAAGTGACGAACATTCCGCCATGTATACAGTACACCAGTCTGAACCACTACTCGGCCGCTCTGAACCCAGCACGAGAAGACAGTCCCTCACGCCGTTATTTTCATTTTTTCCTCTCTGCACGCGCCTTTCTCCGCGTCAAAGAGATACGCTGCTGTACGAAACGAAATTAATTTCCGGACTCTCGGTGCTCGGCCTAACAAGGCGTGGGAGATCGCTGATCGCCGGCCGACGTCGGAGGTTTGGTAAATGAGGCAGTGATGGATGGTCCGCCGGCCGGAGCCGCTGCTGGCGCTATTCAAAAGGCAGTCGCCGTGTTTGTTATTAGCGTCCCGCTAGTTTATTTTCTGCTTTTAATTTCCCGCGTCTCACGCGCGGCCGATAATAAGATTCAATTGTGCTGGACGGCGGTGGGCAGGTAGGTCTCAGGTCTTGGAGAACTGGAGCAGCTACCATGGCGTCGCGAGAAAGGGAAGGGAAAAAAGCCTGAAGAGTCTGCCATTATGATGAACAGAAACGTTTCGATTCTCGTGCAACTCTCCTTTGAATCTTGTCTGTACCTCCTATTATTCCAGCTTCGTGAGTGTCCCACATCGACGAACAATACTCGAAAATTAGTCGAATCAAGATTTTATAAAGATATCTTTATCACACTCGACAAAAATGTCAATGTTCTTGATGGCTACCACTGTTTGCAGTGACTGACTGCTAGTCGTAATTATTTTCGTTTTATTTTATTTTTTATTTTTGTAGTTTACACATCTAGTTCCGTAGGACCAAACTGAGGAGCTTATGTCCATGGTCTGGAAGAGACCTGGAGAGACAGGAAGGTTCAAAAATGGTTCAAATGGCTCTGAGCACTATGGGATTTAACATCTGAGGTCATCAGTCCCCTAGACTTAGAACTACTTTAACCTAACTAACCTAAAGACATCACACACATCCATGCCCGAGGGAGGATTCGAACCTGCGACCATAGCACCTGCACGGTTCCGGACTGAAGCGCCTAGAACCGCTCGGCCACAGCGACCGGCATTTATATTTCAACGCGCTATATCACGGACCCACTTCAAATGACCGACCAATCAAAGAGATGTCAAAGAATTATTTGAATAATAGGCGTAGCTAGAGTGGAGCATTTCCTGTGGCACTTGTGAGGCTAAGCGAATAAATTTAGATTAATTACAGTATATTAAAAATTGGTTTTCGTTACTTTATAAATCAGATAGTCGAATATTGACCACAGGTGATACTACAGTTGAAGTCACGAAAGTTAGCGGTAGAGATTAGGCTTGTTCTGCGTGCCTGCGTCACACATTCTCCGACAGCCAACCAGCGTTCGGTAAAGATCTGAGTGCTCTGCTCTCAATGCCGTAGCTAATGCGAGCATTAAACGTTATGGTAGCTAGTTGTTTAGTGAATTTCTATTTGATTTGTTGCGAGTTGCCATCGCTGATGATGGTGTTAAGTGATAAATTCTACAAAAGCAAGCGAGAGATATCATTTGCAGGATACGCACTTCCACCAAGCGGGAAGCACGCGCAAGCGCGTACCGCAACTGCCGATTTTAATCATCAACAATGCTATTCCACTCCGTGTCTCGCACGCACGAACCGCCATCGTTCCTGGATCGCACTATAGTCAGTATTACACACCTGGAAATTGAAATAAGAACACCGTGAATTCATTGTCCCAGGAAGGGGAAACTTTATTGACACATTCCTGGGGTCAGATACATCACATGATCACACTGACAGAACCACAGGCACATAGACACAGGCAACAGAGCATGCACAATGTCAGCACTAGTACAGTGTATATCCACCTTTCGCAGCAATGCACGCTGCTATTCTCCCATGGAGACGATCGCAGAGATGCTGGATGTAGTCCTGTGGAACGGCTTGCCATGCCATTTCCACCTGGCGCCTCAGTTGGACCAGCGTTCGTGCTGGACGTGCAGACCGCGTGAGACGACGCTTCATCCAGTCCCAAACATGCTCAATGGGGGACAGATCCGGAGATCTTGCTGGCCAGGGTAGTTGACTTACACCTTCTAGAGCACGTTGGGTGGCACGGGATACATGCGGACGTGCATTGTCCTGTTGGAACAGCAAGTTCCCTTGCCGGTCTAGGAATGGTAGAACGATGGGTTCGATGACGGTTTGGATGTACCGTGCACTATTCAGTGTCCCCTCGACGATCACCAGTGGTGTACGGCCAGTGTCGGAGATCGCTCCCCACACCATGATGCCAGGTGTTGGCCCTGTGTGCCTCGGTCGTATGCAGTCCTGATTGTGGCGCTCACCTGCACGGCGCCAAACACGCATACGACCATCATTGGCACCAAGGCAGAAGCGACTCTCATCGCTGAAGACGACACGTCTCCATTCGTCCCTCCATTCACGCCTGTCGCGACACCACTGGAGGCGGGCTGCACGATGTTGGGGCGTGAGCGGAAGACGGCCTAACGGTGTGCGGGACCGTAGCCCAGCTTCATGGAGACGGTTGCGAATGGTCCTCGCCGATACCCCAGGAGCAACAGTGTCCCTAATTTGCTGGGAAGTGGCGGTGCGGTCCCCTACGGCACTGCGTAGGATCCTTCGGTCTTGGCGTGCATCCGTGCGTCGCTGCGGTCCGGTCCCAGGTCGACGGGCACGTGCACCTTCCGCCGACCACTGGCGACAACATCGATGTACTGACGAGACCTCACGCCCCACGTGTTGAGCAATTCGGCGGTACGTCCACCCGGCCTCCCGCATGCCCACTATGCGCCCTCGCTCACAGTCCGTCAACTGCACATACGGTTCACGTCCACGCTGTCGCGGCATGCTACCAGTGTTAAAGACTGCGATGGAGCTCCGTATGCCACGGCAAACTGGCTGACACTGACGGCGGCGGTGCACAAATGCTGCGCAGCTAGCGCCATTCGACGGCCAACACCGCGGTTCCTGGTGTGTCCGCTGTGCCGTGCGTGTGATCATTGCTTGTACAGCCCTCTCGCAGTGTCCGGAGCAAGTATGGTGGGTCTGACACACCGGTGTCAATGTGTTCTTTTTTCCATTTCCAGGAGTGTATATAGCAACTTACACTGAACCCTCTGACAGATACA
Source organism: Schistocerca nitens (assembly GCF_023898315.1). Classification (NCBI taxonomy): domain Eukaryota; kingdom Metazoa; phylum Arthropoda; class Insecta; order Orthoptera; family Acrididae; genus Schistocerca; species Schistocerca nitens. Next base: position 88,281,345 of record NC_064625.1, on the reverse strand, counting down.
GGTTGGCTATATAACAGCTTCCAGGGGCAACAATTATAGACTAATATTTGATATTCAGTACTTCGCGTAATTATTAAGTGAATTTCATAATTTAAAATGCTCTCATAATTAAGAGGCGCACTCTTATATAAAAAGCTTAACACAGTGAGTATTACAGTTCAGAACTGTTTGAGGCAGCTTAAAAAACGCATAACAATTTCCTGGACAATTTTCATTCAATATTAGAGAATGTATGGACTTAGTGACTTGCAGCAGACTTTAGACTTAATTCTCAATTCAAAATCTTCATGAATCTTTTTCTCGCTGAGCCCCTCCACCGCCCACACCCTCCTCTCCCTAGCCCACCCCCTCTGAAAAAAAAAGATGAAAAGAAACTTTTTCATCGCTCGCAACATTTTTCGCTGTTTATGAAGCGAAAATTGAATAGCAGGCAAAATGTTTTAATTTGTTACTTGTTTAACACTAACTGTGTGGCAACACACTTTGCAGATACTTTCTACATATATCACTGAATGTACCTGCAAAATTATATCATTGTACGACACACAGTTGAGGGACTACAAAGTCATAACCATTTAGATTTTTTTTTAAATGGGCCGCATATTTCTAGTTCTATATGAAGAGCTTATTTCAGTAGTGGTACAAGTCCATTTTTGTTCATTCTGAGTTACAGAGTCCTATAGTGAAATGAGCGCTGAAAAATCTGCAGTTGTGATACCAGAAATATTCAACCATATGGCTTCTCGCTGGAGATAAACCTTTCTTTCTGTTTGTTTGGATCATTAATTTCTGAAGCATTATAGGCAGAAAAGTGGAGGTAATGGACTTGTATCACTATTGAAATAAGTCCTTCGTATTCACCCAGACTTCTAGCAAGCTTTAAGCATAATTACAAACCGTTCCTGAACTTTTCCCCCCTTACATGCTTAAAGAGCAATATTTAACATATTTGCTCATTTGTATAGTAACCAGATGTTTGAAGGTGTTTTTTACACTGAGGCTTAATTCTTTAAGGAAGCCGGTGTTTCCTGGTCCTAGCTATGTGGACGTTGTAAAATAATTTTAAATCGTTATTCACACTTTTATGTCGATACTTTTATGTATATCTTTGCCAAGTTATTGGCAAAATCTTTCAATGAAGCAACGACAATTAATAATAATTAAAAATACATTCACAAGTTTTGACTGCTGTTTTAACATGGAACTGATTCAAAATGGTTCAAATGGCTCTGAGCACTATGGGACTAAACACCTGAGGTGATCAGTCCCCTAGAACTTAGAACTACATAAACCTAACCAACCTAAGGACATTACACACATCCATGCCCGGGGCTGGATTCGAACCTGCGACCGTAGCGGTCGCGCGCTTCTAGACTGAAGCGCCTAGAACCGCTCGGCCACAGCGGCCGGCTCATGGAACTCAATCCAAGGCTTTCAAGAAACGCTACATCATCACGGCGAAACCCACATTCGAAATTAGTCACTATGCGAGTACGTGGCCACTGTTTTAAGCATTGTGCGACGCAGTTGGGGAATGACGTGTATACCGAATTCCCTACAATGAATACCACTCAATCACAATATCACATTACTGAAACCCAAGCGATCCCAGTACTCAACACAGCGCTCAGAATCGCACGTCTCCGTCATCTGGCTGGAAAATCTACGGCCGCAGTCGAGCAGTCGGCATCTCCCTCGAACAGAACAGAACAGTTCGCACCGCGACGCGGCGAGTATATCACGCGGTCGCATCGGTAAGCGGCCGACTGAATGTAATTATGCAATCACGGCGAGCATAAATTAGCGCATTCCCGCATAATTGCGTAGCCTTAACATACATACATATTAATGCGCAGTATTTCACCCATCGGCCGCCTATTGATCACTGCGACCAGCCGGTCGTGGCGCGTCCGCTAGCCGGCGTGTGACTGGGACTCGACTAGCTGACTGCTCTGCCGGTAGCTACGATACCTGATTAACCTGTTGGCGTTACTTCGGTCTCACTGAAAGTGCTCCTCGCGGAATACGTGTAGGCTTTTCTGTCGTTCAGTAGCAGATGAAATACTGCTACCTAAGCGGTGCAGGCGAACTACGAGATCGCTCGAGTTGTCTACTTGACACAGAAAGCCTTTCCACTGTAATGTCACAATTTAATATGAAGAATATTACTAGTGAAATGGCTGACACTGTGCGATGTGTGTATGATTCAAAGACGCTGTAAAATTTGCTGGGAGATATGAATAATACTATCATTTCTGACTTATACACAGTTATTGTCGTTATCTGGAATGTTGATTATTCTACAGGGTGATTCAAAAAGAATACCACAACTTTAAAAATGTGTATTTAATGAAAGAAACATAATATAACCTTCTGTTATACATCATTACAAAGAGTATTTAAAAAGGTTTTTTTTTCACTCAAAAACAAGTTCAGAGATGTTCAATATGGCTCCCTCCAGACACACGAACAATATCAACCCGATACTCCAACTCGTTCCACACTCTCTGTAGCATATCAGGTGTAACAGTTTGGATAGCTGCTGTTATTTCTCGTTTCAAATCATCAATGGTGGCTGGGAGAGGTGGCCGAAACACCATATCCTTAACATACCCCCATAAGAAAAAGGGGGTAAGATCAGGGCTTCTTGGAGGCCAGTGATGAAGTGCTCTGTCACGGGCTGCCTGGCGGCCGATCCATCGCCTCGGGTAGTTGACGTTCAGGTAGTTACGGACAGATAAGTGCCAATGTGGTGGCGCCCCATCCTGCTGAAATATGAATTGTTGTGCTTCTTGTTCGAGCTGAGGGAACAGCCAATTCTCTAACATCTCCAGATACTGTAGTCCAGTTACAGTAGCACCTTCGAAGAAAAAGGGACCAAAAACTTTATTGGCTGAAATGGCACAGGAAACGTTCACCTTAGGCGAGTCACGTTCATACTGAGTTGTTTCCCGCGGATTCTCAGTGCCCCATATACAGACATTGTAACGGTTGACTTTCCCGTTAGTGTGGAAAGTTGCTTCATCACTAAACACAATCTTTGAAACGAAATATTCATCTGTTTCCATTTGAGCAAGGATAAAATCACAGAAATCGATTCTTTTAATCTTATCAGCTGCAGACAGTGCTTGAACCAATTTCAGACGATAAGGTTTCATAACTAACCTTTTTCGTAGGACTCTCCATACAGTTGATTGTGGAATTTGCAGCTCTCTGCTAGCTCTGCGAGTCGATTTTCCTGGGCTGCGAACAAATGCTTGCTGGATGCGTGCTACATTTTCATCACTCGTTCTCGGCCGTCCAGAACTTTTCCCTTTGCACAAACACCCATCCTCTGTAAACTGTTTATACCAACGTTTAATACACCACCTATCAGGAGGTTTAACACCATACTTCGTTCGAAATGCACGCTGAACAACTGTCGTCGATTCACTTCTGCCGTACTCAATAACACAAAAAGCTTTCTGTTGAGCGGTCGCCATCTTAGCATCAACTGACGCTGACGCCTAGTCAACAGCGCCTCAAGCGAACAAATGTACAACTAAATGAAACTTTATAGCTCCCTTAATTCGCCGACAGATAGTGCTTAGCTCTGCCTTTTGTCGTTGCAGAGTTTTAAATTCCTAAAGTTGTGGTATTCTTTTTGAATCACCCTGTAATATATAAGAACAACTTTAATAAACATTTTTGGAACAGTGATCAAAAATTTTTAAAATTTTGCTTTTTAAAATTCAGTCATGATCACACCACGTATATTACAAGAACATAGGTGACCGGTTTCGGTCATATCACATGACCATCATCAGACCTGTAATTTAATTTAGAAAGTAATAGAAACCTTACTAGACTGACAATAAAATATGACAAGATGGTTATAAGGATAAAATACAATAAGACGTGTTATACCCATGGCATCCTTCGAAGATGGTAGGTGGAGCACTCTTTTCAGCTGCTGTAATGTCAAATGGTGCCGGCAAGTGACGAGCATACGCTTAAGTACGACGATGCTCGGCCTACCTCTTCTCCCTCCACCTCACTTCAACCAATCAGTATAAAATTGGTTCACATAATCGTCAAAACGTAAAAAAAAAAAACAAAGTACAGTAATAACATAAAAATAGTTATGTATAAAATATCTCTTTGCAACCAAGGAATTACTTAAATATTGTATAAAATATCAATTAAAAGCTTTAAAATAACTGTACAGACGATGTATACTCAGTGTGCCCTCTATGGGCTGAGGTGGTACTACCACAATGGTTTCGAAGTCAACGATGTTGTGGAGGTCTTTCGCATTGCGCTATCATATCGATATGTGAGTTGTGACTCGACTGCAAGTATACATCTATGCCAGATTCAGTCTGTCTGTCTTATATTAACTTTATTTCGCACTGGAGATATATGTAATTATGAAATAATCGGCTTCAGAGTGGTATTATATTACACAGAATTTTTTATTGTCAAAAAACTGATTTATTTAAAATGGAGTCATATTTCGTAATATTTCTAGTTGGAAGTTTAAAATTGTGATATCAATATTTAGGTATTATTCTAAGGTACATTTCTGTCATGGATAGAACTGGGTCCTATGATTTTCTGGACAGAAGAGTACATGCGTGTTCATAGAATTTCGTCAAAGAGATCATAAAATTGTTTTTCACGAAAATGTTTTCTATGAACACGTATGTACTCTTTAAATCCCCTCACAGGCACGTTTAAAATAATAATGTTAACTAAATATCCGATTATGTTGGTCTGGTAATAGTCTAGTCAATAGAGACTAAAAAAGGTCGAATACGGGAATAATCCGTGTAGCCGAATATGTTTGTACAGCGGTAGAAGGGAGTGCCACAGACAACGTATTAGATATGCTGGCTAGTGAGGGAGGAGTGTGTGTGTTGAAGTGCGTATGAAAGTCACTTTTGTACGTTTCTCTTGGATAACTCGAAAACCGTGGCTTTCAGCGACAACATAGTTCAAAATTTAAATATGCTAGCTTTTCCTACAATATGGGCCAGTTCATTTTGTTCTCTAGGACTAACAGTTTGCGTGGAGCGAACGAGAGAATATGAAAATCTCTCGCGTTGTTTATGAAGATCAGATATAACATTGCGGGTTGCATAAAATGACATCTGAGGGGTAGCTGGATCATCTTGTATACTGCTTCTTTCTTTCAGACCAAATTTTAGTACTCATCAACGATCAGCTCCATTTCTGCTCTACTGTTGTATGAAAATTTGTCTGGCTCTACTGTTGTATGAAAATTTGTCTGGCTGCAGTCTGAGAGTTTTGGCAGCTGCGGTATACGTGCATGTGCGATGCAAGTTGGGTGTGCGGGAGGGTCCCCCGGTTATTCTGGATGGCCAGGTATTTAATATGTAGGCGTGGGCCTCCTTAATATCCTGATGGATGTAGCCAATCCGTCAGACGCTTGCGGAGGCGTTGCGTCGCTAATCCATATCTCCGCCGGAGGGTCGCCGGGGTGTGCCGCGCGCATCAATACTGGGACCAGAGTTACTGCCGCATCACGCTGGTCTGCAAGATGCTGGGAAAAGTGGCACAGTCCAGTAAGTATCCGGTAATTACTGTCATACTGTGACAGTAAAAGTACTCACAACAGACAAGAAACTGAACAAGCATTCACAGCCACATTTAAGCCGTTGTTTACCCTCACTTTCAAGATACGAACCACTGATGTATAATCCTGAAAACACCGGCTCCGAAAGAAATGAGGCTGAAAAGTTATTTTAGAAGTTCTAAATGGTTCAAATGACTGAGCACTATGCGACTTCACTTCTGAGGTCATCAGTCGCCTAGAACTTAGAACGTAATTAAACCTAACTAACCTAAGGACATCACACACACACATCCATGCCTGAGGCAAGATTCGAACCTGAGACCGTTGCGATCGCTCGGTTCCAGACTGTAGCGCCTAGAACCGCACGGCCACTCCGGCCGGCATTTTAGAAGTGAAGGGCGGCGTTTTAGGAGTAGTAGTCCAAGTAGGGAGAGAAGTATTTTTACTCTATTTTTACTGTTTTTTTAATAATGTGTTGTTCATCATCAGTTTTCTGATACGACCCGCCACAAATTCCTCCATACTATGAACCCCTTCATCTCAGAGCAGCACTTGGCTCTCTACGTCTTCAATTATATATTGCATACATTGCAATCATTTCAGTAATTGTCTTCCTCCATACTTTTGTTCTCCACATCGCATTAAACATCGTAAGAATGACATTCATTCGGCTCATATTCATCAAAACTCAACTCTCTCTTTTTCAGTCTCGAACACTTTTCACGTTTAGTCAGTCTAGTAGCTACAGGCTTACCTGATACATACACACATTAAAGAAACTTCTGCATCACCTCGGTTCCGAGAGTTCAAAACCTGTACAAAGAATTGGAATAGAGATCAACAAAAACATCATTTCCGCCCTCCCTATTGCTCCTGAAAACCACACATTCCATTCTGTACCACCATACAGCGAGACCTTCAAAAGTGGTGGTCCAGATTACTGTACACACCAGCAACTCTAAAACCCAGTAGCACACCGTCTTGCATTGATGCATGCCTGTATTCGTCGTGTCATACTGTCCACAAGTTCATCAAGGCACTGTTGGTCCAGATTGTCCCACTATTCAACGGCGTTCGGCGTAGATCCCTCAGAGTGGTTGGTGGGTCACGTCGTCCATAAACAGCCCTTTTCAATCTATCCCAGGCATGTTCGATAGGGTTCATGTCTGGAGAGCATGCTGATCAGTCGTCGAGCGAGGTCGTTATCCTGAAGGAAGTCATTTACAAGATGTACATGATGGTGGCACGAATTGTCGTCCATGAAGACGAATGCCTCACCAATATACTGCCGATACGGCTGCACTGTCGGTCGGAGGATGGGGCCTTCCATGACGACCAGCGGCACACGTCAGCCACACATAACGCCACCCCAAAACAGCAGGGAACCTCCACCTTGCTGCACTCGCTGGACAGTGTGTCTAAGGCGTTCAGCCTGACCGGGTTGCCTCGAAACGCGTCCCCGATGATTGTCTGGTTGAAGGCACATGCGACACGCAACGGTGAAGAGAACGTGATGCCAATCCTGAGCGGTCCATTCGGCATGTTGTTGGGCCCATCTGTACCGGCCGTATGGTGTCGTGGTTGCAAACCATTATTCAACATTTCTTGATGCAATAATTTACCAACAGCTGTATGTATTGTAGAACTTCTTGGGTGCTACCAGTTTCGGCATTACATTGATGCCATCTTCAGGCCCCACACGTCATAGTCGCAAAATCGCTATACACGGAACTGAATCCGTGAATCAAATCGTCATGCAACAGCTCTTGGTGACTACGACCAGTCAGGCAGACTTCAGCTCTGCGAGAGAAACAACAGAGAACACCTATCGCGGTGCAGTCCGCATGGCTATTGACGTGCCTTTTGGTGAACATACACACGCAATACCATCTGGCGCAAGCAAACTCTGAAAACACTTTACGTTGCCATACTTGTAGAAGTAAGCTATCAACAAATATTTCAATTACGTCTCAAGTTATTATATTTTATTTTATTACATGTTTAAATTGGACACCCTATATATCGGCTTATTATACTCGGAATACCGCCACCGACATGTCGTTCCGCAATAAGCACAGGATTTCACATTTTAACATAGTGGCATTTACAGGATTTTTGGAGGAACTTGAGGCTCTGTCTAGTGAAGAAACAAAACACTATTTCAGAACGTGGTTATATCTGACGTTGAAAACAAACAAGTAAAATAAAAATACCTACAGTGGTCGTAAGTACTCTGTTTTACTTGTTTTATTTTCACCGTCAGATGTACGTTTAGCTTTTAATAGAAACTACCCAGAACCATTTTCTGAAATAGTGTTTTGTTTCTCCACCAGACAGTGTCACAACTTGCTCCAAAAACCGTCTCACAGCGCACTCATATGTCATGCTAACAAATGTAAATGAACCTGATCATGGTGGTTTAAATCTTCTAAACGCGTCGTTGAGTAAAATAAGCAGTGACTGGTAGTAGTGAATTTTTCGTTTCATTCGATATCAGTAACAGTCACGGTGAACCCTAACCTGAAGTGTTCGCATTCAAATTTACGATATTAAATGTGGTGTTCTCTCCCAGAGCTCATAAAGGGAGGAAAAGAGCATTGCTCGAAATTCTGGCTATCAGTAAATAACACTCACAAAATCATGAGTTAATCCTTAATGATCAAATGCAGCTCGATCGTTCACTATTGTCAAAACAGCAGCAGCCTGATAATATTTTTCACAGCACAAGAAAAAATGCTTCAAATGGCTCTGAGCACTATGGGACTTAACATCTGAGGTCATCAGTCCCCTTGAACTTAGAACTACGTAAACCTAACTGCCGGCCGGAGTGGCCGAGCGGTTCTAGGCGCTAGAGACTGGAGCCGCGCGACCGCTACGGTCGCAGGTTCGAATACTGCCTCCGACATGGATGTGTGTGAAGTCCTTAGGTTAGTTAGGTTTAAGTAGTTCTAAGTTCTAGGGGACTGGTGACCTCAGATGTTAAGTCCCATAGTGCTCAGAGCCGTTAGAATCTAACCAACCTAAGGACGTCACACACATCCATGCCCGAGACAAGATTCGAAACTGCGACCGTAGCGGTCGCGCGGTTCCAGGCTGAAGCGTCTAGAACTGCTCGTCCACTGCGGCCGTCCACAGCACAAAACAATACACTTCTTTTAAATGTGGGGGACAGACAGGAGCTGGTCACCTCCCCACAGCGGGCCCATGGAATGGTTCCATTCTAAAGTAATGACCACACGCGTTAATACTTGTAGCCGACTGGAGGGCGAGACGGCCAGTCCCTGTTTCGTAGAGCTAGGTCGTCTCTGGCGGATCCACAACCACGCTGACTCTTACACTTCCTCGTCCGATTGAAACCGACGTCTTTGTTCAGGTAAGCCAAAAATGTGAGAATCACACGCCGAAAGATCCGAGCTGTATGGACGATGTTGCAGTGTTTCCCAACCTAATCGCTGAAGAGTAGCCTTCGTCCGATTGGCAGTAGGGTAGGCGGGTGCTATCGTGCTACAGCATGTTTCCGTCGACGACATTCCGATGACCCAAGGGCAAACGGAGGAGCTAACAGTGGAAACATTCCACATCTCCGCCTGCGAAAGAAATCCAAAGCTGTAAACACAGGTTACGATATGGTCATGATGATCTTCTTCATTGACTTCAGGGGCCGTCTGTTAGTCGAGTTGCTCGAGCGTGGGACGACAATCGATGTTCAGTACTATGAAGACACTTTGCAGAAACTGTGCCATGAAGTCAAAGCTCCCAGCAATGTTGTCGAACGCTGTCATCCAGCTTCACGATAACGCCCCCCCCCCCCCCCCCCGAACACACACACACACACACACACACACACACGCACACACACACACGGCCAGTCGGACGAAGGCTACGCTTCAGGGATTTGGTTGGGAAACACTGCAACATCCTCCGTGCACACGAGATCTCTCACGGTGTGATTTTCACATCTTTGGCTACCTGAAGAAAGACATATGTGAAAGTCGGTTGTGGAACTGCAAGAGTTGATACAGTTGTGGGTGCGTCAGCGACCGACCGCGCTCTACGAAACAGCAATTGATCGACTCATCTCCCAGTGGGATAGTGGGATGTATGGCATAAGGCGTGTGCTTATTACTTTTGAATGTAACCATTCTGTGGTCCTGTGGTGGAGGGTGCTAGGTATTCATTGGGCTCCCCCTATAGTAAAACTGTTCCCTTTCCATATTCCATCCACACCTCCTTCCCCCCTTCCTCCTCCCCCGTTTTCTGCCTGTACATCACATACGCCAGTTTTTTCGCCATACAACTTAGAAGTCTGTGTCAGCACTCACTTGTGATTATTCTGACCTCCGCATTTTACATAATTTGAGTATAGCGTAAGATAAGGTTCACAAACAGGGTGGCGCACGAAATACACTCCTGGAAATTGAAATAAGAACACCGTGAATTCATTGTCCCAGGAAGGGGAAACTTTATTGACACATTCCTGGGGTCAGATACATCACATGATCACACTGACAGAACCACAGGCACATAGACACAGGCAACAGAGCATGCACAATGTCGGCACTAGTACAGTGTATATCCACCTTTCGCAGCAATGCAGGCTGCTATTCTCCCATGGAGACGATCGTAGAGATGCTGGATGTAGTCCTGTGGAACGGCTTGCCATGCCATTTCCACCTGGCGCCTCAGTTGGACCACCGTTCGTGCTGGACGTGCAGACCGCGTGAGACGACGCTTCATCCAGTCCCAAACATGCTCAATGGGGGACAGATCCGGAGATCTTGCTGGCCAGGGTAGTTGACTTACACCTTCTAGAGCACGTTGGGTGGCACGGGATACATGCGGACGTGCATTGTCCTGTTGGAACAGCAAGTTCCCTTGCGGGTCTAGGAATGGTAGAACGATGGGTTCGAGGACGGTTTGGATGTACCGTGCACTATTCAGTGTCCCCTCGACGATCACCAGTGGTGTATGGCCAGTGTCGGAGATCGCTCCCCACACCATGATGCCGGGTGTTGGCCCTGTGTGCCTCGGTCGTATGCAGTCCTGATTGTGGCGCTCACCTGCACGGCGCCAAACACGCATACGTCCATAATTGGCACCAAGGCAGAAGCGACTCTCATCGCTGAAGACGACACGTCTCCATTCGTCCCTCCATTCACGCCTGTCGCGAAACCACTGGAGGCGGGCTGCACGATGTTGGGGCGTGAGCGGAAGACGGCCTAACGGTGTGCGGGACCGTAGCCCAGCTTCATGGAGACGGTTGCGAATGGTCCTCGCCGATATCCCAGGAGCAACAGTGTCCCTAATTTGCTGGGAAGTGGCGGTGCGGTCCCCTACGGCACTGCGTAGGATCCTACGGTCTTGGCGTGCATCCGTGCGTCGCTGCGGCCCGGTCCCAGGTCGACGGGCACGTGCACCTTCCGCCGACCACTGGCGACAACATCGATGTACTGTGGAGACCTCACGCCCCACGTGTTGAGCAATTCGGCGGTACGTCCACCCGGCCTCCCGCATGCCCACTATACGCCCTCGCTCAAAGTCCGTCAACTGCACATACGGTTCACGTCCACGCTGTCGCGGCATGCTACCAGTGTTAAAGACTGCGATGGAGCTCCGTATGCCACGGCAAACTGGCTGACACTGACGGCGGCGGTGCACAAATGCTGCGCAGCTAGCGCCATTCGACGGCCAACACCGCGGTTCCTGGTGTGTCCGCTGTGCCGTGCGTGTGATCATTGCTTGTACAGCCCTCTCGCAGTGTCCGGAGCAAGTATGGTGGGTCTGACACACCGGTGTCAATGTGTTCTTTTTTCCATTTCCAGGAGTGTATGTTACCACTTTGTTTTTTAATATAAACTTTATTGTCAATACAATCTGAAAGGAACATATACTACAATGAAGAGCCGTCCATGGAGATTTTTTCTAACTCAGCACATGCTCAATATGTCCACCATTTCGTATCCTAACTTCCTTCAAACGAACACTGAAGTTAGTGGTTACCCTACAGCACATGTCTTCCGTAATTTCACTGCAGGCTTGAAGAATAAGTCTTCTGAGCTCCATTAAATCACTCGGACGTTTCGGGGAATTTTTTTCCTTTAGGTACCCCCAAAGAAAAAGGTCACATGGATTAAGGTCTGGACTATTGGGGGGCCAATTTTGTCCGTCATTGAAGCGACCTGGAAACTTGAGTGAAATGATCCACATGTCGAAATGCTCGTGTAAAAACTCCAACACAGTGTTTGCAGTATGTGGACTTGCTCCATCTTCCATGAACCACTGCGTGTTGAAGGGCAAGGCAGTAGCAAAAAGCTGTGGAAAGAAGCTTTTGCGAAGCATGCTCAAATAACGCTCGCTGTTCACAGTTTCTTCAAAGAAAAGGGGTCCAGAACGTCCGTGACTGGAAATTGCTGCCCACGCTGTAATCCTCGGCGCATAATGTTGTCGTTCATAAAGCATTTGTGGGTTTTCAGTGGCTCAAAAGCGTACATTTTGTTTGTTAACCACACCGTCTAAAGGAAAATGCGCCTCGTCTGAAATCCAAACGTTGTTGAGAGTTTCTTCCCTATCCTCCGCCCACTGAACAAACAGTGGTCTCTGCTGCTTGTGTTCTTCAGTGAACAGTGTGCACATGCGTTGAACCGAGCGTCTGGATATTCTCAATTGCACTGCTGCCTTTCTACACGATTTCCCGGGACTTCTCTGTACCGCAACTCGTACCGCTTCAATATTCTTTGGCGATCAAACAGGCTTAGGCCGAGGTCGCTTCGCTTCCAATACTGTTCCTTCCTGTACAAATTTATCGTACAACCTGTGGATGGTCTTCTTGCAAGGGACCCATCGTGTGGTAAACTGTTGTCGAAAACGCCACTGAGTCACAACAAGGTTTTTCGTTTCATGAAAAAATAACACAATTGCCGATCGTTGCTGTGTCGTCAGTCTTCCATTGTCAGCCATTGCTGCTTACTAGTCTCCTAGCGGCAGTATCGTGAATTACACGTCATTTCGTAACTCATTTGTTTTTCCAAGCTCTGCTGGTACTGCTGTAGAGATCCCACCGGGATATGTAAAGTGCGTCGTAAATTGTGAAAGCAACAATTGGTAACACATTTCGTGAACCACTGTGTATTTTATTAGGCGTACATGTTTGGTATAGGTGTATAGCCGTTGAAAGTCATGTGTCTTTGCAAAAACTATCTCTGCACAGCAATAAATGAAGGTAATTAATGATTAAATCAACATAAGCAATAATTTCTTGGTAATATTAGCCGGAAAAACAGAAACCTGAAACATTACCTGATTATATAATTAGTGAAGCTTCTTCCGCTCCCCTTATTTCTCGTTTTGTCTCGTTCTCTTTAGCTCTATATCTCTCTCCCTATCTGCCTCCCCCCCCCCCCTCACTCTCTCTTTAAAGGAACGACGCATAACGAAATACACATAAATAATAAAAATGAAAAATATTACTCCACACACACACAACACAAACAAAATACAGAAGATAAACACACATAGCGACAGTTACACACTACACATGATAAACGCACACATATGAACCACAAAATTAAAAGTGCAAGTGATGTGCTACAATAAATGTGGGTTAAAAAGGAAATCGGCCAGCTGGAGCATGAGGGCGGAATCAACACATCTCCGGGATCACACATATGGACAAATATGGACTAAAAAGACTGTAAATGGTAACAGAAAATGTTCAAATGTGTGTGAAATCTTATGGGACTTCACTGCTGAGGTCATCAGTACCTAAGCCTACACACTACTTAACCTAATTTATCCTAAGGACAAACACACACACACCCATGCCCGAGGGAGGGCTGGAACCTCCGCCAGGACCAACCGCACAGTCCATGACTGCAGCGCCTTAGAATGCTCGGCAAATCGTAACACCTCACATTAATTTAACATCACGAAATTTGTGCTACAAAAGTTGTTTATAATCTGAAAATCAAGAGAAAAACATTGCAAAGTGTAACAAAATAGCATTTTGTAACTGCTACATTTATTATATGTATAAAAATAAACATGTATTACAGACTACTGAAAATGCTTCACGAATAAAAGAATCGAAACGCGTATGACAAAAACCAAACTGCCGTTTATTTAGTTGCATAGAGAGAACACACCTCCCTGAATAAAATTTCGCTGATATGGACTATCAGTTGCCTGAGGATGGCTTAGAAAGTCGAAACCCGTTTCACAACGAACTATGAAATAAGTAGTATTGGGGACCATCAATACTGTCTATTGCAGTTTTTAATATTATTTACAGATTTTCTGAATTACACCAGAGTACTTCATTGCTGTCGTTAGGCCGGCCTCAGTGACCGAGCGGTTCTAGGCGCTTCAGTCAGGAACCGTGCGACCGCTACGGTCGCTGGTTCGAATCCTGCCTCGGACTTGGATGTGTGTGATGTCCTTAGGTTAGTTAAGTTTAAGTAGTTCTAAGTTCTAGGGGACTGATGACCTCAGATGTTAAGTCCCATAGTGCTCAGAGCCATTTGAACCATTTGAACCATTTTCTGGATAGCCCTCTCAGATGCGAAGAGAAAGTTTAATAAAAAAGAATTTGTTTTATTGTACTAAGCTTTCACGAAACATTATACGAAGCGTAAAATGAAATAATAAAACCTGAGAGATCACTCACTTTACTCTGTCGATAAAGGAACTCTAGACATAGTAATCTAAGAGTTTGACGTTAAAACTATATTGGCAACACTAAACGAGTTAGTGGTCTATCTCCAGTCCTCTTCAGATGTATTTAAAAAAAAATAGTGAGATTTTGGTACGAAAAATTCAACAAATATCATGTATGACCAATCACACTCTGAAGTGGGAAAGGGTGCACTGAAGCAAACTGCTTGGCATTTTTCCACAGTGTCTGAAAGTGTAGCAGATGCGGTTACGCAGTCAGTCTCCTCGAAGACCTGGCGCTCAACTGTGTGATGTGGATACACCCTAATAAAAGTAGTTATAAATACACTCCTGGAAATGGAAAAAAGAACACATTGATACCGGTGTGCCAGACCCACCATACTTCCTCCGGACACTGCGAGAGGGCTGCACAAGTAAAGATCACACGCACGGCACAGCGGACACACCAGGAACCGCGGTGTTGGCCGTCGAATGGCGCTAGCTGTGCAGCATTTGTGCACCGCAGCCGTCAGTGTCAGCCAGTTTGCCGTGGCATACGGAGCTCCATCGCAGTCTTTAACACTGGTAGCATGCCGCGACAGCGTGGACGTGAACCGTATGTGCAGTTGACGGACTTTGAGCGAGGGCGTATAGTGGCCATGCGGGAGGCCGGGTGGACGTACCGCCGAATTGCTCAACACGTGGGGCGTGGGGTCTCCACAGTACATCGATGTTGTCGCCAGTGGTCGGCGGAAGGTGCACGTGCCCGTCGACCTGGGACCGGACCGCAGCGACGCACGGATGCACTCCAAGACCGTAGGATCCTACGCAGTGCCGTAGGGGACCGCACCGCCACTTCCCAGCAAATTAGGGACACTGTTGCTCCTGGGGTATCGGCGAGGACCATTCGCAACCGTCTCCATGAAGCTGGGCTACGGTCCCGCACACCGTCAGGCCGTCTTCCGCTCACGCCCCAACATCGTGCAGCCCGCCTCCAGTGGTGTCGCGACAGGCGTGAATGGAGGGACGAATGGAGACGTGTCGTCTTGAGAGATGAGTGTCGCTTCTGCCTTGGTGCCAATGATGGTCGTATGCGTGTTTGGCGCCGTGCAGGTGAGCGCCACAATCAGGACTGCATACGACCGAGGCACACAGGGCCAACACCTGGCATCATGGTGTGGGGAGCGATCTCCGACACTGGCCGTACACCACTGGTGATCGTCGAGGGGACACTGAATAGTGCACGGTACATCCAAACCGTCATCGAACCCATCGTTCTACCATTCCTAGACCGGCAAGGGAACTTGCTGTTCCAACAGGACAATGCACGTCCGCATGTATCCCGTGCCACCCAACGTGCTCTAGAAGGTGTAAGTCAACTACCCTGGCCAGCAAGATCTCCGGATCTGTCCCCCATTGAGCATGTTTGGGACTGGATGAAGCGTCGTCTCACGCGGTCTGCACGTCCAGCACGAACGCTGGTCCAACTGAGGCGCCAGGTGGAAATGGCATGGCAAGCCGTTCCACAGGACTACATCCAGCATCTCTACGATCGTCTCCATGGGAGAATAGCAGCCTGCATTGCTGCGAAAGGTGGATATACACTGTACTAGTGCCGACATTGTGCATGCTCTGTTGCCTGTGTCTATGTGCCTGTGGTTCTGTCAGTGTGATCATGTGATGTATCTGACCCCAGGAATGTGTCAATAAAGTTTCCCCTTCCCGGGACAATGAATTCACGGTGTTCTTATTTCAATTTCCAGGAGTGTATGAAACTGATTGTATACAATAGCGTTTCTTCCCCCACTCGAAAAGTATACTGAAGTACTTGGCCTCAAAAGTTTCAGATTGCTGATACCGTTTCGCAACTGCCAAAGTGGAGAGGAACTTATTATGATGCATACATAATACGTACATACACAAAATGAATAGTACACTTGACCTCAATTCCCTTGATTATTTTCGATGGGAATATCTAAAGTCACCAGTGTATGGTATCCAAGTGGGTAAGGAGATGGAATTAGTTGTCAGAATTGTAGCTGCCTGTGATGTGATTCGAAACACACCAGGGATATTTGTCAGGAGGCGTCATAATCTCTTTCGCCGTTGTCGTGCTTGCATTGACGTTGATGGCCGTCAGTTACATCACGTTTTATAAGATACGCTACAAATGGTACGTTCATTGTGTCAGTGATGGTATCTGTTTTCGTCAATATACGGTCACTCTAACGTAAAAGGAGCATCGAAATGAAATCTCAAAAGTGGTACAATTTAGCCAACTGTCTTCTATCTGATGTATTTACGACGAAATCACTGCCTGAATAGTAGCGTAGTATTGACTTTTACGGCAGATTGAAAGGCATCAGTGCTCTGACCATTCTTCATCGGCTCCGTGTTAGACAGTATTAGCGCGCTGTAACCTGGGGATGACTAATTCTTTGTCCCGTAAGCCCAAGTTACTACACCATGTGATCAAAAGTATCCGGAAACCTGGCTGCAAATGACGTAAGCGTAGCGTCCTCCATTGGTAATGCTGGAATTCGATTTGGTGTTGACCTACCTTCCACTGTCGCAGCCATAGGTGCTGGAAGCTTTCTTGGCGAATGGCAGCCCATTCTTCACAGAGTGCTGCACTGAGGAGAGGTATTGATCTCGATCGGTGAGTCCGGACACGAAGCCAGCGTTCCAAAACATACCAAAGGTTAGCTAAGGACTCTGTGTAGGACTCTGTGGAGGCCAGTCCATTAAAGGGATGTTATTGTCGTGTGACCACTCCGCCACAGGCCGTGCATTATGAACAGGCGTTCGATCGTGTTGAAAGATGCAATCGCCATCCCCTAATTGCTCTTCAACAGTGGGAGTCCGCCCCCGGTAGCTGAGTGGTCAGCGCGACAGACTGTCAATCCAAAGGGCCCCGGTTCGATTCCCGGCTGGGTCGGAGATTTTCTCCGCTCAGGGACTGGGTGTTGTGTTGTCCTAATCATCATCATTTCATCCCTATCGACGCGCAAGTCGCCTAAGTGGCGTCAAATCGAAAGACTTGCACCAGGCGGTCTATCCGACGGGAGGCCCTCGTCACACGACATTTCATTTCATTTTTCAACAGTGGGAAGCAAGAAGGTGCTTAAATCATCAATGTAGGCCTGTGCTGTCATAGAGCTATGCAAAACAACAAGGGGTGCAAGCCCTCTCCATGAAAAACACGACCATGCCATAACACAACCGACTCCGAATTTTACTGTCTGCAGTACACACGCTGGCAGATGACGTTCACCGGGCATTCGCCATACCCACACACTGCCATCGGATCGCCACATTGTGTACCGTGATTCGTCACTCCACACAACGTTTTTCCACTGTTCAATCGTCCAATGCTTACCCTCCATACACCAAGCGAGGCGTTGTTTGGCATTAACCGGCGTGATATGCAACTTATGAGCAGCCGGTCGACCACGAAATCCAAGTTTTCTCACCTCCCGCCTGTCATAGTACTTGCAGTGTTTCTGGTGCAATCAACAGATGAGGTCCTCCTGTTCGCTTTCGTGCTGTACATGTCCCATCACGTTTCCATTCACTATCACATCGGGAACAGTGGGCCGAGGGATGTTTAGGACTGTGGAAATCTCGCTTACAGACGTATGACACAAGTGACATCCAATCACGTGACCATGTTCCGAAGTCCGTGAGTTCCGTGGAGCGCCCCATTCTGCTCCCTCACGATGTCTAATGACGAGTTTCGTTTAATTTACGTCAATGGTCACAGACTGTTTGATAACAGATTACAGGTTTCGGTCTTTAATGACTATCATCAGATCTGCAGCAAATGGGAAAAACATAAATACACTCGCAAACTGTATACAGCTTAAGATCAAACACATAGACCATAATGAAAAGTAGTACTGACAAAATTTACATTTTTGCGCTTTAGATATGAAGAGGCATACTGTTTCATAAAAACAAAGTCCTAATGTACTGCAGCCATAGTGGCATCGTTAAATGTTAAATGCGGAATCAGCACCAGCATCGTCAAATACATATAAATAACATCACATGCACGAGTCATGTTGTCAGTAGTATTACTGTTTAAAACAAGCTGCCGTACAGTAGCCACAAGATGTTTGTGTTGTAAGTTCACCAGATGTCGCTAATGTCTTTTTAACAATATTACTTTTGTCGTGTTCTTCTTTTTATTGCTTTTTATTACTATAATGCCTTTTATACATTATAAGGTTATTACAGACTTCAACTATTGTATCCCCCTTTATTTTCGCTGATTCAATTAATTATTGAAAAGTAGTGTATGCCGACATTAGCGACATCTGGTGAACTTACAACACAAACATCTTGTGTCTACTGTACAGCAGCTTGTTTTAAACAGTAGTACTACTGACAACATGACTCGTGCATGAGATGTTATTTATATGTATTTGACAATGCTGGCGCTGATTCCGCATTTAACATTTAACGATGCCACTATGGCTGCAGTACATTAGGACTTTGTTTTTATGAAACAGGTATGCCTCTTCATATCTAAAGCGCACAAATGTAAATTTTGTCAGTACTACTTTACATTATGGTATATGTGTTTGTTCTTAAGCTGTATACAGTTTGCGATTGTATTTATGTTCATCTAGATCTACATCCATACTCCGCAAGCCACCTGACGGTGTGTGGCGGAGGGTACCTTGAGTACCTCTACAGGTTCTCCCTTCTATTCCAGTCTCGTATTGTTCGTGGAAAGAAGGATTGTCGGTAAGCTTCTGTGTGGGCTGTAATCTCTCTGATTTTATCCTCATGGTCTCTTCGCGAGATATACGTAGGAGGGAACAATATACTGCTTGACTCTTCGGTGAAGGTATGTTCTCGAAACTTTAACAAAAGCCCGTACCGAGCTACTGAGCGTCTCTCCTGCAGAGTCCTCCACTGAAGTTTATCTATCATCTCCGTAACGCTCTCGCGATTATTAAACGATCCTGTAACGAAGTGCGCTGCTCTCCGTTGGATCTTCGCTATCTCTTCTATCAACCCTATCTGGTACGGATCCCACACTGCTGAGCAGTATTCAAGCAGTGGGCGAACAAGCGTACTGTAACCTACTTCCTTTGTTTTCGGATTGCGTTTCCTTAGGATATTTCCAATGAATCTCAGTCTGGCATCTGCTTTACCGACGATAAACTTTATATGATCATTCCATTTTAAATCACTCCTAATGCCTACTCCCAGATAATTTATTGAATTTACTGCTTCCAGTTGTTGACCTGCTATTTTGTAGCTAAATGATAAGGGATTTATCTTTCTATGTACTCGCTTCGGCGGTACATATACTAAAAAAAATCTTTCTATGTATTCGCAGCACATTACACTTGTCTACATTGAGATTCAATTGCCATTCCCAGCACCATGCGTCAATTCGCTGCAGATCCTCCTGCAATTCAGTACAATTTTCCATTGTTACAAACTATTTGCTGCAGATCTGATGATGGTCATTGAAGACCGAAAGCGGTAATCTGTTACCAAACAGTCTGTGACCATTGACGCAAATTAAAGGAAACTGATTACATATACGGGCCACTGTTTTTTTCGCGACGATGTCGCAGCTTGTGATGTCTAATGACTACTGAGATCACTGTTTTTCA
The DNA here is from genome assembly GCF_023898315.1 of Schistocerca nitens. Lineage (NCBI taxonomy): Eukaryota > Metazoa > Arthropoda > Insecta > Orthoptera > Acrididae > Schistocerca > Schistocerca nitens. Next base: position 88,261,482 of record NC_064625.1, on the reverse strand, counting down.
GTACCTGGCACTAGGTGGCAGCACAATGCACCTAATATGAAAAACTTATGTTTGTGGGGGTGTCCGGATACATTTGATCACATAGTATAACTATCCGCTATTAAGCCTGTCAATCTGTGACGTATATCAGGTGCTGTCGCTGAGCCGGCCGTAGTGGCCGAGCGGTTCTAGGCGCTGTGGTCTGTAACCGCGCGACCGCTACGGCCGCAGGTTCGAATCCTGCCTCGGGCATGGGTGTGTGTGATGTCCTTAGGTTAGGCCGGTATTACACTATCAAATTTGTTTGTCAAATATCTTAGTCCAATATCTTTGTCAAAGATATTGGATGGTGTAATAGGGAGCTTTGTCGAATGTCGTCCAATATTTGATCAAATCTGGGGCCTCGCTGTAGGTTTGATAAAAGAAGTCGCTTGTCTTCTGTTCATCGCAATTGACATGTTACCACATGGAGCGCTAGCATCGCTGCATTCTGTCGTCTGCAGTGTTTTTATAAACATTGCCAGTAAATACAGTTGGTGTTTGCCGACAACTACAAAATTAATAGAGATGTATGAAGCTGATGAGGCGCTTTACAACGAGAGGCACGCTGAATACAAAAATAGATTAAGAAGATTGGAAACCTGACCTGTCCTGACCTGACCTAACCTAACCCTCTGCTGTAGCAAGGAATCGGAGTGTTACAGTGAGCCTGTATTCTGCAGATGTAGCAGTTCTTAAGTGAATATTGTGCTTTGAGATATGAGGATATTCTACATTGAGCACATACAGAAATGTATGCTCATCCATTCTTAAGTAATTGCTGTACGACTTGACGTCCTCCACTATAAGCTCACGTAACAAGTTTTGTTGAATGCTTTTATCGTGTCGTCGTAAAACCCACGGCTTCACCCAAGTATGTTTCCTTTTTTCCCCGCTTCTCTTCCGCATGTGCACACAGTGCAATTGTGGTACATGCAACTGCTGCGGTTAATAACAAGTTGTTGTTGTTAGGCATTTTGAGCTTTGACGAAAAATATGATGACAGTGTGACACCCCTTCTAGCGCTACGTCAAAGATCTTTGTCAAATATACACTCCTGGAAATTGAAATAAGAACACCGTGAATTCATTGTCCCAGGAAGGGGAAACTTTATTGACACATTCCTGGGGTCAGATATATCACATGATCACACTGACAGAACCACAGGCACATAGACACAGGCAACAGAGCATGCACAATGTCGGCACTAGTACAGTGTATATCCACCTTTCGCAGCAATGCAGGCTGCTATTCTCCCATGGAGACGATCGTAGAGATGCTGGATGTAGTCCTGTGGAACGGCTTGCCATGCCATTTCCACCTGGCGCCTCAGTTGGACCAGCGTTCGTGCTGGACGTGCAGACCGCGTGAGACGACGCTTCATCCAGTCCCAAACATGCTCAATGGGGGACAGATCCGGAGATCTTGCTGGCCAGGGTAGTTGACTTACACCTTCTAGAGCACGTCGGGTGGCACGGGATACAAGCGGACTTGCATTGTCCTGTTGGAACAGCAAGTTCCCTTGCCGGTCTAGGAATGGTAGAACGATGGGTTCGATGACGGTTTGGATGTACCGTGCACTATTCAGTGTCCCCTCGACGATCACCAGTGGTGTACGGCCAGTGTAGGAGATCGCTCCCCACACCATGATGCCGGGTGTTGGCCCTGTGTGTCTCGGTCGTATGCAGTCCTGATTGTGGCGCTCACCTGCACGGCGCCAAACACGCATACGACCATCATTGGCACCAAGGCAGAAGCGACTCTCATCGCTGAAGACGACACGTCTCCATTCGTCCCTCCATTCACGCCTGTCGCGACACCACTGGAGGTGGGCTGCACGATGTTGGGGCGTGAGCGGAAGACGGCCTAACGGTGTGCGGGACCGTAGCCCAGCTTCATGGAGACGGTTGCGAATGGTCCTCGCCGATACCCCAGGAGCAACAGTGTCCCTAATTTGCTGGGAAGTGGCGGTGCGGTCCCCTACGGCACTGCGTAGGATCCTACGGTCTTGGCGTGCATCCGTGCGTCGCTGCGGTCCGGTCCCAGGTCGACGGGCACGTGCGCCTTCCGCCGACCACTGGCGACAACATCGATGTACTGTGGAGACCTCACGCCCCACGTGTTGAGCAATTTGGCGGTACGTCCACCCGGCCTCCCGCATGCCCACTATACGCCCTCGCTCAAAGTCCGTCAACTGCACATACGGTTCACGTCCACGCTGTCGCGGCATGCTACCAGTGTTAAAGACTGCGATGGAGCTCCGTATGCCACGGCAAACTGGCTGACACTGACGGCGGCGGTGCACAAATGCTTTGCAGCTAGCGCCATTCGACGGCCAACACCGCGGTTCCTGGTGTGTCCGCTGTGCCGTGCGTGTGATCATTGCTTGTACAGCCCTCTCGCAGTGTCCGGAGCAAGTATGGTGGGTCTGACACACCGGTGTCAATGTGTTCTTTTTTCCATTTCCAGGAGTGTATTTGACAGAATATTTGATCACATCTTTGATCAAATCTTTGACAAAGAAATTTGATAGTGTAACGCCGGCCTTAGTTAGGTTTAAGTACTTGTAAGTTCTAGTGGACTGATGACCTCAGAAGTTGAGTCCCATAGTGCTCAGAGCCATTTTGCTGTTGCTGACGCGTAACAGGTGAGCAGCAACAGTAAACACGCTCCCCGTGTGACAACAGACGCGCCGTAATAATCCCCAGAGATGAGCGTCTAAGACGGTATTCATCGACCGCACCCGGTGACAGGTGGCCGTTATAGAGATTCATTGTGAACACTCTAGTGCGAGCGTCTGATACACGCCAAGGGCCGTGCGGTTAGTGAAGGTTGAAAGGGTGGCAGCAGTGAGATGAGGGGGCTAGCGATGCAAGTCGCGGTCACAAATCACGTTTATTGGGTGTTAATGGTCGCTAAGGTGCCCCGGATAAACAACTCCATCAGCGGACGCGGGAGCGCGCGCTTGTTGACAAACCAGTGGGCGTGGCCGCGGCGGCATTACGTATCTGTAATGGCCACCGGCGCGCTCCCACCATCTCTCAACTGGGTTTTTTTATGGAGCCTGCCTCGAGAACCACTGTGCCCGGTCGCCGCTGATAGCGAGCCATACGTCAGCCGCCACAAAAGACCGGGCACCCACTTCTCCCTGCTCCCCAACCACGGGGGGCCGACGCCTTATTAATTGCGAACAATCAAGTTTCAGTTCTGTCCGACCTTATCCGTCCGCCGTCTTATCGAGTCTTTCCTCCAGCTGCACTCTGCAAGTCAGTTACTTTCACGTACGCAGAATACTCTTAAAAGTGGACACTTTCGCCATCTGACCTTTTATTTCCTTTTCGACTCTGCTGCAATAAAGTATGAAAGTAAGTGTCATCAGCGCTCACTTTTTTTTTTTTTGGTGCGCTGCAGACGGAAAAAAAATCGGAACTGCAAAGTGTAGACTAGTGAATATCGGGAACACATATGTGTAGGTAACATTTTTCAGTGATTAACATTTCAAGATTACAGGTTAATCTAAGTGCGAAGTAAGATTTTGCAAACGTAAAATGCTGATACATTTTATACTGTGTTCGAACATTATGAACTTCCTCGAGGAAAACGATTTTCCGGCCGGACTGGCCGAACGGTTAAAGGCGCTACAGTCTGGAACCGCGCGACCGATACGGTCGCAGGTTCGAATCCTGCCTCGGGCCTGGATGTGTGTGATGTCCTTAGGTTAGTTAGGTTTAAGTAGTTCTAAGTTCTAGGGGACTGATGACCACAGCAGTTGAGTCCCATAGTGCTCAGAGCCTTTTGAACCATTTCTTTTTCCCATAGTGCTCAGAGCCATTTGAACCATTTTTTGAAAACGATTTCTACATCTACATCTACATGGATACTCTGCAAATCACATTTAAGTGCCTGGCAGAGGGTTCATCGAACCACCTTCACAATTCTCTATTATTCCAATCTCGTACAGCGCGCGTAAAAGAATGAACACCTACATCTTTCCGTGCGAGCTCTGATTTCCCTTATTTTATATAGGTGATCGATCCTCCCTATGTAGGTCGGTGTCAACAAAATATTTTCTCATCCGGAGGAGAAAGTTGGTGATTGGAATTTGGTGAGAATATTTCGTAGCAACGAAAAACGCCTTTCTTTTAATGATGTCCAGCCCAAATCCTGTATCATTTCTGTGAGATTCTCTCCTATATTTCGCGATAGTACAAAACGTGCTGCTCTTCTTTGGGCTTTTTCGATGTACTCCTTCAGTCCTATCAGGTAAGGATCCCACACCGCGGAGCTTTATTCTGAAAGAGGATGGACAAGCGTACTGTAGGCAGTCTTCTTAGTAGACTTGTTACATTTTCTAAGTGTCCTGCTAATAAAACGCAGTCTTTGGTTAGCCTTCGCCACAACATTTTCTATGTGTTCCAATTTAAGTTGTTCGTAATTGTAATACCTAGGTATTTTGTTGAACTTACGGCTTTTAGATTAGACTGATTTATCGTGTAAACGAAGTTTAACGAATTCGTTTTAGCACTCATGTGGATGACCTCACACCTTTCGTTGTTTAGGGTCAACTGCCACTTTTCGCACCATTCAGATATCTTTTCTAAATCGTTTTGCAGTTAGTTTTGATCTTCTGATGACTTTATTAGTCGATAAACGACAGCGTCATCTGCAAACAATCGAAGGCGGCTCGTCAGATTGTCTCCAAAATCGTTAATGTAGATAAGGAACAACAAAGAACCTCTAACACTACCTTGGGGAATGCCAGAAATCACTTCTGTTATACTCGATGACTTTCCGTCAATTACTACGATCTGTGATCTCTCTGACAGGAAATCACAAATCCAGTCACATAACTGAGACGATTTTCGATAAGCACGCAATTTTACTAGGGGCCGCTTGTCTGGTACAGTGTCAAAAGTCTCCCGGAAATCCAAGAATACTTAATCGATCTGAAACCCCTTGTCAGTAGCACTCACCAATTCATGTGAATAAACAGCTAGTTGTGTTTCACAGGAACGATGTTTTCTGAACCCACTTTGACTGTGTGTCAATAGACAACTTTCTTCGAGGTAATTCATAACGTTCGAACACAATATATGTTCTAAACCCGTACTGCATATCGACGTTAACGATATGGGCCTGTAATTTAGTGGATTACTCATACTACATTTCTTGAATATTGGTGTGACCTGTGCAACTTTCCAGTCTTTGGGTACAGATCTTTCGTCGAGCGAACGGTTGTATATAATTGTTAAGTATGGAGCTAATGCATCAGCTTACTCCGAAAGGAACCTAACTGGTATACAGTCTAGACCAGAAGACTTGCTTTTATTAAGTGATTTAAGTTGCTTCACTACTCGGAGGATATTTACTTCTACGTTACTCATGTTGGCAGCTTTTCTCGATTCGAATTTAGCACGGATTCAGAAAACATAGTTCTTGTGAAACACAACTAGCTCTCTATACTCATGAAGTAATGACTGCTATCTAGAGGGGATATCAAATTGATTCCGTATTTTTAGATTTCCAGAAGGCTTTCGACACCGTTCCTCACAAGCGTCTTCCACCCAAACTGCGTGCCTGATGGAATATCGCCTCAGTTGTGCGACTGAATTCGTGATTTCCTGTCAGAAGGGTCACAGTTCGTAGTAATAGACGGAAAGTCATCGAGTAAAACAGAAGTAATAACCAGCGTTCCGCGAGGAAGTGTTAAAGGCCCTCTATTGTTCATGATCTATATTAAAGATATAGGAGACAATCTGATTAGCCGTCTTCGATTGTTTGCAGACGATGCTGTCATTTACCGTCTTGGAAAATTATCAGATGATCAAAATGAATTGCATAATGAATTAGGTAAGATACCTGTATGGTGCGAAAAGTGGCAATTGACCCATAATAAGGAAAAGTGTGAAGTTATTCACATGAGTACTAAGAAATCCGCCAAATTTCGATTATGCGGTAAGTCACACAAATCTGAGGGCTGTAAATTCAACTAAATACTTAGGGATTACAGTTACAAATCACCTAAATTGGAACGATCACATAGGTAATGTTGTGGGTAGAGCAAATCAAAGACTACGATTCATTGGCAGAACACTTAGAAGGTGCAACAGGTCTACTAAAGAGACTGCTTACACCACACTTGGCCGCCCTATTCTAGAGTATTGCTGTGCGGTGTGGGATCCGCATCATGTGGGACTGACGGATCACCGAAAAAGTACAAAGAAGGGCGGCTCGTTTTGTACCATCGCGAAATACGGGAGATAATGGCACAGATATGATACGTGAATTGGAGTTGAAATTATTAAAGCAAAGGCTTTTTTCGTTGTGACGGGATCTTCTCAAGAAATTTTAGTCGCCAGTTTACTCCTCCGATAGCGAAAACATTCTGTTGGCACCCACCTACACAGGGAGAAGTGATCATCACGATAAAATACGAGAAATCAGGGCTCGAACAGAAAAATTTAAGTGCTCGTTTTTTCCAGCGCGCCGTTCGATAGTGGAACGGTAGAGAGACAGCTTGACGCTGTTTCCGATTTATTTCATTCCTAAGGCACTTGTATTTCGGTATTCCTTAATTTCACTGAACATTTTTGTACTTTCTTCTTTCACTGATGAACTGACGTATTTCTTATGTTACTCATGATGTCCTCGCAGTTACCTTCTTTGCACTTATGTTTTTCTTTCCCACTTCCTTGACTGCCCCTCTTAGAGTTGTTCAGTTCTCTTCAATTGAACTGCCTCTGAGCTACTCATTATCACTGTATCTATATAGAGAACTTCAAGCGTACTCTTCATTCCTTAGTAGTCCATACTACCAACTCTTAAAATAATTACATTACTTCTGGTACACACAAAGGAACATTTGTATCTGGATGGGCTGTAGAGAAACTGTAACCAACCTCTGCTATTCCGTACTTCCACGTGAAACGTCCCCTTAGAACAATTATACATGACTGTCCTTAAACTGACACACAATATTTTTTTTAGCGCAACGCAATCTGACTTTCAAAAATCCCTACAAGAGAATGGCCCTGACTAAATTAACCTATACGTTTTACAAATCACTTACCTCACCAAAAATCTTCGTTACTCGAACTACTGCAATACAGCAAGCGCCACTACTGCCAGCTAAATAAAAGATTCAAACTACGGAAGGCACTAACTACTGATAGGCATAGTTAGCAAATGAAAGATTTTAATAGAGAACAAACAATGTATTTACCTTAATAGTCACAATATATATAGCAGTTCATGACATCCAGTCTTACAAATTTCAAAACTCCGCCATCTTTCTCCCCACGTCCACCACTGCTGGCGGCTCACATCCAACTGCGCAACGCTACGCGCTGTTCACATCCAGCTGCCCAACACTACAATGGCAGACAACAATGCAAACTGGCCACAGACTGCACACAGCACAGCCAGTGATTTTCATACAGAACGCTACGTAACGTTGCCAATAAGAAAACATAAACAGCCTACTTACACACGTATAGAGCTGCCAGGTAGTGACTTTAAAGCTTTAAGGCAGACCACTTACTGTGAACAGGGCAAAGGGTCAATGAGTCATTTTCGGCCAGAATGTCCTTGAATCCTTTAGAAGGACACGGCTTGCCGACCCTTCCGCAATACCACGCGGCTCAGTACCTGTACGGCCGATGACCTTATCCATTCGTCGCGGATTCCGAGGCCTTTCCGAAGACAATGCGTCCGCACACAAAGGTGCGGTAGGGGTTGCGCGCAGGTAAAGGTTTGGAACGCGCCGCTGCCTTGCTAGTCCGCGTGCTTTGATTTACGGCAGTGTCCTGCCACAATAGCGCGCACTATGGGCCGACCACTCTCAGTATCGCCGGGGTGTCTTTCCGCAAAGTAGACTTCGCGTACACACGCACGCACGCAACACACATAAGGCGCTCGCAACCTTGAGGCCGCTGCTCTGAGGAATGCCGCTATGCTCCGAATAGCGTACGAGGCTTCAGGACTGTCAGAAACCGGCTGTCACGGTATGCAAAGGAGATACATGGGACAAACTATAGTGTGTGGTGGCTTATACGGCGTTTGATCGACCGATTCTTGAGTATTGTTGATTCTTGAGTATTATGACATACGTTTTTAGTCATAATTCTGTGACCATGTTGTAGAATATAGACCATTCTTTGATTTAAATTGTGAGGAAGACACTCCTAGCAGTGCTGAAACCCGGTTAATTCGTTAAAAATAGTGACCGAGGGCTGTTTTACTTTCAGTTATAACATGCTGCGTTCTCCGTATGAAAATTGTTCCCAATCTAGTCACAAATTTGACTTCGTATGATCGAACATTTGACAATAAGCGGAGATGAGGAACTGAGTCAAATACATTTCGGAAATCAAGAAATATTGCATCTACCTGACTGCCTTTCAGTATGTCGTGTGAGAAAAGTGGAAGTTGATTTTCAGATGACTGATGTTTTCGGATCCGTTTTGGTTGGTATTGAGAAGATCATTGTTGGAACTGGATGAACACATTCGTTGCCTGGCTAACGCAACATCATCAAATCACTCAAAATTATGAACGTGTTTTTGGGATGAGACAGACGAGCCCTTTGCCGTTAGGTCGGACACGCCAGCACACTGGGCTGTTGTATCTGCTGAGACGCTTTCCTTGAGAGACGAGATAGCGCAGCTGGCAGCGTTCTGCAGCTATCTATGTGGAGTGCCAGGAGTAATGGGCCCAGATCCACCGAAGCGCTTGGGAAGTGTTCTGGACACGCATTCCACGAGCGCACCTCTCAAGTGGACAGGATACGAGAGGAGCGTATGTTACTAAGGGGCGTGTTCGTGAAGTAAAGAGCGTCCGTTCATAAAAATAAGTTTCAGTTTCTATAAAATATTTTATTGGCAATTTTAGATTCTTGCAAACCTGTATTTCGACACCACGGAATCGTCGTTCACTTCTAACCATGAGAGGTCCCTAGCGGAGGGATCAGATTTTTGAAACCATCTGCAGGGTGTTACAAAAAGGTATGGCCAAACTTTCAGGAAACATTCCTCACACACAAAGAAAGAAAATATGTTATGTGGACGTGTGTCCGGAAACGCTTACTTTCCACGTTAGAGCTTATTTTATTACTTCTCTTCAAATCACATTAATCATGGAATGGAAACACACAGCAACGGAACGTACCAGCGTGACTTCAAACACTTTGTTACAGGAAATGTCCAAAATGTCCTCCGTTAGCGAGGATACATGCATCCACCCTCCGTCGCATGGAATCCCTGAAGCGCTGATGCAGCCCTGGAGAGTGGCGTATTGTATCACAGCCGTCCACAATACGAGCACGAAGGTTCTCTACATTTGGTACCGGGGTTGCGTAGACGAGAGCTTTCAAATGCCCCCATAAATGAAAGTCAAGAGGGTTGAGGTCAGGAAGAGCGTGGAGGCCATGGAATTGGTCCGCCTCTACCAATCCATCGGTCACCGAATCTGTTGTTGAGAAGCGTACGAACACTTCGACTGAAATGTGCAAGAGCTCGATCGTGCGTGAACCACATGTTGTGTCGTACTTGTAAAGGCACATGTTATAGCAGCACAGGTAGAGTATCCCGTACGAAATCATGATAACGTGCTCCATTGAGCATAGGTTGAAGAACATGGGGCCCAATCAAGACATCACCAACAATGCCTGCCCAAACATTCACAGAAAATCTGTGGTGACGACGTGATTGCACAATTGCGTGCGGATTCTCGTCAGCCCACACGTGTTGATTGTGAAAATTTACAATTTCATCACGTTGGAATGAAGCCTCATCCGTGAAGAGAACATTTGCACTGAAATGAAGATTGACACATTGTTGGATGAACCATTCGTAGTAGTGTACCCGTGGAGGCCAATCAGCTGCTGATGGTGCCTGCACACGCTGTACATGATACGGAAACAACTGGTTCTCCCGTAGCACTCTCCATACAGTGACGTGGTCAACGTTACCTTGTACAGCAGCAACTTCTCTGACGCTGACATTAGGGTTATCGTCAACTGCACGAAGAATTGCCTCGTCCATTGCAGGTGTCCTCGTCATTCTAGGTCTTCCCCAGTCGCGAGTCATAGGCTGGAATGTTCCGTGCTCCCTAAGACGCCGATCAATTGCTTCGAACGTCTTCCTGTCGGGACACCTTCGTTCTGGAAATCTGTCTCGATACAAACGTACCGCGCCACGGCTATTGCCCCGTGGTAATCCATACATCAAATGGGCATCTGCCAACTCCGCATTTGTAAACATTGCACTGACTGCAAAACCACGTTCGTGATGAACACCAACCTGTTGATGCTACGTACTGATGTGCTTGATGCTAGTACTGTAGAGCAATGCGTCGAATTTTAACGCAAGAACCGAAGTCAACATTACCTTCCATCAATTGGGCCAACTGGCGGTGAATCGAGGAAGTACAGTACATACTGGCGAAAGTAAAATGAGCTCTAACATGGAAATTAAGCGTTTCCGGACACATGTCCACATAACTTCTTTGCTTTATTTGTGTGAGAGGAATGTTTCCTGAGAGTTTGGCCGTACCTTTTTGTAACACCCTGTATATCCTTACGTATGTTAAGATCGCAAGTATTACACATTGCAGCCATTCTCCACGGTGGGTCCTCGTTTGCCAGTGATGATGATGATGATGAAGTCCCATACTCCTTGACAGAGCGTAAGAGAACGATGCGGGAGACTGCACCGCCGTACTAGGCAAGGTCCAAGTGGAGGTGGTTTGCCGTTGCCTTCCTCCGACCGGATTTCTTTCTGTGGAGAAAGGTGAAGGATATTTGCTGGCGTGATCCACCGACAACGTCTAACAACATGCGTCAGCGCATTGTCACTGCATGTGCGAACATTACGGAAGGCGAACTATTCGCTGTTGAGAGGAATGTCGTTACACGTGTTGCCAAATGCATTGAGGTTGACGGATATCATTTTCAGCATTTATTGGATTAATGTGGTATTTACAGGTAATCACGCTGTAACAACATGCGTTCTCAGAAGTGATAAGTTCAGAAAGGTACATTCGAACAACCGAAATAAAATGTTCAAACGTACCTACGTTCTGTATTTTAATTTAAAAAACCTACCTGTTACCAACTGTTCGTCTAGAATAGTGAGCCATATGTTTGTGACCCTCTCCCCATGAACCATGGACCTTGCCGTTGGTGGGGAGGCTTGCGTGCCTCAGTGATACAGATGGCCGTACCATAGGTTCAACCACAACGGAGGGGTATCTGTTGAGACGCCAGACAAACGTGTGGTTCCTGAAGAGGGGCAACAGCCTTTTCAGTAGTTGCAGGGGCAACAGTCTGGATGATTGACTGATCTGGCCTTGTAACACTAACCAAAACGGCCTTGCTGTGCTGGTACTGCGAACGGCTGAAAGCAAGGAGAAACTACAGCCGTAATTTTTCCCGAGGACATGCAGCTTTACTGTATGGTTAAATGATGATGGCGTCCTCTTGGGTAAAATATTACGGAGGTAAAATAGTCCCCCATTCGGATCTCCGGGCGGGGACTACTCAGGAGGACGTCGTTATCAGGAGAAAGAAAACTGGCGTTCTACGGATCGGAGCGTGGAATGTCAGATTCCTTAATCGCGCACGTAGGTTAGAAAATTTAAAAAGGGAAATGGAGAGGCTAAAGTTAGATATAGTGGGAATTAGTGAAGTTCGGTGGCAGGAGGAACAAGACTTTTGGTCAGTTGATTACAGGGTTATAAATACAAAATCAAATAGGGGGTAATGCAGGAGTAGGTTTAATAGTGGATAAAAAAATAGGAGTGCGGGTAAGCTACTACAAACAGCATAGTGAACGCATTATTGTGGCTAAGATAGACACGAAGCCAATGCCTACTACAATAGTTCAAGTTTATATGCCAACTAGCTCTGCAGAGGAAGAAGAAATTGATGAAATGTATGATGAGATAAAAGAAATTATTCAGGTAGTGAAGGGAGCCGATAATTTAATAGTCATGGGTGACTGGAATTCGAGAGTAGGAAAAGGGAGAGAAGGAAACATAGAAGGTGAATATGGATTGGGGTTAAGAAATGAAAGAGGAAGCCGTCTGGTAGAATTTTGCACAGAGCATAACTTAATCATAGTTAACACTTGGTTCAAGAATAATAAAAGAAGGTTGTGTACATGGAAGAATCCCGGAGATACTAAAAGGTATCAGATAGATTATATAATGGTAAGACAGAGATTTAGGAACCAGGTTCTAAATTGTAAGACATTTCCAGGGGCAGATGTGGATTCTGACCACAATCTATTGCTTATGAACTGTAGATTAAAACTGAAGAAACTGCAAAAAGGTGGGAATTTAAGGAGATGGGACCTGGACAAACTGAAAGAACCACAGGCTGTACAGAGTTTCAGGGAGAGCATAAGGAAACAATTGACAGGGATGGGGGAAAGAAATACTGTAGAAGAAGAATAGGTAGCTCTGAGGGATGAAGTAGTGAAGGCAGCAGAGGATCAAGTGGGTAAAAAGACGAGGGCAAGTAGAAATCCTTGAGTAACAGAAGAAATATTGAATTGATGAAAGGAGAAAATACAAAAATTCAGTAAGTGAAGCAGGCAAAAAGGAATACAAACGTCTCAAACATGAGATCGACAGGAAGTGCAAAATGGCTAAGCAGGGATGGCTAGAGGACAAATGTAAGGATGTAGAGGCTTATCTCACTAGGGGCAAGATAGATACTGCCTACAGGAAAATTAAAGAGACCTTTGGAGAAAAGAGAGCCACTTCTATGAAATCAAGACCTCAGATGGAAACCCAGTTTTAAGCAAAGAAGGGAAAGCAGAAAGGTCGAAGGAGTATATAGAGGGTCTATATAAGGGCGATGTACTTGAGGAAAATATTATAGAAATGGAAGAGGAAGTAGATGAAGATCAAATGGGAGATACAATACTGCGTGAAGAGTTTGACAGAGCACTGAAAGACCTGAGTCGAAACAAGGCCCCGGGAGTAGACAACATTCCATTAGAACTACTGACGGCCTTGGGAGAGGCACCCCTGACCAAACTCTATCATCTGGTGAGCAAGATGTATGAGACAGGCGAAATACCCTCAGACTTCAAGAAGAATATAATAATTCCAATCCCAAAGAAAGCAGTTGTTGACAGATGCGAAAATTACCGAACTATCAGTTTAATAAGCCCCGGCTGCAAAGTACTAACACGAATTCTTTACAGACGCATGGGAAAACTGGTAGAAGCCGACTTCGGGGAAGATCACTTTGGATTCCGTGGAAATGTTGGAACACGTGAGGCAATACTGACCTTACGACTTACCTTAGAAGAAAGATTAAGGAATGGCAAACCTACGTTTCTAGCATTTGTAGACTTGGAGAAAGCTTTAGACAATGTTGACTGGAATACTCTCTTTCAAATTCTAAAGGTGGCAGGTGTAAAATACAGGGAGCTAAAGGCTATTTACAATTTGTACAGAAACAAGATGGCAGTTATAAGAGTCGAGGGGCACGAAAGGGATGCAGTGGTTGGGAAGGGAGTGAGACAGGGTTGTAGCCTATCCCCGATGTTATTCAATCTGCATATTGAGCAAGCAGTAAAGGAAACAAAATAAAAGTTCGGAGTAGGCATTAAAATCCATGGAGAAGAAATAAAAACTTTGAGGTTCGCCGATGACATTGTAATTCTGTCAGAGACAGCAAGGGACTTGGAAGAGCAGTTGAACGGAATGGACAATATCTTGAAAGGAGGATATAAGATGAACATCAACAAAAGCAAAATGAGGATAATGGAATGTAGTCTAAGTCGGGTGATGCTGAGGGAATAAGATTAGGAAATGAGACACTTAAAGTATTAAATGAGTTTTGCTATTTGGGGAGAAAAATAACTGATGATGGTCGAAGTAGAGAGGATATAAAATGTAGACTGGCAATGACAAGGAAAGCGTTTCTGAAGAAGAGAAATTTGTTAACATCTTGCATAGATTTAAGTGTCAGGAAGTCATTTCTGAAAGTATTTGTATGGAGTGTAGCCATGTATGGAAGTGAAACATGGACGCTAAATATTTTGGAAGCTTTCGAAATGTGGTGCTACAGAAGAATGCTGAAGATTAGATGGGTGGATCACATAACTAATGAGGACGTATTGAATAGGATTGGGGAGAAGAGATGTTTGTGGCACAACTTGACTAGAAGAAGGGATCAGTTGGTAGGACGTGTTCTGAGGCATCAAGGTATCACCAATTTAGTACTGGAGGGCAGCGTGGAGGGTAAAAGTCGTAGAGGGAGACCAAGAGATGAGTACACTAAGCAGATTCAGAAGGATGTAGGTTGCGGTGGGTACTGGGAGATGAAGAGGCTTCCACAGGATAGAGTAGCATGGAGAGCTGCATCAAACCAGTCTCAGGACTGAAGACCACAACAACAAGAACAACAAGTTTGTGACTATTACAGCGCCATCTATCACAAAGCGAAAAAAGTAGTCCAAGCAAAACATTCATATTTCTTTACGTACTACACGAATATGTAATACTAATGGTGGTTTCTATTTAACAAAAAAAAAGCACAGTTGATATCCGTTTGAACTATGGTAGCGCCATCTAGCGGGCCAACGATAGCACCATCTGATTTTCCCCTTCAAGCTAGACAAGTTTCGTTCTTTGTAGTTTTTTCGTTTGACGCTTGTTTCGTGAGATATTTGGCCCGGTCACGATCTATGGACCACGCTGTATATCTCATCTTACTTGTATTTTTATATTTGTATGACGATCACCGTGCAAAAAAAAAAAAAAAAAAAAAAAAAAAGAATGCATGGTCAGGTGCCTACTTTAACCAAGCAGACAGAACGAGTAAATGATTAAGCTTACCCCTCAAAGGGAATACTAAGCGACTAGGAATTGAAAACAGTGTTTCCTTGAATCAGTCCTCAGGCTTGAGAACGATCTAGAACCTAGTTTTAAAGCACACATATTAATACAGGGAACTGCCCTGCTCATTACGCAGTTAAATTTTGTGATGGGTTAGTGGTTTTCATTGAAGACCACGCTTTTCCAGTTGTTCAAGAAAAATATACAAAAGTGACCTTAAAACGCACCTACACTTCCCACTCGTTCCTCACTAGTAAGCATATCTAGTATTTTGTTCGTGACACTCCCTCCTACCACTGTACAATACTTTCCGATTACAGAAACTATAACCGATATTCGACACTTTCGTCTCTGTTGATTGCACTCTTACTCCACCAACATAGTCGGCTACTTCAGTAACATTATTAATTTAAATGTGTCCATGGGGATAATGAACAAATAACGACTCTTGTAAACCTTACGCTGAAACTAATTACGTTGGAAAATTCGATTAAATCAAACTCTTACAAGCACAGTAGTTTCGTAATCTGAAGGCCGGACGAATTTAACGATGTAGTTGTCTATTTTATACTGTCATAATTCACAAAATTGTTGGGTTAAATTTATACAAACGTTAGTTTTACCATCGTTAAGTGCTCGACCAAGCCGGTCAATGAAGACCAAAAAAAGATCGAATGTGGGGAATAAATCGTGCAGTCGCGAAGTTTTGTACAATGGTAGGAGTGAGTGCCACGAACAACATTGTATTGTATTGTATTGTATTGAACTGGGGACCTAGAAACGACGGAGAGGCTTCGTCCCAACCGTAGCCCTCAGTAGTTCACAACCCACAACAGGCTACAGCAGTCCACTCACCCCACCGACGCCCCACACCGAACCCAGTCTTACTGTGCGGTTCGCCCCCCAGTGTAAGTAAACAACATGTCGGCAAGCTCTTGTTTCTAATACGGAACCTTTGTGTGCAACTCTGGATCACATCCATTACAAGGTGAGTCAGCAAGAGAAGTGAATCGGACACAACATTACCAATGACTATGGCAGGTGTTTGTTTCTTCCCCATGAACCATGGACCTTGCCGTTGGTGGGGAGGCTTGCGTGCCTCAGCGATACAGATAGCCGTACCGTAGGTGCAACCACAACGGCGGAGTATCTGTTGAGAGGCCAGACAAACGTGTGGTTCCTAAAGAGGGGCAGCAGCCTTTTCAGTAGTTGCAGGGGCAACAGTCTGGATGATTGACTGACCTGGCCTTGCAACACTAACCAAAACGGCCTTGCTGTGCTGGTACTGCGAACGGCTGAAAGCAAGGGGAAACTACAGCCGTAATTTTTCCCGAGGGCATGCAGCTTTACTGTATGGCATGGAGAGCTGCATCAAACCAGTCTCAGGACTGAAGACCACAACAACAACAATGGTAGGAGAGGGCGCTAGGGCATGACGTATGAGGAACAGTACCACCCTCTAGGAGGAAACTATGACTGCATGGTGAACTGTGACTGCATGGTACAGCGCGTATCAGACCGCAGTCCCTGTAGCAAAATATGACTGAATACACGGTCTCTAGCATGGAGGCCACACATTTCCGGACACAAGTTCATTAGACCATTTTTACTCCGTATCATCTCATCGATCAGTCCCCAGAGTTTGCACACGGTGGAAAAAATCACCTGTGTAGTGTTATATCCTAGAATCGTTAATCGGTATATTGTCCCCTATTTCGTAAAAAGTCAATGAACATATAATGACACGGAGGCCTACCAGTTATCGTTCTTCTCGCTGGTCATTCTCTACTAGAATAGGAAAGGTGGGAAGTTACCCTTCCCCCACACTATAAGATGGCTCGTACAGTATAGAAGTAGCCACAGTGGATGTAGTATAAGATCGATCGGACTGGCATTTGATCCACGCGCCTCCTAAGCAACGACCTAGCCCCTCGTTGACTCGTAGTGGGTTTATTTAATCGACTATCCCAGAGTCGAGTCAAAGCGGTTTCAAAGGATCATGCAAAATATGGGCCTGATTGGCCTCCCTCGGATTCGAACCACAAGTCTCGGGAGTACGGACCACACAGTGGATTTACTTAAACTATCAGAGGGACGATTCAAAGTGATTTCAGGAAGCTGTGAAGAAACAGGACACGACTGAAGTGTCTGGGATTCGAACCACACGCCTCCAGGGTGTGGTCCTTTTTCCTCCTTTACTCGCAATGATTTATTTAATCAACTGTCCCAATTTTAATTTCAGGAAGCCATCAAGAATGCGGGCACGGTTGACTGAGCTGGGATTCGAACCACGCACCTCCAGAGTACGGACGTCGTGTCTCATTTACTCGCAGTGGGCTTACTTCATCAAGTATCCCAGTGTTGATTCAAAGTGATTTCAGGAAGCCGAGAAAGAACTGGACACGATTGATTGATCTGGGATTCGAATCACGCAACCCTTGATTATGGTCCTTGTGCCTCGTTTATTGGCAGTGGTTTATTTAATCAACTAGCCCAGTTCTGATTCATAGGTTTCAGGAAGCAATGAAGAATACAGGCATGACTGACGGGTGTGCGATTCAAATTACGGTTCTCCAGAGCTCGGCCCAGTCCGCAGCTCGTGGTCGTGTGGTAGCGTTCTCGCTTCCCATGCCCGGGTTCCCGGGTTCGATTCCCGGCGGGGTCAGGGATTTTCTCTGCCTCGTGATGACTGGGTGTTGTGTGATGTCCTTAGGTTAGGTAGGATTAAGTAGTTCTAAGTTCTAGGGGACTGATGACCATAGATGTTAAGTCCCATAGTGCTCAGAGCCATTTGAACCAGCCAGCTCGGCCCTCGTGTCTCGTTTACTCTTAATGGGCTTCTTTAATCACCCATCCCTGTGTTGAGTCAATTTCAGGGAGTCATGAAGAATTTGGACATGACTGGTCTGCAATTCGCCTCCAGGGTAGGCTCTCGTGTCTTATCTAATCGTAGTGGGTTTAATTAATCAAGTATCCCAGGAAGCCATGAGTAAAATGGACACGACTGACTGCTACGAGATTCGAACCACGCACCTCCAGAGTACGTGTCTTGTCTCATTTACTCGCAGTGGGCTTACTTCATCACGTATCCCAGTGTTGATTCAAAGTGATTTCAGGAAGCCGTGAAGAAACTGGACACGATTGATTGGTCTGGGATTCGAATCACGCAACTCCTGAGTACGGTCCTTGTGCCTCGTTTATTCGCAGTGGTTTATTTAAATAACAAGCCCAGTTCTGATTCACAGATTACAGGAAACAATGACGAATGTAAGTATGACTGACAGGTGTGCGATTCGATTTACGGTTCTCCAGAGCTTAGCCTTCGTGTCTCGTTTGCTCTTAATGGGGTCATTTAATCAACCATCGCAGTGTTGATTCAACTTCAGGGAGCCATGAAGAATTTGATAGATCTGGAATTCGCCTCCAGGGTAGGCTCTCGTGTCTTATCTAATCGTAGTGGGTTAATGAATGAACTATCCCAGTGGCCGGCCGGATTGGCCGAGCGGTTCTAGGCGCTACAGTCTGGAGCTGCGCTACCGCTACGGTCGCAGGTTCGAATCCTGCCTCAGGCATGGATGTGTGTGATGTCCTTAGGTTGGTATGGTTTAAGTAGTTCTAAGTTCTAGGGGACTGATGACGTTCAGTCCGATGGTGCTCCCAGCCATTTTGAACTATCCCAGTGTTTATTCAGAGTGATTTCAGGAAGGCATGAATAAAATGGACACGACTGACTGGTACGAGATTCGAACCTCGCACCTCCAGAGCTCGGCCCCCGTGCCTCGTTTACTCGCTGGCGGGGCTTTATTTACTGCCCAGATGAGTGGCGGGACGAGCAGTGAATTTGAGCTGTCGCGCCGCTAAGTGTTCCCGCCACTGCTCCCCTACCCCGAGAGTTGTGACTGAACGGCCTATTATGCCAAACCAGTATCGTAAATTTCTCGCGCGCCTTCCGCCTGTTGCCCGAGCCGCCTTCACCTTCTCTCTCTCGCCCGGTACTTTTTTCTTATTCTCTCCTCCTCTCCCCCCCTCTCACTTGCGTTTCTTCCTTTTTTTCTCCCACCCCTCCTCTCGTTGTGAACGTGTGTCTCGGCTGTAACTCTCGTACTTCTGCTCGGCTCGTGTATCGCCGATGGGACTAATTGAGACAACCATTACCACAGGGAGCGGCGCTGGTAAAAAGCGCGAAGAATGGCCCCGGCAGGTCGGGGTGGGCATCTTTACGACCACGAGGCCCCTTCCTCCGCACGAAAAACCGCCGCCGCGCGCGCAGAGCTTTATTGCTTCGCATCGGCCACTTAATGGTCTCTTAAGCTACGCTCCGGGCTAGAGTTACGGCGTCATGCAAACGGCCCAGGGAGTCCAAAATATCTGGCAACCGGCATGACGTCTCTTTCCACTTAATGTGTCTCTGATTGTGCTACAACCCATCTGGCATCAGCGCTTTGTAGTTGGGTGACAGTCCGAGTGGAAGAAGTTGAAACGCTACGTCCGAGAAAGACACGCGGGACGACAGGCAACAGAGGAAGTGTCATGCAAAGACGAACATGTCCACTAAATGCAGTTTCTCACGATCAACCACCACTCCGTCTACAGGCCACAAGTGGCCCATCGGGACCATCCGACCGCCGTGTCATCCTCCGAGGTTCAAAAATGGTTCAAATGACTGACAAGGGAACCTCCCCATCGCACCCCCCTCAGATTTAGCTATAAGTTGGAACAGTGGATAGGCCTTGAAAAACTGAACACAGATTAATCGAGAAAACAGGAAGAAGTTGTGTGGAACTATGAAAAAAATTAGCAAAATATACGAACTGAGTAGTCCACGTGCAGCATATACAACTTCAAGGGTGATGTGCACTCAGGAGCGCCGTGGTCCTGTGGTTAGCGTGAGCAGCTATGGAGTGACAGGTCCTTGGTTCAAGTCTTCCCTCGACCGAAAATTTTAATTTTTAGTTTTCAGACAGTTATTATCTGTCCGTCTGTCCGTCCGATGCGATCACTTTTTTGGGAGTGATAATCACATCCACAAGAAAACCTAAATCGGGCAAGGTAGAAGAAGCTTTTTACCCATTCGCCAAGTGTACAAGTTAGGTGGGTCGACAACATATTACTGTCATGTGACGCACATGCCGTCAGCAGTATTGTATAGAATATATCAGACGTGTTTTCCTGTGGAGGAATCGGTTGACCTATGACCTTGCGATGAAATGTTTTCAGTTCCCATTTGAGAGGCACCTCCTTTCGTCTACTAATCGCACGGTTTTGCGGTGCGGTCGCAAAACACAGACACTAAACTTATTACAGTGAGCAGAGACGTCAATGAACGAACGGACAGATCATAACTTTGCGAAAATAAAGGATGTAAATTTTTCACTCCGGGGAGGACTTGAACCATTGACCTCTCATTCCGCAGCTGCTCACGCTAACCACAGGACCACGGCGCTCCTGACTGCACAGCGCCCTTGAAGTTGTATATGTGGACTACTCAGTTCGTATATTTTGCTAATTTTTTTCATAGTTCCACACAACTTCCTCCTGTTTTCTCGATTGATCTGTGTTCAGTTTTTCAAGGCCTATCCACTGTTCCAACTTATAGCTAAATCTGAGGGGGGTGCGATGGGGAGGTTCCTCTGTGAGCACTATGGGACTTAACATCTATGGTCATCAGTCCCCTAGAACTTAAAACTACTTAAACCTAACTAACCTAAGGACATCACAAAACACCCAGTCATCACAAGAGAGAGAAAATCCCTGACGCCGCCGGGAATCGAACCCGGGAACCCGGGCGCATCCTCCGAGGAGGACGCGGATAGGAGGGGCGTGGGGTCAGCACACCTCTCTCCCGGTCGTTATGATGGTATTCTTGACCGAAGCCGCTACTATTCGGTCGAGTAGCTCCTCAATTGGCATCACGACGCTGAGTGCACCCCGAAAAATGGCAACAGCGCATGTTGGCCTGGATGGTCACCCATCCAAGTGCCGACCACGCCCGGCACAGCTTAACTTCGGTGATCTCACGGGAACCGGTGTAGCCACTGCAGCAAGGCCGTTGCCTTTTCACGATCAACTCAGAACATATTTCAGGCATGTATATGAATGAAAATAACAAACTGCAACGCAAGTGCAGTTTTATGCCAAAAGGCAGTTCATAAAATCACATTTAAGTATGGACTGTTCCCATTTGCATGAACCACTTGGGCCTGTTTGAATGATTATAAGAAGCATATATGTATTAAATAACTTAATCTTATTGCATAATGCTTGCTGTAGTATATCACATTACGCATTTGTAACAATTTAGTATCTGATATCACGGAAAAAATCCTTTACAATGTTTTGCCGAAAGCCCTGGTCCGGTAAACCATCATCTGAGATTAGAGGGCTGAGAAGTACTTCAGCACGTGGTTAAGAAAAGAGTTTCGTAATGGTTCATCCGCCTTCCACTCTTGTGCATCATATTGCTGGGAATTCTACAAGGCAGTTGCCTCCACATTAGCACATCAGTATGACCGTCTTCCATAGCTTTGTACTTTTGTACGAAAACTACTTTTATTTCACTTATGTGATCTACGAGGGAGAGTCAAAAGAAACCCTTAAACTTGTAATAACAAATCGAAATATGGGGCCGTTAACCTGTAAGTTGGTAAGAGTACTACAAAGAGCGTGCAGAATGGCCTGTAGCTGGCAGCATAGTGCAGATGCAAACGTACCGTCGCAGTATCAGTATAAAGATTGTCGCCCCACTTTCGACTTGCACCAGGGAGGAACAGCGTTCTGTTATTCGGTTTTTGCGTAGTGAAGGTGTGAAACCTATTGAAAGTTCAGTACGGTGATGTCACAGCAGCAAGTCTACGAATGGAGTAGGAAGTTCGCAAATCATGTGACTTCAGTGGAAGCCTCGTCCAGTTCAGGCGCAACGAATTCACAGAACATTGCAGCAGTTGAAGCCATAGTGAAGGAAAACTGGCGAGTGACACTGAATGACATTGCAGCATGTTTACAGGTAAGTCATGTGTCAGCACACCACATTGATTTGCTCCAGTCTCACAAGAGAGCGAGCAAGGAATGGCGACATTCCACATCACCAAAACCACAGAAGTTTCGCACAGAACCATCAGCAGGAAAGGTTATGCTGACTGTCTTTAGGGACGAAAAACGGGTCACTTTGGAACATTACTTGCCTAGAGGGACCACTGTCACCAGTGCATCATACACAGATCTCCTAAAATATCATCTGCAGCCTGCAATCGAATCAAAGCGACGTGGATTGTTGTCAGCGGGTGTCCTTTTGCAACATGACAATGCAAGGCCCCACACTGCCCGTACAACAGTTGCAACAATCACAGACTTGCATTTTCAGTGTCTTCCTCATCCACCATACTCACCAGACCTTCCTCCAAGTGATTTCCATATGTTTGGACCACTCAAAGACGCAATGGGAGGAAAGAAGTTCCGTTCTGATGAAGAGGTACGGCACGCCGTGCATGATTGGTTGCGCGGAATACCAAAAGAATTTTTTACTGAAGGAATTTACGCACTTTGTAAGCGCTGGAGGACTTGCATTGAGCGTGGGGGAGATTATGTTGAAAAGTGATACAGCTTTGTACCACTTCTGCACAATAAATATTATTTTTTAAAAATTTTACGGTTTTCATTTGGCTCACCCTCTTAGATTTCGTAGGCCTTCAGACAGGAGTTTTGCGTCTCTCACTCTCCAATCTTCACCAAGGTTTCTTCTTCACCCACTAACTGGTAGACCTCATTACATTTCTCTTTTGTTAGCACTGTTGTCCTTTTCCGTGGAAGTTTAGTGGCTCAAATGGCTCTGAGCACTATGGGACTCAACTGCTGAGGTCATTAGTCCCCTAGAACTTAGAACTAGTTAAACCTAACTAACCTAAGGACATCACAAACATCCATGCCCGAGGCAGGATTCGAACCTGCGACCGTAGCGGTCTTGCGGTTCCAGACTGCAGCGCCTTTAACCACACGGCCACTTCGGCCGGCTGAAGTTTAGTGTATAAAATATGCGGTCAGTAGGTAAGTAAATGCGTCCTCGTAATAACAATTATTAGTCATCAATATTATTAAGAGGGAACACAGAAAGACAAACAGCTGCTCTGTGTATCTGGCCGTGACTGGAATGGAAGTCACATGACTGGTTCAGTGCCTCCTATTGGCGCAAAGGGGCAAGTTCTCCTTTGCACAAAATGTGTATATGGATAGGTTCGTGTTTGCTTAGAACCATGAATTTTCACAGGCTTATGTCTTGGCACGTGTTCGATTTCACTTGAACTGAGTGAGGCATTTAGATGCTAAATCTACCACTCCATTCTGTATTCATCTGTGTTAAATTGTGGACATGTTTAGCTTTGCGTGTCACCTTCTCGACTGATAATTAATATTTCATTAAAGTGACTTAACCCATCCAATTAATCAAGCGTGACACCGGCACAATGAAGGGCATTGCGATCCCGTGTTCACAAAATTTGCGTTAGTCCCTGATAGCAAGTATATTTTATAGTTTATATACACTGCTCAAAAGAACTGGGGTAACACGTGTATCAACGTCAGGTAAATTAAACGTATTTTCTTACGGACTGTGCCTGTGGTCTTAATGCATAGTCTGAAAACTTCGCTTTCGATGTGTGCAACAACTAAAGTCACTTGCCATCTATCGCCTGTGTTATGCATTGTAGTGTCTGGTGACCCCCTCAGAAGGAAGTGCGTACCCGTGTCCCAGTGTTCTCTAGTAAGGTTCACAAACGACAGTGAGACACCCGCTAAACCCGCTGGACATAACAGGTAATAGGATTGTGGAAAGGGCCACGGCTTGAGGTCATTTTCTGCTTCTAATTTCCATTTATTTTAATTTAATAACCTTCACAACCAAAGCGGCACATAGCCGAATCTTTACCGAATGCAACTCTTTCACGGCTCAAGGCCTCCAACAAGAAATCCAGTTACGATAGCCATAAAATAATTCAAAAAATAACATACGCAAAGTGCAATGCAAATGGCAGAGGGCCACAATTAAATTCCAAAATTTTAGAATATATTACAAAGACCTTTAAAGGCAGAAGGTCAACAACAAACCTTAAAAAAAATTAAAATTCAGTTAAGGTAGCAATAAAATGATTTTAAGCCCCAAAAAAGCAACATATGCAAGGTGCAACACAAATGGCTGAGGGCCACAATTAAATTTGAAAACTTCAGAATATATTACCATAGACCTTTAAAGGCAGAAGGCCAGCATGTTTCAACAACAAGAAATCTTAAAAATCAACGAGATAAAAATCCAATTAAGAAAGCAGTAAAATAATTTAAAGAAGCAACATATGCAAGGTGCAGTACCAATGGTTGAGGGCCACAATTAAACTTCAAAATTTTAAAATATATTACCATAATGTTTAAAGGCAGAAGGACGCAGTGTTTGAGCTTCAAAGATAAATTTAGAAATTAATTTTGCAAAATTTTAAGAAAACAAAACAAATAACCACAAGCCTAAAATTTAAAAAGCTGACAACAGATAATTAAACACCGGTAGCACTCAGAAGGCCTCCAGGGAGGTCGGTGTGCCCTCGTTCACTTAGGTGAGACAGGTGGCGAGCCCAACTACACTTGATCTGACGGAACCCAACCAGGGGACAGCCACGGGCCGACCCACACAACGACTTGTTTCCCGTCAATCAGTACATGAGAACTCAAACCGGCAATGTTACAAACGTGATAATCCACAATGGAGTATGTATTAGCTGTCAAAATTACACAGCATGTTGGATAGCTACAACAGGTGAGGAAAGGACGCTGCCTAAAATTACGTTAGTGGCCAGGGCAGGTAACCAGAACACTAACGGCCACAAGACAGAAAATTCCACTGATTTTGAAACACGGTAATAATTAACTTCGTTCAAAAGAACACTGCCTGAATTTACGTCAGTGCCCAGGGCAGGTAACCAGAACACTAACGGCCACAAGACAGAAAATTCCACTGGTGCACTCAAACTGTAGTCGACCAAAATAGTTAATTGCACCGCATGGCGGCTAAATCTCAGCAGTAGAAACACTCGGTGTTGTTCACAAGTAAACCTCCCCAACAGCAAACCACCGAAACGAACCACACAGCGTGAATGGACGTGGCTTGGGCAGTTGAAACCACTACTCACCTTTGACGTCCTGGGTCGGTGAACCACGAAGCTCGTAGCGACCGGACAGCTCCACACACGCTCCGACACTGCGCAGGGACCGCCAGCGGACCCAGCCGACTGCACCGCGCGGAGATAACCTCCCTCGACCGCAACAATCGACCGACTGACTCCAGACCCCCTTGCCGGAAACTGTATGCACCAAAACAAAGATGGTACACGGTGCAAATATCGATACACATC
This sequence comes from Schistocerca nitens, assembly GCF_023898315.1. NCBI lineage: Eukaryota > Metazoa > Arthropoda > Insecta > Orthoptera > Acrididae > Schistocerca > Schistocerca nitens. The sequence goes on along the minus strand of NC_064625.1, from coordinate 88,236,223 downwards.
GCTGCTGGCACACGTAGAAGGAAGAAGAACCACGACGTAACCATGACAAGGGCGGGAAACCAAACACAGATAGACAGCGAAGTTCACGAAAACACATGGTTGGGAGAGAGCATGGCTCAGACAGTACTCTTTTTTCGAAGTTGTTTTCAAGCAAACACACGCAAAACCAAACTTTAACACAATGAAAACTGCAAAGACTACCTGATGTAATGAAGCGTGAAGACTGGTATCGGGCAATCTCTGTGTTGCAGTGTCGTATGGATACCGCCAGGACACTGCAAGACGATCTCAGAACGGCCATAGACCCAGATCCAGACCTTACAAGGGACCCTCCCCATCGCACCCCCCTCAGATTTAGTTATAAGTTGGCACAGTGGATAGGCCTTGAAAAACTGAACAAAGATCAATCGAGAAAACAGGAAGAAGTTGTGTGGAACTATGAAAAAAATTAGTAAAATATACAAACTGAGTAGTCCATGCGAATATATACAACATCAAGGAGACCGCGAGGCTAGGAGCACCGTGGTCCCGTGGTTAGCGAGAGCAGCTACGGAACGAGAGGTCCTAGGTTCAAGTCTACCCTCGAGTGAAAAGTTTAATTTTTTTATTTTCGGTTTATGTGACAAACTCTTATGTTTTCATCACTTTTTTGGGAGTGATTATCACATCCACAAGAAAACCTAAATCGGGCAAGGTAGAAGAATCTTTTTACCCATTCCCTAAGAGTACAAGTTAGGTGGGTCGACAACATATTCCTGTCATGTGACGCACATGCCATCACCAGTGTCGTATAGAATATATCAGACGTGTTTTCCTGTGGAGGAATCGGTTGACCTGTGACCTTGCGATCAAATGTTTTCGGTTCCCATTGGAGAGGCACGTCCTTTCGTCTACTAATCGCACGGTTTTGCGGTGCGGTCGCAAAACACAGACACTAAACTTATTACAATGAACAGGGACGTCAATGAACGAACGGACAGATCATAACTTTGCGAAAATAAAGAAAGTAAAATTTTCAGTGAAGACTTAAACCAAGGACCTCTCGTTCCACAGCTGCTCACGATAACCACGGGACCACGGCGCTCCGGAGCTAACATTCACCTTGATGTTGCTTCTCTCGCGCATGGACTACTCAGTTTGTATATTTTATTCATGTTTTTCATAGTTCCACACAACTTCTTCCTGTTTTCTCGATTGATCTGTGTTCAGTTTTTCAAGGCCTACCCACTGTGCCAACTTATAACTAAATCTGAGGGGGGTGCGATGGGGAGGTTCCCTTGTTAGACCCTGACGTCCTATTCTAGAGCCCCACTTAACACGACATTTCGCAGCCCACCTTCAGTTTTGCCGTTCAGCTGGCGACTTCGTCGCTGGCGAAATGTTTCGTTCACGGACGAGTCCAGGCATCCTCTGCCAGAAAGTGATGGCCATGTCCGTGTTTGGAGACGCCGTGGTAAGCAGTACCTGCTAAATATTGTACAGGAAATCGACAGCCGCGTCCAAGGTTCTGTGATAGTGTGGGAAGGCATCAGTGTTGACAGCCGTATGGATCTTGTCGTTGTCCACGGTCTCCTTGATGCCAAACACTACATCCAGATGATCCTGTGGGACCGCGGGAGCCGTTTGGAGACTTAAACGGAGCATGCAACTTAGGTATCAGATAGTGATAAACACCCATGAAGGCCATAAAAGTCACTCAAACACTCAGTGAAAAGTCCCGACGCTGACGGAATGAAAGACCGTTTCCACTTTGTTTTCGACACCTGTCGGATATTTCAGTTCTTGTCGTGTAATGGACTTATAGTGTACTTAATTTGTGATGGATAATGGTGTAATGAATGCTGAAGATTAGATGGGTAGATCACATAACTAACGAGGAGGTATTGAATGGAATTGGGGAGAAGGGAAATTTGTGGCACAACTTGACTAAGAAGAAGGGATCGGTTGGTAGGACATGTTCTGAGGCATCAAGGGATCACTAATTTAGTATTGGAGGGTAGTGTGGAGGGTAAAAATCGTAGAGGGAGACCAAGAGTGAATACACTAAGCAGAATAAGAAGGATGTATTTTGCAGTAGGTACTGCGAGATGGAGAAGGTTGCACAGGATAGAGCATCATGGAGAGCTGCATCAAACCAGTCTCAGAACTGAAGACCACAACAACAACCTTCATATGAACAACCACATCGTCTGCAAAAATCCTGTCGGAGATTCCACGTTATGCTCTACATACCTTTGTGATTTCTTTTTTTTTTTATGGTCTTACGTGCGTAGAATGACTTACTGCAGCTCTTCACGCTACTATGTCCTGAACAAGCCTCTTCATCTCTGTATAACTATTGCAACGTACATCAATCCGAGTCTGATTTCTGCATTACATCCTTAGTCTCCCACTACAGTTTTATCCCTTACGCTTCCTTCTAACACCAAATTTAAGAGACCCTGATGTCACAGGATACGTCCTACCAAGCGAGCCCTTCTTTTACTCAGTTTGTGCCATAAAGTTCTTTTTTCTCCAAATCTGTTCAGCATCACTTCATCAGTTACTCGATCCACCCATCAAATCTTAAGCATTATTCCATATCACCATATTTCAAAAGCTTGCTGTTCTTGTCTGAGATGGATATCGTCCATGCTACACTTCCGCGTAATGTATACACCAGACAGATACCTCCAGAATAGAAATTGTGACACCGACATCTATATTTGATTTTAACAAATTCATCTTTTCCAGAAACGTTTGCCCACTATAACCAGAATGCACTTAATATCTTTGCTACTTCGGCCATAACCAGTTATTTTAGTACGCAAGTAGCAAACGTACTACTATTAATCTCTTTTCCTAATCGAATTCCCTCAATATCGTCTGATTTAATTCGAATATTTTCCATTACCCATGTTTTACTTTTGTTGATGTTAATCTTATAATCTCGTAATGTACGTATTTTACATGTTCTAAATAATTCATTTTCTGAAATGATTTCTCGCTGTTGACACTCTGAATTGTATTACCACTCTAATTCTGCCGTCATCAGTTATTTTGATGCTCAAACAGCGAAACTCATCTTTTATTTTTACCGCCTCGTTGCCTAATATAAATCCTTTTGCGTAGTCTAATTCAATTAGGCTATAATCCATTACGTCCGCAGCTCGTGGTCGTGCGGTAGCATTCTCGCTTCCCACGCCCGGGTCCCGGGTTCGATTCCCGGCGGGGTCAGGGATTTTCTCTGCCTCGTGATGACTGGGTGTTGTGTGCTGTCCTTAGGTTAGTTAGGTTTAAGTAGTTCTAAGTTCTAGGGGACTGATGACCATAGATGTTAAGTCCCATAGTGCTCAGAGCCATCTGAACCATCTATAATCCATTACCCCCTTTTTATTTACGTTTATCTTATAATCATTTTTCAAGGCTTCGCACATTCTCTTAAAATACACTCCTGGAAATGGAAAAAAGAACACATTGACACCGGTGTGTCAGACCCACCATACTTGCTCCGGACACTGCGAGAGGGCTGTACAAGCAATGATCACACGCACGGCACAGCGGACACACCAGGAACCGCGGTGTTGGCCGTTGAATGGCGCTACCTGCGCAGCATTTGTGCACCGCCGCCGTCAGTGTCAGCCAGTTTGCCGTGGCATACGGAGCTCCATCGCAGTCTTTAACACTGGTAGCATGCCGCGACAGCGTGGACGTGAACCGTATGTGCAGTTGACGGACTTTGAGCGAGGGCGTATAGTGGGCATGCGGGAGGCCGGGTGGACGTACCGCCGAATTGCTCAACACGTGGGGCGTGAGGTCTCCACAGTACATCGATGTTGTCGCCAGTGGTCGGCGGAAGGTGCACGTGCCCGTCGACCTGGGACCGGACCGCAGCGACGCACGGATGCACGCCAAGACCGTAGGATCGTACGCAGGGCCGGCCGAAGTGGCCGTGCGGTTAAAGGCGCTGCAGTCTGGAACCGCAAGACCGCTACGGTCGCAGGTTCGAATCCTGCCTCGGGCATGGATGTTTGTGATGTCCTTAGGTTAGTTAGGTTTAACTAGTTCTAAGTTCTAGGGGACTAATGACCTCAGCAGTTGAGTCCCATAGTGCTCAGAGCCATTTTGATCCTACGCAGTGCCGTAGGGGACCGCACCGCCACTTCCCAGCAAATTAGGGACACTGTTGCTCCTGGGGTATCGGCGAGGACCATTCGCAACCGTCTCAATAAAGCTGGGCTACGGTCCCGCACACCGTTAGGCCGTCTTCCGCTCACGCCCCAACATCGTGCAGCCCGCCTCCAGTGGTGTCGCGACGGGCGTGAATGGAGGGACGAATGGGGACGTGTCGTCTTCAGCGATGAGAGTCGCTTCTGCCTTGGTGCCAATGATGGTCGTATGCGTGTTTGGCGCCGTGCAGGTGAGCGCCACAATCAGGACTGCATACGACCGAGGCACACAGGGCCAACACCCGGCATCATGGTGTGGGGAGCGATCTCCTACACTGGCCGTACACCACTGGTGATCGTCGAGGGGACACTGAATAGTGCACGGTACATCCAAACCGTCATCGAACCCATCGTTCTACCATTCCTAGACCGGCAAGGGAACTTGCTGTTCCAACAGGACAATGCACGTCCGCATGTATCCCGTGCCACCCAACATGCTCTAGAAGGTGTAAGTCAACTACCCTGGCCAGCAAGATCTCCGGATCTGTCCCCCATTGAGCATGTTTGGGACTGGATGAAGCGTCGTCTCACGTGGTCTGCACGTCCAGCACGAACGCTGGTCCAACTGAGGCGCCAGGTGGAAATGGCATGGCAATCCGTTCCACAGGACTACATCCAGCATCTCTACGATCATCTCCATGGAAGAATAGCAGCCTGCATTGCTGCGAAAGGTGGATATACACTGTACTAGTGCCGACATTGTGCATGCTCTGTTGCCTGTGTCTATGTGCCTGTGGTTCTGTCAGTGTGATCATGTGATGTATCTGACCCCAGGAATGTGTCAATAAAGTTTCCCCTTCCTGGGACAATGAATTCACGGTGTTCTTATTTCAATTTCCAGGAGTGTATCTTCCAAGTCCTTTGGCGCCTCTGCCAGTATTACAATCTCATCGTTAAAACCTCAAAGTTTTTTTTCTTTCTCCCTGAATTCTAATTCTCTCCCGAAATTTCTCATTGGTTTCCTTAACAGCCCGCTCAGTATACAGATTGAATAAATTCGAGATAGGCGACAAATCCTCTCTCATTCCCTTCTCAACCACTGACTCCCTTTCATGTCTTTTGACTCTTATAACTGCAGTCTGCTTTCTGTATTACTTGCAAATAAACTTTAGGATCCTATATTCTATCCTTGTTTACTAAAGATATTCAAAAAGTTTTGCCCCCTCAACACCGAAGCTTTCTCTAAAACTACAAATATAAGTTCGTCTTTCTTCATCCTATCTTCTAAGACAAAACGTAGGATCAGTATTGCCTCGCGTATTCATTGATTCCTCCGGAATCCAAAGCGATCTTCCCCGAAGTCATCATCTATCAGTTTTTCCACTCATCTGTAAATAGTTCAAATCATTATTTTTTAACCACAACTTACCAAATTAATGGTTCGTTAATATTCACACCCGTCAGAACGGGTCTTCTTTGAAACTGGAATTATTATTTCTTCTTAAAGTCTGAGTGAGTTTCATCCGTCTCATACACCTCATATACGATAAATAGTTTGGACAAGAAGAGAATAGAAGCTTTCGAAATGTGGTGCTACAGAAGAATGCTGAAGATTAGATGGGTAGATCATATAACTAATGAGGAGGTATTAAATAGGATTGGGGAGAAGAGAAGTTTGTGGCACAACTTGACTAGAAGAAGGGATCGGTTGGTAGGACATGTTCTGAGGCATCAAGGGATCACCAGTTTAGTATTGGAGGGCAGCGTGGAGGGTAAAAATCGTAGGGGGAGACCAAGAGATGCATACACTAAGCAGATTCAGAAGGATGTAGGTTGCAGTAGGTATTGGGAGATGAAGAAGCTTGCACAGGATAGAGTAGCATGGAGAGCTGCATCAAACCAGTCTCAGGACTGAAGACCACAACACACAACAAATATACCTCGCACACCAGATGGAATAGTTTTGTCCTGACTGGCTCTCGCGATTTCCTCAACAATTGTAATGGAGTATTGTCTACTCTACGGACCTTCTTCTGTGGAATTCTCGCAATGTCATATCTCCCAACACGCCTTCTGTTTCTACAGATTTCAAATTCATTATCCTTTATAGCCCGTAAGTACGAGGGGAGATACTGAGAGACCAGCTGCTGCGGTGCATGGTTTGCAACCAGGTGACCACCGGATTCGATTTAATAAAACTCAGGTACTGATAGCCCCAAACGGGTACTACGCTGAAGAGCCAAAGGAACTGGTACAAGTGCCTAGTATCCTCTAGGGCCCCCGCGAGCACGCAGAAGTCCCACAACACGACATGGCATGGACTCGACTAATGTCTGAAGTATTGCTGGAGGTAATTGACACCATGAATCCTGCAGGGCTGTCCATAAATCCGTAAGAATTCGAGGGGGTGGAGATCTCTTCTGAACAGCACGTTGCAAGGCGTCCCAGATATGCTCAATAATGTTCATGTCTGGGTAGTTTGGCGGCAAGCAGAAGTGTTTAAACTCAGAGGAGTGTTCCTGGAGCCACTCCGTTGCAATTCTGGGCTTGTGGGGTGTCGCATTGTCCTGCTGGAATTGCCCGAGTCTGTCGGAATGCACAATGTACATGAACGGATGCAGGTGATCAGACTGGATGATTACGTACGTGTCATATGTCAGAGTCGTACCTAGACGTATCAGGCGTCCCATACCACTCCAATTGCACACGCCCTACACCATTACAGAGCCTCCACCAGCTTGAACAGTCCGCTGCTGACATGCAGGGTCCATGGATTCATGAGGTTGTACCCACACCCCTACACGTCTGTCCGCTAGATACACCTCGAAACGAGACTCGTCCGACCAGGCAACATAATTCCAGTCATCAACAGTCAAATGTCGGTGTTGACGGGCCGAGGCGAGGGGTAAAGCTTTGTATCGCGCAGTCATCAAGGGTACACGAGTGGGCCTCCGACTCTGAAAGCCCATATCGATGAAGTTTCGATGAATGGTTCGCACGCTGACACTTGATGGCCCAACACTGAAATCTGCAGCAATTTGCGGAAGAGTTGCACTTCTGTCATGCTGAAGTAGTCTCTTTGCTGTCATTGCAGGATCTTTTTCCGGCTGCAGTGATGTCGGAGATTTGATGTTTTACCGGATTCCTGACATTCGTGGTACACTAGTGAAACGGCCGTGCGGGAAAATTCCTACTGCATCGCTACCTCGGAGATCCTGTGTCCCATCGCTCGTGCGCCGTCTTTGACACCGCGTTCAAACTCGATTAAATCTTGATAACCTGCCATTGTAGCAGCAGTTACAGATCTGATAACCGCGCGAGACGCTTGTTGTCTTATATAGGCGTTGCCGACCACAGGGTCGTATGCTGCCTGTTTACATACCTCTATATACAGGGTGTTTCAAAAATGACCGGTATATTTGAAACGGCAATAAAAACTAAACGAGCAGCGATAGAAATACACCGTTTGTTGCAATATGCTTGGGACAACAGTACATTTTCAGGCGGACAAACTTTCGAAATTACAGTAGTTACAATTTTCAACAACAGATGGCGCTGCAAGTGATGTGAAAGATATAGACGACAACGCAGTCTGTGGGTGCGCCATTCTGTACGTCGTCTTTCTGCTGTAAGCGTGTGCTGTTCACAACGTGCAAGTGTGCTGTGGACAACATGGTTTATTCCGTAGAACAGAGGATGTTTCTGGTGTTGGAATTCCACCGCCTAGAACACAGTGTTGTTGCAACAAGACGAAGTTTTCAACGGAGGTTTAATGTAACCAAAGGACCGAAAAGCGATTCAATAAAGGATCTGTTTGCAAAATTTCAACGGACTGGGAACGTGACGGATGAACGTGCTGGAAAGGTAGGGCGACCGCGTACGACAACCACAGAGGGCAACGCGCAGCTAGTGCAGCAGGTGATCCAACAGCGGCCTCGGGTTTCCGTTCGCCGTGTTGCAGCTGCGGTCCAAATGACGCCAACGTCCACGTATCGTCTCATGCGCCAGAGTTTACACCTCTATCCATACAAAATTCAAACGCGGCAACCCCTCAGCGCCGCTACCATTGCTGCATGAGAGACATTCGCTAACGATATAGTGCACAGGATTGATGACGGCGATATGCAAGTGGGCAGCATTTGGTTTACTGACGAAGCTTATTTTTACCTGGACGGCTTCGTCAATAAACAGAACTGGCGCATATGGGGAACCGAAAAGCCCCATGTTGCGGTCCCATCGTCCCTGCATCCTCAAAAAGTACTGGTCTGGGCCGCCATTTCTTCCAAAGGAATCATTGGCCCATTTTTCAGATCCGAAACGATTACTGCATCACGCTATCGGGATATTCTTCGTGAATTTGTGGCGGTACAAACTGCCTTAGACGACACTGCGAACACCTCGTGGTTTATGCAAGATGGTGCCCGGCCACATCGCACGGCCGACGTCTTTAATTTCCTGAATGAATATTTCGATGATCGTGTGATTGCGTTAGGCTATCCGAAACATACAGGAGGCGGCGTGGATTGGCCACCATATTCGCCAGACATGAACCCCTGTGACTTCTTTCTGTGGGGACACTTGAAAGACCAGGTGTACCGCCAGAATCCAGAAACAATTGAACAGCTGAAGCAGTACATCTCATCTGCATGTGAAGCCATTCCGCCAGACACGTTGTCAAAGGTTTCGGGTAATTTCATTCAGAGACTACGCCATATTATTGCTACGCATGGTGGATATGTGGAAAATATCGTACTATAGAGTTTCCCAGACCGCAGCGCCATCTCTTGTTGACAATTGTAACTACTGTAATTTCGAAAGTTTGTCTGCCTGAAAATGTACTGTTGTCCCAAACATATTGCAACAAACGGTGTATTTCTATCGCTGCTCGTTTAGTTTGTATTGCCGTTTCAAATATACCGGTCATTTTTGAAACACCCTGTATGATTACACACGTCTGTATTAGTTTGTTTGGCGCTTCAGCGAATAAAGCAATGGTGCAAGTATAAACGTCAGACGAATCTACTGACAATAATTATGTATGTGATGAGAAGAAACATCTTTTTAACCTGACTTAATGTTAATCCGTAACTTATAGATAGTTTGACGTAAACAAATACACGATACAGCAGCTTTCGGCGGTCCGTCATTGCGTTCCTTAAACTCAATGATATTGTGCAGAAATTTTTACTGAAAATATTGTAAATTTAACATTCGCACTGAGCCACCGGGTCAAGATTATTCGTATATTCATTTTTGAGGGTTCAGTCCCTCAATCGGTAAAAAGGGGAAACTCATGGGACCATTTCGTTGCCAATCAATTAAGACCAATTTTTTTCGGGTCTAGGTCGAGATATCAAGTTGACATTTGTGTCAAATACTGAAATCAACGGTTTCTTGGTGGTGTAAAGAATTTAAGATTCAAACTCGACGCAGCCAAAATATACGGTCATTTATGGCACATATTTTGATGCTCGCAAGTTCACTCATCAGAACCTACAGATGAGCTTAGATGAACTGCCTACATACATAATGAAGTTTGTAAGGAGCCCTCAGAGCGTCAATCCTACTCTCACTTGACCGGTTTTTTCTACTCGGCATATCACTATTAAAAAGTTTCTCGGATAAGGAGTTGTCTGAACGCTCCCTCCTCCATCTTGAGCAAAGACCATTAGTTTGGCGACTCATGAATGAAGCGGTACCTGTCAACCGCCGTGGCGGGTGAGGGATGATCTTCACGCTCTCTCGCTAGACTTGTCAGCGTTCATCTACGACCCAATTAATTACTAGCCTGATACCATCCTTTATATTGCAGCCCTGTTTTATGCGGAGCCCATTTATCTGCTCATTGCTAATGGAATAGCCTCCGCTGCAGCCTTAGTAAGCCCTTGCTCTTAGTACACAGTTCGTCTTAGAAAATACAGGGTGATTCAAAAAGAATACCACAACTTTAGGAATTTAAAACTCTGCAACGACAAAAGGCAGAGCTAAGCACTATCTGTCGGCGAATTAAGGGAGCTATAAAGTTTCATTTAGTTGTACATTTGTTCGCTTGAGGCGCTGTTGACTAGGCGTCAGCGTCAGTTGATGCTAAGATGGCGACCGCTCAACAGAAAGCTTTTTGTGTTATTGAGTACGGCAGAAGTGAATCGACGACAGTTGTTCAGCGTGCATTTCGAACGAAGTATGGTGTTAAACCTCCTGATAGGTGGTGTATTAAACTCGCCTAAGGTGAACGTTTTCTGTGCCATTTCAGCCAATAAAGTTTTTGGTCCCTTTCTCTTCGAAGGTGCTACTGTAACTGGACTACAGTATCTGGAAATGTTAGAGAATTGGCTGTTCCCTCAGCTCGAACAAGAAGCACAACAATTCATATTTCAGCAGGATGGAGCGCCACCACATTGGCACTTATCTGTCCGTAACTACCTGAACGTCAACTACCGGAGGCGATGGATCGGCCGCCAGGCAGCCCGTGACAGAGCACTTCATCACTGGCCTCCAAGAAGCCCTGATCTTACCCCCTGCGATTTTTTCTTATGGGGGTATGTTAAGGATATGGTGTTTCGGCCACCTCTCCCAGCCACCATTGATGATTTGAAACGAGAAATAACAGCAGCTATCCAAACTGTGACGCCTGATATGCTACAGAGAGTGTGGAACGAGTTGGAGTATCGGGTTGATATTGCTCGTGTGTCTGGAGGGGGCTATATTGAACATCTCTGAACTTGTTTTTGAGTGAAAAAAACCTTTTTAAATACTCTTTGTAATGATGTACAACAGAAGGTTATATTATGTTTCTTTCATTAAGTACACATTTTTAAAGTTGTGGTATTCTTTTTGAATCACCCTGTATTTCGTGTCGTTTTACTCACTACCTTTCATTTATGACTAACAATTCTTGCATCTCTGTTTGTCAGCAATCAGGATAATTCGTAGGTACTTGGCCTCCTGCACGCTTTACTTCCCATTTCCTCTGTGCCCATTTTCCAAGCGTAAAGGTATTTCTTCACACAAATAAATTTGTAAATATACATGGTCTCAAGTAGTCTACATTTCTGGTCTTCAGTATGAAGACTTGTTTGAATCAAATGTCCTCGCTAGTCTCCTGTATAAGCCTCATCATCTCTTAATAACTTCCGCAAACCTTCAGTCATTTGAACCTACAAACTCTTCAAATCTTGAACAAATTTCACTTTCCACACTTCCTTCCATCAACAAAACATACGACTCCTTGATGCCTCAAGATGTGACCTATCTACGTATCCCTCCTTTTAATCATGTTAGCCATAAATTTCTTCCTCCCTACGCAAATTGGATTCACAGTAGCTCCTCACTAGTAATTCGACATACCAATTTAATCTTAAACATTTCAGAACCTTCTGTTGTCTTCTTGTCTGGACTCTTTACCGTTCACGTTTCACTTCCGCTCCAGGCTACACGACAAACAAATAGCTTGAGAGAAGATATACTAGAAGTTAAATTTATATAAGATGTTAACAAATTTCTGGTTGGTTGATTTGGGTGAGGGGACGACACAGCGAAGTCATCGGTCTTTTCGGATTAGGGAAGGATGGGGATGGAAGTGCCCTTCCAAAAGAACCATCCAGTCATTTGCTGAAGCGCTTTAGGAAAATCACGAAAAGCCAAAATCAGGATGGCCAGACTCTGGTTTGAACCGTCGTCCTCCCGAATGCGAGTCCAGTGTGCTAACCGCTGCGCAACCTCTCTCGGTGACAAATTTCTGTTTCAATGAAACTGTACGGTTCCAGAGACCTTTCAGCACCTCAAATATCTATTATGTACTTCTGCAGACTGAAACGAGAAATGGAAATTTGTACCAAGGCCGGGATTCAAACCCAGATCTCCTGCTCACTACATAGGTGCGTTAACCGCTACGCAACCCTGGCAAAGTGGTTTCGCACAACTGCACGGACTACTCTAGCACGCTTCAATCCTCAATCAAACTTCTTATTCACACTTCATCCCACGAGGTGAAAAAATGGTTCAAATGGCTCTGAGCACTATGGGACTCAACTGCTGAGGTCATTAGTCCCCTAGAACTTAGAACTAGTTAAACCTAACTAACCTAAGGACATCACAAACATCCACGCCCGAGGCAGGATTCGAACCTGCGACCGTAGCGGTCTTGCGGTTCCAGACTGCAGCGCCTTTAACCGCACGGCCACTTCGGCCGGCCACGAGGTGAAAGAAGAGGTTCATAATTTTCTGAAGAGCATGACGGCGAGCTGGTATGACATGGGTATACAAAAACTCCCACAGCGTCTACAAAAATGCATCGACGGAATCGGTGATTATGTCGAAAAATAGCTAAATGTTCAAGCTGTAAACTGATGTAAGCCATTGTAGAAATAAACGAGTCTATGTACTTCTAAAACAAAAAAAAAAAAAAAAACAGGAGACCTTACTTTTGGGATTACCCTCGTAGTTACCGGAAACGATACGTAAGATGCACTGCGAGTTCTATTCCTTTTTTTCCTCGCTACTGTGAACAGCCGGCAGAGGCGCACGCTGCCCGCACAGCTGAGCATGGTTTACGATGTAAACAGTGGGCGGGCCGCGGCAGCGGCCAGGGCGGCGTTCTTTACGAGCCAGGGGTCTCCAAAGCCGCGCTGCCACGTCTGGCGTTCAGTTGATATCCCGCTGACCAGCGGAGCTACCTACTGCCGTACTGGACTTAAAGTGACAGTCGCATTTATGTGGGCGTCGGAAATTTGTTTCCTAATAAAGACAAAGATGTTCATTATCATTTATTTATTTTTATTTGTTGCTATCCAGCCTGACCAGGTTAGGGCCATAACACCCTCAACTTAATGCGCAACTACACATACACTTTGTGATCAAAAGTATCCGGACAACCCGAAAAACATACATTTTTCGTATTAGGTGCATTATGCTGGCACCAACTGCCAGGTACTCCATATCAGCGATCTCAGTAGTCATTACACACTGTGAGAGAGCAGAATGGGGTGCTCCGCGGGACTCACGGACTTCGAACGTGGTCAGGTGGTTGGGTGTCACTTTGTGTCATACAGGGTGTTTCAAAAATGACCGGTATATTTGAAACGGCAATAAAAACTAAACGAGCAGCGATAGAAATACACCGTTTGTTGCAATATGCTTGGGACAACAGTCCATTTTCAGGCGGACAAACTTTCGAAATTACAGTAGTTACAATTTTCAACAACAGATGGCGCTGCAAGTGATGTGAAAGATATAGACGACAACGCAGTCTGTGGGTGCGCCATTCTGTACGTCGTCTTTCTGCTGTAAGCGTGTGCTGTTCACAACGTGCAAGTGTGCTGTGGAAAACATGGTTTATTCCGTAGAACAGAGGATGTTTCTGGTGTTGGAATTCCACCGCCTAGAACACAGTGTTGTTGCAACAAGACGAAGTTTTCAACGGAGGTTTAATGTAACCAAAGGACCGAAAAGCGATACAATAAAGGATCTGTTTGCAAAATTTCAACGGACTGGGAACGTGACGGATGAACGTGCTGGAAAGGTAGGGCGACCGCGTACGGCAACCACAGAGGGCAACGTGCAGCTAGTGCAGCAGGTGATCCAACAGCGGCCTCGGGTTTCCGTTCGCCGTGTTGCAGCTGCGGTCCAAATGACGCCAACGTCCACGTATCGTCTCATGCGCCAGAGTTTACACCTCTATCCATACAAAATTCAAACGCGGCAACCCGCTACCATTGCTGCACGAGAGACATTCGCTAACGATATAGTGCACAGGATTGTTGACGGCGATATGCATGTGGGCAGCATTTGGTTTACTGACGAAGCTTATTTTTACCTGGACGGCTTCGTCAATAAACTGAACTGGCGCATATGGGGAACCGAAAAGCCCCATGTTGCAGTCCCATCGTCCCTGCATCCTCAAAAAGTACTGGTCTGGGCCGCCATTTCTTCCAAATGCATCACGCAATCTGGACATTCTTCGTGAATTTGTGGTGGTACACACTGCCTTAGACGACACTGCGAACACCTCGTGCTTTATGCAAGATGGTGCCCGGCCACATCGCACGGCCGATGTCTTTAATTTCCTGAATGAATATTTCGATGATCGTGTGATTGCTTTGAGCTATCCGAAACATACAGGAGGCGGCGTGGATTGGCCTCCCTATTCGCCAGACATGAACCCCTGTGACTTCTTTCTGTGGGGACACTTGAAAGACCAGGTGTACCGCCAGAATCCAGAAACAATTGAACAGCTGAAGCAGTACATCTCATCTGCATGTGAAGCCATTCCACCAGACACGTTGTCAAAGGTTTCGGGTAATTTCATTCAGAGACTACGCCATATTATTGCTACGCATGGTGGATATGTGGAAAATATCGTACTATAGAGTTTCCCAGACCGCAGCGCCATCTGTTGTTGACAATTGTAACTACTGTAATTTCGAAAGTTTGTCTGCCTGAAACTGTACTGTTGTCCCAAGCATATTGCAACAAACGGTGTATTTCTATCGCTGCTCGTTTAGTTTGTATTGCCGTTTCAAATATACCGGTCATTTTTGAAACACCCTGTATGTCGGTACGCGAGATTTCCGCCCTCCTAAACATCCCTAGATCCACTGCTTCCGATGAGATAGTGGAGTGGAAACGTGAACGGACACGTACAGCACAAAAGCGTTCAGGCCGACCTCGTCTGTTGACTGACAGAGACCGCCGACAGTTAAAGAGGGTCGAAATGTGTAATAGGCAGACATCTATCCAGACCATCACACAGCAATCCCAGACTCCGTTAGGATCTACAGCCGGAGGTGAGAAAACTTGGATTTCATGGTCGAGCGGCTGCTCTTAAGCCACACATCACGCCGGTAAATGCCAAACGACGCCTCGCTTCGTGTAAAGAGTGTAAACATACGATTGAACAGTAGAAAAACGTTGTGTGGAGTGGCGAATCACGGTAGACAATGTGGTGATCCAATGGCAGGGTGTCGTCATCTGCCAGCGTGTGTAGTGCCGACAGTAATATTCAGAGGTGGTGGTGTTATGGTGTGGTCGTGTTTTTCATGGAATGGGCTTGGACCCCTTGTTGTTTTGCGTGGCACTGTCACAGCGCAGGCCAACATTGATGTTTAAGCACCTACTTGCTTCATACTGTTGAAGAGCAATTGGGGGATGGCGATTGCATCTTTCAGCACGATCGAGCACCTGATCAGAATGCACGGCCTATGGCGAAGTGATTACACGAGAATAACATCCTTGTAATGAACTGCCTTGCACAGAGTCCTGACTTGAAACCTATAGAATACCTATGGGATGTTTTGGAACGCCGACTTCGTGTCAGGCCTCACGGGCCGACATCGATATTTCTTCTAAGTGCAGCACTCGGTGAAGAATGGGCTGCCATTCTCCAAGAAACCTTCCAGCACCGGATTGAACGTATGCCTTAGAGGGTGGAAGCTGTCATCAAGGCTAAGGGTGGGCAAACGCGATATTGAATCCCAGCGTTACCGTTGGCGGGCGCCACGAACTTGCGAGTCATTTTCAGCGAGATGTCCGGATACTTTTGATCACATAGTGTACCAACGATATTACACAAATACTCATAACAACATCAATAAGAGTGATATCAACAGTAATGGTACTTGACACTATAATAATGGTAAACTGGATTAAGAGTTATACAGATAATTTCAGAATATTTGAAGCCATGTTCAGAACTAGGGGCGTTTAGTACGTAATGCAACTCATTATGTCTCTGAAAGCAGGTTGGTTTCATTCAGCATTACAATACCCTGTATTATTCCCCACTCTTTTCGCCACGGAACCCTATTTTTCAACATAATCTCCGTTAAATTCTGCAGCCTTACGCCACCTTATTGAATGGACCTACATGATCGTATGTCACTCTACTGCCCGATGTCGGAGCCAGCGTCTTACTGCATCAGTAATCTCTCGTATCAGCCACGCACTGCTTCCCGCGGAGTAATCGTTTGATTGCATCAAACAGGTGGAACTGGGAGGGTGCGACATCCGGGCTGTAGGGTGGACGAGGGAGAACAGTCCAGTGAAGTGTCATGAGATCCTCTCGGGTGGGCAAACATGTTTGAGGCCTTGTGGTGTCATGGAGAAGTTGAAAGGTCTCTGTTGGATTCCTTTCATGTTTAATTTCTTAAGTCTGTTGTCATTTACGGCATAAATTCCTCTTCTAAATTTACTGTGGCGTTTCTGACTATCTGGGAGGAGACTGAGTAGTGGAACGTGTTACGTTTACACATAAACAAGAACGATCTGTCACACTACTACACTTTAAAACACAGTGCATATGTAATTCATGTCACACAGTCTCATACGGAACCTACATCCGCTTTCTTTTATATACTGTATAAGATCAGATACTGACATCCCCCTTCCCTTCTGTGTGAGAGGATGAATGAGCAAACGTATTTGTAGTTGCATGCTTGAGGGTAGCAGACAAGGCTGTCTGCTAGAGAACAGTAGGACCAGCGTCGGAACAGGTAGCTACGCTTTCTAAAAGCAAAGAGGTTTCTATCCTTAGTATGGTCCTGTCCGTCCGTTGTCATGTTGGTATAGGAAGCTGCCCCTCTCGCCACTTCCGTTTGTCTTTGTGAGCCACCCTCAGGAAGCACGCTGCGCAGTAGCGCAGTTCAGTTGGTCCGCGGCGAGCGTCTGAAGTGGTAAGATCTCCGGCTAAGCGCGTGTCTGCTAAGTCCGTAGGACAATGGATTTGTTAAGTTCAGCCTAACTGAAAAGTTGATCACCTTTATTTCAGGTTTAGCTCTAAAATATCTAATGTTATCTTAAATTGCAGCGCAGTATAATTCTCGTGTGAAGTTAAGATTATTTTCCGGTAGTTGCTTTGTTACTACTTTGTGAGTAAAGTGGAACCACGTGTTGATCAGTAACTCTAACTAAGATCGTCAATCTTAAATGCAAATGCTTGTGTGATTATAACGTCTCGTCTTGACAATATTTTGCAATATAGCAACTTTTCTTTATGTTCAACCCACGTGGGATGTACTTTGCGAGACCAGTACCACGTGCTTATATAACTGTTTGACCCGTCAGGTTAACAGTAAGACGTTAATAACCAGTTCGAGGTTTTTCTTTTGTAATTTGCTTTTCGATCTAATTTATTTTAATTATCAAAATTATTGTGGAGTTATACGCTTTGTGTAAACCAAGTTGACCACGTGAAGCATGTGGTGTAATCATCAAAGTAGCCCTCGGCTATTCTTTTCGCGAAGGTTTCACAAAGAGTTAATATGAATTTAGTATACCAGTGTGTGGTAATTACATGACGGACAGTATTGTGCTACGAACGTAATTTCTTTGGGCAAAAATTTGAATCTGTTTGTAGTGGTTAACTTTCTCTTGCATGCATTTCAACGTTCTTTGTGTGTTGTTTTATGAATGCAGTGTTGTATGCAGACTCCCAATCTTGGCTCTATATTTCATGTGTTCCGTAAGATTTTCACAATCCTAAATAAGGCACCAGCTTAGTTACGAATAGAATTTAATATGCTGAAATTTCATGATCAATCTTAAAATAAATTTCCAAATATAAACTGATTTCTTTCTTTTTATTTAAATTCTCTTTTTTATATACATATCACCGGTTGTCGTATGACTATTAAAAGATTATAATTAATGTTAGTCTGTTTGGGAATTTGGTAAACCTAGAATAGGTTCCTGATGAAACAGTTGCTTAGTAATGCGAGATTAACACCCCCAGACAGCTCACAGCGTTTAACCCGGTTTCATTGTCCATCAGCACCGCTTTCATCATAGCAAAATTAAAGTAGCAAGCTTACAAAGTTCGTTTGCATTTTTGTGACGACAAACGAGCTTCAGTCGTTTCTTCAGTTTCCTGAGGTACAGCAGTACAGTGTCGAGTTGATCGTTGCAAGATGACGGAGGACATCAGACAGAATAAACCCTTCAGAGTGCCAGAAGGTCGTCGCCATGGCTATACCAATTTAGGATGCGGCTTTAGCCTTTATCTCTGGAGGAGAGGCAGTGTCGCGCCACTCCATGGATTGCCGTTTGTTTACAGTTATAAGTGATGAAGCCGTGGTTCATCGCGTGTGACAATGTTCGATAAAAAATGTTCACGACCAACCTCGTAGCGCGCAAACAATTCCGCACAAATGGTCCTTCGCCGGCCGCTGTGGCCGAGCGGATCTAGGCGCTTCCGTCCCGAACCGCACTGCTGCTACGGTCGCAGGTTTTAATCTTGCCTCAGGCATGGATGTAGTTCTAGGGGACTGATGACCTCGGATGTTAAGCCCCTTAATGCTCAGAGCCGGCGCTTCAGTCTGGAACCGCGTGACCACTATGGTCGCAGGTTCGAATCCTCCCTCGGGCATGGATGTGTGTGTGATGTCCTTAGGTTAGTTAGTTCTAGCGGACTGGTGACCACAGGTGTTAAGTCCCATAGTGCACAGAGCCATTTGAACCATTTGGTCTTTCGTTGGTCTTGTTACAGTACACTTGTTCGCCCACTGCTTGAATACTGCTCACCAGTGTGGGATCCGTACCGGATAGGGTTGATAGAAGACATAGAGAAGATCCAACGGAGAGCAGCGCGCTTCGTTACAGGATCACTTAGTAATCGCGAAAGCGTTACAGATATGATAGATAAACTCCAGTGGAAGACTCTGCAGGAGAGACCCTCAGTAGCTCGGTACGGGCTTTTGTTGAAGTTTCGAGAACATACCTTCACCGAGGAGTCAAGCAGTATATTGCTCCCTCCTACGTATACACTCCTGGAAATGGAAAAAAGAACACATTGACACCGGTGTGTCAGACCCACCATACTTGCTCCGGACACTGCGAGAGGGCTGTACAAGCAATGATCAACACGCATGGCACAGCGGACACACCAGGAACCGCGGTGTTGGCCGTCGAATGGCGCTAGCTGCGCAGCATTTGTGCACCGCCGCCGTCAGTGTCAGCCAGTTTGCCGTGGCATACGGAGCTCCATCGCAGTCTTTAACACTGGTAGCATGCCGCGACAGCGTGGACGTGAACCGTACGTGCAGTTGACGGACTTTGAGCGAGGGCGTATAGTGGGCATGCGGGAGGCCGGGTGGACGTACCGCCGAATTGCTCAACACGTGGGGCGTGAGGTCTCCACAGTACATCGATGTTGTCGCCAGTGGTCGGCGGAAGGTGCACGTGCCCGTCGACCTGGGACCGGACCGCAGCGACGCACGGATGCACGCCAAGACCGTAGGATCCTACGCAGTGCCGTAGGGGACCGCACCGCCACTTCCCAGCAAATTAGGGACACTGTTGCTCCTGGGGTATCGGCGAGGACCATTCGCAACCGTCTCCATGAAGCTGGGCTACGGTCCCGCACACCGTTAGGCCGTCTTCCGCTCACGCCCCAACATCGTGCAGCCCGCCTCCAGTGGTGTCGCGACAGGCGTGAATGGAGGGACGAATGGAGACGTGTCGTCTTCAGCGATGAGAGTCGCTTCTGCCTTGGTGCCAATGATGGTCGTATGCGTGTTTGGCGCCGTGCAGGTGAGCGCCACAATCAGGACCGAATACGACCGAGGCACACAGGGCCAACACCCGGCATCATGGTGTGGGGAGCGATCTCGTACACTGGCCGTACACCTCTGGTGATCGTCGAGGGGACACTGAATAGTGCACGGTACATCCAAACCGTCATCGAACCCATCGTTCTACCATTCCTAGACCGGCAAGGGAACTTGCTGTTCCAACAGGACAATGCACGTCCGCATGTATCCCGTGCCACCCAACGTGCTCTAGAAGGTGTAAGTCAACTACCCTGGCCAGCAAGATCTCCGGATCTGTCCCCCACTGAGCATGTTTGGGACTGGATGAAGCGTCGTCTCACGCGGTCTGCACGTCCAGCACGAACGCTGGTCCAACTGAGGCGCCAGGTGGAAATGGCATGGCAAGCCGTTCCACAGGACTACATCCAGCATCTCTACGATCGTCTCCCTGGGAGAATAGCAGACTGCATTGCTGCGAAAGGTGGATATACACTGTACTAGTGCCGACATTGTGCATGCTCTGTTGCCTGTGTCTATGTGCCTGTGGTTCTGTCAGTGTGATCATGTGATGTATCTGACCCCAGGAATGTGTCAATAAAGTTTCCCCTTCCTGGGACAATGAATTCACGGTGTTCTTATTTCAATTTCCAGGAGTGTATCTCGTGAAGAGACCATGAGGATAAAATCAGAGAGAGTAGAGCCCACACAGAGGCATATCGACAGTCCTTCTTTCCACGAACAGTACGAGACTGGAATAGAAGGGAGAACCGACAGAGGTACTCAAGGTACCCTCCGCCACACACCGTCAGGTGGCTTGCGAAGTATGGATGTAGATGTAGATGTCAGGCAGCTCGGAAGCCAGTGGGAGCACACCTTTGAGTATCCCAGCTGGTGAACTGGTGTCACTGTGCTACCAACAAAGACGTCCATTTGTGCAGTCAGATGTTTGATAGTGATCCGTCGAGCACCTGGAAGGAGAGTGTCCGCACGTTGCGACATTGCAGGTATCACACCTGTGTGATTAAATCACTAATACTAAATTAAAAATGTTTTCAATATATAACTGTTTTGACACTCTGACGACAGGTGCAATGCTCGACCCACCCCTTCCGGCATGTCGCAAAATTTCCTAATCATTGGCGCCAGTATGACGCTAGCAGTGAACAGAAACGATCGTTTACTGTTTATGTGTGCCATTCTGCGCGGTAAACATTAAAGACTAGCAAGTGTGAGGTTTGTTATGCCATGCAGATTCTGAATGTCAAAAAAGTCCTCTCTGTCTAAATTTACTGACAGATAAACGAAGTTCTGGGAAATCTGACGAACGAAGCTTCAGTTAGAAAATGTCGGATTACGTTAAACGGTAGGTGAACGAGTATTCATAATGAAGAACGATCAGGTCTATCCCGGACTGATGGGAACAAGAGAATAGAGGTCTCACTATTGATGGGTGGGGGCGTGAGATTGTCTTTCCAGATATCTCACGACCAGTTCTATATCAAACTGCTAGCGCTGAGTTGGGTTATAGAAAAGTGTTTGCCAGGTGGGTTCCTCAGCTTTCGACAGAAAAAAAAAAAAACAATGGCAGATCCACTGACTTCTATAGTACCATATTCATAAGATGTCCTCTCACGTACATGGACGAGAAGCTGGCGGCGTCACATCGTGGAATTCCACTACTCTGCGCAGTGTGAAATGAGGAACCTTGCACGTCAGACCTTAGCCTCTTGGAGAGGAAGTTGACCGATGAGCTGCGGTATCTGTTTTACGAGGGTCACTCCCAAAGAAATTTTTTTTTAAATCCATCTTTTATTCTACATGTTTGAAAGTTTTACAGTATGTAGATACATCCTTTGGGAACAATATTTTCATTTGAAACTTCCTGGCAGATTAAAACTGCGTGCCGGATCGAAAATCGAACTCGGGACCTTTGCCTTTCGCGGGCAAGTGCTCTACCAACTGAGCTACCGAAGCAGGACTCACGCCCCGTCCTCACAGCACTACTTCTGCCAGTACCTCATCTCCTACTTTCCAAACTTCACACAAGCTCTCCTGCGAACCTTACAGAACTAGCACTCTTGAAAGAAAGGATATTGCGGAGACATGGCTTAGCCACAGCTTGGAAGATCTTTCCAGAATGGTAATATTTTCATTTCTCCACATAATTTATGGTGGTTGCACTTGCCATGATGTCCACAGGAAAGAGTCCTTCGGAATCGAAAAGCACCATAGCCGTAACTTTTCCAGCAGAAGGTGTGGTTTTGAATTTATTTTACCTTGGGTGAATTTGCCTGATGCCACTCCATTGATTGCCTCTTCGTCTCTGGTGAAAAATGATAGAGCCATGTTTCATCACCTGTCACAATTCTTCCAAGAAATTCATCCCTACCATTGTCGTACTGTTCCAAAAGTTCGCTGCATACCGTTTTTCTTGTTTCTTTGTAAGCCACTGTCAACATCCTGGGAACCCACCTGGCACGAACCTTTTTTAACGCCAACACTTTCAGTACTCTGCAAACACTTCCTTTCACTATCCCTAACGTAGCGCGACAATTCGTTCACTGCGATGCGTCTGTCAGCAGTCACCAATTCGTTAACTCTCTGCACATTGTCTGGAGCGTATGCAGTACGAGACCTGTCGCTGCGAGGACAATTCTCAATATTGCCCTGGCCGCTTTCGTCTCGTAACCTGCTTGCCTACCGACTAACTGTACTGCGATCGACAGCAGCATCTCCATACACCTTTTTCAACCTCTTGTGGATGTTTCCCACTGTCTCATTTTCACAGCACAGGAATTCTATGACAGCACGTTGCTTCTGACGAATGTCAAGTGTAGCAGCCATCTTGAAGACATGCTGTGACGGCGCAACTCACGGGAACAGGTTGAAATAAGTTTGAAAACAAGGGGGAAGGATGTATCTACACACTGTAAAACTTTCACGCATGCAGAATGAAAACTGTATTTTTACAAAAATAGTGTATATTTTTTTTTTAGTACGTGCTTTGAACATAAGCTGTTTGAAAGTGATAACAAGTGTTGTCAGCGGCTACGACTCCCTGCGTTTTAGATGGATTAAGTTTCAAAATTATACTTTACGCCCACACTCTGATCTGGCAGGTAAATCTGTTATATTGCTAGAGAAGGCCGAAATGCACGCTATAAGCTCACGCAGGATGGCGTGAGGTCTGAAACAAGATACGTAATGAATGCTATAAAGAAAAGTACGTAGCTTCTGGAATACTTAACTTGAATCCATCATTTGTATACATCGTTCTTGATGAGACATGCTTCATACGATAACTATCAATTGCTATGGCGCCTTGCTAGGTCGTAGCCATTGACTTAGCTGAAGGCTATTCTAACTATCTGCTCTGCAAATGAGCGAGGCTTCGTCAGTGTGCATCGCTAGCTAAGTCGTCCGTACAACTGGGGCGAGTGCTAGTCCGTCTCTCGAGACCTGCCGTGTGGTGGCGCTCGGTCTGCGATCACTGACAGTGGCGACACGCGGGTCCGACATGTACTAATGGACCGCGGCCGATTTAAAGCTACCACCTAGCAAGTGTGGTGTCTAGCGGTGACACCACAAAATTAGCATTTACGTGATGGATGAATGACGACAGATTTGTTGGACTTGCACTTAGATATGGCTGAAGGTCATGACTGATGTGTTATATTTCAGAGGGAGACGGTGTGTGTCTGACCTTAACGTACTAGGGGCTTTTAATAAGTAATGGAACCCATTTTTCTCCCTGCCAGTTTAGTTGAAAAAAAATGCGATTTTTTTTTTGTGAGACATGGTTGGAAAATCCCTCTTTAACCCCTTTAGTTTCATGAAGTTCCGCAGCACGGTACGGAGCCCTCAAACCAGCCTCTTTCACGAAGGGGCGTTCCAAGCAGAGAACTGTATTTGAATCTCTTTTGGGGGGAAAACCAGACCACCGTACAGGCGACTGCAGAATGTCTGCGGAGACTTGGCAGCTAACAAAAGCACGGCGAGTCGTTGGGCGAGGCGTTTGTCATCATCGCGACGAGGTGGCGGAAACCAGTTCGAAAGCGAAATCAGGTGTAACGGCCGAATTCTGTCAGATATCTGTTACTGTACTGTAGCTTCACGTTAAATACATGCAAACTGTGTGTGTGTGTGTGGTGCACTGTCCTCATATTTCGATGGTCACCCTTAAGAAAAGGAGGAAGAATAGTGTTCAGAAGAAATACTTTCATTGGGGAGACAATTTCTACCAAACAATAAAACACCTGATTCGGAATAAGGAAGCTTCAGAAAAAGCAAAACTCCTTATGTATAAGAATTATTACTTCCCTATTGTCACCTATGGTGGAGAAACAGGGACAATGACAGAAAGGGACTGGAGCAGACTGTAAGCAGGGGAAATGAAATTTCTCACAGCAGTTAAGGGAGAAACAAAAATGGAGAAAGTAAGTGTTGTGTTGGCAGAAGAGCCAACACTGTGTTACTAGTAGAGGCCGAAATGCACGCGTTTTAGCTCACGCAGGCTGGCGTGAGGAGGGAAGGACTATAATGACGTGAGGTCTGGAACATGACAAGGAAAGAATTCAGAAAACGGACGTAATTAGTTTGATACTTAACTTTAATCCATTAATGATGAACGTCGCTCTTGACTGTACATGATTCACAATGTTATCTGTTCAGAATACATTCATAGTAACTGAATATGGCGCCTTGCTAGGTCGTAGCAAATGACGTAGCTGAAGGCTATGCTAAACAGTCGTCTCTGCAAATGAAAGCGTATGTAGACAGTGAACCATCGCTAGCAAAGTCGGCTGTACAACTGGGGCGAGTGCTAGGGAGTCTCTCTAGACTAGACCTGCCCTGTGGCGGCGCTCGGTCTGCAATCACTGATAGTGACGACACGCGGGTCCGACGTATACTAACGGACCGCGGCCGATTTAAAGGCTACCTCCTAGCAAATGTGGTGTCTGGCGGTGACAGCACAGTAAGGAATGTAGAGATTAGAAAGGACCTTAAACAAGTATGAGAGAAGAAACTGAAAAAAAGAGATTAAGATGGTATCGGCATGTTAAGACGATGCATGGGCAGAGACGCCCCAAAATTATGGAAGAACTAAAGATGGATGGGGAAAGACCTAGAGGGCGCCCAAGAACACGGTGGAAAATGGGAGTGAGAATAGGGGAAAGGTGAGGTGTGACCTGGCAGCAAGTGGAGGAAGAAAAGTGGTGGGAGGACTGAGCCAAATGGAGAGGACTCGTCATCACCCAGACCCTGCTGGAGCAAGATCCGGATATAGATAGATAGCATTTGGAAGAGACACCAGCCATGCCTCACTCCCAATGACGCTTTTCTCTGTTATCTCATTCCCAATCTGTACTCCTACTTTCTGTTGTGTACCTCCCAATTCCACGTACATCCACCTCCCAACTCCACGTAGATAGTGACTGCCACCTGCAATTCCTCCCACAGTAATATAATGCTGTAAACTTGCATGAAATCCGATTGTCAAGTTTTTTTAACGCACGGAACACAGGGCTGCAGTACATGGTCCCCACTTTAAGCTCCCGCCGCTGTGCGCTGCCGGAAGAAACGACCACCTGCGCCGCCGTATGGAAAGAGCGCGCTGGACAGCCCTGGGTCGTAAACTAGCGCCAGGGGTGGGGAGCGCCGGCAGCGGCAGCCAGCGATAACCGCCGCCGCCCCCGCCTCGCCGTGTTTACATCGTAAACTACGCGCGCCCGCCGCACAGCGCAACTCGCCACAGGGTAGCCTAGGTCAGGGCTGGCTGCGTCTACTGCTACCAACGCCGTGCCCCGAAACCAAGCCCCGCCGCTGCCGTAGCATTCCAAACGTCACCCAACAGTCATTCCTCCCGCTGAGGCTCGTATTACGCTATTCATCTCTGACCAAACTTTTGTTAAAACGGGCACCATGCTTCAAGTTTTAGTAAAACGACGAAAAACGCCAATTAATTGAAACCCTCAGCTGTCGACAGGTGTTGTTGACATACCTTGATGGGGACAGCTGAAAATGTGTGCCCCGCCGGCCGGAGTGGCCAAGCGGTTCTAGGCGCTACAGTCAGGAACCGCGCGACCGCTACGGTCGCAGGTTCGAATCCTGCCTCGGGCATGGATGTTGTACTTAGATTTAAGTAGTTCTAAGTCTAGGGGACAGATGACCTCAGAAGTTGGGTCCCATAGTGCTCAGAGCCATTTGAACAATTTTTTTTTTGTGTGCCCTGACTGGGACTCGACCGAGGATCTTCTGCTTACATGGCAGACGCTCTGTCCATCTGAGCCACCGAGGACTCAGAGCCGGCCGCGGTGGTCTAGCGGTTCTAGGCGCGCAGTCCGGAACCGCGCGACTGCTACGGTCGCAGGTTCGAATCCTGCCTCGGGCATGGATGTGTGTGATGTCCTTAGGTTAGTCAGGTTTAATTAGTTCTAAGTTCTAGGGGACTGATTACCACAGTAGTTAAGTCCCATAGTGCTGAGAGCCATTTGAACCATTTGAGGACTCAGATGAATAGCGTGACTGCAGCGAGTTATTCCTTGCACGCTTCCCGTGAGACCCACATTTCCAACTGTCCACAATCTACACACGTAATTTAGCTAATAGATACTT
This sequence comes from Schistocerca nitens, assembly GCF_023898315.1. Taxonomy (NCBI): domain Eukaryota; kingdom Metazoa; phylum Arthropoda; class Insecta; order Orthoptera; family Acrididae; genus Schistocerca; species Schistocerca nitens. The sequence continues at coordinate 88,209,939 of NC_064625.1, read as the reverse complement.
TCCCCATCCACTCATTACCTCGCGCCGACTTAAGTTGACGATTCCCGTAAGAGTTCGAGCAACCTCTGCGCACTCGCAGAGATGAAGGTCGATGGCCGGGCAGTCAGTTAACTATATACGAAGATAGTAACAGTTCTCTTAAGAACAGATACCATTGAGATCCCGGGTTCGAGTCCCGGTCGGGGCACACATTTTCAACTCTCCCCATCAAGGTATGTCAGCAACACCTGTCGGAAGTGAGCCGGCCGGTGAGGCCGTGCGGTTCTAGGCGCTTCAGTCTGGAACCGCGTGACCACTATGGTCGCAGGTTCGAATCCTCCCTCCGGCATGGATGTGTGTGATGTCCTTGGTTAGTTAGTTCTAGGGGACTGATGACCACAGATGTTAAGTCCCATAGTGCACAGAGCCATTTGAACCATTTTTTTTTCGGCAGCTGAGGGTTTCAATTAATTATCATTTATTCTAAAGCTGCACGGTCATCAATGGTATCTGTTCTTTCGAGAACAGTTATTATCTTCATATATAGATGATAAACGCGACTGAACCCGTGGCGCAGGGGTTGAGAAGACAGCCCACGATTTTTGACACTGTGCGATCGTACAGAACCCCAAGTACGAGGAATACTTCTCAAATATTCTCTGCAGAGCGTTCCATAACGCCGCTCGCAGGTAAATTATCAGGAGAAGTTGAACCATGAGCCCTTTCTTGTTGGAACTTAACTACCTACGGGCGTCCTCACGTCGTAACGAGTCGAGCTCTTTTGCTTTTGTTCCTGTTTTGCAGTCGACGCTGACCCACTGTCATTAACCTTCCCCTCAGTATTACGAGGAACACGAGCTTTTACAACATATTGGTGATGGCAAAAAAAAAAAAAAAAAAAAAAAAATATATATATATATATATATATATATATATATATATATATATATATATATATATATATATATATATACTCCTTTTCCTTGATGTATTACGGCTGTGGTGTCACTGCCAGACACCACACTTGCTAGGTGGTAGCTTAAATCGGCCGCGGTCCATTAGTACATGTCGGACCCGCGTGTCGCCACTGTGTGATCGCAGACCGAGCGCCACCACACGGCAGGTCTCGAGAGACGTACGAGAACTCGCCCCAGTTGTACGACGACGTTGCTAGCGACTATACGGACGAAGCCTTTGCTCTCATTTGCCGAGAGACAGTTAGAATAGCCATCAGCTAAGTTCATGTCTACGACCTAGCAAGGCGCCATTAGCCTTAGATAGCTTGTATCAAAAGAGTCTCACTTGTATCGCCACAATCTCCAGATGTCTCATCAAGAACGATGTATACAAAGGAAGGATTAAAAGTTAAGTAGTCCAGAAGTTACGTATATTCTTTATAGCATTCATTAAGTCTCCTGTTTCAGACCTCACTCCATCCTTCGTGAGTTAGCGCGTGCATCTTGGCCGCCTCTTTCAATTAGTGTGCGTAGTGTTGGCAAGTCTGCCGACACTACAACGGCCCTCTTGGATCCTACCCCCTCCACCCTTGTTAGATCTCAGCAGAACGGGACACCGTGGCCGGGCCTCTGCCCATTTTGGTCCTTCCCCACTCTGCTGCCCCCCCCCCCCCTTAGCAATGACATGAAAAAAAGTAGCCTCTTTGGCTAGTAATTAAAGCGTCCTGGGTACCGGGTTCAAACCCAACCAATGATTAAATTTTAATGGCGATCGAAGACTCCCGGTATTAGAAGTTACCCTCGTCCTGCCAACAGTCTTGTCAAAGTAGTGGACAGAGTTTTAAGACGTTCCTTGCCGTTAGGGTAGGAAACTGCCCCAAAATGGCGGAACGATCAGCAACGAGCAACTCCATTGCGGAAGGCAATAGCAGTCGCATCGTTAAAAAAAACAGGCAGCCGCAATGAGTGGCCGCGCGGTTTGAGGCGCCATGTCACGGTTTGCTCGGCGCCTCCCGCCGGAGGTTCGAGTCCTCCCTCGGGCATGGGTGTGTCTGTTGTTCTTAGCATAAGTTACATCTCCATCTACATGGATACTCTGCAAATCACATTTAAGTGCCTGGCAGAGGGTTCATCGAACCACCTTCACAATTCTCTATTATTCAAATCTCGCATAGCAAGTATAAAGAATGAACACCTATATCTTTCCATACGAGCTCTGATTTCCCTTATTTTATCGTGGTGATCGTTCCTCCCTATGTAGGTCGGTGCCAACAAAATACACTCCTGGAAATTGAAATAAGAACACCGTGAGTTCATTGTCCCAGGAAGGGGAAACTTTATTGACACATTCCTGGGGTCAGATACATCACATGATCACACTGACAGAACCACAGGCACATAGACACAGGCAACAGAGCATGCACAATGTCGGCACTAGTACAGTGTATATCCACCTTTCGCAGCAATGCAGGCTGCTATTCTCCCATGGAGACGATCGTAGAGATGCTGGATGTAGTCCTGTGGAACGGCTTGCCATGCCATTTCCACCTGGCGCCTCAGTTGGACCAGCGTTCGTGCTGGACGTGCAGACCGCGTGAGACGACGCTTCATCCAGTCCCAAACATGCTCAATGGGGGACAGATCCGGAGATCTTGCTGGCCAGGGTAGTTGACTTACACCTTCTAGAGCACGTTGGGTGGCACGGGATACATGCGGACGTGCATTGTCCTGTTGGAACAGCAAGTTCCCTTGCCGGTCTAGGAATGGTAGAACGATGGGTTCGATGACGGTTTGGATGTACCGTGCACTATTCAGTGTCCCCTCGACGATCACCAGTGGTGTACGGCCAGTGTACGAGATCGCTCCCCACACCATGATGCCGGGTGTTGGCCCTGTGTGCCTCGGTCGTATGCAGTCCTGATTGTGGCGCTCACCTGCACGGCGCCAAACACGCATACGACCATCATTGGCACCAAGGCAGAAGCGACTCTCATCGCTGAAGACGACACGTCTCCATTCGTCCCTCCATTCACGCCTGTCGCGACACCACTGGAGGCGGGCTGCACGATGTTGGGGTGTGAGCGGAAGACGGCCTAACGGTGTGCGGGACCGTAGCCCAGCTTCATGGAGACGGTTGCGAATGGTCCTCGCCGATACCCCAGGAGCAACAGTGTCCCTAATTTGCTGGGAAGTGGCGGTGCGGTCCCCTACGGCACTGCGTACGATCCTACGGTCTTGGCGTTCATCCGTGCGTCGCTGCGGTCCGGTCCCAGGTCGACGGGCACGTGCACCTTCCGCCGACCACTGGCGACAACATCGATGTACTGTGGAGACCTCACGCCCCATGTGTTGAGCAATTCGGCGGTACGTCCACCCGGCCTCCCGCATGCCCACTATACGCCCTCGCTCAAAGTCCGTCAACTGCACATACGGTTCACGTCCACGCTGTCGCGGCATGCTACCAGTGTTAAAGACTGCGATGGAGCTCCGTATGCCACGGCAAACTGGCTGACACTGACGGCGGCGGTGCACAAATACTGCGCAGCTAGCGCCATTCGACGGCCAACACCGCGGTTCCTGGTGTGTCCGCTGTGCCGTGCGTGTGATCATTGCTTGTACAGCCCTCTCTCAGTGTCCGGAGCAAGTATGGTGGGTCTGACACACCGGTGTCAATGTGTTCTTTTTTCCATTTCCAGGAGTGTGTTTTCGCATTCGGAGGAGAAAGTTGGTGATTGGAATTTCGTGAGAAGATTCCGTCGCAACGAAAAGCGCCTTTCTTTTAATGATTTCCAGCCCAAATCCTGTATCATTTCTGTGACACTCTCTCCCATATTTCGCGATAATACAAATCGTGCTGTCCTTCTTTGAACTTTTTCGATGTACTCTGTCAGTTCTACCTGGTTAGCATCCCACACCGCGCAGCAGTATTCTAAAAGACGGACAAGCGTAGTGTAGGCAGTCTCCTTAATAGGTCTGTTACATTTTCTAAGTGCCCTGTCAATAAAATGCAGTCTTTGGTTAGCCTTCTGCACAACATTTTCTATGTGTTCCTTCCAATTTAAGTTGTTCGTGATAGTAATACCTAGCTATTTAGTTGAATTTACGGCTTTTAGATTGCACTGATTTACCGTTAACCGAAGTTTGACGAGTTCCTTTTAGCACTCATGTGGAAGACCTCACACTTTTCGTTATTTAGGGTCAACTGCCAGTTTTTGCACCATTCGGATCTCTTTTCTAATACGTTTTGCAGTTTGTTTTGATCTTCTGATGAGTTTACTAGTCGATAAACGACAGCGTCATCTGCAAACAACCGAAGACGGCTGCTCAGATTGTCTCCCAAATCGTTTATATAGATAAGGAACAGCATAGGGCCTATAACACTACCTTGGGACACGCCAGAAATCACATCTGCTTCATTCGATGACTTTCCTTCAATTACTACGAACTGTAACCTCTCTGACAGGAAATCACAAATCCACACAATTGAGACGATATTCCATGAGCACGCAATTTCACTACGAGCCGCTTGTATAGTACAGTGTCATGATGATTTCACTATTGGCAGAAGACTCCGAATTACTGCCCCACTTCGATCTCTGTTTAAGTAGTTTGTAAATCTAGGGACCGATGACCTCAGCAGTTCGGTCCCTTAGGAATCCACACACATTTGAACATTTAAAAAACAGGCAAAGTATGTTCACAGGACTTGTGGCCTGTAATTGAAAACGATGATGATCTCACCGTTGACAGAAGATTCCGAATTACTGCCCCAATTAGATCTCTGGCAGAGGCTGACAAGGGGGTGGTGACAATGAGAAAGAGATTGAATAACGAACGAAATGGGCGTGGAATATCAGAAGTTTTAACGCCATAGAAAAGCTAAAATTTAGCAGGAACTCTCATCAAGTTTCTGGTGCCCTGTTGTGTCCAAATAAACGTACTAAGTCGGCACATTCTTCTCCCAGAACTCCTCTTTAGTTCAGATAATCATCCTCTTCACCATTGTGTTGTAGTGATATCTACTTTCCTACCTTTTAGAGCTTAACCATTTCTGGTAACTAGTCTTTTCTCCATTCCTTACTCTTAAGATCTGTGTCATCCGCTCATCAGCCGTCCCTCTTCCTCCGTCTCTTCCAAGAGCCTACAGGAGCTGGAATGATTACCATTTCTGGTGGATGACACATTTTAGTGACCTTACAGAGGAAGAGAGGAATGAAGAGGAGATTTATCTTGTGGAAGTAGTGCTTGTCAATCAAGTTTATCAGGCCCTTCAAAAATAAAAAAAAACAATAAAAATGGAAAGGCAGCAGATTCTGGTGGTACATTAACGGAATTATTGAAGTTCGAAGGACCTGAAGTGGTAGCAGCTCTAGTAGCTATTTTTAATGAAGTGTTTCGAGGAGATGAAGTACCTCAAGGACCGAAGACGTCACTCTGTATCGTCATATATAACAAAAGAAGCAGAAGAGATGCGACTAATTACAGGGTAATAAGTGTAAAGGCTTTAGTGAGTAGGCTGTTCAGTAGTACGGGGTGTTCAAAAAGTTTCTCCGCAGTGGCGTATGCCGCACTGAATATACCGAAATGAAACTCAGTGAAATACAAGTTATTAATTTATTGATTCTTCATTTTTACTTACAAATTTTCACATTAAATGTTGATAGTGTCCCCCCTGTTGTTAATACACAACTCAGTTCGTCTAATCATGTTTCCAAACACAAGCTGTAACATTTCTTCTGTAACAGAAGCAGTGATAGTGGATATTGCAGTTTTCAGTTCATCGATGGATTTTGGACGGTTTTTATAGACAGTTGCTTTCGCTGCACCCCAGAAGTAAAAGTTAGGTGGTGTTAGGTCAGGCGATAGTGGAGGCCAAATTCCCTGTGTAATTATGCGAACACCAAAAACATCAGCAAGCAGTGACACTGAAACTCGAGCTGTGTGCGCGGTTGCACCATCTTGTTGAAAATAACCGTTCAGTGTTTCACTTAACACAAGTTCTCCTATGAATGGGTACAGAATATCACTGCAGTATTGTTGTGCGTTTATTGTTTCGTTGAAAAATATGGGACCCACAATCCAACGTCTAAAAATTGCAATCCAAACTTCTATTTTCACAGAATGAAGTGGTTCCTCGTGAATACACAATGCATTTGCAGTACTCCACATACGAGAATTTTGCGAGTTCATGTACTCGGGTAAATGAAACCACGCCTCATCAGTGCAAAACGTTTCGCCGGCCGTGGTGGCCGAGCGGTTCTAGGCACGTCAGTCCGGAACCGCGCGACTGTTACGGTCGCAGGTTCGAATCCTGCCTCGGGCATGGACGTGCGTGACGTCCTTAGGTTAGTTAGGTTTAAGTAGTTCTAAGTTCTAGGGGACTGATGACCTCAGATGTTAAATCCCATAGTGCTCAGAGCCATTTGAAAAACGTTTTTGAGAATATCCCTCCCATTTTGTTGAACGAAATTTTTGAACCATTGACAATAATGCAGCCTCTCCCCGTGATCAGTATTTTTCAGTTCTTGCACAACTGTCACTTTATATGGGAAAAGTTCTAATTTATTCCTTACGGCTGTGTGGGCCGTTCCGACACTAACATCGATTTCCTGGGCGAGTTTTCTTACTGTCTTGTTGGGACTCATCGACATTTTATCGGAAATATCGAATAGTTTATCGTCAGACAAAACGCTAGAACTACCTCTTCTCGGTGCATCTGTCACTGAACCCGTACTTCGAAATTTGTTAATCAAATTGCGCACAGTATCGCGATGTGAGATTGTTGTCTCCGGGAAAACTGAATTAAATGTTTGATGAAGAGAAACTGTGTATTTACCTCCAGCTTTGAACACTTCTTCGATTAAAAACGTATGTTCTTCAATGTCAACATTTTAACAGTGACAAAAACGAACAAACGAACTAAACGTAAACGTCCACGTCAACACGTGACGACACACACCAACGATACTACTGACGCTGGCTGAGATAAACGAAACAGTGGAATGTTGGGAGAGTCCACTTGAGGGGAAGTAACCCAGGCACGCGTACAATCACACGGCACGCGCGGCTAAAAATCATAATGCACTGCGGAGAGACATTTTGAACACCCCATAAAATAAGGAACAGACTGCGAAAAGTTGTGTAGATTGTCGTATCGCAGGAACAGTCGGGTTTTACTGTTGGGCCAAACTGTGTTGACAACATATTTTGTGTACGAAAGATGTGTCAAAAATCAAGTCCCCATTTGGTGTTTGTTGATCTAGAAAAGGCCTACGATTCTTTGCCAAGGAGTTTACTATGGACAACACTGGAAAAGACTGGACCGGGTAGTGCTTCAATAGAGTTGCTGAAAAGGACGTACCACCAATATGAGGCAGTTGTAACGGTTGGTTTCCATATATCGGAAAGTTTGAAACAAGTAAAGGATTAAGACAAGGATGTTATATGTCATAAATAATGTTAAAGTTACATTTGTTCTCGGTTACTGGAATAGACAGTGCAGAAGTTTGGGTCTGACAATACAGTATCAAAGTTTACATTTATTACTGTTAGCCGACGATCAAGCACTTGTGATTATGGATAAGGATGGTACCATGTATGAACAAATGATTCAAATGGCTTTAAGCACGATGGGACTTGACATCTGAGGTCATCAGTCCCCTAGACTTAGAACTACTTAAAACTAACTAACCTAAGGACATCACAAATATCCATGCCCGAGGCAGGATTTGAACCGGCGACCGTAGCAGCAGGACGGTTCCGGACTGAAGCGCCTAGAACCACTCGGCCACAGTGGCCAGCGTACCATGTATGAAATAAGGAAGTTAATTAATACTTATAAACCATTGATAATAACAGTCTATATGCATAAAACATAATATCTTGTTACTGGAAGTGGGCAACATGATTATTTGGATCTTGAGTTTGACCAGGTAAGAAATATGGAAGTATTGAAGCGCCTGAGTTCACTAATCGATAAAAGTCGACAGTGTGACCTGGAAATTTCCCACGGGATAAGCCAGGCGAGGGTTGCTGTTGAAACACGTACGTATTCATTGCCGGCGATGGCGAGGCATGACAGAATCTCTGACCAGAGAGTTATTTATCGTTGCTAGTCTGCGCTTGACCGCGCGAGAGTTCAGTTGCGTGTAGCGAGTCGGCAGAGACAGTTGGAGAGTAGTAGCAGTCTGGTACAGTAGTGTGTGTGGAGTCGGCAGAGCCAGTAGTGAGTTGCGAGTTGCACTCTGTCGGTAGTAGTTGTAGCGAATGGACGGTTGTAATGAGCGGGCGCCGGCGACGTGCTCTCCTTCCATCTCTGGTCACGATTCAGGACGAGGTATGTTGTTTTCGAAGGTAATGAAGCAGCATTGCGCTCAGCTAATGACATATGTTAATTGTAATTAATTTGTTCAAGAATTGCCCCAATAATAATTTTCTTATAAAGTAACTGTTTTAAACAAAAAGATTCATTTCAAGTCAAGTAATACTTCCTATGCATTCCCTCTAAGAATTAAAATTGAACATGGGCCAGCATTGCACGGTGCTGTGCCGAAAAATAAGAGCAGATATAGATGCAGTTTACTGATGTAAGAATTTTGGTTTTTTTGTGTTCGGGTTTAATTATTGCACAGGGCCGAAGGTCAGCGCCGCTGCCCTTATAAAATTTGTCAGGTTTAATTATTTGTGTTCAGATGTTACACATACTGTATGCTTCATTATTTAATTAACATTATTGTGGGTTTAATGAGCAATCATCATCCCGTAATTTTGTGGGAATTTTACATTTGGGCCATTATTATTGTTTAATTTTGCAAGGAGGTTACGCCTGGCTCATTTTTAATTATTCAGTTTTGTGTGAAGACAACATTTCACTATTATTGAGTTTCATATTCTTGCTGGGAGGTTACAATTTCACTATTATTGACTTACAAAATTTCTGCGGGGAGCTTACACTGTTAGAAGTTTAAATGGTATCTTTTGGAGACGGTAGATATTGAGACGAACAAAGACAGTATTGCCATGTCCTGTGGTTGAAGCTTTGCTACATACGGCTCAGAGTGCTGAACACTGAATATGAGGCAAACAGGCAAAATTGAGGCTGTCGAAATTGGGTGTTATGGCGGAGCATGAGAGTAACCAGCTTGGATCGATTGAAGAATGAATACGTGAGAATGAACATGGATGCTGCGGAACAAGTCGCAGATAAGATTGATGCTCGACCACTAAGGTGGTATTGGGTATGTCAGATATATGGAGGACCATTGATGGTCTTGGTGCCATGAAAACCGATAATAATAAAAAAATTACATCACATTTGTCATTATTTAGTTTCCTAAGGGCTATGGGAGGTACCAAACAGTACACTACAGGACAGTTTATTTGCGATTCTCTTCTGCTGTACAAACGTTTGACCAATAATGTCGTTTCGTTTTAATAACAAAAAATTATCAGTAAACACGTAAAACCTGACCTTTTGTAGAAAGATGCCGTATATCTACACAACAAAGCACAGTTCCTTTCGCTACACTTTGAGCCAAATCAGTGAATGTGGAACATAGGGAACCTATATGGAATTTAATACCGACATTATTTAACGTACCGGTACCGAATAAGCCACCGGAACATTATTTTAAGGAAAAACCACACAAACCTGATCTTAAATGGTGAAAAGCAATAAAACTGTTTCCCGACAAAGAAGAAACCAATTGCAAGATTGTTGCGAAATCCGAGGCACAAACGCCAAGAACCTTCAACACATTCTCCTTTGATGGTTCAAATGGCTCTGAGCACTATGGGCCTTAACATCTGAGGTCATCAGTCCCCTGGAACTTAGAACTACTTAAACCTAACTAAGCTAAGGACACCACACACAACCATGACCGAAGTAGGATTTGAACCTGCGACCGTAGCAGTCGCGCGGTTCCAGACTGAAGCGCCTAGAACCGCTAACTAACAGTTTGCGCGTAGAGAGTGAGAGAATATGAAAATCTCGCTGAGGTATATGAAGGCCCGACAAAACATTGTGGGTTGCCTAAAACGACATCGGTAGGCGTAATCACCCTGGATATCGTAATATAAATTTCGCAAGTTGCTTGACAGTGCATGATGGGGCCAACATCGCACCAACGTTAATGGTTTTGAGTCGCACATTATTCGCCTATTGAGCGACGTAAACGTGACGATCTATACGTGTTTCAACACGCCATAATCTCTTTATCTTCTTCTCATGGTACCTACGCTAGATACCCGATCTTAGCGGGATACTAGTCACATTGTCTGCCTTGAATACGAGGTGTGGCTAGAAAAAAAATCGGACTAGTACTGGTGAAACAATAAAACGAATGCAATAAGGCTGAAAGTCGCGTGGCCCGTCACGTGACTCTCGCTCCGCCTACTGCTCGAGTTTCATCTGCCTCCTGCACTCAGTCTGCCCGTGGCTTCTGTTTTAAGTAGTTGACGTTTTGTCTGTGCGTCGGAAAATGTTGAGTGTACAGAAAGAACAGCGTGTTAACATCAAATTTAGTTTCAAACTAGGAAAATCTGCAAGTGAAACGTTTGTAATGTTACAACAAGTGTACGGCGATGATTGTTTATCGCGAACACAAGTGTTTGAGTGGTTTAAACGATTTAAAGGTGGCCGCGAAGACACCAGTGATGACACTCGCACTGGCAGACCATTGTCAGCAAAAACTGATGCAAACATTGAAAAAATCGGTAAACTTGTTCGACACTTTCCTTGTCAACTCCTGTTTACTCAGACACTGCTCTGATTGTTAAACGGCGATCTTGTCGAACAAGTGAACTGGAAACGTGAAGGGACACGTACAGCACAAAAGCGTTCTGGCCGACTTCGTCTGTTGACTGACAGAGACCGCCGACAGTTGACGAGGGTCGTAATGTGTAACATGCAGACATCTACCCAGACCATCACACAGGAATTCCAAACTGCATCAGGATCCACTGCAAGTACTATGACAGTTATCCAGGAGGTAAAAGTACTTGGATTTCATGGTCGAGCGGCTGCTCATAAGGCACACATCACGCCGGTAAGTGCCAAATGACGCCTTGCTTCGTGTGAGGAGAATAAACATTGGACGATAGAACAGTGGAAAAACGTTGTGTGGAGTGACGAATCACGGTACACAATCTGGCGATCCGATGGCAGTGTGTGGGTATGGCGAATGCCCGGTGAACGTCATCTGCCAGCGTGTGTAGTGCCAACAGTAAACTTCGGAGGCGGTAGTGTTATGGTGTGGTCGTGTTTTTCATGGCCGAGGCTTGCACCCCTTGTTGTTTTGCGTGGCACTATCACAGCACAGGCCTACGTTGATGTTTTAAGCACCTTCTTGCTTCCTACTGTTGAAGAGCAATTCAGAGTTGGTGATTGCATCTTTCAACACGATCATAATGTTCATAATGCACGGCCTGTGGCAGAGTGGGTACAAGACAATAACATCCCTGTAATGGACTGGTATGTTTTGGAACGCCGATTTCGTGCCCGGCGTTACCGACCGACATTGATACGTCTCCTCAGTGCAGCACTCCGTGAGGAATGGGCTGCTATTCCCCGAGAAACATCCCAGCACCTGATGGAACGTATGCCTGCGAGAGTGGAAGCTGTCATCAGGGCTAAGGGTGGGCCAACACCACATTGATTTCCAGCATTACTGATGGAGGGCGCCCCGAACTTGTAAGTAATTTTGAGCCAGGTGTCCGAATACTATCGGTCACATAGTGTATGTCAGTACGGAACCGATCTAACCTGGAAGAAAAAAAAATTAGGCCCAATTTTGGCCATGACGTGCAAATCTGGCTGTACATGCAAGAAGGACGTGTAGAAGTGTTTTCATATATAATGGGACGTGAGCAGAAAGGGTCAAACAGGCGAGAAGGGCGTAATATTGATTTTATTATCTACCGCCGCTTACAAAACTAATCAATATGAGCACCGGAGACGTAGACGAGATGCTGCATCCGTACAACGACGTGATCAAGAGTCGCCCACATCCGTTCCAGAGGAATATCAGCCTTCATATCAAGTAAAGACCGAATGTGTCCTTAGTAAACGATTTCTCTTAGATATTCCCAGAGTCAGAAGTCATTTGAATTGCGACTGAATGATCTTGCAAGCCATGCGTCTCGAAAACTCTGAAGATAACACGTTCCTTGAGGTTGCACTAAGCAGATATGGGGTGTTGCCCTGTCCTGCACGAAAACAGTGGTTTCTACACGGTTGCTCTCTTCAAAAGCAGGTATCACACGCTGTACAAGTAGCACTAGATAACGTGAAGACGTCACGGTACGCCTGACAGGCGTTCTGGGTGTATTCTCTTCAAATGAGAACGGAGCGAGAAAAAGTTGCTTGTCAATCCACACCACACAGTCACATACGGCGACTGCAGCAGCTCTTCATGCATAACACGCTGTTTAACAGTACCCAAAATTAATATTCACTGCACCCTGTAGTGTAAAATGTGCCCCCATACTTCAAAATTTGCCTTTTCACTCCGTAGCAAATCTCCCGGCCACCTGTCATCATCTTCGAACCTTATCAGAACGTTGCTGTCGATCTTGGAGTTTCACTCGCCATGCAGTCTGGATCTTGTACGGGTACCAGCGTCAAGGAGACGGCGAATCTTTCCGTAGTGTTGACCATGGGATGGACAATTCTCGTGACAGTACACAAACCGCCGGCCGGAGTGGCCGAGCGGTTCTAGGCGCTACAGTCTGGAACCGCGCGACCGCTACGGTCGCAGGTTCGAATCCTGCCTCGGGCCTGGATGTGTGTGATGCCCTTAGGTTAGTTAGATTTAAGTAGTTCTAAGTTCTAGGGGACTGATGACATCAGAAGTCTCATAGTGCTCAGAACCATTTGAACCATTTTTTTTTTTTTAGTACGCGAACCCTAGTAATACCTGGGACACGTTCTGCATGGTCATTCTCACCAGCATAGGACGCCTTCCTGTTCCAAGTGGCACACCAAGCTGACCCTTGTTTTCCAGTTTCGTTATCATCTTCTTTAAACTCTCCTCAGATCTTCCAGTCGGCGGTACTCTCTCTACGCACCTATGGGTAGGATAAGCCGACCGGTTACGCCTGAACCGACATTTCTATACGTCTTTCTTGCATGTACAGCCAGATTTGCACTTGGTGGCCAATATATGACCGAATTTTTTTTCTTCCTGGTTAAATCGGTTCCGTACTAACATACACTATGTGAACGATAGTATTCGGTCAACTGGCTGAAATGACTTACAAGTTCGTGGCGCCTCCATCGGTAATGCTGGAATTCAATGTGGTGTTGGCCCGCCGACCGCGGTAGCCGTGCGGTTCTAGGCGCTCCAGGCCGGAGCCGCGCTGCTGCTACGGTCGCAGGTTCGAATCCTGCCTCGGGCATGGGTGTGTGTGATGTCCTTAGGTTTAAGTAGTTCTAAGTTCTAGGGGACTGATGACCACAGCAGTTGAGTCCCATAGTGCTCAGAGCCATTTGAACCATTTTTTGTTGGCCCACCCTTAGCTTTGTTGACACCTTCCACTCTCGCAGGCATACGTTCAATCAGGTGTTGGAAATTTTCTGGGGGAACGGCAGCCCATTCTTATCCCAGTCCATTACAGGGATATTGTTGTCGTGTAACCACTCCGCCACAGGCCGTGCATTATGAACAGGTGCCCGATCGTGTTGAAAGATGCAGTCGCCATCCATTCATTGCTCTTCAACAGTGGGAAGCAAGAAGGTGCTTAAAACATCAATGTAGGCCTGCGATGTAATAGTGCCACGCAAAACTTCATGAGGTGCAAGCCCCCTCCATGAAAAACACGACCACACCATAACACTACCGCCTCCGATATTTCTTGGTATTTATTTGATGTCGGTTATAACAGGTGGTTTCTACTAATAACCGAGCAAAAAACCCGAAATATCAGTCTGCCATAGGAGCAGTGCTGAAAATTTTCCTTAAAAAAAAATTTTTAGAGAAGGAAAAATTTTATTCGTAAATTTGGAAAGGTTTTAAATATTACGGTTATTATGGAATATTGGAAAACCGAATAGTACTAGTTTAAAAAGAATGCCAACAGAAACGAGCAAAAAACATGGGATTAGAATTGGTACAGTATTGTTGAGATGATAATGTACGTGTTTTCATGTAACGTGGCTTAGGGACGAGTGTACATGCAGTGTGGAAGACCTGTCCCCATCTGGTCTAAACGGTAGTGTCTCGCCATCGTCGCCGGAGACACGTACGTTTTACTGCGAATGGCACCATCCATAGTCTGAAAATACTTTTACGAAGCAGCAATGAAGCAAAATGATTCATTTGTTTTAAAAGATTAAAGATCTGTCTCCCATTTCTATGGAATAATAAAAGAGGAAGGTAGTTACGCTAAACAATACATAAAAAAACGGCTCTTAGCACTATTGGACTTCACATCTGAGGTCATCAGTCACCTAGAACTTGGAACTACCTAAACCTAACTAACCTAAGGACATCACATACAACCATGCCCGAAGCAGGATTCGATCCTCCGTCCGTAGGAGCAACTCGGTTCCGGACTGAAGCGCCTAGAGCTGCTCGGCCACAGCGGCCGGCAATAAATTAAAAAGTTAACAACAAATCATTCACAGTATACAACAGAATTGAAAGTTGCTGATGTGGTGCCTGTGACTACATAATCCGCCTGTATTTGCTTGTATAAATTAATACATAAAATAAGAGTTCTTCTGCCTCAGTCCTGACCCCTCAGCACTGACTATTCGTAATGCTGAAGCAGTGGCATGATCCCATACTACTACAAGATTTTTGAGCAGAGTTTCAAAAAACTTAGAATCAGTAGGCGAATACTGGTGATTTCTTGTCTTGTTCAACCACTTACCACTTTTCGAGAAAAGCAGCGAACGGTGTTCGCACTGAGTTTACTTTTATCTGCCTATTACATTTAATATGTTGATTCTACTTACCCTGAAAGCGAGTGAGTCTAAATTTTTCAGTGCTAGTTCGATTAACAAGAAATAATAGGCATAAAAATATCGAAAATCGGTTATGTCAGAAACCGATTATTTTGAGCGGCTTCAACAGTCAGGTTAAACTGGCCTAAAAACAAAGAAAAGGAAAAAGGCGATATAACCGGAAAAAGGTTGTTTCAGCGATAACTGCCATCTTTTAATGCAGCACTGTAGTTGGCGCTATTCAGATAACACGGTTCCACTAACAGGAAACGGTCTCTCTTCTCTATAACCACACTGTTGACTCACGTTATGGCTTGTGACAGCAGGGGTGTCATATCACTATAGAAAGTGTGTACAACGCCAGATTTGCACCTGGTGGCCAAAATTGGAACTAACTGTTATTCTAGCGTAGGTCGTTCCCGCATTAACGCATTAGGATTTTCGCTTCCATACGACAGTTGCAGTCGACACTGGATTTCCACGACTAGCTGCACTTCAATTACAGCCACTCGGTACGTCTGCTAAACGCGCGTCCCTCGGCCGACAGGGTGACTGACTCGTCACGTTCCGCTCTCTTCCATTCAGCGTAGCCGCCCCCGCATCAGCGAGCTCCCTGCTCTGGTTGCGGAGCCTCTGACCTGGGTCACGGCGGTGCTTTACGATGTAAACACGAGCCTATCTGCGCGGCACGGCCAGTAACTCACGGCGGCGGCGGCGGCGCGCACTGTAGTTTACGACCCAGGGGTGTCCAGTCACGGGGCCAGGCGCCAAATGTGGCCCTCCGGGGCAAACACGGTAACAGGCCCGCTAAGTGCGGACGGCGACACTGAAGCGGAATAACGAGGGAGGTTGGCCTGAGAGGGTGTGTAAGTCGCCAGAGCTAAATTTTACAGGCGAAGCGAAAAACGTTGGCGCTGTAAAGGAATCATATAATTTTTTTTTATTAATATATGCACACTAGTTCAACCACCAAAGATTAAAGCGTAAAGCATTTGCTGAACAAAAGAAGCTTTACGCACTTCGTTTATTAGGAGTAAGTTATCCTTTCGCTGTTATCCTGTCCTAGTGTTAAGGGGCTCCGGAACGCCCTATACTTGCAATGTTAAAATAACGCTTATAAATTACATCTTTCCTCACAAAGTATTTGAGGTAGGAAGTTGAACTTTTTACAGATTATTTATTGGAATATGGGCTACAACTTAACATAGGGATTTTACAAAATTTTAGTTCAGTTATTAAAGATGATTTTTTTCAATTGTAATTAAAATTCACAACATTTTTTTTGCAATTTTTTACTTATATATTTAAAAATATACAGTTTTTTGGAAAAAGGCTGTGTTAAATTATGCAGAAGGTACTGTGTAACATTTACTGAAAGTTTGAAACAAATATGTTTGGAAGATCCTTAGAAAACATGTAATTAGTATGAGAAAATAAAAGTTTTGGGAATCGAGCGACAAACATTGGATTAACTTTTTAGTGCATTCCAGGTCCATAGGATGGATTATCTTCATCCTCTGCAAACTCCTCCTCCAGCTTCCTCTTGTTCCTCCTCCTGTTTACTCTTGCTTGTATTTCTAGACTCTTTACAGCCCTGTCTGCAGCCCGAAGGCGTTCCTTGTCTAAAGCAAGCATCGCTCGTACCATGTTGGAACCTATCTTCATTCCCATATTTCTAAATACCTTGCACCTTACAATGTTGCCATCACTGAAAGTCGCAACAGCATCATACACACCAAAGTGAAGTGTTTCTATTCCAACAAATAAAGTCTTGGGGATTCTCGACCATATAACACTATTTACACTTTCATTGGGGTTTTGAGTTTTTCCGTGAATACACTTTTTCAACAGTTCAGGTGCTGCTAAGTCTCAGAAAATAGGTTTTATCACCTCCATTATTGCATGAGGCAGACTATGCTTATGAGTGTACACTTCACCAGTTAGCAACTGTCTTCTTCTTTGGGACACAAGCTATGTTGGGGATTTTCATCGTCTTTATTGTTTACAGTAATAACACATACCTTTGGCTTTCCAACATCTCTCCTTTTCTTAAAAGCCTTCAGAGGATTTCTAATAACTTTACTTTTACTCATTATTATACTTCAACAAAAAAGAGACTCAAGAAACAGAATTAATTACGAATATTTTCGAGATAACGACAGAGTAAATAAACATGAAACAATCGACAATCACACCAGCGATATATATGGAACCATCATAGGTTAGCCACAACACATACTTTATCTCACATCACTAAAATGTACCTGATGAACACGGACGTTAATAATAACACCATCTGACAGCAGTTTAACAGCGCCACAGTGGGTCACGCCCACGTAGAACACATTTAAAAAAAAATTTAAAAATAGTTGTAGTCTTCGGAATTGAATAAATTATATATCTATTAAAAGGTAATAGTCTGCAGATTCAGAAAACGCAAAAAAGTAAAAATTGAACTTTTCATGATTTTGAGCCATTCCGGAGCCCCTTAAGACGTTTGTGCCTTTCTGGCTAAATGGCTCTGAGCACTATGGGACTTCACATCTACGGTCATCAGTCCCCGAGAACTTAGAACTACTTAAACCTAACTAACCTAAGGACATCACACAACACCCAGTCATCACGAGGCAGAGAAAATCCCTGACCCCGCCGGGAATCGAACCCGGGAACCCGGGCGCGGGAAGCGAGAACGCCACCGCACGACCACGAGCTGCGGACGTTGTACCTTTCTGACTGATAAAATTGGGTTAAATAATTAAAGTAATTTTGAAGCAGCGCGATTTCGTCTT
This sequence comes from Schistocerca nitens, assembly GCF_023898315.1. Lineage (NCBI taxonomy): Eukaryota > Metazoa > Arthropoda > Insecta > Orthoptera > Acrididae > Schistocerca > Schistocerca nitens. The sequence continues at coordinate 88,192,270 of NC_064625.1, read as the reverse complement.
TTGAGATACCATGGTTCCCAGCTCCTGAAATTCTGGAAAATTATTACTATTATTTTAATTTTATGCAGAGAATTTAGATGGAGGCGACGGTCTTGACGGCGACGCTGCTCAACAATAGAGGTACGTGAATGTGTTCATCTTTTTCCTTTCGTGGCAGCTACCGTCAATTTCAGTATATTTGCCTCGTCATTCAGAACCTGCTATCTTTCTTTTCATTTAATTTCCAAGTCCACGCATTTACGTTCTAAGATGAATAAATGCATTTAACTGTAATTATTTTGCCGGCCGCGGTGGCCAAGCGGTTCTAGGCGCTTCAGTTCGGAACCACGCGACTGCTACGGTCACAGGTTCGAATCCTACCTCGGGCATGGATGTCTGTGCTGTCATTAGGTTAGTTAGGTTTAAGTAGTTCTAAGTTCTAGGGGACTGATGACCTCAGATGTTAAATCCCATAGAGCTCAGAGCCATTTGAACCATTTTTGTAATTATTTTTATCCACGCCACGGGGAATCATTGCACTCAAACTGAACGTGCCTCCATCCCGTTCGTATGTTCGCATACGTTTGAGTGTGTAGAAGCGTAACTATATGTAAGACTCATTTCCTACACAGTATTAACGCTTTTTTTTTTTTGACCACTCATTCGCGAATTTATGTGCCCTCTTATTTGATGTAGTCAGTCGGCCGTATTCTTTAATAACATTATTTGTAATATTCAGTGGCTTGTGTTTCACAATTGATCTTTGCCTGTGTCGCAACAGCGCTTCACGCGAAATATTTATTACGCGACATCCACAATAACTTTTATTTCAAAATTTCGACTACCGGCTGAATAAAGATTTTACTAACAATAACAATAACGAAACATAATAATATAAGAGGACGCGTTAAAGAGTGTCGAAAATTACTTTCAGTCGTACAGACGGCTTGGAAAAACAGACAAAGCTCATGTGAAACGAATACAGGTGCCACAAACACATGAAACTGAATGCTCATTTTTGGTTCGGATAACAGAAATGCAAGGTTCACCATGTCGGTATTTAAATCTGAGAATTGCTTAGTTCATTGGTGTCATGAATGTCGACTTTCTTATCTCGAGAAAGGGAAATTAAATCGACGTCCTACTCAGAGTATGTCAGTTACGAGCAATGCGATTGAAAGATGGTTCCTCGAAGGTTTTGATACATGACGTCACCACCTTCCCGTTTGTTTAAAATAGTCGTAACACCAACACTGAAAACGGCAAAAATCTAGATTTTACAAGGGAGCGACAAATATTAGTGGCCATGTTAAAAATGTTTTCTATTGTACAAACTGATTGCAAAACAAACCAAACTATTGTGAAACAAATTCAGGTTCAACACCGATAACACTTTTTAAGCAAACACATGGAACTGAATGCACGTTTTTGCATAACTGAAATGCACGTTTCATCCTGTTATTATTTAAATTTTGACTTAAGAGTGGTTTAGATCGTTTGTAACAAGGAAATGAGGCTCTGGCTTTTTCTTCTTTCACTACCCATACACGTTTCAAGAAGTTTCTCCAAATGACTCTGAGCACTATGGGACTTAGCATCTGAGGTCATCAGCCCCCTAGAACTTAGAACTAGTTAAACCTAACTAACCTAAGGACATCGCACACATCCATGCCCAAGGCAGGATTCGAACCTGCAACCGTAGCGGACGTGCGGTTCCAGACTGAAGCGCCTAGAACCGCTCGGCCACGACGGCCGGCAAGAGAAGTTTCTCAATCTACTGTGAGTTTTATTTATTATCTTTAGAACTAGATACAAAGTAACCGTTTTACTTCGGAACATACACTCCTGGAAATTGAAATAAGAACACCGTGAATTCATTGTACCAGGAAGGGGAAACTTTATTGACACATTCCTGGGGTCAGATACATCACATGATCACACTGACAGAACCACAGGCACATAGACACAGGCAACAGAGCATGCACAATGTCGGCACTAGTACAGTGTATATCCACCTTTCGCAGCAATGCAGGCTGCTATTCTCCCATGGAGACGATCGTAGAGATGCTGGATATAGTCCTGTGGAACGGCTTGCCATGCCATTTCCACCTGGCGCCTCAGTTGGACCAGCGTTCGTGCCGGACGTGCAGACCGCGTGAGACGACGCTTCATCCAGTCCCAAACATGCTCAATGGGGGACAGATCCGGAGATCTTGCTGGCCAGGGTAGTTGACTTACACCTTCTAGAGCACGTTAGGTGGCACGGGATACATGCGGACGTGCATTGTCCTGTTGGAACAGCAAGTTCCCTTGCCGGTCTAGGAATGGTAGAACGATGGGTTCGATGACGGTTTGGATGTACCGTGCACTATTCAGTGTCCCCTCGAGGATCACCAGTGGTGTACGGCCAGTGTAGGAGATCGCTCCCCACACCATGATACCGGGTGTTGGCCCTGTGTGCCTCGGTCGTATGCAGTCCTGATTGTGGCGCTCACCTGCACGGCGCCAAACACGCATACGACCATCATTGGCATCAAGGCAGAAGCGACTCTCATCGCTGAAGACGACACGCCTCCATTCGTCCCTCCATTCACGCCTGTCGCGACACCACGGGAGGCGGGCTGCACGATGTTGGGGCGTGAGCGGAAGACGGCCTAACGGTGTGCGGGACCGTAGCCCAGCTTCATGGAGACGGTTGCGAATGGTCCTCGCCGATACCCCAGGAGCAACAGTGTCCCTAATTTGCTGGGAAGTGGCGGTGCGGTCCCCTACGGCACTGCGTAGGATCCTACGGTCTTGGCGTGCATCCGTGCGTCGCTGCGGTCCGGTCCCAGGTCGACGGGCACGTGCACCTTCCGCCGACCACTGGCGACAACATCGATGTACTGTGGAGACCTCAAGCCCCACGTGTTGAGCAATTCGGCGGTACGTCCACCCGGCCTCCCGCATGCCCACTATACGCCCTCGCTCAAAGTCCATCAACTGCACATACGGTTCACGTCCACGCTGTCGCGGCATGCTACCAGTGTTAAAGACTGCGATGGAGCTCCGTATGCCACGGCAAACTGGCTGACACTGACGGCGGCGGTGCACAAATGCTGCGCAGCTAGCGCCATTCGACGGCCAACACCACGGTTCCTGGTGTGTCCGCTGTGCCGTGCGTGTGATCATTGCTTGTACAGCCCTCTCGCAGTGTCCGGAGCAAGTATGGTGGGTCTGACACACCGGTGTCAATGTGTTCTTTTTTCCATTTCCAGGAGTGTATTTCCCGCAGTTGTGGACGATACGTCAGGAAGTAGTTTTATACACTGTCCACGGCTTAAAGCTCGGAATTTTAAAAGAATAAAAAAAGATGAGTCTTTGTGTTAAGATATTTACCAGTTTCTGAGATTATAGGCAATAAATGAAGGTAATTAATGATTAAATCAACATCATGTTAGCCGCCGCGCGTGATTTGCCGAGCGGTTTAAGGCGCCGCAGTCATGGACTGTGCGGCTGGTCCCGGCGGAGGTTCGAGTCCTCCCTCGGGCATGGGTGTGTGTGTTTGTCCTTAGGATAATTTAGGTTAAGTAGTTTGTAAGCTTAGGGACTGATGACATTAGCAGTTAAGTCCCATATGATTTCACACACATTTGAACTTTTTTTTTTGAGATTATAGCACTTACACTACGATAAGTATTGATAGCAATATTAACGTGGAAAAGAAAAATATACATTGTCATTACTTACTGGTGTTCAGAAATGCCGCACAGAGCGGCCGCGTGGTTTAAAGCGCCATGTCACGGATTTCGCGGCCTCTGCCGCCGGAGGTTCGAGTCCTCCCTCGGGCATGGGTGTGTCTGCTGTTCTTAGCGTAAGTTAGTTTATGTAGTGTGTAAGTCTAGGGACCGATGACCTCAGCAGTTTGGTCCCTTAGGAATGAAAAGAAGAAAAGAAAGAAAAGATGTTCACAAATCTGTTTGGTGTTTGCTGCACAGCTATAGTTATTTACTTCCAGCACTCATCTATAATTAATCAGCGTTTATCAACGTTTTATTAACGTAATTTCTTAAATTATAGGTATAATATGATATTATCGATTTTTATTATTTTATTTTTTGTCTCTCTCTCCCCCCCTCTCCGTATGTGAATGTGTGTGTGTGTGTGTGTGTGTGTGTGTGTGTGTGTGTGTGTGTGTGTGTGTGTTTGAGTGTGTCTTGGTCTTCTGTTAATTCCTTTAAAGCTAAGACCGAGACAAACACACACACACACACGAACAAAAACACACATCCCCCACAGCATAATGTCAATGTGAAATTCAGAATTCCCGCCCACTTCATCCAGAGCAAGTGGCGGAACAAGTGGACATCATACAAACAGTGAAACAGTTTGTGTTAGGAAGCTCCACTGAAACATCCTGTAGAAGCACGAAAGGCGCAAGATCTGCAAGAAAGTAAGTACACACATTCACTTATATAGTCTTATCCCCCTTCCCAATGAATACTTCACAGAGCTAATCACAACTAGCATACACTTCGAACACGAACCCTTGTTGACAAAACAACAAAGTATAATGATAGTAGAGCGAAAGACAAAAATAAAATGAAAAATCGATAATATCGTACGAGGCCTACAATATGAGAAATTATGTTAACAAATCATCGATTAATTGCCGATGTTGTACTGGAAGGCAATAACTATAGCTGAGTTGCAAATATCAAACAGACTTTTGAACACGAATAAGTAATAACAAGATATTTATATTTTCTCCATTTCTATCAATGCTTACAGTACATACTATAATCTCAAAAACTAGTAAATATTTTAAATTCTTTATATACTGATCGTTTATGTAATGTTCGTTGGTACATATGCTCTAAGAGAAAGAAAACGACGCATTACGAAAGAATTATCCGAATGGGACGGAAGTCGGTGGATGTAATGTACGTGTACTGACAAACAAATGAAAAGTTGAATGATTCATTCAACAGAAAGAGTTTCAAAAACTGAGCAAGTCAGTAACGCGTTGTCCATCTGTGGCCCTTATGCAACAAGTTATTCAACTTGTCACTGATTTACAAGGTTGTTTGATGTACTCCTGAGGAATGTCATGCGACATTCTGTTCAATTGACGATTCAGATCGTCAAAATCCCGACCTTGTTGGAGGGCCCTGCCCATAATGCTCCAAACGTGATCAACTGGGGACAGATCCGGCTGTATAAAGTAACCCTGCTTTGGCAGAGCTCTACAGGGTTGTCCTTTGATAGTGACGAAATAAGCATCAAACGAAAAAACTACAAAGAACGAAACTCGTCTAGCTTGAAGAGGGAAACCATGTGGCGCTATGGTTGGCCCGCTAGATGGCGCTGCCATTGGTCAAACGGATATCAACTGCGTTTTTTTTTAAATAGGAACCCCCATTTTTATTACATATTCGTGTTGGGCCACTTTTTTCGCTTTGTGATACATGGCGCTGTAATAGTAACAAACATATGGCTCACAATTTTAGACGAACAGTTGGTAACAGGTAGGTTTTTTAAATTAAAATACGGAACGTAGGTACGTTTGAAAATTTTATTTCCGTTGTTCCAATGTGATACATGTAACTTTGCGAACTTGTCATTTCTGAGAACGCATGCTGTTACAGCGTGATTACCTGTAAATACCACATTAATGCACTAAATGATGTCCGTCAACCTCAATGCATTTGGCAATACATCTAACGACATTCCTCTCAACAGCGAGTAGTTCGCCTTCCGTAATGCTCACACATGCATTGACAATGCGCTGACGCATTTTGTCAGGCGTTGTCGGGGGATCACGATAGCAAACATCCTCCAACTTTCCGAACAGAAAGAAATCCGGGGACGTCAGATTCGGAGAACGTGCGTGCCATGGTATATGGTGCTTCGACGACCAATCCACCTGTCATGAAATATGCTATTCAATACCGCTTCAACCGCACGCGAGCTATGTGCCGGACATCCATCATGTTGGAAGTACAACGCCATTCTGTCATGCAGTGCTACATCTTGTAGTAACATCGGTAGAACATTGCGTAGGAAATCAGCATACATTGCACCATTCAGATTGCCATCGATAAAATGGGGGCCAATTATCCTTCCTCCCATAATGCCGCACCATTCATTAACCCGCCAAGGTCGCTGATGTTCCACTTGTCGCAGCCATCGTTGGCCAATAGTGCATATTATGACGGTTTACGTTACCGCTGTTGGTGAATGACGCTTCGTCGATAAATAGAACGCGTGCAAAAAATCTGTCGTCGTCCCGTAATTCCTCTTGTGCTGAGTGGCAGAACTGTACACGAGGTTCAAAGTCGTCGCCATGCAATTCCTGGTGCATAGAAATATGGTACGGGTGCAATCGATGTTGATGTAGCATTCTCAACATCGACGTTTTTGAGATTCTCGATCCTCGCGCAGTTTGTCTGCTACTGATTTGCGGATTAGACGCGACAGCACCTAAAACACCTACTTGGGCATCATCATTTGCTGCAGGTCGTGGCTGACGTTTCACATGTGGCTGAACACTTCCTGTTTCCTTAAATAACGTAACTATCCGACGAACGGTCCGGACACTTGGATGAGTCGTCCAGGATACCGAGCAGCATACATAGCAGAAGCCCGTTGGGCATTTTGATCACAATAGCCATGCATCAACACGATATCGACCTTTTCCGCAATTGGTAGTCCATTTTAACACGGGTAATGTATCACGAAGCGAATACCGTCCGCACTGGCGGAATGTTTTTTTTCCCCCTTCAAGGTAGACAAGTATCGTTCTTTGTAGTTTTTTCGTTTGACGCTTATTTCGTGAGATATTTGGCCCGTCACGATCAATAGACCACCGTGTATACTCGTCCCTACTCAAATGCTGCCATTTGCTTATATTGTTCACGCGTCTGTGTACGAGGTATAGTTACTGTTCAACTGAGTACACTGAACGGAATTCCCGAAGACCTTATGCCGTGATATCGAAAGCTCCCTTGGTTACTACCCTTTCCAACTACGCGTTGTAATTATGCTGCAGCGCAAACATTCTGTCATCGAATGAATTTTTGTCCATAGTGGATGCTGTTGAACTCTGTGACTGTTCCTTTATAGGGTGTGGAAAAATGTCCGCTACCAGTCACAATAAAAGGTTATTTATTTGTCACACGACCGGTTTCGGGCTTGCGCCCATCCTCAGGTGTTTATACATTCATGTACAAGTTTATATTTTGCTGGAGATCACTGTACAAATAAAAAAAATTATTTGCTGGTGACTAAACACTGTATTTATACAGCGAACTCCAGCTATACAAACGTGTACATGAATGTATAAACACCTGAGGATGAGCGCAAGCCCGAAACCGGTTGTGAGAAATAAATAACCTTTTATTGTAACTGGTAGCGGAAATTTTTCTACACCCTGTTCTTTCATCGGCCACCGTCGATACCTGTATGAATATCAGTTTGTGACGAATGTGTAAAACTGTGATGCGTCGCTATTTATGTCTTAGAGTGTAAGTAGCTCTTAAGGAACGTTTACTAAGATTCTATGGCGGTCGGACAGTTCAGGAAGAAGTATCATATCAGTACCATAATGAACCACTCACTCAACAACACGTACATGTCATAGGGGATATGCTCCAGCGAACCGTATTGGTCTCCTATCGGCTGGTCATGTTTCCGCTGCCAGCTCGGAGGGGCCCCTGCACGACTAATATAAATACTCCCGTCCCTTTTGATTAAATACTTTCGACGCTAATTGGTTCGCGGCAGAAAACTGAAAGCGATATACGCATTAAAAAAAAAAAGAAAAAGACCACTTCCCCCTCACTCGACCTGTCTTCCGCTTTTTCCCCGAAAAATTTTAATTGCCCACGTATGTGTACGGAGAGATAACAGATCTACACCGGGGGCCGGGGAAGAAATTTCACGAAGCTCTCCGCGCTACACACACACACACACACACACACACAAACACACGTGTGTGTGGGTATACTGGAGTGTCCAGCCCCATGTCCGACATACATCTCTGTTTCCTCGCAGAGTTCGCACCTGACGCGCTTCATTTGTCTCCGGCCGTTTTCGTTTGCCGCGGCGTGTCGGATCGCGGGATTTACATAAAACACCGGCGCGGCCCTAATATGCAAATGAGCGGCTCGGCCGCTGAGATAGTACATCAAAAACAGACGAGCGCGCAAGACGGCCGATGCTGGAGGAATGGAAATCCTGGAAATGACACGCGCAGCCGCGCCGCGCCGCGGAAAGTTGATTTGTGGTTTCGCCGCGAGGTCAGCGGGTATAACGGGCAGGACTTTCTTAATTGGCCCGACGCAGACATTAAAAAGTGTCGAGAAAAGCGTTTCGTAAGCCCCGCTGCGGGCAGGTAAGTGGGAACTCTTATCTGATGATTGTGAAGGGCGAAGAACAGCGTGGTCGCGCTGAATGAAGGAAACACGTGTCTCCAAAATTCCTTTCTTCGGTTGGTATGCGAGTTCGGTTCCAGCTGTCTGAGATGGCTGATACACGTATCCGTAGCGATCCTGTCACTGCAGTCAAAGGAATCGTAGTTTTAAATACTAAATAAGTAAAGGTTACAAAAGATAATGTCTTGAAAAGATCCCATGGTTTAATAGAATAAAAGATCTATACAAGTACCAATTTATTTAAATTAAAAGTTAGAAAAAAATGTTTACTGAATATGTCTACGTCTTACATACGCTACTGACCATTAAAATTGCTACACCACGGAGATGACGTGCTACAGACGCGAAATTTAACCGACTGGAGGAAGATGCCGTGATATGCAAATGATTAGCTTTTCAGAGCATTCACACAATGTAGGCACCGGTGGCGTCACCTACAACGTGATGGCATGAGGAAAGTTTCCAACCGATTTCTCATACAGAAACAGATGTTGACCGGCGTTGCCTGATGAAACGTTGTTGTGATGCTTCGTGTAAAGAGGAGAAATGCATACCATCTCGTTTCAGACTTTGATAAAGGTCGGATTGTTGCCTATGGCGATTGCGTTTTATCGTTGTTGCTCGCGTTGGTCGAGATCCAACGACTGTCAGCAGAATATGGAATCGGTGAGTTCAGGAGGGCAATACGGAACGCCGTGCTGGATCCCAACGGCCTCGTATCACTAGCAGTCGAGATGACAGGCATCTTATCCGCATGGCTGTAACGGATCGTCCAGCCACGTCTCGATCCCTCGGTCAACAGATGGGGACGTTTGCGAGACAACAACCACCTGCACGAACAGTTCGGCGACGTTTTGCAGCAGCATGGACTATCAGCTCGGAGACCACAAATGCGGTTACCCTTGACGCTGTATGACAGACAGGAGCGCCTGCGATGGTGTACTCAACGACGAACCTGGATTCAAGAATGGGAAAACGTCATTTTTCGGATGAATCCCGGTTCTGTTTACACCATCACGAAGGTCTAATCCGTGTTTGGCGACATGACAGTGAACGCTCATTCGAAGCGTGTATTCGTCATCGTCATACTGGCGTATCACCCAGCGTGATGGTACGGGGTGCCTCTGGTTACACGTCTCGGTCACTTCTTGTTCGCATTGACGGACTTTGAACAGTGGACGTTACATTTCAGATGTGTTACGACCCGTGGCTCTTCCCTTCATTCGATCGATGCTAAACCCTACAGTTCAGCAGGATAACGCGTGACCGCAATTGCAGGTCCTGTACGGGCCTTTCTGGATACAGAAAATTTACGACTGCTGCCCTGGAAAGTACATTCTCCACGTCTCTCACCAACTGAACACGTCTGGTCAATGGTGGCCGAGCAACTGGCTCGTCACAATAGGCCAGTCACTACTCTTGATGAACTGTTGTATCGCGTTGAAGCTGCATGGACAGCTGTACCTGTACACGCCATCCCAGTTGTGTTTGACTCAATGCCTAGTCGTATCAAGGCCGTTATTATGGCCAGAGGTGGTTGTTCTGGGTACTGATTTCCTAGGATCTATGCACCCAAATTGCGTGAAAAAGTGTAATCACGTGTCAGATCTAGTACAATATATTTGTCCAATGAATACCCGTTTATCATCTGCACTTCATCTTGGTGTAGCAATTTTAATGGCCAGTAGTGTAGATTGAAGAATAAGCGCGTAAGGCAGCATCCCTGTCTTACACTCTTTTTTATCCGAGCACTTCGTTCTTAGTCATCCAGTCTTATTGTTCCTCCTTGGCTCTTGTTGTTCTTGTTGCTGTTCTTATGGTCTTCAGTCCTGAGACTTGTTTGATGCTGCTCTCCATGCTACTCTATCCTGTGCAAGCTTCTTCAACTCCCAGTACCTACTACAACCCACATCTTTCTGAATCTGCTCAGTGTATTCATCTCTTGGTCTCCCTCTACGATTTTTACCCTCCACGCTGCCCTCCAATACCAAATTGATGATCCCTTGATGCCTCAACACATGTCCTACCAACCGATCCCTTCTTCTAGTCAAGTTGTGCCACAAACTCCTCTTCTCCCCAATCCTATTCAATACTTCCTAATTAGTTATGTGATCTACCCATCTAATCTTCAGCATTCTTCTGTAGCACCACATTTCAAAAGTTTCTATTCTCTTCTTGTCCAAACTATTTATCGTCCATGTTTCACTTCCATACATGACTACACTCCATACAAATACTTTCAGAAACGACTTCCTGATACTTATATCTATAGTCAATGTTAATAAATTTCTCTTCTTCAGAAACGCTTTCCTTGCCATTGCCAGTCTACATTTTATATCCTCTCTACTTTGACCGTCATCAGTTATCTTGCTCCCTAAATAGCATAATTCCTTTACTACTTTGTCTCATTTCTTAATCTAATTCCCTCAGCATCACCCGACTTAATTCGACTACATTCCATTATCCTCGTTTTGCTTTTGTTGATGTTCATCTTATATCTTCCTTTCAAGATACTATCCATTCCATTCAACTGCTCTTCCAAGTCCTTTGCTGTCTCTGACAGAATTACAATGTCATCGGCGAACCTCCAAGTTTTTATTTCTTCTCCATGGATTTTAATTCCTACTCCGAATTTTTCTTTTCTTTCCTTCACTGCTTGCTCAATATACAGATTGAATAACATCGGGGAGAGACTACAACCCTGTCTCACTCCCTTCCCAACCACTGCTTCCCTTTCATGTCCATCGACTCTTATAACTGCCATGTGGTTTCTGTACAAATTCTAAATAGCCTTTCGGTCCCTGTACACCTTCAGAATTTGAAAGAGCGTATTCCAGTCGACATTGTTAAAAGCTTTCTCTAAGTCTACAAATGCTAGAAACGTAGGTTTGCCTTTCCTTAATCTAGCTTCTAAGATAAGTCGTAGGGTCAGTATTGCCTCACGTGTTCCAACATTTGTACAGAATCCAAATTGATCTTCCCCGAGGTCGGCTTCTACTAGTTTTTCCATTCGTGTGTAAATAATCCGTGTTAGTATTTTGCAGCAGCGACTTATTAAACCGATAGTTCGGTAATTGTCACATTTGTTAACACCTACTTTCTTTGGGATTGGAATTATTTTATTCTTCTTGAAGTCTGAGGGTATTTCGCCTGTTTCATACATCTTGCTCACCAGATGGTAGAGTTTTATCAGGATTGGCTCTCCCAAGGCTGTCAGTAGTTCTAATGGAATGTTATCGACTCCCGGGGACGTGTTTCGACTCAGGTCTCTCAGTGCTCTGTCCAACTCTTAACGCAGTATCGTATCTCTCATTTGATTTTCATCTACCTTCTCTTCCATTTTCATAATATTGTCCTCAAGTACATCGCCCTGGTATAGATCCTCTATATACTCCTTCTTCCCCTTCTGCTTTGCCTTCTTTGCTTAGAACTGGGTTCCCATCTGAGCTTTTGATATTCATACTAGTGGTTCTCTTTTCTCTGAAGGTCTCTTTAATTTTCCTGTAGGCTGTATCTATGTTACCCCTAGTGAGATAAGCCTCTACATCCTTACATTTGTCCTCTAGCCATCCCTGCTTAGCCATTTTGTGCTTCCTATCGATCTCATTTTTGAGACGCTTGTATTCGTTTTTGCCTGCTTCATTTACTGCATTTTTATATTTCTCCTTTCATCAATTAAATTCAATATATCTTCTGTTACCCAAGGATTTTTACCAGCCCTCGTCTTTTTACCTACTTGATCCTCTGCTGCCTACACTACTTCATGCCCTTAAGCTACCCATTGTTCTTCTACTGTATTTCTTTCCCCCATTCCTGTCAATTGTTCCCTTATGCTCTCCCTGAAACTCTGTACAACCTCTGGTTTAGTCAGTTTATCCAGGTCCCATCTCCTTAAATTCCCACCTTTTTGCAGTTTCTTCAGCTTTAATCTACAGGTCATAACCAATAGCTGGAAATGTCTTGCAATTTAAAACCTGGTTCCTAAATCTCTGTCTTACCATTATATAATCCATGTGATACCTTTCAGTATGTCCGGGATTCTTCCAGGTATACAACCTTCTTTTATGATTCTTGAACCAAGTGTTAGCTATGATTAAGCTATGCTCTGTGCAAAATTCTACCAGGCGGCTTTCTCTTTCATTTCTTACCCCCAATCCATATTCACCTACTACGTTTCCTTCTCTCCCTTTTCCTACTGCCGAATTCCAGTCACCCATGACTATTAAATTTTTCATCTCCCTTCACAATCTAAATAATTTCTTTCATTTCATCACACATTTCTTCAATTTCTTCGTGATCTGCAGAGCTAGTTGGCATATAAACTTGTACTACTGTAATAGGCGTTGGTTTCGTATCTATCTTGGCCACAACAATGCGTTCACTATGCTGTTTTTAGTAGCTTACCCGCATTCCTATTTTCCTATTCATTATTAAACCTACTTCTGCATGGATCTTCTCCAAACCACATATTACACGCCTTTTCCTATAGCTTACTCCTATTTTTCTCAGAATTTCGAATATCTTGCCTCATTTTACACTGTCGAACGGTTTTTCTAGATCGACAAATGCTATGCGCTTATCTTGAGTTCGGTCTTGCTTCCATTATCAATAGCACTTCTTTAGTGCCTTTACCTTTCCTAAAGCCAAACTCATTGTCACCTAACAGACCCCAGTTTCCTTTTCCATTCTTCTGGTTACTGGAAGGTACACATGCTGTACTGTGAGGTGATCGGTATGGTTGGGAATTAACACACTTCTTACTCCAATATTGCAGTGTAGACACTTCTGTTGTTCCTAGATCACCGGTTTTAACAGTCTTACGCTGCCATCATCTGATTTTATGGAACTTTTCATGCATTTGCCCTGAAGTCAAAAAACAAAAGGCACTCCCCACATATACACTCCTGGAAATGGAGAAAAGAACACATTGACACCGGTGTGTCAGACCCACCATACTTGCTCCGGACACTGCGAGAGGGCTGTACAAGCAATGATCACACGCACGGCACAGCGGACACACCAGGAACCGCGGTGTTGGCCGTCGAATGGCGCTAGCTGCGCAGCATTTGTGCACCGCCGCCGTCAGTGTCAGCCAGTTTGCCGTGGCATACGGATCTCCATCGCAGTCTTTAACACTGGTAGCATGCCGCGACAGCGTGGACGTGATCCGTATGTGCAGTTGACGGACTTTGAGCGAGGGCGTATAGTGGGCATGCGGGAGGCCGGGTGGACGTACCGCCGAATTGCTCAACACGTGGGGCGTGAGGTCTCCACAGTACATCGATGTTGTCGCCAGTGGTCGGCGGAAGGTGCACGTGCCCGTCGACCTGGGACCGGACCGCAGCGACGCACGGATGCACGCCAAGACCGTAGGATCCTACGCAGTGCCGTAGGGGACCGCACCGCCACTTCCCAGCAAATTAGGGACACTGTTGCTCCTGGGGTATCGGCGATGACCATTCGCAACCGTCTCCATGAAGCTGGGCTACGGTCCCGCACACCGTTAGGCCGTCTTCCGCTCACGCCCCAACATCGTGCAGCCCGCCTCCAGTGGTGTCGCGACAGGCGTGAATGGAGGGACGAATGGAGACGTGTCGTCTTCAGCGATGAGAGTCGCTTCTGCCTTGGTGCCAATGATGGTCGTATGCGTGTTTGGCGCCGTGCAGGTGAGCGCCACAATCAGGACTGCATACGACCGAGGCACACAGGGCCAACACCCGGCATCATGGTGTGGGGAGCGATCTCCTACACTGGCCGTACACCACTGGTGATCGTCGAGGGGACACCGAATAGTGCACGGTACATCCAAACCGTTATCGAACCCATCGTTCTACCATTCATAGACCGGCAAGGGAACTTGCTGTTCCAACAGGACAATGCACGTCCGCATGTATCCCGTGCCACCCAACGTGCTCTAGAAGGTGTAAGTCAACTACCCTGGCCAGCAAGATCTCCGTATCTGTCCCCCATTGAGCATGTTTGGGACTGGATGAAGCGTCGTCTCACGCGGTCTGCACGTCCAGCACGAACGCTGGTCCAACTGAGGCGCCAGGTGGAAATGTCATGGCAAGCCGTTCCACAGGACTACATCCAGCATCTCTACGATCGTCTCCATGGGAGAATAGCAGCCTGCATTGCTGCGAAAGGTGGATATACACTGTACTAGTGCCGACATTGTGCATGCTCTGTTGCCTGTGTCTATGTGCCTGTGGTTCTGTCAGTGTGATCATGTGATGTATCTGACCCCAGGAATGTGTCAATAAAGTTTCCCCTTCCTGGGACAATGAATTCACGGTGTTCTTATTTCAATTTCCAGGAGTGTATATGTGTTGATAAAAATCCAATTGATAAAATGCACACAGATGATAAATTGCACACAGATAACAAAACTCACGTAGTTGATAAAATCCTCCTTTCGTCCCTGCATGTCTGTACCGAACATAAGTCTCACAAACTTACCGTACAGCTTAGTGTGCGCATTTTATCAACTGTGTACATTGTATCAAATTCAAATGGCTGTAAGCACTATGGGACTTAACATCTGAGGTCATCACTCCGCTAAGATTTAGAACTATTTAAACCTAACTAACCTAAGGACATCACACACATCCTTGCCCGAGGCAGGATTCGAACCTGCGACCGTAGCAGCAGCGCGGTTCCGGACTGAAGCGCCTAGAACCGCTCGGCCACAGAAGCCGGCAATATTGTATCAATTGGGTTTTTCTCAAGACATATATATGTGGGGAGTGCCCTTTGTATTCTTACTTCATGTGCTGTAACATGGCAGTTTTATAACAAGTTACATAAGATCAGACGATAGCAGCATAAGACTTCTGGAACCGATCATCTTGGAGCAATGTGTCTACATTGCGATCGCCGGGTACAAAGTGTGTTCATTTTGTGCTGTATATTATTGTTGTCAGCAGCTTGAATGCATTAGGTGTCAAGCTGATTGTGCGATAATTCTCGCACTTGTCGGATTTTTCTGTCTTCGGAACTGCGTGGATGATATTTTTCCGGAAGTTCAAAATGGTTCAAATGGCTCTGAGCACTATGGGACTTAAAATCTGAGGTCATCAGTCCCCTAGAACTTAGAACTACTTAAACCTAACTAACATAAGGACATCACACACATCCATGCCCGAGGCAGGATTCGAACCTGCGACCGTAGCGGCCGCGCGGTTCCAGACTGTAGCGCCTAGAACCGCTCGGCCACACCGGCCGGCTTTCCGGAAGTCTGGTGGTACATCGCCAGTCTCATATATTCTACACAGCAACCTGAAGAGTCGTTTGGTTGCCACTTCCCAAGTGGTTTCACGCCTGAAATACAGCCAACAAAATAACTGTGGAAGCTACATGCCCAGGTAGACCACCCGGTTTACGGCAAATCGCTGGCAGCTTTGATGGCGGGTTGCATCCCGCCTCACTCCCCACTTGCTTTCGGTGGCTGGAGGTTGCTGATTGGCGCAGTGCACCTCGCTGCGGTCCAGCAGCCTCCAGCGCGCCTCCAGCCGGTGCTCCAGGGCGGGGCGACTGTCATCTGTCACGACGCGAGACGTGCCCCCATGGACTCGCAGCGTTCTGCCATGGCAGCCGACGCCACATACACACATATGCACACACAACCCCCCCCCCCCCCCCAACCACCACTCACACACACGCGCGCTCACACACACGTACCTTGCTCTGCGTAATCGATTTAAACATTCTCTTTTGTGGTTCGGTGAATGTGGAAAGAACAGCCTCATGACGAATTGACTGCTGACGCCTTGACTTTTATTTATTTATGTATTTCTGCCGTGCCAACTTCTCCATCTCATAGAAGAAACTCGCCGAGGTAGAGAAGCCACGAGGGTTGAATGAATGCCATATTCCTTTATTTCCGGAAAGCGTTTGACTCGGTACCCCACTGCAGACTCCTAACTAAGGTACGTGCATATGGGATTGGTTCCCAAGTATGTGAGTGGCTCGAAGACTTCTTGAGTAATAGAACCCAGTACGTTGTCCTCGATGGTGAGTGTTCATCGGAGGTGGGGGCATCATCTGGAGTGTCCCAGGGAAGTGTGGTAGGTCCGCTGTTGTTTTCTGTCTACATAAATGATCTTTTGGATAGGGTGGATAGCAATGTGCGGCTGTTTGCTGATGATGCTGTGGTGGACGGGAAGGTGTCGTCGTTGAGTGACTGTTGGAGGATACAAGATGACTTGGACAGGATTTGTGATTGGTGTACAGAATGGCAGCTAACTCTAAATATAGATAGATGTGAATTAATGCAGATGAATAGGAAAAAGAATCCTGTAATGTCTGAATACTCCATTAGTAGTGTAGCGCTTGACATAGTCACGTCGATTAAACATTTGGGCGTAACATTGCAGAGTGATATGAAGTTCGACAAGCATTTAATGACAGTTGTGGGGAAGACGGATAGTCGTCTTCGGTTCATTGGTAGAATTTTGGGAAGATGTGATTCATCTGTAAAGGAGACCGCTTATAAAACTCTAATACGACCTATTCTTGAGTACTGCTCGAGCGTTTGGGATCCCTATCAGGTCGGATTGAGGGAGGACATAGAAGCAATTCAGAGGCGGGCTGCTAGATTTGTTACTGGTAGGTTTGATCATCACGCGAGCGTTACGGAAATGCTTCAGGAGCTCGGGTGGAGGTCTCTAGAGGAAAGAAGGCGTTCTCTCCGTGAGTCGCTACTGAGGAAATTTATAGAACCAGCATTTGAGGCTGACTGCAGTACCATTTTACTGCCGCCAACTTATATTTCGCGGAAAGACCGCAAAGATAAGTTAAGAGAGATTAGGGCTCGTACAGAGGCATATAGGCAGTCATTTTTCCGTCGTTCTGTTTGGGAGTGGAACAGGGAGAGAAGATTCTAGTTGTGGTACGAGGTACCCTCCGCCACGCACCGTATGGTGCATTACGGAGTATGTATGTAGATGTAGATGTAGAAAAGTGCTGCCTCCACCTTCGTAACTCTTCGACAGTTGGCAGCACTGGTGTGCAGCAAGTACTGGCTTGCTCCGTAGCCTCTTCTCTATAGCTCCAGTTAGCGGGTTGTGTTGCTACAATGTACAGTATGGAACCCTGTGCAGACGGGCGGTCAATACGATTTAAGCAACGTGCAGTCACTGAATACTTGTCAGCAGAAGCTGTCACACCAAAGGAGATTCATCAGAGAATGAAAGCTGTTTATGGTGATTGGGTTTATGTGATTACTGTGCGTCGCTGGGCGAGTAAGTTTAAAGACGTTGAGGCGGGAGCATCTGACCTTGGTGACAAACAAAATGTTGGACGTCCTGTGACAGCAACCACCGAGTTTCACAAGCAAAATTTTGACAGATTGATTCAGGACGATCGTTATATCACCCAGAGAGAAATTGCAAGCACAATCGGCATTTCACAAGAATATGTGGGTGCACATTATTGCTTTGCTTGGCTATTGGAAGATCTGTGCACGATAGGTACCCCGGATGGTGACTCCAGAAATGAAAGCGCGCAGACCTGAAATTTGCCAGGAACTCCTCTCGCGTTACGAGAATGAAGGTCACGCCTTTCTCCACTCAATTGTGACAGCAGGCGAAACGTGGGTACACCATTACGACCCAGAGACAAAACGTCAGTCTATGTAATATCGACACAAAGACTCGTCCCAGAAAAAGAAATACAAGACGCAGCCCTCAGCTGGAAAAATCATGGCCCCCAGTGTTCTGGGACGCAGATGGTGTTAGCCATGTTGATTTCCTTGATCGTGGAACAACAATAAATTCAGAGCGTTGCATGACAATGCTGCGACCTCTGAAACGACGGCTAACAAGGGTCCGAAAAGCACCGCGTCTACAGGCCACGAGTGGCCTACCGGGACCATCCGACCGCCGTGTTATCCTCAGGGGAGGAAGCGGATAGGAGGGGCGTGGGGTCAGCACACCGCTCTCCCGATCGTAAGATGGTTTTCTGTGACCGGAGCCGCTACTATTCGGTCGAGTAGCTCCTCAATTGGCATCACTAGGCTGAGTGCACCCCGAAAAATGGCAACAGCGCATGGTGGCCTGGATGGTCACCCATCCAAGTGCCGACCACGCCCGACAGCGCTTAACTTCGGTGATCTCACGGGAACCGGTGTATCCACTGCGGCAAGGCCGTTGCCAACAAGGGCCCGAAAGGAAAAGGGAAATGTTTTCGTGCAGCATGACAATGCCAAACTACGCACTTCAGAGACTGAATCTCACCATTGTACGGCATCCTCCATGCAGTCCAAATTTAGCACCGTCTGACTTCCATCTGTTCCCGATAGTGAAAGACGATCTACGGGGACATCATTATGCTTCTGATGAAGACGTTGAGAAAACTGTGAGAGTATGGTTGCGGAAACAGTGCCGAGTTGTTCCATGACGGCTTAGAAAACTTGTTCATAATTGGCAGAAATGTATCCAATTGGCTGATGATTATGTGGAAAAGTTAATATTGGTAAAGATCACATTATAAGGGTTATTCCTGCGTTTGATGTATTACAATATTCCCATCCAATCCCAATTAAGGAAGGTGGAGGGATTACTTTTCATTCAACCCTCGTATAAGTCACTGGCACGTGTTTGAGATGACTCTAGTTCAAAACACCGACCAAAAAGATTTAGATTTCCCCTGACTTCCCTGAATCACTGAAAGTGAATACTGGGATGATTCCTAATAGAGAACACGGCAAATTTATTTCGTCATCCTTTCCAAATTACGACGGCGTGTTGAAAAGTATTGCCTCCGAAAATTCAAATCTCTTATAGATTTTTAAATAAAACAAACTTTATTAGCATTCTACATCTTTATTCTTCATGTCTATATATTTATTTCCCAACATAATCAGCCTGGCGACGATCACACTTCTCTGAAGGACAGACCAGTTTTTGATAACGTCACTGTTGAATATTTGACTTTGTTGACGGAGCAACAATCACACCTCTGCTTGCACCGTCTCATCACTATCAATGTCCTAGAGGGTGCTCTTTAAGTTTCGGAAACAGATGAGAATCGGATGGAGCCAAGTCGGGACTGTATGGAGGATGTGTGTGTGTGAAATCTTACGGGACTTAACTGCTAAGGTCATCAGTCCCTAAGCTTACGCGCTAGTTTACCTTAATTATCCTAAGGACAAACACACACACCCATGCCCGAGGGAGGACTCGAACCTCCGCCGGGACTAGCCGCACAGTTCATGACCGCCAAGCCTGAGACCGCTCGGCTAATCACGCGCGGCTATGGAGGATGATCCACGAAAGTGAACGCAAGGTGTCGGATAGTTGCAGGGCTCGTGTGTCCTCTGGAACTGTCATGCTGAAGCAGAGGGTACGCCATATGTGGACGAACGTTTTCTGCGGTTAGAAACTCGATTACATCACGCTGTTTCTGACGCACCGACGTGGTACGTTACACCGCCATGTCACAAGCTACAGTTGAGAGCCCTCTAGCGGCAAAGGGTTGCAACTCGGGTCAGCGAGGGGACTAACAAGGGAACCTCCCCATCGCACCCCCCTCAGATTTAGTTATAAGTTGCCACAGTGGATAGGCCTTGAAAAACTGAACACATATCAATCGAGAAAATGGGAAGAAGTTGTGTAGAACAATGAAAAAAATTAGTAAAATATACAAACTGAGTAGTCGATGCACAAGGTACGCAACATCAAGGAGAATGTGCGCTCAGGAGCGCCGTGGTCCCGTGGTTAGCGTGAGTAGCTGCAGAATGAGAGGTCCTTGGTTCTAGTCTCCCTCGACTGAAAATTTTAGTTTCTTTGTTTTCCCAAAGTTACGATCTGTCCGTTCGTTCACTGACGTCTCTGTTCACTCCAATAAGTTTAGTGTCTGTGTTTTGCGACCGCACCGCAAAACCGTGCGATTAGTAGACGATAGGACTTGCCTCTCCAATGGGAACCGAAAACATTTGATCGCAAGGTCATAGGTCAACCGATTCCTCCACGGGAAAACACGTCTGATATATTCTATACGACACTGGTGACGGCATGTGCGTCACAGGAATATGTTGTCGACCCACCTAACTTGTACACTTGGCGAATGGGTAAAAAGATTCTCCTACCTTGCCCGATTTAGGTTTTCTTGTGGATGTGATAATCACTCCCAAAAAAGTGATAAAAACGTAAGAGTTTGTCACATAAACTGAAAATAAAAAATTAAACATTTTACTCGAGGGAAGACTTGAACCTAGGACCTCTCGTTCCGTAGCTACTCTCGCTAACCACGGGACCACGGCGCTCCCTGACATTCAGTCTCCTTGATGTTGCCTATCTTGGCATGGACTACTCAGTTTGTATATTTTACTAATTTTTTTCATAGTTCACACAACTTCTGCCTGTTTTCTCGATTGATCTGTGTTCAGTTTTTCAAGGCCTATCCACTGTGCCAACTTATAACTAAATCTGAGGGGGGTGCGATGGGGAGGTTCCCTTGTAAGTCGACCGAGTAACGCGCATGACACGTAATCCTCAGTCGTTACTGGGAACAGAATAAAAAATTCGGAGACATTACTTTTCAGTTCTTGTGGTCCGTCTCTAATGACGTCGGCTGCGTGATATGAAACGCTAATTTTCCTTTTTTTTCTCAGTAGCACATACACATTATATCCACAATTATTTGCTGGATACATTGAAATCAGTGTATTCTCATACTGTGTTTACCCTTTACAGCTCCCTCAAGCACCATGTAAGCTATTCTCTGCTGTCTTAACAGGTGTCCTATCATCGCATGTCTTTTGCTCAGCATTTTCCTCATAGCTCTCCGATTCTGCCGAGAATCTCTTGATCTGTTAACAAGGCAAAGAAAAAATTCAAAAACAAGGAAAACCCTTGAAACGGTTTTTCCAAATACGGGACGGAAATGTTTGTTATTTGCGGTTGAACAAAAAAATGCACCTGCCTGAAATCGGCCTTTTTCACACACTAGTTTTTTTTTCTTTCGGAAAAAGAACTCCTCTGCATGTAACAGTGGAATTCACGTTGCACTCTCAGTGTTGCCACCCTTCCTTTTAGTTTCACCGAATGTTGTTTTCACTTTGCGATATGCTGAGTCAGTCCATCCGACAATCATTTCTTTTTCGATTTCTTTACATTTTTCACGCAGCCATTTCGCCTGAGCTTTCCTGCACTTGTTACTTGTTCCATTTCTCAGTGATCAGTATTTGCGTATTCTTGAATTTCCTTGAACATTTATGTACTTCCTTCTCTGATCGATCAGCTGAATTAATCATTCTGTTTCTTGGCAGTTACCTTCTTTGTACCTTTGTTTTTCTTTCCAACTACAGTGATTTCCCTTTTTAGTAACCTACATTTCCCTTCAACTGTACTGCATATTGAGTTATATCTTACTGCTGTATATGTAGTCTCAGAGACCTGGAAACCTATCTCGTCATTCCTTATTACTTCCTTACCCACTTCTTTGCGTACTGCTTCTTCCTGACCAATCTCTCAAACTTCAGCCTACTCTTTATCACTGCTACATTGTGATCTGAATCTGTACCCGCTTCTGGGTGCACCTTAAAATCCAGTATCTGAGATCGGAAACTCTCTGACCACAATGTAATCCAACTGAAATCTTCCCGTATCAGCCAGCGTTTTCCAAGTATACCTTCTCCTCTTGTGTTTCTTGTACAGAGTATTACCTATTACTAGCTAAAATCTATTGCAGAACTCAATTAATCTCTCTCTCTCTCATTCCTTGCCCCAAGCCCATATTATCCTGCAACCTTTTCTTCTACTCCTTCGCCTACAACTACATTCCAGTCCCCCATGACTATTAGGTTTTCATCCCCCTTTACATACTGTATTACCGTTTCTCTATCTCCTCATATTCAGGTTACGACGTCGGCATGTCTACTTGAACTATCGTTGTCGGTGTTGGTTGGCTGTCGATTCTGATAAGAACAACCCTGTCACTGAACTGTTCACAGTAACACGCTCTCTGCTCTACTTTGCTATTCATGGCGAATCCAACTCTTGTTATACCATTTCCGACTGCTGTTGATATTAACCTACACCTATCTGAGCAGAAATTCTTACCATTTTATTTCACTGCTCCTACTGTATCTCGATCGAGCCTTTGCATTTCCGTTTTCAGATTTTCTGGTTTTCCTACCACGTTGAAGCTTCTGAAATTCCACGCCCCGTCTCGTGGAACGTTATTCTTTCGTTCCTTATTCAATCTTCTTCTCATGGTCACCTCCCCTTTGGCAGTCCCCTCCAGGAGATTCGAATGGTGGACTGTTCCGGGATATTTTGCCAATGGAGAGACCATCATGACACCTTTTCAATTACAGGTCACATATATTTTTGGGTACACGTTATGTGTCTTTAATGCAATGGTATCCATTGCCTTCTGCACCCTCATGCCGTTGATCATTGCTGATTCTTCAGCCTTTAGGGGCAGTTTCCCACCCCAAGGACAGGAGAGCGCGCTCAACCTCTGTCTGTTCCTCCGTCCTCCATGACAAGGCCGTTGGCAGAATGAGGGTGACTTGTTATGCCGAAAGTCTTGGACTACCAATGCTGATTATTGAGTGAAATTTAAGCAGTGGCGGGTGTGACCTGGTAGTCAAGGGAAGGCAGGATTCGGTTACGACTGTGGACGGGGCCGTAATCAGCTACTATTGGTTGCCTTTCACAGTTACACACAATTTACTTTAAACCAGTGATTCCAGACTCAACAATAAATAAAAAATACCACACGTTAATAAAAGAATAAACAACTGTGTAAATAATAGTGTTTTCAGTGAGTTACAATTTAGCAAATCACCATTAAATACAGATACTGTATATGACGGTAGTATCTGTTCTCGAAAGAACACACACCGTGGATGACCATGCAGCTTTTCCTAGAAATGAAATGATAATTAAATAGACACCCTAGCTGTAAACAGGCGTTGATATACTTCACTGGGGACATGCTGAAAATGTGTGCCCCGACCGGGACTCGAACCCGGGATCTCCTGCTTACATGGCTTACATGGATAGAGCGTCTGCCATGTAAGCAGGAGATCCCGGGTTCGAGTCCCGGTCGGGGCACACATTTTCAGCATGTCCCCAGTGAAGTATATCAACGCCTATTTGCAGCTAGGGTGTCTATTTAATTATCATTTAAATACAGATACAACAGATAACGTTTTGAAAGCAAGCCACCGGGATCTGGGCTGAAGGCCTTACACTCCAAGAATGGCAATAAATTAAGAAATGTTATAGAGCTCGCTGCAATTTACACCTTACGGGTATTGAAATATTAACTAGCCACAAACACAGTAGAAGGCATCAGACGCCAGGAAAGGCAGTAAATGAGGTTTTAAGGATTAGTGCAAAAATACAAATACCAAGTTAGAATTTTAAGGCAAATAACCACAATCACTGCTGTAGTCCTTACACGCCAGGAACGGCAACAATATAACATTTTTTTGAAACCTGCTGTAATATAGCAAATACAATAGCAAAAGTCGATTAAAAAACAAGCAACTGATCCGGACGGTGCTCTAGGAATCGACCTCTGAGAAGGTCCGGCAACCAAAACTTTCGCGAGCGATGAGATAGGCAGCCAAGAGTTGCATTCACTTCACAAGATGGTAACTCAGACTAGTGGCAGTCTAACGAATGACTAATGATAATATTGCTGGAGCTACCTGACGTCCGATAAGCCAAATGCAACGATGGAACAATACGCCAAAGCGGGAATCGGCGGTCTGCACTACGTCCAGAATACAGGGTGATTCAAAAAGAATACCACAACTTTAAAAATGTGTATTTAATGAAAGAAACATAATATAACCTTGTGTTATACATCATTACAAAGAGTATTTAAAAAGTTTTTTTTCACTCAAAAACAAGTTCAGAGATGTCCAATATGGCCCCCTCCAGACACTCGAGCAATATCAACCCGATACTCCAACTCGTTCCACACTCTCTGTAGCATATCACGCGTAACAGTTTGGATAGCTGCTGTTATTTCTCGTTTCAAATCATCAATGGTGGCTGGGAGAGGTGGCCGAAACACCATATCCTTAACATACCCCCATAAGAAAAAATCGCAGGGGGTAAGATCAGGGCTTCTTGGAGGCCAGTGATGAAGTGCTCTGTCACGGGCTGCCTGGCGGCCGATCCATCGCCTCGGGTAGTTGACGTTCAGGTTTCATAACTAACCTTTTTCGTAGGACTCTCCATACAGTTGATTGTGGAATTTGCAGCTCTCTGCTAGCTCTGCGAGTCGATTTTCCTGGGCTGCGAACAAATGCTTGCTGGATGCGTGCTACATTTTCATCACTCGTTCTCGGCCGTCCAGAACTTTTCCCTTTGCACAAACACCCATTCTCTGTAAACTGTTTATACTAACGTTTAATACACCACCTATCAGGAGGTTTAACACCATACTTCGTTCGAAATGCACGCTGAACAACTGTCGTCGATTCACTTCTGCCGTACTCAATAACACAAAAAGCTTTCTATTGAGCGGTCGCCATCTTAGCATCAACTGACGCTGACGCCTAGTCAACAACGCCTCAAGCGAACAAATGTACAACTAAATGAAACTTTATAGCTCCCTTAATTCGCCGACAGATAGTGCTTAGCTCTGCCTTTTGTCGTTGCAGAGTTTTAAATTCCTAAAGTTGTGGTATTCTTTTTGAATCACCCTGTACTGTGTTTAGAGCGCCCGGATCGAGAAATGGCTCTGAGCACTATGGGGCTTAACATCTATGGTCATCAGTCCCCTAGAACTTAGAACTACTTAAACCTAACTAACCTAAGGGCAGCACACAACACCCAGTCATCACGAGGCAGAGAAAATCCCTGACCCCGCCGGGAATCGAACCCGGGAACCCGGGCGTGGGTGGAACGAGAAAGGAATGACTACCACCACTACCTACAATCAAGAAAGCTGTCGAAACTACACGCTTTACCGGACAGCAGCGGCAAGGCGAGGAAACGTACACTGCCGTTACATACACTAACTCCCAGGGCAGGTAACTTGGGCGTTAGCGGCCACCAGGCAAGAAAAATTACCGCTGGTTGAAGTTAGCAAATTGTAACAAGTGAACGCAGTAAATAGTAATAAGAAGTCGAGGAAAGCTAATCAGATCCACCTTCCCCAAACTCTGCACTCGCTGCTCTTCACCTCGGTGACACTGCGAGCAGCAACACGAACCCAAGTGGCTGGAGAATCGCGAGATGTCACAATGGTGCAGGTTTCTCTACTTGGATTGAAATTCATTCATCTTAAAGATTGCTGGATCCGGCTTACGACGAGGTCGTGCAACCTCGTGACCACAGGCCTTCCATCCGGCAGTCCATGCGTGCCCCCAGCGGTCCCGGCGTGTTCTCGCACTGCGCGGACCTGGCTGCTCCTGAGTCCCCAACCGAACTGGCCCACTCACACGACCCAGAAAAACAACGACGTCGACCAAAGATAGGGTAACAGTTATTACATATCGATAACCGCCGCTGCTGCCACTAGCGGTCTGGCAACGCATGCGAAACCGAGTGGCGCCAGTCAACACGAGAAGAAGACAAACAACCGGAACCATGCCAACTGAACGATACCGTCTGGCCTCCAACAGATGGCGGAAACCTACAAACAGCACCAACGCGAGCCGGAGTATGGCTCAGCGGATTTCGAGCCCAGGGCTGAGGGCGTTTTGATTACTAATCAAACACGCTGCACTTGGACCTCTGACACTGCAACACATGTAACGTTTCCGCTGTTGCTAAGGCTGTAGGGCGGGAAACGTTCAGAGCTCGTAGTATGGCCCAAAACAAGAAAAGAAGTGTAGTAAACGTGAGCTCTAGGAATAAAAGAAAAAAAAATCTTCATAGGTCTTAAGGTATGTATTTAGGAGCCCAGGTTTACTAGACTTATTTCTCTTGTTTTGGTCAGTACTATGAGCTCTGAAAGCTGACCACCCTACAGCCTTGGTAATAACAGCTCCTTTACATGTATTGCAGTGTCACAGGTTTCAAAATGAAACAGGATACCAGGATGGGATTCACAGGGATAAAGACAAGGAAATACAGTTCATCGACGAAAGAACGGGCTCCAGAAACACTTGTTCAACCGTTTTAGAGTTTGGTTGATTAGTTTGCGACTCTACCCTCCTGGATAAGTACCAAATGAAGAGCGGCACGTTTCTTCGTAGTATCGTTTAGCTGAAGCGAGAGCATTACGCAAATGCTCAATAGTTTCCAGTGAGGCGTAGTGCATCACGGGTAGGAGTCGCGCAACGTATTACTTCTTACCGCATACGTTTCCTGTAAAGGCCACAACAACAAAACAACAGAAATTCGCGTTAATACGGAGGACTATTAACATTTTTCCCCGGAGCAAAAGGGGGATGCCAGAAGCATCCTCCGCCACACACCGTAAAACAGTTTGTGAATTATAGATGTGGATGTGGAAGTTCTAAATTAAATATTTGCTCTCCCCGATTCGATATAGTAACGCGTACCACTCATAAGCATGAAACCCACCCATCTGACCTTCAGCATTCCTTCTTATTCCACATTTTCAAAAGTTCTGACATCCGCTTTGTTATGTCCATCGTCTGCATTTCACTTCCGTATAAGTATACACCCGACGGTGGAATCGCGTTTGGGAGGACGGCGTTTCAAACCCGCGTCCGGCCATCCAGATTTAGGTTTCCCATGATTAACCTAAATCGTTCCAGGCAAATGCCGGGATGGTTCCATTCACGGCCGACTTCGTTCCTCATCCTTGACAAAATCTGAGCTTGTACTCCGTCTCTAATGACCTCGATGTCGAAGGGACGTTAAGCCCAATCTTGCTTCTTTCTAAATTCGATATAAATACTTTCAGAAAAGACTTCCCAAAATTTAAATGTATATTACATGCATACATATTAATCTTCTTCAGAGATGATGTTCCTTTCTTGGCTCTCTGTTTTATACCCTTTTTCCTTCCACTATCTTTACTTATTTTACTGCTCAAATAGCACACTTACTAGTTCCTCTTTTCCTAACCTCTCTTGGAATAACCTGGTTTATCCTCAATAGTTCCCATTACCTTGATTTGTTGACCATCTTAGGTTCAAAAATGGTTCAAATGACACTGAGAACTATGGGACTTAACATCTGTGGTTATCAGTCCCCTAGAACTTAGAACTACTTAAACCTAACTAACCTAAGGACATCACACATCCATGCCCGAGGCAGGATTCAAACTTACGACCGTAGCGGTCGCGCGGTTCCAGACTGTAGCGCCTAGAACCGCTCGGCCACTCCGGCCGGCTGTCGACCATCTTAGAAACTCTTTTCAGCACAATATTCCGTTCTACTGACGTTCGAAGCTTGTATGTGCAAGAGTGGTTTGAACTCTCTACAGAAAGCCTTATTGTGTTTTAGGGGATTTGGTGACAAAACCAAACAACAGCGAACTCTGTCCCGTTTGACTGCACACCGACGACGAAAACATAATGACCACTATGAATGAGATTTTCACTCTGCAGCGGAGTGTGCGCTGATATGAAACTTCCTGGCAGATTAAAACTGTGTGCCCGACCGAGACTCGAACTCGGGACCTTTGCCACTCGCGGGCAAGTGCTCCACCAACTGAGCTACCGAAGCACGACTCACGCCCGGTACTCACAGCCTTACTTCTGCCAGTACCTCGTTCTGCATGGTTCGCAGGAGAGCTTCTGTAAAGTTTGGAAGGTAGGAGACGAGGTACTGGCAAGTAAAGCTGTGATTACCGGGCGTGAGCCGTGCTTCGGTAGCTCAGTTGGTAGAGCACTTGCCCGCGAGTGGCAAAGGTCCCGAGTTCGAGTCTCGGCCAGGCACACAGTTTTAATCTGCCAGGAAGTTTCATATCAGCGCACACTCCGCTGCAGAGTGAAAATCTCATTCTGGAAACATCCCCCAGGCTGTGGCTAAGCCATGTCTCCGCAATATCCTTTCTTTCAGGAGTGCTAGTTCTGCATGGTTCGCAGGAGAGCTTCTGTAAAGTTTGGAAGGTAGGAGACGAGGTACTGGCAGAAGTGAAGCTGTGATTACCGGGCGTGAGTCGTGCTTCGGTAGCTCAGTTGGTAGAGCACTTGCCCGCGAGTGGCAAGGGTCCCGAGTTCGAGTCTCGGTCGGGCACAGAGTTTTAATCTGCCAGGAAGTTTCATAATGACCACTGGTAGTGTTGCAAAAAGGTGAAGTGATAAGGAAAGTGTATTGTTGGAGCAGAGACGAATGGGACGTTTATTCTAGCGACAATACGGACAGTAAATAAGGAAATCCACTGCTATAAGAGTCTTTGACGAAGGGCAGATTATGGTAATGAATGCAAGCCAAGGCAATTAATTAAAAT
Source organism: Schistocerca nitens (assembly GCF_023898315.1). NCBI lineage: Eukaryota > Metazoa > Arthropoda > Insecta > Orthoptera > Acrididae > Schistocerca > Schistocerca nitens. Next base: position 88,163,534 of record NC_064625.1, on the reverse strand, counting down.
TTCTATGAAGGCTAGGATGCGATCCAGGTGTCCCACTCACTGGGCAGATGCGCTAAGCACTAAACCATCCTGTCACTGCAGCTAAGACACCTGCACAGATTACCCCAGTATGTTTTCCTCCCTAATACAAACTTAAATTCATACCTCATTGCTCCGGCCTGTATTCATTATCATACAGAAAGTTGAAACTTAATGTTTCTCTGGAAGATATAAATACTAAACTTTGTGTTCTGCCGTAGGGCAAGTCTTGTCATGGGGGAAGCCTCGTCAGAGAGGTCCATCGCATGAGCGTCTAGGGAAGTGATTCCAGTGGTGGTTTCCCGTAGCCTTCCACTCATGATAATGAGGACAACACAACACCAAATACCACCACACAATGTAGTCGGATTCTTGCTCACTCGGTAAAGCAGGATAGACTTTCTGTGGAAGACCTGATGGCAGAGGGTAGTGCTGGTGTAGGCACAACTGTTTTGGAGTACACCGTTCAAATAGTTCAAATGGCTCTGAGTACTGTGGGACTTAACTTCTGAGGTCATCGGTCCCCTAGAACTTAGAACTACTTAAACCTAACTAACCTAAGGACAGCACACACATCCATGCCCGAGGCAGGATTCGAACCTGCGACCGTAGCGGTCGCGCGGTTCCAGACTGAAGCGCCTAGAACCGCTCGGCCACAATGGCCGGCGAGTACACCGTTCAGCACACGTTGTATGATGTTGGGATCTGAAGCAGATGACCCCACCAGGTCCTTATGTTGACTCAACCACATCGACAATTACGATACCAGCTAGCACGATATCATCGAGACCCGTCTGTGATCAATGAAACGTTTCGTCTTGTGGAATGAATCACAATTCTCTCTACGCATGGTCTATAGTCTCTCCGGATATGCCATTATGCAGGCGAACTACTATTAGAGCCATATGCCACGTCGTGGCAGTATCATCCTGTAGAGGACATTGATCTGGACTTCCAGAGGACCTATGGCTGTAATGGAAGGCATAATGAGAGCAGTGAATTGCATGAATAAGTTTCACATCAGCGCACACTCCGCTGCAGAGTGAAAATCTCATTCTGGATATATGAATATTACTGCATACCAGCTGCATCCCTTTTTGGCTCATGTCTTCCCCGATATCGACGTCCTCTTTCAGCAGGATACCGAGCGAGGTGGCGCAGTGGTTAGACACTGGACTCGCATTCGGGAGGACGACGGTTCAATCCCGCGTTCGGCCATCCTGATTTACGTTTTCCGTGATTTCCCTAAATCACTCCAGGCAAATTCCGGGATGGTTCCTTTGAAAGGGCACGGCCGACTTCCTTCCCCTTATTTGCGTAATCCAATGAGACCGATGACCTCGCTGTCTGGTCTTCTTCCCCAAACAACCCAACCCAACTCAGCAGGATAACTGTCGATATCACAAAGCCACCAGATCCGCCTGATCTCAGACATGTGGAACGTATCTGCGACGCTACCGATCGCCAAGTCTGTTGGGGGGCAGTATTATGCTATGGGGGTCGCTCACTTGGGCTTCCATGGCATCTGTGGAAGTAATCAAAGGCACCATGAGGGCAGTAGACTACGTGAACGTTGCTGAATAGCACCTGCATCCCTTAGTGGCTGATGTCTTTCCCAGTGTCGACGACTTCCACCAGCAACATAACTGTATGTGTCACAAGGACACCAAAGTCGCCTCTTTTGAGCCCTATGGAACCTATCTGGGATGCTTTCGGGCCCCAGCTCCACGCTCACAAACCAATTGGCCCATAATTTACTGGAGCTCTGCGACCCATGCGATATGTGATGTCACACAGTTCTACAAACCTACCAAGAACTTGTCAAATTTTGTGATATCTTCCAGGAATTACAGGTCTGCACCAATGTGGGCAAAACAAATCGATACCACAGACATTAGTGAGGTCTCTCTGCAATCTGCAATGTCATATGGTTAGGTTAGTGTTGTTTAACGTCCCGTCGACAACGAGGTCATTAGAGACGGAGCACAAGCTCGGGTTAGGGAAGGATGGGGAAGGAAATCGGCCGTGCCCTTTCAATGGAACCATCCCGGCATTTGCCTGAAACGATTTAGGGAAATCACGGAAAACCTAAATCAGGATGGCCGGAGACGGGATTGAACCGTCGTCCTCCCGAATGCGAGTCCAGTGTGCTAACCACTGAGCCACCTCGCTCGGTAGTGTCATATGGGAGGCTCTCATGAAGACCACACCTCTCTCTCTTGGCACTGCAGCGGCCTCATACTGTTGTCAATATAGATCGCAGCATCGAAGAGCTCTCTCCAGTTTATGGCTTCAGCTTCAGCAGTAAACAAATGGCTCTGAGCACTATGGGACTTAACATCTGAGGTCATCAGTCCCCTAGAACTTAGAACTACTTAAACCTAACTAACCTAAGGACATCACACACAGCCATACCCGAGGCAGGAGTCGAACCTGCGACCGCAGCAGTCGCGCGGTTCCGGACTGAAGCGCCTAGAACCGCTCGGCCACCGCGGCCGGCCTCAGCAGTAAACAACATTGTGGAGGAACTATGATTATGAAGTTACAGTTGAGCATGTACTTTAGTTAAACTTGAGCATTGTGCTTGAAGAGAACAGTTTGTGCATCAAGTAATGCATTCATAGTGAAAGACAGCTGTAAATATTCTACGCTCTTCTGTGGTAAAGAACAGAGCCAAGTTAAGTAAATCTTTTTATTCGTTCATTTGATGAAGTGAACTAATTTTTCATTTGTTGTAGCTGAAAAAGAGCCAACAGCTGTGGCTGGACAATTGTAGCTGAGTCTGGCCACAATAAAATCCACGTCAGTTGTATTGCGTCCTAAAAGTGGCCATAACTGTTTGATTCATCATTGTAGAATCAACAAGAACTCAGGTCTTAATGGGAAACCGATACTGTGAACATTTAGAAACGAATAATATGAGAGCAACTCGGAAAGTGAGGTCTGATCAGTCATGGCAGTCAAAAATGTTTTATTCGCTACACTTTGTTACACCTTCCAGATAGTTATCACCACTCTTCAAAAAATGGTTCAAATGGCTCTGAGCACTATGGGACTTAACATCTATGGTCATCAGTCCCCTAGACTTAGAACTACTTAAACCTAACTAATCTAAGGACATCACACACATCCACGCCCGCAGCAGTATTCAAACCTGCGACCGTAGCAGCAGCGCGGTTCTGGACTGAAGCGCCTGGAACTGCTCGATCACAGTGGCTGGCAGTCACCACTCTGACTTAGGCGTTTGGTGTAGTGTTGTACCAGCTTTCCAATTCCCTCCTGATAGGAGGTAGGCACCTGTATCTCCCGCCACTTTTTTACGCTGGTCTGCAGCTCATTATCTGTGCCAAAATGTTGTATTCATAACCAGCAATTCATGTGAGCAGAGATAAACGTCAGAGGGAGCATCGGAGGGGCATCCTATTTGCCCCTGCAGAGTACGGTCGACAAGTGGCATGAAGCGGAAATGCATGGCAGGTACGCTATGAGGGGTTGCATCAAATCAGGCGAAATCTCTCAGCAGGCACCCATACTTGGCGGGAGCCACTATTGTTCTAGGCATCCTATTTGCCCCTGCAGAGTACGGCCGACAAGTGGCATGAAGCGGAAATGCATGGCAGGTACGCTAAGTTGCATCAAATCAGGCGAAATCTCTCAGCAGGCACCCATACTTGGCGGGAGCCACTATTGTTCTAGGCATCCTATTTGCCCCTGCAGAGTACGGCCGACAAATGGCATGAAGCGGAAATGCATGGCAGGTACGCTACGTTGCATCAAATCAGGCGAAATCTCTCAGCAGGCACCCATACTTGGCGGGAGCCACTATTGTTCTAGGCATCCTATTTGCCCCTGCAGAGTATGGCCGACAAGTGGCATGAAGCGGAAATGCATGGCAGGTACGCTAAGTTGCATCAAATCAGGCGAAATCTCTCAGCAGGCACCCATACTTGGCGGGAGCCACTACTGTTCTAGGCATCGTATTTGCCCCTGCAGAGTACGGCCGACAAGTGGCATGAAGCGGAAATGCATGGCAGGTACGCTAAGTTGCATCAAATCAGGCGAAATCTCTCAGCAGGCACCCATACTTGGCGGGAGCCACTATTGTTCTAGGCATCCTATTTGCCCCTGCAGAGTACGGCCGACAAGTGGCATGAAGCGGAAATGCATGGCAGGTACGCTAAGTTGCATCAAATCAGGCGAAATCTCTCAGCAGGCACCCATACTTGGCGGGAGCCACTATTGTTCTAGGCATCCTATTTGCCCCTGCAGAGTACGGCCGACAAGTGGCATGAAGCGGAAATGCATGGCAGGTACGCTAAGTTGCATCAAATCAGGCGAAATCTCTCAGCAGGCACCCATACTTGGCGGGAGCCACTATTGTTCTAGGCATCCTATTTGCCCCTGCAGAGTACGGCCGACAAATGGCATGAAGCGGAAATGCATGGCAGGTACGCTACGTTGCATCAAATCAGGCGAAATCTCTCAGCAGGCACCCATACTTGGCGGGAGCCACTATTGTTCTAGGCATCCTATTTGCCCCTGCAGAGTATGGCCGACAAGTGGCATGAAGCGGAAATGCATGGCAGGTACGCTAAGTTGCATCAAATCAGGCGAAATCTCTCAGCAGGCACCCATACTTGGCGGGAGCCACTACTGTTCTAGGCATCGTATTTGCCCCTGCAGAGTACGGCCGACAAGTGGCATGAAGCGGAAATGCATGGCAGGTACGCTAAGTTGCATCAAATCAGGCGAAATCTCTCAGCAGGCACCCATACTTGGCGGGAGCCACTATTGTTCTAGGCATCCTATTTGCCCCTGCAGAGTACGGCCGACAAGTGGCATGAAGCGGAAATGCATGGCAGGTACGCTAAGTTGCATCAAATCAGGCGAAATCTCTCAGCAGGCACCCATACTTGGCGGGAGCCACTATTGTTCTAGGCATCCTATTTGCCCCTGCAGAGTACGGCCGACAAGTGGCATGAAGCGGAAATGCATGGCAGGTACGCTAAGTTGCATCAAATCAGGCGAAATCTCTCAGCAGGCACCCATACTTGGCGGGAGCCACTATTGTTCTAGGCATCCTATTTGCCCCTGCAGAGTACGGCCGACAAGTGGCATGAAGCGGAAATGCATGGCAGGTACGCTAAGTTGCATCAAATCAGGCGAAATCTCTCAGCAGGCACCCATACTTGGCGGGAGCCACTATTGTTCTAGGCACCTTCCTTTGCTCACCGCGCGCTCAGAACTAAAAAGAGCGACGTGAGGTGATCGACAGGTGTATTAGAGACACTGCCCAACACATGCGTGCAAAGCTTCATCGGAGCTTCACTGGGATTTCCATTTCGCAATCTGACCTTACTTTCCGAATAACTCTCGTATATCTTCTGAGTAGCTGCAATACTTTTATTTTTATTCCTCTCGTGATTTTGATTCTACTGCAAAGGGAAGGACTGTGATCTGTGAAGGTCTGAGTGGCATCCCTCGGCTGCGCTGTTGTTGACACAAGAAAATGTGACAAATCTGCGGCGCCATTTTTCGGGTGCTGAAGAATCGTCCAGAGAGGTCGCTGAGGCGGACGGAGAGCAGGCGAAGGGGAGGGAAGCAGAGTGCAGCTCTCATTTGTATCGTCGACGGGGATCCGGCGAGAGCCAAGGGCGACCCTGCTGAGTGTGGGGGTGGGCGAGTAGGGTCTGGAAGAGCGATGTCCACCGCCTAATGCGTCTCCTCACGGTGGAGAACTGTTCCCGGGTGCGCTTCTCCCAGTGTGCTGAGAAATCGAGGGTCGTGTCGTGGTTGCTATGACGGGCCGTGGCGTACTTGTGGCGGGTAGTCTCTCGGCAAACGAGACAGTCTTAGGAAAACGTGAAGGTAGGCAGCTGCTGCAGTGTGTACGTGAAAGATTCATTTATACAGGGCGTTACAAAAAGGTACGGCCGAACTTTCAGGAAACATTCCTCACACACAAAGAAAGAAAATATGTTATGTGGACATGTGTCCGGAAAAGCTTACTTTCCATGTTAGAACTAATTTTATTACTTCTCTTCAAATCACATTAATCATGGAATGGAAACACACAGCAATAGAACGTACCAGCGTGACTTGAAATGCTTTGTTACTGGAAATGTTCAAAATGTCCTCCGTTAGCGAGGATACATGCATCCACCCTCCGTCGCATGGAATCCCTGAGGCGCTGATGCAGCCCTGGAGAATGGCGTATTGTATCACAGCCGTCCACAATACAAGCACGAAGAGTCTCTACATTTGGTACCGCGGTTGCGTAGACGAGAGCTTTCAAATGCCCCCATAAATGAAAGTCAAGAGGGTTGAGGTCAGGAGAGCGTGGAGGCCATGGAATTGGTCCGCCCCACCAATCCATCGACCACCGAATCTGTTGTTGAGAAGGTACTTCGACTGAAATGTGCAGGAGCTCCATCGTCCATGAACCACATGTTGTGTCGTACTTGCAAAGGCACATGTTCTAGCAGCACAGGTAGAGTATCCCGTATGAAATCATGATAACGTGCTCCATTGAGCGTAGGTGGAAGAACATGGGGCCCAATCAAGACATCACCAGCAATGCCTGCCCGAACGTTCACAGAAAATCTGTGTTGATGACGTGATTGCACAATTGCGTGCGGATTCTCGTCAGCCCACACATGTTGATTGTGAAAATTTACAATTTGATCATCAGAATCAAGGAAGTACAGTACATACCGACAAAACCAAAATGAGCTCTAACATCGAAAATAAGCGTTACCGGACACATGTCCACATAACATCTTTTCTTTATTTGTGTGTGAGAAATGTTTCCTGAAAGTTTGGCCGTACTTTTTGTGACACCCTGTATAATAAGATGACTGTAAATGGAATAGCATTGCCATGGGCGGAGCTTGTGTAGTTGCATTTCTGTCTCTAGGCGTTTCTAGCGCAACTCATTGTCATTTCAGTGCCACTTGTGTTGCTGACCTGGATTGTTCGATTCATATTCAGTGATTGTTCTTGCTATGGCCTTTTTATTCTAGTTACGTGATGTGCGACTCACACAGATATTATCTGTCCGGAAGGTAAAAAACATGACGAATTGTTTACATAGGAAAAACTTAAAACTTCATTATGCTACATGAACATGAGTGAAGCTGGCAATAATGAAAGAAAGATTCGAACTTTGCTGGTGGTCTTTTAGCAGAAAGTATTCGTATGATGAAGAATGTGGAGTTTTACATTGTGTCAAGAAAAAGAGAAAGATGACCAGACCGGATATACTGGAAATTAACAAACACATGACACAGAAGACAGCCTATTATTAAATGATCAGACTCTATTCCCATTTTCGCCTTTGTTAAATTAAGTTTTCATTACAAACAATAGCTTCAGACTGTAAATTTATCTTATTTCTTAGCATTTGTTATATGTATCTCCACATAAAAGTTCTGTTTATCCCTTTTTTAGTTCTTGTAGTTATTGTAATGTTATCCAATGTAAACACGGTACTTTTGTATTTCCGTTATAAATAAAATCTGTGTAAACCACGTAGCGTGTATATCTCTGGTTACGACATTTAGTTGTCACCTGAACATCGCCTGCGAAGCCAAACGCCGGTTCCTGACCAAAAAAATATAGCTTTGCGGAACATCAAGAAGTGTTTTCCTTTTTAATACAAATAACTAGTACTTTCCTCCCGTTGGCTTTCTCCGATAAAGAATCTCCTTACACTGCCGGCCGTGGTGGCCGAGCGGTTTTAGGCGCTTCAGTCCAGAACCGTGCGACTTCTACAGTCGCAGGTTCGAATCCTGCCTCGGGCATGGATGTGTGTGATGTCCTTAGGTTAGTTAGGTTTAAGTAGTTCTAAGTTCTAGGGGACTGATGACCTCAGATGTTAAATCCCATAGTGCTTAGAGCCATTTGAACCATCTTCTTACACTAAGTTGTTTCGAAATCGCTACGTTTGAGTGACGCCCCAAGATTCAGTGTTTGAACCGTAGTAGGAACTGGACATTGAAATGTAAGAAGAAAGACAAATTATGTTTCAATGGGTTCGAAAGGAGCATTAAATCATTAACATACTGGAAGGGAAAGTAAACGAATGGAAGAGCGTGAGGAGAAATGAAAAAAAAAAGCGAGACGTATAAAAATATTACAGCTGGTGGACGCAACTCAGATCACGTTATCCCCACAAATTTGCATAGGACTGCCCTAAAAACTTGTAGCATTAATTCAAAAACACAAGTCGTGGTCCCTTGATGGTTTCAGCCGCCGCTGTCACCGGCGCGAGTATTTTTTTCCATTGTCGCATATTCCTCTGCGCGCCCAATACTTCACGTCTGTGACGTCTACGCTCAATCCCACAAATTTTTGTACCTTACTGTAGCCGTTACAACAGTATTTATTATTCGGCATTCGTCACCTGAGAAACGAGTGGAGAGGCATTTAGCATCCTGCAATGTCCGAGGCCAACAAGTTTCGCGTATCATGCGAGCGACGTTCTCGCAGCGGCCATTTTTTATTTAGAAATAAAGGAGAGAGGAAAATATGCTCTGAAAACGGATTCATCGCTTTCAATTTATTTCCATAATGCGCGGAATTATACAAAATGGGAGCAACGCACGTAGAAGAGTCAGAAAAGGATGGAGAACTACAAAGAGACAAAGAGAGACAGATAGACAGAGAGACAGAGAGACAGAGAGAGAGAGAGAGAGAGGGCGGGAGAGAGGAACGAAGAAAGGAGAACTCGGGCAGGGCTGAAATATGTTGTAAACTGTCATATAATTTTACGCAAAAGTGGGAAAAATGACAGAGAATTAACAAAGTCCACGCAGTGCCCGAAAGTCGGCAGAAAATGTTTGCTGCATCGTTTATCTTTTCCCTTTTCGTGCTCCCTCAAATTCTTTTTATTTTTATTTCTGCAACGCCGCGCAACAGATATGAATAGGATTGTGACGATGAAAATTATTACATTTTTCTCCATCCATTTTTGACGTACAAGCCCGCGCCCGCGTTCTTCGGTGTGCGTTGCCCTTTGGCGTGCCCAACGCCAGACGCTAAGTTATAAAAATGTTATATAATATTTTTATGTTTCCCCGAGTACACACCCCCACTTGGCGTTGGCTGCCTGATATATTTCTCACTCCCACACCTTCCGTTTATTTTTGTTTTATTTAGCATGTCCACTGACAGACCTGCCGGCAAAATAAAAGAAAATAAAATGGATAAAAATGTGCTAGAGCGTACGAGAGTTACGCAGTGCGTTGAGGGGAAAAAACAGAACTAAACAAAATAAAAGGACGAAGAAATAAAACAGTACGTTTGATTCACGAATTTGAATAACGGTGCGCGAGCTTTGCAGGAGAGAGAGTGTGTCATTTGTCACTGCGGTCGCCAGGTCAGCTCTGCGCATGCGCTGACCGCGTGGGCAGAGGTACAGCGCACGTTTGGGCGAAAAGGCGGTGTTTATTATTACACGCGGATAAATTGGGCCGTATATATATATGAATTACTCGCGTGCCTCTTTGAATCTGTGTGCACGGAAGTGTGTCCGGGAATACGTTACGTGTGGCTAGCCTTTAACACTCACGAGAAGAGGGAAAAAAAAAAAAACAGAGAAGAAGATACACGTAGGATGAATGGACGAAATTCGCTGCAACTTTTCTGCCGACATATGCGGTTATTCGATGACGGACAGTTGTTTGGGGGTAAAAATTATGCTACCGTTTTGTCATGCCTGCAGGATGTGACGAGAGAAAATTCCGTCTCCTCTTCTTGCCCATTGCACTCCCCCTTTTATTTTGGTCTCTGCGTAGTGGTTGGAGGGATAGAAATAATGGAACTGTTCGTGCCAAGGTGGCCGAAATTTTTTTCTACGTTTCTAAATTCTTGCGTTCATGGTCCTACGGAAATTTCTACGACGTGCGTTGTTCTCTATATTTACTTCGGCATATTTCTGTGGTGTCTCTTTATACAGTTTGTGTGTGTGTGTGTGTGTGAGAGAGAGAGAGAGAGAGAGAGAGAGAGACAGCGTGGAAGGGGTTGCAGGGGAGACTGAAGGGGTGGTGGTGAGAGGAGCTGGTGGCGAAATGCAACATTAGCGCTATGATGCGTGCTAAATGGGTGACAACGTTTTCATATCCGCCCCTAATGGGAATTAATAATTTATAAATTTTCACCGCTACGCTCGGCGACGTCTGAATAAATTGTTGGCTGTACATTTTCCACACTTTTTGTCTTCGTTTCCCCTTTCTGCCCGTCGCTGTTGTTGTTTAATTTTTTTTTCATCTTTTATTTTCTGGATAATACATTTCATGTTGGCGGCTCGGTGGAACTGTCGCCTTCAGAAATAAAACAGGAAAGCCACACAGATTTGTAATGTTAATACTGTGCTTCCGGAGAGTTTTGTTTCTCTCCATCTTGAGTCACACATTGGAGGAAAAATCAGATACTAGCCTCAACTACACTCAGGCATATTACGAGGGCTATCCACAAAGTACATTACGTTTTGGAATTAAAAATAAATAAACTATTGGAATTTTTTTTTATTATATACAGATGAAAGCCACACTTAAATACTACTTTTCTACATAGTTGCCATTTAAATTAAGGCACTTATCGTAGCGATGGACGAGCTTGGAAATTCCTTCGTCGTAAAATTCGGCCACCTGCGCCTTCAACCACGTGGTTACCTCTTCTTTTGGGACAGAAAAGGTGTGATTTTTGTGGATTTCCTGGAAAGAGGCACTACAATAAACTCTCAAAGGTATTGCCAAACCCTGCACAACCTCAGAAGAGCAATACAAAACAAGCGCAGGGAAAAATTGGGCTCAAAGATCTTGCCGATTCACGACAACGCCCGGGCCCACACGGCAAATGCCACTCGTGAAGTTCTCGAATCTTTTAAGTGGGAGTTGTTTCCTCATCCGCCGTACAGTCCCGACCTGGCACCGAGCGACTTCCACTTATTCCCAGCAATGAAGAAGTGGTTGGCTATGCAGCGTTTTGATGACGACGCACAGCTTCAAGAAGAGGTAACCACGTGGTTGAAGGCGCAGGCGGCGGAATTTTACGACGAAGGAATTTCCAAGCTCGTCCATCGCTACGAGAAGTGCCTTAATTTAAATGGCAACTATGTAGAAAAGTAGTATTTAAGTGTGGCTTTCATCTGTATATAACAAAAAAATTTCCCAATACTTTATTTATTTTTAATTCCAAAACGTAATGCACTTTGTGGATAGCCCTCGTATTTTGGATAAAATATCGCGAATGAGGTTACGGGGAGAGTCCATGGAAATTTTGCCAGACATTCGATGCGTCTCGATCATAGAATGATGTGAAGTGTAATACAATTCTTGTAAGTGTATTCTGTCTTTGTAAGTAAATGAAAGACAGGTTGTTTTTGTGCCATATGAGTTTCACTTCTATTCGTGAAGTATCTTGAGCGACATGTAACACACGTTGCTTTTATGGATGTGATAAATTCCTTATATACCAGTTACAATTATGTTAACTGTATTACGTTTTCTCTTGTTATCCTCTTGTTTTTCTCAGGTTAGAAACAACTTTTGCAGCACAAATTTCGTGAGATTAAATTATCATGTAGTTCTACTTGCGATTTCTGATGATAATACATGTTTATAGTTCTGGAGACGTATTCAGTTGGTCTGCGTACACAGTTCGCCGATTTTCGACATTTTATCGACCACATTTAGTTCACCAGCTTACTTCCACTTTTCACCGTGCACTGAACGTGTTTGCTTACAGTTCTTATGATGCCGACTGCCACTGTGTGTTCACGTCTTTTGTTTGTGCTGTGATGTGTGTGAGAGGTTTGATGTATGTCCATTTGCTATGTGTATGCATGTGTTGTTTTGTATGTATGTGTGTGTGTGTGTGTGTGTGTGTGTGTGTATGTCTGTTTCGTGTGTGCCTGAGAGAGAGAGAGAGACAGGGAGGGGATTAATTTATTATGTTTTACATCTCTGTTTGTTGTTTTGTGGCTATTGTGATGAGTAAGTTATTTACTTGGTCAACTAATTACTTTCGTGGAGGTATGTTCCAACTAACTAAAAGCAGTTCGTTCTTTGAGATATTCATTTCGCTCCTTTTGTTTGTGAAGTATCTTCAGTGACCTGTAATACATGTACGTATTATGTGGTAGTTACAATATGTTGCTATGTTACTTTTTGTCGTGTTTTTGTCTTTTTTTTAAGGTAAGAATCAGCTTTTGTAGCACAAATTTCGTGGTGTGAAATTATCGTTCGGTGTTACTAACGATTTCCAGCGCCCTTAGCTCTTGCCTGTGGTCCTGGAGACGTACATCAGTACAAAAATAGATAATTACTACATAGAAAATCCGATTGAATAAATTAAAAACACCCTGACCAAGGAAAAGAAAGAAGGAAATAACACTATAAATATTGGGCTAACATAAGAAATAAATGAATAACATAATCACCATGTCAAAGAAATAGCGAACCAGGAAATTTCAAACAGAGAACAACACCAGTAAGAAATTAAAATAAAAACTGCAAGCTAACAACATCATAGTCGAGCTGATAAAGGAAACAGCACAGTTCCGATCAATAAAGAACAATAGATTTCATCTCGTCTAACAATATCACAAAACAGAAATCTGATCCAAGAGCACGTTTCCAGACATACATAAAATACAACCTCAAAGACATCGGACATATACTCACAGATATACAAACACGTCACATCACACAGAAGAAGCAAAAGCACCAACCCAAGGTCCACGAACCTCTTCTTCCTATGAGGCTTGTTATTAATTGCATGAACGTACGCTGCGCGAAGTGGCCGCGCGGTTTGAGGCGCCATGTTACGGATTGCGCGTCCCCTCCCGTCGGAGGTTCGAGTCCTCCCTCGGCCATGGGTGTGTGTGTGTTGTTCTTAGCATAAGTTAGTTTAAGTAGTGTGTAAATCTAGGGACCGATGGCCTCAGATGTTTGGTCCCTTAGCAATTCACCCACATTTGAACGTTTTGAATATGAACGCACCATCATATCATGTAGCAAAATACATGAGCAAAATCAGAAGGCAACATTATGGAAAGAAAAACAGCAGAACAGTGAAAAACAGCCTTCAATTAGTTGTATAGACGGAACATACCTATCGGAATTTTAAATCAACTAAGGGAAGATGGAAAAGAGAAAAAAATGAAGAATAATTACTTTATTGAGCATTCTAAGGGCTCTTTTTATGTGAAAGTTTTCCTGTAATGTCAGGGGTTTTTTATTGTAATTGGTCACTCTAATTATTTTTCATGTCGTGTTCCATGCGTAGATATGCTTTACCAGGTGTTCGGCACAAGTAGACTGGCTAGTTCACACTGGCATCTTATTATATGTTGTTTATACCTAATTTTGAAATTTCTTCCTGTCATTCCCAGATACACTAATTTGCATTCCTGACACTCTAACTGGTATATACCTACTCCTTGGTATTTAACTGATTTCACTGTTGCCCTTTGTACAATAATGCATAATACTCTTTTCGTTAGTATACGTACAGCAACAAGCAGACTGACCAAAAACGTCTGCAGGACGACACACATGTATTAAAAACACCAGAAATTGTAACACGAAACGATAATTTAACGCCACGAAACTTGTGCTGCAGAAGTCGCCTCTAGCCTATAAAAAAAAATAATAATAAAACGACAAAATATAATAAAATGATATATTTGTGACAACTACATATCGTATTTACTATCCGGAACAAACCGAACATGTATCAAAGGCCACTCAAGAAACTTTGCAAATAAAAGACGCCAAACGCGTATGGCATAACCAAACTACTTTTGATTCTCTTCTTGTCCAAACTATTTATTGTCCATGTTTCACTTCCATTTGTGGCTACACTCCATACAAATACTTTCAGAAACGACTTCCTGACACTTCAATCAATACTCGATGTTAACAAATTTCTCTTCTTCAGAAACGCTTTCCTTGGCATTGCCAGTCTACATTTCATATCCTCTCTACTTCGACCATCATCAGTTATTTTGCTCCCTAAACAGCAAAACTCCTTTACTACTTTAAGTGTCTCATTGCCTAATCTAATTCCCTCAGCATCACCCGACTTAATTCGACTACATTCCATTATCATTGTTTTGCTTTTGTTGATGTTCATCTTATACCCTCCTTTCAAGGCACTGTCCATTCCGTTCAACTGCTCTTCCAAGTCCTTTGCTGTTTCTGACAAAATTACAATGTCATCGGCGAACCTCAAAGTTTTTATTTCTTCTCCATGGATTTTAATACCTACTCCGAACTTTTCTTTTGTTTCCTTCACTGCTTGCTCAATATACAGATTGAATAGCATCGGGGAGCGATTACAACCCTGTCTCGCTCCCTTCCCAACCACTGCTTCCCTTTCATGTCCCTCGACATGCATGCGGATACTAATTCCCATCATGCCCTGCGGCCAACCCTGGAGTTTCCCAGGTGTACCGGTATGAAATGAGCGTTAAGATACAAATGTGTCGATAGGGAACATTTGTTGTGAATGAGCCTTAATTTTTTGCTTTGTTTGATTGGTATGGCATCTGTCAAAGATGGCCATCAAGTCATGGAACAAATATCATATGTTTTCATCGTGTTAACAATGTCGAATTTTGTACCAGAAAGTGATGATTAGCGGAAAGTATTAATTTTTTGTTTTCATTTGAAAGAAAGTGCTGCAGATTCGCATCGAATGCTTTTCGAGGCATATGGTGATCATGCTCTATCTGAAGCAACATGCAAAAGATGGTTTCAACGGTTGAGAAATAATGATTTTGACGTAAGAAATGAAGAATGTCGTAGACCACCAAAAAAGTTCGAAGACGCCGAATTGCAAACAATATTGGATGAAGATGACACTTTGAGTCAGAAGCAAATGACACCAGTGCTAAATGTTGCACAACAAACAATTTCTGACAGTTTGAAAGCTATCGGAAAGATCTAAAAGTGTGGAAATTGGGTACCACATTAATTGAATGAAAGACAGATGGAAAACTGAAATTTGTCAAATTTTGTTTCAAAAACATGAAAGAGAATCAATTTTGCATTGAACTGTTACTGGCGATGAAAAATCGATTTATTTTAAGAATCCTAAACGGGAAAAATCATGGGTTAATCCGCGACAACCATCAACATCGACTGCAAAACCAGATCGATCTTCAAATGCTCTTTGTTTGGGGGGATCAGAAAGGTGCGGTGTATCATGAGCTTCTAAAACCCAGTGAAACGGCGAATATTAATCGCTACAGACAACAAATGATCAATTTGAACTATGCATTGATCGAAAAAAGACCAGAATGGGCCAGAAGACATGGCAAAGTAATTTTTTTTACACGAGAATGCACCTGCACACAAAGCAAAACTGGTTCAGGATACAATCTAAACACTTGGCTGGGAGCTGCTACCCCACCCGCCGTATTCACCAGACTTGGCCCCTTCCGACTACCATTTGATTTCATCAGTGGGACACGCATTGGCTGAGAAACACTTCGATTCATACGATGAAGTCGAAAATTGGGTGTTTGATTGGTTTGCTTCAAAAGACGAACATTTCTGTTGGCGTGGTGTCCACAAATTTCCAGAATGGAGGTCAAAATGTATAGAAAGCAATGGTCAGTACTTTGAATGAAATGTTTTTACTTTTCAATTCAAAATTAGTGTTTCATTTTCACAAAAAAAAAAACGCTCATTTCATACCGGTACTCCTGGTAAACGTCCTAACGCAAACCGTTCAGAAGTTATGACGATATTATTTTACACTACTGGCCATTAAAATTGCTACATCAAGAAGAAATGCAGATAATAAACGGGTATTCATTGGACAAATATATTACACTAGAACTGACATGTGATTCCATTTTCATACATTTTCGGTGCATAGATTCTGAGAAATCAGTACCCAGAACAACCACCTCTGGCCGTAATAACGGTCTTGATACGCCTGGGCATGGAGTCAGAGCTTAGATGACGGGTACAGGTACAGCTGCCCATGCAGCTTCAACACGATACCACAGTTAATCACGAGCCAGTTGTTTGGCCACCATTGACCAGACGTATTCAGTTGGTGAGAGATTTGGAGAATGTGCTGGCCAGGGCAACAGTCGAACACTTTCTGTATCCAGAAAGGCCCGTACAGGACCTGTAACATGCAGTCGTGCATTATTCTGCTGAAATGTAGGGTTTCGCAGGGATCGAATGAAGGGTAGAGACACGTTTCGTAACACATGTGAAATGTAACGTCCACTGTTCAAAGTGCCGTCAATGTGAACAGGAGGTGACCGAGACGTGTAACCAAAGGCACCCCATACCATCACGCCGGGTGATCAGCCAGTATGGCAACGACGAATACGCGCTTCCAATGTGCATTCACCGCAATGTCGCCAAACACGGATGCGACCATCATGAGGCTGTAAACAGAACCTGGATTCATCCGAAAAAACGACGTTTTGCCATTTGTGCACCTAGGTTCGTCATTGAGTACACCATCGCAGGCGCTCCTTTCTGTGATGCAGCGTCAAGGGTAACCGCAGCCATGGTCTCCGAGCTGATAGTCCATGCTGCTGCAAACGTCGTCGAACTGTTCGTGCTGTCTTGCAAAAGTACCCATCTGTTGACTCAGGGATCGAGACGTGGCCGCACGATCCGTTACAGTCATGCGGATAAGATGCCTGTCATCTCGACTGCTAGTGATACGAGGCCGTTGGGATCCAGCTCGGCGTTCCGTATTACCCTCCTGAACCCACCGATTCCATATTCTGCTAACAGTCATTGGATCTCGACCAACGCGAGAAGCAGTGTAGCGATACGATAAACCGCAATCGCGATAGGCTACAATCCGATCTTTATGAAAGTCGGAAACGTGATGGAACACATTTCACCTCCTTACACGAGGCATCACAACAACGTTTCACCAGGCAACGCCGGTCAAGTGCTGTTTGTGTATGAGAAGTCGGTTGGAAACTTTCCTCATGTCAGCAAGTTGTAGGTGTCGCCACCGGCGCCAAACTTCTGTGTATTCTCTGAAAAGCTAATCATTTACAAATCACAGTATCTTCTTCCTGTCGGTTAAATTTCGCGTCTGTAGCACGTGTAGCGATTTTAATGGCCAGTAGTGTACATAGTTGGATATGATGACTATCCAGTTACGTGTTACGTTTACACTGTTTCGAAATGGACGAGAATCGTTGTGGTGGTCCACTACAAGAATTTTTAAAGGTAAGAAAAATGCAGCTCAGTCTTTTAGATAGCTGCGAAGACTGCTCACAGCTACAACCGGAAAAACCTTTTTAGCGTTATCGCGAGTCTATCGCGACGGCAGCTGTCTTTGTGACGAGAGGAACGGACGCGCTGTGATACCATAATTAGCGTTGGCGACGACGCGCGGTCAATTAGGGGAAAGACTTATGGGGGCGGGACGGCGGCGAAAGCCATTAAAAAAGGAAGCGCCACGGCGAGTGCGAGCGTCAGTGATTAATCCGAGTCTGCGAGGTCGATAGCTGCCCGCGCCGCCGGTCGACGGTCGAACAATGGCCTGTGGTCGATCAATCAGCTCGAACGCGTGTCTGCCTACCTGCCCTGCTATAGGGGCGCCGGTCTGGGAATCTTATCGCGATAAGTTGCACACCGCTTCACACTCAAGGGACACGGAAGCCCATTGTTATAGCCAAGCCTCACAGTTTGGACACATCTGAACACAAAAGCCAATAAAACGCCGGGAAAAGAACACTCTTTTCGAGGTTTCCATTTCACCCAAGGTATATTGTTGCAACAATGGATATGGACTATGGAGTACCATGAAATGGTTACATTTACAGGCTAATAGGACAGCGGTTCTGAGTTACCACGTGTCGATTCCATGCTGAAACTCCCTTAATAGTACATGGTGTAGAGGCGGCAACGCATGCTCTGACCCGTCATCCAGACGATCGTACAGTTGGCGAATGCTGTGCTGGGATACGTTATGCCGCGCCTGATCGACCTGTTGGGTTGGGTTGTTTGGGGGAAGAGACCAAACAGCGAGGTCATCGGTCTCATCGGATTAGGGAAGGAAGTCGGTCGTGCCCTTTCAAAGGAACCATCCCAGCATTTGCCTTGGAGCGATTTAGGGAAATCACGGAAAATCTAAATTAGGATGACCGGACGCAAGACTGAACCGTCGTTCTCCCGAACGTGTGACCGACCTGTTCCTGTACGAATTGTTGGTCGATGGCTCACACGAGTTACTTCTCGTCCCATCATACCCACACATGCTCAGCTGGAGCCAAGTCTGGAGATGGTGCTGTCCAGGGAAGTTGCTACAGTCTTGCAGAGCACGTTAAGTTTCACGGGCAGTGTGTGGGTGAGCATTATCCTCTTGGAACAAGACATCATCTTGCTGTTGCAAGAACTGCAAAACAACGGGTCTCCAACATTCTGCACGTACATAATGCTGGTTAGCGCCCCCTATTGAAACACCAAAGGTGATTGACACTTGTAGCTTGTCGTAACCGAAACCATAACACGTGGGAAGGGGCCATTGTGTCTTGGACGAATACACAAACGACCATAACTTGAATTTGAAGCCATTTTGACTATTTTTCGACTGTGACTGTCTCAAGAAATATATAAATGTTTTTTTTAAATTACCACTATCAGTCACATACTTTGTCAGCTGTTGTATTACTTATTTATTTAGCGACATGTTTCGAGGCTTATACGTCATCTTCAGGCTAAATGCAAAAAAAAAAAAAAAAAAAAAAAAAAAAAAAAAACTTTACAATAAGGTCATACTGATGTTACGTAGTCTTACTGGTCATACTGTGGAAGGCTCAAATGGCTCTGAACACTATGGGACTTAACATCTGAGGTCATCAGTCCCCTAGAACTTAGAACTACTTAAATCTAACTAACCTAAGGACATCACACACACCCATGCCCGAGGCAGGATTCGAACCTGCGACCGTACCGGTCGCGCAGACCAGACTGTAGCGCCTAGAGTCGCTCGGCCACCCCGGCCGGCTACTGTGGAAGAAAACTTAGTAACAGGCGGACTTATGTCTGCACGAAAATCTTTTGTAACGGTGACTCACTTTGTTCTTCTGGCGTGGCAGTCTCGTGGTGATGCGTTGAGGTGTTTCCATTTCCGTGTCTCTTTTGGTCACTGTTCTCAAATTGTCAATAACATAGCAGTAATAAAATTATAAACAGCCGACCAGTTGCAACGGATAAAGAAATTCTTTACCTATGTTTCGACAAATATGAATTTGTCTTCTTCAGAAGGTAGCAATTTTACATTAGTAAGGACTAGTGTACCATCGCCGTTTTTACAATTGTCGGCATAGATCCATTTGTCAAAAATGAAATATAGCCCTAGAATTAGGGCTCGCGATTACACTCAGTCGGTTGCGAGCTCTGCAAGATCCATGAACTATTTGATATTTAGGGACAAACCCTAATTCGAGGGCTATATTTCATTTTTGACAAATGGATCTATGCCGACAATTGTAAAAACGGCGATGGTACATTAGTCCTTACTAATGTAAAATTGCTACCTTCTGAAGAAGACAAATTTATATTTGTCGAAACCTAGGTAAAGAATTACTTTGTCCGTTGCAACTGGTCGGCTGTTTATAATTTTATTACGTAAAACCGTTGCTGTTGTGCAGCTATGTTAAAAAAAAATACATGGTAGTAACTTGGAAACACGATCACAAATAGTTGTATAGTACAGTGGACAACATGGCGGGCGAAATACAGCTGGTTTCGATTTTATCGATTTGTCGATTTATGTGGTGTCAGATGTTTACATGCCTTCTGCGCGTCTTGTTATCGTATTACAGATGTAAGTTGACGAAATACATTACAAATTGAGCACCTGTTACAATATTATTGAACAATTCCTAATCTAATTCCCTCAGCATAACCTGGCCTAATTAGACAACATCTTTCTTATTTTGGTTTTGCCGATGTTCATCTTGTATCCGAATACAAAGACAATGTCAATTCCGTTCAATTGCTCTTCCAAGTCCTTTGCTACCTCCGATAGAATTACGATGTCATCGACAAACGCCAAAGGTCTTATTTCTTCTTCCCGAACTTTAATTCGTTCTCCACATTATTCTTTAGTTTTCTTTACTGCTTTCTCAATGTACAGATTCGATAACATCTGCGATAGGCTGCTGCCCTCTCTTAGTCCCTTCTCAACCAGCGCTTCCCTTTGTGCCCCTCAACTCTTGTAACTGCTGTCTGATTTCTGTACAAGTTGTAATTAGCCTGTCGCTCCCTGTATTTTACCTCTACTACCTTCAGAATTTTAAGAGAGTATCCCAGACAACGTACTCACGTTTTCTTTAAGTTTACAAATGCTATAAACGTTGGTTTGCCTTTTCTTAACCTACATTCTAACATAAGTTATAAGGGCAGTATTGCCTCGCACGTGTCTACATTTCTCCGGAATCGGAGTTCGGGTTCCACCAGTTTTTCCAGTTCTGTAAAGAATTCGTGTTAGTATTTTGCAACCATGGCTTATTCACCTGATAGTTTGTTAATTGTCACACCTATCAGTACCTGTTTTGGAAGCATTACAATCTTTTTGAAGTCTCATACAATATAACTTTCACACCAGATGGAGGAGTTATGTCATGGCTGGCTGTTCCAAAGCTATCAGTAGTTCTCAACGAATGTAGTCTACTCTCGTGGTCGTACAGTGCTCTGTCAGATTCTTCTTGCAATATCATATCTCCCATCTCATCATCCACGTCCCCTTCCATTTCTACAACAATGCCTGCAACTTCGTTTCCCGTGTATAGAGCCTCTACATACTGCTCCACCTTTCAGCTTTCCATTACTTGCTTACGACCGATTTTCCGTATGAGCTCGAACAATTGCTTCTCTTTTCTCTAAGAGGCTCTTTAGTTTTTTCTGCAGGTGGCAGCCATCTTTCCCCTAGCTTCTCCTATGCTTCTAAATTCTCACAGTTCTCCTCTAGCCATTCCTGCTTAACCACATTGCACTCCTGTCAATCTCATTTTTTAGACGATTGTCTTCCATACTCCGTTATTGTTGTTGTTGTTGTGGTCTTCAGTCCAGAGACTGGTTTGATGCAGCCCTCCATGCTACTCTATCCTGTGCAAGCTTCTTCATCTCCCAGTAAGTACTGCAATCTACATCCTTCTGAATCTGATTACTGTATTCATCTCTTGGTCTCCCTCTACGATTTTTACCCTCCACGCTGCCCCCCAAGGCTAAATTTGTGATCCCGTGATGCCTCAGAACATGTCGTACTAACCGGTCCCTTCATTTTGTCAAGTTGTGCCAAATCTCCTCTTCTCCCCAATTCTATTCAATACTTCATCATTAGTTATGTGATCTACCCATCCAATCTGCAGCATTCTCCTGTAGCACCACATTTCGAAAGCTTCTATTCTCTTCTTGTCCAAAAGTATTTATTGTCCATGTTTCACTTCCGTACATGGCTACACTCCATACAAATACTTTCAGAAACGGCTTCCTGACACTTAAATCTATACTCGATGTTAACAAATTTGTCTTCTTCAGAAACGCTTTCCTTGCCATTGCCAGTCTACATTTTATATCTTCTCTACGTCGACCATCATCAGTTATTTTGCTCCCCAAATAGCAAAACTCCATTACTACTTTAAGTGTCTCATTTCCTAATTTAATTCCCTCAGCATCGCGCGACTTATTTCGACTACATTCCATTATCCTTGTGTTGGTTCTGTTGATGTTCATCTTATATCCTCCTTTCAAGAAACTGTCTATTCCTTTCAACTGCCCTTCCAAGTCCTTTCGTGTCTTTGATAGAATTACAATGTCATCGGCGAAACTCAAAGTTTTTATTTCTTCTCCATGGATTTTAATGCCTACTCCGAATTTTTCTTTTGTTTCCCTTACTGCTTGCTCAATATACAGATTGCATAACATTGGGGGGAGGCTACAACCCTGTCTTAGTCCCTTCCCAACCACTGCTTCCCTTTCATGCCCCTCGACTCTTGTAACTACCATCTGGTTTCTGGACAAATTGTAAATAGCCTTTCGCTCCCTGTTTTTTACCCCTGCCACCTTTAGAATTTGAAAGAGAGTATTCCAGTCAACATTGTCAAAAGCTTTCTCTAAGTCTACAAATGCTAGTAACGTAGGTTTGCCTTTCCTTAATCTTTCTTCTAAGATAAGTCGTAAGGTCAGTATTGCCTCATGTGTTCCAATATTTCTACGGAATCCCAACTGATCTTCCCAGAGGTCTGCTTCTACCAGTTTTTCCATTCGTCTGTAAAGAATTCGTGTTAGTATTTTGCAGCTGTGACTTATTAAACTGATAGTTCGGTAATTTTCACATCTGTCAACACCTGCTTTCTTTGGTATCGGAATTATTATATTCTTCTTGAATTCTGAGGGTATTTCGCCTGTCTCATACATCTTGCTCACCAGATGGTAGAGTTTTGTCAGGACTAGCTCTCCCAAGGCCGTCAGTAGTTCTAATGGAATGTTGTCTACCGCAGGGCCTTGTTTCGACTCAGGTCTATCAGTGCTCTGTCAAACTCTTCACGCAGTATTATATCTCTCATTTCATCTTCATCTACATCCTCTTCCATTTCCATAATATTGTCCTCAAGTACATCGCCCTTCAGACAGAATAATTTCATTTCTTTCCTCACACACCTTTGCTGCGGGGCTGACGACGCCCAACCATAGGCTGTCCTAATTAACTGGGCTGCCCCCACAGCGTCTCTGGCGATCTGCCTGCGGGCCTGAAGCGACGCAGTACGGTGTCCTGGAGGCTTGTCTCCCACTTCTCCCTGTTCCACCTCCAGCAGCCCCCAACACGCCCACCCCCGAGGGAGCTGGGGTGTGGCCGGGAGGCCGGGACGGGAGCCTGCCGCCCTGACAACTCCGCCCGCACACACACACACACACACACACACACACACACACACACACACACGGCCTGCGCGGGAGTCGGCCCGCGTCCTGGGACCGGAAATTAAAAGAGATAACTCAAACACGGACCTGCACCACGCTCTCCACCCTGCGGGCCTCGCCGGTGGTGGCAACACTGAGCCCGGAGCTCTCCTGAGTTTCGGTGGCGGTGAGTTGGTAAGCCTGGGGACAGTCGGGGGATTTCCCCTACTCCCCTCACCAGCTATTCTCGCGGATCTTCCTCCAATGTCCAATGAAAGCGAGCAGACCAGTCCTATATATAATAATCTGACGATGTCAACGTCATTCTGTCTCTACTGTGCACAGTTTTCGGCAATTGGCTCCCTTTCAAGCCTGATCTACTATGGATGTTGTCAGAAACACAATTACTATGGGGCGGTTCCCCAAAACTGCCTTTTTACTTTTTACTTTGAGCAAGCAGTAAAGGAAACAAAAGAAAAAATCGGAGTAGCTATTAAAATCCATGGAGAAGAAATTAAAACTTTGAGGTTCACCGACGACATTGTAATTCTGTCAGAGACAGCAAACGACCTGGAAGAGCAGCTGAACGGAATTCACACTGTCTTGAAAGGAGGATATAAGATGAGCATCAACAAAAGCAAAACGAGTATAATGGAATGTGGTCGAATCAAATCGGGTGATGCTGAGGGTATTAGATTAGGAAATGAGACGTTTAAAGTAGTAAATGAGTTTTGCTATTTGGGGAGCAAAATAACTGATGATGGTCCAAGTAGAGAGGATATAAAATGTAGACTGGGAATGGCAAGGAAAGCGTTTCTGAAGAAGAGAAATTTGTTAACATCGAGTATAGATTTAAGTGTCAGGAAGTCGTTTCTGAAAGTATTTGTGTGGAGTGTAGCCATGTATGGAAGTGAAACATGGATGGTAAATAGTTTGGATAAGAAGAGAATAGAAGCTTTCGAAATGTGGTGCTACAGAAGAATGCTGAAGATTAAATGGGTAGATCACATAACTAGTGACGAAGCACTGAACAGAATTGGGGAGAAGAGAAATTTGTGGCACAACTTGACTAGAAGAAGGGATCGATTGGTAGGACATATTCAGAGGCATCAAAGGATCACCAGTTTAGTATTGGAGGGCAGCGCGGAGGGTAAAAATCATAGAGGGAGACCAAGAGATGAAAACACTAAATAGATTCAGAAGGATGTAGGTTGCAGTAGGCACTGGGAGATGAAGAAGCTTGCACAGGATAGGGTAGCATGGAGAGCTGCATCAAACTAGTCTCTGGACTGAAGATCGCAACAACAACATGTATAAAACCACTCTTTTAATGAATATATACACTGAAGACCCGAAGAAACTGGTACACCTGCCTAATGTCGTATAGGGCCCCCCGAGTACGCAGAAGTGCCGCAACACGACGTGGCAAAGACTCGACTAATGTTTGAAGTAGTGCTGGAGGGAACTGACACCATGAATCCTGCTGGGCTGTCCAAAAGAGTACCAGGGGTTGGAGATCTCCTCTGAACTGCACATTGAAAGGCATCGCAGATTTGCTCAATAATGTTCATATCTGAAGAGTTTGGCGGCCACCGGAAGTGATTAAACTCAGAAGAGTATTCCTGGAGCCACTCTGTAACAATAATAGATGTATGGGGTGTCGCTATGTTTGATGGAATTGCCCGTCTGTCGGAATGCACAATGGACATGAATGGATGCAGGTGATCAGACAGCATGCTTACGTACGTGTCATCCGTCACAGTAGTATCTAGACGTATCAGGGTCCCATATCACTCCTACTGCACATGCCCCTCACCATTACAGAGCCTCCACCACCTTAAACAGTTCCCTGCCGAGATGCACGGTCCATGGATTGATGAGATTGTCTCCATTCCCATACACGTCCGTCGACTCCATATAATTTGAAAGGAGATTCGTCCGACCAGATAACATGGTTCCAGTTATCAACAGTCCAGTGTCGATGTTGAGGGGCACAGGCGAGGTATAAAGCTTTGTGTCGTGCAGTCATCAAGTGTACACGGGCGGGCCTTCGGCTCCGAAAGCCCATATCGACGATGTTTCGTTGAAATGTTCGCTCGCTGACTTCTTGATGGGTCAGCATTGAAATCTGCAGCAATCTGCAGAAGGGCTGTACTTGTGTCACGTTCAACGATTCTCTTGAGTCGTCGTTGGTCCCAATCTCACAGCACCTTGTCGCAGCGGTGTCGGAGATTTGATTTTTTACCGGCTTATTGATATTCACGGTACACTTATGAAATGGCCTTACGGGAAAATCCCCACTTTATACACTCCTGGAAATTGAAATAAGAACACCGTGAATTCATTGTCCCAGGAAGGGGAAACTTTATTGACACATTCCTGGGGTCAGATACATCACGTGATCACACTGACAGAACCACAGGCACATAGACACAGGCAACAGAGCATGCACAATGTCGGCACTAGTACAGTGTATATCCACCTTTCGCAGCAATGCAGGCTGCTATTCTCCCATGGAGACGATCGTAGAGATGCTGGATGTAGTCCTGTGGAACGGCTTGCCATGCCATTTACACCTGGCGCCTCAGTTGGACCAGCGTTCGTGCTGGACGTGCAGACCGCGTGAGACGACGCTTCATCCAGTCCCAAACATGCTCAATGGGGGACAGATCCGGAGATCTTGCTGGCCAGGGTAGTTGACTTACACCTTCTAGAGCACGTTGGGTGGCACGGGATACATGCGGACGTGCGTTGTCCTGTTGGAACAGCAAGTTCCCTTGCCGGTCTAGGAATGGTAGAATGATGGGTTCGATGACGGTTTGGATGTACCGTGCACTATTCAGTGTCCCCTCGACGATCACCAGTGGTGTACGGCCAGTGTAGGAGATCGCTCCCCACACCATGATGCCGGGTGTTGGCCCTGTGTGCCTCGGTCGTATGCAGTCCTGATTGTGGCGCTCACCTGCACGGCGCCAAACACGCATACGACCATCATTGGCACCAAGGCAGAAGCGACTCTCATCGCTGAAGACGACACGTCTCCATTCGTCCCTCCATTCACGCCTGTCGCGACACCACTAGAGGCGGGCTGCACGATGTTGGGGCGTGAGCGGAAGACGGCTTGACGGTGTGCGGGACCGTAGCCCAGCTTCATGGAGACGGTTGCGAATGGTCCTCGCCGATACCCCAGGAGCAACAGTGTCCCTAATTTGCTGGGAAGTGGCGGTGCGGTCCCCTACGGCACTGCGTAGGATCCTACGGTCTTGGCGTGCATCCGTGCGTCGCTGCGGTCTGGTCTCAGGTCGACGGGCACGTGCACCTTCCGCCGACCACTGGCGACAACATCGATGTACTGTGGAGACCTCACGCCCCACGTGTTGAGCAATTCGGCGGTACGTCCACCCGGCCTCCCGCATGCCCACTATACGCCCTCGCTCAAAGTCCGTCAACTGCACATACGGTTCACGTCCACGCTGTCGCGGCATGCTACCAGTGTTAAAGACTGCGATGGAGCTCCGTATGCCACGGCAAACTGGCTGACACTGACGGCGGCGGTGCACAAATGCTGCGCAGCTAGCGCCATTCGACGGCCAACACCGCGGGTCCTGGTGTGTCCGCTGTGCCGTGCGTATGATCATTGCTTGTACAGCCCTCTCGCAGTGTCCGGAGCAAGTATGGTGGGTCTGACACACTGGTGTCAATGTGTTCTTTTTTCCATTTCCAGGAGTGTAGCTACCTCGGAGATGTTGTGTCCCGTCGCTCCCGCGCCGGCTATAACACCACTTTCAAACTCACTTAAATCTTGAAAACCTGCGTCTGTAGCAGCAGTAGCCGATCTGACAACTGCACCAGACACTTGTTATCTTATAAAGGCGTTGCCGACCGCAGCACGTATTCTGCCAGTTAACATGTCTCTCTATTTGAATATGCATGCCTTTACCAGTTTCTTTGGCGATTCAATTTATTTCATGACTTCCTGTTGACCTTTGGACTTCTTGAAAATAGGCTTTACGGAAATTTGAATTTTTTAAACAATGCATAATTTAAAACACTTTGAAAACACAGCAAAATTTACAGTTTATTTTTATTTTGTGCATTACTAAAATAAGGGCACATAGTTACCACAGATTATCATAAGGAGACAGTATTACAGAAACGCAACATAACTGTATGGAAAAACACATTTCAGTTATGACAGATTCTATTTGGAATCAGCGTTGAGTTTACTACTCAACATTTCAGACTTAGACTGATCATTCCACCCCAAAATTCCATCATGGGAGAAATTTTGCCAAATTTTTATTTTTTAAAAATCAAGAAGAAAGTACTTACCGTATGTATTCTCCTGAGGCCCTGAATAAAATTTTAGCTGGTATGAGCCTGCGTGCATTTCACGCAGATCCTCCTACAAGTCTCCAACCAAATCGCAACGCTACACTGTTGACACGGATATCTTGTTTACCACTTCAAACTTCGTTTTTCGTATCATTACAGCGGTTCTAGGCGCTTCAGTCCGGAACCGCGCTGCTGCTACGGTCACAGGTTCGAATCCTGCCTCAGGCATGGATATGTGTGATGTTCTTAGGTTAGTTAGGTTTAAGTAGTTCTAAGCTCTAGGGGACTGATGACCTCAGATGTTATGTTCAATAGTGCTTAGAGCCATTTGAACCATCAGATCATTACTTCGGCATTTGAGGCTCGTATCTCCAAAACAGCAAGTTTTCTCCGAGACCTTGAGCAATCTGTTGCAGTCCAGGCAGCTGCAAGACAATTTTTGAATTGTCTCGTTCTTATCTTAGTTAGGGGCTTCTGTTTTCTCCGTCGAAATAACGTTGTGTTCTTACCGAAGAAGTACGCTTCTCAATCATCATCATCATCATCGTCTGTCACACCTTCGTCATTTTCAGCTTCCTTCTCCAAATTAGGTTCGTGATCACTAAATACTCGAAATCAGACTCATAATCAGTGTCATTAAAAATTTCACCTGGGAATTCGCTGAGGCATTCTTGAACAGCCACGTCCGTCTCGCCTAGAAAGCGTTGCTATCCTCACCCCGGAGGTAAGGAATCGTTCAGCAAAAACAATTTGGTACGTGTTTCCAAAGCCCAAAAATAAGAAATAAATTGCATCAACGATGCTCAGTTTCCTTCAATAAAATTCTTCAGGGTATCAGACCGCATCGTCATAATTTAACATCCGCCAACGTTTCGGCCAGCGTTGCAGCTAGCCTTCATCAGGGCCTTACGTTAACTGCTAAATGAACACACTTGGTTCCTTAAATAGCTGCACGGGAAAACCGTGTCGTTACTTGATTGGCTGTAAAAGGAGGAGGAGGAGGGGTGAAAGGTATGCTTTATTGGTGTTTCCTTTATTATCTGTCATTGGCTGAAATAGCTGTTTTCTATTGGTCGCCGCAGCCGGCTACTGGACAGCATGGAAACAGTGTGACGTCACAGCCATCACCTGTTCGCTATTCGTCAGTCTCCTCCAATGGGGTGGATTAATATAAAGACCAATAGAAAACAGCTATTTCAGCCAATGACAGATAATAAAGGAAACACCAATAAAGCATACCTTTCACCCCTCCTCCTCCTCCTTTTACAGCCAATCAAGTAACGACACGGTTTTCCCATGCAGCTATTTAAGGAACCAAGTGTGTTCATTTAGCAGTTAACGTAAGGCCCTGATGAAGGCTAGCTGCAACGCTGGCCGAAACGTTGGCGCATTTTAAATTATGACGATGCGGTCTGATACCCTGAAGAATTTTATTGAAGAAGACAACGGCCGCGGAAGCCTACGCTTACAGATGCTCAGTTTCTTTGACAAAGGGCGTATTATTATTGCGCGGAGCCTGTGAACGAGCACTCCGAAAACGGAGAAGTTGGTGGAATGTTAACATGCTACTGTCGTAAGCACATAAGGAAAGAGGTAGAGGAATAGTGTAACTACCACCAGGTGCTGAATCGTTGGACTGTTGACAGATTGTGGGTTTAGAGTCTGCACTGTAATGTAGGATACACGGTGATCTGTGGCATCTCTGCCGAAAGTGCACAGTGCTGGCTCACGAACAGATATTTCGGAGTACTCTGTTCATCGTATATTGCTGAATATCAGCAACTGACCACCCCTACGGCTCACATATTGACCCAACGACACTGCCAGTTACTACTGCACTGGGTACGGGACCATCGGTATTCGACCGTCGATCAATGGAAACGTGTCGGCTCTTCAAATGAATTGCATTTTTGCTATACTTGGTCGACGGTCGCCTCCAGAAACGTCGTCATTTAGATGAACGGCAGCTCTAAATGTGGTTGACACTGGCTGGTGGCAGCAGTATTATGCTATGGGAGACATTCTCCTGCGCTTGAATGGGACCTGTAGCGCTGATGTCCAGATGACTCTTGCATATGCTGTTATTTATATATATTTGACGATGCTGGTGCTTTTTTGGTGTTTAACATTTGACAATGCCACTATGGCTGCAGTACATTAGGAAACGTTTTTATGAAACAGATCTGAAGATGGTCATTATAGACCGAAACCGGTAGTCTGATGACAAGAAATTTGTGACCATAGACGTAAAGTAAAAGAAATTTATACCTGTGATAGTAACTGAAGACAATGTGACAGCTGCGAACGACCTACATCCCTTCATGCTTGATGTCTTCCCCGAGGGCGATGTCACCTTTCTGCAGTATAATTATTCGTGTCTCGGATCCAGAACTG
This sequence comes from Schistocerca nitens, assembly GCF_023898315.1. Classification (NCBI taxonomy): domain Eukaryota; kingdom Metazoa; phylum Arthropoda; class Insecta; order Orthoptera; family Acrididae; genus Schistocerca; species Schistocerca nitens. The sequence goes on along the minus strand of NC_064625.1, from coordinate 88,133,880 downwards.
TGCTACAATGGTTTGAGGACCATTCTCGTGAAGTAACGTTGATGTTTCGGCGACAAAATTCGCGTGATGTGAATCCTAAGAAACCCATCTGGGTCACTTTCAGGCGCCGTCATAGCCTACGCAACTCAATGGCGTGTTATTTACGTGAATATTTTTTGTTTATTTACAGACGCAATGATATTCTCATGACACAATCATAAGCGGTTTCGGCGATACAATGACCATCTTCAGAGTCTATAACAAGAGAAAATTTATATGAAAACCTAAAAATAAGTGCAATATTTAACCTGGCTTATTAGTAATCTAACTGAATTTATGCAAAATACATATAGTTCATACCTAAAGTCGGCATACACTGAACAAAGGTTCATGCGTTGTCAAACTAGATATAAATTGTAAAACAGGTGTCTCATATAGATATAAAAATTTGTTAGATTTTGTTCCCCCTCTTTGCGCTAGATGCGCGCGTCCTCTATAAGATTGTCTTAGTTTTCTTTTTTAAAAAAAACCTTAATATGACAAATTTATTAAATAACAAACTTTTAGGTTTTAATAAAAATTTTCTTTGCTATAGAATCTGAAGATGATCATTGTTAGGCCGGAACCGGTTATGACTGTGTCATGAGAATTTGATTGCGCCGGCCGAAGTGGCCGAGCGGTTCTAGGCGGTACAGTCTGGAACCGCGCGACCGCAACGGTCTCAGGTTCGAATCCTGCCTCGGGCATGGATGTGTGTGATGTCCTTAGGTTAGTTAGGTTTAAGTAGTTCTAAGTTCTAGGGGACTGACAACCTCAGCAATTAAGTCCCATAGTGCCCAGAGCCATTTTAGAATGTGATTGCGTCTGTACATAAACGAAAATTTTTTACAGAATAATCAGTCACTCACTCCATTGACAAAATGTCGTTTTCTCCTAAATTTACGTAAATTACATAACTCGTGGGTAGACATCTATTGCTACATACCTCCACAAACCTACCAACAAACTGTCGGACCCCTGATACACAGTATGAGTGATGCATTTCGTTCCGAAGAGGGACAAGCAAGCTGCTAAGCAGATGGTCGTGATATCTTGGCTCAGCAGTGTATGCCAGTTGCGTGCCATACGCTTCTAAAAGAAAATCACTCATTTCATTTATACTACCCTTCATAACTTTCGTCATTCTTTGATTTAGACTCAATCCATATTTTGTGCTCATTAGACTGTCCATTTCATTCAGCAAGTCCTGTAACGCCATATACAGGGTGGCGCAAGCAATGTGTTACCATTTTGTTTTTGTATATGAACTTTATTGTCAATATAATCTGAAAGGAACATACGAGGTGCGGCTAGAAAAAAACCGGACTGATGCTGGAAAAAACATTTATTTACAATTATTTACAATTTCATGTTATCTCCTTCAATGTACTCTCCTCCTCGGTCTCTACACCGCTCCATACGAATTTTCCACTGTTCATAGCAATGCTGCAGATCATTTTCGGTAAGTCCATACATTACTTCCGTCGCTTTTTCTTTTACTGCTTCAACAGTCTCAAATCTAGTTCCTTTCAAAGCTGACTTGACTTTGGGGAAAAGAAAAAAGTCACAGGGGGCCAAATCAGGTGAGTAGGGTGGATGATCTAAGATGGGAATGTTGTGTTTTGCCAAAAACGTCTTCACTGACAACGCACTGTGAGCTGGGGCATTGTCTTGGTGAAGGATCCATGACTTTTTTCTCCACAAATCGTTCCGTTTTCTCCGTAGTCGCTCACGTAGGGTAGCCACGACGCTAATGTAGTAATCCTGATTCACTGTTTGTCCCTCTGGTACCCAATCAATGTGCACAATCCCTTTGATGTCAAAAAAAAAAAAAGCAATCATCATTGCCTTGAATTTCGGTTTTGACATTCGTGCTTTTTTTTGTCGTGGAGAACCAGGAGTTTTCCAATGCATCGATTGGCGTTTAGTTTCGGGATCGTAAGTAAAAAACCACGATTCATCGCAAGTAATAACATTTTGTAAGAAGGTGGGATCACTTTCAATGTTTTCCAGGATGTCAGAACAAATCATTCTTCGGCGTTCCTTCTGTTCAATTGTGAGACACTTTGGAACCATTTTTGAACACACTTTGTTCATGTTGAAATTTTCATGAAGAATCTGCCTAACACTTTCCTTGTCAACTCCTGTTAACTCAGACACTGCTCTGATTGTTAAACGGCGATCTTGTCGAACACGTTTACCGGTTTTTTCAATGTTTGCATCAGTTTTTGCTGACAATGGTCTGCCAGTGCGAGTGTCATCACTGGTGTCTTCGCGGCCATCTTTAAATCGTTTAAACCACTCAAACACTTGTGTTCGCGATAAACAATCATCGCCGTACACTTGTTGTAACATTACAAACGTTTCACTTCCAGATTTTCCTAGTTTGAAACAAAATTTGATGTAAACACGCTGTTCTTTCTGTACACTCAACATTTTCCGACGCACAGACAAAACGTCAACTACTTAAAACAGACGCCACGGGCAGACTGAGTGCAGGAGGCAGATGAAACTCGAGCAGTAGGCGGAGCGAGAGTCACGTGACAGGCCACGCGACTTTCAGCCTTATTGCATTCGTTTTATTGTTTCACCAGTACTAGTCCGGTTTTTTTCTAGCCACACCTCGTATACTACAATGAAGAGCCGTCCATGGAGATTTGTTCTGAATCAGCACATGCTCAATATGTCCAAGATTTCGTTTCCTAACTTCCTTCGAACGAACACTGCAGTTAGTGATTACCCTAGAGCACATCGGTAATATCACTGGAAGCTTCAAGAATAAGCCTTCTGAGCTCCATTAAATCACGTGGACATTTCGGGAAAATATTTTCCTTTAGGCACCCCCAAAGAAAAAAGTCACATGGATTGAGGTCTGGAGTATTTGGGGGGGGGGGGGGGGGCAATTTTGTCCGTCATTGAAGTGATCATTGTCAGACTGCTGATCATCTACAATCTCTGCAGGTTGGGGACCATTCCTACAAGAGAGTGCTTGAGGAACTATACCAGCAGCCCAACATAGCAGGAGCTGTCAAAGCCAAACGAATGCAGTGGGCTGGTCATGTGGCCCGGATGGAGGATCACAGATGGCCTCGGAAGCTCCTGGATTTCACACCCACAGGAAAGAGACCGCCAGGGACACCCAAGAAGCGTTGGAGGGAAGGACTCCATGAAGATTTCAAACAAATGTCAATAGATGTGGACGAATGGTGGATAGCAGCAATGGACAGAATACAGTGGAGGAGGAAACTTGTAGATGTGTGCGTTCCACAGGGCCAGATCACTTAGTAGTAGTAGTAGTAGTAGTAGTAGTAGTATCGATCTGGAAACCTGAGTGAAATGATCCGCATGTCGAAATGCTCGCGTAAAAACTGCAGCACAGTGTTTGCAGCATGTGGCCTTGCTCCATCTTGCATGAACCACTGCGTGTTGAAGGGCAAGGCAATAGCAAGAAGCTGTGGAATGAAGCTATTGCGAAGCAGGCTCCAATAACGCTCGCAGTTCACAGCTTCTTCAAAGAAAAGTCTGACTGCAAATTACTGCCCACGCTGTAATCCTCGGAGCATAATGTTGTCGTTCATGAAGCACTTGTAGATTTTCAGTGGCCCAATAGCGTACATCCCGATTGTTAAGCACAGCGTCTAAATGAAAATGCGCCTCGTCTGAAAACCAAACGTTGTTGAGAGTTTTTTCCCTATCCTCCGCCCACTGAGCAAACAGTAGTCTCTGCTGCTTGTGTTCTTCAGTGAGCTTCTGTGCACAGGTCATCTTGTATGGGTACATATGGAAGTCACTTTTAAGAATGCGTTGAACGGAGCGTCTGGATATTCCCAGTTGCACTGCTGCCTTTCTACACGATTTCCCGGGACTTCTCTGTACAGCAACTCGTACCGCTTGAATATTCTCCGGCGAACAAACAAGCTTAGACCGAGGTCGCTTCGCTTCCAATACTGTTTCTTCCAGTAAAAATTTATCGTACAACCTGTGGATGGTCTTCTTGCAAGGGACCCATCGTGTGTTAAACTGTTGTCGAAAACGCCTCTGAGACACAAAAATGCTTTTCGTTTCATGAAAAAGTAACACAATTGCCGATCGCTGCTGTGTCGTCAGTCTTCCATTGTCAGCCATTGCTGCTTACCAGTCTCCTAGCGGCAGTATCGTGAATTACACGTCGTTTCGTAACTCATTTGAGTTTCCAAGCTCTGCTGCTACTGCTGTAGAGATCCCAGTGAGATATCTAATGTGCGTCGTAAATTGTGAAAGAAACAATTGGTAACACATTTCGTACGCCACCCTGTAGCTTTCACTGATAACGACATTGTCGTTGTTGTTGTTGTTGTTGTGGTCTTCAGTCCTGAGACTGGTTTGATGCTACTTTCCATGCTACTCTATCCGGTGCTAGCTGCTTCATCTCCCAGTACCTACTGCAACCTACATCGTTCTGTATCTGTTTAGTGTATTCATCTCTTTGTCTCCCTCTACGATTGTTACCCTCCACGTAGCCTTCCAATAGTAAATTGGTGACCCCTTGATGCCTCAGAACATGTCCTACCAACCGAACACTTCTTCTAGTCAAGTTGTGGCACAAACTTCTCTTCTCCTATTCAACACCTCCTCATTAGTTATGTAATCTACCCATCTAATCTTCAGCATTCTTCTATAGCACCACATTTCGAAAGCTTCTATTCTCTTCTTGTCCAAACTAGATATCGTCCATGTTTCACTTCCATACATGGCTACACTCCATACAAATACTTTCAGAAACGACTTCCTGACACTTAAATCTATACTAGATGTTAACAAATTTCTCTTCTTCAGAAACGATTTCCTTGCCATTGCCAGTCTACATTTTATATCCTCTCTACTTCGACCATCATCAGTTATTTTGCTCCCCAAATAGCAAAACTCCTTTACTACTTTAAGGGTCTCATTTCCTCTTTTAATTCCCTCAGCATCACCCGACTTAATTGGACTACATTCCATTATCCTAGTTTTGCTTTTGTTGATGTTCATCTTATATCCTCCTTTCAAGACACTATCCATTCCATTCAACTGCTCTTCGAAGTCCTTTGCTGTCTCTGATAGAATTACAATGTCATCGGCGAACCTCAAAGTTAACATTTCTTCTCCATGGATTTTAATACCTACTTCGAATTTTTCTTCTGTTTCCTTCACTGCTTGCTCAATATACAGATTGAATAACATCGGGGAGAGGCTAAAACCCTGTCTCACTCTGTTCCCAACCACTGCTTCCCTTTCATGTCCCTCGACTCTTATAACTGCCATCTGGTTTCTGTACAAATTGTAAATAGCCTTTCGCTCCCTGTATTTTACCCCTGCCACCTTCAGAATTTGAAAGAGAGTATTCCAGTCAACATTGTCAAAAGCTTTCTCTAAGTCTAGAAATGCTAGAAACGTAGGTTTGCCTTTCCATAATCTAGCTTCTAAGATAAGTCGTAGGGTCAATATTGCCTGACGTGTTCCCACATTTCTACGGAATCCAAACTGATCTTCCCCGAGGTCCTCTTCTACCAGTTTTTCCATTCGTCTGTAAAGAATTCGCGTTAGTATTTTGCATCCGTGACTTATTAAACTGATTGTTCGGTAATTTTCGCATCTGTCAGCACCTGCTTTCTTTGGTATTGGAATTATTATATTTTTCTGAAAGTCTGAGGGTATTTCGCCTGTCTCATACATCTTGCTCACCAGATGGTAGAGTTTTGTCAGGACTGGCTCTCCCAAGGCTGTCAGTAGTTCTAATGGAATGTTGTCTACTCCCGGGAACTTGTTTCGACTCAGGTCTTTCAGTGCTCTGTCAAACTCTTCACGCAGTATCGGATCTCCCATTTGATCTTCATCTACCTTCTCTTTCATTTGCATAATATTGTCCTCAAGTACGTTGCCCTTGTATAGACCCTCTATATACTTGTTGTGAACCTAAATCCCACTCGTTGAGTACGAACGCTGTTGCAAATGATGATCGGAATTATCGATCCCAGAATCGACCTTGCTGCCCTGGGCGTCCGGTAGCGTTCCTGGAGAGGAGGTGTCGCATCTCTTCCGGCACGAGGCCGCTTCTCCAGGCGGGGCTGGACGGTTTTTCTCCAGGCTGGAGTGGATTTACGGCTGCGAGGAGAGCCGGCCGGGCCCCAAACAAACAATGGGCTGGCGAGTGAGCGGCAGCTATCAAAAGAACAGCGGTGGTGGCGCGGGTGGTGTGGGGGCGGCTGAGGCGTGAGTGACGGCACGGTGTTTCCCCACAAACACAGACGCCGCGCCGCGCCGGCTGGACCGGCTCGCACTGTACACGGTGGCACCCGCTGACGTCACGCACAGTGGAGGAGGAGCGGCCACGTGCACATAAGCAGCGCAATTCTGACCCCGGCTGGCAATATTATATAGGCTACCTATTTATAGAGTTATTTTGTTTCAGCTGGTCTTCATTACTTACACCTGTATCCGCACTCCACGGGCCACATTATGGTGTGTGGCGGAGGGCACTTTTAACACCACTTTCGATCTATTTATAACAGTTATTTTATTTCCGCTGGCCTCCTTGCCTTACACCTATACCAGTAATCCACAGGCCACGCTATGGTGTGTGGCGGAGGGCATTTTTGGTATCACTCCCTGTTATCCCCCCACTTTTCTATTCCCTAAAGGCGCTTGGGAAGAATGATCGCCAGTAAATCCCGTACTAGCTCTAATATCTCGTGTTTTCTCGTTCTGGTCGTTTAGCGAGACGTATATGGGAGAAAATAACATTTTTAAACGGGGAGTTTCGGTAAGAGTGTGCAGAAATTTAACAGAGCACAGTGGATGTTCCACTGACAACTCCTTCTGTTCTATAGATGAATATCTTAACAGGGACTGTTAGACCAGCTTAGCACTTGGTCACAACAGTCAAGATTAGGTATTTTGTGTATGATAAATTTATTAAAAGTGCGTAACTATGTATCATTCTGACGGTGCATTAATTGTGTAAATGTTATCATCTACATCTACATCTACATGGATACTCTGCAAATCACATTTAAGTGCCTGGCAGAGGGTTCATCGAACCACCTTCACAACTCTCTATTATTTCAATCTCGTATAGCGGGCTCTGATTGCCCTTATTTGATCATGGTGATCGTTTCTCTCTATGTAGGTCGGTGTCAACAAAATATTTTCACATTCGCAGGAGAAAGTTGGTGATTGGAATTACATGAGAAGTTTCCGTCGCAACGAAAAACGTCTTTGTCTTAATTATGTCCAGCTCAAATCCTGTATCATGTCAATGACACTCTCTCCCCTATCTCGCGATAGTACAAAACCTGCTGCCCCTGTTTGAACTTTTTCGGTGTACTCTGGCAGTTCTGTCTGGTAAGGATCCCACACTGGGCAGCAGTATTCTACAAGAGGACGGACATGTGTAGTGTAGGCAGTGTCCTTAGTAGATCTGTTATATTTTCTAATTGTCCTACCAATAAAACGCAGTCTTTGGTTAGCCTTCCCCACAACATTTTCTGTGTGTTCCTTCCAATTTACGTTGCTCGTAATTGTAATTCCCAAGTATTTAGTTGAATTTAAGGCCTTTAGATTTCACTGATTTATCGTGTAACCGAAGTTTAGCGGATTCCTTTTAGCACCTCACACTTTTCATTATTTAGGGTCAATTGCCAATGTGTTTTCTAAATCGTTTTGCAATTTCTTTTGCTGTTCTGATGGCTTTACTAGACGATAAACGAGAGGGTTTTCTGCAGACAACCTAAGACGTCTTCTCGGATTGTGTCCCAGATTGTTTATACAGACAAGGAACAGCAAAGTGCTTTTAACACTAGCTTGGGGAACGCCAGAAATCAATTCTGTTTTAGTCGATGAGTTTCCGTTAGTTACTAGGAATTGTGACCTCTCTGACAGGAAATCACGAGTCCAGTCACATAACGATATTCCTAAACACGTAATTTGACTACAAGCCGCTTTTGTGGTACAGTGTCAAAAGCCTTCCGGAAATCCAGAAATACGGAATCGATCTGAAATCCTTTGTCAATAGCACTCAACACTTCATGCGAGTAAAGAGCTAGTTGTGTTTCGCAAGAAGTATATTTTCTAAATCCATGTTGACTATGTATCAGATACAGTTTACTGTGATGTGTTCATGTATTTTGACAATCACCTGACAAATAATCAGGGCAGTGAGTATTCAAATGTTTTATGTTTTTTATGTTGTACTTTCTGACTTGATTCAAATGGCTCTGAGCATTATGGGACTTAACTTCTGAGGTCATGAGTCCCCTAGAAGTTAGAAATACTTAAATCTAACTAACCTAAGGACATCACACACATCCATGCCCGAGGCAGTATTCGAACCTGCGACCGTAGCGGCCGCGCGGTTCCAGATTGAAGCGCCTAGAACCGCTCGGCCACAGCGGCTGGTTTTCTGACTTGTTCCGCACCCACGAGAATCATCTCATTTTTAGGTCTATGGAATGAAAACTGAATCTAGTCTAATCTAATGCACACAGATGCTCCTGATTGAACCCTACGTCGCCAGTACCGGCGCATAACGAAAACTACTAAAAATGCCAATCCTGCCGCTCTCGGTTTGGACATCAATACGTTGGGTATGCATACGGTAAATACTTCTCTGTCTACACTGCCTCCAATATCGAAAGATTAATTTTAACCACCGTGTATCTGAGGTGGACTGTCACAGCCGTCGCACCCTGTGTAGAGCCACGATGGACGGACGCGTCAGGAGCTGGAAGCGCGCAGATGAGGGTGTGTCGCTTTTTCCTGGGTGTGGGGCCTCTGAGACCGGCCGCCCTACCCGGAAGGCGGAGCCCGCCCCCGCCCGCCCCCACACCGCAGGGTGAGCGCCGGGGGCCGCGGCTGCGGCTGGGGCGGCAGCCGTCGATGGCGCCATGATGCATGGCTCCCCCTGGAGATGGATGGCGAGCCGGCTTCCTTCCGTCTGACTCACCCACCGGCCGCTCGCACACCGTCCGCCCCCGGGCCGCCACCCCGACACACCCCCACATCGTCTGGTCCGCCACCTCCTTATCTGGACCCTCTTCCGGCAAGCACCTCCACGACAGTCATCCTGAAAGCAAACGGATTCAATTCTTAGCGCGAGGACGATAACACATACATACCGGGTGATCAAAAAGTCAGTATAAACTTGAAAACTTAATACACCACGAAATAATGTAGATAGAGAGGTAAAAATTGACACACAAGCTTGGAATGACATGAGGTTTTATTAGAACCAAAAAAAGAAAAACCACCCCATATTGCTAGACGTGTGAAAGATCCCTTGCGCGCGTCGTTTGGTGATGATCGTGTGCTCAGTCGTCACTTTCGTCATGCTTGGCCTCCCAGGTCCCTAGACCTCAGTCTGTGCGATTATTGGCTTTTGGGTTACCTGAAGTCGCAAGTGTATCGTGATCGACCGACATCTCTAGGGATGCTGAAAGACAACATCCGACGCCAATGCCTCACCATAACTCCGGACATGCTTTACAGTGCTGTTCACAACATTATTCCTCGACTACAGCTATTGTTGCGGAATGATGGTGGACATATTGAGCATTCCCATTAAAGAACATCATCTTTGCTTTGTCTTACTTTGTTATGCTAATTATTGCTGTTCTGATCAGATGAAGCACCATCTTCGGACATTTTTTGAACGTTTGTATTTTTTCGGTTCTAATAAAACCCCATGTCATTCCAAGCATGTGTGTCAGTTTGTACCTCTCTATCTGCATTATTACGTGATTTATTCAGTTTTCAAATTTATACTGACTTTTTGATTACCCAGTATTCAGCAAGTCTGTGTGCTTCGGTACCTGAGAGAAAGATGTTGCCCGGTGAAAAGTACTTGTTAGCCCTTGTGTCAGCTTACCACAGCTACTCCATCCTGTATATCAGTACGGTGCTATCCACTGAGGATCCAAAGAAACTGGTACACCTGCCTTATATCGCCCGCTGCTGTGGCCGAGCGGTTCTAGGCGCTTCAGTTCATGACATCCAGTCTTACAAATTTTCTTTTCATGGCGGACACACGCCCAGATCGTCCGCTCTCAAAACTCCACCATCTCTCCCCCCACATCCACCACTGCTGGCGGCTCACCTCCAACTGCGCAACGCTACGCGCTGTTCACATCCAACTGCCCAACACTACAATAGCGAATATTCCAACAATGCCAACCAGCCACAGACTGCACACAGCACAGCCAGTGATTTTCTTACAGAGCGCTACGTGGCGTTACCAACATAAAAACCTAAACAGCCTACTTACAATATCATCAGGCTACCTTCCATTCTGAAAACTGTTTCATTCAGCGACTGTTACATTGACTTGTAAATTATAGATTTGCAGCGATCAGTCGTCCTAGATCTGCACAATAAAATTTAAAAAGGACGACTGCTCGCTGCAATCTACACTCCTGGAAATTGAAATAAGAACACCGTGAATTCATTGTCCCAGGAAGGGGAAACTTTATTGACACATTCCTGGGGTCAGATACATCACATGATCACACTGACAGAACCACAGGCACATACACACAGGCAACAGAGCATGCACAATGTCGGCACTAGTACAGTGTATATCCACCTTTCGCAGCAATCCAGGCTGCTATTCTCCCATGGAGACGATCGTAGAGATGCTGGATGTAGTCCTGTGGAACGGCTTGCCATGCCATTTCCACCTGGCGCCTCAGTTGGACCAGCGTTCGTGCTGGACGTGCAGACCGCGTGAGACGACGCTTCATCCAGTCCCAAACATGCTCAATGGGGGACAGATCCGGAGATCTTGCTGGCCATGGTAGTTGACTTACACCTTCTAGAGCACGTTGGGTGGCACGGGATACATGCGGACGTGCATTGTCCTGTTGGAACAGCAAGTTCCCTTGCCGGTCGAGGAATGGTAGAACGATGGGTTCGATGACGGTTTGGATGTACCGTGCGCTATTCAGTGTCCCCTCGACGATCACCAGTGGTGTACGGCCAGTGTAGGAGATCGCTCCCCACACCATGATGCCGGGTGTTGGCCCTGTGTGCCTCGGTCGTATGCAGTCCTGATTGTGGCGCTCACCTGCACGGCGCCAAACACGCATACGACCATCATTGGCACCAAGGCAGAAGCGACTCTCATCGCTGAAGACGACACGTCTCCATTCGTCCCTCCATTCACGCCTGTCGCGACACCACTGGAGGCGGGCTGCACGATGTTGGGGCGTGAGCGGAAGACGGCCTAACGGTGTGCGGGACCGTAGCCCAGCTTCATGGAGACGGTTGCGAATGGTCCTCGCCGATACCCCAGGAGCAACAGTGTCCCTAATTTGCTGGGAAGTGGCGGTGCGGTCCCCGACGGCACTGCGTAGGATCCTACGGTCTTGGCGTGCATCCGTGCGTCGCTGCGGTCCGGTCCCAGGTCGACGGGCACGTGCACCTTCCGCCGACCACTGGCGACAACATCGATGTACTGTGGAGACCTCACGCCCCACGTGTTGAGCAATTCGGCGGTACGTCCACCCGGCCTCCCGCATGCCCACTATACGCCCTCGCTCAAAGTCCGTCAACTGCACATACGGTTCACGTCCACGCTGTCGCGGCATGCTACCAGTGTTAAAGACTGCGATGGAGCTCCGTATGCCACGGCAAACTGGCTGACACTGACGGCGGCGGTGCACAAATGCTGCGCAGCTAGCGCCATTCGACGGCCAACACCGCGGTTCCTGGTGTGTCCGCTGTGCCGTGCGTGTGATCATTGCTTGTACAGCCCTCTCGCAGTGTCCGGAGCAAGTACGGTGGGTCTGACACACCGGTGTCAATGTGTTCTTTTTTCCATTTCCAGGAGTGTATTTGACAGACGGGGTGAGGAGCAGTCTGTGGCTGTTTGCTGATGATGCTGCGCCTTACGGGAAGGTGTCGAAGTTGAGTGACTGTACGAGGGTACAGGATGAATCAGAAAAACATTCTAGTTGGTTTGAAGAACGGTACCTAGCTGTAAATGTAGGTAAATCTGTGGTAATGCGAATGAGAAGAAAAAATAATCCCATAACGTTCGAATGCAGCAAGTGTAGTGTGCTGTGCTTTACAAGGTCACGTCGATTAAGTTTAAAGACGTCAAGTGGCAAAGGGATGGGAAATGGAAGAGGCCGTATAAAGCTGGCTGCAGGGAAGGCAAATGGTGGACTTCGGTTTACTGGGAGGATGAGTACCGGCATCTGAAGTTGACTGCAGAACGGTTCTATATCCGCCAACGTACATTTCGCATAACGACAACGAAGGTAAGAGAAATTACGGGTCCTCAGCATATAGACAATCTCACAAGCTGCGATACTGTCGCGAATAAGACAGTGACTCGAAAATAGAATAAGTATCTTTTACTTTACGTCTATCGGGGTGCACTCCACCTCGTGATACCAATTGAGGAGCTACTGCGAACAGTAGGGGCTCCGGTCACAGAAAACCATCGTTAACGACCGGGAGAGCGGTGTGCTGTCCACACGCCCCTCCTATCCGCATCCTTAGCTGAGGATAGCGCGGCTGTCGGATGGTCCCGATGGGCCACTTGTGGCCTGAAGACGGAGTGCTCACTTTACGTTTATGGTCACAAACTTCTTGTCGACAGACTACCGCTTTCGGTCCACAATGACCACCTTCAGATCCGCTTCATAAGAACAGATCTGAAGATAGTCATTATAGACTGAAGCCGGTAGTCTGATGAAAGAAGTCTGTGATCATAGACGTAAACTAAATGAATTTTTTTTATGTAGAGAATCGTTTTTCTCTCGCTCTGTCTTCGAGTGGATCAGGAAAGGAAATAACTAGTAGTGTAAGATATCCTCCGCCACGCACCATAAGGTTTATCGTGGAATATGTTTGTAGATGCAGATGTAGTTCATACAGAGCGTTGCTCTACGCTGGTTGCCGGTCGGGGTGGCCGAGCGGTTCCAGGCGCTACAGTCTGGAACCGCGCGGCCGATACGGTCGCAGGTTCGAATCCTGCATCGGGCATGGATGTGTGTGATGTTCTTAGGTTAGTTAGGTTTAAGTAGTTTTAAGTCTAGGGGACTGATGTCCTCGGATGTTAAGTCCCATAGTGCTCAGAGACATTTGAACCATTTTTTTTTTTTTTTCTGCTACGAGTTGCTTCCCTGTCGTGTAACCATCAACTGAGACTTCTTGCACGCACAATCCTAGAATAACGACCATCAAGACTGCGTGATTTGATGCTAGTGCACGATAACGCCCGTCCGCTTTCTGCTAGACAGACAAAAACTATACAGAAGCGTGGATGGGAAGTCATTCCACACCCACCTTATTCACCTCATTTTCCGACCTCAGATTTTCACCTCACTCTATCAGACAACCTTCAAGGAACTGCCTTTCCGAATGAAAATGCGCTCCCAAAGTGGCTCGACAAGTTCTTCGCCTCAAAACCAAGTGATTTCTACAGTCGCCGATTCGGAAAGCAACCCAAGCGTCCGCAGACTGTCGCAATTAGCGAAGGAGACTGTATTATTGATGTCTGTGTTATGTGTATCTGTTGTGTTTATTCTTAAGGAAAAACGTTATGAACATTATGTACCAAAATAATCTACTCCAGAATGAGATTTTCACTCTTCTGATACGAAACTTCCTGGCAGATTAAAACTGTGTGCCGGACCGAGACTCGAACTCGGGACCTTTGCCTTTCGCGGGCATATGCTCTACCATCTGAGCTACCGAAGCACGACTCACGCCCGGTACTCACAGCTTTACTTCTGCCAGTATCTCGTCTCCTACCTTCCCAACTGTACAGAAGCCCTTCTGCGAACCTTGCAGAACTAGCACTCCCGAAAGAAAGGATATTGCGAAGGCATGTCTTAGCCACAGCCTGGGGGATGTTTCCAGAATGATATTTTCACTCTGCAGCGGAGTGTGCGCTGATATGAAACTTCCTGGTAGATTAAAACTGTGTGCCGGACCGAGACTCGGGACCTTTGCCTTTCGCGGGCAAGTGCTCTAGCAGGAGAGCTTCTGTAATGTTTGGAAGGTCGGAGACGAGGTACAGGCAGAAGTGGAGCTGTGAAGACGGGGCATGAGTCGTGCTTGGGTTGCTCAGATGGTAGAGCACTTGCCCGCGAAAGGCGAAGGTCCCGAGTTCGAGTCTCGGTCCGGCACACAGTTTTAATCTGCCAGAAAATTTCAACCTAATGTACTGCCCGACAAAAAAGTAATATTCCTGGAAAGAAAACGTCGATTGTGATTCGATGAATGCGTATGCCGCCTGGAAGATAGTGTATGTACTGACAATGGTTTCAAAGTCGTCTAACATTTAATAGGGAATGCTCACAGCCAGATGGCTCAGTACGGTACAAAAGTGTGGAGCCAGCAGCTAACCATGCCACAGAGATGCTTCCGCTTCCTACAGCGAACTGAGAAAGTTTGAAAAGGGTCATATTGTGGCCTTCCGAGTGGCGGGATGGCCCTTTCCGAGAATTGCCACAGAATTTGGACGTGCAACTATGCTTGTATTAATGGTCGCATGAATATTCTCCCATCTGTAGACGATTTTATGGACATCCATATAGCACAGATGCCCGCCAGGACGGTCGTACTGTAAGCACAGCAATGGCAGATCGTACAGCTACCACAGCACAAATAAGAGGGCTTGTGATGCCCAGGCGTGTCAGTACGAATTGTTGAGAACAGCAGCCGGCCGTTGTGGCCGAGCGGTTCTAGGCGCTTCAGTCTGGAACCGCACGACCGCTACGGTCGCAGGTTAGAATCCTGCCTCGGACATGTATGTGTGTGCTGTCCTTAAGGTTAGTTAGGTTTAAGTAGTTCTAAGTTCTAGGGGACTGATGACCTCAAATGTTAAGTCCCATAGTGCTCAGAGCCATTTGAACAATTTTTTTTTTTTTGTTGAGAACAGGTTATTAGCTGTGGGACTACGGACACGCACACCTCTAGCCTGTCTTCCACACACGCCACAGCATTATGAATCCAAACGTGCGAATTGTGATAATTAAATGCACAATTAAGAATGAAAAGTAAAGGTACGAGAGAGGCAATTCTGACATTGCTGTTAATAATGGAAGCAAGACTAAAGAAAAATCAAGACACGTTCGTAAGATTTGACGACCTGGAAAAAGCGTTCGACAATGTAAAATGGTGCAAGATGTTCGAAATTCTGAAAAAAATGGGAGTAAGCAATAGGGAGAGACGCGTCATACACAATATGTACGACAGCCAAGAGGGAATAATAAAATGGACGACCAAGTACGAAGTGATCGTATTAAAAAGGATGTAAGACATGGATGTAGCCTTTCCCCCCCTACTGTTAAATCTGTACATCGAGGAAGCAACGATGGAAATAAAAGGTAAGTTCAGGAGCGGGATTAAAATTCAAGGTGAAAGTGCTATTCTGAGTGAAAGTGAAGAAGCATTGCATGATCTGCCGATCTAATGAATTTATGATATGGATTGAAAGTAAATCGAAAAAAGACGAAGGTAATGAGAAGTAGTAGACAAATTTAACATCAGGATTGATGGTCACGAAGTAGATGAAGTTTGGGAATTCTGCTACCTCGGCAGTAAAATAACCAATGACGAATGGAGCAAGGAGGACATCAAAAGCAGACTAGCCATAGGAAAAAAAAGGCATTCTGGGCCAAGAGAAGTCTACTAATATTAAATATCGGCCTTAATTTGAGGAAGAAATTTCTGAGAATGTACATCTGGAGTACAGCATTGTATAGTGGTGAATCGTGGACTGTGGGAAAACCGGAACAGAAGAGAAGCGAAGCATTTGAGATGTGGTGCTACAGACGAATGTTGAAAATTAGGTGGACTGATAAGGTAAGGAATGGGGAGGTTGTACGCAGAATCGGAAAGTAATATGTGGAAAACACTGATAAGGAGAAGGGACAGGATGATAGGACATCAGTTAAGACATGAGGGAATGTCTTCCATGGTACTAGAGGTAGCTGTAGAGGGCAAAAACTGTAGAGGAAGACAGAGATTGGAATACATCCAGCAAATAATTGAGGACGTAGGTTGTAAGTGCTGCTCTGAGATGAAGAGGTTGGCACAGGCGAGGAATTCGTGACGGGCCGCATCAAACCAGTCAGAAGGCTGATGACACACACACACGAAAAAAAAGAGTGAACCCTGCTTCATCCGTAAATAAGATGTTACTGTCAAACGTTGGGTTGGTTACACGTTTTCTTTTTCTTTTTTTTTTTTTTTTTTTGCATTCACTGAGAGGACGTTAGTCTCGGAGCAAGATCCGCCTCATTAAGCTACTGAAATCGTTGGAGGTGATATGGGTACATTACACTACATTAAATTATTCTGCAAAGACTACTGTGGCTAATTCCAGAAAATTGTGTGGCAAACCTCCTTGTTGAGATTTCTGGAAAGTGTTCGGGCGTGTCTAGCGATTCTGGTAGTTGGAGTCCAAGCTGTTTATTAATATTGCTGTGATATTTCCTTAGAAATTTTCAACCCCTAACACACTTTTCTTTACATTTAAGCAAGAAGTGAAATATCAATTGTCTCAAAAATTTTCGTTCCTTATTTGATCCCCTTAGGGACTGAATTTCCAAAAACAGAGTGACAGGTATTTTTGATTTCTAACAGAGAAGCCAAATATAAATTTTCAAAGATTTGGCTTTGACAGTGCTTTCATAATGAAATATTTTTATAAGATTTTTCATTCCCTATTTCACTTGCTTAGGGGCTTGGCAAGAAGTCCAATACCAGTTTTTATAGATGTAATTTTACAAACTGTTTAGTAGTTTGCTTGATAACGATCTACTTTCAAAAAAAACTTTCGCCCACTATTTTACCCAGTAGGTTTTCGAATTTCCAAAAATATGCAAAAGATTTTTTCTATTATTTCTGACTGAGAAAGTAAACACCAGTTATCTTAGTTCTAGTTTCAAAATTGTGTTAATAGCGACATATTTTCAAAAATCTTTTCATCCCCTGTTTGAACCCTTTGGGAGTGGAATTTCAAACAATCCGCTCTTAAACGATGTCTACAGAGATCAACACCGTCTCCAAATTTCAAGTTTCTGTCGTCAGAAGTTTGGCTTGAATGGTTCAAATGGCTCTGAGCACTATGGGACTTAACTTCTGAGGTCGTCAGTCCCCTAGAACTTAGAACTACTTAAACCTAAGTAACCTAAGGACATCACACACATCTATACCCGAGGCAGGATTCGAACCTGCGACCGTAGCGGTCGCGCGGTTCCAGACTGTAGTGCCTAGAACCGCTCGGTCACCCCGGCCGGCGTCAGAAGTTTGGGCTGGGCAATGTTGAGTGCGTGGGTCAGCCAGACGCAACATTGCCTTTTATATAAAGAGAAGATTTCGAATATTCTATTTTGCTCGATGTCTTTCTCCACCAGTGTTTTCAAAAATACTTTCTCTGGAAACCCTGCACTTGGAGTACGTGCGCCCCAATACGACCGGAATGTTATTGCTCAGATAAGGGGGCGTATCGGGCCGTGTCCTCCCTCGGCCTTGCGCGCCCGTGACAGGGACAAATGGACAGAAAAAAGAATCAAATTAAGAATAACAAAGAGACTTTGTCCCACTGGCAGCGGAGAGGGGACGCGGAATTACCAAGTCAAACGCGGCGGGCCCGCGCCAATCACGCCGGCTAGCCGGCGAGCCTTAATCAAACACCCCCGTCCACCCACCTCCACTTCCCTCCCCCCCCTCCTCTTACAACCCGCAATGCTGTACACCCCCGCAGAGGACGGCGCCGGCTGTTTTCCATGACAAAAGTGCCACTGCTCGTGAGGGACGGTTGTGGTGTCCTAGCAGGGCGGGAAAAGTAGAAAGACAACAGAGGAACAGTAGCTACAAGTGCAAGGAGTGCTACCCCACGTATAGCCACCAGTACCGCGAGGAAGAAGGTTTAAATAAGTGGTGGAGGGGGCGGGGGGAGGAGGGCCGAGAACTAGAAAAATGGCTCTGAGCACTATGGGACTTAACATATGAGGCCATCAGTCCCCTAGACTTAGAACTACACTACTGGTCATTACAATTGCTATAGCAAGAAGAAATGCAGATGATAAACGGGTGTTCATTGGACAAATATATTATACCAGAACTGACATGTGATTACATTTTCACGCAATTTGGGTGCATAGATCCTGAGAAATCAGTACACAGAACAACCACCTCTGGCCGTAATAAAGGCCTTAATATGCCTGGGCACTGAGTCAAACTGAGCTTGGATGGCGTGTACGGGAACAGCTGCCCATGCAGCTTCAACACGATACCACAGTTCATCAAGAGTAGTGACTGGCGTATTGTGACGAGCCAGTTGCTCGGCCACCATTGACCAGACGGTTTCAATTGGTGAGAGATCTGGAAAATGTGCTGGCCAAGGCAGCAGTCGAACATTTTCTGTATCCAGAAAGGCCCGTACAGGACCTGCAACATGCGGTCGTGCATTATCCTGCTGAAATGTAGGTTTTCGCAGGGATCGAATGAAGGGTAGAGCCACGGGTCGTAACACATCTGAACTGTAACGTCCACTGTTCAAAGTGCCGTCAATGCGAACAAGAGGTGACCGAGACGTGTAACCAATGACACCCGATACCATCACGCTGGGTGATACGCCAGTATGGCGATGACGAATACACGCTTCCAATGTGCGTTGACCGCGATGTCGCCGAACACGGATGCAACCATCACGATGCTGTAAACAGAACCTGGATTCATCCGAAAAAATGACGTTTTGCTATTCGTGCACCCAGGTTCTTTGTTGAGAACACCATCGCAGGCGCTCCTGTCTGTGATGCAGTGTCAGGGGTAACCGCAGCCATGGTCTCCGAGCTGATAGTCCATGCTGCTGCAAACGTCGTCGAACTATTCGTGCAGACGGTTGTTGTCTTGCAAACGTCCCTATCTGTTGACTCAGGGATCGAGACGTGGCTGCACGATCCGTTACAGCCATGCGGATAAGATGCCTGTCATCTCGACTGCTAGTGATACGAGGCCGTTGTGATCCAGCATGGCGTTCCGTATTACCCTTCTGAACCCACCGATTCAATATTCTGCTAACAGTCATTGGATCTCGAACAACGCGAGCAGCAATGTCGTGATTCGATAAACCGCAATCGCGATAGGCTACAATCCGACCTTTATCAGAGTCGGATACGTGATGGTACGCATTTCTCCTCCTTACACGAGGCATCACAACAACGTTTCACCAGCCAACGCCGGTCAGCTGCTTTTTGTGTATGAGAAATCGGTTGGAAACTTTCCTCATGTCAGCATGTTGAAAGGTGGCTACACTGAGCCACAGCGCCAGAGATCGCGCTAGAGAGTATTGTTCCGCCGCCTCCACTAGCAGTGATTATTGAGAACTCGTAGTGGGCAGTGCTTTGGGAGAACTCGTGGTAGTCAGTGCTGAGATGTAGTAGTGAGTAGTGTTTGTTGAGATGAGCTAGTAGGCAGTGCTTGCTGAGATGTGATACTGAAAAGTTCTTGTTGAGATGTGATAGTAGCGAGTCGGTGTGGAGAGATTGTAATGTCTAGAGTGCCTTTCATCAATATAAATTAAGGTAACAAACTACTTTTCTTTTCTTTCTCATTATTTCAATGTCCTGAATAATGCGTCATTACAGGTTCAGTCAACAAAGCATCTGGCTTGTGTTCTTGCATTAGAGTGTAATTCTGGTTTTCTTGAGTAATTATGGTATTTCTATTTTCTTTAATTAATTCAGTATAAATGATATTTAAAATTTCTTGTGTTGTTGAAGAAGAACCGTGCCAGATGCATACGTTGATTCATACTTCCACACACAGAACAGTTACACTTGTGCTTTGGTTTCGTAGGTTTTATAGTTGCTGGGGACTTAATTAATTAATTGTGTTAATGAAAATTTCCATTTCATTCTTTGTTGTTGTTCTATGCAGTCAGATTGCGTAATAATACTAGTCAGGGCCAACCGTTACGAGACTTCGTAACCGAACAGACAGCTACTGAATCAAAAAATTAAAATTATTTTCATTTCATTTAATTAAGCCCCCATGCAACGTTGTAGGTGTCGCTATCGGCGCCAACATTGTGTGAATGCTCTGAAAAGCTAATCATTTGCATATCACAGCATCTTCTTCCTGTCGGTTAAATTTCCCGTCTGTAGCACGTCATCTTCGTAGTGTAGCAATTTTAATGGCCAGTAGTGTACTTAAACCTAACTAACCTAAGGACATCACACACATCCAGGCCCGAGGCAAGATTCGAACCTGCGATCGTAACAGGAGCGCGGTTCCGAACTGAAGCGCCTCGAATCGTTCGGGGAAGTTTAGGACGTGAGGAGATGTTATGCACGCGCACATCTGTCACTGCTTCCCACCGACCTTTCCGTTCTTCAAGGCGTTGGAAACCCTTAGCAACAATGTGAACAGCATCGGGCAGAGTTGTATGGCGTGATTTCAGTCTCGTACGATTTAAAAGTGGCAAGTCGCAATTTTATTTATTTATTTATTGCCAAATTATAGACCTGTCACCTGATGTTTAAAGCAGGTCGTACATCCTACAATTTTCGTTTTTCATCTTTTTACTGTTTTCTTTTATTTTATTTTATGTACAACATTTACAAAGAATGATACTTTTCAAAATAACAATAATTTAAGGTTGAAATATAAATAAAATTTTGTTGTTACATGCACCGGTAGGTTAGAATTGGAATTCCATCATAAGGGCAGTACATTTGCGTAGATCAGGAGGCATTATACCGGTTAACAGTGGAAGCCACTGAACTGGAGTGGATCTGATTGCGGCAGATATTATGGGTATTGTCGTATTCAGCCTTGTATGACGACTATTCATACAAACAGGTGCACAATGCTCAGCGCTTGAGTACACCATGCCCAGAGCTGTAGATCAGAGGGTGGCTACTGAAGAACCCCAGGTAGTTCCTCATAGCTTATGGAGAGTGTTGTTTCGAGTCCTCGACTTTTGAGCTAAGTTGAGAAGGTGTTGTTTGAAACATAGTGTACGGTGCAAGATGACACCAAGACATTTTGCGTTCCAGTTATGACTAAGAATTCTGCCTCTGAAAATTAGCTCCTGTTTTACGTTCACCAACCGATTATTGAAATGGAAGCAACACGCTTCTACCCACTCTGGGTTAGAGTCTCCAGATTTTGAAGTAATTATCTAATACAGACAGGTCATTGGTTAGAATCTCTTCTGTTGTCTTCATTTCCTGGTACTGTACGGCTAGAGCCAGGTCATCGGCATAGCAGAATTTTCTGGATGAAGTGTCAGGTAGGTCAGATAGATACCGACTGAACAATAATGGTGAGAGAACTGATCCTTGGGGAAATCCACTGTTTAGCTTCCTCTCCTTTCGTAGCGTGGTGTTAATCAATCGAGCCATTGTTCTGCAGGGTATGGTGCGGAGAAATTTGTAGATAAGGCCTTCCCTCCACACAGTGTCGAAGGCGGCAGTTATATCAACAAATGCCACAGATGTTTTCTGCTTCATTTGGTATCCTGACTCTATAAAGGATGTGAGAGACTGCTCACCTCCTTAGGTTTAACCTTAAAATACCCTACACCTGCGTCCTGGGTGGTACTAATTGAGCAACAGTGATTAGAGGCAGCCAGACTATCCATAGGATCTCCTGGCAATGACATATCAACCAAAATTTACCAGATGGTTGTGCCTTTGAACTGGTATTTGCAGGAGAGGTGGTATGGCGTTGCTCCAAGGATTGTAATTTTGTTTCCGGTTCGAAGTGGCGAACCCATATTTTACCTCCCGTGACGATGTTCGACGAAAAATTGTGGTGTTTGATGTGATCCAATGGTCACCTCGAATGAGAGTGTCCGCACGTACGAACAGTGCAGGACTCACAACTGCGTGCGGCCGGTCGGAACGCGGGAGATCGGTCTGGTTTGCGCGACCTGGTTGTAATGATGACAGACGTCTCGCACAACGACTCATCGTGCTTTTGTTCACTGTCAGGTCTCTGTAGACGTTATGAAAGAGCCTATGAATTTCTGCGATGCTCTGCTTTTCAGCCAAAAGAATTTCAATGACAGCTTTCTGCTTGGACTCCGTTAGAGACGCCATTTCGAAGGCGACTTATAGTGTCTGTCGGAACTTAATGAAACTAAAGGGGCTAAAGCGGGCGTTCTCCGCAAAGTCCCACAACAAATCCCGCTTTTTTTCAGCTGAAAGAAGTCAAAAAATGTGTTACATTACTTATTGAACGACACTCTTCTACCTGACTTGGCAGACGTTATCCTCTCCAAATTTCTATGAATTTGTTTGTAGCAGTATTGCGTAAGTTTGTGAAAAATATTGGAAATGTGTGAACAAAGTAATAATGAGAAAAAACATATTTGTGAGTGATCATTGTACCAGGCGCGTTCAATCAGCGATGCAACATTTTTTTTTTTTTTCGGTGAATTTCGGTTGACCCAGGAGCAGAATTTGTTTTGGGGTATCATGGAATATGCAGGCTTCAGCTTCTACAGTTTCATGAAGAACAGGCTGGTTGCGGCGCTATACAGCGTCTGTAGTGGAGGCACGTTTCAAGCAGAGAGTTGTGATTGAGCTTTAGATGATAGGTTAGTTCCAACATAACGGACGGACAGGGGTTACAGACGAGTTTTAAACTGACGAAATGGTAAGTACCGGGTAGGTGGATTAAGGGAAGAAATACCCGCCATGGTTTAGTAACAATATTCGGAAAATACTGAGGAAGCAGAAATTGTTAAAAAAGAACTAGAAATTGTCGACAGACAACAAACGGTAAATATTCGTGCGTCTATAAGAAGCTGAATTCGCGAAGCATACAACTGCCACCGTCATACCTTAGCGAAAGATCCTGCCGAGAACCACAGAAAATTCTGGTCCTTCGTAAAGTCACTAATCGGGACGAAGGCTTCTATCCAGTCGCTAGTCTACGAATTTTGTATGGCACTAGAATGTAGCAAAAGCGGTGCTGAAGTTTTGAATTTGGCGTTTAAGAACTCATTCACACAGCAGGATCGTCCGAATATAGTGCCGTCTGGAGTCGTACTGACTTCTGTGTAAGGGAAGAAGTGATAGGCGTGTAAAGTATGTAAATCAATATATATTATAAAAGTAAGTGCAAAGAGTGCCTGCCGCTAATAGTCAGAAACGAGTCTCGGTGCCATCAAGGGAACTGTATAGTATGGTAGGCCCTATCCCGCATCCATGAAGACACTTCTCATATATACCTGAAGGGCGTGCTTTTGAAGATATACACTCCTGGAAATGGAAAAAAGAACACATTGACACCGGTGTGTCAGACCCGCCATACTTGCTCCGGACACTGCGAGAGGGCTGTACAAGCAATGATCACACGCACGGCACAGCGGACACACCAGGAACCGCGGTGTTGGCCGTCGAATGGCGCTGGCTGCGCAGCATTTGTGCACCGCCGCCGTCAGTTTCAGCCAGTTTGCCGAGGCATACGGAGCTCCATTGCAGTCTTTAACACTGGTAGCATGCCGCGACAGCGTGGACGTGAACCGTATGTGCAGTTGACGGACTTTGAGCGAGGGCGTATAGTGGGCATGCGGGAGGCCGGGTGGACGTACCGCCGAATTGCTCAACACGTGGGGCGTGAGGTCTCCACAGTACATCGATGTTGTCGCCAGTGGTCGGCGGAAGGTGCACGTGCCCGTCGACCTGGGACCGGACCGCAGCGACGCACGGATGCACGCCAAGACCATAGGATCCTACGCAGTGCCGTAGGGGACCGCACCACCACTTCCCAGCAAATTAGGGACACTGTTGCTCCTGGGGTATCGGCGAGGACCATTCGCAACCGTCTCCATGAAGCTGGGCTACGGTCCCGCACACCGTTAGGCCGTCTTCCGCTCACGCCCCAACATCGTGCAGCCCGCCTCCAGTGGTGTCGCGACAGGCGTGAATGGAGGGACGAATGGAGACGTGTCGTCTTCAGCGATGAGAGTCGCTTCTGCCTTGGTGCCAATGATGGTCGTATGCGTGTTTGGCGCCGTGCAGGTGAGCGCCACAATCAGGACTGCATACGACCGAGGCACACAGGGCCAACACCCAGCATCATGGTGTGGGGAGCGATTTCCTACACTGGCCGTACACCACTGGTGATCGTCGAGGGGACACTGAATAGTGCACGGTACATCCAAACCGTCATCGAACCCATCGTTCTACCATTCCTAGACCGGCAAGGGAACTTGCTGTTCCAACAGGACAATGCACGTCCGCATGTATCCCGTGCCACCCAACGTGCTCTAGAAGGTGTAAGTCAACTACCCTGGCCAGCAAGATCTCCGGATCTGTCCCCCATTGAGCATGTTTGGGACTGGATGAAGCGTCGTCTCACGCGGTCTGCACGTCCAGCACGAACGCTGGTCCAACTGAGGCGCCAGGTGGAAATGGCATGGCAAGCCGTTCCACAGGACTACATCCAGCATCTCTACGATCGTCTCCATGGGAGAATAGCAGCCTGCATTGCTGCGAAAGGTGGATATACACTGTACTAGTGCCGACATTGTGCATGCTCTGTTGCCTGTGTCTATGTGCCTGTGGTTCTGTCAGTGTGATCATGTGATGTATCTGACCCCAGGAATGTGTCAATAAAGTTCCCCCTTCCTGGGACAATGAATTCACGGTGTTCTTATTTCAATTTCCAGGAGTGTAAGTGCTGGGAATTTTCATCCCAGAACATTCGAGAGTATCGAGAACATTCCGTATCATCTCGGAATATCCCGGAATGTTCCAAAATAGTCCGGAATGTTTTGGAATATTCGGGAATAGTGTGGAACATTTGGGAAGAGTTCAGAATGTTCAGGAACATCCCAGATCACTGTGGAACATTCCAGAACACTCTCGAATGTTGTGGAATGTTCCGGGACATTGTGGACCATTCAAAGCCTCTTGGATATATTATGGTATTCGCCACTGCTGGGGCTAGCC
This sequence comes from Schistocerca nitens, assembly GCF_023898315.1. NCBI lineage: Eukaryota > Metazoa > Arthropoda > Insecta > Orthoptera > Acrididae > Schistocerca > Schistocerca nitens. The sequence continues at coordinate 88,108,915 of NC_064625.1, read as the reverse complement.
ATTGGTAGGGGTATATAAAGCGAGACCCGTCGTGGGTTCGAACGTGCGGCTGTGTAATGAGTTCAAATACGCGTGAAATACGTTAAACATGCGTGAAATATATTTTATTTGATATGTGCTTATGCGGACAAAGCCATTGGTAAAAATCTCATCCTAACCCCTGGGACGATTTCAGTCAAATTTGCTACACATATTACGGACGAAGTTTGGGGGGAGTGGAGGAGTTCGACAGAGAGAGGGGTTGGTGGAGATTGACTGAGAGAGGAAGGAGTGGAAATGGTGGATAGGAACAGGGTGGATAGCAAGAGAGAGGAAGTAGGATAAGTGGTTAAAGAAAGAGGGAATAGGTAAGAAGAGGGGCAGGCAAAAGTGGACAGAGAGAGGAGGAAGGATAGCAAGAGAGGTCAGAAGAAGATTGACAGAGAGAGGGGGATAGAGGAGGTGGACAGAGAGAGGACAGAGATGGACTACTAGAAGGTTGGAATATATAAATGCTGGGCAATGCTGGTTTCTCAGCTAGTTGAAAATAAATAGATCGCCAGTTCCGGAAGCATTCCTAGTTCGGTTTTACACAAAGTACTCTAGGTCATTGGCCCTTAGCTTACAATTATAGAGAATATTTTCTCTTTCTTCCGATACCGTGTTTATCCTCTATAGCTCTCTCTAGAGCCGTCGAAGCTATTATCTGATATCTTAATAGGTGTCCTATCATCTTGTCCCTTCTCTTTCTCAGTGTTTTCCATATATTCCTTCCCTCGCCAATTTTGCAGAGAACCTTTCATTCCATATCCTACCACTCCACCTAATTTTCAACATTCTTCTGTAGCACCGCGCCTCACAAGCTTCCATTTTCTTCTATTCCGGTTTTCCCACACTCCATGTTTTACTACCAGACAACGCTGTGCCCAAAACAGGCATCCTCAGAAATTTCTTCCTCAAATTAAGGACTGTGTTTTACACTAGTAGACTTCTCTTGACCAGTAATACCCTTTCAGTCAGCGCTATTCAGATTTTTATGTCATGCTCACTCCGTCCGTTGAGGCCTATTTTGTGGCCTAAGCAGCAGAATTCCTTATTTTCATATACTTCGTGATCGCCAGTTCTGATGTTAAATTTCTGGGTTTTCCCATTTCCTGTAGTACTCATTAGACTGTTTATTCCATTCAGGAGATCCTGTAATTCTTCTTCACTTTTACTGAGGATGTCACTGGTAACACAGGCTGTTGTCATTGATATATTTTCAACTTAAATTTTAATCCCACTCCTGAACTTTTATTTTCGTTATTGCTTCATCATGGGGTTGAACACGGCATGACCGCTTAACAACTTTTCTAATCCAAGCGCTTCTTTCTTGATCCTCTAATCTTATTGTTCCCTCTTGGTTCTTGTAGTTATTGCACATTACCCGTCTTTCCCTAACATTTTCTCCTATTATTCTCAAGATTTTGAACATCTGGCACCATATCACACGGTAAAACGATATTTCTGTGTCAGCAAACACAATGAGTATTTCTTATTTTTCTTCAACCTTGTTTCCATGACCAAGACTAAAGTTAGAACTGTCTGCCTGGTGCCTTTACCTTTCCTAAAGCCAAACCGATAGTCATCCGACGGATCCTCAGTTTTCTGATCCATTCCTCTCTGCTTAATTCTTGTCAGCAACTTGGATACAGGTGCTGTCAAATATCAGCTGTTGTAATTGTTGGTATTTGAATATTTGATCAGTGGGTGTAATGTTAGAGATGCCACATCATAGGTAGGTGAAGGTGGACTAAAGTGACCACTCTAAGGGGAATTTTCAGCAAACCAAGGTTACTGATACAAGCTTGCCACTTAGAGATTTTGAATGTACATACCTGTATTGTAAGGTATCATGCCAAACACTTTTTAGGGAAAAAGAAAGTAATACATATTGACAGTATGTATTTTCTTAAAGGCTCGCTTACTGGTGACTTTGCCTACCAGTCTGGGTAATGAGGCCATTGGCATTGCACAACATCGTCCCATGTTTGTTGTTTTCATTTTCGAACATATTTTCTAGGCGTCTTGATGTCCTAGTATCTATAACAATACAAAGTGGCTGGAGCAGACCGTTTTCAATTTTAATTTTGTATTGCGCCAAGTATAACAGAGAAGAGACGGTTTTAAATAATATAAATTAATTAAATAAAAATCGTCACAAAGGGATAAAATGACAGTCGCGTGTATAAAAGGATTTAGAGGTCAGTTTCATCTGTAGTATTATGCGTGATATATGGGATTTACGAACTTTTATAGGAGTAAACAACTTGGTCATGTTTCCCTAACAAGGGAACCTCCCCATCGCACCCTCCTCAGATTTAGTTATAAGTTGGCACAGTGGATAGGCCTTGAAGAACTGAACACAGATCAATCGAGAAAACAGGAAGTTGTGTGGAACTATGAAAAAAATTAGTAAAATATACAAACGTAGTAGTCCATGTGCAAGATAAGCAACATCAAGGAGAATGAAAGGTTAGGATCGCCGTGGTCCCGTGGTTAGCGTGAGTAGCTGCGGAACGAGAGAACCTTGGTTCAAGGCTTCACTCGACTGAAAATTTTACTTTCTTCATTATCGCAAAGTTATGATCTGTCCGTCCGTTCATTTACGTCTCTGTTCACTGTAATAAGTTTAGTGACTGTGTTTTGCGACCGCACCGCAAAACCGTGCGATTAGTAGACGAAAGGACGTGCCTTTCCAATGGGAACCGAAAACATTTGATCGCAAGGTCATAGGTCAACCGATTCCTCCACAGGAAAACACACCGGATATATTTTTTACGACACGGGTGACGGCATGTGCGTCACATGACAGGAATATGTTGTCGACCCACCTAATTTGTACACTTCGTGAATGGATAAAAAGATTCTTCTACCTTGCCCGATTTAGGTTTTCTTGTGGATGTGATAATCACTCAAAAAAAAGTGATGAAAACATAAGAGTTTTTCACATAAACTAAAAATAAAAAATTAAACTTTTCACTCGAGGGAAAACTTGAACCAAGGACCTCTCATTCCGCAGCTACTCACGCTAACCACGGGACCACGGCGCTCCTAAGCTCACATTTTTCTTCATGTTGCCTATCTTGCGCATGGTCTACTCAGTTTGTATATTTTACTATTTTTTTTCATAGTTCCACACAACTTCTTCCTGTTTTCTCGATTGATCTGTGTTCAGATTTTCAAGGCCTATCCACTGTGTCAACTTATAACTAAATCTGAGGGAGGTGCGATGGGGAGGTTCCCTTGTAAGTACAGCGAATCCGCTCCTCCTCATCGGACGCTATGCCGGCATTAATGGTTCACAAACGAAACTATCGAACCGAAAGAAACAACAAGGAACTACCTTTAGGCCAAACGACGTTGTTTAAACATTAATACGCTAAAAAAGTATGACCTTAAATACGAGATAACAAGAATAACGTAAAGGAATTGTCTTGGATCAGACACAATTATAGCAGAGCCAAAGAAGCCCTCAGAGATAAATTCTTTGGCAATACTGTAGTTGTGATACTGTCATCTTTGTATATATTTTCCCATGTCACATACACTTTCTGGTGTGTGTGTGTGTGTGTGTAGTGCTTTACGCTAGGTTAACGTAGGTACATCAAATTAGTGGTTCATATTGTCATAACAGTTTTGCTAAATCGGGCGAACAACTGTAACAAAACGAAAAGAAATTTTCAACCTCAAAGGTTTGTTCAAATTTTGGGTAATCGTTAGTAGGGACAGTTGCGTTTAAATACACTCATGCTCATAAATGAAGGATAATTGCAGAACGTGGAGCGACACAACGTGGCACTACAGAAAACTGGCTCTAATAGCATAGGCATAAAGGGAACACACACGACACAGATGTGTAAGTCCACGGTATTAGTGATAAGTTGAGAAAACCGTCTCAAAACACATGTGCTACAAAACGCCACTGTTTCCTGCGCATGTACACAGACATCAATATGGGATATGATCACCATGCACACGTACACAGGCTGCACAAAGGGGTTGGCATATTCAGGTGGTCAGGCAGCTGCTGGTGGTATAGCCTCCCATTCTTGCACCTGTGCCTGTCGGAACTCCTGAAGAGTCGTAGTGGTTTGAAGACGTGCAGCGATACGTCGACCGAGAGCATCCCAGACGTGCTCGATGGGGTTTAGTTCTGGAGAACAGGCAGGCCACTCCATTCGCCTGGTATCTTCTGTTTCAAGGTACTCATCCACGATGGCAGCTCGGTGGGGCCGTGCGTTATCATCCATCAGGAGGAAGGTGGGACCCACTGCACCCCTGAAAAGGCGGACATACTGGTGCAAAATGAAGTCCAGATACACCTGACCTGTTACAGTTCCTCTGTCAAAGACATGCGGGGGTGTACGTGCACCAGTAATAATCCCACCCCACACCATCAGACCACGACCTCCATACAGGTCCCTTTCAAGGACATTAAGGGATAGGTATCTGGTTTCCGGTTCACGCCAGATGAAAACCTGGCGAGAGTCACTGTTCAGACAATACCTGGGCTCGTCCGTGAACATAACCAGGGACCACTGTTCCAATGACCATGTACTGTGTTCTTGACACCAGGCTTTACGGGCTCTCCTGTGACCAGGGGTCAGTGGAATGCACCTTACAGGTCTCCGGGCGAAGAAACCATGTCTGTTCAGTCGTCTGTAGACTGTGTGTCTGGAGACGCCTGTTCCAGTGGCTGCGGTAAGGTCCCGAGCAAGGCTACCTGCAGTTCTCCGTGGCCGTCTGCGGGAATGATGGTGAGATATCGGTCTTCCTGTGGTGTTGTACACTGTGGACGTCCCATACTGTAGCGCCTGGACACGTTTCCTGTCTGCTGGAATCGTTGCCGTAATCTTTAGATCATACTTTGTGACTCACGGAGGGCCCGTGCTACGACATGCTGTGTTTGACCAACCTCCAGTCACCCTAGTATTCTACCCCTCGTAACGTCATCAATATGTGTTCTTTGAGCCATTTTCAAGACACAGTCACCATTAGCAATTCTGAAAACGTCTGCACACTTACTCGCTGCACCGTATTCTGACATGCACCAACACACCTCTGCCAGCGCCACTGTGCGACGACCGCAGGCCAAATGCACCGCATGGTCATACCCCGAGGTGATTTAAACCTGCAAACCGCCCACCAGAGCGTTGTTTCACCATGTACCAGCATTATCCTTAATTTATGAGCATGAGTGTAGATTGTTTCTGACAGTTTTTTCTGTATGGGTTTGAGCATCCCAAGGATCGTTCACTACAAGGGGAAATGAAGAAGCCAAAAACTCATTCAAACATAAATAAATTGCGTCTAGACATAAATAGCTGTCTGGGGATGAACCTGTCGGTCCGAAACTGCTAACGGAGCTATTTATGTTAACAAATAACATCATCAGTAGTGGTTTCCTTCATTGCAAGAATCAGCCAGCACAACAATTAATTTCTTCTGGGCATTGAAGCTTCTTCTATGTTTACGATATTACAGTTGCATAAATTTTTGCGTTGTTTTATTCCTTTGTTAGTTGTTCTTCCATAATGGTCATTCCTTTGCGGTTGTTTTCAGAATTTCACAAAGCCTTTTCTTCTTAACTTTTTTCCTCACTTTGGTCGTCTTCAAGAAAGTAGTCCGTTTTCCTGCTTGGATTTTGTGAGTGATGTTATCATTCCCCCCATCACAGGAAACCGACGTCTAGCCAAGATATCTAGGTGGTGGGAATGTCACCTTTCTGTAGCCCAAGACGTACGTTTTTCTTTTGGGGTTGTCTCTCTTTAGACTGTTGCATTCACTATGGTTGTGGATCCATGCCTCCTGGTTTTGAGGGGTGTCCTTCCTTGTTTTTCATCGAGGTTGTCTCCTTAGGAGAGTCGGCTTCCCACATATTGTACCTCGACGTTGTGGAGTGTCTCCGTTTGACTCCTGCGCAAAAGACGTCTCCGGGTGGGGTGGTTCCGTCAGGATCTTGAGCTCACGCGAGCATACTTCTTGGGGTCGTAGCAGAGTGCCAATACGTACTCGCCATGGTAAAATGGCAGTCATCGAGGAGGAAAAGTGAAAAAAAATGCATCTATGTACGAGGTGCATTCAAGTTCTAAGGCTTCCGATTTTCTTTCTCCGGACTGGAAAGAGATGGAGTTATGGATGTGTCGAAAGTGCGTTCGTGGGTGCGACAGTTTATTGAAGGCGGAACATCGTGTGACAACAAACCGAAACAACCTCGGGCTCGCACAAGCCGGTCTGACGACATGATCGAGAAAGTGGAGAGAATTGTTTTGGGGGATCGCCGAATGACTGTTGAACAGATCGCCTCCAGAGTTGGCATTTCTGTGGGTTCTGTGCACACAGTCCTGCATGACGACCTGAAAATGCGAAAAATGTCATCCAGGTGGGTGCCACGAATGCTGACGGACGACCACATGGCTGCCTGTGTGGCATGTTGCCAAGCAATGTTGACACGAAAGGGCAGCATGAATGGGACTTTCTTTTCGTCGGTTGTGACAATGGATGAGATGTGGATGCCATTTTTCAATCCAGAAACAAAGCGCCAGTCAACTCAATGGAAGCACACAGATTCACCGCCACCAAAAAAATTTCGGGTAACCGCCAGTGCTGAAAAAATGATGGTGTCCATGTTCTGGGACAGCAAGGGCGTAATCCTTACCCATTTCGTTCCAAAGGGCACTACGGTAACAGGTGCATCCTACGAAAATGTTTTGAAGAACAAATTCCTTCCTGCACTGCAACAAAAACGTCCGGGAAGGGCTGCGCGTGTGCTATTTCACCAAGACAACGCACCCGCACATCGAGCTAACGTTACGCAACAGTTTCTTCGTGATAACAACTTTGAAGTGATTCCTCATGCTCTCTACTCACCTGACCTGGCTCCTAGTGACTTTTGGCTTTTTCCAACAATGAAAGACACTCTCCGTGGCCGCACATTCACCAGCCGTGCTGCTATTGCCTCAGCGATTTTACAGTGGTCAAAACAGACTCCTACAGAAGCCTTCGCCGCTGCCATGGAATAATCATGGCGTCAGCGTTGTGAAAAATGTGTACGTCTGCAGGGCGATTACGTCGAGAAGTAACGCCAGTTTCATCGATTTCGGGTGAGTAGGTAATTAGAAAAAAAAAATCGGAGGCCTTAGAAGTTGAATGCACCTCGTAGAATCCAAAGGAAAAAGGAAAGGAAATGACGCAACATACCCACCATAGAGGTTCAAATGGTTCTAAGCACTATGGGACTTAACATCTGAGGTCATCAGCCCCTAGAACTTAGAACTATTTAAACCTAACTAACCTAAGGACATCACACACATCCATGCCAGAATAAGGATTGGAACCTGCGACCGTAGCAGTCGCGCGGTTCCGGACTGAAGCGCTTAGAACCGCTCGATCGCAGCGGCCGGCCACCATGAAGAAATTGACGCAATGGGACGGAAATCGGTAGATGTGGTGTAGATGTTCAGACAAACAAATGATTACAGTTTCAGAAGATGTGCAAGGTTTATTCAAGAGAAAGAGCTTCAGAAATTTGGGCAAGTCAATAACGCGCTGGTACGCCTCTGGTCCCTATGCAATCAGCTATTTCGCTCAGCATTGATTGATAGAGCTGTGGATGTTGTCCCGAGGGATAACGGGCCAGATTCTGCCAAATTAGCGCGTTAGAGCGTCAAAATTCCGAGCTGGTTGGAGGGCGATGCCCATCGAAAACGTGGCTTGAAATGAAGGGCAACAAAACCGCGCATAGAATATCGTGGACGTTCCGCTGTGCTATAAGAGGGCCGCGGATGACTACCAAAGAGGTCCTGCTATGAAACGAAATGACACCCAGGCTCTTCACTTCTGGTTGTCGGATCGTATGACGGGTGCAAATCAGGTTGGGATCCCACCACTGTCCAGGACGTCTCCAGACATGTCTTCGGCCTGGAAGCTCATTGAATGGAGTAGAATTATCGCCAGTCCCGCATCGAAATGACCGCAGATGACCGACGGAGACTTATCTGGAGACGGCAGTGGGACAACAACGACAGGTCTGAGGCGCTGCAGTCATGGACTGTGCGGCTGGTCCCGGCGGAGGTTCGAGTCCTCCCTCGGGCATGGGTGTGTTTGTTTGTCCGTAGGTTAATTTAGGTTAAGTAGTGTGTAAGCTTAGGGACTGATGACCTTAGCAGTTAAGTTGCATAAGGTTTCACACACATTTGACACCAACCTTACTGTCGCCCGTCATAAGTTCCGACAACTGGAAGCGATTGTCCAGGATGGATTTCTTTCAAAAATGCTTGATGAGTTCATTGTTGTCATGGAAATGGAAATGAGCGTTTGGCGTCATAGGCCAGGAGGCCCCTTGCGGGGCAGGTCCGGCCGCCTTGGTGCAGTTGCTTCACCTCGTCCTCAGGGAGGCGAGTAACCGAACGCGCATGACGGAGGGGGCAACACCGGTCACCCGATCCCTGCCACAGAGCCATGGAAGTATATACAGGGCTGTTACAAATGATTGAAGCGATTTCATAAATTCACTGTAGCTCCATTCATTGACATATGGTCACGACACACTACAGATACGTAGAAAAACTCATAAAGTTTTGTTCGGGTGAAGCCGCACTTCAGGTTTCTGCCGCCAGAGCGATCGAGAGCGCAGTGAGACAAAATGGCGACAGGAGCCGAGAAAGCGTATTGTCGTGCTTGAAATGCACTCACATCAGTCAGTCGTAACAGTGCAACGACACTTCAGGACGAAGTTCAACAAAGATCCACCAACTGCTAACTCCATTCGGCGATGGTATGCGCAGTTTAAAGCTTCTGGATGCCTCTGTAAGGGGAAATCAACGGGTCGGCCTGCAGTGAGCGAAGAAACGGTTGAACGCGTGCGGGCAAGTTTCACGCGTAGCCCGCGGAAGTTGACGAATAAAGCAAGCAGGGAGCTAAACGTACCACAGCCGACGGTTTGGAAAATCTTACGGAAAAGGCTAAAGCAGAAGCATTTCTTAAACAGGAGATTGGAAAACCGATGGATCGATCGTGGTGGAGATCATGATCAACAATTCATGTCATGGCCTCCACGCTCTCCCGACTTAACCCCATGCGATTTCTTTCTGTGGGGTTATGTGAAAGATTCAGTGTTTCAACTTCTTCTACCAAGAAACGTGCCAGAACTGCGAGCTCGCATCAACGATGCTTTCGAACTCATTGATGGGGACATGCTGCGCCGAGTGTGGGAGGAACTTGATTATCGGCTTGATGTCTGCCAAATCACTAAAGGGGCACATATCGAACATTTGTGAATGCCTAAAAAAACTTTTTGAGTTTTAGAATGTGTGTGCAAAGCATTGTGAAAATATCTCAAAGAATAAAGTTATTGTAGAGCTGTGAAATCGCTTCAATCATTTGTAATAACTCTGTAGGTAGGCCGTTGGGTCGCACGAGCCGTCTCAAGCTTCCCCGTCCATCTGGGTACGCACAACAATAGACGTACTGCATGCTCCACAAAACCCGTTTCTAACGAAACATGGGAAGCGAAATTTCAAGTCGTCCGATTTGCCTAAAAAATGGTTGGTGCAGATGTAGATGCATCCAGCTTTCGATTGCTTCCGTCCTGTACCTGGAGCATTATTTGAGAATCCCTCCCTCTCTGTTTCTCTCTCTCGCTCTTGTTTTTTCTGTCTCTAGCTATGTATCTGTGTGTGTTGTACGTTTTGGTGGGCTGGCAAAGGTGAAGAAGGAGGAGGAGATCAGCATGGAAGGAGAAAAGGAGAGAGTCCCACTTTAGGCGCTTGCTCCGGGCCCCCCATGAATATACCCTGCATGACAAAACAGTGAAACATCTAGAAGACATGGTCGGATGTTACTACAACTTCATACACGTGCTCAGCGTCATTGATTATGTGAATGATTGGAACTGACAGATAGAACAGGCACCAGAGTGCGTAAGTGTTGGTCATGTTTGTTATCACGCCAGGTGGAGGAGTATAATGGGCGTGAATCGTGTCAGATATTCAGAACTCTGCAAAGTACGGAATAAGATTTTAAAAGTGTCACTGTAGTGCTGATCGTTTATTAAATGACGGAATAGGCTACCTTTTACTTGTAATTAACAGTGATTTGAAAATGACATGAAATACAGATGTTACAGATGTGCCTGACAATGACGCGTAGTCAAATTAGCTAATCGCGCGATTAAATAAACATCGCATTACAGCCTTCTACGGACCATGTTTACGTTTATCAATTTCGATATGTTAGCTACATTTCGTGCACGGCAATGGTGGGCACAGGCCGCACCAAACGTAAACTGGCCAACGCTTACATTTTTCCCTGCAAAGTTTCCAAAATATGCACAGTATTGTACTTCAGTTTGAAGTATCGCAGTAACTATGTACCATGACGAAAATAATACAAGTGAATTATCAAGCTGCAATGTGTGACTACAAGATGCAGGAAAATAATACGAGGCCTGTTCAGAAAGAAAGTTCCGATTGATTGCCAAATTGAAACCACAGTGAACATCAGAAATGTTTTACTTGTAACAATTAGCTACACCTTTCAGCTACTTCTCTACGTAGTCGCCGTTCTGACTTAGACTTTTGTCATAGCGTTGTACCAACTTTTCAATAGCCTCATCATAGAAGGCAGCCGCCAGTGCTTTCCGCCAATTCTCCACGCTGGCCTACACCTCGTTGTCTGTGTCAAAATGCTGTCTTCAAAGACAGCGGTTCATGTGACCAGAGATGAAACTCAGGGGGAGACAATTGCGGACTGTATTGTGGGTAATCGCACATTTCCATTTGAAAACGATGCAGGACCATCTTCATTGCCCCTGCAGAATGCGGCTGAGAATTGTCTTGAAGAAGAAACAGCACGACAGTTATGTAATGTTAGCTGCATAGCTTCAGGCGAAATTTCTCACCAGGCCCTCGTACTTGGCGGCAGACACTATTTTCTAGACATCTTTACGCACTCACTGCGAGCTCAGAAATGAGAAGAGCGACGTGATGCTAACTGGGGTTATACTAGAGACACTACCCAACACATCTGTGCAAAGCTTTATCGGATTTTCATAGTCGTTTCCATTTCGCGACCGATCGGAGCTTACTTTCTGAACGCCCCTCGTAGTTTCTTACGGAATCTGTCGCCGAGCGGTTCTAGGTGCTTCAGTCCGGAACAGCGCTGCTGCTATGGTCGCAGGTTCGAATCCTGCCTCGGACATGGGTGTGTGATGTCCTTAGTTAGGTTTAAGTAGTTCTAAGTTCTAGGGGACTGATGACCTCAGATGTTAAGTCCCATAGTGCTTACAGCCATTTGAACCATTTTTTTTCTTACCGAATATTTTCCTGAAAATCGAATGAGGATAGCGGAGAATATGCGCGAATCCCAAAATAGTGGTTTTTATTTTTTTACGCGAAAAGTAAAAGTAAAATCCATTTCATGAAACTAATACCTGATTAATTATAGTTCCTCAGACAAAGTGCATTTATATTTTTTCTGGGATTATGTTTCCATGCGCAGAACTTGTCTTAAAGTAGAAGGGAGAGAAGTATGGTACACATGAAGAAATAAAGTACCGCAGCACAAATAGTTTGTGATTTTTGTTATATTTGTTCATCTTCTAGCACAATAAACGCCTTACAGACACCAGGTTACCGAGCCAAAACTATGAGTGTTCTGTAAACAACGACGAACTATTGCCTGTTTTCCGTTGTTGCTGTCATTACTCAAATATTTAAAAATATTTTAGATTGTACAGGTGTGCTGGAAGTAGTTTGGGTGAAGACAGTGAACAAAAGATTGAACTCGCCAAGCGCTTTGGAGGAAAGCTGACCTGGTCAATGCGCATCGGCCACTATACCCTGCACACACTCGACACAGTGCCATCATGACGCCCTCCCCAATGCATCCATGCATCCAGGCCTACATCACACAGGTAGTGGGCTCAATCTGTCGACTTCGTTATTGTCTATACTCGATTTCCTAATCACTTGAATAACATCACATACCCTCTCAAAGTATCATATCGTTTCCTCCTCCCCCAGTGGATACTTCAAATCTTTCTGATGGAGAGCAGATTTGCCCCTGGAACCAGAGGTATTCCCCCTTCATCCTTACCCGCCCCCGCCATGTACCGAAAGGTGGCTTGCGAAGTGTAGATGTAGATAAGACAGGATAGATGTTAGGCGGCCCTGAGCAACGCTGTGGCAGCAAAGTAGGCGGGCGGCATTCGGGGTCCAGCACGCATGCGCGCATCAACAGGTAGGCGCGGCGCCATGGCGGGGCTTCCCCGGCTACGCAGGCCCACGGCTGGCGCTGCGGCGGAGTGAAAATGATGGCGCGGCCCTTGCTGACGTTTACGAGCCGCCCCGTGAAATACGAACCACTTGCTGCTCTGCGCCCACCGCAGGCACGGCCGCTCGGGCCGGAACGCGCGCCCGTAAAACTGAGACCCTCCTAGTCGCTGGCCAACGGTCTGTCTCCCGTCCCGTGTCCAGTGGGGATTTGCAGTGGAAAGACAATATATTCGCATTGAGATGCATCGGGATAACGTTATTGGAGAGAGCGTGGCGTCGTTTCGACATCAGTCACTCTCCAATCTCTTCCGGATTTCATGAAGATCATTTAAGCGGATTAATCCGGAATGAGGTTGTATCAATGGAAAAAAATTACTGAAACGCAGGAGGATCTGCAGCGAATTGACGCATGGTGCAGGGAATGGCGTTTGAATCTCAATGTAGACAAGATTAATGTGCTACGAATACATAGAAAGAAAGATCCCTTATCATTTAGCTACAATATAGCAGGTCAGCAACTGGAAGCAGTTAATTCGATAAATTATCTGGGGAGATCACGTAACTAATGAGGAGGTATTGAATAGAATAGGGGAGGAGTTTGTGGCACAACCTGATAGAAGAAGGGACCGGTTGGTAGGGCATGTTCTGAGGCATCAAGGGGTAACAAATTTAGGATTGGAGGGCAGCGTGGAGGGTAAAAATCGTATAGGGAGACCAAGAGATGAATACATTAAACAGATTCAGAAGGATGTGGTTTGCAGTAAGTACTGGGAGGTGAAGAAGCTTGCAAAGGATAGAGTAGCGTGGAGAGCTGCATCAAACCAGTCTCAGGGCTGAAGACCACAACAACAACAACAACAACGCATTAGGAGTGATTTAAAATGGAATGATCATATAAAGTTGATCTTCGGTAGAGCAGATGCCAGACTGAGATTCATTGGAAGAATCGTAAGGTAATGCAATCCGAAAACACAGGAAGTAGGTTACAGTACGCTTGTTCGCCCACTGCTTGAATAAAAAATGGTTCAAATGGCTCTGAGCACTATGGGACTCAACTGCTGTGGTCATCAGTCCCCTAGAACTTAGAACTACTTAAACCTAACTAACCTAAGAACATCACACACATCCATGCCCGAGGCAGGATTCGAACCCGCGACCGTAGCAGTCGCACGGTTCCGGACTGCGCGCCTAGAACCGCGAGACCACCGCGGCCGGCACTGCTTGAATACTGCTCAGCATTGTGGGATCCGTACCAGATAGGGTTGATAGAAGAGATAGAGAAGATCCAACGGAGAGCAGCGCGCTTCGTTACAGGATCATTTAGTAATCGCGAAAGCGTTACGGAGATGATAGATAAACTCCAGTGGATGACTCTGCAGGGGAGACGCTCAATAGCTCGGTACGGGCTTTTGTTGAAGTTTCGAGAACCATGAGGATAAAATCAGAGAGGTTAGAGCCCACACAGAGGAATACCGACAATCCTTCTTTCCACGAACAATACGAGACTGGAATAGAAGGGAGAACCGATAGAGGTACTCAAGGTACCCTCCGCCACACACAGTCAGGTGGCTTGGGGAGTATGGTTGTAGCTGTAGATGTAGAATCAACGGCAAGAAAGGAAGAATGAATTGATTGTTGGTGTTAATAACGTTCATCCTCGTTTACCTCCTCTGCATTACTGCAGATGACGTGCCACTGAGCACATTTGTTCTGTGCATGCTGTACACGTGAGGCGCCTAGTTGTTTCCACTGCACTGTGTGGAATACGAGGGTTCTGTTACAGTTCACTAACTTGCAGTCTTCAAGTTGATGTCCCCAGCGCAGAAAACAGCACGCAGGTCGTAGGTTCTGTATCTTGAGGCAGAAACTGACTTTTAGCGAGGTTATGTTCTGAAATAATGTATCACTTCTTTGGGATGCCACTCGCGTATTTTAATATAGCCACAAGAGAAGACTACATGATCTTAATACAACAAAATGGTTCAAATGGCTCTGAGCACTATGGGACTTAACTGCTGAAGTCATCAGTCCCCTAGAACTTAGAACTACTGAAACCTAACTAACCTAAGGACATCACACACATCCATGCCCGAGGCAGGATTCGAACCTGCGACCGTAGCGGCAGCGCGGTTCCAGACTGTAGCGCCTAGAGCCGCTCGGCCACTCAGGCCGGCCTTAATACAACACCTTCTGATACAGCAAAGTACAAGATCAAACACAATGTTTACGAAAATATATCTTTACACTATTTGTGGCACTTGTCTGTGCCTCATGACTGCCGGAGTGAATCTTTTAATACTGGATACTGGCAAACACATCCTGCCACAGACAACATGACTGTGCATCTCGACTGCCTCATCCAGAGTGACGAACAGGAACTTAATTAAAAATTGGAAAAACATCCTACGACAGAGAACATGTCTGTTCTTCTCCACTGCCTAATCCAGAGTGACGAACAGCCCGAAACACTTTGCGCGTCATACCAGAAAAGGCGTGATCCGAACGCTTCCGAAGTGCTTCATCTGCAGTTTCGTCAGACTTTTGTTTTTGATTAAAATTGTTTTTAATAAATCTTTTGAGAGATACGTATATTAAGAAGTGAAGTCATTCCAGTAAATAGTTTAACTAATAATAATAACTCTACTTTAACGTTTTGGCGCCCTTGCTCCGAACACAGCAGCCAATCACAGAGCAGTAGCATTATGCAGGCGGTCTATCTCACGGGAATGGTACCGAATCCAACATCTGTCACAGGTACCTCACACCACATTTCGTCATCTATATACTTTTTGCATCTCCACTGCTCTGGGAACAGCTTCTCGGAGCCTGATATGATGGCTGACTAAGCCAGATATACACTCCTGGAAATGGAAAACAGAACACATTGACACCGGTGTGTCAGACCCACCATACTTGCTCCGGACACTGCGAGAGGGCTGTACAAGCAGCACAGCGGACACACCAGGAACCGCGGTGTTGGCCGTCGAATGGCGCTAGCTGCGCAGCATTTGTGCACCGCCGCCGTCAGTGTCAGCCAGTTTGCCGTGGCATACGGAGCTCCATCGCAGTCTTTAACACTGGTAGCATGCCGCGACAGCGTGGACGTGAACCGTATGTGCAGTTGACGGACTTTGAGCGAGGGCGTATAGTGGGCATGCGGGAGGCCGGGTGGACGTACCGCCGAATTGCTCAACACGTGGGGCGTGAGGTCTCCACAGTACATCGATGTTGTCGCCAGTGGTCGGCGGAAGGTGCACGTGCCCGTCGACCTGGGACCGGACCGCAGCGACGCACGGATGCACGCCAAGACCGTAGGATCCTACGCAGTGCCGTAGGGGACCGCACCGCCACTTCCCAGCAAATTAGGGACACTGTTGCTCCTGGGGTATCGGCGAGGACCATTCGCAACCGTCTCCATGAAGCTGGGCTACGGTCCCGCACACCGTTAGGCCGCCTTCCGCTCACGCCCCAACATCGTGCAGCCCGCCTCCAGTGGTGTCGCGACAGGCGTGAATGGAGGGACGAATGGAGACGTGTCGTCTTCAGCGATGAGAGTCGCTTCTGCCTTGGTGCCAATGATGGTCGTATGCGTGTTTGGCGCCGTGCAGGTGAGCGCCACAATCAGGACTGCATACGACCGAGGCACACAGGGCCAACACCCGGCATCATGGTGTGGGGAGCGATCTCCTACACTGGCCGTACACCACTGGTGATCGTCGAGGGGACACTGAATAGTGCACGGTACATCCAAACCGTCATCGAACCCATCGTTCTACCATTCCTAGACCGGCAAGAGAACTTACTGTTCCAACAGGACAATGCACGTCCGCATGTATCCTGTGCCACCCAACGTGCTCTAGAAGGTGTAAGTCAACTACCCTGGCCAGCAAGATCTCCGGATCTGTCCCCCATTGAGCATGTTTGGGACTGGATGAAGCGTCGTCTCACGCGGTCTGCACGTCCAGCACGAACGCTGGTCCACCTGAGGTGCCAGGTGGAAATGGCATGGCAAGCCGTTCCACAGGACTACATCCAGCATCTCTACGATCGTCTCCATGGGAGAATAGCAGCGTGCATTGCTGCGAAAGGTGGATATACACTGTACTAGTGCCGACATTGTTCATGCTCTGTTGCCTGTGTCTATGTGCCTGTGGTTCTGTCAGTGTGATCATGTGATGTATCTGACCCCAGGAATGTGTCAATAAAGTTTCCCCTTCCTGGGACAATGAATTCACGGTGTTCTTATTTCAATTTCCAGGAGTGTATTACAAACCCCGTCGGTGTACTCAAGAATTGGCAAATGTGATGACCTGTGATCATTTCACCATCGTGCGAAATGTGTGGGCAATTCCAAAGGTTCAAACATTGTGTGTGTGTGTACTGCATGCTCTAAGCCAAAACCTCGAAAATGAGCTTATGTCAATATCTCTGCTAGCTCGTCATCAACTGCCTCGTGAACATCATCACCGACCATTCCTATCCTGTATTGTTATTGCTGACGAGAAATGCTAACATAAAGGGAAGAAATAAATGTTTGGACCCAACCAAACCAGCATCTCCCTGTACAAAGACCGGCGCGCATCCACAAAAGATAATGTGGCGGCTCTGGTGGAACATTGATAATATGGTCTACTACGAATTGTTTCCACGAGGTGTAACCATGACAGCTGACATTTATTGTCAACAACTGAGACGTCTTGCAGACGCAGTCCAAGAACAACGACCAGGAAGACCACGTGAAGTGATGCGACTTACCGATACCCCCACCCCCATTCTGTACAGGGGTTGGGAGGCCATTCCGCACCCGCCTTGTTCACCTGATCTTAAGGCCTCAGATTTTCACCTTTTCCGCTCTGTCGAGGTACCTCCAAAGGACTTTCTTTCCAGACGAAAATGTATTTCGAACATGGCCCGATGAGTTCTTCGCCTCAGAACCGCCTGATTTCTATAGTCGCGGTATCGAAACGTTACTCCAGCGTTGGCAGACAATTATTGAAGGAGAATATATTACTAATCACTGAATTCTGTGTTATATGTATCGGTTGTTTTTATTAAACTTATGGAAAAGCGCTACGAAATTGTACCGCAACTACATTAACATAGTGTAAAAATTAAGCTGGTTGTTTATTTCACCATTCTCAGTGTCATAAGTCTTGTCCCTCCTTCTGCATCTTCGTGGTGAGTATCCTGCAGACACTCCTGCGTTTCAGGATGACAGAAAAGCGTGTCCACAGACTTACAAGCATACGTTCCTCGTTTGACGAACACTCAGACTACCTAACCGCACGCCTACTCAATCGATCTTAATCCATCTATTCATTCAGTCGGGCATCTTAAGTTGAAGCTTTCTACATCTGTCCGCAGCTCGTGGTCTTGCGGTAGCGTCCTCGCTTCCTGTGCACGGGGTCCCGGGTTCAATTCCCGGCGGGGTCAGGGATTTTCCCTGCCTCGAGATGACTGGGTGTTGTTGTGTCGTCTTCACCATCATCATTCATCCCCATTACGGTCGGAGGAAGGCAATGCCAAACCACCACCCCTAGGACCTTGCTTAATATGGCTATGCTCCTCGGAGTATGGGACGTCATCATCATTATTCTACATCTACATACATACTCTGCAAGCCACCATACGATGCGTGGCGGAGGGTACCCTGCACCACTATTAATCGTGTCCTTTCCTGTTACAGTCACAAATAGACCGAAGGAAAATCGACTATCTATATGCCTGTTTATGAGCCCTAATTTCTCGTATCGTATCTTCGTGGTAATTTCGCGCAATATATGTTGACGGCAGTAGAATCGTTCTGCAGTCAGCTTCTCTAAATTTTCTTAATAGTGTTTCTGGAAAAGAACATCGCCTTCCCTACGGGGAATCCCATCTGGGGTCCCGAATCATTTCCTTAACATTCACCTGTAGTTCGAACCTACAGGTACCAAATCTAGCAGCCCATCTCTGAATCGGTTCGATGTCTTCCTTTACTCCGACCCGGTACGGATCCCAAACGCTCGAGTGGTATTCCCAAGGGAACCTCCCCTTCGCAGCCCCCTCAGGTTTAGTTATAAGTTGGCACAGTGGATAGGCCTTGAAAAACTGAACACAGATCAATCGAGAAAACAAGAAGAAGTTATGTGGAACTATGAAATAAATAAGCAAAATATAGAAACTGATTAGTCCATGCGCAAGATAGGCAACATAAAGGATAGTGTGAGTTCCGGAGCGCCGTGGTCCCGTGGTTAGCGTGAGCAGCTGCGGAACGAGAAGTCCTTGGTTCTTCCCTCGAGTAAAAAGTTTAACTTCGCCCGCATCTCGTGGTCGTGCGGTAGCGTTCTCGCTTCCCACGCCCGGGGTCCCGGGTTCGATTCCCGGCGGGGTTAGGGATTTTCTCTGCCTCGTGATGGCTGGGTGTTGTGTGCTATCCTTAGGTTAGTTCGGTTTAAGTAGTTCTAAGTTCTAGGGGACTGATGACCATAGATGTTAAGTGCCATAGTGCTCAGAGCCATTTGACCCCATTTAAGTTCTTTATTTTCGTAAAGTTATGATCTGTCCGTTCGGTCATTGACGTCTCTGTACACTGTAATTAGTTTAGTGTCTGTGTTTTGCGACCGCACCGCAAAACCGTGCGATTAGTAGACGAAAGGACGTGCCTCTCCAATGGGAACCGAAAACCTTTGATCGCAAGTTCATAGGTCAACCGATTCCTTCACAGGAAAACACGTCTGATATATTCTATACGACACTGGTGGCGGCATGTGCGTCACATGACAGGAATATGTTGTCGACCCACCTAATTTGTACTCTTGGCGAATGGGTAAAAAGATTCTTCTACCTTGCCCGATTTAGGTTTTCTTGTGGATGTGATAATCACTCCCAAAAAAGTGATTAAAACATAAGAGTTTGTCACATAAACTGCAACAAATGAATGAAACAGTTTCACAGTCGCACAGTTTTCCCTGTGCTCTGTCAAAACACATGTTTTTAACGTTTTCAAATTTTTCCGTGTGTAGACCGTCAAATCCTGCATATGTCCAAGCAGATCTGAATATGTCTTGGAATTTTGCACAGCGAAGTTGATTATGTGTGAGTGCCTGAACTCTGATAATTGACACACGATCAGGTAAACAATACTGCTATGTGTACCTGTGCAGCTTCGCAAAACGATTGTCTGAAAATAAAACATTAGACTTTTTACTCGAGGGAAGACTTGAACCAAGGACCTCTCGTTCCGCAGCTGCCCACGCTTATCACTTTTTTTTAAATCTTATTTTGTTCGTGTTCGTTCGTTGTATCTGCTTGGGGCGGACGTCGTAAGTCATCCATCCAAGTTTGTCGTTGATCGGTTTCCTCAGTTTTTTTTATTACAGAGGGGAGTAAACCATCTGACCGAACACGCTGAGCTACCGTGCCGGCGACATCACTGGACCACGGCGCTCCGGAGCTCACATTATCCTTTATGTTGCATATCTTGCACATGGACTGATCACTTTGTATATTTCGCTTATTTATTTCATAGTTCCACACAACTTCTTCCTGTTTCCTCGGTTGATCTGTGTTCAGTTTTTCAAGGCCTATCCACTGTCCGAACTTATAACTACATCTGAGGGGGATGCGATGGGGAGGTTCCCGTGTCAGGAACAGGTCGCACCTGCCTCCTGTATGGGGTCTCCTTTACAGGTGAACCACTTTTTCCTAAAATTCTCCCAATAACCCGAAGTCGAGCACTTGCCTTCCCTACCACAGTTCTCACATGCTCGTCCCATATCACATCGTTTTGTGACGTTACGCCCAGATATTTAAACGACTCGACTGTGTCAAGCAGGACTCTAGTAACACTGTATCCGAACGTTACAGGTGTGTTATTTCTACTCATCTACATTAACTTACATTTTAGCCCATTAAGAGCGATCATTCATCACACCAACTAGAAATGTTTTGTCTAATTCTTCTTGCATCCACATACAGTCACTCAGCTTCGATACCTTACCGTACACCGCAGCGTCATCAGCAAAGAACCGCAAATTGCTGCCCACCCTGTCCGCCAAACCATTTGTGAATGCAGGGTGTTACAAAAAGGTACGGCCAAACTTTCAGGAAACATTCCTCACACACAAATAAAGAAAAGATGTTATGTGGACATGTGTCCGGAAACGCTTAACTTACATGTTAGAGCTCATTTTGGTTCCGTCAGTATGTACTGTACTTCCTCGATTCACCGCCAGTTGGCCCAATTGAAGGAAGGTAATGTTGACTTCGCTGCTTGTGTTGACATGCGACTCATTGCTCAACAGTACTAACATCAAGCACATCAGTACGTAGCATCAACAGGTTAGTGTTCATCACGAACGTGGTTTTGCAGTCAGTGCAATTTTTACAAATGCGGAGTTGGCAGATGCCCATTTGATGTATGGATTAGCACGGGGCTATAGCCGTGGCGCGGTACGTTTGTATCGAGACAGATTTCCAGAACGAAGGTGTCCCGGCAGGAAGACGTTCGAAGCAATTGATCGGCGTCTTAGGGAGCACGGAACATTCCAGCCTATGACTCGCGACTGGGGAACACCTAGAACGACGAGGACACCTGCAATGGACGAGGCAGTTCTTCGTGCAGTTGACGATAACCCTAATGTCTAGCGTCAGAGAAGTTGCTACTGTACAAGATAACGTTGACCACGTCACTGTATGGAGAGTGCCACGGGAGAACCAGTTGTTTCCGTACCATGTACAGCGTGTGCAGGCACTATCAGCAGCTGATTGGCCACCACGGGTACACTTCTGCGAATGGTTCATCCAACAATGTGTCAATCCTCATTTCAGTGCAAATGTTCTCTTTACGGATGAGGCTTCATTCCAACGTGATCAAATGGTAAATTTTCACAATTAACATGTGTGGGCTGACGAGAATCCGCACGCAACTGTGCAGTCACGTCATCAACACAGATTTTCTGTGAACGTTTGGGCAGGCATTGTTGGTGATGTCTTGATTGGGCCCCATGTTCTTCCACCTACGCCCAATAGAGCACGTTATCATGATTTCAGACGGGATACTCTACCTGTGCTGCTAGAACATGTGCCTTTACAAGTACGACACAACATGTGGTTCATGCACGATGGAGCTCTTGCACATTTCAGTCGAAGTGTTCGTACGCTTCTCAACAACAGATTCGGTGACCGATGGATTGGTAGAGGCGGACCAATTCCATGGCCTCCACGCTCTCCTGACCTCAACCCTCTTGACTTTCATTTATGGGGGCATTTGAAAGCTCTTGTCTACGCAACCCCGGTACCAAATGTAGAGACTCTTCGTGCTCGTATTGCGGGCGGCTGTGATACAATACGCCATTCTCCAAGGCTCCATCAGCGCCTCAGGGATTCCATTCGACGGAAGGTGGATGCATGTATCCTCGCTAACGGAGTACATTTTGAACATTTCCTGTAACAAAGTGTTTGAAGTCACGCTGGTACGTTCTGTTGCTGTGTGGTTCTATTCCATGATTAATGTGATTTGAAGAGAAGTAATAAAATGAGCTCTAACGTGGAAAGTAAGCGTTTCCGGACACGTGTCCACATAACATATTTTCTTTCTTTGTGTGTGAGGAATGTTCCCTGAAAGATTGGCCGTACCTTTTTGTAACACCCTGTATAGAGAACAACAGCCTTCCCATCACGTCCCTGGGGTACCCCCGACGATAACTTTGCCTCTGATGATCACTCGCCATTCAGGACAACATCCGGTTTTCTATTACTTAACAAATCTTCGAGGAGCTGACATATGCGTGGACTTTAAGTCCCATAGTGCTCAGAGCCACGAAGCAAGAGGTCTCGGATTCGAGCCCAGTCCACCACACATTTTTCACTCGTCGCCGTTGATTCTGCATAAAGTCCCTATGCAGCTGATATCATTAGTTCCTAGGGCAACAGGCATGGAACTCTGTCCGAGAAACTGACATCTGACACCTGTAGAAACAACGCATGCACGTTTGCACGCTTGCATTCAACATATCGGTTATTAATGTACCAAAATTTCACATTTCCAATGTCTTATCTCGCCCTTACATTACCCCGCGTTCCTGCAATATTAATGACGTAGCTACTAGTGGGATTTAGTGAGGAAAGGCAAACCTACGTTTCTAGCATTTGTAGACTTAGAGAAAGCTTTTGACAATGTTGACTGGAATACTCTCTTTCAAATTCTGAAGGTAACAGGGGTAAAATACAGGGAGCGAAAGGCTATTTACAATTTGTACAGAAACCAGATGGCAGTTATAAGAGTCGAGGGGCATGAAAGGGAAGCAGCGGTTGGGAAGTGAGTGAGACAGGGTTGTAACCTCTCCCCGATGTTATTCAATTTGTATATTGAGCAAGCAGTGAAGGAAACAAAAGAAAAATTCGGAGTAGGTATTAAAATCCATGCAGAAGAAATAAAAACTTTGAGGTTCGCCGATGACATTGTAATTCTGTCAGAGATAGCAAAGGACTTGGAAGAGCAGTTGAACGGAATGGACAGTGTCTTGAAAGGAGGATATAAGATGAAGATCAACAAAAGCAAAACGAGGATAATGGAATGTAGTCAAATTAAATCGGGTGATGCTGAGGGAATTAGATTAGGAAATGAGACACTTAAAGCAGTAAAGCAGTTTTGCTGTTTGGGGAGCAAACTAACTGATGATGGTCGAAGTAGAGAGGATATAAAATGTAGACTGGCAATGGCAAGGAAAGCGTTTCTGAAGAAGAGAAATTTGTTGATATCGAGTCTAGATTTAAGTGTCAGGAAGTCGTTTCTGAAAGTATTTGTATGCAGTGTAGCCATGTATGGAAGTGAAACATGGACGATAAATAGTTTGGACAAGAAGAGAATAGGAGCTTTCGAAATGTGGTGCTACAGAAGAATGCTGAAGATTAGATGGGTAGATCACATAACTAATGAGGAAATATTGAATAGAATTGGTGAGAAGCGGAGCATGTGGCACAACTTGACAAAAAGGAGGGACCGGTTAGTAGGACATGTTCTGAGGCATCAAGGGATCACAAATTTAGCATTGGAGGGCAGCGTGGAGGGTAACAATCGTAGAGGGAGACCAAGAGATGAACACACTAAGCAGATTCAGAAGGATGTGGGTTGCAGTAACTACTGGGAGATGAAGAAGCTTGCACAGGATAGAGTAGCATGGAGAGCTGCATCAAACCAGTCTCAGGACTGAAGACCGCAACAACAACAACAGCTACTTTACCTAGACAAATGCATACCCGAAATTTCATCACTCCACATTAGTTACATCTTGGTGCTGAGATTTTTTTTCCACAATTGAATTACAAAATTGTATAGTTTATCCCTAGTCAGTGAAAAAAAAACCGAGGTAAAAATTGTGTTTGTAGACCAGTAAAGCAGTAACTCCATATTGAGCAAACCTTGAGCACTTTGTTTCTACAGCACAGTCTCCATGGCAACAGGCACACAATAGAGCCTCCATCCCTCCTTCTCAAGCTGAGGGCTGTCTCTCTGCCCACAGATGGTAGATCCCAGTAGGTGCCAACGTTGGCGAAACAAAAGCCCCAAGCTCCGCAGCAGCCGGGACGACGACCCCGTTATTAATGAAGCGCATCCATCAGCGCGGAGGCTGCGACGCACCGCCCTAGAAATGCGGAGGAAGGGCCTCCCTCCCCCTCTCTGGAAGACGCCACCGACGCCGAGGACAATGCGACAGGCGGGCCCTTTTAAGACAATTGAAGATTCTGTTATTGTTATCCAAACAATATCTCTTGCCGCCTGTGGAACGGGGCTTGCCGCTCAGCCACGTGACGAATTAATTCCGGCCGTTAGTCACCGCGCGACTGGCAGAGAGACAGCTGCCGGCGAGGGAGGAGGTGAGGTGGCCTGCGAATTTGTGGCCTTCGCGCGCCTGAAGATGCCGCCGTTCGAGCCTGCCGAAACGTCTGGACCTGAACGGCCGGCGTCTGTGAGGAAAATGGCTTAATTACTGTCTCTTATACACATAGATTGGTCGTTAAACATAAAATTCAAGAATTTATTTTCTATTTTCTTCCGTGCATAGCGTCGGCCTCTTGGGTTGACTGGTAAGCGCGGCTGTGTCCATGTGGGAGATCCGGATTCGATTCCTGGGGACTTCCAGTGATTTTTCCTTGCTGGAAGGTCGTGAAACAGGATGCTTACGGCATCGTCATGCTCACTGATTACCTATGTGACTGAGGAGTAGCGTCATAAGTTCTGCTAATCCGACAACGGCTGGGAGAGTGGTGTGCTGTCCATTAGCCCATCCATACCAATTCTCGATGACACCATTGCCTGTGGATGACGTGGCGGTCGGCCGGACCAAACTGGCTGGTCTATGAGCGGAACGACGTGCTCCGTTTTTCCGTGTCCAAAGCCCTGTAAGATTTTAGAATGGACAAAATCTAGCCTGGACTGTTGTTACGGGGTAGCTTCACTATAAAAGCCTAAAAAAAGCGTTTTATTGATAGTCGGACAGGAAGATGATAGAGAAATAATACCTGGAGTATTTATGGGGAGTATGTTGAAGTATGTTACAAACAAATTCTGTAGGAAAATATTACAAAATGGCGACACGCATTAGTTTTCCCAAGGTATGTAGAATAGGAAGGGATCTAAAAAACGCACTGTACCTGGTGAAAAAAATAAAAATAACAGTAAATAAATAAAATCTGTGTAATTGCTGTTGAAACAACTAGGAGATTTTGGAAATATTGTTTTTTTGTGTAATGGATGATATCTGAATAAAGCGGTTGAATTTTCACAAAAACGGCACACTCATTTGTTAATAAACTTTGTTTAAATTAACTAATCGAAAATCCCTGATATGGTTCAATTTGAAATTTTATTTCAAAGCTGTGGTTAAATTTTCAAATAAAAAGGTGAATATTGTGAGAGTTGCGCTTCGTGCCGTTTTGAAAAATCATATTCCGAGAGACATCCGTCTGAAGTATTGAAATGCGTTATAAACACGAGGAAATGAAAAAAATTCTACTTCTAGACAGCTCTTACCATTAATCTGCCATCTCCAAACCGACCTGCCGTTCTGTTTCCATTGCGATCAAAATCACATCCACTAGACCTCCATAGAAAGACTGAAATATCGGCCGTGACATTTCCATGGACGCACGAAATTCCATTTAGCCCTACTCCAAGCACGATACTGCTAGAATGATTCAAGGTTGGTATCATATGCGTTCCGTATAAACTTACCACTTCTTGTAAGAGCTTCTGGCCAGTTTGGACAAGCAACATTTATTGTGAAGCGTAAGCCTCAAGGCATCAACAAAAGCAAAACAAGGATAATGGAATGTAGTCGAATTAAGTCGAGTGATGCTGAGGGAATTAGATTAGGAAATGAGACACTTAAAGTAGTAAAGGAGTTTTGCTATTTGGGGAGCAAAATAACTGATTATGGTCGAAGTAGAGAGGATGTAAAATGTAGACTGGCAATTGCGAGGGACAGCGTTTCTGAAGAAGAGAAATTTGATAACATCGAGTATTGATTTAAGTGTCAGGAAGTCGTTTCTGAAAGTATTTGTATGGGGTGTAGCCACGTATGGAAGTGAAACATGGACGATAACTAGTTTGGACAAGAAGAGAATAGAAGCTTTCGAAATGTGGTGCTACAGAAGAATGCTGAAGATAAGGTGGGTAGATCACAGAACTAATGATGAGGTATTGAACAGAATTGGGGAGAAGAGGAGTTTGTGGCACAACTTGACTAGAAGACGGGATCGATTGGTAGGACATGTTCTGAGGCATCAAGGGATCACCAATTTAGTACTGGAGGGCAGCGTGGAGGGTAAAAATCGTAGAGGGAGACCAAGAGATGAGTACACTAAGCAGATTCAGAAGGATGTAGGCTGCAGTAGGTACTGGGAGATGAAGAAGCTTGCACAGGATAGAGTAGCATGGAGAGCTGCATCAAACCAGTCTCAGGACTGAAGACCACAACAACAAACAACAACAAGCCTCAAGGACTTCGTCCTTGCAATGTGACACCTGCATTGCATGTTTTACATTTCACGTATAGAGACCCACTACTGTGCAGCTACACTATTGATGACAGACAGCTGGAGAAATAACGTGCCGTAAAATATCTAGGCGTAACTATTCAGAGCGACATTAAGTGGAATGACCACATATAACAGATAGCGGGAAAAGCAAGATACCAGATTCATCGGGAGAATCTTAAGGAAATGTAACTCAACCAGGACAGAAGTGGCCTGTAAGGCTCTAGTTCGTCCGATACTTGAGTATTGTTCACCTGTCTGGTATCCCTATCAGGTAGGGCTGATAGAGGAAACAGAGAAGATCCAACGAAGAGCGGCGCGTTTCGTCACGGGATCGTTTAGCTGGCGAGAGGGCGTTACGGAGATGCTAAACAAACTCCACTGGCAGACGTTACAAGAGAGGCGTTGTGCATCACGGAGAGATTTGCTATGGAGATTTTGGGACAGCACTTTTCAGGAGGAGTGGGACAACATATTACTTCCTCCCACACATGAGGAGAAAATTCGAGAAATTAAGGACAAAGAGCCAATACAGAGGCTTGCCGACAATCATTCTTCCCACGCACTATTCGCGAGTGGAACAGGATTGGAAGGATCAGATAGTGGTACCGAAAGTACCCTCCACCACACACCATTAGGTGGCTTGCGGAGTATGATGTAGATGTAGAAAACGGCAAGAAGATTTATGATCCTATAGCTCAATCCGTAATTCGCATCAAAATATTCGTCGCTGTTTTCCAGTATCGTAGCAGATGTGCCGACTCCTTCCGAACTGCTCTCCGCCTCATATCCATTCTTTGGACGCTCTGATGCCGTACTACTCCGACACCGCGTTGGATACGTTTCCGTACCTCATCTGCCCGCATACTCTTCTTATCACCTATTCTCACATGAAAGCACCGTATACTATAAAATCACCTATCACAAGTCAATACTGCACACAAAAATCAAGATTCAAAACAAGTGAACTGTGTTTCTCGCATCCGTACTGACGCTTTCTGACGCCAAGCTAAAGTATTATTGTTCTGAAATGCTTCTAAATATACCCGGACGCTACAAGAAGTATCTAGCTGGCGCAGTAGGAGGGCGGAGGAAGTCAGTGTTTAACGTCTCGTCGACAACGAGAAGCTCGGATTAGGGAAGTGTGGCGACGGAAATCGGCTGTGTTCATTTCAAAGGAACCATTCCGGCATTTGCGTGAAACGATTTAGGGAAATCACGGAAAACGTAAATCAGGATGGCCGGCGTCCCGAACGCTTGCTAACCAGTGCGCCATTTCGCTCGGTCTAAGTAGAGGAGGTTGGCCGTTTAGGGTCATCGGAGCTGATAGAAGAGGCGTTCCGAAATCAGTAGAACAGTTTTTTTTTTTCATGGATTCCAATTTTTGCTTCATATTTTAGAAGATTCAATGTGTCTTTTAAGCAAATACAAAATATATTTTTAGAAAATTCTGAATTGGTGTCACCCATAAGTGTATTTACTCCCTATGACCGCGTTTTCGGCCTCTTATGCCGCTCCCCAGCGACAGCGGCAATGTCGGCCGTTGTGGACGAGCGGTTCAGGGCGCTTCAGTCTGGAACCGCGCGACCGCTACGGTCGCAGGTTCCAATCTTGCCTCGGGCCTGGATGGGTGTGGTGTCCTTAGGTTAGGTAGGTTTAAGTAGTTCTGAGTTCTAAGGGACTGATGACCTCAGATGTTAAGTCCCATAGTGCTCAGAGCCATTTTGAACCATT
Source organism: Schistocerca nitens (assembly GCF_023898315.1). Classification (NCBI taxonomy): domain Eukaryota; kingdom Metazoa; phylum Arthropoda; class Insecta; order Orthoptera; family Acrididae; genus Schistocerca; species Schistocerca nitens. Next base: position 88,080,866 of record NC_064625.1, on the reverse strand, counting down.
TGAACTTGTTTTCCTTCTGCATGCTCGCAGTACGTTTCAGCATCTGACTGAAGAAAGCTGTTATCACAATGTCAGCAAGGCTTCGAGATATAAGGCACAATTTTTGCTTGTTTTTAATAATTTTGAGCTGGAATGAGTTTACAATTTAGAGTCTTCCTAAAATACTTTTACAAACTTTGGGGATGATTCCTTATATTAAAACATGAAAAAAGTCTAGTAAGCTTTGGTTCCAAAATGCGTGCCTTAAGAGCTCTGAACACGTTTATCTTCGATACTTTGAAACACACCTCTTGTAGTCACGCTCTTTACTTTCCACATTTTCGGAGGAGCCATTATGGATCAAAACAAGAAAAAGTGTTCACTAAACACGGACTGTAAAATGCGGCAATGCATCGTTCTCATGTGGTCCGCGTTCAAATATTTCCTTACAAGGGAACCTCCCCATCGCACCCCCCTCAGATTTAGTTATAAGTTGGCACAGTGGATAGGCCTTGAAAAACTGAACACAGATCAATCGAGAAAACAGGAAGAAGTTGTGTGCAACTATGAAAAAAATTAGTAAAATATACAAACTGAGTAGTCCATGCGAAGATAGGCAACATCAGGGACACTGGAAGGCAAGCTGCTCCGTGGTCCCGTGGTTAGCGAGAGCAGCTACAGGACGAGAGGTCCTAGGTTCTAGTCTTCCTTCGAGTGAAAATTTTAATTTTTTATTTTCAGTTTATGTGACAAACTCTTACGTTTTCATCACTATTTTGGGAGTAATTATCACATCTACAAGAAAACCTAAATCGGGCAAGATAGAAGAATCTTTTTACCCATTCGCTAAGTGTACAAGTTAGGTGGGTCGACAACATATTCCTGTCATGTGACGCACATGCCGTCACCAGTGTCGTGTAGCATGTATCAGACGTGTTTTCCTGTGGAGGAATCGGTTGACCTATGACCTTGCGATCAAATGTTTTCGGTTCCCATTGGAGAGGCACGTCCTTTCGTCTACTAATCGCACGGTTTTGCGGTGCGGTCGCAAAACACAGACACTAAACTTATTGCAGTGAACAGAAACGTCAATGAACGAACGGACAGATCATAACTTTGCGAAAATAAAGCAAGTAAACTTTTCAGTCGAGGGAAGACTTGAAGCAAGGACCTTTCGTTCCGCAGCTGCTCACGCTAACCACGGCGCTGCTGAGCTCGCACTCTCCTTGATGTTGCCTATCTTGGATATGGACTACTCAGTTTGTATATTTTACTAATTTTTTTCACGGTTCCACATAACTTCTTCCTGTTTTCTCGATTGGTCTGTGTTCAGTTTTTCAAGGCCTATCCACTGTGCCAACTTATAACTAAATCTGAGGGGGGTGTGATGGGGAGGTTCCCTTGTTAGTATAATGAGGCGGAGTCTTATTTTGTCGAATCTAACAACTGATCGAAAAAACTACGTGTGCAGATGTGTTGGATTGTATAGTAATTATTACGTGATGGACTACACTCGTTTGTTCGGGTTATGTCGATATTCTAGGTACAAATGAAAAGGATGAGTAGAGGACAATGATACAGTCAAATAATCCTGGTAAACATACGCCAGGAAACCAACAGTTTCCCCGATATGACGCGTACACAAGTGCACTCACACCCAAAGTTGAAACACTGTGTAAGGCCTCGGTTCGGATTATGTTCTTAATGGTAAAAGGATGACTATAGGGCACATCCAAGATGGTGCCCCTGCAAAGATTCACGTAGCTGTTTGGAAATATGTAACACGAATTTTCGACAAGTTTATCGGTCGTGACTCGCCATCACGATGGCCTCTCAAGTCTTTGTTCTTCAACCAGTTGGATTTTTTTGTGCGAGGATGTTCAAATCCTTTGGTGTATTCCAGCCCTGTTGGTAGTGTCAATGTGTCCCAGGTACGCACTGTGCTAGGCTGTTAGTGCATTCCGTACACGAATCAAATTTTGTACGTGTAGGGCATCGAATGAGAAGACTTACTGCGGTATGAACAGTGGCCATGTGGCACACTTGAGGCAAAGCGTTTGTCCTCAAGTGCGTATCTTAAGTTATACGGTGTTCCCATCGAGTCGTCTGAGGTGACCTTAAAATGGTAACAGTTTTGCAGAGCGTGTCTCTAATTTTATGTCTTATTGGTACTTTTCTTAATATTGTTATTATTAAGGCTATTTGAAAATTACAGTATTGAGTTGCAATGGAAAAAGTATATCGTGGGTTAGTTCGTTGAAAAATTTTATCTATTCATCGAGAAAACCAGACACCATTATCTTCCGCTGTCAACAGCAATCGTGTTGGGGTTCATATTACATACCTGGAAGCACACTGACACGATTTCTGTTGTCCTATAGAAAAGACTAAAGACTAAAACGGATTCTTGCATTTGTTTCAGGTTCTTCCTCACTGCATCTCCATTGTTAACTTCCGGAAACAGCGGTGCCGACATGCAGCTGACATCCGTGAGTCCCGGAGACAACATTGGCGCTGAGGAGATCCCAGTGGTCTGCCCCTGCATCCAGTTCAGCCCAACAGTGTTCGACTGCTCCCAACATCTTCTGGAGACTAGACCAGATGACGTCACCGAGCCTTACGAGGGAATGACACCGTCACAGTACCTGGGAGACGAGGACATCGACGTTACCACTGCTTCCCCTCCAGATGAAGCCCTCTCCCATAGAGAGGATATGGGTCCAACTGAAGAGTCACCGAGGACGCATCTTGGTCAGCACAATTCTCGCCTGGCAACCACGCCATCTCGACAACATGATAATGGAGTGGGACCACTTACCGATCAAGCTTTTCCAGGAAAGAGAACCATCAGGAGCTTACGTACCCCGGAATTGACCAGAGGTGACTCTCCAAGTATCGCTGTCTATAGACTTGGAGATTCACAGCCTGACAGTAATAAAAATTTGATGGAAGGAATACCTAGTATTTACAAATCAATGGGACACCCACGAGTTGATAAAATGCCCACAGATTTGAAGACTGTAGCTTCCAAATTCTTCGAGAGAATAGTGAAAGACACTCATTTGACATTCGATATCCTTAGGCGACTATCACTGCAGTTCATTACTGCTAACAGAGGTCGGCCCGCATCAAATTTTGGCCTGCAGCAGAGGGGTGAAGCCACTCTGCAACTGGCAGGAAATGAAGAAACTCCAGTAACTGGTGGTGAATTAAAAGAGGTTCCTGTTTCAGATCTGAATCATAGAAGAAATTCAAGGTACCTGTTACCTGTATGGACAACCACAGTAACCAAACAACACGATACTGGAGTAAGTACATCTGTCAACCAAGCTAGTCCTCGAAGGAGAGCTGTCAGAAGCTTAAATATCCCACAGGTGACGAAAGGTGACCCTCATATACTTGGCGTCTATAGACGTGGTAGTTCACAATCCAGCAGTATAGAATCATTGAGTGATGGAATTGCTGGCAATAAGAGCGATTTCTTCAAACCAGTTGAAGTTCGCCGAGACGAGAAAATACAGACAGATCTGAAGACTGTAGCCTCCACATTCATCGAGAGAATAGTGGAAGACACTCGCTCTACATTCGAAGTCCTCAGAAGACTCGCGCTCCAGTTCATTACTGGTAAGAGAGGCCGCCCAGCACCAACCTCGAGCATCAAGAAAATGGCTGAGGGCACTTCTAAATTGGCAGCGGAAGAACCTACTTTAACTGGTAGTGCACTCAAAGACGTCTCCGTTGCAGATCTGAATCACCACAGAAATTCAAGAAACATCCCCGCAGTACATCAAACACTGGTTGATACTTTGGCAGAAACTTTTATGCACTCTCAGAACATCAGTAGAACTTTGCATCTGAAAGAGAGACCACTGGATGGCAGAGATCCAGCTGCAGATAGCAAAGAGAATTATAAAACCACCCCTCACCATCTAGTCAACCTAGGCCACTCATTAGGTAGTAAGGGCACCAACAACAGAGTCTCTGAGAAGGAAAGTAAGCTCGAGATATCCAAAAAATCTATATCAGACGGCAATAAACTGAGGAACAGTAAACAGCAGAAATCAACTTCACCTCCACAGCTAGCCATCGACCCTAAAGTTTTCCCAGGAGCTGTAATTCCTGGTTGTGTTCCTGACAACGTAGAAACGCTGTACATGGGCGCAACGAAGCTGGGACACATAACGAACCTCACGTTCAGCTACTTGACGAAATTGGTATTTCTCAGCCTCAATGACAGCGGTGTTGTATCAGTCTCGAAAGACACTTTCCGCAGTAATAACGATTTGGAGGAGCTCATCCTCGACTGGAACCACATCAGCACTCTTCATGAGCACACCCTCCAAAACAACCCAAAGCTCAGAGTATTCTCAGCATTGATGACTAGGCTCACTACCATCGACGGCAGATTCTTCGACCACTGTCCACTGCTGGAGAGTGTAGCTATTTCCAACAACCTGGAGAACATTCCTCCAACACTCTTCAGACACAGTCCTCTACTGAAGCACGTCGATCTCCATTTTAACTGGCTAACAGACATCCCCGAAAGCGTATTTTTCTGGAGTCCTCAACTGGAGTGGGTCGACCTGAGCTACAACTCTATTGCAGAGCTGCCTGAGAGTCTGTTCTTCAACTCTGGACAACTACGTTCAGCGAACCTGAGTCACAACCGTATATGGTCCCTTCAAGAAGATACGTTCTCTATGACCCCACTGTTGGAAGTACTCAAACTGGACGTCAACGAACTGTCAGTCCTGCCTCCAAAGACGCTGGCCAAGTTGCCAGCCTTGAAAGAGCTGACCCTACGAGGGAATCACCTGTCGCAGTTGCACGAAGAAACCTTCTCGGCCAATCGCGAGTTGAGAGTCCTTGACCTCAGCTACAACAACATCGAGTCCCTCCCTGACGGCATTTTTCACAACTTGCTGGATCTCCGTCAGCTCCTACTAACGGGAAATCTTTTGACAACTCTTGGATCCGCAACATTTGTGAACAACGGAAAACTTGTGAAACTGAACTTGGATATCAATCGTATCCCCAGTCTCCCACAGAGAGTATTTGATTTTACTCCTGAACTGAAGTCACTACATTTGGAAAGCAACGAGATTTCCTTTATTGACGTTGATACTTTCGAGAAGACAGCCAAACTGCAGGAACTGGACCTTAGTACGAACAAATTAAGTAATCTCACCGAAGTACTGCTCGCTGTAGACAAATGCAACAACATTAAAATACTTAGCTTGCTAAACAACCCGTGGACTTGTGAGTGCGGAAATGTCCAATATATTGAAATTCTGCGCCGATTTAAAACAGAATCTTTGTACTGTGTAAGCGCTGTTGGACTCATATATGACGATTTCGAAGAATTCTTGAAAGAACCGGAGTGTACAGGAGCTCTAGAGAAAGAGAACGAAGAAAGACGATTAATGAAAAGAGACTGAAAATGTCAGTTAATTTTAAGTATTTTCAGCCATAATGGCTATGTTGGTGAACTGTGACTGTGTGGGAAAATTATTTATTTCAAGTTTCTGCTAACAGTCACTTTTTATTTTATGCTTAATCTAACATAGTGCAACGCGTTTCGAACATGTTTTGTTCATCTTCAAGCGTTTGTACATACATATGTATGTATGTATGTGTGTACATATGCATGTATGTACATATGTATGTATGTAGATATGTGTGTACATATGTATGTATGTAAATATGTATGTATATACATAAGTATGTATGTACAAACCCTTGAAGATGAACAGAACATGTTCTAACCGCGTTGCATCATGTTAGATTAAGCATAAAATAAAAAGTGACTGTTAGCAGAAACTTGAAATAAACAAATGGTTAATTTTACTGATAATAAAGAATTATGAAATAGTAATGCTAAGATGTCTTGGTTATAGCTTACTCATTAATAAAATTATGTATATTAAATATGAGTGGTATCTGACTTTCTTAATTGAAAATAATTATAACAGTGTCGGACCTACAACTATTGTCCATCAGTATGGTTGTAGATCTGAAGATGATCATGTGATGATCGAAACCACTCACCTTTCAAATAAATATGCCATGCGATGTAGGCTGTTGTAATTATTTTCAAAGATTATAGTTTAGTCGCTGATATCTCCAAATAGATTTTCAAAAATTCGTAACTGAAGCTTGGAGAAGAAATGATGTTCTATAATGAGAACTAATTATGTACTCCTGTATGTGTACTAAGACGTTTCCGCAATAAAGTTCATTAGACAAGCCAATATTTTCCTGCTCTGTCTGCCAGCTTTGCAATAACAAATACAAAACCTGATCAAAAGTATCTGGATGCTTGCTAGTGGATATTAATGCGGGGTGTGTCCACCCTATTACTTTATGATTAGTTGAACTCTGGTGGGAACACTTTATAACACTATCACTGCACCGTTTTGCTCTGTCAGCATATAGATAATACTCGATTTTGGTGTTTGCATGCAGTATAATGTTACCCTCTGGGAGGATTTTTTCAGATTTAATCCTGAAATGCCTAAAGGATTTTGCTTATCAAACTTGAAATTAAAGTTACGTAAAACACAGAAAGTGTCAGGTCCAATTTAGATAATGTTTTAACTAATCAAATTTACTCAAATGAAAGAAAAAAAAATTCCGTCGCCAGCCTAATGAGGCATAGAAATGTGAAACAATTCTTTTATAAAAGGGAAAATAGTTTTGGTGGAAAAACACCACCTATACTCCTTTCTTACGAAAGTGCAATGAACCCTATCACAAGCGGTGGATAAAAGCAGTTATTGTAAGATATTCAAGTATTCACAAACATAAATGACACTTTAACACTCATCAACAGTAAATACTTCGCCAAACCTGAGTTATTTCATCATCATAGCAATTGCAGTTCATTAGTAAACTAGAAATGGACAAGGGCCCAGTCTTACTTCATCAGATACTTTCTGCACAGCACAAATGTAATCAAAATGCAGTTGCATTAAGATTCACACATTCCTTAGTAAGCAATATTGTAACTGTTTTTGTGAATGAGGGCACTCATAGTAGCTTTACCTTCAGTAATACAAACAGTAAGTAGGGGGCTCCCAATCTGATATTACACTTTTTATCGCACAATGTGCACAAAACTCAACATAAACTTCAAAAGCAGTGAGTATAATCATTAATCAAGTAACTTCATGCATTTTGAACAACTTACAATGGGGGCCCTTAATCTTGACTGCTATTTTAAAGTAACCACACACGTTTCAGAAGCAATTTAAAATCAGTAAACTTTGGTAACACTCTTCCATAAATTTGGTTTTTTCAACAGTTAATGCAGCACATATTTTTTTACCAGTTATTGTATTTCAAATCTACCTTTGAGAACATCTACTTTAACTAATCTCAACATGACTTGTTAACTGTTCGTCATCAGCACAATCATTTACTTTTATAGCCAGAATTTAAGCTAGTAATCTTTAAAACCACAAAACTTTAAACTGAAGAAATTCAATTACTAGGGGGAGGGAGGATTTCATGAAAGGAAAACTTGCTTCCTCCCTCAACTTCAACAAAATACGCAGTAATTTTAGGCAACTTTTTGTACTCAGTTTCAAAGAAAAGTAATCAAGTTTTTGATTATCAGTTCTCATATTCGGGGCCCTCGAAAATCATTGTTCAAAAGGAGAGGATCCTAAGATATATTATGATAGGAAACAATTCAAGGTAGGTACACGAATTTACTATGAGTTACCTTATATTTGCACATAATAAATGTGCTGATCCAACACTTTACAAAAGTTAGACTTCTCCTCTCTGCTTAAGTGATTGCGCAATGTTGGTGGCGAGTACACGACGACAGGTGAACTTTCCGTTGGAAGTGATATGCTGTGTTATTTTCTTCTTGGAGACGATCATCAGATTTTATGGTATTTTCCAGCAACGGAGTAATGTATTAGAGCCATTCATCCACCCGAGGCTTTCCCATAATACCTCAAAGCACTGAAAGCCTCACTCGGCACCGGCACAAAGCACCTTCCAATTACTATCCTTTGCACCAACCACATTTTGCGCGCGATAACTCACTTTCGTTTCTGAGGGGAAGCACGCCAAGTTTTCATTTATACAATTCGAAAGTCCTAAGTGTGATTCAGCATATACACTCCTGGAAATTGAAATAAGAACACCGTGAATTCATTGTCCCAGGAAGGGGAAACTTTATTGACACATTCCTGCGGTCAGATACATCACATGATCACACTGACAGAACCACAGGCACATAGACACAGGCAACAGAGCATGCACAATGTCGGCACTAGTACAGTGTATATCCACCTTTCGCAGCAATGCAGGCTGCTATTCTCCCATGGAGACGATCGTAGAGATGCTGGATGTAGTCCTGTGGAACGGCTTGCCATGCCATTTCCACCTGGCGCCTCAGTTGGACCAGCGTTCGTGCTGGACGTGCAGACCGCGTGAGACGACGATTCATCCAGTCCCAAACATGCTCGATGGGGGACAGATCCGGAGATCTTGCTGGCCAGGGTAGTTGACTTACACCTTCTAGAGCACGTTGGGTGGCACGGGATACATGCGGACGTGCATTGTCCTGTTGGAACAGCAAGTTCCCTTGCCGGTCTAGGAATGGTAGAACGATGGGTTCGATGACGGTTTGGATGTACCGTGCACTATTCAGTGTCCCCTCGACGATCACCAGTGGTGTACGGCCAGTGTAGGAGATCGCTCCCCACACCATGATGCCGGGTGTTGGCCCTGTGTGCCTCGGTCGTATGCAGTCCTGATTGTGGCGCTCACCTGCACGGCGCCAAACACGCATACGACCATCATTGGCACCAAGGCAGAAGCGACTCTCATCGCTGAAGACGACACGTCTCCATTCGTCCCTCCATTCACGCCTGTCGCGACACCACTGGAGGCGGGCTGCACGATGTTGGGGCGTGAGCGGAAGACGGCCTAACGGTGTGCGGGACCGTAGTCCAGCTTCATGGAGACGGTTGCGAATGGTCCTCGCCGATACCCCAGGAGCAACAGTGTCCCTAATTTGCTGGGAAGTGGCGGTGCGGTCCCCTACGGCACTGCGTAGGATCCTACGGTCTTGGCGTGCATCCGTGCGTCGCTGCGGTCCGGTCCCAGGTCGACGGGCACGTGCACCTTCCGCCGACCACTGGCGACAACATCGATGTACTGTGGAGACCTCACGCCCCACGTGTTGAGCAATTCGGCGGTACGTCCACCCGGCCTCCCGCATGCCCACTATACGCCCTCGCTCAAAGTCCGTCAACTGCACGTACGGTTCACGTCCACGCTGTCGCGGCATGCTACCAGTGTTAAAGACTGCGATGGAGCTCCGTATGCCACGGCAAACTGGCTGACACTGACGGCGGCGGTGCACAAATGCTGCGCAGCTAGCGCCATTCGACGGCCAACACCGCGGTTCCTGGTGTGTCCGCTGTGCCGTGCGTGTGATCATTGCTTGTACAGCCCTCTCGCAGTGTCCGGAGCAAGTACGGTGGGTCTGACACACCGGTGTCAATGTGTTCTTTTTTCCATTTCCAGGAGTGTACATAGTCGTATATTCATACCTTCTACAAAATCTTTTCATTTATACATATTAGTAAATCAACAAAAAATACATATAAAGTCATCCTCCTCCAAATGATGCAAAGTGTTCTAAGGGTGAAGAGAAAACATAGTGCATACCTTTCTACATCTTTACAGCATATCAAAGATTACATACCGAAGAAAACGTGCATTATACAAAGCATAATTAATCAGAAAGAAATTGGCGTCGAAATACGCATTTCAGAGTGCCAATTTCTATCCCTCTTTGTTTAGCGGCCACAATTAGCTCCCAAATTCACTGCAAATTCTTCGAACAATGGGCAGTGAGTTACTCCCCTTTGCAGTATCGTGGTAAATCTGATCAATCAAGAAAAGATTATCACAACATCATCAGGATGTCATGTGAGAAATAAGCAGTTTGAAATAAGTAAATATTTTTAAGCAATAGTTTCCCTGTAGTCGCTTGAGAACAGTTGCGTAGCGGAAAAAGTGCGATTCCAAAATACATGGTGTGTTAATTTTTATGCTACAAGTAAAATGTTTCCCGAAAAAGTACTTCAGCAACTTTGCTTCGTTTATACATAGTACCTTCTTTCAGAAGCGCAGCAGATTATTGATCTTTCTGTTTTCTGCCTTCCTTTAGTGAGACGAAGATGTTGACACGAGTATTTCATGACATTTTCTTGTTTTACATGTACCACCTCAGACTCCGATACATACTACATCACTCACGCGCACACATGCACTCATGAGTGAAATACCGTATTTACACTGGTCGTAAACATACAACTGACATCACGATGTGCTCCCATCATTGTCATGGGATGTCACTCCAAACACTAGTTCATTCCGGGACACGTAACAAAAATGGTTCAAATAGCTCTGAGCGCTATGGGACTTCTCAGGTCATCAGTCCCCTAGAATTTAGAACTACTTAAACCTAAATAACCTAAGGACATCACACACGTCCATGCCCGAGGCAGGATTCGAACCTGCGACCGTAGCGGTCGCGCAGTTCCAGACTGAAGCGCCTAGAACCGTATGGCCACCCCGGCCGGCACTAAAGTGTGTGTAACACTGTCCATTCTGTCTATTTCTACGTAACGTGCGGATAGGAATGAGAGGACAGGTAAGTCCTCACCTCAACAGGTTTTTGTTTGGGGACATATCAATATAGAAGCTTTTGTTCTAGTTTTGACCATGAGTAACTCCTGTAGGGGTACGTGACACTTGTTCCTAAACACCCTCTACCTATCATGTGTTTCGGTGAAGGAGTACAGTACATACTTCGCGTTTCACAAAAGAAGCAACGATGGTATTCGAGAGACACTGAGACAGTGCGACATTCAGAGCCGTTTCAGCTAAATCCTGTCAGAAGGCGACGGTGCATAGCGCTGCACACAACTCCGATTTCCCTCTCGCTCGGCTGGCACGCCGTTTCCCGGGAACAGCTATCCATTGGGTAACGCCAGCGCGTTGCTATGACAACGATTGCTACGGTGCATTCCGGCAGTCTGTGACGTCAGTGGCGACGCGCAAACATCCCTAAGCGGTACTGGGCGCTGCCCCACCAGTTCCAAAGGACAGTGCGTGCCTGTGCGTGAGTCTCGACATTGAGCGGTAGCTGGTAGGCGAGCGTGCAATTGCAGCGTTTCTCATTCCCTGAGAGGCGTCTTCGGCATTTTCTTCTGGCTGCGGCTCTTAGCCGGGCGACAGTTTTTCCGCTGCATTTTCAAGAGGAACGTCTGGCTTCATCAGTGCAAGATGTAAGTAATCCGTTTTTCACTGGTGTTCGCGAGCTATCTGTTGCTGAAGCTCGAGGCGTATAAATAAATATAAATATGAAATATAGAAAAAAAGTATAAACATGAATATAAAATATAAAAAATATAAATATGAAATATAGAAATAAATCATAAACATGAATATAAAATGTAAACACAAATAAATAACATAAAATAAAAAATACAAAATATAAATACAAAATCATAGACAAAAACAAGAATACAACGTAAAATATAAAAAGTTAATATCAATATAAAAATATAAAAAATTAAATTTCCTTGTGTCGTCTATATTTGACGTCGGTTAGGAAACGGCGACTATTTGCGGAAAAAAATGTTCAAATATGTGTGAAATCTTAAGGGACTTAACTGCTAAGGTCATCAGTCCCTAAGCTTACACACCACTTAAACTAAATTATCCTAAGGACAAACACACACACCCATGCCCGAAGGAGGACTCGAACCTCCGCCGGGACCAGCCGCACAGTCCATGACTGCAGCGTATTTGCGGAAGTAAAATACTTTTTTAATTTATGTAATTTAGCCTTCAGCAGTATAATACCATTTAGCCACACACAGGTGAAAACATAAATTCAAATAATTATCTGTCAGTAAGTGGATTATATTACTTCTTCTCTCTTTTTTTTTTTTTTTTTTTTTTTTGGACGTAGGCAGTTTTGACTTCGATTTCGCTTGAAGTAAGTGTTACAGTCTACATGTACATCTACAACTACATGGTTACTCTGCAATTCACATTTAAGTACCAGGCAGAGGGTTTATCGAACCATTTTCAGACTACTTCTCTACCATTCCACTCTCTAATGGCGGGTGGGATAAAGGAACTCCTAAATCTTTCCGTTCGAACTCTAATTTCTCTTATTTTATTATGATGATGATTTGTCCACGTAGGTGGGTGTCAACAAAATATTTTCGCATTCGGAAGAGAAAGTTGGATTGAAAATTCGTAAATAGATCTCTCTGCAAAGAAAACTGCTTTGTTTCAGTGACTGCCACCCCAACTCGCGTATCATATCAGTGACACTCTCACCCCTATTGTGCAATAACATGAAACGAGCTGCCCTTCTTTGCACTTTTTCGATGTCCTTCGTCAATCCTACCTCGTAAGGACCCCACACCGCGCAACTATATTCCAGCAGAGGACGGACAAGTGTAATGTAGGCTGTCTCTTTAGTGGGTTTCTCGCATCTTCTAAGTGTTCTGCCAATAAAGCGCAGTCTTTGTTTCGCCTTCCCCACAATATTGTCTATGTGGTATTTCCAATTTAAGTTGCTCGTAATTGTAATTCCTAGGTATTTAGTTGAACTGACAGCCCTTAGGTTTGTGCGATTTATCGTGTACCCAAAATTTATCGGATTTCTTGTAGTACCCACGTGGATGACCTCGCACTTTTCTTTGTTTAGTGCCAACTGCCACTTTTCGCACCATATAGAAATTCTCTCTAGATCATTTTGTAACTGGAATTGATCGTCAGATGAGTTTACTAGACGGTAAATTACATCGTCATCTGCAAACGATCTAAGGGGGCTGCTCAGGTTGTCACCTAGATCATTTATGTAAATCAGGAATAGCAGAGGGCCTATGACACTACCTTGCGGAAAGCCAGATATCACTTCTGTTCTGCTCGATGATTTACCGTCTATCAGTACGAACTGTGACCTCTTGAGAGGAAATCATGAATCCAGTCACACAACTGAGATGATACTCCATATGCACGCAATTTGATTAACAGTCGCTTGTGAGGAATGGTATCAAAAGACTTCTGGAAATCTAGGAATATGGAATCGATGTGAGATCCCTTATCGACAGCAACTGTCTACCCAATATGGCAAAAGGATTACTCATTTTGTGGTTCAAATGGCTCTGAGCACTGTGGGACTTAACATCTGAGGTCATCAGTCCCCTAGGCTTAGAAACTACTTAATCCTAACCAACCTAAGTACATCAGACACATCCATGTCCGAGGCAGGATTCGAACCTGCGACCGTAGCAGGCGCGCGACCGCATAAAGAACCATTAGGTTCGTCATAAATATACATTTTCATCCTTACACGTCACACTGACACAAAGCAACACACTCACATTATCGATATTGACAACATCCATAATAATCTAATAAGATCACACAAACTAGGCAAACACTAGAGACTGAACCATTATGAAGAACCTGACATTTTTATTCACAATGGGAAATATGTGTAGAATACGGACAATGACAAAGTTGAAGCAGCGGCAATGAACTTTTTTAGAAGCTCTAAGGTATAGTAAATTTTGCTGCTGTCTGCTGTCGATTGACCGAATTAAATCATACAACTCTGCAAATGACCAAACCTGAAAACTGTATAAATACGCTGAAATATAGATTTGGAAGGTTTATACTTTTCATATTTCTTTTTATTTTTTGGAATGATGATATTCTTTGACGGAAAAACTGTAAAGAGTCAAACACTGTCTTGTATATTATTTATGTATATCTTTGATTCGCTGTGTAAACTAGTAACGGATGTTCGATGACTTTTAGAAGCTACTCTGTCTCTTCATCTGTACTCTCTCTGACAGTTTATCTCGTTTATTCGTGCTTGTGAGTCATCTGAAAAAGAAAACAAAAGAAATGAGCGTATGGCATTGCTGGTCGGGAGGCCCCTTTCGGGGAAGTTCGGCCGCCGAGTGCAAATCTTACTTCAGTCGACGCCACATTGGGCGACTTGAGTGCCGGTGATGAGAATGAAATGATAAGGACAACACAACACCCAGTCCACGAGCGGAGAAAATCCCCCAACCCGTCTGGAAATCGAACCCGGGCCCGTTGCCTGAGAGGCGAGCACGTAACCACGCAGCTAAGCATGCGGACATCTAAAAAAGAAAATGTATGTTTATGACAAACCTCACGGTTCTTGCCGCAGGTATGTATTGTAAGAAGCTTAATCATTGTTTAATATTGGTAATCCTAGTGGCACATTCCGTTTTCTGCGCAATGAATCTCAAAAGAGACATGTGGCTACATCCAGCGAACAAAACTGTAAAGTAATCCACCGATGTTCATGAAGATGAGGCTGTCAAGTGCTCGGAAAGCGATATGGTGGAAAATTGTTTGACACGGATAACTGTTTTAATTTTTGTTTTATTAAATATAATATTGTTTGATGGCTAAATTTTCACATTTTAAATCTGTTAAATCCCATGTTATCGTCTTCTGGGACAACCACGTACAAAATGGCTCTGAGCACTATGGGACTCAACATCTTAGGTCATAAGTCCCCTAGAACTTAGAACTACTTAAACCTAACTAACCTAAGAACATCACACACACCCATGCCCGAGGCAGGATTCGAACCTGCGACCGTAGCAGTCCCGCGGTTCCGGACTGCAGCGCCAGAACCGCTAGACCACCGCGGCCGGCAACTACGTACATTCACGACCATTTTTTAAACCAAAAAAGGACGATCAGGACCATATGTCAGTTCGTGAACACTGAGCAGGGCGCTGTTCAAAAATGGTTCAAATGGCTCTGAGCACTATGGGACTTACATCTGAGGCCATCAATCCCCTAGAACTTAGAACTACTTAAACCTAACTAACCTAAGGATGTCACACACATCCATGCCCGAGGCAGGATTCGAACTTGTGGCCGTAGCGGTTGCACGATTCCAGACTGTAGCGCCTAGAACCGCTCGGCCACCATGGCTGGCGCTGTTCAAGTGTACCGATGTTGTAACTCTGTCATCCGTATATATGATTCGAGATTAATAATAGCAACTCATTCGAAAGTAACTATCACATCCACGCACTAAACAATAAACAAGAAAACTATTTGCACCTGAGTAAACAGTCCTATAACCAGTTCACACTAAGGTGCACGTTATTCTGCAGGTTTAAGTTTCAACAGACTTCCAACAGCAGTGAATGATTGAGTGAAAGACCCATAATGTCAAGTTTGTTTTCATTCTGTTCAAGAGTTTGTCGCACTAGTTTGACGTCTTGCACTGTAACGCATTATTTACTCTGTACTACTACATGTTTTTTGGTCTTCTTCCAGCTTTTATACACTTTTGTTCTGATTTTTAACTTTCCTTATCGGATGTATGTACTTGTTTTCAGTCACCTGATTGCATGGAACGTATTGAATTATATCAAGTCACATATAGTCAGTATCCAAAGTAAACGCAGTGTAGGGTCCTCCACGTGAAACATTTTTGTTTGACAGTTATTGAGGCTCGACAGTGAGTGATTTAGGGCCATTATTCACTTTTTGTTTTGATTTTTGTTTCATATTACTTCTTGATTGCATTAACAGTGCAATATGTTGCAAGTCATCAATTTATTTAATTTCATTTCATTAAAGGGTTACCTAGGTACGTGATCATATCTCACGAGATTTCATTTTGAATTCTGTAGTCAAGTGATCACCAATTTGGTACTGGAGGGTAGCGTGGAGGGTAAAAATCGTAGAGACCAAGAGATGAACACACTAAGCAGATTCAGAAGGATGTAGGTTGCAGTAGGTACTGGGGGATGAAGAAGCTTGCACAGGATAGACTAGCATGGAGAGCTGCATCAAACCAGTCTCAGGACTGAAGACAACAACAACAACAACAACAACAACAACCTTTCTTGGAAGAAAAATCAAAGACATTTCACTCTCGGTGTGTTCTGTGGTTCAAGTAACAGCTATTGACCTCGTTGTACCTCAAGGTGTTGAGTCTGGTGTTATGCAGAAATGAAAGGAAGTTTTCTTGGGATAAAAAAAAGGGAATTACGTATTGATCTCTCGTGCGTCCCTTAGTGAGGGAAAAAGAAATCTCGATTCACCATAAGTGTCCTCTACCACCTGTCGCATCTGAAGGCTGGTTTCTGAAAATAAAATGCATCGGTTAACCTGTCAAAGATCTTGAGGGTTTCGTGCGCTGAGAATTGTTGTTTCGAGAAATCAGGCGTTTAAACTTTGATTAAAGACAAGTCGCTACAAACCTTATCACTGACCTGCGATCTCAGCACCATAGAGGCACGCATCCTCTTCCTCAAACATGATCTGTTTATAAATATGGTGCTGTTTTCCACCCTGGACTCTTTTAAAAACTGAGATAATCCTTGCTCTGCAGCTTTCAAGCGTTTCCTGTCGGATAACTGCGCGAAGTACTTGTTCGTCGCTACAATTTCTAACACGTTCATGGTTTCCAGAATAGATGAATAGCCTACGTTGAACATAACTATGCCGCTATTTCAACATTGTTATTCCACAATGGCGTTTCGGTACCAATTTCCAAATGCATGCGCTGAAGCTCTTGTTGTCATATCGTGTATCGGCACCGCTGCATGTTTTACGCAAATCTTCATTGGACAGAACTTCATACTTAGGTCACATCTTATGTGGAACAACGGCAGTGTAATTCATTGGGAACCTACAGCTGCCTCTACTTCGATCGATTCCATTCAAAACGCCATAACAGCAAAAATACTTTCACAATCAAAAAGTCATTTAGCAGGTTTGGTTCAAATGGCTCTAAGCACTGTAGGACTTAACATCTGAGGTCATAAGTCCCCTAGAACTTAAGACTACTTAAACCTAACTAACCTAAGGACATCACACACATCCATGCCCGAGGCAGGATTCGAACCTGCGACTGTAGCAGCAGCGCGGTTCCGGAGTGAAGCGCCTAGAACCGCTAGGGTACAGCGGCCGGTTTGTAGCAGTTATATCTTATATACTTTGGGGATGAAAATTACGTAAAAAAATCATTTTTTTCATTGGTGTCGACCAGGACCTCCCGTTAAAATCGCGCGGTTATACAAATGTGCGGAGGGAACTTTCGCTTGAATTGCGATACTCAAAACGCCTTTCCGTTTCTGTCTGTAGTACTCTGATTCTGTGTTACAAGTCGTCTGTTAAAATTCACCATTTTGAGACGAACAACAGACATTTCTTTGAATTTTTGGAAAAGTTAATTTCAGAACAGTAATTTTCAGTAGTTTTAGGCACTGAACTGTCACATGTGCTGGTTAGAATAGTTGATGTGCTCTGTAAGAGATGGATGTATGAAAAAAAAAATTTTTTTTTGCATACACTAGATTTTTTACAACAGTGGAATTTTAAATTATCACCATTCTTTCAATGTAACGTGTATTACTTTATTTTTCAGCCCAGGTGAGTTGAAATATGGATAACTTTATTGTGGTATACGAGTATCAAGTTTCAGGCTACGAGAGGCATTCAATGAGAAATGCAACACTTTTTTCTCGCCCAGTTTCGGTTAAAAAAATGCGGAACTTTTTCTGAAAGGTCTTGGAATATTGCCGCTTCAGTCCCAAAAGCCAGTGGATGGTAGCGCTAGACGTAGACCACAAAATGATGTCTGTAACTGAGGAGAGTTCCAAGCTGAGAACAGTATATATACCTGAATATTTCTGGTATATCAACTGCAGATTTTGCAGCGCTCATTTAAATTTAGGACTCTGTATCTCAGAATGAACAAAAATGGACTTGTACCACTATTGAAATAAGCCCTTCATTTGATCGATATAATCACAAAGAGAGGAAAAAATGAGATTGAAAAAGTAAAGCATTTACTAACTAAAAGGAAAAGAAACGGAAAGATCTTGCCAGTAATGGTACTAAAACCCTAGTTACGAGTACAGTAGTGGAGAATCTAAAATAAATGAAATTTTAATCCATCTAACTACATCCATTTTGCCAGATTGTTATTATTCGGGGAAAAACTACGACGATGAAAAGTGATAAGTGCAACTAATGTAAGAATACCAAATAAAGTGTTTACATCAAGGTGGATCCACAAATCCGAAGCTGAAAAGAAAAGACTGCTATAACCTAACTCAAAGTACTCCCTCCATTGGCAGTGATCTATAATGACAATTGAAAATTTCTGCCACAATGAGATTCCAACTCATATGTAACACATATCGCAAGCTATCACCTTAACACATTTAGTCGGCCGAGGATGAATCCATGACGTAAGCAGACTTTCAAGATAACACTTCTCTCATATTACTTCCAAGCACTACTACTATAGATCTTGTTATATGACTATTACATAGCACTTCACGATTTGGTTTCAACTTTCTTTCCGTTATTCGATAATTTGTTGTGTGATGCTGGCACTTGGGAGTGGAAAATTGTTCTGTTTCCTGCAAGAACGAAGTGAGATTGGGGACAATGAAATTTATCGTTGGATCTGCAGAAGACTTTCACCTTTCAAAGGATCGGTGCAAACGTAGCTAAGCAATCAGGAAATACTGTTCAAAACCAGTACTAAACCCATGAATCGTAATAATCCATTTTTCGAGGTTTGGGTGGGAAGTTTCTATTGTTTTCTTGTGGTTTTAAGTGTAAAAGAGAACATATTCGTACGTCATTCAGTCACGCCTTCTCAAGTAAAGTTAGAGAATCAATGTGCTGAGACCCACTGATGTTGTACACCGGAAGTATCCACTGCCCAGCTCTCGTCTGATGTTTACTTTCGCTGTACTTGAAGAATGTAGTTTCCGCTCAGGCAGTAGCACAGTCCCTAGCCTGGAAACCATGCATTTCCGTACATAAGTTCATTTGTCTTTTTTTGTTCCGTATCCACTCACAGATCAGTCCTTAGAGTTTGTACACGGTGGAACAAATTATCCTGTATTTCTTTCTTCGCCGATTCTGCTGAGAACCTCCTCATTCCTTACCTTATCAGTCCCCATAACTTTGAAAATTCTTCTGTAGCACCGAATCTCAAATGCTTCAATTCTCTTCTGATTTTCCCACAGTCCAAGTTTCACTATCATACAATGCTGAGATCCACACCTACATTCTAAGAATTTATTTCGTTAAATTAAGACCCCTATTTCTACATCTACATGATTACTCTGCAGTTCACATTTAAGTTCTTGGCACAGGGTTCATCCAACCACAATCATACTATCTCTCTACCATTCCACTCCCGAACAGCGCGCGGGAAAAACGAACACCTAAACCTTTCTGTTCGAGCTCTGATTTCTCTTATTTTATTTTGATGATCATTCCTACCTATGTAGGTTGGGCTCAACAAAATATTTTCGCATTCGGAAGAGAAAGTTGGTGACAAATTTCGTAAATAGATCTCGCCGCGACGAAAAACGTCTTTGCTTTAATGACTTCCATCCCAACTCGCGTACCATGTCTGCCACACTCTCTCCCCTATTACGCGATAATACAAAACGAGCTGCCCTTTTTTGCAACCTTTCGATGTCCTCCGTCAATACCACCTGGTAAGGATCCCACACCGCGCAGCAATATTGTAACAGAGGACGAACGACTGTAGTGTAAGCTGTCTCTTTAGTGGACTTGTTGCATCTTCTAAGTGTCCTGCGAATGAAACGCAACCTTTGGCTCGCCTTCCCCACAATATTATCTATGTGGTCTTTCCAACTGAAGTTGTTCGTAATTTTAACACCCAGGTACTTAGTTGAATTGACAGCCTTGAGAATTGTACTATTTATCGAGTAATCGAATTCCAACGGATTTCTTTTGGAACTCATGTGGATCACCTCACACTTTTGGTTATTTAGCGTCAACTGCCACCAGCCACACCATACAGCAATCTTTTCTAAATCGCTTTGCAACTGATACTTGTCTTCGGATGACCTTACTAGACGGTAAATTACAGCATCATCGGCGAACAACCTAAGAGAACTGCTCAGATTGTCAACCAGGTCATTTATATACATCAGGAACAGCGGAGGTCCCAGGACGCTTCCCTGGGGAACGCCTGATATCACTTCAGTTTTACCCGATGATTTGCCGTCTATTACTACGAACTGCGACATTCCTGACAGGAAATCACGAATCCAGTCGCACGCTACAGAACAGTTTACAAACAGATGAATTTATTTATGAAAATACAAAGTACGGTCACCAACAAACTTTACATACTCTCATACTCATTTACCTTTAACCCAAATAAATACAGACTCATTAACAGATATTTTTCTCTTATTACGAGTATACAAACACAATGCAGAGGGAGACATATAAGCAGATTTACCAACATCCTTATTAGCAAATTCTGCCATATGGTAGGTAGTAGATTTCTCTTGGCGCGTTTTGCCAGTATTAGTCAGCTTTTGATGTCCTCTTTGCTCTGACCGTCATGGGTTATTTTGATGCCTTGGTAGCAGAATTACTTAACCTCATCTACTTCGTGATCACCAATCATGATGTTAAGTTTCTCACTGTTCTCATTTCTGCTACTTCTCATTACTTTCGTCTTTCTTCGATTTATTCTCGACTCACAATCTGTTCTCATTAGACTCTTCATTCCATCCAGCAAATCCTGTACTTGTTCTTCACTTTCACTGAGGATAGCAATGTCGTCAGCGAATCTTATCATTGACATCCTATCACCTTGAATTTTAATTCCTCTCTTTAAACTTTCTTTTATTCCCGTCATTGCTTCTTAGATGTATAGAGCTAGGGTGAAACATTACATCTCTGTATTACACCTCTTTAATATGAGCACTTAGTTTTTGGTCTTACGCTCTTCTTTTTCCCTCTGGGTTTTTGCAGTTGTTGTATATCACCCATTTCTCCCTTCAGCTTACACCTATTTTTCTCAAAATTTCGAATACTTTACACCATTTCACACTGCTGAACGCTTTTTCCACATCGAAAAATCCTATGAATATGTCTTGTTTTGTCTTTAGTCTTGGTTCCGTTATCAAACACATGTCAGAAATGCCTCTCTGGTGCCTTCACATTTGCTAAAGCCAAACAAATTGTCATCTAAGACATCCTGAATTTTCTTTTCCATTCCTTTGTATACTATTCGTGTCAGCAGAGGAAAAGTACAACCACAGCTGTATCTTGAGTACGTCTTTATTCTGTCGCACGACAAGTTTCGGCGGCACATTACCCCAATCCTCAGGCCAACCACTGCCAAAAGATTATTTGATTTCCTTGGCACATTTACTGTGGGATCCTTGTTAGTAGCACAAAAAAAATTGTTCAAATGACTCTGCGCACTGTGGGACTTAACATCTGAGGTCATCAGTCCCCTAGAACTTAGAACTACTTAAACCTAACGAACCTAAGGACATCGCACACATCCATGCCCGAGGCAGGATTCGAACCTGCGACTGCAGCTGTCGCGCGGTTCCAAACTGACGCGCCTAGAACCGCTCGGCCACACCGACCGGCTGAGTAGCACACGTGGGCTACCATTCAACAGGAGACTATACTCGACACCGCTTTGTCACCAGGGTATTGGAGGCAACACGGTAATGAATATAGTCTGCTGCAGAAAGCTAGTCCAGGGAATTATAGGGCCGGAAACTGTAGTGTAATAGAATAAAGACGTTCTCAAGAAACTGCTGTGGTGGTACTTTCTCTCACATATTTTATCAGCTTAAGTCTCTCGTCCATTCAGTAAGATGGACATACATAATTTAAAAAAAAAGATTAATATAGATTAGTGAAATTTCGGGAATAGACTCGTCTAGGTATCATAGTCAGGTTATTAACGTTACAGGATCACAAGTTAATGCACGCGCGAGATACGCCAGTGGAAATGTGAAATGAAGTTACATTAATAACACATGTAAGTGCCAGAGTGGTGAATACAAGCGTGATAAATGTGCATGCATTGTGTTGTAAAGGTGCCGGATGTCAGTTTTTGAGATGAACTATGCCTGTTGGACTTGGTCGGTCAATAAATGAACGGTCAAGGCTGGTTGTGAAAGAAGCTGGAGTTTCCTCCTGTAATGTAAGACAATCTCCACTCATTCCAAATTAATAATATAAGTGTATGCCAGATATAAATTCAAAGAAATAGTATCGGCAGCAATTGAGAGATTTATACCAAATAAATTAACAAACGACGGAGCTGATCCTCCTTGGTACACAAAACAGGTTAGAACGCTGTTGCAGAAACAACGAAACAAACATGCCAAATTTAAACAGACGCAAAATCCCCAAGATTGGCGATCTTTTGCAGAAGGTCGAAATTTAGCGCGGACTTCAATGCGGTATGCCTATAACAGTTTCCACAACGAAACTTTGTCTCGAAACCTGGCACAAAATCCAAAACGATTCTGGTCGTATGTGAAGTATGTTAGCGGCAAGAAGCAACCAATGCCTTCTCTGCACGATAGCAATTGAGATACCATCGAAGGCAGTGCTGCCAAAGCAGAGTTACTAAACACAGCCTTCCGAAATGCCTTCACCAAAGAAGACGAAGTAAATATTCCAGAATTCGAATCGAGAACAGCTGCCAACATGAGTAACGTAGAAGTATATATCCTCGGAGTAGTGAAGCAAATTAAATCACTTAATAAAAGCAAGTCTTCTGCTCCAGACTGTATACCGATTAGGTTCCTTTCGGAGTGTGCTGATGCATTAGCTCCAGACTTAACAATCATATAACACCGTTCGCTCGGCGAAAGATCCGTACCCAAAGACTGGAAAGTTGCACATGTCACACCAATATTCAAGAAAGGTAGTAGGAGTAATCCACTAAATTACAGGCCCATATCGTTAACGTCGATATGCAGTAGGGTTTTAGAACATATATTGTGTTCGAACATAATGAATTACCTCGAACAAAATGGTCTTTTGACACACAGTCATCATGGCTTTAGAAAACATCGTTCCTGTGAAAAACGACTAGCTCTTTATTCACATGAACTGCTGAGTGCTATTGACAAGGGATTTCAGATCGATTCCTTATTGATGGATTTCCAGAAGGCTTTTGACACTGTACCACACAAGAGGCTTGTAGTGAAATTGCGTGCTTATGGAATATCGTCTCAGTTATGTGACTGGATTTGCGATTTCCTGTCACAGAGGTCACAGTTCATAGTAACTGTCAGAAAGTCATCGAGCAAAACAGAAGTGAATTCTGGCTTTCACCAAGGTAGTGTTATAGGACCTTTGCTGTTCCTTATCTATATAAACGATTTGGAAGACAATATGAGCAGCCGTCTTCGGTTGTTTGCAGATGACGCTGTCGTTTATCGACTAATAAAGTCATCAGAAGATCAAAACAAACTGCAAAAAGATTTAGAAGAAATATCGGAATGGTGCGAAAAGTGTCAGTCGACCTTAAATAACGAAAAGTGTGAGGTCATCCACATGAGTGCTAAAAGGAACGCGTTAAACTTCGGTTACACGATAAATCAGTCTAATGTAAAAGCCGTAAATTCAACTAAATACCTAGGTATTACAATTCCGAAAAACTTAAATTGGAAAGAACACATAGAAAATGTTGTGGGGAAGGCTAACCAAAGACTGCGTTTTATTGGCAGGACACCGAGAAAGTGTAGCAGACCTACTAACGAGACTGTCTACACTACGCTCGTCCGTCCACTTTTATAATACTGTTGCGCGGTGTGGGATTCTTACCAGGTAGGACTGACGGAGTACATCGAAAAAGTTCAAAGAAAGGCAGCACTTTTTGTATTATCGCGAAATATGAGAGAGAGTGTCACAGAAATGATACAGGCTTTGAGATGTACATCATTAAAAGAAAGGCGTTTTTCGTTGCGACGGAATGTTCTCACGAAATTCAAATCACCAACTTTCTCCTCCGAATGCGAAAATATTTATCACCAAGATAAAATAAGGGAAATCAGAACTCGTACGGAAAGATATAGGTGTTCATTCTTCCCGCGCGCTATACGAGATTCGAATAGTAGAGAATTGTGAAGGTGGTTTGATGAACCCTCTGCCAGGCACTTAAATGCGGTTTGCATAGTATCCATGAAGATGTAGGTACGTGCTTGATTGGTGACAGAGCTGGTGATGGAACAAGCCAATGCAACATGTCGACACCCTGTAGAGAATATTGGCTTACAACAGCGGTATGTGGGCGAGTGTTATCCTGTTGGAAATGACTGCACAGTAGGTCGAATTACCAGACTGATGTAAAAATTTTCAGTCAGAATGCGCGGAATAATGACGAGAGTGCTCGTTCTGTCATACGAAATCGCTCCCCATAGATTCCAGGTGTAATCCAGTGTGTCTGGCACGCAGACAGGTCGGTTGCAGACCTCAACTGAACTTCTTCTAACCATCATACGGCTATCACTCGCACCGAGGCAGAACCAGCTTTCATCGGAAAATTCAACAGACCACCAGCCTGCCCCCTAGTGAGCTCTCACTTGACACCACTGAAGTGAGAAATGGCGATGGTTTCGGATCAGTGGTATGCCAGTTACAGGGTGTCTGGGTTGCGTCACTGTTGTGCCAATTGCCGCTCAGATTGCTGCTGCAGATGCAGCACGATGCGCCGGAGCCATACGCCGAACACGATGGTCTTCCCTCTCGGTAGAGCCACGTGGCTGTCTGCAGCCCGTCATCTCGTGACCGTACATTCCGGTGTCCATCGCCGCCAGCAGTCACGTACAGTGGCTACATTCCTGTCAAGACTCTCTGCAATATTGTTCAAAATGTTCAAATGTGTGTGAAATCTCATGGGACTTAACTGCTAAGGTCATCAGTCCCTAAGCTTATCACTACTTAACCTAAATTATCCTAAGGACAAACACACACACCCATGCCCGAGGGAGGACTCGAACCTCCGCCGGCATCAGCCGCACAGTCCACGACTGCAGCGCCTTAGACCGCTCTGCAATATTGTGAAGGATCATGTAGCTTCTCATGGCCCTATTACAAGACCTCATTCAAGCTCAGAAATGTGTTCCCAATGCCGTGTTTTTCACCTTATAGGCAATCTTGGCTAACATTAACTCACCACGTCCAATATCAATGGAAATTAACCCTCACGAATGTTACAGCTTGTATTCAATGCAAACATCATCGTGGCCCCTCTTATGAGACTGGCGTGAAATATGAGTAGACGTCGTCTTCCAGAGGTCGAAACACGCCTACTAATTGCTGTTTGTGTCACACAACTCCAGAATCAGATTTTCACTCTGCAGCGGAGTTTGCGCTGATATGAAACTTCCTGGCAGATTAAAACTGTGTGCCGGGCCGAGACTCGAACTCGGGACCTTTGCCTATCGCGGGCAAGTGCTCTACCAACTGAGCTACCCAAGCACGACTCACGCCCCGTCCTTACAGCTTTACTTCCGCCAGTACCTCGTCTCCTACCTTCCACACTTAACAGAAGCTCTCCTGCGAACCTTGCATAACTAGCATTCCTGAAAGAAAGGATATTGCGAAGGCATGTCTTAGCCGTCGTGCTTGGGAAGCTCAGTTGGTACAGAACATGCCCGCGAAAGGCAAAGATCCCAAGTTCGACTCTCGGTCAGGAACACAGTTTTAATCTGCCAGGAAGTTTCATATCAGCGCACACTCCGCTGCAGAGTGAAAATCTCATTCTGGAAACATCCCCCAGCCATGTCTCCGCAATATCCTTTCTTTCAGGAGTGCTAGTTCTGCAAGGTTCAGCCTCTGCTAAGTTTGGAAGGTAGGAGACGAGGTACTGGCGGAAGTAAAGCTGTGAGGACGGGGCGTCAGTCGTGCTTGGGTAGCTCAGATGGTAGAGCACTTGCCCGCGAAAGGCAAAGGTCCCGAGTTCGACTCTCAGTCCGGCACGCAGTTTTAATCTGCCAGGAAGTTTCATCACATAACTCCCTTTTGGTGTTCCCGATTTTTTTTCCGTCAGTGTACATAGATTTACTGCCTTATTGACTTTGGATTAGGGACAGTCTTAACTCCTATCTTGCTGGTCAAAGCTTGAGTGGTGACCCTTTGTGTAGACCAGTTTTAATAGTGCAGCAGTGCATAGAGTCAATCCTTATCAGCTAACATACGTTTTGGAGCAAATATGTACAGCAGTACGGCTCACGTCAATAAAAGTCACGAAGAGCAGCAGGTTTCGTGACGTGTTCGTTTAGTAACCACGAATCCATCACGAAGATGCTCAGTCAATTCCAGAGGCATACGATGCAGGAGAGGCGTTCTGCGTCGTGGTATAGTTTACTGTTAAAATTCTGATAGCATACGTTCCTAGAACCATCATTCAGTCTAAGCTTCCTTCTACGTATATCTCGTGAAGGGACAATGGAGGTAAAATAAGAGAGACTCGAGCCCACACAGATGACTACCAGCAATCGTTCTCACTGCGGAACCGAGCGAGGTGGCTCAGTGGTTACGAAACTGGACTCGCATTCGGGAGTATGATGGTTCAAACCCCGCGTCCGATCATCCTGATTTAGGTTTCCCGTGGTTTCCCTAAACCGCTTGAGGTAAATGCCAGGATGGTTCCTTTAAAAGTGCGCGGCCGACTTTCTTCCCCATACTGACCGTTAACCCATTGATGACTTCAGTATCTGGTCCCCTCCACAAATCACACTCCTCTTCCTATGGACAGTATGTTAGTGGATCAGGAAAAGAGGGTAGTGACATTGGCTCGCAAAGTACCCTCCGTCAGTCACCGTTCGGTGGCTTGTGAAGTATATATGTAGATGCAGACGTAGACTGTGGAAGCAGCAGCGGGACTTAGCGCAGTGCTAAAGGTGTTCAGAATAAGGACGGATGGGACGTTTCAGTGTGTAACTCTGTGGTTGGTGAATGTTTCAGGTTTCGTCGCAGGCCCCACGCTACAGGCACCTTACTGGCTGCTGTCGTTCTGATATCCAGTGTGGACTTTCACGGCGCTTCCACCACCACCGACTGTCCATGTGAGGTCTTACCATTTGGGGATGCAACCTGCGAAAATGCCTTTCAGGCACCTCCATGCCTCCTTTCCAAGAACGTCGACGTGCTGCTACTGGAACTTCCAACTGTTACACAACTGACCTCTTCCGTGCTGGCCAGTGTACCAAGCCTGCTCAGGCTCCACCTTATCGCCCCTTCTCTGACCATCATCAGGTCGTCCGCCTTCTCCAACAACCCGCTACTGCGCGACCTCATCTTGGAGATACCGAATATGACCACTTTGGAGCCTGGAACCTTCCGATCACTGCCCAAACTCAAGCGTCTACACATGGAGAGTACCATCCAGAGCCTGGAAGAGGACGAGTTTGAGCTGTGCCCGGAATTGAGTAGTGTGGAGATCGCAGCCAGTCTCCAGGAGCTGCGGCCTGGAACGTTCAGACACAACAATGAGCTCAGCAACCTGCGACTCGCTAACAACAACTTGACCCACTTGCCGGATGGTCTGCTCTCCCACAACCCAAAAGTGGGTTACATAGACCTCGCCAACAACGGCATAAGGACCATCTCAGCCGGGGCGTTCAGGAACGCTTCGAATCTCCACAACTTAATTCTTTCTCGGAACAACCTGACAACTCTAGAGGAGGGAACACTGGATGATGCGGTGCCACTCATATATTTCCATGCTTCGCAGAATCAACTCACATCCCTGCCCCCAACAATCTTTGCCAGAACTGTGTCACTGCTTGAAATCAATCTCAGCTTTAACAACCTGACATCTCTTCCAAAGGACATATTTGCAGCTACTACTGATCTCAGGGTAAGAATTTATAATTTTATTTATAATTTTAGGATTCAGTATCCACCAATCATCACGAATGACAGCTCAGATCTCAATCTACAAATGTAGCCATTCAAGTGTACTACTCGGACACAAAAGAAATGAGACTTCTCACTGCGAAGGGAGTGTATGTTGCAGACTAGTTGGAAGTGACCAAGCTTGGATTACTTCTTTGCAATGGGACAAGTTTCTTCAAAATAGACCTGCTACTCTGTCACGGTTACTGTAAATTTCTGCCAAACCATGTTACGAATCCTTGTCGTTATTGTTGTCTTGAGTCCAGAGACTGGTTTGATGCAGCTCTCCGTGCTACTCTATCCTGTGTAAGCTTCTTCATCTCCGAGTAACTACTGCAGCCTACTTCCTTCTGAATCTGCTTAGTTTATTCATCTCTTGGTCTTCCTCTAAAATTTTTCCCCTCCACGCTTCCCTCCAATACTAAATTTGCGATCCCTTGATGTCTCAGAACGTGTCCTACCAATCGATCGATTCTTCTACTCAAGTTGTGCGACAAATTCCTCTTCTCCCAAATTCTGTTCAGTGCCTCATCATTAGTTACGTGATCTACCCACCTAATCCTCAGAATTCTTCTGTAGCACCACATTTCGAAAGCTTCTATTCTATTCTTATGTAAATTATTATTCGCCCATGTTTCACGTCCATACATAGCTACAATTCATTCAAATACTTTCAGAAAAGACTTCCTGACACTTAAATCCATACTCGATGTTAACAAATTTCTCTTCATGAGGTATGCTTTCCTTACCATTGCCGGTCTACATTTTATACCGTCTCTACTTCGTCCATCATCAGTTATTTTGGTCTTCAAATAGCCAACGTTATTAACTACTTTAAGTGTCTCATTTCCTAATATAATTCCCTCAGCACCACCTGATTTAATTCGATTACATTCTATTCTCCTTGTCATCTTCTTATCGCCTTAATAAATTTGGCTATCTGGAAAGCATCTCAATGATTCAAGAAAACTTTCAGTGTTTCCTCATATTATTTCCGAACTATCAGCTGAAGATCTCCCACGGGTTGTACCAACCCACCGACCGAGGTGGCCGAGCGGTTCTAGGCTCTACAGTCTGGAAACGCGCGACCGCTACAGTCGCAGGTTCGAATCCTGCCTCGGGCATGGATGTATGTGATGTCCTTAGGTTAGTTAGGTTTAAGTAGTTCTAAGTTCAAGCGGACCTCAGCAGTTAAGTCCCATAGTGTTCAGAGCCATTTGAACCATTTTTTGTGCCAACCAGAGGAGCTGTTATAGGCCAGAGCAGAGGTAACATCGACATTATGATATAACACTCACATATATTGAAACTGAAAATTCGTGGCTGACTGGAATACGATAATGTATCGTTTGCTTATCACGAACGGACGTCTAAACCAGTTACATTGTATGAGACTGCCCTCAAGACTGGTCTAATGTTCCCACGTCACTGATGCTTCAGTTCTATAACGCTACCTGTCAAAGCAAGTGAAGGTCCCAGAAACCAGTTCGGAGGTAAATGTAACTTCATACAGATACTCACCATTGGGGCTATGTAAACTTAAACTTCACTGAAGCATCGAAAGAAATTAGTACAGGTATGCGTATTCAAATACAGAGATATGCAAACAGAATGCGGCGCAACTGTCGACAACGCCTATATAAGACAACAAGTGTCTGGCGCAGTTTTTAGATCGGTTACAGCTTCCTCAACGGCAGGTTATTAAGATTTAACGGAGTTTGAACGCGGTGCTATAGTCGGTGCGCGAGCGATGGGACACTGTATCTCGGAGCTTGCAATGAAGAAGGGATTTTCCGTACGGCCATTTCACAAGTGTACCATGAATATCAGGACTCCGGTAAAACATCAAATCTCCGACATCGCTGCGGCTGGTAAAAGATTCTGCAAGAACGGGACCAACGACGACTGAAGAGAATCGTTCAGCGTGACAGAAGTGCAACCCTTCCGAGAATTGCTGCAGTTTTCAATCCTGGGCCATTAATAAGTGTCAGCGTGCGAAACATTCAACGAAACATCATCGATATGGACTTTCAGAGCCGAAGGCCCACTCTTGTACCCTTGATGACTGCACAACATAAAGTTTTACGCCTCGCCTGGGCCCGTCGATGCAGACATTGGACTGTTGATGACTGGAAACATGTTGCCTGGTCGGACGAGTCTCGTTCAAATTGTATCGACTGGCTGGACGTGTACGGATATGGAAACAACCTCATGAATCCATGGCCCCTCCAGCAGGATACTGTTCAAGCTGATGGAGGCTCTGTAATGGTGTGGGGCATGTGAATTTGGAGTGATACGGAAACCCTTATACGTCTAGTTACGACTATGATAGGTGACACGTACGTAAGCATCCAGTCTGATGACCTGCATCCATTCATGACCATCGTTTATGCCGTAGGACTTGGGCAATTCCTGCAGGACAATGCGACACCACACACGTTCAGAATTGCAACAGAGTGGCTCCAGGAACACTCCTCTGAGTTTAAACACTTCCGTTGGCCACAAAATCCACCAGACATTAACGTTACTGAGCATATATGGGATGCCTTGCAACGTGTTGTTCAGAAGAGCTCTCCGGCCCCTCATGCTCTTACGGATTTATGGACAGCCCTGCAGGATTCATGGTGTCACTTCCCTCCAGCACTACTTCAGACATTAGTCGAGTCCATGCCACGTCGTGTTGCGGCACTTCTGCGTGCTCGTGGGGGCCCTACAGGATATTAGGCGGGTCTGCCAGATTTTTTGGCTCTTTAGTGTAGATCCTGCTGATGATGCCTTAATGTGAAGAAGGCGAAACGCGTCTGTGAGAAAGAAAATATATTGCAGCAAGAAAAGGCGGTTCTTATTTCCAATAGAAATTCTTCTGGACTTGATGCGGAGAACCGCCACAAACACAAACAGTTCACGGAGTTGGTACTGATTTATAACACTTTCTCCCCATTGATTAGCATCCGCCAAACCAAGTTTTGTGGTGGGGGCGATCCTTTCATAGGACAGTACGTAATTTTGGGAGGGAAAGCAGCGTACTTTCTCAGACAAATTTCGAGCGCAAGCATACACAGGGGAATGTCGTGGCATCCATCGGCATTGGCAAGCGCATTAGTTCCACGAACTGATTAAAATAACAGTTCAGGAAAGAGGATCACTTCTGCGAGACTGGTCGCCACCGAAGTGACTGCCATTCCTTGCTTTTGAGGCACGATGGAAACCTTCTGCAGACACAGTGGTGATTTGCCGAGCACCCAGCCTCACTTCACATTTGCGAGAAATTGAACAATTTACCACTGCCAGCGAAAGTACCAATCCGTACAATAAATTATCGAGTAATGGTAACAAACCTGAAATGAAATCTAGAGGTAATACTTGGCAGTCACGTAACAAGATCAGTGGTTGTAGCATTTGCAAAAAAATATGATGGAATTACTACAATGAAAGTTTGCAAAATGTGATGCAAATAGAGTTAGTGGTAAAGAAGTGATAAATGAAAACGTCATGCCTCATGCCGAAGTTCTACAGCATGGAAAGCGAAAATATCTTAACCGATATACTTTTTCCTTTCATTATTTTGTTGGGGTGACAGGAAGAGAAAGTTTTCAAAAGGTCTGAATTTAAATGCAAAGTATTCTGAAAGTTTGTAACTGTTGTGTTTCTCAAATACTGTATTAAGACACACTTGGTAATTTGTGCGTCAGGAGTTACTCCACCTGAAAGTATATTCACACTTCTTAACTTTAATACTCGCCTCATTATATTAATATTTTAACGTAAGGTTATATGTCAAAATGTGTAGATTACACCAATAATATAAAATTTTTAAATTCTGTCATCAACTGTAAGAAATATTGAAACTCTAAATTTTGTTGCCCTTTGACAACCTGTAAACGGAATTCTGCAGTTTGTACAATTGAATAGTCTATTGCAGAAACAGCACGTCTCCACTTTTTGATGCAATATTTGTGTTTTAGTGATTATGGAGACAATACCTACAATCTTATGTTGAAGGAACACTTCTACTATACATCTCTGGTCCACAGACAGGATGCACAATTACATTTTAGAGGAAAAACGACACTTCTCATGGAGAGCTGCCGTTTCTCGATGTAAGCGTAAGATATCAGCACAGAAGATCTTCTACGCAGTCAGCTCACCATTAATGTAGATATTCACAACATAGGGGGCAAAACGGCAAAATTTTATGTATATCGTGCGGGGTGAGGCTAAAAAGAAGTCCAGACGACATTAATAGTGAGAAATCAAATTCCACTGAAGTACGTACACAAATTTCCTGGTCCCGGTCACACAAAAACAGCACTGTTGTTGAAGTTCTAAAAACTATCATTACTACTGGAAGATAAAGTGAACGTCATTATTTTCCCGTTCTTAGGCATTCTTTCTGGACACGTGTGTTACAAAGAGGGAGATTCTCACACCAGACGGGATCTATTCGCTTTATATGGGAAGTGGAGTGGAGAAGATGAAAAAGCAACGATCCATGTAATTTATGGACTTTCAATAAGAGAAGGATCGTGTCATAGGGAAGTAATTCTTTCGTGAACTGCTTGTTCGTGATTTTAAACTGTTACCTTCTACAGTCAGCCATCCAATGCTGCCATGTACTCCTGCTTATCCACAGGGCTATATTGGAGTAAATGAGAATAAAATAGTTGACATAAAGGAACTTCAGCCATGCATACCAACAGAATATCGCAGCTTTTATGATGAACCACTAGCTAGACCCACCACAACAAATGGTTCAAATGGCTCTAATCACTATGGGACTTTTAACATGTGAGGGCATCAGTCCCCTAGAACTTAGAACTACTTAAACCTAACTAACCTAAGGATATCACACACATCCATGCCCGAGACAGGATTCGAACCTGCGACCGTAGCAGCCGCGTGGGTCCGGACTGAAGCGCCTAGAACTGCTCGACCCCTACCGCAACAGCTGGAGACAAATTATGTTGCTAAAGCTCCGTACAAAGATATATTATTTTTTATGCTCTCAGTCTTTACTCAATTTCCAACAGTGTAGCTTTATAATGTGACAGACATGTCGTTAAATTGTTTTCTGTTCATTTGAAAAAAACATGTTCTTTGTCGAAATTGGAGAGTCCTAAGCAATTGCAACTTTTTGTTACTAAAAACACCTGGCATAGAAGAGAAAGAATAGGTCCTAAAATCTGTTATTTGTTTAAAACTTCTCTGTAGTATTTATTGCTTTTTGCTCCCGAAGTTATTACCGTTTACTTCAGAAACAACACTTAACTATCACTTTTAAAAAAATACTGTAAGTTTTTGTATTGTTTCATGTTATTGAACAAGACGTAAAAACATTCGCACTCAGTAGTAGGTAAAACGAAAAACTGTCGTAGTTCTCTTCAGTGGATTATCCCTTACAGACTTTTTTTTCCTGGGATATGTCACTGAGTAAAGAAGTGTTACTACAGAAATAAATGATTCAGTTTTAACCTTTTAGTGAAAGAGATAATGGCTGCACTGGCCACTGAAATTGAGTAGCAGTGAAGAATCAAAATTATTTGTTTATTTTGTGTAACCAATGACAGATGCTGTGGGACATTATTGTCATTCAGAAAATTGGTTGCCACTGAAATTAGCTTTTGTATTAAGTTCTTGTTCTAGAACAACTGATGATTGGGAACTATCATCGCAACTAGTATGATGACAACAATCTTAATACCAAAGCTATCTACAACGATTGTATCATGTTGCAATCACTTATGTACCTTCTTTCCAACTAAGAGCAGCAGGTGTCTGTAAACGTTTAGTTCCATACTGTGGGTGACCATCTATCTGTTTAAAGTAAATGGTTTGAACTACCCTCTCCAAACACCTAGAACTCACTGTCACGTATATAATGTTGTCCTGGCAATTGTCAAGCTTAGACTGTACGGTCGTCCTTTCTCAGATACTGAGCCTGAACCACAACAAGCTGGAGTCCTTGGAACCAGGGTTGTTCCAGAACACCCGCCGGCTGATCATGCTGCATCTGAATGGGAACGCCATCAAGACCCTCTCGGCAGACGCGTTCACAGGTTTGCAGCGGTTGCGCTACCTGTACATGTCCGACAACCAGCTGACCTCGCTGCCTGTTGATGTCTTCAAGCCAACTCCTGCCCTGGACAGCCTGGTTCTGAAAGGGAACCTCCTCCAACAGCTGTCAGACGAGGTGCTGGCCAACTGCCCCCAGTTGGACAGTCTGTATTTGGACCGCAATCAGCTCAAGAGTCTTCCAGGGCGACTCTTCACCAACAATACTGAGCTCAGTGTTGTCTCACTCGAAGGCAACTGTCTTAGCAGGTACGAGTTATTTTTTTAGTCTACTCTCTCAGTTTTAGAATAGACCACATGTCCATCCTCACGATGTTCCAGTCCTACATGACGTGTAGGCAATATTAGAAGTGTGATAGGTGTTCACAGTTTGACAGTCAATAATCCTGTTGGTTTGAGCTGCAGTGTGTGATCCTGGATGGAGAGTCATCTAAATATACTGGTGTAACCTCTGCGAGACGACGCACTAGTGTGATAACCTGACGCAACTACATTAGTGTCACCAACTTCAGTTATGTGTTACTAACAAGGGAACCTCCCCATCGCACCCCCCTCAGATTTAGTTATAAGTTGGCTCAGTGGATAGGCCTTGAAAAACTGGACACAGATCAATCGAGAAAACAAGAAGAAGTTGTGTGGAACTACGAAAAAAATAAGCAAAATATACGAACTGAGTAGTCCATATGCAACATAAGCAATATTAAGGAGATTGTGAGCTCAGGAGCGCCGTGGTCCCGTGGTTAGCGTGAGCGGCTGTGGAGGTAGAGGTCCTTGGTTCAAATCTTCCATCGGGTGAAAATTTTACTTTCTTTATTCTCGCAAAGTTACGATCCGTCCGTTCGTTCATTGACGTCTCTGTTCACTGTAATAAGTTTAGTGTCTGTGTTTTGCCACCGCACCGCAAAACCGTGCGATTAGTAGACGAAATGACGTGCCAGTCCAGTGGGCACCGAAAACATTTGCTCGCAAGGTCATACGTCAACCGATTCCTCCAAAGTACAACACGTCTGATATATTCTATACGACACTGGTGACGGCATGCGCGTCACCTGACAGGAATATATTGTCGACCCATCTAACTTGTACACTTGGCGAATGGGTAAAAAGATTCTTCTACCTTGCCGATTTAGGTTTTCTTGTGGATGTGATAATCACTCCCAAAAAAGTGATGAAAACATAAGAGTTTGTCACATGAACTGCAACAAATGACTGCAACAGTTTCACAGTCGCACAGTTTTCCCTGTGCTCTGTCAAAACATATGTTTCTAACGTTTTCAAATTTTTCCGTGTGTAGACCGTCAAATCCTGCATGTGTCCAAGCAAATCTGAACATGTCCTGGAATTTTGGAGAGCGAAGTTGATCATGTCTGAGTGCATGAACTTTGATAATTGTCTGAAAATAAAAAATTAAAACTTTTCACTCGAAGGAGGATTGAACCATGGACCTTCAGTTCCGTAACTGCTTACGGTAATCACGGGACCACGGTGCTGCTTGGTGTATACGTACCTTGATGTGGCTTATCATGCACACGGACTACTCAGTTTGTATATTTTGCTTATTTTTTTCATAGTTCCACACAACTTCTTCCTGTTTTCTCGATTGATCTGTGTCAGTTTTTCATGGCCTATCCCTGTGCCAACTTATAACTAAATCTGAGGGGGGTGCGATGGGGAGGTTCCCTTGTAAGTACTACTAACGGAAGTATCCTGTTGTAGCATGTACTAGGATGTCCTACCATTTCATTCAAGTATGTTGTGACAAGAATAACTACTAAAATGTCTCTGTAAATACAGTATTTATTCTACTTAAATCATGACGGTTCCTAGAGAAGTGAGGCATGGGGGGATTTTAGTAGTAGTTAGCTTCTCGTGATCGGGGTTCCCAGAGTTGTAGAATTTTTAAAAGACATCATTTTCGTCGTTGACTCCAGTAATTATTTATTTCACTACGGCAGTTTCAGCCTCGTGAGCCATTTTCAAGTGGTACTACAAAAATTAAAAGAAGTTGCTAAAATGCAACACAGAGTGTACTCATATGTACAGGACTACACAAACATGTCATATGGACAATTGTTCAACACAAAAATGGTGGTCGTAATACATCACTTATATTTCGCTACAGCTCACCGCAAACTTTAAAATCCTCCGACATGTATACATGTCAGCGCAAAAATAGGCCTTTTCACAGTAGAAATATAGTAACATCAAACGAGTGCAAAGGTATGTACGTGGTAAATTACATCAAATGATACCATTGCTAATATCACTGATGTAAATCGTTGCAAATCGAAGTTCTAGCGCACTGTTTACAAGTAATCTAAGACCGTTGGCGCCAAAATACTTTTATAAGTCAAGACTGCTCGCGCAGTAATCAGAGACGGTACATTCCAGCAATAACAGTTATAAGCTACGTATCATACAGAAATGTGAGTACGCATAATGAGTGTATGCGTAAACTACTTCTTGCGTACGCCATTTTTATTTGGTAACATGGAAGAATCATATGCGTTACTACTTTTTATTTTCATCTTTATTTTATTTGTTTTTAGAAGCTCTTAAGTGATGTATTTTATCAGCTGTTCAAAAAGCTGTGTAAAAAAATTTTATCAGTGCTCCCGATGAATAATGTAGTACCGCAAGTTTTATACATGACAACGAGGGCGGATCAAGTGCACTCCCATACATTTTATTTCTGTAAATTAATTTTATCCCCTACATTTCGTTTTATCTCGAGACTACGTCTTGTCGTGTCTAATCTATTTTAGCAGCGCATCATATTATTGCATAATCACTTTTTTACACTTTTATCGAAAGCATTTTCAGCACTTCGAATTTATTATTATATGCTTTTACCTAAACTTACCTGCATTTTCCATATTACAGCTATGGAAGAAGTCACATCCTGTAGCGTCTTGTGATGTATTAACCAAATTTCATGTATCATGGCTGTTGGCTGTATCATTGGCGCACATAATGCGCCTTCTATATTTTTTCCACTAGTTGCAACGCATACCAAACAAAGTAATATGTAAGAGTACGGTTGCCATGTTTTGTATGAATACCCAAGCTAGTGTTACACCATTACAACCGATAACATATGTATTTTTACACTGCTCTATTGTAAATAAATGTTCCTACCCTGACCCTTACGATTTTAACAACCAAGAAATATGTACCTTGCCAACTGACGTAGAAAGATGTTATGATATGAAACTTCCAACTGTTATCGCTAGAATGTACCGTCTCTGATTAGGACACAGGCAGTCTTGATTTTTGAATGTCTTTTCGCCTCAAAGGTCTTAGTTTACGTGTAAACAGTGTGCTAGATAACTGATTTGTAACGATTTACATGAATGATGCTAACATTGGTAACATTTCACGTAATTTACATCATTTCACGACGTACAGGGCTTCGCATTCGTCTATTGTTACTGTATTTCTACAGTGAAAAGGCCTATTTTTGACGATGACATTATACATACGAAGGATTTTATGTAAGTGATGTATTCTCAAAAAATGTGTGTGAAATCTTATGGGACTTAACTGCGAAGGTCATCAGTCCCTAAGCTTACACACTACTTAACCTAAATTATCCTAAGGGCAAACACACACACTCATTGCCATAGTGAAAGAAACTATTTCCACAGTCAACAGTAAAAAATAGCTACTGCAACTACATCCTTCCGAATCTGCTTACTGTATTCATCTCATGGTCTTCTCTAGGATTTTTACGCCCCACACTTCCCTTCAATACTAAATTGGTGATCCCTTGATGTCCCAGAATGTGTTTGTTCTCTTTACCGGTTCTTTCTTCTTGTGAGGTTGTGCCACAAATTTTTCTGCCGAATTCGCTTCAGTACATCCCCATTAGTTACGTGATCTACCAACCTAAGCTCCAGCATTCTTCTGTAGCACCACATTTCAAAAGCTTCTATTCTCTTCTTGTCTAAACTGTTTATCGTCCGTTTCCCTTCCGTGCATGGTTACACTCCTTACAGATATATTCAGAAAAGACTTAATAACATTTAAATCTATATTCGACGTTAGCAAATTTCTCGTCTTCAGAGACGCTTTTCTTGCCATTGCTAGTCCGCATTTGATATCCTCTCTACTGCAACTATAATTAGCTGTTTTTCTGCATAAACAACACCACCTTTGGTGTCTTCTTTCCTAATCTAGCTGTCTTAGCATCGGCTGATTCCATTACCCTCGTTCTGCTTTTGTTAATTTCCTTTTTATATCTTCCTTTTAAGAGAATGTCCGTTTTGTTGAACTGCTCTTTCAACTCCCTTGCTGCCTCTGATAGAATAACATCATCACTGTCAAACCTCAACTGTATTATTTCTTATCCTTGAACTTTAACTCCTCCTCCAAATTTACCTCTGATTTCGTTTACTGCTTCCTCAGTATACCGACTGGGCAACATCCGTGAAAGGATACTACACTGTCGCACTCCCTTCTCAACCAGTGCTTCCCTTTCATGCCCCTGTACTGTCATAACTGTCGTCTGCTTTCTGCACAAGTCGTAAACAACCTTTCTCTCCGTGTATTTTACCCCTGCTACCTACACAATTTGAAACAGTGTTTTCCAGTCGAATTTGTCAAAAGCTTTCTCCCAATATAAGAAAGTTATAAACGTAGCTTTGCCTATTCTTAGCATATCTTCTTGTGTCAGTTGTAGGAAAACTATTGACTGATGTGTTCCTACATTTCTCTGGAATGCTAACCTTCTCCGTGATCGGATTCTGCCACCTTTTCCGTTCCTCTGTAAATAGTTCGCGCTAATATTTTGGGGTTGGGTTGGGTTGCTTTGGGGGAAGAGACCAGACAGCGAGGTCATCGGTCTCATCGGATTAGGGAAGAAAGTCGGCCGTGCCCTTTGAAAGGAACCATCCCAGCATTTGCCTGGAGCGATTTAGGGAAATCACGGAAAACCTAAATCAGGATGGCCGGACGCGGGATTGAACCGTCGTCCTTCCGAATGCGAGTCCAGTGTGTTACCACTGCGCCACCTCGCTCGGTAGTATTTTGCAGTAATGACTTATTACCCCGATATTTCGACAATA
The DNA here is from genome assembly GCF_023898315.1 of Schistocerca nitens. Taxonomy (NCBI): domain Eukaryota; kingdom Metazoa; phylum Arthropoda; class Insecta; order Orthoptera; family Acrididae; genus Schistocerca; species Schistocerca nitens. The sequence continues at coordinate 88,041,948 of NC_064625.1, read as the reverse complement.
TTGACACCTTTTATCACCTGCTTTCTTTGGAACTGGAATTATTACAATCTTCATGAAGTCTGAGGATATGTCGCCCGTCGTATTGGTACTGCACACCAAGTGGATAGTTTTCTGGCGATTGGCTCACCCAAGGATATTACTAGTTCTGGGGGAATGTCGTTTGCTCCAGCGTCCCTGCTTCGACTTAGGTCTTTCAGTGCTCTGTGAGGTTTTTCTCGGAGTATATATCTCTCATCTCTTCTTCATCTCTCTTCCCTTTCAATAGGACTGCCTTCAAGTTCGTTTCCCTTGTATAGTCCTTCTATGTACCCCTTTCGGCCTCCCCTTATTTGCTTAGTACAGCCTTTCCAGCTCTTGATATTCATACTGCTGCTTTCCTCCAAATGTCTTTTTAATTTTATTAGAGGTGGTGCTTATGTTCCCGCTAACTATATATGCTTCAGTATTCTTACATTTGTCTTCTACCCATTCCTGCTTTGCCATTTTGCACTTTCCGTGGATCTCATTTTTTAGGAGTTTGTATTCCCTATCGCCCACTCAGTTATCTGCATTTTTATATTTTCTCTCTTCGTCAATTAAATTTAATATTGCGTGTGATAAGAACTTCGGCTAGGCCTTGTATTTATACTTATTTGGTCTTCTGATGTCTTCAATATTTCGTCTCTAAGCAACACATTCGTCTTCTCCTGTATTCCTTTAGCGTGTTTTAGTCAATCTTTGACCAATGCTCCCTCTCAAGCTCCCAACAACCTCTGGTTCTTTCAACTTATCCAGATCCACTCACTTCAGATTCCTAACTATTTGCAAGTTCTTGGGTTGGAACATCTACATCTAGACAGATACTCCGCAAACCACCGAACGATGCGTGGTATGGGGTTCCACTCGCAAATAGAGCAAGGGAAAAACGAATTGTACATGCCTCCGTATGAGCTCTAATTTCTCGTATGTTATCTTCGTGGACGTTACGCGAAATGTGTGTTGGCCGAAGCAGAATCGTTCGGCAGTCAGATTCAAATGCCGGTTCTCTAAATTTTCTCAGTAATGTTCCTCGAAAAGAAATTGTGGTCAGACTTCTCACATGCACCTGTAAGTGTCTTACAGTTTAAAATCTGGTTCTGAAATCTGTGTCTTACCATTGTATAATCAATCAGAAAGCTTCTGGGGTCTCCAGGTGTCTTCGACGCCTTTCACGATAATTTTTCTTTCTCTCGCTCTTTTTACTATCGAATTCTAGGCCTGCGTCACAATTAAGTATTCCTCTTCCTTAACTATCTGAATAGTTTCTTTTATCTCGTCATATATTCTTTTAATCTCCTCATCATCTGTGGAGCTAGCTGGCATATATTATTGTGCTACTGAGGTGTTGTTGGCTTCGTGTCGTGGCTACACTAAAGCGTGACTACACTGTTCATAGTAGCTTACCTGCATTATCATTTTCTTATTCATTATAAGACCTACTCCTCCATTACCTCTATTTCATTTTGTATCTATAACCATGTACACAGCTGACCGAAAGTGCTGTTCGTCCTGCCACCGAACTTCACTAATTCCCACTATATTTAACTTCAAACTGTTCATTCCACTTTTAAATTTTTCTAACCTACATGGCAGATTCATGAATCTGAATTCCCTTCTCAGTTTTATTTTTCCTGATGACAAATCCTCCTGAGTAGTCCCCACTTGGAAATTCGAATGGGGGAGTAGTTTACATCCCGAATATTTTACCTAGGACGATTCGATCATCATTTAAACGTACAGTAGAGCTTGAACATAACTGTAATATATTACTAAATTACTCAATTAATACTGATCCTTGAAACTTCAGCTGTGTACCATTTCAGATCTCTTCATTTCTATTATGGTCTTCCATGGAGAAACGAACGTGTGACCAAAAGTGTAGACTACCTTTGTACATATTTTGAAAATCGCTTGTTAATACTATTTTGTGGGGCCTTCACCTACTTGAGCAATACTCTAAGGCAGGCCTCTACATCTACATCTACTTCTACATTTATACTCCGCAAGCCACCCAACGGTGTGTGGCGGAGGGCACTTTACGTGCCACTGTCATTACCTCCCTTTTCTGTTCCAGTCGCATATGGTTCGCGGGAAGAACGACTGTCGGAAAGCCTCAAGTGCGCGCTCGAATCTCTCTAACTTTACATTCGTGATCTTCTCGGGAGGTATAAGTAGGGGGAAGCAATATATTCGATACCTCATCCAGAATCGCACCCTCTCGAAACCTGGACAGCAAGCTGCACCGCGATGCAGAGCGCCTCTCTTGCTAAACATCTCCGTAACGCTATCACGCTTACCAAATAACCCTGTGACGAAACACGCAGCTCTTCTTTGGATCTTCTCTGTCTCCTCCGAGTACTCGATCGGGTACGGATCCCACACTGATGAGCAATACTCAAGTATAGGTCGAACGAGTGTTTTGTAAGCCACCTCCTTTGCTGATGGACTACATTTTATAAGGACTCTCCCAATGAATCTCAACATGGTACCCGCCTTGCCCGCAATTAATTTTATATGATCATTTCACTTCAAATCGTTCCGCAGGCATACTCCCAGATATTTTACAGAAGTAACTGCTACCAGTGTTTGTTCCGCTATCATATAATCATACAATAAAGGATCCTTCTTTCTACGTATTCTCAATACATTACATTTGTCTATGTTGAGGGTCAGTTGCCACTCCCTGCACCAAGTGCCTATCCGCTGTAGATCTTCCTGCATTTCGCTGCAATTTTCTAATGCTGCTACTTCTCTGTATACTACAGCATCATCCGCGAAATGCCGCATGGAACTTCCGACACTCTCTACTATGTCATTTATATATATTGCGAAAAGCAATGGTCCCATAACACTCCCCTGTGGCACGCCAGAGGTTACTGAGTTACTAAGCAATCTTCTTTGCAGGTCTAAGATATTGCATCGATGTCTTACCAATGAACAGAAGCCTGTCAGCTGTAACTGACCATTTGTGATCATTTTATTTCAGACCCCCACAAATCGTTACACGTAGGTAGTTAATGGGATATTTGCTACAGCTTCCAGGAAGAGTTGTTGCCGGAAGGAGCAGTAGAGGAAGAAAGGAGTGGGAAGCACAAAGTCCAGAATCTCCAAAATGTGTTACAGATGGTATACGGTCTAACAAATACACAAAGATGGAAAGATTAGCGATAGATGGGAGAAGATTGTCGACTGCACGAAAGTAGTAGGAAGATTGACGATCGAAAATAAAAATGAAAGTTACTACCTGCGAGCAGGACTCAAGCACTGCTGGTTCCATAAAAACTTAATTATGTACACAAACAATTAATAGTGGATCTCGATAATTTTTGCCTGTTACCGACATTCACGCTGGCAAGATATTGATCTTAGGGATTCCAAGACGCTCGAGAATGTTTTAATTTCATGTATGAATTCGAACAACAAATAAAAAAATTGCATGCCATATAATTAAAAATTTACAGTTTTCGGATTGAGCACTGAAACCATGCTTCTTGCCAAATTTTAAGTTTTTAGCTCAACAGGAAGTACCATCAAGGTTTTGATGTGTTAGTTTGCAAGTATGAAAATATGTGAAATAAATGTCCTTATCTTGTGATTGCATTGACTAAGAAGCTTCCCTTTTCTTATATAGCCAAGGGAGTGTAGACCTTAGCATGTGACATAAATTTCAATTTGGTACGTCTACCGTGGCGAGGAAAAGGGGGGTTTAACAGTCGGGAAGACAGACAGATGGGGGGACAACAGGTGATCAAAAAATGGCTCTGAGCACTATGGGACTTAATATCCGAGGCCATCAGTCCCCTATAACTTAGAACTACTTAAACCGAACTAACCTAAGGACATTACAAACATCCATGCCCAAAGCAGTATTCGAACCTGCGACCGTAGCGGTCTCGCTGTTCCAGACTGAAGCGCGTAGAACCGCTCGGTCACCCCGGCCGGCAGCAAGTGATCCTACAAAGGTTCCTTTTCTACTGGTGGAGGTACAGAATCCTAAAAATAACAGCAAATGAGTGAGAGTTGCGCTCTTTGAACCGACCTGAAACCAGTCTGTGTCTTTTCTTTGTTCCAGTGTGTCGTTAGGATCGAGTTTTGTACTCCAACAACTATAATCTCTGGTGGAAATTATAACGTTATGCATCTACGTCTACTTGCATCTACATCTACGTGATTACTCTGCTATTCACTATTAAGTGTCTGGCAGAGAGTTCATTGAACCACCTTCAAGCTGTCTGTCTACCGTTCCACCCTCGAAAAGCGCGCGGGCAAAAAAGCAGTTAAATTTTTCTGTGCGAGTCCTGATTTCTCTTATCTTATCCTGATGATCATTTCTCCCTATGTAGATGGGTACCAACAAAATGTTATCGCAATCGGAGGTGGAAACTGGTGACTGAAATTTCATGAGAAGATCCCGTCGCAACGAAAAGCGCCTATTTTTAATGATTTCCTCTTCACGTATCATATCTGGGCACTATTTCCCCTATTTCGCGATAGTACAAAACGAGCCTGCCTTCTTTGAACATTTTCGATTTCATCCGTCAGTCCCACCTGATGCGGTTCCCACACCGCACAGCAATACTCCGGAATAGGGCGGACAAGCGTAGTGTAAGCAGCTTCTTTAGTGGACCTGTTGCACCTTCTAAGTGTTCTGCCAATGAATCGCAGTCTTTGGTTTGCCCTACCCACAACATTATCTATGTGATCGTTCCAATTTAGGTTATTTGTAGTTGTAATCCCTAAGCATTTAGTTTAATTTATAGCCTTCAGATTTGTGTGACTTATCGCGTAATCGAGATTTAGCGGATTTCTTTTAGTACTCAAGTGAATAACTTCTCATTTTTCTTTATTACCACTTTTCGCACCACACATATACAGGGTGTTTCAAAAATGACCGGTATATTTGAAACGGCAATAAAAACTAAACGAGCAGCGATAGAAATACACCGTTTGTTGCAATATGCTTGGGACAACAGTACATTTTCAGGCGGACAAACTTTCGTTATTACAGTAGTTACAATTTTCAACAACAGATGGCGCTGCAAGTGATGTGAAAGATATAGAAGACAACGCAGTCTGCGGGTGCGCCATTCTGTACGACGTCTTTCTGCTGTAAGCGTGTGCTGTTCACAACGTGCAAGTGTGCTGTAGACAACATGGTTTATTCCTTAGAACAGAGGATTTTTCTGGTGTTGGAATTCCACCGCCTAGAACACAGTGTTGTTGCAACAAGACGAAGTTTTCAACGGAGGTTTAATGTAACCAAAGGACCGAAAAGAGATACAATAAAGGATCTGTTTGAAAAATTTCAACGGACTGGGAACGTGACGGATGAACGTGCTGGAAAGGTAGGGCGACCGCGTACGGCAACCACAGAGGGCAACGCGCAGCTAGTGTAGCAGGTGATCCAACAGCGGCCTCGGGTTTCCGTTTGCCTTGTTGCAGCTGCGGTCCAAATGACGCCAACGTCCACGTATCGTCTCATGCGCCAGAGTTTACACCTCTATCCATACAAAATTCAAACGCGGCAACCCCTCAGCGCCGCTACCATTGCTGCACGAGAGACATTCGCTAACGATATAGCGCACAGGATTGATGACAGCGATATGCATGTGGGCAGCATTTGGTTTGCTGACGAAGCTTATTTTTACCTGGACGGCTTCGTCAATAAACAGAACCGGCGCATATGGGGAACCGAAAAGCCCCATGTTGCAGTCCCATCGTCCCTGCATCCTCAAAAAGTACTGGTCTGGGCCGCCATTTCGTCCAAAGGAATCATTGGCCCATTTTTCAGATCCGAAACGATTACTGCATCACGCTATCTGGACATTCTTCGTGAATTTGTGGCGGTACAAACTGCCTTAGACGACACTGCGAACACCTCGTGGTTTATGCAAGATGGTGCCCGGCCACATCGCACGGCCGACGTCTTTAATTTCCTGAATGAATATTTCGATGATCGTGTGATTGCTTTGGGCTATCCGAAACATACAGGATGCGGCGTGGATTGGCCTCCCTATTCGCCAGACATGAACCCCTGTGACTTCTTTCTGTGGGGACACTTGAAAGACCAGGTGTACCGCCAGAATCCAGAAACAATTGAACAGCTGAAGCAGTACATCTCATCTGCATGTGAAGCCATTCCGCCAGACACGTTGTCAAAGGTTTCGGGTAATTTCATTCAGAGACTACGCCATATTATTGCTACGCACGGTGGATATGTGGAAAATATCGTACTATAGAGTTTCCCAGACCGCAGCGCCATCTGTTGTTGAAAATTGTAACTACTGTAATTTCGAAAGTTTGTCTGCCTGAAAATGTACTGTTGTCCCAAGCATATTGCAACAAACGGTGTATTTCTATCGCTGCTCGTTTAGTTTTTATTGCCGTTTCAAATATACCGGTCATTTTTGAAACACCCTGTATCTTATCTAAACCAGTTTGCAATTTGTTTTGGTCATCTGATCACTTTACAAGACGGTAAATTACAGCATCATCTGCAAATAATCTAAGAGGGCTACTCAGATTGTCTCCTATGTCGTTAATATCGATGAGGAACAATAGAGGGCCTATAACACTTCCTTGAGGAAAGCCGAATATTACTTCTGTTTTACTCGATGACTTTCCGTCTATTACTACGAATCGTGACCTTTGTGACAAGAAATCACGAATCCAGTCACTCAGCTGAGGCGATAGTTTGGTTAGAAGACATCACAACCACCTTCCACCTAAAAGGAGTGTAACCACTGCGATTTAGACATCTCTGATTCAGCTGACTACAAAAGCATTAGATCTTTACATTTTCAGCTCCATGACGCAGTCCTGTAGTTGTTGTTCTTGTCTTCAGTTTAGAGACTGATTTGATGCATCCTGTGCAAGCTTCTTCATCTGCCAGTACCTACTGCAACCTACATCCTTCTGAATCTGCGTAGTGTATTCATCTCCTCGCCTCCTTCTACGATTTCTACCCTCCACGCTTCCCTCCAATACTAAATTGGTTATCCCTTGATGCCTCAGAATGTGTCGCACTAATCGATCCCTCCTCCTACTCGATTCTATTCAGTACCTCCTCATTAATTACGTGATCTAACCATCTAATCTTCAGAATTCTTCTGTAGCACCACATTTCGAAAGTTTCTATTCTCTTCTTGTCTAAACTATTGATATGAAACAGTAAAACTCGCACTCCTGAATTTTACCAGCACGATTTGTGGAAAATACCACAGACAATAGTTTGATTGGCCCACAGGTAACTTGACGCTCAACCTGTTTTGTACGTCTGAGATGCAAAAGAGTATTATTTATGCCTCTCCTGCCTAGCAAAAACCAATGTCTGTGGTCAGTCTGCTGGAGTGAGGTTTCGTGATTGAGGATGGCTCCTCTGATATCGTCCTGCGTAGGCCATAGCAGGAAGTCTATCTCCAATCATCGTTCCAAAAGGAGATTCTTTTGCTACCTTGTGCTCGATTCCAGTGAGATACGCTAGTAATACAGTGGCTAAACACATATCCCAAACATAGCCCGCATCTCGTGGCCGTGCGGTAGCGTTCTCGCTTCCCGCGCCCGGGTTCGATTCCTGGCGGGGTCAGGGATTTTCTCTGCCTCGTGATGGCTGGGTGTTGTGTGCTGTCCTTAGGTTAGCTAGGTTTAAGTAGTTCTAAGTTCTAGGGGACTTATGACCACAGCAGTTGAGTCCCATAAGTGCTCACAAGGGAACATCCCCATCGCACCCCCCTCAGATTTAGTTATAAGTTGGCACAGTGGATAGGCCTTGAAAAACTGAACACAGATCGATCGAGAAAACAGGAAGAAGTTGTGTGGAACTATGAAAAAATAAGCAAAATATACAAACTGGGTCGTCCATGCGTAAGATAGGCAACATTAAGGGCAATGTGAGGCGAGGAGCGGCGTGGTCCCGTGGTTAGCGTGAACAGCTGCGGAACGAGAGGTCCTTGGTTAAAATCTGTCCTCGACTGAAAATTTTGCTTTCTTTATTTTCGCAAAGTTATGATCTGTCCGTTCGTTCATTGACGTCTCTGTTCACTGTAATAAGTTTAGTGTCTGTGTTTTGCGACCGCACCGCAATACCGTGTGATTAGTTGACGAAAGGACGTGCCTCTCCAATGGGAACCGAAAACATTTGATCGCAAGGTCATAGGTCAACCGATTCCTCCACAGGAAAACACGTCTGATATACTGTATTCTATTCGACACTGGTGACGGCATGTGCGTCACATGACAGGAATATGTTGTCGACCCACCTAACTAGTACACTTGGCGAATGGGTGAAAAGATTCTTCTATCTTGCCCGATTTAGGTTTTCTTGTGGATGTAATAATCACTCCAAAAAATGTGATGAAAACATAAGAGTTTTTGACATAAACTGAAAATAAAAAGTTAATATTTTCGGTCGAGGGAAGATTTGAACTGAAGACCTCTCGTTCTGCAGCTGTTCACACTAACCACGGGACCACGGCGGTTCTCGTCTCATACTGCCCTTAATATTGCCTATATTACACATGGACGACCCAGTTTGTATATTTTGCTTATTTTTTCATAGTTCCACACAACTTCTTCCTGTTTTCTCGATCGATCTGTGTTCAGTTTTTCAAGGCCTATCCACTGTGCCAACTTATAACTAAATCTGAGGGGGGTGCGATGGGGATGTTCCCTTGTCAGAGCCATTTGAACCATTTTATCCCAAACATAACGAGTTCTCCTGCAGTTCCCGTTTGTGTTGCCCTTATCATCTTATCGGGGAGTGCAGAGACTGGAAATGGAAAGACTGGAACTTGTACGTGCGCTGATGACCACCACGTTGAGCGCCCCGCAAACCAAAATCATCGTCATCAACAGTTCCTGTTTACAAAACAGAATGAGCGGGACCGAGCAAGTTCTGGAACCGCTGAAGACTAGTGAGAATTACAGTGTTTGTGTCTTGTTCACAGACTGCCAACCGAGCTGTTTGCCGGGGCGCCATCACTGAAACTTCTGCGCTTGGGACGTAACCCATGGGACTGCACCAACTGCAGTGTTGCTGCGATCGCTGCCTGGCTGACATCACAGCACATCAACTTCGGCGATGTCGTTCCGCAGTGCTCGGGACCTGGACCACTGGCTGGAAAGGACATCCGTGTGGCGACGGCTGCTCACTGTCCAAAGGACAGCGGCCAGAAGGGTCTAGGGATAGGTACATTGCAGGAGGGAGATACGCTCTTCAGTAGCATCAATACGACTACTGGCTGGCGTCCAGAGTAGTCAACATTAACAGGTCACACAGCAACTGCAAAAGCACGATGTTACAGTATTTACTTGTGTCTAGAGTATCTAATGACAGGCTTGTGTCAGAGGTCACATAGCCAACGAATAGTATGTTCAGGGGATTTCCGCAAACACCACCATCTGCATGTTTTCCTTGATAGTTTGTTATGAGGGTTGCCCAGAAAATAATGCACCGCTTTCTTTTCTTCAACAATTCTTTACTGTTTATCAAAACTAAACATGATTGGCCTGGCGCTGTATACGTTCTGACGTAGGGAAATCCTCTCCACCACCAATCAGTACATAGAAGAGGAAACGCACATTTTCGAAAGAATATATACACTCCTGGAAATTGAAATAAGAACACCGTGAATTCATTGTCCCAGGAAGGGGAAACTTCATTGACACATTCCTGGGGTCAGATACATCACATGATCACACTGACAGAACCACAGGCACATAGACACAGGCAACAGAGCATGCACAATGTCGGCACTAATACAGTGTATATCCACCTTTCGCAGCAATGCAGGCTGCTATTCTCCCATGGAGACGATCGTAGAGATGCTGGATGTAGTCCTGTGGAACGGCTTGCCATGCCATTTCCACCTGGCGCCTCAGTTGGACCAGCGTTCGTGCTGGACGTGCAGACCGCGTGAGACGACGCTTCATCCAGTCCCAAAGATGCTCAATGGGGGACAGATCCGGAGATCTTGCTGGCCAGGGTAGTTGACTTACACCTTCTAGAGCACGTTGGGTGGCACGGGATACATGCGGACGTGCATTGTCCTGTTGGAACAGCAAGTTCCCTTGCCGGTCTAGGAATGGTAGAACGATGGGTTCGATGACGGTTTGGATGTACCGTGCACTATTCAGTGTCCCCTCGACGATCACCAGTGGTGTACGGCCAGTGTAGGAGATCGCTCCCCACACCATGATGCCGGGTGTTGGCCCTGTGTGCCTCGGTCGTATGCAGTCCTGATTGTGGCGCTCACCTGCACGGCGCCAAACACGCATACGACCATCATTGGCACCAAGGCAGAAGCGACTCTCATCGCTGAAGACGACACGTCTGCATTCGTCCCTCCATTCACGCCTGTCGCGACACCACTGGAGGCGGGCTGCACGATGTTGGGGCGTGAGCGGAAGACGGCCTAACGGTGTGCGGGACCGTAGCCCAGCTTCATGGAGACGGTTGCGAATGGTCCTCGCCGATACCCCAGGATCAACAGTGTCCCTAATTTGCTGGGAAGTGGCGGTGCGGTCCCCTACGGCACTGCGTAGGATCCTACGATCTTGGCGTGCATCCGTGCGTCGCTGCGGTCCGGTCCCAGGTCGACGGGCACGTGCACCTTCCGCCGACCACTGGCGACAACATCGATGTACTGTGGAGACCTCACGCCCCACGTGTTGAGTAATTCGGCGGTACGTCCACCCGGCCTCCCGCATGCCCACTATACGCCCTCGCTCAAAGTCCGTCAACTGCACATACGGTTCACGTCCACGCTGTCGCGGCATGCTACCAGTGTTAAAGACTGCGATGGAGCTCCGTATGCCACGGCAAACTGGCTGACACTGACGGCGGCGGTGCACAAATGCTGCGCAGCTAGCGCCATTCGACGGCCAACACCGCGGTTCCTGGTGTGTCCGCTGTGCCGTGCGTGTGATCATTGCTTGTACAGCCCTCTCGCAGTGTCCGGAGCAAGTATGGTGGGTCTGACACACCGGTGTCAATGTGTTCTTTTTTCCATTTCCAGGAGTATATATATACACTCCTGGAAATTGAAATAAGAACACCGTGAATTCATTGTCCCAGGAAGGGGAAACTTTATTGACACATTCCTGGGGTCAGATACATCACATGATCACACTGACAGAACCACAGGCACATAGACACAGGCAACAGAGCATGCACAATGTCGGCACTAGTACAGTGTATATCCACCTTTCGCAGCAATGCAGGCTGCTATTCTCCCATGGAGACGATCGTAGAGATGCTGGATGTAGTCCTGTGGAACGGCTTGCCATGCCATTTCCACCTGGCGCCTCAGTTGGACCAGCGTTCGTGCCGGACGTGCAGACCGCGTGAGCCGACGCTTCATCCAGTCCCAAAGATGCTCAATGGGGGACAGATCCGGAGATCTTGCTGGCCAGGGTAGTTGACTTACACCTTCTAGAGCACGTTGGGTGGCACGGGATACATGCGGACGTGCATTGTCCTGTTGGAACAGCAAGTTCCCTTGCCGGTCTAGGAATGGTAGAACGATGGGTTCGATGACGGTTTGGATGTACCGTGCACTATTCAGTGTCCCCTCGACGATCACCAGTGGTGTACGGCCAGTGTAGGAGATCGCTCCCCACACCATGATGCCGGGTGTTGGCCCTGTGTGCCTCGGTCGTATGCAGTCCTGATTGTGGCGCTCACCTGCACGGCGCCAAACACGCATACGACCATCATTGGCACCAAGGCAGAAGCGACTCTCATCGCTGAAGACGACACGTCTGCATTCGTCCCTCCATTCACGCCTGTCGCGACACCACTGGAGGCGGGCTGCACGATGTTGGGGCGTGAGCGGAAGACGGCCTAACGGTGTGCGGGACCGTAGCCCAGCTTCATGGAGACGGTTGCGAATGGTCCTCGCCGATACCCCAGGAGCAACAGTGTCCCTAATTTGCTGGGAAGTGGCGGTGCGGTCCCCTACGGCACTGCGTAGGATCCTACGATCTTGGCGTGCATCCGTGCGTCGCTGCGGTCCGGTCCCAGGTCGACGGGCACGTGCACCTTCCGCCGACCACTGGCGACAACATCGATGTACTGTGGAGACCTCACGCCCCACGTGTTGAGCAATTCGGCGGTACGTCCACCCGGCCTCCCGCATGCCCACTATACGCCCTCGCTCAAAGTCCGTCAACTGCACATACGGTTCACGTCCACGCTGTCGCGGCATGCTACCAGTGTTAAAGACTGCGATGGAGCTCCGTATGCCACGGCAAACTGGCTGACACTGACGGCGGCGGTGCACAAATGCTGCGCAGCTAGCGCCATTCGACGGCCAACACCGCGGTTCCTGGTGTGTCCGCTGTGCCGTGCGTGTGATCATTGCTTGTACAGCCCTCTCGCAGTGTCCGGAGCAAGTATGGTGGGTCTGACACACCGGTGTCAATGTGTTCTTTTTTCCATATCCAGGAGTGTATATATATATATATATATATATATATAATAAGATAATTTTTAAAGAAATAACACACACACACACACACACACACACACACACACACACACACACACACACACATATATATATATATATATATATATATATATATATATATATATATATATATATATATATGTTATTTCTTTAAAAATTATCTTATTATTAGAAGGTATATTCGCCATTATTACGTGTGATAGATATGCACATTTCTGACAGATAGAGGGCACTTTATGCTTTTACCAATCAGGTTTCTCCGAACTGTGATATTTTTAACAAAAAAATTACTTTAGTTATGACAGCATACCAGTAGTTCTGTACTGACAGGTTACCCTGTAACTGCAATATATGGTATGTTGGCATTTAATACATTCCAAAATTTCTTTTTGTAAACTAAGATAGCTCTATCAGTAAATATATCTCTCTTGTTAATTATATTTTTAACTTTATCTAACAGATCTGAAGATGGGCAGCTAGCCTGAAACGGGTCATTCAAAATAAAAAATAGCGATCAAAGACTGAAATGCCATATTTTTAATTCTTTATTGAACATAATGAGAATTACACAAACGAAAGAATGGTGTTTTATCTACAGACCCTATTTTCCCAAAACATCTCCACCCCGTTCTATGGCGTTTCTCCAGCGCGAAAGATGGGCGTGTATGCCTTATCGGTACCATTTCTTGTCCTGGCCGCGGAACAAGTGCTTCACCATGTGAATCACCTCCTCATCGTCCTCAAAATGTCTTCCATGAATGGCGTCCTTTAATGACCCAAAGAAACGGAAGTCCGAAGGGGCTAGGTCAGGTGTATCAGGTGTGACGGCCATGGATGGTCCCCCCGACCGCTGCAAATTGTGGAGATCCTCCGAACCGCCTTCTGACGACCTAACCCTCTGTTCCCAGCGATTAACTGCACTTCTGTCGACAGCAGATGCTCCACAGACTGACAGAAGCGTTTGTGAATACTCCCCACAGTTTGTTTCTCTGCAGTGAGAAATTCAATGAGGCAAGTTGCTTGTAACGTACATCACCTACAGACGCCATTTTGAAACTGTGCTGCCTCTACGCTATCTGTCGGAAGTGACGGAAACTTGGCGCACTCACTCGGGAGTCTTCAAACAATACGTACTTGACGTTTCGAAATAGTAGCATTGTTTTCGGCTGAGAAAAAAAAAATGTGGTGCATTACTTTCTAGTCAACCCTTGTACAAGTTTTTCTGCCATGTCAATCTGCAATGAGTCAGTGATGTTTTAGGAAGCACGTATTCTGCTTCCATCTCCTGGCAAAGTGCTGTTGTCTCCACTAGAAGAAGAAAGAAGGCTACATTACTATTCCAGCTATGCCAGAGTGTCAGAAACAGTTAGGCACCTGAAAAGATTTTTTTTTTGCTTTAAATTACGGCTAATACAATCATCAGTAAGCATAAATACTTGTATTACTATTGTCGATGTGTATTTTCTATATTATGGCAAGTTTCAAAACATTTGATTAAATAAGAATGGACATTACATTGTTTCAATGAGATTATAAAATTAAACTCTTTCTATATTATCATACAAACAACATTTGCAGCATTTTTATGCTTATATTATCATCATTGTAGAGTCACGAGAGAGTTGAGAATTACTCACACGTCATTGCAATAATCAAAATTTTAAATGCCTAATCACTCTCTGCTTTCTTCATTATGGAAAACTGTGAATGGATATGGCTTGTGTGTGTTTGTGTGTGTGTGTGCGTGTGTGTGTGTGTGCGTGCGCCTCTCTCTCTCTCCAAGATGGTCTCTCTCTCTCTCTCTCTCTCTCTCTGATTTTCTCTCTCTCTCTCTCTGTGTGTGTGTGTGTGTGTGTGTGCGGGCGCAAATGAAATTATTTAGCAAGGTTGTCGACTGCTTTCGTGGAAGATGCAGTATTTTACACTCCTGTGATGAAATACACCACGCATGTTGACGTGTATACCTGTGAACGAGATATAGTCTGTCAAGAAAGAGTAGCTACCATCAACAGATAATGACGAAAATCACAGATCTAGGAAATCCGAAGCATGGTAGGAGATGGCATGTGTATTAAAATAGCACTTGTTCGTCTTGGATTCGTACAATGCATAAAAGCGTTACAGTTGTGCTCTTAACACAACTTTTTAATGAGGTAATATTAGTGCCTACCAGAATTGTTATGGATGGGCTTTTTTTTTATATTATGTTCCGTGAAACAATGATGAAATTGACTCACGAATGTTCAAGTGTTGTTACCCAATAAAATAAAAATATTTCTAATGATGCTTTAACAGACCGCTTGTAACACTTATTTTATTTCGTATTATATACATAATTAAACTGAAACCATCAACGGATAACATAATGAGACCGTTTTGAAAAGACAATTGGTACTAAATTTTTTCTGTTAGAAGATCTCTGATTTGAAACTTTTGAAAACATTGAAGTACGCCATGTAGTGCTTAATTCAAATTAGAAATCAATGCAGTCTTTTGCCGCTGCTGTTCAATTTATACTTCGAAGAACCAATAACGGAAATGAAAGAAAGGCACAAGAGTGGAATTAAAATTCAGAGTGAAAGAAAATCAGTGGTAAGCTTCCCTGATGACGTTGCCATCCTGCGAGAGTTGCAGGATTTGTTGAATGAAATGAACAGTGGAATGAGTACAGTATATGTATTGAGAGTAAATGGAAGAAAGACGGCAGGCAGCTGTGGTCGAGCGGTTCTAGGCGCTTCAGTTCGGAACTCCGCGGCTGCTAGGTCGCAGGTTCGAATCCTTTCTCGGGCATGGATGTGTGTGGTGTCCTTA
This sequence comes from Schistocerca nitens, assembly GCF_023898315.1. Taxonomy (NCBI): domain Eukaryota; kingdom Metazoa; phylum Arthropoda; class Insecta; order Orthoptera; family Acrididae; genus Schistocerca; species Schistocerca nitens. Next base: position 88,026,649 of record NC_064625.1, on the reverse strand, counting down.
GGTTAGTTAGGTCTAAATAGTTCTAAGTCTAGGGGACTGATGACCTCAGATTTTAAGTCCCATAGTACTTAGAGCCATTTGAACAATTTTTTTAAACAAAGACGGAAGCAGTGAGAAGTAGCAAATATGAGAATAGCGAGAAACTTAACATTACAAGTGGTGATCACGAAGTAGACGAACTTAAGGAATTCTGCTACCTAGGGAGCTTGGTAGCCCACAATGGAGGACACAAAAAACAGACTAGCACTGGCAAAAAGGCATTCCTGGCCAATAGACGTCTATTAGTATCAAAGACAGGCCTCGATTTGAGGAAGAAATTTCTGGGACTGTACGTTTGGAACACAGCGGTTGTGTAGTGAAACGCGGACTATGGGAAAATCGGAAGAGAAGAAAATCGAAGCATTTGAGATGTGGTGCTGCAGAATAATCTTGAAAATAAGGTGGACTGATAAGGTACGGAACGAGGGAATCGTCGAGGAAAAGAATATAAGGAAAACAGTGACAAGTAGAAGGGCATGATGATAGGACCAGTGTTAAGATATTAGAGAATAACTTTCACCGTACTAGAGGGAGTTGTTGAGGGTAAAATTGTAGAAGAGAACCGAGATTGGAATGCATCCAGCAAATAATTGAGGACGTAGATTTCAACTGGTACTCTGAGATGAAGAGATTGGCTGGGGAGAGGAATTTGTGACGTTTCGCATAGAAGATTCAGAAGAGGGAAAGTAAATGTTGATGCAAAAAAAAAAAGCTAGTCAGAGTTGCAGTGACCTGTGAGAGAATATGCGGGCACGTGTTTAAACAGTTTGAGATCTTCACTTAAAAACGTTGGGGACAATAAGTTGCGAATCCTTTCACGTAATGCAGAATCCACTCTGAAATTTTAACGAAGATCATTAATGTGAAACGCATCTTAAATCTTGACTACTATTTGTCTTTTTAGTACTTACAAAGCAAAATCCATTATTATCTTAAAGAGAAGAGTGAAGAAATCTCTACATTCAGTCCCTAATTAACTAAGCACTGTTTACTGTTTAATTAGCTTTTAACTTATTTCATAGGCTTTCTATTTTACGTCACGCTCAAAACAAAAATGTCATTGGGAACACTACGAACATATCTAGATAAAGAACAGCGTTTGAGACACTTACAGTCAAATATGTCACTAATATAATAGATCTCCACAACCAAATGTTCCAGTAAACTATCATGCCTAGACGAATTTAATCGAGAGTGCTGTAAGCTATGTTTGTTCTGAATACTGGGGAGTGTGGTTTAGGCGTCAAAAGTTGTCTGCGGAAATCGGCAAATTGGAAAAAAAAAATTCTTACTGGGAATGGCGGAAGGTGTCATTTCTTCGCTTTGTTGGCTAAATATCTTTCTGTGTTCTGCTAATTATCGTAAACACGAAGTAACTGAATAGGATATTAACTGACGTACTGAGCGCCAACGTGTTTCGAGATTCGCTATTTACTGAGTTAAAATGTTACAAAGAACGTGGGCACATCTACACTCCTGGAAATGGAAAACAGAACACATTGACACCGGTGTGTCAGACCCACCATACTTGCTCCGGACACTGCGAGAGGGCTGTACAAGCAATGATCACACGCACGGCACAGCGGACACACCAGGAACCGCGGTGTTGGCCGTCGAATGGCGCTAGCTGCGCAGCATTTGTGCACCGCCGCCGTCAGTGTCAGCCAGTTTGCCGTGGCATACGGAGCTCCATCGCAGTCTTTAACACTGGTAGCATGCCGCGACAGCGTGGACGTGAACCGTATGTGCAGTTGACGGACTTTGAGCGAGGGCGTATAGTGGGCATGCGGGAGGCCGGGTGGACGTACCGCCGAATTGCTCAACACGTGGGGCGTGAGGTCTCCACAGTACATCGATGTTGTCGCCAGTGGTCGGCGGAAGGTGCACGTGCCCGTCGACCTGGGACCGGACCGCAGCGACGCACGGATGCACGCCAAGACCGTAGGATCCTACGCAGTGCCGTAGGGGACCGCACCGCCACTTCCCAGCAAATTAGGGACACTGTTGCTCCTGGGGTATCGGCGAGGACCATTCGCAACCGTCTCCATGAAGCTGGGCTACGGTCCCGCACACCGTTAGGCCGTCTTCCGCTCACGCCCCAACATTGTGCAGCCCGCCTCCAGTGGTGTCGCGACAGGCGTGAATGGAGGGACGAATGGAGACGTGTCGTCTTCAGCGATGAGAGTCGCTTCTGCCTTGGTGCCAATGATGGTCGTATGCGTGTTTGGCGCCGTACAGGTGAGCGCCACAATCAGGACTGCATACGACCGAGGCACACAAGGCCAACACCCGGCATCATGGTGTGGGGAGCGATCTCCTACACTGGCCGTACACCACTGGTGATCGTCGAGGGGACACTGAATAGTGCACGGTACATCCAAACCGTCATCGAACCCATCGTTCTACCATTCCTAGACCGGCAAGGGAACTTGCTGTTCCAACAGGACAATGCACGTCCGCCTGTATCCCGTGCCACCCAACGTGCTCTAGAAGGTGTAAGTCAACTACCCTGGCCAGCAAGATCTCCGGATCTGTCCCCCATTGAGCATGTTTGGGACTGGATGAAGCGTCGTCTCACGCGGTCTGCACGTCCAGCACGAACGCTGGTCCAACTGAGGCGCCAGGTGGAAATGGCATGGCAAGCCGTTCCACAGGACTGCATCCAGCATCTCTACGATCGTCTCCATGGGGGAATAGCAGCCTGCATTGCTGCGAAAGGTGGATATACACTGTACTAGTGCCGACATTGTGCATGCTCTGTTGCCTGTGTCTATGTGCCTGTGGTTCTGTCAGTGTGATCATGTGATGTATCTGACCCCAGGAATGTGTCAATAAAGTTTCCCCTTCCTGGGACAATGAATTCACGGTGTTCTTATTTCAATTTCCAGGAGTGTATTTTAACAAAAATAAAAATGAGGTGGCGGCAGAGGTAAATAACTTAAGTGAGCTCTTAATCGATAGAAAATCATATTTCACTAGAAAAAGAGATGAAAATGGTACACAAACAACCAAGGTAGTTGTGCTAGATTAGAGCTTCCTAGTTCACCGAGGGCGTTGTTGGTTTGGTGAGTCGTAAATATTTACTGAGAAACTTGTTTCTTCTTAAGAAACGTTGGAGTAAACGTATGATGACCATTCCCTGTGTTGTATGCAGTATGAAGCAATGAGAGCACCAGCAATGAAACAATATACAATAATTAACGCAATATGCAATTGAACTACTACAAGAGTGTGTGTGAATGAGAGTATGAAGCTTTTGTATGTGTAAGAAATGTATAAAATTGGTAAACAGTTTGACTGCCCATACTTGGCAGCCAATGTAAAATAGAAAAGTAACAAAATTCTACAGTACGCCACGGCAGCACACAAATATGCTCAGCTACCCTATTCGTATCTTGTACAGGTTTTATAGTTCTATGCGAGCAAACTGAAATTCGTACACAAGGTAAACACAAATAAACACACTCGTCAATCATCTCTTACCTTCTCCATCATTCCTTAGTTGATTCTGCATTCTTGGATTCAGCTGGATCAGGTATGCATTCGCCAAAGCAAAATTCTCAACAAAATGCGACTGTCATGTGGCTTTACTGTCATGTGCACCAAAATAAAGCATCAGAACTGAAGAAAACATTATTCATAGAAGCAACAGATTGCTACAGTGTTTCCAAATCCGTTAGCCCGAGGGAGTAGTGTATCTTCAAATAAGCGGCAAACTTTATTAAACAGGCAATCAATGAAGATTCAGATGGTCCAAGAGTAGCAAGTTACTTCCTTAAGAGGAGGAGAAGAGGAATATGAAGAAGGAGAAGAAAAAGAAGAACACGAAAGGGTGAACACAAGTAGCGGACCAGCTCGAGCCTTCGATGGTAGGCTACGGAAGTTGCTCACCGATTCTTTATGTATAAAATAAAAATGATCTTTTGTTACCTTTCTTAAACAGTTTTCACTAAATTTATTCCACTGTTAGTGGGGTGACATCTGACTGACATTTAAATATATGTATGTTAACAATAATTGCGCAAGTGTAAAATTACGCCTAAAATATTCTTTATTATCCTTTTACTTTTGCATATTTTTATCGACTTTATGCGTAAGACCATGTTATTTTATTAAAAATTATATATTTTCAGACATCATTACAATAAGAGCAAGAAAAGTACTATAACAAAATTTTGTGGTTTACATAAACTGACAGAACATAGTTCTTATAATTTGTTCTGCAGACACGATTACTTTTAGACTATCAAAAACCGGTTTACTTCGTTTCTACGAAGGGACTTTATGTCGATTATGGAAAAAGGTGATTAAATAAAATATCGTCGATGATTACTGAGCAGTGTTACTGCAAAGACAAGCACTTAATTTCATCACGGAAGTCCAACATGGTAAAGAGGAAAATAAAGGAAAACTTCGTTACAAATATACATCTATTACACTGATAAGCTCCGTGAACACGTTGCTAAACTATCTAAAATATAAAAATGTTACCATTGCCTGATTCTTGGCCTAAGGCTGCGTCAAAATTTGGCGAGGGTCAGACTACTTTCATGTCACCACTTCCAAATTTTTATTATTTAACGACTCTTTTTTCATTGTTTTACACTGAATTTTTATGTCTGTTTGAAGAACAAGACTTTTTATGGCGCTACTGAAGAATATTTTCATGCGAGCATTTGGGTGCAATAAATATAATAACAAAAAATTCTCTTACTGCTGATTTCGACAAGTAAAATGCTAAACATGAACAAGAGCTACAATCGAATTTAATTTGTTTTATGTTGCCGGAAGGAAATACTATTGGTAAATAAGTCTTTGTACTACTGCAAACACATTTCAACTCTCTTTTGCATATCCCACTACCTGCTCAATAAGTTGGATTGATCTTCTCAGCAAGAAATACATCTTGAAGTTGACACAAAATGTGCTCCTGCTACAACCATTTACGAATCATGGTACTTTTTCCTTTGTATGTAGAATGGTGCCGAAGAATCAACAAGTCATGGAAGATATTAGTTATAGAGTCACCTCTGAGATACTGCAAAAGTCACAGAGATATGTGTCAGTAGTTGATCGCTCAAACCAGTTTTACATCGCCATGGTTATTTTTATTTGCTATAGAAAAGGCACGGTCTTCAGTGAAAGGTTCAGAAATGTAAATACAATCAACTCGCGGAAACTCTAAAACTAATGCTAGGGTTCTTCCTAAGAAGTACATTATTGCTACTTTAGGTGCCATTCTAAACACCAACGAAAATAGTAAACAACATTAAAGAAGGAAAGAAACTGGTACACTTGCCTAATATCGTGTAGGGTCCCAACCAGCACGCAGAAGTGCCGCAACACGACGTGCATTGGACTATACTGTCCGAAGTAGTTCAAAAATGGTTCAAATGGCTCTGAGCACTATGGGACTTAACATCTATGGTCATCAGTCCCCTAGAACTTACAAGGGAACCTACCCATCGCACCTCCCTCAGATTTAGTTATACGCTGGCACAGTGGATAGGCCTTGAAAAACTGAACACAGATCAATCGAGAAAACAGGAAGAAATTGTGTGGAACTATGAAAAAAATAAGCAAAATATACAAACTGAGTAGTCCATGCGCAGGATAAGCAACATCAAGGATAATGTGAGCTCAGGAGCGCTGTGGTCCCGTGGTTAGCGTGAGCACCTGCGGAACGAGAGGTCCTTGGTTCAAGTCTACCCTCGACTGAAAAGTTTAATTTTTGGTTTTCAGACAATTATCAAAGTTCAGGCACTCACACGTAAACAACTTCGCTCTCCAAAATTCCAGGACATGTTCTCATTTGCTTGGACATATGCAGGATTTGACGGTCTACACACGGAAAAATTTGAAAACGTTAAAAACATATGTTTTGATAGAGCACAGGCAAAACTGTGCGACTGTGAAACTGTTGCATTCATTTGTTGCAGTTTATGTGACAAACTCTTATATTTTCATCACTTTTTTGGGAGTGATTATCACATCCACAAGAAAACCTAAATCGGGCAGGGTAGAAGAATCTTTTTACCCATTCGCCAAGTGTACAAAAAAAGGTGGGTCGACAACATATTCCTGTCATGTGAAGCACATGCCGTCACCAGTGTCGTATAGAATATATCAGACGTGTTTTCCTGTGGAGGAATCGGTTGACCTATCACCTTGCGAACAAATGTTTTCGGTTCCCATTGGAGAGGCACGTCCTTTCGTCTACTAATCGCACGGTTTTGCGGTGCGGTCGCAAAACACAGACACTAAACTTATTACAGTGAACAGAGACGTCAGTGAATGAACGGACAGATCATAACTTCGCGAAAATAAAGAAATTAAAATTTTCAATCGAGGGAAGACTTGAACCAAGAACCTCTCGTTCTGCAGGTGCTCACGCTAACCACAGGACCACGGCCCTCCTGAGCACACACTATCCTTCATGTTGCCTATCTTTCACATGGACTACTCAGTTTGTATGTTTTGCTTATTTTTTTCATAGTTCCACACAACTTCTTCCTGTTTTCTCGATTAATCTGTGTTCAGTTTTTCAAGGCCTATCCACTGTGCCAACTTATAACTAAATCTGAGGGGGGTGCGATGGGGAGGTTCCCTTGTTAGAACTACTTAAACCTAACTAACCTAAGGACATCACACACAACACCCAGCCATCACGAGGCCGAGAAAATCCCTGACCCCGCCGGGAATCGAACACGGGAACCCGGGCGTGGGAAGCGAGAACGCTACCGCACGACCACGAGATGCGGGCGGTCTGAAGTAGTGCTGGTGGGAACTGACACCGTGAATTCTGCAGAACTGACCATAAATTCGTAAGAGTACGAGAGTGGATATCTCTCCTGAACATCACGTTGCAAGGTATCAACGTGACAGAAGTGCAACCCTTCCGCAAACAGCTGGAGATTTCAGTGCTGGGCCATCAACACGTGTAAGCGTGCGGACCATTCAACGAAACATAATCGATATGAGCTGTCGGTGGCGAAGGCCCACTCGATTAGCCTTGATGACTACAGCACACGAAGCTTTACGTCAGCACCGACATTGGACATCTTGCCTGGTAGGACGAGTCCCGTTTCTAATTGTATCTAGCGGATGGTCGTGTACGGGTATGGAGACAACCTCATGAGTCCATGGACCCTGAATGTCAGCAGGGGACTGTTAAACCTGGCGGAGGCTGTGTAATGGTGTGGGGCGCGTGCCGTTGGCGTGATATGAGATCCCTGATACGTCTAGAGATGACTCTGACAGAGACACGTATGTAAGCATCCTGTCTGATCACCTGAATCCGAGCTGGCCGGTGTGGCCTAGCGGTTCTAGGCGCTACAGTCTGGAACCGCGCGACCGCTACTGTCGCAGGTTCGAATCCTGCCTGGGGCATGGATGTGTGTGATGTCCTTAGGTCAGTTTAAGTAGTTCTAAGTTCTAGGGGACTGATGAACTCAGAAGTTAAGTCCGATAGTGCTCAGAGCCATTTGAACCAATTTGAGCCTGAATCCGTTCATATCCAGTGTGCATCCCGACGGACTTGGGCAATTCCATCAAGACTAGGCGATACCCCACATGTCCAGAACTGCTACAGAATGACTCCGGGAACACTCCTCTTAGTTTAAACACTTCCGCTGGCCACCAAACATTATTGAGCATATCTGGGATGTCTTGCAACGTGCTGTTCAGAAGAGATCTCCAGCCCTTCGTGCTTTTACGGATTTATGAACAGTCCTGCAGGATTAATGGTGAAACTTCCCTCCAGCGCTACTTGACACATTAGTCCAGTCCTTGCCACGTCTTGATGGGGCACTTCTGCGTGCTGGTGGTGGCCCTGCCTGAAATTAGGCAAGTGTACCAGTTTCTTTGGTTGTTCAGTGTAAATCATCCGAGAAGTAACTGGCGTACAAGTCGGTTGTTTGGCCTATTCTTGAGTGGAGTTTTGTTCATTAATCTGAGGCCCTCACGAGGTAGGACTACTAGAAGGCATATGGAAGGTCCAACTAAGAGTGACGCTTTTCGTGACGGGATGGTTTAGTCAGCGTGAGAATATTATCGAGATGCTTGACTAACTTATTAGCAGACATTGTGAGAGTTGCGTTTTGCTCCACGGACAAGTTCGGCACAGAAATTTTGTGAGAGCACTTCCTCCTACATGTATCTCGCACAATGACCACGACGAGAAATTGTGAGAAATTAAGAGCCAATCCAGAGGCTGGTGCGAGAAGTATACGCTCCACCACACACCAGTAGGAGATTTGCGGAGTTAGGCTGGTGCTAGAAGTACGCTCCATCACACACCAGTAGGAGATTTGCGGCGTATGATGTATATCAGGGATTGACAAATTTTTAAAATACCGATATATGTTGTATCGATGCTTACAGAAGACATCGATGTCTTGAAAAAAAAATGTTGATACTTTAATATACCGATATTTCTGGCGCATTCTTAAGCGTGATACGGCTCGGGAATGAAACACTTCTGGCATGTGTTACGCGCGTGAAATATTGTACTTAATAAAAACATTTCAGAAAACAAGAGTCCATATTCCATTAAATATGAGAGCAGTAATGTGTGTGACTTTTGAGACGAGTCCACATCATTTCTACACTGCGTTTAACTTAGTCCAGACACCCAGGAGGTAAGGAGAGCGCACATTCTGCTGCACAGTTGGGTTCAGGGAATGGTAATTTGCATCATTCTCATACAGTGAGGTCACCAAACGTGTTAGTTTTGTACCTGGTAGAAATGACACACGGAACTAACAAACTTTCATGAATGTGCAGCCCAGATATATTAATGTTTAGTCCTGGTACTCATTTGTTGTGCTGAATATGAGATTAAATGAAGTCCTATGTAAGACGTTTACTGTTAGGTTACATAGTTTGGTAGTAGCTGGAATGGGGAAGAAATCTGTCGGTGTGATCAAAAGCATCCGGACACCTAGCTGGAAATGACTTACAAGTTCTTGGCGGCCCCCATCGGTAATGCTAGAATCCAATATGGTGGTGGTCCACCATTAGCCTTGATGACACCTTCCGCTCTCGCAGGTATACGTTCAAACACTTGCTGGAAGGTTTCTTTGGGAATGGCAGCCCATTCTTCACGGAGTGTTGCACTGAGGAGAGGTATCGATGTCGGTCGGTAAGGCCTGGCACAAAGTTGCCGTTCCAAAACATCTCAGAGGTGTGTTATAGGATTCAGGTCAGGACTCTGTGCAGGCCAGTCCATTACAGGCATGTCATTGTCGTGTAATCACTCCACCACAGGCCGTGCATTATGAACAGGTGCTCGATCGTGTTGAAAGATGCAATCGCCATCCCCGAATTGTTCTTCAACAGTGGAAAGCAAGAAGGTGCTTAAGACATCAATGTAGGCCTGTGCTGTGTTAATGCCACGCGAAACGACAAGGGATGCAAGCCCCCTCTTTGAAAAATACGACCACACCATAACACCACCGCCTCCGAATTTTACTGTTGGCACTACACACGCTGGCAGATGACGTTCACCGGGCATTCGCCATACCCACACCCTGCCATCGGATCGCCACATTGTGTACCGTGATTCACCACTCCACACAACGTTTTTCGACTGTTCAATCGTCCAATGTTTACGCTCCTTACACCAAGTGAGCTGTCGTTTGGCATTTACCGGCGTGATGTGTGGCTTATGAGCAGCCACTCGACCATGAAACCCGCGTAACTGTCATAGTACTTCGCAGTGGATCCTGATGCAGTTTGGAATTCCTGTGTAATGGTCTGCATAGATGTCTGCCTATTACACATTACGACCCTGTTCACCTGTCGGCGATCCCTGTTAGTCAGCAGACGAGGTCGTCCTGTGCGCTTTTGTGCTGTACGTGTCCCTTCACGTTTGTACTTCACTATCACAGTGAAAACAGTGGACCTAGGGATGTCTAAGAGTGTGGAAATCTCGCGTACAGACGATGCATACCAGCGATATATGAATTATCGATGCATCGGTTAACCGACATTAAATACTGACTATCGAAAGTGACATTTTTTTATTTTTTGTCTTTTCTTTACTCATAGGCACATACACTATCTGATCAAAAGTATCCGGACACCCCCCCCCCAAAAAAAAACATCAATTTTTCATATTAGTTGCGTTGTGCTGCCACCTACTGCCAGGTACTCCATACCAGTGACCTCAGTAGTCATTAGACATCGTGAGAGAACAGAATGAGGCGCTCCGCGGAAATCACGAACTTCGAACGAAGTCAAATCGCTCTGAGCACTATGGGACTTAACTTCTGAGGTCATCAGTGCCCTAGAACATAGAACTACTTAAACCTATCACACAAATCCATGCCCGAGGCAGGATTTGAGCCTGCGACCGTAGCGGTCGCGCGGTTCCAGACCGAACGAGGTCAGGTGATTGGGTGTCACTTGTGTTGGAGTGCAGACTCCGGAGCAGATTTCCGCCTCCCTCGTCAGTACAGGAGTTAGAAGAGGTTCAGATCGCAGAGCGGCGTAACTTTCCACTGGACGCCATACAATCATTATATGCCAGTGTTCTAACAAGGGAACCTCTCCATCGCACCCCCCTCATATTCAGTTATAAGATTGCACAGTGGATAGGCCTTGAAATACTGAACAAAGATCAATCGAGAAAACAGGAAGAAGTTGTGTGGAACTATGAAAAAATAAGCAAAATATATAAACTGAGTAGTCCATGTCCAACATCAGCAACATCAAGGAGAGCGGAAGCGCAGTAGCGCCGTGGTCCCGTGGTTAGCGTGAGCTGCTACAGAGCGAGAGATCCTAGGTTCTAGACTTCCCTCAAGTGAAAAATTTACTTTGTTTATTTTCGCAAAGTTATGATCTGTCCGTTCGTTCATTGACGTCACTGTTCACTGTAATAAGTTTAGTGTTTGTGTTTTGCGACCGCACCGCAAAACCGTGCGATTAGTAGACGAAAGGACGTGCCTCTCCAATGGGAGCCGAAAACAAAGGTCAAACGATTCCTCCACAGAAAAACACGTCTGATATATTCTATACGACACTGGTGAGGGCATGTGTGTCAGATGACAGGAATTTGTTGTCGACCCACCTAACTTGTACACTTGGCGAATGGGTAAAAAGATTCTTCTACCTTGCCCGATTTAGGTTTTCTTGTGGATGTGATAATCACTCCCAAAAAACTGATGAAAACATAATAGTTTGTCACAGAAACTGAAAATAAAAAATAAAACATTTCGCTCGAGGGAAGACTTGAACCAAGGACCTCTCGTTAGGCAGCTGCTCACCCTAACCACGGGACCACGACGCTCCTGTCGTTAGATTGTCCTCGATGTTGCTTATCTTCCACATAGACTAATCAGTTTATATATTTTGCTCATTTTTTCATAGTTCCACACAACTTCTTCCTGTTTTCTCGATTGATCTTTGTTCAGTTTTTCAAGGCCTATCCACTGTGCCATCTTATAACTAAATCTGAGGGGGGTGCGATGGGGAGGTTCCCTTGTAAGAAGAATCGCAGCTGCATTACGGGTAAACGGAGGTCGAACCCCTTCTTAATAAACCATTCCCAAGCAAGTACAAGTGTTCACATTAGTGCGTACTGCCAAGGTTCCTGCGGCTGCCTCCGTTGGAGGTTCCAGTCCTCCCTCGGACATGGGTGTTGTGTTCTCCTTAGCGTAAGTTAGTTTAAGTAGTGTGTAAGACTAGAGACCGATAACCTTAGCAGTTTGCTCCCTTAGCAATTCACACACATTTGAACAGTTTGTTCACATTATTTTGCCTATCCCGTGTATGTCAGAGACTGCGTCAGTGAGACAAAATGGTTCAAATGGCTCTGAGCACTATCGGACTTCTGAGGTCATCAGTCCCCTAGAACGTAGAGCTACTTAAACCTAACTATCCTAAGGATATCATACACATCCATGCCCGAGGCAGGATTCGAACCTGCGAGCGTTAGCTGTGGCGCGGTTCCAGACTCTAGCGCCTAGAACCACTCGGCCACCTCGGCCGGCTCAGTGAGACATTCAGAGCTCTTTGCAGCTAAAGTCCTTCAGAAGGTAATGCTGCTCAGCGCTGTACACAACTCCGATTCCCCCCTCGCTCTGATGGCACGGCGTTTTCCGGAACAACGGTGCACCAGGAAACTATTGCATGACTACTTCGGGGGCATTCCGGCAGTCTGTGACGTTCGTGGCAGACACACAAACAGCCCCAGGCGAGACTCGCGACTCTGCGTTCCTGATTGCTTACGGCAGTGCTTTCCTGTGCGTGAGTCTCGGAACTTGATCGGTAGCTAGTTGGCGAGCCCGCTCTTGCTGTTTCCTTCACCTGCAAACAGTTGACATCGGCATTTATTGGTAGCTGCTACGTCCGAGTTCACCATCCGAGCAACATGTGAGTACTCAAGTCCGTTTTTATTGCCGTTTCCCGAGGTACGCTGCTGCATGAGGTCCGATGGAACTTATAAATAAATCTAGTATTTGTAATCCTTTGGGCTTTTTTTTAAAATTTTATACAACCACTTACGTTGCTATGAGTATTATTGTATTTGAACTGTAGGTATGTTTCAGCTATACGGCCATCATCAGATTATCTGTAACAGAACATCTTACAAATTTTGGTACATTTGCTGTATTGCACGTGAGGTAGTTATGAATAATATGATTTTACATCAATTTCGAAGCCCCGACTTCCATGTAGTATGGTATTTTTGTTGCTGTTTATTTGTTACTGATTATATTTTTCTGCATCAATAATAATCAGTTTTCAGTGTTTTCTAATTTTCTTTTAGAAGTGTTCAGAAACACATCTTTGCGTGTACCTGATATTTAGAGACAGCAGTTGTGACGGATGATCAGCGATTTCATTATTTCTGTTCGTGTCTGTGATTACATTCTTTCGTTGTTATTATAGTGAAGATTGCATTTCATATTTTTTTTTGTATTTTAATTTTTTCTAGAGTATACTTTTTGCATTATGGTCTTTCTTAACAAGTAAGTTTTTAAGAGGTGCTTTTCATTCTTAGGAACGCCGGCCGCTGTGGCCGAGCGGTTCTAGGCGCTCAGTCCAAAACCGCGCGACTGCTACGGTCGCAGGTTAGAATCCTGCCTCGGGCATGGATGTGTGTGATGTCCTTAGGTTAGTTAGGTTTAAGTAGTCCTAAGTCATGGGGGACTGATGACCTCAGATGTTAAGTCCCATAGGAGCCATTTGAACCATTTAAGCCATTCTTAGGATTTTATTATGATTATACTCAAGTGAAACTCGTTAGTAGCGTGGATTTCGTTCAAAGATACCAGATGTACTTTCGCACTGCAGCTTCATTTAGTTTCATAGTTAATACTTTTTTTGTGGTCCGTGGGTATCGTGCAGATCATTTCAGCTACCTAGGTTTAAGTGCAAATAATAATACCGGGTGGTATGATGTAAATGGCTTGTTGTGTTTCGGACACAGTTTTTTCATTGTTGTTGCCGACTGCGGAGTTACTTTAGCTATAAAGGTTACGTGAATTTATGGATGGATACAAGCATTTGTCTTTCCCTTCAGCCGTGAACATCACTTTTCATAGTTAGTTAAAATTCTGCAGTTGAGTTGGCCTTCATCGGTGAATTGAAAATACTGATACCAAGATTACGGTGTTTACTGTTGAAATCAAGCCCGCATCTCGTGGTCGTGCGGTAGCGTTCTCGCTTCCCACGCCCGGGTTCCCGGGTTCGATTCCCAGCGGGGTCAGGGATTTTCTCTGCCTCGTGATGGCTGGGTGTTGTGTGCTGTCCTTAGGTTAGCTAGGTTTAAGTAGTTCTAAGTTCTAGGGGACTTATGACCACAGCAGTTGAGTCCCATAGTGCTCAGAGCCATGTTTTTGTTGAAATCATCTTTTTGGTATTTTTTTCACTATCTCTCATATCGTAAGACAGATCTAGTTTCCCATTCCCCTTTTCTAACCCATGTTTTCCACGTATTCCATGTCGAACAGGTTCTGCTGGGAACCTGCACACTTTTTTATCCTATTAGTCCCCTTAATTCTAAGCATTTTTCTGCAATGCTGTTCCTTTTCCGACAGTCACTGTCCATGATTGTGTACCTACAGTACCGTACTCTATTACCTTCCTCAAATTAAGTCCAATGTTTTATGCCAGTGGACGTCTACTTATACACAGCGTTCCTCGCCTCTGATTTTGCTTCCAAGGTAGTAGAATTCCGTCATTCGTCTACCATGTGGTCCCCGATTGTGATCCTAACTTAGTCACTAATCTCATTGATGCAACTTTTCACTATTTTCGTCTTTCTTCGGTCTATCTCCGAACAGATATTCTGCACCTATTAGACTGTTCATTCAAACTGATCTGTAGTTCTTCACTTCCACTGAGGATAGAAATGTTATCCACGAATCTTATAGCTGATATCATTCCGCGGTGAATTTTAATCCCGCTACTGAATCCTACTTTAAATTCGTCAGTGCTCCTTCGATGTACAGGCCAACCAGTGCAGGAGAAGTATTGCGTCCCTACTTTATGCCCTTTTTACTTGGAGCCCATCTCCTGTAGTCTTCAATTTTTATTCTTCTCCATTGGTTCCTGTACATATCCAGTTTTATTATTTGTTTCCTAATGTCTAATCCCAAAGAAAGCAGGTGTTGACAGATGTGAAAATTACCGAACTATCAGTTTAATAAGTCACAGTTGCAAAATACTAACGCGAATTCTTTACAGACGAATGGAAAAACTGGTAGAAGCGGACCTCGGGGAAGATGAGTTTGGATTCCGTAGAAATGTTGGAACACGTGAGGCAATACTAACCTTACGACGTATCTTAGAAGAAAGATTAAGAAAAGGCAAACCTACGTTTCTAGCATTTGTAGACTTAGAGAAAGCTTTTGACAATGTTAACTGGAATACTCTCTTTCAAATTCTGAAGGTGGCAGGGGTAAAATACAGGGAGCGGAAGGCTATTTACAATTTGTACAGAAACCAGATGGCAGTTATAAGAGTCGAGGGGCATGAAAGGGAAGCAGTGGTTGGGAAAGGAGTGAGGGTTGTAGCCTCTCCCCGATGTTATTCAATCAGTATATTGAGCAAGCAGTAAAGGAAACAAAAGAAAAATTCGGAGTAGGTATTAAAATTCATGGAGAAGAAGTAAAAACTTTGAGGTTTGCCGATGACATTGTAATTCTATCAGAGACAGCAAATGACTTGGAAGAGCAGTTGAACGGAATGGACAGTGTCTTGAAAGGAGGATATAAGATGAACATCAACAAAAGCAAAACGAGGATAATGGAATGTAGTCAAATTAAATCTGGTGATGCTGAGGGAATTAGATTAGGAAATGAGACACTTAAAGTAGTAAAGGAGTTTTGCTATTTAGGGAGTAAAATAACTGATGATGGTCGAAGTAGACAGGATATAAAATGTAGACTGGCAATGGCAAGGAAATCGTTTCTGAAGAAGAGAAATTTGTTAACATCGAGTATAGATTTAAGTGTCAGGAAGTCGTTTCTGAAAGTATTTGTATGGAGTGTAGCCTTGTATGGAAGTGAAACATGGACGATAACTAGTTTGGACAAGAAGAGAATAGAAGCTTTCGAAATGTGGTGCTACAGAAGAATGCTGAAGATAAGGTGGGTAGATCACGTAACTAATGAGGAGGTATTGAATAGGATTGGGGAGAAGAGAAGTTTGTGGCACAACTTGACTAGAAGAAGGGATCGGTTGGTGGGACATGTCCTGAGGCATCAAGGGATCACGAATTTAGCACTGGAGGGCAGCGTGGAGGGTAAAAATCGTAGAGGGAGACTAAGAGATGAATACACTAAGCATAATCAGAAGGATGTAGGTTACAGTAGGTACTGGGAGATGAAGAAGCTTGCACATGATAGAGTAGCATGGAGAGCTGCATCAAACCAGTCTCAGGACTGAAGACCACAATAATAATAATAATGTCTTGGGAGTACAATGAAATCATTCGCGGCCAGTGCCTACTTCTACTCAATATTCAAGAAGGAAAAGCCGTGACCGATGCATAAAAGTTCCGCTTCGTCCCCACATTTGGGACACATATTCAGAGATAAAACTGGCAACTATACCCTAAGGTCACTCAACTACTAATTTATACGAGCTTTATGAACTACAGTGAGCTCATCACCAATCCTGTAATATTCGTAGTTTCGGCCCGTACTGCTATATAGTGACATTAAGACGGACTTCCTGTTGGGTATACAAATGGTCCCTAACTCAAGAGTTATACTGAACACGTAGCCCTATCTTTGTATCATCAGTAGAACCTGAGGTATGAACAGCGGAAAGTCCGGACTGAAGCGCCTAGAAGCGCTCGGCCACAGCTGCCG
Source organism: Schistocerca nitens (assembly GCF_023898315.1). Lineage (NCBI taxonomy): Eukaryota > Metazoa > Arthropoda > Insecta > Orthoptera > Acrididae > Schistocerca > Schistocerca nitens. The sequence goes on along the minus strand of NC_064625.1, from coordinate 88,010,285 downwards.
GCGAACTTCATGAAGGAATGTGGGCTGAAGCGGGAATATTCTGTGATGGCACTCTACAAAGTTCGCGTTTTCCAACCGAAAGTGACCGGGGAAAAATGTATTGCATTACATATTGAACTCCCCTCATATGTTCAATTCATTGTAATACACTGAAGAGCCAAAGAAACTAAAGTGCGCGTCATTTATGTTGGCGGCCGAGTTTAGGTTCGTTCTGCGCATCTGACGTCACAAAACACAGGCAGCCAATGAACAGAGAACGACGTTGCCAGATCTTGACTGCAGTGCAGAGCATGGACGAGTGTCTTCAGTTTTAGAAACATTCAGTCATAAATAAAGTAATAGAACAAAAGCAATGTCTTGATAGCAGACTTTACTTTATAGAAAGTTTGGAAAAAGCATTCTTTATACCAATTGCTTCATATTCTATTAATTAATTAAACCTAACAAGCAATACGACTCCTAATTCAGGCGATAGCAAGGAAAGGTGTTTGTATCAATCACACGAACCGCTTTTTCGCAATAAAGAACAGCGGTAATTGTTTATTTCCTATTGTACTTCGACGAAGCGTGAGTAATTCATAGTCATACCAACAGTGTTTGTCAGTATTTTGCGCGACGTGTTAGAGTCTTCATGGGGTTCTGCAGTCAAACGAGTTGCGATAGTGTAACGGTTAAGGTGATGCGCTTCTACGCGAAAGGTTATGAGTTCAAACCTTGTGCGGAGCGTAATATTTTCATTAGTTAAAAACAATATCGAAGTGCGTTACTTCACGAATTATATTCGTTTGAATGCAATTTTTTGAAATTTCTAGTGCTTTGTCCCTTTATTTAAAATAAAGCCAAACGTGCTCAGTTTAAATAAAACTTTTGTTACAGTCGCGAAAGACGGAATATTTCTCAATATTACATACGACACCTATGTGGTACTTAAATAAGATATTGTTATAGAGTAAATTTTATATGAAATTTAGGTATCTTGTCCACATTTCATTCTCAACATTGTGACAACTAAAATCGACCATACGGAAAGTATGCTCTATGGACTTTTATCTCTGCAAACTCTTCAAAATTTCGTGCAGTGGTTTACTATATTTAATGCTGCATAATAACTGCGTTGAACATCGAAACAAACTTAAGTCATTTATGGGGGGAAGGTATCAGTCAAGAAGATGTGTAAAAATCTAATTTTTGGGCCGAATAGTTTTTGTGGAATCGAATGACAAGACTGTCAACACGACGTGTCTGCACAGGCGAGCAGTGCAGTGACAAAATGCAGGGAGCACGTCTCTGTAGCAGCGAAAGGGTTAATGAAGCCGTGGTGGCTTTACTTCATGAACTGCGCGCTCCCCCCTAAACGTAAGTTTGCGAACTATACTATACTATGGCGCTGCTTCTATTGGCGCGTGCGTCGTTTGCAACTGGCAACGCAGCAATCTCGCGCGTCTGGGCGGGCATACGCGAGCCGCCAAGATAAAAGAATTGAACTATAGTAGACCTGCCTAATATCGTGTACGGCCACCGCAGTCACGCGGAAGTGCCGCAACACGACGCGGGATGGACTCGTCTAATGTCTGAAGTGGTGCTGGAGAGAACTGTCACCATGAATCCTGCAGGGCTGTCCATGAATCCGTAAGAGTACGTGGGGTAGAGATCTGAACAGTACATTGCGAGGCATCCCAAATATGCTCAATAATGTTCACGTCTGGGGAGTTTGGTGGCCAGTGGAAGTGTTTAAACTCAGAACGGTTTTCCTGGAACCACTCTGTAGCAGTTTTGGACGTGTGACCGGTCGCATTGCGGTGCAGGAACTGCCCTCATCTGTCGGAATGCGCAATGGAAATGAATGGATGCAGCTGATCAGTCAGCATGCTTATGTACGTGTCACTTGTCAGACTCGTATCCAGACGTATCAGAGGTCCCATATCACTCCAACTGCACACTTCCAACACCATTACAGAGCCTCGACCAGCTTGAATAGTACCCTGCTGACATGCAAGGTGCATGGAGTCATGAGGTTGTCTCCATACCCGTACACATCCATCCGTTAAATACAATTTGAAACGAGACTCGTCCAACCATGCTACGTGCATCCAGTCATCAATAGTCCAATGTGGTGACGGGCCCAGGCGAGGCGTAAAGCAGTCTCCAATGGTACACGATTGGGCCTTCGTCTTCGGAAGCCCATATCGATGATGTTTCGCTGAATGGTTCGCTCGCTGACGCCTCTTTATGTCCCAGGATTGAAAACTGCAGCAATTTGTGGAAGCGTTGCACCTCGGTGGCTACGGTCGCAGGTTCGAATCCTGCCTCGGGCATGGATGTTTGTGTTGTCCTTAGGTTAGTTAGGTTTAACTAGTTCTAAGTTCTAGGGGACTAATGACCTCAGCAGTTGAGTCCCATAGTGCTCAGAGCCATTTGAACCAGCCATTTGCACCTCGGTCACTCTGAATCTTGGGTCGTCGTTGGTCCCGTTCTTGCAGAATCTTTTTTCCGGCTGCAGCGGTGTCGAAGATTAGATGTTTTACCGGATTCGTGATATTCACGGTACGCTCATGGAATGGTCGTACTGGAAAATCCCCACTTCATCACTACCTCGGAGATGCTGTATCCCATCGCCGTGCGCTGACTACAACACCACGTGCAAACTCACTTAAATCTTGATAACCTGCCACTGTAGCAGCACTAACGATGTAACAACTGCGCCAAACACTTTTCTTAAATAGGTTTTGGCGACCGTAGCGCCGTATTCTGCCTGTTTACATATCTCTGTATTTGAATACGCATGCGGCTTCGGTCAAGAATAGCATCATAACGACCGGGAGAGCGGTGTGCTGACCCCACGCCCCTCCTATCCACATCCTCCCACTGAGGATGAGACGGCGGTCGGATGGTCCCGATAGGCCACTTGTGGTCTGTAGACGGAGTGGAATGGAGTAATCCCTCATTTTCCCAGGTCCATCGTTTTTTCTTTCCAATGAAGCAGTCTCCCGCATTCCTCTATCGATAGAAATAAACATCGTGACAGATGATGCCTGTTAGGGAGAATCGTTCCCTATACAGCCTTACAGCAGCGATAGCATTGCAACGTACTTCCCCATACACAAGGTGTACGTCAGTGAGTTCTGCGAGTCTGTACCGGTACTGCCCCATCGTACTATTCTGTACGTCTCTAAGAGCACTGAGAAATGAATGGATCTGTCATTGATTCATAGTACGTTCTGTCATGGGAGATCGTGAACACGATACAACAAAGCCACCTTACAGACAAGTAAAGTAAAGAAAACCTGCGTTATGACTTTCTAGTAAACAGACTAAAAAAAATGGTTCAAATGGCTCTGAGCACTATGGGACTTACCATCTGAGGTCATCAGTCCCCTAGAACTTAGATCTACTTAAACCTAACTAACCTAAGGGCATCACACACATTCATGCCCGAGGCAGGATTCGAACCTGCGACCGTAGCGGTCGCATGGTTCCAGACTGATGCGCCTAGAAACGCACGGTCACAGCAGTCGGCTAAACAGACTCGTCCTCCTTCTTTCCTTGCAGGAAATAAAGAACGTACATGTAAAGAAACAGCACAGTACGTGTAAACTTGTATGCACGTTAGTTCTAAATAAGTTGGAAAACAGTAATGATAGAGAAAGCGGTACACAAGTTTACTTCCATAACTCCTTAAGCTGGCGTCTCCTACCACAATTTTTTCAATGTAGCGTTCTCTACATCCTGTTACATTTTTGCACGCTCTTAAGGAGAGCGAAAGGCTATTTACAATTTGTACAGAAACCAGATGGCAGTTATAAGAGTCGAGGGGCATGAAAGGGAAGCAGTGGTTGGGAAAGGAGTGAGACAGGGTTGTAGCCTCTCCCCGATGTTATTCAATCTGTATATTGAGCAAGCAGTAAAGGAAACAAAAGAAAAATTCGGAGTAGATATTAAAATTCATGGAGAAGAAGTAAAAACTTTGAGGTTTGCCGATGACATTGTAATTCTGTCAGAGACAGCAAAGGACTTGGAAGAGCAGTTGAACGGAATGGACAGTGTCTTGAAAGGAGGATATAATATGAACATCAACAAAGGCAAAACGAGGATAATGGAATGTAGTCAAATTAAATCGGGTGATGCTGAGGGAATTAGATTAGGATATGAGACACTTAAAGTAGTAAAGGAGTTTTGCTATTTAGGGAGTAAAATAACTGATGATGGTCGAAGTAGAGAGGATATAAAATGTAGACTGGCAATGGCAAGGAAATCGTTTCTGAAGAAGAGAAATTTGTTAACGTCGGGTATAGATTTAAGTGTCAGGAAGTCGTTTCTGAAAGTATTTGTATGGAGTGTAGCCATGTATGGAAGTCAAACATGGACGATAACTAGTTTGGACAAGAAGAGAATAGAAGCTTTCGAAATGTGGTGCTACAGAAGAATGCTGAAGATAAGGTGGGTAGAACACGTAACTAATGAGGAGGTATTGAATAGGATTGGGGAGAAGAGAAGTTTGTGGGACAACTTGACTAGAAGAAAGGATCGGTTGGTAGGACATGTTTTGAGGCATCAAGGGATCACAAATTTAGCATTGGATGGCAGTGTGGAGGGTAAAAATCGTAGAAAAGGTGACCAAGAGATGAATACACTAAGCAGATTCAGAAGGATGTAGGCTCCAGTAGGTACTGGGAGATGAAGAAGCTTGCACAGGATAGAGTAGCATGGAGAGCTGCATCAAACCAGTCTCAGGACTGAAGACCACAACAACAACAACAAAGGAAAGACCCTGTATATGCGGTATCTCTTTTCTCAGACATGTCCAAAAGAACAGATACCACGTTATAAATAATTAACGTGAGCACGGCCAAAGATCCCTTTAGTGCAGATGCACACTAAGCCCGAACTTTTACGGGAGTCGGCGAAATGCCGCAAGTAATGGAGATAATGGACAACGGAAACTACATATGTAGTGTGTGTTTCTGGTGGAAGGCATAATAGGGTAGTTCGTAAAGTCGTGGTGACCACTTGTCTACTCCCTCGTATTCTTAGAGATTTATGGACAGCCCTGCCGGATTCATGGGGTCAGTTCCCTCCAAAACTACTTCAGACGGTAGTCGATGCCATGCCACGTCGTGTTGAGGCACTTCTGCGTGCTCGCGGAGGCCCTGCACGATATTAGACAGGTTTACCAGTTTCTTTGTCTCTTCAGTGTATTTGCTCTGTCATACGGTCCTTACTGAAAACGGGAATGCCGTGTACTTTTTTCCGTTTGCTTGGTACGTGATAAGTGTTAGAAACCGGTCACAATGGGAATCACCAGGCCCCTTTGCTTTTTTTCTTTTATCACTTGTTTATTACATCAGAGAAATACACATTTTAAGACAAAATTTAACTACATGAGATATTGCTCCTAGTAAAGGTTAACATAAGCAGTGGCAAAACTTATGAGGTGCATTCAAGTTCTAAGGCCTCCAATTTTTTTTCTAATTAACTACTCACCCGAGATCGATGAAACTGGCGTTACTTCTCGACGTAATCGCCCTGCAGACGTACACATTTTTCACAACGCAGACGCCATGATTCCATGCCAGCGGCGAAGCCTTCTTAAGAGTCTGTTTTGACCACTGGAAAATAGCTGAGGCAACAGCAGCACGGCTGGTAAATGTGCGGCCACGGAGAGTGTCTTTCATTGTTGGAAAAAGCCAAAAGTCACTAGGAGCCAGGTCAGGTGAGTAGGGAGCATGAGGAATCACTTCAAAGTTGTTATCACGAAGAAACTGTTGCGTAACGTTACATCGATGTGCGGGTGCGTTGTCTTGGTGAAACAGAACACGCACAGCCCTTCCCGGACGTTTTTGTTGCAGTGCAGGAAGGAATTTGTTCTTCAAAACATTTTCGTAGGATGCACCTGTTACCGTAGTGCCCTTTGGAACGAAATGGGTAAGAATTACGCCCTCGCTGTCCCAGAACATGGACACCATCATTTTTTCAGCACTGGCGGTTACCCGAAATTTTTTTGGTGGCGGTGAATCTGTGTGCTTCCATTGAGCTGACTGGCGCTTTGTTTCTGGATTGAAAAATGGCATCCACGTCTCATCGATTGTCACAACGGACGAAAAGAAAGTCCCATTCCTGCTGTCATTGTGCATCAACATTGCTTGGCAACATGCCACACGGGCAGCCGTGTGGTCGTCCGTCAGCATTCATGGCACCCACCTGGATGACACTTTTCGCATTTTCAGGTCGTCATGCAGGATTGTGTGCACAGAACCCACAGACATGCCAACTCTGCAGGCGATCTGTTCAACAGATCCCCCAAAACAATTCTCTCCACTTTCTCGATCACGTCGTCAGACCGGCTTGTGCGAGCCCGAGGTTGTTTCGGTTTGTTGTCACAGGATGTTCTGCCTTCATTAAACTGTCGCACCCACGAACGCACTTTCGACACATCCATAACTCTGTCACCACATCTCTCCTTCAACTGTCGATGAATTTCAATTGGTTTCACACCACGCAAATTCAGAAAACGAATGATTGCACGCTGTTCAAGTAAGGAAAACGTCGCCATTTTAAGTATTTAAAACAGTTCTCATTCTCGCCGCTGGCGGTAAAATTCCATCTGCCGTACGGTGCTGCCATCTCTGGGACGTATTGACAATGAACGCGGCCTCATTTTAAAACAATGCGCATGTTTCTATCTCTTTCCAGTCCGGAGAAAAAAAATCGGAGGCCTTAGAACTTGAATGAACCTCGTAGTTATCTTACGGGTTTCTGCTGGCAACAAATTTTAAGGAGGCAATTAAGGTTTATATCAATTTAGCTCAAACACGTAGCTAGTGATTGCATCACGACACAGACACCTCAACAATTTCGGCAACAAATAAATAGCGTGAATTTGTACTCACAGTAACCAACTAATCAACAGCCTTGCCATTGAATAAGTAGTAGGCCATTTGGAACGAATTAGCAACACCCTGAAACTAGGAGAGTTAATACCAACAGTCTTTAGATGTCTTGCTCCCCATTAAATAAACAAACTTACAGCAATTAAATGAATAACAAATCAAACACATTATTCTCCACTCAAACTCTTCAGTGGAACCCAAGCCAAAATGAAGATTCATTACCTGACTAGCACTGAAGTCACACTAAAGCTCATCTCTGTGTTCCCAGACACACATGTGGCAAACTTATACAAGACAAGATTTTGAAGGGAGCACATCAGTAAAACCGGTAGTAGAGCTAACTCGTGCCACTGAAAATTAAGGTACTAGACCGGGGCACAAGGTGGTATACAATGAGTGCTATACTGCGCTCCAACATATTAATTCAAATGGCCAATTCAAAATTAAGTACACATAAACCAACATTAAATAACGAGGAGTGACACCAGGTCGCTCGAAGGGATGACAACACTTAATTGAAAAGACAAATGCTGGAAGCGGCAGTAACACCAAACACCTTCTCCGAGTTTTAACCTGGAGTCACTTCCCGCTATACAAGTAAACATTTAACCAAGCACAAGGAAGGAACCCCAAAGAGAAAATTCAAATAAAACCCCCAAAAGCTTATAAAGGATAGGGAACCCCAACTATTTACATTTAAAATAATTAGCTCTCCCCAAAGGCAGTGTAAACGCGAAGGCCACACTTAAGAGGCCACCAAAGTTGGTTACAAAAGGTCTTATACATTTGCTCCTTCTCTTTAAAAGAAACACAAGGCTGCTTAACTTCTGCGGGGCATCCGGTATTGCTCGTGTAGGATACACCAGGCAGCAACCCAAGCTAGGTGGTCGCAAGGCACGGCGAGCAAAATCAGGAGAGCAGACAGGCAGGCAGCCAACACGTATCCTCCATGCTGAACCGGCAGACCGCGTACAACCAACTCCACATATACGTGGTTGCTTCCCACCTCGTACCTCGCGGCGTCTCAGCAGGTAGCCCGAGGAAACGTCAACTGCCATTCGCCCCGCGAATGCGGAAAACAACTAGGCAAGCAAAGGTGAGAAACCTCGAAGGATCGATAATGGACATCCAAGAGACTGGCGCGCCAGTAACGAGCGCCACGGCTCAGTATGCTTCACAGTCCCTGCCGACCTACGAGGAACTACTACGAGAAGGGAAACGAGATCTTTTGCACAGTCTGTCTAGAACTGCAGGTCTCTCACCTGGTCTAAGCGCCTTTCACTATCAAGTGAAATAAGAATGCTGTCTTTTGGCATCACTCGTGCCAGCTTTGAACTCCGAAGCAGGAAGACACTGTTGGATGTACCTAACCTGACTGACTGAAAGCTGCAGTCCCCTCCAGAAGTGTGGCAACAAGAGGCGGTGCCATACACGTAAACAAACACGTGCCATAGAACTGGTTATGCCAAGCGTGCGAAGGAGCTGCATCATGCCCACATAAAGTCGCAGGGCTCGTCTTTCAACGTACGGACTATAATCGCAGGAGCTATTTTTTTTATGGTCTTCACACTGTGAAGCACTTTCCGCCACAGCTGACATACCAGTTCGTACGAAGTGACAGTTCTGTTTATAATCGGCGAAGGGCAATTTAATAGTTGTTGTTAGGGTTCCAAGTTCGTAGTGACTTAGCTACAACAACATGAAATTTTATTCGTAACAATTGTCATCAGAGAATGACTTTCATAATTTGTAGTTCTCAGGTGATCTCTTATTATTGTAGTGATCGTGAAGATCCTACCAACCTCAAGCTTGTCGAAAAAATCCTGATCCGATCAGTAACGTAGTTAATGAAAGAGGACAAAACTTTCCCTGTTCGTGGCCATTGTTACTGACTCCTGGATTCTTCGACGTAATGCTCGTTCCACCCCATTAGCGGAGTACCGGTAACCAATTTTCTGAAAAGTGTGCTGCAAGTTAGTGTTTCTTGTAAGTAATCAGCCGAAGTACTTTATTTACTCTGTGCACCGAGGCTTTGTCAAACTCTGTGGCCAAGCGGTTCTAGGCGCTTCAGTCTGGAACCGCGTTGCTTCTACGGTCGCAAGATCGAAATTTACCTCGGGCATGGATGCGTGTGATGTCCTTAGGTTAGTTAGGTTTAAGTAGTTCTAAGTCTAGGTGACTAATGACCTCAGATGTTAGGTCCCATAGTGCTGAGAGCCATTTGAGGCTTTACTGTAGATCTAACTTTGTTTTGGATGAAGGTCAGATTCTTTAGGGAGTATGTACTCTTCAACAGATAACTACAGAGCTTTAATGACTTCAGAGTACTGATAATTTTAACCTTGTAGGTCCAAGCCAGATCGACGATTCTTATTATTATAGGGTTTAAGATTGTAAATCAATGACTGGTGAATGTTTCAGGTTTCATCGAGGGCCTCACGTCCCAGGAATCATAGTGGCTTCAGTCCTTCTGATATTCAGTGTTGAGGTTTGTGGCGATTCCAATAACACCGACTGTCCATGTGACGTCTCCACACTGACATCCTGCTATGAAGTCTCTCAAGCACCTCCATGCCTCCTGTCTAAGAACGTCTCGTTCTTCATAATTGATCTTCCAACCATCACCCATCTGACTGCTCCCGTGTTGGAGAATGTGCCAAGCGTGCAGAAACTCTACATTTCGTCCTCTTCCCTGACAACCATCGGATCGTCCGCCTTCGCCAACAACCCATTAGTGTATGAACTCAGAATGAGTATACCGAGCGTGACCACTTTGGAGTCGGGAGTCTTCCGATTACTGCCCAAACTCCAGTACCTGTACATGACGAGTGCCATCCAGAGTCTGGACGAGAACCAGTTCGAGCTGTGCCCAGACCTGAGAACAGTGGTCATCAGCGCCAGGATCCAGGAAATATGGCCAGGAACTTTCAGACAGAACAAGGCACTCAGTTTCCTGAGCCTCTACAACAACAACTTCACGCACTTGCCAAATGGTCTGCTCGCTGGCAACCCAGAATTGCGTCACTTGTACCTCAATAACAATGCTATACGGACCATTTCTGGTGGGGCGTTCAGGAACGCTTCGAAACTCCTGGAGCTGATGCTGTCTCGAAACCACCTGAGAGAGCTGGAACAGGGAGCGTTGGACGACGCGGAGCTGCTCACCGATTTCGACGCTTCGGAGAACGAAATCACATCTCTGCCCTCGACAATCTTCGCCAGAACTGTGTCGCTGAGAAAAATTGATCTCCACTCGAACAACTTGACGTCTCTTCCAAAGGACATATTTGCAACTACTGCCAATCTTGTGGTAAGAAAAAATAATTTCTTTTGTTTATTTTTACGATTTAGTACCCGACAGTCATCACAAAGGAAAGCTCACTACTCGACATGCAAATGTAGTTAGTAGAGTGTACTACCTTAACAGAAAGGAAATGAGACTTTGTATTGCCTTTTAGGGTGTGACTGTGTTTCAGCCTTGGACTACTTCCTTACAGCTCTCCTCAAAATGGATCAGCTCTTCAGTCATAACAACCAAAATATCTGCCGTGTCAGGTTAGGCATCTTATCATATGCTTACGGCATTAATTATTTAGGTCATCCGAGAACTTCTCAAAAGCACAAAAGAAATCCTCCTATATTTCCTCATATTACTTCTGTCTGTTACATGGCCGCAGCATCGATTACGAGGCGGGTTTGAAGGGTTGGCCACGCTTATCCATCAGTCCCTTCCGAACTTATGTGATTGCCCATTTTAGCGATGTCCATTCCTAGTCATATGTACTGCCTACTGAGCTATTTCCTATCGCTGTATTTATAGTCTTCGAGAACTTCAATCGTATCTCGTCACTCTTTAGCACTACCGAATCCCACTTATTCGCATATTGATTCTTCCTGACTAATCTTAAATTTCTGCCTACTCTTCATCATTACTAGATAGTGATCTGAGTTTATATCTACTCCTGGGTACGTCTTACATTTCAGTATCTGGTTTCGGAATCACTGTCTGGCCATGTTGCACGAGGTGCATTCAAGTTCTAAGGCCTCCGATTTTTTTTCTAATTAACTACTCACCCAAAATCGATGAAACTGGCGTTACTTCTCGACGTAATCGCCCTGCAGACGTACACATTTTTCGCAACACTGACGCCATGATTCCATGGCAGCGGCGTTCTTTAGGAGCCTGTTTTGACCACTGGAAAATCGCTGAGGCAATAGCAGCACGGCTGGTAAATGTGCGGCCACAGAGAGTGTATTTCATTGTTGGAAAAAGCCAAAAGTCACTAGGAGCCAGGTCAGGTGAGTAGGGAGCATGAGGAATCACTTCAAAGTTGTTATCACGAAGAAACTGTTGCGTAACGTTAGCTCGATGTGCGGGTGCGTTGTCTTGGTGAAACAGCACACGCGCAGCCCTTCCCGGACGTTTTTGTTGCAGTGCAGGAAGGAATTTGTTCTTCAAAACATTTTCGTAGGATGCACCTGTTACCGTAGTGCCCTTTGGAACGAAATGGGTAAGGATTACGTCCTCGCTGTCCCAGAACATGGACACCATCATTTTTTCAGCACTGGCGGTTACCCGAAATTTTTTTGGTGGCGGTGAATCTGTGTGCTTCCATTGAGCTGACTGGCGCTTTGTTTCTGGATTGAACAATGGCATCCACGTCTCATCCATTGTCACAACGGACGAAAAGAAAGTCCCATTCATGCTGTCGTTGCGCGTCAACATTGCTTGGCAACATGCCACACGGGCAGCCATGTGGTCGTCCGTCAGCATTCGTGGCACCCATCTGGATGACACTTTTCGCATTTTCAGGTCGTCATGCAGGATTGTGTGCACAGAACCCACAGAAATGCCAACTCTGCAGGCTATCTGTTCAACAGTCATTCGTCGATCCCCAAAACAATTATCTCCGCTTTCTCGATCATGTCATCAGACAGGCTTGTGCAAGCCCGAGGTTGTTTCGCTTTGTTGTCACAGGATGTTCGGCCTTCATTAAACTGTCGCACCCACGAACGCACTTTCGACACATCCATAACTCCATCACCACATGTGTCCTTCAACTGTTGATGAATTTCAATTGGTTTCACACCACGCAAATTCAGAAAACGAATGATTGCACGCTGTTCAAGTAAGGAAAACGTCGCCATTTTAAGTATTTAAAACAGTTCTCATTCTCGCCGCTGGCGGTAAAATTCCATCTGCCGTACGGTGCTGCCATCTCTGGGACGTATTGACAATGAACGCAGCCTCATTTTAAAACAATGCGCATGTTTCTATCTCTTTCCAGTCCGGAGAAAAAAAATCGGAGGCCTTAGCCTTTCCCAAGTATACCTCCTCCTCTTATGATTCTTCGTTAGAGTATTCGCTATAACTAGCTGAAATATACTGTAGAACTCAATTAGTTGTCCTCCTCTTTCACCTCTTGTCCCAAACCCATGTTCCCTTGTAACCGTTTCTTCTACTCCTTGCCCTTCAACTGCATTCTACTCCTCCATGGCTATTAGATTTTCATCTCCCTTTACGTACTGTATTACCCTTTCAATATCTTCATATACTTTCTCTACCTCTTCCTCTTCCTTTGCAACTTCGGCATGTATACTTGCACTATCGTTGTTGGTGTTGGTTTGCTGTCGATTTTGATAAGAACAACCCTATCACTGAACTGTTCATAGTAACAAACTGTCTGATTACATTCCTGTTCATAACGAATCTTATTCTCATTATACCATTTTCTGCTGCTACACTCATATGGCCAGAAATCCTTATCTTCCATTTCACTTCCCTGACCTCAACTACATCTAGATTTAGTTTTTGCATTTCCGTTTCAGGTTTCTCGCTGTCCTACCACGTTCAAACTTCTGACATTCCATGCCACGACTCATAGAACATTGTCCTTTCGTTGGTTACTCATTTTTCACATGGTCACCTCCCACTTTTCAATACCCTCCCAGAGATCCCAGTGGGGGACTATTCCGGAATCTTTTGCCAATGCAGAGATCTTCATGAAACTTTTCCTATGACACGCCACGTGTCCTGTGGATACACGTTATGTGTATTTAATTCAGTGGTTCCATTGCCTTCTGCGTTCCCATGCCTTTGATGATTACTGATTCTTCCGCCTCTAGGGGCAGTTTCCCGATAGAAAGACAACAGAGTTCCAAAGAACATCTGTCTGCTCTTCGCCCTCTTTGTCAAAGCAATTGGCAGAATGGGGATGACTTCATATGCCACGACTGCCGCCAATTCTGATTATTTTGAAAAATTAAGGGGTGGCGGGTCTCGAACCCAGGGCGCTACCTTGAGACCACGAGTGCACCCGTGACAAATAAGGATGCAGAACGTTTGTGATGCAGTTTTGTGCCTAGGAGTTTCCACACTCACTACCAGACTTGACCAGAAGACGTAACCGAGGGCTTACGATGGTCATCCAGCGTAGTCCACAACTGCATTTCAATGCTGCACACAGTGTGCCGTTATTCACTGGCAGTCCGTATTTCCTGATCACCGCACCACTACAGACGCCATAGTGGCGTTAATGTAAGCCTATGCATGAGAGAGTCATTCCGTCATCTACCTGCTGACTGCTGCCAACGAATATTCCAGAGAGTCCATTATTTCTTCTCTGATGACAGGCATTCATAAGAACTAAGAAAGGATTACGATTTTTTTGGAGGAATATAGGGGTCTCTCCCCTTGTCAGACATGGTGGACTGGAACCTTTGAAGCGAATATGCCTCTGCTCATGTTCCCATGCCGTCCAACATCAGACCACTGACTCATCCGAGTACGCAACATCTCCGTCCCTATACTCTATCATGCCTGGTAAGAGCGACTAACGCGAACAATACAGTTGCCCAGCGGTGGCGCTTTCACCCATATCTTCAGTTACCTAACCACCGGTGCTGTCTACCAATAGGAAGTTACACTGACATCTATATCTTCAGGGTGCTTCACTTCTGTTGTCAGACACTGTAATAGAACTAAAGAGTCAGTGACGTATGGATTGGTTTTGTGGGCGTCACATGATATGAGAAAGCCCACTAAACATGTGACTAGTTTGAGATATGCGGGAGATATGGAATCAAATAGAAGCCAGCCATTGATTTTTCAGTTTTCATTACAGAGGAGTGACATCATTATCATTGCGTCAAGTAAGCTCATTAAAACCCTAAACTGCAGGTTTTCCATATTTAGCACAAATAGGCGTTTATGGTGCTACATGGCCAGTCCTTCAAACCTGTCCTCTAATTGGTGCTACACTTATATAACCTTGAGATGACAGGATACGGAAGTGATTTATGCAAACACCGAAAGTTTTTTTTTTTTTAGATGTTCTCAGATGGCGTAATTAATTAACGCATTTAGTTGATGATAAGGATTCCTAAAGTACGACGGCAAAGATTTTCGGTTGTCATGACAGAACAGCAAATCGATTTCGCTGAAATCTGTCTCTCTATAAGGAAACCATGGACCTTGCCGTTGGTGGGGAGGCTTGCGTGCCTCAGCGATACAGATGGCCGTACCGTAGGTGCAACCACAACGGAGGGGTATCTGTTGAGAGGCCAGACAAACATGTGGTTCCTGAAGAGGGGCAGCAGCCTTTTCAGTAGTTGCAGGGGCAACAGTCTGGATGATTGACTGATCTGGCCTTGTAACATTAACCAAAACGGCCATGCTGTGCTGGTACTGCGAACGGCTGAAAGCAAGGGGAAACTACAGCCGTAATTTTTCCCGAGGACATGCAGCTCTACTGTATGATTAAATGATGATGGCGTCCTCTTGGGTAAAATATTCCGGAGGTAAAATAGTCCCCCATTCGGATCTCCGGGCGGGGACTACTCAAGAGGACGTCGTTATCAGGAGAAAGAAAACTGGCGTTCTACGGATCGGAGCGTGGAATGTCAGATCCCTTAATCGGGCAGGTAGGTTAGAAAATTTAAAAAGGGAAATGGATAGGTTAAAGTTAGATATAGTGGGAATTAGTGAAGTTCGGTGGCAGGAGGAACAAGACTTTTGGTCAGGTGATTACAGGGTTATAAATACAAAATCAAATAGGGGTAATGCAGGAGTAGGTTTAATAATGAATAAAAAAATAGGAGTGCGGGTTAGCTACTACAAACAGCATAGTGAACGCATTATTGTGGCCAAGATAGACACAAAGCCCATGCCTACTACAGTAGTACAAGTATATATGCCAACTAGCTCTGCAGATGATGAAGAAATAGATGAAATGTATGACGAGATAAAAGAAATTATTCAGGTAGTGAAGGGAGACGAAAATTTAATAGTCATGGGTGACTGGAATTCGTCAGTAGGAAAAGGGAGAGAAGGAAACATAGTAGGTGAATATGGATTGGGGGGAAGGAATGAAAGAGGAAGCCGCCTTGTAGAATTTTGCACAGAGCATAACTTAATCATAGCTAACACTTGGTTCAAGAATCATGAAAGGAGGCTGTATACATGGAAGAAGCCAGGAGATACTGACAGGTTTCAGATAGATTATATAATGGTAAGACAGAGATTTAGGAACCAGGTTTTAAATTGTAAGACATTTCCTGGGGCAGATGTGGATTCTGACCACAATCTATTGGTTATGAACTGCAGATTGAAACTGAAGAAACTGCAAAAAGGTGGGAATTTAAGGAGATGGGACCTGGATAAACTGAAAGAACCAGAGGTTGTAGAGAGTTTCAGGGAGAGCATAAGGGAACAATTGACAGGAATGGGGGAAAGAAATACAGTAGAAGAAGAATGGGTAGCTCTGAGGGATGAAGTGGTGAAGGCAGCAGACGATCAAGTAGGTAAAAAGACGAGGGCTAATAGAAATCCTTGGGTAACAGAAGAAATATTGAATTTAATTGATGAAAGGAGAAAATATAAAAATGCAGTAAATGAAGCAGGCAAAAAGGAATACAAACGTCTCAAAAATGAGATCGACAGGAAGTGCAAAATGGCTAAGCAGGGATGGCTAGAGGACAAATGTAAGGATGTAGAGGCTTGTCTCACTAGGGGTAAGATAGATACTGCCTACAGGAAAATTAGAGAGACCTTTGGAGAGAAGAGAACCACTTGTATGAATATCAAGAGCTCAGATGGAAACCCAGTTCTAAGCAAAGAAGGGAAGGTAGAAAGGTGGAAGGAGTATATAGAGGGTTTATACAAGGGAGATGTTCTTGAGGACAATATTATGGAAATGGAAGAGGATGTAGATGAAGATGAAATGGGAGATAAGATACTGCGTGAAGAGTTTGACAGAGCACTGAAAGACCTGAGTCGAAACAAGGCCCCGGGAGTAGACAACATTCCACTAGAACTAATGATGGCCTCGGGAGAGCCAGTCATGACAAAACTCTACCATCTGGTGAGCACGATGTATGAGACGGGCGAAATACCCTCAGACTTCAAGAAGAATATAATAATTCCAATCCCAAAGAAAGCAGGTGTTGACAGATGTGAAAATTACCGAACTATCAGTTTAATAAGTCACAGCTGCAAAATACTAACACGAATTCTTTACAGACGAATGGAAAAACTGGTAGAAGCTGACCTCGGGGAAGATCAGTTTGGATTCCGTAGGAATGTTGGAACACGTGAGGCAATACTGACCTTACGACGTATCTTGGAAGAAAGATTAAGAAAAGGCAAACCTACGTTTCTAGCATTTGTAGACTTAGAGAAAGCTTTTGACAATGTTGACTGGAATACTCTCTTTCAAATTCTGAAGGTGGCAGGGGTAAAATACAGGGAGCGAAAGGCTATTTACAATTTGTACAGAAACCAGATGGCAGTTATAAGAGTCGAGGGGCATGAAAGGGAAGCAGTGGTTGGGAAAGGAGTGAGACAGGGTTGTAGCCTCTCCCCGATGTTATTCAATCTGTATATTGAGCAAGCAGTAAAGGAAACAAAAGAAAAATTCGGAGTAGGTATTAAAATTCATGGAGAAGAAGTAAAAACTTTGAGGTTCGCCGATGACATTGTAATTCTGTCAGAGACAGCAAAGGACTTGGAAGAGCAGTTGAATGGAATGGACAGTGTCTTGAAAGGAGGATATAAGATGAACATCAACAAAAGCAAAACGAGGATAATGGAATGTAGTCAGATTAAGTCGGGTGATGCTGAGGGAATTAGATTAGGAAATGAGACACTTAAAGTAGTAAAGGAGTTTTGCTATTTAGGGAGTAAAATAACCGATGATGGTCGAAGTAGAGAGGATATAAAATGTAGACTGGCAATGGCAAGGAAAGCGTTTCTCAAGAAGAGAAATTTGTTAACATCGAGTATAGATTTAGGTGTCAGGAAGTCGTTTCTGAAAGTATTTGTATGGAGTGTAGCCATGTATGGAAGTGAGACATGGACGATAACTAGTTTGGACAAGAAGAGAATAGAAGCTTTCGAAATGTGGTGCTACAGAAGAATGCTGAAGATAAGGTGGGTAGATCACGTAACTAATGAGGAGGTATTGAATAGGATTGGAGAGAAGAGAAGTTTGTGGCACAACTTGACTAGAAGAAGGGATCGGTTGGTAGGACATGTTTTGAGGCATCAAGGGATCACAAATTTAGCATTGGAGGGCAGCGTGGAGGGTAAAAATCGTAGAGGGAGACCAAGAGATCAATACACTAAGCAGATTCAGAAGGATGTAGGTTGCAGTAGGTACTGGGAGATGAGGAAGCTTGCACAGGATAGAGTAGCATGGAGAGCTGCATCAAACCAGTCTCAGGACTGAAGACCACAACAACACAACAACATAAGGAAATAAGACTTAACTGTGCGCATGTGATACAAATAGCTTTAAAACATGGACAGTGTGTCGAAAGGAGGATATAAGATGAACATCAACAAAAGCAAAACGAGTATAATGGAATGTAGTTGAATTAAATCGGGTGATGCTGATAAAATTAGATTAGGAAATGAGACGCTTAAAGTAGTAAATGAGTTTTGCTATTTGGGAAGCAAAATAACTGATGATGGTCGAAGTAGAGAGGATATAAAATGTAGACTGGCAATGGCAAGGAAAGCGTTTCCGAAAAAGGGAAATTGGTTAACATCGAGTATAGATTTAAGTGTCAGGAAGTCGTTTCTGAAACTTTTTGTATGGGGTGTAGCCACGTATGGAAGTAAAACGTGGACGATAAATAGTTTAGGTGAGAAGAGAATAGAATCTTTCGAATTGTGGTGCTACAGAAGAATGCTGAAGATTAGATGGGTGGATCATATAACTAATGAGGAGGTATTGAATAGAATTGGGAAGAAGAGAAATTTGTGGCACAGCTTGACTAGGAGAAGGGATAGCTTGGTAGGACATATTTTGAAGCATCAAGGGAGCACCAATTTAGTGTTGGAGGGCAGCCTGGAGGGTAAAAATAGTAGAGGGAGATAAATACATTAAACAGATTCAGAAGGATGTAGGTTGCAGTGGGTACTGGGAGATGAAGCAGCTTGCACGGGATAGAGTAGCATGGAGAGTTGCATCAAACCAGTCTCTGGACTGAAGACTACATCAACAAAACATACGTATTACATTTTACTCACCATAAAATCCTGTAACTGAAAAATTTACAATATATTCCAAATAAGTATAATACATTATATAGCACTTAAACGAGCAGAATGCGAAATATTTACAAATGCCGTTCAAAACAAAACCTCATGTCTAACAACAACAATAGAAATTGCGGGAAATAGCATGAACTGCTTATCTGATTCTCTTGTGCACAAGCATCATGTGACTCTAAAATGACTCACTAGGCTGAAGTATCGACCAAGAAGCATCATGCGTTTCTAGAATCTTGATGCCTCAGAATATGCCATACCAACCAATCCCTTTTTCCAGTCAATTTGTGCCACAAATTTCTCTTCTCTCCAATTCTATTCAATACCTCCTCATTAGTTATGTGATCTACCCATCTAATCTTCAGCATTCTTCTATAGCACCACATTTCGATATCTTCTATTCTCTTCTTGTCCAAACTATTTATCGTCCACGTTTCACTCTATACTATACTCTAGATGCAAACTCCACCCTGTAACGTGTCAAATGGAAATGTTAGGGTAACTATCAGTAATTAAGTCAAATTTGTCTGTTTGACAGGTTATAAGCATACGATATTCTGTCTAGGTCGGTATCCCATTGCCACTAAAACCACTTTTTTTTTAAAAAAAATATTCTAACTCTAATAATTACCTCCCATCGAAACTAGACTGGGGATAACAATCTGAAAAAGGAAGCCTCCGCCTGTGGTTATAGTACACTGTATTCCGTAGGAATTTTTCAAAGTGTTACTTAAACAGCTGCCTTCGCCCCCACTAAAGGCAGCCAATGTCTATGCACAAACAGAATTCAGCCTAAATTTCAAGGTGAACTACCCACTCAGAACACTTAGATATCATTGTCACTTTCGGACTGTAGCCCTTACCTTGGTCTACGTGCATTTAGAGAGGTACTGTCCTGCATTCACAGGATCTACTCCTGGCCTCCAACCAGCTGGAAACCCTGGAACCAGGCATGTTCCGGCACACCCCCCTGCTGCACACATTGGATCTCAGAGAGAACATCCTCAAGACCCTCCCTGGAGATGCGTTTGCCGGGATGCGGGGCTTGCGCTACCTGCGCCTGTCCCACAACCAGCTGGCCTCACTGCCAGGTGATGTCTTCAAGGAGACCACTGGCTTGCTGACACTGGAGATGTCAAACAACCTCTTCGAGGAGTTGCCAGAGCAGCTGCTGGCCAACTGCCCTGAGCTGTCGATTCTATTTTTGGGCCACAACAAGCTCAAGAGACTGCCTGGGCGACTCTTCATCAACAACACTGATCTCTGGTGTGTCTGGCTAGAAGACAACAATCTCTCGAGGTACGCACTTTTTCTAATTGCTCTTTTTAATTACTTGTTTACTCTCTTCTTTGGAACAGATCAAATGTACCATTCTTGTGATACCAATGCACACCTTAATGACGACGTGTATATATAAGGGGCAGTCAAATGACAACTGAACACCTGCCACAATGGGACCATGGAATGGTTCCATTCAAAAGTAATCACTACCGCCTCCCATTGAGAGATGAGATGATCAGCTGCTGTTTCTCAAAACGTTGTATGTCAATTACGATCCAAAACCGCATCCACTCTTGGACTTCCTTATACGACTGAAAGCGACGTCATTCTATGTTTTCTTCAGGTCGACAAAGATGTGAAAACCACATGGTGAATGACGTGAGATGTATGGAGGATATTTCTTTATTTCCTAGCCACTCGCTGAAGCGTAGCTAGCGTGTGATTGGCACTGCGGAGGCGGGCATTATGGTGCAACAGGATGATTCTGCCTGAAAGTATTCCTAGGGGTTTTGACTTTATTGCTCATGGCAGTATGTGCCAAATGTCTTTGTAGTGATGCATATTGATTGTGGTTCCACGCTCGATAAACTCGACGAGCAGAGTGCCTCTGCAATCGAAGAAAAAGGTCATCATGACCTTACACGGTGACACCACTCTCAGTCCGAGGGCAAATGGCTTGGGTGGAAACATCCCACATCTCCTCCGCTAAGGAAATCAAGTGCTGTTCACATAGATCCCGCTAAGATCAAGATGACCTTCTTCTTCGACTGCAGGGGTCATCTGCTCGTCAAGTTCCTCGTCATGAAGTCAAAACACCCAGAAATAAAGTTGGATACAATTATCCTGTTGGACCATAACTTCCACCTCCCACAGTGCCATTTGGACGAAGGCTAACGTTTTTGCTGTTCAATACCTCAACATCTTCGTTAGAGCCCAAATCTTTCACCGTGTGTCACGACTATGGTGACCTGATTAGGGACACCTGTGGACGTCTGTGCAAGAATGGGTGTGGTCATGGATTCATCAGCGGCCCACTCTGAGAAACAGGAATTGATAATCTTGTCTCACAGCAAGATAAATGTGGTAACTTGTGTGACGATTACTTTTGAATGGCCCCATTGTAGCTGGCATTTGATTTTCATATGATTACCCCTCAGAGACTGATACTGTTGTTTAGAATACTCCAGATGTTTCTGATAGACTGTCCACATTTGGATGTGACCGTTGTATGGGTGAAGAGTTATCTGAGGATAGTGTAGTAGTAACTGGGGTGGCCACATCTATGTGATCACTCAATTTTAAAATCTGACGAAACTGTATCATCATCTATTGCCCTACTTTCCAACTACTGTTAACCCCAGGGCTCAAAAGCCTATGTATGCATGGTAGTTCGTCTTATTTTGTCATCCTGATTCCAATAGTAGTGAGCCTGCAATATGATTTACCTGCAAGTGAGCATATGTGACCGTTCCATTTCAAATCCCCACAAATTATTAAATGTAGTTATGTGAATTGACTGAATATCATCGTGAAAACAATTGAGATGTGGCTGTATGAAGAATGTTAAAGGTTATGGTGACAAATAATGCATGAAACGAGATATTATAGTGAGTAATTTCTTTATGTTACGTCACATAATTAGGCTCAGAGAACGACATCCAACCAGAGGGCTCCTCCTCAACCTGACTCAGTTTCAAACATACATGTCTGAGGGAACAATGCACCATAGTTCTTAATAACAGAGGCACTTCTCTTATGTATTTATTTGCCAATACCAAGCCCTCGATTCTAAATGAATATGCTCTTCCTAGATGGGAATATACGTAAAGTAAGAGAGAAGTTTGTGAGACAAGAAAGATGATATATGGAAGATTGGGGCTGGCTGTAATACGTGTATGAACAGATGAAGTGGTTAAGCTGTAACTCGCCTAAAGTTGGAAATCCGGATTCGAGCCCGAGTCTAGCACAAGTTTCCACTGACATTGTTCCAACAGCGTCGAAGGGGGATCATACTCGTCCATCTATTTTTTTTTTCTGCGAGGAGGAAACTTTATGGATTTCAAAGCTCATCACTGTTTAACTATCTAGCCACAATATTTAGGCTTACAATTATGCATTGATTCTCCATTGTCCAGTGACCTTACACTGGACCCTTTATCTCTTTTAAGACTTTTCACTCAAGAATGAGATGATTATTTAGCTCTTTCTTTCGAACAATGCAAGTTTCGCAATCATCTAGCCCAACAGAACTTGCTCAGTATTTTGCACACTTGGAGTTTGAAGTTAGTTGAGAGACTGTGAGATTTTAAAAGGTTACTCAAACTCTCGCTTCGATCATCGCATTAGTTACCGCCTCATGCGACATCTCCTGTGTTAAGATTGGTTGGTTGGTTGGTTTGTGGGGGTTAAAGGGACCAGACTGCGATGGTCATCGGTTCCTTTTTCCAAAAAACTAAAATCACCCACAGAGAATAAAAAAAAAGAACGAACAACAGATAAGACGTCAGACGACACAGGACAAGAAAGACTCAGACAGTGATCAGACAAAACAAATCAAAATCACACAGTGTGTGACGGTGGTTGGCCGACCATAGAGAAAAAAAGGAAAAGCCAACCACCGAGGACGCACTAAAAACTCAGTTTAAAATCGGAGGCCAAAAGCCAGAATCAACACTAAAAAACATAAACACTCAGATTAAATGATAAAAAACCCCTGCCAGAATAAAACGCAAAACTAAGTCCACCATGCCAGAGTCATCTATTAAAAGGGCAGGGAGCGTATCAGGCAGCGCAAACGTCTGCCTGAGCACAGCTAAAAGGCGACACTCCAACAAAATGTGGACCACAGACAAAACGGAGCCGCAGCGACATAGAGGTGGGTCCTCACGGCACAATAAGTGGCCGTGGGTCATCCGTGTGTGCCCAATGCGCAGTCGGCAGAGGACGACAGACTCCTTGCGAGAGATTCACAAGCAGGAGTGCCACACAGTCGTCGTCTCCTTGACGGCACGGAGTTTGTTAGGGGTGGCCAGACCGCGCCATTCAGCGTCCCAAAGCGAGATAACTTTGCTGCATAAGACTGCCCTCAAATCAGTCTCTGGGAGGCCAATGTCCAGATATGGTGTACTGGTGGCCTCTTTCGCCAGGCGGTCAACATTTTCATTGCCGGGTATCCCAACATGGCCTGGTGTCCAAACAAAGACCACAGAGCGGCAGCAACGGGCAAGAGTATGCAAGGGACTCCTGGATAGCCACCACCAGACGAGCACGAGGGAAACACTGGTCGAGAGCTCGTAAACCGCTCAGGGAATCGCTACAGATCTCGAAGGACTCACCTGAGGAGGAGCGGATATACTCTAGGGTACGAAAGACGGCGACCAGCTCAGCAGTGTAAACGCTGCAGCCAGCCAGCAATGAACGTTGTACAGAATGGCCCCCTAGGGTTAGCGCATAACCGACACGACCAGCAACCATCGAGCCGTCAGTGTAAACAATGCCAGAGCCCTGATACGTTGCGAGGATGGAAAGAAAGCGGCGGCGGAAGGCCTCCGGACGGACTGAGTCCTTCGGGCCCTGTGCCAATTCCAGCTGAAGGCGAGGGCGAGGCACACACCACGGGGGTGTACGCAGAGGTGCCCGGAAAGGAGGCGGAGGAGTTAAGGCCCCAAGCCCGGAGAGAAGCTCTGACGCGGACCGCAATCGTACATCCAGCCCTGGGCCGACGTTCTGGAAGATGGACGTGCGACTGTGGGAACAGTAGACGATAGTTAGGATGCCCGGGAAGGCTGAATACATGGGCAGCATAAGCGGCCGACAAACGTTGGCGCCGTAACCGCAGTGGAGGGGCACCCGCCTCCACAAGTATGCTGTCCACTGGGCTGGTTTGGAAAGCAGCAGTGGCAAGGCGTATCCCGCTGTGGAGGATTGGGTCCAGCACACGCAACGCAGATGGGGATGCTGACCCATAAGCCAGGCTCCCATAATCCAGACGGACTGGATTAACGCCTGGTAGAGCCGTAACAGGGTAGATCGGTCGGCGCCCCAGCGGGTGTGGCTCAAGCATCGTAGAGCATTTAGATGCCGCCAACACATCTGTTTAAGCTGCCGAATATGAGGCTGCCAAGTCAACCGAGCATCAAAAACCACCCCCAAAAACCTATGTGACGCCACCACTGCAAGAAGCTCGAGGTAAAAATAAAGCCGAGGCTCCGGGTGGACAGTGCGTCGCCGGCAGAAATGCATAACGCAGGTCTTGGCTGCCGAAAACTGGAATCCATGAGCTACAGCCAAAGACTGCGCCTTACGGATAGCGCCCTGTAGCTGACGTTCAGCAGCTGCAATGACAGTAGTAAAGGCAGAAGTCGTCAGCATACAAGGACGCTGAGACGGACGTTCCCACCGCCGCAGCGAGCCCTTTAATGACTATTAAAAACAGGCAGACACTTAAAACAGATCCCTGTGGCACACCGTTCTCCTGAACTCTGGAGGAACTATGGGAGGCCGCGACTTGCACGTGGAAGGTACGATACGACAGAAAATTTCTGATAAAGATCGGCAGAGGGCCCCGAAGACCCCATCCATGAAGCGTAGAAAGGATGTGATGACGCCATGTCGTATCGTATGCATTCCGCATGTCGAAAAAGACAGCGACCAGGTGCTGACGGCGGGCGAAGGCAGTACGGATGGCCGACTCCAGGCTCACCAGATTGTCGGCGGCGGAGCGGCCTTTACGGAACCCACCCTGAGATGGAGCCAGAAGGCCCCGAGACTCCAGTACCCAATTCAAGCGTCGGCTCTCCATCCGTTCAAGCAACTTGCAAAGAACGTTGGTGAGGCTAATGGGATGGTAGCTGTCCACCTCCAAAGGGTTCTTGCCTGGTTTCAGAATGGGGATAACAATACTTTCCTGCCATTGCGACGGAAACTCACCCTCGACCCAAATACAGTTGTAAAGGTCGAGGAGCCGTCGCTGGCAGTCCACTGAAAGGCGTTTCAGCATCTGACAGTGGATGCCATCTGGCCCAGGAGCGGTATCAGGGCAAGCGGCTAGGGCACTGCGAAAATCCCACTCACTGAATGGAACATTGTACGATTCTGGATGGTGGGTGTGAAACGAAAGCCTCCGACGTTCCATCCTCTCTTTAATGGAGCGGAAGGCCACTGGGTAATTGGCAGAACCGGAACTCAGAGCAAAATGCTCCGCCAAGCGGTTGGCAATTACGTCGGAGTTAGTACAAACTGCTCCATTCAGTGAGAGCGCATGGACGCTGACAGGGGTCCGATAGCCATAGAGGTGTCGGATCTTGGCCCAGACCTGCGATGGAATGACATGGAGGCCAATGGTGGACACATACCGCTCCCAGCACTCCTGCTTGCGTTGGCGGATAAGGCGGCGGGCTCGTGCACGCAGCCGTTTGAAGGCGATAAGGTGTACGATGGAGGAATGTCGCTTGTGACGCTGGAGCGCCCGCCGGCGATCTTTAATCGCTTCAGCGATCTCAGGCGACCACCAAGGCACAGTTCGCCGCCGAGGGGACCCAGAAGAACTGGGAATGGCAGATTCTGCGGCAGTAACGATGCTGGTGGTGACTGAGTGAACCACCGCGTCAATGGCGGCATTAGAGAGAGGCTCAATAGCGGCAATGGAGGAGAACAAGTCCCAGTCAGCCTTATTCATAGCCCATCTGCTGGGGCGCCCAGAAGAGTGACGCCGTGGCAGTGACAGAAAGATCGGAAAGTGGTCACTACCACACAGGTCGTCATGCACACTCCATTGGATAGAAGGTAAGAGGCTAGGGCTACAGATCGAAAGGTCAATGGTGGAGTATATGCAATGCGCCACACTGAAGTGTGTGAAGGCACCATCATTTAAAATCGAGAGATCGAGCTGCGCCAATAAATGCTCAACGGTGGCGCCTCGACCTGTTGCCACTGACCAACCCCACAGAGGGTTATGGGCGTTGAAGTCGCCCAGTAACAAGAAAGGTGGCTGCAATTGGGCTATCAGCGCAGCCAGGACATGCTGCGTGACATCACCATCCGGTGGCAGGTAAAGACTGCAGACGGTAACAGCCTGTGGCGACCACACCCGAACAGCGACAGCCTCTAAAGCTGCTTGTAGAGGGACAGACTCGCTGTGAAGAGAGTTAAGGACATAGATGCAGACGCCACCAGACACCCTTTCATAAGCTGCCTGGTTCTTATAATAACCCCGATAGCCACGGAGGGCGGGGGTTCACATAGCTGGAAACCAAGTTTCCTGAAGAGCAATGCAGAAGAAAGGGTGAAGGCTGATAAGTTGTCGGAGCTCAGCTAGATGTTGGAAGAAACCGCTGCAGTTCCCCTGGAGGATGATATTGTCCATGTCTGGGAAGGCAGATTACGTCGCTGGGTCACCTGCTGCCTCCGGCTGAGCACCTGTGCTAGTGCTATCAATGGTGTCTGAGGGACCGGCGAGATCGAGGTCCTCAGCGAACGCCAGAATCGCCACCTCGTCCTCAGATGCAGAGCTGGAAGGTTGCGGTGGGGTGGGTGCCACTGCGAGTTCCTTGGGCTTAGAGCTCTTCTTCTTAGATTTCTCACGCTGCTCCTTGGGTTTCACTGGCCGGGAGGGCTTCACCGATTCAGTCTCCGGGACTGAGGAGGATCGCGAAGCCCGATGACCAGCTGATTGTGGGCACTTACGCCACGGTCGGTCGGCAGCTTTCCCGCTGGTGGAAACCTGGGAAGGGAGGGACCCAAGGGACCCCTTGCGAGAGTGAGAAGCAGAAGAAGTTGGACACCTCTCTGGCTGAGTAGCGGGGACAGATGTCCCCGATGTGTGAGGGGGTGTTGCTCTCGAGGTAGGTGGCGTGGGAGCCACCCACGGGCAAGGGGGCATGTGGAGTTGTACAGCTCTGTGATGTGACTGGAGTATGCTGAACTGATGGGGCTAACACGGTTGTCGTTGCAGCAGCATAGGAGGAAGTCATTCGTACCGGATGTAGTCGTTCATATTTCCACTTGGCCTCAGTACAGGTCAGCCGGTCCAGGGTCTTATATTCCATGATTTTGCGTTGTTTCTGTAAGATCCTGCAGTCTGGCGAGCAAGGTGAATGGTGCTCTCCGCAGTTGACACAGATGGGAGGCGGGGCACATGGAGTATTGGGATGTGATGGGCGTCCACAATCTCAACATGTGAGGTTGGAAGTGAAGCGGGAAGACATGTGGCCGAACTTCCAGCACTTAAAGCACCGCATCGGTAGATGAAGGCACCGGTTGCTACCTGATTGTCCCTCGGACCCCGATGAACACGCAAGGCGAAATGTACACCTCAGCGCTATAAATTGGTGCGCAGCTCGTCATCAGACTGCAAAAGGAGGTCCCTATGGAAAATAATACCGTGGACCATATTTAAACTCTTGTGTGGTGTGATGGTAACGTTAACATCCCCCAACTTGTCACAAGCTTGTAACCTGCGTGACTGGGCAGAGGATGCTGTTTTAATCAAGATTGATCCAGAGCGCATTTTGGACAAGCCCTCCACCTCCCAAAACTTGTCCTCTAAATGCTCGATGAAGAACTGAGGCTTTGTGGATAGAAAAGACTCCCCATCAGCTCTCGTACAAACTAAGAATCGTGGCGAATAACTGTAACTGCCATCCTGAGACTTACGCTCCTCCCACGGTGTGGCCAGGGAGGGGAGCGTTTTCGGATCGTACTTCTGAGCATTAAATTGAGCCTGAGAACGCTTAGAGACTGCTGGCGGCTGACCACCAACGAGAGATGATGTACCACGCTTCATTGCTGGTCATCCGCCCTGATGCCACCTACTCCGACCAAGGGCCCTCCCCACGGGCGCCGCCCAGCCACAGCAAGGGCCACCTGGCAGGATGGCCATTGCCGGGAGTCCCGATGCCCCAGGGAGATGGGCATCTACTCCTCGGCATACGTAGGGAGTTAACGGCGCAGGCAACAGTAGAGCAATCCCTGTGTTGTCAGGGGGCTACAACCAACAGGGTACATGGCAGCCCCACCACAACGGACTGGCTACCGTGCTGGATTTTAGGTGACACGTAGTCCATGGTCGTCGTCTCCGCACAGTGCATAGTGAAAATTGCATCCATGAACACATCCTCGCCCAAGAGATGGAGAATGAGCGGGACGGCAATGCGACGACGAGAAAGCGGGATAGAGGTCTTAATGCACGATGGACAAAATGCACCATGTAAGGCCCCAGTCGGCTCGCTCTTCGGAAGAATTTTGAGATATGGTCAAACCCGACAGGGGACCATCACATAAGGCCGAAACTTTTGAGACTCCTTTTAGTCACCTCTTACGACAGGCAGGAATACCGCGGGCCTATTCTAACCCTCGAACCCACAGGGGGATGTGTTAGGATTGAAACTAGATATTGAAAGTAATAAACCCTTTCATGTAGGACTGAGTTCTGACTACCAGAGCATGGAGTGGGTCTCTCGAATAAACTTAATCCTGCTGATCTCCAGACACTTGGCCTTCAGTTCATTCACCAGGCGATGGATGTTGCGGATTGCCATCGACACATTGTTGTTCAGCTGCATTAGTTCTTTCTTGGATCCAGACAACAAGGCTTTGTCATCAGCAAATGCTTGATGTGTGATTTTTTCACCTCGATCCTTTTGGACTACCAGAGTATGGGGTGGGCAGGCCTAGTCCTGCTGATCACCAGATAGTTACAACCTGCACAGGCAGGGTGACGACTCCAGCGAGCGACCAAATGGTGTAGACTGCCCTGAAGATGACCCAATCGTGGGTTGAAACCGGTTGGCGGCAAAATAAATAACGCGATTGTGACTGTCATTTTGAATAATTGACCAGATACTCGGTCTTCAGTTCATTCAGCTGGACAAGGATCTCTCTCGCTGCTACCTCCACTCTGTTGCTCATCTTTATTACTTCTTACTTAGATCTGGACAACAGGGCTACATCACTGGTAAACGTGTGATGTACGATTTTTCTTTTATCTGCTACATCGAGCCTTTCAGATTACCAGAGCCTAGAGTGGGTCTCTTGGTCAGGCTTAGTTCTGCTGGTCTTCAATTCATTCAGCAGGAGATGCATCTTGCTCACTACTACCTCCATCCTGTCCCTCATCCACATACTCTTCGCCATATTCCGACCTTTTCTAAAAAAAAAAAAAAAGTTTAAATGTGTGTGAAATCTTATGGGACTTAACTGCTAAGGTCATCAGTCCCTAAGCTTACACACTACTTAACCTAAATTATCCTAAGGACAAACACACACGCCCATGCTCGAGGGAGGATTCGAACCTCCGCCGGGACCAGCTGCACAGTCCATGACTGCAGCGCCTTAGACCGCTCGGCTAAACCTGTTCTCAGTGAGCTGTCACAGTGTATAGATGCTGTTCATGGTCGAACGGCCCTTTTTGAAACCACCCTGACACTGGCCGCTACTTCTTCTGAAAACACTGGGAGTCTACCCACTATAAAGTTGGTCAGTATCTTACAGCAGACATTCAGAAGGGAGGCTCCCATCTGGCTGGTACAGTCCATTTTGTCATCTTTCTTGTGCATGGAGTAGATGAGTGCTGCCTTCCAACCCTCTGGAATTTCCTGCACAATCCAGTTACCCCTGATTAATTGCTGATTTCTCTTGCGGAGTATACGGTCTCTCACCCCCATGGTGAGTGACTTCTGCCTGGGCGGCAGGTTAAGTAGGATATTTGCTGCAGCTTTCGGTAATATTTCTAGTTGGAAGGACTAGTAATGGAGACTGGAATACGTATAATAGATTATAGATGATGTAAGACCTAACGATTACATCAATACCAAAAAAATTTCTATAGACAGTAAGAGACTGTGGACAGCCAAAACTGGACGAAAGTCTGACGACAAAGGATTCCCAAAAAGTTGTGGCGTTTCCTGATCTCGAGGTCAAGTTCTGAGCCCTCATACAACTATGTCAGAAAACTATTTACTGTGGATTTCATCGTCAAACAGTGGTGAATTGTACTGGCTGCCGTCCATTCTGGGAGTTTAGTCCCTGGTCCACTTCTGCTGGCCTGTGTCCCGTGTCCCAAGCAATGAATCGAAACAGACTTCATATAACTGCATTTATTATGTGAGCACAGTTGACAAACAGAGTTCAGATGGTTCAAATGGCTCTGAGCTCTGTGGGACTTAGTATCTGAGGTCGTCAGTCTCCCAGAACTTAGTTCTAACCTAAGGACATCACACATATCCATGCCCGTGGCAGGATTCGAGCCCGCGACCGTAGCAGTCGCGCGGGTCCGGACTGAAGCGGCTAGAACCGCTCGGCCAGCGCGGCCGGCCACAAACAGAGTCAAAATATAAACAGCGAATGGTCATGTTTTACCAGTGACGCCAACCTAACTTTAGTAGGGAACAAAGCAATCCTTCATGCCACAATAAGATGAATAAAAGCGAAAACAAAACAATTTCAGTGCTAAGGTGTCTGACCATAAGGTGCATAAACACTTTACCGAGCAGTTTCCTCAAGATCGAATGAGCAATACTGCAGAGCGGAGATTATTTGCAAATCCGAAACAGTGTTTTTTAAACTCTTGCGGGAAAAATAAAAGCTGTACTGGGAAATTAACTATTGAGACGGATGTATCATTGCTGCATCAACATTTTTGTGAGGTACTTCAAAAGACTTGAAATTTCCCTCACGTTTTATCGTACATCAGAGTTGCGTGGAGCAATTACACTTTCTTGTTGCACCGGGCGATACGACGTAGAATTATATCGGTGTTGCATCGCTGTCGTCCGTGTGTGAACCGGCTAGTCGCTTCAACTGCATTTCTACATGCTCCACCAATATGTGTTGCTTCTGTGTATCGCAAGTAACATCACATATAACATGGCATGCAGTATTACTTCAGTGAGGATCGCACCTTACAGATTGTAGCAGCACTTTTCCAAGTCTTGTGCGAGAGAATGCAGCTGTCATCCTCTATACAAAAAGACATAACTTAAATGTAGAAATTAGAGGGATACCAGTAAATCTCCGATTCCTTAAACAGTCAAACCCCCACGTACAAAAATTTTCTCATTACTTTATGTGCGAGTTAGTGTGTTAATCCCTTATTTCGCACACAATGAAATATTCTGAACCAAAAGTATTAAGTTACTTAAATTTTATGTATATGGTTATGTGAACAATTTCACATACGCTGCTTCAAAATACATTGTGTTATCTGTAAGTATCATTGTCCATAAGAAGAGCGTGGTTGCTGTAGTGAAAGTACTACGGTGTTTTTCCTGTGACTCTGAGAAAACGGTTTAAATCAGAGCATGTCAGATGCCTTAAAACAATTCCTTTTTGCTACAGAGCACAAAAGATTTCCATGTTTTCCATATTTTACACACGATTATCCCTGAGGGCAAAGTCTACAACTTAGCTTTCGGCCTATACTCCGACCAGTGACCAAAACTGTCCTACTGTATACCATTCACTGGAATAGGAGTTGCTGTATTCTTCTTCCTCTGTCCTTCTTGCCCATCCAAGACTCACAGAAAGGTTTCTTCTTCCCAGGCAAGATAAGTACACTTTCTGCGTCCCACGTAGAATTCGCTAACACTTCAAGTAATAACCCACCTTCAAGGCTTCCTCTTTCCTGTTATAAGCAGTTTTCGTAGCGCAATAATGAACAACACAACAAAATCGCATCAAAATTACTACATTGCAAGATGTCTGCTACAGATGGACCCTATTAAGAAATTCTTCACCAGAGACAACAGAATATCGCCGTACATGAGTGTTAAATACTTGACGTTAAGCTTGTAAGCGAATAAAGGTTTAGACAATGTTTTGAATTGTGTTTATATTTGTTAGATCCTCAAATATTTTACGAATAAAGTCGGGGTATTTGTGCACAGTACGTTAAGGGGCTCCGGAACGACCTATACTTGCAATGTTAAAATAACGCTTATAAATTACATCTTTCCTCACAAAGTATTTGAGGTAGGAAGTTGAACTTTTTACAGATTATTTATTGGAATATGGGCTACAACTGAACACAGGGATTTTACAAAATTTTAGTTCACTTATTAGAGGTGAATTTTTTAAAATTGTAATGAAAATTCACGACTTTTTTTGCAAATTTTTATTTATATATTCAAAAATATACAGTTTTTTGGAAAAAGGCTGTGTTAAATTATGCAGAAGGTACTGTGTAACATTTACTGAAAGTTTGAAACAAATACGTTTGGAAGATCCTTAGAAAACATGTAATTAGTATGAGAAAATAAAAGTTTTGGGAATCGAGCGACAAAGATTGGATTAACTTTTCAGTGCATTCCAGGTCCATAGGATGGATTATCTTCATCCTCTGCAAACTCCTCCTCCAGCTTCCTCTTGTTCCTCCTCCTGTTTACTCTTGCTTGTATTTCTAGACTCTTTACAGCCCTGTCTGCAGCCCGAAGGCGTTCCTTGTCTAAAGCAAGCATCGCTCGTACCATGTTAGAACCTATCTTCATTCCCATATTTCTAAATACCTTGCACCTTACAATGTTTCCATCATTGAAAGTCGCAACAGCATCATACACACCAAAGTGAAGTGTTTCTATTCCAACAAATACAGTCTTGGGGATTCTCGACCATATAACACTATTTACACTTTCATTGGGGTTTTGAGTTTTTCCGTAAATACACTTTTTCAACAGTTCAGGTGCTGCTAAGTCTCTGAAAATAGGTTTTATCACCTCCATTATTGCATGAGGCAGACTATGCTTATGAGTGTACACTTCACCAGTTAGCAATCCTTTGTTATATTTACACCAACTATCTTCTTCTTTGGGACACAAGCTATGTTGGGGATTTTCATCGTCTTTATTGTTTACAGTAATAACACATACCTTTGGCTTTCCAACATTTCTCCTTTTCTTAAAAGCCTTCAGAGGATTTCTAATAACTTTACTTTTACTCATTATTATACTTCAACAAAACAGAGACTCAAGAAACAGAATTAATTACGAATATTTTCGAGATAACGACAGAGTAAATAAACATGAAACAATCGACAATCACACCAGCGATATATATTGAACCGTCACAGGTTAGCCACAACATATACTTTATCTCACATCACTAAAATGTACCTGATGAACACGGACGTTAATAATAACACCATTTGACAGCAGTTTAACAGCTCCACAGTGGGTCACGCCAATGTAGAACACATTTCAAAAAAAAATTAAAAATAGTTGTAGTCTTCGGAATTGAATAAATTATATATCTATTAAAAGGTAATAGTCTGCAGATTCAGAAAACGCAAAAAAGTAAAAATTGAACTTTTCATGATTTTGAGCCTTTCCGGAGCCCCTTAAGCTGCCTCGAGAAATAAACACAGTTTGTTACTGCAATACTTGAGTTAAATCGGTAACACGGGTTATACATTGGAGAGCCAAAGAAACCGCTATAACTGCTTAATATCGTTTAGGGCCCCCACGAGCACGCAAGGTTGCAACAATACGAAGTGGCGTAGATTCGACTAATGTCTTAAATAGTACTGGAGGGAACTGACACCATGAATCCTGGAGGGCTGTCCATGAACACCATGAATCCTGGAGGGCTGTCCATAAAACCGCTAGAATACAAAGAGGTGGAGATCTCTTCTGAACAGCACATAGCAAGGCATCCCAGATATGCTCAATACTGTTCAAGACTGGGGAGTTTGGTGGTCAGCGGAGCCACTCTGTAGAAATTCCGGACGTGTAGGTGTCGCAGTGTCCTGCTGGAATTGTCCAAGTCCGTCGAAGTGCACAATGGGCATGAATTGGTGCAAGTGACCAGACAGGATGCTTACGTACGTGTCACCTGTTAGAGTGGTATCTAGACGTATCAGGGTTCCCACATCACTCCAACTGCACAGGCCACACACTAATGCAGAGCCTTCGCCAGCTTGAACAGTCACCTGCAGATACGCTGGATCCATGGATCCTTGAGGTCATCTCCATACCCATTCATGTCCATGAGCTCTATATAATTTGCTAGGGATCTTTTTACGGGAGCAGCGATACCGGAGATTTGATATTTTACCTGATTCCTGATATTCACGGTACATTCATGAAATGGTTATACGGGAAAGTACCCGCTTCATCGCTACCTCGGAAAGGCAGTGTCCCATCGCTTGTGCGCCGACTATAAGTTCAAACTAACGTAAATCTTGATAACCTGCCATTGTAGCAGCGGTAACTGATTTAACAACTGCGCCAGACACTTATTGTCTCATATAGGCGCTGCGACCCCAGCGCTGTATGCTGGCTATTCACATGTCTGTGTGTTTGAATACGCACACTTATAGCAATTTCTTTGCCGCTTTAGTGTGTAACTTGCACAATGCCTCACACTCTCTTTTTTTGGATACGAACAGCTAAATAGTTACTACCTGGTTCGAAAATGTATGGAACTAATGCAGTCCTATGCAGTCTGTACTACACGATAACGTAAAAAGAAGGCAGAGAGAGATAGGATGTCGACGCACCACGAAGGACTTATCTGAATGGGGCACGAATTGGTAAACGTGGTGTACATGTGTATCAA
Organism: Schistocerca nitens; assembly: GCF_023898315.1. NCBI lineage: Eukaryota > Metazoa > Arthropoda > Insecta > Orthoptera > Acrididae > Schistocerca > Schistocerca nitens. The sequence continues at coordinate 87,976,016 of NC_064625.1, read as the reverse complement.
ACAAATTATTATAATCCAGGAAATTTGGATCCTTTATTAAGGAGGAAGGGTTTCACAAATAGAGCAAGTCAATCACGCGTTGGCTCGCATCTGGGCCTTATGAAAGCAGCGCTGATTGGTGAAATTGTTAGATTTCCTTCTGAGGGATATTATGTCAGGTTTTGTCCAATTGGCGCGTTAGATCGTCGAAATCCCGGGCTGGCTGGAGGGCTCTACCCATAATGCTGTGAATTATGGAGTCGTTCGGCGACCTTTGCATTGGCAAAGACCAAGACCTGCAGAAGAAATTCTCGCAGTGTGCGGGCAGGCATTATCTTGCTGAAATATGTGAATAGGATAGTGTGCTATGAATGGCAACAAAATAGGTCGTAGAGTATCGGTGACATACCGCTGTGTTGTAAGGGTGGCGCGGATGACAACCGAAGGGGTTCTGCTATGAAACGAAGCAGCATTCCAGTGGATGTTAGGCTGCATGACTTCCGACAGTCAGGTCGGTATCCAATAACTTTCTGGGACGTCTCCAGATAAATCATCGGCCTGGAACTCGATGACTGTAGTAGAATTGTCTTCAGTGATGAGTCCTACCAGCGAATATGTGTCTGAAGGTGCCTTGACTGTCACCCGCCATACGGTCCGGCCGATCAGCCTTCTACCGGCAATCTCGAAGGTATTCGAGCGCCTGTGCTCTAAAAGGCTAGTGCTACATCGACACCACACGTCCGTCTCATCGAGTACTACCTCAGGGCACGAAAGTTCAATGTCTGTGCTGGAGCGGGCATATCTACAGCAAGGCCCATACAGGCGGGAGTACCACAGGGTTCTGTTCTCGGACCCCTGCTGTACTCCCTGTATACCTCGGACACGCCAAAGGCCAACAGAGTGTCTAGGGCTTTCGACTGTGTATAGTACAATGGCCTCCTCTACAAATTGTTTGTACTGGGGGTACCGACACCACACGTCCGTCTCATCGAGTCCTACATCAGGGGACGAACGTTCAATGTCTGTGCTGGAGCGGGCATATCTACATCAAGGCCCAAACAGGCGGGAGTACCGCAGGGTTCCGTTCTCGGACCCCTGCTGTACTCCATATACAGGGTGAGTCACCTAACGTTACCACCGGATATAGTTTGTAAACCACATCAAATACTGACGAACCGATTCCACAGACCAAACGTGAGGAGAGGGGCTAGTGTAACGGGTTAATACAAACCATAAAGAAATGCACGGAAGTATGTTTTTTTAACACAAACCTACGTTTTTTTTAAATGGAACCACGTTAGTTTTGTTAGCACATCTGAACATATAAACAAATACGTAATCAGTGCCGTTTGTTGCATTGTAAAATGTTAATTACATCCAGAGATATTGTAACCTAAAGTTGACGCTTGAGTACCACTCCTCCGCTGTTCGATCGTGTGTATCGGAGAGCACCGAATTACGTAGGGATCCAAAGGGAACGGTGATGGACCTTAGGTACAGAAGAGACTGGAACAGTACATTACGTCCACATGCTAACACCTTTTTATTGGTCTTTTTCACCGACGCACATGTACATTACCATGAGGGGTGAGGTACACGTACACACGTGGTTTTCGTTTTCAATTACGGAGTGGAATAGAGTGTGTCCCGGCATGTCAGGCCAATTGATGTTCAATGTGGTGGCCATCATTTGCTGCACACAATTGCAATCTCTGGCGTAATGAATGTCGTACACGCCGCAGTACATCTGGTGTAATGTCGCCGCAGGCTGCCACAATACGTTGTTTCATATCCTCTGGGGTTGTAGGCACATCACGGTACACATTCTCCTTTAACGTACCACACAGAAAGAAGTCCAGAGTTGTAAGACCAGGAGAACGAGCTGGCCAATTTATGCGTCCTCCATGTCATGGTAATGTACTTGTGCGTCAGTGAAAAAGACCAATAAAAAGGTGTTAGCATGTGGATGTAATGTGCTGTTCCAGTCTCTTGTGTACCTAAGGTCCATCACCGTTCCCTTTGGATCCCTACGTAATTCGGTGCTCTCCGATACACACGATCGAACAGCGGAGGAGTGGTACTCAAGCGTCAACTTTAGGTTACAATATCTCCGGATGTAATTAACATTTTACAATGCAGCAAACGGCACTGATTACGTATTTGTTTATATGTTCAGATGTGCTAACAAAACTAACGTGGTTCCATTTAAAAAAACGTAGGTTTGTGTTAAAATACATACTTCCGTGCATTTTTGTATTGTTTTTTATTAAACAATTACACTAGCCCGTCTCCTCACGTTCGGTCTGTGGAATCGGTTCGTCAGTATTTGATGTGGTTTACGAAATATATCCAGCGGTAACGTTAGGTGACTCACCCTGTATACAGAGGACACGCCAATAGCCAACAGAGTCTCTCTCGCATTATACGCGGACGACACCGCGCTGTATACCATAAGCTCGAATGCGAACGGCTGCAGACGGCTTGTGGCGCTCTAGGCACATGGGCCACCAAGTGGTGCCTCAAATACAATGCCAGAAAAATTCAGGCAATCATATTCACGAGGAAAAAGATTCCCATCGACCTACAGCCGGTGCGGATCATGGGAGGCCCCATCCCATGATGGACTCGCACTGCGAAGTATCTCTTGGTGACTTTGGACAGGTGCCTCACGTGGGGGCCACACATAAGGGATATTAGGGGTAAAGCGTGTGGAAGATTGAGAGCACTGTACCCGATCTTGAACCCGAAGACAACCCTACCCACACGCCTTATAAGGCCGGTAATGGAGTATGCGGCAATGCGGCTGACTGCCACATCCGAAGACTTCAGCGCCTCCAGGGTGGAATCCTTCGGATGATCATGAAACTCCCACGTGACTTCCCCACTAGGGAGCTACATAATATCACAGGAGCGCAGACAGTAAAGGATAGAATGAGACGGCACGACGTTTCTACGAAAAGTCAGAGCAGTCAGAAAACAGGCTTGTCTCAAATCTCGGGAATAAACCACATAGAAGGGGCACAACGAGATGGCCCGACCCGCTAAAGCATTAAAAACCGCCACAGCGATCTATATTAACCACATAATTGGACCAACACAAATAATAGGACCACGTAAAATACACATTAGGAAGCGCAGGAATAGTGCAAAGCACTTGAATTTCATAACCTAGAGATAGTCAGGCACTATCCAATTAGGCAAAGATCGAGAGAGCGACAACTAGTATTGATGGTCTGGAGTGACATTTCTTTTCATAGCAGGACACCTTTGGTTGTCATCTACGGCAGACTTACAGCACACCGGTACGTCCACAATATTCTACGCGCCGTTACGTTGTCCTTCATGGAAAGCCATGCCTGTCCTAATATGGCGAATGTTTTTGCTGCATGTCTTCCGTGGTTGCCATAAACTACCTTGGCAAGCATGGTCACAGGATTTCTCCCGAATTGAGAATGTTTTGAGCATTATAGGCAGGACCCTCCCAACTGCTCGGGATTTTGACCATCTAACACGCCATTGCACAGAACTTTTCACTATGTCTCTCAGGAGAACATCCAACAACTCTGTCAACCAGTGCCTATTGAATAACTGTTTGCATAATGTCCAGAGGTGCAGCAACGCTTTATTGATTCGCTCAATCTGTGAAGCTCTTTCTCTTTAATAAATTATCTATCTCAAACTGTAATCATTTCTTATTTCACACATGTACATTATACGAGGGCTATTCCGAAAGTAAGGTCCGATAGGTCGCGAAATGGAAACCACGGTAAAAATCAAAAATGTTTTATTTGCAACAGTTAGATACACCTTGCAGCTACTTATCTCCATAGTCGCCGACCCGACTTAGACGTGTATCGTAGCGTTGTACCAACTTTCCAATACCCTCGCTATAGAAGGCAGCCGCCAGTGCTCTCCGCCAATTCTCTACGCTGGCCTACGGCTCGTTGTCTTGTGCCGAAATGTTGTCTTCATAACCAGCGGTTCATGTGACCTGAGCTGAAACTCAGAGGGAGACAATTACGGGCTGTATTGTGGGTAATCTCACATTTCCATTTGAAAACGATGCAGGAGCATCTTCATTGCTCCTGCAGAATGCGGCTGAGAATTGTCTTGAAGACGAAACAGCACGACAGTTATGTAATGTTAGCTGCATAGCTTCAGGGGAAATTTCTCACCAGGCCCCCGTACTTGGCGGCAGACACTATTTTCTAGACATCTTTACGCACTCACTGCGAGCTCAGAAATGAGAAGAGCGACGTGATGCTAACTGGGGTTATACTAGAGACACTACCCAACACATCTGTGCAAAGCTTTATCGGATTTTCATAGTCGTTTCCATTTCGTGACCGATCGGACCTTACTTTCGGAATAGCCCTCGTACTTACAAACTTCCGTCCCATTAGGTTTTTTTTTTGTCTTAGAATGTAAAAAGAGACTAACACATGGCACAGAGTCCTAGTTGTCTACGTAACGCCTTGCATGTGAAGCGAAATTACATTTTCTGCATTTCATATAATTATTGACCGATTTCAGAATTTAAAATGTCATAATCTACTCATTAAGATGTACACTGAAGCACCAAACAAACTGGTATAGGCATGCGTGTTCAAATACAGAGTATGTAAACAGGTAGATTACGCCACTTCCGTCGGCAACGCTTATATAAGACATGTGTCTGGCGCAGTTGTTAGATCGGTTACGGCTGATACAATGGCAGGTTATCACGATTTAAGTGAGTTTTGAAGTGGTGGTATAGTCGGCGCACAAGCCATGGGACACAGCGCCTACGAGGTAGCGATGAAGTGGGGATCTTCGCGTACGACAATTGCTCGAATGTACCGTGAATATCAGGAGTCCTATAAAACATCAGATCGACATCGCTGCAGCCGGAAAAAGTTCCTTCAAGAACGGGACCAAAGACGACTGAACTGCAACCCTCCCGCAAAAATGCTGGGCCATGAACAAGTGTCAGGGAGCGAACCATTCAACGAAAAACATCACCGATATGGGCTTCCGGAGCTGAAGGCCCACTCGTGTACCCATGATAACTGCACGACACAAAGCTTTACGCCTCCCCTAGGCTCGTCACCACAGACATTGGACCCTTGATGACAGGAAACGTATTGCCTGTTCAGACGAGTCTCGTTTCAAATTGTATCGAGCGGATGGACGTGTGCGTATATGGGGACAACCTCATGAACCGTTGACCCTCCGTGTCAACTGGGGACTGTTCAAGCTGGTGGAGGCTCTGTAATGGCATGGGGTGTGTGGAGTAGGAGTGATATAGCACCCCTGATACGTCTAGATACGACTCTGACTGGTGGCACGTACGTAAGCATCCTGTCTGATCACCTGCTCTGTAATAGTGTGTGGCCTGTGCAGTTGGAGTGATGTGGGACCTCTGATACGTCTAGATACCACTCTGACAGGTGACACGTACGTAAGCATCCTGTCTGATCATCTGCACCCACTCATGTCCATTGTGCATCCTGACGGACTTGGGCAGTCACAGCTGGACATTGCATCACCCTACATGTCACGAATTGCTACAGAGTGGCTCAGAAACACTCTTTTGAGTTTAAACACTTCCGCTGGGCACCAAACTCCCCATACATGAACATTATTGAGTATCTTTGGGACGCCTTGAAACGCGCTGTTCAGAAGGGATCTCCAACCCGTCGGACTCTTATGGATTAATGGATAGCCCTGCAGAATTGATGGTGTCAGTTCCCTCGAGCACTCCATCCAACATTAGTCCAGTCCACGCCACGTCGTGTTGTGGCACTTTTGCGTGCCAGCGGGGGCTCTACACGATATTAGGCAGGTGTACCAGTTTCTTTGGCTCTTCAGTGTGTAACTGTTGAAGGTTAGTGGGAATTACAGGTTGTGTATCTTTTCCACAGTCTGCCTGCCGAACTGTTTTCCGGGACGGCACCGCTGACGCAGATGTCACTGGGACATAATCCGTGGAACTGCAGCAGCTGCGACGTTAGTGCGATGTCCCGCTGGCTGACATCACAAAACATCGAAGTTGTCGATGTTGCGCCGGAGTGTTCGGGGCTCAACAGGGACATCCGTAAGGTGGAGATTACGGCCTGTTAAGAGGATAGAGTGTGTATCTGGGGGAGAGAGGGGGCTGGACCTTCAAGAGATTCCTTAACCTGTTGAATACTGCACACAGAGGATTTACTCAGCAGGAACTGCTGTCTATGTGTTAGACCTCAACGTGTTCTTGTGACAAGATGTAATGTATCTGGACATCAGGGGAGCTCCAGAACATCAGAATGGCAGCAGTTCTCTTTTATTTGTGTAGTACCTCGTTTACCTGCATCAGGACATTTTGTTAGGAGTGTTCTGTTGCCAGCAGCCATAAAATAGGTATCAAGTACAGGCTTTTTTCGTGCGGGTGCAATAAACTGTCCTGAGATTAATAAATGAAAAGCACTAATTTGGTTTTGTTCTACAGTATCACTTTTTTTGTTGCCAAAGAAGTTACAGTGTTTGTAAACGACACTGGAAAAGAAGTTACACATCTAGATTGAAGCAGAAGTGTACAGTAAATAACATCTTTGACAGTGTGGTGGTACTGCAATGTAAAAAGTGAAAAGCTGAACAGTAAATAAATGTAAAGACAGTAAATAGCAAAAAGTTTGACACAAAATTGGAATGGTAAATCTACGTAACAGGTTATATTAATAAACAAAAACAATAAAATAAAATTAATACTTGAAAAGGATACTTCAGGAGGTATAAAATGTGAAGATTGATAGCAAACCAATTAAAAGAAAGAATTGTCAGTGTAAGTACAGAGTATGTGAGGAACTTAAGCAATATCATCAAGATAAGCATTAACGAGTAACTACAGGAAAATGGAGGAGTGTGAGGGTACCTACAGTGAAAGTCATCTTTGAGAGTGTGGTGGTACAGCATTTTAAAACGTTGAACAATACACAAATGTAAACGGAGGAAACAGAAGAAAACATTAACACTATTCCCAAAATTTTGCCTGTCTTCTATTGGACAATATACAAATGTAAACGGAGCAAACAGGAAAAACATTAACACTATACTCAAAATTACGTCTGCCTTCTGATTGTTGAAGGTATCTGTGCCATAAAAATCTTAGTGGATTCAACAGTGAACTGATGTAGCAGGAGTTCCAAGGCGATTTTATTGCAATAAATTTTCGTTGTTGCGATCATCAACATGAAATATTGCTTTTGTATTGCCTTCACAATGAGTATTAAAACTTTCGTAATATGTGTCTGCAAATACAGTGATGTACAGTTTTTAAGAATATAGAGAGGATGATTCTTATTAACAATCAAAAAGCGCCGAAATGATGTCGATGGCGCTGAGAAAAGTGATGTGGACACAAATGTCGGGAAGTACCCCAAAAGTGGTTCCTTGGTTGGTTCATTTGAGAGAGGGGACCAAACAGTGAGGTCATCGATCCCATCGAATTAAGGAAGGATGGGGAAGGATGACGGCCGTTCCCTTTCAAAGGAACCCCCCCCCCCCCCCGCATTTGGCTGAAATGATTTAGAGAAATCACGGAAAACCTAAATCAGGATGGCCGGACGCAGGTTTGTAACGTTGTCCTCCCGAATGCGAGTCCAGTGTGTTAACCACGACGCCACCTCGCTAAGTCCCAAAAGTGAAAGAGAAGTGGTTAAAATGTAATGTCACCACATGACGTAGCTCGCCATCTATGCAGCAGTGGTGCATGTCTGTGGAGGGATGACTGAGCTATGCTATAGTTGCATTCGAGCAGACGGTGCTAATTTCGGACTTTTTTTTTTTTTGGAAAAGCAGAAGCTACAAAATTATTGTCGTCACTGTAACTAAGTAAAAGCTGGTCTTACGTTTGTTTCCTTTTGTACCGTCTCTTTTTTGTCAGCATATATTGTTTAGTAAAGAAAACGTGAGTCATTTACTTTGACTCGTACGGTAGGTATTTATTGTACTGTACTTTGCAGTAAACCATCGGAGATCAACAGACCAGACAATGAAATAACAAATCTTACTTCAATCTAAACACACAGTTGCCTCAAGCAATGAAAAAAGTCCTACCTACCAGACACGATACATTAGCTCCGTGCACTAAAGTCGCGCATGTGGGCCCATACCCACACCTGCATGAAGACTGAACACGAGTTGGAATGATCAGCTGTGACAGACCACTAGGCTCAACTACTGAATGTGTGGTGATGTACGTGATCTGGTGATATCACGTGTTCAACACCTGTCCTCCACTTTTCGGGTATTTCCCCACATATGTGACTCCATGTGTCTTACACTAAATTACTTGTCTCAGCGATATCTACGTCACTTCGGAGGTTTTTAAGTGTTGATAAGAATCACCCTTCAGAATTCCTTATGCCAATACTTTCGTGCATACAGTTACTCTTTTCGTGGAGAATTAACGCCACATCCTTACAACCGTTGAAGGTTTAGATCCCTGTTCGTAATCTGATTTTCTTCCATAAGTAAATCTTTTGAAAGACGTGGTTTTTTGTTCCTCCAAAGTTACAATGCGGACCATCGCTCGCAGGAAGACACAACACTTAACACTCCTACGCAGGAATGTGCCACCATTGCTGAAGCGTTAAACAGATTGAAACAAACCGTTGATAACTGGTGTCTACCAGCAGCTAATAACGGAAACAAAAGATTCAGAAGCTGTGCAGTGGTCTTCTTCTTCTTCTTCTTTTGCTTCTGCCTTCGTCCTGCAGTGTTCGCAGGGTCATAAGCGTTACAATGGATATGGCATGGTTAGTTTAAAGAGGTGGTCGGATGCCCTTCCTGCCACCACCCCATAGCCCCCAGGATGTAATCAGTGCACCCCAGCTGTCTGCATCTATTGTAAACCTTGAAATACTGCAAACGTGTTTCAAATGTCTGCTAATCGTGTAAGTGAGGCGGGAATGTAGATAACAGCCCAGTATTCACCTGTCAGGATGAGGAAAACCGCCTAAAATTCACATCCAGGTTGACTAGCACACCGGCCCACGTCGTAAATCCGCCAGGCAGATTCGATCTGGGGCCGGCGCGCATACACGAGTCCAGGTAGCAGCGCATTAGAACTCTTTCTTTAATTTTTTTTTATTATCAGTGTGACTTGGTACTATCATGAAACATCAGTAGACCATAGTCAAATCATCATGTAATATAAGCTGCAAATGGGAGAAAAAATCAATTATGGTAAAAAAATAATAATAGAAGGAGAAAGGAAAAAAAAAACGAGAACATAGCCGAAAAACCACAACCAAGCTCTCATGATACACATAAACTATTTTTGTAGTTTCTTATATTTTTTAGTTTTCTTGTTGAATTTTTCTTTATTATATATATTAGTTTTTATATATAGAGTCCAAAAGCAGAAAGTCAAACGAATCAGATTATATTCTAAATAGCAAACAAAAAAAATTCCAATATGTTTTCAAGGAGTGTATACGCTCATGTGTAGATTACTTCATTTAGTCACGGTTTACTATACAGCTGGAGCGACACTGAGTCAAAACGCTAAACAAAACGAGAAGGTAAACTACGAGAGAACAAGCCGAAGAAAATCAGAGGGGAAACATACATAACAAAGAGAAACACCTATCATCAGAAAAATGAAATTAACTAACACCTTGCCGACGGGAAACAAGATTCAACGAGTCGGCGAAGAGATTTCGATATCGAGTTATTCGCAAGCATGTCTAATAGGCAGTGATCATGTACTGCATGAAGTTAATGTGATGTTCCCCCTCGCCTTCTACAATATAATGAACGAAGTGTCCCAGAAACCACATAACGGTATGGGTTTTCGACCGTGGAAAGAAAGAAGAATCGGGGTGCAATATGATGCCCGGAGTGTATGAAGTCTCAGAAGATCGAGTAAGCAAGGCCAATTGCGGCCTAATCTAAAACCAATTTGTCATATGGTCTCCACAAGTAAAGAAATGTCGTATCGTATCTGTAGACGTACAGCAACTACACTCCTGGAAATTGAAATAAGAACACCGTGAATTCATTGTCCCAGGAAGGGGAAACTTTATTGACACATTCCTGGGGTCAGATACATCACATGATCACACTGACAGAACCACAGGCACATAGACACAGGCAACAGAGCATGCACAATGTCGGCACTAGTACAGTGTATATCCACCTTTCGCAGCAATGCAGGCTGCTATTCTCCCATGGAGACGATCGTAGAGATGCTGGATGTAGTCCTGTGGAACGGCTTGCCATGCCATTTCCACCTGGCGCCTCAGTTGGACCAGCGTTCGTGCTGGACGTGCAGACCGCGTGAGACGACGCTTCATCCAGTCCCAAACACGCTCAATGGGGGACAGATCCGGAGATCTTGCTGGCCAGGGTAGTTACACCTTCTAGAGCACGTTGGGTGGCACGGGATACATGCGGACGTGCATTGTCCTGTTGGAACAGCAAGTTCCCTTGCCGGTCTAGGAATGGTGGGACGATGGGTTCGATGACGGTTTGGATGTACCGTGCACTATTCAGTGTCCCCTCGACGATCACCAGTGGTGTACGGCCAGTGTAGGAGATCGCTCCCCACACCATGATGCCGGGTGTTGGCCCTGTGTGCCTCGGTCGTATGCAGTCCTGATTGTGGCGCTCACCTGCACGGCGCCAAACACGCATACGACCATCATTGGCACCAAGGCAGAAGCGACTCTCATCGCTGAAGACGACACGTCTCCATTCGTCCCTCCATTCACGCCTGTCGCGACACCACTGGAGGCGGGCTGCACGATGTTGGGGCGTGAGCGGAAGACGGCCTAACGGTGTGCGGGACCGTAGCCCAGCTTCATGGAGACGGTTGCGAATGGTCCTCGCCGATACCCCAGGAGCAACAGTGTCCCTAATTTGCTGGGAAGTGGCGGTGCGGTCCCCTACGGCACTGCGTAGGATCCTACGGTCTTGGCGTGCATCCGTGCGTCGCTGCGGTCCGGTCCCAGGTCGACGGGCACGTGCACCTTCCGCCGACCACTGGCGACAACATCGATGTACTGTGGAGACCTCACGCCCCACGTGTTGAGCAATTCGGCGGTACGTCCACCCGGCCTCCCGCATGCCCACTATACGCCCTCGCTCAAAGTCCGTCAACTGCACATACGGTTCACGTCCACGCTGTCGCGGCATGCTACCAGTGTTAAAGACTGCGATGGAGCTCCGTATGCCACGGCAAACTGGCTGACACTGACGGCGGCGGTGCACAAATGCTGCGCAGCTAGCGCCATTCGACGGCCAACACCGCGGTTCCTGGTGTGTCCGCTGTGCCGTGCGTGTGATCATTGCTTGTACAGCCCTCTCGCAGTGTCCGGAGTAAGTATGGTGGGTCTGACACACCGGTGTCAATGTGTTCTTATTTCCATTTCCAGGAGTGTACACAAATCAGTGTCGCTAAGCACAATACGGAAAAGTCGCTCGTTCGTTGGAATCAAGTTATTGACGACCTTATACCAACAGGACGCGACGCGCATTGGCAAAATCGGAAGACTGATATTGCACCAAACCGTCGCCCCGTTTGTTTGCAGCGATCCTCTTTCAACGAGCTTCGGACAAGGCACTGCTTTCCAACGAGTCTGCAGAAATTCCAAGGTGAGGACGGCCCTCCATAAAATTTCAGCCCCTAAACAACTCACCGCAAGACAGAAGTAACGAATGTATTTTAAATTATAGTTTATGCGACCAACATCAATAGGGGGTTCAAGAGTAGCAGGACGGACACAGGCAAAGAAACGAGACGTGAATGTGTGAGCTTCTTGAGTTATCAAAACAGTACGTCGCACATAATAGCATCTGCGTCTTGCTTCGTATGTCAGCCACGCCCAACCCCCCAAAGTAACGAGGCTTCGTGACCACCTCATACCGTAAGCTAAAGATATGTCTTTTCCATAAGAAACGACAGACAGTTGCTGTAGTTTCTTCGCCATCACCGAGGGAAGTGGATAAACTTGGGCCACGTAATAAGCTTTGCATTAGACATATATATCCAGTATTCGGAATTCCTGGAACAGAGCAAGAGTACGCCTTTCATGTTCCACTATCGCTCCCTGTATTTTTTTCCGTAACAGACTTACAGTTGAGCGTCGCCTTTTTAGTGGACAACGATCAATGATGATACCGAGAGACGTATACCGATCCACCACTGTAGCCCATGGAACAACGGCGTCATCCAAACCTCGTAAAGTAAGAAGCCTGCATTTACGTTCATTAAGTAGAGCCCCTGAACTCCGACAATAATCGTCGATTACGGCCTTCAGTGGAGGAATCTCCGCATAATTGTGAAGTAGAACAATCACGTCATCCGCGTATGCACGAACAGCTATAGGCCCTCCAGAAAGCGTCCCACTTTTCAGCTGGGATTCTAGCATCCGATGTAGGGGCTCCAGGGACAACACAAACAAAGTGTCATTGACAGCGGGCTCCTTGGGGCACTCCCCGACGGATATTTATCGGGATCGTCAATCGGCCATTAACAACCACCGAATCTGAAATACCCATAAATAGATTTGAGAGCACCCGCCGTGTGAACAGTAAAACCAACTGCCTCCAGAATCATAAGCAAAAAGTCGTGGTTAACACTATCCAATGCCTTATCAAAGTCTAGGAAAGCAAGGGCACAAGAAACTGAAACTAGGTCACAATACTCGACCACAGGAGTAATAATGGGATGACCATTTGGCAACAACCATCTCCATAAGAACCGAAATCCTACTGTTAACTGCCCTCGCCAGAGTCTTATGATCAAAGGTTAACAAAGTAATTGGGCGAAAGCTATCAGGAGAAGCTGGTCCAGGGCGCTTCGGGATTGAAACAATTTTTCCCACTTTGAACGAGGTCACCCCGTCTCTACCCTGTGACAATTCATTCAAAAAAGATGCAAAGGTAGCACACAACAGCGGCCAAAAGCGCACATAAAAATCCTTGGGTTGGTTGGTTTGTGGGATTGAAGGGACCAGACTGCTAGGGCCATCGGTCCCCTTTTCCAAGAATGTGAAACACCCACAAAGAATAAAAACGGAACAATGGAGAAGACAAGAGATGACATAGGACATAAAAGACTCAGACAGAGACCAGAAAAAAGGAATTAAAATCACACAGCGGGTGACAGTGGTTGGCCGACCATAAAGGCGAAAAAGGGAAAGCCAACCACCAAGAAATGCACTAAAAATCCCAGTCTAAAATCGTAGGCCAAAGGCCAGACTCAACACAAAAATGGACAAACACTTCGATCAAGTGATGAAAGCCCCCTGACCGAATAAAATGCAAAACTAAGCCTGCCATGGCAGTGTGATCTGTTAAAAGTGCAGGGAGAGTATCAGGCAATGCAAACCTCTGCCTGAGCGCAGTTAAAATGGGACAGGTAAACAAAATGTAGACCACCGTCAAAGCTGACCCGCTGCGACATAGAGGTGGGTCCTCATGGCGCAATAAATAGCTGTGCATCATCCGGGTGTGGCCAATGCGCAGCTGGCAGAGAACAACGGACTCCTTGCTAGAGACCTGCAAGGGGGAGCGCCACGCACCAGTAGCCTCCTTGCTGGGTAAAGAAAGGGTGCGCCATTCTAGACCCCAGGTGTGAAGTACCTTCTGTCGCAAAACTGACTTCACTCTCCAAAAGGCTGGTGCATCGGCAGCCCGTTTGGCCAGCATATCAACTCGTTCATTTCCTGGGATGCCTACATGACCTGGGGTCCATACAAAGACCACAGAGCGGCTGCATCGGGCAAGAGTACAGAGGGACTCCTGGATAGCTGTCACCAGACGAGAGCGAGGGAAGCACTGGTCGTTAGGTCGTCAACCACTCAGGGAGTCACTACAGATAACGAAGGACTCACCTGAGCAGGAGCAGATATACTCTCGGGCGTGAGAGATGGCGACCAGCTCGGCAATGAAAACGCTGCAGCCAGTCGGCAATGAGTGTTGTTCATAATGAACCCCTAGAGTAAGAGCGTAACTGGCATGACCAGCAACCATCGAACTGTCAGTATAGACAAAGTCATAGCCTTGAAACAAGGCAAGTATTGAAATGAAGCGGCGGCGGAGGGCCTCAGGAGGGACTGAGTCCTTCGGGCCCTGTGCCAAATCGAGCCGAAGGCATGGACGGGACACACACCACGGGGGTGTACGTAGAGGGTCCCGGGAAAGAGGTGCAAGAGGGAAAACCTCAAGCCCAGAGAGAAGGGCTTTGACGCAAACTGTGATCGTACTACCCGACTGGGGTCGCCGTGCAGGAAGATGGATGACAGGCTGAGGGAACAGGAGATGATAATTGGGATGCCCAGGCCAGCTACAAACGTGTGCAGCATAAGCAGCCAGTAATTGTTGGGGCCGCAACAGCAATGGAGGGCCACCTGCCTCCACAAGTATGCTGTTGACAGGGCTTGTCTGGAAAGCTCCAGAGGCGAGTCGGATCCCACTGTTAAGGATGGGGTCCAGCAACTGCAATGCAGAAGGGGATGCCAAACCGTAAGTCAGGCTCCCATAATCTAGTCGGGACTGAATTAATGCTTGGTACAGCTGTAGAAGGGTAGACCGATTGGCACCCCAGCTGGTGTGGCATAAGCAACGAAGGGCGTTAAGATGCCGACAGCACACCTGTTTAAGCTGCCGAATATGTTGCAGTCAAGTCAATCGGGTATCGAAAACCAATCCCAAAAACCGATGCGTCTCCACCACAGGAAGAAGTTCGCTGTCAAGATAAAGCTATGGCTCAGGGTTAACAGTGCGCCACTTGCAGAAATGCATAACGCAGGTCATGGCAGCCGAAAACTGGAAGCAATGCTCTACAGCCCAAGACTGCGCATTGCAGATAGCGCCCTGTAGCTGCCGTTCAGCAGCTGCAACGCCATTGGAGCTATAGTACAGGCAGAAGTCATCAGCATACAAGGAAGCTGAGACAGACGTTCCCACTGTCGCAGCGAGCCCATTAATTGCAATTAAAAAGAGGCAGACACTTAAGACAGATCCTTGCGGTACCCCATTCTCCTGAACTTGGGAGGAACTACTGTGGGAGGCCGCAACTTGCACATGGAAGGTACGAAGCGACAGAAAATTTTGTATGAAAATCGGCAACAGACCCTGAAGACCCCAACCATGAAGCGTAGAGAGGATGTGATGTCGCCATGTCATATTGTGTGCCTTCCGCATGTCAAAAAAGGTGTCAACCAGGTGCTGATGGCGGGCAAAGCCGTACAGGTGGCGGACTCCAGGCTCACCAGATTATCAGTGGCAGAGCAGCCCTTACGGAACCCACCCTGAGATGGAGCAAGAAGGCCCTGAGACTCGAGTAGCCACCTCAGGAGCAACTTGCAAAGAACGTTGGTGAGGCTAATGGGGCGGTAGCTGTCTACCTCCAGTGCGTCCTTGCCAGGTTTCGAAATGGGGATTACGATGATCACCCTCAACCCTGATTCAGTTAAAAAGGTCTAGGAGGTGCCATTGGCAGGCCACCAAGAGGTGCTTGAGAATCCGACAGTGGATGCGGTCTGACCTGGGAGACGTAACAGGGCAAGCGGCTAGAGCACATTGGAATTCCCACTCACTGAACGGAGCATTGTAAGATTCAGGGTGGTGTGTGTGAAATGAAAGGCTCCAACGTACCAACTGCTCTTTCAGCGAGTGTAAGGCCAGTGGGTAATTTACGGAAGTGGAACTCTGAGCAAAATGCTCGCTAAGTGGTTTGCAAGTGTGGCGGAGTCAGTACAGACCGCTCCATTCAGCAAAAGCACAGGTACGCTGACTGGGGTCCGAAAGCCATAAATTCGCCTAATCTTGGCCTAAACCTGCGATGCAGATGTACAGAGGCCCATCACTTCTGCTTGCATTGGCAAATGAGGCGGCAGGCTCACGCATGGATCCGTTTAAAGGTGATAACGTTTTCCAATGAAGGATGCTGCTTGTGACACTGGAGGGCATGCCTGCGATCTTTAATCGCCTCAGCGATCTCTAGCGACCACCAAGGCACAGTCCGCCATCGAGGGGACCCAGAAGAACAGGGAATGGCAGATTATGCAGCAGTAATGATGCCAGTGGTGACTGAGTGAACCACTGCATCAATGGCGTCAGTGGAGTGGCAGTGGAGGTGAACAAGTCCCAGTCAGCCTCATTCACACCCATGTAAAGGGCCGCCCAGAAGAGTGACAGAAAGATCGGTAAGTGGTCACTTCTGCACAAGTCGTCGTGCACACTCCATTGGACAGATGGTAATAGGCTAGGGCTGCAGATCGAAAGGTCGATGGCTGAGTACCTGCCACGCGCCACACTGAAATGTAGGAACTCACCATTATTTAAAAGGCAAAGGTCGAGCTGTGCCAACACTTGCTCAACGAGGCTGCCTTGGCCTGTTGCCACTGATCCACCCCACAGACGGTTATGGGCGTTGAAATCGCCCAGTAACAGAAAATGTGGCGGCAATAGGGCTATCAGAGCAGCCAGAACATGCTGCAGGACATCACCATCCGGGGGAAGATAGAGACTGCAAACAGCCTGAGGCGTCGACACCTGAACAGCGACTGCCTCTAAAGGTGTTTGTAGAGGGACACTCTCACTGTAAAGGGCGTGAAGGATATAGATGCAGACGTCACCAGATACCCACTCATAAGCTGCTCGTTCTTATAATAACCGCAGTATCCACGGAGGGTGGGGCTTCACATTGCTGGAAACCAAGTTTCCTGAAGAGCAATGCAGAGGAAAGGGTGAAGACTGAGAAGTTGCCAGAGCTCAGCAAGATGGTTGAAGAAACCACTGCAGTTCCACTGGAGGATGACATTTTCCATGGCCGAGAAAGGCATGAAGAGACTGAGGAGGTAGATTAGCTGCTGGGTCACCTGCCACCACTGATTGAGTACCCGTGCAAGCGACATCCATTGCGTCTGAGGGTCTGGCGAGATCTAGGTCCTCAGCAGATGCCAGAATCTCTACCTCATCCTCAGACGCTGAGCTGGTAGGGAGCGGTAGGACTGGTGCCACCACAAGGTCTGGATGCCTGGGTGCCTTCTTCTTTTTCTGTTTTTATTGCTGTGCCTTCGGTGGTTCTGGCTGGGAGGGCTTTAGTGGGTCAGTCTCAGGGATGGACGAGGACCGTGAAGCACTACGACCAGCAATCTGTGGTTGCTTCAGCCACTGGCGCGTGTCCTCTTTTCTAGTGGTCAGAACATGGGAAGGGACGGCCGCAAGGAACCCCATCCTGGTGAGAGGAGCCAAAGAAGAACTTCTCCAGCTGGGAAGTGGAACCGATGTCCCTGATGGTTGGGGAGGGGGGGGGGGTGTTGCTCCTGAAGTAGATGGAGCAGGAGCAACAGGGAGTGAAGTGCCCCCCACCACCACCACCATCAAGGGGGGAGGTGGATCAAAGAGCCAACTGTATACAGCGAAACGGGAGACGGTAAAACCATTGTCGCAGCAGCGGCATAGGTGAATGTCGTTGGCACAGGATGTAGCCTCTCATATATCCGCTTATCCTCAGTGTAGGTCAGGTGATACAGGGTCTTATATTCCATTATCTTTCGTTCTTTCTGTAAAGTCCTACAGTCTGACGAGCAAGGGGAATGGTGTTCTCCGCAGTTAACACAGATGGGAGGCGGGGCACACGAAGTATCCGGATGTGAAGGACGTCCACAATCTCAACACGTGACGCCGGAAGTACATCGGGATGACATATGCCCAAACTTCCAGCACTTAAAACACCGTATCGAGGGAGGGATATATGGCTTCACATCACAGCGGTAAACCAGCATGTTGACCTTTTCGAGTAAGGCGTCACCGTCGAAGGTCAAGATGAAGGCACCGGTGGCTACCTGATTATCCCTCGGACCCTGATGGACGCGCCAGATGATGTGTACACCTCGTCGTTCTAGGTTGCCGCGCAGTTCCTCGTCTGACTGCAAAAAAAGATCTCTGTGGAATATAATACCTGGGACCATGTTTAAACTCTTATGGGGTGTGATGGTAACTGAAACATCCCCCAACTTGTCACAAGCGAGTAACCTCTGTGACTGGACAGAGTATGCTGTTTTGATCAAAGCTGACCCAGAGCGCATTTTCGACAAGCCCTCCACCTCCTCAAACTTGTCCTCTAAATGGTCCACGTAAAACTGAGGCTTCGTCGACATAAATGATTCGTGATCAACTCGCATACAGACGAGGTACTGGGGTGAATAAACTTCACTGCCTTCTTCAGCCATGCGTTCCTCCCATGGAGTGGCCAGGGAGGGAAATGATCGCAGATCGTATTTCTTGCCACTGAGGTTAGACCTCAATCGCTTAGAGACTGCTGGTGGAGGCCCACCAGCCAGAGATGATGTACCACGCTTCATGGCGGGTCATCGCCCTGATGCCACCGACCAGTGGCTCTCCCCACGGGAGCCACCCAACCACAGCAAAGACCACCTGGCAGGATGGCCTTTGCCGGGAGTCCTGATGCCCCAGAGGGATAGGCATCTACTCCGCGGCATACGTGGGGAGGTAGCAGCTCAGGCATCAGCAGTGCGATCCCTGTGTAGTCAGGGGGCTACCACGAAGAGGGTACGACCCCACCAAAACGGACTGGCTACCATGCTGGATTTCGGGTGTTGAATATCCATTTGTATCGTGAGGGCGAAAACGGAAACGCACAATGGAGGGAATGTATGCTACACACTGCAGCTGAAGTGGCCAGAAGTTAGGTCCAAGTCCAACTCCATGACGATATCGAGTGTGCCAGATCTTAAGGCAAGAGGGATTTATGATGCACCACGTAAGGCGTCCTTCCCCAAATGGTACGACCAAACAGAAAATTTGGAAAAGTGGAGGTCAAACCTCCTAGGGGACCATCACATTAAGGCAGAAACGTTGGAGACTCCTTTTAGTCGCCTCTTACGACAGGCAGGAATACCGCGGGCCTATTCTTACCCCCGGACCCGCAGGGGGAAAAATTGCTTGGGAACTCCATCCAGACGCAGAGACTTTTGAGAAGGCGATCCCACAATACGTTCGTAAACTTCCTCAGGCTGAAATGCAGCTAACAGCGTTTCATTATGTTCAGGTGTACAGGTCGTGTCCAAGATGCTGCCTAGTGAGTCGCAAGGGGTTGTTGCACTGAACTCATCGACGTCGTAGATATCTACATACTATTGGTTACAAGATTAATCAGTCTAATCTAAAAGCCGTAAATTCAACTAATACCTAGGTATTACAATTACGAACAACTTAAATTGGAAGGAATACATAGAAAATGCTGTGGGGAAGGCTAACCAAATACTGCGTTTTATTGGCAGGACACTTAGAAAATGTAACAGACCTACTAAGGAGACTGCCTACACTGCGCTTGTCCGTCCTCTTTTAGAATACTGCTGCGCGGTGTGCAATCCTTAGCAGATAGGACTCACGGAGAATATCGAAAAAGTACAAAGAAAGGCAGGACGTTTTGTACTATCGCGAAATACGGGAGAGAGTGTCACAGAAATGATACAGGATTTGGGATGGACGTCATTAAAGAGAAAGGCGTTTTTCGTTGCAACGGAATCTTACCACGAAATTCCAATCACCAACTTTGTCCTGCGAATGCGAAAATATTTTGTTGACACCGACCTACATAGGGAGAAACAATCGCCACGATAAAATAAGGGAAAACAGAGCTCGTACGGGAAGACATAGGTGTTCACTCTTTCCGCGCATTATACGAGATTGGAATAATAGAGAATTGTGAAGGTGGTTCGATGAACCCTCTGCCAGGCACTAAAATGTGATTTGCAGAGTAACCATGTAGATGCAGATGAGCTGTAAGACACGCACTATATCAGCTTGCTCCGATACGATACGTCCATTATGTATCGTGAGAGAATGTATACAGCCGGCCGCGGTGGTCTCGCGGTTCTAGGCGCGCAGTCCGGAACCGTGCGACTGCTACGGTCGCAGGTTCGAATCCTGCCTCGGGCATGGATGTTTGTGATGTCCTTAGGTTAGTTAGGTTTAAGTAGTTCTAAGTTCTAGGGGACTAATGACCACAGCAGTTGAGTCCCATAGTGCTCAGAGCCATTTGAACCATTTTGAATGTATACAAGCGCGTCGGCGACGGGGCAATGATAGTGGTTCGGGTCTCATTTTCAACCCCTCCATTTGTATTCTTTTCAGTGTCAACAATTTAGCCTTTACACGTCTAACATCCGCTATTCGCAGAGGAGCATCATAAAGTTCACGCAAGTACTCCGAATGTCTCGCGCTTTGGCAGCACAAAAAGCGTTCAACGTTTGCCTGAGCTTCGGTTTTGATAGCTGTGTCCACCAATCAAGGACAGAAGAGTACTTCCCAGTGGAGCGTAGAGTACGCTCCCACACGGCTCGCATCACCTCAGCTAGAGAGGGGTCGGCTAGGAGAGCGACGTTTAACATCCACGGAGTGCGAAACAATTTAACTGGTTGCCGTTGTAGATTGAGGGTTGTAGTCATAGGACAGTGATACGTAAAGGAAGCTGGATAGAGTTCAACGTTAAGAAAGCAATGGCGCAGGCAGTCTGGTAAGTAAAACCTATCTAACTAGCTACTAGAAGTCGCAGTAAAAGTAAACTTAATTAACGTCGGGTATTTACATATGAAGAGGTCTTTCAGGCGTAAGGAGCGGACCAGATTATGTAATTCACGACAGAAATTAAAATATGGAGATTTATCTGCAGGACTCAACACACAGTTAGAATCACCACCCGACAGAATACCCGGAGGAATCTTACGCAACAGATAAACAATATCGTCTTTATACGAGGGCGGTTCAGAAAGTAACCTCCGATTGGTCACAGTGCGGGTTGTGTGGGGAGTAGCGACGCCATATGTGCGTTCACGCACTCAACAGGTCAGTCGGCATCAATCCGTGGTCGAGTGAACGTCGTACCTGCGCTAGTTTAGTTTTTGTGGCAGTTTGAAATGTGTGCTGCAATAGAAAACCCCGCCAAATGTGAAGTGCGTGCTGTCATAAGGTTTTTTACAGCCAAAGGATATTCTGCAGCAGCTATTCATCGTGAGCTTTGTGCCGTGTACGGACCAAGAGTTATGAGTGAAGGAGTTGTCCGTGAATGGGTACGTTTATTTAAAAGTGGACGAGAAAACGTTCATGATGAAGAGAGGAGTGGTAGACCATCATTGGTGACTGACGAACTCGTTCAGACAGTTGATGCAAAAGTTCGTGAAAATCGACGTTTCTCAATATCGGAGTTGTCTACTGGTTTTCCACAGATTTCTAAGACTCTCTTGTACGAGATAGTGACAGCAAGATTGGGTTACCGTAAGTTCTGTGCACGATGGGTGCCCAAAATTCTTACCGACCACCACAAAACTCAAAGAATGGCCTCTGCATTAGACTTTCTGTCACGTTATGAGGACGAAGGAGAACCATTGTTGAACAGAATCGTGACCGGTGACGAAACCTGGATTAAGTACGTGAACCCTGAGACAAAAGAACAATCAAAGATGTGGGCACATTCAAATTCGCCTACCAAACCAAGAAAAGCCTCGCAAGATTTTTCTGCCAGAAAACTGATGGTAACGGTGTTTTGGGATGCCAAAGGGGTGTTGTTGGTTGAATTCATGGAACGTGGTACGACCATTAATCAAGACGTGTACTGTGAAACAATAAAAAAGTTACGACGGGCTATACAGAACAAACGCCATGGTATGCTGACTTTCGGTATCGTTTTTTTGCACGATAACGCCCGTCCTCACTCTGCTCGCAGAACAACGGCCCTTCTTGAGTCCTTCAAGTGGGACGTTATCAACCATCCATCTTACAGCCCAGACCTGGCGCCAAGTGATTATCACCTCTTCATGCATTTGAAGAAATGGCTCGGGTCACAGCGGTTTGATGACGACGAAGAGCTCAAAGATACGGTCACAGGCTGGCTCCAGGCACAAGCGGGTGATTTTTATGCAGAAGGAATTTCAAAGCTTGTGAAGAGATTCGATAAGTGCCTCAATCGCTATGGAGACTATGTAGAAAAATAGTGCAAAGATGTAGTTGTAAGATGTATATATTAAAATATTTTTATTTAACTTGGTGTATTTTTTTAAATCAACCGGAGGTTACTTTCTGAACGGCCCTCGTAAAAACGCTAACGATGCACTGCTCGACCAGTGCCAGAAGGGGCATATAAAAGAACCATGGAGAGGTTAAAAAGTTGACAACCTATGCCCCTGCCATAATCCAAGATTTCCACCACAGCAACGGGAATGCTGACGCGAAAGAATAAGGCGGTCCCCGCAGAATATTCGGGTGCTACATTAAAGATCACACGAAAACCGGGTAAGGAGAAATGCTTAAATAACTCCTCCTGTAAGAAGACTATGTCTGCACGTGAATAATAAATGAACTGACGCAGAGAGGCCAACCGCAATTCTAACTCCACACGATTAACGTTTAAGTAAAGGAACGTGTAGGCTTGGGTCATTGATAACAGCTGTACAGGGATGTACGGAACGTCTGAGCAGAATTAGGTAGACAGCTGAGAGTCAAGGTTAATAGCGGAATCCACAGAGGAATCAGACATCGGGGGACCAGAACCCCCGTCATCGCATCCCTTTTTCCTTAGATTTCTTACGTGACACCGCACGGTCAGATTTCAGACCCTGTTTCTGTCGGCTACGTGGCATGGCGGCCTCTGCAAGTGGAGGTGTGGGAGGGGTCATAGGCACAGCCTTTTGCCCCTCACAACTAGGGTCATGCAGTGCAGTTCCAGTCACTAAGGCGGAAGCATTCTGTGGAACTGTCAATGCAACAGGTGATATTTGGTCACTAATTTTATTCTCCTCGGGAGTTCCTGTAGTCGGTAAATGCAGGAAACAGTCGGCGGCTGAAGATAAACGAGCAGGAGGAGATTGCATTTTCTCATACTGTAATGGCTGACACAAAGACGAAGAGAGGGATGGGGGGGGGGGGGGGTTGGGAGGGGGACGCCGCTCTCGCTCCACACATAGCGAGCTGAGAAGGAGCCACTTCGTTAGCAGGGGGGATGCTGGAGGTAACTTCTTCGCCACTCACCCCACCATGGACGGAAGGTATCGTAGCATGGAGAGGAGCATAATCGATGCGGAGGAGTTTGGCGTAGAAGGGCACAACCAAATTCTCACCATCACCATCCTGAGTGCGATGTCGCTTGTTTGTCACTGTTACTGGTTCTACCCTGGGGGCAATAGGATTCTGAACCTGTCGCGGAGGTAAAAGCGGAAATACATTGACACGATTATCAGAACTGACTGTTTGTTCATTATGATCTGACGCAGAAGTAGGTCCGACGTCGGGAGTGGAAGGAACAAGATCAGCAACCGTCAATTTGCGACGCTGCATTAAGGACTGTTTTAATACAAAAACCCTCGGCGGGCAATTGGAGCGAACGTGTCCACTTTCACTACATAGGAAGCAGGTTCCCTCTTGACCAGTATACATGACACGAACGCGATAACCACACACAAGTAAATGTGATGGAGTATTGCGTTTGACACGTATTTCTACGGAACGAATTCCACTATAACACTGTGATCTGTGTTGAGTAGACCCTTTTCGCGTTACCATGAGGAGTCAATATGTCCTTTAGAAAGTTTTCATCAACTTCCGGAGGGAGGTTGAACACTCGAACATTGGTATACTCAATTTCAGCATCTGTGAGTGACACGATACTAACACAATTATGACGATGCTTGAATGGAATTGAGAACGATGTCGCGACAATAATCTTTCAACGTGAAGGGGATCCATAAATCTCACGTAAAACACTTACTCGTGTACGTCAAAATAATCGGTGTGGACCTAACCAGTGTTCACACGAATTGTACCGACGAGCCAATCGTGGATTTCTACAGACCCGGGCTGAGTGAAGCTCACAATACCTTTTCGTAGAATACACGTGGAAACCGTGGTAGCCATAGCGGAGCGGACGACGCCGGTGCAAAATAGACTAACACTAAACAGACAGTTATGGCGGAGCTGAGGCGCTACGACTCACTCACCAGACAGAACAACACTAACGAGGAAAACTCGACACAAGCGACGCTGCGGCAAGTGAAATAAACAACAACCTTCCCGCTCGGCGCTCGAAGCGAAACTGTGCTCTCAGCTAACCTGTCGGGTAAACTGCACAGTGGTCTATAGACGTGAAAAACTGGTTTAGATACAAGTGAATAAGAATTACAGTTCTTCTCCATGCGTTCATGAAATGTAAACGAGTGTTCATGTCATTCTGAGAATATAATTTTTATATGGAGTGAGTTCTGATTGCTTCCAGTTTCGTGATAAATAACATTTCGTATTGTAGAATATACTGTGAAAAACAAAAATGGTTCAAATGGCTCTGAGCACTATGGGACAACATCTGAGGTCATCAGTCCCCTAGAACTTAGAACTACTTAAACCTAACTAAACTAAGGACATCACACATCCATGCCCGAGGCAGGATTCGAACCTGCGACCGTAGCGGTCGCGCGGTTCCAGACTCAAGCGCCTAGAACCGCTCGGCCACTCCGGCCGGCTGTGAGAAACAGCTGAAGCCACCACATTAAGACTGAATTAAATACTTCAGCGCCATTTTACTCCGATTATGTCTCCGAATATAAATCTCAATACACATTTAACACTAGTTTTATCTACCTCTGAATCATATAGATTATTGTACGTTAATGAAAATGAAAAGAATAAAGTATAGCCAAGGTAACCATTTTGATATGACGAGTTTTAATAATTTTTTCCGTAAAACAAATTTCTATAGAGATGTGTTTAGAAAATTTTGGGTATGAATCTGTAAAAACACTCAGACTTAGAGCTATAGTAATTTCTGAACTCGGTGTCTTAAATTTACACTGAAGCGCCAAGACAACGGGTATAGGCATGCACATTCAAACACAGAGATGTGTAAATATCTGTTGTCGCCACGCCTATATAAGGCAACAAGTGTCTGACGCAGTTGTCAGATCGGTTACTGCTGCTACAACCGTAGGTTATCAAGATTTAAATGAGTTTCAACACTGTGCAACAAAACACTGTTTGGAACACTCAATGAACTACACAAAGGTGACTCCCTACAAAAAACATAACAGGAAAAAAAGTTTCAGTTTTCTTGGTTCTCTCCCCAACGCCTCTTTCCATCTCTCTCTCTTTCTCTCTCTCTCTCTCTCTCTCACACACACACACACACACACACACACACACATTCAAAATTAGCGCCATAATACACACAAGACGGAAGATGAACAAGTGAGCAACGACAATAACATGACACATCTCACTGAGTGTATTGCCACAAGTGTCTGCTCACATCATACACTCCTGGAAATTGAAATAATAACACCGTGAATTCATTGTCCCAGGAAGGGGAAACTTTATTGACACATTCCTGGGGTCAGATACATCACATGATCACACTGACAGAACCACAGGCACATAGACACAGGCAACAGAGCATGCACAATGTCGGCACTAGTACAGTGTATATCCACCTTTCGCAGCAATGCAGGCTGCTATTCTCCCATGGAGACGATCGTAGAGATGCTGGATGTAGTCCTGTGGAACGGCTTGCCATGCCATTTCCACCTGGCGCCTCAGTTGGACCAGCGTTCGTGCTGGACGTGCAGATCGCGTGAGACGACGCTTCATCCAGTCCCAAACATGCTCAATGGGGGACAGATCCGGTGATCTTGCTGGCCAGGGTAGTTGACTTACACCTTCTAGAGCACGTTGGGTGGCACGGGATACATGCGGACGTGCATTGTCCTGTTGGAACAGCAAGTTCCCTTGCCGGTCTAGGAATGGTAGAACGATGGGTTCGATGACGGTTTGGATGTACTGTGCACTATTCAGTGTCCCCTCGACGATCACCAGTGGTGTACGGCCAGTGTAGGAGATCGCTCCCCACACCGTGATGCCGGGTGTTGGCCCTGTGTGCCTCGGTCGTATGCAGTCCTGATTGTGGCGCTCACCTGCACGGCGCCAAACACGCATACGACCATCATTGGCACCAAGGCAGAAACGACTCTCATCGCTGAAGACGACACGTCTCCATTCGTCCCTCCATTCACGCCTGTCGCGACACCACTGGAGGCGGGCTGCACGATGTTGGGGCGTGAGCGGAAGACGGCCTATCGGTGTGCGGGACCGTAGCCCAGCTTCATGGAGACGGTTGCGAATGGTCCTCGCCGATACCCCAGGAGCAACAGTGTCCCTAATTTGCTGGGAAGTGGCGGTGCGGTCCCCTACGGCACTGCGTAGGAACCTACGGTGCGTCGCTGCGGTCCGGTCCCAGGTCGACGGGCACGTGCACCTTCCGCCGACCACTGGCGACAACATCGATGTACTGTGGAGACCTCACGCCCCACGTGTTGAGCAATTCGGCGGTACGTCCACCCGGCCTCCCGCATGCCCACTATACGCCATCGCTCAAAGTCCGTCAACTGCACATACGGTTCACGTCCACGCTGTCGCGGCATGCTACTAGTGTTAAAGACTGCGATGGAGCTCCGTATGCCACGGCAAACTGGCTGACACTGACGGCGGCGGTGCACAAATGCTGCGCAGCTAGCGCCATTCGACGGCCAACACCGCGGTTCCTGGTGTGTCCGCTGTGCCGTGCGTGTGATCATTGCTTGTACAGCCCTCTCGCAGTGTCCGGAGCAAGTATGGTGGGTCTGACACACCGGTGTCAATGTGTTCTTTTTTCCATTTCCAGGAGTGTATTTCGCCACATTTTGTGTGAGTGCTTGTGAGGTGAAGTAGTGAGCGGAAATTTATGAAGACTGAGTGAAAGCAATGCGTTAAATGCTAGCTGAATGAGACCCCAACCAGGGAAACGAAACAGGACGGAAAATGTAAATACAGAAACGTACATAACCTGTACCCTCAAAACAGCTCTCCACAAATACGCAATAACTTTCTTCGTGGTGTGACCACTCAATGTCATTCAATACGATCACGACGCCACCCCTCGATCGACGTTAACACTCGTGGCGTCACTCGCCTTCATACAGGGCAGTGGACGTTAGAAAATTCGTGACGCTAGCTCAAGGGTCGTCAATTGATTTAAATGTTATTCCCGGCTGACTCTTAATTCAATTACTACCACGGGGGTGATAAGAAAGAACACATCCTGGTGATACTAGCATTATGCGTATTTATATATTCGATTAATCTGAATGGATTGCAATGTTCCAGCGATTCTATTCGAACTCTATGCTGATGTACCGACAAGGACCATTTTCGCATTTAAACATGCAAGTACGTAACGGATTTTCAGTTTCTCAATATAGTTCGTCGCTCTCACACATTATTCATCCGCTGGAAGAACAATTTCGTGCATTTACTTTTTTGGTGTCCCACAATATTAGTTGGCTAAATATTATGACGATACGTTGCATACAACTTCCACAGGTATTATCATGTAGCTAAGACTACGTAATGAAGCCAAAATCGTGGATAAAATTGAAATGCAGTTTGTTTATTAACACTTTTCTTCTCATTAACTAAATATGAAATATGAATCGGGATTGTAGGTGATGATCCTATCCTTCTTTCCAGTATCAGAATGGTCGATATCGTGTTCTGAATAACGCGTGTCATATAATGTCCAAATATCGACACGACCGAGGCTCTTAATTCGGCACTTAAATGTCTATTCTTCGCTCTCGAAATGTTCGATGTGATTGTCTTTCACACGCAGGGTTCAATTTAACGGCGTATGCACTGTTTTTAATATTTTAGGTCCCTGTTAATTAATATCTGGTAGTTAATAAGCGAACTATTTGGATACTGGCGCATTGTTTGTGTCAGTTACCTCCGCAACCGTCCAAGGATAAGATTCTCTTAATGTTCCAAGCACACGAGTTTCACAATTTTATAAAATGCAGAATTACGTAAACTATAGATTTCCGTTACGTACAACTTTCGTTGGTTCCACAACCATAATAGTTTCCCAAGAGTATTTTTCCCAGATAACACAAAGTTCGAATTATGTTGCCGGAATCATTTTCACTTCACCCGACAAACGTCTCTGATCACTTCGTCACACGTAATGTATTTTAAACGTGCTTGAAGAGTCTTTAAACAATCTCCTTAACGAATTTCGCAGTCGCGTACCACTTTTTCATCGACTAGGCCGATCGCGATAACTGAAGGTAGAGAGCTCAATAATGTGTTACATGTTCTTTTATATGTATTAAAAAACAAACGCGCCCCTATATCTTTCTGTCCCGCTTGGTCTTTGGTACTTTGCTTTTTATTACTTTTCATTATATTGCTTCTTAATAATACTGTGCAGTTATTAAAGTTTCGTATTACTTTCCCCTTTTTAATTCTTCCAAAATAAAGTCTATTTATCCCCGATTTTAATTAATATGATGCTAATTGACACGCCTGCCCGCAAAGTACCGTTATAATGGGTAGTTTGCATATGACATGCTGTCAAAAAAAAAAAAAAAAAAAAAAAAAAAAAAAAAAAAAAAAAACGAAAACGAGCACTAAAATCGATGTTTAATAATACAGTTCAATTAGCGATGTAATTTTGAAGTGAGTGTCCAAACAAAACGAAGCAAATGGCAAATATGGTATTTCTTATAGTTAAATTATTACAAATGTGATAATGTAATATACAGAAAATAAAAGTTAACCCACAGAAGATGGCACATTGGTGTCGAAACATGTCTGGGGAAATATAAAAATAAACTAGTTGCTTTGCATAAGGCTGATTTCTGAAATAACCCAGTTTTTAAATCGCAAACACGGAAGAACGAGAAGAGGAGCTTCAGACCTTAGTAAAATGAGTATTCGTAATACAAATGCAGGGAATATGGTTCAGCTTTTATGTTAACCGAATAACCCACTAACCATTGTAGCAGAGTGAAATCAGTGTCTTAGGGAAAACAAAAGTCGAAGATCAGAATAAATGACGGCACTTGCACCACTTATAAAGAGAGATACAGCCGTGGTAAGAATAATGAAAGTGCTAGGATTCAGTGTTCCATGTAAGTTGTCAGTACATAGAGTCACATGATGCTACAGAATTTATTTCTGCAAATGTTAGTGAAAGTGACACAGATAGTGAAAATGAATGAAAAGTGCAATAAGTTAACTTTAACAATCAAAAGAAAATTACCATGGTAGTAAGCCCATTATCACGAAATTTAGTATAAATTGTCACGGAATTAGAGAGGCAATAATGAAATTAGGTAGTATGCCAACATTGTTTAGCATATTTCATAACTTCAGCATTTTTAACTTTTTAAATTTTGTTTGTCATGAGTTAGCAGAGAAATAAATTGTTCTCTTATATGTAAAATATACAATTTCTAGATCGAATATTTGTTTTGCTTTTTCATTCACAATCCTTAAAATGAAATTAGCTACTTTTACCCTAAACAATTCATGGGTGAAGAATAGCGTTGGAATCATCTTTTTTCATTTCATTTCCTTTCGTGTCATATAACAGTCTTATGTAATCCCCTTGTGATAATCGCTTCCACCATTAATCCCAAAAGGCATAGAAACACCTTTGTAATGTTTCCATAATTTGAGGTTCAACAGCCATGAAGTATTTTATACAATGAGTTTTATTCATCAGCTGTTTATTTCTCCTATCATCGGTTTCCCTTATTAACCATCATCCAGGATGTAGGGTACAACAGATTAGTTAAAAGCATTCAAAGCATCCCACATTCCTTTGAAGCTGAACAATATCGAATTTATGCAGTGAAATTGTACAAACATCTGATGCAATTCGTCTTAGAAAATTGATAGTCACTTCTCATGTCAAACAGACAGACAGGCTAATGGGACAAATAAACAGCAGATTGTCAAAATGCGTTTTATATATCAAAAAAGAAACAACATTCCCTTCTTCTGCAAAGAATTTGGAAATAATTCTGGACCATCACCTAGACTGGACTGAACACACAACTTCAGTCTGAAAGGAGGTGTCAGCGTCACTTCGAGTATATGGTTTTCGACTTAGATTTTGGAAGGGATACTGCTTTTCCACAATCCAGATCCACTGGGAAGTCTCCATTGTGTTTTGAAAATTTTCTTGAGCGGAATGAATGATCACTGGACAGGTCTGACGGCAACTGCTCGGAATTCGTTGAAATTATGAGCGAATTTGCAGGGTGACAATTATTGAGCTATATTAAATAAAATCGTCATAACTTCTGAACGGTTTGCGTTAGGACGTTCAAACCACACGGTTGGCCATTAGCGTGATGGGAATTTTGTGGTTTGGTATAGCGTCGAAGGCCACTTTCATTTGGATTGGATCGTCACTAAGCAAAACTGGTGCGTTTTGGGGGATGAGAATCAGCATTTCGTGATCGAGAAGTCTCTTCTCCCTCAAATGGTGGTTGTATTGTGTGTGCAATGAGCAGTAACGGAATAATTGGTGCGATACAATTTTACGTTTTCTAGTTATTTCTGGTCGAAGTTAATTGCAATACAGTTGTACAGTGTCGGATGGATTTGTTGGCCCATTTTATCGGATGGTGTTTACGTAGGTACACCGTTTGTAATTATCATGTTTCCATTACAAAACAAACACACACGAAAATTTAAGAGTGGGAAACAAGTTTACATAATAAAAACAAGACAGTTATATGCTTGTCCTTGGATGACTGGCTAATGATTAAATTCTCAACTCACTGAGCGGAACGAATATTTAAAAATGTATCAAAATCAGTGTGTGTGTGTGTGTCAAGATTTGCCAATTTTATTATATTTCTCTTTGATGGGCTCGTTCAGCAACTGGAGTCCGCCCACTATAGTCAAGTAACTGCATTATATTCAGTTTCCTGAACACAACAAACACCCGCAGGACAGAAAAGTTTTGATGGATTGAGATTCAGCGAAATTATTAAACCTTCAGAAAATGTAGCAGAGGTAGATTTTAGTCCCTTTGAAACCGTCCTGTAATAGCATTGCATGCTGGTGCGTGGATTCCTATGCTGTCTCGTAGTTTTCGGTGACGTGAATGAGCGTGCGTTTTTAAGGTTCAGAACTTACTACGTTTCCTAAAGTACTTGTCTCAAACAAACACTCTCACTAAATTAGTTACCAATTCCGTTTCACCTTAAAAAGCATACTGATATAATTTGTCGCTTGATGTATGACTTGTATCGTGAGAGGAAAGAACTTTGCTGTGAACAAATGTCAGTTTCATAGAATACGACTCTCTTCTCCTTTCGTCCCAATACATACTACACCAGTTCTTATTTGCTCTATAAAATCACCGACAGATAGAGGATTCCGCTGAGGAATCGTGTGGCAGACATACACATATTCCTTGTATCGTCGCGTCGAAGTCTCCATAATATTTTCCGTAGCGGACTCAACAGCATTAATGATATTTTATAGGGACTTTGCATGAAATTGTACACAGTACAACTGGGGTGTGGAAATGATGTTTCCCTCATTTATAAGCGTTGTGAAGCTCTTCAGAAATATCTAAAGCTGCTACCCTTCATTGCCTTGGTATGTAATTAATCAAATTTTCTCTTAGTCCACCTCTTCCTTCTCCCTCCCTCTGTCCATCAGCTGTTCCTCATCTCTCTCTGTCCATCTCCTTCTGCCAGTGTCCCTGTCTGACCGATTCTCCGACCTTCCTTGTTCCATTTGCTCCTCTCCTCTCTCTTTCCATTGGCTCCTCTCAACTCTGTCCATCTGCTACCTCCCCCCTGCGTCCATCTCAACCTCGCATCTATCCCCTACCCCCCCCCCCCCCTCTATGTCCTCCTCATCACCTCTAGGTCCATCGCCTCCTCCTTCATTGCTCTGTCCATCTGTCCTATCTTTGTTCATCTCCACCTTCCCCTTACACTTTCTTACTCCTCCTCCCCGTCTCTCTGCCTACCTGCTTGAACTGAAACTCTTTGTACATCTCCTCCTACCCCAATCTCTTCCTTGACCTCCTGTGCTCCCACTACACTTCTCTTCCTTCTCACTCTCCATCTCAACCTCCTCTCTCCAACTGCCCATCTCTTCCCCCTCTGTGTCTCTTTCATCCCCTACCTCTGCCCATCTCCTCCCCTTTCTGTTCCTATCCTCTCCTCCCACCTCCCTTCCCTTTCCAGTTCCTCCTCTTCGCTTGTTCTGTTAATTCCTGCTTCGCCCTCTCTCTATCCACCTCCTCCACCCCTCCACCTATGTCGACTTCCTCCTCCTGCCCCTTGTCTTACCACATTATCTCCCCCACCAGAGTAGGAGGCAGCTCATTCCCACCTTCATAGTGTTTATTTTCCAGATACGTAATAACAAGTGTACCAAATTTGGTCGGAGCTTCGAATCCTACCTCGGGCATGGATGTGTGTGATGTCCTTAGGTTCGTTAGGTTTAAGTAGTTCTAGGTGTAGGGGGACTGATGACCTCAGATGTTAAGTCCCATAGTGCTCAGAGCCATTTCAAACATTTTTGAACCATATTTGGTAAAAAAAGATCCAGGAGTTTAGGGGGAACTTCTAACAGCAATTTCGTCCACGAACACACTTGCACATATATCTGACATACATTTAACAGATTTCACTCACGTTTGTACGCATACGCAATATGTGATCAAACGTATCTGGACACCTATCTGAAAATGACTTACTAGCCCATGCTGGAATTCAGTATAGTATTAGACCACTCTTAGCCTTGATGACAACTTTCACTCTCGCAAGCATACGTTCAATCAGGTGCTGCAAGGTATCTTGGGTAATGGCAGCCCACACTGCACGGTGTGCTGCCCTAAGAAGAGGTATCGATGCCGATCGGTGTTCTATAGGATTCAGATCAGGGCCCTGTGCAGCCAATCAATTACAGGGATGTTATTGTCGTGTAACCACTCCGCCACAGGCCGTGCATTGTGAACAGTGTTAAAAGTGCAATCGCCATCTTCATCAATGGGAAACAAGAAGGTGCTTGAAACATCAATGTACGCCTGTGTTGTGATAGTGCTACGCAAAAAAACAAGGGATGCAAGCCCCTCTATAAAAAACATGACCACACCGTAACACCACCGCCTCCGAATTTTTCTGTTGGCACTACACATGCTGGCAGATGACTTTCACTGGGCATTCGCCATACCCACACACTGCCATCGGAACGTTTTCCCACTGTTCAGTCGTGCACTGTTTACGCTCCTTACACCAAGCGAGGCGTCGTTTGGCATTTACCGGCGTGATGTGTGGCTTATGAGCAGCCGCTCGACCATGAAATACTGTACTGTACTGTCATAGTACTCGTTGCGTATACTGATGCAGTTCGGAATTCCTGTGTGATGGTCTGGATAGGTGTCTGCCTATTAAACATAACGACCCTCTTCAATTGTAGGTGGTCTCTGTCAGTCAACAGACGAGGCCGGCCTGTACGCTTTTGTGCTTACGTGTCCCTTCACGTTTCCACTTCACTATCACATCGGAAACAGTGGACCTAGGGATGTTTAGGAGTGTGGATCTCGCGAACAGAATTATGAGACAAGTGACAGCCAGTCACCTGACCACGTTCGAAGTCCGTGAGTTCCGCGGAGCGCCCCATTCTGCTCTTTCACTATGTCTAATGACTACTGAGGTTGCTGATACAGTAGGTTTCAGCACAATGCAACTAATATGAAAAACGTATGTTTTTGGGAGTATCCGGATACTTTTGATCACATAGTGTACCGGCTATATCTCTAGCGAATTTCGCTTTGCAGTTTTGTTTTCACGCAGCTCAATGTTTATGACCTCATATGTCCCGAATTATTTGTCGCACAATAGTATAATTTTGCAGGTAAATCCTATGGAACATATGGATACTGTCAGTAGAAATGTGTTGCAAACAGAAGACGCTGCAGTTTCTCACTCGACACGGTGTTCCTGACATCATATATTCCGACCGTCGTGACGTACAATGAAATAATTTTGCAGGGACATTCAGTGTCGTAAGTGAATACAGTTTCGAAAATGTATTGTGTGTAGAGTCAGTAGTAAAGATGTAATAAATTAAAACTTCATGCCTGATGTGGCAATTACAATATATCCCCTATTATGTTCATACATATTGTATACATGTGCGGAATAATTCCACTAAAGGTGAAGTTAATCGTGAAAAGAAAACTCAGTTGAAGTAGAAAGAATATCAAATCTGTAGTGGTGAAATCTCACTGAACTCGTAGATCAGAAGCAACTGTCGATATCCTACGGTTGCCTGTGAAACTTTTTTCTGTTCATCAACAGGAACTTGTATAGGCGCGCCGCGCGCGATTAGACGAGCGGTCTCGGACGCTGCAGTCATGGAATGGGCGGCTTGTCCGGCGGAGGTTCGAGTCCTTCCTCGGGCACTGGTGTCTGTGTTTGTCCTTAGAATAATTTAGGTTAAGTGGTGTGTAAGCTTAGGGACTGATGATCTTAGCAGTTAAGTCCCGTAAGATTTCACACACATTTGAATATTTTTTGTATAGGAGCCTCGAATACTGATTCTGTTCGACTCAATCAACATTTGTTTATGTGATGCGAAGTCGTTCGCGGATCTCTATTTATAACAGGAAACAATTCCAAATTCCCTTGACCGTGCTCGCGGATCCGACAGAAACATCAACAACAAGGCGTCCGAAGTTACTATGGAAGCTTAGCACAATTTATTTCCTCAATATTCACTTCAGAGAATAACTGAGATTGATTGAATTACCTTTCATATTCTCGCATAGGTTTCCAACGATAAAAACTCGATCTCTCTCTCTCCGTTTTCATGCCTCTGTACCAGTTTATTTTTTACAGAATAGTGCTTACCAATCGAAAGCCGGCCGCGGTGGTCTCGCGGTTAAGGCGCTCAGTCTGGAACCGCGCGACTGCTACGGTCGCAGGTTCGAATCCTGCTTCGCGCATGGATGTGTGTGATGTCCTTAGGTTAGTTAGGTTTAAGTAGTTCTAAGTTCTAGGGGACTGATGACCACAGTCCCATAGTGCTCAGAGCCATTTGAACCATTTTTTGAACCAATCGAAAATTATGCGCATCTGAGTCCAATAGGTCCATACATTAGCACCTCTGTATAGTCGTTTTCCGATCGCAAAATTTTTACTCTAGCCGACAGCGCGCCACGAGCAAACTCTATTTCTCGGAGTAAATGCATCCATCCCACATACGAAATGCACTGACTCGACGTATTTTATCACCTTAAGCTTTAATAATAGCAGGTTCATTGACCCATCAGTTGCTCGGACCAGCCTTGAAAAGGTAACGAATAAATTATCTCAGAATAGCGCAGATTTGGCCGGGATATTATAAGGCCTTTCGTGTGAGTGAAAATATTGTTCACAACTTTTCATGAACTCACAGTGCACTAGCCGCATCTTTTAATGTGAACCACCAATTAAAGAAATTAGCGGTAGTAAGGCGCTCTCGTTAATCATCGCATGCTTAATTTATGGTAGCAAGTTCTGCGCTACTTATCCTCTCAGGTTGGAATGTAATTACCAAACACCTCTCACAGCTGGAACGGCCTGGAAGGTGTGGATACACCGGTTCCCGTGAGATCACAGAAGTTCAGCGCTGTCGGGCGTGGCTGACACTTGGATGGGTGACCTTCCAGGCCGCCATGCGCTGTTGCTATTTTTCGGATTGCACTCAGCCTCGTGATGCCAATTGAGGAGTTTTTTTTTTTTTTTTTTTTTTTTTTTTTGGGGGGGGGGGGGGGGGCGTCAGTCTACTGACTGGTTTGATGCGGCCCGCCACGAATTCCTTTCCTGTACTAATCTCTTCATCTCAGAGTAGCACTTGCAACCTACGTCCTCAATTATTGGCTTGACGTATTCCTCTACAGTTTTTGCCCTCTACAGCTCCCTCTAGTACCATGGAAATTCCATGTCTTAGCAGATGTCCTGTCATCCTGTCCCTTCTCCTTATCAGTGTTTTCCACATATTCCTTTCCTCTCCGATTCTGCATAGAACCTCCTCATTCCTTATCAGTCCACCTAATTTTCAACATTCGTCTATAGCACCACATCTCAAATGGTTCGATTCTCTTCTGTTCCGGTTTTCCCACAGTCCATGTTTCACTACCATACAACGCTGTGCTCCAGACGTACATCCTCAGAAATTTCTTCCTCAAATTAAGGCCGGTATTTGATATTAGTAGACTTCTCTTGGCCAGAAATGCCTTTTTTGCCATAGCGAGTCTGCATTTGATGTCCTCCTTGCTCCGACCGTCATTGGTTATTTTACTGCCTAGGTATCAGAATTCCTTAACTTCATTGACTTCGTGACCATTAATCCTGATGTTAAGTTTCTCACTGTTCTCATTTCTACTACTTCTCATTACCTTCGTCTTTCTCCGATTTACTCTCAAACCATACTGTGTACTCATTAGACTGTTCATTTCGTTCAGCAGATCATTTAATTCTTCTTCACTTTCACTCAGGATAGCAATGTCATCAGCGAATCGTATCATTGATATCCTTTCACCTTGTATTTTAATTCCACTCCTGAACCTTTCTTTTATTTCCATCATTGCTTCCTCGATGTACAGATTGAAGAGTAGGGGCGAAAGGCTACAGCCTTGTCTTACACCCTTCTTAGTACGAGCACTTCGTTCTTGATCGTCCACTCTTATTATTCCCTCTTGGTTGTTGTACATATTGTATATGACCCGTCTCTCCCTATAGCTTACCCCTACTTTTTTCAGAATCTCGAACAGCTTGCACCATTTTATATTGTCGAACGCTTTTTCCAGGTCGACAAATCCTATGAAAGTGTCTTGATTTTTCTTTAGCCTTGCTTCCATTATTAGCCGTAACGTCAGAATTGCCTCTCTCGTCCCTTTACTTTCCTAAAGCCAAACTGATCGTCACCTAGCGCATTCTCAATTTTCTTTTCCATTCTTCTGTATATTATTCTTGAGGAGCTACTCGACCGAATAGTAGAGGCTCCGGTCACAGAAAACCATCATAACGACCGGGAGAGCGGTGTGCTGACCACACGCCGCTCCTATCCGCATCCTCTACTGACGATGAAATGGCTCTGAGCACTATGGGACTTAACATCTGAGGTCATCAGTCCCCTAGAACTTTTTTTTTTTTTTTTTTTTTTTTAAAAAAAAAAATTCTTTATTGACAATCATTTTAATTATACAAGTTAACCCACTTCCTTAAGCTCATTAGTGGGTCCTATTATTGATACATTTATATTGAATTGTGCAGCTATCTTTATTTTAATAGTGAGCTACAGTTACACTAACAACAATGGGCATTTAATGTTTATATGTACTATTTATATCTAATTCCTATAACTAATTAAACTTAAGTATTTTCTGCAGCGTCACATGCGTGCCAGTAAGAATATAAACCTACTTTATGTGCCTTGTTCTTCGAGCTAACCCCGAAGAACATGCCCCTGGCACTGGGCAGGCCTCGACGTTACAATCCGCTGCAGTACCTATTCTAATTTCCTATAACTAAGTCCTAAAACTAACTTATTCTACGTCATATTTGGTGTGTCATAATAGTGGTTGGTCCCTACTCCCCCTAGTCCTGAACGTGGCGGATTCTAACTTGGGTTAAGTCGGCCAGTCCACGCACAGGCGGTTTGGGACTAGGGCTCTTGGTCACGATCGGTAAAAGTTACTATCTCGTTCTTAATGTATCTCTCTTAAATATTCAGTTAAAACTTTTCGAGATACCTCGTTTGCCAAGGTGTTAAGTCTCTGAAAGGTTTCTTCATGTCTAAGCAGTTGGTACGTGTCATGGTTAGGAAGTCTGTCTCGTAGTGAGTTTGCGACATCATTGAAGAGAGGGCATTCATAAACAACATGTTCGGGTGTACCCTCCGGATCGCCACAGTCACACGCTGGTGTCGCCCTTCTCCCAAATCGACATAGGTATGTCGGGTAGGGTCCATGGCCAGTGAGAAAGTGAATCAGACCTCGTGTGGGCTCGAAGTATTTCATACCCAAGCGTTCCCTTACGTCAGGCAGAAACTGGAAGATTCGTCGTCCAGCCTCGTCTACAGCCCAGGTCTCCTGCCAGAGTTCCTCCCCTCTTTTCTTTATTTCTCTTTTGTCCCCCACTCTGATACCTATAATGTCTACCATCTTTTCGTAATTTTCCCTTTTGGCCCAGTACCAGGCCGCCTGTTCCCTTATTTTGATGTCCAGAGGGCAGAGCCCCATTATGACTAATAGGGCCCCCCCCCGGAGATGTTCTGTAAGCACCCACGGCTCTGAGTAGCATGCTTCTCTGGACCCTTCTCACTGCCATGGCGGGCACTACCCTCGTGAGCCTGTGCGCCCAGACTCCCGAGCCGTAACCCACGACTGAAGTTAGAATGCTGTTATGGTATAGTCTGATCAAGTGTGGAGGAAGATGGAATCTTTTATGACCTATTGAGATGAGATTGTTTAGTATCTGAATGGCTCTCTGGGTGACGGTATCAATGTGTTTACCAAAACTCCACTTCTCATCAATGATGACACCTAAGTAGCGTGTCTCGCGTCGTCTAAGAACTGGTGAACCGTCTATTCTAACAGTCGGATTTCTAATAAGATGTCCTTTTAGCAGTAGGTATGTCGATTTGCTGGGCGATATCGTCATTTTAGTTGCGTGGCACCACCGTTGAAGTTTGTCTATTGTTGTCGCTATCTTTGGTTCGATGTCTTCACGGCTGCGGCCGCCAACCAACAGGAGGAGGTCATCTGCGTAAGCTATCACCTCTAGCACCTCTTCACTCTGTTGTAAGCTATCTAACAAGGGCTCCATATGGATGTCCCAAAAGAGGGGTCCTAATACGGAGCCTTGAGGACATCCCTTAGTGATTGTCTTACCAACTCTTTCGCTAGAGGATGATAACCAGACCTCCCGGTCCTCACAATAGCTCCTCAGGCAACCATATAGCGGCCCTGGACACTCTTTCTCCCGCAGGCAGGAGAAGAGCGAAGGCCACCACAGGTTGTCGAAGGCGCCACTGATGTCAACCATGATGCCAACCACGTATTTGTGCGGGGTCGAGCCACAGACCTCGGCCGCCAGGGCGATTGCATCAGATGCCGACCGCCCCGGCCTGAACCCGAACTGCCTGTCACTCATCCCGCACAACACCCGGTGTGCTGTCAGTCTGTCAGCCAGCAGTTTTTCCAATATTTTACCAAATATATCCAGTAGGCAAATCGGCCTGTAGGATTTCGCTTCTGCGGGATCCTTATCTGGTCCTTTCTTTATGATGACTACGTGCGCCATTTTCCATATCTTAGGGAACTTGCGCTGTCTGAGGCACTCATTGTATAGATGTGTTAGTGGTGCAGTCAACTGGGGCGCCAGAAACTGCACCACCTCAGCCACAATGCCGTCCGGCCCAGGTGCTTTTCCTCTTTGCAGAGATCTTATGTGGGTCGCTACCTCCTCTTCTGAGAAGGGGTAGACAGCCGTCTCATTGGTGTATGTTTCACGGTCTTGATCTCTGAGTTGCTGCTGCCTCTCTGTTTCCCCATCCGCATTGTCGTCAGGCAGCAGGGAGTGGAGGAGGACCCCCGCAGTCTCCTGCCAGGACTCCGTCATCCTATCCCCGTACCTGACTGTAGATAATTCCAGAGGAGAGCGGATTTTTTCTCTGACTAGCTTGTATGGGAGCCCCCATGGATCTGTGACTAGCTGGCTGAGCACAAAGTGTTCCCAGCTTCTCATTCTGACATCCCGCAGTTCATTTTGGAATTTTCGTTTTTCCTCCCTGTACAGCAGCTGCCACCTTTGTCGTTCCTGCCAGACGACACTGCGCTGATAGTACCTCCTTAGCCTTCTGACAGACTGACTCAGTTCGCTTAGTTCGGCAGACCATGGTGACGGGGAGGCCGCCATGGCCCTCCTCCTAGTAGGTACGGCTGCCCTCACCGCTCTTGTCACTGCGTTCACCAGTTCCTCTGCCCTCTGATCCACGTCCATGTCTAAGTGCATGTCGTTTTCCGGCAATGGAGGAATGTCACACTCCCTCGCTAGGCGTTCCCAATCGGTTCTTTTGTAGTTTAGTTGTATTTCCCACCCTGTGGCCCAGTGGCTCTCTCTTTCTCCTATGGTGAAAGTTATCAGATTATGGTCGCTTGTGGTGGCATTCTCTGTGACTCTCCAATTTTGAATGTTATTTGCCGTATTCGGAGTTACGAGGGTGACATCAATGTTTGTTCCCTGTCCTCCACCTGCAGCGTAGGTGGGAGGATTGCCAGGTCTGTTAGCCACCACAAGTTGTGATGCCATAATAAATTCTTCAACCTTTTCACCGTTCGCATCTCGTGTGCCACTGTACCACAGGGGGGATTTAGCATTAATGTCAGCAGTTATTATGACTTTTCTTCCCCGCAACGCCGTGGTAACTCTCGCTAGGTGGTCTATATGAATTTCTATATTATCCCCATACTGAAAGTATGTGTTAATGAGAGTTATAATTCCCGTAGGGGATTGAAGCTCCACGACGTTGCAGTGGCTAGTTGTGAATTGAGAGAGTGTGGTGACTCTCATCAGTTTGTTGGTGACTATGATTGCCGCCTTCGGGTCATCCCCTCTACTGACTATTTGCCAGCCTGCGGCAGCAAAAGCTATTTTCCCAGCCAGGGAGTATGGCTCCTGTAGACAGAGAACATCGAGTCTCCTCTCCTCCACCTCCCTTCGGAGCTCTTGCATTACGAGTCTACTGTTGTGTGTATTAAGCTGTCCTATGGTAATTTTTGTCATCATGGATAGTATGTATGTACTCTGTCATGTGGCCAGGTCTTATTCCAGTCAAATAAAATTCGTCCATGTGCCACTACTGATTGTTCATAGATGTCGTCCAGTTTAAATTTCTCTCCTCGTCTTTCGAATGCTTTAATGAGCAGGTCTCGCAAGGCTCCGAAGTCGGTGGGGAGATTCACTGACTTTAGCTGGATTCTGTCAACAGCCTCCATAACCGGAAAGGTTATTTTTCTACCGTTTTCATGTCCTACGCGGACCACATGTCGTAAGGCAGTGGTCAGGGTAGCCGGCTGCTCCAACCTGGATAGCTGCAAGGTGTACTCCAAGTTGGGGTACACCCTAACCGGATCGACTGGTGGCAGTTTGACTATTGGTGTACACTGAGTGGTGGGGCTCATACAAGAGCTCGTCACTACATTTTCCTGTATAGGTTGGTTATTTATGTTACTGTCCTTGTAAGTTACTGGAGCCATAGGATGCCCTTGCCGCTGTTGGTGTGGTTTTGGCTTTGTTTCCCAGCTTCCAGAGGAGAGAGTTTCTGCCATGGGGAGATTTGTTTGTATTCCTATATCTATTGTTGGAAAATCTGTTTGTGTAGCCATGTCCTTTGTTTCAATTTTAATGACTCCCGTGAGCGACCTCAAGAAGTCTTTGAATCTATTTGCCCGCATGGCATCCCTCCTCCTTTTGCTTGGGGACTTTCGTTTTGGCATCCTATTTGATATACTGGGCTCAGCCATAATCAGTCCTGGAGATCAGTCTTTGCTCCAGCATTCTGTATGTGGGGCAGTTTCTACCGGTGGTTCCACAAGACTTTTTTCCTCGGTTCCTACATGGTATGCAAACTGCCGCCGCCTTACAGTCTTTACGGCTGTGGCCTTTCTCCCCACACTTGGTGCACGCCGGCTCCCTGGTGCACAGCCTTAAGATGTGATCCAGGTCACCACAGTTGTGGCAACGACGTACCACGACATAGTCTCTTGTATTGATGGCATGGAAGCCAACATATAATCTGCCCATTGTTGTTACACTTTTCCACATCGGCGCCGATACTTCGGCGACGTGATGAACTACATCTCGACCCCGCGGACCAGTCTTAAATTTTAGCTTAAAGTTATTCTTAAATTCATCTTCTTTCATTTTATCAAAGTTCTGTAACCTAATTGTTTCTGCTAGTTCTTCATTCGTCATAAGTGCAGGTACGTCATATAAAATGACAAGAGGGTTTCGTTTTTTCGGTGGTTCACATTTGACCACCGAGTTCAATTTCTGGTTGTTCAGTAGCTTCTCCTTGTCCTCTTCCGAGGCAACTTCAACGATTACGGAGTTTCTACTTGGTTTTACCTTTTTTATTTTGATCTTGTCTTTGACGGGGTCGATAGTTTTTGTAAAAAGTTCCTGTATTTTCTTGACACTTGTGTCTTGCCCAGGTAATGTCCTGAGGAAGACAGCTGTGTCCGTCCTTTTTGTGACCTTGTCAATGGTGTCTCTAGTCGTACTCTGTGGGCGTTTGGTGGGCGCTTGCGCAGCCACAGCTGCCCACGTCTTAGCCGGTTGCCTCCTCAACCTGTCATTTTCTTTCTCAAGTTCTTCTATTCTTCCTTCGAGTTTGGCGTGGGCAATAGCCCATGCAGCCAGTTCATTTTTTATAATGGCAAGTCCGGCTTGACTGATTTTACCATTCTTTATTTGTTGCTCCATAAGCAACGAGATTCTTGAATACCTCTCCATAACAGTCTCATTCTCTGCCTGTCCCTGCTCGTCCTGAGGAGAGGGATCAGGCGCAGCAGAAGCCCGTGAAGGCGCACACGAATCACTCGTATCGTTAGAAGCCATAGTTAGAACGAGTGATAAAAAACTTAGAACTACTTAAACCTGACTAACCTAAGGACATCACACACATCCATGCCCGAGGCAGGATTCGAACCTGCGACCGTAGCGAATTCGCGGCTCCAGACTGTAGCGCCTAGAACCGCTCGGTCACAGTGGCCGGCAACTGAGGACGACACGGCGGTTGGATGGTCCCGATGGGCCACTTGTGGCCTGCAGACGGAGTACTTTTACTATAGCTGGCGACTCCTATGTACGTGGCCTTCTTAGGTTTCCGACCTTTCCATGCTGGCTAAGACTCAGAGGAAAACCATGGAAAACCTGGAGTAAGGTCATACAGCCAGACTTCCGCTCACCATCAATGATTAATGATTTTAAATCATTATTAGATGTTACAACTACATTCCAGTTTGATCCTTGAATGTTACATCTCAATATAGCTCATGATTCCTCACTACAATTGTTACAGGATTTTGTATCTTTGAACAAAGATATTACCTTCGCGGAGGAGTCAGGTGTTAGTGGATTGTTGTGCTAACACGTTTCTGCCCCACATGGTAGATTCGGATCGCCTTTCACTTTACATCACCTGTCGGGTTTGTTTCACTCGTGGAACATTTGTTTTGTGTCCCAAACTGGTTCGCCTTAGATTCCATTTTCAGTCATTAATG
Source organism: Schistocerca nitens (assembly GCF_023898315.1). Classification (NCBI taxonomy): domain Eukaryota; kingdom Metazoa; phylum Arthropoda; class Insecta; order Orthoptera; family Acrididae; genus Schistocerca; species Schistocerca nitens. Next base: position 87,932,872 of record NC_064625.1, on the reverse strand, counting down.
TCCATTGTGTATTAATGCCAAAATGACTTAATGCTAGAAACTTTCGCTTCACTGATTCATATTTCTCATACCCTCTTAACAGTCACAGATTGTCCTCGTTCACTCACAAATACACTTCAGTTCTTAACTAACTTTTCAGGAAACGTTACGTTATTATGTACTTATTTTGCTTGTCCATTTTGTTATTATTACAATGCCAATTACTTCTTGGGCTTTTGTCGAAGTCCATTCGTTAACGTAATCTAGCGTAACTCGTTCAATAATCCTTTTGAGTCTGCATCCGTATCTAAAAAAACCCATTCCAGTCATCGTTAGTTCATAAGGTTACAGTATGTGAGAAGGTTTAGTCCATCTACTAAAAGTCAAGCCAACCACAAGAATATGATATGCACACCCATGGTTTCTGTTAGTGGCCAATACCATAAGAATTACTCGCTGACCTGACATATAGCCGCAATGTTGAGCAGTTTGCTGTCCAAAAATTACTTCGCTACTTATATTCTCCAGCAATAAAATTAAATAGCATAACTGCCTATCTTATAATTCTAGACCGAGTGAGGTGGCGCAGTGGCTAGCACACTGGGCTCGCACTCGGGAGGACGACTGTTCAATACCGCGTCCGGCCATCCTGATTTAGGTTTTCCGTGATTTCCCTAAATCGCTCCAGGCACGGCCGACTTCCTTCCCTAATCCGATGAGAGCGATGACCTCGCTGTCTGGTCTCCTACTCCAAACAACCCAACCCATCTTATAATTCTGTAAGTCTTTACTACGCCAGTATTATTGCTTTGTACACTATACATATATAATTTGGTTGAAAATCAATTCCTGAAAAAAAAAAACAGCTCAAGTCTACATACATAATTATAATCAGATTAGCAATGGTTTGTACGAGGTTAACTTCTGAAGAAAAATCATTACACTATTTGATAGCAGTACCAATCTCAATAAAATTAATTATATTCACCGTTCCTCACAATCATCTTTTAACCAAACTGACTGGACTCGTGATTTCCTTTCAGAAAGGTGACAGTTGGTAGTAATAGACGGAAAGTCATTGCGTAAAACAGAAATAATATCCGGCGTTCCCCAAGGAAGTGTTATAGGCCCTCTGTTGTTCCTGACCTATATTAACGACATAGGAGACAATCTGAGTAGCCGTCTTAGATTGTTTGCAGATGATGATGTCATTTACCGTCTTGTAAACTCATCAGATGACCAAAACGAATTGCAAAATGGTTTAGATAAGATATCTGTATGGTGCGAAAAGTGGCAATTGACCCTGAACAGAGAAGTCACACAAATCTGAAGGCTGTAAGTGTTAGTAAATACTTAGAGGTTACAATTAAAAACACTCTAAATTTAAATGATTACATAAATGATGTTGTAGGTAGAGCCAACCAAAGACTGCGATTCATTGGAAGAACACATAAAAGATGCAACAGGTCTACTAAAGAGACTGCTTACACCACGCTTGCCCGCCATATTCTGGAGAATTGCTGTGCGGTGTGGCATCCGCATCAGATGGGACTGACGGATGATATCGAAAAAGTACAAAGAAGGGCAGCTCGTTTTGTATTATCGCGAAATAGGGGAGATAGTGTCGTAGACGTGAATTGGAGTGGCAATCATTAATACAAGGCGTTTTCTGTTGCGACGGGATCTTCTCATGAAATTTCAATCTCCAGTTTTCTTCTCCGATTCCGAAAACATCCTGTTGGTACTCACCGGCATAGGAAGAAATGATCATCACGATAAAATAAGAGAAATCAGGGCTCGCACAGAAAAATTTAAGTGCTTGATCTTCACGCGCGCCGTTCAAGAGAGGAACGGTAGAGAGACAGCTTGAAGGCTGTTCATTGAACCCTCTGCCAGGCACTTTATTGTGAACAGCAGAGTAATCACGTAGATATAGATGCAGAAATTCTCTTGATTGTGCAAATCCACCAGCAAACAACATCAAACAAACGTCCGAAGTTCCTATCCTCAAACTTCATAAAGTAACTGAGGTCGATTGAATTACCTTTTGTAGAATTTCCTTATATTCTCGCATAGGTTGACAATGATAAAGTCTCAGACCTCTCTGTCTTTCTTTATACAACTCTGTACCAATTTACATTTTACAAAATGGTGCTCAACGATCGACAATTATGTGCATCTGTGTCACATAGGTCCACCTCTCTCTCCCGCAGGACAAATACGCTGACTCGACGTATTTCATCAATGTTACCTCTAACAATTCATGGTTCATTGACCTCCAGCTGATCGGAACGCCTTCAGAACGATAAACGAGTAAAATATATCGGAACAGCGAAGATTTGGCAGGGAAATTATACAGTTTTACAGCATGAAAAGGGAAAATGTATTAAGGTATAAGCTTTATTCTTTTCATGTTGGGAATTAATAAACCACTTCAGTTGTATTTATTCCTTCACTACTGTATCACTAACAGCTCATGACACTAAAAGCCACATCTTCAGATGATTATATACCTAAATAGCGCATGTTTTAGTTATATGTTCTCTTGGAAATGTGGATTTAGTGCTACGAAACAGGTAATGACCCAGAAATAAAGGAATAAATACTGCTAAAGCGGTTTCTTAATACCCGTTAATACCCAAGATGACTACTCATATCTGTTCTTTCCCTACATGCAAGGTTGTCTGTTTTTTCCTTTCAGCATTTTGTAGGTGTGTTAGAGAGAAAAAGTCTGATAAAGGTTTGTTGTGTGTATAGCTTGTCCCAAGACACTAAGTGCTTCAAATCTCAAATATTTAAGGAGTATGATCTGACTATTTGCGTGTCACAAGCTTCGATACTTTTTCACCTCCACCCCCACCCCTTCGGGGGGAGGTGGTTCTTACCTCCGTCATTGTTCTTTTCAGACAGTAACCGATTTGTAAAGCAACTTTGGTTGAAATCGGTACAGCATTTTATGAGATGTGTAACATACATACTTCGATTTTTTATAACATTTATGGGTATAAATACGTTTATTAATATTTTAGAACGAATAGAGACCGCTTTTAATATGCAATCAGTGATTCCATGTCCGCCCCCGGTAGCTGATTGGTGTCGGCACGGTAGCTGCCATCTGTAACAAGGAAGGAAAAAAAAAAAAAAACACACAAACTGAGTTAACCGATCAACGACGAACTTAAACGGGTGTCTTACGACGTCCGCCCCGAGCAGATGCAACGAACGAAATCGAACAAAATGGGATTTAAAAAAAAGTGGTCAGTGCGACAAAATGTCAATCCTAAGGGCCCGGGTTCGATTCCCGGCTGGGTCGGGAGATTTTCTCCGCTCAGGGACTGGGTGTTGTGTTGTCCTAATCATCATCATTTCATCTCCATCGACGCGCAGGTCGCCGAAGTGGCGTCAAATCGAAAGACTTGCACCCGGCGAACGGTCTACCCGACGGGAGGCCCTAGCCACACTACATTTACATTTTAGTGATTCCATGATAGCGAAGGTACTCTACAGTGGGAAAGATTTGTTTGTGACAGACACATACGGCTATACAATTTACCAACCAGATTAACACGTGCCTTGTATAAGCGGTTTCTGCGCGGTGTACTACCAGCGTTGTTGGTGAAAGTTGCCCTTCCAGAATGACAACGACTGTGGCTTTGGTACCTCATTTTCGACAGATCGTGCGACACTACCTCACTGTAAGCTTTCATTGGCAATGGACTGATTGGCAGCGTCCAGTGGAATGACCTGCATGATCACTATTGCTGAATCTGATGGATTTCTGCCTATGGGGACACTTGAAGGTATTTCTGGATGTCGAACCAATCGACAATGTGGAGACTTCATTAGAGGAGCAGGCACATGACGCAATGGAGCCGTGACTATTTGAAAGAGTTTGGGATTTAGTGTGAAGAAGTGCTGAAGGACATGTCAGGCTGTGTGATAACCACGCATAGCATCGCGTGTATTGTCCAATTCTATCTAGCCTGCGACCGAGAGGACAGCTTGTCCCATTGTTGTTGTTGTTGTTGTTGTTGTCTTCAGTCCTGAGACTGGTTTGATGCAGCTCTCCATGCTACTCTATCCTGTGCAAGATTCTTCAAGTAACTACTGCAACCTACATCTTTCTGAATCTGCTTAGTGTATTCATCTCTTGGTCCCCCTCTTCGAATTTTACCCACCACGCTGCCCTCCAATGCTAAATTTTTGAACCGTTGATGTGTCAGAACATGTCCCACCATCCGGTCCCTTCTTCTAGTCAAGTTGTGCCACAAACTCCTCTTTTCCCCAATTCTATTCAATACCTTCTCATTAGTTACGTGATCTACACATCTAATCTTCAGCATTCTTCTGTAGCACCACATTTCGAAAGCATCTATTCTTTTCTTTTCCAAACTATTTATCGTCCATGTTTCACTTCCATATATGGCTACACTCCATAAAAATGCTTTCAGAAACGACTTCCTGACACTTAAATCTATACTCGTTGTTAACAAATTTCTCTTCTTCAGAAACACTTTCTTTGCCATTGCCAGTCTACATTTTATATCCTCTCTACTTCGACCATCATCAGTTATTTTGCTCCCCAAATAGCAAAACTCCTTTACTATTTTAAGTGTCTCATTTCCTAATTTACTCCCCTCCGCATCACCCGACTTAATTCGACTACATTCCATTATCCTCGTTTTGCTTTTGTTGCTGTTCATCTTATATCCTCCTTTCAAGACACTGTCCATTCCGTTCAACTGCTCTTCCAAGTCCTTTGCTGTCTCTGACAGAATTACAACATCATCGGCGAACCTCAACATTTTTATTTCTTCTCCATGGATTTTAATACCTACTCCGAACTTTTCTTTTGTTTCCTTTATTGTTTGCTCAATATACAGATTGAATATCATCGGGGAAAGGCTACAACTCTGTCTCACTCCGTTCCCAACCGCTGCTTCCCTTTCATGCCCCTCGACTCTTATAACTGCCATCTGGTTTCTGTACAAATTGTAAATAGCCTTTCACTCCCTGTATTTTACCCCTGCCATCTTTAGAATCTGAAAGAGAGTATTCCAGTCAACATTGTCAAAAGCTTTCTCTAAGTCTACAAATGCTAGATACGTAGGTTTGCCTTTCCTTAATCTATTTTCTAAGATAAGTCGTAGGGTCAGTATTGCCTCACGTGTTCCAACATTTCTACGGCATCCAAACTGATCTTCCCCGTGGTCGGCTTCTACCAGTTTTTCCATTCGTCTGTAAAGAATTCGCGTTAGTATTTTGCAGCAGTGACTTATTAAGCTGATAGTTCGGTAATTTTCACATCTGTCAAGACCTGCTTTCTTTGGGATTGGAATTATTATATTCTTCTTGAAGTCTGAGGGAATTTCACCTGTCTCCGTTCACCTGTCACCTTTTTCCATATCTCAACAAATATTTCTGCCTGAACATGTGATTATAGAACCTTTTACCCTAATTTTGACAGATAGATCCTGCTGGAATATGTGGCAATAAATTTTGAACAACCTGTACGTATCGCGTGTGTCATTTGGATGATATGCGGTATGCAGGCCTATTTCGCCTTTCACCAAAGAACCAAAGACGGTGTAGACTTAGTCAGTGCATCATTCAGTACTTTTGCAGCCAAATCCAGTCAGAAGGAAAAGGTGCTCGGCTCCGTACACAACTCCGATTTCCGCCTCGTCCTGCTATGACGGCGTTCCCCGGAACAGCTGTCCAATGTCTCCCCGTGTGAGTTGTTATGGCAACGAGTGTAACGGGATATTCGGATAACCAGTGACGTTGGCAGCTTACGCATAAACAGCTGCGGGCGAGACTCTCGACCCAGCGTCTCTGACTGCGTGGGGCAGTGCGTGTCGGTGCGTGAGTTCTGGCAGCCGATAGCTGGTGCGCGGGAGCGCTAGCGTCTTTGACCCATCAAGAGGCATATTCGACATTTCCTACTGGCTACCTTTACTGGCCGGGCAACACATTATATGTTGCGGTTTCGTGTAGCTTCATCGTCGGCGCAGCATGTGAGTAATCTGTTTGTGGTCAAATGCTTGAACGGAGCGAATACAAGACCCGCGAGACGTTACAGAATGTATACTAGTCGGAATTTTCACAGCCGAACAAAGTGTCGGGTACAGCTAAACTGGTGGCTGTCCGACTTTTGCTTGACGTGATTCGGAAGAATGAAGACCTTCAGTTGAGTAATAATAACTTTATTGCGGCGCGTATCTGACGACGCCCGGCATGTGTGGACAGTTCGGGGCTATAAAATTTTGCTTCCGATCTATACAGAGGATCCTCAATCCTCGGGAACTTCTGTAGCTAGGAGAGAAAATAGTATCCGTCCACACAAGTCAGGAGACAAGGAACTACTATCTAACTCTAAAAAACAAGGAATAATAATCATAAGAAACAGAACGTATATAAAAGTTATAAAACACAGCGCCTCTAGAGGCTGGGCGCGGAACTACACAGCGTCGCTACATCACTGTACTGACACACGCGCACAGCACACACACACACACTGGCGAGCTTGAATTAGCGCGCGGCAGCGTCGCTACAAAAGACTGGGACATGGAAAAATGGCTACCAAATTTACCAGCATGAGGTCTGTTTTGCCAAAAAAGATTTAACTGCTTGGAAGCTATGTAGGGAATTGAGGAAACCCTTGAAAATAAAAATATTAGGAAAAAGCCAAAATGCTGCGTGATATGTTCTAAGAGAAACAAATAAAACAGAGTGGAGAAACATTTGACGTGCCTCTGAATGATGCTCAAAACTATGTACAGCGAATCAGGTGCTGACAGAGAATTTAAAGCTCAGTTATTAACTTAGAATCTTTGAAATTTAAAAAGTAGTAGAGGATATTTGTCTGGTGATACTTGAAATTCTGATACGGTGCTTCATTTGCTGTACATAGTTTCGAGAGGCCCGTCAAATGTCTCTCTATTTCACTTCTCACTTTCAGATAGATCATTTGACTGTTTTTTTTTCACACATATTTTTCTTCACTGCTGTTCACAAGGTATCGCGCTGCTGAAGCTCTGATCTTATTTTAAGTAAATCTTATGCGTTTTCCTTGATTTCCTGGTATGCACTCCCTCTGTTATGCCTTATGGTATGGTATATTTGGGTATATATGTATACCTTCGAAACTTTTAGTGCGGAATAGGACAGTCAGAACGATCTGCAGTGTCGATTCGTGAACTTCGTGGAGGGCGTTGTCAAGCATATTTCAACCTTACTGTCCCTGTTGCCCTATATACAGTAACTGTAAGATATTTGGGTACCTCACGTATTCCAATTTTGAGTCAGTTTCTTAGAATGAAGTAGCTATATGCACTGGCGTATTTACATTACCTTTTTTTGTGGGAGAAGGGGAGGGCTTTGCCTTTCATTTGGCAATAACCCAAATTTAAAATTGATTTTATTGGTCCATACTAATTTAATGTCGAAAATTATAAAGTCTGTCATTGGTTTACATTTGCTTAATTATAGCACTAATGACAAAAAATGGCTCTGAGCACTATGGGACTCAACTGCTGAGGTCATTAGTCCCCTAGAACTTAGAACTAGTTAAACCTAACTAACCTAAGGACATCACAAACATCCATGCCCGAGGCAGGATTCGAACCTGCGACCGTAGCAGTCTCACGGTTCCAGACTGCAGCGCCTTTAACCGCACGGCCACTTCGGCCGGCCACTAATGACATTATGAGAACAATTTATTAAGGTTATAAATTAAATTATGAAATCGGTTTTATAGGATTATGAACTTTGAATATTTTGATAAAACATAATCCAGTTGCTAGGAGAATTTTCTACATCGATTCTATTAATTGCCTACATTTATAGTTGAGCCATGTGCTAATTTACTTTAAAGTGTATAAAATTAATTTTTGTGAGATACTTTAATACACATAAATAGAAAAAAAAGTGACTAACCCAATTACTAGAAATTTAAAGAAGGAAGACGGCGGTCTCTTTGTTTTGCCATATCACTTATCACAGTTTCTCGATAAACTGCCATTATGGTGAGCTCATTCAGATTACCTGTCAGTAGCGAGCCAGTGTGTGTGTTGGACCATCAAGCTACGGACCCCCTTGAAGATGTCTCCCGCAGTCGGAGACGAAACGTTGGGAATCACCTCAGAATTCATCAACCGACCACGGCATAACAGCCCGGATAATTATAATGGACATAACTGGTAACTCAGTCGTGCACGAAACAAACTAGAACCCTTCTTGGTCATCGCATGCACCGACAATGTGTTCTCCAACTAACCAATGCGCATTGTTTCCGTGGCCATTAACGTTGACTTACAGGTACTATAATATGCTGAGACTGAGCTCGTAAGCTTTTAAGCTAATTCACCACTGATGTTTAACTGATACGTGTTACTAAATAAAACTGAAAACTTATAATGTTATTGTGTAAGGGAGCATGTTGTTTAATAAATAAGCTCTATTGCTTTAGAAAACTCAATTGACTATTAACCTGTCACAACGTACAACCACGTCTGTTATCGGTCATTCACTTTTGAGCGGAGCCGCGCGGTTTGAGGCGTGATGTTGAGAGGTGGCATGAGCCCCCTCTCATATTTCTATCTTACGATTTTCCTCTTTAATCGCATGCGGTGAAAAGTTGCTATTCCTTCACACGTGGACTTCCCACGCAGCGTCTCTCGTCACCCGGGTGGTCCGGCGACAGGCGGGCTCTGCGGATCTCGAGAGGGTTAAGCCGACGGGTGTGAGGCAGTCGAGAGAATGCTTTGCAGACGCCGACATTGTCAAAAGACAAGCCAGGAGGGGTCTGAAGTAGCGGCTGGGCTAGAGGTTCCGTTACTTCGCAGAAACTTAGCGAAAACACTTTCTGGTGGGCTACCAGCGAGGCGTGGGAATGACTTGTGTACCCAGGCAGTTGTGGCGGGAAAATTCCCGCGCTTTCTGCAAAATAGTAACTGTGATTGGCTTGCTCAGGGCATAGCTCCGTGACGTAGCAAAATCAGCGCAGAAATTGGCGCCAAGAATCTCCATTGGTGGAATGGTAGTGCTCCGGCAATGGAGTGGAATTTTCCGCCGGTTTTCGAGTTGCTGATTGGAACGTTTAACCACAGCCACTGTCGTGGTGGCGGGAATGTTGTGTGTTCGGCCTGTACGGGTGCTCTAGGTAGTCGGCTCTCGCCTTTCGGTCGAGGACGTCGAAGCAACCAGCCTTCGCCTCCGGTACGCCAGATCGTGTTCTTGCAGTTAAGAAGACAGTTTGGTAATGTATGTCCGCAGCACCGGCAGATAGGGATTTTCCTAGGTAATAATCAGAGCTCAGCAGAGCGCGCCTGTTCGTCTTTTTCTAACTTTGTTCTGTCTTGAGTAGCAGCAATTAATGTTGGGTTAGCTGTGTGTCTCTCTTACGATTTGAGTGGCAAGGAACTGGCTCCACATACCACTTCGTCATAAACCTCACAATCTAGTTTAGGGACAACTTCACCTTCACAGCGTTTGTTTGAGTATCCAATTTGAGCCAATTTGATGTATTATAAATGTTTCATGTGTTTTTGTTTATTATTTTGTGTTTAGTCTTAATAAATCATATTGTTATTTTGGACAGAACTTTCATTCTGTTAATCGGTAGAGCAACCCATCATTTCTCATTACGTTAATGAAACCTTCCTTTATTTAACTTATTTATCAAATTAAATTATTGCAGGTGCCAAACTCTTTTCTACTCCACTTGCAGGGTTGATTACAGTCAGTTCGCGTATATTTTTTAATCCTTGTGCAACAGCAAAAGTCGGAGTTAGAATAGGGGGGGGGGGGGCTTAGAGCATCATTTACATATGTAGATTCTAGAAGAATTTAGTGTTAAATACACTGCTAGCCCCGGCACCTCGCAATGTCATGGATTGCGCGGCACCTCCCACCGGAGGTTCGAGTTCTCCCTTGGGCATGGGTGTGTATGTTGTTCTTAGCACACGTTAGTTTTAAGTAGTGTGTAAGTCTAGGGACCGATGACCTCAGCAGTTTGGTCCCTTAGGAATTCACACACATTTGAACTTTTTTTTTTTTTTTTGCGTGGAGATTCGTTCGGAAAAAGCCTGTCTTTGCCATACTGTAGCAGCTTACAACCAGCTTCTTCACATACTGAAGCAGAGGTGTTGTTAATTCTTGTTTCCTAGCCACAGTATTACCATGTTGTATGCAGGTTTGTTATAAACATGTCTGTAAGTGCACAGTTGGGGGAGGACGGGGGGGGGGGGGGGAGTGGAGGGCTCTCAACCCGAAAGCCCGCCCCCTTAAATACACCACTGCCTATGTGTACGGGTTTTGTGTGTTTCACACTGTTGTGTGCTTGGGGAACTGGCGTGCATTGTTCTTTGTTTTTGTCTCAATAGTGGGCCTGGTTTGGCGCAAGCCAGCGTGCAGATAGCGTTGTGCAGCAATACAGTATCATTAGAACTCCATGCTTGGCGAAACATTTTGTGATGCGATCAGTGAACTCGTTCGTGAAAGAGAGAAAAGCTTTCCCTAATCGTGAACATCGTTAACTAGTTCTGGAGATCTCTTTTTCTCGACGTAACACTCGTTCTGGCACCTTTTTGCAGGAAACGTCTTTCTTAAAAGACGGCTATATGTAACTGAGTTTTTCTTGTAAGTAAACCGACTCGCATATTATTTATGCTCTATGAACCAAGAAGTGGCAGTGAACGGTCTTCTTGCAGGATCAGCATTTCAAACGCCACGGCACCGTGGTCATGTTGTCACGGTGTTGCAGTGCGACCCTCGTGCTTCATATATATATGAAGCACGAGGCATGGATCTATCCTGTTTGTACCAGCGAGGTTTAAAGAAGGGACATCGAGATGTACTGGGCGATTACAATTAAACATTCAAAACGCTGTAGAAATAATACCACTGGTCAGAATGACGTTAAATTCCAACGTATTATTATAGGAGAAGGGGCAAAAGGTATGGCAGAAGAAAAAAAATACTGTGAAAATTGATCAGTAGATGACGCTGTACATGTAAATGAAGCCGGCCGAAGTGGCCGAGCGGTTCTAGGCGCTACAGTCTGGAGCTGCGCGACCGCTACGGTCGCAGGTTCGAATCCTGCCTCGGGCATGGAGGTGAGTGATGTCCTTAGGTTAGTTAGGTTTAAGTAGTTCTAAGTGCTAGGGACTGATGACGTCAGATGTTAAGTCTCATAGTGCTCAGAGCCATTTGAATACGTAAAGGAAAACACCTGTCATGCGCAGGACCCATTGAAGTTGGTATAAACACGCCGGGTACAGGGATTTTTCCAGTGTCAAACTGTCTTAAATGTTGATAGCCTCCCATTGTAGCAGCAGCAAGCGATCTAACAACTTCGTCCGACCCTTTCTGTCGTATAGAGGCGTTGCCGAGCTCAGCGCCATATTTTGCCTGTTTACATATCTCTGTATTTGAATAAGCATGCTTATACCAGTTTCTTTGGCTCTTCAGTGTAAATGTAACTGAGTTTTTCTTGGAAGTAAACCGGCTCGAATACTGTACATGGCCAGTGAACCAAGATATTGGTGGTGATAAGACTCCTAAAGGAGGCAAGCACTGTGTAATACTTAGAAGCCGGCCGGTGTGACCGAGCGGTTCTAGCCGCTTTCGTCTGGAACCGCGCGACCGCTACGGTCGCATATTCGAATCCTGCCTCGGGTATGGATGTGTGAGATGTCCTTAGGTTAGTTAGGTACTGATGACCTCAGATGTTAAGTCGCATAGTGCTCAGAGCTCTTTGAACCATTTTTGAATACTTACAAGATAAACTCATCACATTAACGGGTAAGATTGCTCAGTGGATAGCCCATCAAAAACAGCAAAAGAATGAAGCTGGAAAACAGGAAGAAGGTGTACTGAAGTGCGAAAAAAGAAGCAAAATGGAAACAGTGAATGGTACGCTTCCAGGATGTGCATCGTTGATGACATTTCAACAGCCACGGCGTCGTGGTTATGTGGTCACGGTGTTGGAGTGCGAACGGATAGGTCCGTGTCCAAATCCTGCTCCTCTGTCCGGTTACTGACATGTCTGTGTGTCTGTAAAGAAGGGACCTCCAGATGTACATACCTCCTACACAAGCACAGCATGTTAATGACTCTTACATTCCGTTTTGGAAGTTTTGACTCATGAATGCCTTTGTCGTAACATAGACCACACGCGTTTGTTTGTTGTTTCCATTTTTGGTAGAGGTCCACGCGTCGTCTCGCCTGCTCTCGCTATTCATCACATTTGCTTGCGATGGTAATATCATATTCTTACCATATGGCTCATATTATATAACAAACAGCATGATAATTGTCAAGGGAATAGGAGGACAGGCATATCAGTGTCCGAACAGAAAATTCATAATTTTGAAAAAAGTGTGGCACGAGAGAGACTTGAACGCGGATCTCCCCCTTCACATTCCAAAACCGTGGCCACACATTTACGAAACCGTGACCCTGGCATTTCGCTCGATGTTGCACCTTCTGTACTTGGACCGATCACTGTTTCTATTTTTCTTTCCTTTTTCACAGCTCAGTAGACCTTCTTCCTGTCTTCGTACTTGATCTTGTTCAGTTTTCGATGGGCTATCCAGTGGGTCATTCTACCACTAAATCTGAGAGGTGAGTATTGTGGATTTTCCCTTGTTTGACAGCTACAGAGCTTTCATGACTTCAGAGTAGTGACAATTTTCACCAAATCTAGAACTCTCCCATAATCCTTACTTCCACTCCCTCCCCTATAACCGCATTTCAATCCCCCATGACTATTAATATCCATCTCCCTTTACGTACTGTATTACCCTTTCAATATCGTCATATACTTTCTCTATCTCTTCATGTTCAGCTTGCGACGTCGGCATGTGTACCTGAACTATCGTTGTCGTTGATGGTTTGCTGTCGATTCTGATGAGAACAACCCTGAGACTGAACTGTTCACAGTAACACACTTTCTGCCTCACCTTCCTGTTCATAACGTATACCGTTACACCATTTTCTGCTGCTGTTAATATTACCCTTACTCATCTAACCAGAAATCCTTGTCTTCTTTCCATTTCATTTACTGATACCCACTGTATCTAGATTAAGTCTTTGCATTTTCCTCTTCAGATTTTCTATCTTCCGTACCCTGTTTAAACTTCTGACATTTCGCGTCCCGAATCGTACAACGTTACCCTTACGCTGGTTATTCAGTCTTTTTCTCAACGTCACTTCCCCCTTGGCAGTCCCGGAGATCCAAAGCGGGGGGCTATTCCGCAACCTTTAGCAAATGGAAAGATCATCATGACACTTTTTGAATTACAGTTGTGGAGAAAGCCAATTCTGTTGCATTTGAAAATAGCCCACTCCAGTCACTGTCTTTTCCTAAAAAAAAAAAAAAAAATGGATCGTAGTCTTTTTTACGAGGATGCGGAAACGGGGAATGGCACAAAGAACGTTCACTATACATGAGTCTGTTTCGTACTCAGTAATGTCTTGAGGGTTCTGGAGTCCCCATATGCGCACAATGTGTCAGTTTACTTTACCGCTAACATCAAATGTTGCTTCCTCACTGAAAATTACCAGCTATGAAACTGTCTCCTCTAGCAGAGGATTGCTGAAGTAAACCAGTTTCCTTTTATCACCAACTGCAAGAGCTTGCATTACCTGTAGTCTATATGGCTTTTAGGCCAAACTGCACCTTAACACTCGCCAGAGAGACGTATGAGGCACTGCCAGTTCTCTGCTTGCTTGCCGAGGAGCCTTTTGTTGACTCCACTCAAACATTTGGCGAATTATTTCCACCATGCCATCAGAAGTGTGAGGTCAACCTGGCCGGGCACACCAACGACGATTGTTTTTGGGTGCAGGCTCATCAATGACAAAACTTCAACCTACTCTTTATCATTACTAAATTGTGATCTGCGTCTATGTCTGCTCCTGAATACGCCTTACAATCCAATATATATCTGATTTCGGAATGTCTGCCTGACCATGCAGCAATCTAGCTGAAATCTTCCTGTATCTTCAGGATTTTTTCCAGGTGTACCTCCTCCTCTTGTGATCCTTCAAGAGAGAATTCGCTTTTACCAGCTGTAAGTTATTGCAGAACTCAGTCTTTCTCGTCTCTTATTCCTAGCACCAAGCTAGACTGGCAACTCTGTATTGCGTTTATGAGTGTAGCACTGCACAGCATTAAGCAGGGTCAGCTGACGAACATTTCTGAGTAATTCCTCATTGCCGTAGGTCGCGTAATTTGTCTGGTATGTCTCACACTGTTAAGTGAGCATTCTGAGAATGGTTGCAAATGGGATTTCTCGCAACAGCACAGAAGTTCAGAATACGAATGGGACGGTTCAGAGTGTAGCACAATGCATGATGAATGTTTCAGGTACCATTGGAGGCCCCACGTCGCAGGCACCATAGTGGCAACTCTGCTTCTGACATCCAGTGTTGAGTTTTGTGGCTCTTCTGACTCTACCGACTGTCCCTGTAAGATCTTCAGATGGGGGACAGTGTGCAACAGCACCGCTCAGACACCTTCGTGCCTCTTCAAGAAGGACCAGGTGCTGATACTGGAACTCCCAACCATGTCCCAAATGATCGGCCCTGTGTTGGCCAACATGCCGAGCGTCCGCCGATTCCGCATTGTGTCCAATTCTCTCACTGCAATCAGATCGTCTGCCTTCGCCAGCGACCCACTGTCGGAAATGGACCAGCTCACACTGGACGTGCCAAACGTGACGACCTTGGAGCCCCGAGTATTCCGACTGCTGCCCAGACTCAGGCGCCTGCGCATGTTGAGTGCCATCCAGAGCCTGGACGAGGAAGAGTTCGAACTGTGCCCAGACCTCAGAGAAGTGCTCTTCCACGCCAAGCTCCAGAAGATACAGCCTGGAACGTTCAGGCACAACAAGGCGCTTTCCTACCTCGATCTCGTCGGCAACAACTTGACCCACTTACCAGATGGTCTAATCGCTGGCAACCCACTGTTGGAAACCTTGTCCCTCACTGAGAATGGCATACGTACCATCTCTGCTGGGGCGTTCAGAAACGCTTCGAAACTCCAGCAGCTAATTCTGTCCCGGAACAACTTGCGGAGTCTAGAGGAGGGAGTGTTGGACGATGCGAAGCTGCTCACTTATTTTCACGCTGCAGCGAACAAAATCACGTCTCTGCCCCCGACAATTTTTGCCAAAACAATGTTGCTGATAGAAATCCATCTACATCTGAACAACCTGACGACTCTACCGAAGGACATATTTGCACATACCACCAATCTCAAGGTAAGAACTCGTAATCATTTTATTTTTTTGTTTTTAGTATTAAGTACCTGTCAGTGATCACGAAGGGAAATTCAGCACTCGTTATGTAAATGTTGTGACTGAAGTGTACTACTTTGACACAAAATATGACCCTTTTGTTGTAACCTATCAGAGCGCGACTATCTTTTAGCTTTGGACTGCTTCAGTATGGTGATATGCTTTCATCAAAATTGACTGTCCGCCCCCGGTAGCTGAATGGTCAGCGTGACGGATTGTCAATCCTCTGAACCCGGGTTCGATTCCCGGCTGGGTCGGGGAATTTTCTCCTCCCAGGGGCTGGGTGTTGTGCTGTCCTCATCATCATCCTTTCATCCTCATCGACTGCAGGTCGACGAAGTGGCACTACATTGAAAGACCGGCACCCGGCGACCGGCCTGACTGACGGGGGGCCCTAGCCTTACGATTAAATTTTAAAAAATCAAAATGGATCAGTTCCTCTGTAACGAAAACTGAAAATTTGCACCGTGCCAGATTAGCAATCATTACAATCGCTTTACTGGATTAGTCAAGTGGACCATCTCAAAGATGCACAAAACTTTCGATCTTTCTCAAATTACTTCCGAACTCTACCAACTAAGGATCTTTCATGAGTCGTATCGGTGTAGGACCCGTTCGGGCACAAGTTTAGAGAGCAGGGCAGCATAAATCCCCAGAACGTTATTATCCATGGAAATGTAAGAATTAAATCTTGTAATGAACTCAGATAACGCAGCTATCGTGATATATCACTGACATGTAATGAAAACTGAAAACTGGCTGCTGTCTGTGACTCGAGACCAGGTCTCCTACATATATGTATAGTAAACAGTTGCCTTAATCACATGATCTGAGAGTGATCTTAAGACTGCTCCAATCTTTCACCATAATTTACCATTCCATTTCAGCGCCGGCCGTGGTGGCCGAGCGTTTCTAGGCGCCACAGTCTGGAACCGCGTGACCACGACGGTCGCAGGTTCGAATACTGCCTCAGGCATGGATGTGTGTGCTGTCCTTAGGTTAGTTAAGTAGTTCTAAGTTCTAGGGGACTGATGACCTTAGAAGTTGAGTCCCATAGTGCTCAGAGCCATTTGAACCAACCATTTCACCACTTGACAAGAAATGTGAACCACTCATTGGACATGGTGAAACGTTAGTGAAGCGTCCTACACATTCATACGATATCTCGGGTGGAGTTCTCCGTGACAGGTGGAACGACCGCCAGTGTTAATGTCGTTCATGTTTAGTGTTGTCATGTTGCGCATGAACAGTGTCTTAGGTTGTGACAACTGAATGACATCCAGGTTTATAGGGCACTCGTATGTGGCAGTGGTCTGATCTTGGACTGCATGGGAAAGTGCACTTGTCCTTCAGATTCCGTCATCCCCGTCTGATCACCATAATGGAGGGTCGCCATATCATGCATCAACTACAACGTAACGTTTTCACTTCTACGCCTGCCTTCGTAATACAGCTAATGGACTCCCTGGAAAGTTCTTTGCCGTGCCGCACCATTGCCTGGAGACTGTCAGCAATCACATGTGGGAACTACTGCTGTTAGCACCACAACACAAATGGCTGAGTTGAGTTCTACTGTGGACCAGAAGTATGGACTTGATGAATGTGTGTTAGCAGTGAGTCAAAGCTGGATTACCATCGTGGGCAATGGCTGGTGGTGATCAATGAAACTCTCATGGCACAACAGTACGTCATGGGCATCCTGTGACCTCATTTGTTAACCGCGCGACTGCTACGGTCGCAGGTTCGAATCCTGCCTCGGGCATGGATGTGTGTGATGTCCTTATGTTAGTTAGGTTTAAGTAGTTCTAAGTTCTAGGGGACTGATGACCTAAGATGTTAAGTCCCATAGTGCTCAGAGCCATTTGAACCATTTGAACCTCATTTGTTGTCTCTCATGCAACAGAATGATGGTGCCTTTCTTAAACCAGATATTGCTCGTCAACGCATGACAGTCTTCGTGAATCGTGTGCTTAATGTGCTCTGATGGCCAACAAGATTCCGAAGTCTATCTTCTATAGAACTTGTGTGGAACCAACGACGACGTCAGTTCCGTTCCAGTGCCGATACACAGGATATCAAGGACCAGTTACCACAGCTGTCATCTAACTTGCCTCAGCAGAGCGTAGAATGGCTTTATGATGCCCCAAATGGATGAGTGTGTGCATCCAAAAAAATAGTTCAAATGGCTCTGAGCACTATGGGACTTAACGTTTGAAGTCGTCAGTCCCCTAGAACAGAACTACTTAACCGAACTAACCTAAGGACATCACACACATCCATGCCCGAGGCAGGATTCGAACCTGCGACCGTAGCGGTCGCGCGGTTCCAGACTGAAGCGCATAGAACCGCTCGGCCACACCGGCCGGCTGTGCATCCAAGCCAGACGCGATATACCGTTTTAGAAACAGGCGGGCTCTGACTACTGAGTACTTTGTAAATTTGTCTCAGTATTGTAAATTTAGCACAGAAAGACCCAAGTCGAAACAAGGCCCCGGGAGTAGACAACATTTCCATTAGAACTACTGACGGCCTTGGGAGAGACAGTCCTGACAAAACTCTACCATCTGGTGAGCAAGTTATATGAGACAGGCGAAATACCCTCAGACTTCAAGAAGAATATAATAATTCCAATCCCAAAGAAAGCAGGTGTTGACAATTGTGAAAATTACCGAACTATCAGTTTAATAAGTCACGGCTGCAAAATACTAAAGCAAATTCTTTACAGACGAATGGAAGAACTGGTAGAAGCCGACCTCAGGGAATATCAGTTTGGATTCCGTAGAAATATTGGAACACGTGAGGGAATACTGACCCTACGACTTATCTTAGAAGATAGATTAAGGAAAGGCAAACCTACGTTTCTAGCATTTGTTGACTTAGAAAAAGCTTTTGACAATGTTGACTGGAATACTCTCTTTCAAATTCTGAAGATGGAAGGGGTCAAATACAAGGAGCGAAAGGTTATTTACAATTTGTACAGAAACCAGATGGCAGTTATAAGAGTCGAGGGACATGAAAGGGAAGCAGTGGTTGGGAAGGGACTGAGACAGGGTTGTAGCCTCTCCCCGATGTTGTTCAATCTGTATATTGAGCAAGCAGTGAAGGAACAAAAGAAAAATTCAGAGAAGGTATTAAAATCCATGGAGAAGAAATAAAAACTTTGAAGTTTGCCGGTGACATTGTAATTCTGTCAGAGACAGCAAAGGACTTGGAAGAGCAGCTGAACGGGATGGACAGTGTCTTGAAAGAAGGACATAAGATGAACATCATCAAAAGCAAGACGTGGATAATGGAATGTAGTCGAATTAAATCGGGTGATGCTGAGGGAATTAGATTAGAAAATGAGAGGCTTAGAGTAGTAAATGAGTTTTGCTATTTGGGGAGCAAAATAACTGATGATGGTCGAAGTAGAGAGGATATAAAATGTAGGCTGGCAATGGCAAGGAAAGCTTTTCTGAAGAAGAGAAATTTGTTAACATCGAGTATAGATTAAAGTGTCAGGAAGTCGTTTGTGAAAGTGTAGCCACGTATGGAAGTGAAACGTGGACGATAAATAGTTTGGACAAGAAGAGAATAGAAGCCTTTGAAATGTGGTGCTGCAGAAGAATGTTGAAGATTAGATGGGTAGATCACATAACTAATGAGGAGGTACTGAATAGAACTGGGGAGAAGAGGAGTTTGTGGCACACTTGGCTAGAAGAAGGGATCAGTTCGTAGGACATGTTTTGAGGCACCATGGGATCACCAGTTTAGTATTCGAGGGCAGCGTGGAGGGTAAAAATCGTGGAAGGAGACCAAGAGACGAATACACTAAACAGATTCAGAAGGATGTAGGTTGCTGTAGGTACTGGGAGAAGAAGAAGCTTGCACAGGATAGAGTAGCATGGAGAGCTGCATCAAACCAGTCTCTGGACTGAAGACCACAAAAACAACAACAACAATTGTAAATTTGTCTCGACTGAAATAACATCACATACCCTCTCAACCCATAAAGTTTCATTTCGTTTCCTCCACCCCATATGGGTGTTTCATTTTTCTGGCAGTCAGTGTGTTTCGAGTACTCAGACATCTCCCACGGAATATCCATGAAGAGCTGAAATGAGGGTATTATTTGATTGTGGGACCTGGATACTTCAGTAACACCAGAAGGCCTTGTTCTAGAAACATTGAAATTACGTAGTTTTTTTAACATTCACGTCATCATTGCAATATTCCTCATCTTTGGTAGAAATAGAAAATTGATATTGCAACATGATATGCATTACACATCCTGGGTTGACTTAAACTTCGAATGTGACCAGGCCAGTTCCTCCTTTGTTGAAACTCCCACATGCCCTGTGAGACGTTAAGGATTCCACTGTTGGAAATAATATGAGGGAAAAATTATATTCAAAGTCTTGGCTTCATTCTCGGATGACTCAATTGCCAGTGCACGTGAAATGCGTGACGTCCAGGTTTAAATGCAGTTGTATAGCAAAGATTCAATTGTCATTATAGAGCGCTGATTATGCAGTGCGTACTTTAAGACAGCGTATTTAAGACTTTCATCGCAACTTGGAGTTTGTTGATCCGCCTTGACGCAAACACTTTGTCTCCTATTATCCTCCCATTACCTAAGGTTGCAACTCCTCATCATCCTCATAGCTTTTTCTTGTCCTAAATGAGAGATATTTGCCACAGCACGATATGATTATTAAGATTAAAATATTCTTTTACCTTCGATTTTCCACTACTATACACTATCGCTTGCGTAACCACATTCAAGCCAGTTTTTTGTACCATTACTGGTAACTTTTTATCATCAATATTTGTTTGTAGATATTAAATACTTTAGTTATTTGCTTTCTCAGGCTCATTCTCCGCTTCCCCTAATATTTTTTCTCTTTTTCTAGATTACTATCCTTTTATTAATTAGTTTTTCTTTTTAAATAGTTAATTTGTATAATGTGATGTGAAGCCTGGGACAGTACACGTAACTACCTATAAAAGAAGGAAACAATTTTATGAATGTAGTGTAGATAGTAACAATAGTAACAAAAACAGCTAGAAAATTCTCCTGTCGGGTCACAACAAAAGGAATACCTTCCTCTTTAAAACACTCTAACAGAAAATTTGCGAACCAGCAGCCTTAGTCCTCATTCTACGTTCCGCACAAAAAATTTTGGCATGCGAACATGTTCTCCCTCTTTTAACACAGAACATTACAAATTCTTTTATCCAGTCTCACTTTGCTGTTAAGTCTACTCAGCAATTTCCTCCCAGTGACACTATCTACATATGCCTCTATCCCACGGTCTCTTTTTTTCTCCCACTGATTTACAATGCATCCCACTGCCAATGTCTCCTCTCTCACGTACACTGTCTTCTTTTGCATTTAATTTCCACTTTCACTATCTCCACCATACCTCGGATGCTTCAAAATTGTACGGAGGCCAACTAATTTTTACGTCGACACCTACTGTTGAATATTTCAGTCAAAAATGCACACTCACCGATAGCGGTATGGTACAGTTCGGGGGTCCGGCAGGGCTCAGACTTCTCAAACCTGTATTTCTCATTTAGACTGCCTCCTCTCTCTTTTGCTCCCACTTACCCCGTCTCAATCCATCTCTTTCTCTTTCACTGCCATTGTCTCTCACTGAGCACCATTATCTGCTCTATCTTTGACTTCCACTGCTTCTGTGTTCATAGATCTCTCCTTCTCTTTCATTCCCACTTTTTCTCTCATTATATCACTGTCTCTTCTCTCTTTCCCTTCCATTGGACTGTCTCATCTCTTTTTCTCCATCTCTGTCTCTCTGCTTCTCTCTGTAAGCACAAAAACTCGCAAATAAGTGCTCATACCAAAATTTTTGATAAGGATCTTAATCCTTGTGACTTCTGGCTGTGGGATTATCTGAAATATGTTGAGTTCAGTGCCGGACACTGTGTCCGAGCAGCTCTAGGCACTTCAGTCCGGAACCGCGCTGCTGCTACGGTCGCAGGTACGAATCCTGCCTCGGACATGGGTGTGTGTGATGTTCTTAGGTTAGTTAGGTTCAAGTAGTTCTAAGTTCTAGGGGACTGATGACCTCAGATGTTAAGTCTAATAGTGCTTAGAGCCCTTTGAACCACTTTGTTATGTTCAGTACTTTCATTACGAGTGTAGCTGAACTGAAAACACGAATTGCGCAACGCATTCTGAACATGGTCCTTGAGACATTCCGATCTGTTGCGGAACACGCTGTTTCTCGATTTCATCCTGTGGTAGAAAACTGTGGACATCATATTGATCGCCAGTCTCAAGACAGGAACGGATTTCCCTTTAATTTTTATGCTGATCTTGGCCCCAGGACAACTAAAAGTCGATGTCATTTCACTTTTTATGCTGTTTTGGCCTCGACACAATAAGAATCGAATTTTACCATCGGATGTGGTAGTACCTCGATGTGGTGGATGGGCTTATCTAGCTAACAGTGCGACAATAATCGACTGCCGAACTTGTGCGGTGGTGCACAGTGAATAGTACGGATGGTGTACAGTGGAATTAAAACTGTAGCCGTTGTACCTCGATTTATAAGTCATTGGTACCTGACCCCATTTAAGTTAAGAAGCTTACAGCGCCCCCTACTGGTAATATATTCGTTAAAGTTTTTTTTCCATGACGTTTCCCCTGCGTCAATAACATGCTGTTCAAATTTGACCTTATTCTGAGCATTAGTTCTCTTTCTACAGCTGTTTGGGCCTGGAACTTTAATTATGGACACCCTGTCAGCCACTTGGCAACGGCCTTGCCGCAGTGGATACACCGGTTCCCGTGAGATCACCGAAGCGCTGTCGGGCGTGGCCGGCACTTGGATGGGTGACCATCCAGGCCGCCATGCGCTGTTGCCATTTTTCGGGATGCACTCAGCCTCGTGATGCCAATTGAGGAGCTACTCTACTGAATAGTAGCGGCTCCGGTCGAAGAAAATCATCATAACGACCGGCAGAGCGATGTGCTGACCACATGACCCTCCTCTCCACTTCTTCACCTGAGGATGACACGGCCTGAAGACGAAGTGCTTTTTTTGTATGAATGTTTCATAGATTATTCTATACTGTGCTATACTAGATGAGGAACAGTGACTGCCCCTCCGCCCACACCAATTCTATACAGCAATAAACAATTGCTCACCATTTTAAGAAAAGCTAATTTTCACGTAGCCCATTGTTAACGACATCATGCCTCTTGAACCGCGGGCTGCGATAAATAAAGGTCTAAGCACATGTCTGTGAGAGATCAATAGTGTGGTGTTAACTGCCAGCCAACACAAACGCGTTCTGTGCCAAACGTTTCTTGTGAAACGTATTTGACCAAACTACCTCAAAAAATGGTTCAAATGGCTCTAAGCACTATGGGACTTAACATCTGAGGTCATAAGTCCCCTGGACTTAGAACTACTTAAATCTAACTAACCTAAGGACATCACACACATCCATGCCCGAGGCAGGATTCGTACCTGCGACCGTAGCAGCAGCGCAGTTCCGGACAAAATCGCCTAGAACCGCTCGGCCACCGCGTCCGGCACCAAATTACTTCACTGGACTATTACACGATTGTAAAATTTTTCGTCATAGTTGTTGGAGAACGGACGCCAAATAGTTAAAAACAGCATATATTTGTGGTGAACACATTTCCGGTAAAGACAGAAATGTGAACGAATGGGGGTGAAACTGTGGATGTCAGTAATGTTTTGTACCATACTGTGGATGACAAGCCCTCTGTCTAAAATAACAGGCTACCTACCCACTCCAGATACCTCGAACTAGATGTCAGCCATTGATTGTGGCCCTGACAGATGTCGAGCTGAGTGTACACCACATGGTCCTCTCTTCCAGGAGCTGAGACTGGGCGACAACCAGCTGAAGTTCCTGGAGCCAGAACTGTTCCGCCACAACCAGCGGTTAACCACGCTGGAGCTGAGTGGGAACGCCCTCGAGAGCCTCCCTGGAGAAGTGTTCTCTGGCCTGCAGAGCCTGCAGTACCTCTACCTGGCCGACAACCGGCTGGCCACAGCGCCCGCTGAGGTCTTCAAGCCGGTCGCTGGCCTGCTGCAGTTGTTCTTGTCGGGCAACCTCCTCCAGGAGCTGCCTGAAGATGCGCTGGCAGCCTGCTCCCAGCTGGAGTCCCTCTTCGTGAACGACAACCAGCTCCAGAGGCTGCCTGGGCGACTATTCACCAACAACACCAAGCTCTCGGCTGTCTCTCTCGAAGACAACAGCCTCAGGAGGTATGAGTTCTCTTTTACTACTTGTCTTCTCTCTCGTCGATGGAATACAACAGTCATGCATCGTCTCGACACCCATATGGTCTTTGACGACGATGTATAAGTACACTGTGTTCCGAAAAGAAAGCTAGGATTTTGAACACGCGGTACAAAAACACGGTTCAAGAAAATACAACAACTTAAATTGCAAAGTGCAGAGAAAAAATTCAAAATTTTTTCCATACCATAATAAGTTTCGATGTGAGCTCCTTTTGTTGCTCTGCGTACAATAAAAAGTTACTCAGTTTCACTACATGTGTTTTGTAGGTTGTCATGACCGTCAAAATTCGCTCCTGTAGATGCATCGTATTTCCAGTTTTTTTTTTCTGCGCAGACAATGATCTTTACGTTGCCCCGAAAAAAGAAGTCCTCCGGAGTAAGAATAGGACTTGTGGGAGGCCGCGCATCCCCTTCTATTCCATCATTTGGAAATCTATCGTTTAGTGTTTTGAGCACTACGAGATAGTGATGAAGCGGGACGCCATCTTACACGAAAATGACCCGTTGAGTCGTTCGTAGTTAAAATTTTTGCGGTTTCAGGAAACACGAACAGCTGAGGCATATCGAGATGATTTACTCCTGTAAGTGTTATTTCGGCGAATAAGAAAGGGCCTCGAACTTGTTCATAAAGTAACCAACACCACAAGTTCACTTTTGGCGGATTACAGAGGTCCAGTGTGATCTGATCTTATCGTATGGCAGCGAAACGTGGTAAACAATCTAGTGCGGTAATGCGGAACAGATGTAAGGTGTGAAAAAGTTAGTGCAGGCGTAAATCTGGTGCTGCGAATGAGAGAAAAACGTATAGAAATTAAGAACAGGGCGTGGGCAGGAAATGTCAAACAAGTGAGAAAGCCATTTCTTCTTCTTCTTCTTCTTCTTCTTCTTCTTTATCGTCGCCTTGTCCCACGTCACGTAGGGTCGGCGTTGCTCTTGGTTCAAATGGCTCTGAGCACTATGGGACTTAACATCTGAGGTCATCAGTCCCCTATAACTTAGAACTACTTAAACCTAACTAACCTAAGGACATCACACACATCCATGCCCGAGGCAGGATTCGAACCTGCGACCGTAGCGGTCACGCTGTTCCAGACTGAAGCGCCTAGAACCGCACGGCCACACCGGCCGGCGGAGTTGATCTTCTGGTTCCTTCTCCTCCATAGTACTCTATCCATTGCCTCTTCCTTCTTCCATCCTTTCTCCCTTAGGGCCCCGGATATCTTATCCTTCCACCTCATCTTCGGTCTTCCTCTCCTTCTCGCTCCTTCAATCTTTATACCTTCAACTCTGTTTCCGATATACTCTTCCCCTTTTCTCTGTAAGTGTCCGTACCACCTTAATCTGCTCTCTTGTATCTTCTTCCCCATGGGTCCCACTTTCACAGCTCCTCTAACAAATTCATTTCTAATGCTGTCCTTCCTTGTTACCCCACACATCCACCTCAGCATCCTCATTTGCGCCACTTCCATCTTCCTTTCCTGGGCTACTGTGATTGGCTATGTGTCTGCCCTGTATATCATAGCAGGCCTTACCACTGACTTGTACACTTTCCCTTTCAACCCTTGTCACACAACACTCCACTCAATTTCCTCCAGGTGTTCCAACTGCAATTTATTCGGTGTTGCATCTTGCTTTCCAGTCCTCCGTCCCTTTGTATGTATGACCCCAGGTATACATGTATGATCCTGGATCCTGCAATACCTCACCTGCACATCCTTCAGTTCCCGTGTGGAGTTGCTAGTTTCCCATCAGGCGCCTCCCCGGGTGGTGGATAGGGGAACGCTCACCAGATATGGTGGGTACTGGGGAAATAAAATACCCAATACCAAAACTAGCAAGCCTCCGCCCCTCTAACAAGGGAAGGCGGTTGGCGGCAGGAAGTATATACTACTTAAACCTAACTAACCTAAAGACTTCACACACAGCCTTGCCCGAGGCAGGATTCGAACCTGCGACTGTAGCTGTCGCGCGTTTCCAGACTGTAGGGCCTAGAACCGCTCGGCCACTCTGGCAAAATAGTTTCACTAACAGCACATGGTCTCTTCTCGATTTCCATACTGTTCTCTCACATTATGCATTATGGATGTCAGGTGGCGCAGTGGTTAGCACACTGGACTCGCATTCGGGAGGACTGCGGTTCAATCCCGCCCGGCCATCCTGATTTAGGTTTTCCGTGATTTCTCTAAATCGCTCCAGGCAAATGCCGGGATGGTTCCTTTGAAAGGGCACGCCCGACTTCCTTCCCCATCCTTCTCTAATCCGATGAGACCGATGAACTCGCTGTTTGGTCCCTTCCCCCAAACAACCCAAGCGTGGGTGTCATACCGTCATACAAACCGTGTTCAGCGCCATATTTGCACCTGGTGGCCACAACTGGAACTAATTTGTTTTCCAGCGTAAATCGGTTACGCAATAACGCATTAGCGCATCTGCCAAGTTTCGCTGTCATACGATATTTACATCCAACAATGGACCTCCGTGAGTAGTTTCACTTTAACCACTCGGTATGTATTAACTGTTAGTTTACTTTCTTTGTTTCCCTCTGTCACGATTTTCATTTGACTTCTACTCGTTAATGAGACCTGTACTGGAGTTCAGAACACTCCAACTGAGTTTGATAACTTGTTACATTTTATTTACGTCATCATCTACCATCCTACTCAGCAAACCATTGTTAACGGTATGGGGGACGGTACGTCCCATTGTAGTAAGTGTTAGGGTATCCTACTGTTCCATTCACATATGAAGCGGGCAATGATAACTGTGTAAACGCCACTGTATCTGCGGTAGTTGGTCTAATTTTGTTATCATCATTCATATAGGGTTCAGATCTTCAGGCTTGTACTACATACTTAAATTCCTTGCCTGATTCTAGAAACATTAAGAATCTGCCAGCTCAGAATTTTCCATAATAGCTGTGATTTTCTCATCTTACAAACATGTGACTACTACTGTGACTGCCTTTGTATACGTCTGATATCACTTGTCAATCATATTTGCTGTGGGTGCCACATCCTTGAACAATACTGTAAGATGTGTCATGTGTCTGTCATGAAGCTATCTCCTTTGAAGGCTGAATGCTTCTTCCCAGTGTCCTAACAATGTATAGAAGTCTGCTACACACTTTACTTACAATAAAGCACATGTGATCATTGCGCTTCATATCCCTGTTATCAGGAACAACAAAATCGCACATCTGAAATTTACTAACATGGTTTGAGGGAAATTGCAAAGGCGAGAAGGTGATTAGCCTTAAACCTATTCAGCACCTTTGAGACGCCAAACAGGATTATTTCCTCAACTCCTACCTAGCACAAACTAAAATCTGTACCAATACCTTTGACAAAAAGAAAATGAAAAAAAAAAAAAAAAACTTTCATAAGGTTTGCAACCACGTGTGTCTTAATAATACACTCTTATCTTCGCCGTCATATTTATTTTATTATTTCTCCTGATTACACGTTTTGCTTTAACAGAATTTTCCTATCAGATCTGTGGTGCAGAGAACTAACATTAAGCAGATGTTACAAGCTTTTATGTAAATAATGTTTAGAATAAATGCAGTGACACATAAGTGGATAACATATCTTATGGGTGTGCAGTAGGTAATCGGACTTGAGAAGTCTTTCTCAACATCGAAAGTCAAACTGGCTCTCGGCTTAGGATGCATTACGTGTTCGCCCACCAGGTGGTTGCAATGAAGGGAGTATAACAAATACACAAATCAAAAAAAGTTTTGCATCACCTCGGTTTCGAGAGTTCTGGA
This sequence comes from Schistocerca nitens, assembly GCF_023898315.1. NCBI lineage: Eukaryota > Metazoa > Arthropoda > Insecta > Orthoptera > Acrididae > Schistocerca > Schistocerca nitens. The sequence continues at coordinate 87,905,534 of NC_064625.1, read as the reverse complement.
ACCTGTACAGAAAATTGGAATAGAGCTCAACATAAACATCTATTCCGTCCTTTTTATTGCTCATGAAAACCACACATTGCATGCTCTGCCACCATACAGCGAGACCTTCAGAGGTGGTTGCATCCAAACACGTCTCCGACGATTGTCTGCTTCAGGGCATATGCGACACTCTTCAGTGAAGAGAACGTGATGCCAATCCTAAGCGGCCCAATCGGCATGTATTTGGGCCCATCTGTACCGCGCTGCATGATGGCGCGGTTGTAAAGATGGACGCCGGGAGTGAATTTGCGCATCATACAGTCTATTGCGCACAGTTTGAGTCATACCACGACATCCTGTGGTTGCACGAAAAGCATTGTTCAACATGGTGGCGTTGCTGTAAGGGTTCCTGTTGGTTGTTTTTGGGGGAGGAGACCTGACAGCGAGGTCATCGGTCTCATCGGATTAGGGAAGGAAGGGGAAGGAAGTCGGCCGTGCCCTTTCAAAGGAACCAACCCGGCATTTGTCTGGCGCGATTTAGGGAAATCACGGAAAACCTAAATCAGGATGGCCGGACGCGGGATTAAACCGTCGTCCTCCCGAATGCGAGTCCATCACGGTTCCTCCGAACATAATCCGTAGGTAGCGGTCATCCACTACAGTAGTAGTCCTTGGGCGGGTTGAGCGAGGCATGTCATCGACAATTCCTGTCCCTCTATGTCTCCTCCATGTCCGAACAACATCGCTTTGGTTGCCTTTCCTGGCACAAAGTAACAATGCGGAGGCGATCGAACCGCGGTACTGACCGTCTAGGCACAGACAACACGAGCCGTGTACTCCTTCCTGGTGGAATGATTGGAACTGATCGGCTGTCGGATCCCCTCCGTCTAATAGGCGCTGCTCATGCACGGTTGTTTTCATCTTTGGGCGGGTTTAGTGATATATCTGAACAGTCAAAGGGACTGTGTCTGTGATAAAATATCCACAGTCAACGTCTATCTTCAGGGGTTTTGGGAAATGGGGTGATGCAAAACTTTTTTTTATATGTGTATAATTTGCCACATTAATTCTTAATGTGAAACAATTATTCTCTCTTTAAATGTCATTTCATTAGTTATCAGTGTTTTTTACTGTAATTTGTTTTTACTGTCATTTAGGTAATTACTTTCGTTGTGTTTTACACGAGCCTGTATCTAAGATGTCGAATGTGAGGTTATTTTCCTCTCACAGCCTCAAAAACAAAATTCCTTTCTCTTCTATAGACTTAATACTGCTAACTACAGTTACGTGTTAACACCCAAGTTGTACGCTCCTACTGAGCATGTAACAATTACTGTATTTTATGTTTTTGTTACTTTTGAAAGAACATCAAACTCCATTTTAGTATGTAGGTTGTATGTGTGACATTTTTATTTCTTGGTCTGCAGTGTTGTTGATGTTTTCTGTGAGTTCGTTTCGTTGTTTAGTTAATAATTTTGCCGTGTCTATAGCTATTTCTGTTTCTTCTGGTTCTTTATTTTCTTGTTGTGCAATTTTAATATCTGTATGCTGACATGAGAGACATAGTCATCAATACAGTTAAACATAACGTCAAGCGTTAGAGGAGTAACACTGTTCCTCATATGCAGATGTGTAAATAGCATATTAGCACACAGATACAAAAATTGCACAGTAAGAAAAAAAACCTAGAATTTGTACAATTCCAATCACTCCAACCCTACATTACAACTTATATTACCATTCCAGTTCTACCCACATATTGGCTCAAATGGTTCAAATGGCTCTGAGCACTGTGGGACTTAACATCTATGGTCATCAGTCCCCTAGAACTTAGAACTACTTAAACCTAACTAACCTAAGGAAATCACACTACCCACATATTGAAAATCTTACAAACATGTCTTCTACAAATGATGAAAAGAAGTTACTAAACAAAGGACTTAACTACTATTTTATAAAGAAAGTTCACAGAAAGTCGAGAAAGCACTTGATTGCCACAACAAAAATAGCTATAGACACGGAAAAATTTTCAACTAAATGACAAAACTACGAGGGTGAGTCAAATGAAAACGTTAAATTTTTTTTTAGTATTATTTATTGTGCAGAAGTGGTACAAAGGTGTATCACTTTTCAACATAATCTCCCCTGTGCTCAATGCAAGTCCTCCAGCGCTCACAAAGTGCATAAATTCCTTTAGAAAAAAATTCTTTTGGTAGTCCGCGCAACCACTCATGCACCACGTGGCATACCTCTTCATCAGAAACTATCGTCTTTGAGTGGTGCAAACATATGGAAATCACTTGGGGCAAGGTCTGGTGAGTATGGTGGATGAGGAAGACACTCAAAATGCAGGTCTGTGATTATTGCAACTGTTGTATGGGCAGTGTGGCGCCTTGCATTGTCATGCTGCAAAAGGTCACCTGCTGACAGCAATCCACGTCGCTTTGATTCGATTGCAGGCCGCAGATGATTTTTTAGGAGAGCTGTGTATGATTCACTGGTGACAGTGGTCCCTCTAGGCATGTAATGCTCGAAAATGACGCCTTCTTCGTCCAAAAAGAGAGTCAGCGTAACCTTCCCTGCTGATGGTTCTGTTCGAAATTTCTTTGGTTTTGGTGATGAGGAATGGCACCAATCCTTGCTCGCTCTCTTCGTTGGTGGAACTAAACCCAAGTTTCTTTCCCAGTAACGATTCTTGCAAGGAAGCCGTCACCTTCTCGTTCAAAGCGCCGAAGAAGTTCTTCACAAGCATCACCACGTCCTTCTCTCATTTCAGGAGTCAGCTGCCGTGGCACCCATCTTGCAGACACTTTGTGAAACTGCAGCATATTATGCACGATGTGGTGTGCTGTCCCATGACTAATCTGTAAACATGCTGCAATGTCATTCAGTGTCACTCTACGGTTTCCCTTCACTATGGCTTCAACTGCTGCAATGTTCTGTGGAGTCACAACTCGTTGCGCCTGACCTGGACGAGGAGCATCTTCCACTGAAGTCACACCATTTGCGAACTTCCTACTCCATTCGTAGACTTGCTGCTGTGACAAACATGCATCACCGTACTGAACCTTCATTCGTCGATGAAGTTCATTAGGTTTGACACCTTGACTACGTAAAAACCGAATAACAGAACGCTGTTCTTCCCTGGTGCAAGTCGCAAGTGGGGCGGCCATCTTTATACTGATACTGCGACGGTATGTGTGCATCTGCACTATGTTGCCATCTACAGGCCATTCTGCACGCTTTTTGTAGCACGCTTACCAACTTACAGGATAACGGCGCGAAAATTCGATTTGTTATTACAAATTTAAGGTTTTCATTTGACTCACCCTCGTAATTCACAGTTAACGTCACTAACGCTATAGAAGAAGAAACAAAAACTCACTCATACACCAACATTCAAAAATGGAATACAATACTCTCGCGAAAATAAACAAAAAGTTGACAGACAACATTGCCATAGCACTTAATTCCGATAAGGGTAACAGTATATTGTATCTTTAACTATAACGATTACTTAAACAAATTACGTTCTTGTTAACGTAAGGATTAATATTGTAAATGTGGTGTCATTTGATTCAAGTCGCACATCTTGCAACGCAAAATAACGTCTACTGTAAAACGATTTTAAAGTGTTATATGTTCATGGTGTAATTAGAATATTCAAGGAGAAGAATAATCGTTTCACATTAAAAAATTGATGTAGGAAATCATATTTGCTAGACTCTGTTCACTACAATCATCTGGTGGCCAACACGTTTATTTTGTAATGTGTCACACGGCGACAACCAATCTGTCTTTTGAAGTCCAGTGAACAGTTTTAACTCTGCTCTGATGTTACGTATCAACTTACACATCAGCCCATCTGTTCTAAACATTGTTTATACAAATGTTTGTTCCATCCTTTAAATGCTAGTTCTCTGCACAGTAGATTCGATCTGTAGATGTTGTTAAAGCAAAATGCTTACTCAGGAGCAACAATAAAAGGAACGCAGTGATCAACACAAGAGTGTATTATTGAGCGAAATCTGTAGTTTGGTTACTGTAGAGAGCCTTCGTAATTGAGAAACGCTTAGCGAGTAGTGTCCTGCGCAGGTCATAGCAGGAAACTTAATCCCCATCAGCAGTTCAAAAGGAGCATTCCTGCTACCTCGTAGGCAACTCTAATACAACCGGTTATGAATGCGTTAATACCATACATTTCCCTTTCAAGGAAGACTTGAACATAAGTCTGTTTCAGTTCTTGTTCATCTGAAACCACAGGGTGAGCTGCAACCTTTTGATGTTACCAGCAATTACAGATTTTGCGTTTTGTCCACAGCTTGCCATTCGAGCTGTTTACTGGGACACCATCGCTGAAACAGATGTGGCTGGGACATAACCCTTGGGACTGCAGCAGCTGCGACGTTGCTGCGATGTCTGCCTGGCTGACATCACACGACATCGACATCGGTGATGTCGTGCCGCAGTGCTCGGGGCCTGGGCCACAGGCTGGCAGAGATATCCGTCAGGTGACGGCAACTCACTGTCTCAAGGACAGTGGCCAGTAGGGTCTAGAGGTAGGTATATCCCAGGAGGAAGCCACTGTCTCCAGTCATCACTACAAAAACTGGCTGTCGCCCTGAATAGTCAACAGTAGCAGGAGACACACCAACTACACAAGCAAGAAGTTCCAGTGATTACAATCTCCTGTGTATCTGGAGTCATGCACAGCTTCTAACATATGTTGAATGGTGGGCATTTACCTCGATGTATCCTCATGAGAAGACATAATGAATTTGGACGCGAGGGAATGCTACACAGTCGGTTTTGCTCATGTAGCTAAGCAGTACATCATTCAGTACGTCCATGATATCAGGAAATATTTTTACAAATGTTCTGTTGCCTGCAGCTATAAATTAGGTAAGTAAATGAAGGATTTTGTGACATGTCCGTACAATAAAATTATCTGAGTTGTCTTATCACGTTCATATGCAGTGAGTTCACGATGTTTGGAGGATATATAATCGTCTACCATGTTCTGGCGGAGTGTTGGTGTCTTTGTGAGAAAACGGAAGGAGATTATACCCTTTCCCAACATCTTGGACTCACTATAAATTCATGCACCAAGAAATTGGAAAATATGTTATTGCAATAAAACATGGTTGTTACCATTGTCAGATTATGTATTTATTTTCACAATGAGTGTTGTTTTTAAAGAATGTTTATCTGCCTTGCTTTTGTGCATACAATTAATCTTTTTCATATATTTCTCCAAATACAGCGTGCAGATTTTAAATTGACAAACCCGAATAACTCGAAAAATAAGCTTCACACGAAAAAATGTGTAGAATCCAAAGTTGATTATTTTCGAGGGGGACATCTGCTGGTGCTAAATTTAGCCCGCCACCTCAGCCCCTGGAGGTGGGGCGGGAGGCAACTTTAAAATTTCAAATGGGAACCCCCATTTTTTATTAAAGAATCAGATTCTACATAAAAAAACTATGTACAATTTGTCTTAAACATTTGTTTCGATTCTTAGTAGTTGCCGCTGTAATTCAAGAAAATCCATGTTCTCATTTTTGTGTGGAAAATGGTTACGGACTGTTACAAATATTAGAAGCTCACTCTCATAAAAATAACGTACAGTACCATAATGCAGATAAATAAGCAACAAGATCGTGTAACGTGTGGCTACGGGATGTAAGGTGTAAATCACTGAGACAGTGGCGAGTGGTTACGTTAGATCTGTTGTAAGTATTATGGTTTCAGTTTTACCTGGTTTAGGTTATGGTAGACGCCCTTTTAATTACTTCGTTCCACTACGATAAAGTTCATTCTCACTATGAAAACACAGCTAACTATATTTCGTATGTTCACTTATGGCACAATTTTCACTTACAGGTGAATGTTTCAGGGTCTTTCACGAACTCACGCTTCGAAGCATAGTACAGGCTTTCAGGGTGCACTGACCTCTCACTTCATATGTAGACGGATTTTGTTAAGGTTTTATTACAAATGTAAGTAATCATTACGTTTACTTAAACTAACAGTCGAGATATTATTGCTGAATTTGGGAATTCCTAACTTAGGCTTGTAGCTGAATCACTGTTTTCAGCACTATCGTCAACTCGTTTGAGTATTTTGCTTCTGTACTTGCGAACATTGAAACTCTCTTGGGCCATGTGAAGTCAATATTATAATGTATCTTTTGTGTTATGACCCTGTGACTGTAGACCTTCTTGAACCATGTTACCACGATATAAATCCCACAGATCATTCTATCTATTGATCGTTTTCAGTAAATTGTGGTTAAATTCTGTCTTCCTTTCCGGCCATTTTATGTATTTATGTTTCATGTTTGATAATTCAGGTTGGACTGGCACGTCTTTGTAGTACCAAGCATTACATGAGCCTGGAGTGGATCCTGTTGTCCGCTAGAAGATTGGCAAATCGATAATTTCTCGTCTCACTAAACCGAACGAATACTTATAAATGTATCAAGATTTGCATGTGTCAGTCTTTGCCAATTTTATTACATTTCTTCTTTGATGGGCTGGTTCAGAAACTGCAATGCACACTCTATAGTTCCACGTAATGGTATCCTATACAGTTCCCCTAAGGGAATGAATACGCGCAGACTGGTACAGATTTCAATGGGTTGTGATTTATCGAAATTAATGGTAGTGGATTTAGATTTTTGTCCCTTTGCATGCTGGTACGTAAGTACTGTGTAATCCGCTCCCTTAGTTTTCGGTCGCAACGATAATCTTCTGTTGTGAGACTCAGAACTTCCTGAAGTACCCATCTCACACAAATATCCCGTGCTGATGTCATATATAACTGCCTGGTTAAGAAAAGTTTACTTTAATGAAGCACATAGATATGATTTTTCTCTTGATACGCGATGTGAGTTGTGCTTGCTGTTAATAAATTTCAGTTTGGTAGACTGTGATTCACATTTCCTGTCTCCCCTATATATATATACCGTCAATTCCTATCCGCTCTGTGTAATCAATGACTGGAAAGGTGATTCTGCTTAGAAAATGTGTCACAAACGTATTACGAAACTTCCTCCCTGTACCGTCGTGTGGAAGACTCCGTATTACGAGGGCAGTTCAATAAGTAATGCAACACATTTTCTTTCTGAAACAGGGGTTGTTTTATTCAGCATTGAAATACACCAGGTTATTCCCCAATCTTTTAGCTACACAACACTATTTTTCAACGTAATCTCCATTCAATGCTACGGCCTTACGCCACCTTGAAATGAGGGCCTGTATGCCTGCACGGTACCATTCCATTGGTCGATGTCGGAGCCAACGTCGTACTGCATCAATAACTTCTTCATCATCCGCGTAGTGACTCCCACGGATTGCGTCCTTCATTGGGCCAAACATATGGAAATCCGACGGTGCGAGATCGGGGCTGTGGGGTGCATGAGGAAGAACAGTCCACTGAAGTTTTGTGAGCTCTTCTCGGGTGCGAAGACTTGTGTGAGGTCTTGCGTTGTCATGAAGAAGGAGAAGTTCGTTCTGATTTTTGTGCCTACGAACACGCTGAAGTCGTTTCTTCAATTTCTGAAGAGTAGCACAAGACACTTGAGAGTTGATCGTTTGACCATGGGGAAGGACATCGGACAGAATAACCCCTTCAGCGTCCCGGAAGACTGTAACCATGACTTTACCGGCTGAGGGTATGGCTTTAAACTTTTTCTTGGTAGGGGAGTGGGTGTGGCGCCACTCCATTGATTGCCGTTTTGTTTCAGGTTCGAAGTGATGAACCCATGTTTCATCGCCTGTAACAATCTTTGACAAGAAATTGTCACCCTCAGCCACATGACAAGCAAGCAATTCCGCACAGATGGTTCTCCTTTGCTCTTTATGGTGTTCGGTTAGACAACGAGGGACCCAGCGGGAACAAACCTTTGAATATCCCAACTGGTGAACAATTGTGACAGCACTACCAACAGAGATGTCAAGTTGAGCACTGAGTTGTTTGATGGTGATCCGTCGATCATCTCGAACGAGTGTGTTCGCACGGTCCGCCATTGCAGGAGTCACAGCTGTGCACGGCCGGCCCGCACGCGGGAGATCAGACAGTCTTGCTTGACCTTGCGGCGATGATGACACACGCTTTGCCCAACGACTCACCGTGCTTTTGTCAACTGCCAGATCACTGTAGACATTCTGCAAGCGCCTATGAATATCTGAGATGCCCTGGTTTTCCGCCAAAAGAAACTCGATCACTGCCCGTTGTTTGCAACGCACATCCGTTACAGACGCCATTTTAACAGCTCCGTACAGCGCTGCCACCTGTCGGAAGTCAATGAAACTATACGAGACAAAGCGGGAATGTTTGAAAATATTCGACAAGAAATTTCCGGTTTTTTCAACCAAAATTGGCCGAGAAAAAAAATGTGTTGCATTACTTATTGAACTGCCCTCGTATTTTCCACTGTGCATTCTCTCAATTCAAATGGTCAATATAACACAGTTCCTTAGCGACTTTTCACGAGACTGCACAAAGCTGAACTGAGGACTGGAAATGCTCTTTGCCTCCACGTACAAGTGTTATAAAGCTCTTTAGTAGCCAACGATATACGGCTGTTCTGTGTTCTGGAAAACAGTATATAAAATATAAATATGAAACAGAAGTATGTATAGAAATTTCACACAGCACACTTCCATGTATTATCAGTGATTACACGATAGCAAAGATACTGTACAAGAAAAAGGTGATAACAGACTCACAGGCCCATGCACTTTATCTACCAGATCAATATGTCCTGTCTATCACCGATTCCTGCGCGGTGAATTACCAGCGTTGTTGAAGAATGCTACCCTCGCAGAGACACAACAGCTCTACCTTATGTTATGCACGACAGAATATCATGCTGTTTTCCACCGATCGTGCGACAGTAGCTCACCGCAACGTTTCATGGATGGTAAACTGGTCTAGGATAGCCAGCGGAATGCCCTCCACGTTCAGCGCAGCTAGCCAGGGGGAGGTTGAAAGTCACAGCTGAATGTCCAACCCATCCACAATGTGCAGACGTTATCAGAATAGCGTGTGACCAATATACAAAAATGTATATGTAAAGAGACAAACAAATGATTAACATTTCACTGATGACGTCTCCAGACACTTCTTCGACATGGAATCTCACTGACAGGAGTAGAATTGTTTTCTCTGCTGAGCTCCGCTTTGAAATGTACCCCGATGACCTGCAAAGACATGTGTGATGACGACCCGGACAGCGGTGGGATACGAGGAGTGATGGTCTGGGATACCATTTCCTTTAATCCTGGGTTACTTGGCTTCTCATCCCAACAGCATAAAGACATCCAAACGACGCTCTACGTCCCGTTCTGTTGCCATCCGGGACTCACATTTCAGCAAGATAATGCCCACCCGCTGATGACGAGACTTTCCACTGCTTGCCTTCCAGATTGTCAACACAACTTTGGGCAACAAGGTTGGCAGATATCTCCTAAATTGAGAATATTTGGGGCATTACGGACAGGGCGCTCCAACGAGCACCGGGTTTTTATTATCTCTACTCTGTAGGAATCAACATGGATTCCGGAAACAGCGATCGTGTGAGACCCAACTCGCTTTATTTGTTCATGAGACCCAGAAAATATTAGATACAGGCTCCCAGGTAGATACCATTTTCCTTGACTTCCGGAAGGCGTTCGATACAGTTCTGCACTGTCGCCTGATAAACAAAGCAAGAGCCTACGGAATATCAGAATACAGCTGTGTGGCTGGATTGAAGAGTTTTTAGCAAACAGAACACAGTGTGTTGTACTCAATGGATAGACGTCTACAGACGTTAAAATAACCTCTAGCGTGCCACAGGGGAGTGTTACGGGACCATTGCTTTTCACAATATATATAAATGACCTAGTAAATAGTGTCCGAAGTTCCATGCGGCTTTTCGCGGATGATGCTGTAGTATACAGAGAAGTTGCAGCATTATAAAATTGCACCGAAATGCAGGAAGATCTGCAGCGGATAGGCACTTGGTGCAGGGAGTGGCAACTGACCCTTAGATAGACAACTGTAATGTGTTGCAAAAACATAGAAAGAAGGATCCTTTATTGTATGATTATATGATAGCGGAACAAACACTGGTAGCAGTTACTTCTGTGAAATATCTGTGAGTATGCGTGCGGAACGATTTGAAGTGGAATGATCATATAAAATTAATTGTTGGTAAGGCGGGTGCCAGGTTGAGATTCATTGGGAGAGTCCTTAGAAAATGTAGTCCATCAACAAAGGAGGTAGCTTACAAAACACTCGTTCGAACTATACTTGAGTATTGCTCATCAGTGTGGGATCCGTACCAGGTCGGGTTGAGAGAGGAGATAGAGAAGATCCAAAGAAGAGCGGTTGTTAGGTAAGCTTGATAGCGTTACGGCGATGTTTAGCGAACTCATGTGGCAGACTCTGCAAGGGAGGCGCTTTGCATCGCGGTGTGGCTTGCTGTCCAGGTTTCGAGAGGGTGCGTTTTTGGTTGAGGTATCGAATATATTGCTTCACCCTACTTATACCTCCCGAGGAGAATATAAAATTAGAGAGATTCGAGCGCGCACGGAGGCTTTCCGGCAGTCGTTCTTCCCGCGAACCATACGCGACTGGAACAGGAAAGGGAGGTAATGACAGTGGCACGTAAAGTGCCCTCCGCCACACACCGTTGGGTGGCTTGCGAGTATAAATGTAGATGTATATCTAGATATAATGGTGCATTAGGACAGAATGGGTTCTGTACCCCTCAGGAGGGCATCCAACGTCTCTATACATCAACGTCAGGCCGACCGAACAACTGCTTGCTTATGGGCCAGAGATGTACCAATGCGTTACTGACTTGCTCAATCTGTGAAACTCATTCTCTTGAATAAATCATCAAATTTTTCTAAAATCTTAATCATTTTTTTGTCTGTACAAGTACATCTCATCGACCGATTTCTGTCCTATTCGCACAATTCCTTCGTTTTTTTTATGTTTTTGTGTACTTGACGCATTCCGAATGAAGGTACGTGTATGTATGTGCATGGTTCACTGCGAAGAAAGGCTGAAGGATGTGTCAATATGAGTGGTAACTGCTCGCAGCATTGTCTGTAGCGGCTACTTCCACGTAACAGGCAGATGGGAAGGAGAAGACAGATTGATCCGTACCACAACAGGTATTGTTTCCTGTACATATTACAGCAACTTTTCTGCTACCTTTGACAAACGCTACCCCCTGTAGGAAAATGTTATAATCTTTTTTTAAACTTCCTTGATGTACTACGTGCTCTTATAGAGGATGTGAGCCATGTATACCTAATTTGCCTTTCATCAAAAAACCAGCGATGATATTTTTTACAAGATCAGTAAAATAAACTTTTATATGGACTTCGAGTCGGATAGCACACAATGGACCTGAGGTGCAGAAATGCTTTTCCCCTCAATAGGGTGTAGAAAAATATCCGCTACCAGTCACAATAAAAGGTTATTTATTTGTCACACGACCGGTTTCGGGCTTGCGCCCATCCTCAGGTGATTGTACATTCATGTACGTGTTTATACCGCTGGAGATCACTGTATAATTAAAAAAAAATATTGCTGGTGATTACACAGATACAAGTGGGACAATTGTAAGTAGTAGGGCAGCATTTGACGAAAATGTATCTGTACTTACATAAAGATGAAGCACCATTATTACAGTTACGTTGTGGAGACAGTTTTGCCACTTTTTACCAAGTGTAGATTCATATTTCACTACTACGATGTGCACTCGTGAAATACACTATGTTTACTTACAAACATGTGGGCTGTGGTCAAAGAACGTAGATGTAGCAGATGTAAAGATGTTGTTCATAGAGAAACTTATAGGTTATGGCACTCAAGTGCAAGGGTGTTGCATACATAAAAACTTAAAAAGCTATTATAGACTGCAAAGTTTTTTGATACACTTTATAAAATTTTTTGATTAGCATTTTTTTCGGAGAAATTAGATCTAGGAAGTACAGTGATGTTATATATATGAAATTACTCAAAGCTATTACAAACTAAAATATGACAGCTAGAACTGTTTTGAGCCCACTGTTGTCAGAGAACTTAGATCTAGGAGGTACAGTAATGTTATACACATGAAATTTTGAAAGCTATTACACATTATACAGTGACAGATACAGCTTGTGTTTACAGTATGACTATTACAAATTACGATAGTGACACATGGACTATTGTATGACTGCTACATCGAATTTCCATAGAATATTGCTTTGTTATTATATCAGAGGATAATTAGTTTTTGTTTATGAATATTTCATGAAATATGTGAAGATAGGATTTGTTTGCGCGCTCCAATTGTTCGTTGAGAATAAGATCTGGTGAGTTAGAGTTGTGGATATAAATTTCTAGCTCTTCAAGCAGATTAATTTTCTTTCCTTTCATCAGTGTGTAGTTTTTGCAGCTTTTCTGTAATGGCTGTGGGTGAGTGGCCATGGTCTTTTAGGTGCACTGCAAATGTGGATTTATCAAAATTATTTAGCCAGAAGGCATCCACATGCTCACGGTATCTTATAACGAAACTCCTTCCGGTTTGGCCTAAATAGAACTGTGAGCAATTGCCACATAAAAGTTTGTAAAAACCTGATTTTTGATAGCATTGGCTGTTTGTCTTACTGTTGCAGATGATGTGCTGTTGTAGTTTGTTGTTACTGCTGAAATAAATTTGAATACCAGTTTTCTGAAAGAGGTTGGCAATTTCGTATGAAATTTTACCTGTAAATGGTATGCTGGCGTATGTGCTTTCTCCTTTTTGTGAAAAACACAAAAAATGGTTCAAATGGCTCTGAGTACTATGGGACTTAACATCTATGGTCATCAGTCCCCTAGAACTTAGAACTACTTAAACCTAACTAACCTAAGGACACCACACAACACCCAGTCATCACGAGGCAGAGAAAATCCCTGACTCCGCCGGGAATCGAACCCAGGAACCCGGGCGTGGGAAGAGAGAACACTACCGCAAAAAAAAAAAAAAAAAACACATTCGACCGCATACCATTTATAGGTAAAACATCTTTACATCTGCTACATCTAAGTTCTTTGACCACAGCCGACATGTTTGTATGTAAACATGGTGCATTTCACGCGTGCACATCGTAATAGTGAAATATGAAGCTACACTCGATAAAACTGAAATGTGGATGTGAAAATGACAATAAGTGTGTAACTAAGTGGCGAAACTGTCACCACAGCGTAACTATAATAATGATGCTTCATCTTTATCTAAGTACAGATATATTTTCGTCAAATGCTGCCTTATCACCTACAATTGTCCCACTTGTATTTGTGTAGTCAGCAGCAAATAATTTTTCTGTATTTATATACTGATCTCCAACAGTATAAACATGTACATGAATGTATAAACACCTGAGGACGGGCGCAAGCCCGAAACAGGTCGTGTGACAGTTAAATAACCTTTTATTGTGACTGGTAGCGTATATTTTTCTACACCCTATAAAGGAGCAGTCACGGAGTGTGACAGCATACACTATGGATAAAATTCAGCAGCTTTTCCCCTCACATATGTTAGAAGGCTCGGTGTTACTTACAAGGGAACCCCCCCATCGCACCCCTCTCAGATTTAGTTATAAGTTGGCACAGTGGATAGGCCTTGAAAAACTGAACACAGATCAATCGAGAAAACAGGAAGAAGTTGTGTGGAACTATGAAAAAATAAGCAAAATATACAAACTGAGTAGTCCATACGTATGATACGCAACATCAAGGCTCACTTGAGCTTAGGAGCGCCGTGGTCCCGTGGTTAGCGTGAGTAGCTGCGGAACGAGAGGTCTTTGGTTCAAACCTACCATCGGGTGAAAAGTTTAACTTTTTATTTTCAGTTTATGTAACAAACGCTTATATTTTCATCAATTTTTGGGAGTGATTATCACATGCACAAGAAAATCTAAATCGGGCAAGGTAGAAGAATCTTTTTACCCATTCGCCAAGTGTACAAGTTAGGTGGGTAGACAACATATTCCTGTCATGTGACACACATGCCGTCACCATTGTCGTATAGAATATATCAGACGTGTTTTCCTGTGGAGGAATCGGTTGACCTATAACCTTGCGATCAAATGTTTCCGGTTCCCATTGGAGAGGCACGTCCTTTCGTCTACTAATCGCACGGTTTTGCGGTACGGTCGCAAAACACAGACTCTAAACTTATTACAGTGAACAGAGACGTCAATGAACGAACGGACAGATCATAACTTTTCGAAAATAAAGGTACTAAAATTTTCAGTCGAGGGAAGAACTGAACCTAGGACCTCTCATTTCGCAGCTACCCACGCGACCCACGGGACCACGGCGCTCCTTGAGTTCTATAGTCATTGATGTTGCATATCTTCGCATGGACTACTCAGTTTGTATATTTTACTAATTTTTTTGATAGTTCCACACAACTTCTTCCTGTTTTCTCGATTGATCTGTGTTTAGTTTTTCAAGGCCTATCCACTGTGCCAACTTATAACTAAATCTGAAGGGGGTGCGATGGGGAGGTTCCCCTGTTAGAGCTGTTGTAGCGTAGTCCTGTCAGAAGGCAACGGTGCTTGTCGTTGCACGCAACTCCCGAGCTGCCCATCGCTCTACTGGGACAGCGTTTTCCATATCAGCGGTCCATTGTGTAACACCGGCGTGTGTTGCGGCGACGGCTGTAACGGGGCATCCCGGCAATCAGTGGACGCGCAAACAGCCCCGGGCCAGACACTGCGTGTCTGTGCGTGAGTCTCGGAGGCAGACAGGTGTTTCGTGGGCGAGACAACAACCAGAGCTTGTCTGACACACCGAGAGGCGTCTTTGGTGTTTCCTGCTGCCTAACGCCACTAGTCAGACAGCACGTAACCTGCTACAGTTTCAGCACCTTCGTCTAGCTTCATCACCGGCGAATCATGTGAGTAATTTATTTTTGTTGAAGTGGCTAAGTAGAGAGTAAACTAGGAGACACTTTTGTCCGCAGCTCGTGGTCGTGCGGTAGCGTTCTCGCTTCCCACGCACGGGTTCCCGGGTTCGATTCCCGGCGGGGTCAGGGATTTTCTCTGCCTCGTGATGGCTGGGTGTTATGTGATGTGCTTAGGTTAGTTAGGTTTCGGTAATTCTAAGTTCTAGGGGACTGATGACCATAGATATTAAGTCCCATAGTGCTCAGAGCCATTTGAGATACTTCTAGGTGAGTATATATATATATATATATATATATATATATATATGGTGAGTCACTAATTATGCCACCTAGAATAACTCCTAAAGTATGACAGTAGCTTAGCAGCTGAAAAGTTTGTGGGACAAATGTTTCATGGGAAAACGAGGCCCATAATATGACGTTAGATATTTGTTGCTGGTGGGATCGCTTCATACATATGAAGGTCAACTTTGTTTTTCTAAATGGGATGCTATAGTTTGGTACTTATTTTCTGATAGCGGCTGTCGTGATGAATCCAGTGATGTGTAAGATCTTTGAAGGTCAACTAACGTCACGAAGGTGGCATGAACGTCCATTTACAGAAGGTGTTCGAAGAGATGGTCATTGGCATCAGTGCAGTGTTGCAATCTTCTTATCATGTATTGAGTGGTATTCCTTATCACTTCGGCACTTATCGAAGAACACGCTCTGACAATTCTGTTCAAATAGTACACTACTGTCCATTAAAATTGCTACACCACGAAGATGACGTGCTACAGACGCGAAATTTAACCGACACGATGAAAATGTGATATGCAAATGATTAGGTTTTCAGAGCATTCACACAAGGTTGGCGCCGGTGGCGACACCTACAACTTGCTGACATGAGGAAACTTTCCAACCGATTTCTCATACACAAACAGCAGTTGACCGGCGTTGCCTGGTGAAACGTTGTTGTGATGCCTCGTGTAAGGAGGAGAAATGCGTACCATCACGTTTCCGACTTTGATAAAGATCGGATTGGGATCTATCGCGATTGCGGTTTATCGTATCGCGACATTGCTGCTTGCGTTGGCCGAGATCCAATGACTGTTAGCAGAATATTGAATCGGTGGGTTCAGGAGGGTAATACGAAACGCCGGCCTCGTATCACTAGCAGTCGAGATGACAGGCATCTTATCCGCATGGCTGTAACGGATCGTACAGCCACGTCTCGATCCCTGAGTCAACGCCAGCCGGAGTGGCCGTGCGGTTCTAGGCGCTGCAGTGTCGAGCCGAGCGACCGCTACGGTCGCAGGTTCTAATCCTGCCTGTGTCTGCTGTCCTTAGGTTAGTTAGGTTTAATTAGTTCTAAGTTCTAGGCGACTGATGAGCTCAGAAGTTAAGTCGCACAGTGCTCAGAGCCATTTGAACCATTCTGAACCTGAGTCAACAGATGGGGACGTTTGCAAGACAAGAACCATCTGTACGAACAGTTCGACAACGTTTGCAGCAGCATGGACTATCAGCTCGGAGACCATGGCTGCGGTTACCCATGACGCTGCATCACAGAAAGGAGCGCCTGCGATGGTGTACTCGACGACGAACCTGAGTGCACGAATGGCAAAATGTCATTTTTACGGATGAATCCAGGTCCTGTTTACAGCATCATGATGGTCGCGACCGTGTTTGGCGTCATCGCGGTGAACGCACATTGGAAGTTTGTATTCATCGCCATACTGGCGTATCACCCGGTATAATGGTATGGCTTGCCACTGGTTACACGTCTCGGTCATCTCTTGTTCGTATTGACGGCACTTTGAACAGTGGACGTTAAATTTCAGATGTGTCACGACCCGTGGCTCTACCATTCATTCGATCCCCTCTAAACCCTACATTTCAGTAGGATAATGCACGACCGCATGTCGCAGGTCTTGTACGGGCCTTTCTGGATACAGAAAATGGTCGACTGCTGCCCTGACCAGCACATTCTCCAGATCTCTCACCAACTGAAAATGTCTGGTCAGTGGTGGCCGAGCAACTGGCTCGTCACAATACGCCAGTCACCACTCTTTATGAACTGTGGTATCGTGTTGAAGCTGCATTGGCAGCTTTACCTGTACACGGCGTCCAAGCTTTGTGTGACTCAATGCCCAAGCGTATCAAGGCCGTTATTACGGCCAGAGGTGGTTGTTCTGTGTACTGATTTCCCAGGATCTATGCACCCAAACTTCGTGAAAATGTAATCACATGTCAGTTCTAGTATAATATATTTGTCCAATGAATACCCGTTTGTCATCTGCATTTCTTCTTGGTGTAGCAATTTTAATGGCCAGTAGTGTAAATATGCGCCGTATACCGCGTATTCATCTAACGTGCCATTGGCATGTAAACACCATTCGACGGTTTCGCAATACGGCACTAATAGGAATCATAACACTAGTATCGGCGAATCAGGCGAAAGTGAATGATGTATTCCTTCGAAGAACAAGTCGATATGCTTCTCACTTACGGAGAATGCCAACGAGACTTGTTGTTGTTGTTGTGGTCTTCAGTCCTGAGACTGGTTTGATGCAGCTCTCCATGCTACTCTATCCTGTGCAAGCTTCTTCATCTCCCAGTACCTACTGCAACCTACATCCTTCTGAATCTGCTTAGTGTATTCATCTCTTGGCCTCCCCCTACGATTTTTACCCTCCACGATGCCCTCCAATACTAAATTGGTGATCCCTTGATGCCTCAGAACATGTCCTACCAACCCATCCCTTCTTCTGGTCAAGTTGTGCCACAAACTTCTCTTCTCCCCAATCCTATTCAATACTTCCTCGTTAGTTATGTGATCTACCCATCTAATCTTCAGCATTCTTCTGTAGCACCACATTTCGAAAGCTTCTATTCTCTTCTTGTCCAAACTATTTACCGTCCATGTTTCACTTCCATACATGGCTACACTCCATACAAATACTTTCAGAAATGACTTCCTGACACTTAAATCTATACTCCATGTTAACAAATTTCTCTTCTTCAGAAACGATTTCCTTGCCATTGCCAGTCTACATTTTATATCCTCTCTACTTCGACCATCATCAGTTATTTTGCTCCCCAAATAGCAAAACTCCTTTACTACTTTAAGTGTCTCATTTCCTAATCTAATACCCTCAACATCACCCGATTTAATTCGACTACATTCCATTATACTCGTTTTGCTTTTGTTGATGTTCATCTTATATCCTCCTTTCAAGACACCATCCATTCCGTTCAACTGCTCGTCCAAGTCCTTTGCTGTCTCTGACAGAATTACAATGTCATCGGCGAACCTCAAAGTTTTTATTTCTTCTCCATGGATTTGAATACCTACTCCGAATTTTTCTTCTGTTTCCTTTACTGCTTGCTCAATATACAGATTGAATAACATCGGGGAGAGGCTACAACCCTGTCTCACTCCCTTCCCAACCACTGCTTCCCTTTCATGCCCCTCGACTATTATAACTGCCATCTGGTTTCTGTACAAATTGTAAATAGCCTTTCGCTCCCTGTATTTTACCCCTGCCACCTTTAGAATTTGAAAGAGAGTATTCCAGTCAACATTGTCAAAAGCTTTCTCTAAGTCTACAAATGCTAGAAACGTAGGTTTTCCTTTCCTTAATCTTTCTTCTAAGATAAGTCGTAAGGTCAGTATTGCCTCACGTGTTCCAGTATTTCTACGGAATCCAAACTGATCTTCCCCGAGGCCGGCTTCTACTAGTTTTTCCATTCGTCTGTAAAGAATTCGCCCCCTGCTCGTTCAACATTTAAATACGTGTATGGTAAATTGAGGACAACTGGATTTTTAACGCATCCGAAACATATCCGGCAAAGGAAAGTTACTAGCGAGGAAACAGAAATTAGTACTCTCGCCACTGTGGTTCGAGATTCTTGTGTTAGTTCTCGTCAAATCGCAAGGGAATCTGGCATGAGAAAGAGTAGTGTTGTTCGTGTTCTGCATCCCCATAAATATCATCCTCATCGTATCGGTCTCCACCAAGAATTAACTGGTACGGGTTGTATGCGTCGCACTGAATTCTGCCGATGTGCTCAACTTCAGATTCAGAGGGATGACACATTTTTTAATTTGATTTTATTTACTGACGAGGCTACATTCACTAACCATGGAAATGTTATTTTGCATAACATGCATTATTGGGCAACTGAAAATACATGTTGGCTGCGGCAAGTTGCACACCAAAAACCGTGATCGGTGAATGTATGTTGTGGGATTTTGGAGGACAGAATTATAGGCCCCTATTTCAACAAAGGAAATCTTAATGGTAGGAAGTACACCACATATCTGCAAGAAACGTTAGGTTTGTTATTGGAAGAAAAACCTTTATACCTTTAGGAACAAGTACCACAATGTGGTATCAACACGATGGGTGTCCGGCACATTTTTCACTGATGGCTAGAAATGAGTTGCAGAGACAATTCCCAAATCGTTGGATTGGACGCGGAGGAGATGTGTCGTGGACGGCTCGTTCGCCAGATATCACATCTCTGGATTTTTTCTACTGGGGATTCACCAAAGACACTGTTTATAAAGACATTCCAACTACACCTGAAGATATGCGAGAGGGAATTGTCAGACCATGTGCTTCGATAAGTGCCGATGTGACAAGGAATACCACTCAATTCACTATAAGAAGATTGCAGCACTACATTGATACCAATGGTCATCACTTCGAACACCTTCTGTAAATGGACGCTCATGCCACCTTTGAGGCCTTCGTTGACCTTCGAAGAGCTCACTGTTACACATCACTGGATTCGTCTCGACAGCCGCTATCAGAAAATAAATACCAAAGTACAGCATCCAAAAAAAAGGAAAAAAAAAGTTGACCTTCATATGTGTGAAGCGATCCCACCTAGCAACAAAAAACCAATGTCATATTATGGCCCCCGTTGTCCCCTGCAACTTTTGTCCCACAAACTTTTCAGCTCCTATCATACTTTCGGAGTTATTCTTGTTGGCAACAGTTAATGTCTCACACTGTATGTACACGAAAGATGGGAAATGGACAAATGGGATCAGGTATACACACGAAAGTTGGAAAGTTGACAAATGGTATCTCAAATTGATCAGCGTGAGGTCCAGTTTTTAATACATAGATTCTTTAGGAAATTAAATAGATTAGAGAAACATGAGACATTGCTTTAAGTGATGCTCAAAAAGCATATAAAGTGCTGGTTAAGCATTTAAATTTCAAATGTTTAACTTAGAATCTTAGTAATTTAACGAGTACTCTAGGATATTTGTCTGGTGAAACTTTAAATTCTCATTCGGCACCTTATTTAGTGCACGTGATTCCGCGCGTCATTCAATGGCTCGTCAATGTTTCTCAAATCTGCATTATCACTTACTTCTAGACAAATCATTTCGTAAAATACTTGACTTTTTTCCAATTTATTTCTAATTCAGTGCTATTCCAGAGCTATGCTGTTCCTGAAACTCCGATCATATTTATATTGTTGTTGTTGTTGTGGTCTTCAGTCCTGAGACTGGTTTGATGCAGCTCTCCATGCTACTCTATCCTGTGCAAGCTTCTTCATCTCCCAGTACCTACTACAACCTACATCCTTCTGAATCTGCTTAGTGTATTCATCTCTTGGTCTACCTCTACGATTATTACCCTCCACGCTGCCCTCCAATGCTAAATTTGAGATCCCTTGATGCCTCAGGACATTTCCTACCAACTGATCCCTTCTTCTAGTCAAGTTGTGCCACAAACTCCTCTTCTCCCCAATCCTATTCAGTACCTCCTCATTAGTTATGTGATCTCCCCATCTAATCTTCAGCATTCTTCTATAGCACCACATTTCGAAAGCTTCTATTCTCTTCTTGTCCAAACTATTTACCGTCCATGTTTCACTTCCATACATGGCTACACTCCATACAAATACTTTCAGAAACGACTTCCTGACACTTAAATCTATACTAGATGTTAACAAATTTCTCTTCTTCAGAAACGATTTCCTTGCCATTGCCAGTCAACATTTTATATCCTCTCTACTTCGACCATCATCAGTTATTTTACTCCCCAAATAGCAAAACTCCTTTACTACTTTAAGTGTCTCATTTCCTAATCTAATCTCCTCAGCATCACCCGATTTAATTTGACTACATTCCATTACCCTCGTTTTGCTTTTATTGATGTTCATCTTATACCCTCCTTTCAAGACACTGTCCATTCCGTTCAACTGCTCTTCCAAGTCCTTTGCTGTCTCTGACAGAATTACAATGTCATCGGCGAAACTCAAAGTTTTTACTTCTTCTCCATGAATTTTAATACCTACTCCGAATTTTTCTTTTGTTTCCTTTACTGCTTGCTCAATATACAGATTGAATAACATCGGGGAGAGGCTACAACCCTGTCTCACTCCTTTCCCAACCACTGCTTCCCATTCATGCCCCTCGACTCTTATAACTGCCATCTGGTTTCTGTACAAATTGTAAATAGCCTTTCGCTCCCTGTATTTTACCCCTGCCACCTTCAGAATTTGAAAGAGAGTATTCCAGTTAACATTGTCAAAAGCTTTCTCTAAGTCTACAAATGCTAGAAACGTAGGTTTGCCTTTTCTTAATTTTTCTTCTAAGATAAGTAGTAAGGTTAGTATTGCCTCACGTGTTCCAACATTTCTACGGAATCCAAACTGATCTTCCCCGAGGTCCGCTTCTACCAGTTTTTCCATTCGTCTGTAAAGAATTCGCGTTAGTATTTTGCAGCTGTGACTTATTAAACTGATAGTTCGGTAATTTTCACATCTGTCAGCACCTGCTTTCTTTGGTAGTGGAATTATTATATTCTTCTTGAAGTCTGTGGGTATTTCGCCTGTCTCATACATCTTGCTCACCAGATGGTAGAGTTTTGTCATGACTGGCTCTCACAAGGCCATCAGTAGTTCTAATGGAATGTTGTCTATTCCCGGGGCCTTGTTTCGACTCAGGTCTTTCAGTGCTCTGTCAAACTCTTCACGCAGTATCTTATCTCCCATTTCATCTTCATCTACATCCTCCTCCATTTCCATAATATTGTCCTCAAGTACATCGCCCTTGTATAAACGCTCTATATACTCCTTCCAACTTTCTGCCTTCCCTTCTTTGCTTAGAACTGGGTTGCCATCTGAGCTCTTGATATTCATACAAGTGGTTCTCTTCTCTCCAAAGGTCTCTTTAATTTTCCTGTAGGCAGTATCTATCTTACCCCTGGTGAGACAAGCCTCTACATCCTTACATTTGTCCTCTAGCCATCCCTGCTTAACCATTTTGCACTTCCTGTCGATCTCATTTTTGAGACGTTTGTATTCCTTTTTGCCTGCTTCATTTACTGCATTTTAATATTTTCTCCTTTCATCAATTAAATTCAATATTTCTTCTGTTACCCAGGGATTTCTATTAGCCGTCGTCTTTTTGCCTACTTGATCGTCTGCTGCCTTCACTACTTCATCCCTCAGAGCTACCCATTCTTCTTCTACTGTATTTTTTTCCCCCATTCCTGTCAATTGTTCCCTTATGCTCTCCCTGAAACTCTGTACAACCTCTGGTTCTTTCAGTTTATCCAGGTCCCATCTCCTTAAATTCCCATCTTTTTGCAGTTTCTTCAGTTTCAATCTGCAGTTCATAACCAATAGATTGTGGTCAGAATCCACACCTGCCCCTGGAAATGTCTTACAATTTAAAACCTGGTTCCCAAATCCCTGTCTTACCATTATATAATCTATCTGATACATTTTAGTATCTCCAGGATTCTTCCGGGTATACAACCTTCTTTTATGATTCTTGAACCAAGTGTTGGCTATGATTAAGCTAATACTTGTTTGCTTGTTTACTTTGCAAATTTTCGCTGAGTTATACCTTATGGCTCCTTATTTTGGTACTGCTCTGTACATTCACGAACATTTGTAGCCCAGAAATACACAGTTAATACGACCTGCAGTGTCAATTCGTAAAATTCGTGCACGTCGATGTCCAAACGAATTGCAATTCTACTTTTGCCATCCCTATACAAATATTCCCTCATAAGTTTGTGGTTAATAATATCAGCACATTCAAAAGTAACTGTCACATCCAGTCAGTGAACAATAGACGCAAAGCCGGCCGATGTGACCGAGCTGTTCTAGGCGCTTCAGCCTGGAACCACGCTGCTGGTACGGTCGCTGGTTCGAATCCTGCCTCGGGCATGGATGTGTGTGATGTCCTAAGGTTAGTTAGGTTTAAGTAATTCTAAGTTTAGGTGACTGATGACTTCAGATGTTTAGTCCCATAGTCCTTAGAGCCATTTGAACCATTTTTGAATAGACGCAAAAACTATTTGCAGTTTGGTAACAGTTCTAGGACCGTTTTATAGTAAGGTGTGCCTTATTCTGTAAGTTTAATTTCCAAAAGGCTTCCAACAGAACTGAAAAACGTGAATGAAAGGGCTTAGATTTCCCAATTTACTTTTGTTCTGTACAAGAGTTCCTTGCACTGTTTCAGTGTAACGTATTACTAAGTGCAAATACTAATGTAAATTTTAATGCCTTCTTCAATTTTGATGCAATTTTTTCCTTTTTTGGTTTTTTTAATTTTGTTTTATGAGATTTCTATGAATTACGTTCTTGCTTCGATTTGCATGGTTCCACAGAACGTCATGAATTATATCAAATCAAATGCACAACGCTCTTCGTCACACAGAGAGAGGGGTCGTACCAGGTAAACGCCACGTGTAGCATGAAAAGTGTTCCACAGTTCTTAATGTTCTAGAGTCTCTGACTTACTATTCAGTTTTCGTTTTGATATGCGATTCGTAGTACCTCTTGATTGATCAGTAATGTAATGTTTTTCGGATGCTGAGTTTATACATGTCTAGAGACATGATCGTAGCCGGCCGTTGTGGCCGAGCGGTTCTAGGCGTTACAGACTGGAACCGCGCGACCGCTACGGTCGCAGGTTCGAATCCTGCCACGGGATGTATGTGTGTGGTGTCCTTAGGTTAGTTAGGTTTAAGTAGTTCTAAGTCTAGAGGACTGATGTCCTCAGATGTTAAGTACCATAGTGCTCAGAGCCATTTCAACCATTTTGAACGTGATCTATCATGCACTCCTGGAAATTGAAATAAGAACACCGTGAATTCATTGTCCCAGGAAGGGGAAACTTTATTGACACATTCCTGGGGTCAAATACATCACATGATCACACTGACAGAACCACAGGCACATAGACACAGGCAACAGAGCATGCACAATGTCGGCACTAGTACAGTGTATATCCACCTTTCGCAGCAATGCAGGCTGCTATTCTCCCATGGAGACGATCACAGAGATGCTGAATGTAGTCCTGTGGAACGGCTTGCCATGCCATTTCCACCTGGCGCCTCAGTTGGACCAGCGTTCGTGCTGGACGTGCAGACCGCGTGAGACGACGCTTCATCCAGTCCCAAACATGTTCAATGGGGGACAGATCCGGAGATCTTGCTGGCCAGGGTAGTTGACTTACACCTTCTAGAGCACGTTGGGTGGCACGGGATACATGCGGACGTGCATTGTCCTGTTGGAACAGCAAGTTCCCTTGCCGGTCTAGGAATGATAGAACGATGGGTTCGATGACGGTTTGGATGTACCATGCACTATTCAGTGTCCCCTCGACGATCACCAGTGGTGTACGGCCAGTGTAGGAGATCGCTCCCCACACCATGATGCCGGGTGTTGGCCCTGTGTGCCTCGGTCGTATGCAGTCCTGATTGTGGCGCTCACCTGCACGGCGCCAAACACGCATACGACCATCATTGGCACCAAGGCAGAAGCGACTCTCATCGCTGAAGACGACACGTCTCCATTCGTCCCTCCATTCACGCCTGTCGCGACACCACTGGAGGCGGGCTGCACGATGTTGGGGCGTGAGCGGAAGACGGCCTAACGGTGTGCGGGACCGTAGCCCAGCTTCATGGAGACGGTTGCGAATGGTCCTCGCCGATACCCCAGGAGCAACAGTGTCCCTAATTTGCTGGGAAGTGGCGGTGCGGCCCCCTACGGCACTGCGTAGGATCCTATGGTCTTGGCGTGCATCCGTGCGTCGCTGCGGTCCGGTCCCAGGTCGACGGGCACGTGCACCTTCCGCCGACCACTGGCGACAACATCGATGTACTGTGGAGACCTCACGCCCCACGTGTTGAGCAATTCGGCGGTACGTCCACCCGGCCTCCCGCATGCCCACTATACGCCCTCGCTCAAAGTCCGTCAACTGCACATACGGTTCACGTCCACGCTGTCGCGGCATGCTACCAGTGTTAAAGACTGCGATGGAGCTCCGTATGCCACGGCAAACTGGCTGACACTGACGGCGGCGGTGCACAAATGCTGCGCAGCTAGCGCCATTCGACGGCCAACACCGCGGTTCCTGGTGTGTCCGCTGTGCCTTGCGTGTGATCATTGCTTGTACAGCCCTCTCGCAGTGTCCGGAGCAAGTATGGTGGGTCTGACACACCGGTGTCAATGTGTTTTTTTTTCCATTTCCAGGAGTGTATGTGCAATAAGTTACTGTCGCACAATCCACAGAAAATATGCTGGTCTCCCGTTGTTCTTTAGGAGAAGTCGTTGTTTTTCTGAGAGGGTAATGTTTTCGAACACCGCTGATAACGCTTCCTGCACGAATCAGTGCTGTGCAGCACTTGTCATTTATATGGCCCTGAGAATCTCTCACTGAAAGCTCATTCCCATACACCACTACTGAATCGTTCCTGATCATGATAGGTTGAGGATTTTTACACATTCGTGTTGTGGCATTTTATTATGCCTCCCCTGTGACGACCCAGAAGTTAACTGCCACAAGTTATATGGCCTATATCTCCGTAGGTTTTGGTTTCTGGACATACACGAACTTGTCCTCTAATTTTGACAGATGCTACATCCTGTAGGGATATGTGAGACTTTACTTTTAAGCGTGTGACTTAATGGTCGGTGAATGTTTCAGGTTTCATCGAAGGCGTCACGTCCCAGGCATCATAGTGGCAGCTATCCTGGTATGTAGTGTTGAGGTTCATGGCACTTCTAATATGACCGACTGTCCATGTGAGGTCTCCACATCGGTGACATCTTGCCATAATGCCTCTGAGGCACCTCCGTGCCTCCTCTCCAAGGCCGTCCTTTTCCTGATACTGGAACTTCCAAACATCACTCAACTGACTGCTCCTTTGCTGGTCAATGTGCCAACCCTGCACAGCCTCCACATTAAATCCTCCTCATTGACGACCGTCAGATCATCCGCCTTCGCCAACAACCGTCTACTGGAAGAACTCAAAATGGAGGTACCTAACTTGACCATCTTGGAGCCAGGCGTCTTCCAGTCGCTGTCCAAACTCAAGCACCTAATGTTGGACGGTGCCATCCAGAGGTTGGATGAAGATCAGTTCGTCCTGTGCCCAGACTTGAGGCAAGTGAGCATTTGCGCCAGGATGCAGGAGATACAGCCTGGAACGTTCAGACACAATAAGGCACTCAGCTTCCTGCGGCTCGTCAACAACCACCTGACACAGTTGCCAGATGGTCTGCTCGCCGGCAACCCACAAGTGGATTACGTGGACCTCACTCACAATGGCATACAGACCATCTCTGCTGGAGCGTTCAGGAACGCTTCGAGCCTGCAACAGCTATTTCTGTCTCGAAATCATCTGAAAACCCTAGAGGAGGGGACACTGGACGATGCAGAGCTGCTCATCGTTTTCCACGCTTCAGAGAACGAAATCACATACCTGCCCCCATCAATCTTCGCCAAAACTGTGTCGTTGATAGAAATCCATTTAGATTCGAACAGCCTGATGTCTCTTCCAAAGGACATATTTGCAGCTACCACCAGGCTCAAGGTAATAACTCATAATTTTATATTCTATTTCTAGGATTTCTAGGGACTAAGTTCCTATTTCAGTTCTTAATCTCTTGAAATAAGGCAGTCTTGGGTGCAATTTGTTTTATCTATTTATTGGCAACGACGCGTTTCGCCCCTGTGGGGGGCACCTTCAGATTATTTTATAAAATGCAATTTAACCGTCAGTTGTTTATTTGTCCCATTAGTCATCTACCGGTTTCGGTCATTAACCAACATCCAGGATGTAGGGTACAAGTGTCTAGTTAAAAGCATGGAGTATTCTTTCGAAGCTGAACAGTATCAAAATTATCCGGTAAAATTTTACAAGCATTTGATATAATTTGTCTTAGAATACTGACAGTCAAATCTCATGTTAAATAGACAGACATCACAGATCTGTTTGACATGAGTATTCTGTCAGATGACTGTGCAGTTTCACTGGATAATTTCGATATTGTTCAGCTTTTAACTAATCAGTTGCACCCTACATCCAGGATGTTGGTTAAAAACCGAAACCGGTATATGACTAATGGGACAAATAAGCAGCTGATGCTTCAAATGCATTTTATAAAATACTTTACGGCTGTTGAACCTCGCCTTATGGAAACAATACCTTCAGATTAACCTAGAGTGTAAACTAACGTTGTGAGACATAGGCACATTAAAAACGAGGGTTGGGGATAGAACGAGGTAAAGTTCTAGGCCGTGTAACCATCTCAGCAACAAACAATAACTGCGAACTTGTAAAACGTGATGTGGTGTGTCAAACACCTCCTTTAATGTCAGAATAAGACATTAAGATAAAAATTATAAGGAAACATCGTTCTATTGTCATTAGACAAAAAGGGACCAAAAACCGGGAATAAAATGCCAAGTACAACTGCAATATCTTCTGGGAAAGGAACTATGGCAGACCAAAAAAGTATTTAAAAGAGTTTGCATAATTCTGAGCCAACCGCGTTCTGGCGTACACAGCATGGAGCGTTGAGTACAGTGGATGAGATGTAAATACACTCCTGAAAATGGAAAAAAGAACACATTGACACCGGTGTGTCAGACCCACCATACTTGCTCCGGACACTGCGAGAGGGCTGTACAAGCAATGATCACACGCACGGCACAGCGGACACACCAGGAACCGCGGTGTTGGCCGTCGAATGGCGCTAGCTGCGCAGCATTTGTGCACCGCCGCCGTCAGTGTCAACCAGTTTGCCGTGGCATACGGAGCTCCATCGCAGTCTTTAACACTGGTAGCATGTCGCGACAGCGTGGACGTGAACCGTATGTGCAGTTGACGGACTTTGAGCGAGGGCGTATAGTGGGCTTGCGGGAGGCCGGGTGGACGTACCGCCGAATTGCTCAACACGTGGGGCGTGAGGTCTCCACAGTACATCGATGTTGTCGCCAGTGGTCGGCGGAAGGTGCACGTGCCCGTCGACCTGGGACCGGACCGCAGCGACGCACGGATGCACGCCAAGACCGTAGGATCCTACGCAGTGCCGTAGGGGACCGCACCGCCACTTCCCAGCAAATTAGGGACACTGTTGCTCCTGGGGTATCGGCGAGGACCATTCGCAACCGTCTCCATGAAGCTGGGCTACGGTCCCGCACACCGTTAGGCCGTCTTCCGCTCACGCCCCAACACCGTGCAGCCCGTCTCCAGTGGTGTCGCGACAGGCGTGAATGGAGGGACGAATGGAGACGTGTCGTCTTCAGCGATGAGAGTCGCTTCTGCCTTGGTATGCGTGTTTGGCGCCGTGCAGGTGAGCGCCACAATCAGGACCGCATACGACCGAGGCACACAGGGCCAACACTCGGCATCATGGTGTGGGGAGCGATCTCCTACACTGGCCGTACACCACTGGTGATCGTCGAGGGGACACTGAATAGTGCACGGTACATCCAAACCGTCATCGAACCCATCGTTCTACCATTCCTAGACCGGCAAGGGAACTTGCTGTTCCAACAGGACAATGCACGTCCGCATGTATCCCGTGCCACCCAACGTGCTCTAGAAGGTGTAAGTCAACTACCCTGGCCAGCAAGATCTCCGGATCTGTCCCCCATTGAGCATGTTTGGGACTGGATGAAGCGTCGTCTCACGCGGTCTGCACGTCCAGCACGAACGCTGGTCCAACTGAGGCGCCAGGTGGAAATGGCATGGCAAGCCGTTCCACAGGACTACATCCAGCATCTCTACGATCGTCTCCATGGGAGAATAGCAGCCTGCATTGCTGCGAAAGGTGGATATAAACTGTACTAGTGCCGACATTGTGCATGCTCTGTTGCCTGTGTCTATGTGCCTGTGGTTCTGTCAGTGTGATCATGTGATGTATCTGACCCCAGGAGTGTGTCAATAAAGTTTCCCCTTCCTGGGACAATGAATTCACGGTGTTCTTATTTCAATTTCCAGGAGTGTATAATGCAATCCAGAGCGCCAGACACGTCATATCTCGCCAGCCGGTGTGGCCGAGCGATTGTAGGCGCTTCACTCCGGAACCGTGCTGCTGCTACGGTCGCAAGTTCGAATCCTGCCTCGGGCATGGATGTGTGTGATGTCCTTAGGTTAGTTAGGTTTAAGTAGTTCTAACAAGGGAACCTCCCCATCGCACCCCCCTCAGATTTAGTTATAAGTTGGCACAGTGGATAGGCCTTGATAAACTGAACACAGATCAATTGAGAAAACAGGAAGAAGTTGTGTGGAACTGTGAAAATATAAGCAAAATAAACAAACTGAATAGTCCATGCTAAGATAGGCAACATCAAGGATATCATCAGCTCAGGAGCGTCGTGGTCCCGTGGTTAGCGTGAGCAGTTGCGAAACGAGCGGTCCTTGGTTCAAGCCTCCCCTCGAGTGAACACTTTTTTTTTTATTTTCGCAAAGTTATAATCTGTCCATTCGTTCATTGACGTCTCTGTTCACTGTAATAAGTTTAGTGTCTGTGTTTTACGACCGCACCGCAAAACCGTGCGATTAGTAGACGAAAGGACGTGTCTCTCCAATGGGAACCGAAAACATCTGATCGCAAGGTCATAGGTCAACCGATTCCTCCACAGGAAAACACGTCTTGTGTATTCTATACGACACTGGTGACGGCATGTGCGTCACATGACAGGAATATGTTGTCGACCCACCTAACTTGCACACTTGGCGAATGGGTAAAAAGATTCTTCTACGTTGCCCGATTTAGGTTTTCTTGTGGATGTGATAATCACTCCCAAAAAAGTGATGAAAACATAAGAGTTTGTCACATAAACCGAAAATAAAAAACTAAACTTTTCACTCGATGGAAGATTTGAACCAAGGACCTTTCGTTCCGCAGCTGCTCGCGTTACCACGAGACCATGGCGCTCCTGCGATCCGAATTTCCTTGATATTGGCTATCTTCCCATGAACTACTCAGTTTGTATATTTTGCTTATTTTTTCACAGTTCCACACAACTTCTTCTTGTTTTCTCAATTGATCTGTGTTCAGTTTTTCAAGGCCTATCCACTGTGCCAACTTATAACTAAATCTGAGGGGGGTGCGATGGGGAGGTTCCCTTGTAAGTCTAGGGGACTGATGACCTCAGATGTTAAGTCCCATAGTGCTCAGAGCCATCTGACCGTCATATCTCGCAGCCGGCCACACAAACATAGAGCCGTAAAGGCAAGATATGCACCCATAATAACAGACATTAAGGATAGATGTCATTGGTTAATTTAAGGAAAGTGGTTGTACAGCTAAATTACATGTAAAAAAATTGTAAACACTAATATTATTAAAATTAAATTAGCGCAGTTACAGTGACAAAACAAGTGCAAAGATGTAAGCTATGTAAGTGTAAAATGACGTCTATAAAGTATGAAATCGTTATAACTTGCCTAAAAATAAAACTTAAAATGAGAGTAGAGCACAACAGGTGGCAAAATAAACAACCAGTAAGAAGATAAAGAATGAATAATGTAGTGTCACTTCACGATAAAGAACTACTGATGGGTTAATATCGTACCATAACATCATAATAAAATTGGTTTTTGCTAAGCAATAGACCATTCAGCGGAGAGCTTAAGAACTCTTCTATTTCATCCGCTGCTCGTGGTCTCGCGGTCGCGTTCTCTCTTCCCGAGAACGTGGTCCGGGTTCGATTCCCGGCGGGGTCAGGGATTTTCACCTGCCTCGAGACGACTGTGTGTTTGTGTTGTCCTAATCATTTAATCATCATTTCTGAGAGTGGCGAAATTGGACTGAACAATGGTTGGAAATTTGTACGGGCGCTAATAACCGCGCAGTTGAGCGCCCCACAAACGAAACATCATCATCAGCATCTTCTTCTATTTCCTATAAATGAATGAGCTTTTTTCCTTAACACGCGGTATGTAGTTCATGTAAGTGCTTTAACTTCAGGAGCCCTCAGCGAAAGTCTAATGCTGTTTAACACGTCCTTCCTTGTTTAATAAACGATCATTAAATCTTGCTAGAAATTTCCTATCAATCTGACCAACATGTTTTCCTATGTCTCAAAATGCCATTTTACAGCCCTATGTTAATCAGAAAATGCCCCTCAAAGGCAAAACGCGTCATTGCCAATAAATAGATAAAACAATTTGCGACAAAGACTTTCTTATTTCGGGAAATTCGTAATCGGCTGCTGTCCCAAGCACCCAACATGGAATGGAACCAGTTCAATTCTTAGTCCTTTGCTATATCTACATTGTCTCAATACGTCCCATTTTCCAGTTTCCACATCATTTTGTGCCATTTTTCTTTTCCATCCTGTCTTGGAATTCTTCCTCTTTTAAAATTATTTTCCCTAAACAATCTTTCGTTCCAGTGTTTCTTCTTCTGATAAGTTGCTCCTTTTCTTCAGCCTTGATCCCGGCGGAGCTTCGAGTCCTCCCTCGAGCATGGGTGTGGGTGTGTGTGTTTGTCCTTAGGATAATTTAAGTAGTGTGTAAGCTTAGGGACTGATGACCTTAGCAGTTACGTCCCATAAGATTTCACACACATTTGAACATTTTATCTTCAACCTTCTACATGCAGTTGGTTTCTTTTCCCTAAGGTATTTGATGATCTGCTTGATGAATCTATTTCACCAGTTCTGTAAGTGTGTCCAAAAATACTTATCTCCTCTTCCATGTTGTTACTGGTGTTTTTCTCTATGCTCTAGTAAACTGTATCGTTAGCCACTCAGGATTGGCCCGGGGGTCTAAGACGTTGCAGTCATGGACTGTGCGGCTTGTCCCGGCTGAGGTTCGAGTCCTCCCTCGGGCATGGGTGTGTGTGTTTGTCCTTAGGATAATTTAGGTTAAGTAGTGTGAAAGCTTAGGTACTGGTGACCTAAGCAGTTAAGTCCCATAAGATTTCACACACATTTGAACGTTTTTTTTTTGAACCTTAATTTAAAAATGCTGCGTTTTTCTGAGGTCCTAATTTTTGCGTGTAATTTTTCTCTATACCTGCATCCATTGACGTCTATCAGCAGAGGACGACACGGCGGCCGGTCGATGCCGTTGGGCCTTCAAGGCCTGTTCGATGTTTGCTTGTTTTAAATGAACCAAGAATTTTATTTTCTCTGCAGAGATTCTTTATTTTTATTTACTTGTAGTGTTCAATACCGGCCATTCATCATACAGTAAAGTTCAACACTCGATACCCAAATGTAGTCATTTGAGTGCGCCTACGTAGCCGCAAAAAAAATTGAGACTTCCCGTTACTAAGGAGTTTTTTTTTCACCTACTGGTGCAGAGCACCTTTCAAGTTTGAACTATTCCATTACAATGTTACTAGTTGGAGAAGTTAGAAATTTACAAAGCCAAAAGCCATGAGCCGACTAGGGTACCCAACGCCTACTTCGCTTTATTTGATAACATACTACGATAACCAAATACTGCCTCGCGTATTTATACCTAGCCTTACTTGATGAGCTATGTTGAGAACAGAAGGCATTTCCCTTACTTCCGCACAGTAGTCGCTCTAATCCTGTAACTGATTATCTCCTACCTACTCATGGAATGTATAGCCTAACTATATAATTTTATTTATTGAATGCTTATATGTTGCTTAAAAGTTTTCTGTGGGAGACATGTCACGATGTATGTAAAGCCCCCTATTGCTTAAGTTCTTACGATCGGTGCGCGCCTACATAAGACCCAACAGTGGGCGCTGTTCATTGATCTGTCTCTTTTCAGCTGTCACATAGACACTTTATCTTTCATAAGCAATTTATAGGTTGCCACAGGCAATGTATTACCCTATATTAATTGTTGACCGTAAATTCACCATAAAAAAGGGTCGGACCTATACTCTTCATATAATTTCTTTTAATAATTTTACATGGGTAACAGCAGTCATCTTTTAATGTATCTCAATTGGTTTCTATGATAGTCATAAATTTTAATAAGTCTACTACATGGATTTTATCTAATGTGCTTTTATCAGATTATGTTTTTGCGCAAATGATGACTACATATAAGCAAGCCCACAGTAGCGATATCTAGGGAGGGTGTAGGCAAACAGGTTTCTGGATGCTACTGTACCTCAGTAGCTAGTTGGCAATTATCACTATGTGTACGATGTGGCCTATTCTACGCCATATTTTAAATCTATGTGACGATGCTATGCTGATTATATTTATATGTTTTGACGATGCCATTATGGCCATATCACTTTAGGACATGGTGTAAAAAAGGTATGTTATACCATATTTTGTCTGTACATTTCCCTGGTGTATGACAGTATATTGTGATATGTATTGCTGTTTTATGTTAAAAGACACACTGCTCACTAGATGTATATATTTATATATTTTAGATCTGAAGATAGTCATTACAGACTGAAACCGGTAATCGTCTAAAGAACTCATTTGTGATCAGAGCCTGGAATAAAAAAGCACAACGTTACCATGTTCCACTAAAATGGATTAGCTCCTCTGTCGTGGCTATTGAAAATTTGGGCGAAGTCAGGTTAAGAATCCTTGATATTTCATTAACTAATTGGGCTATCAGAGAACATCTCATGAATACACAAAAACTTTCCATGTTTTGCTCATATTTCTATCCAACGCTGCCGTATGAGGATCTCTGGGTGTAGCACAAATATGGGGACGGATTTGATGAATTGGACAGGCTGTACCAAAAACCCTCAGAATGTTCTTATCCATGGAAACACTAAGATGAAACGTTTCAATGAACTCAGCTAACGAGGTCATGATGATATTATCAGTCACTCGTGGTGAAAACTGAAAATTCCTAGCTGCAGCCTTAACCAGTTACGTGATCTGAGAACACTGTAAACAGCGACAAAGTTTTTCAACGTCACCGATACTCACGTTCTATTGTTTCCGAATACCCGAATCTCTCACAAGATCTATGTAGAAATGAGGGCATGGATTTGGTGGAGAAATCCTGCTGTTTCATTGACCCCAGTATCTTCTTATTGACAGGAATTTTGAAATAACAGATTTTAACAATATTAACTTCAAGCTTTTATTGTGGCACTGCTCCTTGTTTGTGGTAATCGAGAATTTCTGTAGATTATGATTCCAAGTGGGTCTCCTGCCTGCCATGAGTAGTCGCCTTGACCAATTACACTATCCGAGACCCCCTCCTGGATTGACGTAAGCTTCCAATGTGACCAGATCTGCTCCTTCATTGTTGCCGCTCCCACATATTCTGTGTACGATCCTTTGGCTGCAGTGATAGGAAATAATAAGAGGAAAATATTACACTTCTGTTTCGGTCACGGATTCACTCTCGCACGACACACGTCCTTAAGATGACAGCACACGATATGTATAACATTCGCTCTCAAATCCCATTGCGGCACAGATTTTCATTTGCCATTACAGACTATTAGTAACGCAGGTGAGCACTGTAAGTTATGTTATTGCATCCTTTTATTTAAAATAACTACTTGTGGTCCCCGTTGAAGCAAACACCGTGTTAATTATATACACTCAGCCTATTTACAGCCGTAATGCACCATCATCATAGTTTCTGTGCTTAGTGACAAAAGTCTTTCGCACTGGTTGTCGTTAGCTGGGCTAAAATTTCCTTTGATTTTCAATCATCCACCATTGCACAGTTTCGGCTGTGTAGCGTTTTTCAAGTGTGATCCTTTTTTTTTTGCCATTCCTGGTATCTTTCATTAATTTTAACATTTGTTTATAGCTAAAAACTACCTCACTTTCTCAATCTCATTTTCTACTTCCCTCTTTATGTTCTTTCTTTCTCTTGATCGCTTTCTTTTATTGTTTTTTTCTCTTTTTATATTGTTAAGAAAAATAACGTGGCGTTTAGTTTCGTGACTACACATCTATACTAATCTATACTACTATACAGACGTTGTTGTCGTCAGAAAAATTCTCGAAAATCTTTTAACCTATTTCCTTAAGTGGAAACATTGTTAGAAACAATCTTGTTGTGCTGTGAAAATGCGCTGTTTCGTTTTCTTTCTAGCAGTCAGTTTCTCCTGTACGTATGTTCTGTCTCCTTATATGTGATTTCCAACAAAAAATGTACTCACGACAATGTCCTGTTTTTTTTATTCCTCACAGTCACTTTTAAGCAAAATCAGAAAAGCCCTATTTATGACCTATCCGCTTATGATTAGAATACTACGAGGCGTGTTTTTCACGTAAGTACCGTTTTGAAATTAATAAAAGACGTGTTAAGATATCTCAATAATTTTATTTTTACATGAAAAGCTGTACCATAATCTACTTTTCTACATGATATCCGTCAATATTGAGGCACTTGTCATAAAGTTGTACCAGTTTTTGAATACCCTCCTCATAGAAGTCTGCCGCCTGACTTGTTTACCACTGCATCACCAATGTTTTGACTTCGTCATCGTCTTGAAGACGCTAACCGCCCAGGTGTTTCTTCAAGTGCAGGAAGAGATGGTAGTCACTGGGCGCAAGATCGGGGCTGTACGGAGGATGATCTAGAGTTTCCCATCGAAAAGATGTGATGAGATCTTTGGTCTGATTCGCCACATGAGGACGGGCATTGTCTTGCAGCAAAACGATGCCCTTGCTCAACTTCCATTGCTTTGATTCTGGTGTGACGTAGGCCACCCATGTTTCATCGCCCGTAACAATTTGGCTTAAGAAATCATCACCGTCGTTGTGGTACCGCTCAAGGAAAGTCAATGCACTGTCTAAACGTTTGGTTTTGTGCACATCCGTCAACGTTTTCGGTACCCAACGTATGCACAATTTTCGGTAATTCAAGTGCTCGGTCACAATGCCATACAAAACACTACGAGAAACATTAGGAAAGTCATCCCGCAAGGAGGAAATCGTAAAGCGTCTGTTTTCTCTCACCTTATTGTCCACTCCCTGCACCAAACTTTAATTAACGACCGAAGGACGCCCACTCCGTTGTTCATCATACTCCGTTGGTCATGATGCACATTTATGCGGCGGCCATCTTTAAATGCTCTCACCCACTTTCTTACAATTCCATCACTCATAATGTTTTGTCCGTAAACAGCACAAATCTGACGATTAATATCGATTGCTTTTAGGCTTTTAGCAGTAAGAAATGTTATAACAACCCGTACTTCACAGTCGGCGGGACTAACGATTATCGAAGGCATCTTAAACACTCAGTACATAACGTAAACAAGGAAGAATCAGACTGTAATGGCGCCAGTGCGTAGATTAACGTACAGGTTTTCATGTAAAAATGAAATTATTGAGATATCGTAGCACGTCTTTTTTTAATTTCAAAACGGCACTTACTTAAGAAAACACCCCTCGTATTACGGAACCCGAATCGTCAGAAGGTTTGTGCTCCTACCTATTCACAGATTACAACTATGCGAGATGGACAGAGAGAGATGGGGAAGAATTGGGCAGAGAGAAAGGGAGGAAATAAACATAGAGAGGAGAAAGAAGGAGACGGACAGAGAGAGAGACAGAGAGAGAGAGAGATATATTGAGGAGGAGGAGATGAACAAAGATAGAGGGGGAGGAGGAGTTGGGGAGAGAGAGAGTGGAGGAGGTGAGGCACTGAAAGAGGATGAAGGAGGAGGAGTTAGACAAAGAGAGGATGGAGGTGGCGATGGAGAAAGAGATGGGAGAGTAGGAGAATAGGACCTATATCCAAGTCATATACATATGTGGCAGTTGTGAAGCATTCGTGGGCTCGCTAACAACTTTGTAAAAGAAGAAAACAATTTTATTAATGTACTGTGGATTGTCTCAATAATAACAAAAACTATGGAACTAGCGATCGAAAATTAGTATAAACCGTCAAACACACATATCAGAGTTCAGTCGACTGTTAAACCCGATATGTTCGTTTGAGAGGTAAGGCTTTATTGGTTAAGCATTATTCGGCCGCTTGGTGCAGGTCTTTCTCTTTGACGCTACTGTGGTGACTTGCACGTCTTTGCGATGAAGAGGAGATGAAATGATTACACACAAGCAACCAGTCCCCGATCGAAGGAAATTGAACCTAGAATCCCATGATCAAGGGGCTGTAGTGCTAACAAGTGGATCACAAGCTGCGCACCGTTTGTCACGTTGTACCACACTACACTTGATATTAGCTACACCGTTGACACTGTGCAGTAGTAGAGATTAGCGATGTGATTATATGAACGTATTTCCCCACGACTTTTTCCTGCTGTACTCTTGTGAACTATTGCAACATGTTACTGCTTTAGAATGAAGAGCAGTGGGTGTTTGTAAACGTTTCGCCACGTAGTGTGGGTGATGAGAAATGAGGTTATCTGCCGAATCGGAGAATATATAAATACCTTTATATGCTATACAATGCCAAAATACAGGATAATATACACGTCTTAAGACATCGGGGAATAACCTCACCTGTTATTAGAGAGTTGTACAGAGTAAGAACTGTAAGAGAAGACAGAGATTAGAATACATCCAACAAACAGTTGAGAACAGATGGCTCTGAGCACTATGGGACTTAACATCTATGGTCATCAGTCCCCTAGAACTTAGAACTACTTAAACCTAACTAACCTAAGGACATCACACAACACCCAGTCATCACGAGGCAGAGAAACTCCCCGACCCCGCCGGGAATCGAACCCGGGAGTTGAGAACATGATAGGTGCTACTCTCAGATGAAGAGTATGGTACAGCGCAAAATCCGAAGCGACCGGAAAATATCGCTAGTGATTTCTGTATATCAGAAGGGTAAAACCACGAAAAAAAAATGGTTCTGAGCACTATGGGACTTAACATCTATTGTCATCAGTACCCTAGAACTTAGAACTACTTAAACCTAACTAACCTAAGGACATCACACACAACCATGCCCGAGGCAGGATTCGTCGCGCCTACTTGGTCAAAATTTCCAATTGCTGTGATCAATGGCAGCTACCTCTAAATGTGGCAAAATGTAAGTTAATGTAGATGAACAGGAAAAATAAACCCACAGTGTTGGAATAGAGTGCTAGTAGTGTGCTGTTTGACACAATCACGTCCATTAAACAACTGGGCTTAACGTTACGGAGGAATATGAAATCGAATGAACATATAAGGACTGTAGTAGGAAAGGCAAATGGTCGACATTTTGTTTATTGGGGGAATTTTAGGAAAGTGTTGTTCATCTTTAAAGGAGACAGCATACAACACACTAGTGCAATCCATTGTTCAGTACTGTTCGATTGTTTGGGACCCGCACCATTTTGGATTAAAGGAAGACATCGAGGCAATTGAGAGGCGGGGTGGTAGATTTCTTGCCAGTGGTTTCGAACTACATGCAGGTATTATGGAGGTGCCTAGGGAACTCAAATGGGAATCCATGGACTGAAAACGATATTCTTTTCGAGAAGATTAGGACATACTGAGGCATACAGACAGTCGCTTTTCCCTCGCTCTATTACCAGGTGGGGTTGGGTTGGGTTGTATGGGGGAAGAGACCAAACAGCGAGGTCATCGGTCTCATCGGATAAGGGAAGGAAGTCGGCCGTGCCCTTTCAAAGGAACCATCCCAGCATTTGCCTGGAGCGATTTAGGGAAATCACGGAAAACCTAAATCCGGATGGCCGGACGCGGGATTGAACCGTCGTCCTCCCGAATGCGAGTCCAGTGTTACCAGGTGGGACTTGAGAGGAAAATAACTGGTAGTAGCATAGGGTAAACTCTGCCACACACCACACCTTGGCTTTCAGAGTACATATGTAGATGTGGATGTAGAAGAATTGAGACTCGTAGCATCAAACCAGTCAGAGGACTGGTGACCTAAAACAATGGATGACTACCTAAAAGATGAGCCACCGCTCCAAAACCCAGAAACGAGAATCACCAATGCATTGTGGGCCTGAGAGTAAGTCGAGTTGAGTTTTGGACTGTATGGTCCTTCTGCTCCAGGTATTGAGCCTGCGCTCCAACAGACTGGAGTCCCTGGAGCCAGATCTGTTCCGGCACACCCGCCAGCTGACTATGCTGGAGCTCAGTGGGAACGCCCTCAACACCCTCCCTGCAGACGTGTTCGCCGGACTGCAGAGCCTGCGCTACCTCTACCTGTCCGACAACCGGCTGGCCTCACTGCCGGCCGATGTCTTCAGGCCGACCACTGCCCTGCTGCAGCTGGTGATGTCAGGGAACCTTCTCCAGGAGATGCCAGAGGTACTGCTGGGCGACTGCCCCCAGCTGGCATTCTTCTTCGTGGACCACAACCGGCTCAAGAGCCTGCCCGGGCGACTCTTCACCAACAACACCCAGCTCCGGACTGTCTCGCTCGAAAACAACAGTCTTAGGAGGTACCAATTATTTTTTATTACTTTGAAATTTACTCTTTGTCTGTGTACGTGAGAGTCCAGTCGGTTCTTGAACTGAGTCGTGATATGACATTGCAAAAATGGTTGAAATGGCTCTGAGCACTATGGGGCTTAACATCTTAGGTCATCAGTCCCCTACTTAAACCTAACTAACCTAAGGACATCACACACATCCATGCCCGAGGCAGGATTCGAACCTGCGACCGTAGCAGTCCCGTGGTTCCGGACTGCAGCGCCTAGAACCGCACGGCCACCGCGGCCGGCTATGACATTGCGTATTAAGTCTAATGTACAAGGTCGTTAGCCAAAATATGTAGCCCAAATACATTGAAGAGCCAAAGAAACTGGTACCCCTAACAAATATCGTGTAGGTGCCCCGCGAGGACGCAGAAGTGTCGCAACACCACGTGGCATGGACTCGACAGTAGTGCTGCAGGGACCTGATACCATGAATCCTGCTGGGCTGTCCATAAATCCGTAAGAGTAGGAGCGGATGGAGAGTTCTTCTGGCTTGTTAGAAGGCATCCCAGATATGCTCAATAATCTTCTTGTCTCGGGAGTTTGGTGCCCAGCGGAATTGTTTAAACTCAGAACAGTGTTCTAGGAGGAACTCTGTAGCAATTGTGGGCGTGAGGGGTGTCGCATTGTCCTGATGGAATTGCCCAAGTCCGTCGGAATGCACAATGGACAAATGGATGCTGGTGATCAGACAGGATGCTTACGTACATGTCACCAGTCGTACCTAGACGTATCAAGGGTTCCATATCACTTCAAGTGCACACGTCCCACTCCATTACAGAGCGTCCACCAGCTTCAACAGCCGCCTGCTGACATACAAGGTCCATGGATTCTTCACGTTGTCTCCCTACCCGTACACGCCCATCCGCTCGATACAATTTGAAACGTGACTCGTTCGACCAGGCAACATGTTTACATCATCATGTCATTGACGACTGTCCCAAGTGAGGCGTAAAACTTTGTTTCGTGGAGTCATCATGGCTAACACTAGTGAGCCCTCGGGTCCGTAAACCGATATCGGTGATGTTCAGTTAAATGGTTCGAATGCTGACACTTGCTGACGGCCCAGCACTGAAATCTGCAGCAAGTGGCGGAAGGGTTGCACTTCTGTCACGTTGAACGATTCTCTTCAGTCGTCGCTGGTCCCGTTCTTGCCGGATCTTTTTCCGGCTGCAGCGAAGTCAGAAATTTGATGTTTTACCGGATTCCTGATATTCACGTTACACTCGTGAAATGTTCGTACGGGAAAATCCCCACTTCATCGCTACCTCGGAGATACTGTGTCGCATACCTCGTGCGCCGACTATAGCAACACCTACAAACTCACTTAAATATTGATAGCCTGTCATTGTAGCAGCATTTACCAATCTCACAACAGCGCCAGACACTCGTTGTCTTATATAGGCGTTTCCGACCGCAGCACCGTATTCTGCCTGTTTACATATGTCTGAATACGCGTGTCTATACCAGTTTCTTTGGCACTTCAGTGTATGATGAACAACACAATGCGAAGTTATAGTTCAAGGGGGAATCTAAACAACTCCCAGTGGTCAGTAAAAAAAAATTATGAGCATCCGAGTGACTGTAGTACTCATTACCTTCTCTGGAAATAAAGTTACTGATCGTTTGATTAGGTCAGTGTGCACAGTGGAATCATCATCAGAGTGAGAGCAACAAAATTAGGCATACAACAGGTAATATTTGTTATTATTCGGTCTCCATGGAATAGTTGAAACTTCCTGGCAGATTAAAACTGTATGCTCGACCAAGGTTCGAACTCGAGACCTTTGCCTTTCG
The DNA here is from genome assembly GCF_023898315.1 of Schistocerca nitens. NCBI lineage: Eukaryota > Metazoa > Arthropoda > Insecta > Orthoptera > Acrididae > Schistocerca > Schistocerca nitens. Next base: position 87,864,202 of record NC_064625.1, on the reverse strand, counting down.
CGAGCAAGTGCTCTACCAAATGAGTTACCCAAGCACGACTGAGAACAGCTTCACAGTAGGAGACGAGGTAGAGGCAGAACTGAAACTGTGAGGACAGGTCTTGAATAGTGCTTGGGTAGCTCAGTCGGTAGAGCACTGGGCCGAGAAAGGCAAAGGTCCTGAGTTCGAGCCTCGGTCCAGCAAACAGTTTTAATCTGCCAGAAAGTTTCATATCAGCGCACACTCCGCTGCAGAGTGAACATCTCGTTCTGGCATGGAATAGTTGTTTAACAGTCAAGTCTGAGTATAACAGATTTTTATTTTCTCTATATGACGGAGATAACCCACAATAAGTTGACAGAGGGAGAGGTTCTCTAAAAGATTGATCGAATGTATACTATATGAAGCTAATACAATGTGGAGACATCAGGTTATAAGGAAGAATGCGTCGATAAAACGCAACAAATGTCCCTTATATAGGTAGCGCAAGATTTCAAAGTTAATAAGACCGCAACGCAAACTATTATCAAATTGGCATCTCAAGCTGCTTCCCACAAGAAGTAACTTCAGTAGTGTTCAGAATGTGTGTGACGCTACTGCATTTCCCCTTTATCAGCAAATCATGTGACCATCAACACAACACAGGAGCGACGAGATGAATAGCCTCGAATTTTCGTCCTGAGTCCTCAGCCTCTGAGGTTTAAAAACCTCTACATGAAGGGTCGACTCTGTGCTGTTGCCAATGGGATGAACAACAATATCGCTTATTTCACGAAGACACATGGGAACTCAGCAGAAAATTCCTACTCTTGGTGTACAAAACTCATGTTAGCATACATGAGTCTCGTAATGGCCTGGAGCAGTGACACCTTGACTGCTTTGCTCCAATCAGGGTGGCGGGGGAGACTCGTTCGATTGGATACAGCTAACGTTTCGAACGAAAGCAAGTGACGTTCTCACTCTGGTCAGAAGGCGCCACAGTATTCTCCCCTTTTTTGACCATACAGAAAAGGCAAAATTATTATGCTTTCTCTAGAAACTCTAGAAATTGCAATGGCGGGACATCCTCTCTCTACAGTGAGGCCAAGAGCTAGCTACAGAAAATACCACCCATTCACAGGCCGGCTAGTCGGTCAAACCCTCCCTCGTCCCTTCCCCCTGCTTACAGGATTGCCGACATGTCTGACTGTCTGTGGGCACACCCTATCGTTACCCAGTCCTGTGGCAGCTTTCACCATGTCAAAATGGAAAGGAAAAGGACAGAGCGTGGAGTGGTAGGCAGCAGGTGGGGATAGCAGGTAGTGGTATGCCAGTGGAGCTGACAAACCTGGACCCTAAACCTCACTGCTATGAAATGGTCCACACAAAAGCTAATGTGTCAGGTTAGACCTACTTTGACGGGGTTGTGGGGGGCGGGGGCGGGGGCGGGGGCGGGGGCGGGGGCAGGGGGGGGGGGTAATTGGACAACTGGTCAGCCTGTGAATGGGCAGCTAAAAGACTGGATCCGCCGAACTCCCACAAAACTGTCCAACTCCCTGGGAAATGAAAGACAAGCAACAGACAGGGAAAGTTGTTGATAATTCTTCCGGGTTACATGGCCACGGTCCATGGAATACTTCTAATCCTAACGTTTCGTATCCCAAGACAGGCTGACTTAAAACCAATTCAGCACATTTGAGGTGGCAAAAACTAAGATTTGCACAGCTTGTACCTAGGAAAATCTAATATCTGTAGGCTGTTTGCTGGAGTGAGCGTTCGTAATTGAGAGTAACTTCCCCATGTTAGCAAGCTTAATCCCCATCATCAGTTGTAAAACGGTTATCCTGCTAACTGGTGGACAATTTTGATGTTGTTAACTATGTGTTTATTAGGTCTACACATTTCCCACTCAAGAGAGACTTGATACTGACTCTCAAGACCTTCCTGTTCATCTGAAACCACAATATAGAGTATGAGGCAATGAGCAAGTTATGAACTTGTTGAATACTAGTAGAAACTACAAGGTTTGTGTCTTATCCACAGCCTCCCAGCTGAGCTGTTTTCCGGAACACCATCGCTGAACCTTCTGCTGTTGGGACGAAACCCGTGGAACTGCAGCAGCTGTGACGTCACCATGATGTCTGCCTGGATAGCATCACGACACATCGACATCGGTGATGTCGTCCCACGCTGCTCAGGGCCCGGGCCACAAGCTGGCAGGGACATACACCAGGTTGTTCCTGCTCACTGCTTCGAGGGCCGTGTTCTATAGGGTGTTGGGGTAGATGTCTCACAGTAGGAAGCTACACTGTCCAGTCAAGTCAATATGACCACTGGATAACATCCAGGGTAGTAACCACGAGCAGGTCACACATCATCTAGACAAGGAGGAAGCTACAGCTTTTACAAGTATATAGTATATCTTACGCAATGCTGTCGGCAAACTTCCCACACCTACTGGACGCTGCGTGTAGAGGATTTGCTCAGTAGACACCATTTCTGCAGGTTTCCGTAGGTGTATTTTTGTGACAAGGTATAGAAAATTTGGACACCAGAGAAATTACTACAGAGTTTCAGTCTTGCTCTTTCATATATAAGTACATCATTGAGCCAATACCACAATATGATTGCAAGAATTTTCTGTTGGTATCAGCCGTAAATCTCGTACGTAAATAAAGGTTTTCATAGCATGTCAGTGCAAAAAAAGTTTTTATATATCTCACTACGTTGGTCTGCATGAGTCAATGACGGTCTGGAAATTACATAGTCTCCTTCCACCTGTTGGTGAAGAGCCAGTGTCTTTTTCAGTAAATTGAATGAGGTAATACTTCGTCCAAAGTCACTGTGAGTTCATGCAGCGAGACACCTAAGATTGTACTGTAGTAAATTATGGCTGTTGCCATCGTCAGTAAGCATTATTACTTTTAGTATTGTCACTTATGATTTCCTTTCACATTCTGTATGTTGTTGTTGTCGTGCTCTTCAGTCCTGAGACTGGTTTGATGCAGCTCTCGATGCAACTCTATCCTGTGCAAGCTTCTTCATCTCCCAGTACCTACTGCAACATACATCCTTCTGAATCTGCTTAGTGTATTCATCTCTTGGTCTCCCTCTACGATTTTTACCCTCCACACTGCCCTCCAATACTAAATTGATGATCCCTTGATGCCTCAGAGTCCTACCAACCGATCCCTTCTTCTAGTCAAGTTGTGCCACAAACTCCTCTTCTCCCAATTCTGTTCAATACTTCCTCATTAGTTATGTCATCTACCCATCTAATCTTCAGTATTCTTCTGTAGCACCACATTTCGAAAGCTTCTATTCTCTTCTTGTCTAAACTATTTATCGTCCATATTTAACTTCCAGACATGGCTACACTCCATACAAATACTTTTAGAAACGACTTCCTGACACTTAAATCTATACTCGATATTAACAAATTTCTCTTCTTCAGAAACGCTTTCCTTGCCATTGTCAGTCTACATTTTATATCCTCTCTACTTCGACCATCATCAGTTATTTTGCTCCCCAAATAGCAAAACTCCATTACTACTTTAAGTGTCTCATTTCCTAATCTAATTCCCTCAGCATCACCCGACTTAATTCGATTACATTCCATTATCCTCGTTCTGTTTTTGTTGATGTTCATCTTATACCCTCCTTTCAAGACACTGTCCATTCCATTCAACTGCTCTTCCAAGTCCTTTGCTGTCTCTGACAGAATTACAATGTCATCGGCGAACCTCAAAGTTTTTATTTCTTCTCCATGGATTTTTATACCTACTCCGAATTTTTCTTTTATTTCCTTTACTGCTTGCTCAGTATACAGATTGAATAACGTCGGGGAAAGGCTACAACCCTGTCTCACTCCCTTCCCAACCACTGCTTCCCTTTCATGTTTCTCAAGTCTTATTCTCTCACATTCTGTATAACAAATGTCAAAATATGATTACACAGATACTGATGTTGTATCGTCATGCAGAACGTATTTAACTCACTCTTCCATCATTTTTGAGCATACAAATAATTTCTGACATATTTTTATCTATACATTTCCTCTATTGTAGAAGGTTCAAAACGGTTCAAATGGCTCTGAGCACTATGGGACTTCTGTGGTCATCAGTCCCCTAGAACTTAGAACTACTTGAACCTAACTAACCTAAGGACATCACACACATCCATGCCCGAGGCAGGATTCGAACCTGCGACCGCAGCAGTCGCCCGGTTCCGGACTGAGCGCCTTAACCGCGAGACCACCGCGGCCGGCAATATTGTAGAAGGGTGAGAGTGGAGAACTAGTGACACATAATTACTGTATTGGAAGGTTCAAATGCCTATTCACACTCTGATTTTCTCCATAATTAAAACTCTGGACAGATGTGATATTTTTTTCTTGAAACACAACACAAATTTACACTGCTTACCTTTGCTCGCAGGAAGATACAATGCTCAATCCTCCTGTGAAGAAATGTAACATCCACACTGATGAGTGTAACAAGATATAATAATCCATCGATAACTTTGCCTCCTGCTAATGATGGCGTGTGAGCCATAGGTTCAGAAACTGCACAGTGGTCTCCAAAGGTGAAAGACAGGGAGGGGCGCATGTAAATTAGAATTACAATTGTTCCTCATGTATTCACGAAACGTAAACGACTGTTACAGTCCTTCCCAGATCTGTACTTTTAGTCCAGCAGGTTTTGTGATACTCATATATGGAATTTTGTGTTAGATGAAGCTATCACACTGCAGTTTAAATGTGTTTCATGACTGAATGAAAGTATTTCAAATGATACAGCGCCAAGTCACTCTGATTACTACTAAACACGTCATTCTCATGTAACAGCATATCTGTCAGACCTCTAAATCACATATATTTTTCTAGATAATTACAGCTGAGAAGAATAAAATGCCACGCAAGGTAACAGTTTTAATAGGACGAGTTTTTATAGCCTTTAGTGAGAGAAAAATTCAATATAGAAATGCGGTGAAATATTCGGATCTGAAATTACCGAAACACTCAGAAAAATACAGAGCTAATCCACAGCATTGAAGCCACTGTCTTAAATTTATGTCGTGTAGATATATAGGACTATGAAATCATAAGTAACATTTATGCTTCCATAATTTAAATTTCATTGGGTGATAGGATGTAGACAAAATTCTTATGAAACATTTTGAATTACAAGAAGATGTGTTGAATAAAGGCACTCTGGGAAGGAAGATATTCGTGTTGTAGCATAGGCTCACTGTACGTCACTGCCGGCCGCGGTGGTCTCGCGGTTCTAGGCGCGCAGTCCGGAACCGTGCGACTGCTACGGTCGCAGGTTCGAATCCTGCCTCGGGCATGGATGTGTGTGATGTCGTTAGGTTAGTTAGGTTTAAGTAGTTCTAAGTTCTAGGGAACTAATGACCGCAGCAGTTGTCCCCCATAGTGCTCAGAGCCATTTGAACCATTTGTACGTCACTGGAAAAACAAAACATCAACGTAAAAATAATTTTTTTCAATCTGAAAGAGGGATGGTAAGTATTACGCAAAACATTATGGGCCTGACTGTATCTTCGGCATCAATTTATTGCTTATGGAACCTACATTTGGCTCGTGTATGCTCACTTTTATAAGGTCAAACGTCTATGGTGGAATCTACAAGAACACCAAAAGCACTGACTCAGTAAATCTCATGCTGCTCTTTTAGTTCACGAGATTGAGAAGGCTGTAGACAGCATAGGTATATTTCCTACACTTGTGGAGCACATTCCATAGATCTCCGCACTGCCGACTGGCAAATACGATACATGCAAGGAGAACACCCGAATATGCGCTGATGACTCTGTTGAAAGAGGATATCAATATCAGTGATATGGCTGAATCCAAGCACAGTTCGACAGACACCATTATTTATAGAGGGAGGTGACAAAAGCCACGGTATACCTCCAAATATCGTGTCAGACTGCATTTTTCCCAGTGTAGTGCAGTAACGCGTCGAAAATCCCCTGCAACAAGTAGTGAGCCTTGCTGCCTCTATAGCCGTCCATAATTGCGAAAGTGTTGCCGGTGCAGGATTTTCTGCACGAATAGACCTCTAGTTTATGTCCCAAAAATGTTCGATGGAATTCATGTCGGGCGATCTGGAATTGTACAGAATGTTCTTCATACCAATCTAAAACAACAGTGGCCTGTTGACATGGTGCATTTCCATGTATATAAATTCCATCGTTGTTTGGAAATAAGAAGTACATGAATGGCTGCAGATGCCCTCCAGAAAGTCGAACACAACCAATTCCTGTCCATGGTCGGTTTAGTTAAACCAGAGCCTCCAGTCCAATCCTTACAAACGCAGCCCACACCATTATTGAGCCACCACCAGGTTTCACAGTCCTTGGCTACATGGTCCATCAGGAAACCTGGTCAGTCACATTGCCACTAGATAGGAGCCAAGCTGTAAGAAAAAGAAGGAAAGCAGTTACACTTTACCTTGGATCGCCGAGAAGCATAGACAGAGAAAAATGTACTTGTCAAAGGGATTTCAAAATATAAAACTGCGCTTTCTCAATATTAATAGCGCATCCACTCTCGCTGAATACCAAAACATGCATTTCTATGACTGTAAGAACACGACAAGTGCCAGATTTCCCAAAAAACTTCGCTCAGTGGAAGAGGGGTCACAGTAATAGAACACTTGTCTCGGCTTATCTGTAGATATTCGACCGTTTCTGAGGAAACGACGTCAAAGTTTTCGAGGTACTTTACCAGGTGTACCGGTATGAAATGAGCGTTTTTTTTTGTGAAAATGAAACACTAATTGAAAAGTAAAAAAATTTTATTCAAATTACTGACCGTTGCTTTCTATACATTTTGACTACCTTTCTGGTAACTTGTGGACACCACGCCAATAGAAATGTTCGTCTTTTGAAGCAAACCAGACAACCAGTTTTCGACTTCTTCGTAGGAATCGAAGTGTTCCTCAGCCAATGCGTGTCCCATTGATGAAAACAAATGGTAGTCGGAAGGGGCAAGTCTGGTGAATACTGCGGGTGGGGTAGCAGCTCCCAGCCAAGTGTTTTGATTGTATCCTGAACCAGTTTTGCTTTGTGTGCAGGTGCGTTGTCGTGTAAAAAATTACTTTGCTATGTCTTCTGGCCCATTCTGGTCTTTTCTCGATCAATTCATAGTTCAAATTGATCATTTGTTGTCTGTAGCGATTAGTATTCACAGTTTCACCGGGTTTTAGAAGCTCATGATACACCACACCTTTCTGATCCCACCAAACACAGAGCATTGTCTTCTTGCCGAATAGATCTGGTTATGCAGTTGCTGTTGATGGTTGTCTCGGATTAACGCATGATTTTTCCAGTTCAGGATTCTTAAAATAAATCCATTTTTCATCGCCAGTAACAATTCGATGCTAAATTGATTTTCTTTCATGTCTTTGAAGCAAAATTTGACAAATGGTTTTTCGGTTTTCCATCTGACTTTCATTCATTTCATGTGGCACCCATTTTCCACACTTTTGGATCTTTCCCATAGCTTTCAAACAGTCAGAAATTGTTTTTTGTGCAACATTTAGCATTTCTGCCATTTGCTTCTGACTCAAAGTACCATCTTCATCCAATATTGCTTGCAATTCGGCGTCTTCAAACTTTTTTGGTGGTCTTCCACGTTCTTCATTTCTTACATCAAAATCATTATTTCTGAACCGTCGAAACCATCTTTTGCACGTTGCTTCTGATAGAGCATAATCACCATATGCCTCGACAAGCATTCGATGCGACTCTGCAGCACTTTTTTTTCAAATGAAAACAAAAAATTAATGCTTTCCGCAAATCAGCACTTTCTGGTGCAAAATTCGAAATTGTTAACACGATGAAAACATATGATGTTGTTTGTTCCATGACTTGATGTATACTAAATATCTTTGACGGATGTCATACCAACCAAACAAAACAAAAATTAAGGCTCGGTCACAACAAATGTTCCCTATCGACACATTTGTATCTTAACGCTCATTTCATACCAGTACACCTGGTATGTGTCTTTTAGCGCGCGATGTCGTCAGAAGAAACGGTGGCACAATGGATACCGTCACAGTAGGTCAGCGTATTCGACCTGAGTTATAAAAAATCTAAATGAAGTATTCAACGATGAACTTGAGGTGGGTGTCATGTCACGTCCACCCAGATCAAAGACAAGATCAATGACGAACAAAATGAGAAAAAAGATTTCAGCGTCGCGACTTCTTAATTTTTGCGCCCCATGCTCGAAATACGTTTATTACTTTTATTTTTGTTTTTCGTTTATTTCCCCATGTCTGTAGAAAATTACGTCACGAACGTTTTCGAGCGTATACTGATATAACGTTGTCCTTGTGGTGTCAGTAGTCTGCAGGGAGCACCAAATTTCAGTAAATGATGACTAACTGACAACCTCAGCTGCTGACAGGTGTTGTTGTTATACCTCGATGTGGACAGCTGAAAATGTGTGCCCCGACCGGGACTCGAACCCGGGATCTCCTGCTTACATGGCAGACGCTCTATCCATCTGAGCCACCGAGGACACAGATGAATAGCGCGACTGCAGGGACTTATCCCTTGCACGCTTCCCGTGTGACTCACATTCTCATCTGTCCACAATTCTACATATGTATTGTACCTTATAGACATTTGCCCACCCACTCATTACTCGCGCACGCGTTGGCGATTCCCGTAAGAGTTTGGGCAACCTGTGCGCATTCGCACAGACAAAGGTCAATGGCTGGGTAGCCTTTAACTATATATACAAAGACAGTAACTTGTTCTCGAAAGAACAGTTATTGTTGATGACCGTGCAGCTTTTCCCTGAAATAAATGATGACTAACTGACAACCTCAGCTGCTGACAGGTGTTGTTGTTATACCTCGATGTGGACAGCTGAAAATGTGTGCCCCGACCGGGACTCGAACCCGGGATCTCCTGCTTACATGGCAGACGCTCTATCCATCTGAGCCACCGAGGACACAGATGAATAGCGCGACTGCAGGGACTTATCCCTTGCACGCTTCCCGTGTGACTCACATTCTCATCTGTCCACAATTCTACATATGTATTGTACCTTATAGACATTTGCCCACCCACTCATTACTCGCGCACGCGTTGGCGATTCCCGTAAGAGTTTGGGCAACCTGTGCGCATTCGCACAGACAAAGGTCAATGGCTGGGTAGCCTTTAACTATATATACAAAGACAGTAACTTGTTCTCGAAAGAACAGTTATCCCTTGCACGCTTCCCGTGAGACTCACATTCTCATCTGTCCACAATTCTACATATGTATTGTACCTTATAGACATTTGCCCACCCACTCATTACTCGCGCACGCGTTGGCGATTCCCGTAAGAGTTTGGGCAACCTGTGCGCATTCGCAGAGACAAAGGTCAATGGCTGGGTAGCCTTTAACTATATATACAAAGACAGTAACTTGTTCTCGAAAGAACATTTTCAGCTGTCCACATCGAGGTATAACAACAACACCTGTCAGCAGCTGAGGTTGTCAGTTAGTCATCATTTATTTCAGGGAAAAGCTGCACGGTCATCAACAATAACTGTTCTTTCGAGAACAAGTTACTGTCTTTGTATATATACCAAATTTCAGGATTTACCTCTTACCTCAGACAACGCTACGACCGAGAGCAGCAGCGTTTGGGCAGAGTTGTCAGTGCTATAAGACACGCAACACTGCCTGAAGTAACGGCAGAAATCAGTGTAGGACGTACTAGGAACGTATCCGTAAGGTAACTGCTGCGAAATTTGGCGTCAATCTGTTATGGCAGCAGACAATTAATGCGAGCGCTTTCGCTAACAGCACGATATCGCCTCCAGCGCCTCTCTTGGGCTCGCGACCATGTAGGTTGGATCCCAGATGACTGGAAAACCGTGGCCTGGTCAGATCAGTCACGATTACAGTCGGTAAGCGCTGATGGCAGGGTTCGAGAGTGGTGCAGAATCTATGAAGCCACGGAACCCGGTACTCAACAAGGCACTGTGCTAGATGGTGGTTGTTCCATAATGGTCAGGGTAATGGTTACATGGAATCGACTGAGTCCTCGTTCTGTTCAGTTACTCGGAGACCACTTTCAGCCATTCACGGACTTCATGTTCTCAAACAACGATGTCATTTTTATGGTTGACTAGACGCCATGTCATTGGGCCACAGGTGTTCGCGATTGGTACGAAGAACATTCTGGACTATTCGAGCGAATGACTTGGCGACGCAGATCAATCGATATGAGTCCCATCGAACATACAGTGTCGGCTGACGAGGACACACAGTCAGTGGACAGAGCTACAGGGTGTTTCAAAAATGACCGATATATTTGAAACGGCAATAAAAACTAAACGAGCAGCGATAGAAATACACCGTTTGTTGCAATATGCTTGGGACAACAGTACATTTTCAGGCAGACAAACTTTCGAAATTACAGTAGTTACAATTTTCAACAACAGATGGCGCTGCGGTCTGGGAAACTCTATAGTACGATATTTTCCACATATCCACCATGCGTAGCAATAATATGGCGAAACCTTTGACAACGTGTCTGGCGGAATGGCTTCACATGCAGATGAGATGTACTGCTTCAGCTGTTCAATTGTTTCTGGATTCTGGCGGTACACCTGGTCTTTCAAGTGTCCCCACAGAAAGAAGTCACAGGGGTTCATGTCTGGCGAATAGAGAGGCCAATCCACGCCGCCTCCTGTATGTTTCGGATAGCCCAAAGCAATCACACGATCATCGAAATATTCATTCAGGAAATTAAAGACGTCGGCCGTGCGATGTGGCCGGGCACCATCTTGCATAAACCACGAGGTGTTCGCAGTGTCGTCTAAGGCAGTTTGTAGCGCCACAAATTCACGAAGAATGTCCAGATAGCGTGATGCAGTAATCGTTTCGGATCTGAAAAATGGGCCAGTGATTCCTTTGGAAGAAATGGCGGCCCAGACCAGTACTTTTTGAGGATGCAGGGACGCTGGGACTGCAACATGGGGCTTTTCGGTTCCCCATATGCGCCAGTTCTGTTTATTGACGAAGCCGTCCAGGTAAAAATGAGCTTCGTCAGTAAACCAAATGCTGCCCACATGCATATCGCCGTCATCAATCCTGTGCACTATATCGTTAGCGAATGTCTCTCGTGCAGCAATGGTAGCGGCGCTGAGGGGTTGCCGCGTTTGAATTTTGTATGGATAGAGGTGTAAACTCTGGCGCATGAGACGATACGTGGACGTTGGCGTCATTTGGACCGCAGCTGCAACACGGCGAACGGAAACCCGAGGCCGCTGTTGGATCACCTGCTGCACTAGCTGCGCGTTGCCCTCTGTGGTTGCCGTACGCGGTCGCCCTACCTTTCCAGCACGTTCATCCGTCACATTCCCAGTCCGTTGAAATTTTTCAAACAGATCCTCTATTGTATCGCTTTTCGGTCCTTTGGTTACATTAAACCTCCGTTGAAAACTTCGTGTTGTTGCAACAACACTGTGTTCTAGGCGGTGGAATTCCAACACCAGAAAAATCCTCTGTTCTAAGGAATAAACCATGTTGTCTACAGCACACTTGCACGTTGTGAACAGCACACGCTTACAGCAGAAAGACGACGTACAGAATGGCGCACCCACAGACGGCGTTGTCTTCTATATCTTTCACATCACTTGCAGCGCCATCTGTTGTTGAAAATTGTAACTACTGTAATTTCGAAACTTTGTCCGCCTGAAAATGTACTGTTGTCCCAAGCATATTGCAACAAACGGTGTATTTCTATCGCTCTCGTTTAGTTTTTATTGCCGTTTCAAATATACCGGTCATTTTTGAAACACCCTGTATATACCCTGTTCTTTCGCTTGGTGTTGTGAAAACGTACCAACATGTACAGTATGGACGCTTCATATTGTGATCAAGAAATGGGAACGTTGAAGCGACATCGTTCTGGATTATGGTGTGATGGTTGGTTGCTTCTGTTGGTTCTGCATAGTGTTGCTCAGTGGAACATCGGATTTATTTACACTAGATACAATGTGCCAACGGCCTTGCCGCAGTGCCGGTTCCCGTCAGATACTGAAGTTAAGCGCTGTCGGGCTGGGCTAGTACTTGAATGGGTGACCATCCGGTCTGCCGAGCGCTGTTGGCAAGCGAGGTGCACTCAGCCCTTGTGAGGCAATACTGAGGAGCTACTTGACTGAGAAATAGCGACTCCGGTCTCTGAAACTGACATACGGCCGGGAGAGCGGTGTGCTGACCACATGACCCTCCATATCCGGATCCAGTGAAGCCTGTGGGCTGAGGATGACACGGCGGCCGGTCGGTGCCTTTGGGCCTTCATGGTCTGTTCGGGAGGAGTTTATTTTTTATTTTTATTTATTTTCTTTTTTTTTTACTATGCAGTTGTCTTCAACACGGGATGTATCAGTTCTTTGTTCGGGTTCATAGTTTTCTTAGACAGCGTTCAGTCATTCAGAAGTTCCTTGTCTCATTGCTTTCCCACTCATCAAATAATACATCACAGTATTTGGCATGCATATAGGGTGACTTTTCATGTCTTTTGCACATGCATAGTCATGTAAAGTCACATACTTCGTTGAAGAGCACTTTTATGTGAAACATAAAATTTTGTATTCATTTTCGAAACAATGTATGTTAATGACTATAGTAATTTGTGATTCTTACGAATTTATTTTTGGCTTCATGATTTTTATTCCACTCTTTACGTTCGTTCACCTCAGAAGTACATTGTCGAACAAACTGCGTTATGCCTTCACGATATTTCAAGCACAGAGAGAATGAACTGCGTTCAGCTGTGATGGCACTTTCTTGTTTATAACTACTTTTATATGTAACCAGGTAAGTACATTTTGCAGCGGCACTTCAAGGCATGCAGCGGTAGAAACTTCTATATTTTGCTATTACAGTAGCTCACATCTTTTCAAATTATTATGTGTTGTACGATATGGAGTGCAAACACATCATATTGCACGAATTGCATCTGTTGTTGTTGTTGTTGTGGTCTTCAGTCCTGAGACTGGTTTGATGCAGCTCTCCATGCTACTCTATCCTGTGCAAGCTTCTTCATCTCCCAGTACCTACTGCAACCTACATCCTTCTGAATCTGCTTAGTGTATTGATCTCTTGGTCTCCCTCTACGATTTTTACCCTCCACGCTGCCCTCCAATGCTAAATTTGTGATCCCTTGATGCCTCAAAACATGTCCTACCAACCGATCCCTTCTTCTAGTCAAGTTGTGCCACAAACTTCTCTTCTCCCCAATCCTATTCAATACCTCCTCATTAGTTACGTGATCTACCCACCTTATCTTCAGCATTCTTCTGTAGCACCACATTTCGAAAGCTTCTATTCTCTTCTTGTCCAAACTAGTTATCGTCCATGTCTCACTTCCATACATGGCTACACTCCATACAAATACTTTCAGAAACGACTTCCTGACACCTAAATCTATACTCGATGTTAACAAATTTCTCTTCTTCAGAAACGCTTTCCTTGCCATTGCCAGTCTACATTTTATGTCCTCTCTACTTCGACCATCATCGGTTATTTTACTCCCTAAATAGCAAACCTCCTTTACTACTTTAAGTATCTCATTTCCTAATCTAATTCCCTCAGCATCACCCGACTTAATTCGACTACATTCCATTATCCTCGTTTTGCTTTTGTTGATGTTCATCTTATATCCTCCTTTCAAGACACTGTCCATTCCGTTCAACTGCTCTTCCAAGTCCTTTGCTGTCTCTGACAGAATTACAATGTCATCGGCGAACCTCAAAGTTTTTACTTCTTCTCCATGAATTTTAATACCTACTCCGAATTTTTCTTTTGTTTCCTTTACTGCTTGCTCAATATACAGATTGAATAACATCGGGGAGAGGCTACAACCCTGTCTCACTCCTTTCCCAACCACTGCTTCCCTTTCATGCCCCTCGACTCTTATAACTGCCATCTGGTTTCTGTACAAATTGTAAATAGCCTTTCGCTCCCTGTATTGCATCTATAAGATGTAATTCGTAGACACAGCGAGCGATTCGCAAGAAGGGATCTGTTGTAAGAATTATGGAGCTATAGTGCTTTTTGAACTCACATGTTCAAGCATGAAGGATTGACAGTATGTTTCAGGGTACGTCAGTGTAAAAGCTACAGCTAAAGAATGGGAGTTTTTTGTAATAAAATGTCCAGTCTGAATAGCTATGAGGAAATTAGATGATTTGTGTTAAAACGGATCTCGAGCCTCGGTTTCAGTTGATCTTTCACATTTTTATGATGCAAAATTCATTACAAACTCAAACAGAAGATTTAAGATAGGGCTGCATTCAGTTCCTAATGAGCTAAACGCTTTTCGGCGTCGAAATAACTTTTTCATTGACTCTCGATTTTGTGTTACAGCCAGAAACGTAGCCAGAATAAAGGAAAACAAGAAATCCCGTGTGTAACCAGAGATCCCGCGACAGACGTGGGACTCTACAATTAAATGTTCCCGCAAATAGTCTGTTATATGTAGTCTTAATTACGGTTATTACAACTAACATTTGTTCCGAACACGTGATGGTATGTCAAATTGTGCTTAGATCTGGTCAACGAGAATCAGTAAATTCTTCAAATTCAATGGTAAACTTAACTTGAGAACTACCAACAAGTCTGAGAACACAATTGGACTCCAGACGTAAAAGGTTACAGAGAAACTTATAATCTTGAAAGTAATCCAGGAATTATAGTGCATGGGTATCATTAGAGCGCTACATGCTGAAAGTTGCCTGTTCGAATAGACTTCCATTTTTAAATGAATATTTTTGCTTTTTAAAATCGAGTTTATCCTTGTAATGTTTCCACAGTTCATACAGTGTTCAGCTTCGATTAGTCGAGGTAACCTCTCTTACCAAACTTTTTACTTCGTCTCCTCCGTAACATGTTGGAGATTTGTAGATTCTACTTGTACCTTCAGCCAATACGAAACATTATCGAGAGTCAAGCTACAAGGCGATAGAGTTCGAATAGCACTCACTTTTCTGGGAGTGCTCTCGGCTGGTTGGTTTCCAATGTGTTACAGTTAGAGTGCTATAATTTTGGAGATTTTGGATGAGATTCTTATAATTATTTCTCGTGGTGGCTAATAGTCGATATGTAACTGCCTTGTGTCCTATATATCCGGACATTTATCTTACCGTAATTCCGAGTAAGGAACTTGCGGTGACTTAAAACGTGAAATAATATCCCTGCAGGTGGTCACACAGAGGCTTATAGACTACCCGTTTTTCATGAAAAAGAAGTGTGTTGTAGATTCGAGTAATACCTTTTCAATTCTTCGTGTTCTACATTAAAACTTATCATCCCCCCCCGTATTATAAGTGGTTTTTATCTGGATGGAACTCGTATCTTGAGAGAGTGTAATTTCGTTATGTTTTTTGAGAGTCTTACTCCATATTACTTACAGTGAGAACTCACGTGGTCTGTGTGATATGCCTGCACTGTCTTGAGACCAATACAAAAATTATTCATTTAATTTCTCCGAAATATTTTGCCCAACCTGAAGTCATTTATTTACTTTTGTTAGTGTTGTCGTTGTCGTTGTCGTTGTTGTTGTTGTTGTTGTTGTATTCAGTCGAAAGGCTGACTTGATGCAGCTTTCCACGCTATTCTATAGTGCGCAAGCCTCGTCATCTCCGAATAACTGCTTCAACCTACATCCTCCTGAATCTTCTTATTGTATTCATCAATTTTTAGTCCCACACTTCCCTCCAGCATTAAACTGCTGATCCCTTGATATCTCAGAGTGTATTCTATCAGCCGATCCCTTATTTTAGTCAGGTTTTCCCACATATTTTCCTTCTCCCATATTCTATTCAGTACCTTCTCACTCGATACATGATCTATCCACGCACTCCTCAGCGTTCATGTGTAGCACCAAATTTCAGAAGCTTCTATTCTCTTCATGTCTGAACTGCGTATGTCCAAGTTTCACGTCCATACAAGGCTGCACTCCCGACAAATACGTTCCGAAAGGGCTTTCTAACACTTTAATCTTTATTCATGTAAGTTGGTCCAGGTCAGTTGCTGCTATGGCTCACGAGCGGCTTCGTCTGTACACGATGTCATCACTTCCTCGCCGCAGCCGAGCTACACTCCTGGAAATTGAAATAAGAACACCGTGAATTCATTGTCCCAGGAAGGGGAAACTTTATTGACACATTCCTGGGGTCAGATACATCACATGATCACACTGACAGAACCACAGGCACATAGACACAGGCAACAGAGCATGCACAATGTCGGCACTAGTACAGTGTATATCCAACTTTCGCAGCAGTGCAGGCTGCTATTCTCCCATGGAGACGATCGTAGAGATGCTGGATGTAGTCCTGTGGAACGGCTTGCCATGCCATTTCCACCTGGCGCCTCAGTTGGACCAGCGTTCGTGCTGGACGTGCAGACCGCGTGAGACGACGCTTCATCCAGTCCCAAACATGCTCAATGGGGGACAGATCCGGAGATCTTGCTGGCCAGGGTAGTTGACTTACACCTTCTAGAGCACGTTGGGTGGCACGGGATACATGCGGACGTGCATTGTCCTGTTGGAACAGCAAGTTCCCTTGCCGGTCTAGGAATGGTAGAACGATGGGTTCGATGACGGTTTGGATGTACCGTGCACTATTCAGTGTCCCCTCGACGATCTCCAGTGGTGTACGGCCAGTGTAGGAGATCGCTCCCCACACCATGATGCCGGGTGTTGGCCCTGTGTGCCTCGGTCGTATGCAGTCCTGATTGTGGCGCTCACCTGCACGGCGCCAAACACGTATACGGCCATCATTGGCACCAAGGCAGAAGCGACTCTCATCGCTGAAGACGACACGTCTCCATTCGTCCCTCCATTCACGCCTGTCGCGACACCACTGGAGGCGGGCTGCACGATGTTGGGGCGTGAGCGGAAGACGGCCTAACGGTGTGCGGGACCGTATCCCAGCTTCATGGAGACGGTTGCGAATGGTCCTCGCCGATACCCCAGGAGCAACAGTGTCCCTAATTTGCTGGGAAGTGGCGGTGCGGTCCCCTACGGCACTGCGTAGGATCCTACGGTCTTGGCGTGCATCCGTGCGTCGCTGCGGTCCGGTCCCAGGTCGACGGGCACGTGCACCTTCCGCCGACCACTGGCGACAACATCGATGTACTGTGGAGACCTCACGCCCCACGTGTTGAGCAATTCGGCGGTACGTCCACCCGGCCTCCCGCATGCCCACTATACGCCCTCGCTCAAAGTCCGTCAACTGCACATACGGTTCACGTCCACGCTGTCGCGGCATGCTACCAGTGTTAAAGACTGCGATGGAGCTCCGTATGCCACGGCAAACTGGCTGACACTGACGGCGGCGGTGCACAAATGCTGCGCAGCTAGCGCCATTCGACGACCAACACCGCGGTTCCTGGTGTGTCCGCTGTGCCGTG
Organism: Schistocerca nitens; assembly: GCF_023898315.1. NCBI lineage: Eukaryota > Metazoa > Arthropoda > Insecta > Orthoptera > Acrididae > Schistocerca > Schistocerca nitens. Next base: position 87,846,782 of record NC_064625.1, on the reverse strand, counting down.
CGTGTGATCATTGCTTGTACAGCCCTCTCGCAGTGTCCGGAGCAAGTATGGTGGGTCTGACACACCGGTGTCAATGTGTTCTTTTTTCCATTTCCAGGAGTGTATTTTTCTCAGTACCATCAGGAATTCAGCACCCGTCCAAAATAGTATGTCACTCAGTGATGTCCCGCAATTATATAAAATTACTGATGCATCTTTCAGCATCCATTGCACTTGACGTTGCCAGGATATGTGCCTTACGGAACGTTGGGCGAAAGTATTGGTTTAATGGCTTATTGTAATCCAGTCAAATTAACCCGAAAATGCGATTCATTACCGCGAAACAGGTTGTACCTTGATGTAACAATAAATGTGGATTAGCAACTTCAAGCCGACTCTACATTTATTAAAAGATTTTACCAATGTTTCTTTTAAGTTCTTTTAACTTATCTATATTCGGTGCTAACAAATGTCTCTTCTTCAGAAACGCTCTCCTTGACATCACCAGTCTATATTTTATATCTACTTGAGGCATCATCTTTTATTTGTCTGTCAAGTAGCAAAACCTACTTCTAGCGTCGCGCTTCCTAATCCAATTCCCTCAGCAACGGCTGATTTGCTTCTATTATACTCCGTTACTCTTTCTTTGCTTGTGTTGATCGTCATCTTATATTTTCCTTTCAATACAGTGTCCATTCACGTCAAGTGCTGAGTCAAATTCTTTGCTACCTCTGATACAATTAAAATATCATTGGCAAACCTGAAAGTTTTAGTTTCTTCTCCCTGAACTTTAATTTCTTCTCCCAATTTTCGTTTGGTTTTCTTTACTGCTTGAGCAATGTACTGACTTAATAAACAGTGGATAGGCTACTAGCTACTTCTCAATCACTGCGCCTCTTTCTTTAATATCATAGCGAAAATAGTAGTGTGTTGCTGCTTCACAATCTTGTTCAGACGTGTTGCTGCAAGGTTCGGCAGATAAATGAACAATCATGTTGTGAATAGTTAATGACTCAGCCTGCACTATTTCTGCAGTCCATTATTAGTAAATACCCCGTTTTCTGCATGGATCCGATTACAGGCGGAGAAAAGTAGATCACAAGACGTTGTCCTGCAATGATGGTGGTTTTTGGGTAAGTGTTGAGGTATTTCACTGAACACATGCTAGTGAGGAGTTCTTTATTTTTAATAATATGTCGAGATTTTGTTCCGAATCTCAGTGTATTAAATAAGCGGCTGGCTAAATAGTCTTTTCAAGTCGAAATTCAATGATTACAGATACGAGAAAAGAGATTCTTTGCTTCACTTTGGCTATAAGCTGAAAACGTACACAGTATATAAATTTTCTCAGCCACATCTGAGTCATTACTCTGCTATTCACAATAAAGTGCCTCGCAGAGTGTTCAATGAAACACAAGACTTAAAGTTGTCTCTCTACCGTTCCACTCTCGAACGGCGAGCGGGAAAAACGAGCACTTAAATTTTTCTGTGCGAGCCCTGATTTTTCAAATTTTGTGTTGATGATCATTTCTCCCGATGTAGGTGGGTGGCAACAGAAGGGATCCCACACCGCACAGCAATATTCCAGAACAGGGCGGACAAGCGTGGTGTACGCAGTCTCTTTAGTAGACCCGTTGCACTTTCTAAGTGTTCTGCCAGTGAATCGCAGTCTTTGGTTTGCTCCACCCACAACGTTATCTATGTGATCGTTCAAATTTAGGGTATTTGTAATTGTAATCCCTAAGTATTTAGTTGAATTTACAGCCTTCAGATTTGTGTGACTTATCGCGGGATCGAAATTTAGTGGATTTCTTTTAGTACTCACGTGAATAACTTCACACTTTTCTTTATTCAGGGTTAATTGCCACTTTTCGCACCATACAGATATCTAAATCATTTTGCAATTCGTTTTTGTCATCTGGTGACTTTACAAGACGGTAAATAACAGCATCTAAGACGGCTACTGAGATTGTCTCCTATGTCGTTAATATACACTCCTGGAAATGGAAAAAAGAACACATTGACACCGGTGTGTCAGACCCACCATACTTGCTCCGGACACTGCGAGAGGGCTGTACAAGCAATGATCACACGCACGGCACAGCGGACACACCAGGAACCGCGGTGTTGGCCGTCGAATGGCGCCAGCTGCGCAGCATTTGTGCACCGCCGCCGTCAGTGTCAGCCAGTTTGCCGTGGCATACGGAGCTCCATCGCAGTCTTTAACACTGGTAGCATGCCGCGACAGCGTGGACGTGAACCGTATGTGCAGTTGACGGACTTTGAGCGAGGGCGTATAGTGGGCATGCGGGAGGCCGGGTGGACGTACCGCCGAATTGCTCAACACGTGGGGCGTGAGGTCTCCACAGTACATCGATGTTGTCGCCAGTGGTCGGCGGAAGGTGCACGTGCCCGTCGACCTGGGACCGGACCGCAGCGACGCACGGATGCACGCCAAGACCGTAGGATCCTACGCAGTGCCGTAGGGGACCGCACCGCCACTTCCCAGCAAATTAGGGACACTGTTGCTCCTGGGGTATCGGCGAGGACCATTCGCAACCGTCTCCATGAAGCTGGGCTACGGTCCCGCACACCGTTAGGCCGTCTTCCGCTCACGCCCCAACATCGTGCAGCCCGCCTCCAGTGGTGTCGCGACAGGCGTGAATGGAGGGACGAATGGAGACGTGTCGTCTTCAGCGATGAGAGTCGCTTCTGCCTTGGTGCCAATGATGGTCGTATGCGTGTTTGGCGCCGTGCAGGTGAGCGCCACAATCAGGACTGCATACGACCGAGGCACACAGGGCCAACACCCGGCATCATGGTGTGGGGAGCGATCTCCTACACTGGCCGTACACCACTGGTGATCGTCGAGGGGACACTGAATAGTGCACGGTACATCCAAACCGTCATCGAACCCATCGTTCTACCATTCCTAGACCGGCAAGGGAACTTGCTGTTCCAACAGGACAATGCACGTCCGCATGTATCCCGTGCCACCCAACGTGCTCTAGAAGGTGTAAGTCAACTACCCTGGCCAGCAAGATCTCCGGATCTGTCCCCCATTGAGCATGTTTGGGACTGGATGAAGCGTCGTCTCACGCGGTCTGCACGTCCGGCACGAACGCTGGTCCAACTGAGGCGCCAGGTGGAAATGGCATGGCAAGCCGTTCCACAGGACTACATCCAGCATCTCTACGATCGTCTCCATGGGAGAATAGCAGCCTGCATAGCTGCGAAAGGTGGATATACACTGTACTAGTGCCGACATTGTGCATGCTCTGTTGCCTGTGTCTATGTGCCTGTGGTTCTGTCAGTGTGATCATGTGATGTATCTGACCCCAGGAATGTGTCAATAAAGTTTCCCCTTCCTGGGACAATGAATTCACGGTGTTCTTATTTCAATTTCCAGGAGTGTAGATCAGGAACAATAGAGGGCCTATAACACTTCCTTGGATAACGCCGCATATTATTTCTGCTTTACTCGATGACTTTCCGTCTATTACTACGAACTGTGACTTTTCTGACAGGAAATCACGAATCCAGTCGACAAGTGAGGCGATATTCCATAGGCATGCAGTTTGGTTAGAAGACGCTTGGATGAATGGTTTCTAAAGGCTTCTGGAAATCTAAAAATATACAATCAATTTGACATCTCCTGTCGATAGTACTTATCACTTCATGAGTATAAAGAGCTAGTTGTGTTTCACAGGAACGATATTTTCTTTTAGATAGGTTCTTGATGAATGATTGTCTCCTGTTTTACGCTCGGATGCATAGCAATGGATAACCATTTCCGTTTGCCCTATATGAAGTATATCTGTGAGTTCTGTGACTATTTTGTTTTTTATCTGTTGTCAGAACGTTGTTGTAAGTGGATACAGGAGCACGCATACTTAAATACTATAGCATAACTTAACAGTTCAGAGCAGTAGTCCACTACTGAGGATAGTAACTCACTCTTATAACACAGCACACACAACGTATATTGTATCATGAAATAATAAAAGTACGTACTGTGATTGAAACATACAACAAATTCACATACGGTGAAATATGCATTTGAACAACAACATGCATACGTGTTTGTGATGTTGTAGTAATAAAAATTGTAAACAGTTTTTGTGTTACTATAGACTTTGTATTCAACGTCAAACAAATAAAATAGCATTTCATGGCCTGATCCAGAGGAAAAGTTTTTTTGACGGAAGCCTGTCTGACATTGTACTTTTCAAACGTATCAGATTCAAAGTTATATAGAAAGTAAACGTTATAGTATTCAAACATCCACATCGAATAATTATAAGTAAAGGTACACATCCACAAAAGCAACAGTGCTCAGCAAATAGTGACTTTCAGTTACTTTATGCTGTTGGCCGCTAAAAAACGAAAAAACAGAATTTTTTATTTATTTTTATTTTTATTCCTTTATTTTTCTATTTTATTATTTTTTGACGCAACAAGTTGTAGGTAACAGAGCTTCCAGCACAATATAGCTGCATGAGACAGACATTTTTCTAAAAGCTTTAGTTTACATGTCCTTTTTTTGCCTCTTACACCTTTTGATTCTACATCTTCTAAATTATCACACCAAACATTTTTACGAATAAGTGAAAAATAAAAAATATGTACAGGAAATACATGCTAATATGGTCACTGCCTTTGCAACAGCGTCCAGTTTTGTTGTTCCGTATTCTGGACATATTTTTTAGACACCTTAGTGCCCTTCTATCTGGAACGGTACAAGGCGATGGTAGCAGACCGTTATCAGTTGGACTTTTGTATTAAGCCAAATATAACGGAACAGAAAGAATTTGAAATACTGTAAGTTGATTAATTCAAAATCGTCACAAGGGCATAGAATGTGGGACGACAGCTTCGTATACAAATGACTGAGAGATCAGTCCGAGCTGTTGTATTATCAGTGACATATGGAAGTACGTGTTCTTGGGGTAAACACATTGACCACTTTTCCCGACGAATAGCGTGGCCTCTGTTCCCAATCCCAAGCCTTCTCGGTTTTAGTGCCTCACAGATGAAGCTATCAGACGTCAGAAACAACAAAAATTACATTTCTAGGCCAAAAGATAATGTTTGAACATCGTTATGTTAAAAATGTATTACTCTTCGAACGACTGAGATAAAAAGAATAAAGTAAATGACTTGTCTTACATCAGTCGGCATAAAAACAAAAAAATTTCTACTAAACAATAACGGCTTCCGCTGACAAACTCACTGAAAACAATAATAGTGTCTCATGGAAATAGTTTCACCGCTTCTTGGCAGATATCAGCAGTGTTCAGGGTGCAGACAATGCAATGGCTACTTTTCCTGGCCTTTCCGCCTTACCCCCGTCTTCCCCTGCATATACACTCCTGGAAATTGAAATAAGAACACCGTGAATTCATTGTCCCAGGAAGGGGAAACTTTATTGGCACATTCCTGGGGTCAGATACATCACATGATCACACTGACAGAACCACAGGCACATAGACACAGGCAACAGAGCATGCACAATGTCGGCACTAGTACAGTGTATATCCACCTTTCGCAGCAATGCAGGCTGCTATTCTCCCATGGAGACGATCGTAGAGATGCTGGATGTAGTCCTGTGGAACGGCTTGCCATGCCATTTCCACCTGGCGCCTCAGTTGGACCAGCGTTCGTGCTGGACGTGCAGACCGCGTGAGACGACGCTTCATCCAGTCCCAAACATGCTCAATGGGGGACAGATCCGGAGATCTTGCTGGCCAGGGTAGTTGACTTACACCTTCTAGAGCACGTTGGGTGACACGGGATACATGCGGACGTGCATTGTCCTGTTGGAACAGCAAGTTCCCTTGCCGGTCTAGGAATGGTAGAACGATGGGTTCCATGACGGTTTGGATGTACCGTGCACTATTCAGTGTCCCCTCGACGATCACCAGTGGTGTACGGCCAGTGTAGGAGATCGCTCCCCACACCATGATGCCGGGTGTTGGCCCTGTGTGCCTCGGTCGTATGCAGTCCTGATTGTGGCGCTCACCTGCACGGCGCCAAACACGCATACGACCATCATTGGCACCAAGGCAGAAGCGACTCTCATCGCTGAAGACGACACGTCTCCATTCGTCCCTCCATTCACGCCTGTCGCGACACCACTGGAGGCGGGCTGCACGATGTTGGGGCGTGAGCGGAAGACGGCCTAACGGTGTGCGGGACCGTAGCCCAGCTTCATGGAGACGGTTGCGAATGGTCCTCGCCGATACCCCAGGAGCAACAGTGTCCCTAATTTGCTGGGAAGTGGCGGTGCGGTCCCCTACGGCACTGCGTAGGATCCTACGGTCTTGGCGTGCATCCGTGCGTCGCTGCGGTCCGGTCCCAGGTCGACGGGCACGTGCACCTTCCGCCGACCACTGGCGACAACATCGATGTACTGTGGAGACCTCACGCCCCACGTGTTGAGCAATTCGGCGGTACGTCCACCCGGCCTCCCGCATGCCCACTATACGCCCTCGCTCAAAGTCCGTCAACTGCACATACGGTTCACGTCCACGCTGTCGCGGCATGCTACCAGTGTTAAAGACTGCGATGGAGCTCCGTATGCCACGGCAAACTGGCTGACACTGACGGCGGCGGTGCACAAATGCTGCGCAGCTAGCGCCATTCGACGGCCAACACCGCGGTTCCTGGTGTGTCCGCTGTGCCGTGCGTGTGATCATTGCTTGTACAGCCCTCTCGCAGTGTCCGGGGCTAGTATGGTGGGTCTGACACACCTGTGTCAATGTGTTCTATTTCCATTTCCATGAGTGTATATAAGCCTTTACAAAGTCTGATATAACTTCTAAATTTACGGCTTACTAGCCTTCGGTTCTGGTCTGACCTCGGTGAAACGCGAGCTACACTACTAACGGTAGTACGCAGTTTCTTTGGAATGTTCTGTTTTCTAAACGAAGCCCAGTGGTTATGTACGACACGGTCGCATTCTAGTCATGGGTTCCAGGTAGACTGCCACAGTTTTAGTCTTTTCATATGCTCACAAAGGATAATTATACGCTGAAGCGGCAAAGAAGCGGGTACAGGCGTGTGTATTCAAATACAGACATATGTAAACAGAATACGGCGCTGCGGTCGGCAACGGCAGTGTAAGACAATATGTGTCATATTCGGCGCACGAACGATGGGGCATAGCATCTCCAAGGTAGCGATGAAGTGGGGGTTTTCCCGTACGACCGTGTCCCGGGTGCGCTGTGAATATCAGGAATCCGGTGAAACATCAAATCTCCGACATCGCTGCAGCCGGAAAAAGATCCTGCAACAGCGGGACCAAAGACGACTGAAGAGAATCGTTCAACATGACAGAACTACAACCCTTTTGCAAATTTCTGTAGATTTCAATGCTGGGATATCATCAAGTGTTAGTGCGCGAACCATTCAACGAACATCATCGATATGGTCTTTCAGAGCCGAAGGCCCACTCGTTTACCCTCTGATGACTGCACAACACAAAGCCTTACGCCTCGCCATGGCCTTTCAACACCGACATTGCTCTGTTGATGACTGGAAAGGTGTTGCTTGGTCGGACGAATCTGGTTTCAAATTGTATCGAACGCATGGACGTGTACAGGTATGGAGACAACCTCGTGAATCCATGGACCCTGCATGTCAGCAGGGGATTTTACAAGCTGATGGAGGCTCTGTAATGGTGTGGGGGTGATATGGGACCCCTGATAAAGTAGATACTACTCTCTAGATACCACTATGACAAGTGGCCCGTACACTATGTGATCAAAGATATCCAAACACCTGGCTGAAAATGACAAGTTTGTGGCGCCATCCATCGACAATGCTGGAATTCAATATGGCGTTGGCGCAACCTCAGCCTTGATGAAAGATTCAACTCTCGCAGGTATACGTTCAATCAGGTGCTGGAAGGTTTCTTGGGGAATGGCAGCCCATTCTTCACGGAGTGCAGCACTGAGGAGAGGTATCGATGTCGGTCGGTGAGGCCTGGCACGAAATCGGCGTTCCAAAACATCCCAAAGGTGGTCCATAGGACTAAGGTCAGGACATTGTGCAGACCAGTCCATTGCAGGGATGTTATTGTCGTGTAACCACGCCGCCACAGGCCGTGAATTATGAACAGGTGCTCGATCGTGTTGAAAGATGCAAACGCCATCTTCGAATTGCTCTTCAACAGTGGGAAGCAAGATGGTGCTTCAATGGAGGCCTGTGCTGTGGTAGTGCCACACAAAACAACAAGGGGTACAAACCCCCTCCATGAAAAACGCAGCCACACAATAACACCACCGCTTCCGAATTTCACTGTTAGCACTGCACATGCTGGCAGATGATATTCGCCAGCCATTTGCCATACCCACACCATGCCATCGGATCGCCACATTGTGTACCGTGATTTGTCACTCCACACAACGGTTTTCCACCGTTCAATCGTCCAATGTTTATGCTCCTATCACAAAACGAGGCGTCGTTTGGCATTTACCGGCGTGATGTGTGGCTTATGAGCTGCCGCTCGACCATGATATCCAAATTTTCTTACCTGCCGCCTAACTGTCAGCAGTGGATCCCGATTCAGTCTGGAATTCCTGTGTGATGGTCTGGATAGATGTCTGCCTATTACACATTACGACCCTCTTCAACTGTCGGCGGTCTCTGTCAGTGAACAGTCGAGGTCGGCCTGTACGCTTTTGTGCTGTACGTGTCCCTTCACGTTTCCACATCACTATCACGTCGGAAACAGGGGACCTAGGTATGTTCAGGAGTGTGTAAATCTCGCGTACAGACGTGTGACGCAAGTGACACCCAATCACCTGACCACGTTCGAAGTCCGTGAGTTCCGCGGAGCGCCCCATTCTGCTCTCTCACGATGTCTAATGAGTACTGAGGTCGCTGATATGGAGTACCTGGCAGTAAGTGGCAGCACAATGCACTTAATATAAAAAACGAAAGTTTTTGGGGGTGTCCGGATATTTCTGATCACATAGTGAATGTAAGAATCCTGTCTGATTACTTGTATACATTCATGTCCATTGTGCATTCCAGGGAATTCCAGCAGGACAATGCGTTACCCCACACATCCAGAATTCCCACAGAGGGGCTCCAGGAACACTCTTCTCATTTTAAACACTTCCACTGGCCACCAAACATTAAAATTATTGAGCTTATATGAGATGCCGTGCAACGTGTTGTTCATAAGAGATCTCCACCCCCTCGTACTCTTACGGATTTACGGAGCAGCCCTGTAGGATTCATAGTGTCAGTTCCCTGCAGCACTACTTCAGACATTAGTGGAGTCCATGCCACGTCATCATGCAGCACTTCTGCGTGCTGGAGGGGGCCCTACACGATATTTGGCAGGTGTACCACTTTATTTTGTTCTTTAGTGTACATGATAAGTACGCAGAGCTTATTACATATGAACTAAGTCTTCCTGCAATAACAGTAATAGCATATCAGTTCCATTTACAAACTATAATATCAAATACAAAGAACTATAATATCAAACAGAAACAACTATTAAACACATGTGTTCTGTATAGGCGTATTACCCACCTATTTAACAAGGTATGAAACTGTAACTCACACAACGGTGAAGTGCTTGTTTTTACTGCTCTTTGCCTTCCCTTCGGCTATGAATCTTACTAGCTGTCTGTCAGACACCTGGTTGGTAATGTCATTTATAGATGCTCCAGAACCAAGATTTCATAGTTGACAGCGAAGATTCACACAGTAATGGTGTAGTGTTTGTGTACAATGCAGCGCTGACACCATTTCTCTCATCGGTATAATAATTTTTGTGGAATGTCTTTAAATAATTGTGGAAGTTAGAAATTCCTTGACATGTGGCATGGTTACGTTCACACAGATTACCTACGGGTTGTTTTTGGTCTTTCTCTCTTCCAAGAAACTATCATACATCTGATCATTGGTTTGACCTATCTAAGAAAATATTAACTATTCGATTACAAATGTAATAATGTCGTTAGACAATGCAGTTATGCAAGAAGAATTCGCGGCGCTACATAAACTTCTACGTACTTTGTCAGCTAAGATCCCAAAGATTTTCAGGCTCACATGCGGTTCCTCTTCGTCGAAATGTCATGGCTCAAACTCTTCTAGGGTTTGAACAGCTCGTGTCGCATTATACGCCATAAATTATAAACTTGTGACCCTTTGGTTAAATTGTCTAGCTGATGGCAAAGTTAACATAACATATAATAATAGTAATAATAATATTGGGAGCTAAATCAATGACCCATAAATGATAATTGACGAAAGGAGGAAATACAAAAATGCAGTAAATGAAGCAGGCGAAAAAGAATACAAAGAGAGTTTGACAGAGCACTGAAAGACCTAAGTCGAAACAAGGCCCCGGGAGTAATCAACATCCCATTAGAACTAATGACAACCTAGAGAGAGCCAGGCTAACAAAACCCTACCATCTAGTGAGCAAGATGTATGAGACAGGCGAAATACCCCCAGACTTCAAGAAGAACCTAATAATTCCAATCCCAAAGAAAGCAGGTGTTGACAGATGTGAAAATTACCGAACTATCAGTTTAATAAGTCACGGCTGCAAAATACCAACACGAATTGTTTACAGACGAATGGAAAAACAGGTAAAACCCGACCTCGGAGAAGATCAGTTTGGATTCCGTAGTAATGTTGGAACACGTGAGGCAATACTGACCCTACGACTTATCTTAGAAAATAGATTAAGGAAAGGCAAACCTACGTTTCTAGCATTTGTAGACTTAGAGAAAGCTTTTGACAATGTTGACTGGAATGCTCTCCTTCAAATTCTGAAGGTGGCAGGGGTAAAATACAGGGAGCGAAAGGCTATTTACAACTTGTACCGAAACCAGATGGCAGTTATAAGAGGGGCATTAAAGAGAAGCAGTGATTGGGAAGGGAGTGAGACAGGGTTGTAGCCTATCCCCGATGTTGTTCAATCTGTATATTTAGCAAGCAGTAAAGGAAACTAAAGAAAAATTCGTAGGTATTACGAGATGTATTCAAGTTCTAAGGCCTCCGATTTTTTTTCTAATTAACTACTCACCCGAAATCGATGATACTGGCGTTACTTCTCGACGTAATCGCCCTGCAGACGTACACATTTTTCTCAACGCTGACGCTACGATTCCATGGCAGCGGCGAAGGCTTCTTTAGGAGTCTGTTTTGACCACTGGAAAATCGCTGAGGCAATAGCAGCACAGCTGGTGAATGTGCGGTCACGGAGAGTGTCTTTCATTGTTGGAAAAAGCAAAAAGACACTAGGAGCCAGGTCAGGTGAGTAGGGAGCATGAGGAATCACTTCAAAGTTGTTATCACGAAGAAACTGTTGCGTAACGTTAGCTCGATGTGTGGGTGCGTTGTCTTGGTGAAACAGCACACGCGCAGCCCTTCCCGGACGTTTTTGTTGCAGTGCAGGAAGGAATGTATTCTTCAAAACATTATCATAGGATGCACCTGTTACCGTAGTGCCCTTTGGAACGCAATGGGTAAGGATTACGCCCTCGCTGTCCCAGAACATGGACACCATCATTTTTTCAGCACTGGCGGTTACCCGAAATTTTTTGGTGGCGGTGAATCTGTGTGCTTCCATTGAGCTGACTGGCGCTTTGTTTCTGGATTGAAAAATGGCATCCACGTCTCATCCATTGTCACAACCGACGAAAAGAAAGTCCCATTCATGCTGTCGTTGCGCGTCAACATTGCTTGGCAACATGCCACACGGGCAGCCATGTGGTCGTCCGTCAGCATTCGTGGCACCCACCTGGATGACACTTTTCGCATTTTCGGGTCGTCATGCAGGATTGTGTGCACAGAACCCACAGAAATGCCAACTCTGGAGGCGATCTGTTCAACAGTCATTCGTCGATCCCCCAAAACAATTCTCTCAAGTTTCTCGATCATGTCGTCAGACCGGCTTGTGCGAGCCCGAGGTTGTTTTGGTTTGTTGTCATACGATGTTCTGCCTTCATTAAACTGTCGCACCCACGAACGCACTTTTGACACATCCATAATTCCATCACCACATGTCTCCTTCAACTGTCGATGAATTTCAATTGGTTTCACACCACGCAAATTCAGAAAACGATTTATTGCACGCTGTTCAAGTAAGAATAACGTCGCCATTTTAAGTATTTAAAACAGTTCTCATTCTCGCCGCTGGCGGTAAAATTCCATCTGCCGTACGGTGCTGCCATGTCTGGGACGTATTGACAATGAACGCGGCCTCATTTTAAAACAATGTGCATGTTTCTATCTCATTCCAGTCCGGAGAAAAAAAATTGGAGGCCTTCGAACTTGAATGCACCTCGTAAAATCCATGGAGAAGAAATAAAAGCTTTGAGGTTCGCCGATGACATTGTAATTCAGTCAGAGACAGCAAAGGACCTAGAAGAGCAGCTGAACGGAATGGACAGTGTCTTGGAAGGAGGATATAAGATGAACATCAACAAAAGCAAAACGAGTATAATGGAATGTAGTAGAATTAAGTCGGGTGATGCTGCGGGAATTAGATTAGGAAATGAGACACTTAAAGTAGTAAAGGAGTTTTGCTATTTGGGGAGAAAAATAACTGATGATAGTCGAAGTAGAGAGGATATAAAATGTAGACTGCCAATGGGACGGAAAGCGTTTCTGAAGAAGAGAAATTTGCTAACATCGAGTATAGATTTAACTGTCAGGAAGTCGTTTCTGAAAGTATTTGTATTGAGTGTAGGCATGTATGGAAGTGAAACGTGGATGATAAATAGTTTGGACAAGAAGAAAATAGAAATGTGGTGCTACAGAAGAATGCTGAAGATTCGATGGGTAGATCACATAACTAATGAGGATGTATTGATAGAATTGGAGAGAAGAGAAATTTGTGTCACAACTTCACTAGAAGAAGGAATCGGTTGGTAGGGCATATTCTGAGGCATCAAGGGATCACTAATTTAGTATTGGAGGGCAGCGTGGAGGGTAAAAATCGTAGAGGTAGACCAAGAGATGAATATACTAAACAGATTCAGAAGGATGTAGGTTGCAGTAGGTACTGGGAGATGAAGAAGCTTGCACAGGATGGAGTAGCATGGAGAGCTGCATCAAACCAGTCTCTGGACTGAAGACCACAACAACAACAAATGATGTAGGCCACACAATAGCAATTTGGTTAGAATAAAATTTATTCAGAAAGCCAACTAATAGCGAAAACGGTCGTATTTAGAGTTACTGTTACACTCGAGCGCATATCCATTTGAGACAGTTCGATCATTCACAATTTCATCGCGAAATACAAGTTGTCTACGCTCACCGCTCAGAGACTATGTTCCGCGATACCGCACAATGCGAAATTTTCTAATTTGTTTCACTTCGTAGCTGGCTAAACACCGGCTGTCCGTTTTCGCGTCTCCATCCGAACTGTCCACTTTGGTGTCTCGACCAGAACTGCCCTGTGCCCGTTTCCCGCCCGCCGAACATCGTCACTCACCTGACTAGGGCAGTTCCCTTTCCTGAAGCCATCCATCTGATTGGCTACATCTTATCCTACATTATTTTACATTTTAACATACATAAATAATCAAAGCTTGACCACTTTCACGTTCTAAATAAAGTAACAATAATATCCATTGCATAATAAACGTTAAATTCTTTTACATAAAACCAATACAATTTCTTTCTTAGCTTTGAATGCCACGGGCAGTAGCCTTGCAACAATGTTCTTTCCGATAAATAAATGAAGAAAAAAAGTAACTATTATGTACTAAGCTTTACAACACATATTCTATTACCTAATGATTCCACAAGGTGTAATGCTGTCATCGTTCAATGTGTTTTGTGTGGAGGAAATGATGATCTGATGCTTAACTAAAAATACTGATAATTTAAATTTACTATATCCTTTAAACAAAAAAAAGTTACAGAGTTAGTATTTACAAAATGGCTCTGAGCACTATGGAACTTAACATCTACGGTCATCAGTCTCCTAGAACTTAGAACTACTTAAACCTAACTAACCTAAGGACTTCACACAACACCCAGTCATCACGAGGCAGAAAAAATCCCTGACCCCGCCGGGAATCGAACGCGTTGTATTTACAACGATTGTCATTTTAATGACGCACTTCTACACTCCTGGAAATGGAAAAAAGAACACATTGACACCGGTGTGTCAGACCCACCATACTTGCTCCGGACACTGCGAGAGGGCTGTACAAGCAATGATCACACGCACGGCACAGCGGACACACCAGGAACCGCGGTGTTGGCCGTCGAATGGCGCTAGCTGCGCAGCATTTGTGCACCGCCGCCGTCAGTGTCAGCCAGTTTGCCGTGGCATACGGAGCTCCATCGCAGTCTTTAACACTGGTAGCATGCCGCGACAGCGTGGACGTGAACCGTATGTGCAGTTGACGGACTTTGAGCGAGGGCGTATAGTGGGCATGCGGGAGGCCGGGTGGACGTACCGCCGAATTGCTCAACACGTGGGGCGTGGGGTCTCCACAGTACATCGATGTTGTCGCCAGTGGTCGGCGGAAGGTGTACGTGCCCGTCGACCTGGGACCGGACCGCAGCGACGCACGGATGCACGCCAAGAAAATGGCTCTGAGCACTATGGGACTCAACTGCTGTGGTCATAAGTCCCCTAGAACTTAGAACTACTTAAACCTAACTAACCTAAGGACAGCACACAACACCCAGCCATCACGAGGCAGAGAAAATCCCTGACCCCGCCGGGAATCGAACCCGGGAACCCGGGCGTGGGTGCACGCCAAGACCATAGGATCCTACGCAGTGCCGTAGGGGACCGCACCGCCACTTCCCAGCAAATTAGGGACGCTGTTGCTCCTGGGGTATCGGCGAGGACCATTCGCAACCGTCTCCATGAAGCTGGGCTCCGGTCCCGCACACCGTTAGGCCGTCTTCCGCTCACGCCCCAACATCGTGCAGCCCGCCTCCAGTGGTGTCGCGACAGGCGTGAATGGAGGGACGAATGAAGACGTGTCGTCTTCAGCGATGAGAGTCGTTTCTGCCTCGGTGCCAATGATGGTCGTATGCGTGTTTGGCGCCGTGCAGGTGAGCGCCACAATCAGGACTGCATACGACCGAGGCACACAGGGCCAACACCCGGCATCATGGTGTGGGGAGCGATCTCCTACACTGGCCGTACACCACTGGTGATCGTCGAGGGGACACTGAATAGTGCACGGTACATCCAAACCGTCATCGAACCCATCGTTCTACCAGTCCTAGACCGGCAAGGGAACTTGCTGTTCCAACAGGACAATGCACGTCCGCATGTATCCCGTGCCACCCAACGTGCTCTAGAAGGTGTAAGTCAACTACCCTGGCCAGCAAGGTCCCCGGATCTGTCCCCCATTGAGCATGTTTGGGACTGGATGAAGCGTCGTCTCACGCGGTCTGCACGTCCAGCACGAACGCTGGTCCAACTGAGGCGCCAGGTGGAAATGACATGGCAAGCCGTTCCACAGGACTACGTCCAGCATCTCTACGATCGTCTCCATGGGAGAATAGCAGCGTGCATTGCTGCGAAAGGTGGATATACACTGTACTAGTGGCGACATTGTGCATGCTCTGTTGCCTGTGTCTATGTGCCTGTGGTTCTGTCAGTGTGATCATGTGATGTATCTGACCCCAGGAATGTGTCAATAAAGTTTCCCCTTCCTGGGACAATGAATTCACGGTGTTCTTATTTCAATTTCCTGGAGTGTATATGAAATGTTGATCGTTAAGATCGACCAAAGCGTTCAAACTTTTGCATTCATGTTTTGTTACAAAACTTGTTAAATTCCCTTTAACAATAAATAATAAACTATTATAGACACGAACAGTATTCAGGTTATATTGGGATTACCATTAAAATTTATGGAGGATGGCAGATTAAAATTACTGTGGCTTGATTCCCTGCATTACTACAGAATTAAATAGTTTTCATAAATGTTTCCTTTTACGGCCGATCTTAGGTCCGCCATATTTAACACTCCTACGTCTACTGGGTTTCCCTATGACGTAGGTTCTCGTCTGTCTCACTCGCACAGTACAGCGCTTAGGCCTCAATAGACAATAGCCGGCTGTGAGTTTCCCCATCTCGTGGTGAATCTGCGCCCTTTGAGGCATCCGGTCCTGGACGACAGGGTTCGTTTCACAATTCCTGAAGGCTGACTCTTTCGGCCATATACTTAAGTGATTGCGAAATGCTCGTTAACTCACTTCTTGCTTCTCTGTATGCCACGTAAAATATAAATATACCAGAGCACACACAGTGTCAATATTCGTCCTCCCTCTTTCGTCAGGCGTACACTTTACACGTTTCATCACCTCCTCCTTCGACAGAAAACTGGAGGTAACCACATTAGATGGAAGCTCCGATTTAGCCGCTGGTAAAATGAACGGAAAACCAGCTCTGTAAGAAACATACTCAACACCTACAACTTTGAATTAGGTGTGACGCAGAGTAACATTGGCCCAAATTCCATCAGCACGAGGTGCAGAAAATCAAACGCAGTGTGTGATAAGGGAAGTACATTTTCGCTGAATATTGTAAGGACAACTACCGTCGCATCACAAAATTGCTGGGCCTGGTGATCTGGTGACAGGACGCGTGCCTGGATACCGGAAGGCCACGAAATCGAATCCCAGCGCCACCACGAAATTATCAGTCTGCCTTTAAAATCTCAGGGAAGTTTCGATAGGAACGACACGTGGTTCAGAATGACAGTTAAACTTCTGTCCCTTTCCCAGGTGGGCTGGAGACATACAAGCCGGCAGAGTGAAAGACTTGAGACTTCCAACCGCCCGTTGAGCAATGTTATTACTATTATTACACTACTGACCATTCAAATTGCTACACCACGAAGATAACAACAGGAAGAAGATGCTATGATATGCAGATAATTAGCTTTTCGGAGCATTCAATTACAGGCGTCACCTACAACATGCTGACATGAGGAAAGTTTCCAACCGATTTCTCATACACAAACAGCAGTTTGAGAGGCACCCACATGCCTTACTCATACTGTGGCATCAAGCAGTCAGGCCTGCAAGATGAGTGGTCTGCGAAGCGAGTGGATTCATTCTTATTTATCGAGTAACATGAACTCTCGTACTCACAATCAAGTTACAAATTATCCTCCTGTATGAATATTACGCAACGGAAACGCACATCTGACTATCAGTAATTTACAGAACTCTGACTGTTCACTACGCACTGGCAATACCACAATTTCGTTCTTATTCAACGGCTTTGATCAACACGTGGCCATCGCACTGCATATGAATGGCGCACACATTATAAATTCTGGGTATCATGGCAACACACTATTCGAAGGAAAAGGCCACCAATCTTTTTCTTTTCACTATCTTATTTATTCCGATAAATTCTATAACCTACAACAATAACACATGAGAAATTCCGCCCAGTGGGCATGGCTTTACATTGGTGATTCTCTATTTTTATGGTCTCGTAATTATTTAATGCTACAGTGCACTTTCTGGATAGGATGGTGGATCTTTTGCTATATCTCACACTTCGACGCTCACAACCATTATCACGAAACTTTCCAGCACACCGAGCGGTACAAAAGGAACATGCATAACCCACTACCTCTGAAACTACCTTGCTACTCTCCCATGCAAACCACACATACTTAAACTACATGACATACACCACACTGCAACACGGAATACAACAAAAGGAAAAGTCACAACATTATAATCACATCACTTTCAGCTTTCCCACTTCAATTAAAATTCATCCCAGTTGCACACGACACTGCCCCACTTCGTAACTTTTCTTTCCTACTACGAACTCTGGAGGATATATGCACGTCTTCCTGTGCAATGCAAGCCAAGTGGCGTTGCTGGATAGACGGCTGACTCACCTTGCTTCTATCTCAGAGTATTATAGTTTGAATCTAGCGTCACACGGAATCATATCACGCAAAGTAATATTAAGAACGTATTCATCACACACGCGAGTCCTCAACTGATACCATGGACGAGTACTTCTCTTTATCCTTTGTCTCACACACAGATTGAGACTCACACAGTACTCACCACGTGGAAGTACTCGTCTCCAATTTCAAGTCCTGCACACGCCATTTCTTAAATATTTCCAACTTATAGTACACATGCCAGTAATTCAGCTTAACTTAAGCACTCGGAAGTATTTCAACTTATTGCTACACGTGGTTTCATTCTGACCGTTGGTCACTTCCGAAGATTACTACGATCCCCTTAATATTACCTGCCTGACATTTAATTTTCCCCACAAAAGTTTCTGAAACAGAGAAATTATTATTCTAAACTACTCTTAAGTAGAAGAGTACTCTTAAGTATTTCACATGCATGCCATGTCTCCACTCTTTTGTCCTTACAGGGCATGCCTAAGACAAGTCTTACCAACACTAGATCCAGCGGCAGAGTGCTGAAACATGGCCGTTCTTCAGGCCATCTCGCACCTCTGCCGAAGTGGGGGAGCACCTTGCTACTGTATTGGTCAGCCACATTTCAGGCGCTCAAAGCTCAGGTAAATTTCATCTCTTTGGTCCCACCAAAGGTGACCCAAGTACCGTCTCAAAGATGATCACATATTCACATTCACTATCTGCGGTTAGTAGACGACCATACATTCATTCATTTCACAGATCTCACCAAACTGGATGTAGGGATTTATTTTGTGGGAGTGCACATGTGATCAATTAAATAAATAAATTGTCATTCTTTCCCACACTGGTATCCGGGTTCACTGTGTTAATTGAAATTGAGTTATTATTAGAAAAAATATGTTGTTCTGACAAGAATAACGAAAAATGTTGTACCTATTTTCAATGTCGGGCGGTACTGTACCCTTTCAAGTTGACAGGCGTTGCCTGGTGAAACGTTGTTGTGATGCCTCGTGTAAAGAGGAGAAATGTGTACCATCACGTTTCCGTCACCTCTTGTTCGCAATGACGGCTCTTTGAGCAGTGGACGTTACATTTCATATGTGTTACGACCCGTGGCTCTACCCTTCATTCGATCCCTGCGAAACCCTATATTTCAGCAGGATAATGCACGAACGCATGTTGTAGGTCCTGTACGGACCTTTCTGGATACAGAAAACGTTCGAATGCTGCCCTGGCCCGCACATTCTCCAGATCTCTCACCAATTGAGAACGTCTGGTCAATGGCGGCCGAGCAACTGGCTCGTCACAATACGCCAGTCACTACTCTTGATGAACTGTGGTATCGTGCTGAAGCTGCATGGGCAGCTGTACCTGTACACGCCATACAAGCTCTGTTTGACTCAATGCCCAGGCGTATCAAGGCCGTTATTACGGCCAGAGGTGGTTGTTGTGGGTATTGATTTCTCAGGATCTATGCACCCAAATTGCGTGAAAATGTAATCACATGTCAGTTCTAGTATAATATATTTGTCCAATGAATACCCGTTTATCATCTGCATTTCTTGTTGGTGTAGCAATTTTAAATGGCCAGTAGTGTATTATGAAAGTTTTCTGACACGATGATTTCAATTTTTTTTAGTCAGATGGGCCAATTAAGTTACCCATTCATCTGTTCGCTACGTTTTGTTCCTGTCTTCTGATAACTTCAGACCAGATTGTTGTTTTTTTTTTTCACTTTCCTACCTTGGAAACTTACCGTATTCCGTAATCTTTCCCAAAATCCTTTTCTGTGGTTGTTTCTTCAACTTTAATTTTTGTTTCTAAATTCATTTTTACTTTGCAGATCCAGCTTATTGTTGGCTTCTTATCCTACAAATATTCTAAGATTATTTAGATAATCTACCGTCCTGGATTCGATATAGATGTTCGAAAAATACTAGTCTCATTATTCTTATTCCTTTGATTTGTTTTCCAAGTTTCGATAAATGTCACCGGTTACTTGGAACAATTTCCAGTTTTCATAGTTTTTCGTGAGGTTGATATCTTCCTTATTGAATTCGCCTTTTTAGTATTTCTCATTTATCCAAACTATTGTTTAACGCTAGAGATTTTGCTCTATACGGAAATTTTTATCTTCACTGTTCTATTGTAATGCCTTATTTGTTCTTTTTCTAGAAAGGCCTACAAAAGTCTTTCTTTATAACATAAGGCTTTTGCAGTGGCTATTTTTACGGTGTAAATAGCAATGACCTGGAGTGCGTCCATCGACGCACACGTGAACACCCGCTAATAGCTTCCACTGCCACATCCCTCGGTCGTTACCGAAGTCGTCAGCTTCTCTGACGAAAACATTCTTGCCTCTCCTTATTGTGCCTGCGCTCCCTGCCGGATGCAGACTTGCGGCTGCGGGACGTCTGCATCAACTTGAAGGTAAGATCTCCCCGTTTACTGAACATACAGTGCTGTCTGTGAAGGCTGTGCTCGCTACTGTATGCTAAATGTATTGAACTACAAAATCACTCCTCGCCCAGTACAAAAATCTGTATTTGCTAGTAATGAGCAGTTCCTAGACCCTAGCTTCAACTGTTGGTGACAACTCACACACTTTACTTAGGCAGCACATCTGCTGTGAACAGTTGGCGGAACACGTTAATAATAGTGTCGTTGACTATGCAACACAATTTAATTATCCATTGAAGGTCATAGAGTAATTTCTGTTGAAACTTCCAAGCTCTCAACTTTGTAGCGCGCGTGCTGGAGTATTGAGTACACCATTCATGTGCGTCTACACGATACTGCGAAAGAAACTTAATTGTGTGTGGTGGAGGGTACTTTTTGTACCACTAACTGAGCCCTTATAAAGACTGCTTTGAAAAAAAGAAAATTATTTTACTGCTACTACTACTACTATTAGGCTAATTACTGTTTAGCTCTACAGGGCCTTTATACTGAAATGTTTCCCATACCACCTTGTATTGTCTTTCTATGTGTGTGAGTAGCTGTATGTTCACTGCTGTGGGTAAATACATACAGCGTACACAGGGCGATGTGTGAAACTGATAGCGATTACACGCTTCCGCTGTTGTGGGAATCTGCTCCAGATGCTGCAGATACCGTGTTGAGCTGAAAGTGGTAACCAAAGTACGGAGAAATATTCTTCGTGGCTCTTTTGCATAGCAATCAGATTGCTTTCAGTTCTGAGAAATGTCCAGGTACTATTGTGGACTTGAATGATCCATGAAGTGACTTCTTTTCCGTAGAAAACATTGAACTATTTCACTAGAACTGAACGCTCCCGTCGGAACTGTTCTCAAGCTCGTGTTTATTAGTAAATCACAATATAAGTATACGCTGCGTGTATAATAACACGTACCTTCTTGAAATGAACAATATTTTATTGTTCTATTAACTGATTTCCTTCCATATACACATATATTTTACAATATGAATCAAAAACTCGCAATGGCGGCGATTTTTACATCACAAGAATGGCTCTCCTCTCATCAAATTTACTCTTAAGAAGAACAAAAGCTCTGTATCCTAAGAATAATTATGTGAGCGCTGACTGCCACAGAGTAATAAACAATATCTCTCTCTCTCTCTCTCTCTCTCGCACTGCCACAGCAAGTTACGCTGGATGATACATCATACCCTCCAACCCTGTTCCAGTCGCGAATAGCGCCTTGGAAGAATGATTGTCGGTAAGCCTCTGAACTGACTTTAATTTATCGAATTTTCTCGTCTTGTTCATTACGCGAGGCGTTGTCGTTGTTGTTGTGGTCTTCAGTCCAGAGACTGGTTTGATGCAGCTCTCCATGCTACTCTATCCTGTGCAAGCTTCTTCATCTCCCAGTACCTACTGCAACCTACATCCTTCTGAATCTGCTTAGTGTATTCATCCCTTGGTCTCCATCTACGATTTTTACCCTCCACGCTGCCCTCCAATGCTAAATTAGTGATCCCTTGATGCCTCAAAACATGTCCTACCAACCGATCCCTTCTTCTAGTCAAGTTGTGCCACAAACTTCTCTTCTCCCCAATCCTATTCAATACCTCCTCATTAGTTACGTGATCTACCCACCTTATCTTCAGCATTCTTCTGTAGCACCACATTTAAAAAGCTTCTATTCTCTTCTTCTCCAAACTGGTTATCGTCCATGTTTCACTTCCATACATGGCTACACTCCATACAAATACTTTCAGAAACGACTTCCTGACACTTAAATCTATACTCGATGTTAACAAATTACTCTTCTTCAGAAACGATTTCCTTGCCATTGCCAGTCTACATTTTATATCCTCTCTACTTCGACCATCATCAGTTATTTTGCTCCCTAAATAGCAAAACTCCTTTACTACTTTAAGTGTCTCATTTCCTAATCTAATCCCCTCAGCATCACCCGATGTAATTCTACTACATTCCATCATCCTCGTTTTGCTTTTGTTGATGGTCATCTTATATCCTCCTTGCAAGACACTGTACATTCCGTTCAACTGCTCTTCCAAGTCCTTTGCTGTCTCTGACAGAATTACAATGTCATCGGCGAACCTCAAAGTTTTTACTTCTTCTCCATGAATTTTAATACCTACTCCGAATTTTTCTTTTGTTTCCTTTACTGCTTGCTCAATATACAGATTGAATAACATCGGGGAGAGGCTACAACCCTGTCCCACTCCTTTCCCAACCACTGCTTCCCTTTCATGCCCCTCGACTCCTATAACTGCCATCTGGTTTCTGTACAAATTGTAAATAGCCTTTCGCTCCCTGTATTTTACCCCTGCCACCTTCAGAATTTGAGAGTATTCCAGTTAACATTGTCAAAAGCTTTCTCTAAGTCTACAAATGCTAGAAACGTAGGTTTGCCTTTTCTTAATCTTTCTTCAAAGATAAGTCGTAAGGTTAGTATTGCCTCACGTGTTCCAACATTTCTACGGAATCCAAACTGATCATCTCCGAGGTCCGCTTCTACCAGTTTTTCCATTCGTCTGTAAAGAATTCACGTTAGTATTTTGCAGCTGTGGCTTATTAAACTGATAGTTTGGTAATTTTCACATCTGTCAACACCTGCTTTCTTTGGGATTGGAATTATTATAGTCTTCTTGAGGTCTGTGGGTATTTCGCCTGTCTCACAGATCTTGCTCACCAAATGGTAGAGTTTTGTCATGACTAGCTCTCCCAAGGCCATCAGTAGTTCTAATGGAATGTTGTCTACTCCCGGGGCCTTGTTTCGACTCAGGTCTTTCAGTGCTCTGTCAAACTCTTCACGCAGTATCTTATCTCCCATTTCATCTTCATCTACATCCTCTTCCATTTCCATAATATTGTCCCCAAGTACATCGCCCTTGTATAGACCCTCTATGTACTCTTTCCACCTTTCTGCCTTCCCTTCTTTGCTTAGAACTGGGTTGCCATCTGAGTACTTGATATTCATACAAGTGGTTCTCTTCTCTCCAAAGGTCTCTTTAATTTTCCTGTAGGCAGTATCTATCTTACCCCTAGTGAGACAAGCCTCTACATCCTTACATTTGTCCTCTAGCCATCCCTGCTTAGCCATTTTGCACTTCCTGTCGATCTCATTTTTGAGACGTTTGTATTCCTTTTTGCCTGCTTCATTTACTGCATTTTTATATTTTCTCCTTTCATCAATTAAATTCAATATTTCTTCTGTTACCCAGGGATTTCTATTAGCCCTCGTCTTTTTACCTACTTGATCCTCTGCTGCCTTCACCACTTCATCCCTCAAAGCTACCCATTCTTCTCCTACTGTATTTCTTTCCCCCATTCTTGTCAATTGTTCCTTAATGCTCTCCCTGAAACTCTGTACAGCCTCTGGTTCTTTCAGTTTATCCAGGTCCCATCTCCTTAAATTCCCACCTTTTTGCAGTTTCTTCAGTTTCAATCTGCAGTTCATAACCAATAGATTGTGGTCAAAATCCACATCTGCCACTGGAAATGTCTTACAATTTAAGACCTGGTTCCTAAATCTCTGTCTTACCATTATATAATCTATCTGATACCTTTTAGTATCTCCAGGATTCTTCCAGGTATACAACCTTCTTTTATGATTCTTGAACGAAGTGTTAGCTATGATTAAGTTATGCTCTGTGCAAAATTCTACAAGGCGGCTTCCTCTTTCATTTCTTCCCCCCAATCCATATTCACCTACTATGTTTCCTTCTCTCCCTTTTCCTACGCTTGAATTCCAGTCACCCATGACTATTAAATTTTCGTCTCCCTTCACTACCTGAATAATTTCTTTTATCTCGTCATACATTTCATCAATTTCTTCATCATCTGCAGAGCTAGTTGGCATATAAACTTGTACTACTGTAGTAGGCATGGGCTTTGTGTCTATCTTGGCCACAATAATGCGTTCACTATGCTGTTTGTAGTAGCTAACCCGCACTCGTATTTTTTTATTCATTATTAAACCAACTCCTGCATTACCCCTATTTGATTTTGTATTTATAACCCTGTAATCACCTGACCAAAAGTCTTGTTCCTCCTGCCACCGAACTTTAGTAATTCCCACTATATCTAACTTTAACCTATCCATTTCCCTTTTTAAATTTTCTAACCTACCTGCCCGATTAAGTGATCTGACATTCCACGCTCCGATCCGTAGAATGCCAGTTTTCTTTCTCCTGATAACGACGTCCTCTTGAGTAGTTCCCGCCCGGAGATCCGAATGGGGGACTATTTTACCTCCGGAATATTTTACCCAAGAGGACGCCATCATCATTTAACCATACAGTAAAGCTGCATGTCCTCGGGAAAAATTACGGCTGTAGTTTCCCCTTGCTTTCAGCCTTTCGCAGTACCAGCACAGCAAGGCCGTTTTGGTTAATGTTACCAGGCCAGATCAGTCAATCATCCAGACTGTTGCCCCTGCAACTACTGAAAAGGCTGCTGCCCCCCTTCAGGAACCACATGTTTGTCTGGCCTCTCAACAGATACCCCTCCGTTGTGGTTGCACCTACGGTACGGCCATCTGTATCGCTGAGGCACGCAAGCCTCCCCACCAACGGCAAGGTCGTTGGTTCATAGGGGGTAAATACTATGTTGTCCTACTCTTCCTGGAACGCGCTCTCTCATTATAATCGTAAATCTCTGCGTGCTACACAACGCCATTCTTGTAACGTTTGCCAACAGAGTCTGTTGAGCATTCCTGTAACGCTCTCCCGCCGGCCAAACTATTCCGTGACGAAACGCACCGCTCTTCTTTGGATCTGCTTTATCTCTTATATTAGTCCTACCTGATATGGATGCCAGAGATATAAGCCACTTCCTTCATGTATGAGTTACATTTCCGTAAGATTCTACGTATGAATCTGCCTGGCACATGCTTTTCCCACTATTTGTTTTACTTGGTCATTCCACTTAAGGTCCAATTGGATAGTTACTCCGCGATACTGTTTCCAGCGGTTTGTCATCAACAGTGTAGCTGTACAGTAATGGATGTCTTTTCCTGCGTATGCGCAACATGTTACATTTATGTAAGTTCAGGGTCAACTGCCGGAGCCTGCACCATTCATCAGTTCTCTGGAGATTATTCTGCAAATCGTTACTACGTTCTGGTGTTGCTTCTTTGTTTTAGACAACTGCGTCATCTGGAAACAGCCTTAAAGGGCATGTGACGCTTTCCACTAGATCATTTATTTACCTGTTGCAAACAGTAAATCCTATCACACTCCCATGGGGTAAGCCGGAAATTACATCTGTCGATTTTGTTCCGTTAAGAGCGACTTGTTGAGTTCTGTCTGCAAGGAAGTCTTCAATCCAGTCGAAAATCAGCTCCGATCCTCGATAAGTTCGTACTTTTTCCACTAAACGGCAGTGCGGGACGGTGTCAAATGCCTTCGTTCAGTCAACCTCAGCGCCATTGCCGAATTTACACTCCTGGAAATTGAAATAAGAACACCGTGAATTCATTGTCCCAGGAAGGGGAAACTTTATTGACACATTCCTGGGGTCAGATACATCACATGATCACACTGACAGAACCACAGGCACATAGACACAGGCAACAGAGCATGCACAATGTCGGCACTAGTACAGTGTATATCCACCTTTCGCAGCAATGCAGGCTGCTATTCTCCCATGGAGACGGTCGTAGAGATGCTGGATGTAGTCCTGTGGAACGGCTTGCCATGCCATTTCCACCTGGCGCCTCAGTTGGACCAACGTTCGTGCTGGATGTGCAGACCGCGTGAGACGACGCTTCATCCAGTCCCAAACATGCTCAATGGGGGACAGATCCGGAGACCTTGCTGGCCAGGGTAGTTGACTTACACCTTGTAGAGCATGTTGGGTGGCACGGGATACATGCGGACGTGCATTGTCCTATTGGAACAGCAAGTTCCCTTGCCGGTCTAGGAATGGTAGAACGATGGGTTCGATGACGGTTTGGATGTACCGTGCACTATTCAGTGTCCCCTCGACGATCACCAGTGGTGTACGGCCCGTGTAGGAGATCGCTCCCCACACCATGATGCCGGGTGTTGGCCCTGTGTGCCTCGGTCGTATGCAGTCCTGATTGTGGCGCTCACCTGCACGGCGCCAAACACGCATACGACCATCATTGGCACCAAGGCAGAAGCGACTCTCATCGCTGAAGACGACACGTCTCCATTCGTCCCTCCATTCACGCCTGCCGCGACACGAGGCGGGCTGCACGATGTTGGGGCGTGAGCGGAAGACGGCCTAACGGTGTGCGGGACCGTAGCCCAGCTTCATGGAGACGGTTGCGAATGGTCCTCGCCGATACCCCAAGAGCAACAGTGTCCCTAATTTGCTGGGAAGTGGCGGTGCGGTCCCCAACGGCACTGCATAGGATCCTACGGTCTTGGCGTGCATCCGTGCGTCGCTGCGGTCCGGTCCCAGGTCGACGGTGCCCGTGCACCTTCCGCCGACCACTGGCGACAACATCGATGTACTGTGGAGACCTCACGCCCCACGTGTTGAGCAATTCGGCGGTACGTCCACCCGCCCTCCCGCATGCCCACTATACGCCCTCGCTCAAAGTCCGTCAACTGCACATACGTTTCACGTCCACGCTGTCGCGGCATGCTACCAGTGTTAAAGACTGCGATGGAGCTCCGTATGCCACGGCAAACTGGCTGACACTGACGGCGGCGGTGCACAAATGCTGCGCAGCTAGCGCCATTCGACGGCCAACACCGCGGTTCCTGGTGTGTCCGCTGTGCCGTGCGTGTGATCATTGCTTGTACAGCCCTCTCGCAGTGTCCGGAGCAAGTATGGTGGGTCTGACACACCGGTGTCAATGTGTTCTTTTTTCCATTTACAGGAGTGTAGTAGTGCTGTAGCGTAACGCAGACCCTTGCGACATGGTGATAGCTCTTAGTATTTGTTCACCTGGCGCTCCCTCCAAGCCTCCTTTCCTCTACCCTGCCTCTACGACTCAGAACCTCAGGATCGCATCGTTTCACAAGAAAAACGTGCACCCGTTCGTGTTATACTTTCTGCAAATTTTGAGCATATTCGCCATTTTCACTTTATCTACTAAATCCGGACAGGAAATGAAAGAGAGAGTGGGGAAGAAAGAAGTTCAGAAAATGACATTTTCTTAAAAAAAAAGACAGAGTTTCAAAATGGAGTAAAAACCGGCATCTAAAACAAAAAAACTAGGCACAAAAGTGTTATAAAAGTTTACCCGGTCTCACAGGATATTCACGCAATATTTCTAATGAAACTGATCGGTTCTTCAAGCTTTCTGAAACAGGTATTATAAACGTGATAGTACCCAATACTAATCAATATACTATATTAAAACAAACTACAAATGTAGAAGTGACTACAAAGTTACGGATAGATGTGAAATTATTGCACTATTCAGCGTTTTATTTTTTTATAGGTATTAAGAAAGGTCAACATGTAAATATAAAAGAACACGGGGAGCCAGATGGTACACGTACACGTACGACATTCCTGAAGCTCACAGTGAGGCATGAAAGATTTCTGTTTGTATTGCGTTGTATAAACATAAAATGTAACTCGTGCCTACCCAAGCAAAAATAAATAAATAAATAAATAAATAAATAAATAAATAAAATAAAAAAATTAAGAAGTTGCATAGTTGTAAAAGCATTGCCTTGTAAGACTTTTTTAAAGAAAGTAAAGTTTTTGGTATCCTGTAAGTTTTATGTTCTTGTCAAATAAGACTTCAAACACAGCATTGTCATTATAATGAACGGATTACTTTTTCGTTTCAAGTACGTTTTAGTATGAGAAAATCACCCCAATCTTTCCCGCAGTTGTTTAGTTATAGTTTAGCATATTTCAGCTGGCGCGATTTCTTCATGCTGAGCTGTTGCTGCTGATTAAGTTGCACTTCGTCAGGTGAGGTTCTTTTCTTACTTCGTTGGTTCATTCGTTTCTCATCTTACGTTTACGCTGCGCTAATTCTAAGCGTTTTGTTTGTAATTCAGATTTTTAATGGGCCAGTGAACAATATGTTCTTCATAGTGTTGCTGATTATGTTGCACTTCGTCAGGTGAGGTTCTTTTCTTACTTCGTTGGTTCATTCGTTGCTGCTGATTAAGTTGCACTTCGTCAGGTGAGGTTCTTTTCTTACTTCGTTGGTTCATTCGTTTCTCATCTTACGTTTACGCTGCGCTAATTCTAAGCGTTTTGTTTGTAATTCAGATTTTTAATGGGCCAGTGAACAATATGTTCTTCATAGTGTTGCTGATTATGTTGCACTTCGTCAGGTGAGGTTCTTTTCTTACTTCGTTGGTTCATTCGTTTCTCATCTTACGTTTACGCTGCGCTAATTCTAAGCGTTTTGTTTCTAATTCAGATTTTTAATGGGCCAGTGAACAATATGTTCTTCATAGTGTTGCTATGTTACTTCAGTTTTTCAATTTTTGGGCAGTCTACAGTTTGATTCCGCTAGTGTTTTTTAAGAACAGTTTGATTTAATTAGCCGCCCAGTGCACGTCAGTTAGATTTGTCTTTAGGTAAATGCGTGCAATGAGACGCGCTGTTCCCAATAGTAATTTCACTTTAACCTTTTTATAACAGAGTGCAGTACATCCAGTTTTGAATAAAAAACAGGCACACATTATATCGCTCATGAACGAACGATCGAGTCAGAGCAAATAAATTTCCGTCTAGCCGCCATTATCAAGACCAACATCCGAAATGGCTATCTGGTGCCTTTGCTTTGCCTAATGCCAAACTGAACATCTAACAGATCCCGAATCTTTTCCCATCCCAATACAATAAGTGTATGTTCTGTATTTTTTTTTTCATTTACATAGCTAAACTGTTGTTGAACAGATGATATTTCCACAATTAGTGTTTTGGAATGATCATCTAGGGGTTGAAGCCCTTTTTTCCGTGTTTGCTTTAACAATACATATGTTTTTGGATAGAGTCCGCCTTTAGCAAAACACAATTTTGTTTTTTAACCCAAACATGTTTCACTGCGGTGCAGCATCTTCAGTGGGCTTTTATTTTTCATCTGTTAAATATAATCATTGTTCTATACTGTTTGTATAAATGTAAGTATTAGTTTTTAAATCGTAATTACAGATATTTGAAAAACACGTAAATTATGAAATTCACACCTTTTTACCACATGGTGTGGTTTTTCTGATGTGTTGTGTTTGTACAGTTACTGTTTTGCTCCACAGTTTGTCATCTGCAGCCACTTATACCTTAAAGTAGATAAACTGTTTAGCCCAAAAATTACGAATGGAAAATTGTTATTTCTATGCCTGAAATTATTTAATTCTGTGTCTCTGTGTGTGTGTGTCTATTTACTTAATGTTTCAGTACATTTTCTTTTTCTTCATCTTCATGGGTCTCAAACACTATATATTGTGTTACAACTGTCACTATTTCACTGTTTACCAGCTGTAAAAACAAACATGGTGGGCAGTAGAACGGTTGAAGGTGTAAGAACACACACACATACACAGACATAAACACACACACACACACACACACACACACACACACACACAGACACACACACACACACACACATACACTTAGAGACACACCAAAAAATATCATAGACGCCTCTGAAAGATTCGGAACAACCGCCAGGAACACCTTCAACTGTTCCACTGTCAGTCATCTTGTTTCTACACCTTCAACTGTTCCACTGCCCACCATGTTTGTTTTTACAGCTGGTAAACAGAGAATCAGTGACAGTTGTAACTCAATATATAGTGTTTGAGACCCATGAAGATGAAGAAAAAGAAAATGTAAGTGAAACATTACGTAAATACACACACACACACACACACAGAATTAAATAATTTCAGGTATAGAAACAAAAATTTTCAAATCGTAATTTTTGGCCTAAACAGTTTATCTACTTTTAAGGTATAAGTGGTTGCAGATGACAAACTATGAAGCAAAACAGTCACTGTAGAAACAAAACACATCAGAAAAACCACACCATGTGGTAAAAAGGGGTGTTTTTCAAATGTCTGTAACTACGATTTAAAAACTGATAGATAAATTTATACAAACAGTATAGAACAATATTTATCTTTAACAGATGAAAAATAAAAAAAGCCCACTGAAGATTCTGCACTGCAGTGAAACATGTTTGGGTTAAAAAACCAAATTGTGTTTTGCTAAAGGCGGCCCCTATCCAAAAACATATGTGGTGCTTTGGAAGCTCGCCGTTGAGACTCATTTTCATGGTCTAAGCTAAACATTTTCGTGGTCCGTGCCCACAGATGCGGACCCCAGTCACCTTGCTGTGTCTGCTAACGCTCCCGCTGGTGGCAGCTATAGGGGGCGTGAAGCTGAGGGCTCCAGAGGACGAAAAGTGCCCGTGTGAGCTGGAGGGGTCCACGGCCGACTGCTCCAACAAGTGAGTCTCGACACTCGCCTTAATCGTAAACTGTTGCCACTGAACAATTCCCCAACCTCACAGCAGCAATAAAGACTCTTTCGTCATTGGTAAAGTATCCTACATCTGTCCGTCGGGCTACCAGTTTATTGGGTCTGGTCAGTGAAAGGAATCTGTGGAAGGCAAGGCTATAACACATTTCATATACAGACAAATCTACACTACTGGCCATTAAAATTGCTACACCACGTGGATGACGTGCTACAGACGCGAAATTTAACCGACAGGCAGGAGATGCTGTGATATGCAAATGATTATCTTTTCAGAGCATTCACACAAGGTTGGCGCCGGTGGCGACACCTACAACGTGCTGACATGAGGAATGTTTCCAACCGATTTCTCGTACACAAACAGCAGTTGACCGGCGTTGCCTGGCGAAACGTTGTTGTGATGGTTCGTGTAAGGAGGAGAAATGCGTACCATCACGTTTCCGACTTTCATAAAGGTCGGATTGTAGCCTATATCGATTGTGGTTTATCGTACGCGACATTGCTGCTCGCGTTGGTCGAGATCCAATGACTCTTAGTAGAATATGGAATCGGTGGGTTCAGGAGGGCAATACGGAACGCCGTGCTGGATCCCAACAGCCTCGTATCACTTGCAGTCGAGATGACAGGCATCTTATCCGCATGGCTGTAACGGGTCGTGCAGCCACGTCTCGATCCCTGAGTCAACAGATGGGGACGTTTACAAGACAACATCCATCTGCACGAACAGTTCGACGACGTTTGCAGCAGCATGGACTATCAGCTCGGCGACCATAGCTGCAGTTAACCTTGACACTGCATTACAAACAGGAGCGCCTGCTATGGTGTACTCAACGACGAACCTGGGTACACGAAGGGCAAAACGTCATTTTTTCGGACGACTCCAGGTTCTGTTTACAACATCACGATGGTCACATCCGCGTTTGGCGACATCGCGGTGAACGCACGTTGGAAGCGTGTATTCGTCATCGCCATACTGGCGTATCACCCGGCGTGATGGTATGGGGTTCCATTGATTACACGTCTCGGTCACCTCTTGTTCGCATTGACGGCACTTTGAACAGTGGACGTTACATTTCAGATGGGTTACGACCCGTGGCTCTACCCTTCATTCGATCCCTGCGAAACCCTACATTTCAGCAGGATAATGCACGACCGCATGTTGCAGGTCCTGTACGGGCCTTTCTGGATACAGAAAATATTCGACTGCTGCTCTGGTCAGCACATTCTCCAGATCTCTCACTAATTGAAAACGTCTGGTCAATGGTGGCCGAGCAACTGGCCAGTCACTTCTCTTGATGAATTGTGGTATCGTGTTGAAGCTGCAAGGGCAGCTGTACCTGTACACGCCATCCAAGCTCTTTTTGACTCAATGCCCAGGCGTATCAAGGCCGTTATTACGGCCACAGGTGTTTGTTCTGGGTAATGATTTCAAGTTGCGCCATTAATTTCGTTTTCCGCAGTTGGATTTACTATCGGGTGTACCCATCTATTCTCCAGCCTTCCTCTGTAGCACCACACTCCGTAAGCTTCTATTCTCTTCCAGTCTGAATTGCGTATCCTCCATGTTTCACTTCGGCACAGGATTACACTCTAAATATGTGCCTTTTCAGAAATAATTTCCTAACACTAAAATTTATGCTAGTTGTTAACAAATTTTTCTTTTCCATTAGTTGTTTTCTTGCTATTGCCTATGTTAAATTTACGTTCCCAGTACTTTTACTATCGTCAGCTATTTTGCTGCTCAAATCGCAAAACTTATCTACTGCTTTTACTGTCTCTTATCGTACTCTGTTTATCTCAGCATTATGAACCAAAAAAATAACCTGAGATGCCGTTGAAAGTAATTTTGCTGCAAATACTTGTACACTTCGTGGCTACACAACGGAGGTAGCGTTGTACGAAATCTGATAGAACTGGGGCTCGTTTAATTAACATTAATTCACACCAGGTTATCTATGTATCACTGAACTTCCGTATGGTAAACGAGTAAGTAAAGGATGCGAAACTTTATCAATTGGAGTAGCCACGGATATCTTTAACATCGATTTTATGTAAACGGATAACATTCACTGGTACATCAGCTGAAGAAGACGAGACGGTGCACTGGGCAATCTAATATGAATCACAGCAGTAAACTTCATTTGGTTTTCTGGCACTCGCTACGTCGTGGTAACAGTTAGCCTATGCGAAGGGGTCGAGTCTACGCCCTTTATGAATCAAAGACGCTGAGTCAGTGATCACAAAGAATGGATTTTTATTGTGTCTAAACACATAGATTCCCACCCATCTTCACAAAAAGGTAAATAAAAATGGCTTCAGCCAATAAAAGCTGAGTAAGATGGTACAGACTTAATTACATTGTACCCTGAAATAATTAATAATGCTGTATGGCTATCACGCCAAAAGTTAAAGATTTTGGAATGAAACTAATTAATAGTACAATTTAGAGGTAGATATACAGGGTGATTCAAAAAGAATACCACAACTTTAGGAATTTAAAACTCTGCAACGACAAAAGGCAGAGCTAAGCACTAGCTGTCGGCGAATTAAGGGAGCTATAAAGTTTCATTTAGTTGTACATTTGTTCGCTTGAGGCGCTGTTGACTAGGTGTCAGCGTCAGTTGATGCTAAGATGGCGACCGCTCAACAGAAAGCTTTTGGTGTTATTGAGTACGGCAGAAGTGAATCGACGACAGTTGTTCAGCGTGCATTTCGAACGAAGTATGGTGTCTGGAGGGGGCCATATTGAACATCTCTGAACTTGTTTTTGAGTGAAAAAAAACCTTTTTAAATACTCTTTGTAATGATGTATAACAGAAGGTTATATTATGTTTCTTTCATTAAATACACATTTTTAAAGTTGTGGTATTCTTTTTGAATCACCCTGTATTAAAGACCTATGGGTGTTCAGTTACTACAATTAAACCGACAGGACTAAAAGCAGAGTGAGTAAGTACAGGTATGTTACAGGTCGAATCCCGAACGGATGAAAATCACCTTAAATTCTATAAATACGAAAAGAGGAGAAATTCGTTAGACATGTCGGTAGTCAAATGGTTCAAATGGCTCTGAGCACTATGTTACTTAACTTCTGAGGTCATCAGCCCCCTAGAACTTAGAAATACCTAAACCTCACTAACCCAAGGACATCACACACATCCATGTCCGAGGTAGGATTCGAACCTGCGACCGTAGCGGTCGCGCGGTTCCAGACTGTAGCGCCTAGAACCGCTCGGCCACCCCGGCCGGCTGTCGGTAGTCATTGAGATAGTAATTTTACGTACGATAATATGTAGCACAACACTGCTTATGGAATTCAAGATAAAGGACATATGGCAGGTTCCGCTTATGAATACTATGTTCAGCATCGGATTAAATTCTCTTAACTCAGATCTAAATGTTCTACGAGAGGGGGCCGCGAAATGTCAAAATGCAATCACTCAAAGGCGATGATACACTCATTTAATCACTTCAAGATGACCTTTGGTTGACCAAATTGCCAACGTGTCATGGTTGCCAACAACTGGCCAAGCACCAATGAAAGACGTGAAAAGTTTCATGAACAAACTAGAGTTTGAATTTGGAAATAGACAAAATAATGTGACACTAAGCTGACTGATCTTTAAGTACACGTGGGAGCATCTTCCTACTGACGAAGCCTAACTCACCGAAACCTGAAAACTGTTTAAATGTAACGGGAAAGGTAACTACTGAGTTCTACCATTCAATGAATACCAACCGAATCTTGCTACAAGATGAAATGGCAGAACGATGTTTGAGTCCAAACTGTATCGGTAAACACAGTGAAGATGCAGTACCATACTCTCAAGGTGCCAACCATAAGGAAAGTTAGGGTTTTTCTGCAGTTTTCCGTGCGTCCGTCGTCGTTATTACTGCCAGAGATGGTCGTTCTGGGTACTGATTTCTCAGTATCTATGCACCCAAATTGCGTGAAAAAGTAATCACATGTAAGTTCTAGTATAATATATTTTTCCAATGAATACCCGTTTACCTCCAGCATTTTTTCTTGGTGTAGCAATTTTAATGGCCACTAGTGTATTGAAGCTTTCCTACTTTATTAGATGATGTAGGCCTTAAGCAGGAATGACCCACCTCCCTGGCGAACCTGTGGGACAGCATACCTAAGACATGGATTGTTTCCTGGTCATCTACTCATTCTTTTACAACGACCGTCATCCGTCAGATTAATCCCACATTACTAGCTGAAACAAGCTGTCGCCACTGAGGCATATTCGATCTTCCGTGCTGGGGACAGGTTTGTCTCAATGATCCTAATGGACTCCAAGAGGCTACGTGAATCATTTGTGGACCGTTTCTTACTGTCTAAGTTGAAACAGACTTCGAAAAATGCAGCTATCAGTACTGTTGTGTAGGCTTTAGGGCGCCTACATCATTCTATAAATAAAAAAGGTTGCCATAAAAATGAGAAAGAGTTTGTGAGTGTTTTTGTTTTGTGTGTATACACAGTATGATTCTATGTAACAGATTAAAACAGGATTATTACGCTTGTTCTTGCATCACTCCTAACGCCTATATTTTTTTTCCTTTTCCGATCTATTTTCATTAGTAACGCATTAACCATGAGTACACAAAATTATCACACCTCTTATTCAAGCAGCACTTCATTAAAATTCGTTACTGATAGTGTGGTTTACCAGTAGCTGATGACAACAGTGTAAATAGTTTATACGAAAACTTCTTTTTTTGAAGAAATATTTATGATTTACAGTACCTGCAAATCAAGTGAAAGTCGAAATTCAAAGAAGCTGAAAATTTATTGTTTCTAGATTCAGATAGCTTATTCGTAAGCCTTGATTCTCCTCTTTCAAATAAGAATCTTACTTTTTCTATAAACCTAATACTTCATAAGTTATTCTTATTTGCAATTTTTGGGTTCTCAAATATTCCAGTCTCAAAATAATTTTATTTCTAAACTTCAGTGCCAAAGTTTTGCAGCCCCGAATTTTCTGTTTCCACACTCAGACAAATATAGATTTCGCTAAAATAACTTGTTAGCTTGTTAATTATTGAAATTGTATGACGTCACTTTCTCGACAATTCTTAGCAAACTTTGCGAATCCCTGTGCAAATCAAAATTTCACTTTCTATAGTAGTACCTATTTATTTCTAATTATGGAGAATTTGGTCCAAGAAACTCATTTCAAAGCCTTTTCTATGTTTGTGCCTTTTAATGTACCTGTCTTTTATAGTAATATCTTGGAATCGATTACAAAGCCACTACCAGACTGGCACTGAACCAGTTCAGATACTGCATTATTCCTTTAGTCAGTGCTAGTTATTCAAAATTTATTGAGTTATTTGTGATTTGGCAGGCTGTGTTGTGGACTTCATACAATAACAATTCATCATAAACAACAGCCAGAGGCAGAATATTAAAGCAGAAATTGCATCAGATTTGTGAGGCAAAGGCATATGGACCAGGTCGGTAAGTAGCAGTTAGGCATGATGCAAGATGACAAGTACCTGATGTGTAATGCGAGATGTAATGAGAAACAGACGACATAGAGGCAGTATGTTGTAATTAGCATAACTTGTTTAGCTGATTCAATGGTTCAAATGGCTTGGGACTTAACTGCTGAGGTCATCAGTCCCCTAGAACCTAGAACTACTTAAAGCTAACTAACCTAAGGACATCACACACATCCATGCCCGAGGCAGGATTCGAACCTGAGACCGTAGCAATCTCGCGGTTCCAGACTGTAGCGCCTAGAACCGCTCGGCCACTCCGGCCGGCTTAGCTGATTCTATCCCAACTGGACATACGAAGCACTTGCATGATCAGGTGGGAGGTATTGTACATAAGCATTGATATTAGTTATAGCTCTAAGCCCCAAAGGCGTTTGAATCATACTGATGTTGCTGCAGGTCGCTGGTGTCTGTTCCCCCATGCCTGCTGCCTCAGACACCGACCCTGAGGAGCAAGATGGCGCCACCACAGGCAGTCATCACCGACCTCGACCTGTCAGCCAACCAGCTGCGACTGCTGCTTGAGCCATGGCTCACCGGACTGCCCCAGCTGATCCACATGGACGTTTCCCACAACCGGCTCGTCGCACTGCCATACGATGCATTCCGTGGCACACCCCAGTTGAGATTCTTAGATCTCAGCAACAACAACCTCACCACACTTGGACCTTTCCAGTTTGCACTCGTCCCCACGCTCTCAATGCTGCGAGTGCGCTCCAACCAACTGGCCGAGATCAGTGTCGACTGCTTCAGGTTAGTATGTCAATCCAAAGATGTACTGTACCATCATCAGCTGCTAAGGAAACTTTATCTTTGCTGTCTTGGATGACGTTAGCTTTAAGGGCTGAAAACCATGTTCTGGAGCAATCTAACATCTCGTCCTCCACTATGGGAGCAGTTTCCAATCCAGGTACAACAGCTGCCATGCACATCATAGACGCTGTTGTACCTGTTGTACAAGGTGTAATGGATATAAGTGCCAATAAATGTAGTGCTGATTGCGGACAGTGGACTGAACAACATTAAATGAGTATTTACCCCATTTGGAGACAAATAATTATAGCTACAGCAAGTCAAATGTTTTTAGGTTATAAGATTAAAAGCAGCCGACCAGTTGCAAAGGATAAAGTAATCTTTACCTAGGTTTCGATAGATTTAAATCTATCTTCTTCAGAAGACGGCAGTATTACATTAACATGGAGTGATATGTCTTTGTCATTTTTACAAACAACTGCATAGCTCCATTAGTCCAAATAAAATATAGCCCTGAGTACAGTTGTTTTATTTGGACTAATGGAGCTATGCAGTTGTTTGTAAAAATGACAAAGACATATCACTCCATGTTAATGTAATACT
Organism: Schistocerca nitens; assembly: GCF_023898315.1. Classification (NCBI taxonomy): domain Eukaryota; kingdom Metazoa; phylum Arthropoda; class Insecta; order Orthoptera; family Acrididae; genus Schistocerca; species Schistocerca nitens. The sequence continues at coordinate 87,809,162 of NC_064625.1, read as the reverse complement.
GCCGTCTTCTGAAGAAGATAGATTTAAATCTATCGAAACCTAGGTAAAGATTACTTTATCCTTTGCAACTGGTCGGCTGCTTTTAATCTTATTACGTGGAACCGTTGCTGTAGCGCAGCTATGTTTAAAATACTGTTTTTAGGTTGATTAGTATGATACCTCCAAATACGTATGGCAAGAGCAAGCCATTAATGTTTATTTCACCCTGAGCAGCAGGTGCGGTACTGAAGTGTGGACAAATGGACACGAAACGGTTAGCATATAGTGACAGCAGGGAATTCATTGCTTATTATTGGAAGGCAGATACAGATGTGAAGTGGTTAAGATATGGTGCAGCATACAGCCATCCTCCATTGTGCTGGTCAGATGTTGTTGAGCAGAACCCCGACGATGGACATGCATGCCCTCATGTTTCCATGTAGTTGAACACCAGACCACAGTCTCATCCTAATGCCCTATAAATCTTTATATTGCACGATTCGACCACCCAGCCATATGTAGACCTAAGAGGGCAGTTCAATAAGTTCAAAAATGGTTCAAATGGCTCTGAGCACTATGGGACTCAACTGCTGTGGTCATCAGTCCCCTAGAACTTAGAACTACTTAAACCTAACTAACCTAAGGACATCACACACATCCATGCCCGAGGCAGGATTCGAACCTGCGACCGTAGCAGTCGCACGGTTCCGGACTGCGCGCCTAGAACCGCGAGACCACCGCGGCCGGCTTCAATAAGTAATGCAACACTTTTTTTTTCTCGGCCAATTTTGGTTGAAAAAACCGGAAATTTCTTGTGGAATATTTTCAAACATTCTCGCTTCGTCTCGTATAGTTTCATTGACTTCCGACAGGTGGCAGCGCTGTATGGAGCTGTTAAAATGGCGTCTGTAACGGATGTGCGTTGCAAACAACGGGCAGTGATCGAGTTTCTTTTGGCGGAAAACCAGGGCATCTCAGATATTCATAGGCACTTGCAGAATGTCTACGGTGATCTGGCAGTGGACAAAAGCATGGTGAGTCGTTGGGCAAAGCGTGTGTCATCATCGCCGCAAGGTCAAGCAAGACTGTCTGATCTCCCGCGTGCGGGCCGGCCGTGCACAGCTGTGACTCCTGCAATGGCGGAGCGTGCGAACACACTCGTTCGAGATAATCGACGGATCACCATCAAACAACTCAGTGCTCAACTTGACATCTCTGTTGGTAGTGCTGTCACAATTGTTCACCAGTTGGGATACTCAAAGGTTTGTTCCCGCTGGGTCCCTCGTTGTCTAACCGAACACCATAAAGAACAAAGGAGAACCATCTGTGCGGAATTGCTTGCTCGTCATGTGGCTGAGGGTGACAATTTCTTGTCAAAGATTGTTACAGGCGATGAAACATGGGTTCATCACTTCGAACCTGAAACAAAACGGCAATCGATGGAGTGGCGCCACACCCACTCCCCTACCAAGAAAAAGTTTAAAGCCATACCCTCAGCCGGTAAAGTCATGGTTACAGTCTTCTGAGACGCTGAAGGGGTTATTCTGTTCGATGTCCTTCCCCATGGTCAAACGATCAACTCTGAAGTGTATTGTGCTACTCTTCAGAAATTGAAGGAACGACTCCAGCGTGATCGTAGGCACAAAAATCTGAACGAACTTCTCCTTCTTCATGACAACGCAAGACCTCACACAAGTCTTCGCACCCGAAAGGAGCTCACAAAACTTCAGTGGACTGTTCTTCCTCATGCACCCTACAGCCCCTATCTCGCACCGTAGGATTTCCACATGTTTGGCCCAATGAAGGACGCAATCCGTGGGAGGCACTACGCGGATGATGAAGAAGTTATTGATGCAGTACGACGTTGGCTCCGACATCGACCAGTGGAATGGTACCGTGCAGGCATACAGGCCCTCATTTCAAGGTGGCGTAAGGCCGTAGCATTGAATGGAGATTACGTTGAGAAATAGTGTTGTGTAGCTAAAAGATTGGGGAATAACCTGGTGTATTTCAATGCTGAATAAAACAATCCCTGTTTCAGAAAAAAATGTGTTGCATTACTTATTGAACTGCCCTCGTACATCGACGCTTCTTTCAAACTCAGTTGCTAATGACACTACTTCAGTAGAAATGCGGCATCTCTGTGACTAGCCATCATTCAGTATCTGACACTGTCCACTCCTCTTACGTACCACATCAGGCTAGGTAACAACACAATGACACTAATGCACTCGACTGGCAGTTCTATCTGTCACAGAGAACTGCATCTGCAGTCATTTACATGCCTGTCAATGGTTTGCACATGTATGAAGTTACATTGCCATCCAATCATGTCTTCTGGATGGTTTCTATTTCTTTCTCAGACTGTGTAAATACCGGCTGTGACGTCATTGCCAACACTTTTGATTATTATGAGTCATCACCTGACACAAAAATTTTCTAGTCACATTATTGCGTGGGTATACACGTCACGATCAGTTACACTCCACATTACTTCAAAAATGAGTACTTAACATCAGAACTTGTGACATAAAATCTAAATGTTTTTCAGAAATTTCAGTGTTAACAATATTAAAACAATATAAAGCATGAAACTTCGCATTAAGACGCTTACATCTTATATTGCAAAAGTCTTGAGTGAGTCTTATACATTATAAATTTTTGAAGATGGGCGTCAATGCCCGATACTAGTTCAGCAAATCTCGAAATAACTATCGATCTTACGCGGTTTCAGTGTACTCATTAGACCAAAAATGACCTTCATTCAACAAAAACGAGCTGCAAAATATCAGTGTCTTAAAGATATATCCTTTATACTCGTATAAAGACTCTGGTGCGCAGTCGGATTTTCATTTTCTCTTCAGCAGCTGACCTGCCTTGATAAGCGAGCGCGCTAAATGCCCGCTTCTTGGACACAAGGAGACAAGCCAGTCCTTGCGGATTAACGATGAATGGTGGTGAGACAACCACCACATGAGTGGTTTTTAGGTGGTTTCCCACAATCAACTAGGTGAATACCATGCTGGTACCTCTGTCCCGTCTCAGATAGACACTACACGACCAGAACACGGTATCAGAATTGCTCCTGATATCTCCTTTAGGTGCAGATAGTTGGGGTACAGTGTTTCCTTCCCTGAGGGAGCGGTGACGTCAAGAAGAGCACCTAACCTCAAAAACTGTCAAATATAACAATGCCAAGATCATAAAGTAACGGGAAAATGCAATACGAAAACAAGAAGAAAAATACGGTATTTTCGGAATTTCCTTAGTTGTCATCACAGGTATGGAGTACACCTTTCATTACTTGTTGTTTGGATTCCAACAAACCAATACAGTGCTCCACATCCAAGGACGACAACTCCAGAATTTGTTGAAATATCACGTGCAGAGAAAATTACAACCCTATTGCAAACTCATACCATCTCCTTCGCTGAGAAAGCCTTATGGCTGACTTTGCCTCCCAGATCTCTACTCAACAGACAGAATCACTGAAGTGTTCTGTGCATGATCATGTCACTTCACCACATGACAGAACAGCTTGAGTAAGACATGGATTTAGCAGTAACACCTGTCAGTACGGAATGCATGTTGTAGATACAACAGTGCGCTTACGTCGTTGGACCTGGGAGACAACCAGCTGACACATCTTCCAGAGGAGCTGTTCCAGACGACCAAGTCCCTGAGGGAGGTGCGACTGGACAGCAACAGGCTGCGCTCTCTCTGGCACCAGGCTTTCCAGCACACTCCAGATCTGGAGATGGTGGACCTCAGTGGGAACCGCATAGGGGAGGTGGCAGCTGCTACTTTCTCCAGCACACCTCTGCTCAAGGACCTCAGCTTGGCTCACAACAGGCTAGGCTTCCTCTACAATGACACCTTCAGGTAAGACTAAGTTACATGACTTCTCAGCCACTATATTTAATGATTTTTTAAATTGTTATTCCCCAAAAGACCCCCATACACAGGCCAACCAGTCAACTGAGCCATCTTGCCAAGTCGCTCTGCACGAACCTGTTCACCTTTGCGTGGGAGACTTTGTAGTGGACAGGTCTGTGGTCTGGGTGTGTTGGTTTGCTGGTGGGCCTCTACCTGCTTTTCCTAACCACTACCTGCATCAGTGCAGGCAGGTAGGATGTGTAAATCAGTCAAGTGGGTCAGCGACATTCTCAGTGGGAGGAGGGAGGGGTGGGAGGCCGGCTGATCAGTCAGGGTGTGTGTGGGCGGCTTAAGGTAGGAGTTCCAAAGCCGCCACATACGACACAGGCACTATGGGGCACCCCTCAGCTCATTCATGGGCGGACGTAGGTACGAGTATATACGCAACCCCACTGCATTCTGCATATGTACTAACAACATGGCCTACCCCATCCAAATGCGCTCAGCTGGTGTAGAGCTGTTATATCAGCTCCGGCCTGTCTGCTTGACTGCTCATGCATCAGCCTTTTGCCTGTCCCTGTACACCTGTGTATGTGGGCGTTTGACTATTCGCTGAAGGGTATGCGGGGTAAAACAGTCTATCCTATGGGCTCAGACTGGAAATGGCCACATTATCATTGTTCAACGTACAACGAAAACATTTAAAAACACGATGTTTCAAGAATGACACAAGCGTTGTCTCCCAAATTCAGCCCATAGGCAGGCAACCATGAGCAGGACATAGTGTACTGGCATGTTGCTTGGATACTGTGGCAAGTGGCGTCTTAACAGCACATGTGTGTGTGTGTGTGTGTGTTTGTATTTGGGTGTGTGTTTGTGTGCCACAGGGTTGCTGTAAGTCACTGTTTATTGAGTGTGCTTGAGTACGAGGGCAGTTCAATAAGTAATGCAACACATTTTTTTTCTCGGCCAATTTTGGTTGAAAAAACCGGCAATTTCTTGTGGAATATTTTCAAACATTCCCGCTTCGTCTCGTATAGTTTCATTGACTTCCGACAGGTGGCAGCGCTGTACAGAGCTGTTAAAATGGCGTCTGTAACGGATGTGCGTTGCAAACAATGGGCAGTGATCGAGTTTCTTTTGGCGGAAAACCAGGGCATCTCAGATATTCGTAGGCGCTTGCAGAATGTCTACGGTGATCTGGCAGTGGACAAAAGCACGGTGAGTCGTTGGGCAAAGCGTGTGTCATCATCGCCGCAAGGTCAAGCAAGACTGTCTGATCTCCCGCGTGCGGGCCGTCCGTGCACAGCTGTGACTCCTGGAATGGCGGAGCGTGCGAACACACTCGTTTGAGATGATCGACGGATCACCATCAAACAACTCAGTGCTCAACTTGACATCTCTGTTGGTAGTGCTGTCACAATTGTTCACCAGTTGGGATATTCAAAGGTTTGTTCCCGCTGGGTCCCTCGTTGTCTAACCGAACACCATAAAGAGCAAAGGAGAACCATCTGTGCGGAATTGCTTGCTCGTCATGTGGCTGAGGGTGACAATTTCTTGTCAAAGATTGTTACAGGCGATGAAACATGGGTTCATCACTTCGAACCTGAAACAAAACGGCAATCAATGGAGTGGCGCCACACCCACTCCCCTACCAAGAAAAAGTTTAAAGCCATACCCTCAGCCGGTAAAGTCATGGTTACAGTCTTCTGGGACGCTGAAGGGGTTATTCTGTTCGATGTCCTTCCCCATGGTCAAACGATCAACTCTGAAGTGTATTGTGCTACTCTTCAGAAATTGAAGAAACGACTTTAGCGTGTTCGTAGGCACAAAAATCTGAACGAACTTCTTCTTCTTCATGACAATGCAAGACCTCACACAAGTCTTCACACCCGAGAGGAGCTCACAAAACTTCAGTGGACTGTTCTTCCTCATGCACCCTACAGCCCCGATCTCGCACCGTCGGATTTCCATATGCTTGGCCCAATGAAGGACGCAATCCGTTGGACGCACTACGCGGATGATGAAGAAGTTATTGATGCAGTACGACGTTGGCTCCGACATCGACCAGTGGAATGGTACCGTGCAGGCATACAGGCCCTCATTTCAAGGTGGCGTAAGGCCATAGCATTGAATGGAGATTACGTTGAAAAATAGTGTTGTGTAGCTAAAAGATTGGGGAATAACCTGGTGTATTTCAATGCTGAATAAAACAACCCCTGTTTCAGAAAAAAAATGTGTTGCATTACTTATTGAACTGCCCTCGTACATTATTTCTCAGAAGTATGTGATTAACCAATAAGTTTATTACTTTCAACTTGGGTAATGACATTGCCATGTTAACTTCAATAACACGATCTACAAAACTACTATATACAATGTTTGGGTGGGAATTATAACGAGAAAATAACTTTTCCTTTTACATATTGTTATTCTCTGCTGAAATCAATTTTCATGCTCTGGAAACTTACGACAGTACTTGGATACTACAGGGAGAAAGTACTGCTTCCGCTGATCGGTCTTGGGTGAATTATTTATTGTTGTCCTCTATGAGCTTGAGGCATCTAACTTTAGGTTTGGTAACTAGAATTGACGAAATTTTCATTGTCGTGCCACCGCCAAGAATTTTTCAAGTAACTTGTCTCTCCACACAAATATGGCAAAAATTCTCTTTTAAAAGCAGCCAACAGTTCAGTCACACTACTGATAATTTTTGGAATTTCGTCGGTTACTACCAGAACTGTCATCACTGAATGAACTACTCAGTCGCGTAGTCCAATAATGAACCTGTCGATGGGGCCAGTAATGAGACTGGCAACCGCTTAGTTGGGGCAGATCCAGACATGTCCATGACTGTATGCGTCATTGTTCGTAACAGTAGTGACATACTGGCAAGTGGAAGAAGTAGAACGTAATAAAGGATTTTCTGCTGTGACATCCAAGTGTACAGTGCGCCACGCATAAACGCAAAGACGTTTACTTATGTCATTTTACTGAATCTGTTTAATGTAGCAACTTACAGCTTCTAGCCCCGGTGACAGTTCCTTCTACCTGTACGATGAAACTGGTAAGGGGATGGGGCCTAAACTGTCCACATGACATCATTGAGAGCACACATGATAAAAATGTACACTCCTGGAAATTGAAATAAGAACACCGTGAATTCATTGTCCCAGGAAGGGGAAACTTTATTGACACGTTCCTGGGGTCAGATACATCACATGATCACACTGACAGAACCACAGGCACATAGACACAGGCAACAGAGCATGCACAATGTCGGCACTAGTACAGTGTATATCCACCTTTCGCAGCAATGCCGGCTGCTATTCTCCCATGGAGACGATCGTAGAGATGCTGGATGTAGTCCTGTGGAACGGCTTGCCATGCCATTTCCACCTGGCGCCTCAGTTGGACCAGCGTTCGTGCTGGACGTGCAGACCGCGTGAGACGACGCTTCATCCAGTCCCAAACATGCTCAATGGGGGACAGATACGGAGATCTTGCTGGCCAGGGTAGTTGACTTACACCTTCTAGAGCACGTTGGGTGGCACGGGATACATGCGGACGTGCATTGTCCTGTTGGAACAGCAAGTTCCCTTGCCGGTCTAGGAATGGTAGAACGATGGGTTCGATGACGGTTTGGATGTACCGTGCACTATTCGGTGTCCCCTCGACGATCACCAGTGGTGTACGGCCAGTGTAGGAGATCGCTCCCCACACCATGATGCCGGGTGTTGGCCCTGTGTGCCTCGGTCGTATGCAGTCCTGATTGTGGCGCTCACCTGCACGGCGCCAAACACGCATACGACTATCATTGGCACCAAGGCAGAAGCGACTCTCATCGCTGAAGACGACACGTCTCCATTCGTCCCTCCATTCACGCCTGTCGCGACACCACTGGAGGCGGGCTGCACGATGTTGGGGCGTGAGCGGAAGACGGCATAACGGTGTGCGGGACCGTAGCCCAGCTTCATGGAGACGGTTGCGAATGGTCCTCGCCGATACCCCAGGAGCAACAGTGTCCCTAATTTGCTGGGAAGTGGCGGTGCGGTCCCCTACGGCACTGTGTAGGATCCTACGGTCTTGGCGTGCATCCGTGCGTCGCTGCGGTCCGGTCCCAGGTCGACGGGCACGTGCACCTTCCGCCGACCACTGGCGACAACATCGATGTACTGTGGAGACCTCACGCCCCACGTGTTGAGCAATTCGGCGGTACGTCCACCCGGCCTGCCGCATGCCCACTATACGCCCTCGCTCAAAGTCCGTCAACTGCACATACGGTTCACGTGCACGCTGTCGCGGCATGCTACCAGTGTTAAAGACTGCGATGGAGCTCCGTATGCCACGGCAAACTGGCTGACACTGACGGCGGCGGTGCACAAATGCTGCGCAGCTAGCGCCATTCGACGGCCAACACCGCGGTTCCTGGTGTGTCCGCTGTGCCGTGCGTGTGATCATTGCTTGTACAGCCCTCTCGCAGTGTCCGGAGCAAGTATGGTGGGTCTGACTCACCGGTGTCAATGTGTTCTTTTTTCCATTTCCAGGAGTGTAGAACATCTGCAAATGTTTACTGACAAGTGAAGCGCCCAGAGCAAGTGTTCAAAGATCTTTGAACACAATTACTCATGCACTCTCTGTCCCAAATCGGAACGTTCTACTCTTTGAATGCAAGTTTGTGTTAGCTGGAAAGGAAAGAAGGAAACATGTGCGTTTTGTCTACTAAATGTCTGGAAAAAACTCGTCATAAATTCATTCAAGACGTTCACTCCGCTTAATGTTACTCATGCTATATTTTTAAATTGCTCATGCCACCTAAAAAAGAGGATTCGCCATGGCATTAAACTTAATAAGAAGTTTACTATTTCAAATTACAGGTTGTTTAAATATTCGATTGAACACAAGTATGTAGGTCGCTGTAGTGCATCATTGTCGTAACTTATTTATCATAATTTTGTCACTCAGAAAGCCTCAACTACAAAGAGTTTCACTTAGAAAAGAACTCCTCCTCCAGCTTCCTCTTGTTCCTCCTCCTGTTTACTCTTGCTTGTATTTCTAGACTCTTTACAGCCCTGTCTGCAGCCCGAAGGCGTTCCTTGTCTAAAGCAAGCATCGCTCGTACCATGTTAGAACCTATCTTCATTCCCATATTTCTAAATACCTTTGGCTTTCCAACATTTCTCCTTTTATTAAAAGCCTTCAGAGGATTTCTAATAACATTACTTTTACTCATTATTATACTTCAACAAAACAGAGACTCAAGAAACAGAATTAATTACGAATATTTTCGAGATAACGACAGAGTAAATAAACATGAAACAATCGACAATCACACCAGCGATATATATTGAACCATCACAGGTTAGCCACAACACATACTTTACCGCACATCACTAAAATGTACCTGATGAACACGGACGTTAATAATAACACCATTTGACAGCAGTTTAACAGCGCCACAGTGGGACACGCCCATGTAGAACACATTTCAAAAAAAATTTAAAAATAGTTGTAGTCTTCGGAATTGAATAAATTATATATCTATTAAAAGGTAATAGTCTACAGATTCAGAAAACGCAAAAAAGTAAAAATTGAACTTTTCATGATTTTGAGCCTTTCCGGAGCCCCTTAAAAAGTTTTTCGAATTCGTGGACAGATTTTTGTGCTTTACTCGAATTATGTAAACGTGAGGTTTACAGTTATTGTACCAGGGTCTTCAATAGAGAGCAGTTGGTTTCCAACGCGAAGGAATTGTCCGACTGCAACATAAATCGGTAGATGCAGTGTACATAAACAGGCAAATAAATGATTACAATTTCAGAAAAATTTGATGATTTATTCAAAAGAAAGTGCGTCAGAAATTGAGCAGGTCAGTAATGCGTTGATCCACCACTGGCCGTTGTGCAAGCAGCTATTCGGCTTGGCGCTGATGTATAGAGTTTTTGGATGTCCTTCTGAGGGATATCGTGCCTAATTCTGTCCAATTGGTGCCTCAGATCGTCTAAATCCGGAGCTCGTTGGAAGGCCTTCCCATAATGCTCTCAAGTGGGGTTATCCGAGAACCGTGATAGCTGAGGTAGGGTTTGGAAACCATGAAGACAAGCTGTAGAAACTCTCGCCGTGTACACGTGGGCGTTATCTTGCTGAAACGTAAGCCTAGTGTGGGTTGCCATGATGACAACAGAACAGGGCATAGAATATCGTCGACGTATCGCTCTGCGTAAGAGTGATGTTGATGACAAACAGGTGCTGCTACGAAAGAAAATGGGACTCCAGACCAGGACACCTGGTTGTCGCGGCGTATGATGGGGGGCAGTCACGTTGTTGTCCCACTACTTTTTCTTCGCTTGTCTTCCAGCTTGCGAAACACTACCTTCTCCAGGTAAATCGCCTAATCTCTTCCCAGCTGAGAATGTTTGGAGCGTTATGGGCTGGGCCCTCCAACCATCTAGGATTTTATACGATCTAAAGCGACAATTGGACAGGATTTGGTACGATATTCCTCAAGAGGACATCAGATAACTCCATTATGGATAACCAGATAAAAGCTTGCGTAAGGGGCAGAGGTGGACCATCACGTTATTGACTTTTTCAATCTGTGAAGATCTTTCTCTTGAATAAATCATCAAATTTTTCTAAAACTGCAGTCATTTCTTTGTCTGCACATGTAAATCTCATTTATCGAATTCCACCCCATCCGGATGATTCATTCGTGACATAGCGCCTTTTTTTCTTACAGTGTATTATCTCCTGCAAACGAAATGAAAACGAAAACATCGAACGTGCTTTGACTGCTACATTCCCCGGAAATTGGGGGATTGATGTGGAGGGGAACCTAATTGTATGTAAATAGGCGGAAGGGGGAGAAAGGAAAAGAAAGGGATTACTGATGTCAGCTGTATTGGGACATTACGCGGAATCAGCGGCGAGGAGCGGGCCGCTGTGGCCCAGCGGTTCTAGGCGCTTCAGTCCGGAACGACCCGGCTGCTATGATTGCAGGTTCGAATCCTGCCTCGGGCATGGATGTGTGTGACGTCCTTAGGTCAGTTAGGTTTAAGTAGTTTTACGTTCTAGGGGACTGATGACCTCTGACGTTAAGTGCCATACTGCTTGGAGCCATTTGAACCATTTTTTTCAGCTTCAATGGGTGATTCCGCGTAATGTCCCGATGCGACTGACATCAATAATACGTTCCCCGTTCCTTTCTCCTCCCCTACACCTTCAATTTACATATAACACGGCACAGCTGCGGATTGCGCGTGGTGTCTTTCCTTTCGGACGTGTCCGAAATAACAGATACCACGCATTCACATAATTTAACCTGATTTCCTAGACTTTCGGCAGCCGCAATCGGTTTCCATGAATATCTGCTACTTGTACAGGGTTGGGCAAATAAGTGACCCACAGAACAGAGTTCCAGTGTAGCAGAGGAAAGGAAATACAGAACTAAACTGACAACAGCAGACGTTGAGAGTGACCATCATTCATCTCTTGGCACTTTTGTGTCCTGGTCAGCAAGTTTATAGCTGACTCTGCCCTAGTCTATCTGGTCTGCCTTTGGGTCTTTAACCCACCCATGTCACTTGACCAACGTGCTCAGTGAAACGCGAACGTATTCAGTTAAGGAAAATGAGATAAATCACTGACTCATAATAGGTAATAAACGTCTTTATCATGCAGAAACGACATTTTATGAAGTTGATAATTTTATTTTTTTCCAAATTTTTCCAACATCGAAGGCCCAGAGACAGATCCTCCTCCTTATCTTACTGAGCACGAATTTCGCACATCCCATTTTTGGATCTAATGTAAAGAGTCTAGGGGTAGACCAAGAAATAACATAAATTAAAAAAAAAAGTGCTTCATATAAGAACCACTATGATGCGCAATTATTTGTCAAGGAGGTGCCCTGAGCTACAGCGCCTCAACCTGGAAGGCAACCTGCTGCGCCAGGTAGGGGCTCCACTGGTTGCGGCCAACCCCAACCTGGAGGTGCTCGCCTTCGCCAACAACGAGCTCTCCAGGGTAGAAGATGGCGCCTTCGTCACCAACTCCAGGCTCAGGGTCCTCACTCTAGGGTGAGTCTCAGTGATCACGACATCGAATTTTTTCGTTACATCGTTACTAATCTGAAGATTTTCCTTATGGATCACATCTTCTAATCAGTTGGGTATAAGTGCAGATATCTATGTGGTATCCTAATATGTACACATATCAGTGCATTGGTTGTTTATTGTCTATGTCAGTCTTCCTGCAGATGCTCACAATCTTTACGATCTGATGTTTTCTGCATGGCTGTAATAATAGCACTACTAAGAGAATTCCAATCCCAAAGAGAGCTGATGTTGACAGATGTGAAAATTACCGAACTATCAGTTTCATAAGTCAAAGCTGAAAAATACTAAAGCGAATTCTTTATAAACGAATCGAAAAACTGGTAGAGGCCAACCTCGGGGAAGATCAGATTGGCTTCCGTAGAAATATTGAAACACGTGAGGCAATACTGACCTTACGACGTATCTTAGAAGAAAGATTAAGGAAAGGCAAACCTACGTTTCTAGCATTTGTAGACCTAGAGAAAGCTTTTGACAATATTGACTGGAATAATCTCTTTCATTTCCTGAAGATGTCAGGGGTAAAATACAGGGAGGGAAAGGCTATTTACAATTTGCACAGAAACCAGATAGCAGCTATAAGAGTCGAGAGGCATGAGAGGGAAGCAGTGGTTGGTAAGGGAGTGAGACAGGGTTGTAGCCTCTCCCCGATGTTATTCAATCTCTACATTGAGCAAGCAGTAAAGGAAACAAAAGAAAAATTCGGAGTAGGTATTAAAATCCATGGAGAAGAAATAAAAACTTTGAGGTTCGCCGATGACATTGTAATTCTGTCAAAGACAGCAAAGGACTTGGAAGAGCAGTTGAACGGGATGGACAGAGTCTTGAAAGGAGGATATAAGATGAACATCAACAAAAGCAAAATAAAGATAACGGAATGTAGTCGAATTAAGTCGGGCGATGCTGAAGGAATTAGATTAGGAAATGAGACACTTAAAGAAAAAAAAAGGAGTTTTGCTATTTGGGGAGCAAAATAACTGATGATGGTCGAAGTAGAGAGGATATAAAATGTAGACAGGCAACGGCGAGGAAAGCGTTTTTGAAAAACATAAATTTGTTAACATCGAGTATAGATTTAAGTGTCAGGAAGTCGTTTCTGAAAGTATTTATATGGAGTGTAGCCATGTATGGAAGTGAAACATGGACGATAAATAGTTTGGACAAGAAGAGAATAGAAGCTTTCGAAATGTGGTGCTACAGAAGAATGCTGAAGCTCAGATGCGTAGATCACATAACTAATGAGGAGGTATTGAATAGAATTAGGGAGAAAAGGAGTTTGTGGTTCAGGTTGGTAGGACATGTTCTGAGGCATCAAGGGATCACAAATTTAGCATTGGAGGGCAGCGTGGAGGGTAAAAATCGTAGAGGGAGACCAAGAGATGAATACACTAAGCAGATTCAGAAGGATGTAGGTTGCAGTAAGTACTGGGAGATGAAGAAGCTCGCAGGGGATAGAGTAGCATGGAGAGCTGCATCAAGCCAGTCTCAGGACTGAAGACAACAACAACAACTGGTAGAGAAATAAGCCTGCCAGTATAATTTCGTGTCCATGTGTCTCCACTTCAACTCCTGTACATCTTCCCAGAAACAAATAAGCATTAATGGCTTGCTCTTGCCACCTGTACTTGGAGGAACAAACCGACCTAAAAACATACAGCTTGTAATAGCTATAATCATTAATCTGCAAACAAAGTAAATGCTGAGGTAATGTTGTTCAGTCCACCATCCTCAGTCATCAATAGAAATGTCTATGCTTACACCCATTACAACCCAGTTAATACTTCAAAATGTAGGGTATAATGGATATAAGTGTAGATATTTTTATACGACATGGTAAGTTACTATATACACACACCATCTGTTGGTTGTTTTTTCGCTGCATCGGACAAGCTTCCCACAGACACGTCATACACGAACCGTTGATTTCTGCGTTGTTGCACTGTCCCATAAAGTGGACTACACCTATCAGTATAGACTAACTGTTTTCCATCCACTTACCCACTCCATAATTCGACACCTGACTTGCTGCCTATGAGGATAGGTGCATTATCTACTTGGTCTTACCACTGGAGATATTAACCAACCTAAAAACGTATAGCTTGTAAAAGCTACAATTATTAGTCTGCAAATGACGTAAATATTGATGTAACGACTTTTCTGATGTTAACTTTATGTACTGACTGACTCATTGCACGACCATGAAGATTTGCTCCATAGTTTGGTCCTCCATAACTAGACGTTTAAAATAAAATAAATCAAATCTTCTTATTTATATCACGTGTGAGCTATGTTATATTTTAGGAATGACATTATGTACAACAGTGTTCAATTTGTTGGAGAGTGAAAGATTTGTTTTGGAAATAATCATCTAGACTGTCGCTAGGTCATCTTCTGTGACATAATTTCTTCCAGAAGTACTACTCCTGCAAGCTATGTGGGAAAACTGTTAAGTTTGGAAGGTAGGAGATAAATGAAATAAAGCTGTGAGGTCAGTTTGTGAGTTGTGCTTGGACAGCAGGGTGCCGAAAGTCACAATGGAGGTCTGTCCTAAATCATACAGAATGTGTTTTAATTGAGTCAACATAGCTCCAACTATAATACATAAAATGGAACAAAATGAAGACACTCTATAATTACATTTCAAGACATTTCATCTTTCAGAAAGTGTTTTATTTTTGAAGAAGGTCTTTAGTTTTCAAGGAGACTGTAATTTCCAAGTGGATTTGTCAGTACCCAAGAGGCACATACTTTCTGTTTTCAGAACTTCTTTCTTTCCTTATATATATAAGGAGTCATAGTTTTTATGAAGCTTTTTTTTTTACTTTGCTTGAGAGTTTATTAGATTGCAAGAGGAATTTTAGCCTCTATAACGATTTCTGCTTTCCAGGAAAATTTGTATGCAAGAGGAATTCCAGTATGTGAGAGTACATTAACTTTTCAAGAGGATTTTCTATGTCTCAAAACAATGATTATTTATTCATGGGGCTTTTTTATTTTTCAGCAGTATATTTCATTATTCAACATTTTTTGAAATAGGTTCCACATTTTTAAAGATAACTTTTAATTTTTCAAGATAATTTCTCACTTTTTATAAAAATATTTAGATCTCCATATGATATTTAATTTATAAAATGAATCTTTTATTTATTAAGAGGAATTTTAATTGTTAAAGAGAATTGTGAATTTCAGTAAGAGTTTCGCGTTCCATCAAGAATTCTTAACTTCAAAAATAATTTGGTCTTCATGTCTTCCACTTTATGGGAAGACAGTGAACTTCGCCAGTTGCTAACGCCGACAAAGGCCACAGCAATCCGGAGTGGAATTAGAGGATGGAACCCTCTCTCCCGCCCCATGAAAAATACTTCAGTAGGTAGCAACACAGCCCACGAAGGGCGACGTTCTCGGTTCGAATCTTGGCCATGATGTTTGCTTCGACTTCGTCAGGAACAGAAGCCCACCACCATGCTGCCAGAGACAGAGTCGATATCTGTGAAGCTAGTTCCATCCGACAGAACGTAAGCGATTCAAAGCATTGCTCTGCAGTCTTTCAGTTCCACACACCATAAAGGTGAAATCTCCCCCTGAAAGTTGCTATTCCTGTATCTTTTAGTAGAAAGTGATCAATGTTGGCAGCTAGACCAGTCTGTATACTGCAAGGCGATGCCCATTGACGTATATATAAGCGCGCATATCTTCAACCACTGAGTCTAGGAAAGCGTCGGTACACAGACCTATATCTCTTTCTGAGCAGGACTACTTGCATTCAGAGATAAAACAACAGATGCACTTGTTCCGAAGGAATGGCTGAGTGGACCGAGAAATTTAACTAACGATCAGTACGAAACGTAAATGTGCAGATGTTCAACAATCAGAAGACTATCTATCTAATTCCTTCGTTTCTGTGGAGGTAAATGTACCAAAATTGGTAAGATCCTAGCCAGTGATTGGATAAGAGAAATTTTCATACTGCCCATCGAGATCAAAGACAGTACAGCTAAAGGCAGTATTGGCCTCATGGAACATGGTATTTGCAACATCCATTATCTGTCTGAAAGCAGCTATATAGATCAGTAAACTAGCACAGTTTCTAAATATCAAAGAAACACCAATGACAAATTCCAAAATTGTGATGTAGAAGAATGTACGATTGATGAGCACAGCTTCACAAATAAACATTATATAATGTGAAAAAAACCTTATATATATATATATATATATATATATATATATATATATATATATATATATATATATATATATATATATATATATATAAAATTAAAAATTAAAAACTGTCACTTTTTTAAAAGAATTATGATTCAACAGTTTCAATTAAAATTTCTATCTGTTAATAAATGTGAGATTTAAATAAATACACAAAAAGGAGGTGTAGCCAGCGAAATTCGAGTCTGTGTCCCCATGACTATGAATCTATTATGCTAGGCAGTTTTCTTACCTTAGATATCTGATAAGCATGGAGGAAATCGAAGAGGGCTGTTCCAAACGTCCTCTCGATAGAATAAACACAGGGGCTACAAGAAGCAAATTAGGAAAGAACAGTAGAAAGAGCTAGAAATGCAATAGCGAAAACGGATGATAAAAGTGTCAGGGAGAGAGGAGAAAGAAAAGAAAACAAATCTGAAGAATGTGATACAGTTTGAAAGTGTTGACCCAAGAACTTCTGCATGTTCAGCCCAAAGTAGCATAGATGAAGATGAAGAGGACGATTCCACTAATTCATCAGGGTATGAGAAATCATATTCTGTTGACTGGTAAAGGCTGTTGCGGTTTAAGGTGTGTGGAATGCTCCGCTAATGAAAGCACTGACTGATACATTTGTTACAAATGCTAGACCGTGCTCGTAACATCTTAGTAAAATCAAGAGTACATACCGGACGTCTTTTTCTTTTTATTTAAATTATTCCAAGGAAATTGCTAAAAACCAACAATATTTTGTGATACTTTCCCCTGTGAAATTAAATCTTTATGTTGCTCAAGATATCACCAAAACTCCACTAATACTAAATTACTCATTGTGCTATCCTACAGTCAGGAACCGCTTACACATATTACCCTTTCAGAGAAACAATATGAAACCCTGTTTGCAGGCACAACAAGCTGGAGACACTCAACCCGTCCATGTTTGGCAAAGACGCAGCACTGGAGGAGTTCCACGTGGAAGCCAACCAGCTGCCCTCATTGCCAGGGCAGCTGATGGGAAACCTCACAAATCTCACCATCCTAAACGTCAGCAACAACAGGTCTGTACTCAACTACCATTCTACCTGATTTTACGTCAGCTATTTACGTTTGTCAGTCTGGACTGTGCCGTCAGAATAGGACACACAGTACACCTACTAATAGTGAATCTACCGATACCGTCCCTCAACTGTCACACGTGATGTCATCTACAAGACAGACGTAAATGGCTCCGACGTCATGTTCGTTGGCATCGACAACTAACAACCAAACTGTCAGTTTCTTATTTAATCAATGGTTTGGGATACAATTCAAAGAAGTCAGTCACCACTACCTAAATTGCAAATTATAACACAGAAGGAAAAAAAAAAGTTTGGTTTGATAAGCATGAAAACAACACAAAGAAGCTCATTCACATCCACTGGTAGATATTACATGATATATAATCTACATTGCGAAAAGTATGTTCCAAGAAGATTGAAGTAACATACAACTTTCTGCTACATGCGCAGCAATGTAAATTACATCGTTGGCTTGTTAGCCTTCCGTGATTTTTAACAAACTTGTGAATTCCGTGACTTTACTAATGACTTTTTTCTGATGACTAACTAAAGACGTATTTTCAAAGACGGTGTACTTCTGTTGTTAGAAAAAGAAACGACATCCGCCATTGCAGTGATATATAAGAAAATATTAATTTTTGTCGGTATACGCTCTTGCAATAAGATAAACGTATACTGTAATAGTTGAGCACCGAGAAGAAGGTTTTCGTGAAGTAATAATTGTTATCTTGAAAGGTAAAATTTTTCTCATTTCTGAAGTAAATATTATGCTCATGTTTCCTCTCCTAGTAATTACGATACAAAGTGCAAGCAAGCAGGAGACTCAGTATTTTGAATGCTAGGCAGTGATGTGCGATCCCTGTTTAATACCGCTTTCTTTTGGAATGAACAGATTCTCTTTTGTGAAACGCGAAAATTTGTGGAACTTGCCCTACCGACACAGACTGCCATAGTTGTTCAGAATCGTATCCGTTTGACTTGTTCTTCAATAACAGCGTCAGGAATTTTCCGAGTTATATTACGGCTCAGATTTTGGAAAGCTTTTTCTTACGCTGGCTGGAAAGGAGAAATTTAACCCTGGGTGCGCTCAGTTGCACTCCGGATATGCCACGAATTACTGCAACATCAATAGTTTACTCTTTTTCAGCCAAGTAGGCGGTAATTAAGATCCACAGTACTATATATTTTGTTTTTGATGAAAAACTCAATTTCAATTTTCAGATTCAAAAGTAAAGGCGAAAGACAGATTTATGTAAAACATTTAATACTAGGAAGGAAAGAGGACCTGGAAACAATAGTTACAATCAGTTTCGCTGCGGAAAGTTTCGAGGCTGCCTGTCTGTTCTTTTTGCTCTTATCAGGAATACTTAATAATTTTTTTAGTGGCCAAGGGAGGGTCATTAGACTAGTTTTGTGCAGAAAGAATTATCTTAATGACACCTCATTTGCTATTATAGCAATTTCTGGACATTTCAGTATTATACAAATGTAACTTTTTATGCGCAAAATAGCTCTGTGTTCGGAAGATAAACCATCTGATAATACAACTCTCTTCCTGGTGCCTATTGTTCTCAGAATGTCCTTAATTTAGTACTTGATTTAAAGGAAGGTTTTTTTGGCTGTAGAATGTCACACAAATGTAACTCTTCATGCCCAAAACAGCTGGGCTTGAAAGAGTTGAGCTTTTGGACACATCATTTACATAGTTGCTCTTCCCTTACATCACTACGTTTTCCTTAATCATCCTGATTTCTTTCAAGCATTTGTTTTCAAGAGCAGAGATCACACTCAGTGTATTTGATACCTGAGTTGTTAATTTCGCACTCTTTGTTTGGCTATGAAAATTCGGACAAAAATTCATTGTGCGGTCTTACGTCAAAACAAATTAAGATTTTCTTAACTCCCGTGATTGTTGTTCTTGTCACTGCTGTTTTTGCTGTGGTTAGAATACTGGTTTGATGCAACTCTCCATGCTACTCGATTCTGTGCAATAATTACTGCAACCTACATTTGTATGGAGTGTAGCCATGTATGGAAGTGCAACGTGGACGATAAATAGTTTAGACAAGAAGAGAATAGAAGCTTTTGAAATGTGGTGCTACAGAAGAATGCTGAAGATTACGTGGGTAGATCACATAACTAATGAGGAGGTATTGAATAGAATTGGGGAGAAGAGAAATTTGTGGCACAACTTGAGTAGAAGAAGGTATCGGTTGGTAGGACGTGTTCTTAGACATCGAGGGATCACCAATTTAGTATTGGAGGGCAGCGTGGAGGGTAAAAGTCGTAGAGGGAGACCAAGAGATGAATACACTAAGCAGATTCAGAAGGATGTAGGCTGCAGTAGGTACTGGGAGATGAAGAAGCTTGCACAGGATAGAGTAGCATGGAGAGCTGCATCAAAGCAGTCTCAGGACTGAAGACCAAAACAACAACAACAGACAACAGCCACAGGAAGAGCACAGTTGTGGCCAGGAAATAAATATGTTACAGTATGTTTCCATGGATTTATAACTGAGCACCTCCGATTCAGAGTTTTCCTTAGGAATACATTTGTGGTGCCACGTTGCAGGATGGAGACGCTTCCTGCAGGACTGCTTTCGAAGCTGTCGCGGCTGGAGACCTTGGTGGTGACTGGAAACCAGATCTCGTCCCTGGAGTCCGGTTCATTCGAGGGGCTCTCCAGGCTGCGCACCCTCATGCTGGGCAGCAACGCCCTGAGCTTCCTACCTTACGACATCTTCAACAGCTGCCAGATGCTCGAGACGCTACTACTGGAGGGAAACCAGCTGAATAACTTGGATCCTGCTATTTTCGAACGCACCAGGTATCAAAAGCGCATTTTACCAACACACACAGCTACTGACGCTATTCTGTGTTCTATGCCAGTATTTGCTTTCATTCTACTTGACACTGATGATTACTTCAGGTATACCAGTCTTTCCGGTCGCTTGTAGACCCTCCTTCTCAGTTTCTGATATGTTGGTCTTAAAAAGACGCAGGGAATCTTTTTGTAGAGCCCTTGAGCCTTGCAGATCAAGACCGATCAGATACTGTCAGAGAAAGTTTGAGTTGTCAGGGTGATTTTGGGGAGGAACCAAACAGCGAAGTCATCAGTCCCATCGGATTAGGGAAGGATGGGGAAGGAAGCTGACCGTGTCCGTTCAGAGGTACCATCCCGGCATTTGCGATTTAGGTGAATCACGGAAAACCTGTCAGCCCCTGGTAGCTGAGTGATCAGCGGGACGGAATGTCGGACCTAACGGCCCGGGTTCGATTCCCGGCAGGGTCGGAGATTTTCTCTGCTCAGCGACTGGGTGTTGTGCTGTCCTCATCATCATCATTTCAGCCCCATCGACGAGCAAGTCGCCGAAGTGGCGTCAACTCGAAAGACTTGCTCCAGGCGAACGCTCTACCCGACAGGAGGCCCTAGCCATACAGCATTTCCATTTATGGGAAACCCAAATGGGGTTGAGCGGACGCGAGTATGAATCGCCTTCCTCCCGAATACAAATTCAGTGTGATAGCGGCTGCACCACCTCGCTCAGTAGAAAGTTTGGACTTTCGTGGAATACACTCATAGCTCTCTTGACATATTGTCGAAACTATGACCCTGGATGCAATATCTCTGACAGGATGCAGAAGGAATTGGAAATTGCGCAGTTTCCTTGCCAGTACAGCCCCTGGGAAGGGCGAGACCACCTTGTATCCCGAAACAGACCCATCGAATTCTCGTTTCCATGGTAAGGTCATCATGGAAAATGAAATATTGTTGGCTATTAAAGCCCGCTGAGACAAGCAATTCAGTTCGGACACAATCTTAAATATTCCATAAAATTTCGGGAGTGCAGCCGCACAGATGGAGCTTCTTATTCTAGTGTTTCGGCTGAATACATTCAGCCATCTTCAGGGATGTCTGAGTGGCAACGAACCTGAAGATTGGCGAAATGAGTATCTCTGTCAGCTTTATATCAAACCTACAGGGTCGTCCTGTTTCCTCGGTCTGTCTTGGAATGTTGGACAATGAGAACTGGTTACTCAATAAATACCTGTAAGTCTCTACTTTGCCCTCCAGATTATTCTGTTCACTTCACTCACATTTTAGTTAACCAACCTGGAAGCTAAATATACTAAACGTATGATTAAAAAAACAATAATAATTGTTAGAATGCATTTCTTTTATTTGCGTCAGTGATCCAAAACCCTTGGTCCTTAGACTACCGGTTTCGATTTGCATTGACTATCTACAGATCTGATTTAAACGTAATAAACCCATAACGGCATCGGCGCAAAATGTACAAAAAAAATCATCAGTTCAGTATCGTTTGTATTTTACGACGATGCCACTATGGCTTTGTTACACTAGGACATGTTATGAAACATACTTGTTCTTTGCTGACCTACACCGGTAGTCTCAAAACCAAAGGTCTGTGATCATTAATAGAAAGAAAAGAAATTCATTCTACACTTCCAGGGTAACTTTTTTCCTCCGCGACTATGTGGCAGCTTTTGGAATAACAGTCAGGTTATGTTGCAATTAAATAAACCATTTTGTTACATCATTACGGACAGCCTGGTTGCCAGATTATTGCATGGTACTGTGGGAAAACGCGTTTGACATCGTGTTATAGAAGAAGAAATTTGATAATTTGCAACTTAGACGATATGGCATTTCGACGTTTCCAACACTTGTCAATTTTTCCAAATACTCTTTATCTATGATAGATCTGTACTTGCGAGGACCGAAATTTTACCATTGGTCTGTGAAATGTCCAAACGAAAGAAATTGCAACCAGTGTAGAAGCAGACATTCGAAGAGTGGATCCGACTCTACACCAGTGGTTCCCCGTCTTTCTTAGACCATTACCCGTTATTGCTATTAGACGTTAGCTAGTATCCCCGCCCTCCCCCCTCCCCCCCACTTCTCCACTTTCTGTTGTCCCCTCCCCCCATCTTTCCCCATATTATCATGAAGTTTAGCACCTAGCTAAGTTGTAGAATGAAAGACTTTTCTTTGAACACTTGTATTTTTAAGATGAGAAGCTATAATAATATTTAGTTCGTGTGTGTGTGTGTGTGTGTGTGTGTGTGTGTGGGTGGGTGGGTGTCTGTGTGTGTATGCATATGTGTGTGCGTGTGTGTGGGTGGGTGGGTGGATGGGTGTCTGTGTGTGTATGCATATGCGTGTGTGTGTGTGTGTGTGTGTGTGTGTGTGTGTGTGTGTGTGTGTGTGTGTGTGTGTGGTGTGTGTTTGTGTTAGACTGAATGGCAAACGAATTCGTTGTGGATCGCAAGCGACACCCACAACTCGTCCCCAGATAAGAATGCAGGCTATCCACAAGAAGGTAGACATTTTGTTACAAAATATGCTTCCCCTGCATCGTTCCTTTCCATTGCACCACTTCCTTGACCTACATACTCCAACACCATTTAAAACCAGACAGGTTCACATGTGTGCACTACACTCACTGTTTGTAAATAGCTTGATTGCTGCACTCCTTACTTCTGAACTGGTAGAAGTCGATGACTTCAGGCTGTTAATACTTTTTGTTTAAGCACTCTAATAATAATAGTAATAATAATAATAATAATAACAATAATACAGTGTACAACACTATAGTAGCCCTCATATAGTTGTTGCTGTGCCACGTGGTCAATTACTTACTTTATCTGTCTCGAAGCTAGTAATGGAGTAATTTCTGGACAACTGTAGTTACTACCTACAACCTGGAGTCTTATTTTCTACAGAGATATTTAGCATTTGTTATGTACATGTCTAGCTTTTAACGTCAGTGATTTACGGGACGAAGCACAAGTTATGTGTGTTGTGGGTGGACTACGTGATCGACCCGTAAGCTCCACTGCATTTGTGTTACTAATTGAAAACATCGATAACTTGTTTTTGTTGTGGTGGTCTTCAGTCCAGAGACTGGCTTGATGCAGCTCTCCATGCTACTCTATCCTGTGCAAGCTTCTTCATCTCCCAGTACCTACTGCAACCTACATCCTTCTCAATCTGCTTAGTGTATTCATCTCTTGATCTCCCTCTACGATTTTTACCCTCCACACTGCCCTCCAGTACTAAATTTGTGATTCCTTGATGCCTCAGAACATGTCCTACCAACCGATCCCTTCTTCTAGTCAAGTTGTGTCACAAATTTCTCTTATCTCCATTTCTATTCAATACCTCCTCATTAGTTATGTGATCTACCCATATAATCTTCAGCATTCTTCTGTAGCACCACATTTCGAAAGCTTCTATTCTCTTCTTGTCCAAACTTTTTATCGTCCACGTTTCACTTCCATACATGGCTACACTCCATACAAATACTTTCAGAAACGACTTCCTGACACTTACATCTATAGTCGACGCTAACAAATTTCTCTTCTTCAGAAACTCTTGCCATTGCCAGTCTACATTTTATACCCTCTCTACTTTGACCATCATGTTATTTTGCTCCCCAAATAGCAAAACTCATTTACTCCTTTAAGCGTCTCATTTCCTAATCTAATTCCCTCAGCATCACCCGACTTAATTCGACTACATTCCATTATCCTTGTTTTGCTTTTGTTGATGTTCATCTTATACTCTTCTTTCAAGACACTGTCCGTTCCGTTCAAATGCTCTTCCAGGTCCTTTGCTGTCTCTGACAGAATTACAATGTCATCGGCGCACCTCATAGTTTTTATTTCTTCTCCATGGATTTTAATTCCTGCTCTGAATTTTTCTTTTATTTCCTTTACTGCTTGTTCAATATACAGATTGAATAACATCGGGGAGAGGCTACAACCCTGTCTCACTCCCTTCCCAACCACTGCTTCCCCTTCATGCACCTCGACACTTATAACTGCCATCTGGTTTCTGTACATGAAATAATGATTAGTTATTTTCTTTCTAGAATGATAATTTCATTTTGCAGCGGAGTGTGCGCTGATGTGAAACTTCCTGCCAGATTAAAACTGTATGCCGGACCGAGACTCGAACTCTTAACCTTTGCTTTTTTTCGCGGGCAAGTGGTCTACCATCTGAGCTACAAAAGAACGACTCACGTTCCGTCCTCACAGCATTACTTCTGCTAGTACCTCGTCTCCTACCTTCCGAACTTCACAGAAGCTCTCCATTGAACGTCGCAGAACTAGCGCTCCCGGAAGAAAGGATATTCCGAAGACATGGCTCAGCCACAGCCTGGGAGATGTTTCTAGAATGGGATTTTCACTGCAGCGAGTTCGAGTCTCGGTCCGGCACACAGTTTTAATCTACCAGGAAGTTTCATATCAGCGCACACTCCGCTGTTGACTGAGGCTTGCTTCGGCAACTCAGCGTGTTCGGTCAGAGAGCTGACAGCTTTCTAAAATAATAAAATAAAAAAAAAAACCTGAGCGAAGAGACCAGCAATGAACTTCAACGGATGTGACGTGACGTCCGCTACGACCACACGCAACGAACAATAATGAACACAATGCAAAAAAAAAAAGAGACGGTAAAGCACTTGCCCGCGAAAGGCGAAAGTCCCGAGTTCGAGTCTCGGGCAGTCACACAGTTTTTAATCTGCTAGGAAGTTTTATTTGCGTTTTCATTTTCAGAGAGCCTTCGTTTTCGCAAGGCCCTACCTCAAATCTCTACGATCCTTACAGCAGTGGTTCCCATCCTGTGGGTAATTACCCCATGAGGAGTAAAACGAAATTTTCTGAGGTGTAAAAGCTAAACGATTCGATTCTACACTCCTGGAAATGGAAAAAAGAACACATTGACACCGGTGTGTCAGACCCACCATACTTGCTCCGGACACTGCGAGAGGGCTGTACAAGCAATGATCACACGCACGGCACAGCGGACACACCAGAAACCGCGGTGTTGGCCGTCGAATGGCGCTAGCTGCGCAGCATTTGTGCACCGCCACCGTCAGTGTCAGCCAGTTTGCCGTGGCATACGGAGCTCCATCGCAGTCTTTAACACTGGTAGCATGCCGCGACAGCGTGGACGTGAACCGTATGTGCAGTTGACGGACTTTGGGCGAGGGCGTATAGTGGGCATGCGGGAGGCCGGGTGGACGTACCGCCGAATTGCTCAACACGTGGGGCGTGAGGTCTACACAGTACATCGGTGTTGTCGCCAGTGGTCGGCGGAAGGTGCACGTGCCCGTCGACCTGGGACCGGAGCGCAGCGACGCACGGATGCACGCCAAGACCGTAGGATCCTACGCAGTGCCGTAGGGGACCGCACCGCCACTTCCCAGCAAATTAGGGACACTGTTGCTCCTGGGGTATCGGCGAGGACCATTCGCAACCGTCTCCATGAAGCTGGGCTACGGTCCCGCACACTGTTAGGCCGCCTTCCGCTCACGCCCCAACACCGTGCAGCCCGCCTGCAGTGGTGTCGCGACAGGCGTGAATGGAGGGACGAATGGAGACGTGTCGTCTTCAGCGATGAGAGTCGCTTCTGCCTTGGTGCCAATGATGGTCGTATGCGTGTTTAGCGCCGTGCAGGTGAGCGCCACAATCAGGACTGCATACGACCGAGGCACACAGGGCCAACACCCGGCATCATGGTGTGAGGAGCGATCTCCTACACTGGCCGTACACCACTGGTGATCGTCGAGGGGACACTGAATAGTGCACGGTACATCCAAACCGTCATCGAACCCATCGTTCTGCCATTCCTAGACCGGCAAGGGAACTTGCTGTTCCAACAGGACAATGCACGTCCGCATGTATCCCGTGCCACCCAACGTGCTCTAGAAGGTGTAAGAACTACCCTGGCCAGCAAGATCTCCGGATCTGTCCCCCATTGAGCATGTTTGGGACTGGATGAAGCGTCGCCTCACGCGGTCTGCACGTCCGGCACGAACGCTGGTTCAACTGAGGCGCCAGGTGGAAATGGCATGGCAAGCCGTTCCACAGGACTACATCCAGCATCTCTACGATCGTCTCCACGGGAGAATAGCAGCCTGCATTGCTGCGAAAGGTGGATATACACTGTACTAGTGCCGACATTGTGCATGCTCTGTTGCCTGTGTCTATGTGCCTGTGGTTCTGTCAGTGTGATCATGTGATGTATCTAACCCCAGGAATGTGTCAATAAAGTTTCCCCTGCCTGGGACAATGAATTCACGGTGTTCTTATTTCAATTTCCAGGAGTGTATTTCAGTCACGAAATTAAATTATTTTCAAAATGTCATTATTATTATCACAGCTTTGTAAGAGTCTAATATTGATTAGATAAGAAGAGAATAGACGCTTTTGAAATGTGGTGCTACAGAAGAATGGCGAAGATTAGATGGGTAGACCACGTAACTAGTGAGGAGGTATTGAATAAAATTGAGGAGAAGAGTAATTTGTGGTACAACTTGACAAGAAGAAGGGATCGGTTGACAGGACGTTTTCTGGGGCATCAAGAAATCACAAATTTAGTACTGTAGGGCAGCGTGGAGGGTAAAAGTCGTAGAGGGAGACCATGAGATGAACATACTAAGCAGGATGTGGGTTGCAGTAGGTACTGGGAGATGAAGAAGCTTGCACAGGATAGAGTAGCATGGAGAGCTGCATCAAGCCAGTCTCTGGACTGAAGACCACAACAACAACAACTTCATGCTTTAGTAATTGAACGTTTTCCACCTAACAAATAAGTATCTTCTTGGTTATTTACTTACGGAAGTAATAGTAACCATCTGAAGACTGATCTGTATCATTTCCCCAAAAATTAATCGCGATGATTTCCCTGTTACTCTGACAGTTGCACCTGTCTGTAGTGGTGTCTGATTCTCTCTTCCGCTGCAGCCAACTTCGGTACTTGGACCTGTCCCACAACCGCTTCTCACGGCTGGACTTTCGCGTGTTGGAGAAGCTGTCGAGCCTGAGGACGGTGGCGCTGGACGGAAACCCGTGGCAGTGCGACTGCCTCTTCGCCGACGTGCTGGGCAGGATCCGCGACCGCCAGACCACGGTCGGACAGCGGCCCCTGCTGTGCCAGGCTCCAGAAGACTGGCGGGACAAGGCGGCCCATGAC
Source organism: Schistocerca nitens (assembly GCF_023898315.1). NCBI lineage: Eukaryota > Metazoa > Arthropoda > Insecta > Orthoptera > Acrididae > Schistocerca > Schistocerca nitens. Next base: position 87,781,926 of record NC_064625.1, on the reverse strand, counting down.
GTCATCACCAGGCTCTCCTGCGGGACCCCCAGGTCCTCCTGATGGACGTCTCAGGAGTCCAGTTGCCCTTCACAGACACCTCGCTACAACTCTCAAGAGTGTCTTCCATTCCAAGTTAATAGCCCTAGGAACCCACACATTCTTCCATCTATAGCGTATTTGTCGAAGTCTGCTGCTGCATAAATATTCAACAACTCGACCATGATGATGCTACAGGATGTGGACAAAGTAACTTAGACACCAACCACATACAGCACAGCACACGTTCACTGTAGGCCCTAAGCCAGTCTGACCTAACCTGTAATCTAGACTACGTAAAATCTTAATGATAGATAGTGAAAAAGTGATGGAAGCTGAAGAAATGAATTAAAATTTGTGACATGTCCGACACTTGCACCATATCTCCTTGTTTACTGGGGAGGTATGCCAATTTTTTCTTCTTTTTTTTCTTTTTTTATCACAGTGACTTGGTACTATCGTAAAAGTTAAGTAGACCATAGTCAAATCATCATGTAATACAAGTTGCAAATGAGAGTAAAAACAAAAGCCGAAGAACCACCACCAAGCTCTCATGATACGTGTAAACAATATATAATTATGAAAAATCCGCCTCGATTGCACAAACTACCTGATGTTTACCTAGGTTTCAGCGTGGGTAACCACGCCTTCTTCAGAAAAAATATAAAACAGCTTGCCTAAACAGGCATAGTCAAAGGCTAAAATCAACACCTACAGGGGCAAAATCCCACAAAAAAAAAAAATTGGGTCTTGCCGCTGCAGGTGTTGATTTTAGCCTTTGACTATGCCTATTTAGGCAAGCTGTTTTATATTTGTTCTGAAGAAGGCGTGGTTACCCACGCTGAAACCTAGATAAACACCAGGTAGTTTGTGCAATCGAGTCGAATTTTTCATAATTATTTCGATACTTACGATTGCTGACGCGTTGCAATGCTGATAGAAAAAGTTTCCTGTTTCGGTTTAAGGTACCTGTCCCTAACGCATGACACCCTCTATATTGTATTTTAAATGCCCGAACTTCATTCATCAACTTTTTTGGGATGAATATATAGATAGCACTTTAATCGCATAGGTGCGCTCAGTGGAAGTCAGTAAATGACAGAAATGCTTTGCTAAATTCCATTTGCCGTACCTACATATATCTGCCCAGATCGATGTTTCGGGTATATTATATTCGCACCATTACAACTAGCCATGTTGTGCAATCGTTACAGATTTTTAAGTATGATACAGATATCTTCTACTGTAAGAACTTTTCTGCCCACATCTTGGGAGGAGGTACTACGGACCAAACCAAGAAAAAAAAAGGGCCGTAAATATGGTGTGTAAAACGCATACTTCAAGTGCTATGAATACTGGTTCACCTTCGCTAGTGTGAAATGTCTCTTCTACTGAAGAACTGCTAATAGCTCTTAATGTGTGCATTTTAGAGTGCGAGTTTCCTGAACTTTTTTCTTGTTTTGGTGCAAGAAACCTGTCCCTAAAGCTTGCCTATTTTTTTCTTTTTTTGGACACCCAAATATAAAAGTGACGATGTAGATATTGTGTCACAGTAAGCCAGTCCCTTATTTGACTCCATCATCACAGATCATAGTTGTTTAATTGGATCAGAGGAACAAAGAGCATAGGATGTCAAATCTAATTGAAACTATACCACTAAAAGAACTGTTTCTTTCCGTATGCCATACGATATTGTGATGTAATTAATCTTTTTTTGTAATAAAGTAACCTCTTCCTTCTATTCAGAACAATATGCATTTTTATGTCACATTCTCATACACTAATTTTTATAGAGTACATCAGTTCATGGTTGTACATGGCATGACATTGTCTCCAACAACTTATATTGTGATTTGCGAAAGAAAGCCTACATTAAGATATAACAAGCAAATTGAACAATATGTATTACAAAAGTTTAGCATACAACAATGAAGCATGTATACTAGCAGCTAAATTCATCCAAACCCATTTAAATGTTGTCTAACAGCTTCCAGGACCAACTAAAATTTTACTTAGACGTTCAGTATAATTATTGACCTAATTTAAAAACTTAAAATGCTTTCGTAATTTACTCATTAAGCGGTATTATCTTTTGTGAAATGTTCAACACAGAAAGAAAATTATTAAGGTTAGAAACTGTATGTACATCTCATGAGGCATCGTAATTCATGGCGCGCAAATTATCCAGAATTTATTTGTCTAATATCTGAGAATCCGAGCACTTTACGCACTATTACAAACCTTTTAGAAACTTGCTCCTCTATGACATCCTCTACAAAATAATGAATGGAAAAAATTTTATCGCTTACGATATTTTCGCTGTCCCTGTAGTAAAATTTTAATATCAGGCTTGGCGTTTCCATTTATTTCTTCTTTCCTACTTACTCTACCACTAATGCGTTTTGCAAACAGTGTCAATATATACCACGGAATGGACCTGCAAAATTATGTCGTTGTGCAATACGTATTTAAGGAGATACGCCACTATTATCATTGAGATGTGTGAAAAATTAGATTTTCATAAAACGAAGCGGAAATGTTTGATCCTTTTAGAGTCTAGAGTAGGGCCGGGGGACGGGTTACTGATCAAGATTAGTACAGGGTGATTCAAACAGAAAGAACAGATTTCAATTGTTTATCATAGACGAACTATGGAAGACATAGGCACACTGCGCCTATTACTGGACGGAGGAACGCTAAAAGTCTTATGTTCGCATAGACATCATATACCATACACTCAACATGAGGTCCGTGCGTTGCTCGAGCAACATCGAAACGGTAGGCTGTTTCATTTGGTGCACGAATCAACAGACGCGGGGTTTCTTTTTTTGTTTCTCGAATCGACACCTTCAACAGTTCGACTTCTCAGCTCTTAAAGAGTAGGTAACGTACGTGGTGTAAAGACTGTCTTTTATGTAACCCCCCGCCCCCCCCCCCCTCACACACAAACACAAATCTCAAAGTGTGAGGTCTGGTGACATGGGAGGCCAAAAGTAATGAACAAGATTTTGTTGTCCACCTCTTACAGTCCAGTGTTGTGGGATGGTGCTGTTAATATAACGCCGTACCTCAAGGTGAAAGTCAGGCTGGGTGCCGTCATGCGTAAAAGTGAAATCATTGGATTCTTCGAGTAGTTGAGGAAACAACCAATTTTGCAGCTTGTCAAGGTAGGACATTCCTGTCGCAGTTTCCTCCGCAAAAAATAAGGGTGAGCCTCTTTCAAGTCGACGACGACGCCATGATTTTGTGACCCTGATTCATGCATTATGGAGGTTTACTTTACCGGATAGACGAAACGTTGATTCTTCCGCAAAGATGGGCCGTTTGGAAAAAGTGTCCTCTGGTATATCCCGGAGACATTAAATGCAAAATTTGCATTATTTATCATGGTCGCCGAGACGCAATTTCTGCAGTAGCTTCAAGTTTTAAGGCTGTATGCAGGCCCCGGTCCAGAACACCCTTCGTTGTTGTCTGAGGGAGTTGAAGTTCCTGCCCTGCATGTCTTGTGGACTTCCGAGGGCTCCGTGTGAACGCATCTCGTATAAGTGCGACATTTCCATCAGAGGAGCGTGGCCCACCAGGGCTCTTTCCACTGTATATGCAACCAACTTCCAATAATTTTGTGTGCCAGTCATAAATCTGTCAATGGCTTTGCCGCAGTGGCAACACCGGTTCCAGTAAGATCATCGCAGTTAAGCGCTGTCGGGCTGGGCTAGCACTTGGATGGGTGACCGTCAGGTCTGCCGAGCTCTGTTAGCAATCGGGATGTACTCAGCCCTTGTGAGGCAAACTGAGGAGCCACTTGATCGAGAAGTAGCGGCTTCGGTCTCGTAAACTGACATACGGCCGGGAGAGCGGTGTGTTGACCAGGTACCCCTCCATATCCGCATCCAATGGCGCCTGTGGGCTGAGGATGACACGGTGGTCGGTCGGTACCACTGGGCCTCCACGGCCTGCTCGGGTGGAGTTTAGTTTTTAGTCATAAATCTACTTGTGCAGAATGCACGTTACGCTTGAGCAACGGACTGACTTTACGTAAATTCCAACACACGTAGTGATTTCTCCTGTGATGTAGTCGCCAAGTTTCAACAAACTATCAACAGGGCAGCTATGTCGAAACTTTGAACCTTTCCTCTTTCCTGTGACATGCGGAATGTGTTTCTATCTTCTATACTTTTCCTGTAATGAACAACCGAAATCACCTGATATAGTACAACCTGTCAAACGGTCAGAGTTGACTTAAATGTGGACTGTAACCGTATCACGTCCATATGACGCACCATACTGATTTCTCAACTGCAACACTTTTAAATTTTAATAGAAAATTTGTTCCGAGGTGCATGAGTATGGTTCACATTGGAGCAGTTTTCACATTTGGAAACACCCTACTTTTGCAGACCAGTTGTGGTAATTTCAGAAAAAGACTGCAGCATACATAAAGTGAATGGCGCCAGTTCAAAATGGAATAATGAAATATGTTAATCTTCTATTACATGACTGGTTAGAGATGAATGAAAAGTTTGCGATGTACAATACTCTCCCCTAAACCTAAAGCACAATATCTTGAACGATGCATCAATGGAATCAACAAGCTATGACCAATTTTGGGCTATTTGTAATGAATATATCTTACATATAAGCTAAGTATGTGAGTCAAGAGGTATAAATTCTGTCTAGAGCCAAAGAATTTCTTGCTGGGGGTCACTAACCGATTTTGCTTCGATAATCGATTATGAAATATTGTCACGAACAATATGACCCTCATCGGCCTTGTGTATTTTCTAGTTTCTTCTACCCGCCCTGCATAAAGTCTTCAATCATGTCTTTCATAGTAAAGTACCATAATGCTGTACAATGTTTTATTATGAAATGTTCTCCTTTCCTGTATATGCAGTATTTTAATCCTGTTGATGATTAATTTTATTGCATTCCACACGAATACCCAGCATTTCTTTTACCATTATGGGACATGGTGAACGCTTCACTTACCAAAGGTAAGTCAATTTACTATACTGCACATTGTATATTCTCTTTGTATTCTTCCAACTAAATGTCCAAGGGCTGTTCCTGTTTGTATTTTACCAATGTAGTATCACACAGGTATTTCATTTGAAAGTAGCTACACACCGAAACTGAGCATTAATGAGGGCAAACATTTGATCCATTCCATGACAGTCAGTGGTCTGGAAACCATGGAATCGATGACATGAGTTGTATGAGATACTATGGTACCAAACGTCACTGGTCGAGTATACAAAAAAGAAAATTTTTGGCAGAACGGGATTCGAAGCTTGGCCTCCTACTGTACGAAAGCAGTAGCGTTTGGCTGAGTCCTAGAAGACTGTCCACGCAGCCAAATGGCTGTTCGTTTGCTCAAGATAAGCACCAGGAACTCCTGATTCGTGTCCTATTGTGGCTCAAATTTTCAGTTTGTCTCCACACATTCAACAGCGGATGAAAATAGTCGTAAATATGACGAGCTCAAAATGTAATTCTCCCATCTCCCTTGTCTTACTTTAATATACGAGGGCAGTTCAATAAGTAATCCAACACATTTTTTTTCTCGGCCAATTTTGGTTGAAAAAACCGGAAATTTCTTGTGGAATATTTTCAAACATACCCGCTTCGTCTCGTATAGTTTCATTGACTTCCGACAGGTGGCAGCGCTGTACAGAGCTGTTAAAGTGGCGTCTGTAACGGATGTGCGTTGCAAACAACGGGCAGTGATCGAGTTTCTTTTGGCGGAAAACCAGGGCATCTCAGATATTCATAGGCGCTTGCAGAATGTCTACGGTGATGTCGCAGTGGACAAAAGCACGGTGAGTCGTTGGGCAAAGCGTGTGTCATCATCGCCGCAAGGTCAAGCAAGACTGTCTGATCTCCCGCGTGCGGGCCGGCCGTGCACAGCTGTGACTCCTGCAATGGCGGAGCGTGCGAACACACTCGTTCGAGATAATCGACGGATCACCATCAAACAACTCAGTGCTCAACTTGACATCTCTGTTGGTAGTGCTGTCACAATTGTTCACCAGTTGGGATATTCCAAGGTTTGTTCCCGCTGGGTCCCTCGTTGTCTAACCGAACACCATAAAGAGCAAAGGAGAACCATCTGTACGGAATTGCTTGCTCGTCATGTGGCTGAGGGTGACAATTTCTTGTCAAACATTGTTACAGGCGATGAAACATGGGTTCATCACTTCGAACCTGGAACAAAACGGCAATCAATGGAGTGGCGCCACACCCACTCCCCTACCAAGAAAAAGTTTAAAGCCATCCCTCAGCCGGTAAAGTCATGGTTACTGTCTTCTGGGACGCTGAAGGGATTATTCTGTTGGATGTCCTTCCCCATGGTCAAACGATCAACTCTGACGTGTATTGTGCTACTCTTCAGAAATTGAAGAAACGACTTCAGCGTGTTTGTAGGCACAAAAATCAGAACGAACTTCTCCTTCTTCATGACAACGCAAGACTTCACACAAGTCTTCGCACCCGAAAGGAGCTCACAAAACTTCAGTGGACTGTTCTTCTTCATGCACCCTACAGCCCCGATCTCGCACCGTCGGATTTCCATATGTTTGGCCCAATGAAGGACGCAATCCGTGGGAGGCACTACGCGGATGATGAAGAAGTTATTGATGCAGTACGACGTTGGCTCCGACATCGACCAGTGGAATGGTACCGTGCAGGCATACAGGCCCTCATTTCAAGGTGGCGTAAGGCCGTAGCATTGAATGGAGATTACGTTGAAAAATAGTGTTGTGTAGCTAAAAGATTGGGGAATAACCTGGTGTATTTCAATGCTGAATAAAACAACCCCTGTTTCAGAAAAAAATGTGTTGCATTACTTATTGAACTGCCCTCGTAGGTCAAATAGAATCTAGGATCGTTAGAACACTCAGATAAATACACACCAAATATATTAGATTTATGTTGCTTTATTTACAAATACATAGAAATAAATAACCTTCACATTTTATCTTACAATACACAAGTCAGTCAATAATTACACTCACTGTAACAAAACAATGGGAAAAAATTACACTAGCACCGTGTGTACAACATGTACGCTGAATACTGTCCAAATCACTGTGTTTCTTCAACTAAAATCTTATTCACCTATGAAACACGGAGAATATGCAGCGGTGTAAAATATTTGGTAAGTGGCGCGTAGTCATGAGCTCGAAATGAGGTAATGCAAGGAAAGTAATTGTTTACAGGGTATAACAGATTGACGTTTTAAGGAATTGAGAGATTGTAGAGGAGGAAATTTTGAGCCTTTTGATATACAAAAACCCTGAAGGTAGAAATAAATTTTCTACCACCACCAATGGGCTGCAGAAAGTCCATGCACTACCTCTACGAGAAATTATCAGGTGAGATTCTCAGTGAATACTTGGGCGGCGATTCTTGGATATCACCTTATTGGACTACACATCTTACTAGATTGTTTTGAATAGTGCACCGTATTTGAACTTTCAAAACAATGCCTCACCTGAACTACTGGAGGACGATCCCTTGCAACTGCGCACTACTTTGTGGTTTCAGAATGAGGGTTCTTCAATACACTTTGATAGTCAGGCCATGGCGTATCTCACATGAAACTTCAGCCAGAGAGTATTTGTAACCGAATGTCCAGTCTCTTCGCCTGTGAACTTCTCTGACCTCTTCGGGTCTATGTAGAGCCTCTTGCGCACAGAACACCAGCAGGAACAGTATCTAAGCTTATTGAGCACATGTTAACCCATTTGCTAATACAGCCGGCTCACCGTCGGTCGCATGTTTCAAGTTCCTTATCACTCTACCGGCTCTCCTTAGTGTTTCTACTTCTCTGTTAGTAGATGGCAAGACATCTTATATATCTCTGGAAAGCTGAGAAACCGTTCTATTTAGTGGTGTATAACATACCCTATTTCTTTCCGTATTTTGCGAGTTATAAGCAATGCCTGAGGGCATTTTCATTCAGTAGTTGCAACTACAAGAAAATGAGCGTGTTTTTCACCAGACGCGTTTGGCTTCATTGAGGTAAAGCATCATCAGTGGTGGTGATTTCTGCTTGATCTCTCGCATACCAACGACGGCATTTCCCGATGTAGGTGAGAATTTGAAACCACAACCTCTGATGATGGTTTACCTCAATGCAGCGAAACGCGTCTGGTGAAAAACACACGCATTTTCTAGTGAAAAAAGGTTTCTTGTAGTTGCAACAACAGAACGAAAATACCCTCTGTAACTGTAAAGCGACTACGGATAATATGGCCACACAAATGAAGAATTTATAAGCAATCGTTTTCAGGTTTTATCTCCCCCCTCCTCCCCTCTCCTTCCCCCCCCCCCCCCATCAAAGAAAGGCGCAACAGAAATTGTGCAGTGTGGAAAGCAAGGGAGAAGAGAAGCGGTGCATGGTGTGAGTGTGAGAAATGTTGAGTGCCGTTGCACATGCCTATATTTTTTCGGGTGTAGCTCGCCAACAAAATATTCTGAAACAATAACATCTTCACTCATCATCACTTCAACAAATGATAAGCATAGATTTATAAAGAATTGTTGTAGAAAAATTATATATATTCGAGGAAAGCGTGTAGGACAAAATATGATGATTTTCGTAAACTTAAATAGTAAATATAGGGTTGATACCCTCAGACGGGAGTGCAAAATTCTGTAGAGAATCAGGGAGAACATGGTTCGTCTTTACACATTATGTAGGGGGATTGACTGTCATCACATTGAACGTGTAGGCTACGGTAGTGAAGGCGCTGATATCATTTACAGTATTTGACTTTATCTCATATCAAGGGGTTTTACACACCCAGTATTCTGATGTTTCATTTAGCCTACGGGGGGGAGGCGGGGGGGGGGGGGGGGGGGGGCGAGCAGGAAAGTACATAGTGCTGCAGAAACTTAACTTCACTTTTCCGGTTACAGGAACCTCACATCAAAACTTTCAAAAATTATAGCCATATATATATATGGCTGTAATTTTTGAAATATATATATATATATATATATATATATATATGGCTATAATTTTTGAAATATATATATATATATATATATGACAGTCATTTCCATGCATTGGATAGTGTTTTGTGATGCAGAACTGTATGTATAATATGGTATGTATACTTACAAATGATGTAATACAATATACAATGGTACGTGCTATATAGAAAAGTTGATTCTGTGCAGTTGGTAGTGTAAGGTGTACTGCTATACCTAGTATAATAATGCGTACTATATGCAACAGTCGCTTGAGTGGAGCTGGTAGTGTGGTGTTGTGTAGTGGAGTGGAGTGGAGTGTGGTGTATTGTGGACATGAATTACAGGCAGTTCCCTCGCTCTGCGCCCAGCCTGCGTTGTTGGCACCGGTGCCATCTCAGCCGCACTGCAGCTCGCCCACCACCTTGAGGACCTCCTTGCCCTTAAGGTCCAGAGGGCTGGCGCAGATGGCAGGGTCGGCCCTGACCACGATGCCGTGCTTGCGGATCTTGGTGAAGAGCGGCTCCAGCGCGCAGTCGCACGTCCACGGATTGCCCTCCAGTGTCAGTCCTGGAACACAGCGTTCCTCCAGTCATCATGCGGGAAACAAACGTGCTTCAGTTATCACATTTAGAGCCACACATGTGGGATCTGGTCTGAAACCTCTTCGTACGTAGACCTATTCATTTGTCGGAGTGCAACTACCTGCTGTTAATTGCGAAACGGGCTAGTTTGTAGACAACTGGTATTATGAGACATATGTTGAGAGGGAAATCCCTGGCAATCCATCAAGTCGGACTGCAGCCAGACACGGAAGGTACGGAATCCAGTCAATTTAGAGCCACTGCATGCGATTCTGTTCATTGCATATGTGGATGGCAGGTTACATTCGAGGTCTGAAGATGAAACTTGTGATGTCGAAACTGGTAGCATGTTTTAAAAAGAATAAACGACATTAGATTCAAATACAGCAGCTGGTTTCGTTCAAAAATGGTTCAAATGGCTCTGAGCACTATGCGACTTAACTTCTGAGGTAATCAGTCACCTAGAACTTAGAACTAATTAAACCTAACTAACCTAAGGACATCACACACATCCATGCCCGAGGCATATTCGAACCTGCGACCGTAGCGTCAGTTCGGCTACAGACTGTAGCGCCTAGAACCGCACGGCCACTCCGGCCGGAGCTGGTTTCGTCATCATCATTCAAGTTCAGAGAAAAGTCTTGTCTACAACATTATGAGAAGAGAGCGCATACATTCTGGTTAGCGTTACTGTCGCACTATACTCACGAAGTGATTAATATTTGTCCAAGGACTGTAATGAAGACGATTACCAAAATTATTCCACAATCTCTTTCGGAACACATGTCATTCTCAAGCTTGTTCTAACTAGACATACATACACGAGTATTGAAAAATAAATTTCACACAATTTCATACACGCAGAATAATATTAAAATTTCATGAAATGCCTTGGTAAACCACAAAATCGACTTAGATTTTGATACAATTTCCGGTTCGTGAAATGAATAGCAGATAACTCTAAATGTGGAAAAATGAAAGGTAATGCGCATGAATAGGAAGAAGAAACCTGTAATGTTCGGTCACGATATTACTAGTTTCCTGCTTGACACTTAAATCGATAAAATATCTGGGTATAACGATGCAAAGCGGTGTGAGGTGGAACGAGTATTTGAGAACTATGCTAGGAGAGTTGAATGGTCGACTTCGGTTTATTGGGAGAATTTTACGGAAGTGTGGTTCACCTGCAAAGGATACAGCATATAGGACGCTGGTGCGACCTACTCTTGAGTACTGTTCGATTGTTTGGGATACGTACCAAGTAGGATTGAAGGAAGACATTGAAGCAGTTCATAGGCGGACTGTTAGATTCGTTACCGGTACGTTTGAACAACTCTTAAGTGTTACGGAAATGCTACGGGAACTCAAATTGGAATCCCTGGAGGGAAGGCTACGTGCTCTTCGAGAGACACTGTTGAGAAAATTTAGAGAACCGGCATTTGAAGCTGACTGCCGAACGATTCTAGTGCCGCCAATATACGAGGGTGGTTCAGAAAGTAACCTCCGATTGGTCACAGTGCGGGTTCTGGGGGGAGTAGCGACGCCATCTGTGCGTTCACGCACTCAACAGGTCAATCGGCATCAAGCCGTGGTCGAGTGAACGTCGTACCTGCGCTAGTTTAGTTTTTTTGGCAGTTTGAAATGTGTGCTGCAATAGAAAACCCCGCCAAATGTGAAGTGCGTGCTGTCATAAGGTTTTTTACAGCCAAAGGATATTCTGCAGCAGCTATTCATCGTGAGCTTTGTGCCGTGTACGGACCAAGAGTTATGAGTGAAGGAGTTGTCCGTGAAAGGGTACGTTTATTTAAAAGTGGACGAGAAAACGTTCATGATGAAGAGAGGAGTGGTAGACCATCATTGGTGACTCACGAACTCGTTCAGACAGTTGATGCAAAAGTTCGTGAAAATCGACTTTTCTCAATGTCGGAGTCGTCTACTGGTTTTCCACAGATTTCTAAGACTCTCTTGTACGAGATAGTGACAGCAAGATTGGGTTACCGTAAGTTCTGTGCACGATGGGTGCCCAAAATTCTTACCGACCACCACAAAACTCAAAGAATGGCCTCTGCATTAGACTTTCTGTCACGTTATGAGGACGAAGGAGAACCATTGTTAAACAGAATCGTGACCGGTGACGAAACCTGGTTTAAGTACGTGAACCTTGAGACAAAAGAACAATCAAAGATGTGGGCACATTCAAATTCGCCTACCAAACCAAGAAAAGCCTCGCAAGATTTTTCTGCCAGAAAACTGATGGCAACGGTGTTTTGGGATGCCAAAGGGGTGTTGTTGGTTGAATTCATGGAACGTGGTACGACCATTAATCAAGACGTATACTGTGAAACAATAGAAAAGTTACGATGGGCTATACAGAACAAACGCCGTGGTATGCTGACTTCCGGTATCGTTTTTTTGCACGATAACGCCCGTCCTCACTCTGCTCGCAGAACAACGGCCCTTCTTGAGTCCTTCAAGTGGGACGTTATCAACCATCCACCTTACAGCCCAGACCTGGCGCCAAGTGATTATCACCTCTTCATGCATTTGAAGAAATGGCTCGGGTCACAGCGGTTTGATGACGACGAAGAGCTCAAAGATGCGGTCACAGGCTGGCTCCAGGCACAAGCGGGTGATTTTTATGCAGAAGGAATTTCAAAGCTTGTGAAGAGATACGATAAGTGCCTCAATCGCTATGGAGACTATGTAGAAAAATAGTGCAAAGATGTAGTTGTAAGATGTATATATTAAAATATTTTTATTTAACTTGGTGTATTTTTTTAAATCAACCGGAGGTTACTTTCTGAACGGCCCTCGTACATTTCACGTAAGGACCACGAAGATAAGGTACGAGACATACGGCTCATACCGAGGAGGCATACAGATAGCGGTTTTTGCCTCACCCTACTTGCGGGTGGAACAAGAAAGGAAGTGAGCAGTAATGGTATAGGGTACCCTCCGTCACGCACCGTACGGTGGCTCGTGGAGTATCGATGTATATGCAGAAAATCCAAAGCAGAATTTAATTATTAAATGAGGTAATATCACAGAATGAGTCGTCCGTCTTAGAGGCACTAATTACAATATTGTTCTCTTTTGAAAGCATTTCACTTTGTCAGATTCAAATTAGAATGTCCCAATATATTTAATATTGTGAAAGCTCTGTTTTCTTTTTGTTACGTGCACTCTCTAACCCAATGTGTAGAACGGGCTCAGATCCAGTGCTTTTAGAACGTTCCACTGTATACATAAGGGATGTGCATAAAAAAGAAGTGCATAACGTTAAGACGCGAGAACAACGTGTAATCATTACACTTACACGTCACCAAACCAGCATACAAACAGGATGGTGAAATTACCATAAACTGGTGTATCTTCGCCCGCAACGTTCTTCGTACTGCCGTTATACATCCAACCACCATGTACGTGGCGAGATGTTCGAGCTGTCATCTATTATTCAACCATCTACAAGATGATACGTGCATCCCTTCGTATGACATAACGAATGGCCAAATTCTTTATTCTGTATCGAGTGCGGAGAAATATATGTAAAAAGATAAAATAACACAAAATTGCCATGGAAACAAAGTTATAAAAACTAGGACAAAAAATACGTATCTGTCCTCGAAAACGTAATGCTACAAGTCGCACAAACGTGTGACCTTTCGCGCTCCTTTTCTTTCTGTATATTTAATATGCTCTGTTGCCGCGCGATATTAGCCGAGCGGTCTAGGGCGCTGCGGTCATGGACTGTGTGGCTGGTCCCGGAGGAGGTTCGAGTCCTCCCTCGAGCATGGGTGTGTGTGTTTGTCTTTAGGATAATTTAGGTTAAGTAGTGTGTAAGCTTAGGGACTGATGACCTTAGCAGTTAAGTCCCATACGATTTCACACACACACACACACACACACAATATGCCCGGATATTCCTATATAGTACGGGTCCCAAATGCTGAACAATATTGTAGAATGGACTGCAAGCCTTATAAGGAATCTTCTTTGGAAACTGGTTATATTGCCTCAGTATTCTACCAATGAACTGCAGTCTGCCAAAAGCTGTAGCTACGTATGATCCATTGTGATCGGTACGTGTCATACCCCTACAAACTGTTAGACCCAGGTGTTTCCATTAGTTCACTGATTGCAGTTGTGAGTCGTTGGTATTATAGTCGTGTGATATTACATTTTTCTCTCTGTGAAGTGAACAGTTTTACATATCTGAGAATCTGAACCATGTTGGCAAACTTATTGCCATTAAGTCTGGCATAAGAGTGCAGTTCCTTTCCAAGAAACAGTGACGGAGAAAAGAAGGGTTCATAAGTGCGATTAACATTCATGGTGAAATGATATCAGAGGTAGGATTCCCTGATACTTCGCTGTCCACACTGAAACTGAGGAAGAATTACAGAACCAGTAGAATGGAACTAATAACATAACGATCTCAGAATATGGACTGAGAGTGAACATAAGAAAGGCGTAAGTAATGAGTAGGAGCAGACACGAAATTAGTGATAAACTTATCTCCAAAACTGGGGTTTACAAGTAGACAAAGTGAAAGGAATTCTGATACGTTGGAAGCAAAACAAGGCAAGCAACGAAGAGAGGGCATTAAAAAACAGACTAACATTGACAAAGAGAGTAGTCCTGGCCAAAGGAGAACTATTAGAATCAAATACAAACCTTAATGGGAGGAAGTAATTTCTATGAAAGTACATTTGGATGTGGTTGTCGAAAGGAGGAAACCCAAAACAGAAGAGAATCGAGCCGTATGATACGTTGTGTTAGAGAAGGATGATCAAGATTACGTGCACTGATACGAAGAGAAATGAGGAGGTTCTACAAAGAATAGGCGATGAAATGCATATGTGAAAAATACTAAATGAAGGAACAGGTTGGCAGGATACGTGTTAAGAAAGCAGGAAACGAGAAAAGGGAGCTTTAGTGGACAAAAACTGTAGTGAAAGGCGTAGAATATACACAACAAACATCTGAGGGCATTGGATCCAAGTGCTTTTCTAAGATGAAAACGAAGTTGTGGCAATCTGTATCAAACCACTGAGGACACAGGATAATGCGCTCTTCAGTTTGTGGAGATGGAGAGGGCGTAATACCAGATTATGTTTAGAATTGAATAAACGGATGTATGAGCTGAAGAGGAATTGGAAAGTATAACATATGGATGGTGTCTGTAGGAAACGAATGTTAGAAGAAAAGACAAAGTAAAGCATTCTGAGCCACGTAGTGGAATCGTGGCAAAGAAAGACTGGAAGATCGCTCGTATTGTCTACAAGGTTCGATATATAAAGAAATGTAAGATTAAATGGTTTGAAAGCATTGGGAACACAGAACAAAGTGACATTTAGCCCAGTGGCATGTCGATGTAAGCAAAGTGCGTGAAGGAACTCACCCTTGAGCCAGACAAGCGGCTCTATGACGGAGACGTCCATGGTCTGCAGTAGGTTGTGATCCAGCTCCAGGTACTGGAGACGGGAGTTGTTACGGAAGGTTCCGGGCTGAACCAGGGATAGCCGGTTGATGCGCAGCCGCACCTCCTGCAGGTTCGGGTTGCGGCTGGAAACACAAATAAAACATCTCGGTCAAAATCATTTGCTCTCACCCTCCGTATTTCTCTTTCTACAACAGACCACGTGGTCCCGGTAGGCCACTCGTGGCCTGAAGACGGAGTGAGTGCATGTAATGCCTGTTGGTCGGGCTTCATCCGCAGTACAAGGTGTACAACTTTGCTTCCGCCGTTTTCCGATAGGTGGCGACAATGGTAAGTAACGGTCGAAAGAAACAGACCGCAGACGTCAGGCAGTTAGCTTGGACCTCGGTCAACATAACCTCATTCAAACATTAGTCTGTTTGTGTCTGCATCAAAAGTTGGTCTTGATTGAAAATGTCAGTTGGTTCAAATGGCTCTGAGCACTATGCGACTTAACTTCTGAGGTCATCAGTCGCCTAGAACTTAGAACTAATTAAACCTAACTAACCTAGGGACATGACAGACATCCATGCCCGAGGCAGTATTCGAACCTGCTACCGTAGCGGTCGCTCGGCTCCAGACTGTAGCGCCTAGAACCGCACGGCCACTCCGGCCGGCTGAAAATGTCACTTTACGAGCCTAATTCTCGTCATTTGCGGGTAGCGTTACTGTTTTGTTTCAGTATGAAGAAAACAGCGGCTCAGTCTCACTGAATGCTCTCAACTACGTATGGCAAGGACGCTGTTAGTGAAAGAACGTGTCGTGAGTGGTTTCAACTCTTCGTGAACGGTGATTTTATCGTCGTAGACCGGGATAGTGGTTTAAGAGAGAATGTTATAAATAACATATTTCAGCTATCAGTCTTCATTTTGAAATTTTTTGTTGGCAGATCTAGATTTCAGCTAGAAACTAGCCATTCTCAATGCACTATAATTTTTCATCAATGCATTCACAGTTCATTGAATACTCAATGAACTGCGGATGAAGCCCGACCAACAGGCATTACATGCACTCACTCCGTGTTCAGGCCACGAGTGGCCTGCCGGGACCATCCGACCGCCGTGTCATCCTCAGCGTAGGATGCGGATAGGAGGGGCGTGGGGTTAGCACACCGCTCTCCTGATCGTTATGATGATATTCTTGACCGAAGCCGCTACTATTCGGTCGAATAGCTCCTCAATTGGTATCACGAGGCTGAGTGTACCCCGAAAAATGGCAACAGCGCATTGCGGCCTGGGTGGTCACCCATCCAAATGCCGACCACGCCCGACAGCGCTTAACTTCGCTGATCTCACGGGAACCGGTGTATCCACTGCGGCAAGGCCGTTGCCAACAGGCATTACATGCATTGATCAAAAATGATAGTGCATTGAGAATGGCTAGTTTGTAGCTGAAATCTAGTTCTGCCAATAAAAAATTTCAAAAGGACGGCTGATAGCTGAAATCTATTATTGACAAGTCAGTAACAGTCGCTGCGTGCAACAGCTTCTGAATGGAGGGTAACCTGAGAGAGAATGTTTTCGAAGATGCAGAACCGGAGACATTGCTGAGTGAAGAATCGCGTCAAACTCAAGAAGAATTGGCACGATTGGTGCGAGTGACACAGTAAGCCAATTAAAAACGTCTCAAGGCTATGGGCATGATTCAGAAAGAAGGACCTTGGGTCCCGTGCGAGCTGAAACCAAGAGACGTTGAACGCTGTTTGTGTGTTTATGAACAGTTGCTTCAGAGGCAAAAACGGAAGGGATATCTGCATCGCATTGTGACCGGGGACGAAAAATGGGTTCATTACGATAGCCCTAAACGCAAAAACTCATGGGGATATCCCGGCCATGCTTCCACGTCGAAGGCCAAACCGAATATTCAAGGCTCCAAGATCAAGCTCTGCATTTGGTGGGACCAGCTCGGCGTCGTGTACTATGAGGTGTTAAAACCAAGTGAAACAATCACAATTAATGCGTTTGAACAGAGCATTAAAAGGCAAATGGCCGCAATACAGCGAGAGGCACGATAAAGCCATCTTGCAACACGACAACGCTCGACCCCACGTTGCAAAAAGAGCTGAAAACGTACTTGGAAATGTTAAAATGAGAAGTCCTACCCCACCCGCCGTATTCTCCAGACATTGTTCCCTCTGACTATCACATCAATGGCGCATGGCCTGGCTGAGCAACACTTCCGATCTCATGAAGAAGTCACAAATTGGATCGATTCGTGGGTCGCTTCAAAAGCTGAAAAATTTTTTCGACGCGGGATTTGTACACTGCCCGAAAAATGGGAGAATGTAGTGGCTAGCGATGGAAAATACTTTGAATGATACATGTGTAACTAATTTGTTTCTTTAAAGCCTCAAATGTTGAGGAAACGACGGTGGAAGCAAAGTTGTACACCTTGTATATTACCCATCTTTGCCTGTATCTTTGACCACATGTTAAAAATAATGACATTGCCTAAAATAGAACAAGAAGACGTAGAAAGGGAAGAAGATGACGATCGACTTCTAGTAGCCTATACAGAAAGAAATGCTAACTGCTGTCGAGAAATGCTCAAAGTTTTTAACGTGTTCTTGGCGTGAATGTGTCTGTATCACGTTGATAAGTTGTGCAGTTGCTATTAATACGTTATTTCTGGAATCTAACACCTATTTTTATGAAGCTTCCGAGCATCTGCTCCCCTTTTTTGCATTATCGAACACTTTTCCTAAGTTGACAATTCCAATGAAGGAAGGGTCTTTCTGGCTTCCATTGTTAAGCGCAACGTATCAGGGTTGCCCAGAAAGTAATGCACCAAAATTTTTTTCTGAGCCGAAAACAATGCTACGAATGCGATACGTTATGTACACTATTGGCCATTACATTGCTGCACCATGAAGATGACGTGCTACAGACGCGAAATTTAACCGACAGGAAGAAGATGCTGTGATATGCAAATGATTAGCTTTTCAGAGCATTCACACAAGGTTGGCGCCGGTGGCGACACCTACAACGTGCTGACATGGGGAAAGTTTCCAACCGATTTCTCATACACAAACAGCAGTTGACCGGCGTTGCATAGTGAAACGTTGCTGTGATGCCTCGTGTAAGGAGGAGAAATGCTTACCATCACGTTTCCGACTTTGATAAAAGTCGGATTGTAGCCTATCGCGATTGCGGTTTATCGTATCGCGACATTTCTGCTCGTGTTGGTCGAGATCCAATGACTGTTAGCAGAATATGGAAGCGGTGGGTTCAGGAGGGTAATAGAGAACGCCGTGTTGGATCCCAACGGCCCCGTATCAATAGCAGTCGAGATGACAGGCATCTTATTCGCATTGCTGTAACGTATCGTGCAGCCACGTCTCGATCCCTTAGTCAACAGATGGGGACGTCTGCAAGACAACAACCATCTGCACGAACAGTTCGACGATGTTTGCAGCACCACGGACTATCAGCTAGGAGACCATGGCTGCGGTTACCCTTGACGCTGCATCACAGCCTGGAGCGGATGCGATGGTGTACTCGACGACGAACCTGGGTGCACGAATGGCAAAACGGCATTTTTTAGGATGAATCTAGGTTCTGTTTACAGCATCATGATGGTCGCATCCGTGTTTGGTGACATCGCGGTGAACGCACATTGGAAGCGTATATTCGTCGTCTCCATAATGGCGTATCACCCGGCGTGATGGTACGGGGTGCCATTGGTTACACGTCTCGGTCACCTCTTGTTCGGACTGACGGCACTTTGAACAGTGGACGTTACATTTCAGATGTGTTACGACCCGTGGCTCTGCCTTTCATTCGATCCCTGCGAAAATCTACATTTCAGCAGGGTAATGCACGACCGCATGTTGCAGGTCTTGTACGGGCCTTTCTGAATACCGAAAATGTTCGTCTGCTGCCCTGGTCAGCACATTCTCCAGATCTCTCACCAATTGAACACGTCTGGTCAATGGTGTCCGAGCAACTGGCCTGTCACAATACGCCAGTCACTACTCTTGATGAACTGTGGAATCGTGTTGAAGCTGCATGGGCAGCTGCACACGCCATCCAAACTCTGTTTGAGTCAATGCCCAGGCGTATCAAGGCCGTTATTACGGCCAGAGGTGGTCGTTCTGGGTACTGATTTCTCAGGATCTA
The DNA here is from genome assembly GCF_023898315.1 of Schistocerca nitens. Taxonomy (NCBI): domain Eukaryota; kingdom Metazoa; phylum Arthropoda; class Insecta; order Orthoptera; family Acrididae; genus Schistocerca; species Schistocerca nitens. The sequence goes on along the minus strand of NC_064625.1, from coordinate 87,762,751 downwards.
TGCACCCAAATTCCGTTAAAATGTTATCACATGTCAGTTATAGTATAATATGTTTGTCCAATGAATACCCGTTTATCATCTGCATTTCTTCTTGGTGTAGCAATTTTAATGGCCAGTAGTGTATTATTTGAAGTCTCCAGAGTGAGTGCGCCAAGTTTCCGTCCCTTCCGAGAGATAGCGTAGCTGCAGGAGAGTTTAAAAATGGCGTCTGTAGGTGATGTCCGTTACAAACAACGTGTCACCATTGTATTTCTCACTGCAGAGAAAGAAATTGTGGGGAATATTCACAAACGCTATGGAGCAAATGCTCTCGACCCAAGTACAGTTAGTCGCTAGGCACGGAGGGTGAGGCCATAAGAAGGCGGTTCGGCGGAGCTCCTCGACTAGCAGCGATTGGGGAGACCATGCACGGCTGTCACACCTGACATGTTGCTGCGAGCTTACACTTGTTACGGCCATTAAAGGATGCCATTCGCGGAAGAGATTTTAATGAGAAGATGATTAACACAGCGAAGCGCTGGGTCCGCCACAAGGACAAGGATTGGTACCGACAGGACATACAGGCCCTTGTTACGCGCTGGAGGAAGGCCATAGAGTTAAGATGGAGAGTACGTGGAAAAATAGGGTGTGTAGATATAACATTGTTCTTTCGCGTGCGTAATTCTCATTATGTTCAGTAAAGAATTAAGGAAAAAATATGTGGTGCGTTACTTTCTGGACGGCCTTGCCGCAATGGATACACCGCTTCCCGTGAGATCACCGAAGTTAAGCGCTGTCGGGCGTGGTCAGCACTTGGATGGGTGACCATCCAGGCAGCCATGCGCTGTTGCCATTTTCCGGGGTGCACTCAGCCTCGTGATGCCAATTGAGGAGCTACACGACCGAACAGTAGCGGCTTCGGTCAAGAATACCACCATAACGACCGGAGGACTGGTGTGCTGATCCCACGCCCCTGCTATCCGCATCCTCCCCTGAGGATGACACGGCGGTCGGATGATCCCAGCAGGCCACTCATGGCAGGAAGACGGAGTCACTTTCTGGGCACCCCTCGTGAGAACTACCTCTCTAGGGGCTTTAGCTGATTGTCGCCTAACAGATCCTCTATTTTGTTTTCCATTTCTCTGTATACTATCGTTACCAGCAGATTAGATGCACGAGATGTTGTGCTGAATGTGAGATTGTTCTCGCACTTACCTGTTCCTGCTGTCTTCAGAATTCTGTGGACAATTTGTATACTAAAACCGGATGGTATAATATTTGTACCGAATATTCGTAGCATCGTGCAGTGTGCCGCAAGATATATAGCCCGGGCAGAAGGACCCATGAAGCGGCATTTTGCTGACATGGCATGACGTCACCCATATGAGAACAACGTCCTCGCTTGTTATTGAAGAAGCCAGGCAGCATGTTTCAGAATTACACCGACAAACGTCGAGAGGATGTAGAAGTTGTCTTGAGAAACCAAATGACGATAGGAACCCATGTCTGCAAACTTCATCCAGCACCACTACAGAGCGTCGAAGCTACAGGCGCCGGCGCTTGTATATGTTTGGGTACACTGGGTGATTCCGTGATGATTTTACCAACTTTCGAGGATAAATGTATCAATTTGAGGTAAGGGTCCCTGGTCCAGAAACAAACGTGTCGAAAGCTGTAAGCGAAAACCGTTCTGATACCTCTGACAGTACCAGTATTGTTGTTGCTAAAATAGTAGAATAGGCAACTTTCACAAATGGTGGTGTGGAGAAAAACAGGAGTAAGGTGTCTAGTAAACATGAGTTTTGAGAAGCACACCTGAAGATCTTAGCTATTGTGAAACACATCCACTTCATTGAACAAGCGCTCATGTTCCTTAAGGCACGCATTTTAGAGTCCATCTTTACTCGACTTCTGTACTGTTTTGATCTATACTGCCATCCCTGAAAGTTGTCTCCCGTACCGTATTAGCAACAACAGTTCCAGTACATACATTACTGGCCATTAAAATTGCTACACCAAGAAGAAATGCAGATGATAAACGGGTATTCATTGGACAAATATATTATACTAGCCCTGACATGTGATTACATTTTCACGCAATTAGGATGCATAGATCCTGAGAAATCAGTACCCAGAACAACCACCTCTGGCCGTAATAACGGCCTTGATACGCCTGGACACTGAGACAAACAGAGCTTGGATGGCGTGTACAGGTACAGCTGCCCATGCAGCTTTAACACGATACCATAGTTCATCAGGAGTAGTGACTGGCGTATTATCACGAGCCAGTTCCTCGGCCACCATTGACCAGACGTTTTCAGGTGGTGAGGGATCTGGCCAGGGCAGCAGTCGAACATTTTCTGTATCTAGAGAGGCCCGTACAGAACCTGCAACATGCAGTCGTGCATTATCCTGCTGAAATGTAGGCTTTCGCAGGGATCGAATGAAGGGTAGAGCCACGGGTAGTAACACATCTGAAATGTAACGTCAATGCGAACAAGAGGTGACGGAGACGTGTAACCAGTGGCACCCCATACCATCACGCCGGGTGATACGCCAGTATGGCGGTGACGAACACACGCTTCCAATGTGCGTCCACCGCGATGTCGCCAGACACGGATGCGACCATCATGATGCTGTAAACAGAACCTGTATTCATCCGAAAAAAAAATGACGTTTTGCCATTCGTGCACCCAGGATACTTGTTGAGTGCACCATCGCAGCCGCTCCTGTCTGTGATGCCGCGTCAAGGGTAACCGCAGCCATGGTCTACTAGTCCATGCTGCTGCAAACGTCGTCGAACTGTTCGTGCAGATGGTTGTTGTCTTGCAAACGTCTCCATCTGTTGACTCAGGGATCGAGACGTGGCTGGACGATGCGTTATAGCCATGCGGATAAGATGCCTGTCGTCTCGACTGCTAGTGGTACGAGGCCGTTGGGCTCCAGCACGGCGTTCCGTATTACTCTCCTGAACCCACCGATTCCATATACGATAAACCGCAATCGCGATAGGCTACAATTCGACCTTTATCAAAGTCGGAAACGTGATGGTACGCATTTCTCCTCCTTACACGAGACATCACAACAACGTTTCACCAGGCAACGCCGGTCAACTGCTGTTTGTGAATGAGAAATCGGTTGGAAACTTTCCTCATGCCAACATGTTGTAGGTGTCGCCACCGGCGCCAGCCTTGTGTGAATGCTCTGAAAAGCTTATCATTTGCATATCACAGCACCTTCTTCCTGTCGGTTAAATTTCGCGTCTGTAGCACGTCATCTCCGTGATGTAGCAGTTTTAATGGCCAGTAGTGTATATGTGGTGTCACCGCTAGACACCACACTTGCTAGGTGGTAACTTAAATCGGCCGCGGTCCTGTAGTACATGTCGGACCCGCGTGTCGCCACTGTGTATTCGCAAACCTAGCGCCACCACATGGCAGGTCACAAGACACGGACTTGACCTCGCCCCAGTTGTACGGACGACATAGCTTGCGACTAGACCTACCTAGTATTCCTCTCAATTGCCGAGAGACTGATAGAATAGCCTTCAGCTTATTCCATAGCTACCATCTAGCAAGGCGCCAGTTGTATCATTGCTAATTGCTTACTACTATGCAAGAGATGTATTTCAACAAGAACAAGACTACATTAAAGTTAAGTATATTAAAATCTCTCTTCTTTTCTTTATAGTTTTCATCCAGTCTCCTGTTTCAGGATTTACGCCCGTCTGCGTTAGTTTCGCGTGCACCTAGCCACTCATTGTGTCGAGACCTTAGGGAATCGACACAACAGTATATACCACTATCAGAGGTATCAGAACGGTTTTCTCTTATATCTAGTTATGAACACTTGTTCATTAGAGGAGTAGTGTTTCAAAGTAGCGAAGACCAGCAAGTGGTCATAGTCCTTAAGGTATGCGTTTTACAGCACATGCTTGCTGGACATTTTTCTTTTGTTTCGGTCCACACTACCTCTTCAGAAAATATGGAAAGCAAAGAGTTTGCAGTAAAAGAGGTTTGTTTCGCAGTATCGAAGATTAAGAATTGCTCATACATCTTAAGCTATGCGTTTTAGAGCCATGTTTACTTCACTTTTTTGGGTCGAATGATCATTCCTGTCATATCCACGAATATTGGCCATCACTTCTGAAACACCCTGTACATGCATACATATGCAGGCGCCGGCGCCTGGAACTTCGGAAGTTGGATGACGTTTCCGGAGTAAGTTCCCATTCTCATTTTTTGCTCAAGACGTCTTCTACATCCCCTCGAAGTTTCTCGGTGTAATTTTGAAAAACTCTGTATGTATAGTAGCATGGAAATTCCTTTCCTTTGACTGGCTAAAACAGTCAAGGCAGAAACTCGCTTGTATTAGCAGAGGGCAGTTAGCTGGAGATGGCCAGATTGTACCGAAGCGGCTGGTCAGGTACGGAACAATTTGTTATGCAATAGTGATGAGCCATGCGTGGGTCGTGTTCCCGCCATCATGTATTTTACACCCTGTTTTTAACTACGTCCAGCTCACTACGCCAATTTAAATTGCTGGTGTCACTGAGTTTCTGCTTTGCCGCACCGCGAGCGGCGCTAGCAGCGCGTATCATTATATCCCCTCTCGTCGTGTCTTTGCTCGACTGCTATTACTTCCCTGTCGTCGTCTGTCGTAAGCCAGTTCGGGTCGTGAGTTAGGGTTGCCAGCCAGTTGGAATGTGTCTGGAGCGCAGTCCGGACCTGCCAGTCGCGAGTTGCAATGCGGCACTGGTGCAGTCGGGTTGGAGCAGTGAGGTCTGCGTCGGCATGGCTCGCGCGACCGTTGCCGCCACGCATCACTTCAGCCGGGCCACGGTCTTGGTGGATGGTCGGCCGGTCGTCCTACCGGACGACGCGTTTTGGCTCGCCGATCGTTCATGAGTCGGCTGTGTGTGTGTGTGCATCGGCTCCCTATTTGTCTTTGTTAGTGCTTAATTACTGTTTGGTATAGTTCAGGTCTTCGTGCGTTTGTCAGGTTGTGTGTTTAGTTGGCGTTATTTACTCTGACGACTATTTTAGATGTTGTCGGCATTCTGAGGGGACTCGGTAGGTTGGTGTGGACCAGGCAGGATATCTCGGTGCGGTGCAGTCGGCTGGGTCCGCTGGCGGTCCCTGCGCAGTGTCGGAGCCTGTGTGGAGCTGTCCGGTCGCTACGAGTTTCGTGGCTCACCGACCCAGGACGTCAAAGTTGAGTTGTCTTAAGTACCCGAGCCACGTCCGTTCATGTTGTTCGTTTCGGTGGTTCGCTGTTGGGGAGCTTTTCTTGTGATCAACACCGAGTGGTTGTAGTGGTGAAATCGAGCCACCGTGCGGTGGAGTTAATTACACTCCTGGAAATGGAAAAAAGAACACATTGACACCGGTGTGTCAGACCCACCATACTTGCTCCGGACACTGCGAGAGGGCTGTACAAGCAATGATCACACGCACGGCACAGCGGACACACCAGGAACCGCGGTGTTGGCCGTCGAATGGCGCTAGCTGAGCAGCATTTGTGCACCGCCGCCGTCAGTGTCAGCCAGTTTGCCGTGGCATACGGAGCTCCATCGCAGTCTATAACTCTGGTAGCATGCCGCGACAGCGTGGACGTGAACCGTATGTGCAGTTGACGGACTTTGAGCGAGGGCGTATAGTGGGCATGCGGGAGGCCGGGTGGACGTACCGCCGAATTGCTCAACACGTGGGGCGTGAGGTCTCCACAGTACATCGATGTTGTCGCCAGTGGTCGGCGGAAGGTGCACGGGCCCGTCGACCTGGGACCGAACCGCAGCGACGCACGGATGCACGCCAAGACCGTAGGATCCTACGCAGTGCCGTAGGGGACCGCACCGCCACTTCCCAGCAAATTAGGGACACTGTTGCTCCTGGGGTATCGGCGAGGACCATTCGCAACCGTCTCCATGAAGCTGGGCTACGGTCCCGCACACCGTTAGGCCGTCTTCCGCTCACGCCCCAACATCGTGCAGCCCGCCTCCAGTGGTGTCGCGACAGGCGTGAATGGAGGGACGAATGGAGACGTGTCGTCTTCAGCGATGAGAGTCGCTTCTGCCTTGGTGCCAATGATGGTCGTATGCGTGTTTGGCGCCGCGCAGGTGAGCGCCACAATCAGGACTGCATACGACCGAGGCACACAGGGCCAACACCCGGCATCATGGTGTGGGGAGCGATCTCCTACACTGGCCGTACACCACTGGTGATCGTCGAGGGGACACTGAATAGTGCACGGTACATCCAAACCGTCATCGAACCCATCGTTCTACCATTCCTAGACCGGCAAGGGAACTTGCTGTTCCAACACGACAATGCACGTCCGCATGTATCCCGTGCCACCCAACGTGCTCTAGAAGGTGTAAGTCAACTACCCTGGCCAGCAAGATCTCCGGATCTGTCCCCCATTGAGCATGTTTGGGACTGGATGAAGCGTCGTCTCACGCGGTCTGCACGTCCAGCACGAACGCTGGTCCAACTGAGGCGCCAGGTGGAAATGGCATGGCAAGCCGTTCCACAGGACTACATCCGCATCTCTACGATCGTCTCCATGGGAGAATAGCAGCCTGCATTGCTGCGAAAGGTGGATATACACTGTACTAGTGCCGACATTGTGCATGCTCTGTTGCCTGTGTCTATGTGCCTGTGGTTCTGTCAGTGTGATCATGTGATGTATCTGACCCCAGGAATGTGTCAATAAAGTTTCCTCTTCCTGGGACAATGAATTCACGGTGTTCTTATTTCAATTTCCAGGAGTGTATATTGGTTGACCACAAGTGCACCAGCGGAATTTTCTGCATTGTGGCCGCTTGTTTTCTGGTTACCTGCCTAGGCCACTGATGTAATTTCAGGCAGTGTCCTTTCCTCACCTCTTGTCGCTGTCCAACACGGTGTATAGTTTTGACAGCTCAAGACATTCTTCATTGTGGATAATCACGTCTCTAGCAGTTTGGTCTTTCAGTTTTAATATGCCGACCCGTGGCTAGCAAGTCGTTTGGTCGGTCAGTCCGTGACTGTCTCTTGGTAGGGTATCGACGGATCAAGTATAATTGGGCCCACCACCTGCCTCACTGAAGTGAACGTTAATGTTTCGAGGGCGCTGGCACGGTAGCTCAGCGTGTTCGGCCAGAGGTCTAGCTGCCCTCTGTAATAAAAAAAAAAACAACTGAGTTAATGGATCAACAACGAACTGAATCGGGTGTCTTTCGACGTCCGCCTAGAGCAGATACAACAAAGGAAAACGAACAAAATGAGATTAAAAAAAAAGAAAAAAGAAAGAGGGCAGCTCCCCCCCCCCCCCCCCCATGGAGGCGTCTGAGTGCCGGTCTATACTGTCCTTTTCATGGGTGTTTAATGGTCTGTTGGTAATCTATTGTAGCCAATGCTTTAAAATTTTTTTTTGTGTTTTATGTAAATCAATGGCCTTCAGCCCATATAAGTAAGTTTGAATTCTGGCAAGTGGATATTTTGCCGAAAGTTACTGTTGTAGTACCGTCTTTTCATTTAGTGCGCTTACAGCCACTTAAAGGTTCAAGGCATTTTGAATTTCTGGTAAAATCAATTGTTGGCCTTCGTCTGCTTAAAACCATATTCTTAAATGTAGTTACTGTCGTTGCGTTGCTTTTTTATTTAGTGTGATTTCGGCCACTTAAAACTTAAAGGTTTAAGGTATTTTTGAATTTCTGGGAAATCAATTGTGGGCCTTCAGCTGCTTAAAGTCTTAAAAAAGTTTTGAAATTTAATTGTGACATTTAGCCGTTTATATTGCACCTTGTTCATGTTTGTTCTATCCACTTTTGCCTTGAGGCTTTCAGTATATATATATATATATATATATATATATATATATATATATATATATATATTCCTGGAAATTGAAATAAGAACACCGTGAATTCATTCTCCCAGGAAGGGGAAACTTTATTGACACATTCCTGGGGTCAGATACATCACATGATCACACTGATGACACATTCCTGGGGTCAGATACATCACATGATCACACTGACAGAACCACAGGCACATAGACACAGGCAACAGAGCATGCACAATGTCGGCACTAGTACAGTGTATATCCACCTTTCGCAGCAATGCAGGCTGCTATTCTCCCATGGAGACGATCGTAGAGATGCTGGATGTAGTCCTGTGGAACGGCTTGCCATGCCATTTCCACCTGGCGCCTCAGTTGGACCAGCGTTCGTGCTGGACGTGCAGACCGCGTGAGACGACGCTTCATCCAGTCCCAAACATGCTCAATGGGGGACAGATCCGGAGATCTTGCTGGCCAGGGTAGTTGACTTACACCTTCTAGAGCACGTTGGGTGGCACGGGATACATGCGGACGTGCATTGTCCTGTTGGAACAGCAAGTTCCCTTTCCGGTCTAGGAATGGTAGAACGATGGGTTCGATGACGGTTTGGATGTACCGTGCACTATTCAGTGTCCCCTCGACGATCACCAGTGGTGTACGGCCAGTGTAGTAGATCGCTCCCCACACCATGATGCCGGGTGTTGGCCCTGTGTGCCTCGGTCGTATGCAGTCCTGATTGTGGCGCTCACCTGCACGGCGCCAAACACGCATACGACCATCATTGGCACCAAGGCAGAAGCGACTCTCATCGCTGAAGACGACACGTCTCCATTCGTCCCTCCATTCACGCCTGTCGCGACACCACTGGAGGCGGGCTGCACGATGTTGGGGCGTGAGCGGAAGACGGCCTAACGGTGTGCGGGACCGTAGCCCAGCTTCATGGAGACGGTTGCGAATGGTCCTCGCCGATACCCCAGGAGCAACAGTGTCCCTAATTTGCTGGGAAGTGGCGGTGCGGTCCCCTACGGCACTGCGTAGGATCCTACGGTCTTGGCGTACATCCGTGCGTCGCTGCGGTCCGGTCCCAGGTCGACGGGCCCGTGCACCTTCCGCCGACCACTGGCGACAACATCGATGTACTGTGGAGACCTCACGCCCCACGTGTTGAGCAATTCGGCGGTACGTCCACCCGGCCTCCCGCATGCCCACTATACGCCCTCGCTCAAAGTCCGTCAACTGCACATACGGTTCACGTCCACGCTGTCGCGGCATGCTACCAGTGTTAAAGACTGCGATGGAGCTCCGTATGCCACGGCAAACTGGCTGACACTGACGGCGGCGGTGCACAAATGCTGCTCAGCTAGCGCCATTCGACGGCCAACACCGCGGTTCCTGGTGTGTCCGCTGTGCCGTGCGTGTGATCATTGCTTGTACAGCCCTCTCGCAGTGTCCGGAGCAAGTATGGTGGGTCTGACACACCGGTGTCAATGTGTTCTTTTTTCCATTTTCTGGAGTGTATCTTGATAATCTGCCATTGTAGCAGCAGTAACCGATCTGGCAACTGCACCAGACACTTGTTGTGTTAAGCCCATTTTACATGATAGATTTTCTTGTCTCAATTGGCTACTCGGAACAAGTGAGTCTACTGCAGCGCCCCTGGCGCTTTATTCCTGTGGTGAAACTCGGTCTGTTTCGAGTGGTCATTTTCGTTTACACGCCAGAGCAAAATTTGCGTGTGTTCTGAGAGCTGTCTGCTGCGTAGTTTGGTGGTGAACGTGAGGTTATGAGAGACTAACCTTTCTAAGAAAAAGTAAAAATATAAAACCAAAATATTGAAACAAGAATAATAATAAAGTTTATCAATGTCCACAGCAGAATTCATAGGGGAAGTTCTCGTCAAGGAATCTACCTGTATACTCGTACATTTATTTCCTCGAGAAAATATATACTTGCAAAGTACAATAGCCGGCTACGTTCGCGGGTTCGAATCCTGCCTCGGGCATGGATGTTTGTGACGTCCTCACGTTAATTAGGTTTAAGTAGTTCTAAGTTCTAAGGGACTGATGACCTCAGAAGCTAAGTCCCATAGTGCTCAGAGCCATTCGAACCAAAGTACAATAACTTGAATGCAGTAAATGGCGTCTTTTGGCTTTATCCTTTATATCTCGTTTTCTTGTAAAGTGCCAAATAACATCGAAAATTATGTATCTCGTCAGATAAGTCTGACCTTTCCACGGTTGAAATAATTTTCATTAAAGCACATTATCTACTTACGTCCTTATTTGGGCATAGTGTATGCTTTTTCTCTCTAATATACTTCGTGTATCTTGTACGAGAAGACCAGGAAAAAATCTCAGGACCTTGTGTGACTTTTCAGTGTGCCACGAAAACAAAGCAAACCACCCAATAAGGATTAAGGAGGCACGAAAGCACTCTCATCGTGGTTGCTTTCTGATTTATATGCAGCCACAAAAGATACACGCACTTTGAGTAGTCGAATTTGACCAGAAATTCGATCGTGTAGATCGGGCTTTATAGAGGCGTTGCCGACCGCAGCGGAGTATTCAGCCTGTTTACGTGTCCCTGTATTTGAATACGCATGCCTACACCAGTTTCCTTGGCGCTTCAGTGTACAGGGTGGCGCACGAAATGTGTTACCAATTGTTTCTTTCACAATTTACGACGCACATTAGATATCCCGCTGGGATCTCTACAGCAGTACCAGCAGAGCTTGGAAAAACAAATGAGTTACGAAATGACGTGTAATTCACGATACTGCCGCTAGGAGCCTAGTAAGCAGCAATGGCTGACAGTGGACGACTGACGACACAGCAACGATCGGCAATTGTGTTATTTTTTCATGAAACGAAAAGCCTTGTTGTGACTCAGAGGCGTTTTCGACAACAGTTTAACAAACGGTGGGTCCCTTGCAAGCAGACCATCCACAGGTTGTACGATAAATTTGTACAGGAAGGAACAGTATTGGAAGCGAAGCGACCTCGGCCTAAGCCTGTTTGATCGCCGGAGAATATTGAAGCGGTACGAGTTGCTGTACAGAGAAGTCCCGGTAAATCGTGTAGAAAGGCAGCAGTGCAATTGGGAATATCCAGACGCTCCGTTCAACGCATGTGCACACTGTTCACTGAAGAACACAAGCAGCAGAGACCACTGTTTGCTCAGTGGGCGGAGGATAGGGAAGAAACTCTCAACAACGTTTGGTTTTCAGACGAGGCGCATTTTCATTTAGACGGTGTGGTTAACAAACAAAATGTACGCTTTTGGGCGACTGAAAACCCACAAGTGCTTCATGAACGATAACATTATGCTCCGAGGATTACAGCGTGGGCAGCAATTTCCAGTCACGGACTTATTGGACCCTTTTTCTTTGAAGAAACTGTGAACAGCGAGCGTTATTTGAGCATGCTTCGCAATAGCTTCATTCCACAGCTTCTTGGTACTGCCTTGCCCCTCAACACGCAGCGGTTCATGCAAGATGGGGCAAGGCCACATACTGCAAACACTGTGTTGGAGTTTTTACAGGAGCATTTCGACATGCGGATCATTTCACTCAGGCTTCCAGGTCGCTTCAATGACGGACAAAATTGCTCCCCCCCCCCTCCCCCCCCTAATAGTCCAGACGTCAATCCATGTGACTTTTTTCTTTGAGGGTACCTAAAGGAAAAAAAAATTGTGGAAACGTCCACGTGATTTAATGGAGCTCAGAAGATTTATTCTTCAAGCTTGCAGTGAAATTACGGAAGACATGTGACGTAGGTTAATCACTAACTTCAGTGTTCGTTTGAAGGAAGTTAGGAAACGAAATGGTGGACATATTGAGAATGTGTTGAGTTAGAATAAATCTCCATGGACGGCTCTTCATTGTAGTGTATGTTCCTTTCAGATTGTGTTGACAACATATATTCGAAAACAAAATGGTAACACATTTCGTGCGCCACCCTGTATATGAGATTTTGTCGAGGTGTATGCAAGAGGCTTGTTTAGAGCCTAGAATGGAGCACCGATCATGCCCGATACAAGAGAGGTGGCGAATAAGCTGAACGGGCAAACAGTGCCGCTGACTCGCGCTCACCGCGCGGGTGCAGTGCTCTGACCTAGACCCTTTGGCTGGGAAGTAATTTCGTCGGTTGACCACAGCGTCAGCGTCTCCGGAGCCCCTCTGGCAGAGGTCACGAGCAGGCAGGGCCCGCGTCCTTGGCTCGCCGCGGCCGCAGGAAGCCGCCGACATTGTGCTGCAGAGGGGCCGTCTCGCCTCGGCTGGTCCGCCGCCTTGCGCAACCTCGGAACGTAATTAGCCGGCTTCTGTGGGCCGAGGATCCCGTGGGCTGCTCCCACACCGGCGACACCCGGCGAGACCCGGCCAAGGAGAAGGCAGCTTCTACAGGCAGCCCTTCTCCTGCCTCTAAGACGAGCGTCAGCACTGCGATGAATGCCATTGTGAATATGCACAAGGAATCCAGAATGAGATTTTCACTCTGCAGCGGAGTGTGCGCTGATATGAAACTTCCTCGCAGATTAAAACTGTGTGCCCGACTCGATACTGGCAGAAGTAAAGCTGTGAGTACCGGACGTGAGTCGTGCTTCGGTAGCTCAGATGGTAGAGCACTTGCCCGCGAAAGGCAGGTCCCGAGTTCGAGTCTCGGTCGGGCACACAGTATTAATCTGCCAGGAAGTTTCATATCAGCGCAAACTCCGCTGCAGAGTGAAAATCTCATTCTGGAAACATCCCCCAGGCTGTGGCTAAGCCATGTCTCCGCTGTATCCTTTCTTTCAGGAGTGCTGGTTCTGCAAGGTTCGCAGGAGAGCTTCTGTAAAGTTTGGAAGGTAGGAGACGAGATACTGGCAGATGTAAAGCTGTGAGTACCGGACGTGAGTCGTCCTTCGGTAGCTCAGATGGTAGAGCACTTGCCCGCGAAAGGCAAGGTCCTGAGTTCGAGTCTCGGTCGGGCACACAGTTTTAATCTGCCAGGAAGTTTCATGCACAAGGTAGTCCCAGTCTTCAAGAAGGGTCGTCGAGCAGATGCGCAAAACTATGGACCTATATCTCTGACGTCGATCTGTTGTAGAATTTTAGAACATACTTTTTGCTCGCATATCATGTCATATCTGGAAACCAAGGATCTACTCTGTAGGAATCAATATGCATTCCGGAAACAGCGATCGTGTGAGACCCAACTCGCTATATAATAGATACAGGCTCCCAGGTAGATGCCATTTTCCTTGACTTCCGGAAGACGTTCGATAGAGTTCCTCACTGTCGTCTGATAAACAAAGTAAGAGCCTACGGAATATCAGACCAGCTGTGTGGCTGGATTGAAGGGTTTTTAGCAAACAGAACACAGCATGTTGTCTTCAATGGAGAGACGTCCACAGACGTTAAAGTAACCTCTGGCGCGCCACAGGTGAGTGTTATGGGACCATTGCTTTTCACAATATATATAAATGACCTAGTAGATAGTGTCGGATATCTGGATGAGGTATCGAATAAATTGCTTCCCCCTACTTATACCTCCCGAGGAGATCAAGAATGTAAAATTAGAGAGATTCGAGCGCGCACGGAGGCTTTCCGGCAGTCGTTCTTCCCGCGAACCATACGCGACTGGAACAGGAAACGGAGGTAATGACAGTGGCATGTAAAGTGCCTCCGCCACACACCGTTAGGTGGCTTGCGGAGTATAAATGTAAATGTAGATGTATGCGGTGTGTCTGAAACCGTTTGGGTCAAACTGGAACAGTCGATACTGGGTGCACAACCGATAATACCGAGGCTGGTATCCACTGGTCAGAAATGTATTATGGATATACGCAGCGTGCACAGCATATATCAAGGTATCCAGAATGAGATTTTCACTCTGCAGCGATGTGTGCACTGATATGAAACTTCGTGGCAGATTAAAACTGTCTGCCGGACCGAGACTCGAACTTGGAACCCTTGCCTTCCGCGGGCAAGTGCTCTACCATCTGAGCTACCCAAGCACGACTCACGACTCACGTCCCGACGGGGCCTGAGTCGTGCTTGGGTACCTCAGATGGTAGAGCACTTGCCCGCGGAAGGCAAAGATCCCGAGTTCGAGTCTCGGTCCGGCACACACTTTTTATCTGCCAGGAAGTTTTATAGCAAGGTAGTTAGTTACAAGTTCCATGGATCATTTTGCACGATACATGACAATGACGTGGAAAGAGTTATTTACATCTACATCATACATTAATTTGTCGATGGTGTTACATTCCTAACATTTATACGTTCTCTATTTTTTGTAAGTTTATTTTTTCTCTTTTTTAAGTATAAAAAGAAAAAAAAAACATACAGATGTGAGCTTGTAACTCCTACCACCTTGTTGTTGTTGTGGTCTTCAGTCCTGAGACTGGTTTGATGCAACTCTCCATGCTACCCTACCCTGTGCAAGCTTCTTCATCTCCCAGTACCTACTGCAATCTACAGCTTTCTGAATCTGTTTAGTGTCTTCATCTCTTGGTCTCCCTCTACGATTTTTATCCTCCACGCTGCCCTCTAATACTAAACTGGTGATCCCTTGATGCCTCAGAATATGTCCTACCAACAGATCCCTTCTTCTAGTCAAGTTGTGCCACCAATTTCTCTTCTTCCCAGTTCTATTCAGCACCTCATTAGCTATGTGATCTACCCATCTAATCTTCAGCATTCTTCTGTAGCATCACATCTCGGAAGCTTCAATTCTCTTCTTGTCCAAACTATTTGACAGCAATTTTCCTTTGCAGCTTTTTTCAGACCATTTTCTTGTATGACTTCCCCCAAGTATTTATACTGAGTAGCCCTTTTTATTTTTCCATGTGTCGTGTTCAAAAACAAGTTACATGCCATATATTCCGTTTTTTCAAATGATATATGTAGTCCTACATTGACCGTAACTTCTTTAAGGATTTCAGTTTGTTTCGAGTTGTGTTAATATAACTAGTTAAAATTGCCAGATCATCTGGAAAGGCCAGGCAATCTAATATTACTTCTGCCTAACTTGATTGATTAATCTGTATTTTGATTCGACTTTTTCTCTCGCCATTGTGTAATCACCTTTTACAAAACAAAGTTAAACAGTAATGGGGGGAGTTCATCTGCCTGTCTAACATCAGTCTTTCTGTCAAATGGTTCAGAAGTTTCTGGCACGAACTTAAGTTTAGAGCTAGTGTCAATTAACGTTATCTCAATCAGTGTTAGAGTTTTACTATCTATCCCTTGTTCCTTTAAAATTTGGAAAAGACATTCACTATCAGACTTAGTAGTAGGCCCTTTTAAAATCCGCAAATGTAAATACAATATTGTTATCAGAAATTCTTTGGTTCCTAAGGATTAGTTATAAATTAAGAATTTGCTTTGGACAGGATCTGTTTGATATAAAGCCTGCTTGTATTCACCAATTTTTGGTTCAAACAGTTCTTGGGCTCTGCCAAGTAAACATTGGGAGAAAAATGTGTATGTTACCGGGAGAAGGGAGATTCCTCCGTAAATATTGACATCGGTTCTGTCCCTTATTTAATGCAATGTATGAATTAGGACAATTTTCCAGTCCTCAGTTATTTTCTCAGTTTGCCAAATATGTCGTATTAGTTGATTGATCTGTTTCAAAGTGTTGCGGCGGGCTGCTTTTAGTACTTCTGCAATTACGCCATCTTCTCCGGATGCTTTATTGTTTCTATGTTTCTTAATTTGCTTAATTATTTCGATACTATTAGGTTCTTTAGAGGTATGGTTGGTGTTGTTAGTCTGCTGTGGTTTTAATTTATTGGCTGGTTGTGTACAGTTCAATCGTTTTACAAAGTAATTAGCAAGGACCTTACAGTTTTCCTGGTTGTTCAGAGCTCAACAGCCATTTTCATTTTGAAGCAGAGACATTGAGCTTGGTAACAGGTTAGATTTGTTTTGAATGTTTTATAAAATTTTCTTGTATTGTTCTTTTTGGAAGTATTCTAGATTTCTGAAAGTTAGGCATTTTCGTAGTTTCTTTTAGTCTAATTCAGGTATTCCCTTTCTTACAGTTAGAAATGTGTTGTACGTATTTTCAGTTTTGTTACTATTCCAATTTTTGAAAGCCTCATGCCTAAATTTAACTGTTGTTTCACAATCCGCTTTCCACCAAGCATGCTTTTATTTCTTTCGAAGCGGAACTAAATTTTGTGCCGTTGTGATGAACTTTTACTTTAAGCTTCGAAAATTGTTGGATTATATTTTTTCAAGTTCGCTAGTTAGAGTTGGGGTTATTTTAGCAGTATCAAATTTTGGGACAACATTTTTTGTTTTGAAGAGTTTTTACGGTTGCAGTTTTGCTTTTATTCGCATTAAGTAATGGTAAAATTCTGTATTAGCCCTTAAAATTTCCTTGTATTTGTGGTATGAAGTTGCTACATGATCGATTTGATATTCTCCAATAAATATATTGGGTGCCTGCCAAGTTTTTTGTTTGGATGGGTTGACATGATCTTAAGTTTAAATTTTTTGCTCGTTTCAACAAGTCATTGACCATTTTGGATTGTCCATTTATGCGCAGGAAATCCACTCACCTTTATCTTATGTTTTTTCTCTTTACCTAATTGAGCATTAAAATCACCCACTAAAATTTTAACATGGTTGCTGGAATTTTCGAGATGATGCTCTCTAACGTTCCAAAGCTTCATTAACTTCTTCAGGATTTTTACAGTTATCCTCATTGACTGACATATGGGCATTAATTAAAATGTATGTCTTATTTGCGCATTTAAGAGAAAATGTCATTAGTCTATTATTAATGGGTTTTACCTCCGTTTTTGAATTAAAAATATTTTTGTAGACTGAAAAGGCAACTCCGGGGTGTAATGTATTATTAAGTATTCTGTTACCTCGATTACTTTTTAAAAGACGATAATTGCCGAAATCCATGGTGTTATTATCTATCATTCGTGTTTTTGAAGTGCGAAAATTTGAATCTTCTGTTCTTTTAATGATCTCCCAACTTATGAAGTTCACCTGGTTGCAAAAGTGTTTGTATGTTAAGTGTTGCAAAAAATGTATTTGTTTTGGTTTTAAGTTGGCCAGAGGACTCAGACTTTCTCTGCTGTATTTCAACCTGGCCGCTCCAGGATCCAGAAGACCAGTTGCGGCAGTAATACTGGAGGTGGATTGATTATCAAAATGCTGCATGATGATTGTACCTGGAATCAGGTGGGGATGAGTAGACTCATTGAGTCAACTCGGAATGAAATTACAATGAAATGAATAGCCGTAGCTGCATACAGGCCTTCATACTCGTCAACAGGAAACCGTTAAAAATGTGTGCCCCGACCGGGACTCGAGCCCAGGATTTCCTGCTTGCATGGCAGACACTCTATCCGTCTGAGCCACCGAGGACACAGAACACAGAGGATAGTGCGACTGCAGGGACTTATCTTTGGCACGCCTCCCGTGAGACCCATATTCCCAAATTATTGTCCCGCACTATATTCGTAGTGCCCCTGCCCATCGGAACAAAAAGTACGCTATATAAAATCTGTGATAAAACGGTCTAGATAGATTTTTTTTAATGACGTGTTTCGGGGTTCATCTACATCTACATCTACATTTATACTCCGCAAACCACCCAACGGTGTGTGGCGGAGGGCACTTTACGTGCCACTGTCATAACCTCCCTTTCCTGTTCCAGTCACTTATGGTTTGCGGGAAGAACGACAGCCGGAAAGCCTCCGTGCGCGCTCGAATCTCTCTAATTTTACATTTGTCATCTCCTCGGGAGGTATAAGTAGGGGGGAAGTAATATATTCCTCATCCAGAAACGCACCCTCTCGAAACCTGGACAGCAAGCTACACCGCGATGCAGAGCGCGTCTCTTGCAGAGTCTACCACTTGAGTTGGCTAAACATCTCCGTAACGCTATCACGCTTACCAAATAACCCTGTGACGAAACGCGCCGCTCTTCTTTGGATCTTCTCTATCTCCTCTGTCAACCCGACCTGGTACGGATCCCACACTGATGAGCAATACTCAATTATAGGTCGAACGAGTGATTTGTAAGCTACCTCCTTTGTTGATGGACTACATTTTCTAAGGACTCTCCCAATGAATCTCAACCTGGCACCCGCCTTACCAACAATTAATTTTATGTGATCATTCCACTTAAAATAGTTTCGCACGCGTACTCCCAGATATTTTACAGAAGTAACTGCTACCAGTGTTTGCTCTGCTATCATATCATATAATCATACAATAAAGGGTCCTTCTTTCTATGTATTCGCAATACATTACATTTGTCTATGTTAACACTCTCTGTACCAGGCCTATTTTATGCACCCGTCCCTAGAAACCGGGCAATTTTACCAATATTAAAAAAATTACTGCATCAAATCTACTGTTTGGATTGTGGCAAATTTGGTACCATCTTGAAGCTGCACATTTCTACTTTAATTCTGAGTGAAAGAAACTACTTTACAATGCACAGCTTTAAGGTACAGTTATAGAAATCACTTAGATGTTTTAAGAATTTAGAAAAAGTCATACGAATAAGGGAATACAATTGTGATTTATTTTTAACCAAAATTGTGGCACTACATTACATGTTTCTGATAGTATACAGTATTACATATAAATTTCACACAGAATCATATTGTTTTTTAGTGTGGAAAATTTTAAAGCAAGGTTCCAGGCAGAGTGCAACGCCACACTGTTCACATTCGTATCGTGTCTCTTTGCGAGAAGCCTTGCCACTCTGTTTCTTGCTCCTGGAACTGCACACGTGACACACACGAGCAGCATACTTCTTAGTAGTTGCAGGTATGTGCTGCAAAAAATGTCTCTTTGTTAGCCGACCTACAGTTCCTTCATTTCTTGGAATGAATTCAAGTGTGTCGTCTTCAACAAGCTGAACTGCAAGCACTGTTATAAAGTCTGTTATTGTAATATTCTTCCTGTGCACTGCATTGTACAGCCAAAATGCATTTGATACTCCCATAAGCAGCAAATGGAAATATAATTTTCGCCACCATTTCACAGTTCTGTGCTGGAACGGATTGTACTGCAGGCGTTGGTCTCCAATATCCACTCCAATTTTATTGAGGTTGTAATCAAGTACCTGAAGTGGTTTCAATACTACAGACCCATTTCTCTTAGTATGCGTACCAAATGTTGCTTGATGCCTTGTAGACAATGTATACACATCTCTCTTATCTTTCCACTTCATTGCCAATACATTATCTTTACGCCGAAAAGACATTTCGCCCTTTTTCAGCTTAGCAGATACTAAATCTTTAGGCAATCCTTTCCTGGATTTGTTCACAGTACCAACAGCTCCAGTGCCTTTCTCTGCCAGTTGCTGAAATAGCTCTGGACTGGAATAAAATCGATCTAAATACACAGTGTGGCCTTTGTTCAGCAAGCTGCTGTCAGACAACAATCGCAAAATAACCGCAGACGAAGAATTGTCAACAATATGCTTACCAGCATAAACTTCAAAATTTACAACATAGCCACTACTGGCTTCAGCAACAGCATATACTTTCAGTCCATACTTATGAGGCTTATTTTGCATGTAAACACGGAAACTCACACGACCTCGAAATGGGCAAATTCCTTCATCAATTGTCACTTTTTCTGAGGGACGATATGCCTGGATACATCGCTCCTTCAAATTATTATAATATGGCAAAACTTTGTAAAGTGGATGAAATCCATCTTCGCCTGGTTTTTTCTGATTTGAATTGTCAACAAGATGCAAGCATGACAGTATCTGAGTGAAACGCAAACGGCTCATGACATGGGGACAAAAGTTACAACTAAGAACAGGATTAGTGCTCCAATGGTCCGCAATTTTTGGCTTTTTCGAAACACACATGTGGAAAATAATACCCAAGAAACGCCTCATCTCACTTATAGTCACTGGCTTCCACGAACTCAAAACTGAATGGGGCTTCAGATTATTTCCTCTTCTTTTCTTCTGTATTGTCTGTGATGCATACAAATTTGTCTGTCTCTTGAGTTCATTTACGTCACTGTCAGTAAGGAACACTTTACTGCAATCCAGTACAGAACTCGACTCATCAATATCCACTAGTATCTGCCTGGGTGTCGTGTTGACAGGCAGAGGTCGGTAGGTGTCAACTGCAGTCCACTCACTGTCTTTCGGATACGGCACAGCTGCTGGATTTGAAGCAACACCTTCAACATCATTCTCGTCTTCATCTGAAGACAAACTGTCATCAATCTCGTCTTCTAAAAAGAATATCACATTATGTGTAACTACATACATCGTTTACACATGTTCAACAGATATGTGCGTACTGCACAATTACGTGGAAAATTCGGAAATACGTACCTTCAAACACACCATTGCATTCAGAATCGTCTGAATCACTCTCTACATTATCCAGAGTGTCGCTATGATTGATCAAATCCGCAATTTCTGCGTCTGATAAACCGCGCCGAAACATGATGACAAACAACTGAATGATATACAGACTGAGAACGCAAAGATAAGTTTTAACATGAATTACAGCGCTGCCGTGACATCTATGGACGCATTTTGTTAATAAACATCTGAAAAACGTATAGCGCTGGCCAAACCCGTAGAAATAACGTTGCAGTGTTTTGAATGAAATTAAATGTAGCGGCCCGTAAATTTTACGGGCTTGGTGATTTTCGCGCGATCCCAGGCCCGTAAATTTTACGGGCTTGGCGCTTAGAGTGTTAAGGGTCAGTTGCCACTCCCTGCACCAAGTGCCTATCCGCTGCAGATCTTCCTGCATTTCGCTTCAATTTTCTAATGCTGCAACTTCTCTGTATACTACAGCATCATCCGCGAAAAGCCGCATGGAACTTCCTACACTATCTACTAGATCATTTATATATATTGCGAAAAGCAATGGTCCCACAACACTCCCATGTGGCACGCCAGAGGTTCCTTTAAAGTCTGTAGACGTCTCTCCATTGAGAACAACATGCTGTTTTCTGTTTCCTGAAAACTCTTCAATCCAGCCACACAGCTGGTCTGATATTCCGTAGGCACTTACTTTGTTTATCAGGTGACAGTGCGGAACTGTATCGAACGCCTTCCGTAAGTCAAGGAAAATGGCATCTACCTGGGAGCCTGTATCTAATATTTTCTGGGTCTCATGAACAAATAAAGCGAGTTGGGTCCCACACGATCGCTGTTTCCGGAATCCATGTTTATTTCTACAGAGTAGATTCTGGGTTTCCAGAAATGACATGATAAGCGAGCAAAAAACATGTTCTATAATTCTACAACAGATCGATGTGAGAGATATAGGTCTATAGTTTTGCATATGTGCTCGACGATCCTTCTTGAAGACTGGGACTACCTGTGCTCTATTCCAATCATTTGGCCATAGTCGTAGGCCATCTTCACACAGCACCATCAGCTGAAGTTGACGATGCGTAGAAGTTGACCTCAGTCGCTCGAACTACAGTTTCAGCGACTAAGGGTAATTGACCCTTCTACGGATTGCCAAATTCAGCTAATGGTGCTCTATGAAATACTAGGCCGAAACCAGTCATCACGATCTGGGCTGTTTTTGTGTGATTTTGTATTGTTAATAGTGGCTACTTGTTGTTTCCTCCTGTGGAAGAAACAACTTTTATTCTTCCTTATACTCCCATTTTACCTGTCCAGTAACTTACCTCTGTGTCATTATCTCCCATGTAAACAATTCCTTGAAGAGATATAAGAGGCTGGCGGCCTGTTAGTTACAGGAATGATGAAAGCGGGACGCGGTACAAACATACGAGGTGTGACTAGAAAAAAACCGGACTAGTACTGGTGAAACAATAAAACGAATGCAATAAGGCTGAAAGTCGCGTGGCCTGTCACGTGACTCTCGCTCCGCCTACTGCTCGAGTTTCATCTGCCCGTGGCGTCTGTTTTAAGTAGTTGACGTTTTGTCTGTGCGTCGGAAAATGTTGAGTGTACAGAAAGAACAGCGTGTTAACATCAAATTTTGTTTCAAACTAGGAAAATCTGCAAGTGAAACGTTTGTAATGTTACAACAAGTGTACGGCGATGATTGTTTATCGCGAACACAAGTGTTTGAGTGGTTTAAACGATTTAAAGATGGCCGCGAAGACACCAGTGATGACACTCGCACTGTCAGACCATTGTCAGCAAAAACTGATGCAAACATTGAAAAAATCGGTAAACTTGTTCGACACTTTCCTTGTCAACTCCTGTTAACTCAGACACTGCTCTGATTGTTAAACGGCGATCTTGTCGAACAAGCCACGCGACTTTCAGCCTTATTGCATTCGTTTTATTGTTTCACCAGTACTAGTCCGGTTTTTTTCTAGCCACACCTCGTACTGTGCCGGCTTACCCAGTTATACCAGCGCTGCCGATCTATGGCTGGCGTATGTCTGTTCAGCAGACTCGTAATACTATGGACCGCGATATCTCGAATATTTTGAAAATTTCTCGGGTATTCAGCCAGGAAACGTCGTCCAAAAGGCGCGATATATCGGCAAGCCGACTTCTTGCCATCTTCAGGTGTTCTTGGTGTCTGATTGATGGATGCCGACTTCCACTGGAGATCAGACACCAAGAACGCCTGAAGATGGCTAGAAGTCGGCTTGCCGAAATATCGCGTCTTCTGGACGACGCTACCTGGCTGAATACCCGAGAAATTTTCAGGATTTCTGTACGCCGGGAAAGCCTCAGATGACATCTCGAAAATTGCTTGAGAAGCGCATCGTACCAGAGCATCACCTGCGTTCTGAAGACGTTAGGCCGGGCGGCAACTCACCTGAAGAGGTCAGCGGGCAGCCGCTCGATGGCGTTTCCGATGATGCTGAGCACGGAGAGCAGCGGGTTGTCCCAGAAGGTGTCGCGGTCGACGCTCGTCACGCGGTTGTCGTTCACGATCAGCGTCGAGAGCCGCGGCAGGCGGGTGAACATGGTCCGGCTGTAGCGGGCAACCAGAACAATCCACAGTCAAATCCGGCCGCACTCCAAATGTGGTTGGCTACAGTAACACTGCCAGGAGCAAGGGCAACGTGGAGAAATGACTCAAACACACACCTCCAGATGCCAGACACTCAGATCGGTATTTGGTGGTAAGTTCCTACGGGACCAAACTGCTGAGGTCATCGGTCCATAGGCTTACACACTTCCTAATCTAACTTAAAGTAATCTACGCTAAGGACAACACACAAACACACAAACACACACACACACACACACACATACACACACACTTCCATGATCGAAGGAAGACACGACCCTCCGACAGGGGGGCTGATGGGGGGGGGGGGGGGGAGCGCGAACCGTGCAAGGCGCCTGAGACCGCGCAGCTACCACGCGCTGCACTCACAAGGGAACCTCCCCATCGCACCCCCTCAGATTTAGTTATAAGTTGGTACAGTGGATAGGCCTTGAAAAACTGAACACAGATCAATCGAGAAAACAGGAAGAAGTTGTGTGGAACTATGAAAAAATAAGCAAAATATACAAAATTAATCCATGCGAAGATAGGTGGCAACATCAAGAACGATCTGAACCCAGCGGCGCCGTGGTCCCGTGGTTAGCGTGTGCAGCTGCGAAACAAGAGGTCCTTGGTTCAAGTCTCCCAAGTGAAAAATTTTTCTTTATTTTCGCAAAGTTATGATCTGTCCATTCGTTAATTGACGTCTCTGTTCACTGTAATAAGTTTAGTGTCTGTGTTTTGCGACCGCACAGCAAAACCGTGCGATTAGTAGACGAAAGGACGTGCCTCTCCAATGGGAACTGAAAACATTTGATCGCAAGGCCATAGATCAACCGATTCCTCCACAGAAAAACACGTCTGATACGTATATTCTATACGACACTGGTGAGGGCATGTGCGTCACATGACAGGAATATGTTGTCGACCCACCTAACTTGTACACTTGGCGAATGGGTAAAAATAAAAAATGGTTCAAATGGTTCTGAGCACTATGGGACTCAACTGCTGCCGGCCGCGGTGGTCTAGCGGTTCTAGGCGCGCAGTCCGGAACCGCGCGACTGCTACGGTCGCAGGTTCGAATCCTGCCTCGGGCATGGATGTGTGTGATGTCCTTAGTTAGGTTTAAGTAGTTCTAAGTTCTAGGGGACTGATGACCACAGTAGTTAAGTCCCATAGTGCTCAGAGCCATTTGAACCATTTGACTCAACTGCTGAGGTCATTAGTCCCCTAGAACTTAGAACTAGTTGGTTGGTTGGTTGGTTTGGGGAAGGAGACCAGACAGCGAGGTCATCGGTCTCATCGGATTAGGGAAGGATGGGGAAGGAAGTCGGCCGTGCCCTTTGAAAGGAACCATCCCGGCATTTGCCTGGAGCGATTTAGGGAAATCACGGAAAACCTAAATCACGATGGCCGGACGCGGGATTGAACCGTCGTCCTCCCGAATGCGAGTCCAGTGTCTAACCACTGCGCCACCTCGCTCGGTTTAGAACTAGTTAAACCTAACTAACCTAAGGACATCACAAACATCCATGCCCGAGGCAGAATTCGAACCTGCGACCGTAGCGGTCTTGCGGTTCCAGACTGCAGCGCCTTGAACCGCACGGCCACTTCGGCCGGCGGGTAAAAATATTCTTCTACATTGCCCGATTTAGGTTTTCTTGTGGGTATGAGAATTACTCCCAAAGAATGATGAAAACATAAGAGTTTGTCACATAAACTGCAACAAATGAATCCAACAGTTTCACAGTCGCACAATTTTCCCTGTGCTGTGTCAAAACATGTTTTTAACGTTTTCAAATTTTTCCGTGTGTAGACCGTCAAATCCTGCATATGTCCAAGCAAATCTGAACATGTCCTGGAATTTTGGAGAGCGAATTTGATTATGTGTGAGTGCCTGAACTTTGATAATTGTCTGAAAATATAAAATAAAATTTTACGCTCGAAGGAAGACTTGAACCTAGGACCTCTCGTTCCGCAGCTGCTCACGCTAACCACGGGACTACGGCGCTCCTGGTCTCAGATTCATCCTTGATGTTGCCTATCTTCGCTTGGACTATTCAGTTTGTATATTTTGCTTATTTTTTTCATAGTTCCACACAACTTCTTCCTGTTTTCTCGATTGATCTGTGTTCAGTTTTTCAAGGCCTATCCACTGTGCAGACTATATCTGAGGGGGGTGGGATGGGGAGGTTCCCTGGTCAGATCGGTACCAGACGTTGTATGTAGATTATCAACCAAAACTCCGATTTACTTCGTGCTGTGTACTGTCATCCAGTAGAACATGCACAAACGGCAATTAAAAGTAACACGAGATTTACAGAGCACAGAAGAGCGCAAGTGTGAGTAGAAATAGACTTTGGACTGATGACCTCAGAAGTTATGTCCTATAGTGCTCCGAGCAAAAGAAATAGGATTTCACTTTGCATCGGAGTGTGCGCTGATATGAAGCTTCCTGTCAGATTAAAACTGTGTGCTGAACCGAGACTCGAACTCGGGACCTTGGGTAGCTCAGATGGTAGAGCACTTGCCCGCGAAAGGCAAAGGTCCCGAGTTCGAGTCTCGGTCCAGCACACAGTTTCAATCTGCCAGGAAGTTTCATAAGTGTGAGTAGTTGTCAAGTTTGTATCCCGTGAGAAGTTGGTAGAGCGTTGGATCCTCGCACAGAGGGTCACTGTCTTCCAAACCAAAGTCACGAAATTATTCCACTGTATTGTGCGTGTAAGTGTCATATGCGTCAACATGTTTTGACATGGGGTGTTTGGAGTTTACAACAATGTTTTCTTGGCAGTCTGCTTTCGCTTCATTTCTTCGAAAGTGCAAAATCTATAGAGCACATCTGCACATCACAGAATTTGCAACCAAAAGAGAAAAATAAGGAAGCAATTGCAAAAAATGGTTCTAATGGCTCGGACCACTATAGGACTTCACATCTGAGGTCATCAGTCCCCTTGACTTAGAACTACTTAAACGTAACTAACCTAAGGACAACCCACACATCCATGCACGAGGCAGGATTCGAACCTGTACTTTTGCTCATTCTGAAGCCATATTGTTCCTCTAGGCGTCTATTCATTTTACTTGCTGCAAAGCTAGTAAACTCGCTAAAGTTTCATCGCGTTAGAAACTCTGTTATTACTAGTACTTAGCACAGAGTATATCATTATTATTAAACACAATTTTCCCTGCACTGAAAAAATTCTAAAAAGACAGAAGCGTTACTTTGACGCCGAATTAGGTTGTATGGAGTCATGCATTTTAGAGACTAAATTTAAGGATGTCTAGAGTTTCACTTCCCGTCGCCTGTCTAGTCATCAGAGAGAGAAAAAGCTCGGTTTGGGGATGGAAAATGGTTGTTTTTCAAATGAAGCACCCCAGCATTTGCTTGAACGATATAGGGAAATCACGGAAGATCTAAATATGGATGGGTTGACACATATTTTAATCACCGTCCACCGGAATATGAGCCCAGTGTCTCACCACTGACCAACCTGAGACTGTTTCAGGCTAAAATAGTGTAGCAATAATAATCAATAGTGTAGCAATAAATGTCAGTAGTGTAGCAATAATAATCAAAATAATATGACAAGTACATAACGTTCAGCCAACGAAGCGAAAGGAGAGTGCCAAAATAATATTGCTCCAAATTCCTAGAAGTTGTTTTACAGGACAGGAAAATATTCTCCCAAGTACAGTCCCACGCGTAAAAAATTAAAAAAAAAAAAGTATCGGCGGCTGGTATTGAACTGTGGGACCATTGATTCGACGACCGCACGTTCTAGCATCTCACCCATGCTGGTTTTATGGAAAACATACTGACAGATACGGTTTTCCTGTGCTTTTTAGTTCTGGGTTACTTTTAATTACCGTTTATGCATTTCTACTGGACCACTGCACACAGCACGGACTAAATCGGTGTTCTGGTTGATGCTCTATCGACATACGACATCTGGAGTTTTGTGTGTTAGCGAGTAAAGTATGCAGTGCTCTTATGATAATTAATGCACAAATTAATGAAAAACTAATGAGAGACCCAGAGATGCTGCAGAGATGAAACTGGTCCCGCATTCTGGGATACGGCAGTTCAAATTCCCATTTGGACATCGTGATATAGGTTTTCTGTAATTAGCACAAACCACGTAGAGGAGATTATTAGGATGGTTTCTATGAAAAGAAATAGTCAATTTTCTTCTGTATCCTTCCCAAATCCGAGCTCCTACCTCGTTCTAAAGACTTCATCGCCGACGGGTCATTAAACCCCGATCTCGACTGCTCACAATGTGTCAGGTCCACCGACATGGCTACTCAGCAGACCACACTTAAGCGCCTCGCGAGGAGTTTATCGAACCACCTTCACAATAACTCTCTACTATTCTACTCTGGAACACTACGCGGAAGAAACCAACACCTATATCTTTCCTTCCGAGCTCTGATTTCCCTTATTTCATTTTAATGATCGTTTCTCCCTATGTCGGTCGGCGTCAACAAAGTATTTTCGCATTCGGAAGAGAAAGATGATGATTGAAATTTCTTGTGAAAATCCCGATGCAATGTCAAACGCCTTTGTTTTAATGATGTCCACGACAAATACTGTATAATTTCTGTGACACTCTCTCCCCTATTTCGCGATAATACAAAAGGTTCTGCCCTTCCTTGAAGTCTCTCGATGTACTCCGTTAATCAGACCTCGAAAGGATCCCAAACCGTGTAGCAGTACTCCAAAAGAGGGCGGATAAGCGTAGTGTAGGCAGTCTCTTTAGTATATCTGTTGTATCTTCTAAGTGCTCTGCCAATGAAACGCAGTCTTAGGTTCGCCTTCCACACAGCATTTGTTACGTGCTCTTTCTAATTTAAGTTGCTCGTGGTTGTAATTCCTAGCTATTTGGTTGAATTTACGACCTTTAGATTGGTGTAACTGAAGTTTAACGGACTCCTTTTAGCACTCACGTGAACGACGTCATACTTTTCATTGTTAAGAGTCGATGGCCAATTTTGGCACAATACGAGGTGCATTGAAGTTCTAAGGCCTCCGATTATTTTTCTCCGGACTGGAAAGAAACATGCGCATTGTTTTAAAATGAGGCCGCGTTCATTGTCAATACGTCCCAGAGATGGCAGCACCGTACGGCAGATGGAATTTTACCGCCAGCGGCGAGAATGAGAACTGTTTTAAATACTTAAAATGGCGACGTTTTCCTTACTTGAACAGCGTGCAATCATTCGTTTTCTGAATTTGCGTGGTGTGAAACCAACTGAAATTCTTTGACAGTTGAAGGAGACATGTGGTGATGGAGTTATGGATGTATCGAAAGTGCGTTCGTGGGTGCGACAGTTTAATGAAGGCAGAACATCGTGTGACAACAAACCGAAACAACCACGGGCTCGCACTAGCTGGTCTGACGACATGATCGAGAAAGTGGAGAGAATTGTTTTGGGGGATCGCCGAATGACTGTTGAACAGATCGCCTCCAGAGTTGGCATTTCTGTGGGTTCTGTGCACAGAATCCTGCATGACGACCTGAAAATGCGAAAAGTGTCATCCAGGTGGGTGCCACGAATGCTGACGGACGACCACATGGCTGCCTGTGTGGCATGTTGCCAAGCAATGTTGACGCGCAACGACAGCATGAATGGGACTTTCTTTTCGTCGGTTGCGACAATGGAAGAGACGTGAATGCCATTTTTCAATCCAGAAACAAAGCGCCAGTCAGCTCAATGGAAGCACACAGATTCACCGCCACCAAAAACATTTCGGGTAACCGCCAGTGCTGAAAAAACGATGGTGTCCATGTTCTGGGACAGCGAGGGCGTAATCCTTACCCATTGCGTTCCAAAGGGCACTACGGTAACAGGTGCATCCTACGAAAATGTTTTGAAGAACAAATTCCGTCCTGCACTGCAACAAAAACGTCCGGGAAGGGCTGCGCACCCGCACATCGAGCTAACATTACGCAACAGTTTCTTCGTGATTCCTCATGCTACCTACTCACCTGACCTGGCTCCTAGTGACTTTTGGCTTTTTCCAACAGTGAAAGACACTCTACGTGGCCGCACATTCACCAGCCGTGCTGCTATTGCCTCGGCGATTTTCCAGTGGTCAAAACAGACTCCTAAAGAAGCCTTCGCCGCTGCCATGGAATCATGGCGTCAGCGTTGTGAAAAATGTGTACGTCTGCAGGGCGATTACGTCGTGAAGTAACGCCAGTTTCATCGATTTCGGGTGAGTAGTTAATTAGAAAAAAAAAATCGGAGGCCTTAGAACTTGAATGCACCTCGTACAGATACCTCTTCTAAATCGTTTTGCAGTTTGTTTTGATCTTTTGATGAGTTAAATAGACTTTAGACGACGGCGTCATCTGCGGACTACCTAAGATGACTCCTCAGATTGTCTGCTAAACCGTTTATGTAGCCGGCCGCGGTGGTCTAGCGGTTCTAGGCGCGCAGTCTGGAACCGCGCGACTGCTACGGTCGCAGGTTCGAATCCTACCTCGGGCATGGATGTGTGTGATGATGTCCTTAGGTTAGTTAGGTTTAAGTAGTTCTAAGTTCTAGGGGACTGATGACCACAGATGTTAAGTCCCATAGTGCTCAGAGCCAATTGAACCGTTTATGTAGATGGATAGTAGACGGGCTACAACACTACCTCGGTGTACGCTAAAAATCACATCCGTTTCACTCGATGACTTTCCGTCAGTTACTGAGAACTGTGGCTTCTCTGACAGGAAATCACGAATCTTGTCACGTAACTGAGCAGATATACGGTATGCACGCAATCTGATTACAAGTCGCTTGTGATGTACGTTGTCAAAAGCCTTCTGACCAGAAATACGGAATCAAAGTGCCTTCTCAATAGCACTCAACACTTGGTGTGAGTAAAGAGCTAGTTGTACTTCACAAGAACGATGCTTTCTAAATCCGTGGTGACTGTGTGTCAATAGACCGTTCTCTTCAACGTAATTCGTAATGTTCGAACACAATATATGTTCCAAAATTCTTGGGCTTCTAATTTAGAGGATTATCCTACTGCTTTTCTTGAGTATTGCTGTGACCTGTGCAACTTTTCAGTCGTTGGGTGCGGATCTTTCGTCGAGCGACCGGCTGTATATAATTGTTAAGTATGGAGCTACTGTATCAGCATACTCTGAAAGAAACCTGGTTAGTACACAAACTGGACCGGAAGACTTCCTTTTATTAAGTGATTTAAGTTGCTTCACTACTCCGATGATATCAACTCCTAAGTTAATGATGTTGCCAACTGTTCTTGACACGAATTCTGGAATATTTATTTCGTCTTCTTTGGTGAAGGGATTTGGGAAGGCTGTGTTTATTCTGCTTTAGGAGCACTGTCGTCGGTAGTATTTCCATTGCTATGGCGCAGAGATGGCATTTATTGTGTCTTGCCGCTAGCATACTTTACGTATGACCAGTATCTCTTTGGATTTTCTGCCAGGTTTCGAGATAAAGTTTCGTCGTAGATACTATCACAAACATCTTGCGTTGAAGTCCGCGCTAAATTTCGGGCTTCTGTTACATATAGTGTGGTGTAAAGTACACAGTATTTCCGTAAGACAGCCGCACCTGAACTTCAGGTGCTTACTGACGCACTGCTATTTTATACTTATATGGATATGGTGTCTGTTCTTTTGGACATGTCCGCAAGAACAGACTCCATTGATGACCTACAGCCGTTTACAACGAAATTAGAATTATATATTAATACCTTCAGCTACTGATAGGCGTTGCAGGTGAAAATATGTAACCCGACTGGGACTCGAACCCGGGATCTCCTGCTTACATAGCAGACGCTATATATATATATATATATATATATATATATATATACTCCTGGAAATGGAAAAAAGAACACATTGACACCGGTGTGTCAGACCCACCATACTTGCTCCGGACACTGCGAGAGGGCTGTACAAGCAATGATCACACGCACGGCACAGCGGACACACCAGGAACCGCGGTGTTGGCCGTCGAATGGCGCTAGCTGCGCAGCATTTGTGCACCGCCGCCGTCAGTGTCAGCCAGTTTGCCGTGGCATACGGAGCTCCATCGCAGTCTTTAACACTGGTAGCATGCCGCGACAGCGTGGACGTGAACCGTATGTGCAGTTGACGGACTTTGAGCGAGGGCGTATAGTGGGCATGCGGGAGGCCGGGTGGACGTACCGCCGAATTGCTCAGCACGTGGGGCGTGAGGTCTCCACAGTACATCGATGTTGTCGCCAGTGGTCGGCGGAAGGTGCACGTGCCCGTCGACCTGGGACCGGACCGCAGCGACGCACGGATGCACGCCAAGACCGTAGGATCCTACGCAGTGCCGTAGAGGACCGCACCGCCACTTCCCAGCAAATTAGGGACACTGTTGTTCCTGGGGTATCGGCAAGGACCATTCGCAACCGTCTCCATGAAGCTGGGCTACGGTCCCGCACACCGTTAGGCCGTCTTCCGCTCACGCCCCAACATCGTGCAGCCCGCCTCCAGTGGTGTCGCGACAGGCGTGAATGGAGGGACGAATGGAGACGTGTCGTCTTCAGCGATGAGAGTCGCTTCTGCCTTGGTGCCAATGATGGTCGTACGCGTGTTTGGCGCCGTGCAGGTGAGCGCCACAATCAGGACTGCATACGACCGAGGCACACAGGGCCAACACCCGGCATCATGGTGTGGGGAGCGATCTCCTACACTGGCCGTACACCACTGGTGATCGTCGAGGGGACACTGAATAGTGCACGGTACATCCAAACCGTCATCGAACCCATCGTTCTACCATTCCTAGACCGGCAAGGGAACGTGCTGTTCCAACAGGACAATGCACGTCCGCATGTATCCCGTGCCACCCAACGTGCTCTAGAAGGTGTAAGTCAACTACCCTGGCCAGCAAGATCTCCGGATCTGTCCCCCATTGAGCATGTTTGGGACTGGATGAAGCGTCGTCTCACGCGGTCTGCACGTCCAGCACGAACGCTGGTCCAACTGAGGCGCCAGGTGGAAATGGCATGGCAAGCCGTTCCACAGGATTACATCCAGCATCTCTACGATCGTCTCCATGGGAGAATAGCAGCCTGCATTGCTGCGAAAGGTGGATATACACTGTACTAGTGCCGACATTGTGCATGCTCTGTTGCCTGTGTCTATGTGCCTGTGGTTCTGTCAGTGTGATCATGTGATGTATCTGACCCCATGAATGTGTCAATAAAGTTTCCCCTTCCTGGGACAATGAATTCACGGTGTTCTTATTTCAATTTCCAGGAGTGTATATATATATATATATATATATATATATATATATATATATATATATATATATATATATATATATATATATATATATTAGTTATTGATCGTTGACCGAGCGAGGTGGCGCAGTGGTTAGACACTGGACTCGCATTCGGGAGGACGACGGTTCAATCCCGCGTCCGGACATCCTGATTTAGGTTTTCCGTGATTTCCCTAAATCACTCCAGGCAAATGCCGGGATGGTTCCTCTGAAAGGGCACGGCCGACTTCCTTCCCCATCCTTCCCTAATCCGATGAGACCGATGACCACGCTGTCTGGTCTCCTTCCCCAAGCAACCAACCAACCAACCATTGATCGTTGTGTTTGGTCGTCGCGGACGTCGCAAGACATCCTGTTCAACTTCGGTGGTTGATCCTTCCACTCAGTTTTTTATTACAGAGGCCAACCGATCTATCTGAGCCACGGAGGGACTATGACACGCACGCCTCCAGCGAGACCCACATTCCCACCTTGTATGTCCACACACTACATTCGTAGTGTCACCACCCAACGCACTCATTACTCGTGGAAGACATTCTGTGGTGTCACAGCCAGACACCACACGTGCTAGGTGGTAGCTTAAATCGGCCGCGGTCCTGTAGTACATGTCGGACCCGCGTGTCGCCACTGTGGGATCGCAAACCTAGCGCCACCACAAGGCAGGTCTCGAGAGACTGACTCGAACTCAGCCCCAGCTGTACGGACGACAGAGCTAGCGACTAGACGTACGACGCCTTTCTCTCTCATTAGCCGAGAGACAGAATAGCCTTCAGCTAAGTTAATGGCTACGAACTAGCAAGGCGCCATTAGCCTTACAGTGATTGTAATTAGAGTCTCACTTGTGTTCACCATAGAGATGTACAAGAAGAAATTAAAGATAAGTATATGAGAAACTCCGTTCTTTTCTTCATAGCATTAATTACGTATCCTGTTCCAGTACTTCACGCCCGTCTGCGTTAGTCTAGCGTGCTTTCTAAGCCACCTCTATCTACAAGGTGTTGGCCCAGCTGCCGACACATCACATTCTAACCAGGTTCCGTAAGTGTTCGGGTAATATGTGTGCATCCGCACAGAAGAAGAAGGTCATGGCCGTTATTGCCACAACTATATACTTATATCGATATGGTGTCTGTTCTTTCGGACGTCCGAAAGAACAGACACTACATCTGAGCCTCGGCTGGCTCGTGTTATGCTTTGCATTAAACCTTGGTTGCTATTCCGTGATTAGTCTCCCGCGGTTACCGCGGTTATGCTGTTATCCTCTTTCTCTGCATGTCGCAGCAGTTGCGTGTATCGATATTCGCACCCTTGTACTGTCTTTGCCCTGGCGCTTATAGTTTCCGGCTGTGCCGTGTGCGGGCAGTTGGTCGGTTGGCGTGGAGCAGCGAGGAAGTCTCCGTGGCGTATGTCCACGCGCGGTCGGAGTGTGACGTGCTGTTCCCATTGCTACGAGGTCCGTGGCTCACCGATCCCTGACACGAAGGTTGAGTCTTAACTTAATCTACCAGCCAGCCCCAACTGTTCACATAGTGTCGCTTGAA
The DNA here is from genome assembly GCF_023898315.1 of Schistocerca nitens. Lineage (NCBI taxonomy): Eukaryota > Metazoa > Arthropoda > Insecta > Orthoptera > Acrididae > Schistocerca > Schistocerca nitens. The sequence continues at coordinate 87,729,182 of NC_064625.1, read as the reverse complement.
TTTAATTGTGGGCTGTTGGGACATTCCCGCGAGAAACAACGTGTGTTTTCAAGGTTGCGAAATTCTAGCTGCCTTCCTGTGGAGTTTAACTTGATTATTTTTTAATTTAAGTGCAGTAGCGTAATCTTCTGCCTTGTGGCCGTTAACGTTCCGGTTACCTGCCCTGGCCGTTGACGTAAATTCAGGCAGTGTATTTTCCTCGTCGTTTTGTGGCTGTGCAGCACGGCGTGTAGTTTGACAGCTCAATCTGTAATTCGTTGAGGGCTCCGATACCTTCTGCGTTGTTCCATTGAACTCCCTGTTGCCTGCTAGTCGGGTGGAGCGGAAGTTATCATGTCACTTGGTCCGTTGACTGTCTGTCGGTTGGGTTGCCGTCGGATTGAAAATTGCTGGGCCGATTGCCTGTCTCACCTAAGCAAGCGTTAGTGTTTGAATTTAGGCCGACCTTTGGAACCTTCTGAGCGCCGTTTGATGTGCTGCCTTTTCTTCATTGTCCTTGTTGTTTGTTTGTGTATGGCTTCTAGCTGATTTTAAATTAAAGTTGTTTTGCCCTTAAGGCGTGAGATTTTCTGAGTCTTCAGCCTGGTTTAAAAAAATTTTAAGCAAAGGCCTTATGCCTTTTAAAATTCAAATTCTTGTTTTTGAGTCTCTTGTGATTGGCCTTCAGCCGGTTTTTAAATTAAAGTTGTTCTGCCCTTGAGGCGTGAGATTGAATGGCGCATTTAGCCGGGAATTAAGTTCTAAAATTCTACATCTACATCCATACTCCGCAAGCCACCTGACGGTGTGTGGCGGAGGGTACCTTGAGTACCTCTGTCGGTTCTCGCTTCTATTCCAGTCTCGTATTCTTCGTGGAAAGGAGGATTGTCGGTATGCCTCTGTGTGGGCTCTAATCTCTCTGATTTTATCCTCATGGTCTCTTCGCGAGATATACGTAGGAGGGAGCAATATACTGCTTGACTCCTCGGTGAAGGTATGTTCTCGAAACTTTAACAAAAGCCCGTACCGTGTTACTGAGCGTCTCTCCTGCAGAGTCTTCCACTGGATTTTATCCATCATCTCCGTAACGCTTTCGCGATTACTAAATGATCCTGTAACGAAGCGCGCTGCTCTCCGTTGGATCTTTTCTATCTCTTCTATCATCCATATCTGGTACGGATCCCACACTGCTGAGCAGTATTCAAGCAGTGAGCCAACAAGCGTACTGTAACCTACTTCCTTTTTTTTTCGGATTGTATTTCCTTACGATTCTTCCAATGAATCTCAGGTTGGCATCTGCTTTACCGACGATCAACTTTATATGATCGTTCCATTTTAAATCACTCCTAATGCCTACTCCCAGATAATTTATGGAGTTAAATGCTTCCAGTTGCTGACCTGCTATATTGTAGCTAAGTGATAAGGGATCTTTCTTTCTATGTATTCGCAGCACATTACACTTGTCTACATTGAGATTAAATTGCCATTCCCTGCACCATGCGTCAATTCGCTGCAGATCCTCCTGCATTTCAGTACAATTTTCCATTGTTACAACCTCTCGATGTACCACAGCATCATCCGCAAAAAGCTTCAGTTAACTTCCGATGTAATCCACCAAGTCATTTATGTATACTGTGAATAGCAACGGGTCTACGACACTCCCCTGGGGCATACCTGAAATCACTCTTACTTCTGAAGACTTCTCTCCATTGAGAATGACATGCTGCGTTCTGTTATCTAGGATCTCTTCAATCCAATCACGCAATTGGTCTGATAGTCCATATGCTCTTACTTTGTTCATTAAACGACTGTGAGGAACTGTATCGAACGCCTTGCGGAAGTCAAGAATCACAGTATCTACCTGGGAACCCGTGTCTATGGCCCTCTGTGTCTCGTGGACGAATAGCGCGAGCTGGGTTTCACACGACCGTCTTTTTCGAAACCCATGCTGATTCCTACAGAGCAGATTTCTTGTCTCCAGAAAAGTCATTATACTCGAACATAATACGTGTTCCAAAATTCTACAACTGATCGACGTTAGAGATACAGGTCTATAGTTCTGCGCATCTGTTCGACGTCCCTTTTTGAAAACGGGGATGACCTGTGCCCTTTTCCAATCTTCAAGAACGCTGCGCTCCTCTAGAGATCTACGGTACACCGCTGCAAGAAGGGGGGCAAGTTCCTTCGCGTACTCTGTGTAAAATCGAACTGGTATCCCATCAGGTCCAGAGGCCTTTCCTCTTTTGAGCGATTTTAATTGTTTCTCTATCCCTCTGTTGTCTATTTCGATATCTACCATTTAGTCATCTGTGCGACAATCTAGAGAAGGAACTACAGTGCAGTCTTCCTCTGTGAAACAGCTTTGGAAAAAGGCATTTAGTATTTAGACCTTTAGTCTGTCATCCTCTGTATCAGTACCATTTCGGTCATAGTGTCTGGACTTTTTGTTTTGATCCACCTACCGCTTTGATATAAGACCAAAATTTCTTAGGATTTTCTGCCAATTCGGTACATAGAACTAGGCTTGCTCTGTTTTTAATGTTTTCCTTACTCTTGTAATGTTTGTCAAATGAATGAAGTACTATGTTCGAGTGCAACTGGCAGCCGCTCATTTTGGCCCCTTTCCACAAAGTAAAGTATCTGTCCTGTCCTGCGGGTATGGCAGGGATAAGTATATAGTTCTGGCAATGCCAGCCATGTCCTTCTCCTTTTGCGCGGATACACACATATTACCCGAATTCTTACGGGACTTGGTAAGAATGTCTTCCACGAGTAATGAATGTGTTGGGTAGCGACTCTACGAATGTAGTGTGTGGACATATAAGGTGAGAATATCGGTCTCGTGGGAGGCGTGCGCGAGATAATCCCTACAGTCGCACTGTCCTCTGTGCCCTCGGTGGCTCAGCTGGATAGAGCGTCCGCCATGTAAGCAGGAGATCCCGGGTTCGAGTCCAGGTCGGGGCACACATTTACACCTGTCCCCGTTGATACATATAATGCTCGTCAGCAGCTGAAGGCATTAATATATAATTCTAATTTCATTGCTATTTTGCTTCGCCAGTTTATGCACTGTCTCGCTAGAAAAATGCAGGCGCTATAAATTGCTACTATAGCGTCATCGTAGACGAACCGCAGAGCTCGTCTACATGCAGTGTCCTTTGCAAGTCTATAAACAGTGACTAATAGCGAATACGATTCCTTTTAAAAATTTCTACGTAACTGAATCCCAGACACGAGGAGCTGACCAATTGGTTAACAAGATCCAAGGAGCCATGGGAATGGATGTAACTGTAAACTCTACAAGTAGACAGCCATTTCATTTAACCATAGTTAGTGATTATTTAAAAAGAAAACTTTTTATGTGAGAAACATACTGACAAAAGAAGGAAGTACTCACTCCTCTTAGGGTAGCCTCCTCTTTTACCGCAGGATAGCTGCAGTACATGCCAACACTGCAAACAACGGCATCAATATGAATGCGTACTCCCGTTAATTATATTTGTATTACCATATTATCCTGAAGGCAACGGCCTTGCCGCAGTCGATACACCGGTTCCCGTGAGATCAGCGAAGTTAAGCGCTGTCGGGCGTGGCCGGCACTTGGATGGGTGACCATCCAGCCACCATGTGCTGTTGCCATTTTTCGGGGTGCACTCAGCCTCGTGATACCAATTGAGGAGCTACTCGACCGAATAGTAGCGGTTCCGGTCAAAGAAAACCATCATAACGACCGGGAGAGTGGTGTGCTGACCACACTCCCCTCCTATCCACATCCTCAACTGAGGATGATACGGCGGTCGGATGATCCCGATGGGCCACTCGTGGCCTGAAGACGGAGTGCTTTTATATTATCCTGAAGATGAAATTTGTGCGTTGAAACACGTTGCTTTGTTACATAATTTAAGGATCCAATCTCCTCATACGCCTATAAAATAGTCGACTTTTACGACTTTTTTATAAAATTAATCACGAATCAACGTAGGCCTTTTTGGACATTATTTGTTGACTCTTGGAGAATATTTATCATTAAGCCTCCTATCCGAGGAGTCAAAGTTGATCTCCACAAAATGAGGCGTGTGCATGAACGAAGTCCTGTAGTCTGAAAATCTTATCTGAAATCTGAAATACAAACCATTTTCTTAATGTATAGCACCGAGTAATATCCAATTCCGTCTCCATGAATTACTAGTCGAGCGGCAGGCCGGTGTGGCCGAGCGCTTCTAGGCGCGTCAGTATGGAACCGCGCGACCGCTGCGGTCGCAGGTTCGAATCCTGCCTCGGGCATGGATGTGTGTGATGTTCTTAGGTTAGTTAGGTTCAAGTAGTTCTAAGTTCTAGGGTACTGATGACGTCAGATGTTAATCCCATAGTGCTCAGAGGCATTTGAACCATTTTTGAACTAGTCGGGCACGTCTGCAAGGTGTAATAAATAGGCTGTTTCTTTTCTATTGCAACTCATTCATTATTTACTGCAAAAATGACCAAAAACATGCGACTAAATTACATTTCTGTTTTGAACGCCCGCCATGTTCCGAAAATTTTTGCTATTACGTGTGCAATGCCTTATACATTACGAAAAGTGTTTTCTAATTTCAGCTACGATTTGCACATTGCATGACTTCCGTCGTGGGCACGTCTCATTTTGGACAGAGCGAATTTAACTCCTCGGATTGGTAGCTAAATAATGACCGAATTTCTTAAAAGAATCAGAGAAAGATGTACAATGATGAATAAACAATGTGCAAAAGATCTACATTGACTGTTTCATTAGATTTTTCAAGCAACACTTGTAAAAATCGATTGTTTTATACGGAGTGTCAAATCAAACACTTTTCAGCCGTCTAGTTTCCAGGGTTATTTTATTAGTCTATCAGTTTCGGTGATACCTTTACACCATCTTCAGGTCCCCTGACCGACACGTAGGTTCCGGTTAAATCTTCCTACACGCCGGTAAGGGCGCCTGAAGGTAGCGAAATGGGAGGGTTGGAACTTTAATAGTGGCAACTATTTATTTACAGGTCGTACAAAATAGATACGTGTTTCAAAGTTTTAATGACCTGCAAAGTACTCACCAGCATTGTGTATAACACGTTGCCACAGAGGTGGAAGTCGTAGGATACTCTTAGCAGTACCAGTAGTGTCGACAGTTCGAGCGGCGTGGCCTATTCCCCGACGAATTTGTAGCAGTTCAGAAGCGAATGCCGTGAAGTGTTTCCTTCAGTTTAGAAATCGAGTTGAACTCACGAGAGCTTAAGTCAGTGGAGTGCAGTAGGTGGTACAGGACTTACAGCCCCATCAGTCAAAGAAATCAGTAACAGCTTGCACTGTACGTGCTTGAGCATTGTCCTGCAAAATGATGGTCTGGTCCTGCAGAAAGTGTCATCACTTCTGTCTCTAACCTGGTCGTAGGTTGTGTTCCAAAAATGAACAGCAGAGAGACAGCAGTGATAACACTTTCTGCAGGACCTGACCATCATTTTGCAGGTCAATGCTCAAGCACGTACAGTGCAAGCTGTTACTCATTTATTTGACTGATGGGGAGGCTAAGTCCTATACCACCCGCTGCACTCCCCTGACTTAGGCCCTCGTGATTTCAACTTGATTTCTATACTTAAGGAAAAGTTCCAAGGCATTCGTTTCAGAACTACTACAAATTCGTCGAGCAATAGACCGCGCCGCTCGCACTGGTTCAAATGGCTCTGAGAACTATGGGACTTAATATCTGAGGTCATCAGTTCCCTAGAACTTAGAACTACTTGAACTTGACTAATCTAAGGACATCACACACATCCATGCCCGAGGCAGGATTAGAACCTGCGACCGTAGCGGTCCCGCCGTTCCACACTGAAGCTCCTAGAACCGCTCGGCCACACCGACCGGCCGCTCGCACTGTCAACACAACTGGTATCCTATGACATCCGTCTCGCTGGCAACGGTTTATACACAATGCTGGTGACTATTTTGGTCAGTAAAACTTTGGAATACGTGTCTATTTGGTACGAGCTGTAAATAAATAGTTGCCACTATTAAAGTTCCAACCCTCGTATATCCTCAGAACTGGTAGGGCAATAAAATAACGGTTTGAAAATTAGACGGTTGAAAGGTGTTTGAGTTGATGTTCTGTACTGATCAGCCGTGTCCGGCAAGCATCTCTGAAAAGATGGACATAAAGAAGCTTACTTATAGGCTGAGTGAGGAGAATTGACCCTAATCAAGTTCAACAAAAACAGGCTGTCTGTGGAAAACGTTTCCCCTGGGTTTGGAGTGATACAGTCTCCAGTTCCAGTGACGTTAGGCACACCCAGAGTAAGTAGGCTGTTTAGGTTTTTATGTTCGTAAAGCCACGTAGCGCTCTGTATTAAAATCGCAGACTGCGCTGTGTGATGTCTGTGGATGGTTGTACACATTCACCAATGTAGTGTTGGGTAGTTGGATGTGAACAGCCCGTAGCGTAGAGCAGTTGGAGGTGAGCCGCCAGCAGTGGTGGATGTGGGGGGAGAGATGCCAGAGTTTTGAGATGTTAACATGAGCAGACGATCTGGACGCGTGTCCGTCAGAGAAAGGAAATTTGTTGAACTGAATGTCACGAATTTATATATTGATGACTTTTGAACACTATTAAGGTAAATACGTTGTTTGTTCTCTATCAAAATCTTTCATTTGCTAAGTATGCCTATCAGTAGTTAGTGCCTTCAGTAGTTAGAATCCTTTATTTATCTGACAGTATTGGCGCTCGTTGTATTGCAGTAGTTCGAGTAACGAAGATTTGTGTGAGGTAAGTGATTCATGAAGTTTATAGATTATTGTTAGTCAGGGCTATTATTTTGCAGGGATTATTAAAAGTCAGACTGCGTTGCACTAATATTTTGTGTGTCAGTTTAGAAATGTTGAGAATAAGTGTTGTGGTTGGCAGGAGAGCCAACACCGTGTTACTAGAGGAGGCCGAAATGCACGCGTTTTAGCTCACGCAGGGTGGCGTGAGGTCTGGAACAGGACAAGGAAATTAGAATTTAGAAAAACGGACGTAGCTGGTGGAAAACTTAACTTTAATCCATAATTGGTGAACATCGCTCTTGACGGTACACGTTTTACAGCATCAATAGTAACTGGTAATGGCGCCTTGCTAGGTTGTAACAAATGACGTAGCTGAAGGCTATGCCAAACAATCGTCTCGGCAAATGAGAGCGTATTTTGTCAGTGAACCATCGCTAGCAAAGTCGGTTGTACAACTGGGGCGAGTGCTAGGAAGTCTCTCTAGACTATACCTGCCGTGTGGAGGCGCTCGGTCTGGAATCACTGAAAGTGGCGACACGCAAGTCCGACGTATACTACCGGACCGCAGCCGATTTAAGGGCTACCACCTAGCAAGTGTGGTGTCTGGCGGTGACACCACAATAAGGAAAGAGAAAACAGTCTCATTACGTTCAGTTTCACTCCGGAATTTGAAAATCAAGTAACGTGGAAGTTTTACCAGCACAGTCATTCTTCACATTCAAAGGGGAAGCAGCCATTACATACTCATGCCATTCTGCATCTGAAGGAATGATTTTTGTCTAGAGGTAATTTCGGATGAGGATCAACTTTTAATGAAGTTACAGCCTGTCGCTGGCATGGAGTACCTTGAGTATCTGTTTACTATGTTTCAGTCAAGGTGACGGTGTGAGAGGTGGCATGAGCCCCCTCTCATATTTCTATCTTACGATCTTCCTATCTAATTGCATGTGGTGAAAAGTTGCTATTCCTTCACACGCGGACTTCCCACGCAGCGTCTCTCACCACCCAGGTGGTCCGGTGACAGGCGGGATCTGCTGATCTCGAGAGGGTTAAGCCGACGGGTGTGAGGCAGTCGAGTGAATGCTTTCCAGACGCCGACATTGTCAAGAGACACGCCCGCAGGGGCCTGAAGTAGTGGCTGGGCTAGAGGTTCCGTTACTTCGCAGAAACTTCGCGAAAACACTTTCTGGCGGGCTACCAGCGAGGTGTTGGAATGACTTGTGTTCCCAAGCAGCCGTGGCGCGCAGATTCCCGCGCTTTCTGCAAAATAGTAACTGTGATTGGCTTGCTCAGGGCATAGCTCCGTGACGTAGCAAAATCAGCGCAGAAATTGGCGCCAAGAATCTCCATTGGTGGAATGGTAAAAGTAGTGCTCCGGCAATAGAGTGGAATTTTCCGCCGGTTTTCGAGTTGCTGATTGGAACGTTTAACCACGGCCACTGTCGTGGGGGCGGGAATGTTCTGTGTTCGGCCTGTACGGGTGCTCAGGGGTAGTCGTCTCTCGCCTTTCGGTCGGAGTAGGTTACAAGACTGAGCTCTCGCTGCTCTGGACAGCCTGCCTTCCGTTGGCTGTCTAATATACTTTTATTTAATTGTAACTGTTTGACGAAGTTGCTGAAGTTTCGACTTCAACGTAACTTTCCGAGTACAGTTGGCAATTGAGCATTCTGCGTACAAGCGGCCTATGTTGTCTGTCTTGAGCAGTTTTGGCTAAAATTGACTATCGGAGTTACAGTGTGACTTCGCTTGTTAGAATCAATCACTGTACCGTCAGTGATTGTGTGGCGAGCCTTCTTCGTCTCCCTCAGAGGCGCATTTGTATTGCTAGGAAATCTTTAGTCTGGAACAACCAAAACCAGGATAATTCGTTTCGGGCTATACTCGAGACATCATCACCATGACAGGATGTCGAAGCAACCAGCCATCGCCTCCGGTACGCCAGATCGTGTTCTGGCAGTTAAGAAGACAGTTTGGTAATGTATGTCCGCAGCACCGGCAGATAGGGATTTTCCTAGGTGATAATCAGAGCTCAGCAGAGCGCACCTGTTCGTCTTTTTCTTTGTTCTGTCTTGGGTAGCAGCAATTAATGTTGGGTTAGCTGTGTGTCTCTCTTAAGATTTGAGTGGCAAGGAATTGGCTCCACGTACCACTTCGTCATAAACCTCACAGTCTAGTTTAGGGACAACTTCACCTTCACAGCGTTTGTTTGAGTATCCAATTTGAGCCAATTTGATGTATTATAAATGTTTCATGTGTTTTTGTTCATTATTTTGTGTTTAGTCATAATAAATCATATTGTTATTTTGGACAGAACTTTCATTCTGTTAATCGGTAGAACAACCCTATCATTTCTCACTACGTTACTGAAACTTTCCTTTATTTAATTAATGTCTATCAAAGTAAATTATTGCAGGTGCCAAACTCTTTTCTACTCCACTTGCAGGGTCTATTACAGTCAGTTCGCATTTCTTTTTAATCCTTGTGCAACAGCAAAAGTTGGAGTTAGAATAGGGTGGGGGGGCTTAGAGCATCATTTATATATGAAGATTCTCGAAGAATTTACTGTTAAAACCACTGCTATCCCCGGCAACTTGCAGGTGATGCGACATTTTCCATTTCGGACAGTGTACTGGACACGGAATCAAGCGGTTTGTACCTACCGGAGAGTGGTGAGTCGGTTGCCGCTGAGCACGAGGAAGGCCAGCTCGCCTTGGTGGTCGAAGGTGCCCACCTCGATGTCGGCCAGGTGGTTGTTGTCCAGGTAGAGGGACGCCAGCCGGCCGTTGAAGCGGAAGGTGCCCGGGGCGACGCGAGCCAACGAGTTGTTGCGCAGCTGCAGGGACCGTAGGCTCGTCTGCAAGGTTAAGCGCAACGTCACTACGAGGCATGTACCTTCCGCAGGGAAGGACGAGTCAAACATTATGTGTAAGTGCTTGAAAGAAATAAGTTTTCCGCGTCATTCACATTTCATACTGAAGAGTCAAAGAAAATGGTTGTTGTTGTTGTGGTCTCCAGTCCTGAGACTAGTTTGATGCAGCTCTCCATGCCATTCTATCCTGAGCAAGCTCCTTCATCTCCCAGTACCTACTGCAGCCTACATCCTTCTGAATCTGCTTAGTGTATTCATCTCTTGGTCTCCCTCTACGATTTTTACCCTCCACGCTGCCCTCCAATGCTGAATTTGAGATCCCTTGATGCTTCAGGACATGTCCTACCAACCGATCCCTTCTTCTAGTCAAGTTGTGCCACAAACATCTCTTCTCCCCAATCCTATTCAATACCTCCTCATTAGTTACGTGATCTACCCACCTAATCTTCAACATTCTTCTGTAGCATCACATTTCGAAAGTTTATATTCTCTTCTTGTCGAAACTATTTATTGTCCATGTTTCACTTCCTTACATGGCTGCACTCCATACAAATACTTTCAGAAACGACTTCCTGACACTTAAACCTATACTCGAAGTTAACAAATTTCTCTTCTTCAGAAACGCTTTGCTTGCCATTGCCAGTCTACATTTTATATACTCTCCTACCATCATCAGTTATTTTGCTCCCCAAATAGCAAAACTCCTTTACTACTTTAAGTGTCTCATTTTCTAATCTAATTCCCTCAGCATCACCCGACTTAATTCGACTGCATTCCATTATCCTTGTTTTGCTTTTGTTGATGTTCATCTTATATCCTCCTGTCAAGACACTATGCATTCCATTCAACTGCTCTTCCAAGTCCTTTGCTGTCTCTGACAGAATTACAATGTCATCGGCGAACCTGAAAGTTTTTATTTCTTCTCCCTGGATTGCTGGTACACCTGCCTAATATCGTGTATGGCCTCCTTGAGCATGCAGAGGTGCAGCAACACGACGTGGCATGGACTCGATTAATGTCTGAAGTAGTGCTGGAGGGAGCTGACACGTTGAATCCAGCAGGGCTATCCATAAATTCGTAAGAGTACGACGGGCTGGAGATCTCTTCTGAAAAGCACTTTGCAAGGCGTCCCAGATATGCACAATAATGAAACTTCCTGGTAGATTAAAACTGTGCGCCCGACCGAGACTCGAACTCGGTACCTTTGCCTTTCGCGGGCAAGTTTTCTACCATCTGAGGTACCGAAGCACGACTCACGCCCGGTCCTCACAGCTTTACTTCTGCCAGTATCTCGTCTCCTACCTTCCAAACTTTACAGAAGCTCTCCTCTTTCTTTCAGGAGTGCTAGTACTGCAAGGTTCGCAGGAGAGCTTCTGTAAAGTTTGGAAGGTAGGAGACGTGATACTGGCAGAAATAAAGCTGTGAGGACCCGGCGTGAGTCGTGGTTCGGTACCTCAGATGGTAGAGCACTTGCCCGCGAAAGGCAAAGGTCTCGAGTTCAAGTCTCGGTCGGGCACACAGTTTTAATCTGCCAGGAAGTTTCATATCAGCGCACACTCCGCTGCAGAGTGAAAATCTCATTCTGGATGCACAATAATGTTCATATATGGGGAGTCTGATGGCCCGCGGAAGTGTTTAAACTTTAGAACCTGTAACAGGTTTCCACCCAGCATATGCATAAAGTATGAAGAAGAGCAGATAGAAGAGGTTGACAATCTTAAATTCCTGGGATTACAACTTGATAATAAATTCAGTTGGGAGGAGCACATCACAGAACTGCAGAAACGCCTTAACAAATCTGTATTTGAAATTCGAGTGTTAGCAGACATAGGCGACATAAAAATGAAAAAGCTTGCATACTTTGCCTACTTTCATTCCATAATGTCATATGCTATAATATTTTGGGGTAACTCTTCAAGGAAAACAAAAGTTTTCAGAGTCCAAATGCGTGTAATACGTATTATTTGAGGAGTAAATTCACGGACGTCCTGTAGAAACCTCTTCAAAGAACTGGGTATACTAACTACTGCCTCTCAGTATATTTACTCCTTAATGAAATTTGTCCTAAATAATACATCTCTTTTTCCAACAAACAGCTCAGTTCATACATACAATACCAGAAACAAAAATGATCTGCACAAGGACTTAAAAGCACTTACTTTAGTCTACTCAGGAACACTCATCTTCAATAATTTGCCAGGAAACATAAAAAATATACTTACAAATACAGATCAGTTTAAAAGGAGCCAACTCCTACTCCACTGACGAATTTATTAATAGAAACAAATGACGTATTGTATATACTAATACTATTTGTATTGTCATTTCAGCTTAAAAAAAAAGAAAAGTTGACATGTTCCACATCCACGAGGATCTACTCAGCACGGATCTATGGAACGAAAAACTAATCTAATCATCTAATCTAATGTAAACTCGGAAGAGTGCTCCTGGAGCCACTCTGTAGCAATTCTGGACATGTGAGGTGTGGCATTGTCCTGTTGGAATTACCCGTCGGAATGCGCAATGGACATGAATGGTTGCAGGTGATCAGACAGGACGCTTACGTATATGTCAGCTGTCAGAGACGTATCTAGACGTATCAGGGGTCCTTTATCACACCAACTGCACATCCTACACACAATTATAGAGCCTCCACCAGCTTGAAGAGTCCCCTGCCATGGATTCATGAGATTGTCTCCATACGCGTATATGTCCATTCGCTCGATGCAATTTGAAACGAGACTCGTCCGACCAGGTAACATGTTCCCAGTCATGAACAGTCCAATGTCGGTGTTGACGGGTCCAGGCGAGGCGTAAGGTTTTATGTTGTGCAGTCATCAAGGGTACACGAGTGGGTCTTCGGCCCCGAAACCAACAGAACGTATCACTATTACAGGGAACGTTCGTAATAACCTCTAGGTTATGTTTGGTTATAAGGTAAATTAATTTATAATACTGATGTTAATCGCCAGTGTTTCTTGTTCCAATTGAACAGAGGCATTGTTGACATGCATTGCAAGTAAATCGAAGAACGACTAAAGTTATGAGTGTTACCAGAAATGAGAACAGCGAGGAATTTTACATCGGAGTTGGAGATCATGGAGTGGGCGCAACTAAGGAATTCTGCTATCTAGGCAGCAAAATAATTGATGACGGAAGGAGCCAAACAGCAGATTAGCGCTGGTAAAAAGGGCACTCCTGACCAAGAAAATTTTACTGGTATCAAACACAGGCTTTAATTTGAGGAAGAAATTTCTGGGAATGTACGTTTCGAGCACAGTATTGTACGGTAGTCAATGGTTTCGATGGTTTCTCTCTCTCTCTCTCTCTCTCTCTCTCTCTCTCTCTATATATATATATATATATATATATATATATATATATATATATGAGAGAGAAACCATCGAAATATATTAACATGGGGATAACAGAAAAGAAAGACGCTATGTAACTCAGCAATATATGGACAGTGGCGATACAGAATCGATGTGAAGTTTTTGTCTTTGACGTACTGTGATCGATAGTTATATTTTATCCTTGACAAGGTTTATCTCTGCTATCTCGTGAAATCCAGACCACGCCCACCTTCCAAGGTATTTAGGCCGTTCTTCGACGTCCGACTCGTCAGTCGGCAAGACTCAGCCCAATCAGGAGCATCTCCGAAGATGTCCAACGTAGCCTTGGACGAAACGTCAGAGACAGAAGTGTTCCATGGACCACGGCCATACAACCCGGAAGAATTCTAGGGAGCTGGAACATCCGGTCGTGAAAGTCTTCATTGTATGACAGATTAGATTAGTACTTGTTCCATAGATCACGAAAACGACACTTCTTAATGATGTGGAACGTGTCAGGTTAATAAAATGTGTCAATACAAGATATTAAATTACACAAAATATTACATGATTTATTTTATTTTATTTATTTATTTATTTATTTATTTTTTGGAGGGGGCGTCTGCCAAAACAAGGATAGTCTCACCACGTTGCCATGAGACCACTTTATGAAGCAGCTGTTCGCATTACCTTTCACTGAATAGTTGAAATCAATTAAAATCTGAGCCCCTATAAGTTAAATGACACCATACATCCGTAAAATTAATCTCGTCGATTAAAACGATGAGTTATTTTGGCTGCAGGAAATTCCAGGAGATTGTTCCCTTGGTTGCTTGTGCTGTATGTGCTATATTCCGCGTATTAATAAAACAGTACCATCATTTATTCAGAGTAAGCTATTTATTAGTAAACACAGTCCACACACTCACTTGATAAGATACACAGTAACAAACATCGGCTGTGTGGCTTCACCACTGCTAATTTAGTTTCACCAGACATTCACAAAAAGTACACGATCTGTAGGCTCCATAAGACGACTATCAACCGCTGCAACACCGGTTCACCGTCATTCTGGAAGTCTCTCCCGATACGAAGGTTAAACGCCACGACCATTAGCATCTGCTAATCCGTACGGCAAACTGGGCATCAGCCAAATCCGCATTTTAGTACCGTTCCATTGGACCGTACCGGAAGACAAGTCTGCGATGAACACCAAACAGCTAATGCTACGAGCTGGATGCTAGTAGAACAGTGAGGTTAGTCTCGTGTCAACACATGCAATGAATTTATGAATTTTTAATTTAGTCGCTTGTCAGCACTAGCAGTGAAATTAGTCATATATCCCTCTTTTTTCTTGCTGAGACTTAACTCTTCTGGCTAGTTTGATGGGGCCCGCCACGAATTCCTCCTCTCCTGTGCTATCCTTTTCGTCTCAGAGCAGCACTTGCAACCTACGCCCTCAATTAAATGCTGGAAGTATTCCAGTCTGTGTCTTCTTCTAGAGTTTTTACATTCTGCAACCCCCTCTAATACAATGGAAGTTTTACCCTGATACTTTAAGAGATTTCCTATCACCATGTCCCTTCTTCTTATCAGTGTTTGCCATACATTCCTTTCCTCGTCGATTCTGCAGAAAACTTTCTCATTCATTCCCTTAGCAGCACACATAATTTTCAACATACTTGTGTAGCACCACATCTCGAATGTTCCGATTCTCTGCTCCTACGTCTTTCCCACAGTCCCTGTTTGACTACCGTACAACACTCTGCTCGAAACGTACATTCCCAGAAATTTCTTCCTCAAATTAAAGCCTGTGTTTGATACCACTAAAATTTTCTTGGTCAGGAGTGCCCTTTTTACCAGTGCTAATCTGCTGTTTGGCTCCTTCTGTCATCAATTATTTTGCTGCCTAGATAGCAGAATTCCTTAGTTGCGCCCACTCCATGATCTCCAACTCCGATGTAAAATTCCTCGCTGTTCTCATTTCTGTTAATACTCATAACTTTAGTCGTTCTCATATATATATATATATATATATATATATATATATATATATATGGCGATACTTTTAACAGAAAAGAAGCAGCTGCCTTCAGAATCGATGAGAAGTTTTTATCTTTGACGTACTATGATCGATATATTTTATCCTTGACAAGGTTGATCTCTGCTATCAAGTGAAATCCAGACCACGCCCACTTTCCACGGTATTTAGGCCGTTCTTCGACGTCCGACTCGTTAGTCGGCAAGACTCAGCACAACCTGGAGCACCTCCGAAGACGTCCAACGTAGCTTTGGACGAAACGTCAGGGATAGAAGAGTTCCATGGACCACGGCCATACAACCCGGAAGAATTCTCGGCAGACCTCTGTCAATCCTGGCACAATGTTCACGTCGGGCACATCTTCCCATAAGGTCAGTGTTGAGTGGTTACTGACCAGCGGGTGTACTAACAAGTCAGATATAGTACATGACTGACGAACAGGTCTTGGTACAGTGTGTGGTGGACAGCATTGTTGAGCCACTGGTCCATGAACTCTGCCAGACTGTACAGGTTGGGCACATCTTCCCATTAGCTTCATGTTGAGGTTCTTATTGAAAAGCGAGAGCGCTAATAAGTGAGAGGCGGTACTTTTTGGACGAATAGGTCACGATACAGCATAGTGGGGCTACCACCTTTTTTTCACTGTCTACTTTACCACACCATCCAGATTGAGCCCAAGTACCAATTAGCTTCCTGCGCTACCAAATCAGAGCCACTACTTGCCTACCGAAATGGTTGTGGTGTAACGTGGTGCGGCTGCCACCCTTTCGACACCTGGCAGCTCTGGCAGGATATGCAGGTTGGACACAACTTCCCATTAGCTTCGTGTCGGGTAGTTATTGACATGTTAGCGCACTACAATGTCAATAAGTCGTATTTAGTACCTGCTTGATGAACAACTCGCAAAGCAGCGTGGGGTCGCTCCCACCCATCATTTTGACATCTGTTAAGCAATACAAACTACTTCTGTTATCCTCGAACGCGAGTGTTTAGAGACATGGGTATGATGAGTGCCTTAGGGAAGTGTGAGAGAGCCGCTGAGAGCACTCCATCTTCAGGCCACGAGTGGCTTACCGGGACCATCCGACCGCCGTGTCATCCTCGGTGGAGGATGCGGATAGGAGGGGCGTGGGGTCAGCACACCGCTCTCCAGGTCGTAAGATGGTGTTCTTGCCCGAAGCCGCTACTCCTCGGTCGAGTAGCTCCTCAATTGGCATCACGAGGCTGAGTGCACCCCGAAAAAATGGCAACAGCGCATGGCGCACGCCCGACAGCGCTTAACTTCGGTGATCTCACGGGAACCGGTGTATCCACTGCGGCAAGGCCGTTGCCAAGTGGCTGACAGGGTGAGCAGAAATTTGCTGTTCCTAGCTGATGATGTCGTGGTGTACAGGAAGATGTGGAAGATGAATGCGTGTAGGAGCGTAGCAGATAACTTACACAAAATTTCTATTTGGTGTGATGAATGGCAGCTGGGAATAAATGTAGAAAAAATTAAGTTAATGAGGATAAATAGAAAAAACAAACCCTTAATTTTCGGATAAAGCATTAGTAGTATACTGCTTAACATAATACCGTTTTTTAAATACAGGGTGATTCAAAAAGAATACCTCAACTTTAGGAATTTAAAACTCTGCAACGACAAAAGGCAGAGCTAAGCACTATCTGTCGGCGAATTAAGGGAGCTATAAAGTTTCATTTAGTTGTACATTTGTTCGCTTGAGGCGCTGTTGACTAGGCGTCAGCGTCAGTTGATGCTAAGATGGCGACCGCTCAACAGAAAGCTTTTTGTGTTATTGAGTACGGCAGAAGTGAATCGACAACAGTTGTTCAGCGTGCATTTCGAACGAAGTATGGTGTTAAACCTCCTGATAGGTGGTGTATTAAACGTTGGTATAAACAGTTTACAGAGAATGGGTGTTTGTGCAAAGGGAAAAGTTCTGGACGGCCGACAACGAGTGATGAAAATGTAGCACACATCCAGCAAGCATTTGTTCGCAGCTCAGGAAAATCGACTCGCAGAGCTAGCAGAGAGCTGCAAATTCCACAATCAACTGTATGGAGAGTCCTACGAAAAAGGTTAGTTATGAAACCTTATCGTCAACTACCCGAGGCGATGGATCGGCCGCGAGGCAGCCCGTGACAGAGCACTTCATCACTGGCCTCCAAGAAGCCCTGATCTTACCCCCTGCGATTTTTTCTTATGGGGGTATGTTAAGGATATGGTGTTTCGGCCACCTCTCCCAGCCACCATTGATGATTTGAAACGAGAAATAACAGCAGCTATCCAAACTGTTACGCCCGAGTGTGGAACGAGTTGGAGTATCGGGTTGATATTGCTCGAGTGTCTGGAGGGGGCCATATTGAACATCTCTGAACTTGTTTTTGAGTGAAAAAAAACCTTTTTAAATACTCTTTGTAATGATGTATAACAGAAGGTTATATTATGTTTCTTTCATTAAATACACATTTTTTTAAAGTTGTGGTATTCATTTTGAATCACCCTGTACTGTATGTGGGTGTAAGGTTGCAAAGCGATATGGAATCGGACGAGCATGTGAACGTTCTAATAGGGAAGGCGAATGATCGAACCGGTTTATTGGAACAATTTTGGGAAAATTTTGTTGATCTGTAAAGACCGCATATTGGACGCCAGTGCGAATTATGAGTGTTGCTTGTGTGTTTAGGGTCCATACTATGTAGGACTGAAGGAAGACACTGAAGCAATTCTTAGACAGGATGCTAGATTTGTTACTGGTGAGTTCGAACAACACCGAAGTGTTATTGAGGTGCTTTGGGAATTCAGATGGGGATACATGGAGGGAAGGCGACATTCTTTCCGAAGAACACTATTGAGAGAATTTAGAGAACCCGCAATTGAAGATGGCTGTAGAACGATTCTGTTGCCTCCAACATAAACCACATAAGGACCACGAAGCTAAGATACAAGAGATCTGGACTCATACGGAGGCATACAGGGAGAGGTTTTTTCCTCCCTCCATTTGCGAGCGGAACAATTAACGAAATGGTAATAGTGGTACAGGGTACCATGCACCAGACGCCTTACAGTGGCTTGCGGAACTTGTATACGGATGTAGATGCACACTATCTGATCAAAAGTATCCGAACACCCCCAAAAATATTAATTTTTTGTATTAGGTGCAATGTACTGCCACCTACTGCCAGGTACTCAATATCGGCGACCTCTGCAGTCATTACACATCGTCAGAGAGCAGAATGGAACTCACGGAATTCGCACTTGGTCAGGGGATTGGGTGTTACTTGTGTCATACGTCTGTACTCGAGATTTCCTCACTCCTAAATATCCCGATGTAATAGTGAAATTGAAACGTGAAGGGACACGTACAGTACAAAAGCGTACAGGCCGATCTCGTCTGTTGATTGATAGACACCGCCGACAGTTGAAGACGGTCGTAATATGTAATAGGCAGACGTCTGTCCAGAACATCACACAGGAATTCCAAACTGCATCAGGATCCACTGCAAGTACTATGACAGTTACGCGGGAGGTGAGGAAACTTGGATTTCATGGTCGAGCGGCTGCTGATAAGCCACACATCACGCCGGTAAATGCCAAACGACGCCTCGCTTGGGGTAAGGAGCGTAAACACTGGACGCTTGAACAGTAGGAAAACGTTGTGTGGCATGACGAATCACGGTACACAATGTGGCGATCCGATGGCAGTGTGTGGGTACGGCGAATGCGCGGCGAACGTCATCTGCCAGCGTGTGTAGCGCCAACAGTGTTGTGTTAAGTGTGATCGTGGTTTTCATGGAGGGGACTTGCACTCGTTGTTTTGCGTGGCACAGCACAGGCCTAAATTGATGTTTTAAGCACCTTCTTGTTTCCCACTGTTGAAGAGCAATTAGGGGATGGCGACTGCACCTTTCAACACGATCGAGCACCTGTTCGTTGGTTGGTTGGTTGTTTTGGGGAAGGAGACCAGACAGCGAGGTCATCGGTCTCATCGGGTTAGAGAAGGACGGGGAAGGAAGTCGGCCGTGCCCTTTGAAAGGAACCATCCCGGCATTGGCCTGGAGCGATTTAGGGAAATCACGGAAAACCTAAATCAGGATGGCCGAACGCGGGATTGAACCGTCGTCCTCCCGAATACCTGTTCGTAATGCACGGCCTGTGGTGGAGTAGTTGCACAATAACTGTAATGGACTGGCCTGTATAGAGTCCTGAACTGTATCTTACAGAGGCCCTTGGGATGTTTTGTAACGCCTTCGTGCCAGGCCTCACCGAGCGACATCGATGCCTCTCCTCAATGCAGCACTCCGTGAAGAATGGGCTGTCATTCCCCAAGAAACCTTCCAGCACCCAATTGAACGTATTCCTGCGAGAGTGGGAGCTGTCATTAAGACTAAGGGTGAGCCAACACGATATTGAATTCCAGCATTACCGGTGGAGGGTGCCATGAACTTTTAAGTCATTTTCAACCACGTTTCCGGATACTTTTGGTCACATAGTTTATATCTGTCAGCTGTGCCTGGCTGTCGAGGTTGAGCTCATCTTCCAATTAGCTTCGTGGTGAGATTGTTACTGACCAGTGAGTGCGCTAACAAGTCAGAGCCAGTACCTGCTCGACGCGGTCATGCATGGTGAGACTCCCACGTTTCTGTCAGACATCAGTCAGCTCTAATATGCAGTCCAGGTTTGGCTCACATTTCCATGAGCTTCATGTAGAGATGGTTACTCAACAGTTGGTGTGTAGACATAGCCAGTACCTGCTTGACGAACAGGTCGCGGTGCAGCGTGGTGAGGCCAATCTCGTTGAGCCGGAGCTCCGTCAGCTCCGGCAGGTTGTCCAGGGCTCCTGCAGTCAAGCTGGACAGGTTGTTGCGGGACAGAAGCAGCGTCTGGAGCTGCTGCAGTTCCCGGAAGGCGCCACGCTCCCACACGGAGAGGCTGTTGTCCGCCAGGTCCAGGTACTGCAGAGACGGCATCGCACCTGAGACGTCCGCCGGAACCTGCAACATCGGGGCGAGTGGGGAAGCTGTCCTGTACCTAGGTCCACAATTTACAGAAGTGGTTTAATAAAATGAAATTATATGATTCCTGAGACTTTTCAAGTATCAAACATCTATGCTATAGATATGCCAACAGAACCGACAAGTTAAAATTTGTGTCAAAACCAGGATTCGAACCTGGGTCTCCTGCTCAATAGGCAGATACTGTAACCATTACACAACCCTGACACAGTGGCTTTGCTCAATTTCCCTATCACGTCTTTCTCCTCAATCCAAATTCCCATTCACGCTATCTGGGTTCGAACCCCGTCCTTGGTACAAATTTTCATCCATCTCATCAGCCTGCATGTACATGGTGTAAATTTCAAGTTGACAAACAAGAATAACTCGAAAAATAAGCTTCGCCCAAAAAAATGTGTAGAATCCTAAATTAATTATTTTCGTGGGGGACATCTACTGGTGCTAAAATTAGCCCGCCACCCCAGCCCCTGGAGGTGGGACGGGAGGCAACTTTAAAATTTCAAATGGGGTCCCCTATTTCTTTATTGCAGAGTCAGATTGTACATAAAAAACTACTTACATTTTGCCTTAAGCATTTGTTTTGATTCTTGGCAGTTGGAGCTGTAATTCAAGGAAATCCATGTTCTCATTTTCGCTTGAAAATGGTCACGGATAAACAAAAAATACTTATTACTACGTAAATTTTGATTCGGTAAAACTAAAACTCTCTCTCTCTCCCCTTAGGGTGGGATTTGAGAGAGAGGAATTAGAGTTTTACAAATGTTGACAAAGAAACAAACAAAACGTATCCGAATCCGCGAAAAGAATTAATATTTGGGTCAACATTTGTATAATTCCTCTGTCTCTCTCAAACCCCTATGGGGAGATAGGGAGAGTTTTCGTGCTAGCGAATCAAAATTTACGAAGTAAGTATTCTACATCTATCCGTAACCATTTACCACGCAAAAATTAGGACATGGATTTTCTTGAATTACAGCGCCAACTACCAAGAATCAAAGCAAATGTTTAATACAAAATGTAAGTAGTTTTTTATGTAGAATCTTATTCTGCACATAAAAATGGGGGTTCCAATTTGAAATTTTAAAGTTGCCTCCCGTCCCGCCCCAGGGGGTTGGGATGGCGGGCAAATTTAATCATCAGCGGATGTCCCCCCCCCCCCCCCCTCTTCCTCCCCGGAAATAATCAACTTTGGATTCTACGCATTTTTTCGTGTGAAGCTTACTTTTCGAGTTATTCTATTTGTCAGCTTAACGTTTACACCCTGTATACACTGTAGAAGAGAGGTGGAGTTGGGTCCAAGATGTACGAACCTAGCCTGTTGGTGTCGCAGATTTCCTCAATGGGGTTGAAGTTTCACCCTTTTATCTGTAGAATGTTCCTCAAATAACTCCCATTCAGTTTGGGGGTAGCATCATCTACAGCATCCAGGTGACCTTATGGTGTGTGGTGAAGGACTCTTTGTGTGGCACTGTCATTTTCCCACTTTCCCGTTCATGTGGAGGAGGAGGAGGATATTGGTGTTTAACGTCTCGTCGACAACGAGGTCATTAGAGACGGAGCACAAGCTCGGAGTAGGGAAGGATGGGGAAGGAAGTCGGCCGTGCCCTTTGAAAGGAACCATCCCGGCATTTGCCTGGAGCGATCTAGGGAAATCACGGAAAACCTAAATCAGGATGGCCGGACGCGGGATTGAACCGTCGTCCTCCCGAATGCGAGTCCAGTGTGCTAACCACTGCGCCACCTCGCTCGGTGTTCCCGTTCATGTCAAGAATAGTTTGCCAACGACTATTGCCAATTCTCTGTGTGAGCTCAGACCTCAATATTTTGCTTTCATTGTCTTCGCTCTCGGAACTTCTAGAGTAAACCGCACTGTGGTACGGAACGCCTCTCTTACAGCGTCTGCCAGTAGAGTTGCCTGAACGTTTCCGTGACCATTTCACACACACCAAATGAACTTTCAACGAAACACATTGTTCTTCACTGTATCCTCTCTATTTCGTCTATCAAACCTACCAGGTACGATTCCTAGACTGACGAGTAGTATTCAAGTATTGCTTGAAAGACTGTTCTCAGCTGTCTCCTTTCTGTGCGGGCACATTTCCTGAGGATTCATCCAATGACGCTCAGTCTGACATCTGCCTTACCTGCAATTATTTTTATTCAGTCACTCCACTTTAAATCGCTCCGTACTCACACTCTAAAGTATACCATGTTCAAAAATGGTTCAATTGGCTCTGAGCATTATGGGACTTAACATCTGAGGTCATCAGTCCCCTAGAACTTAAGCCTAACTAACTAAGGACATCACACACATCCATGCCCGAGGCAGGATTCGAACCTGCGACCGTATCAGTCGCGCGGTTTCGGACTTAAGCGCCTAGAACCGCTCGGCCACCGTAGCCGGCTAGCTCATGTAAAACGTGTCTTTCCCCTCATTTTCTCCATACCTTGTGTTCATGGTCAACAGCCAATCGTTACACTGAGGGCTGATTCTCTCCGGAACTTCCTACATTACCACGTCTCTGTATGTAACACCCTCATCCGCGAAAAGCCTCTTAGAACTTCCGACGACCTACAATAGGTCATTTACATTTATTGTTACCGTTGTCACTAACATTCAAAATATTTCTGAAGAGATCAATTACAGTTCCAATTGACCTGTGACACTCCCTTGGGATATGCCCAAAGCTAATTTTATGTCTGGACACTTCTCTCCATTGAGAATGACATGCTGTGTTATGTTTCCGAGAAATTCTTCAATACAACCATACAGTTAGTGTGATATTCTATACAGTCGTATTGTGTGCATTAGGCGGCAATGCGGAACTGTAACACCTGAGGGAAGACCAGAAACACCGCCTCCACCTGGGTGTCTGCATCTGCTACTTTCCTTGCCTCATGGACGAGCAAAGCGAGCTAGGTTCCACACGATCATTGTTTCCGTAACTGACATTCATTCTGAGCCGTGCTGTGGCTCGCATTGGTGCTGTTCGTAGGCTAACACCCTCTGTTGCAGGCCGAACGGTATCGTTTAGTTGGTATGGTTGTGGTTGTTTGTCTTCTTCTAGGCCGGCCTGTGTGGCCAAGCGGTTCTAGGCGCTTCAGTCTGGAACGGCGCGACCGCTACACTCGCAAGTTCGAATCCTGCCTCGGGCATCGATGTGTGTGACGTCCTTAGGTTAGTTAGGTTTAAGTAGTTCTAAGTTCTAGGGGACTGATGACCTCAGAAGTTAAAAATATATATACAGGGTGAGTCACCTAACGTTACCGCTGGATACATTTCGTAAACCACATCAAATACTGACGAACCGATTCCACAGACCGAACGTGAGGAGAGGGGCTAGTGTAATTGGTTAATACAAACAAAAAAAAAATGCACGGAAGTATGTTTTTGAACACAAACCTACGTTTTTTTAAATGGAACCACGTTAGTTTTGTTAGCACATCTGAACATAAAAACAAATACGTAATCAGTGCCGTTTGTTGCATTGTAAAATGTTAATTACACCCGGAGATATTGTAACCTAAAGTTGAAGCTTGAAACCTCCGACGTTCAGTTGCGTGTTGTAAAACACGGGCCACGGTCGGCGAGCAGCATCTGCAGGGACGTGTTTACGATGACGACCGTGTTTACGAGCGTGGTTGTAGTGCACTGTTGTGGTTTGGTCTAGCTGTCGCAGTGTCCGCATGTAGCGCTTGCTGCTATTCTTATTCTGCATTCGTCTCCGCACGCAGACCAACTGTAGTACACCGTGTTACCAGACGTCTGTGATAGTGTAGTGTTATAGGAACTGTGACCATGGTGTATTCGAACTCTGAATAGGCGGAGATGATACTCATCTACGGCGAGTGTCGACGAAATGCAGCTGAAGCCTGCAGGGTGTATGCAGAACGGTACCCGGACAGAGAGCATCCAACGTGCCGCACATTGCAAAACATCTACCGCCAACTGTATGCAACAGGTATGGTCGTAGCACGCAAACGGGTCCGTAACAGGCCCGTCACAGGAGAAGCGGGTGCAGTTCGTGTGTTAGCTGCTGTTGCCATGAACCCACACACGAGTACACGGGACATTGCGAGAGCCGGTGGACTGAGTCAATGTAGTGCCATGCGCATACTGCATCGTCACCGCTTTCACCCGTTTCATGTGTCGCTACATCAGCAATTACATGGTGATGACTTTAATCATCGAGTGCAATTCTGTCAATGGGCATTAACAGAGAATGTGTTGCAGTTCTACCTGTTTACCGATGAAGCGGGTTTCACAAACCACGGGGCAGTGAATCTACGGAACATGCATTACTGGTCCGTGGACAATCCTCGCTGACTCAGACAGGTACAGCGACAGCGACCTTGGACTGTAAATGTATGGTGCGGAATCATCGGCGACCACTTCATTGGTCCTCACTTCATTGCAGGGGCCCAAACAGCTGCAACATACATCGCGTTTCTACAGAATGGTCTGCCAACGTTGCTCGAAAATGTCCCACTGGAAACGCGTCGACGTATGTGGTATCAGCATGATGGTGCACCTGCACATTCCGCAATTAACACTAGGCTGAGCCTTGACAGGATGTTCGACGAGCGTTTCATAGGACGTGGAGGACGCATGAATTGGCCAGCCCATTCTCCTGATCTTACACCTCTGGACTTCTTTCTGTGGGGTACGTTAAAGGAGAATGTGTACCGTAATGTGTCTACAACCGCAGAGGATATGAAACAACGTATTGTGGCAGCCTGCTGCGACATTACACCAGATGTACTGCGGCGTGTACGACATTCATTACGCCAGAGATTGCAATTGTGTGCAGCAAATGAAGGCCACCACATTGAACATCTAATGGCCTGACATGTCTGGACACACTATTCCACTCCGTAATTGAAAACGGAAACCAAGTGTGTACGTGTAGCTCACCCCTAATGGTAATGTACATGTGCGTCAGTGAAAAAGACCAATAGAAAGGTGTTAGCATGTGGACGTAATGTGCTGTTCCAGTCTCTTCTGTACCTAAGGTCCATCACCGTTCACTTTGGATCCCTACGTAATTCGGTGCTCTCCGTTACACACGATCGAACAGCGGAGGAGTGGTACTCAAGGGTCAACTTTAGGTTACAATATCTCCGGGTGTAATTAACATTTTACAATGCAACAAACGGCACTGATTACGTATTTGCTTATATGTTGAGATGTGCCAACAAAACTAACGGGCTTCCGTTTAAAAAAAACGTAGGTTTGTGTTAAAAAACATACTTCCTTGCATTTTTTTATGGTTTCTATTAACCAATTACACTAGCCCCTGAGATGCCAGAGTTTTGAGAGGTTACTATAAGCGGACGGTGTACCATGTTTTAATTCGATATGGTACCACGGTACTACAGGTTTTAATTTTTAATGTTGACTGTGCCTTACTTTGGCATGTTATAGTAATTTTATGCTTCTGAAGAAGGCTAGATATAATCTAGCCGAAACCTGGGTAAAGACCAGAAAATTTTCGCAACTGAGGCGGATTTTTCAATATATTAATCTCTCACAGTTACTGATGGGGCTGCAATATGCTAAAAATACTTATTTCTGATTTGATGAGGATGCATTTCAGAAGAAAACCGCATTGTAGAAGGGATAAATACCGACACAGTCCAGTCCCGTAAGCTCACTGGCGTTAAATGAAACGGGAGGTCTGAAGAATTCATTGTGACCTTGAAAGAATTACAAGGAAATTTTGCTTCCATTTGCGGATGTAACTATCTGATCTGCACTGTAATTACCGTTTTAAAGAGTAATCGTTTCACTTTAAAAACCTGTACAGGATATCTACATAGTTTTCCCCAAAATGAAGTTATGAAAGTGCTGCAATATTTCGATCAACATGTGTGTGAAATACCTTTTGTCCATTAAGGAACGAAATGAGTCACCTTTACCTGAGTGCGAACATATGTGTAATTTTCTACGTCTGCCTGTATGCCAACAGCTTGTAACAGATAAAAATCTTGTCCTCAGAGTTGCAAAAAAGAATATCCTCAAAATTTGTTTTGTTTGTTATCTGTGTTGTTGAGAAATATGAAATATAAAACCAAATCCTATGCAATGCTTCTGAATTGTCATCTAAGTTCGGTGCATTCTCAGTTTTCCCCTCTCCCCCCTCCTCACTTTCAGACAGATAGAATGGTGGTGGGGGAAATGTGCAGCGAGGCTGTGCGCTGTCCCACTCAAGCTAAGTCACATCTTGCGAGCTGAATTCCTGGCTACCCCTGTTAGAAGCCAGACCAGACTTCTTGTACAATCCCATATTCCATATTTTTTGCCTTTGTCGTCTCATACAATTCGTAATCGTCATTGATGTGGCATCGAAGGTTAGGTGGAAAATAATACCCTATCATACTACAAGAGGCAAGAATTCAGGTTTTCACCGCTGGTGTGACAATTTTAATCATAGTTTCAAACTATTGTATGGTTTCCCTTCCCTTTCATACATCTGTCCAGTCACCTGTTTTCCTTCTCCTCTCTCCCTATTTTACCCAGTTTCCTCTTTCACATTTTCCACTCTCTCTTCCACACCTGTCTCTCTCACTCTCCCTCCTCTCTTTAATTTTCCCTCCAGTCTTACTAACTCTCCTCTTTCTCATTCTCTATCTTTCTCTGTTTCTATTCCTTCCTCCCACCCTCTCTCTCTCTCTCTCTCTCTCTCTCTCTCTCCCACTCACTCGCTCACTCACTCACTGCAGAGTGAAATATTAATTTTGGATATTTATGTGCGAATATTTTCCCCAAAAACCATGTAAGTTCCGCGTTTACTCGCCTTGGCTAGCTGCTAGACAGTAAATTTATGCGACTCCTCACCTCTGTCAGACTGTTCTTGCCCAGCATCAAGGTCACGAAGTTGGGGTTGCTTCCGAAGGTCTTTGGTGGAAGCAAGGACAGGTGGTTATCTTCGAGGATGACCTCCTTGAGGTTCTTGAGGCCGGTGAACGTCCCAGGCTCCAGTGACGTCAACATGTTGCTGCGTAAGTCCACAGTCTCCAGCAGTGGCGCCGACGCAAAAGTCGAACTGGAAGCATGTAAATGTTCAAAGGTTCCTTTATCAACTTAGCACTGTATTATAATGGGATAGTATTGTAAGTCTGGTACTCTCACAAGGTTAGATCAATAGAAGAGGTAAACTTGATAGGCACGTTTTGTCTAGGATCTTTAACATACCTTTTCATAAAGAAGCAAGGGCGTACTTATACGTCTGATTGAATATTCGGTGCGGAACGTTATAGTATTAATGTCAATTGCTATTCTGCTCTGCTTTTAGACTGGCACGTAACAATTGTTAATTTTAATTCATTCAAAATGTTTGTGAGACTATGCCTATTCCATTCAGTGAACAACAAAGAAGTATTTCACTAGGTTTTACTTATGGAAAGGCAAAGTCTTGAAGAAATTAATATCTGTACCCACTGATATTAAAGCAATCTTTGTTCTCCGAAAATTTATTTGTTCTGCATGTGAACGAGTTTTTCTTCTTGTGTTCTATTAGCTGTAGCTTTTTGCAAATGACAACTGGAATACTGAGTTTAAAACGTCTTTCATTTTGTAAAACGACAATCCTCTCAGTTCTTCTGTTTTAATTAAATAATGCAAGTAATTTCTGGCCATTTAAATTAAGATGGAAGCGACGTGTTTGGTGAGACAACAATGGAACGGCGAAAGCCATAAGCGCTCTTTCGTTTATTATTGAAGTCCGATTACCATAATACAAAATAATTTCTTTTGTATGAACGTTACCAACATACACGATCATTCGTCACCAAGTGCCATTATTTTTATTCATTCTGTTACAATCAATAAGTGTAATTTCATATAAAGTAAAAAATAATCAGCATTTGCAACACTTTCGAATAAAAAAGAAAATCGTTGCAGTTCGGGTTTTGTACCGACTTCGGAACGGATCCCTTTGTTTGAGACTTTCTGGTACTTATAATCTGGACAATTTATTTATTTACGTAAGATCGTCGCAAGAGCACCAAGGGTACTCATCAAACCCCAGAGACAGGTGTTACAACGCACGTTTTGCGAATCAGGCAGAAGTGTACTGCACAGTTTCGAAACCGTTCATTCAAAGAAGAATTGGGCAACGTTTCACAGTCTCACACATACGTCTCGCGAAATTGCCGCGACAGGAAAATTGGAAAAAGTAGAGGTCTTCTCATGTATCATTCGAAAGTGGAATCGAAAGCAAGGGGGGAGGGGGGGAGGGAGGGGGGGCAGCACCAGATCACTTGAGGAGTGTAGTTGGGCATCAAATTCGTACATTGTTTCTAACAACCCTACCACAACAAAGGTCAAAATTGAATTGCGATTGTAGTGTTGCTCACGCTCCGGCGACCTTCGGATTACGAGCCCGAGCGCTTACCGCTGCGCCACGACGCTGTAGAAAACTATTTATCGTAGAGAGTATTTCACCGCAACGGTTTCTTTTAACTGTCTATTTTCTCGACAACGGCTGAGAAGTGCATCTTGGTGGTTTGCCACATTACACCTCTGGCCATGAGCTTTTATTATGCGCAGTATGAATCGAATCTGAATTTCACAATTGGCGGCCTCCCCTTGTTAGATTTACAAAATTACCGGGTGTTGTTGAACGAGTTTCAGACATGTCACAAATGTGTGTTTTACGACACTCTTACTGTGTAACGGAAACGGTATACGACTGGTGTAAAAAGTTGATACCTTTTCGTGACTTCGCTATGGAACACACGCCGCAAGTACGCATTGTCTCATTTCTCGGTATGTGCGTAACCTGCAGTAAAGTGCTTTCTGTGTTTGTACCGGAGAATTTATGCTTCCGGCTTTTCTGTTGGCTTCGGGACTACTGCGTACTGAACCGAAGCCTTTCTTCAGCGAATGTCTGTGACATTTACGAATCTCCGTAGCGCTGTCGCTTTCGTGGAAACCAACGCAAATCTGTGTCTGTGTGTAGTATCAGACTGACAATAAAGTCTGGTGAAGTTGTGGAAAGACGTACTCAAAGTAACTGCAGCCATCAACCTGAAAGTTGGTCAGCTTCATCGCGGAAGATCTTGATGGCAATTCAAAAAATCTTTATTTTTAGAATTTGAGCCATGTCTCAGGAATCATAGTCTCAGGAATCAAGGTCTCAATAATGAAATTTGAAACATTGTCTGTGTCACCACTTCTTTCAATAATGATTACTTGTTTCGATCTGACTGACAGATTATTTCAGGTCAGGTACTGCAATGTGCAGTTTGTCCATAGTAGAACACGTAATCAGCGATCACAAAGCGGTTACAGAATCGGTGATTTCAGACGTAAACAGATATATTAAAAAAGGTAGGAAGATTTTTCTCTTTAGCAAAAGTGATAAAAAGCAGATTTCAGAGTACTTGATGGTTCAACACAAAAGTTTTACCTCAAGTACAGATAGTGTTGAGGATCAGTGGACAAAGTTCAAAACCATCCTACAATATGCATTAGATGAGTATGTGCCAAGCAAGATCATAAGAGATGGAAAAGAGCCAACGTGGAACAACAACCGAGTTAGAAAACTGCTACGGAAGCAAAGGGAACTTCACAGCAAACATAAACATAGCCAAAGCCTTGCAGACAAACAAAAATTACACGAAGCGAAATGTAGTGTGGGGAGCGCTATGCGAGAGGGCGTTCAACGAAATCGAAAGTAAAGTTCTATGTACTGACTTGGCAGAAAATCCTAAGAAATTTTGCTCTTATGTCAGAGCGGTAGGTGGATCAAAAGAAAATGTCCACTCTGTGACCAAAATGGTACTGAAACAGAGGATAACAGACTACAGGCCGAAACACTAAAAATCTCTTTCCGAAGCTGTTTCACAGAGGAAGACTGCACTCTAGTTCCTTCTCTAGTTTGTCGCATAGATGACAAAATGGTAGATATCGAAATAGATGACAGAGGGATAGCAAAACGATTCGAATCGCTCAAAAAAGGAAAGGCCGGTGGACCTGATGGGATACCAGTTCGATTTTACACAGAGTACGCGAAGGAACTATCCCTTCTTCTTGCAGCGGTGTACCGTAGGTCTCTAGAATAGCGTAGCGTTCCAAAAGATTGGAAAAGGGCTCTGGTCATCCCCGTTATCAAGAAGGGACGTCGAACAGATGTGCAGAACTATAGACCTATATCTCTAACGTCGGTCAGTTGTAGAATTTTGGAACACGTATTATGTTAGAGTATAATGACTTTTCTGGAGACTAGAAATCTACTATGTAGGAATAAGCATGGGTTTCGAAAAAGACGATCGTGTGAAACCCAGCTCGCGCTATTCGTCCACGAGACTCAGAGGTCCATAGATGCCGTGTTTCTTGACTTCCGCAAGGCGTTTGATACAGTTCCCCACAGTCGTTTAATGATCAAAGTAAGAGCATATGGACTATCAGACCACTTGTGTGATTGAAGAGTTCCTAGATACCAGAACGCAGCAGGTCATTCTCAATGGATAGAAGTCTTCCGGAGTAAGAGTGATTTCAGGTGTGCCGCAGGGGAGTGTCGTAGGACCGTTAATATTCACAGTATAAACGACCTTGTTAATAACATCGGTTGTTCACTGAGGCTTTTTGCATATGATGCTGTAGTATATCGAGAGGTTGTAACAATGGAAAACTGTACTGAAATGCAGGAGGATCTGCAACGGATTGACACATGGTGCAGGGAATGGCAATTGAATCTCTATGTAGACAAGTGTAATGTGCTGCGAATTCATAGAAAGCAAGATCCTTTATCATTTAGCTACATTATAGCAGGTCAGCAACTGGAAGCAGTTAATTCCATAAATTATCTGGGAGTAGGCATTAGGAGTGATATGGAAGAGATAGAGAAGATCCAAAGGAGAGCAGCGCGCTTCATTACAGGATCATTTAGTAATCGCGAAAGCGTTACGGAGATGATAGATAAACAGTGGAAGACTCTGCAAGAGAGACGCTCAGTAGCTCGGTACAGGCTTTTGTTGAAGTTTCGAGAACATACCTTCACCGAGAAGTCAAATGGTTCAAATGGCTCTGAGCACTATGGGACTTAACTGCTGTGGTCATCAGTCCCCTAAAACTTAGAACTACTTAAACCTAACTAACCTAAGGGCATCACACACATCCATGCCCGAGGCAGGATTCGAACCTGAGAACGTGGCGGTCGCGCGGTTCCAAACTGTAGCGCCTAGAACCGCTCGGCCACTCCGGCCGGCTCACCGATGAGTCAAGCAGTATGTTGCTCCCTCCTACGTATATCTCGCGAAGAGACCATGAGGATAAAATTAGAAAGATTAAAGCCCACACAAAGGCATAGCGACAATCTTTTTTTCCACGAACAATACGAGACTGGAATAGAAGGGAGAACCGATAGAGGTACTCAAGGTACCCCCCACCACACACCGTCAGGTGGCTTGTGGAGTATGCATGTAGTTGTAGCTGAAGGTAACTGATAGCAAATTTTGAGTAACAGAATTAATACTTCCATTGGCTAAGAGTGCAAAAGGCAATGTACTGTTAAACTCAGAAGAGAGGGGAAAGTATAAGTTGCAGATATCTACGAGGGAAATCGTTTGTCTGATGGCGTAATAGAAGAATATAGGAGATCCAGTATTAGAAATCTGCAATTTTCAGGAAATATGCCATTAAAAATGGAGAAGGGGTAGGTAACGTTCCTTCGGAATTTCTGAAGTTATTGGGTGAATAGGCAAGCAAACGAGACGGTTTTTTGGGTCTATGAGTCTGGAGAGTTCTCGTAAGACTTTCGGAAAATTTTATCATCGTCATATTTCCGAAGGTGGCAATGGCAATAAGTGTTAGAATTAGCGAACAATTGTCTTAAAAGCTTACGCATCCAATCGGCGCTGGCAAGAATATTATAGAGAGCTATCGAACCAGTAAATATACAGGGTATTTAGAAATTAGTTACACAACAGCACTCCGTCTTCAGGCCACAAGTGGACCATCGGTACCATCCGATCGCCGTGTCATCCTCAGATGAGGACGCGGATAGGAGGGGCGTGTGGTCAGCACACCGCACTCCCAGTCATGATGATGGTTTTCTTTGACCGAAGCCGCTGCTATTCGGTCGAGTAGCTCCTCAGTTGCCATCACGAGGCTGAGTGCACCCCGAAAAATGGCAACAGCGCATGGCGGCCCGGATGGTCACCCATCCAAGTGCCGGCCACGCCCGACAGCGCTTAACTTCGGTTATCTGACGGGAACCGATGTATCCACTGCGGCAAGGCCTTAGTTACACAAAACGTACCTTTAATTGTGAGAAACGTAAACAACTTACAGAAATGTTTGATACAACACTAAAAGCAGTATACGAGTATCTTGAAGCTATATTTACAATACTACAACGTGGCTACCTCTTGTAACACGACAAATGTCCCATGTGTAATCAGGTTCCTGTCAAATCCTATGAAGCAAGTCTTCATGTATGGCGACCATTGCTTGTGCTGTTATCTCTCGCCGCAGCTCGCCTACGCTTCCAGGGAGCGGCGGAACAAACACACTGTCTTAGTGTAACAGCACTGAGGTTAATCAGGTGATGCCGGTATTGCTACACCACGTCCAATTCAAGTCGGCACATTCCTACAAAAATATACGACAACTTCACGTTGACAATGTGGTGGCTTGCCATCTTGATAGAAAGTCAATTCTGTGTCCATTTCATGTTGTAACTGGGCATTAAGTAAAGTTCAAGCGGCGGCCGCTGTGGCCGAGCGGTTGTAGGCGCTTCAGTCCGGAACCGCGCGGCTGCTACAGTCGCAGGTTCGAATCTCCTGCCTCCGGCATGGATGTGTGTGGTGTCTTTAGTTAGGTTTAAGTACTAAGTCCAGGGGACTGATGACCTCAGATATTAAGTCCCATAGTGCTTAGAGCCATTTGAACCATTTGGAAGTTCAAGCACGTCCAGGTACGATATGCGAGTTACAGCTGCTGGCCATCCCTGACCCGGCGTCCCGTGTGACACACAGCCAGTTTCCGTAAAAAGGTCGTACCAATTGTCTTTCAGGCGGTGTCTTTCGATATTTACTCCTGAATTGTCTCTGGACTGTAGTAGCAGGTTTGGATTCATGAAACAGTAAATAATTATGTGCACGCTTTGCACAGTCATACGACTCCACGATGGCTGTTGGAATAACTCAATGCGCTTGCTCTCTAGCAGATACGTCGTCAATAAAATTGGAAGGAAAACTGCATTAATTGCTGTGTCAAACCTTTCTGCAAGTTATTTTCCTTTTTCATAATTAAAGTTTGTTTTAGTGTAATTAATTTTTAAACACCCTGTATTTATAGGCCTGTACCAGAAGATATCATCGATATTTTAAATTTGTGATTGTTATCTACTTGGTTTCATAATTTAGTTGGTTTAGGAACCAGCTTGACTAAAAGACATAGTCTTGAATGACTTTGTATTTATGAAAACGAAATGTACAGATATTAATTTTGAACTGTCAATACTTTTATGTCCTATATAAGATGGAAAGTCAATTAAATTTTGTCTTAAGTTTGTGAGTTGTGTATGTGGTTGATTGATCAACTTCCTGAAGTTATTTAAAATGAAATAAAAAAGACAAAATGTATTTATTTATATATGTGTATTTTTTACTATGTATTATACACATTCATTATCATTCTAGATTATTTAATTGATCTTTTTAATTTGCTTTTTGTGTACTTTGCATTCTCTGTTCCAAGAAGCGGATTAGGCTCTTTGATATATGGCCCTTCATAAAATCTAAGTTCATTTCTATCAGTCTGTTGACGAACTAGTAGTGGGACAGAAGGCTTCCCGTATTGGAGAGAATAAACCATTCCGGCATTTCCATTACAACCAAGGGAAACCTCCCGAAAAGATTGGTGAGTACCAACGGTTTCGTAACGTAACGTAAACTCTGCCCACAGGCTTTGGCGGGTGCATCGGTGCCGACCAGCCGCCATGTCGTCCTCTGCCAATAGCGTCGTTTGATGTGGTATGGAGGGACACTCTCCATGCCGTTGTAAGTTCTCATCACCTAGACCATTACAGCTCGGTCGAGTAGCTCCTCTGAGCCATGCTGACCGCAGCTTATGCGTTGCTTTAAAACTTGGCTGTTACTCTGCATATGGTTTCCCGCAGTTATTGCAGATATGCCGTGGTTCTTTCTCTTTCTACGTGTGGCAGCAGCGGTGTGTATCGATAATTGCACCGTATACCACCTTTGGTCTGGTGCTTATACACTCCTGGAAATGGGAAAAAGAACACATTTACACCGGTGTGTCAGACCCACCATACTTGCTCCGGACACTGCGAGAGGGCTGTACAAGCAATGATCACACGCACGGCACAGCGGACACACCAGGAACCGCGGTGTTGGCCGTCGAATGGCGCTAGCTGCGCAGCATTTGTGCACCGCCGCCGTCAGTGTCAGCCAGTTTGCCGTGGCATACGGAGCTCCATCGCAGTCTTTAACACTGGTAGCGTGCCGCGACAGCGTGGACGCGAACCGTATGTGCAGTTGACGGACTTTGAGCGAGGGCGTATAGTGGGCATGCGGGAGGCCGGGTGGACGTACCGCCGAATTGCTCAACACGTGGGGCGTGAGGTCTCCACAGTACATCGATGTTGTCGCCAGTGGTCGGCGGAAGGTGCACGTGCCCGTCGACCTGGGACCGGACCGCAGCGACGCACGGATGCACGCCAAGACCGTAGGATCCTACGCAGTGCCGTAGGGGACCGCACCGCCACTTCCCAGCAAATTAGGGACACTGTTGCTCCTGGGGTATCGGCGAGGACCATTCGCAACCGTCTCCATGAAGCTGGGCTACGGTCCCGCACACCGTTAGGCCGTCTTCCGCTCACGCCCCAACATCGTGCAGCCCGCCTCCAGTGGTGTCGCGACAGGCGTGAATGGAGGGACGAATGGAGACGTGTCGTCTTCAGCGATGAGAGTCGCTTCTGCCTTGGTGCCAATGATGGTCGTATGCGTGTTTGGCGCCGTGCAGGTGAGCGCTACAATCAGGACTGCATACGACCGAGGCACACAGGGCCAACACCCGGCATCATGGTGTGGGGAGCGATCTCCTACACTGGCCGTACACCACTGGTGATCGTCGAGGGGACACTGAATAGTGCACGGTACATCCAAACCGTCATCGAACCCATCGTTCTACCATTCCTAGACCGGCAAGGGAACTTGCTGTTCCAACAGGACAATGCACGTCCGCATGTATCCCGTGCCACCCAACGTGCTCTAGAAGGTGTAAGTCAACTACCCTGGCCAGCAAGATGTCCGGATCTGTCCCCCATTGAGCATGTTTGGGACTGGATGAAGCGTCGTCTCACGCGGTCTGCAAGTCCAGCACGAACGCTGGTCCAACTGAGGCGCCAGGTGGAAATGGCATGGCAAGCCGTTCCACAGGACTACATCCAGCATCTCTACGATCGTCTCCATGGGAGAATAGCAGCCTGCATTGCTGCGAAAGGTGGATATACACTGTACTAGTGCCGACATTGTGCATGCTCTGTTGCCTGTCTATGTGCCTGTGGTTCTGTCAGTGTGATCATGTGATGTATCTGACCCCAGGAATGTGTCAATAAAGTTTCCCCTTCCTGGGACAATGAATTCACGGTGTTCTTATTTCAATTTCCAGGAGTGTAGTTCCGGCTTGGCGGTGTGCGGCCACCCAGTCGGTTGGAGCGGATCGGCAAGCAAGTCTCTGTGAGTCGCAGCCGGCCGGGCCCGCTCGCGATCTCTACGCAGTGTCAGAGCTTGTGGGGGCCGTTCTGAGTGCTACGGGGTTCGTGGCTCACCGACTCAACTTCCATGGAGTGGTGATTTTATTACCGAAGCCACGTCTGTTCACGTTGGCCCTTTGGCTTGTGGTTCACTGTTGGCGGTATTCCTGGGAGCAATAGCAAGTGTTCGAGTTGGTGAAGATTTAGCCACTGTGTGGTGGAATTAACCATATTTGTCGGTCTGAAATTCAAGTGCACCAGCGGAATTTTCTGCCTTGTGGCCGTTATAGTGTTCCGGTTACCTGCCCTGTCACTGACGTAAATTCAGGCAGTGCCATTTTCTCACCTGTTTAACTGTCCAACATGGTGTGTGGTTTTTGACAGCTTAATGTATTTTTGGTTGCGGGCGGCTATGTCTGTTACGTTTTGGCTTTGGAATTCTCGTATACTGGTCGGTGGTTAGCAAGTCCTATCGGTGCGTCCCTGACTGTCTCTTGGTTGTGTTACTGGCGGATCGAGTATAGCTGGGCCGACTTCTTGTCTCATCTAAGCGAACGTTAAGATCTCAAGGACAGACCGAGCCCCCTGGAAACTTCTGAGCGCCATTGCCTATACTGCCTTTCTTGTTGGCGTTGAAATGTGTATTTTTTAATGGCTCATAGCCGATGATTGGAATGTGTATTCTTGTAATTGTGTTTTTAAAATGAAAGGCCTTCATCCGTTTCAAAATAAAGTTTTTTTTTTTTAAATTGAGCAAATCTTACACTGTTTGATGATAATGCTTGGGCCTTCTGCCAGTTAAAAATTTATTGTATTGTTGTAAAGCATCGGCGTTCAGCAGCTTTAAGTTTTAAGGATCGTACTTATCAAGTTTTACCTTTTGGAAGATAAAGCTGCGGCTTTCTGCCTGTTGAAAATGTATCATAGTTGTATTGTTCTTAAAATGATGGGCCTTCAAAATTTTGAATTCTTACTTATCAAGTCTTACATCACTTGGGCTTAAATACTATTTAAGGTTAAAAGCTTTGCGCCTTCTGCCTTGGAAAATTGGTTGCAGTTTTCAACAAACGCTTTGAGCCATTTTCGAGTAAGGTTTCTTATTCGTCATAAAGCTTGGGTCTTCTGCCTATTGAAAGGTTATTGTAGTTATGTTGTTTTAAAATTGTCGGCCTTCAGCTGCTTTTAAAAAAACTTAACCTATTCTACTAGTCAAGTCTTACATCGCTTGGCCTTAAATACTATTAAGGTTAAAGTATAGAGCCTTCTGTCTCAAAAAAAAAAAAAAAAAACAAAAAAAAAAAAATACACCAGTTGTATTTAATTCATGAGCCTTCAGCCGTTTTAGAATTAAAAACGTTTTCTGTCCATAGTCAAGCTTAGAAATCGCGCTGTAATGTTTGGACAACTAAATAAAGTGTTGTGTCTGCAGTGTAACTGACAGCCACTCATTCATGCCCCCTTCCACAATTGCTACTTCTTGTCCTGTCCTGCAGGTGTAGCAGGGCGTCTCATCCTCAATTGGCCTCAAAGAGTTTAGTGCACCCCTTAACAGTCCTCCCACCAACGAATAGTCCCAAACAGTATTGGGAATGGAATCCAGGTCCAGGGACCGGCAGCCAGCTGTGCAGACCACTGGGTTATGGAGACAGGATTGGACACAATTAACTTCAGGGACAATGTTGTTCTCTGACCTAGACAGATATAAAAATATTGTTCGCTTATGTGCGTGTGTGATAGATAGATAACAGATAGATAGATAGATAGAGAGAGAGAGAGAGAGAGAGAGAGAGAGAGAGAGAGAGAGAAATATGATGGGGTGGGATTATTTACAAATTTCAGTCTCTTCTTGTGAGAGCACAGTGGGTCATTGTAGGACGCCATTAGCTTCACCCAAATGTCCTAGTGGCAAGGGCAGAATAGTTCCCAGTTCTTAATATTTGGGAGGGGATTTCCACTTCTGGCATTCACTTGACATCCAAATAATACATGCTGAACAATTTAGTTGGAACCGGGTATTACGAATATTTTCAGTTTATTTCCGTGTCAAATTTGCCCTTTGACCCACCGCAAAATAAAAGTGTGTGTGTGTGTGTGTGTGTGTGTGTGTGTGTGTGTGTGTGTGTAAAATAAATTCGTTTCTGGTGGATCTTCTGGGTTGTATGGCCATGGTCCGTGGACCTGTTTAGTTTCTGCCAGTTGCTCCAGAGCTGTGCTGGGTATCTTCAAAGGGCCCTGGTTCCTCTGAGTCAGCGGAACCAGGAGTTCCTCTGAAAATATCTAGCACAGCTCTGAATGAAATATCAGTAACTGAACAGTTTCGTGGACCACGGTGTAATATTAGTAATTTTCGCCTCACAATCATTAATATACGCTCAATAGTACACGCCTGATGGCCTAAAGTTATCGAACAATTGTAAAGCAAAAGAAACGAACCATCGCATAGGAGGGACAGAATGTATTATTCTTTATCTCGGCCATTCTTGTGCGGTGCCTGTAAATCTCTATGTACATGTATCTATTAATGACATAAAAAAGAATTTTGATGTTTCAAGACAAATGAGGCAATTGCCGCCTCACCTTTTACTGTTTGTATTCCATGAAAGGCGGACGCGGATTTGCTGCGTTCCGCAACGGTATTTTATATATCATGTGAAAATCTTGAGTGAATATGCTAATTGTTATTTTTCCAATCAGAAAACATGTAGTTTCTTGTAATTGATTACGAACAGACAGCATCAAGAGGACATTTTGACTTACGTATAAAGTATTTAACCACAATGGTCATCTCTTGTAATTTAATATGAAAAGCTACGTAGTATTAAAAAAGTGTGTTAAAGATTGTGCTTATTTAAGTAAATTAACCTTGATGATTTCCATCTCCTCATTTACTTGAATGATAATTATTTTGTGTTAGTTCATCACCAGAAATTACCATCACGCTGATGGGCCGAACGCAGCATGAGGCAGAAAGTACATTATCGTTTTCCTATTATTTCTGAACCAACTCTTTTTTTAACTGTGTAGTGTTGCATTTCTTTTAAAGTCTATAAATCTTCTGGTCCCTTAGTGTTGTTCCGGGTTGGGTTGTTTGGGGGAAGAGACCAAACAGCGATGTCATCGGTTTCATCGGATTAGGGAAGGATGGGGAAGGAAGTCGGACGTGCCCTTTCAAAGGAACCATCCCAGCATTTGCCTGGAGCGATTGAGGGAAATCACGGAAAACCTAAATCAGGATGGCCGGACGCGGGATTGGACCGTCGTCCTCCCGAATGCGAGTTCAGTGTGTTGTTCCGGGTATGACTACATCGCGACTAAAAAAATGCATAGAAATGATGTTTCTTCCGAACGATCTGAAATATATCAATATGCTGCTCTTATTCAGGTATTTGATGCTCAACGTCTGTTATTATAATAGTGTAATGAATCCCTGATACTGTTGCCAAGTGGCGCACCAAAATTTTCCCTTTTCCGACACTTTTAAAAAAATATAAAATAACAATTCTTTTTCTTTTCGCCTCCTAAGAGCAACGCTGTAACGGCTATACAATCCAGAACGTTCATCAACAACGGAGAAAGCCAACCACGAAAGCCTTTTTTGTGTGATAGAATGGATAATTTTGCAGTTGCAGTGCAGTTCCTGGTTAACCAGGGAGTGTCTTACTTGTCTAGCTCAACGATGAGGTTGTTGGCGGCACGCAGTACCCTGAGCTGGGCCAGGTTGTCGAAGAGCCGGGGCGGCAGCGCGGACAGCCGATTCCAGCCGACCTGGAGGACTTCCAGCCCGGGGCTGCCGTCGAGCAGGTCCTCTGGAAGGTCGGCTAGCGAGTTCCAGTCCAGCGACAGGAGGCGCAGTGCCGTCAGGTTGACCAGCGGGCCTCCAGACACGTCGCGGATGGCGTTGCGCTCCAGCCGCAGCTCAGTCACCTTGTCTGCGGTCTGGTCTGAGAGGTCCGGCACGGCCGTCAGGTTGCGCGAGTCGCACAGCATCGTCCCCTCCTGCAGCACGCAGGGGAACACCGCCAGCGTCGGTGCCGGCAGGCTCAGCAGCAGGACGGAGACCACAACCAGCGGCGGCGGTCCCAGGCGGCACCTCCTGCAAAGCGATACAGGCTGTAGATAACGACTAGATATACTGTATTCAAACATTATGAATCACCTCGGAGGGAACGATCTATTGATACGTAATCAGCATGGTTTCAGAAAACATCGACCTTGTGCAACGCAGCTAGCTCTTTATTCGCACGAAGTAATGGCCGCTATCGACAGGGCATCTCAAGTTGATGCCGTATTTCTAGATTTCCGGAAAGCTTTTGACACCGTTCCTCACAAGCGACTTCTAATCAAGCTGCGGGCCTATGAGGTATCGTCTCAGTTGTGCGACTGCATTAGTGATTCCCTGTCAGGAAGGTCGCAGTTCGTAGTAATAGACGGCAAATCATCGAGTAAAACTGAAGTGATATCAGGTGTTCCCCAGGGAAGCGTCCTGGGACCTCTGCTGTTCCTGATCTATATACACTCCTGGAAATGGAAAAAAGAACACATTGACACCGGTGTGTCAGACTCACCATACTTGCTCCGGACACTGCGAGAGGGCTGTACAAGCAATGATCACACGCACGGCACAGCGGACACACCAGGAACCGCGGTGTTGGCCGTCGAATGGCGCTAGCTGCGCAGCATTTGTACACCGCCGCCGTCAGTGTCAGCCAGTTTGCCGTGGCATACGGAGCTCCATCGCAGTCTTTAACACTGGTAGCATGCCGCGACAGCGTGGACGTGAACCGTATGTGCAGTTGACGGACTTTGAGCGAGGGCGTATAGTGGGCATGCGGGAGGCCGGGTGGACGTACCGCCGAATTGCTCAACACGTGGGGCGTGAGGTCTCCACAGTACATCGATGTTGTCGCCAGTGGTCGGCGGAAGGTGCACGTGCCCGTCGACCTGGGACCGGACCGCAGCGACGCACGGATGCACGCCAAGACCGTAGGATCCTACGCAGTGCCGTAGGGGACCGCACCGCCACTTCCCAGCAAATTAGGGACACTGTTGCTCCTGGGGTATCGGCGAGGACCATTCGCAACCGTCTCCATGAAGCTGGGCTACGGTCCCGCACACCGTTAGGCCGTCTTCCGCTCACGCCTCAACATCGTGCAGCCCGCCTCCAGTGGTGTCGCGACAGGCGTGAATGGAGGGACGAATGGAGACGTGTCGTCTTCAGCGATGAGAGTCGCTTCTGCCTTGCTGCCAATGATGGTCGTATGCGTGTTTGGCGCCGTGCAGGTGAGCGCCACAATCAGGACTGCATACGACCGAGGCACACAGGGCCAACACCCGGCATCATGGTGTGGGGAGCGATCTCCTACACTGGCCGTACACCCCTGGTGATCGTCGAGGGGACACTGAATAGTGCACGGTACATCCAAACCGTCATCGAACCCATCGTTCTACCATTCCTAGACCGGCAAGGGAACTTGCTGTTCCAACAGGACAATGCACGTCCGCATGTATCCCGTGCCACCCAACGTGCTCTAGAAGGTGTAAGTCAACTACCCTGGCCAGCAAGATCTCCGGATCTGTCCCCCATTGAGCATGTTTGGGACTGGATGAAGCGTCGTCTCACGCGGTCTGCACGTCCAGCACGAACGCTGGTCCAACTGAGGCGCCAGGTGGAAATGGCATGGCAAGCCGTTCCACAGGACTACATCCAGCATCTCTACGATCGTCTCCATGGGAGAATAGCAGCCTGCATTGCTGCGAAAGGTGGATATACACTGTACTAGTGCCGACATTGTGCATGCTCTGTTGCCTGTGTCTATGTGCCTGTGGTTCTGTCAGTGTGATCATGTGATGTATCTGACCCCAGGAATGTGTCAATAAAGTTTCCCCTTCCTGGGACAATGAATTCACGGTGTTCTTATTTCAATTTCCAGGAGTGTAAATGACCTGGGTGACAATCTGAACAGTTATCTTAGGGTGTTCGCAGATGATGCTGTAATTTACCGTATAGTAAGGTCATCCGAAGAAAAGATTGCTGTATGGTGTGGCAGGTGGCAGTTGACGCTAAATAACGATAAGTGTGAGGTGATCCATATGAGTTTCTAAAGAAATCCGTTGGAATTCGATTACTCGATAAATAGTACAATTCTCAAGGCTGTCAATTCAACTAAGTACCTGGGTGTTAAAATTACGAACAACTTCAGTTGGAAAGACCACATAGATAATATTGTGGGGAAAGCGAGCCAAAGGTTGCGTTTCATTGGCAGGACACCTAGAAGATGCAACGAGTCCACTAAAGAGGCAGCTTACACTACACTCGTTCGTCCTCTGTTAGAATATTGCTGCGCGGTGTGGGAACCTTACCAGGTGGGATTGACGGAGGACATCGAAAGGGTGCAAAAAGGGCAGCTCGTTTTGTATTATCACGTAATAGGGGAGAGAGTGTGGCAGATATGATACGCGAATTGGGATGGAAGTCAGTAAAGCAAAGACGTTTTTCGTCGCAGCGAGATCTATTTACGAAATTTCAGTCACCAACTTTCTCTTCCGAATGCGAAACTATTTTGTTGAGCCCAACCTACATAGGTAGGAATGATCATCAAAATAAAATAAGAGAAATCAGAGCTCGAACAGAAAGGTTTAGGTGTTCGTTTTTCCCGAGCGCTGTTCGGGAGTGGAATGGTAGAGAGATAGTATGATTGTGGTTCGATGAACCCTCTGCCAAGCACTTAAATGTGAATTGCAGAGTAATGATGTAGATGTAGACTAGTAAGTTTCCCAAAGGCATATGGTGTAGGTGAGCCGTGTGTCGGCTCTCAACATATATCGCGCTGTTAAGATTGTTCTTCCATTCCATCGTTAATTGATTCTTTCATATTTATCGTTATGCTGCTTACGATTCTGTTGAGATTCCCCTCTGGCGGCGTATCTGGTCTTATCGATCTTAGAGTCGTTGCTTCCTGTTAGGCTTTTCTAAGGGAATAAGATCTTTGGAGGGATGGCCGGTTGGTTCCCCAGCGGTGACGTCAGTCGGTCGGTTTTAAAATCGGGAATTAGAGAATGTCGTACGATGAGACCGTGGTGTGGCGTGGCGGTGCAGAGTTGGCTGTTGTTCCGAGAAGCCGCGTGGTCTGTCCTGGTGGTGCGAGACGTGTGGGACGAGTTGACGGGACAAGGCTGTAAGCTCTTTCTGTGAACACCCGGGGGGCCACGGCTGTAGTTCCGACTCACTACTTGGTGGGAGCGGCAACGGATGTCTTTCAATTGTCCGTCTGGAGGCGGGAATGATGGACTAGTAACTCGCCTAACCTGAGGAGTGGTATTTCGCCGCCGTGGGTGCAGAGAAGACGAGGGCTCCGGTGACAGAGCGCGTGGCTGCGTGACTGTGCCCTGTTGGGTACGCTGGCGACGTGGACACGGTCGGGTGTGAGGAACCTTTGCATCGGAGTTCGCCTGATGTTTCTCTGATAAACTGCAAGTTAAGTAGGTTAAAGGTTTAGATGTTAATTGAAGAATTTTGGTTTGTGCAACCAGCGTCTTTTCTGCCTCCTGCGTTCGGGTTTCCTGTCCCTGTCGCCGGTGTATTTCTAGACAGTGATCTTTTCCGCTTCTTATTAGTACTGCCCGGTAGGAAGTGTATTTTTGGGCAGGGAATATTGTTTTAGATTACATTTTTTCTGCCTTGTGGCCTCCTGCTTTCGGATTTTCTGTCCCTGCTGCCGGTGTAATTATAGACAGTGATCTTTTGACTTCTTATTACTACTGCCTGGGAGGAAGTGTATTTTTGGGCAGGGATTATGGTTCCTGATTTGATTCCTCCTCCTCCCATGACGTCGCGTGAGGTCGATGTGATTGCTGAAAGTGAGGCGTTGTGGGTCTGTTAGTCCGCTTCTAGCCTGAGCGTCCTTCGGGAGACAATTGTGGCCGCCCTTACACCCGGTCGGTTAATTATTTCTATCCCAGGACATTTTGGTGGCAGGACATGATATTAAAGTTGTTAGTAATTGTAAAATGTTAAATGGTTGTATTTTACTGTTTAAAAAAGATTAAGTTTGCCTTTCATTGGTTTTTTTTTATATTACGTGGCTCTAAAATTGTTAGTTATTGTAAAAGGTGAATGACTGTATCTTTACTTTGATTGTTTTAATCTACTTGGCATCCTTAGAAAATGCGAGTTCTGCCTCCCTGTTAGCGAGCCCTTGTAATTTAATATCTTGTTGTGCCAAAATTTAAAAGAAGTTGTAAGTAGGCTGTTTAGGTTTTTTTATTGGTAACGCCACCTCTGCATGGAAATCCACTACTTCCATGTGCATTTTCTTTTACTGCTCAGACTTTGAGAAAAACACTGCAATGTTACTGTGATGAATGATTAGGACTGTCTTTATGGACTGTGAGAAAATTTTAGCTTTTGACCAACATTGTATCAATAAGTGTGTGCAATTGATATCTTTGTTATTGTAATTATAAAAAAAATTTATCAAATCATTATTGGCCACTGTCCAAAACAATTTGTAAAATTTTTTGTGGGGAGCATGGGGGCTATGTAAGTAAGCTGTTTAGGTTTTTTTATTGGTAACGCCATCTCTGTATGAAAATCACTGGCTGTGCTGTGTGCAGTCTGTGGCTGCTTTGCATTGTTGTAATACTCGCCATTGTAGTGTTGGGCAGCGGCAGCTGGATGTGAACAGCGCGTAGCGTTGCGCTGTTGGAGGTGAGCCGCCAGCAGTGGTGGATGTGGGGAGAGAGATGGCGGAGTTGATACCTCCCTGTTAGCAA
This sequence comes from Schistocerca nitens, assembly GCF_023898315.1. NCBI lineage: Eukaryota > Metazoa > Arthropoda > Insecta > Orthoptera > Acrididae > Schistocerca > Schistocerca nitens. The sequence goes on along the minus strand of NC_064625.1, from coordinate 87,684,668 downwards.
GCTCTTGTAATTTAATATCTTGTTGTGCCAAAATTTAAAAGAAGTGGCTCCCTACATGCTCGGTAGCGAAATTGTATGCAAATTGGTGTTTTGTTTCATTACTTGGAAAGTTTTAATTATGTGCTTTATCAAAGTCTGTTTTAAGTAAAATGGCGTGGCTACGTTCTCGCTTCCCGAGCACGGGGTCCCGGGTTCGATTCCCGGCGGGGTCAGGAATTTTTCCTCCCTCGAGATGACTGGGTGTTATTGTGTCGTCTTCATCATAATCATCTTTCATTCCCATCACGGTCGGAGGAAGGCAATGGCAAACCACCTCCACTAGGACCTTGCCTAGTAAGGCGGCGCGGTTCTCCCGCGTCGCTCCCCTACGCTCTGTAAAGAAGTATGGGACTCATCATCATCATCATCATTAACGGTAAAGTAAAGTTTTTTAATTTCATTACTTGGAAAATTTTGATTTGTTACCAAATGTTTTATCAAATCCGGTTTTAAGTGAAATGGCTTGGCCGTTAACTGGAAAGTAAATTATTTTGAAAAGGCACTCATGCACGCTAGCTTTTTTGGATCTGTTTCTGGTCAAGTGGTAAAGAAATGACTTTTAATGGTTGAAGTAATCAATAAAGAAATTGTAAATTGCACCTCGACAGTAACCAACTAATTTTGGCCCCGTTTCCCAACTGGGGGTTTTGCTTGATTAATCGTAACACCCGTCTCAGAAGGCTCGTTTAGTGAGACTATAGTCTGGAAATGTAGTGGAGCTCTATACTGGCCATGCTGGTCAAAGAGAGAAGGTGGGAAACCTGCTGCTTTGGCTGCAAGTAGAGTCGCTGCCTGGATTTCGGCTGGATCAAGGCAACCAGGTAGATGCAGTAATTGTTGATTTCTGAAAAGCATTTGAGTCAGTATCAAACCTAAGCTTATTGTCGAAAGTACGATCATATGGTGTATCGAGGGAAGTTTGGGACTGGATTGAGGATTCTATTGGTAGGGACGACACAGCATGTTACCTTGGATGGAGAGTCATTATCAGATGCAGGAGTAACTGTGGGTCTGCACCAACGATATCTGCTGGCACCTTTCCTGTTCATGTCATGTTATTGCCGTTGCAGGCATTATTAATGGTAACCTCAGACTTTTTGCAGATGATGAAAATATCTGTAGCGAAGTACTGCCTGAAAGAAGCTGCATTGTTGTTCCGTCAGATTTCAGAGTGCTGCAAAGATTGGCAAGTTACTTTAAACATTCAGAAATGTAAAATTATGCACTTCACAAAACGAAAAACCTAGTATTCTCTGTTTATAATATCAAACAATCACAGCTGGAATGTCCGCCCCGATAGCTGAGTGGTCAGCGTGAAAGATTGCCGTCCTAGGGGACCGGGTTCGATTCCCGGCTGGGTCGGAGGTTTTCTCCGCTCAGGCACTGGGTATCGTCTTCTCTTCATCATCATTTCATCCCCATCCGGCGCGCAGGTCGCCCAATGTGGCGTCGAATGTAATGAGACCTGCACCAAGGCGGCCTGACCTCCCCAGTAATGGGCCTCCCGGACAATGACGCCAAACGCTCATTTCAATTTTTTACGGCTGGAATCGGCCAACTAATACAAATACCTCACAGTAACTTTGTAAAGATACGAAATGAACAGAAATACTCAGTCGATGGTAAAGTAGGTCGTAGACTTAGAAAATGCATTCAGTCTCAAACATGTTTGCTTACCAGTCACTCGTGCGACCGGTTGTTGAATCAACTCAAGTAGGCGGTACCTGTACCAAACAGGGGAAATTGAACGCACACAAAAAAGGGCGGCCGGCCGTGGTGGCCGAGCGGTTCAAGGCGCTTCAGTCCAGGACCGCGAGACTGCTACGGTCGCAGGTTCGAATCCTGCTTCGGGCACGGATGTGTGTGATGTCCTTAGGTTTGTTAGGTATAAGTAGCTAGTTCTAGGGGACTATTTGACCTCAGATGTTAAGTCCCATAGTGCTCAGAGGCATTTGAACCAGAAAAGGGTAGCACGAATGGTCACATGTTTGATCCATGTGAGAGTGTCACAGAGATCTGAAGAAACAGAACAGGCAGACTCTTTGAGATAGATGTAAACTACACTCCTGGAAATTGAAATAAGAGCACCGTGAATTCACTGTCCCAGGAAGGGGAAACTTTATTGACACATTCCTGGGGTCAGATACATCACATGATCACACTGACAGAACCACAGGCACATAGACACAGGCAACAGAGCATGCACAATGTCGGCACTAGTACAGTGTATATCCACCTTTCGCAGCAATGCAGGCTGCTATTCTCCCATGGAGACGATCGTACAGATGCTGGATGTAGTCCTGTGGAACGGCTTGCCATGCCATTTCCACCTGGTGCCTCAGTTGGACCAGCGTTCGTGCTGGACGTGCAGACCGCGTGAGACGACGCTTCATCCAGTCCCAAACATGCTCAATGGGGGACAGATCCGGAGATCTTGCTGGCCAGGGTAGTTGACTTACACCTTCTAGAGCACGTTGGGTGGCGCGGGATACATGCGGACGTGCACTGTCCTGTTGGAACAGCAAGTTCCCTTGCCGGTCTAGGAATGGTAGAACGATGGGTTCGATGACGGTTTGGATGTACGGTGCACTATTCAGTGTCCCCTCGACGATCACCAGTGGTGTACGGCCAGTGTAGGAGATCGCTCCCCACACCATAATGCCGGGTGTTGGCCCTGTGTGCCTCGGTCGTATGCAGTCCTGATTGTGGCGCTCACCTGCACGGCGCCAAACACGCATACGACCATCATTGGCACCAAGGCAGAAGCGACTCTCATCGCTGAAGACGACACGTCTCCATTCGTCCCTCCATTCACGCCTGTCGCCACACCACTGGAGGCGGGCTGCACGATGTTGGGGCGTGAGCGGAAGACGGCCTAACGGTGTGCGGGACCGTAGCCCAGCTTCATGGAGACGGTTGCGAATGGTCCTCGCCGATACCCCAGGAGCAACAGTGTCCCTAATTTGCTGGGAAATGTCGGTGCGGTCCCCTACGGCACTGCGTAGGATCCTACGGTCTTGGCGTGCATCCGTGCGTCGCTGCTGTCCGGTCCCAGGTCGACGGGCACGTGCACCTTCCGCCGACCACTGGCGACAACATCGATGTACTGTGGAGACCTCAAACCCCACGTGTTGAGCAATTCGGCGGTACGTCCACCCGGCCTCCCGCATGCCCACTATACGCCCTCGCTTAAAGTCCGTCAACTGCACATACGGTTCACGTCCACGCTGTCGCGGCATGCTACCAGTGTTAAAGACTGCGATGGAGCTCCGTATGCCACGGCAAACTGGCCGACACTGACGGCGGCGGTGCACAAATGCTGCGCAGCTAGCGCCATTCGACGGCCAACACCGCGGTTCCTGGTGTGTCCGCTGTGCCGTGCGTGTGATCATTGCTTGTACAGCCCTCTCGCAGTGTCCGGAGCAAGTATGGTGGGTCTGACACACCGGTGTCAATGTGTTCTTTTTTCCATTTCCAGGAGTGTATCTCGAAAAAGCTTACATACGAAGTTTCAAGAACCAGCCGTAGTAGAGGAATGTACACTGAACCGCCAAAGAAACTGGTATAGGCATGCGTATTCAAATGCAGAGATATGTAAACAGGCAGAATACGGCACTGCTGTCGGCAACGCCTACATGAGACAACAAGTGTCTGGCGCAGTTGTTAGATCGGCTACTGCTGCCATAAGGGCAGGTTTTCAACATTCAAGTGACAAAGTGCCTATTGGCTTCTGTCTCGGGTTCTTCGGCCGACCTTCGTCTGATGATTTTGCTGCCGATTCGCCAGCACGAGTGGCTGGCATTGTCAAAGCTTCACCTTCCATTGCCGATGGAGGGTGAAGCTTTGACAGTGCAAGCCACTCGTGCTGGCGAAACGTCAGTAAAATCATCAGAAGTACGTCGGCCGAAGAACCCGAGACAGAAGCCAATAGTCGGTTTGACAACAAGTAGCCACTAAAGCCTTAACAATTTTGTAAGATTTAAGTGAGTTTGAAAGTGGCGTTACAGTCGGTGCACGAGCGACGGGACACAGCATATCTGAGGTAGCAATGAAGTGGAGATTTTCCCGTACGACCGTGTCAGAGTGCGAGCCATGTGGGACCCTTGATACATCTAGATACTACTCTGGCAGCTGACAGACAGGGAAGCATCCTGTCTGATCACATGCATCCGTTCATGTTCATAGTGCATTCCAACGGACTTAGGAAATTCCAGCAGGACAATGCGACGCCACACACATCCAGAATTTCTACACAGTAGCTCCAGGAACACTCTTCTGAGTTCAAACACTTCCGCTGGCCACCGAACTCGCCAGACATAAACATGGTTGAGCATATCTGGGTTGTATTTCAACATGCTGTTCAGAGAAAGATCGCTACCCCTCCATAAGGGTTTATGGACAGTTCTGCAGGATTCATGATGTCCCTTCCCGCACTCCTTCAGGCATTAGTGGAGTCCATGCCACGTCGAGTTTGGCAATTCTTTTTACTCGCAGGCAGATGTACCAATTTCTGTCTCTCTTCAGTGTAGGAATATGCTGCCACCGTCTATGTATCCTTCACATGGGGATCGTGAGAACAAGATTAGAATGAAATTACAATGAAATGAATACCCCTAGCTATATACAGGCGTTGATACAAGTCAACGGGTACAGTTGAAATGTGTGCCCCAACCGGGACTCGAACTCGGGGTCCTGCTTACATGGCAGAGGCTCTATCCATCTGGGATGTGAGCCGCCGAGGACACAGAGGATAGTGCGACTGCAGGGACTTATCTCTGGCACGCCTCCCGTGAGGCCCACATTCCCAGCTTGTTGTCCCGGACTATATTTACAGTACCCCCTGCCCATTATACTCATTACTCGCATTCTCCTAAGAGTTCGGGCACTGTTTGTGCATCCGCACAGAAGAAGATGGTCAAATGGCCGGTGAGCATTATACTTGTCTTGCTTGAAGGTGGAAACCAGATGGCGCTATGGTTGGCCCACTAGATGGCGCTGCCATAGGTCAAACGGATATCAACTGCGTTCTTTTAAACAGGTACCCCAATTTTTGGTTATATATTCGTATAGTACGTAAATAAATATGAGTGTTTTAGTTGAACCACCTTTTTCGCTGCACAGTTGGTAACAGGTAGGTTTTTTAAGTTAAAACACAAAACGTAGGTACGTTTAAACATTTCATTTCTATTGTTCCAATGTGAAACATGTACCTCTGTGAACTTATCCTTTCTGAGAATGCATGCTGTTACAGTGTGATTACCTGTAAATACTACATTAATGCAACAAATGCTCAAAATGATGTCCATCAACCATATTGCATTTGGCAATGAGTGTAACGACATTCTTCTCAACAGCGAGTAGTTCGCCTTCCCTAATGTTCGCACATTTATTGACAATGCGCTGACGCATGTTGTCAGGCGTTATCGGTGGATGACGATAGCAAATATCCTTCAACTTTCCCCACAGAAAGAAATCCGGGGACGTCAGATCCGGTGAACGTGCAGGCCATGGTATGGTGGTTCGACGACCAATCCACCTGTCATGAAGTATGCTATTCAATAACGCTTCAACTGCACGCGAGCTATGTGCCGGACATCCATCATAATGGAAGTTCATCGCCATTCTATCATGCAGTGAAACATCTTGTAGTAACATCGGGAGAACATTACGTAGGAAATCAGCATACATTGCACCATTTAGATTGCCATCGATAAATTGGGGGCCAATTATCCTTCCTCCCATAATGCCGCACCATACATTAATCGGCCAAGGTCGCTAATGTTCCACTTGTCGCAGCCATCGTGGATTCTCCGTTGCCCAACAGTACATATTATGCCGGTTTACGTTACCACTGTTGGTGAATGGCGCTTCGTCACTAAATGGAACGCGAGCAAAAAATCTGTCATCGTACTGTAATTTGTCTTGCGCCGTGGCAGAACTGTACACGACGTTCAAAGTCGTCGCCATGCAATTCCTGGTGCATTGAAATATGGTACGGTGCAATCGATGTTGATGTATCATTCTCAACACCGACGTTTTTAAGATTCCCGATTCTCGCGCAATTTTTCTGTTACTGATGTGCGGACTAGGCGCGACAGCAGCTAAAACACCTACATGGGCATCATCATTTGTTGCAGGTCGTGGTTGACGATTCACACGTGGCTGAACACTTCCTGTTTCCTTAGATAACGTAACTATCCGCCGAACAATCCGGAGACTTGAATGATGTCGTCTAGGATACCGAGCAGCCCGTTGGGCTATTGATCACAATAGCCACACATCAACACGATATTGTCCTTTTCCGCAATTGGTAAACGCTCCATTTTAACACGGGTAATGTATCACGAAGCAAATACCGTCCGCACTGGCGTAATGTTACGTGATACCACGTACTTATACGTTTGTGACTATTACAGCGCCATCTATCACAAAGCGAAAAAAGTGGTCCAACTAAAACATCCATATTTCTTTACGCACTACACGAATATGTAATAAAGAATGGGGTTTCCTATTTAAAAAAAAAACGCAGTTGATATCCGTTTGACCTATGGCAGCGCCATCTAGCAGGCCAACCACAGCGCCATCTGGTTTCCCCCTTCAAGCTAGACAAGTTTCGTACTTCATAGTTTTTTCGTTTGATGCTTATTTTGTGAGATATTTGGCCAGGTCTCTTTCAATGGACCACCCTCGATTGCTACACGCACAGAGGCAGTCATTATTCCCGTAAATGGAACGGGAGGAAATCCCAATAGTTTGTAGAATGGGACGTTTCTCTGGGACGAACTTCATACAATGCAGATGTACAGGGTGTTTCAAAAGTGACCGGTATATTTGAAACGGCAATAAAAACTAAACGAGCAGCGATAGAAATAGACCGTTCGTTGAAATATGCTTGGGACAACAGTACGTTTTCAGGCAGACAAACTTTCGAAATTACAGTAGTTACAATTTTCAACAACAGATGGCGCTGCGGTCTGGGAAACTCTATAGTACGATATTTTCCACATATCCACCATGCGTAGCAATAATATGGCGTAGTCTCTGAATGAAATTACCCGAAACCTTTGACAACGTGTCTGGCGGAATGGCTTCACATGCAGATGAGATGTACTGCTTCAGCTGTTCAATTGTTTCTGGATTCTGGCGGTACACCTGGTCTTTCAAGTGTCCCCACAGAAAGAAGTCACAGGGGTTCATGTCTGGCGAATAGGGAGGCCAATCCACGCCGCCTCCTGTATGTTTCGGATAGCCCAAAGCAATCACACGATCATCGAAATATTCATTCAGGAAATTAGACGTCGGCCGTGCGATGTGGCCGGGCACCATCTTGCATAAACCACGAGGTGTTCGCAGTGTCGTCTAAGGCAGTTTGTACCGCCACAAATTCACGAAGAATGTCCAGATAGCGTGATGCAGTAATCGTTTCGGATCTGAAAAATGGGCCAATGATTCCTTTGGAAGAAATGGCGGCCCAGACCAGTACTTTTTGAGGATGCAGGGACGATGGGACTGCAACATGGGGCTTTTCGGTTCCCCATATGCGCCAGTTCTGTTTATTGACGAAGCCGTCCAGGTAAAAATAAGCTTCGTCAGTAAACCAAATGCTGCCCACATGCATATCGCCGTCATCAATCCTGTGCACTATATCGTTAGCGAATGTCTCTCGTGCAGCAATGGTAGCGGCGCTGAGGGGTTGCCGCGTTTGAATTTTGTATGGATAGAGGTGTAAACTCTGGCGCACGAGACGATACGTGGACGTTGGCGTCATTTGGACCGCAGCTGCAACACGGCGAACGGAAACCCGAGGCCGCTGTTGGATCACCTGCTGCACTAGCTGCGCGTTGCCCTCTGTGGTTGCCGTAAGCGGTCGCCCTACCTTTCCAGCACGTTCATCCGTCACGTTCCCAGTCCGTTGAAATTTTTCAAACAGATCCTTTATTGTATCGCTTTTCGGTCCTTTGGTTACATTAAACCTCCGTTGAAAACTTCGTCTTGTTGCAACAACACTGTGTTCTAGGCGGTGGAATTCCAACACCAGAAAAATCCTCTGTTGTAAGGAATAAACCATGTTGTCTACAGCACACTTGCACGTTGTGAACAGCACATGCTTACAGCAGAAAGACGACGTACAGAATGGCGCACCCACAGACTGCGTTGTCTTCTACATCTTTCACATCACTTGCAGCGCCATCTGTTGTTGAAAATTGTAACTACTGTAATTTCGAAAGTTTGTCAGCCTGAAAATGTACTGTTGTCCCAAGCATATTGCAACAAACGGTGTATTTCTATCGCTGCTCGTTTAGTTTTTATTGCCGTTTCAAATATACCGGTCATTTTTGAAACACCCTGTAGATAAGACTTATCGGAATTGGGCTCTTCGGAGAAGATCGTCAGCGTTCGAGGTGTAACAATATCTATTTCCGCCACTGTGTTGCCTGTACCTGCTGGGCGAGAGTTGAGCGACACAGCGAATCCAGGCTTTAGAGCTGGCGACCCGGCTGGCCGGGCTGTTAAACGGGAGCGACGACCTGACGGGCGGCCGGTGCAGTCGGCGTGCCGACCCCAAGGCCACTCGGCTCCGTGCGCCGGCCGAGTCGGCTTGTGGACAAGGCGGCAGAGCTACGGGCCGGCGCTTTCACCGCTGCGGCGGGCCAGCCGACCGAAATAGCGTCGTCTGCAGTCGCGGTAGCCGCGCGCCGGAGGAGCGCCGTCGTCCGAGCCTGGCGCCGCACCGGCCGGGCTTTCTTCCGTGGTGCCGCGCTTTTCCTCGCGCTGCCTCGTCTACGTCATCGCACCCGGCGCCAAAAGTCGCCCAACACATTTCCGCTTCGAGCGGAGGCGAAACTCCCGCCATGTGTGGTGGCCACACCGAAGGGTCTCAGCTGACATTGCATTCGTTACAAACTGCCCTCTACCCCCACCCCAGATTTCCCCCAATTGCCGAACTTACTATTTATATATCATCATACTCTTCTCTCTCTCTCTCTCTCTCTCTCTCTCTCTCTCTCTCCGGTGTTCAAAAACCTTTTTCTCACAAAGGAACATCCCCATCGCACCCCCCTCAGTGGATAGGCCTTGAAAAACTGAACACAGATCAATCGAGAAAACAGGAATAAGTTGTGTGGAACTATGAAAAAATAAACAAAATATACAAACTGAGTAGTCCATGCGCAAGATAGGCAATATCAAGGAGAATAGGACGTCAGGAGCGCCGTGGTCCCGTGGTTAGAGTGAGCAGCTGCGGAACGAGAGATCTTTGGTTCAAATCTTCCCTCGACGGAAAATTTTACTTTCTTTATTTTCGCAAAGTTATGATCTGTCGGTTCGTTCATTGACGTCTCTGTTCACTGTAATAAGTTTAGTGTCTGTGTTTTGCGACCGCACCGCAAAACCGTGCGATTCGTTGACGAAAGGACGTGCCTCTCCAATGGGAACCGAAAACATTTGATCGCAAGGTCATAGGTCAACCGATTCCTCCAAACGAAAACACGTCTGATATATTCTATACGACACTGGTGACAGCATGTGCGTCACATGACAGGAATATGTTGTCGACCCACCTAACTAGTACACTTGGCGAATGGGTAAAAAGATTCTTCTACCTTGCCCGATTTAGGTTTTCTTGTGGATGTGATAATCACTCCCAAAAAGTGATGAAAAGATAAGAGTTTGTCACATAAACTGAAAATAAAAAATTAAACTTTTCACTCGATGGGAGATTTGAACCAAGGACCTCGCGTTCCGCAGCTGGTCACGCTAACCACGGGACCACGGCGCTCCTGAACTCAGACTGTCCTTGATATTGCCTATGTTGCACACGGACTACTCAGTTCGTATATTTTGCCTATTTTTTCATAGTTCCACACAACTTCTTCCTGTTTTCTCGATCGATCTGTGTTGTTTTTCAACGCCTATCCACTGTGCCAACTTATAACTAAATCTAAGGGGGGTGCGATGGGGAGGTTCCCTTGTCAGTAACGGACAGACGTATCGAGTTGAAATTTAGGTCTACAGTCGCTTGGCTTCTAAGTCCGTGTAATCAAAATATAAGGCCTTTTATGTCACATACACTGCACAAAAAAAGATTGGACCTTTTTTTTTTTTGAGTCATCAGTCTTCTGACTGGTTTTATGCGGTACGCCACGAATTCCTCTCCTTTGCCAACATCTTCATCACTCGTGGTCTAGGGAAGCTGCCTCGGTAGCTCAGTGTGTTCGGTCAAAGAACTGGCTGTTCTATGTAATAAAAAAAATGAGTGAAGGGATCAACTGCGAACTTCAAACTTCAACGGGTGTCATGTGACGTCCGCCACGACCAAATACACAAAAAAAATAATAAAATAAAAAAATTAGAATAAATAAATAAAAAATGGTGTAGCGTCTTTGATTCGTAATCAAAAGATCCTAGGTCCTGGGTTCGACACCCGTCACCACTTAAATTTTGATCAATAATCAGCATTGGCCGTCGAAGAATTCCGGCTTAAGGAGCCACCCTCATTTTGGCAAAGGCCTTGTCGAAGAGGGCGAAGTAGTGGACAGAGAGGTTCGTGTAGGAAACTGCCCCTACAGGCGGATCAATCAGCAACGGTCAACGGCATGTGGATGCAGAAGGCAATGGAGATGTGGCCTGTAATTGAAAGAAAATATCACGATGACGTCTGCATTAGTAAAAGAGTCCACAATAGTCCCTATTCGGATCTCTGGGATAGGACTACCAAGGGGGAGCTAAATGTCAATGTCGTGTGACTAGGGCCTCCCGTCGGGTAGACCGTTCTCCGGGTGTAAGTCTTTCGATTTGATTCCTCTTCGGCGACTTGCGCGTCGATGGGGATGAAATGATGATGATTAGGACAACACAACACTCAGTCCCTGAGAGGAGAAAATCTCCGACCCAGCCGGGAATCAAACCCGGGCCTTTAGGATTGACATTCTGTCGCGCTGACCATACAGCTACCGAGTGCGGACTAGGGGGAGATGATCACGAGAAAGATTGAATAGCCAACGAAATAGATAGAATAACCAACGACTCGCGGCCTTGAATATCAGAAGCTTGAAGATGGTAGGGAAGTAAGGACATCTGAAGAGGAAAATGTAAAGGCTCAGTCTACATGTAGTAGGGGTCAAGAGTGGAATAGTACTGTAAAATGTAGCACGGTGCTAGAGTTCTCATTGACTTAGGCACTTCACACTTTAACCAGTTGGAGCCCATATACTGGATGGTGTTTATTACTGGCACGCTCTGTGGACCACGCTTCAATCCCGCGTCCGGCCATCCTGATTTAGGTTTCCCGTGATTTCCCTAATTCGATTCAGGCAAATGCCGGGCTGGTACCTTTCAAAGGGCACGGCCGACTTCCTTTCCCAATCCAATGAGACCGATGACCTCGCTATTTGGTCTCTTCCCCAAACAACAATACCCCCAACCCCAAGACGCTCTGTGGAAGTTTCCCACTAATGTAAACATACCGCTGCCACAGCGGCACGCCTTAAAATGGCTCTGAGCACTATGGGACTTAACTTCTGAGGTCATCAGTCCCCTAGAACTTAGAACTACTTAAACCTAACTAACCTAAGGACGTCACACACATCCATGCCCGAGGCAGGATTCGAACCTGCGACCGTAGCGGTCTCGCGGTTCCAGACTGAAGTGCCTAGAACCGTTCGGTCGCAGAGGCACACCGCGAGCAGTCCAGTACCAACAACAGCTTCATTCAGTTTGTGTTCATCACAGTAGTAACAGGCCACATAGAGACACACAACACTTTGAGAGAGTCAAAATAGTGGCTTTACTTTCAGTAGGCCTTACACGGCAAGATGTTGCCGATCGGTACGGTGTGGTTTAAGGTATGGATAAAGTACAGAGAGACGAGAAATGTGAACGATATACCTCGCAGTGGTCGTCCTCGTATGACAACATCAATGCAGGATGGCTTCCCCCAGCAGTCGGCTTGCAGGCACCCAACATAATGGAATTTACCTCCCCCAGGCAACAGCTACTCGTATGTCAGACTAAAACGTGTGCAGAAGATTGCATCAGGCTGGTCTTCATTCCAGAAGTCCAATATGAAGCTATGCACTGTACCAACGGAACCGGTGCCATCGAAGAACCTGCTGTCTTGCACAATAACATTGGAGCAACCCAGAATGGAGTAATGTCAGGTTTGCTTACATGACCAGGATTGATTGTGACCGAACACTAGATGTGTTAGGGTTTGGAGAAGCGGAAGACGACACCAAGAATGCCGATACGTTCAGGAAGTCCATGTGCTTGCAGGTGGAATTGTAGTAGTGTGGGTGGCGGACCCTCCTAATTCACATCTCCTTCAAGTTTACTGGACTCCGATGCATCCAAGAGGTCCTACCAATTATTGTGAGGCACTACAGATGTAACGTTTGTGACAACTTCGTTCTGGTCGATTACAATGCAAGACCGAACCATACTCTAGCAGCGTCTCGGTATCTTCAAAGATGCGACATCAACCGAATGCACTGGCCGGCACTGTTCCCAGACATGAAGGCAATTGAGCACGTGGAAAGCGGGCACTGCACAGCGCTCGAACCCACCTGGCGATCTTCAGGACCTCAATGGAAAAAATGGTTCAAATTGCTCTGAGCACTATGGGACTCAACTTCTGAGGTCATTAGTGTGGTGTCACCGCCAGACTCCACACTTGCTAGGTGGTAGCTTAAATCGGCCGCGGTCCATTAGTACATGTCGGACCCGCGTGTCGCCACTGTCAGGATCGCAGACCGAGCGCCACCACAAGGCAGGTCTCGAGAGACGTACTAGCACTCGCCCCAGTTGTACGACGACGTTGCTAGCGACTACACTGATCGAAGCCTTTCTCTCATTTGCCGAGAGACAGTTACAATAGGCTTCAGCTAAGTTAATGGCTACGACCTAGCAAGGCGCCATTAACCTTTTGTAACGTTGCATGTACCTCAAGATAGAGTCTCACTTGTATCATCCAGAATGCTGTATACCAAAGGAATATATAAAAGTTAAGTGTTCTAGTAGCTACGTTCTTTTCTTTATCACATTCATTACGAATCCTGTTCCAGACTTAATGCCAGACGGCGTGAGTTGACGCGTGCCCTTTCGGCTACTTCACTGTGGACTGGCTGCCTTAACAGTCCACTACAATTAGTCCCCTAGAACTTAGAACTAGTTAAACCTAACTAACCTAAGGACATCACACACATCCATGCCCGAGGCAGGATTCGAACCTGCGACCGTAGCGGTCTCGCGGTTCCAGAGTGCAGCGCCTAGAACCGCACGGCCACTTCGGCCGGCCTGGACCTCACTGAAGCAGTGATTGAAAAAGGGGCCTAATAACCCACGATAAACTTGGTCTCATCCAGAGCATGCCTTGCAGAGTGGAAGAACTCGTCCGTGTGTGGCGAGGATGTATTCACTACTGAAGACTGATAATCATCACCTGATCATCATCTGATCATCATCATCATCTCATCATCATCATCATCATCTCACGATCAGATCACCATCATCATATTATCAGATCACCATCATCATCAGACCACCACCACCACCACCATCACCATCATCATCATCATGAGATAAATATTTTCACTGGTTTTGTTCTCAACATGTACAATTAGGAGAGAGCCTACTTTGTTTCGTAATGGTGTTTTGTAACTAACAAAAATAGTTCTTGTTTTCAGAAGGAATTATGTTTATTTTTTGACAAGGGATTATACAAACTTAAGTGGGTATACTATAAGAAGTTATTGTAGTAAACTGTGTGATATTCCAAACTTTTGTTGAGGTGTGTATTCTGACGCTCTCAAACTCACTCATAAGAACTTACAGGGTACTATAAGTTTCCTTTAATTTACGTCTATGGTCACAAATTTTTTGTTAACACATTACCGGTTTCGGTCTATAATTACCATCATGAGATCTGTTTTATAAAAACAAAGTCCTAATGTACTGCAGCCATAGTGGCATCGCCAAATGTTAAATGCAAAATCAGCACCATTTGAGGATGGCACTATGGCTGCAGTACATTAGGACTTTGTATTTATGAAACAGATCTGATGATGGTCATTGTAGACCGAAACCGGTAATCTGTTAACAAAAGGTTCGTGACAATAGACGTAAATTAAAGGAAACTTATTGTATATACGGGTCACTGATTAGCGACAATGTCGCAGCTTGTTACAGGGTACCTCCCGTTGGTCTGGAACCATGAAATTTTCCGAGAAACAGGTTGCACAGTACAACCAAATCTAAATTCCAAGAATTGTTAATCTGTAATAATATCAGACTACATTTTTATTTTTTTATCGGCCTGTCTGATCGTTAATCTGTTAAGACCTCTTTATCTCAGGAACGATTACCTGTTCCTTGCTGTTTGCTTCTAAGACAGTGCAATCACGTATCGACCATTTATGCCACATATACTGATACAAATGTCATTCATCAGAATTATAGCGTACTTCCCGGTCAAGAATCATGAAATTTTGGCAAGAAGAGGCGTTTCACAATACAAGTAACGGGAAAAATCCGAAATAGTCAATCTGTAACTGTTGTTGTTGTTGTGGTCTTCAGTCCTGAGACTGGTTTGATGCAGCTCTCCATGCTACTCTATCCTGTACAAGCTTCTTCATCTCCCAGTACCTACTGCAACCTACATCCTTCTGAATCTGCTTGGTGTATTCATCTCTTGGTCTACCTCTACGATTTTTACCCTCCACGCTGCCCTCCAATACTAAATTGGTGATCTCTTGATGCCTCAGAACATGTCCTCCCAACCAATCCCATCTTCTAGTCAAGTTGTGCCACAAACTTCTCTTCTCCCTAATTCAATTCAGCACCTCCTCATTAGTTATGTGATCTACCCATCTAATCTTCAGCATTCTTCTGTAGCACCACATTTCGAAAGCTTCTCTTCTTGTCCAAACTATTTCTCGTCCACGTTTCACTTCTATATATGGCGACACTCCATACAAATACTTTCAGAAACGACTTTCTGTCACTTAAATCTATACTCAGTGTTAACAAATTTTTCTTCTCCAGAAACGCTTTCCTTCCCATTGCCAGTCTATATTTTATATCCTCTCTACTTCGACCATCATCAGTTATTTTGCTCCCCAAATAGCAAAACTCCTTTACTACTTTAAGTGTCTCATTTCCTAATCTAACACCCTCAACATCACGCGACTTAATTCGACTACATTCCATTATCCTCGTTTTCTTTTTGTTGATATTCATCTTATATCCTCCCTTCAAGACACTATCCATTCCGTTCAACTGCTCTTCCAAGTCCTTTGCTGTCTCTGACAGAATTACAATGTCATCGGCGAACCTCAAAGTTTTTAATTCTTCTCCATGGATTTTAATACCTACTCCGAACTTTTCTTTTGTTTCCTTCACTGCTTGCTCAATATACAGATTCAATAACATGGGGGAGAGGCTACAACCCTGTCTCACTCCCTTCCCAACCACTGCTTCCCTTTTATGCCCCTCAACTCTTATAACTGCCATTTGGTTTCCATACAAATTGTAAATAGCCTTTCGTTCCCTGTATTTTACCCCTGCCACTTTCAGAATTTAAAAGAGAGTATTCCAGTCAACATTGTCAAAAGCTTTCTCTAAGTATACAAATGCTAGAAACGTAGGTTTGCCTTTCCTTAATCTAGGTTCTAAGATAAGCCGTAGGGTCAGTATTGCCTCACGTGTTCCAATATTTCTACGGAATCCAAGCTGATCTTCCCCAAGGTCGGCTTCTACTAGTTTTTCCATTCGTCTGTAAAGAATTCGCGTTAGTATTTTCAGCCGTGACTTATTAAACTGATAGTTCGGTAATTTTCACATCTGTCAACACCTGCTTTCTTTGGGATTGGAGTTATTATATACTTATTATTATATCTGTAACTATACCACACGAAAAAACAAATTTGTGTCATTGGTCATGAGACGGTAGGTCTGCCTGTTCGTCTGTTAAGACCCATTTTTCTCAGGAATGAGTAGACATATTACGCTGAGATTTATGTGAAATACTGAGGTCTATTGTATTTCGGTACTGTGGAAACGTTATTCTTCTAAGTGATAATCTCCGAAACGTTGGCACCGATATCTTGTTAGTATTAATGTCGATAACAGGCAAAAATGGTCGAGATCTTTGATTCCCGGAATTGGTGAAGTGTCTATAGACATAATTAAGTTTGCACTGAACCCTCTATGCGCAAGACCTACTCGCATTTGGATTTTTTTTAAAATAAAAAACCTCAAGAGATATGTTGTCTAATCTTGAAGTTCATCTGTATACATCTCTTAGTCAGAATTCTTATTTCCCTATAAAAGATTCCTACAGTACGACCGCCAGAATTCATAGTCACATTTAGTTTCACACAGTCTTTCTCTCCTTTATATAACGTTTTCTGAAGGGACCTGCATTGTATCCTCTAAAGTTAGAAATGTTGTGAAGCAGCTTGACTCATGAGAGGATACAAACAACTTCATGAAACTCTTCCCAACGGAAGCACTGGTTACATCCAGGCCTGCGAGGATGCAAGTGCTCTCATACTGCCAACATCTTGTGAATATTGGACTGTATGTTGTAATGACTGTAACGACAGATTATACCATCTGAACCGTCAAAGTTTCATTGCCGATAGTCATTAGTAAAAGCAGATGTAATCCAGACAGTGTTTCCTCATTATTCATCAATAACCGAGATCACTGTTTCTAAAATATGGCGTGAACGGTTCATTACAAACTCTTACGCCGCTTGGAGGTCTCGTTTCACCTACTTTCCTTCCTCTACTGTTGTTACTTCACTATTCCTTTTCTCCAGTGTCTTTTTCTTCGCGGCTTTTGATTATCCTGCGTATTCAAAATGAAGAGTACTTCTTTTCCGTACAATCAGAAGAATTCTCATCCGTGGCTTTTGACGGTCATTTACAGAGTTTGCTGAAATTTTCTCTTCCTGTGTCCACTCTTTGCAACTGCAGAATACTTTTGGGCATTTACTGGGACGCTTGACATTTCAGTCGGTAGGCCATACGATTCTTCCAAACTGGTTGCTCTTATCGGTTTACCGGCAACGAGTTGAACGGCAGTGGATGACTGTTTCACTCTGCGAGTTGCTCTCTTTGTAATGCCAAAATGGCTTACGGCCTAAAAGCTGCACGTTTCAACTCAGCCACTTTTCTTGATAGTAATGATACACTCCTGGAAATTGAAATAAGAACACCGTGAGTGAATTCATTGTCCCAGGAAGGGGAAACTTTATTGACACATTCCTGGGGTCAGATACATCACATGATCACACTGACAGAACCACAGGCACATAGACACAGGCAACAGAGCATGCACAATGTCGGCACTAGTACAGTGTATATCCACCTTTCGCAGCAATGCAGGCTGCTATTCTCCCATGGAGACGATCGTAGAGATGCTGGATGTAGTCCTGTGGAACGGCTTGCCATGCCATTCCCACCTGGCGCCTCAGTTGGACCAGCGTTCGTGCTGGACGTGCAGACCGCGTGAGACGACGCTTCATCCAGTCCCAAACATGCTCAATGGGGGACAGATCCGGAGATCTTGCTGGCCAGGGTAGTTGACTTACACCTTCTAGAGCACGTTGGGTGGCACGGGATACATGCGGACGTGCATTGTCCTGTTGGAACAGCAAGTTCCCTTGCCGGTCTAGGAATGGTAGAACGATGGGTTCGATGACGGTTTGGATGTACCGTGCACTATTCAGTGTCCCCTCGACGATCACCAGTGGTGTACGGCCAGTGTAGGAGATCGCTCCCCACACCATGATGCCGGGTGTTGGCCCTGTGTGCCTCGGTCGTATGCAGTCCTGATTGTGGCGCTCACCTGCACGGCGCCAAACACGCATACGACCATCATTGGCACCAAGGCAGAAGCGACTCTCATCGCTGAAGACGACACGTCTCCATTCGTCCCTCCATTCACGCCTGTCGCGACACCACTGGAGGCGGGCTGCACGATGTTGGGGCGTGAGCGGAAGACGGCCTAACGGTGTGCGGGACCGTAGCCCAGCTTCATGGAGACGGTTGCGAATGGTCCTCGCCGATACCCCAGGAGCAACAGTGTCCCTAATTTGCTGGGAAGTGGCGGTGCGGTCCCCTACGGCACTGCGTAGGATCCTACGGTCTTGGCGTGCATCCGTGCGTCGCTGCGGTCCGGTCCCAGGTCGACGGGCACGTGCACCTTCCGCCGACCACTGGCGACAACATCGATGTACTGTGGAGACCTCACGCCCCACGTGTTGAGCAATTCGGCGGTACGTCCACCCGGCCTCCCGCATGCCCACTATACGCCCTCGCTCAAAGTCCGTCAACTGCACATACGGTTCACGTCCACGCTGTCGCGGCATGCTACCAGTGTTAAAGACTGCGATGGAGCTCCGTATGCCACGGCAAACTGGCTGACACTGACGGCGGCGGTGCACAAATGCTGCGCAGCTAGCGCCATTCGACGGCCAACACCGCGGTTCCTGGTGTGTCCGCTGTGACGTGCGTGTGATCATTGCTTGTACAGCCCTCTCGCAGTGTCCGGAGCAAGTATGGTGGGTGTGACACACCGGTGTCAATGTGTTCTTTTTTCCATTTCCAGGAGTGTAACAGAATACAATAGTTCAGGTTAATAGGAATTATACGAATAAACGGCTGAAATCGAGCCCCGTAAAAAAAAGGAAAATCAACTCAACAGAATTAAAATAAGCGAATAATTTATGTGTTATGTACTTACTGCACGAAGCGCGCATGAATAAGGTCTCCAAAGACACACTCAAAAAGCTAAAATGGTAAGAGAGAATATGGAAGGCATACAAAAAGAATGGCCGAGAGAATAGCAAGAGGTTCGATCGACCCTCGGTAGAGGGCCACGAAGATTCCGAAAACAACTTGCAAAGTCCTGAAGATATGTGCCAACTATACCACGGAGCACCTACTTACAAAGTTTCAAGAATCAGTGTTTATTCCGGTTATCTACGGAATATATTGGAACTATTTTAATAAGCTATCATAAAAATGTACATTAGAGCTGTTCTTTCTGTTCTTATAAATGTCACATTTAAGAAATAAATGTTTTAATGTGTTTTAAATGAAAACAAGACGAAACATCATTGGATACAACTGGCTCGGAGGGACACATGAATAATTATTAACGTTTCCAGGATGAAATTTTCGCTTTGCCGCGAGGAATGCGCTGACATGAAACTTCCCCGCAGATTAAAATTGTGTGTCGGACCGAGACTCGAAGTCGGGAACTTTGCGTTTCGCAGGGAATTGTTCTGCCAACTGAGCTACCCAAACACTACTCACGACCCTGCCACACAGCTTTACTTCCTCGAGTACCTCATTTCCCATCTTCCGAATGTTACAAAAGTTTTCTTGCGAAACTTGGCGGATTCTCACCTCTGGAAGAGAGCATACTTTGGAGACACGGCTTAGCCACAGTCAGAAGCTTCAAATATGAGTGTGCTGTAGTCTTAAAAATGAACAAAGATCATTGGATAAAATATCGTCAGAGGGGCCAAGTGATATTTCGATAACACAACTTTTGAAAAACAAGTGTGATTTATATTTCCAATGTGCTTATGGGGTCATACTGACCCCAGTGGTACTGGGAGGGTTTTACAGTCATTGTAATCATACTCCATAAATGGGAAGGAACCCAGAAACGAAGTATAACCTGAAGATCCCTTATTGTACACTTTGTAGAGGTTTGCGGAACGCAGACGTACAGCAGCGTGCAAATAAATTGGGGCAAGACGATTGAACCTTAACTGTGTACAAAGTGTCCTCCTTTTGCTTTAATGAGCTTCTGACGACGTTGTGGCATATATTCTGCCAGGTTAGAGAAAATGTTTCTTTGTCGTCCTCGAACCACACTTCTGCCACATTTATTACCATGCGTTCTTTTGTTGAACGCCTTTTCCAGGCTACTGAATCGCATTAATGTCGATTTCTTCCATGAAAGTCTTGACTGCTGTAGCTAAGTGATATAGGGTCAGATCATGTTGCAATGTTCCTCCACCATTTATCAAAGGTCTGTAGGAATGGCACAACGCTGCGCCTAAGGGTTTCCGTATATTTTATTGAATTCAACGTGCCATCAACTGAAACTTGTGCCCTATGGTCACCTGCAGTGAAGGACCCCCCCCACCCCCAAAAAAAATTTTTTTTGGGGGGGGGGGGTATTTTACAGTTTGTTCAAGATCATCAGCTTTCACTGCCTCACGGGTGCCTCTACTAACAACTTTTCCTCTGTATCCTTTAACAATAAAACGTTACTCTTCACTGAAAATTAAACTTTCCAGTCACTGGAGCGCCAAAGTTTATATATTTTTGCCCATGACAACCGCTTTATCTTCATGACAGTTGTAAACAAATGCTTCTTTACTTGGCTTTTTGGCTTTCATGCCTTCTGCTCACAATCAAGAAGCCTACGCCTATCGTTGAAGAGTCAGTTTCAACCACAGTAGCTTATAAATCGGTCTGAAGGTCCTTCAGAGGATGAATTCTACAGTTTCTAAGTCAGTTCTAGGGGTGGATTTTTGTTTTCGTCCACATCTGCCTTTCTTTATGGAGACGGTGAGGCAGTATCACTTTATACCCTAACAAGTCTCGAAACACCAGATAGTCCCACACCAACAACAGTCTTTGGACACTTTTAAAGTCAAATGTCCATTTTAAGTCAATCACATAGTTTCCCTGTTCATGACACGAAAGTGACACATGCCAATGTTACAAACACTAGATTGACTACACGGAACCTACAATTGTACTTGATAGTCAAGGAAACAATACTCGTCTATCACTCCAACAACTGGGCTGATTAACGAATTTTATCAGCCCAATTGTTTGACCAACTTTAAATGCCTATGAGCTTGTCCCATTCCATTTACACACTACTGCAGATGTGATTCGTCAAACAAATCTACTCCCTCTGATTTAGCTGCTATTGAATTGACAGATTCACCCACCTCATGTCGTAGGCTCCTACAAGGTCCACTACGGGTTACAATACTATCTCTTGACAACTTGAATAGCCTTCCCATGAGATTTTTTGAGGACTGAGCTTTGTGAATTCAAAACGTAGGCAAATGTCTAGTACCTGTGAGGTTCTGGCGAACAGGACGGTGTAAGGTGCCCCTTATATGTAGATATGAGCACATTTCACTTTATTTCCAGTCTGGTATTTCACATGCGTCAAGTGAATGTATTATTGCTGCAGTACGTTCGGAGTAATGAGCGAGTAGTAGTTTCCTCACGATGGCTGTCAGAAGTGGTTGGCTTTCTGGCACTTCCAGAGCCAGTGGGATGAGGTGCCGATGCAGAAATCGCTTGTGACGTCAGCAGAGAGATACGTAAGGCAAGTACATTTATTCTCCAGCGAATCAAGTAATTGTTTCCAGAATGAGATTTTCATTCTGCAGCGGAGTGTGCGCTAATATGAAACTTCCTGGCAGATTTAAACTGTGCGCCGGACCGAGATTCGAACTCGGGAACTTTGCCTTTCGCGGGCAAGTGCTCTACCAACTGAGCTACCCAAGCACGACTCACGCCCCATCCTCACAGCTGTACTTCCGGCAGGACCTCGTCTCCTACCTTCCAAACTTCACAGAAGCTCTCCTGCGAACCTTGCAGGTTAGCACTCCTGGTTAGCAGGAGAGCTTCTGTGAAGTTTGGAAAGTAGGAGACAATTTACTGGCGGAAGTAAAGCTGTGAGGATGGGGCGTGAATCGGCTTGTGTAGCTCAGATGGTAGAGCACTTGCCCGCGAAAGGCAAAGGTGCAGAGTTCGTGTCTCGGTCCGGCACACAGATTTAATCTGCCAGGAAGTTTCAAGTAATAATTATTAATGAATATTTGCTAACAAGTGAACCTCCCCATCGCACCCCCCTCAGATTTAGTTATAAGTTGGCACAGTGGATAGACCTTGAAAAACTGAAGACAGATCAATCGAGAAAACAGGAAGAAGTTGTGTGGAACTATGAAAAAAATCAGTAAAATATACAAACTGAGTAGTCCATGCGAAGATAGGCAACATCAGGGACGCTGTACGGCAAGCTGCTCTGTGGTCCCGTGGTTAGCGAGAGCAGCTACGGAACGAGAGGTCCTAGGTTAAAGTCTTCCTTTGAGTGAAAATTTTAATTTTTTATTTTCAGTTTATGTGACAAACTCTTACGTTGTCATCACTATTTTGGGAGTGATTATCACATCTACAAGAAACCTAAATCGGGCAAGGTAGAAGAATCTTTTTACCCATTCGCTAAGTGCACAAGTTAGGTGGGTCGACAACATATTCCTGTCATGTGACGCCCATGCCGTCACCAATGTCGTGTAGCATGTATCAGACGTGTTTTCCCGTGTAGGAATCGGTTGACCTATGACCTTGCGATTCGGCTCCCATTGGACAGGCACGTCCTTTCGTCTACTAATCGCACGGTTTAGCGGTGCGGTCGCAAAACACAGACACTAAACTTATTGCAGTGAACAGAAACGTCAATGAACGAACGGACAGATCATAACTTTGCGAAAATAAAGCAAGTAAAATTTTCAGTCGAGGGAAGACTTGAACCAAGGACCTCTCGGTCTGCAGCTACTCACGCTAACCACGGGACTACGGCGCTGCTGTGCTCACGCTCTCCTTGTTGTAGCCTATCTTTCGTATGGACTACTCAGTTTGTATATTTTACTAATTTTTTTCACGGTTCCACATAACTTCTCCCTGTTTTCTCGATTGATCTGTGTTCAGTTTTTCGAGGCCTATCCACTGTGCAAACTTATAACTAAATCTGAGGGGGGTGCGATGGGGCGGTTCCCTTGTAAGAAAAGTTGCCTTTTGCCACTCGGGCATTACGAGTCTACAGGTCATAAATACTATCTTTCAGTAATTTTAGAATGCCAGGAAATGTTGATGTTAATAAGTAAATGAATAACTTTGGCATAACCCAGTATGTACGATCTTATACAAATTATATCGAATATATGCTCAAGTTACACACAGTGCGCCATAGTCTGTAGTCGTCGGTAGGGTGCCTTTACATCTATTCATGCTCTTATAGCCTATAATCAGTGTGAACAAGTTAATTTTACGTCGTTTCTTCAATAAAAGCACTATAATGGCATTCTGTGTTAAAAGTATTTGCACACACAAAAAAAAAAATTGTTCCTGCTTCAATACGTAAAACGTAGACAGTACTAGTGCACTTTCAGAATCTGGCGGCGCTGCTACGGCTCTGCAAGGGGACATACACTCCTGGAAATTGAAATAAGAACACCGTGAATTCATTGTCCCAGGAAGGGGAAACTTTATTGACACATTCCTGGGGTCAGATACATCACATGATCACACTGACAGAACCACAGGCACATAGACACAGGCAACAGAGCATGCACAATGTCGGCACTAGTACAGTGTATATCCACCTTTCGCAGCAATGCAGGCTGCTATTCTCCCATGGAGACGATTGTAGAGATGCTGGATGTAGTCCTGTGGAACGGCTTGCCATGCCATTTCCACCTGGCGCCTCAGTTGGACCAGCGTTCGTGCTGGACGTGCAGACCGCGTGAGACGACGCTTCATCGAGTCCCAAACATGCTCAATGGGGGACAGATCCGGAGATCTTGCTGGCCAGGGTAGTTGACTTACACCTTCTAGAGCACGTTGGGTAGCACGGGATACATGCGGACGTGCATTGTCCTGTTGGAACAGCAAGTTCCCTTGCCGGTCTAGGAATGGTAGAACGATGGGTTCGATGACGGTTTGGATGTACCGTGCACTATTCAGTGTCCCCTCGACGATCACCAGTGGTGTACGGCCAGTGTAGGAGATCGCTCCCCACACCATGATGCCGGGTGTTGGCCCTGTGTGCCTCGGTCGTATGCAGTCCCGATTGTGGCGCTCACCTGCACGGCGCCAAACACACATACGACCATCATTGGCACCAAGGCAGAAGCGACTCTCATCGCTGAAGACGACACGTCTCCATTCGTCCCTCCATTCACGCCTGTCGCGACACCACTGGAGGCGGGCTGCACGATGTTGGGGCGTGAGCGGAAGACGGCCTAACGGTGTGCGGGATCGTAGCCCAGCTTCATGGAGACGGTTGCGAATGGTCCTCGCCGATACCCCAGGAGCAACAGTGTCCCTAATTTGCTGGGAAGTGGCGGTGCGGTCCCCTACGGCACTGCGTAGGATCCTACGGTCTTGGCGTGCATCCGTGCGTCGCTGCGGTCCGGTCCCAGGTCGACGGGCACGTGCACCTTCCGCCGACCACTGGCGACAACATCGATGTACTGTGGAGACCTCACGCTCCACGTGTTGAGCAATTCGGCGGTACGTCCACCCGGCCTCCCGCATGCCCACTATACGCTCTCGCTCAAAGTCCGTCAACTGCACATACGGTTCACGTCCACGCTGTCGCGGCATGCTACCAGTGTTAAAGACTGCGATGGAGCTCCGTATGCCACGGCAAACTGGCTGACACTGACGGCGGCGGTGCACAAATGCTGCGCAGCTAGCGCCATTCGACGGCCAACACGGCGGTTCGTGGTGTGTCCGCTGTGCCGTGCGTGTGATCATTGCTTGTACAGCCCTCTCGCAGTGTCCGGAGCAAGTATGGTGGGTCTGACACACCGGTGTCAATGTGTTCTTTTTTCCATTTCCAGGAGTGTAGAACTACGAGATCATCTCCACATAACAGGTAGCAAGAATTCCTATGCGGCGGCTTAGTCAGTTCAAGGCAGGAGTGGCTTAAGTATCGGACAACTCGGGTGGGAAGGTTTGGTCGGTTATACTGCACGCCCCTTATACTAACATCTACAGACTGTCGGCGTGAGTGGCCGAGTGGTTAAGTAAACCGCATGGAAACGAAATATCCCCTACGGGGTTGGGCTCAAATCTGGAAGAACATCCACAACAAAGTGCTCGGAACAAATATGAGATCAACGTGGTATAAAGTAGTTAATGAGACCATACCTACGAAAGAAAAATTACACAGAATACGATTGTCGGCAACTGACAGATGTGGAGAGTGTGCCCTCATAGACAGCTTGCTACACAGATGTGTCTGCGGAGAAAATAAATTGGTCTGGGAATGGTGCAGAATGAACCTTGCCTCTGTCTGCAGGACAGCTAGACAGACAATCTACATCACATCGGTGTTGCAACCTGATGGCACTTACTACCCCATCACGAAGGAAAATATATGGACATGGCTGACAGGACATACTCTGCATTACCTAATTCAAGCCGAAGATGCGCCATCTTACCAGGGCTGCAGAGTATATCTAGCCTCACAAGCGCAACTGCTGATGAAGGATGACAAATATAGACAAAAGTTCGCGAACTATATACCAGCATTGAGAATAACGATACTATGAACGACAACGACGATGAACAAAAACGAACAAGGAACAACGAAGTAGATGTAAGATGAATGCACTGCGTCCGACTGTTAATAACGTTGATGGCAGTGGTCTTTTTTTTCTTTTTTTCTATTTTTCAACCAGTGTGTGGCGCCCGGCCATTGGGCACTCAGTGCTAAGAGAAGACAACTGCCGACATAGGAGATCACATACAAACGGGGAGAAAGAAATGAGACCAAGCTATATGCTTGGGGTATATCATAATAGGCAACCCTCGAGAAGACGAGCGTTGAGTGCCGTCAACGAGCCGAGATGTCTCACGCAAAGAATAGTGGAAACAAACAATTTAAAAAGAAAACTTGTTGTATATTAAAAAAGTGAAAAAAGATAAAAAAACAAAAAAACAAAAAAACACGATGAAAATAAAAGTTTTGAAGCAAAGAGTCATCAAAAGGGAATGAAACATTTCCTTTGCTGCAGAAGCAACGCACCTTGAACTTTCCACTGCAGTGACAACACGTTTTTGTTTCTTGATGCAGAAGAAGCGTCCTTTGTGTTCAACGTTCTTTTAATGGCATAGAAGCCAGGCCGAGAAGGCAGAAATTGGCGAGTGCAAGGATGGGTTGAAGGGGAGGAAGGAGACCCACAAAAGCGAAAAAAAAAAAAAAAAGTTGTTCTAGGCGCTACAGTCTGGAACCGCGCGACCGCTACGGTCGCAGGTTCGAATCCTGCCTCGGGCATGGATGTGTGTGATGTCTTTAAGTTAGTTAGGTTTAAGCAGTTCTAAGTTCTAGGGGACTCATAACCTCGGAAGTTAAGTCACATAGTGCTCAGAGCCATTTGAACCAATCTACAGACTCACCGGCTAAACTGAGACAGTTCTGGAGGTTTAGTACGAGTGGGGGGGGGGGTTCTTGCAAGGGCCCCATACGCGGACTGACGTACGCTGTCAACGGCGCTTACGCAATGGTTAAGAACCGAGTCGGATGCGGTCTGTTACACGGCAATTCTGGTAGGACGCGAGCAAAAACATCTACTTTTGTAACTCACACTCTCATTAAGCGCCTGGGAAGCACCGCCGCTGAAACAACAGCTCGGCCCGTAATCAGTTCCGGGAATTAGCCTGCGGAAAACCAGCCGACAGCCGACCATGGAATACGTATTTAGCGGCAATGAGAGGTATCAGAATTCTGAACTGTCGGCCACAGCAATCAAAACTAACACAATAATGGAGGCAAGCACCGGGTACCAGGTGTCATTTAAAATAATACCATGACGCGCTTCGCCACTGGCGAACTAACAAGTAAGTCGCGGGCTCCCACAAGGTTCAATAGTGGGACCATTCCTCTGTCTTAACTGAATGAATGACCTTGCGCCGCCAATTTTTTTTAAGGACTAGACATAAACTAACACTTGCTGACGTTACAAGCTTACTATCAAGACACAAAACAAACCACACCACGCCCCTCCCAGAAAGTTTGGAACAGTTTAAGAACAGTTGATAATCAAGTAGATTTCCAAAAAATGGATTTTATTTTGTTTCTGTGCACCTTCACCAGTGTCAAGAACCACTTCATTCTCCTTCATGATGAGATCTACAAGCAAGGAGCAAGGAGTGGAAGAGTGAATGAATGAATGAATGACTGAATGATACAACCTTTATTGATACACATGTGACATCATGCGCTACCAGTAGGTTCCAAAATGCCGCGCTTAAAACTGGATTTTTCCAGAGTTCGTACCACGGCTTCTGTTGGTACAGAAGAGTACGGTGTTTTGAATATCCCTTGGGCTAGGAACTATCTGTACACCCAACATAACTATCGTCTTTAACCATTCTATAGTACAGCTACAAAATTTGAACACTACACACTTCCTCTGGCTTACACAAATGTAGGACATCGGTTGGCTCTTTTTGAATTAGATGTGGTCTAGTGTGCACAATGGAGGTACCATTTAGTTCATGGGCGGTTCCTGAGAAAACCTGAAAAAAGCGTTTCCAGCGATTTTTCGCCGTCAGCAGCGTATGTCTAAATAAATAAATAAATAATCAATTCGAGCACTTGTCGAGGGGGCTTGTCTTTGAGGCGGCTTGCAAATCTAAATAATTAGTAGCAGCAAACTGCTCGAATTTTGACGGTATAATCCCTAGTCATGTATCTTCCCCTTATCAAAACCTTTATCCGTTATCGAGAAACACCCCAACAACATAAATTTTGGTTACCAAAACCGAGCCACGGATTCCAAGACGGATATGCACAACAAATGAGTGTTGTGTACGATATTTTCCTCAGATCCCGACCTCGAACAACCTTGAAAATGTTCTTGATACCTTTATCCGTTTGCGAGATACAGAGGTTTAAAAATAAATTACTTGTACACCTGACATACAGACATTGAGACGAAAAGAAGGAAACCAGGGAAAAATTTCTCCTATCTGAGCACAAAAAGAGCGAATATGCTCCTGTTCCAAAGACTGACTGAAAAGTAGGGTACTAGCTGCCTTTTTCTACTTACAACCTTTAATAGTTTCCCCGAATATTCACCTTTTTTCATGTTGAGACATAAGGAGACATTGACAGTGGGAAAGAGATGGAAAAGTAATGAACACTGGAAGACAGTAGTCAGTGGTTGCGATACAGGAAGAGTGAAGGAGAGAATGGAAATGTGAGAGAAAGGGAGGGACACAGTGCCATTGAAACATACTTGACAGTGACAGTGTCAGGAAAAGAGTGAAGGACACAGTGTCAGTAGGAGAGGGGAAGAGAAACAGAAAGTGGAAGTGGGTGAGAGCCAGTGATACAGAGTCGATGACAATGAGAGATATTGACCGTTAGAAGAGGCAGAAACAGTGGGAATGAATGAATGAGAGATTAGCAGTAAGAGTGGGCAGGAGGGAGACAGTGACAATGAGTGGAGACAGTAATACTCTGACAGAATGAAGAGAGACACAAAGTGATAGTGACAATGAGTTGGGCTGAACGATTGAGAAGCAGCAACTGGGAGTGAATGGGTACGAGCGACTCGCTGTGATGGATTAGTGGGTGTGTGCAAATTATACCTAAGGAAGTATGTGGTAGCGGGCAGCGAGTTCCGTGCTGAAAAGAACGCCAACATTTCCGCATGTCGAGATTTTTGGCGAAAATTTGTAGGTGCTGAGGAAGGTGGGATGAGGTAGATGGTACCCCACTTTTCAGTCAGTTTTAAAAAGGAGCAGAGCATATTTACGTCTTTTTTTGCTGTGATAGGAGTATTCTTCTATTGGTATTATGATGTTCAATGTCCACCCCCGGTATCTGAGTGGTCAGAGCAACAGAATGTCCGATTCCCGGCTGGCTCTGAGATTTTCTCCGTTCAGGGACTGGGTGTTGTGATGTCCTAATTATCATGGTTTCATCCGCATCGATGAGCAAGTCGCCGAAGTGGTGTAAAATCGAAAGACTTGCACCTGGCGAACGGTCTACCCGACGGGAGGCCCTAGTAACACGACATTTACATTTATGATGTTCAAAATGTGTCATGTACAGTGACGTAAGCTGACCAAATGAGCCTACTTCTTATTTCCCTTTATTATGGGGCTAGTATTGGCCGCATACCCACATACGCCTATATTGTCATCTGCGTGAAAGCAGAGCAAATACTGTTTGGTTGAAATGGCTCTAAGCACTATGGGACTTAACATCTGAGGTCATCAGTCCCCTAGACTTAGAACTACTTAAACCTAACTAACCTAAGGACATCACACACATCCATGCCCGAGGCAGGATTCGAACCTGCGACCGTAGGAGCAGCGCGGTTCCGGACTGAAGTGCCTAGAACCGCACGGCCACAGCGGCCGGCCCAAACACTGTTTGCAGTATGTTTATCTCTACCATACAGTGTTTTGTACGAGACAATGTGACAGCTATTGCTGTATATATTTCGCAAATCATAACATTACCTACCTTATACACACTTTTTTTAGGACGTGCCGAAGAGTAGTAACAGTAGGTATTTATTTATTTTCCCTTTTATGCCGCACTTTACACGTAACTAACGTACATTCTAAGACAAGAAGGAAATGACACACCACGAAGGAATCATTCATATTCGACTGATTCAATACAAATAGCCCGCATCTCGTGGTCGTGCGGTAGCGTTCTCGCTTCCCACGCCCGGGTTCCCGGGTTCGGTTCCCGGCGGGGTCAGGGATTTTCTCTGCCTCGTGATGGCTGGGTGTTGTGTGCTGTCCTTAGGTTAGTTAGGTTTAAGTTGTTCTAAGTTCTAGGGGACTGATGACCATAGATGTTAAGTCCCATAGTGCTCAGAGCCATTTGAACCAATACAAATAAATGATTACAATTTCAGAATAATTGGATGAGTAATTCAAGAGAAAGAGCTTAACGCGCTGCTGCAAATTTGATCCTTGTGCAAGCAGTTATTGGGCTTGGTATTGGTCAGTACAGTTGTTGGATGTTCTCCTGAGGGATGTTGTTGTTGTGGTCTTCAGTCCTGAGACTGGTTTGATGCAGCTCTCCATGCTACTCTATCCTGTGCAAGCTTCTTCATCTCCCAGTACCTACTGCAACCTACATCCTTCTGAATCTGCTTAGTGTATTGATCTCTTGGCCTCCCTCTACGATTTTTACCCTCCACACTGCCCTCCAATGCTACATTTGTGATCCCTTGATGCCTCAAAACATGTCCTACCAACCGATCCCTTCTTCTAGTCAATTTGTGCCACAAACTTCTCTTCTCCCCAATCCTATTCAACACCTCATTAGTTACGTGATCTACCCACCTTATCTTCAGCATTCTTCTGTAGCACCACATTTCGAAAGCTTCTATTCTCTTCTTGTCCAAACTGGTTATCGTCCATGTTTCACTTCCATACAAGGCTACACTCCATACAAATACTTTCAGAAACGACTTCCTGACACTTAAATCTATATTTGATGTTAACAAATTTCTCTTCTTCAGAAACGATTTCCTTGCCATTGCCAGTCTACATTTTATATCCTCTCTACTTCGACCATCATCAGTTATTTTACTCCCTAAATAGCAAAACTCCTTTACTACTTTGTCTCATTTCCTAATCTAATCCCCTCAGCATCACCCGATTTAATTTGACTACATTCCATTATCCTCGTTTTGCTTTTGTTGATGTTCATCTTATATCCTCCTTTCAAGACACTGTCCATTCCGTTCAACTGCTCTTCCAAGTCCTTTGCTGTCTCTGACAGAAGTACAATGTCATCGGCGAACCTCAAAGTTTTTAATTCTTCTCCATGAATTTTAATACCTACTCCGAATTTTTCTTTTGTTTCCTTTAGTGCTTGCTCAATATACAGATTGAATAAC
Source organism: Schistocerca nitens (assembly GCF_023898315.1). Taxonomy (NCBI): domain Eukaryota; kingdom Metazoa; phylum Arthropoda; class Insecta; order Orthoptera; family Acrididae; genus Schistocerca; species Schistocerca nitens. The sequence continues at coordinate 87,653,914 of NC_064625.1, read as the reverse complement.
ATCGGGGAGAGGCTACAACCCTGTCTCACTCCTTTCCCAACCACTGCTTCCCTTTCATGCCCCTCGACTCTTATAACTGCCATCTGGTTTCTGTACAAATTGTAAATAGCCTTTCGCTCCCTGTATTTTACCCCTGCCACCTTCAGAATTTGAAAGAGAGTATTCCACTTAACGTTGTCAAAAGCTTTCTCTAAGTCTACAAATGCTAGAAACGTAGGTTTGCCTTTTCTTAATCTTTCTTCTAAGATAAGTCGTAAGGTTAGTATTGCCTCACGTGTTCCAACATTTCTACGGAATCCAAACTGATCTTCCCCGAGGTCCGCTTCTACCAGTTTTTCCATTCGTCTGTAAAGAATTCGTGTTAGTATTTTGCAGCTGTGGCTTATTAAACTGATAGTTCGGTAATTTTCACATCTGTCAACACCTGCTTTCTTTGGTATTGGAATTATTATATTCTTCTTGAAGTCTGAGGGTATTTCGCCTGTCTCATACATCTTGCTCACCAGATGGTAGAGTTTTGTCATGACTGGCTCTCCCAAGGCCATCAGTAGTTCTAATGGAATGTTGTCTACTCCCGGGGCCTTGTTTCGACTCCTGAGGGATATAGTGCTAATTATGTCCAATTGGCGCATTAGCTCGTCAAAATCACGCGCTGGTCGTAGGGCCCTGTCCACGATGCTCCAAACGTTCAAACTGGGGAGAGATCCCGCGACCTTGGTGGTCAACGTAAGGCTCGGCAAGCACGAAGACAGTCGGTAGAAACACTCGGCGTGTGCGGGCGGGCATTATAGTAATGAAATTTAACCCCAGGATGGCTTGCGATGAAGGGCAACAAAACCGACGTGGAGTATCGTCGACGTACAGCTGTGCTGTAAGATTGCCTCGAATGACAACCAAAGGGGTCATCCTATGAGAAGAAATGACACCGCAGGCCATCATTCTTTGTTGGCGAGCGATACGGCGGGTGACAGTCGGGTTGCTATCGCACTGTTATTGCTGGTCACCAGGGCTCGGTTCGAGGTGGGACTCGTCACTGAAGACAATTCTTCTCCAGTCAACAAGATTCCAGGCCAAAGACGCGTCTGGAGACGGCTAGTTGAGCCGTTTGGAGCATTATGGGAAGGGCCGTCTAACCGGCTCGGGATTATGACTATCTAATGCGCGTGTTGCACAGAATTTGGGACGATGTCCCTAAGGACATCCAACAATCAATGCGAAGCTGAATAATTGCCCGTATAAGCGCCAGAAGTCGACCAACGTGTTATTGACTTGCTCGATCTGTGAAGTTCTTTCTCTTGAAATAAACATTCAATTTTTTTTCAGAATCTGCAATTATTTGTACACATGTACATCGTTACATCATATAAGCCTTCAGTAATTCAATAATTCATTTCAGTAATTCCTTTGGGGCGCGTCTATTTTTTTTTTTTTTTTTTTTTTTTTTTGTCTTAGAGTATGCAATACATTTAGCTGTGGCCTACCGTTTTAACTGATATTTTAAAATAATTTATACCCTGGGTGAAGCTTCACGTTCGCATATCAGCCTGATAAGACTTCTTTAAGTTGTATGTTGTCTGATACAGCTATTTTTTTATATGAGACTGCGATTCTTATAGTGTCTTAGTGTCATCGTTTTCTTTTTCCTATATATGAACAACTACGTGTCCAGTGAGACGTAATTGCACATGGTAGTTGCAAAGTCAGTGTGAAGTATTCTAGTCGTACTTTAATTGGGAGATTTTTTGTCGGATGCCAGAGTGTTACACAACGCCACGTAAGCTGCAAGGTTTCTTTGATTAAGACTTGCGCAGTAAACCTGCTAGCCTCCGCCGTAAAACTGAACATTTATCTAGCTTGAAGTTTTCGCAATATAATGTAAAGCCAATTTATTCGTAATTACCGCCGGCCGTGGTGGCCGTGCGGTTCTAGGCGCTGCAGTCTGGAGCCGAGCGGCCGCTACGGTCGCAGGTTCGAATCCTGCCTCGGGCATGGATGTGTGTGATGTCCTTAGGTTAGTTAGGTTTAATTAGTTCTAAGTTCTAGGCGGCTGATGACCTCAGCAGTTTAGTCGCATTGTGCTCAGAATCATTTGAACCATTTTTTTTCGTAATTACCTGAAAAAATATTTTAATATTTCGAACAGGTGGTGCGGTGAGATGATAGACATAGTCAGCCCTCCAGGTTGATTGGTGACCGTCTTGTGGTCCTAACTAAGCAGGGATTCGTTTACCTTTAGCCAGATCATGTATCTCAGTTGGACACAACTGTTATTAGGGGAATACCCTTTCTCTTTTCTTTTCAATGTGTCGTTATTCTCTGTCTTCTTTTAGCAGTACATCTGGTATTATGACGATACCACGTTTCCAAAACACATGGACTACAGTCACCACTTTGATCCAGCAGCAACTATGAATTAAATAGAAATAAATTACAGACATTGGAACAAATTTTCAACTTTCCCCATTGATTTATATCAGTGCCCACTTGCAGCCAATACCTGTAATTCCTCTGTGTTTAAAATTACTCCATTTATAACTGGATTCCTTAGAAATGTTGGAATAGGTGAGGCAATACGGACGCTACGACTTATCTTAGAAAATAGATTAGGGAAAGGCAATCCTACCTTTCTAGCATTTGTAGACATGGAGAAAGCTTTTGGCAATGTTGACTGGAATACTCTCTTTCAAATTCTGAAGGTGGAAGGGGTAAAATACTGGGAGCGAAAGGCTATTTACAATTTGTACAGAAACCAGATGGCAGTTATAAGAGTCGAGGGGCATGAAAGGGAAGCAGTGGTTGGGAAGGGAGTGAGACAGGGTTGTAGCCTATCCCAAATGTTATTCAATCTGTATACTGAGCAAGCAGTAAAGGAAACATAAGAAACATTCCGAGTAGGAATTAAAATCCATGGAGAAGAAATAAAAACTGCGATGTTCGCCGGTGACATTATAATTCTGTCAGAGACAGCAAAGGACCTGGAAGTGCAGCTGAACGGAATGAACAGTGTCTTCAAAGGAGGATATAAGACGAACATCAACAAAAGCAAAACGAGGATAATGGAATGTAGTCGAATTAAATCGGGTGATGCTGAGGGTATTAGATTAGGAAATGAGACGCATAAAGTAGTAAATGAGTTTTGCTATTTGGGGAGCAAAATAACTGATGACGGTCGAATTAGAGAGGATATAAAATGTAGACTGGCAATGGCAAGGAAAGCGTTTCTGAAGAAGAGAAATTTGTTAACATCGAGTATAGATTTAAGTGTCAGGAAGTCATTTCTGAAAGTATTTGTATGGAGTGTCGACATGTATGGAAGTGAAACGTGAACGATAAATAGTTTGGACAAGAAGAGAATAGAAGCTTTCGAAATGTGGTGCTACAGATGAAGGCTGAAGATTAGATGGATAGATCACGTAACTAATGAGAAGGTATTGAATAAAATTGGGGAGGAGAGAAATTTGTGGCACACCTTGACTAGAAGAAGGGATCGGTTGGTGGGACATGTTCTGAGGCATGAAGGGATCACCAATTTAGTATTGGAGGGCAGCGTAGAGGGTAAAAATCGTAGAGGGAGACCAAGAGATGAATACACTTAGCAGATTCAGAAGGATATAGGTTGCAAGAGGTGCTGGGAGATGAAGAACCTTGCACAGGATAGAGTACCATGGAGAGCTGCATCAAACCAGTCTCTTGACTGAAGACAACAACAACAACAACAACAACAACAACATAACTGAGACCATTTTGGTCCATATGAAGGCTAAATTTTCAGTCGAAACTTCCTTTTCCATTGTTCTTCTCACAAGGGCCCAAACTGAGTTACAAAATATCTGCCACGACAGATATTAAGACGAAGAAACATTGCTTACGTCACTGCACTGCCTATGTTAGGAAATGTCACTGACTTAATCCTCATAGACGAGAGTGACCCCAAAATTCAGTCGCACTTCTGAAAGCGATCAGATCACACATTCTATCAAAATCTACATCTACACCCTTGCAAGAAACCTCACGGTGTGTGGCGGAGGGCACTATGTCAATAGCTATCACATTCCACTTTTCCTCTTCCATTCGCGAATGGTTCGCGTGAAGAACGATTACTGGTAGGTCTGAATCTCTCTAATTCTACCTTTCTGGTCTTTTCGTGGGATATAAGTAGGATAGACACGCACCCTTTCGGAAGTTAAACATTACACCATGCGGTGATGCCAGATTGCGCGTTCAAACGTAACCTCGTAACTTTCACCTTAATCTCTGTCCTGTTTGCCAGAAACTTGTGATAAACAGTTTCCTCCACGCTTCGTGTGACAGGCTTATAACACTAACTATTAATCTCTTGGCATCACATGGAAACGTTGTTGTTGTGTTGTTATAGTCTTCAATCCGAACTCTGATTTGTCACAGTTCTGCGTGCTATTCTATCCTGTGCAAGCCGCTTCATCTCTGCACAGCTACTAACAACCTACATCCCTTTGAACTTACTTGCTGTATTCAAGTTTACTCTTTTAATGCGTTGACGAACGTAAAAGGTGGTTTTCGCTTGTGTTTACTAAGACAGCGGTTATGCACCAAAATGTACATTTGTGTACACCCAAAACGGGTTGTGGTCAAGGCGGGGTCAAAAATGTGCTCTTAACACTGTTCTATACTTCCCTTCCGCTTTTTTGGTTCCATGACACTGAAAATTGTACAGAATACATCTAGGATCATGCCTTACACGAAGCCGTAATTTCACGTTGCTTGTATGATGTATTACGGTTATATCTAACAAAATGTTACAAATGAAGAAAATTATCTTTGCCCCAGATCTGGGGTAAACTTCCTTTTGTTATGGGGAAAAATTCCGCACAAAAAGAAATTATTATGATTTTGAAACTTCCTGGCAGATTAAAACTGTGTGCCCGACCGAGACTCGAACTCGGGACCTTACTCGGGACCTTTGCCTTTCGCGGGCAAGTGCTGCAGAGTGAAAATCTCATTCTGGAAACATCTCCCAGGCTGTGGCTAAGCCATGTCTCAGCTATATCCTTTCTTTCAGGAGTGCTAGTTCTGCAAGGTTCGCAGGAGAGGAAGGTAGGAGACGAGATACTGGCAGAAGTAAAGCTGTGAGGACCCGGCGTGAGTCGTGCTTCGGTACCTCATATGGTAGAGCACTTGCCCGCGAAAGGCAAAGGTCCCGAGTTCGAGTCTCGGTCGGGCACAGAGTTTTAATCTGCCAGGAAGTTTCATATCAGCGCACACTCCGCTGCAGAGTGAAAATCTCATTCTGGTCTAATCATTTTGACAAAGGAGAATTACGGTGTTTGTTAGGTGCTGCCATTATTAACTCGTATAATGCATTACTGTATGAAAATCATCACCATATAAGGTGGCTATAATTTCGCACTATACAAGCACTCATCCACATACTTTGCCGTGATGTACAACCATATTAGGTATTATTTGATACGTAGTACATCGTATATACACTGCTGGCCACCGTAAATGCAACACCAAGAAAGAGACAAGAGGTAGCACAACAAAATTTATTTTGTAGATAACATGTTGACCAAGTATCAAATGATTACGTTTACAGACGTCTGTGACATGTGGTTCCTGCCAGAATCAGTAGCCAGAGTAGCCGCCATTGTTGGAGATCACCGCTGCCACACGTCTCGGCATTGAGTCAAAGAGACGTTGGATGTGTTCCTGGGGTACAGCAGCCCAAGCAGCTTCCACACGTTGCCAAAGATCATCTGGTGTGGCAGCTGGGGATGTAATCTGGGTCACTCGTTGAGCAACCATGGACCATGTTTTCTATCGGCGAAAGATCCGGAGAGCGAGCCGGCCAGGGAAGCAATTCAATCTGGTTATTGACGAAGAACCTTTGGACAATGCGTGCCACGTGTGGTCGCGCATTATCCTGTTGAAATATGGCTGTGGCCGAGCTCTGAAGGTACGGAAGGACAACTGGCTCCAGCACCTCGGATATGTAGCGCCGGCTATTTAAAGTACCGGCAATGCGTACTAGAGGCGTGCGAGAGTAATATCCAATACCGCTCCATACCATAACACCCGGTGCAAGACCAGTGTGGCGGTGCATAATGCAGCTGTCCAGCATCCTCTCTCCACGGTGTCTCCACACTCGAATCCGACCATCGTGGTGCTGCAGACAGAAGCGTGCCTCGTCAGTAAAGACAACGTCATTCCATTCTGCCGTCCACATCCGTCTGTCATCACACCATTGGCGACGGAGACGTCTGTGGTTCTGCGTCAATGGTAGACGAAGCAATGGACGTCTTGCGGGCAGACCACTCTGCTGTAAACGACGTCGAATGGTACGCGCAGACACTGGATGATGCGTTACAGACGCAATGTGCTTTGCTATGGTTCGGGATGTCACTGAGCGATCCGTCACTGCCATGCGCACAATTTGCCTATCAGCACGTGCAGTGGTGCACCTAGGTGAATGCGATCGACCACGTCGGTCCGTCCTACCCTCCTGCATCGAACGGTCACATATCCGCATTACAGTTGTTTGGTTTCGTCCGAGACGACTAGCGATTTCTCTGTATGATAATCCACAATCTCGGTAAGCCACTATCCTTCCTCTGTCGAACTCGGATACTTGATCAAAAGATGTTCGCTGTTGTCTACGAGGCATAACTGATCGTCTTGTGAAACAACCACAAGGTAAACACACGTGCCGAACGTACACTCGTCTAAATCGCCAAGCCTTAAATGGCGCTATGAGGTGGCGCCACAGGCGCGCGTGATGTGCGTCTGCGCTGAAATTCTAATCAGTTGCATATCTCATCGCTGCAAACTCATGGTGTAAATTTCACTTGATTCGGATGCTTCCTTCAGGGTGTTGCATTTACGGTGGCCAGCAGTGTATGAATATTTAAAGGAGACTGACATTGTCACACACACCTTGTAAACAATTGCTAGCGCTTATTGCATGAAACGTGACGGACTGTCTTTTATTATCATACTAGAAGAGGTTGGAACGCCAGTGCAAATGAAACGGCAGACGGAATTCAAGCCCTGGGTGGAAGGCCCACACAGGTGTGTTGGTCCTGCTTAAACACAGGAAGTAGCAAGACGTACGTCGTAGCACCTAAGCGCTGGAGCACAATAGAGTCGCGACCGGCCGATGTTGTAGCCGAACCGGAAGGATTATACAGGGTGATTCAAAAAGAATACCACAACGTTAAAAATGTGTATTTAATGAAAGAAACATAATATAACCTTCTGTTATACATCATTACAAAGAGTATTTAAAAAGGTTTTTTTTTCACTCAAAAACAAGTTCAGAGATGTTCAATATGGCCCCCTCCAGACACACGAGCAATATCAACCCGATACTCCAACTCGTTCCACACTCTCTGTAGCATATCAGGCGTAACAGTTTGGATAGCTGCTGTTATTTCTCGTTTCAAATCATCAATGGTGGCTGGGAGAGGTGGTCGAAACACCATATCCTTAACATACCCCCATAAGAAAAAATCGCGAAGGGGGTATGATCAGGGCTTCTTGGAGGCCAGTGATGAAGTGCTCTGTCACGGGCTGCCTGGCGGCCGATCCATCGCCTCGGGTAGTTGACGTTCAGGTTTCACAACTAACCTTTTTCGTAGGACTCTCCATACAGTTGATTGTGGAATTTGCAGCTCTCTGCTAGCTCTGTGAGTCGATTTTCCTGGGCTGCGAACAAATGCTTGCTGGATGCGTGCTACATTTTCATCACTCGTTCTCGGCCGTCCAGAACTTTTCCCTTTGCACAAACACCCATTCTCTGTAAACTGTTTATACCAACGCTTAATACACCACCTATCAGGAGGTTTAACACCATACTTCGTTCGAAATGCACGCTGAACTACTGTCGTCGATTCACTTCTGCCGTACTCAATAACACAAAAAGCTTTCTGTTGAGCGGTCGCCATCTTAGCATCAACTGACGCTGACGCCTAGTCAACAGCGCCTCAAGCGAACAAATGTACAACTAAATGAAACTTTATAGCTTCCTTAATTCGCCGACAGATAGTGCTTAGCTCTGCCTTTTGTCGTTGCAGAGTTTTAAATTCCTAAAGTTGTGGTATTCTTTTTGAATCACCCTGTACTTTGAAAACTACTGAAATCTTGGACGCAGGTGAGAGGAACGAAGAAGCGGCACCTCAGAAACCACGCAGCCTGGGTTATTTCCAAGGATTTTTTTCCCTGAAGCGTACCATTGTACGAGTATAGGATTTTCCTCGCAAACTTTCCGCGCTAGACGACAAAAGACTAAAATATGGTTGGTCGGCGTTCGGAAGAATCTGTAGAGAGGGAGAATATTCCATGGTTTCGGGAATATGATTCGTTTTCGAAATTACGATGATAGGGGACCAAGCCTTGCTGGGAAGCCATGTGAGCACCCGTGTGTGACGGTCGCCCGATATCAGCTTTGTTGGTACACACGGACTTCCTGTCTTTGCTCTCAGGAGAGTTTATAGTTAGAACAGTTAGGTACTGCACTGTTGCGAGCCTATACGATTCTGGACTTCACCTCCGGGTTGGAAGTCGTCGTTGAGTACGCAGCGTTCAGTTATTGAGGTCACTCCTTCTGTCTACACTTACGTTGAGACGTTATCTGAACTCCGTCCGAGTGGTTGGGAGTTCGCGTTTCTCATCTGCAGAACAGAGAGAGGAGAAGACTGTATTAGTGTATATTAGTCAGTGGACCGCCTTCTGTCGTCCTAGTGTTTGAAAGAGTTTATTTGTGGCTGGAGTTATTCCAGCGTCGCTAAAGAGTACGAGAACCATCACTTCGACGCACCGGACGCAGTACATTCGGTGATATCGCAAATTGCTTCGGCTTGTTAGGGCTATAAAAGCTGAACAGCTGTGATCACGTTAGTTTATTTCCACTGAGGTTCCACACCACTGTAGATCATCTTTGAAAGTAGTGTCTTCTAGTGTTTGGTACGTAGATGATGTCAGTCATTTCTCGTTATTGATGTTAGACCGCGCAGTCATAATAAGGGGCAGAGTTTGGCAATTGATTGGTATTTTTACTTAGGAAATATAAACCTTGTATATACATGTTTTTTAATCTATAATAACAATATAAGCAGGAACAACGTTTATCATTTAGTAGAATAAGGTGCCTTCATCAGTCATTTATGTTTACACTGTAATTTATAGAATCAAGAGATCCTAAGATCTGCTTCAGGGTCTAGTCAGGCAGGGACAAATCTTGATTTTAGCGTTTATTATTTTCCGTTGCGCACATTCACTTTACACCCGCCATCTTGGAACCATAGTAATCATAATCATCACCAAGATCAACAGCATCGCCCCATCATCGTGATGGTACTTAACATTGGAACACGACACTAACATACCTCAGACTGAAGTGCAAAAAAATTTTACCACAAGGAAACACTTTGTATTATTATTATTTGGCGTTTTTAACATTTTTCTTCATTTTTCCAGGTACAGTCTGTATTCCTGTTTCGTCTTCATCATGGACTCCATGGGACGGAAAGCTCTATTTAGACTGCCAAGTTTGCAAGCTACCGAAAATATAGTTAGCTTTCTGCTTTATTGATACCCATTGCTCTTGCTATACTGATTTTCTCCGGTTGCCTCAAACTTAAGCCGAGCGACGAATAAGCGAGTCCAGTGTACCCCTGCCGCTTGTGTTTCTTTATTAAACTTTTTGTTTTACACCATTTCGGCAAACTGATATGCTAAGAGTCGGAAGCATTTAAACGTCCCGGCCGCTGTGGCCGAGCGGCTCTAGGCGCTTCAGTCTGGAACTGCGCTGCTGCTACGGTCGCAGGTTCGAATCCTGCCTCGGGCATGGATGTGTGTGATGTCCTTAGGTTAGTTAGGATTAAGTAGTTCTAAGTCTAGGGGACTGATGACCTCAGACGTTAAGTCCCATAGTGCTCAGAGCCATTTGAACCATTTAAACGTAAGGCCATATCGCATAGAATAGAGCTTGATACAGTGCTCCGTGAAATCTGTTTCCTTTGTCTTAGAAAATATCCTCATGAAACTCCCCAATTATGCCACTATACGGCCTGCTTCAATGTGGATTCATTGCATCAAAATCTTTTACCTGCATATCTAATGGAAGATCCATTTTTTATTAACTTCTTAGCCTTCTTTAACGTTTTAGAAGACAACGACGTCGACGACATTTTTCTCTCTTACTTTGTATAAGATGAACTATTCTTACTAATACGGAATCACTCAATGTGAAATAGTGAACTATAAACTGAGGTCCATTAGTATGTTAAATAAATCCACGCGTTCACTATTATAACCGAAGACAGAAAGGCGTCCGCAGCTCGTGGTCTCACGGTAGCGTTCTCGCTTCCCGAGCACGGGGTCCCGGGTTCGATTCCCGGCGGGGTCAGGGATTTTCTCTGCCTCGTGATGACTGGGTGTTGTGTGTTGTTCTTAGGTTACTTAGGTTTAAGTAGTTCTAAGCTCTAGGGGACTGATGACCATAGCTGTTAAGTCCCATAGTGCTCAGAGGCATTTGAACCATTTATGAACAGAAAAGACGAACGTTTTGGGGCAAAGGTTCGCTTGCGGAGATTTGTACTATCTAGTTCGTAGGATCTTTGCCCGGTTATACTATATTCTGAACTTCTGATATCAGCTGCCATGTATGGCTAGGTGTTAAGCTAACACCTAAGCTTAAGCCGTGTGGTAGGTTATGTACTTACATACGAGGTGTTGGTAATTCTTTGGGATTATGTTGTAGCAGACAGATAGCACCTATTACAGGGTAAATCCTAGATCTAAAGTTCAGAAAAACTAACTTGCCTGCTATCGAAGAAGCTTAAATCACTTAATAAAGGCAAGGCCCCGTACAGATTGTATACCAGTCAGCTTCCTCTCAGAGTATGCTGATAAAATAGCTCCATATCTAGCAATTATATACAACCTCTCACTCACAGAAAGATCCGTACCTAAAGACTAGAAAATTGCTCAAGTCACACCAATACCCAAAACGGGAAGTAGGAGTAATCCGCTGAATTACAGGCCTATATTACTAACGTCGATTTGCAGTAGAATTTTGGAACATATACTGTACTCGAACAGTATGAAGTACCTCGAAGAAAACGATTGACACATAGCACGGTTTCAGAAAATATCGTTCTTGTGAAACACAACTAGCACTTTATACTCATGAAATAAGTGCTATCGATAGCGGACGTCAAATTGATTCCATATTTTTCGATTTCCAAAACGCTTTCGACACCATCCCTCACAAGCGTCTTCTATCCGAACTGCGTGCCTACGGAGTATCTTCTCAGATGTACGACTGGATTCGTGATTTCCTGTCAGAAAGGTCACAGTTCGTAGTAACAGACGGAAAGTCATCGAGTAAGACAGAAGTAATATCCGGCGTTCCCCAAGGAAGTGTTTTGGGTCCTCTATTGTTCCTGTTCTATATTAACGACATAGGAGACAATCTGAGTAGCCGTCTTAGATTGTTTACAGATGATGCTGTCATTTACCGTCTTGTAAAGTCATCAGATGATCAAAACGACTTGCAAAATGATTTAGATAAGATATCTGCATGGTGCGAAAAGTGGGAACTGACCCTGAAGTATAATATGTTAAGTTATTCACATGAGTATTAAAAGAAATCAGCTAAATTTCGATTACGCGATAAATCACACAAATCTGAAGGCTGTAACTTCAACTAAATACTTAGAGATTACAATTACAAATAACCTAAATTGGAAGGATCACATAGATAATATTGTAGGTAGAGCAAACCAAAGACTGCGATTCATTGGCAGAACACTTAGAAGGTGCAACAGGTCTACTAAAGAGACTGCTTACACCACGCTTGTCCGCCCTATTCTGCAGTATTGCTGTGCGGTGTGGGATCCGCATCAGGTGGGACTGACGGATGACATCGAAAAAGTACAAAGAAGGGCAGCTCGTTTTGTATTATCGCGAAATAGGGGAGACAGTGTCACAGACATGATACGCAAATTGGAGTGGCAATCATTAAAGGAAATGCTTTTTTCGTTGCTACAGGAACTTATGAAACTTCAGTCACCAGTTTTCTCCTCCGATTGAGAAAACATTCTGCTGGCACCCACCTACATAGGGAGAAGTGATCATCACGATAAAATAAGAGAAATCAGGGCTCGCACAGAAAAATTTAAGGGCTCGTTTCTCCCGCGTGCCGTTCGAGAGTGGAACTGTAGAGGGACAGCTTGAAGGTTGTTCATTGAACCCTCTGCCAGGCATTTTATTGTGATTAGCAGAGTATTCACGTAGATGCACGTAGATCTCGAAAGCTTTGAAGCGCAAGCTAGTGACACAGCACCCCTAACTCTTCCAGCATATAAGGTCTCAACTGAAGGTGCAGGGCTGCCACACTACACTCACAAGGAGGAAAAACCCTCCGATAGCCCCGTGCGCACCTTTGACCCCGCCTACCCTGTATGAGTACCCACTTGATAATTTTAATAGTCTAAATCAGCTGGTCGTGGTATAAAAACGATTGTATAAGAGCCAGTGTGGAAAAAGAAAATGCCGATCCTTGATCTCCCTCTACAATTTTTATCCCCCATACATCGCTCCATTATTAAACTGTCTGTTCTTTGATGCCTCGGGATGCTTCCTGAGAACCCCTCTCTTCTTTGAGTCAAGTCGTGCCATATATTTCTTTTCTGTACACTTTGACTGAGTAGGTACATATTAGTTTCCGAACTACCCGTATAGTCTTCAGCATTCTCCTGTAGCACCATATTGGAAATGATTCAGTTCTCATCTTACCTGAAGTGTTTATCGTCCACGTTTCACTATCGTTCAGTATTATCTAGAAATGACACAAAATTATTATATCATCACGCAGTCATTACCATTAACCAATATAATTGTCGGTGTTGATCGTTATTTTTCAATTTTATTTTTTATACTGGCTTTTGTTCGAGAATACTCTCAGACAAATGCCTTCAGCATAGTCTTTCTAAGATTTAAATTTATGTTCGATGGCGCACGAAATGTGTTACCAATTGTTTCTTTCACAATTTACGACGCACATTAAATATCCCGCTGGGATCTCTACAGCAGTACTAGCAGAGCTTGGAAAAACAAATGAGTTACGAAATGACGTGTAATTCACGGTACTGCCGCTAGGAGCCTAGTAAGCAGCAATGGCTGACAACGGAAGAGTGACGACACAACAACGATCGGCAATTGTCTTACCTTTTCATGAAACGAAAAGCCTTGTTGTGACTCAGAGGCGTTTTCGACAACAGTTTACCACACGATGGGTCCCTTTCAAGAAGACCATCCACAGCTTGTACGATAAATTTGTACAGGAAGGAACAGTATTGGAAGCGAAGCGACCTCGGCGTAAGCCTGTTTGTTCGCCGGAGAATATTGAAGCGCTACGAGTTGCTGTACAGAGAAATCCCGGGAAATCGCGTAGAAAGGCAGCAGTGCAACTGGGAATATCGAGACGCTCCGTTCAACGCATTCTTAAAAGTGACCTCCATATGTACCCATACAAGATGACCTGTGCACAGAAGCTCACTGAAGAACACAAGCAGCAGAGACTACTGTTTGCTCAGTGGGCGGAGGATAGGGAAGAAACTCTCAACAATGTTTGGTTTTCAGACCAGGCGCATTTTCATTTAGACGGCGTGGCTAACAAACAAAATGTACGCTTTTGGGCCACTGAAAAGCCACAAGTGCTTCAAACGACAACATTATGCTCCGAGGATTACAGCGTGGGCAGTAATTTGCAGTCACGGACTTACTGGGCCCTTTTTATTTGAAGAAACTGTGAACAGCGAGCGTTATTTGCGCATGCTTCGCAATAGCTTCATTCCACAGCTTCTTGGTACTGCCTTGCCCTTCAACACGCAGTTGTTCATGCAAGACGGAGCAAGGCCACATACTTTACACGAGCATTTCGACATGCGGATCATTTCACACACGTCTCCAGGTCGCTTCAGTGACGGACAAAATTGGCCCCACAATAGCCCAGACCTAAATCCATGTGACTTTTTTCTTCGGGGGTACCAAAAGGGAAAAATTTTCCCCGAAACGTCCACGTGATTTAATGGAACTCAGAAGACTTATTCTTCAAGCCTGCAGTGAAATTACGGAAGACATGTGCCGTAGGGTAATCACTAACTTCAGTGTTCGTTTGAAGGAAGTTAGGAAACGAAATGGTGGACATATTGAGCATGGGCTGAGTTAGAACAAATCTCCAAAGACGGCTCTTCATTGTAGTATATGTTCCTTTCTGATTGTATTGACAATAACGTTTATGAAACTTCCTGGCAGATTAAAACTGTGGGCCCGACCGAGACTCGAACTCGGGCACACAGTTTTAATCTGTCAGGAAGTTTAATATCAGCGCACACTCCGCTGCAGAGTGAAAATCTCATTCTGGATATAATGTTTATATTCAAAAACAAAACACATTTCGTGCGCTACCCAGTAAATAGGACACGTCAAGTTTCGTGCCCGATCTTTGACCAAATCGAACTTTTAATCTGTGTATAATGACATGTACCCGTGGTCTAGGGGAAGCGTCTTTGACTCATAATCAAAAACGTCTTCAGTCCCTGGTTCGATCCCCGCCACTGCCTGAATTTTGATAAATAATCAGCATTGGCGGCCGAAGACTTCCGGCATAAGAAGTCAACCTCATTCTGCCAACGGCCTTGTCAAAGAGGGCGGAGGGCACTCTCTTGTCCTAGGGGTGGGAAATTGCCCTAAAGGCGGAAGAATTAGCAATGATCAACGACATGAGGATGCAGAAGGCAATGGAAACCACTGCATTAAAGACACGAAACGTGTATCCACAGGACATGTGGGCTGTAATTCAAGAAGTGTCATGATGATCCCTCCAGTCGTAAAAGATTCCGGAATAGTCCCCTCATTCGGATCTCCGGGAGGAGACTGCCAAGGGGGAGGTTACCATGAGAAAAAGATTGAATAATCAACGAAAGGATAACGTTCTACGAGCCTGGGCGTGGAATGTCAGAAGCTTGAACGTGGTAGGGAAACTGGAAAATCTGAAATGGGAAATGCAAAGGCTCAATCTAGATATAGTAGGGGTCAGTGAAGTGAAGTGGAAAGAAGACAAGGATTTCTGGTCAGATGAGTATCGGTTAATATCAACAGCAGCAGAAAATGGTATAACAGGTGTAGGATTCGTTATGAATAGGAAGGTAGTGCAGAGGGTGTGTTACTGTCAACAGTTCAGTGACCGGGTTGTTCTAATCAGAATCGACAGCAGACCAACACCGACGACGATAGTTCAGGTATACATGCCGACGTCGCAAGCTGAAGATGAACAGATAGAGAAAGTGTATGAGGATATTGAAAGGGTAATGCAGTATGTAAAGGGGGCGAAAATCTAATAGTCATGGGCGACTGGAATGCAGTTGTAGGGGAAGGAGTAGAAGAAAAGGTTACAGGAGAATATGGGCTTGAGACAAGGAATGAAAGAGGACAAAGACTAATTGAGTTCTGTAACAAGTTTCAGCTAGTAATAGCGAATACCCTGTTCAAAAATCACAAGAGGAGGAGGTATACTTGGAAAAGGCCGGGAGATACGGGAAGATTTCAATTAGATTACATCATGGTCAGACAGAGATTCCGAAATCAGATACTGGATTGTAAGGTGTACCCGGTAGCAGATATAGACTCAGATCACAATATAGTAGTGATGAAGAGTAGGCTGAAGTTCAAGATATTAGTCAGGAAGAATCAATACGCAAAGAAGTGGGATACGGAAGTATTAAGGAATGACGAGATACGTTTGAAGTTCTCAAACGCTATAGATACAGCAATAAGGAATAGTGTAGTAGGCAGTACAGTCGAAGAGGAATGGACATCTCTAAAAAGGGCCATCACAGAAGTTGGGAAGGAAAACATAGGTGCAAAGAAGGTAGCTGCGAAGAAACCATGGGTAACAGAAGAAATACTTCAGTTGATTGATGAAAGGAGGAAGTACAAACATGTTACGGGAAAATCAGGAATACAGAAATACAAGTCGCTGAGGAATGAAATAAATAGGAAGTGCAGGGAAGCTAAGACGAAATGGCTGCAGGAAAAATGTGAAAACATCGAAAAAGATATGATTATCGGAAGGACAGACTCAGCATACAGGAAAGTCAAAACAACCTTTGGTGGCATTAAAAGCAACAGTGGTAACATTAAGAGAGCAACGGGAACTCCACTGTTAAATGCAGAGGAGAGAGCAGATAGGTGGAAAGAATACATTGAAAGCCTCTATGAGGGTGAAGATTTGTCTGATGTGATAGAAGAAGAAACAGGAGTCGATTTAGAAGAGATAGGGGATCCGGTATTAGAATCGGAATTTAAAAGAGTTTTGGAGGACTTACGGTCCAATAAGGCAGAAGGGATAGATAACATTCCATCAGAATTACTAAAATCATCGGGGGAAGTGGCAACAAAACGACTATTCACGTTGGTGTGTAGAATATATGAGTCTGGCGACATACGATCTGACTTTCGGAAAAGCATTATCCACACAATTCCGAAGACGGCAAGAGCTGACAAGTGCGAGAATTATCGCACAATCAGCTTAACAGCTCATGCATCGAAGCTGCTTACAAGAACAATATACAGAAGAATGGAAAAGAAAATTGAGAATGCGCTAGGTGACGATCAGTTTGGCTTTAGGAAAAGTAAAGGGACGAGAGAAGCAATTCTGACGTTACGGCTAATAATGGAAGCAAGGCTAAAGAAAAATCAAGACACTTTCATAGGATTTGTCGACCTGGAAAAAGCGTTCGACAGTATAAAATGGTGCAAGCTGTTCGAGATTCTGAAAAAAGTAGGGGTAAGCTATAGGGAGAGACGGGTCATATACAATATGTACAACAACCAAGAGGGAATAATAAGAGTGGACGATCAAGAACGAAGTGCTCGTATTAAGAAGGGTGTAAGACAAGGCTGTAGCCTTTCGCCCCTACTCTTCAATATGTACATCGAGGAAGCAATGATGGAAATAAAAGAAAGGTTCAGGAGTTGAATTAAAATACAAGGTGAAGGGATATCAATGATACGGTTCGCTGATGACATTGCTATCCTGAGTGAAAGTGAAGAAGAATTAAATGCTCTGCTGAACGGAATGAACAGTCTAATGAGTACACAGTATGGTTTGAGAGTAAGTCGGAGAAAGACGAAAGTTCAAAAAATGGTTCAAATGGCTCTGAGCACTATGGGACTGAACTGCTGAGGTCATTAGTCCCCTAGAACTTAGAACTAGTTAAACCTAACTAACCTAAGGACATCACAAACATCCATGCCCGAGGCAGGATTCGAACCTGCGACCGTAGCGGTCTTGCGGTTCCAGACTGCAGCGCCTTTAACCGCACGGCCACTTCGGCCGGCAAAGACGAAGGTAATGAGAAGTAGTAGAAATGAGAACAGTGAGAAACTTAATATCAGGATTGATGGTCACGATGAAGTTAAGGAATTCTGCTACCTAGGCAATAAAATAACCAATGACGGACGGAGCAAGGAGGACATCAAAAGCAGACTCGCTATGGCAAAAAAGGCATTTCTGGCCAAGAGAAGTCTACTAATATCAAATACCGGCCTTAATTTGAGGAAGAAATTTCTGAGGATGTACGTCTGGAGTACAGCATTGTATGGTAGTGAAACATGGACTGTGGGAAAACCGGAAGACAAGAGAATCGAAGCATTTGAGATGTGGTGCTATAGACGAATGTTGAAAATTAGGTGGACTGATAAGGTAAGGAATGAGGCGGTTCTACGCAGAATCGGAGAGGAAAGGAATATGTGGAAAACACTGATAAGGAGAAGGGACGGGATGATAGGACATCTGCTAAGACATGAGGGAATGACTTCCATGGTACTAGAGGGAGTTGTAGAGGGCAAAAACTGTAGAGGAAGACAGAGATTGGAATACGTCAGGCAAATAATTGAGGACGTAGGTTGCAAGTGCTACTCTGAGATGAAGAGGTTAGCACAGGAAAGGAATTCGTGGCGGGCCGCATCAAACCAGTCAGTAGACTGATGGCCAAAAATAATGACATAGCTGTCGACGGGTCGCTAAATCCTAATAAATAAGTAAACTAAAATAAATATTTATTCAGTGAGCCGTGTGGCTCGATCAGCGTTATTCCCGCCGCCGGGATGGGTCATCTTTCCGTTGGTGTGCGCAGAGCGCGCGGTGGCGCCACCTACCGGGCTGATCGGGGAGCGAGGGGTAAGCTCTAGCAAGTAGCGAGGATTTTTTCCTTCGGACGCCTAGCAATAACATCGTTTGGGAAGTCTGGCGTACAGGCGCCGCACGAGGCAACAGGAAGAGCACACCTAAAAGGGGCTGTTTACCAGGGTGAAGGCGCCGTAGCAAATATCACTGGAGTGGAAGCGGTCACGTTACTGGGAAGCCGTTGGTGTATTTCGCTTCCTGCTTATCTCCCGGCACAGGGATCTGCAGCGGCTGGCTTCGTCGAACAAGCAAGAGGGTAAGGGACTTGCTTAAGCTGTAAACTGTGGCCGGAATCGACTACTGGGTTCTGTGCTGTTGACTTTTCCTTGGCCGGCTGTTGCTACTCCTACTGACAAGGGAACCTCCCCATCGCACCCCCCCTCAGATTTAGTTATAAGTTGGAACAGTGGATAGGCTTTGAAAAACTGAACACAAAAAAATGGTTCAAATGGCTCTGAGCACTATGCGACTTAACTTCTGAGGTTATCAGTCGCCTAGAACTTAGAACTAATTAAACCTAACTAACCTAAGGACATCACACACATCCATGCCCGAGGCAGGATTCGAACCTGCGACCGTAGCGGTCACGCGGTTCCAGACTGAAGCGCCTTTAACCGCACGGCTACACCGGCCGGCCAACTGAACACAGATCAATCGAGAAAACAGGAAGAAGTTGTGTGGAACTATGAAAAAATAAGCAAAATATACAAACTGTGTAGTCCATGTGCATGATATGTAACTACAAGGATGATGTGCGGTCAGCAGTGCCGTGGTCCTCTGGTTAGCGTGAGCAGCTGCGGAACGAGAGGTCCTAGGTTCAAGTCTTCCTTCGAGTGAAAATTTTAATTTTTTGTATTCAGACAATTTTTATCAGTCCGTCTGTCCGTCCGATGCGATCACTTTTTTGGGAGTGATAATCACATCCACAAGAAAACCTAAATCGGGCAAGGTAGAAGAATCTTTTTACCCATTCGCCAAGTGTGCAAGTTAGGTGGGTCGACAACATATTTGTGTCATGTGACGCACATGCAATCACCAGTATCATATGGAATATATCAGACGTATTTTCCTGTGGAGGAATCGGTTGACCTATGACCTCGCGATCAAATGTTTTCGGTTCCCATTGGAGAGGCACGTCTTTTCGTCTACTAATCGCACGGTTTTGCGGTACGGTCGCAAAACACAGACACTAAACTTATTACAGTGAACAGAGATGTCAATGAACGAACGGACAGATCATAACTTTGAGAAAATAAAGACAGAAAATTTTTCACCCGAGGGACGACTTGAACCAAGGACCTCTCGTTCCGCAGCTGCTCACGCTAACCACGGGACCACGGTGCTCCTGAACCCTCAATGCCCTAGTTGTTGCCTATGTTGCGCAAGGACTACTCAGTTTGTATATTTTGCTTATTTTTTTCGTAGTTCCACACAGCTTCTTCCTGTTTTCTCGATTGATCTGTGTTCAGTTTTTCAGGGCCTATCCACTGTTCCAACTTACAACTAAATCGGAGGGGGGTGCGATGGGGAGGTTCCCTTGTGAGTCTGTCCTCGAATGTGTTAAATTCAACTTGCTTAGTACGCAAGGCTCTAGTGAGAGCTGTATGTGATTGCCTGATGTGTCACTTGGTCCAGTCTTGCCGCCCCACAGCCTAGTGTGCTGAGCTTGTGACGATGTGTAAAAGTTGAATTCCATGCTGTGCTGACACATCAGTCAGATTGCTTGGTTACTAGGTTTAGTAGATTAGTGGTCAGCTGTCCGTACCTGAACAAACAACCGTCCACTTAACGCGCCTATAATGCGTGTGTCATCATATTTCCCTGATACACGTCACCGACACATTACGTAGTCATCAGTTTCACACATCATGGTTCTAAAAATGCTAATATTAATTGTCTACAGCAGGATGGAACCAGATAGCCGAGCGGTTCTAGGCGCTACAGTCTGGAACCGCGCGACCGCTACGGTCGCAGGTTCGAATCCTGCATCGGGCACGGATGTGTGTGATGTCCTTAGGTTAGTTAGGTTTAAGTAATTCTAAGTTCTAGGGGACTGATGACCTCAGCAGTTAAGTCCCACAGTGCTCAGAGCCAATTTTGAACCAGATGATGATGTATGGACAAAAAGAAACGCATTTTGCTTAAAAACTCGAGGGCTTTTTGCCGTAGCTTGTATAATGTTTCTAATAGCATTACCACTGAAGGAAATAAGAATATTTGTTTTACTAAGCAACGCGTAGCATGCCAAGAGTTTAATAATCGTCCAAAACCAGTCTCCTTAAGCTGCCACCTTGACATTCCCTTATGATTTGTATTCTGAACGAAAAAGGAAAATGGGGTGTTGATTGAATCATGAGGTAAAGGAAACAAATGAGTATAGTCGGGAACTGCTCGAAGCATAGAAATAATCAGTAAAATGAGAACAAACAATTTGTTTCTAACGAAATAAATCGATGATAGGTAATGAAAACCTCGTAACTCCATCTATTTGTGAAAACTCTTGATTCGAATAACCAGTGCCTCTATAATCGGAGAGAAATTTGAAAGTGCATGGATTTCTCTAATGCACATGCACATATAGCAACTGTCTGTACCACTTTTTTTTAAGGAATCATTTTTGCTTCACCTGCAAAATTTAAGAAAATGGAGTTGTGGGACTTCAATTACGTAACATCGAAATTTTTACCAGGTCTTACTTAAATGACAATCCTTTTAAAACAGACCCTTCAGTGTGGCATGAAACGCACTCAATGTTCTACAGTTAGTTCACCAAGCTGTAACTAATCTAGCAGAAACAAAGGGAAAGCCCATACAGGAATACAATTACAGTTTTTATTGAAAAAAAGAAAGAAACTGAAGTACTGTATGCTTCAGGCTGTGTATGTTTTCAGGCATAAAATAGTCATCAAAGAACAGCGATTTTCAAAAGAAAATGTTTTCTCGTCATATTTGCCTCACACACGTACGTTGTAGAATTGTAGACTGTATTTCATACAACAACATTAATGATAAAGTTTAAAATAATAAATTTACTGCTTAATCAACTACTGCTATGCATACACTTGAGATAAAAATTGATGAGATATTAATGCCATATTTTCCTTTTTTTTCCCTAGAATTTGAGGCCTAGAGTCCCCTTGACACGTGACGCATGTTTTCCCGCGATAGACGTAACCTTGGGGGGGGGGGGGGGGGGGAGGGGCGTTTTTCGTTGCGACAGGGTCTTTTCACGAAATTTCGATCAGCAATTGTCTCCTCCGAATGCGAGAAAATTTTGTCGGCGCCACCTGCATACGAAGAAATTATCATTGTAATGAAACAAGAGATATCAGAGCTCATACGGAAAGTTTTAAATGCTCTAGAGTGCAAGAGTAGATGAACCGTCCTTGCCACGCCCTTAACTGAATTTGCAGCGTAGTCATGTAAATGTATACGTAGATGAAGGCAAGAATTAGAAAAAAAGAACTGAAAAATTAAAGCCACCCTAGCGGAGTGTGCCTCGAACTTCTTGCTTCCTTAACGCTAGTACAGTGTCTGGATACATAAGTGGGTAGTAAATAGTGCTGCTCCCATTAGTCACAGGCATTTCGGCGGCCAGTTGAGTCAGGCGTCCGGTTATGTACCTGACTCAGTGAAACGGGCACAGTCATTCCAGATATCCTGTGCTCTACTCTGTTACTCACACGCTTCGTCACTGACCAAAGGTACTCACATGCTGTTCTTGTCGTGGTGTTCAGTCCGAAGACCGATCTGACGCAGCTCTTCCACGCACTCTATCCTGTGAAGCCTTTTCAATCCCGAATACGTACGGTGACTTGTATCTGTCTCAACTTGTTTACTGTTTTCATCCCTTGGTTTCCCTCTACAACTTTTACCACCCGTAGTTCTCTTCAATACAGAATAAACAGTTCCTTGATGCATCAGACTCTGTCCTGTCAACCGATCCTTTTAGTCCTGCCATAAATTTTTCTCCCCAATTCTATTCACTACCTCTCCGTTAGTCTTGCAATCTACCTACCTAACCTTAAGTACTCTGTTATCGCACCGCATTTCAGAAGCTTCTATTCTCTTCTTGTGTGAATTGCTTACCGTCCACGTTTCGCTTTCGTGCAAGCTACCTCAAAACCTCTTCAAAAGAGACTTCCTACTACATAATTTTACATTCGATGTTAACAAATTCATCTTTTTCAGAAATTCTTTCCTTGTTGCACGCATATAACCCCTGCACTTCTGCCAACAACAGTTATTTAACTGCCTAAATATCTAAACTCATCTACTACTTTTAGTATCTCGTTTCCTAACCTAATTTCCTCAGCATCACGTGGTTCACCTCTACTACATTTCATCATTGTTTTACTTTTACTAAAATTCACCTTACGTCTTCCTTTCAAGACGCTGTCCATTCTGTTCCACTGCTCTTCCAGATCCTTTGCTGGCTCTGACAGAATTACAGTGCCATGGGCAATCCCGAAGTTTTGGTTTCTTCTTCCAGAATCTTCATTCCTTCTCCAAATTTTGCTTTTGTTTTCTTCACTGCTCGCTCAGTGTACAGATTGAACAACATAACACATTGTACATAGGGTATCCACAATCGAAATATTCCATGTTGAATAAGAAGCGTCGCTGCAGGTGTTAAAAAATCTTTATGCAAAGACACTACCGGTTTCGTGAACTATATTTGCATCATTAGTCAATCCATAAAAGCGATCCGTTTAAAAGGCAGAAAAAGCACGGTACCAAACTTTTAAATCAAGGTATTTAAAATTTCTAACTTTCAAATGTGCGACCGTCCATAAATAGAAAATGTGTCTAGGGCCATACTGAAATCTTAATTGTACAGAGCGTGGGGAGTAAGTGGTTACAGTGTCTCTCGTATGTTTTAATATTACTTTTGACGTGATGCTCTTGTGTTTTGATCCCATGGTGCAGTCTGCTAAAACGTAATATCTGTGTGGGTAAATAAAGTTCGAGCCAAACAGTTAATTTTTCTCCGACTGCTGCATCGTACGCCGGCCGGTGTGGCCGTGCGGTTAAAGGCGCTTCAGTCTGGAACCGCGTGACCGCTACGGTCGCAGGTTCGAATCCTGCCTCGGGCATGGGTGTGTGTGATGTCCTTAGGTTAGTTAGGTTTAAGTAGTTCTAAGTTCTAGGGGACTGTTGACCACAGATGTTAAGTCCCATAGTGCTCAGAGCCATTTTGCTGCATCGTCGTCGCTGATTTCGGCAAGGACTTTCCATTATCCACTGCATTTCTATGTTTCTTTCTTGGAAGCCAGCAACGTAATTCTTGCGAAATCCTTGTTGGAGAAATGAGGAAACTTTTTTTCGAAGAACACTGTGCGGCCATTTATGCTGCCACCATGCTATAGCTTTCATACGCATCATGTGAATTACGTAAGAGAGATACACATATAGAGGCATCTAGTCATTTTTCCCTCTCTGAGTTATAATGTGGGACGTCTAAATATAAGAGGCAGTCCAACTAAAACAAGAGAGATGGAAAAAGACAAGTAAACGTTATTGTTTCAACAGTAATAGCTCTAACTTTTAATTCGTCTATCCTCCTGGGAAATAAGCTTCCCAGCGAAACTTCTGCGGAATAATTGTAACAACTCTGACAACATGTGGACCGGAATTATTTTGCAACAGAATGGTTCCATCCGTCAACATTCCTGGGCGTTTGGACTTCATGGCGCGCTTCCATCAAGTCTCGCCAGGAAGCCTTTACACATCGTTTCCGTAGGCAGCCGCAAACATTATTCTATGAAGGCAGTGACAGTCTTTTCTCGTAGTGGGACACATGGGTTAACAGTTACGGTGATTATATTTGAAATAATAAACAGTTTACTTATTTCTTTTAATCTGTATCTTTTTCATTTGACTGCCTTTTACATATGTAGATGTGCAACGGAACAGTGGAATGGACCCACGAGAAAAATTACATGCTTTGAAGGGTGATAGTATTAGCGATTCTGAAGCAAACTTTATATGAACGTACGCTCTGTTCCAAATGGTTTCCGAGATAGAATACATTTAATATCACTTCTGTACGTTTTTCTTTAATAACTCGAAAATTGGACCCTCCAGAGAAAACGCGTTGCAGTGCAAAATTAATGTACATTAAATTTCGTACAAGAAAGGTCCTATTCCTTTTTTTCTCCAGGACTAAAAATTTGCACGAAGAGGGCGCGAGAAGAGTGAAAAATGGCCCTAAGCACTACGGGACTTAACATCTGAGGTCATCAGTCCCCTAGATTTAGAAATTCTTAAACCTAACTAACCTAAGGGCATCACACACATCCATGCCCGAGGCAGGATTCGAACCTGCGACCGTAGCACCAGCGCGGTTCCAGACTGAAGCGCCTAGAACCCCTCGGTGACAGAGGCCGGCGAGAAGACTGAAAATTTCGCGCGACGCGCATGCGCTGCAGCTTATGTAGTTCTTGTGGGCCAGTTTGAGGTAGTTCCCCAATTTGACAGACCACAATGTCCTGTATCAAATACTCCGCCTGTTCACTACTGTGGTACATTGTGAACAATGACAATGTTTGAATGACCAGAAAATGAATAACAATGTACATTAAATGCTTTCCATCTCGTAAAAGGGTATATACTCTAACAACATTTTTTCAGAATCTGTAATACTATCACACCCTCCCCCCCCCTCCAAATGTTCCTTCTCTCCTGGCTCACCGTGTACATCTGAGATCATGCGCCGGCCGGAGTGGGCGAGCGGTTCTTGGCGCTTCAGTCTGGAACCGCGCGACCGCTACGGTCGCAAGTTCGAATCCTGCCTCGGGCATGGATGTGTGTGATGTCCTTAGGTTAGTTAGGTTAAAGTAGTTCTATATCTAGGGGACTTATGACCTCAAATGTTAAGTCCCATAATGCTCAGAGCCATCTGAACCATTTTTTGTGATGAGGCACCTGTGAATGATGTTAGATTAATTATAAACTATACTGATAACCCTTCAGTTTTATTGCCTGTGCAAACGAAAACAGGTAATATAGCTAATTGGAACGCTGCATTTTGTACCGGAATATGTTCAGTAAAGTGAAAGGAAAAATTTTAGTGCTATTTGCTTGAAGCCTTTTTGACTCAAGTAAAATAATGAAATTTGGTGGAGACACTATACTACGATTAAATACTGTTTTAAATAAACGCTTTCCATGGGATGTTTACTCAGTAGTACACACAATGGTTAATAAAGCAACTTTCCTCGTGTGTGTCATAAACAGCAGAAAACTCTAAACAAGGACGTAAATGCAACACGATGACAATTAACATAAAGGTATGAGGCAAAGGTTTGTAACTTACTAAAAGCTTTCGTAACTGCTTAATCTCGCCTGGCATCTTACAGGCAGCAAATGCTGGCAATAAAATTTACTATGAATCGGTAAACAACGCTGAATACATTACAAAAATACGTTCGCAATGTAGCACAATCCTCAAAGAAAGAAGATAGTAATTTAGTGAAGACGGTAGCTGCGCTGCGGACCAACCTCATTCCCACGTGGCGTCTTCCCATCCCGAAGTTCCAGCAAGCTTCACTGGAGCAGAACAGCCACGTCGACACTTTCACCATCCCTCGCAGAATGCCGACCTAAATTGCCTCGGTTGATAACGGCAGCGTTACTCCACACACCAAGTGGAGGGGGGTTTCGACACAGATCAACTGGTGGCGGGTTAGTCTCTGGCAAGGTGTGTCTGAATCAGTACATCAAGGTCATGTTACTCGTAAGCAATAGCAGACGATACACAGACAAGCTTTACGGGGGTGCCAGAGAGCATTTATAGACTGATAAACAGCTACATGGAGGCGTATCTATCTTAGACGATGTGTAAATGTAATGGGAAAGAAAATAGATAATGTTGGTACGGTCTACCCTCAGCCATGCATTGACATTACTGAGTATATATGTACGTGTAGTTGTGTGGTACTACAAGCCAGCTATGGTGCGTGATGGAGGGTACTTTGTGCCCTACTGACGCATGCCCCTTTTCTTGTTCCACTCGCGGCTGGTTCATCGGAAGAACGATAGTTGGCATGTCTCCGTAAGTGCTCGAATCTCTGAGATATAAGTAGGTGGACTCTTCTAGGAACATACGCTCTTGGAAATGAAGCAGTAAACCACACTGGGATGCAAACTGTCTCTCTTGCAGGATCTGTCACTGGGGTGCTTTCGCACTTCCTAAACGAACCTGAAACAAAACGCGCTGATCTTCTTTGGATTTCGTCTCTCTATCAATCTTATCTGGCCCACATGTCAGACTGAGAAACATTAAGTATTGCTCTCTGTAGTGAGTGGATTATATTGGCTGAGGATTCTTTCAATGTCCATACAATGAAGGCTTTCACGAAAGGATGTCATAATAGCTGATGAGTCTACAGGGCCGTATGGACGCTGTCGAAGAAGCCTTTCGGTTCCTGACGTTTCGATCACAGCTGCATTGGACATCTTCAGGGGGGGCTCCTGGTGACATTATTGCCAACTGATGAGTCGGAAGTCGGAGAACGACATAAGTACTTTGTAAAGTATGCGTGGTCGAGTTTACATATGGTCAGCAACGATAATTATCGTCAGAGATAAGAATTAACTACCAATTGTCACCTATCAAGGACAAAAACTTATCTATCGATTCTGCAGAGCAGCTGTCCATAAATCACTGAGTTTCCTTGCGTCTTCTTTTCTGTTACCATTACCACTATGTTTATGTATTCCGATGGCTTTTCTATATAGTGTGGATAACAGTTTGTCAAAATACACTACTGGCCATTAAAATTGCTACAGCAAGAAGAAATTCGGATGATAAACGAGTATCCATTGGACAACTATATTATGTTCGGCTACCACTGACCAGACATTTTCAGTTGGTGAGAGATATGCAGAATGTGCTAGCCAGGTCAGCAGTCGAACATTATCTAGAAAGGCCCGTACAGGACCTGCAACTTGCGGTCGTGCATTATCCTGCTGAAATGTAGGGTTTCATAGGGATCGAATGAAGGGTTGAGCCACGGGTTGTAACACATCTGAAATGTAACGTCGGCTGTTCAAAGTGCCGTCAATGCTAACAAGAGGTGACAGAGACGTGTAACCAATGACATCCCACACCATCGCGCCGGGTGATACGCCAGTATGGCGATGACGAATACACGCTTCCAATCTGCGTTCACCGTGACGTCGCCAAACACGGATACGACCATCATGATGCTGTAAACAGAACCTGGATTCACCGGAAAAAATGACGTTTGCCATTCGTGCACGCAGGTTCGTTATTGAGTACACCATCACAGGCGCTCCTGTCTGTGATGCAGCGTCAAGGGTAACCGCAGCCATGGTCACCGAGGAGCTGATAGTCCATACTGCTGCAAACGTCGTCCAACTATTCATGCAGATGGTTGTCGTCTTGCAAACGTCACCATCTGTTGACTCAGGGATCGAGACGTGCCTGCACGATCCGTTACAGCCATGCGGATAAGATGCCTGTCATCTCGACTGCTAGTGATACGAGGCCGTTGGGATCCAGCACGGCGTTCCGTATTACCGTCCTGAACCCACCGATTCCATATTCTGCTAACAGTCATTGGATCTCGACCAACGCGAGCAGCAATGTCGCGATACCATAAACCGCAATCGGTATAGGCTACAATCCGACCTTTATCAATGTCGGAAACGTGATGCTACGCATTTCTATTACTTACACGAGGCACCAGGCAACGCCGGTCAACTGCTGTTTGTGTATGAGAAAGCGGTTGGAAGCTTTCCTCATGTCAGCACGTTGTAGGTGTCGCCACCGCCGGCCGTGGTGACCGAGCGGTTCTAGGCGCTACAGTCTGGAACCGCGCGACCGCTACGGTCGCAGTTACTAATCCTGCCTCGGGCATGGATGTGTGTGATGTCCTTAGGTTAGTAGGTTTAAGTAGTTCTAAGTTCTAGGGGACTGATGACCTCAGATGTTAAGTCCCATAGTACTCAGAGGCATTTGTCGTCACCGGTGCCAGCCTTATGTGAATGCTCTGAAAAGCTAATCATTTGCGTATCACAGCATCTTCTTCCTGTCGTTTACATTTCGCGTCTGTAGCACGTCATCTTCGTGGTGTAGCAATTTTAATGGCCAGTAGTGAAGATAAAATTTTGGTTTCGAAAACTGCACTCCATGGTGAAGAGCCCGTTCTGCTACAGCTGATATTTCTGTTTTCCCTTGTCGGCAAAGCCTTTTACGTTCATTCAGCCTTGTAATCACGCTTCTCTTGGTAGATCCAGTGTAGACCTTTCCACATGTACACGCAGTCTTATATGCTCAAATTGCCGAAAGAGGAGGGTTTTTTCCTTCACAAATCGAAGTGCTTGATATTTTTCTTAGTTTAAAAGCCAGTCTGATACCATGTTTCAGTAAAATCGTGAATACCTTATCAGTTACTTTTTGATGAAAGACTCAAAGGTCCTCCCCTGTCAAAAAATGGAGTATGAGATTTTCTGTACTTCTGGAAAGGTGTACGTTGGATCTACCAAGAGACGCGTTAATTCAAGACTGAAATTGCACAAAAGTCTTTGGCGACTACGCAAACAGAAAAATCAGCTGTAGCAAAGCACGCTCTACTAACAGAGAATCATGGAGTGTTTTCCGAAACCAAAGTTTCATCTAGTATGACAGACTATTATCCACGACAACTTAGAGATGGCATCAAAATATATAAGCATACTGATAATTTTAACAGAAAAGGAGGCATGAAACTCAATGAGATATGGACACTGGCCCTGCAGAACTGTCAAATAATTTTTTATTCCTGACAGACGACAATAGCTAGTTAAGTTTCATCTCCTATGTCCGACTCATCAGTCGGCAATACTGAGCGTCGACAGGAACACCTCTGAAGATGTCCAGCGCAGCTCCGGTCGAAACGTCAGGAACCGAGAAGTTTCTTCGACCTCGTCCATACAGCCCGCACGATTCTTCAAATGAATCTAGGTTTGGTACATGCCTGGCCGCGTACACATAGGCCTAGATAGTTTATGGATGTGACCCCTACCAGTGACTCATTTGCAGTCGTGTAATGAGACAGTAACGGCTTTTTCTGCCTACTTATGCGAAATGTGTTACGTTTGTTTGGTTTGAGGATCAGTTGCCAGGTTTTACTGCAATTAGTAGCTTAGCGATTTCTCCGTAGACATTCGTAAAAAGCCTCGCTGAAGTTCTGTCGTTAACCGCTATGTGATTTATATACAGGTATTTTGTTAAATTTAATGGCGCTATAACTCTCCCTTGCGATACCCCGAAGTTACTTCTACGTATGAAGATATCTTTCCACAAGAGGGAAATCTCTGTTTGCTAGGAACTCTTCAGTCGAGTCACACACCTGGTCTAATATACGATCGTATTTTGTTCATTAGACGGCAGTGCGTAACTATATCGAACGGTTTCTTGAAGTCAAGGAATACGGCATCAACAGGGATGCCGGTTCCTCGTAGTGGAACCGAGCGGGCTGGGTTTCACACGATCGTCGATTTCGGAACCCATGTTGATACCTTCTGAGGGGATTTTCAACCTCCAGAATGGTCAAATTATACGAGCGAAACATGTTACTAAATTCTGCAACAGGTTAGCGGCGTAGACACGGGCCTATAGAGGGTGTCGAAAGTCGCTACCCATCGCAACCTAACTGAATAATGACAACGATGTTGTTGTTGTTGTGGTCTTCAGTCCTGAGACTGGTTTGATGCAGCTCTCCATGCTACTCTTTCCTGTGCAAGCTTCTTCATCTCCCAGTACCTACTGCAACCTACATCCTTCTGAATCTGCTTAGTGTATTCATCTCTTGGTCTCCCTCTACGATTTTTACCCTCCACGCTGCCCTCCAATGCTAAATTTGTGATCCCTTGATGCCTCAAAACATGTCCTACCAACCGATCCCTTCTTATAGTCAAGTTGTGCCACAAACTTCTCTTCTCCCCAATCCTATTCAATACCTCCTCATTAGTTACGTGATCTACCCACCTTATCTTCAGCATTCTTCTGTAGCACCACATTTCGAAAGCTTCTATTCTCTTCTTGTCCAAACTGGTTATCGTTCATGTTTCACTTCCATACATGGCTACACTCCATACAAATACTTTCAGAAACGACTTCCTGACACTTAAATCTATACTATATGTTAACAAATTTCTCTTCTTCAGAAACGATTTCCTTGCCATTGCCAGTCTACATTTTATATCCTCTCTACTTCGACCATCATCAGTTCTTTTACTCCCCATATAGCAAAACTCCTTTACTACTTTAAGTGTCTCATTTCCTAATCTAATCCCCTCAGCATCACACGATTTAATTTGACTACATTCCATTACCCTCGTTTTGCTTTTGTTGATGTTCATCTTATATCCTCCTTTCAAGACACTGTCCATTCCGTTCAACTGCTCTTCCAAGTCCTTTGCTGTCTCTGACAGAATTACAATGTCATCGGCGAACCTCAAAGTTTTTACTTCTTCTCCATGAATTTTAATACCCACTCCGAATTTTTCTTTTATTTCCTTTACTGATTGCTCAATATACAGATTGAATAACATCGGGGAGAGGCTACAACCCTGTCTCACTCCTTTCCCAGCCACTGCTTCCCTTTCATGTCCCTCGACTCTTATAACTGCCATCTGGTTTCTGTACTAATTGTAAATAGCCTTTCGCTCCCTGTATTTTACCCCTGCCACCTTCAGAATTTGAAAGAGAGTATTCCAGTTAACGTTGTCAAAAGCTTTCTCTAAGTCTACAAATGCTAGAAACGTAGGTTTGCCTTTTCTTAATCTTTCTTCTAAGATAAGTCGTAAGGTTAGTATTGCCTCACGTGTTCCAACATTTCTACGGAATCCAAACTGATCTTCCCCGAGGTCCGCTTCTACCAGTTTTTCCATTCGTCTGTAAAGAATTCGCGTTAGTATTTTGCAGCTGTGACTTATTAAACTGATAGTTCGGTAATTTTCACATCTGTCAACACCTGCTTTCTTTGGGATTGGAATTATTATATTCTTCTTGAAGTCTGTGGGTATTTCGCCTGTCTCATACATCTTGCTCACCAGATGGTAGAGTTTTGTCATGACTGGCTCTCCCAAGCCCATCAGTAGGTCTAATGGAATGTCTACTCCCGGGGCCTTGTTTCGACTCAGGTCTTTCAGTGGTCTGTCAAACTCTTCACGCAGTATCTTATCTCCCATTTCATCTTCATCTACGTCCTCTTCCATTTCCATAATACTGTCCTCAAGTACATCGCCCTTGTATAAACCCTCTATATACTCCTTCCACCTTTCTGCCTTCCCTTCTTTGCTTAGAACTTGGTTGCCATCTGAGCTTTTGATATTCATACAAGTGGTTCTCTTCTCTCCAAAGGTCTCTTTAATTTTCCTGTAGGCAGTATCTATCTTACCCCTAGTGAGACAAGCCTCTACATCCTTACATTTGTCCTCTAGCCATCCCTGCTTAGCCATTTTGCACTTTCTGTCGATCTCATTTTTGAGACGTTTGTATTCCCTTTAATAATAATAATAATAATAATAATAATATGGAAATGCCGTGTAGCTAGGGCCTCCAGTAGGGG
This sequence comes from Schistocerca nitens, assembly GCF_023898315.1. Taxonomy (NCBI): domain Eukaryota; kingdom Metazoa; phylum Arthropoda; class Insecta; order Orthoptera; family Acrididae; genus Schistocerca; species Schistocerca nitens. The sequence goes on along the minus strand of NC_064625.1, from coordinate 87,622,099 downwards.
AGACCGTTCGCCTGGTGCAAATCTTTCGAGCTGACCCCACTTCGGGGGCTTGCTTGTCGGTGGGGATAAAATGATGTTAAGGACAACACAACACCCAGTCCCTGAGCGGAGAAAATCTCCGACCCAGCGGGGTATCGAACCCGGGCCATTAGATATGACATTCCGTCGCGCTTCCCACTCAGCTACCATGCGGCGGACTAGTAATAATAATAATAATAAATATAATTTTGAAATGACTTTACTGAAGCTGCGGGATTATTTATGAAGTTCTTTCTCGGTTTGTTTTCCATCTGTTGATAAATTTCGTCAGATAACCCTAGACGCTTAAGCATACTTGTTTACATAGTCGTTTCTTACAATCAATGTCTTCGAAAGCTTTGTCAATAGCTTCATTAAAGTCCCCAATTCCTTGTGGTTTTGTAGCATACATTTTATCTTTAACGTATCTCCAAAAGAAGAAATCCACTGACGATAATCGAAAGAACTAGTAGTCAGTTCAATTGTTCCTCATTGTCCACCAACGTTCGCTCTAAATACCTCATCAACGTACATTCGCACAGGTGCTGAAAACTGAAGCGAACTGACCACCTCGTAGGTTATCTGTAGCCACGGAATGGCATAGGTTGTCAACATTTCCAGCTAATTGCTTCCAGTTACTGCTTCAGCAAAAAGCCAACACTCAATTACTCCACGTTTTTAAAACGAAAACTTTTTCCTTCATTAGAGAACGCATTCATAACAGGTAATAACCAACAAGAAAAAGTCACAGATGTATGATTTAATAGCAATATTGATGATTATCTGGAAAAAATATAGTAGTGCTCTCTGGTGTTGGTATCGACAGTAGTCACAAAAAAACATGATTATCGTAACTTTTTCAATACCTTAGGATGAGCAGTAACTTTGGCTGGTACCGTAGGTTTATGTCTCTGTTGATGACCCTTCTTGAAAACAGGACTGGGCTGCGCTTTTTTTTCCAGTCATTACGAACGCCTAGCTCCCCTAAGTGATCTACGGTACACTGCAGCAAAAAAGACGAGCAAGTTCTTTTTCAGATTCAAGATAGAACCGTACCGGTATCCCGTTATGTCCAGTGGCCTTTTCTAGGCTGAGGGATTTCAGTTGCTTTACCATCTCATTGTCATATACACTATGCTGACAAGTCATGGGATAGCAATATGTACATATATAAATGGCGGTGGTACCACGTACACAATGGCAGTCCATTGGAGGCGCCGTCTTTTGCACCCCGGTAACTCATGCGAAAAGGTTCCCGACGTTGATTATGACTGAACGACCGGAATTAACTGACTCTGAACGCGGTACGTTTGAGAGGTGGCATGAGCCCCCTCTCATATTTCTATCTTACGATTCTCCTCTCTAATTGCATGCGGTGGAAAGTTGCTATTCCTCCACACGCGGACTTCCCACGCAGCGTCTCTCGTCACCCGGGTGGTCCGGTGACAGGCGGGCACCACTGATCTCGAGAGGGTTAAGCCGACGTGTGTGAGGCAGTCGAGTGAATGCTTTCCAGACGCTGACATTGTCAAGAGACATGCCCGCTGGGGCCTGAAGTAGCGGCTGGGCTAGAGGTTCCGTTACTTCGCAGGAACTTAGCGAAAACACTTTCTGGCGGGCTACCAGCGAGGCGTGGGAATGACTTGTGTACCCAGGCAGTTGTGGCGGGAAAATTCCCGCGCTTTCTGCAAAATAGTAACTGTGATTGGCTTTCTCAGGGCATAGCTCCGTAACGTAGCAAAATCAGCGCAGAAATTGGCGCCAAGAATCTCCATTGGTGGAATGGTAGTGCTCCGGCAATGGAGTGGAATTTCCGCCGGTTTTCGAGTTGCTGATTGGAACGTTTAACCACGGCCACTGTCGTGGGGGCGGGAATGTTCTGTGTTCGGCCTGTACGGGTGCTCAGGGGTAGTCGGCTCTCGCCTTTCGGTCGAGGACGTCGAAGTAACCAGCCATCACCCCCAGTACGCCAGATCGTGTTCTGGCAGTTAAGAAGACAGTTTGGTAATGTATGTCCACAGCACCGGCAGATAGGGATTTTCCTAGGTGATAATCAGAGCTCAGCAGAGCGCGCCTGTTCGTCTTTTTCTAACTTTGTTCTGTCTTGAGTAGCAGCAATTTAATGTTGGGCTAGCTGTGTGTCTCTCTTAAGATTTGAGTGGCAAGGAATTGGCTCCACATACCACATCGTCTTAAACCTCACAATCTAGTTTAGGTACAACTTCACCTTTACAGTGTTTGTATGAGTCTCCAATTTGAGCCACTTTGAAGTATTATAAATGTTTCATGTGTTTTTTTTATTATTTTGTGTTTAGTCTAAATAAATCATATTGTTATTGTGGACAGAACTTTCATTCTGTTAATCGGTAGAGCAACCCATCATTTCTCACTATGTTAATGAAACCTTCGTTTATTTAACTTATTTATCAAATTAAATTATTGCAGGTGCCAAACTCTCTTCTACTCCACTGGCAGGGTTGATTAGAGTCAGTTCGCGTGTTTTTTTTTTTTTAATCCTTGTGCAACAGCAAAAGTCGGAGTTAGAATAGGGGGGCTTAGAGCATCATTTACATATGTAGATTCTCGAAGAATTTAGTGTTAAATACACTGCTAGCCCCGGCACCTCGCACGTTCAGTTCCGAAATTGTTAGGCAGGTCGATATTCAGAGATCCACACTGTCAAGAACTTATCGGGGATACCAACTTTCAGGCGTTACCTCTCACCACTGACAGTGGCCGACGACCTTCACTTAACGACCGAGAGCAGCGGCTTTTGCGTAGAGTTGTCGGTGCTAACAGACAAGCAACACTGCGTGAAATAACCGCGGAAATCAATGTGGAGCGTGCTACGAACGTAACCGTTAGGAGAGCGCGGCGTAATATGGCGTTAATTGGCTGTGGCAGCAGACAACGGACGCGAGTGGTTTTGCTAACGGCATGATATCGCCTGCAGTGCGTCCCCAGGGCTCACGTCTATACCGGTTGGACGCTAGATGACTGAAAAACCGTACACTGGTCAGATAAATCCCGATTTCAGTCGCTAAGAGCTAATGGTAGGGTTCGAGTGTTGTGCGGGTCCCACCAGTCATGGACCAGATTGTCAACAAGGCACTGTGCAAGCTGGTGATGGCTCAATAATGGTTGTGGGCTGTGTTTACATAGAATGAACCGATCGCTTACTAGAAATGGTCATGTTTGGCTACTTGGAGAACATTTGCAGCCATTCATGGAGTTCATGTTCACCAAAACAAAAAGGCACCATGTCTTCGGGCCACAGTCGTTTGCGACTGGTCTGAAGAACATCCTGCCGGCCGCGGTGGTCTAGCGGTTCTAGGCGCGCAGTCCGGCACCGCGCGACTGCTACGGTCGCAGGTCGCAGGTTCGAATCCTGCCTCGGGCATGGATGTTTGTGATGTCCTTAGGTTAGTTAGGTGTAAGTAGTTCTAAGTTCTAGGGGACTGATGACCACAGATGTTAAGTCCCATAGTGCTCAGAGCCATTTTTTTTTTTTTTTTGAAGCACATCCTGGACAGTTCGAACTAATGACATGGCCACCCATCGGCATTTTATGTGACATAATCGAGGAGGTCAGTTCGTGAATCCTGCACCGGCAATACTCCCTCGATATAAACGGTTTCAGAGGCAACATTGCAGGGCACTTCCAACGTCTTGTTGAGTCCGTGCCGCGTAGAGTTGCTACACCAAACCTTGCAATCCGACACAATATTGAGGGGTATCACGTGACTTTTGTGTCCATCCCCGGTAGCTGAGTGGTCAGCGCGACAGCGTGTCAACCCTAAAGCCGTCGCCACACGGACCGTGCTGTCGAACGTTAACGTTGAGCGTGCCAAGTTCAACGTGCTGCTGAACGCTCAGGAACGAAGCGACTTGTGCATACGGTACGTGGCCCCCAACGTGGTATACGCGATGGCAACGCATCCCAACAGCAGTTTGAGGGATGTTTCTAGTTCGTTAATCACACTGTTTACTCAACGGGCGCGTAAAATTCCCACGTTAGCTCTATTAAAATGCACATTTCTTCCATCGTCCACGAAAAGGAAAGTACGAAGTCCAATCAATAAGGACACAGGCTTACAAAAGTTCCATTACAAACAGTGCGGTACAAATTTGGAATAATTCTCGGCATAACATAAACATTATTTCATCATTCTCACATTTAGTAAAACCCCAAGGTCAGTCTTACTTGATCACTGTTCCTACGCAGTAGCAGAATCTTTGCAACATGTAAATTACGAAGCGTAAAAGAAAAAGGAGCAAAATATCTTTATATAAGTAGCGCAAGCTGTCCTGTAATTAAGCCAACCGAACAGTCACTCCTCAAAAAAAGGTGACCTTATATTTACATAACATCAAATATTATAGCATATACTTATATTAAACTAATAATAAAGTATCAGAACTAAATAAGAACGCGAATGTTAGGAAAAAAAAAAGAAAAACTTGGGTGTGTTGGGACGCGAACCACCGCCCCATAAAGTATTCATTACCGGACAGATACGCCAAACCAACAACAGCTTAATTTCTAAAAATATTGTGTTACCCATTGCTAAAAACGGTAATCCTAGATAATTATGTTATTAATTGAAACTTAATTATAAGCAATTGTACGAAGAACAGAGCGTTTTGGATGGATCTTGAGTGTGTCGCTGCCTTCAAATAGCCTACTCTCGTAGGCTATTTTTGCAATAATTCTTTTGCCATGAATATGATGTTTCTCGTTATTTTATTGGAACGAATCACACAACTAAAACCGGTTTTCCAGTGATTCTCAATTTGCTGGTGCTCAGAAACGGCATGAATACATATAGGCTTGAAATGAATTCCAATATGGCGCCTCACAACTCTGTACCGAAGGGAGACGGCGTGCGTGTGACGTAGGTGGCGTTGTGCCATCTCATTGGTCAACGCTCAGACGCACGCTCAGAATATCTGACATGCCAGTTATTGCTCTGCACATTCGGAAAGACTCCCGAACGTGCTATTCCACGCTATGACGTCAGAAACTCGGCACGCTCAACGTTCGGATGCACGGTCCGTGTGCCGACGGCTTAAGGGTGCGGATTCGATTCCCGGCGGGAATGGAGATTTTCTCCGCTGAGGGACTCGATTTTGCGTTGTCCTAATCATCATTATTTCATCCCCATCGACGCGCAAGTCACCTAAATGGCGTCAAATTGAAAGACTTGCACCCGGCGAACGGTCTACCCGACGGGAGGTTCAAATGGTTCAAATGGCTCTGAGCACTATGGGACTCAACAGCTGTGGTCATAAGTCCCCGAGAACTTAGAACTACTTAATCCTAACTAACCTAAGAACAGCACACAACACCCAGCCATCACGAGGCAGAGAAAATCCCTGACCCCGCCGGGAATCGAACCCGGGAACCCGGGCGTGGGAAGCGAGAACGCTACCGCACGACCACGAGATGCGGGCCCCGACGGGAGGCCCTAGTCACATGACATTTACATTTTGCATGACTTTTGTCACCTTAGCGTGTTTCGATGTATGTCACTTTGACGTAAATTTAAATGTAGAAATGCAAAGTGATCTCCCTTAGTGAAACAGTTTTCGAAGCAGGCGTTTAATATTTCGGCCTTCCCTTCCTCTCAGATATTTTGAAGACGGCTGTAATTCAGCAACGGCTACAGAATCGCAGGTGAATAAGACAGTCACCCAATTGCAATAAATGGTGGTTTCCAATTAACCTTAACCATGGTTTCAACGGATTTAAAGCCATCTTTTTCAGGACAAGAAACCTATTTTTATTAACGGTTGTCCGAGAAAGGACGAATTTGAGTTTTGCGTCATTTTGTCATATGACGGTTGGCAGCCGTGATTGTTTGATGTTTGTTACCTGCTACCCTTCCCATTAGTCCCTGATAGCTTTTGTGTGGGGATCACTGTTGTTTGATGTTTAATTTGGTCATGCATCAGATGACAACTGAGTAACGTATACAAGAGACAATAAGTTATTACAAGAACCGTGAAATTTCGTGAATTGCGTGTGACACTCGGATGTAATGATGCTCCAACCGAATCATCAGTTTGGAAGTTGATCCGGGAGTTGTATACCACGGGCTCTGTTTCAAACGGCGACCGCTCTCTGTTCGAAGACAAGCCAATATTGCGATCGTGTGTGACAATGTGACCGTAAGCCCTAGAAAATCGTTTCACCTAAGAGTTCAACAACTGAATGCTTTCGAAAGAAAATGTATGAGTACAAGATTCAACTTAGATACACTATTGGCCATTAAAATTGCTACAACACGAAGATGATGTGCTACAGAAGCGAAATTTAACCGACAGGAAGAAGATGCTCTAATATGCAAATGATTAGCTTACCAGAGCATTCACACAAGGTGGGCGCCGGTGGCGGCACCTACAACGTGCAGACATGAGGAAAATTTCCAACCGATTTCTCATACACAGACAGCAGTTGACCGGCGTTGCCTGGTGAAACGTTGTTGTGATGCCTCGTCTAAGGAGGAGATATACGTACCATCCCGTTTCCGACTTTGATAAAGGTCGGATTGAAGCCTATCGCGATTGCGGTTTATCGCATCGCGACATTGGTGCTCGCGTTGGTCGGGATCCAATGACTGTTAGCAGAATATGGAATCGGTGGGTTCAAGAGGGTAATACGGAACACTGTGCTGGATCCCAACGGCCTCGTATCACTAGCAGTCGAGATGACAGGCATCTTATGCGCATGGCTGTAACGGATCGTGCAGCCACGTCTCGATCCCTGAGTCAACGGATGGGGACGTTTGCAAGACAACAACCATCTGCATGAATAGTTCGACGACGTTTGCAGCAGCATGGACTATCAGCTCGGAGACCATGGCTGCGGTTACCCTTGACGCTGCATCACAGACAGGAGCGCCTGCGTGGTGTACTCTACAACGAACCTGGGTGCACGAATGGCAAAACGTCATTTTTTCGGATGAATCCAGGTTCTGTCTACAGCATCATGATGGTCGCATCCGTGTTTGGCGACATCGCGGTGATCGCAGATTGGAAGCGTGTATTCGTCATCGCCATACTGACGTATCACCCGGCGTGATGGTATGGGGTGCCATTGGTTACACGTCTCTGTCACCTCTTGTTCGCGTTGACGGCACTTTGAACAGTGGACGTTACATTTCAGATGTGTTACGACCCGTGGCTCGGCCCTTCATTCGATCCCTATGAAACCCTACATTTCAGCAGGATAATGCACGACCGCATGTTGCAGGTCCTTTACGGGCCTTTCTGGATACAGAAAATGTTCGATTGCTGCCCTGGCCAGCACATTCTTCAGATCTCTCACCAACTGAAAACGCCTGGTCAATGGTGGCCGAGCAACTGGCTCGTCACAATACGCCAGTCACTACTCTTGATGAACTGTGGTATCGTGTTGAAGCTGCATCGGCAGCTCTACCTGTACGCGCCATCCAAGCTCTGTTTGATCAATGCCCAGCCGTACTAGGGGCGTTATTACGGCCAGAGGTGGTTGTTCTGGATACTGATTTCTCAGGATCTATGCACCCAAATTGGGTGAAAATGTAATCACATGTCAGTTGTAGTATATTATATTTGTCGAATGAATACCCGTTTATCATCTGAATTTCTTCTTGGTGTAACAATTTTAATGGCCAGTAGTGTAAGAACTGAAGCCTGGTGATCATGGAAAGAGACATACATTTCCTCAAACGGTCTTGTCTCAACAAACGGAGAACGAGCACTTCACAAACAGAATAATATTCTCAGATGAGGCGCACTTCCACCTCGGTGCGGACGTCAATAAGCACAACTGCAGAATTTCGGGTAACGAAAACCCGCGAGTGGCTGTGTAAGATGATATGCATCCACAACGCACAACTGTGCGGTGTGGGGTCTAGGCACGAGGATTGATCGCCACGTATTTTTTTGTAAATGACGAGGGAGCTTCCGTCACTGCGAACTACGACCGTTACCGAAACGTGCTTCCTCGTGCTTCCCTCATACTGACGAAAGTGATATTTTGGTTTCAACAAGATGGTGCGACGTGGCACACATTCGGTGAAGCGATTTCGTCGCTTAATGAAAAGTTTCCTCGAAAAAGTCATTGCGTCTCTTTGCGTAGCAATCAGAAAAGGCCTGCTAGATCATGCGACTTTTTTTGTGTAGATTTGTCACATCAAAAGTGTACGTGAGCTAACCACAAGCGATACACCAATTGAAATTAAAAGGCTTATAACGGTATCCCACCATATGTTTGTAAACGTGCCATCGAGAAGCTCAAAGACTGCAATGCTCGTTGCCGCACGGTCTTGGCTTGGTATATTGAGGGTTAATTTTTCAAACATAAATGGGAGAACTCACTTAATGTCACTGTAAATAATAGCATTCTCTCCCATGAGGCACCGCCTTATCGTAGCACTGTCCGTGTGGGCGGGAGAGTTTGTGTGCTCCAAGGAAGCTGAGAGCTATATCGGCGGTAGCGTAGCTACTGGCAGGTCCAACCTAGCCGGGCAGGTCTCAGCAGAGGAGCCAGACAAAGTGTGCCTCACAACGACCCGTCTTATATCCTATATCCTATATATACTATTCCCTACCCTCTCCTCAGTTACTATTCCTTCTCTTTCTCTAATTACCTTAACACACCACTGCCTTGTGGTTCGTCTCGGGAGGGATGAAGGCTAAGGGATAAAACCCTGAAAGAAAATCTGGAGTGGGGCCCCAAAGGCGATTGGAAGGCGTACTACGTCCCCTTTCGGCAGCTCCAGCAACCGAAGTGATACCAGACGTATTGGCTTGCCTTTCCTCTGGATATTATCATTTAGGTCGAGAGGTAGACCGTGATGATTGGGCAACTCACATGTCTTCATGTTTATCGCTCAGGCTTGTAGCATCCTGGAGATGAAGAGGACAAAGCGAAGAGACAGAGCGGCTTCTGTTCGAAGTCCCTCAAATTTCACATGTCCAAACTGCAGTAGGGACTGCCACTCTCGAGTGGGACTTTTTAGCCACAGCAGACGCTGCAGACTCTGAACCAAGCATGCTACACCATCATCCCTCAAGGATGGACGGATGCCATTTACATTACATTTACGTAAATAATAGCATTACATTTTCAATAAATTTTCTATTTTCTGCAGCACTTTAATAACCGTCCATACTTTCCGGACACCCTTTATTTTCAATTTTATGTCCATATACAGTGAAGCGCCAAAGAAACTGGTATAGGCATACGTATTCAATTGCAGAGACATGTGAACAGGCAGAATACGGCGCTGTGGTCGACACCACCGTTATAACACCAGAGCTGTCCGGTGCAGTTGCTAGATCGGTTACTGTTGCTACAATGGCGGGTTATCACGATTTAAATGACTTTGAACGTGGTGTTATAGTCGGTGCACGAGGGGTGGGACATAGCGTCTCCGACGAAGCGATGAAGTGGAGATTACCCCGTACGACCATTTCACGAGTGTACCGTGATTATCAGGAATCCCGTAAAACGCCAAATTTCCGACATCGCTGAGGCCTGAAGAAGATCCTGCAAGAACGAGACCAACGACGGTTGAAGAGAGTCGTTCGACGTGACAGAAGTGTAACCCTGCTTCAAATTGCTGCAGAAATCAATGCAGGACCAGCAACAAGTGTCAGCGTGCGAACAATTCAACGAAACATCTTCGATATGGGCTTTTGGAGCCGAAGGCCCGCTCGTGTAGCCTTGATGAGTACACGACACAAAGATTTACACCTCGCTCGGGCCCATCAGCACCGGCATTGGGCTATTGATGAGTGGAAACGTGTTGCCTGGTCGGACGAGTCTCGTTTCGAATTGTGCCGAGCGTGTGAACGTGTAAGGGGGTACGGAGACAGCGTCATGAATCCACGGACCCTGCATGTTAGCAGGGCTGTTCAAGCTAGTGGAGGCTCTGTAATGGTGTGGGGCGAGTGCAGCTGGGTATGGCACGCGTGATACGTCTAGATATGACTGTGACAAGTAACATGTACGTAAGCGTCCTGTCTGATCACTGCATACATTCAAGTCCGTTGAGCATTCCGACGGACTTGGACAGTTCCAGCAGGACAATGCGACGCTCCCACACGCCCAGAATTGCTACAGAGTGGCTCCAGGAACACTCTTCTGAGTTTAAACACTTCCACTGGCCATTAAGCTCTCCCACACATGAATATTAGTGACAATATCTGAGACACCTTGCAATGTACTGTACAAAAGAGATTCCACCTCCTTGTACTCTAAGCGATTTATGGAAAGCCCTGCAGGATTCATGGTGTCAGTTCCCTCCAGCACTACGAGGTCCATTCAAGTTCTAAGGCCTCCGATTTTTTTTTTCTAATTAACTACTCACCCGAAATCGATGAAACTGGCGTTACTTCTCGACTTAATCGCCCTGCACACGTACACATTTTTCACAACGCTGACGCCATGATTCCATGGCAGCGGCGAAGGCTTCTTCAGGAGTCTGTTTTGACCACTGGAAAATCGCTGAGGCAATAGCAGCACGGCTGGTGAATGTGCGGCCACGGAGAGTGTCTTTCATTGTTGGAAAAAGCCAAAAGTCACTAGGAGCCAGGTCAGGTAAATAGGGAGCATGAGGAATCACTTCAAAGTTATCACGAAGAAACTGTTGCGTAACGTTAGCTCGATGTGCGGGTGCGTTGTCTTGGTGAAACAGCACACGCGCAGCCCTTCCCGGACGTTTTTGTTGCAGTGCAGGAAGGAATTTGTTCTTCAAAACATTTTCGTAGGATGCACCTGTTACCGTAGTGCCCTTTGGAACGCAATGGGTAAGGATTACGCCCTCGCTGTCCCAGAACATGGACACCATCATTTTTTCAGCACTGACGGTTACCCGAAATTTTTTGGTGGCGGTGAATCTGTGTGCTTCCATTGAGCTGACTGGCGCTTTGTTTCTGGATTGAAAAATGGCATCCACCTCTCATCCATTGTCACAACCGACGAAAAGAAAGTCCCATTCATGCTGTCGTTGCGCGTCAACATTGCTTGGCAACATGCCACACGGGCAGCCGTGTGGTCGTCCGTCAGCATTCGTGGCACCCACCTGGATGACACTTTTCGAATTTTCAGGTCGTCATGCAGGATTGTGTGCACAGAATCCACAGAAATGCCAACTCTGGAGGCGATCTGTTCAACAGTCATTCGGCGATGCCCCAAAACCATTCTCTCCACTTTGTCGATCATGTCGTCAGACCGGCTTGTGCGAGCCCGAGGTTGTTTCGGTTTGTTGTCACACGATGTTCTGCCTTCATTAAACTGTCGCACCCACGAACGCACTTTTGACACATCCATAACTCCATCACCACATGTCTCCTTCAACTGTCGATGAATTTCAATTGGTTTCACACCACGCAAATTCAGAAAACGAATGATTGCACGCTGTTCAAGTAAGGAAGACGTCGCCATTTTAAGTATTTAAAACAGTTCTCATTCTCGCCGCTGGCGGTAAAATTCCATCTGCCGTACGGTTCTGTCATCTCTGGGACGTATTGACAATGAACGCGGCCTCATTTTAAAACAATGCGCATGTTTCTATCTCTTTCCAGTCCGGAGAAAAAAAATCGGAGGCCTTTGAACTTGAATGCACCTCGTACTTCAGACATTGAGTCCATGCCAAGTCGTCTTGCAGCACTTCTGCGTCCTCGCGGAGTCCTACACGATGTTAGGCAGGTGTACCAGTTTCTTTGGCTCGTCACTGTAGAAACAGCCTCAGATACCTTGGCATGCAGGGTGTTCAATATTTTGAACGTTGCTGCACTGCAGCTGGTTGGCTGTCTTATTCACCTGCCTTCCTTTTAGATGTCGCCGCGCGGGATAAGCCGAGTGGTCTAAGGCGCTTCAGAGATGGATTGTTAGGTTGATGCCGGCGGAGGTTCGAGTCCTCCGTCGGGAATGGGTGTGTGTGTTTGTCCTTAGGATAATTTAGATTAAGTAGTGTGTAAGCTTAGGGGCTGATGACCTTAGCAGATGAGTCCCGTAAGATTTCACACATACACTCCTGGAAATGGAAAAAAGAACACATTGACACCGGTGTGTCAGACCCACCATACTTGCTCCGGACACTGCGAGAGGGCTGTACAAGCAATGATCACACGCACGGCACAGCGGACACACCAGGAACCGCGGTGTTGGCCGTCGAATGGCGCTAGCTGCGCAGCATTTGTGCACCGCCGCCGTCAGTGTCAGCCAGTTTGCCGTGGCATACGGAGCTCCATCGCAGTCTTTAACACTGGTAGCATGCCGCGACAGCGTGGACGTGAACCGTATGTGCAGTTGACGGACTTTGAGCGAGGGCGTATAGTGGGCATGCGGGAGGCCGGGTGGACGTACCGCCGAATTGCTCAACACGTGGGGCGTGAGGTCTCCACAGTACATCGATGTTGTCGCCAGTGGTCGGCGGAAGGTGCACGTGCCCGTCGACCTGGGACCGGACCGCAGCGACGCACGGATGCACGCCAAGACCGTAGGATCCTACGCAGTGCCGTAGGGGACCGCACCGCCACTTCCCAGCAAATTAGGGACACTGTTGCTTCTGGGGTATCGGCGAGGACCATTTGCAACCGTCTCCATGAAGCTGGTCTACGGTCCCGCACACCGTTAGGCCGTCTTCCGCTCACGCCCCAACATCGTGCAGCCCGCCTCCAGTGGTGTCGCGACAGGCGTGAATGGAGGGACGAATGGAGACGTGTCGTCTTCAGCGATGAGAGTCGCTTCTGCCTTGGTGCCAATGATGGTCGTATGCGTGTTTGGCGCCGTGCAGGTGAGCGCCACAATCAGGACTGCATACGACCGAGGCACACAGGGCCAACACCCGGCATCATGGTGTGGGGAGCGATCTCCTACACTGGCCGTACACCACTGGTGATCGTCGAGGGGACACTGAATAGTGCACGGTACATCCAAACCGTCATCGAACCCATGGTTCTACCATTCCTAGACCGGCAAGGGAACTTGCTTTTCCAACAGGACAATGCACGTCCGCACGTATCCCGTGCCACCCAACGTGCTCTAGAAGATGTAAGTCAACTACCCTGGCCAGCAAGATGTCCGGATCTGTCCCCCATTAAGCATGTTTGGGACTGGATGAAGCGTCGTCTCACGCAGTCTGCACGTCCAGCACGAACGCTGGTCCAACTGAGGCGCCAGGTGGAAATGGCATGGCAAGCCGTTCCACAGGACTACATCCAGCATCTCTACGATCGTCTCCATGGGAGAATAGCAGCCTGCATTGCTGCGAACGGTGGATATACACTGTACTAGTGCCGACATTGTGCATGCTCTGTTGCCTGTGTCTATGTGCCTGTGGTTCTGTCAGTGTGATCATGTGATGTATCTGACCCCAGGAATGTGTCAATAAAGTTTCCCCTTCCTGGGACAATGAATTCATGGTGTTCTTATTTCAATTTCCAGATTTGAACATTTTTTTTAGATGCCATTGTGGTCACAGTGTGTTTGGTCCGACGGCTTCGACTCGCGTACTTATTTAACATGGGACCGAGTCTTGTCAGGATATTCTTCCTGCTGGGAAGACATGTGACGGCGACCTTCCCGAGAACGGTGCGGCCGCTTGGGCTGTGGGCGCGGCGCCGGCGGCTCCAGCTTTCACTGTCTGCTGGGCCGCCGCCAGCAGACCGTCTGGAGGCGCTGAACCTTGGACGGGCGCGCTAAGCGCCGCTAACCAGGAGAAACGGGCCACTGTGCGCCGACAGCCGGCTACTGGCTGTCCGGGCGTTTAGCGGGTCCGCGCTCCTCGCGTCCGCTGCAACGGTCCCAGCTGTGGAGGAGCATACTTGTCTGACACGGTCACCTCGATCCACCACCCGCCACTGCGTGGTCCCGGGTCGGCATTTTAAAGAACGGCACGAGTGCGCGACTGGTTCCAACTGGGAATGTATTTTATGCCTTGGCCACCAGGAATGGTTGATTGGTTGGTTGATTTGGGGGAAACGGACCCAACAGCGAAGTCCTCGGTCCCATCAGATTGGTGAAGGATTGGAAAGAAAGTCGGACGTGTCCTTCCAGAGGAACCATTCCGGCATTTCCCTGAAGCGTTTTACGGACAACCTAAACCAGGATGGCCGGACGAAAGAAATGGTGTATCGAAACTTGCACAGCAAGGTGTGCATCATTAAGCAGCATCGAAGTACCTTTAGACCGGTTACCAAAGGCTTCTTAAATTTGCTAGTAATACCCCTGATTCCTTTGATTCATTGATTGATTAGTTGAGAGGGTTTATGGGACTAAACGACGTGGTCATTAGTCCTGCGATTGCGAAGTTACTCACAGATGAAAGAGCTTCCGCTAAAAGTAGACCGATCCTGTCAAGAGAGTCAAATCATAAAATAGTAAGGTTAAAACACACATAGTAAAAGGCATAAAAGGTGAGATCAAATCTAAAAGGTGGAAAAAAAACGGCGGTCTTTCCGTGGGGGAGTGGTCATGGGGTCCCAGACCTGAAGACATCCCTGATTTCTTAATCGAACTCGCATTATAAAACGCATCTCAGCCATGTGTCGCTCAGTGATACACTATGTGATCAAAAGTTTCCGGACACCTGGCTGAAAATGACTTAAGAGTTCGTGGCGCCCCCCATCGGTAATGCTGGAATTCAGTATAGTGTTGGCCCACCATTAACCTTGATGACAGCTTCCACTCTCGTAGACCGAGCGAGGTGGCGCAGTGGCTAGCACACTGGACTCGCATTCGGGCCATCCTGATCTAGGTTTTCCGTGATTTCCCTAAATCGCTCGGCAAATGCCGGGATTGTCCCTTTGAAAGGGCACGGCCGACTTCCTTCACCGTCCTTCCCTAATCCGATGAGACCGGTGACCTCGCTGTCCGTTCTCCTCCCCCAAACAACCCAACCCCAACCCCCAACTCAACCCAACACCACTCTCGTAAACATACGTTCAGTCAGGTGCTGGGAGGTTTCTTGGGGAATGGTAGCCCATTCTTTAGAGTGCTGCACTGAGGAGAGGTACCGATTTCGGTTGTTGAGGCCTGGCACGAAGTCGGCGTTACAAAACATCCCAGAGGTGCTCTGTAGGATTCAGGTCAGCACTCTGTGCAGGCCAGTCCATTACAGGGATGTTACTGTTGCGTAAAATCTCCGCCACAGACCGTGCATCATGAAGAGGTGCTTGATCGTGTTGAAAGATGCAATTGCTCTTCAACAGTGGGAAGGAAGAAGGTGCTTAAAACATCAATGTAGGCCTGTGCTGTGATAGTGCCACTAAAAACAACAAGGAGTGCAAGCCCCCTCCATGAAAAACACGACCACACCATAACACTACCACCTCCGAATTTTACTATTGGCACAAGACACGCTGGCAGATAACGTTCACCGAGCATTGGCCATACCTACCCCCTGCCGTGGTTCGTCACTCCACACTACGTTTTTCCACTTTTTAGTCGTCCAACGTTTACGCTCGTTACATTAAGCGAGACGTCGTTTGGCTTTAACCGGCGTGATGTGTGGCCTAGGAGCAGCCGCTCGGCTATGAAATCCAAGTTTTCTCACCTCCCGCCTAACTGTCATAGTACCTGCAGTAATGAGTACACAGTATGGTTTGAGAGTAAATCGGAGAAAGACGAAGGTAATGAGAAGTAGTAGAAATGAGAACAGCGAGAAACTTAACATCAGGATTGATGGTCACGAAGTCAATGAAGTTAAGGAATTCTGCTACCTAGGCAGTAAAATAACCAATGACGGACGGAGCAAGGAGGACATCAAAAGCAGACTCGCTATGGCAAAAAAGGCATTTCTGGCCAAGAGAAGTCTACTAATATCAAATACCGGCCTTAATTTGAGGAAGAAATTTCTGAGGATGTACGTCTGGAGTACAGCATTGTATGGTAGTGAAACATTGACTGTGGGAAAACAGGAACAGAAGAGAATCGAAGCATTTGAGATGTGGTGCTATAGACGAATGTTGAAAATTAGGTGGACTGATAAGGTAAGGAATGAGGCGGTTCTACGCAGAATCGGAGAGGAAAGGAATATGTGGAAAAACCTGATAAGGATAAGGGACAGGATGATAGGACATCTGCTAAGACATGAGGGTATGACTTCCATGGTACTAGAGGGAGCTGTAGAGGACAAAAACTGTAGAGGAAGACAGAGATTGGAATACGTCAAGCAAATAATTGAGGACGTAGGTTGCAAGTGCTACTCTGAGATGAAGAGGTTAGCACAGGAAAGGAATTCGTGGCGGGCCGCATCAAACCAGTCAGTAGACTGATGACCAAAAAAAAAAAACTACGGAGCTATAGTTTTATACTCGACATGGCCAAACTTTGCATGCAATAGTTTAGTGTCAATAGCTTCTGAAGAAGGCCAAATTATTTTGGCTGAAACCTGGATAAAGATTGGTTTCTATTTGTAACTGAGGCTGACGTGTTACATGTTCAGTTATCACAGTTGCTGACATTATCTTTTATGGACGCGTGCAGGTCTGGGAAGGGGAGTTTCTGGTTTGTTTGAGCTCATCCATTCATTTCTTATCCTTAGATTAACATAAAGACACCGCTTCACGTCACATGGTGAGTGTTCATCGGAGGTGGGGGTATCAACTGGAGTGCCCCTCGGAAGTGTGGTAGGTCTGCTGTTGTTTTCTATCTACATAAATGATCTTTCGGATAGGGTGGATAGCAATGTGCGGCTGTTTGCTGATGATGCTGTGGTGTACGGGAAGGTGTCGTTGTTGAGTGACTGTAGGAGGATACAAGATGACTTGGACAGGATTTGTGATTTGTGTAAAGAATGGCAGCTAACTCTGATTATAGATAATTGTAAATTAATGCAGATGAATAGGGAAAAGAATCCCGTGATGTTTGAATACTCCATTAGCAGTGTAGCGCTTGACACAGTCACGTCGATTAAATATTTGGGCGTAACATTGCAGAGCGATATGAAGGGGGACAAGCATGTAATGGCAATTGTGGGGAAGGCGGATAGTCGTCTTCGCTTCATTGGGAGAATTTTGGGAAGATGTGG
The DNA here is from genome assembly GCF_023898315.1 of Schistocerca nitens. NCBI lineage: Eukaryota > Metazoa > Arthropoda > Insecta > Orthoptera > Acrididae > Schistocerca > Schistocerca nitens. The sequence continues at coordinate 87,605,054 of NC_064625.1, read as the reverse complement.
TTCATCTGTAAAGGAGACCGCTTATAAAACACTAATGCGACCTACTCTTGAGTACTGATCGAGCGTTTGGGATCCCTATCAGGTCGGATTGACATAGAAGCAATTCAGAGGCGGGCTGCTAGATGTGTTACTGGTAGGTTTGATCATCACGCGAGTGTTACGGAAATGCTTCAGGAACTCGGGTGGGAGTCTCTAGAGGAAAGGAGGCGTTCTTTTCGTGAATCGCTACTGAGGAAATTTAGAGAACCAGCATTTGAGGCTGACTGCAGTACTATTTTACTGCAGCCAACTTACATTTCGCGGAAAGACCACAAAGATAAGATAAGAGAGATTAGAGCTCGTACAGAGGCATATAGGCAGTCATTTTTCCCTCGCTCTGTTTGGGAGTGGAACAGGGAGAGAAGATGCTAGTTGTGGTACGAGGTACCCTCCGCCACGCACCGTATGGTGGATTGCGGAGTACGTATGTAGATGTAGATGTAGATGTAGATGGACAGGAATGGTCGGTGTTGTTCACGAGCCAATTGACGACGAGCAAGCGTAGATGCACATTTGGTCACCCGCTAATTTTTGTGACTTTGGCTTAGACCATACGGTATCCATACTCCCGATGTTTGAACCTTCCCCATGGCATACAAATGTCGCACGATTGTGGAATGATCACAGTTCGTCACATCTGCCAGTTCTCGAGTACAATGACGTGTATCACTGTGGATTAATGGGTTTAATCGATCTTCATCAAATCCAGGTCTTCCTGAAAGTGGAGAGTCACTAACAACAAAACGATCCTCCTTAACACGAGAAAACAATTTTACTGCCCTGGTCTGCCGAAGGGCGTTATCCTCATAGACAGCGCAAATGTTTCTAGTTGCTTGCACACCTCTACTGAACTCAGCTAGAAGAATATGTCGGAAACGTTCCGAATTCTCCAACTGGCACTCTTAGCTATCGTCCACAGCGTTACTCACTATCCCATGACAATATGGAAACTCAAACAGCAAGAGTAAACTATCAATAAAAAATTACAGTCAATAAATAAACCCCGTAGCAATCGGAACGCCAACATGCAAAACAAAACGCTAAGGTCTTATATGACGGTGTAGTGGAAACGGGACACGTACAGCACAAAAGCGTACACGCCGACCTAGTCTGCTGACTTACAGAGACCGCCGACAGTTGAAGAGGTCGTAATGTACGAGGGCGGTTCAGAAAGTAACCTCCGATTTGTCACAGTGCGGGTTGTGGGGGGAGTAGCGACGCCATCTGTGCGTTCACGCACTCAACAGGTCAGTCGGCATCAAGCCGTGGTCGAGTGAACGTCGTACCAGCGCTAGTTTAGTTTTTGTGGCAGTTTGAAATGTGTGCTGCAATAGAAAACCCCGCCAAATGTGAAGTGCGTCCTGTCATAAGGTTTTTTACAGCCAAAGGATATTCTGCAGCAGCTATTCATCGTGAGCTTTGTGCCGTGTACGGACCAAGAGTCATGAGTGAAGGAGTTGTCCGTGAATGGGTACGTTTATTTAAAAGTGGACGAGAAAACGTTCATGATGAAGAGAGGAGTGGTAGACCATCATTGGTGACTGACGAAGTCGTTCAGACAGTTGATGCAAAAGTTCGTGAAAATCGACGTTTCTCAATGTCGGAGTTGTCTACTGGTTTTCCACAGATTTCTAAGACTCTCTTGTACGAGATAGTGACAGCAAGATTGGGTTATCGTAAGTTCTGTGCACGATGGGTGCCCAAAATTCTTACCGACCACCACCAAACTCAAAGAATGGCCTCTGCATTAGACTTTCTGTCACGTTATGAGGACGAAGGAGAACCATTGTTAAACAGAATCGTGACCGGTGACGAAACCTGGATTAAGTACGTGAACCCTGAGACAAAAGAACAATCAAAGATGTGGGCACATTCATATTCGCCTACTAAACCAAGAAAAGCCTCGCAAGATTTTTCTGCCAGAAAACTGATGGCAACGGTGTTTTGGGATGCCAAAGGGGTGTTGTTGGTTGAATTCATGGAACGTGGTACGACCATTAATCAAGACGTGTACTGTGAAACAATAAAAAAGTTACGACGGGCTATACAGAACAAACGCCGAGGTATGCTGACTTCCGGTATCGTTTTTTTGCACGATAACGCCCGTCCTCACTCTGCTCGCAGAACAACGGCCCTTCTTGAGTCCTTCAAGTGGGACGTTATCAACCATCCACCTTACAGCCCAGACCTGGCGCCAAGTGATTATCACCTCTTCATGCATTTGAAGAAATGGCTCGGGTCACAGCGGTTTGATGACGACGAAGAGCTCAAAGATGCGGTCACAGGCTGGCTCCAGGCACAAGCGGGTGATTTTTATGCAGAAGGAATTTCAAAGCTTGTGAAGAGATACGATAAGTGCTTCAATCGCTATGGAGAGTATGTAGAAAAATAGTGCAAAAATGTAGTTGTAAGATGTATATATTAAAATATTTTTATTTAACTTGGTGTATTTTTTTAAATCAACCGGAGGTTACTTTCTGAACGGCCCTCGTATAATAGGCAGACATCTATCCAGACGATCATACAGGTATTCCAAACTGCATCAGGATCCACTGCAAATACTAAGACAGACAAGCGGGAGGTGAGAAACTAGGATTTCATGGTCCACCGGCTGCTCATAAGCCACACATCACGCCGGTAAATGCCAAACGACGCCTCGCTTGGTGTAAGGAGCGTAATAATTGGACGAATGAACAGTGGAAAAATGTGTGGAGTGACGAATGACGGTACACAGGGTGGCGATTCGATGGCAGGGTGTGGGTATGGTACGTACCCGGTGAACGTCATCTGCCAGCGTGTGTAGTGCCAACAGTAAAATTCGGAGGCGGTGGTGTTGTGGTGTGGTCGTGTTTTTCATGGAGGGGGCTCGCACCTCTTGTTGTTTGGCACTAACACAGCATTGATGTTTTAAGCACCTTCTTGCTTCCCACTGCTGAAGAGGAATTCGAGGGTGGCGATTGCATCTTCCAACGCGATCGAGCATCTGTTCATAATGCACGGCCTGGGGCGGAGTGGTTACTCGGCAATAACATCCCTGTAATGGACTGGCGTGCACAGAGTCCTGACCTGAATCCTATAGAAGACCTTAGGGATGTTTTGGAACGCCGACTTCGTTCCAGGCCACACCGACCGACATCGATAGCTCTCCTCAGTGCAGCACTCCGTGAAAAATGGGCTGCCAGTCCCCTAGAAACTTTCCAGCAGCTGATTGCGCGTATGCCTGCGAAAGGCTAAGGGTGGGCTAAAACCGTACTGAATTCTAGCATTACCGAAGGAGGGAGCCACGAACGTGTTAGTCATTTTCAGCCAGGTCTCAGGATACTTTTGATCACGTAGTGGACATGTCCTCTGTATACAGGGTGAGTCACCTAACATTACCGCTGGATATATTTCGTAAACGACATCAAATACTGACGAATCGATTCCACAGACCGAACGTGAGGAGAGGGGCTAGTGTAATTGGTTAATACAAACCATAAAAAAATGCACGGAAGTATGTTTAACATAAACCTACGTTTTTTAAATTGAACCACGCGTATTTATTTATGTGCTCAGATGTGCTAGCAAAACTAACGGGGTTCCATTTAAAAAAAACGTAGGTTTGTGTTAAAAAACGTACTTCCGTGCATTTTTGTATGGTTTGTATTAAACAATTACACTAGCCCCTCTCCTCACGTTCGGTCTGTGGAATCGGTTCGTCAGTATTTGACGTGGTTTAAGAAATATATCCAGCGGTAACGTTAGCTGACTCACCCTGTATGAACGTCGTATCTCTAGCCGTTGAATGCGTTTTGTTTTTTTCCGAACATGAGTGTACAACAGAATTACCATAGAACGATGTAGTCTTTCTTCCAAAAATTCCCATTACAGTTCCTAGATCATCTCTTGACTATCTTCCCCTGTGGCATGCAGACCTATTACAATCCTGTCAGTACGTCTTTATATATATACACTCCTGGAAATGGAAAAAAGAACACATTGACACCGGTGTGTCAGACCCACCATACTTGCTCCGGACACTGCGAGAGGGCTGTACAAGCAATGATCAGCGGACACACCAGGAACCGCGGTGTTGGCCGTCGAATGGCGCTAGCTGCGCAGCATTTGTGCACCGCCGCCGTCAGTGTCAGCCAGTTTGCCGTGGCATACGGAGCTCCATCGCAGTCTTTAACACTGGTAGCATGCCGCGACAGCGTGGACGTGAACCGTATGTGCAGTTGACGGACTTTGACCGTAGGATCCTACGCAGTGCCGTAGGGGACCGCACCGCCACTTCCCAGCAAATTAGGGACACTGTTGCTCCTGGGGTATCGGCGAGGAGCATTCGCAACCGTCTCCATGAAGCTGGGCTACGGTCCCGCACACCGTTAGGCCGTCTTCCGCTCACGCCCCAACATCGTGCAGCCCGCCTCCAGTGGTGTCGCGACAGGCGTGAATGGAGGGACGAATGGAGACGTGTCGTCTTCAGCGATGAGAGTCGCTTCTGCCTTGGTGCCAATGATGGTCGTATGCGTGTTTGGCGCCGTGCAGGTGAGCGCCACAATCAGGACTGCATACGACCGAGGCACACAGGGCCAACACCCGGCATCATAGTGTGGGGAGCGATCTCCTACACTGGCCGTACACCACTGGTGATCGTCGAGGGGACACTGAATAGTGCACGGTACATCCAAACCGTCATCGAACCCATCGTTCTACCATTCCTAGACCGGCAAGGGAACTTGCTGTTCCAACAGGACAATGCACGTCCGCATGTATCCCGTGCCACCCAACGTGCTCTAGAAGGTGTAAGTCAACTATCCTGGCCAGCAAGATCTCCGGATCTGTCCCCCATTGAGCATGTTTGGGACTGGATGAAGTGTCGTCTCACGCGGTCTGCACGTCCAGCACGAACGCTGGTCCAACTGAGGCGCCAGGTGGAAATGGCATGGCAAGCCGTTCCACAGGACTACATCCAGCATCTCTACGATCGTCTCCATGGGAGAATAGCAGCCTGCATTGCTGCGAAAGGTGGATATACACTGTACTAGTGCTATACCACCTACTGCTCTCCCCTGACTTAGGCCCTCGTGAGTTCAACTCCATTTCTAAACTGAACACTTCACAGCATTCGCTTCAGAACTGCTACAAATTCGTCGGCAATAGACCGCACCGCTCGAACTGTCAACACAACTGGCACATCGCTGGCAACGGGCTATACACAATGCTGGTGACAATTTTGAATCTCTTTTCTACGAGCTGTAAATAAGTAGCTGCCACTATTGAAGTTCCAACCCTCGTATTTGGTTTCAAAAACGTCGATCCCAACTCTGTGGACCTCTCGTTGTTAGCAATATTTTACTGTATTTATCCACACTGTACTGTATTTATCCCATTCGTTGCCACAAGTGCAAACTTTATCCAAATCTTTCTGTGATTCCCTACGATCTTCGAACCGCGATACTTTTCTGTAGTTTACGGCACCGCCAGCGAACAGTTGTATAGTGCTGCTGCTCCCTTCAAGTTTTAACATAAAAGGAAAGAACACGTATCCTACCAAGAAATAATCCAGTGTGTGTGTGTGTGTGTGTGTGTGTGTGTGTGTGTGTGTGTGTGTGTGTGTGTGTGTGTGTGTGCGTTCGTGCATGCTTGTGCTTGACACTTTATCGGCGAGTGACAAACACCTTCTCTCTTCGAGGAAATAAAACTTCTCAAGTACGACGTAAAAATTGCTAATAACAGGTGGCACTAAAGAAGCTCGCTTTTCCGCGATACTCGGTAACTGCTACCTTATTTTCATCATTTCTGCGTGCACGTGGAGTTACAACAACGGCAGTGGCCATTGTAATATCCTCAGTTACTACCACAGAGTAATTATCTCTGGAGTGAGCATTCACATGCGCAGAACAGATTTTGTGTTGTCAACATACATTGCCAGCCTGGTCACGTGTCTTCGTCCGTATAGTACCCTGTATATTTCGAATGTCAAAAATGTGTTCAAATTTGTCTGAAATCTTATTGGTCTTAACTACTAAGGTCATCAGTCCCCAAGCTTACACACTACTTAACCTAAATTATCCTAAGGATAAACACACACACCCATGCCCGAGGGAGGACTCGAACCTCAACCGGGACCAGCCGCACAGTGCATGACTGCAGCGCCCCAAACCGCTCGGCTAATCCCGCGTGGCTTTCGAATGTCACTACATCCCTAGTACAGACGGATTCTTTTCGTACGTGTCGTGGATTATTTATGTATGTTGCACAGACATTTTAACAGTATCCATTTGATACCGGGAAGCCGGCCAGAGCGGCCAAGCGGTTCTAGGCGCTCCAGTCTGGAACTGCGCTACCGCTACGGTCGCAGGTTCGAATCCTGCCTCGGGCATGGATGTGTGTGATGTCCTTAGGTTAGTTAGGTTTAAGTAGTTCCAAGTTGTAGGCGACTGATGACCACAGATGTTAAGTCCCATAGTGCTCAGAGCCATTTAAACCATTTGATACCGGGAATAAACCAGCTACGTAACTTTTAAGGGCAAGTGATATTGCATTCTGCTTCTTTGCGATAGGTGTCACAGTTCAGATGCACTCCATTTTTGGTTGTTTTCGGTATGATACGGCACTTTATAGTATTACAGAGCCTGACGTACATTTTTGTAGTGATAGTCTTGCAAAACGACTTGACAGTACGCTAGTACTTTTGCAAGTGTCCGAAAAACACCGAATTTGCCATACATTAGCGATTACATCCCTGCTAATTCGTCCTTTTTTCTTTGCTATTTCTGCGTATTTATTTTCCCGTTTTTGCGACCTAAATCACAATTTTTCTTCCTGATGACACTTTGAAGTGTTTATTTAACGCATTTTACGTACTTGCTCCCAGTTTATTAAATGAACAGTAGACTGAGTAAGAAGGGGGGGAAAAGGCGATCTGAGAATAAATGTACCGTAAAGCAAATACAGTTGGTCATGTAACAGTCAACCCATATAACACCATTAAGGGAAGTGGAAAGTGACACAAATGAGAGTTTGGGGACACGTTTACCAATATTTTACGCTTCTTAATCAAATGGTGAAGAAGTTAAATTGAACGCAAAATACACCAAAGAAGATGACTGTGTACTTTGATTAGCTACACTATTGTGTTTTTTATTTGATTTGTGCAGAAAATGTATTTCAGCTGAATGCAGAAATTGGTAGTAGGTGCTGTGGAAAATTAAAAATAGTTGGTATAGCATCTACCTTCAGCCACACACGTCCAAATTTTTTTTCTGTCTAAACATTCCTCTTCAAAGTGTTTTGAAATTACTTTGGAATATTTTGTGGGGACAAAATTACTCCTCCTTATTTTCTGGAGCCACATCTTTACACGTTGTTAATCATTCGGGAAACTAAAATATAAATCACACATAATCATTCCCCATGTCCTAGACACACTAACATGGTCTCCTACTGTAACTTTACAGTAAACAAAAAGGTTACATTATACGAAGACAATTACAGTCTCCTACTCTACTGAATTTATCTGTCTCCCGTCTTTGAAATCTATATACATAATCGAAAAGTCACTGATAAATGCATGGAGAATAGTATTTGCTGAAACAACTAACCATTCCCTTTCCTGTTCCACTAGCGAATTTAGGAGAGGAAGCGATTGTTTGTAAGCTTTCGTCCGATCCGTAATATCTATAATACAGTCATAAAATCGTAGAAAACTAGGTCTACAGAATCAAGTCTTGATTATAATGCGTCTCGAAATTTTTAAACATGGTACCCACGAAAAGTTACTATCCCTCCTTTCACATATTTTTCTTTGCATACGTAGCAAAAAATGGTTCAAATGGCTCTGAGTACTATGGGACTCAACTTCTAAGGTCATTAGTCCCCTATAACTTAGAACTAGTTAAACCTAACTAACCTAAGGACATCACACACATCCATGCCCGAGGCAGGATTCGAACCTGTGACCGTAGCGGTCTCGCGGTTCCAGACTACAGCGCCTAGAACCGCACGACCACTTCGGCCGGCCAACCGTTGCAACAACAGTAATTCACCATCGCTATTACACTACCAACAAACGGTGAAAACACCAAAAACTCTTGATACTATAAACTTCAAACTCTGCGGAAAGCACACACGCACAGCGAAGACCCGAAAACACGTTACAATTCTGCTTTAGTGTTGACAACATGCGCAGAACGCAATGCTCCCTCCAGAGATATTTACTCTATGGCTACTACCATCATTACATGTTTGTGATCGCATAAACGTCGTCTGGCGCCAAGATTGCTTCTCAGCTCTGAACGATTCAGAAACTGAAATACACTTGTTGATGAGGTGGCCGCAGCGTCATTACCGAATGACCTTGCGGTCTGAAATCCATTAACCTGTTGTCCTCTGTTTTCGGCTCAATTCCCCACTAATACCTGAGCGGGATGTAACCTCTTCCTCTTCAGTCTCTCGTAAGTCCTTTCTCAGCTCATAGGATTTTATTTTCAACCGGACTTGAATCTCCACTGATCACAAATTTTATATTCGTGCACAAAAAATGAAATGCCGTGTGGCTAGGGCCTCCCGTCGTGTAGATCGTACACCTGGTGCAAGTCTTTGGACTTGACGCCACTTCGGCGACTTGCTTGTCGCTGAGGATGAGATGATGATTAGGACAACACAACGCCCAGTCCCTGCCTGGAGAAAATCTCTGTCCCAGCCGGGTTTCGAACCCGGGCCCTTTGTATGACATTCCGACCCGCTGACCACTCAGCTACCGGGGTGGACCGTTCACTGAAGTAAAGGTACCTTTGAAATCAACGTAGCAATATGAAGACACAATGAAAACCACAGAAGGCAGCACCTCGCCTATTGGCCGCCACGTCGTACTTTGCCAAAGGCACGATTAAATGAGGCCACTGGGCTCCGTTATCAGAGGTTGGCGCAGGAGGGTAATTCGTGGTGGGGCCGCATCAAACCAGGCAGACCGCTGATAACTCAAAAAATGATTCACTCAGTCCCGAAGGTAGCAATGGCAGGTAAAGGTCAGAACTATTGCGCAATTAGTGTAACACCTTACACATCCAAGCCGCTGACGAGAGTAGTATTTATTTACTTATTTATTTATTTAATCGTATGGCTAGGGCCTTCCGTCGGGCAGACCGTCCGCCGGGTGAACGTCTTTCAATTTGACGTAACTTCGGCGATTCCCCGACACAGCCGGGAATCGAACCCGGACCCAGAGAATCGACAATCCGTCACGCTGACCATTCAGCAATCAGGGCAGACAAGAGAATAGCGTTCAGAGGATTCGAAAACATGATTGACGATCTATTAGATGACGATCAGTTTTTATTTCAGAAAGTTAAAACGTGCAATATTTACGAAGTCCATATGCAACAGTGCACAAAACACCAGGTCGTAAAGTTCGTGACGTTTTTGCGGAAATACTGTTCAATGCAGTGAAAAAAAAAAAAACAGCCAACACACTGATGTGTGGATATTCTAAGCTATCACATACAAAAATATCCCGTCGTACTCTAAATACACTACTGGCCATTAAAATTGCTACACCAAGAAAAAATGCAGATGATAAATGGGTATTCATTGGACAAATATTTTACATTTTCACGCAATTTGGGCGCCTAGATCCTAAGAAATCAGTACCCAGAACAACCACCTCTAGCTGTAATAATGGCCTTGATACGCCTGGGCATTGAGTCAGAGCGAGCCTGGATGGCATGTACAGGCACAGCTGCCCATGCAACTTCAACACGATACCACAGTCCATCAAGAGTAGTGACTGGCGTATTGTGACGAGCCAGTTGCTGGGCCACCATTCACCAGACGTTTTCGGTTGGTGAGAGATCTGGAGAATGTGCTGGCCAGGTCAGCAGTCGAACATTTTCTGTATCCAGACAGGCCCGTACAGGACCTGCAACATGCAGTCGTGCATTATCCTGCTGAAATGTAGGGTTTCGCAGGGATCGAATGAAGGGTAGAGCCACGGGTCGTAACACATCTGAAATCTAACGTCCACTGTTCAAAGTGCTGTCAATGCGAACAAGGGAACCGATGGAACCCAATACTATCACGCCAGGTGATACGCCAGTATGGCGATGACGAATACACGCTTCCAATGTTCCTTCACGGCGATGTCGCGAAACAAGGATGCGACCATCATGATGCTGTAAACAGAACCTGGATTCATCCGAAAAAACGAAGTTTTGCCTTTCGTGCACCCAGGTTCGTCGTTGAGTGCACCATCGCAGGCGCTCCTGTATGTGATGCAGCGTCAAGGATAACCGCAGCCATGGTCTCCCAGCTGATAGTCCATGCTGCTGCAAACGTCGTCGAACTGTTCGTGTAGATGGTTGTTGTCTTGCAAACGTCCCCATCTGTTGGCTCAGGGATCGAGACGTGGCTGCACGATCCGTTACAGCCATGCGGATAAGATACCTGTCATCTCGACTGCTAGTGATACGAGGCCGTTGGGATCCAGCACGGGGTTCAGTATTACCCTCCTGAACCCACCGATTCCATATTCTGCATTGGATCTCGACCAACGCGAGCAGCAATGTCGCGATACGATAAACCGCAATCGCGATAGGCTACAATCCGATCTTTATCAAAGTCGGAAACGTGATGGTACGCATTTCTCCTCGTTACACGAGGCATCACAACGACGTTTCACCAGGGAACGTCGGTCAACTGCTGTTTGTGTATGAGAAATCGGTTGGAAACTCTCCTCATGTCAGCACGTTGTAGGTGCCACCGGCGCCAACCTTGTGTGAATGCTCTGGAAAGCTAATCATTTGCATATCACAGCATCTTCTTCCTGTCGGTTAAATTTCGCTTATGTAGCACGTCATATTCGTGGTGTAGCAATTTTAATGGCCAGTAGTGTAATAGGACCCAGTCTGTTGTTCTAGACGGCCAGTGTTCGTCAGAGACAAGGGAAGCGTGGTAAGACCGCTGTTGTGTCCAATGTACAGAAATGATTTGGAGGACTCACGGTTACTTGCTGATGGAGCTGTGGTGTACGGTAAGGTGTCAAACTTGAGTGACTACAGGAAGATACAAGATGACTTGACAAAATTTCTGGTCTGTGTGATGAATGGCAGCTAGTTCTAAATGTGGAAAATTGTAAGTTAATGCGGATGTGTAGGAACAACAAACCTGTAATGTTATGTTACAGTAATGCTAGTGTCCTGTTTGACACAGGAAAGTCCTCTAAATATCTGGCCGTGACGTTCTAGGGCGATATGAAATGGAATCGGCATGTGGGGACTGTGGTAGGAAAGACGAATGGTCGACTTCGGATTATCGGGTGAATTTTAGGAAATAGTCAGTCGTTCACCTGTAAAAAAGACCGCATGAGGGACGCTGGTGTAACCTATTCTTGAGTAATGCTCGAGTGTTTGGGATCCATACCAAGCTGGACTGAAGGAAGACATCGAATCAGTTCAGAGGTGGGCTGCTGGATTTGTTACCGGTGGGTTCAAACAACAAGTAATTATTACGGAGATGCTTCGAGAACTCAAATGGGAATCTCTGGTAGGAAAATTTACAGAACCGGCATCTGAAACTGACTGCCGTACGATTCTACTGTTCCCAACATACATTGCGTGTAGGGACGCCGAAGACAAGATTCGAGAAATGAGGACTCATACGGAGACATATAGACAGCTGTTTTCCGTAGCTCTATTTGCAAGTAGAACAGGAAAGGAAATGACAGGTAGTGATAGAGGGTACCCTCCACCACGCACCTACGTTGGCTTGCTAGGAATGTAGGTATAGATAATGAATGTGTCACGAGCGAAAAATACATTGTTTGTACATTGAGCACTCTGCCGTTATTTTCAGTAACGCACGTCATCTACGTTGCGTATATAAGAAGAGATTACACAGTAGGTCTCTCATTCAGGAATAACGTTTGAATGTTTGTTGTTTGTGAGATCATCGTGCTTCCTTCCTCAATGTTGCTGCCAGCGTTGGCCGGGATCCCATGGCTGGTGGGCTGTTTTTATGGAATAGACGGGTTCGGGACGACCATACTCAATGCCGCTACCGAGCGAGGTGGCGCAGTGGTTAGCACACTGGACTCGCATTCGGGAGGACGACGGTTCAATCCCGTCTCCGGCCATCCTGATTTAGGTTTTCCGTGATTCCCTAAATCGTTTCAGGCAAATGCCGGGATGCTTCCTTTGAAAGGGCACGGCCGATTTCCTTCCCAATCCTTCCCTAACCCGAGCTTGCGCTCCGTCTCTAATGACCTCGTTGTCGACGGGACGTTAAACACGAACCACCACCACCATCAAGGACGCTACACGAGACTAGAGGCGGAGAGCTCAGGCAATTTTCTCTCAAACGTGAAGTATCCGACACGTAACATACTTTGAGCCACAAAAAAGTCTTTCTTGCAGCAAGACAAGCATTCACAGAGATATTGCGACGATATGTGGAGCACCCTGCATTCCCAGAACAGTGACTAATGTTCCAATTTCCAAGGACGATGCCTGACAACAAGTGATACAGGTTTGCCGCTACACCTTTTCCTGATATTGCGTAGACCACCGCACCGAACGTATCCGTGTGGAGGCTCTGTGGTGAACGAACGTTACCACATGGCATTCCTTATCGTCAGACGCACCAACCACCTGGCGTGATCATAAGGAGTGCCACTGGCTACACAACTACGATCACCATTGGTCCGGCAACGTGGAGGAAACCACTCCGAGGTGTTAACGCCTGTGGCTTTCAGGTCTCGATGTTATCTTTCAAGGTTCCGTGCTGAGGTATTTTTTTGATAAAGAGGGTGTTCTCTAGATCTCCAGGGCTGCCAGTGACTACCAGGCCATCACAGCTAGAACTCTGGTATCGCAGGGTAAATAAAATTTCCCTGATTACAATTAAAGTGCAGCTACTGACAGAGGTTCAGTTTGGGATACGATTTTCGTATGCCAGCGAAACTCTGTATACTGTTGCATTAATGGGGAGCCGACTTACGCTGGAGAAAAAAAATTGTTCCAGTTTTTATCACCAGGTGAAACTGTGGCGCTAAACGGTCATCAGTCCCCTAGAACTTAGAACTACTTAAACCTAAGTACATCACACACATCCATGTCCGAGGCGGGATTCGAATCTGCGACCGTAGCAGTCGCGCGCTTCCAGACTGAAGCGCCTAGAACCACTCGGTCACCGCGGCCGGCACTCTGGAGCTGAGAATACAAGAAAGACTCATAGAAATGTAACCATGTGTAATGAATTGGGAATGGGTCAAGAGCGCAACTGTAAGAGGGATACATATTACATATTGGTGTAGTACGTAAAGAAATATGAATGTTTTAGTTGGACAACTTTTTTCGCTTTCTGGTAGATGGCTTTGTAATAGTCACAAACGTATAAGTACGTGGTATGACGTAACATTCCGCCAGTGCGGACGGTATTTGCTTCGTCATACATTACCAGTTTTAAAATGGACCGTTTACCAATTGCGGAAAAGGTCGATGTCGTGTTGATGTATCGCTATTGTGATCAAAATGCCGAACGGGCGTGTGCTATGTATGCTCCTCGGGATCCTGGACGACATAATCCAAGTGTCCGGACCGTTCACAGGAAAGTTACGTCATTTAAGGAAAGAGGAAGAGTACAACCACATGTGAAACGTCAACCACGACCTGCAACAAATGATGATGCCCAAGTAGGTGTTTCAGCTGATGTCGCGGCTAATCCGCACATCAGTAGCAGACAAATTGCACGAGAATCGGGAATCTCAAAAACATCGGTGTTGAGAATGGTACATCAACATCGATTGCACCGGTACCATATTTCTGTGCACCAGGAATTGCATTGCGACGACTTTGAACGTCGTGTACATTTCTGCCACTGAGCACAAGAGAAACTACGGGACGTTGACAGATTTTTTGCACGCGTTCTATTTAGCGATGCAGCGTTATTCGCCAACAGCGGTAAACCGGCATAATATGCACTACTGGGCAACGGAAATTCCACGATGGCTGCGACAAGTCGAACATCATGACCTTGGCGGTTTAATGTATGGTGCGGCATTATGGGAGGAAGGATAATTGGCCCCCATTTTATCGATAGCAATCTAAATGGTGCAATGTATGCTGATTTCCTACGTAATGTTCTACCGATGTTATAACAAGATGTTTCACTGCATGACAGAATGGCGATGTACTTCCAACATTATGGATGCCCGGCACATAGCTCGCGTGCGGTTGAAGCGGTATTGAATAGCATATTTCATGACAGGTGGATTGGTCGTCGAAGCACCATACCATGGCCCGCACGTTCACCGGATCTGACGTCCCCGGATTTCTTTCTGTGGGGAAAGTTGAAGGATATTTGCTATCGTGATCAACCGACAACGCCTGACAACATGCGTCAGCGCATTCTCAATGCATGTGCGAACATTAGGGAAGGCGAACTACTCGCTGTTGAGAGGAATGTCGATACGCGTATTTGCAAATGAATCGAGGTTGACGGACATCATTTTCAGCATTTATTGCATTACTGTGGTATTTACAGATAATCACACTGTAACATCATGCTTTCTCAGAAATGATAAGTTCACAAAGGTACATGTATCACATTGGAACAACCGAAATAAAATGGTCAAACGTAGCGATGTTCTGCATTTTAATTTAAGAAACCTACCTGTTACCAACTGTTCGTCTAAAATTGTGAGCGATATGTTTGGGACTATTACAACGCTATCTATCACAAAGCGAGAAAAAAGTGGTCCAACTAAAACATTCATATTTCTTTATGTACTACACCAATATGTAATAAAAAACGGGGGTTCCTATTTAAGAAAAACGCAGATGATATCCGTTTGACCTATGGCAGCGCCATCTAGCGGGCCAACCATAGCGCCACCTGGTTTCCCCCTTCAAGTTACACGATTTTCGTTCTTTGTAGTTTTTTCGTTTGATGCTTATTTCATGAGATATTTGGCCCGGTCACGAGGAATAGACCATCATATATATATATATAATATATATGGTGTTTCAAAAATCGGTATATTTGAAACGGCAATAAAAACTAAACGAGCAGCGATAGAAATACACCATTTGTTGCAATATGCTTGGGACAACAGTACATTTTCAGGCAGACAAACTTTCGAAATTACAGTAGTTACAATTTTCAACAACAGATGGCGCTGCGGTCTGGGAAACTCTATAGTACGATATTTTCCACATATCCACCATGCGTGGCAATAATATGGCGTAGTCTCTGAATGAAATTACCCGAAACCTTTGACAACGTGTCTGGCGGAATGGCTTCACATGCAGATGAGATGTACTGCTTCAGCTGTTCAATTGTTCTGGATTCTGGCGGTACACCTGGTCTTTCAAGTGTCCCCACAGAAAGAAGTCACAGGGGTTCATGTCTGGCGAATAGGGAGGCCAATCCACGCCGCCTCCTGTATGTTTCGGATAGCCCAAAGCAATCACACGATCATCGAAATATTCATTCAGGAAATTAAAGACGTCGGCCGTGCGATGTGGCCGGGCACCATCTTGCATAAACCACGAGGTGTTCGCAGAGTCGTCTAAGGCAGTTTGTACCGCCACAAATTCACGAAGAAAGTCCAGATAGCGTGATGCAGTAATCGTTTCGGATCTGAAAAATGGGCCAATGATTCCTTTGGAAGAAATGGCGGCCCAGACCAGTACTTTTTGAGGATGCAAGGACGATGGGACTGCAACATCGTTCTTTTCGGTTCCCCATATGCGCCAGTTCTGTTTATTGACGAAGCCGTCCAGGTAAAAATAAGCTTCGTCAGTAAACCAAATGCTGCCCACATGCATATCGCCGTCATCAATCCTGTGCACTATATCGTTAGCGAATGTCTCTCGTGCAGCAATGGTAGCGGCGCTGAGGGGTTGCCGCGTTTGAATTTTGTATGGATATAGGTGTAAACTCTGGCGCATGAGACGATACGTGGACGTTGGCGTCATTTGGACCGCAGCTGCAACACGGCGAACGGAAACCCGAGGCCGCTGTTGGATCACCTGCTGCACTAGCTGGGCGTTGCCCTCTGTGGTTGCCGTACGCGGTCGCCCTACCTTTCCAGCACGTTCATCCGTCACGTTCCCAGTCCGTTGAAATTTTTCAAACAGATCCTTTATTGTATCGCTTTTCGGTCCTTTGGTTACATTAAACCTCCGTTGAAAACTTCGTCGTGTTGCAACAACACTGTGTTCTAGGCGGTGGAATTCCATCACCAGAAAAATCCTCTGTTCTAAGGAATAAACCATGTTGTCTACAGCACACTTGCACGTTGTGAACAGCACACGCTTACAGCAGAAAGACGACGTACAGAATGGCGCACCCACAGACTGCGTTGTCTTCTATATCTTTCACATCACTTGCAGCGCCATCTGTTGTTGAAAATTGTAACTACTGTAATTTCGAAAGTTTGTCCGCCTGAAAATGTACTGTTGTCCCAAGCATATTGCAACAAACGGTGTATTTCTATCGCTGCTCGTTTAGTTTTTATTGCCGTTTCAAATATACCGGTCATTTTTGAAACACCATATATTCACACAGATACCCCGCAAGCCACAGTACGGTGAGTTCCAGAGGGTACCCTGTGCCGCTACTACTCATTTCCTTTCCTTTTCCACTCGCAAATAGAGCGAGAGAGAAACGGCTGTCAATATGTCTCCTTACGAACCCTATTTTCTCGAATCTTATCTTCGTGGTCCTTAGGTGCAACGTACATTGGCGGCAGTAGAATCTTGCGGCAGTCAGCTTCAGATGACGGCTCTCTAAATTTTCTCAAGAGTGTTTCTCGAAAAGTACGTCGCCTTCCCTCCAGGAATTCTCATTTGAGATCCCGAAGCATCACCGTAACATTGTCCATTCCGGTAGCTGAGTGATGCCGGCACGGTAGCTCAGCGTGTTCGGTCAGAAGGCTGCTCGCCCTCTGTAGTAAAAAAATCTGAGTAAAGGAATCGACGACCCCCAGACTAAATGCAACGAACAAAAAAAAAAAAAAGTCAGCATGACGGACTGCCGTCCTAAGGCGCCCGGGTACGATTCCCGGCTGGGTCGGGGATTTTCTCCGCTCGGGGAGGCCCGCAGGTCGCCCAATGTGGCGTCGAATGTAACAATCGTCGAATGAGAAACAGCGATCCTGTGAGACCCAACTCGCTTTATTTGTTGATGAGGCCCAGAAAATATTAGATACATGCTCCCAGGTAGATGCCATTTTCCTTGACTTCCGGAAGGCGTTCGATACAGTTCCTCACTGTCGCCTGATAAACAAAGTAAGAGCCTACGGAATATCAGCCCAGCTGTGTGGCTATATTAAACAGTTTTTAGCAAACACAAAACAGCATGTTGTTCTCAATGGAGAGACGTCTACAGACGTTAAAGTACCCTCTGGCGTACCGCAGGGGAGTGTTATGGGACCATTGCTTTTCACAATATATATAAATGACCTAGTAGATAGTGTCGGAAGTTCCATGCGGCTTTTCGCGGATGATGCTGTAGTATACAGAGAAGTTGCAGCATTAGAAAATTGCAGCGAAATGCAGGTAGATTTGCAGCGGATAGGCATTTGGTGCAGGGAGTGGCAACTGACCCTTAACATAGATAAATGTTATGTATTGCGAATACATAGGAAGAAGGATCCTTTATTGTATGATTATGTGATAGCGGAACAAACACTGGTAGCAGTTACTTCTGTCAAATATCTGGGAGTATGCGTGCGGAATGATTTGAAGTGGAATGATCATATAAAATTGTTGGTAAGGCGGGTGTCAGGTTGAGATTCATTGGGAGAGTCCTTAGAAAATGTAGTCCATCGACAAAGGAGGTGGCTTACAAAACACTCGTTCGACCTATACTTGAGTATTCTCATCAGTGTGGAGTCCGTACCAGGTCGGGTTGACAGAGGAGACAGAGGAGATAGAGAAGATCCAAAGAAGAGTGGCGCGTTTCGTCACAGGGTTATCTGGTAAGCGTGACTAGCGTTACGGAGATGTTCAGCAAACTCAAGTGGCAGATTCTGCAAGAGAGGCGCTCTGAATCGCGGTGTAGCTTGCTGTCCAGGTTTCGAGAGGGTGCATTTCTGGATGAGGTATCGAATATATTGCTTCCCCTTACTTATACCTCCCGAGGAGATCACGAATGTAAAATTAGATTCGAGCGCGCACGGAGGCTTTCCGGCAGTCGTTCTTCCCGCGAACCATACGCGAGCGGAACAGGAAAGGGAGGTAATGACAGTGGCACGTAAAGTGCCCTCTGCCACACACAGTTGGGTGGCTTGCGGAGTATAAATGTAGATGTAGATGTAGAAGACCTGCACGAAGGCGGCCGGTCCTGCCCCGTAAGGGGCCTCCCTGCCAATGACGCCAAACGCTCATTTCCATTTTACCGTAACACTTACGTTTTGTGCGAACCTACCGGTAACAAGTACAAGAACCCGCCCCTGAAGTGTTTCGGCGTTATCTTTCAGTCCGACGTGGTACGGCTCCAAAACACTCCAGCAGTACTCAAGAATAGGTCGCACTAGCGTCGTATACGCGGTCTCCTTTTTATAGGTGGACCAGCCACTCTTTCCTAAAATTCTCCCAATAAACCGAGTCGACCATTCGCCTTCCCTAACAATGTTCTCACCTGGTCGTTCCGTTTCATATCGCTTTGAAACGTTACGGCCAGATATTTAAACGACTTGACTGTGTCAAGCAGTACACTAGTAATACTATAAACGAACATGACGTATTTCTTTTTCCTACTTATCCACATTAACTTATATTTTGCCACATTCAGAGCTGGAAATGTGGACTACATCGTCTTTCGTGTTCCAACAGTCACTCAACCTCGTCTCCTTACCATACACTACGGTGTCATCAGCAAACAATCGCAGATTGCTGCCGATACTGTCAGCGAAATCATTTATGTACACTCCTGGAAATTGAAATAAGAACACCGTGAATTCATTGTCCCAGGAAGGGGAAACTTTGACACATTCCTGGGGTCAGATACATCACATGATCACACTGACAGAACCACAGGCACATAGACACAGGCAACAGAGCATGCACAATGTCGGCACTAGTACAGTGTATATCCACCTTTCGCAGCAATGCAGGCTGCTATTCTCCCATGGAGACGATCGTAGAGATGCTGGATGTAGTCCTGTGGAACGGCTCGCCAGGCCATTTACACCTGGCGCCTCAGTTGGACCAGCGTTCGTGCTGGACGTGCAGACCGCGTGAGACGACGCTTCATCCAGTCCCAAACATGCTCAATGGGGGACAGATCCGGAGATCTTGCTGGCCAGGGTAGTTGACTTACACCTTCTAGAGCACGT
Source organism: Schistocerca nitens (assembly GCF_023898315.1). Lineage (NCBI taxonomy): Eukaryota > Metazoa > Arthropoda > Insecta > Orthoptera > Acrididae > Schistocerca > Schistocerca nitens. Next base: position 87,585,691 of record NC_064625.1, on the reverse strand, counting down.
TGGGTGGCACGGGATACATGCGGACGTGCATTGTCCTTTTGGAACAGCAAGTTCCCTTGCCGGTCTAGGAATGGTAGAACGATGGGTTCGATGACGGTTTGGATGTACCGTGCACTATTCAGTGTCCCCTCGACGATCACCAGTGGTGTACGGCCAGTGTAGGAGATCGCTCCCCACACCATGATGCCGGGTGTTGGCCCTGTGTGCCTCGGTCGTATGTTGGGGCGTGAGCGGAAGACGGCCTAACGGTGTGCGGGACCGTAGCCCAGCTTCATGGAGACGGTTGCGAATGGTCCTCGCCGATACCCCAGGAGCAACAGTGTCCCTAATTTGCTGGGAAGTGGCGGTGCGGTCCCCTACGGCACTGCGTAGGATCCTACGGTCTTGGCGTGCATCCGTACGTCGCTGCGGTCCGGTCCCAGGTCGACGGGCACGTGCACCTTCCGCCGACCACTGGCGACAACATCGATGTACTGTGGAGACCTCACGCCCCACGTGTTGAGCAATTCGGCGGTACGTCCACCCGGCCTCCCGCATGCCCACTATACGCCCTCGCTCAAAGTCCGTCAACTGCACATACGGTTCACGTCCACGCTGTCGCGGCATGCTACCAGTGTTAAAGACTGCGATGGAGCTCCGTATGCCACGGCAAACTGGCTGACACTGACGGCGGCGGTGCACAAATGCTGCGCAGCTAGCGCCATTCGACGGCCAACACCGCGGTTCCTGGTGTGTCCGCTGTGCCGTGCGTGTGATCATTGCTTGTACAGCCCTCTCGCAGTGTCCGGAGCAAGTATGGTGGGTCTGACACACCGGTGTCAATGTGTTCTTTTTTCCATTTCCAGGAGTGTATATAGACACAACGATCCTGTCACACTTCCCTGGTACACTCCTGACGTTACACTTGTGTCTGGAGAACATTCGCTGTCGAGGACAACTTACTGGTTTCTATTATGTCTTCGAGCCACTCACATATCTGTGAACTTATTCCATACGCTCGTACCTCCGTTAAGTCTGCAATGGAGCACTATGTCAGCTGCTTTCCGAAAATCTACAAATATGGAATCTGTGCATTCTCCTTCGTCAATAGTTCACGTGAGAAAAGGGCAAGCTGAGTTTCGCACGAGCGATGCTTTCTAAAACCGTGCTGATACGTGGACATAAGCTCCGAAATCCCTAACTCAGAATATAGCTCTTTTCCGCTATTCTGTCACTTCTTTATGTCAAAAATGGTTCAAATGGCTCTGAGCACTATGGGACTCAACTGCTGTGGTCATTAGTCCCCTAGAACTTAGAACTACTTAAACCTAACTAACCTAAGGACATGACACACATCCATGCCCGAGGCAGGATTCGAACCTGCGACCGTAGCAGTCGCACGGTTCCGGACTGCGCGCCTAGAACCGCGAGACCACCGCGGCCGGCCTCCTTCATGTCGACTCATTTTACTGCGCTGTTTCCATACGACCTACTAGCACGTACGTATCCCGTTAATGCCATGACGTACCTCGTCGGCGAAGGTTCACTTCAGTGGATGATGATTGGGAATCACCAGAAAATCATACAACGTACCCTCCGCCATGCTCTGAACAGCCTCAGTTTAGATATACAGGGTGCTCAGAGTCAATCTGAAAAGGCTGTGCTGAAAATTAAATTTTACGAAATCAATTCGATACGTTGTGCCATTTCCAAATTCATTAGTATTGAAGTTAACCAATCCGACCGGTGCGCTTGGAAATTCTAGAGGCCCCCCAGAGATGGTATCGCCAAATGTGTTTCCGTTTTATTTTCTAAAACCGAACAAGAGAGCGATACAAAAATTGGACGTGGGACGGTAGTAAAGATCGAACCCGAGCCAACGGCTGAGCAGGCTCGTGCGCCATCGCCTACGCTGTGAGAACAAGTGACGCCAAATGCCGGCCTGTGTGGCCGAGTGGTTCTAGGCGCTTCAGTCTGGAACCGCGCGACTGCTACGGTCGCACGTTCGAACCCTGCTTCGGGGATGGATGCGTGTGATGTCGTTAGGTTGGTTACATTTAAGTAGTTTTACATTCTAGGGAACTGATAACCTCAGATGTGCTCAGTCCCATAGTGCTCAGAGCCATTTGAACTATTTTTTAACGTCAGTTGTATCTGGCGGGCAACGGCCTGGTCGGCTAACTTGAATGCTAATTAACACGGAAATGGCGTAACGTACCGATTTTTTTAACAGTTATTTCTCTGAACGACCTACTATGCAACAACCTTACAAGCTTTCTGACCACCCATTATTAATCCACGTATGGAACTTAATTCGAGCATGGTACACAAAAATCTCGAAATTTTCTGTGGACATAATGAAGAGGAACGACATGTTCTCCGAATGAAATGATGGTAAGGCATTCATGGCCGGAAGGCTCCACATGGGAAAGTTCGGCAGCTGAGTTGCAAATCTTTTCACTTGGCACCATACTGGGCGACTTACGTGTCGATGATGATGATGATGATGATGATGATGATGATGATGATGATGATGATGACAGCACAGCACCCAATCCCTGAGCGGAGAAAATCTCCGACCAGGTCGGGAATTGCACCCGGTCTCTCTGCGTGACAGTCAGATGCGTTAAGGGAGCGGCCTATGTTGACCAAGTAGATATCGTAAACAACATGGTTAACAAATGGAAGAAAGTAGTCGGAAAGCTTTAGTCAATTAAAATAGATTAAAAAAATCCATATAGACCAGTGTGAGATCCATCTTCCCGAAAATCGCGTAAGGTCATTAGTGGCTGGTTCTGTCTTAGGTCAAGCATCATGTTGGTTGGCATGCATTTTTCATTTTTGTCTTCGATAATCCGTTTGAGAGTGGTATCCATGATGCATCTGGTTGGTATATTTCGGTCTCTGTCCTCTTCTTCCCTTCTCTACCGTCCCTTCAGTGATACTCTTAATGAAACCACGTCTCGTCAGATGAAAGACCGACCCCTGTGTTCCTCCAGTGTTGGGTAAGCTTAAAGAGACACGGTTTCTCTTCCCCCCACTCTGTGGAGAACTTCTTGATTTGATACTTTGTTTATTCAGCAAATATTTAGCTTTCTGCGGTAGTATCACCTCTCGAAGGGTATTATTTTATGTTTTTTCTATTTCTCCTAGTCTCCACGTTTCACTTAACCTGCAGCAGCACACTCCAAACAAACGTCTTTATCGAAGGTATGAGAATGTGCAATAAGTCCACAGTTGTGTGAGTGGATCGAAAACATCTTAAGTAACAGAATCCAGTATGTTTTCCTCGACGGCGAGTGCTCATCAGAGACAAGGGATCGCCAGGAGCGCCCTAAGGAACCGTGATAGGACGTCTGCTGTTCCCTATGTGCATAAATCTTCTGGTGCACAGCATGGGCAGAAATCTGTGATTGTTTGCTGATGATGGTGTGGTCTACAGTAAGGTTTCGAAGTTGTGTGACTGTAAGAAGATACAAGACGAATTAGAAAAAATTTCCAGTTGGTATGATGAGTGGCAGCTAGTCCTAAAAGTAGAGAAATCTAACTTAATGCGGATGAGTAGGAAGATCGAACCTGTAATTTTCGGATTGAGTATTTTTAGTACCCTGCTTGCCACAGTCAAGTCATTTTGAAACTTCCCCTTTGCATGTAAACAATGACAGTGCTGGAAATACTCTTACGTTATTTGATACTCAAACAGCTGAGTAAAACTTATTCTGATCATCACTAAACTACCACACAATATTTTTAGCGCAATGCATTCTGGCTTTCAATAATCCCTACAAAAGAATGGCGCTGACTAAAAATAACCTATACCTTTCATTAATCATTTACCTCACAAAAATCTTCGTTACTCGAACTACAGCAACAGAGAGAGCGGCAATACTGCCAGCTTAATAAAAGATTCTAGCTAGTGAAAGCACTAACTACTGATAGGCATAGTTAGCAAATGAAAGATTTTGATAGAGAACAACGAATGCATTTACCTTAATAGTGTTCAAAAGTCGTAATATACAGGGTGTAAATTTTAAGTTGACAAACCAGAATAACTCTAAAAATAAGCTTCACACAAAAAAACGTGTAGAATTCGAAGTTGATTATTTTCGAGGGGGACATCTGCTGGTGCTACAATTAGCCCACCACCCTAGCCCCGTGGGGGTGGGTCCGGAGGCAACTTTATAGTTTCAAATGGCTACCCCCATTTCTTATTGTAGAATCAGATTCTACATAAAGAACTACGTACATTTTGTCTTAAACATTTGTTTTGATTCTTGGTAGTTGGCGCTCTAATTCAAGAAAATTACGCTGAAGGACTGTCGTCCGCAATACACCTCTTGATATAGGCCTGAAGGCTGACATAGCAGTCGTGAAAATAAAATCTTTCTACTGTCAACGGCAAATATAATGCCTTTTAAAAAGTTTCTTCTCTCGTTAAAGCGGTGAGATTTAGCTAGCAATACCATCTTGTATCATCCATTTGATGTAATTTAACTCCCGAATTATGCAAAGGATCCTGCGGTGAATTCTTCCGGGTTGTATGGCTGGTCCATGGAACTCTATCCCCGACGTTTCGACCAAGGCTCCGCTGGACATCTTCGGAGGTCCTCCTGGTTGAGCTGAGCCAGGAGCACCTCCGAAGATGTCCAACGCAGCCTTGAACGAAACGTCAGGGATAGAGGAGTTCCATGGACCACGGCCATACAACCCGGAAGAATTCTCGGCAGCTGAAACATACGGTCGTGAAAGCCTTCATTGTATCATCCTGCAGTCTCCAGTCGCTCATTGTTCAGGGAGCATTGAGCAATAGTCTTTTGTCTCAGACTGTTGCTGTAGTTATTGTTTTAGCATTATTAACTTTAACTGTTAGTGGAAGACGATTTCAGTCTGCGTCATCGCCGCTCCTAATTGTTCCGTATCTTAACTAGACACAGCGATATCATGAGCAAAGCTCTATGTTTTCTCATTATGAACCCTAAGTCCTCTTTTCGCTGCTAGTTTGCTCTGATTTCATTTATTGCCCTCTCAGTGCATCTATTGAACAAGACAGCAGAAGTTGAGTGGCCTGACACGAAAATTTAACTCACAGAATCATAAGAAACCAGGGGGCAGAGAGCAAATGAAGGTACAATGGGCAGAAAGATTGTTGAACAAGTGACTGGTGAGCGGGAAAAAAACTAGTTAAATACGTAAAGTCACCGTAGTATGGTGCAGCTGAGCTCCCTGCACCAGGAAACCGCCTTGATATTGAACCTTTGCTAGTTTCAACGTTCACCCACTATGAACTGTCTACCTCTATATTACTACTCTGCAAGTTACCGTTTCAATACCATCCCTAATTGGCTATGGCAAGCACCGATGAATGTAGCGCAGTGCGAAGACATTGGACTCGCATTCTGCAGGAAAACGATTCTGGTCCCTATTCGGTGAACAAGATTTAGATTTTCTGCGCTTTTGTATGTCGCGAAGTTACGAGAAAATTACTTTTATAGTCTCAAATGTCCTCGGCGCTTACGGTGTATTAAATCCTAGCTTTTCTTTCATTTTTCCTTCTATTCTCCTACGGTTATAGGGCAACAAGAAACAGTGCCACACCCTTCTGTATCGGCTCGAAATTCTCCGATATAAACATACTGAAGAAACTTGTAGTCTGTCAGCATTGACCAATGACGCTATCAACAACGTAAGTATTCCTAAAGACTACATAACCGCTGTTGCAGCTACATCGTCATACAGCAACACCTGATTTACATGAAGTGTTAGTTTCCCTACGTGAATATGAAGTTTTGAGTAGAGTCGTCCGTGTTATTAAAGCCGTCGAGTATAAATGACGTGTAAAAAAAAATGTCGCCTATTCTTACAGAAAATGGTAAAAACTAGAAGAAAAGTGCCTGTAATGGCATGTCTGGAAACCAATACCTGTCGAAATATCATTATCTCCTCTAATTCCCATCTGTCCGTCAAGTAGAAATAAGCACTATAGGCAGAACTGCATATGGTAACGCCGCATTCTGATGCTATACAGTTTTTGATGTTGCTGCGCAGAGGTCATACAGTATTTTTTAAAGGAACACGCAGCTATTTGACTGTTTTGTTGTCTATTTAATTACAATACCGGTTTCAGCCTTTTATGCCATTTTCAAATATTCGCTAAAAGCAAAAATTGCATACAGTAACACGACGTAAAATTTGGGTACGTCCGTTGGATCTTGGCCGCCTCCTCCTCCTCCTCCTCCTCCCCCCCCCCTCCCCTGCCTCCCCACCATCCAGAACCCCAACTTTCTCCCACCTCTTCACTCTGATTTTGATTTTTCCCTGCTTAAACATTTAATCAAGTATGCCCTCTTATCCCTACTATCATTTTATTCACCCTCCTCTCCATCCCCTACATATACCAACGTCTAACACGGCTTTCCCCACTTCTCCATCTCGCTTTTGCCCATTGACATTGCCGCTCCCCTCTGTTTTTGATTCCGAACCCATCTTTCTCTTACACAGTCAGCTCTTTTAATTTTCTTATTTTTATAAGTCTTGGCTTAACAATCTATATTCCCGTATCTCGCCCATCCCTCTTCAGCCAGCGTCCATTTACCCTCCCCAGCTCCCTTCCGCGTTTTCATTGTTAACTTTCTTATTTTACCAGTGGCACTTAGATGTGACTAAGGCGCTGCAGTCATGTATTATGCGGCTGTTCCCGGCGGAGGTTCGAGTCCTCCCTCGGGCATGGGTGTGTTGGTTTGTCCTTAGGATAATTTAGGTTAAGTAGTGTGTAAGCTTAGGGACTGATGACCTTAGCAATTGAGCCCCATAAGATTTCACACACATTTGAACATTTGAACTTAAACGTGATTCACTGTCTTAGAATTTAATTTCGTTTCGTTCCTTTTGGACTTTAGTTCCTCATCCAGCTAAATGCAGGTTCACTTAGTTGTTGACGATCTGATGTATACATGTTTATTGAAAAGATGATGGTGCACAGCGCCACCACGAAGATAATTACACACAATCTCAAGATATTTAACATTAATAGTCATAAATTTTTGACACTTTCTAATTTTAATATTTAGTTGTTCCATTACTCATACTCTTTGATTTCACTATCATTACGTTTTAAGGACATGGGCTCATCTTTTATTTACCAACGTAAGCCTGTTTTTACTAAATACGCTCACGCAGTTATTTACTGATCTGTTACAAGATAATTTTACACCTGACACTCCGTGGGGAGCCAATATTCTTCTTATTTCATGGCCAACATTGAGCTCGACAACATGTTAGGCATCCTGCAATACATGTTAAAAACGTGAAATGTAAGTACATATTTCGTAATTATACACCAATTTACATTAATTATTATAGACATTTTACATCTTTTGAAATTTTACGTGGTTCTTACGGTACGCGTTTATTGTTTTTAGCAATCACTTGAAAAAGGCATAAAACACCGAAAACTGAGCTGTACTTAAATAAGCCACAGAACAGTCAAAAGGCGTTGTGTTCCTTCCAAAAACATTCTGATGCTGTCGTCTTGTTAGCGGATAATCGTGTACTGCTTCAAATACACCAGGCTCCATTCGAAATGCGCCACATGCATTGGTTGCACATTCCTATTAGGACTGCACATTGTCGACGGGTGGGAAATGTACAATTGCCTTTAAATATCTCTATAGCCAGTAATCCAACGGATTTAGGGCCGGTGAACGGGAAGGCCATGTTAGAGCGCCACCTCGACCAATCCATCGCCCATGGAACGTTGCAACTGTGGCAGTATCCCACGATCCGAAGAAAATGGGGTGGTGTCCCATGGCACAGTCGTCGTCTTTCTGCAAAGGTAACGTGTCCCAGCAGCGCAGCTAATCTACCTACCAGAAATCTGTGATACACAGCACCTGCTAATCTCTTTGGCAAGGTGTATGCCACTACGAATGTCACCGCCAATAACAATTCTTACGCACGCACTGGTGCTCAAGAGATACTGCGCCCCAGCTCCGTAATTGCTCGAGGATTCACATCTGCGCAGAAAAGGGTTTACTATGCAATCCTCGGAGAGAACGGGCTGTTGAGCCACAGTCAACACGGATTTAGAAAACATCATTCTTGTGAAACGGAACTAGCTCTTTACTCGCACGAACTGTTGGGTGCTATAGACAAGGGATTTCAAATTGATTCCTTATTTGTACATTTCCTGAAAACTTTTAACACTGTACCATACAAGCGACTTGTAGTCAAATTGTGACTTTTGGAATATCATCTGAGTTACGTGACTAGATTCGTAATTTCCTGTCAGAGAGGTCACATTTCGTAGTAATTGAAGGAAAGTCATCGAGTGAAACGTAAGTGATTTCTGGCGTACCTCAAGGTAGTGTTATAGGCGTTCTGATGTTCCTTATCTAAATAAACGGTTTAGGAGACAATCTGTGCAGCCGTCATAGGTTGTTTGCAGATGAAGTTGTCGTTTATCGTCCAGTAAAGTCATCAGAAGATCAAAACAAATTGCAAAACGATTTAGGAAAGGTATCTGTAGGGTGAAAAAATTGGAAATTGACCCTAAATAATGAAAGTGTGAGGTCATCCACATGAGTGCTAAAGGGAATCCGCTAAACTCCGGCTACACGATAAACCAGTAAATTCTAAAGACTGGAAATTCAACTAAATGCCTAAGGATTACAATTACGAACAACTGGAATTGGAAAGCAGACACAGAAAATGAGGTGAGTAAGGCGAGCCAAAGACCGTTTTATTGGCAGAACACAGCATATGTAACAGATCTACTAAAGAGACCGCCTACACTACGCTTGTCCGTCCTCTTTTAGAGCACTGCTGCGCGTTATCGGATTCTTACCAGATAAGATTGACGGAGTACATTGAAAAAGTTCAAAGAAGGGCAGCAAATTTTGCAGTATCGAGAAATAGGGGAGGGAGTGTCTTTAAACAGATTTTTTCATCATGGCGGAATCTTCTCACGAAATTTCAATACCAACTTTCTCTTCCGAATGTGAAAACATTTTGTTGATGCCGACCTACGTATGGAATAACGACCATAAGGGAAATCAGTACTCTCACGGAAAGATACAGATGTTCGTTTTTCCTGAACTTGATTTGCAGAGTATCCACGTAGACGTAGAATGCCTTGTGAATCGTGCCTCATGACTGAAGGAAATTCAAACTATGAACTGCAGATCTTCTGCCCGTATCTCAACAGGTACTGGTTTCCGGGCATATAATTGTAGGAACTTTTCCTCTGCTTTTGATAATACTGTGTCTTGCAGCGGTACGTGCGACTCAGAAGAAAAACACGGTTCTTTTTCAGCAGAGACGTAAATATATCTTCGGAATCCGCAACGTATTATGGTGAGACATTCGTTGGCTTTTCAAAATCACATTCAACCACTTCGTAACCCCTCGTAGTCAGCGGGATACGATGTGGATGTACCTCAGGACAAATGAATTTAAAAAGAAACTTATCACCTTCCTGCTTGTTCAAAACATCTAGTTTTGCTACAGATCACTCCAAAGCCAGAAATATTTTTTTAAAAAAGATTAGTTTCATTCCGTTCTGGGCGACTGGCACAGCAACCGGTTACGAATTTCTTGAAGTGAGACAGTCTCTACAGTTAACCATAACAGTGGCAAACCAACATTCGTCCATTGACGGCCTCATGTGGTACAATCTACCTAAACCTTGCATTGTATTCTTGGTTCCAGGTTCAACACTTGGCATTAGGACGATGGTTCCTTACAAAATTTTATCTTAATGCCATACGTGGGCATTAGTGGACGAACGTTTGTTTTCAACATTAATTTTTACTTTAATTCACTGTTATGTTTAACTATAGAGGCGTCTTCACAGCCTGGAACTTTGCCGATTTCGTGTTTTCATATTAACTTCATTTCCCCATTTTAATCTGCGTACTCCGACTAGCGTCATTTTTTCACCCCTAGGCCAATCTGATGAAGCCCCAAAAGGGCGAAACGCACCACCTTCTGTAAATAAAAAAGGTTTTGCAACCATGACTGTCTTATTTCAATAAATATTTTTTTTCTTTTAAAATGAAGGTTTTGTCACTTCCGTTTACTTTACCAGCTCACAGTTAAGAAACCACGTTTCAGTTTAATTGTTGACCTACACTGTGATTCAGTCTGTCATGGAAACGTCGATGTAACAACAACAACAAAAGTTTAGTTTTTGGGACACATTCGATAGCTTCAGAAAGTCGCAGGTAAACTAGCGCTCTCCAGCCTTAACCTCAGGTGATTACGCAGATCAGTCTGTCAATACAACTTCCATTAAAAGAAGTAAAATACATCCTGATGATGACGTCACTGACGACAGCAGAACAACACTTTCACGATGTTCATTACACCTCTGAGCATCAATGATTTCAAGGTTCTTTCTCTGTCAGCTGTATACATCTACATCTCTAGAATGAGATTTTCACTCTGCACTGAAATGTACGCTGATATGAAACTTTTTGGCAGATTACAGCACTGTCCGGACAGAGACTCGAACTCGGGACCTTTGCTCATCCCAAATAAGTCCTCTGCCACTGAGCTACCCAGCCACGACTCACGACCTCTCCTCACAGCTTTACTTTCTGCCAGTACCTCATCTCCTACCTTCCAAACTTCACCCAAGCACTCCTGTGAAGCTTTCAAAACTAGCACTTCTGGAGTAAAGCATATTGCGCAGATGTGGTAGGAAATGAGGTACTAGTAGAAGTAAAGCTGTAACGATAGGTCGTGAGTGTGCTAGGGTAGTTCAATGGTACAGCACTTGGCCACAAAAATAAAAGGTCCCGAGGTTCGTGAGTCTGTCCGGCACACAGTTTTAATCTTCCAGGAAGTTACATCTAAGTGTTATACTTTGGTACAAATGGTACAAGTGGCTCTGAGCACTTTGGGACTTAACATCTGAGGTCATGAGTCCCCTAGAACTTAGAAATACTTAAACCTAACCAACCTAAGGACATCACACACATCCATGCCCGAGGCAGGATTCGAACCTGCGACCGTAGCGATCGCGCGATTCTAGACTGTAGCGCCTAGAACCGCTCGGCCACTCCGGCCGGCCGTTTCTGTCTTCACATTACAATGTTGTTCAGACAGGCATGCCTGTCTGAAGGTACGGACACTGTTCTGACGATTAAAACTAAGGTAATTACTGCAGCCGCCCGGGGTAGCCGCTCGGTTCAGGACGTCTTGCCACGGTACGGGCGGCTCCCCCAGTCGGAGGTTCGAGTCCTCCCTCGGGCATGGGTGTGTGTGTGTCTTCCTTAGCATGAGTTAGTTTAAGTTCGATTAAGTAGTGCGTAAGCTTAGGGACCGATGACCTTAGCAGTTTGGTCCCATAAGACCTTACCACAAATTTCTAATTTCCAGTTATTGCGAAATGGATTCGCATTTTGCGAATCTGGATTGACGTCATCTGTTTGTGACAAATAACGATTTGTTGCAAGCCAGGACTCGAAACCGGATTTCCAGCTTTCCGCGATCAGGATACATGGGTTCGTGCCCCGGTCCAGCACAAAATTTCACAAATTTACATTTGTCATGACCAGTTGACGTCAATATGGATTCGCCAAATGTGAATATCCGTTTCGTAATATATTAGACATTAGTGGGAGAATTTGTATAAATCGATGACCGGAAGGTGTGAGGGAGAGGGGGGGGGGGGGACTAGGCGGGGAAGTACACGTATCTACGTATGGGAAGCGCAGTGAAGTACATTCATACTAGTGTTATGAAAAATTCGTTTGCTTTCACAAGTGGAGATCAAACTGGCATGCTCCAGTTTAATACAGAAGTTGGGATTCACTACAGCTCAGTACGTCTGTAGACAGAAGTCAAATTGCACAAATATTCGCATCATTTTATTAGTAAAAACACACACACACACACACACACACACACACACACACACACACACACGTTGTTTATACTGGAAAATTCATCAGTCAAGTAGAAGGAGTTGGTCACCATTAATTCCTTTAGGTGGCCAACTGCTCCTATTGCACTGATGTGTGTGTGTGTGTGTAGTAATGAGATCATTATAAGTAACTTAGATCTAAAGCAACGCTACAGATGACTCCGTAACCATATATTTCGTATACACGTTGGGGCATCACGAATCCAACACCTAACTGACACTTTTCAATTTAAGCTATGCTGCAGACCAGTGTAATACTGCGCCCCATAAGATTGGCCTACTTTGCGAATCCACCACCAGACTGTGTATAATTTCCTTTTTTATTTTTCGCATTACCAGTTTCTTTTTCTGCCTATTCTCCAGTGTGTCTCTAGTACCAAAATGGCTATATCGCTGCAAGTAATTTAAGAATCGCGTACGATGCATAATTGTGCAAAGCACTGTTGTCAAACACCCTCATATTGCACATTTCCTACCACACTTAATGGTCCTGAAGTCGGTAGCGTGAAAAATAAGAAAAAAATAAAAAAGTAAAAGAAAATGCACACTCTGGTGGAAAAGCGTCGTTAGATTACACTAGGATCGGTTTTCATTCCATAGACCCAAAAATGAGATCATTTTCGTGGTTGCGGAACAACTCAAGAAAACCTAAACTCAAAAACATAAAACGTCCTTATATAATACCGACTACCCAGATCATTTGTCACAAGAGTGGCAAAATGCGTGAATACATTAAAGTGGAACTGCTAATATTTACAGAATTAATATGCTGTCAGAATGAAACATAATTACGCACTTTTAATAAATTTATGATACACAGAAAACAAAGCCGGCCGGTTCTAGGCGCTTCAGTCTGGAACCGCGCGACCGCTACGGTCGTAGGTTCGAATCCTGCCTCGGGCATGGATGTGTGTGATGTCCTTAGGTTCTAAGTTTTAGGGGACTGATGACCTCAGATGTTAAGGCTCCTAGTGCTCAGAGCCAAAAAAAATTTTGACTGTTGTGACCAAGTGCTGTCAAAACTGAAATCTAAGAGGTGTTATTATTCAAGCCGCCCTAATAGTCCCAGTTTAGATATTCGTCTATAGAGGAGAAAGAGTTGGCTATCATAAAATCTTTCAAACGCTGTTTAAACTTTACTGTATCCCAAACCAAGTATTTATTGGTTACCGTTATTTCATTGAAAGTCTGTGTTCCTGAATATTCTGAACTCCTTTTCTGACCAAAGTAAGTGATATTATGCCTTAATGTAGATTGTTCTTATTTCTGGCATTGATATTGTGTATTAAGCTATTGGTTGGAAACAGAGGCGAACTACTTGCTACAGGTTTCACTAAGGGATTAAAGCACCTAGAAGCAGTGGTTACAAAACAAAGTTCCTTGGACAGATTTATACATGATGTTCTTGAATTTACACCACAAACGCGTCTTATTACACGCTTTTGCACACTAAAGACTTTTGCTGGGCTAAAATATGAATACGCTTTATGTGAAACCAAGTTTGAAATGATTCTTCAAATTTATTGAGGCGGTGGTTCAAATGGCTCTAAGCACAATGGGACTTAACATCTGAGGTCGTCAGTCCCCTAGACTTAGAACTATTCAAACCTAACTAACCTAAGGACATCACACACATCCATGCCCGAGGCAGGATTCGAACCTGCGACCATAGCAACAGCGCGGTTCCGGACTGAAGCGCCTAGAACCGCTCGTCCACAGAGGCCGGCTGAGGCGGTGGGAACGACGCAGAAGAAACTGATGATTCACCACCAGTATGTCACCTTGTAGAATAATCTATAAGCCAAGTTCATGATGATCGGTTTGTGAGGCACTCAACTGTGCTGTCATCACCACCCGTACAAAGTCCCAATCTTTAGTCCAATGTAGCCACATTCACGAATGGTGATAAGGACAACCCAAACACGCAGTACCGGAGAGAGAAAATCCCCAACCGGGCCAGGCATCGAACCCAGAACAAAGTAATCCAGAGGCTGCAACTCTAGCCACTAAACCACGAGCTGCGGACTAAAAGTCAAGCTGTGCAATAAATAGTTTGCTCGCCAGAACCAAGATTTGGGTGGAGACGTCACCTTGTAGAATAATCTAAAAGTCAAGTTGATGTTGATGATGATGATGATGATGATGATGATCGGTTTGTGAGGCACTCAACTCCGCAGTCATCACCACCTGTACGAAGTCCCACTCTTTACACAGTGCTGTGTAGCCACATTCACGAATGGTGATGGACAACACAAACACGCAGTACCAGGCAGAGAAAAATCCCCAACTGGGCCAGGCATTGAACCTTGGACAACGTAATCCAGAGGCTGCAACGCTAGCCAATAAACTACGAGCTGACGACAAAAAGTCAAGCTGTGCTATGAACAGTTTGGTCGCCAGAACCAAGATTTGGGTGGAGATGTCACCTTGTAGAATAATCTAAAAGTCAAGTTGATGTTGATGATGATGATGATGATGATGATGATGATGATGATGATCGGTTTGTGAGGCACTCCGTGGTCATCACCACCTGTACCAAGTCCCACTCTTTACACAGTTTTATGTAGCCACTTTCACGAATGGTGATGACAACCCAAACATGAAGTACTGGGCAGAGAAAATCCCAAATCGGGCCAGGCATCGAACCCGGGACAACGTAATCCAGAGGCTGCAACACTAGCCACTAAACCACGAGCTGCGGACTAAAAGTCAAGCTGTGCTATGGTCGCCAGAACCAAGATTTAGGTGGTGGAGGAGGAGCAGTGTGGAGATTTGGGGGGGGGGGGGGGCTACCAGACTCCCAGCCTGTCACAGGACAGGTCTGGTAGTGAACTTCAGGTAAAGTACCATCCAGTGTCAACAGGTGTCACAAAAAAAAATGGAAATGAGCGTATGGCATCGGTGGCTGGGAGGCCCCTATTCAGGTAAGTTCGTCCGCCAACTGCATGTCTTACTTCATTCGACGCCACATTGGGGGACTTGCGCCCGCTGATGGGGATGAAATGATAACACAACACCCAATCCTCGAGCGGAGAAACTCTCCAACCCCGCCAGGAATAGAACCCGGGCCCGCTTGTATGGCAGGCGAGCACGGTCCCACCCAGCTAAGCTGGTGGAGAATAGTTGACACAAGTACAGTGGATCTGCAGAATGAGGCTGGTACTCACATGGTTGCGTCGGGTTCCGCAGACGTCAGCGACACGCAGTACGACACCACAGGCGCGGTGGAGCGCGGCTCGGCGGGCGACTGACCACTGTGCGGCGAGGCAGTCAGCTGGTCTGAGGCGTGGCGCGGTGTGGGCCGCGGGAGAGACGTCCGTCCCTAGCGGCGGCTCAACAGCTGACTGGCCGGCGTCGCCCGGGGCACTGGCGAGAGATCGGCCGGGAGCGCTCGCCGCAGCAAAACACGGAAACCGCGGGTGACCTCCAACCAGGACAGCGGCGGCGGCGGCGGCGGCGGCGGGAAGACCCGGCCCGTTCTCACAGCGACGCCGCTGCACCTGCGGACGTGTCCGAGTTACGAAACGCAGCCGCGCCGCGCGCATAATGCCGGCCAGCTGGGAACCCGGCGGAGAGCTCGCTGCCGGACACGCATGGCTGACGCGGTGGACGGCGAACGCCCGCCCCGGCTCCACTGGGCGTATCGCGAGCGCACGGCCTCTGCCGCTGCTGCTGATAAGCTTTACGGCGGTCTCGGAGCAGCCGGCGATGTCATTAAAGCCGGCCTGGCCGCTGAAATATACCAGCGCGGTAGCCGGGAAGTGAACACCGCAATCCGCCGCTGCTGTTGACCCAGACCTTCTGGAATGTCTTCATTCAGCAGGCACACGGTACGGTCCTGTGGGGTGTGTGGGACTGGGTGGGGGGAGCGAGAACGTAGTATGTTACAGTACCTCCCCCATTGCAAACATCACACATACGACTTTAACAATAATACTTGTTGTTGTTGTGGTCTTCAGACCAGACTGGTTTGATGAAGCTCTCCATGCTACTCTATCCAGTGCAAGCCTCTTCATCTCCCAGTACCTACTGCAGCCTACATCCTTCTGAATCTACGTAGTGTATCCATCTCTTGGTCTCCCTCTACCGTTTTTGCCCTCCACGCTGCCCTCCAATACTAAATTATTACCTAACAAGGGGATAATTAATTTGATGCCTAGAATGAGATCATCAAATGATAGTGTAAAATTTGATTGACTGATTTTTGCAGACTGTTTCCCCATCTTAGTGGAATCTATAGAAGATGCAACAAAGCAGAGACAGTTTCAAAAGCCAGCCTATCTTTGAAAAAAAAACAGAGTATGACAGATGTAACAGATGCAACTGAAAATTGAAGAATTAGAAAGGTCACAAAATTCAAATATCTAGATGGAATAAAACAACTGAATGCTTTGGATAAAGAAGCTTACTGCAAAGGCAAGGAAAACGGGAGCGACTTTACAGTTAACAAAAAACTCGTATAACAAGAAATCTTTATGCGTAAATGCAAAACAGACACTTAACACTGTTAGTAGCCCCAAATACCTTTATGCTTCAGAATACCTTTCGTTAAGTAGAGCCAAACAATTAGAGGAAATAGAAAAAAAAGGGGAAGTAAAATTGTCAATAAAACCTTGAGACCAAAATACGACAGTGGGAAATGGAAATAAAGGATATCATAAAATAAGTAGACACAATGAAAAAGAAGAGTTGTAATGTATGGATATCTAAATAGTCTACAGGAGAAAAAATAGCCATAAATAATTTATAAGTTGTTTGGCGAGAAACTTAAAAATGCAAATGACGTAAATCAAACAAGATAGACCAGACTTGATACCAATGACAGTAACACAGAAAGAAATTGAAAAAAGACAAATGTTCAGAGTAAAAGTATAAAGCTTCAAGGGGTTACAGGAGAAGAAAACGACAAGCGCCATATGAACAGAAGAAAGAAGGGAACACCATGTGGAAAGAACGAAAAACCACTGTAAATAAAGAAAGGAGTAAATAAACGAGAGGACACTTTCTTCATATGGTCCTCGGAAGGCCAAACTAATAAAGCAACCGTTTGCATCGAATTACAGTTCGTTAGGTAGAATTCAGTCATTTATTTCAACGCTTCCCTAAAGTCTAGTCACAGGGCGTCAGCTTGGCGCAGCTATCTTGTGCAATTTATATCTCATGAACAAATTGAGCGAGCTGAGTATTAAGAGTCCGCTGTTTCAATAGTCACTTCCTACAGAGGATATCTTAGACCTCCAAAGGGTACTAATACGAGGTCCTAACCGACGTTCCACAATTGACGGGTCAGCAGAAGGAAGTGCTAACCAACAAGAGCATATTTTGCATATACACAACCAAAAAAAGTTTTGTATCATCCCGTTTTCCTTTGACTTTTTAGAGATGTCACTAAAATCGCCCAAAGATGTAAACAACCACACATGAGCAGCGCCTATTAGACGGAGGGGTGCGACAGTCTATCAGTTCAAGTCATTCCACCTGGAAGGAGGTACACGGCTCGTGTTGTCTGTAGTTCAACCATGCCTAGACAGTCAACACCGCGGTTCGATCGCGTCCGCATTGTTATGTTGTGCCAGGAAGGTCTCTCAACGAGGGAAGTGTCCAGGCGTCTCGGAGTGAACCAAAGCGATGTTGTTCGGACATGGAGGAGATACAAAGAGACCCGAACTGTCGATGACACGCCTCGTTCAGGCCGGCCAACGGCTACTACTGCAGCGAATGACTGCTACCTACGGATTATGGCTCGGAGGAACCCTGACAGAAATGCCACCATGTTAAATAATGCTTCTCGTGCAGCCACAGGACACCGTGTTATGACGCAAACTGTGCGCAGTAGGCTGCATGATGCGCAACTTCGCTCCCGACGTCCACGGCGAGGTCCATCTTTGCAGCCATGACACCATGCAGCGCAGTACAGATGGGCCAAACAAAATGCCAATAGACCGCTCAGGATCGGCATCACGTTTTCTTCACCGATGAATGTCGCAGATGCCTTCAGCCAGACAATCGTCGAAGACGTGTTTGGAGGCAACCCGGTCAGGCTGAACCCCTTAGACACATTGTTCAGCGAGTGCAGCTAGGTGGAGGTTTCCCGTTGTTTTGGGGTGGCACTGCGTGGGCCCGACGTACGCCGTTGGTGGTCATGGAAGGCGCCGTAACGACTGTACGATACGTGAATGCCATGCTCTGACCGGTAGTGCAGCCATATCGGCAGCATATTGGCGAGGCATTCGTCTTCATGGACGACAATTCGCGCCCCCATCGTGCACATCTTGTGAATGACTTCCTTGAGGATAACGACATCGCTCGACTAGAGTGGCCAGACCAGAACCCTATTGAAAATGCCTGGCATAGATTGAAAATGGCTGTTTATGGACGACGTGACACACCGACCACTCTACGCCGAATCGCCGTTGAGGAGTGGGACAATCTGGACCAACAGTTCCTTGATGAACTTGTGGATATTATGCCACGACGAATACAGGCATGCATCAATGCAAGAGGACGTGCTACTGGGTATGAAAGTTACCAGTGTGTATCGCAATCTGGACCACCACCTCTGTAGGTCTCGCTGTATCGTGGTACAACATGCAATGTGTGGTTTTCATAAGCAGTTTTCCGTACAGGTTCCAAAACTCTCGGAACCGAGATAATCCAAAACTTTTCTTGATGTGTATTCTTGGTTAAATTGAAAGGCAAGATCATAAACACACTCCGAAAAAAAGTGTGCTGTGGTTTACAGTTCCCCCACGATTTGTTATTGCAACAATGCGTATAGAGTACATGGAATGAATAAATTTTCAGATCAATAGTGCAAACGGTTCTTAGGTACCAGCTATCGACCCATGCGGGAACACCCATATTAGTATGTGGTGCAGCATCCACGGGTACCAATGTAGGCGCTGGCTCTAGCGTCCAGTCTATCGTACATATCGCCAGTACTGTCCTGGGATATGTTATGCCACGTCTGCTCGAGTTGTTGCATTTCCGTAAGAGTTGTTGGTTGACGAGTCGCAAGAGTCACTTCTCGTTACATCATATCCAACACTTGTTCGACTGGGGACAGGTCCGGACAAGGCGCTAGCCGGGAAAGTTACTGCACGCCTTGCAGAACACGTAGAGTTTCACGGGCAGCGTGTGGGCGAACGTTATCCTGTTGGAATAACACACACCGTCCTTTTGCAACAACGGTAAACGAACGGGCCTAACAATATTCTTGCACGAATCGAGTGGTGTTTGGCTTCCCCTCGAGAAGCGCCAAAGAGACGGTAGCTCATCGCACCCCAGACTCTAAGGCCTGGAGTGTCTTGGATGAATGCACGCTACGAGACAGTGCTCACCAGGTCTATGTCATGGACGCAAACGACCATCACTTGCGTACAGGTGGAATCTGCTTTCATCAGCGAAGACCACGGGGCGGCATTCCATCTTCCAAGTGATTCTCTGATGCCACCAGTCCAGCATTGCACGTCGAGTGGAAGACGGGCTTAAATAGTGCGTGCCCGTAGTCCCACAGTTAACAGCATCTCCATGTCTAATGAGAGCTTAAAGCTGGGTACCTTGTAAGTAGGCTGTTTAGGTTTTTTTATTGGTAACGCCACCTCAGTATGAAAATCACCGGCTGTGCCGTGTGCAGTCTGTGGCTGCTTTGCATTGTTGTAATACTCAACCATTGTAGTGTTAGGCAGCTGGCTGTGAACAGCGCGTAGCGCTGGGCAGTTGGAGGTGAGCCGCCAGCAGTGGTGGATGTGGGGAGAGAGATGGTGGAGTTTTGTAATTTGTCATGATATCAAGGTAAATACATTGTTTGTTCTCTATTAATATCTTTCATTTGCTAACTATCCCTATCAGTAGTTAGTGCCTTCCATAGTTTGAATCTTTTATTTAGCTGGCAGTAGTGGCGCTTGCTGTATTGCAGTAGTGGGAGTAACCAAGATTTTTGTAAGTGATTTCTGAAAAGTACAGGTTAATGTTAGTCAGGGCCATTCTCTTGTAGAGAATTTTGAAAGTCAGATTGCGTTGCGCTAACAAAAATATTGTGCGTCAGTTTAAGCACAGTTGTAAAAAATTGTTCAAAAGGGGACGTTTCAACCTCTTCAAGGGACCTACGCCTTCCGTTAAGAGGCAGCGCACAGTCTGGATGGAAGGATCTTAATTGTGGTCCCTCTCTTTTGAGCCCAACCCGACGGATACCTTAGATCGGGGAAAACCACCGTTCAGGCTGTGTTGTCGGCGGGGCCGGGAGGTGCTTGCGCCTGATGTACTCTACTAGGAGCCTTGTAGGCTCAACACAAACCGTTAGCGTCATTATATTATTACATTTACCACAAGTACCCTTTCATTAGAAACTTTGAGCCAAGCACAAAATCAGTTACCTCTCTAAAGTATATCGTAAATAGTTTAGCAGGCTGGACACGGAGATCTTAGTCTTAGTTTCTGGCTTTAACGTACTCTAATCTCTTCTAGTTAAGTTAGTTTTTAGGATGGTAGTTGTTAAAGGAATGGTGAGCGACGGCCAGCGTCTTGAGGGTCATTCCAAGACCCGGGCCGCCGCCCACAACCAGGTGACGGGCAATATTATACCTATCCCTCCTCTATTCAGTCCTCTCCCTTCCTTCTTTCTAAATATTTAATTTCGTTTTGTTTATTAATATCTTACTTGATTTTGTATTAGTTATAAGTTTTTCTAATGCTGCACAAAAAAAGATATCAAATGGATGTAAACAAATAGAGCCCGCCTCCACGTGGCGGGACACGGGCAACGGTGTAAGTGGGGACGGGAGCCGGGGTGGTGTTACTTCTTTCAGTCACTCCGGACCCAGTCACAGAGGCTAAGTGGCAACATACGACCCACCATAAGAAATTAGACGGTGGGTCATAAAATATAAGCAGCTAGTGAAAAAGAAAAAGTCCCACTGCTAATAACTGGTTAACAATATTTGGTGTTGACACATCTGGGCTCACAAGCCCTCTTACCGGTACTGTGGTAGGAGGACGATCTGCCACTGCTGCCCTTCGAATAAAACGATCCTGGCGCCCGCCTGTGCTGCCTGGACGTTCAGAACCACGTCTACAGGTGTGACAACTGAGCCGAGTGCGGCCCGCTTTGTATGCCGTTGGTAGGTTGCCATCGTGTAATAGGGGTAGTGGCGTCTTGTTCTCTTCTTCTGGCTACTGGAGCCACTACGTTTGCTCACTCGTGAGCACACTGGACTCGTATTTGGGAGGACCACGGTTCAATCCCGCGTCTGGCCATCCTGATTTAAGTTTTCCGTGATTTCCCTAAATCTCTCCAGGCAAATGCCGGGATGGTTCCTTTGACAGGGCACGGCCGATTTCCTTCCCGTCCTTCCCTAGCCCGATGACCTCGCTGTTTGGTCTCTTCCCCCAAAACAACCCAACCAGCCCAACTACGTTTGCTAGCGTTGTCTGTCCGCGAGTGGCAGCAGCAGCGTTTGTCGATATGGTTCAAATGGGTCTGAGCACTATGGGACTTAACTTCTGAGGTCATCAGTCCCCTAGAACTTAGAACTACTTAAACCTAACTAACCTAAGGACATCACACACAGCCATGCTCGAGGCAGGATTCGAACCTGCGACCGTAGCGGTCGCGTGGTTCCAGACTGTAGCGCCTAGAACCGCTCGGCCACCCCGACCGGCGTTTATCGATATCTAATACCCGTACTATCTTTGGAAGGACGTGAAGAATTTTCCGGGTCGGGTGTGTCGGGGTTGAGTTGGGACCGAGGAGAAGTGAGGTCCGACAGCGCCAGTACTCGCCGAGGGAGCTTGCGATATTTGCACTGCCCGATGGAAGGGTGTGGTCGTGAGAGTGCACGACCACGCTGCGGTCCGGATTCAGCGAGTAAGTTGAATGGATCGTTATATTTGAGTAGTGCACCTTTCACTTGTGTGTGTGTGTGTGTGTGTGTGTGTGTGTGTGTGTGTGTGTGTGTGTCCGTCGAAGTGACCTCATGCCATCAAGCTGTCTGTTGGCGGCTTTATACTCCGACGTTACCATTGCCTGACTTGATTGGCAACGACCGATGGTTGGTCGTTCGGTCGGTCGTCTCAGTGGACGACGTGTATCTGGTCTTTCGACCGCTCCTGTGTTCTTAGCGTCCATGTCTACGTCCAATTCGTCTTGTTGTTGTATAGTGACTCTTTTAGCATTGTTTGACAGCCGGGATGGCCGAGCGGTTCTAGGCGCTACAGTCTGGAACCGCGCGACCGCTACGGTCGCAGGTTCGAATCCTGCTTCGGGCATGGATGTGTGTGATGTCATTAGGTTGGTTAGGTTTAAGTAGTTCGAAGTTCTAGGGGACTGATGACCTCAGAAGTTAAGTCCCATGGTGCTCAGAGCCATTTGAACCATTTTTTGGCATTGTTTGAGTTGTTAGTGGAATTGTCTTTTGCGGTTCCATGTGCATCTAGTCAGATTTTGAATAGGCAGTTTGGTCTTAACCCTGTCTGAGTCCTAAGATTTGGTGGAACCAACTTGTGTAATCAAATGCTCGTCTTTTGACGGTGTTAACTGTTATTCTACCGTGGTCTTAGTTATCGCATCTTAGGTGGATTTAGCGAGTGTGCTGGTCGGCGTTTAAGCTGTCCCTAATTTGAGTTGTCATCCTGTTAAGTGAACATAACTCTTCGTTGCCTAACTCACCACTTACGCAGCTGTAGGGACTTTTCTCAGGTAGATCCTTAGAGCACTGTCTGTGAATCACTCCATTCTTTATTTGGTCTGATTGTGTCAATTGTTTCAAAATAATATTTGTTTAAATTACTCCTATTGCTTGTGGCCTTCAGCCGACAAATAATTTTGAATTCTTTCGTAATAAGGCCTTCAGCCGCCAGTGTAGCCTGTGTTACAATTTTTTTTAAAATGATTGTTTAAAGAATTTATTTCCTTAAATGAAGTCTACGAGTTTACTGTGCAAGCAACGGTAACTGATTAGGCCCCGTTCACACCTTTTCCTGCCCTCCCGAAGTCCCACGTATGAAGAAGAAGGTTGACGTGACCACTGATGCCAGGATCGTCACACAACCCACGCAGCGCATCCAACTTTGTTCCAGTTATCCGAAAGGACCATCTCATCGCTCGCAATGCCGCAACTCGACCCCTTTCAAAGTCGCTCAGGTGGCTGTAGGAAGCATGAGTGCGTCTCAGTAGCACGAGTCTGGCTGTCAGAATTCTCCATTAAAGGGTAGATACAAATGGTGCTACGGCAGCTTTGCAACTACACTATCTGTTGGTGGACGACTTTCAAACCACTATCAGTCCCCTCCTATCCCCCAGGTGGCATATGCCGTCATTGGCTCAAAATCGACGTCATCTTCCCAGATGCACTCCTACTAACCCTTTTCAGGCAGTGCACACTAATTTCGTAAA
Organism: Schistocerca nitens; assembly: GCF_023898315.1. NCBI lineage: Eukaryota > Metazoa > Arthropoda > Insecta > Orthoptera > Acrididae > Schistocerca > Schistocerca nitens. Next base: position 87,562,394 of record NC_064625.1, on the reverse strand, counting down.
ACTCATGTGGAATTATTTAGCACCAGTGCGAAAACACGACAGATGAGGCTTGGATATTAATCCTTACTACACTAAGGTTTATCGCTCTCTTCCGCCTTCCCCTTTAGCTCTACGTTAGAATCATTTGGCTAACAATATTGGCATACATTAGTGGTTCATATAGGGCAAACCAGTTCTAAGCAAAGAAGGGAAGGCAGAAAGGTGGAAGGAGTATATAGAGGGTTTATACAAGAGCGATGTACTTGAGGACAATATTATGGAAATGGAAGAGGATGTAGATAAAGACGAAATTGGAGATAAGATACTGCGTGAAGAGTTTGACAGAGCACTGAAAGACCTGAGTCGAAACAAGGCCCTGGGAATAGACAACATTCCATTAGAACTACTGATGGCCTTGGGAGAGCCAGTCATGACAAAACTCTACCATCTGGTGAGCAAGATGTATGAGACAGGCGAAATACCCTCAGACTTCAAGAAGAATATAATAATTCCAATCCCAAAGAAAGCAGGTGTTGACAGATGTGAAAATTACCGAACAATCAGTTTAATAAGCCACAGCTGCAAAATACTAACGCCAATTCTGTAGACGAATGGAAAAACTAGTAGAAGCCGACCTCGGGGAATATCAGTTTGGATTCCGTAGAAATGTTGGGACACGTGAGGCAATACTAACCTTACGACTTATCTTAGAAGAAAGATTAAGAAAAGGCAAACCTACGTTTCTAGCATTTGTAGACTTAGAAAAGCTTTTGACAATGTTAACTGGAATACTCTCTTTCAAATTCTGAAGGTGGCAGGGGTAAAATACAGGGAGCGAAAGGCTATTTACAAATTGTACAGAAACCAGGTGGCAGTTATAAGAGTCGAGGGGCATGAAAGGGAAGCAGTGGTTGGGAAGGGAGTAAGACAGGGTTGTAGCCTCTCCCCGATGTTATTCAATCTGTATATTGAGCAAGCAGTAAAGGAAACAAAAGAAAAATTTGGAGTAGGTATTAAAATTCATGGAGAAGAAGTAAAAACTTTGAGGTTCGCCGATGACATTGTAATTCTGTCAGAGACAGCAAAGGACTTGGAAGAGAAGTTGAACGGAATGGACAGTGTCTTGAAAGGAGGATATAAGATGAACATCAACAAAAGCAAAACGAGGATAATGGAATGTAGTCGAATTTCAGGTGACACGGAGGGAATTAGATTAGGATATAAGACACTTAAAGTAGTAAAGGAGTTTTGCTATTTGGGGAGCAAAATAACTGATGATGGTGGAAGTATAGAGGATATAAAATGTAGACTGGCAATGGCAAGGAAAGCGTTTCTGAAGAAGAGAAATTTGTTATCATCGAGTATAGATTTAAGTGTCAGGAAGTCGTTTCTGAAAGTATTTGTATGGAGCATAGCCATATATGGAAGTGAAACATGGACGATAACTAGTTTGGACAGGAAGAGAATAGAAGCTTTCGAAATGTGGTGCTACAGAAGAATGCTGAAGATTAGATGGGTAGATCACGTAACTAATGAGGAGGTATTGAATAGGATTGGGGAGAAGAGAAGTTTGTGGTACAACTTGACTAGAAGAAGGGATCGGTTGGTAGGACATGTTTTGAGGCATCAAGGGATCACAAATTTAGCATTGGAGGGCAGCGTGGAGGGTAAAAATCGTAGAGGGAGACCAAGAGATGAATACACTAAGCAGATTCAGAAGGATGTAGGTTGCAGTAGGTACTGGGAGATGATGAAGCTTGCACAGGATAGAGTAGCATGGAGAGCTGCATCAAACCAGTCAGAGGACTGAAGACCACAACAACAACAACACATAGGGCAATGCTGTAATGTATGTGCTACATGCAGTGACTGCCATAAAATTCCCAAATACGAGAGTTGGAACTTAAATAGTGGTAACTATTTATTCACAATCGATACAAAAGACTTACATGTTTGCACCTGTGACTGTGCTTCGAAGTAGTCACCAGCGTATTGTAGAACCTGTTGCCAGCGATGTGGAAGGTGTAGTATACCGTTAGCAGAGCCTGTTCTGTTGATGGTGCGAATGGAGCCGTCTACTGTCTGTCGAATCTCTGGAACAGTTCTGAAGCGAATGCCACGAAGTGGTTCCTTCATCTTCGGAATGAAATCAAAGTAACGAGGACTTACGTCCGGGGAGTATGGTGGATGGTACAGTACTTCCCAGTCCCATCGACCAAGCAGGGCAGCCACAGCTTGCGCCGTATGCGCCCGCGCATTGTCGTGCAAAATGATGGGTGGGTTGCGCAAAGTGTCGCCGCTGCTTTCGCAAAGCTGGTCGCAAGTGATGCTGCAAAAACGAACAGTAATACTGTGCATTGACGGTCTGCTGTGGAGGAACGTAATGCGTTAGGATAACACCATCACAGTCGTACACGAAAATCACCATAACTTTAGCCCGCTCCATACGCAGGATCAACATAAGAGGCTCTGCTAACGGTATACTACGCCTTCCACATCGCTAGCAACGGGTTGAACACAACGCTGGTGACTACAGTGAAGGACAGTAACAGTTGCAAACATGTGACACTTTCGTATCGGTTGCGACTAAATAGTTGCCACTATTTAAGTTTCAACCCTCGTACAAAGAATTCCACTGTACTGCGACAGATATATTGTCCGTGAATTTAATATGTCTGTTTTGGAAGACTTGCTCTAACGCCACGATACGTGGCCCATTATGACGCCCAGTCGTGTGTTGTTCACACAGACTTGTACGGGTTGAGGTCGACGACATGTAGACTTCCGGAAGCAGGGAATCCTCTGTGGCGCCTACTGAGACCCCGAGGCGCTTTACCTGGGAAAACACTTTGTTAATGACCGATCATTTCTGTCAACACATCCAAGGTCATTACTGACTTTCGTTTGTCATAAAGGACAGCAAGAGGCAGAGGTTCAAGCAGGATGCAAAAAGTTACACAACGATGTTCGAATAACAAAAATACGGGCGCCACAACATTTTAGTGGGATAAAGGGAAATGGACGTTCCACAGGGCTCCGTCGTGGACCCAATATTATTAGTGATCTGCCATTCCATTTGAAACAGGAGACAGAGATATTTTTGGAGAGGACACAAGCATTGCTGTAAAACCGTAAGAATGCTAAAACAATGGACACGTATTTGGGAGGACGAGGTTCAAATCACCGGCTGGAGAGCCATGATTTCGTGATTTCTCCAAATCGCTTAAGGAAAATGAAGCCTTCGAAAGAGTACTTCCGATTTCCGTCCCCAGATATTACATTTCACGTTTGAGAAATCGTTCACGCACGTAAATGTAACAAAATAGCGTGGTTTGAAAATCGACCAGACTCCTGTATGGACGACACATTGTAGGCATCCTTGCCGTAGAGCAACAACTGAATGAGTTGAAAGCAATTCAGTCGGCCACGTCAGGACGGGATCTCAGTTCGTTGTTATAAAGGGCACTATACTAAGGAGACTGCTACACTACGCTTGTCCGTCCTCTTTTAGAAAACTGCTGCGCAGTGTGGGATCCTTACCAGGTAGGACAGAGTACATCGAAAAAGTTCAAAGAAAGGCAGAACGTTTTGTATTATCGCGAAATATGGGAGAGATTGTCACAGAAATGATACAGGATTTTTGATGCACATTATTAAAAGAAAGGCGTTTTTCGTTGCGACGAAATCTTCTCACAAAATTCGAATCACCAACTTCCTCCTCCGAATGCGAAAATATTTTGTTGACACTGACCTACATAAGGCGGAACGATCACCAGGATAAAATAAGGGAAATCAGAGCTGGTACGGAAAGATATAGGTGTTCATTCTTTCCGCACGCTGTACGAGATGGGAATAATAGAGAATTGAGAAGGTCGTTCGATGAACCCTCTGCCAGGCTCTTAAATATTATTTGCGGAGTATCCATGTAGATGTAGATGCAGATGCAGATTGGCTCCTTACTTATCTTGCATTTATCGCGAATCTCTCTCCCAGCGCAAAGCCCCAAGCGAATGGAAAAAAGCGCATGCGATTCCCAAGTATACGAAGAATAAAAGAGCGGATCCGAAAAATTACAGACCAATATACCTAACATTGGTTTGCTGTAGCATCCTTAAACATATTCTGTATCCGAATGTAAGAAATTACCTTATATCTGAGAATCAGCATGGTTTTAGAAAGCATCATTCGCCCGAAACTCAGCTTGCGCTATCTGATGTGACATGCTGCGAATTATGGATGAGGGGCAATGGGGAGATTCCATTAACGATCTGTCCTTCGTGGGGGACCACTCATATAGAATTTTTCGAAATAAATTTCCATCATTTGACTGTTACTTGTTCTTTCTTTTAATGTATTTTATTTTATTGCACTATCATGATTTCAGCATTGTAGCCATTCTCAAGTACAATTTGAAATGTTAGGATATGTCTGACCTGTCTGTGATTTGTCCTCTTCGAATAAGCATATTTCTGGTCTGACATCGATCTGTTGTAGAGTTTTAGAACCTGTTTCTTGCTCGCGTATCATGTCATTTCTGGAAACCCAGAATCTACTCTGTAGGAATCAACATGGATTCCGGAAACAGCGATCGTGTGAGACCCAACTCGCTTTATTTGTTCATGAGACACAGAAAATATTAGATACAGGCTCCCAGGTAGATGCTATTTTCCTTGACATCCGGAAGGCGTTCGATACAGTTCCGCACTGTCGCCTGATAAACAAAGTAAGAGCCTACGGAATATCAGACCGGCTCTGTGGCTGGATTGAATAGTTTTTAGCAAACAGAATACAGCAGTTGTTCTCAATGGAGAGGCGTCTACAGACGTTAAACTAACCTCTGGCGTGCCACAGGGGAGTGTTATGGGACCATTGCTTTTCACAATATATATAAATGACGTAGTAAATAGTGTCGGAAGTTCCATGCGGCTTTACGCGGATGATGCTGTAGTATACACAGAAGTTGCAGCATTAGAAAATTGCAGCGAAATGCAGGAAGATGTGCAGCGGATAGGCACTTGGTGCAGGGAGTGGCAACTGACCCTTAACATAGACCAATGTAGTGTATTGCGAATACATAGAAAGAAGGATCCTTTATTGTATGATTATATGATAGCAGAACAAACACTGGTAGCAGTTACTTTTGTAGAATGTCTGGGAGTATGCGTACGGAACGATTTGAAGTGGAATGATCATATAAAATTGTTGGTAAGGCGGGTGCCAGGTTGAGATTCATTGGGAGAGTCCTTAGAAAATGTAGTCTATGAACAAAGGAGGTGGCTTACAAAACACTCGTTCGACCTATACTTGAGTATTGCTCATCAGTGTGGGATCCGTACTAGGTCGGGTTGACAGCGGAGATAGAGAAGATCCAAAGAAGAGCGGCGCGTTTCGTCACAGGGTTATTTGGTAAGCGTGATAGCGTTACGGAGATGTTTAGCAAACTCAAGTGGCAGACTCTGCAAGTGAGGCGCTCTGCATCGCGGTGTAGCTTGCTGTCCAGGTTTCGAGAGGGTGCATTTCTGGATGAGGTATCGAATATATTGCTTCCCCCTACTTATACCTCCCGAGGAGATCACGAATGTAAAATTAGAGATTCGAGAGCGCACGGAGGCATTCCGGCAGTTGTTCTTCCCGCGAACCATACGCGACTGGAACAGGATAGGGAGGTAATGACAGTGGCACGTAAAGTGTCCTCCGGCACACACTGTTGGGTGGCTTGCGGAGTAGAAATGTAGATGTAGATAACAACTGGTCTAGAATATCGGAATGGGAAAGTATGACGACCGTGCCCTCTCAGTGGCGTCAATCCATAATTTTACGAGCGGCTTATGGAAGTTGTGGAAAACATAAAAGTGGATGACCAGGAGGGGATATGAGCCCCTGTCCACCCCGAAAACGAATCCACCTTCTTAAAAATACCCGACCTCACTTGGAACGGCGATAGAGGACGCGGCCATGAGTGAACAAAACCACGAATTCAAGACGATCAGGCAGCTGACGTCATAGAAGACGCCATAGCGTCTCTTTCCAGACGTGTGCGAAGATCCACGTGTCCCGTGGCTGTAAATGAACTGCGCTAGCCAGTCGTAAAAGATCAAGAACAGTTGCAAAACTCGCACACTGTGAATGGCCATAAAACTTCCCTTTTTTAGCAGCATTGAGGTCTATAATGACGTCATCAACTTGTTTTCATATACTTCGAGCAGACTGATAGGCCATAATATAAGTCCAGAATGAGATTTTCAATCTGCAGCGGAGTGTGCGCTGATATGAAACTTCCTGGCAGATTAAAACTGTGTGCCCGACCGAGACTCGAACTCGGGACCTTTGCCTTTCGCGGGCAAGTGCTCTACCGCTGCAGAGTGAAAATCTCATTCTGGAAACATCCCCCAGGCTGTGGCTAAGCCATGTATCCGCATTATCCTTTCTTTCAGGAGTGCTAGTTCTGCAAGTTTCGCAGGAGAGCTTCTGTAAAGTTTGGAAGGTAGGAGACGAGATACTGGCAGAAGTAAAGCTGTGAGTACCGGGCGTGAGTCGTGCTTCGGTAGCTCAGATGGTAGAGCACTTGCCCGCGAAAGGCAAAGGTCCCGAGTTCGAGTCTCGGTCGGGCACACAGTTTTAATCTGCCAGGAAGTTTCATATCAGCGCACACTCCGCTGCAGAGTGAAAATCTCATTCTGGAAACATCCCCCAGGCTGTGGCTAAGCCATGTCTCCGCATTATCCTTTCTTTCAGGAGTGCTAGTTCTGCAAGTTTCGCAGGAGAGCTTCTGTAAAGTTTGGAAGGTAGGAGACGAGATACTGGCAGAAGTAAAGCTGTGAGTACCGGGCGTGAGTCGTGCTTCGGTAGCTCAGTTTGGTAGAGCACTTGCCCGCGAAAGGCAAAGGTCCCGAGTTCGAGTCTCGGTCGGGCACACAGTTTTAATCTGCGAGGAAGTTTCATATCAGCACACACTCCGCTGCAGAGTGAAAATCTCATTCTGGAAACATCCCCCAGGCTGTGGCTAAGCCATGTCTCCGCAATATCCTTTCTTTCAGGAGTGCTAGTTCTGCAAGTTTCGCAGGAGAGCTTCTGTAAAGTTTGGAAGGTAGGAGACGAGATACTGGCAGAAGTAAAACTGTGAGTACCGGGCGTGAGTCGTGCTTCGGTAGCTCAGTTGGTAGAGCACTTGCCCGCGAAAGGCAAAGGTCCCGAGTTCGAGTCTCGGTCGGGCACACAGTTTTAATCTGCCAGGAAGTTTCATATCAGCGCACACTCCGCTGCAGAGTGAAAATCTCATTCTGGAAACATCCCCCAGGCTGTGGCTAAGCCATGTCTCAACATTATCCTTTCTTTCAGGAGTGCTAGTTCTGCAAGTTTCGCAGGAGAGCTTCTGTAAAGTTTGGAAGGTAGGAGACGAGATACTGGCAGAAGTAAAGCTGTGAGTACCGGGCGTGAGTCGTGCTTCGGTAGCTCAGATGGTAAAGCAATTGCCCGCGAAAGGCAAAGGTCCCGAGTTCGAGTCTCGGTCGGGCACACAGTTTTAATCTGCCAGAAAGTTTCATATCAGCGCACACTCCGCTGCAGAGTGAAAATCTCATTCTGGAAACATCCCCCAGGCTGTGGCTAAGCCATGTCTCCGCATTATCCTTTCTTTCAGGAGTGCTAGTTCTGCAAGTTTCGCAGGAGAGCTTCTGTAAAGTTTGGAAGGTAGGAGACGAGATACTGGCAGAAGTAAAGCTGTGAGTACCGGGCGTGAGTCGTGCTTCGGTAGCTCAGATGGTAGAGCAATTGCCCGCGAAAGGCAAAGGTCCCGAGTTCGAGTCTCGGTTGGGCACACAGTTTTAATCTGCCAGGAAGTTTCATATCAGCGCACACTCCGCTGCAGAGTGAAAATCTCATTCTGGAAACATCCCCCAGGCTGTGGCTAAGCCATGTATCCGCATTATCCTTTCTTTCAGGAGTGCTAGTTCTGCAAGTTTCGCAGGAGAGCTTCTGTAAAGTTTGGAAGGTAGGAGACGAGATACTGGCAGAAGTAAAGCTGTGAGTACCGGGCGTGAGTCGTGCTTCGGTAGCTCAGATGGTAGAGCACTTGCCCGCGAAAGGCAAAGGTCCCGAGTTCGAGTCTCGGTCGGGCACACAGTTTTAATCTGCCAGAAAGTTTCATATCAGCGCACACTCCGCTGCAGAGTGAAAATCTCATTCTGGAAACATCCCCCAGGCTGTGGCTAAGCCATGTCTCCGCATTATCCTTTCTTTCAGGAGTGCTAGTTCTGCAAGTTTCGCAGGAGAGCTTCTGTAAAGTTTGGAAGGTAGGAGACGAGATACTGGCAGAAGTAAAGCTGTGAGTACCGGGCGTGAGTCGTGCTTCGGTAGCTCAGATGGTAGAGCAATTGCCCGCGAAAGGCAAAGGTCCCGAGTTCGAGTCTCGGTTGGGCACACAGTTTTAATCTGCCAGGAAGTTTCATATCAGCGCACACTCCGCTGCAGAGTGAAAATCTCATTCTGGTAACATCCCCCAGGCTGTGGCTAAGCCATTTCTCCGCATTATCCTTTCTTTCAGGAGTGCTAGTTCTGCAAGTTTCGCAGGAGAGCTTCTGTAAAGTTTGGAAGGTAGGAGACGAGATACTGGCAGAAGTAAAGCTGTGAGTACCGGGCGTGAGTCGTGCTTCGGTAGCTCAGATGGTAGATCACTTGCCCGCGAAAGGCAAAGGTCCCGAGTTCGAGTCTCGGTCGGGCACACAGTTTTAATCTGCCAGGAAGTTTCATATCAGCGCACACTCCGCTGCAGAGTGAAAATCTCATTCTGGAAGCATCCCCCAGGCTGTGGCTAAGCCATGTCTCCGCATTACCCTTTCTTTCAGGAGTGCTAGTTCTGCAAGTTTCGCAGGAGAGCTTCTGTAAAGTTTGGAAGGTAGGAGACGAGATACTGGCAGAAGTAAAGCTGTGAGTACCGGGCGTGAGTCGTGTTTCGGTAGCTCAGTTGGTAGAGCACTTGCCCGCGAAAGGCAAAGGTCCCGAGTTCGAGTCTCGGTTGGGCACACAGTTTTAATCTGCCAGGAAGTTTCATATCAGCGCACACTCCGCTGCAGAGTGAAAATCTCATTTTGGAAACATCCCCAGGCTGTGGCTAAGCCATGTCTCCGCATTATCCTTTCTTTCAGGAGTGCTAGTTCTGCAAGTTTCGCAGGAGAGCTTCTGTAAAGTTTGGAAGGTAGGAGACGAGATACTGGCAGAAGTAAAGCTGTGAGTACCGGGCGTGAGTCGTGCTTCGGGAGCTCAGTTGGTAGAGCACTTGCCCGCGAAAGGCAAAGGTCCCGAGTTCGAGTCTCGGTTGGGCACACAGTTTTAATCTGCCAGGAAGTTTCATAATATAAGTAGTTAACGTCAAGTGGTTACGAGGAAACCGCGTTTATGTCGTTTCTTACGTGCGCGCCGAAGTGTAAGAATCACGTAATAAAGTGCAAAAGACAACACACAAGTAGAATTGGAGACGAACAGTGATGGCGTGTTTTAAAAATAGTTCATAGACAGGAACAAGCGCACCAGTTTCAAAATAAAATTACGGGTTTCGGCCTTTCTCAGATCATCATGCGACGAAAATCCCTCACCCCCTGTGTCATTGGCTATTTTTCTATGCTTTCAACGCTAATTCACGAGCTTACTCACTTTTTAATTACTAACGAGAAAATTAAAAACGGAATATTTGAATGCGTGAAGTTATACGTGTAAAATAATAAGTTGGTTGTATTTTTGCATAATATTAATGTAAATTTTGCGGTTTATGTAAATGAATTACCATGCCCTTCATAGGGAAAACTATTTTGGCACCCGCTGCTTCGCTCGCGTATGCTATATGGCTTCCACAGAATATTTTGTTTTTCTGTAATCGATTTCTTAAGCTCTTCACAAATTTTAACACCTTCTTTAATTTTTCACGCTAATTAAGGCCATAGAAGAATGGTCTTTTCCAGTGTACCTCTGACCAAAACGCGATTCAGTTCCTGGAGTGCAAAGCTGTTGTTCATTATGCCTTTAGCTTTCTTGTGGTGTTATTTCCATAGAAACTTTCATCCCCTAACACATTTCTTTATATCTAAGCGAGAAGTGAAATACGAATTTTCATAGATTTAACTCTATAATTTATGTAAAATACATAGGAAATTTAATCCCCGCTTTCGCCGCCTTAGATGCTAATTTTCCAAAACTAGTGAAACACATTTTTTTTAAATTTCTAACAGAGAAGCCAAATAAAAATTACAGAGATTTAAAACTGATTTCATAATAAAATAATTTCGTATTACTTTTCATCCCCTACTTCCCACCCTTAGCGGGTTGTTTTGCCGAAATTCTGAAACAATTGTTTTTTATTTCTGATTGAGAAATAAATACCTGTATTCGTAGATTTAACATCAAAATTGCCTTAATAGCGACGTATTTTCAAAAAGCCTTTCATCTCCTATTCCACCCCCTTAGGAACGGAATTTCGGAATATCCCTTCTTAAACGATGCCTATACTGTAAGACCCAACCCCTCTCGAAACTTCAATTTCCTATTCTTAGCGAATTCGACTTGCTGATGATGGCTCAGTGAATCAGTCTGGCACTATTTCATTCACTTGGGGGGTTGGATTTCCAAAAACGATGAAATACGTATTTTTTTCTTTTACAACCGAGAAGCCAAACACAAATTTTCAAAGATTACCTTTTAAAATGTTTTGACAATGAAATATTTGCACAAAAAGGTTTCACCCACTATTTCATCCCCTTAGGGGTCTAATTTCCGAAAGTAGTGAAAGGCGTCTTCTTTGTTTCTAAAGGAATAGAAGTCCAATACTAATACTGATAGATTTAGCTTCAAAAATGATTGCTTAGTCAAATATTTCCATAAAACTATAGCTATTTCACCCCCAACGCATGCTTCTTTACAATTTTGGTAAACATTTTTGGAAAGCAGTGATCAATTAATTGTTATATTGACTAAAGTTCAGTCTTGATCACGTCATGTATGTTTTAATGATACAGGTAACCGGTTTCGGTTCTTTCTATAAAACCATCATCAGACCTATGGCTCCTTAGGATGGTTGACTGCGTAGCAGCGAGGAGAGCTCCGCCTACCATCCTGAGGAGCCATAGGTCTGATGATGGTTTTATAGAAAGAACCGAAACCGGTTACCTGTATCATTAAAACATACATGACGTGATCAAGACTGAACTTTAGTCAAAATATAGCATGCTTCTTTGTTTGTACCAGAGAAGTCAAATACCAGTTGTCTTAGATGTAACTTTAAAAATACTTTAGTATCTCTTTAACAACGATTTATTTCCAAAAGAAACTTCCAGCTACTATTTAACCATCTCGAGACTTAAATTTCCAGACCCTAAAACACGTATTTCTTTATTTCTGGCCGAGAAACCAAATACAATTCTCGTAGCTCTAGCTTCAAAATTGGCTTAATAGCGACATATTGCCCGAACCCTTTAACACCATTAGGGACGGAATTTCAAAAAATGCGTTCTTAAACGACGCCTACAGTATAAGATCAACACCTCCTCCAAATTTCAAGTTTCTGTCCTTAGCGCTTTGGGCTGAACGATGATGAGCCATTGAGCCAGTCAATCGGGAAATTGCCTACCAGGGGACTTAAATAAGTAATCCAACATTTTTTCTTTTTTTTTCTGAAAGCGGGCTGTTCGTATGGCCGAGCGGTTCTAGATGTTTCAGTCCGGAACCACGCGGCTGCTACAGTCGCAGGTTCGAATCCTACCTCGGGCATGGATGTGTGTGATGTCCTTAGGTTAGTTAGGTTTAAGTAGTTCTAAGTCTGGGGGACTGACGACCTCAGATGTTAAGACCCATAGTGCTCAGTGCCATTTGAAGGTGGGTTGGTTTTATTCAGGATTCCAATACACCATGTTATTCCCCACTCTTTTGGCTACAAAAACGTAGTTTTCAACATAATCTCCGTCCGAGGTAACAGTCATACGCCACCTTATAAAAGTCAAAGGAGGAACACAGGCCACTATACGGTCATCTTACATTAGCAGCACTGGGGAGGTCAGAGATTACGTCGAATCCAGATACTGCTACTAGCGGCTGTCGTTAAACTCAGATGGGAAAGTCGCAGACTTACATCTCTGGAACCTTCACATAACAGTAACAAGTAAGCATATGTACGACTTAATATAAAGCAACGTTCAGTATGTCGGCATAATTCGGTACATTAGCAGCATACTAGAACAGTTAATTACAACATGGAAATAAACAAAATAATTAACGTTCGGAAGTAAATAAGTCACCAGTCAACAGCACAAATGACGTTGGGTGAACAGCAGTAGCATTTTCCCTAGCTGATACATCACATACAGCTTCTGTGTGTACAAGGTGTCTAGGATGACTGGTTAGCATTCAGGTATGCGACAGCCACACTCAAGACCTCAGATGGTAACCCAGTTCTAAGCGAAAAGGGAAAGCAGGAAGGTGGAAGGAGTATATAGAGGTCTATACAAGGGCGCTGTACTTCAGGAGAATGTTATGGAAATGGAAGGGGATGTACTTGAAGATGAAATGGGAGATACGATACTGCGTGAAGAGTTTTACAGAGCACTGAAAGACCTAAGTCGAAACAAGGCCCCGGGAGTAGACAACATTCCATTAGAACTACTGACAGCCTTAGGAGGGCCATCCCTCCAAAAAACTCTACCATCTGTTGAGCAAGATGTATGAGACAGACGAAATACCCTCAGACTTCAAGAAGAATATAATAATTCCAACCCAAAAGAAAGCAGGTGTTGACAGATGCCCGCATCTCGTGGTCGTGCGGTAGCGTTCTCGCTTCCCACGCCCGGGTTCCCGGGTTCGATTCCCGGCGGGGTCAGGGATTTTCTCTGCCTCGTGATGGCTGGGTGTTGTGTGCTGTCCTTAGGTTAGTTAGGTTTAAGTAGTTCTAAGTTCTAGGGGACTTATGACCACAGCAGTTGAGTCCCATAGTGCTCAGAGCCATTTGAACCATTTTGTTGACAGATGTGAAAATTACCGAACTATCTGTTTAATAGGTCACGGCTGCAAAATAATAACGCGATTTCTTTACAGACGATTGGAAAAACTGGTAGAAGCCGACATCAGGGAAGATCATTTTGGATTCAGTAGAAATATTGGAACACGTGAGACAATACTGAACCTACGAATTATCTTAGAGGATAAAGGAAAGGCAAACGTACGTTTCTAGCATTTGTAGGCTTAGAGAAAGCTTTTGACAATGTTGACTGGAATACTCCCTTTCATATTCTAAAAGTGATAGGGGTAAAATACATGGAGCGAAAGGCTATTTACAATTTGTTCGGAAACCAGATGCCAGTTATAAGAGTGGAGGGGCATGAAAGGGAAGCAGTGGTTGGGAAGGGAGTGAGACAGGGTTGTAGCCTCTCCCCGATGTTACTCAATCTGTATATTGAGCAAGCAGTAAAGGAAACAAAAGAAAAATTCGGAGTAGGTATTAAAATCCATGGAGAAGAAATAAAAACTTTGAGGTTCGCCGATGACATTGTAATTCTGTCAGAGACAGCAAAGGACTTGGAAGAGAAGTTGAGCGGAATGGACAGTGTCTTGAAAGGAGGATATAAGATGAACATGAACAAAAGCAAAACGAGGGTAATGGAATGTAGTCGAATTTCAGGTGACACGGAGGGAATTAGATTAGGATATAAGACACGTAAAGTAGTAAAGGAGTTTTGCTATTTGGGGAGCAAAATAACTGATGATGGTCGAAGTAGAGAGGATATAAAATGTAGACTGGCAATGGCAAGGAAAGCGTTTCTGAAGAAGACAAATTTGTTAACATCGAGTATAGATTTAAGTGTCAGGAAGTCGTTTCTGAAAGTATTTGTATGGAGTGTAGCCTTATATGGAAGTGAAACATGGACGATAACTAGTTTGCACAAGAAGAGAATAGAAGCTTTTGAAATGTGGTGCTACAGAAGAATGCTGAGGATTAGATGGGTAGATCACATAACTAATGAGGAGGTATTGAATAGAATTAGGGAGAAGAGGAGTTTGTGGCACAACTTGACAAGAAGAAGGGATCAGTTGGTAGGACATATTCTGAGACATCAAGAGATCACCAATTTAGTACTGGAGGGCATCGTGGAAGGTAAAAATCGTAGAGGGAGACCAAGAGATGAATACACTAAGCAGATTCAGAAGAATGTAGGTTGCAGTAGGTACTGGGAGATGAAGAAGCTTGCACAGGATAGAGCAGCATGGAGAGCTGCATCAAACCAGTCTCTGGACTGAAGACCACAACAACATCATTTATGGAAATTATGGAGTTACACACAACTGACTGGACATTTAGTAAACAGAATGCAAAAAGTTGTGCTGAATAATTGAAACAATGTTAGAAACGAAGAAAATTTTAGTGACTCAGGAGAAATCACAAAGAGAGTCCTATCGTACTCAATTTTGGGTCAACTCCTATTTATATGGCAGGAAGACATCACGAGGTTGAATGCGACGAGGTAGGTTGCGCTAGAATAAAACGTCAAAAACGTTGGTTGGATAATACAGATAGTACGCCGGTAGCCCATAAACAAATGTACATTAAATCTGTTTTATCTCGGAAACCATTCGGAAAAAGACAAATGCCCGTATGAAATTTTTGCGTCAAACGAGCGTTCCTTCCATATCCGAGAATACTGACCATTCCTCCTGGGACACCCTATATGCAACTAGTTACGCTAAAGTTGTTTGTAAAACTTTTGTAAGGTTAGTGACATGTAACTTCATGATCGATAATTTGCACTGTTCCGTTTTTCACATTAAATTAAACGCAGACACTGTTCACTAATTAACACAAACTTAATTGTATTGATTTGATGCGTGTTCCTCTCCTGTGTCAACCTCTTCATCTCAGAGTAGCGTTCGCAACATATGTCTTCAATTATTCGCTGGATGTATTGCAACCTCTACAGTTTCTACTCTCTACGTCTCCCTCTAATGCCATGAAATGTATGCCCTGATGCCTTAACGGATGTCCTGTCATTCTGCCTCTTCTTCTCAGTGTTTTCCATATGTTCCTTTCCTCGCCGATTTGGCGGAGAGCCTCCTCGTCTCTTATCTTACCAGTCCACCTAGTTTTTAACGTTCTCCTGTAGCATCACATCTCAAATGCTTTCGTTTCCCCACAGTCCATGTCTCACCACCGTACGGTACTATGCTCCAAACGTACATTCTCAGAAATACCTTACTCATGTTAAGACCAGTGTCTGATACTAGTAGACTTCTCTTGGCCAGGAATACCTTTTACGCCGGTGCTAGGCTCCTTTTTACGTTCTCCTTTCTCCGTGCACCATAGGTTATTTTGCTGCCTGGGTAGCAGAACTCCTTAACTTTGTCTACTTCGTGATCATCAATTGTAAAGCTCAGTTTCTCACTGTTATCACTGCTGCTACTTCTCATTACTTTTTTCTTTCTTCGATGTACTAGCAATCCATATTCTCCACTCATTAAACTGTTCATTCCATTCAGCAAATTCTCCAATATTTCTTCAAAGTCATCAACGAAGATTGGCCTTTGTACTCTTTCACTTTGAATTTTAACCCCACTCTTAAATCTTTCTTTTATTTCCCTCATTGATTCTTCGGTATATAGATTGTCCTGTAGGGCTGAGAAACTACATCCCTGTCTCACACCCTTTTTAATCCGAGCACTTCGTTCTTGCTCTTTCAGTCCATAACTATTTTTGTTATAGTCTTTTACTCTGTATTTGTATTTTTGTTGCATGGTATTAGTGGACACGTGAATGTATGTATGCGTGTTGTCAATGCAATGGCATGTAGCAGTACAGTAGAGAGAAAAGTTTTGCGTATCAGTAGATGTTGGTATCAACTGAACAGACGTGAGAAAAACGTAATCGTGATGTTACGTGTGTATGTGTCAGACGACTGACAAAGAGCACTTCGTAATGGTTTCAGGGGGACATTGTTGACAGATATTAGAAAAAAATGGTTCAAATGGCTCTGAGCACTATGGGACTCAACTGCTGTGGTTATCAGTCCCCTAGAACTTAGAACTACTTAAACCTAACTAATCTAAGGACATCACACACATCCATGCCCGAGGCAGGATTCGAACCTGCGACCGTAGCAGTCGCACGGTTCCGGACTGCGCGCCTAGAACCGCGAGACCACCGCGGCCGGCGACAGATATTAGAGAGCTCACAGTGGTTTTTTGTTTATTTGATACAACAATATTATCTGAGAGAGCATTTGTTTAATGTACCGTTTTAATAAGACGATTCTATGGTTCACAACGGCCATTGCGGAAACCACATTGTCAGGTAACGTCCATGAGGAAGGTTTTGCACACATAAACCAGTCCCCTTGTGGCCTATTATCTGGCTGTTCATGTACTACTGACGTATATGAAACTCTGTTGCCGTCAATATTATTTCATCGAACTGAAGACACATTTTGTCGACGCTTACACAGTATGGAATAAATGGATCTGTCTCTTTGAAAGGTGTGAAGAAAATTTTTATCTGCTTTTCGGTAACTGGCCCGCATCTCGTGGTCGTGCGGTAGCATTCTCGCTTCCCACGCCCGGATTCCCGGGTTCGATTCCCGGCGGGGTCAGGGATTTTCTCTGCCTCGTGATGGCTGGGTGTTGTGAGCTGTCCTTAGGTTAGTTAGGTTTAAGTAGTTCTAAGTTCTAGGGGACTTATGACCACAGCAGTTGAGTCCCATAGTGCTCAGAGCCATTTGAACCATTTTTTTTTCGGTAACTACACATATTTTGCGTTTATTTGTGGTAGATTTGGATATTATGGTACTCAATTTCGTTATAGCGACATTGTGGTCAATAATTCCTGTGTGCATTACGACGTTCATTATTTGCTCTGGATTGTTTGTCGCTAAGAGTTCTACTGTGTTAGCACAACCATCTAAACTTCGCGTGGACTACCGAATGAAAGCATTTAATACACTTTTGCAGTTTTATGTGTACCACTAAAATCGATGGTACTTACAAAACTGCGATTACGCCTGTGGGGTGAGCACAAAATCTTTTGGCCGGCCGCGGTGGCCGTGCGGTTCTAGGCGCTTCAGTCCAGAACCACGCGACTGCTACGGTCGCAGGTTCGAATCCTGCCTCGGGCATGGATGTATGTGATGTCCTTAGGTTAGTTAGGTTTAAGTAGTTCTAAGTTCTAGGGGACATGACCTCAGATGTTAAGTCCCATAGTGCTCAGAGCCATTTGAACCATTTTTTGACCAAAATCTTTCCCAAATTCTGGAGCCGCGCGACCGCTACGGTCGCAGGTTCGAATCCTGCCTCGGGCACGGATGTGAGTGATGTCCTTAGGTTATTTAGGTTTAAGTAGTTCTAAGTTCTAGGGGACATGACCTCAGAAGTTAATTCCCATAGTGCTGAGAGCCATTTTTTCTTTCCCAAATTAGAAAAGCTTTTTTGTGAGTGACTGTGATAGGTGAAGGTATGCGATTAGTTGCATTTTGTAGCTTGACTAATGGAGTGTTGTATGGCTACGTTTCCACAAGTTCTAGGTTTGATGGTCGTAAAATGTCTTGGCGACAATTTCTCTCCACATCTTTGCCAACATTCTTTCCGTCGCCGCACCTTCAGCGTCTGTTATTTGTGCCGTATGTGTTTGCACTAAAGGTTACGGTGAACTGAGCACTTTATGCTTAACGTAACCCCATAAAAATGTCAGAGGCATTAAATGTAGTGAACGTGAAGGCCACGGACTTTAAGTGGCTCTTCCGACCCATCTCTCCGAAAATATTTCATTCACGAACTGGCAAACGAATAACACTCTATGACAGTGGACCATCGTGTTGAAACAGTGCCCATGGTTGGAATTCCTGTAACTGAATAACGTAAAGTTTCAACACGTCTAGGTAAACTGTTGCCGTAGTGGTAGATTCAGTTAAAAAGGTCGGCCCATTATTGTGCTGTATATTAAACCATATCACAGATTCACTTACGGGCCGCCCCTTAGCTGTTTTAGCACGATGTTGGCATTATCCGACCCGAAGATCCGGATATGGGGCCTGTCTACTTTCCGAGATACGTGGACAGTCGCTTTATCGGAGAAACAGAGTTGTTAAGGCAGTCACTGCCTGCATCGTCCGTACCGGCGTGGTGCCCAAAAAACTAAATACGTCTGGGTCTACCATCTTGTTGTAAAACTTGCTGGAGTTGCAGTTGTGCCCAAGGAAATGCAGTAGTTTGTGTAAGATCGGCACCACAATGCTCTGAGCTATATCTGTTTCTCTGCCTGTGTTGGAATGTTGTGCGCTCGGTATAAACAGTGACGACACTCACTCGGAAACTATGCATCTAGGGGACACACGTAGCAACGAACTTTTTTTAATGTTTACATTTTGGAAATAAATAATTGTATACATGCTCTCCATTTTTGAAACAACCGCTATAAGGTAAGGTTAGGGCTTTGCAAGAGAAGTGAATCGATAAGTTTGAGGTGTGGTGCTGCAGAAAAATGTTGAAAACTACGTGGGCTGATAAGGTAAGGAATGAGGACGTTGTCCGCAGAATCGGCGAAGAAAAGGAATTGTGGAAACCAATGACAAGAAGAAAAAAAGACAGGAAAATAGGGCCTGTGTTAAGAGGTAAGGGAATAACTTCCATGGTACTAGAGAGAGCTGTTGACCGTAAAAACTGTAGCGAAAAACAATTTGAATACATCCTGCAAATAACTGAGGACATAAGATGCAGAGGTTATTGGGAGACAGGCGTTCGTGGCGGGCCCTCAAACAAACAAACACGCACGCACACACACACACACACACACACACACACACACACACACACACACACACACACCTATCCTCTCGCAAGGAAAGTATTTGGGCTAGAACTAACACATTTACACCACAATCCCGCGAGGGGCGAATTCGACCTTTGCCTACCGCTAGTTATGACGTGTGATCAACTTCCTTTCCTTCAGAGTGCTTTTAGGTTCTGTAACCCAATCAATAAAAACGGAATATTTATAGGATTACTTCTTGTCCGTCCGTTTGTCCGTCCGATTGTTAAAAACCCTTCATCTCAGGAATGGGTAGGAGTATCGAGTTGAAATTTAGGTCACTTACTAACCTTTACAGTTCCTTGGCTGTGTAAAATATTGAGGTATCTAAATCAAAGCAATCAAAAGATAATGCCACTTATGTCACTTACTTTGATACTCCCAAACTTACTCATGAAAACGAGTACAGTAATTCCCGTTGATCTAAAATCACGAAATCCAGCAAGAAGCAAGGTTTCACATTGCAACTAAAGGGAAAAAAATCAGAACATTGTTAATTTATAATTGTAACATACGCAGAAAAAATTGTTATTTATTAGAGACGCCCCATCTGCCCATCCATCTCTTAAGACCCCTTTTTCTCACGAACTTGTAGACATATCAAGTTTAAATTTGTGTCACATAATAAGATCTATGGTCCTTAGGCAGCGAAATAAATGTGAGCTTCTACAGTAAATGTAAACAAATGTTACGGCTGTTTATGTCATATATTTCGATTCTTGCCAATTCACTGACCAAATCTCCAGGTTACTTCCCGCTGGTGTAGAATCATGAAATTTGGGAGAAACAAGGTTTCATTGAAACCAAAGGGGAAAAAAATCAGAAAAATTTCAATTTGTAATTATATCACACGAAGAAGGAAATATTGTCACTTAATACCGGATTGACGGTCCCTCTGTGCGTGTGTTACGGCGCCTTTTTCTCAGGAGCATGTAGAAGTATGACGTTATAATTAATGTCCCATACTAAGGCTGAGTAATAAATGAAAACATCAAAAAGATACGGCCATTTATGTTACATACTTTGATACTCGCAAATTCACTCTTGAAAACCTATAGCATCGTTGCCTTAGAATCGTGAAATTCGGAGAGAAGCAAGATTTCAACTACACGAAAAAAAAAAACAGAAAATTTTTAATCTGCAACTATATCACATGAAAATAAAAATTTCTCTTGTGATTAGTTATCCAACTCCAAACTTGACACAAAACATTATCGAAAGTTAAAATATTAATCAGTCTTGATCGCAAGGATTTATTAAACACTAAAAATCACACGTCAGAATGGTTAGTTTTTAATTCATCCTCGCCATCAAGGGTGATTCGTATTTTAAGTACCTATTGGATCGCTGTTAATTCCAATATTGTTTTCAAAAGTTATATTCTCGAAAGTTTTGGAATCCCTGGGACGGATCTCTTGCGAGTATCAATGTCGATGACAGGCAAAAATTGTCGAGATCCTCTATTTCCGGAACGGACATAATTAATAGTGTACGGAACCCCAAACACTCGCACCTGGCCAATTTCTTTGTAGTCATCCACACTGCTTTGAGAGTTTTATTGAAAGTTCTCACTTGCGTTTGTAATTAATATATTCGCATTCCGTATACTTTCTACAATGACATCTGCAATGACATCCCGATCACGCTTCAGAGTCTTGCAGAAAACCGACTGTCATCAGCTCTGTGAGAGGTACGTAATGGTGCTGTAACCAAAATTTCATACGGATATTGAGCCTTGGCGCTCGTTACTGGCGCGCCAGTCTCTTGCATGTCCATCGCCAGTCTCTTGCATGACCATTATCGATCCTTCTATGTTTCTTATCTTTGCTTGCCTTGTTGTTTTCCGCATTCGCGGGGCGAGTGGCAGTTGACGTTTGCTCGGGCTACCTGCTGAGACGCCGCGAGGTACGAGGTGGGAAGCAACCACGTATATGTGCAGTTGGTTGTACGCGGTCTGCCGGTTCAGCATCGAGGATATGTGTTGGCTGCCTGCCTGTCTGCTCTCCTGCTTTTGCTCGCCGTGCCTTGCGACCGCCTAGCTTGGGTTGCTACCTGGTGTATCCTACACGATCCATACCGGACGTCCAGCAGAAGTTAAGCAGCCTTGTGTTTCTTTTAAAGAAAAGGCGCAGATGCATAAGACCTTTTGTAACCAATTTTGGTGGCCTCTTGTGGCCTTCGCGTTTACACTGCCTTTGGGGAGAGCTAATTCTTTTAAATTTGAATAGTTGGGCGTTCCCTGTCCTTTATAATCTTTTGGGGGTTTTATTTGAATTTTTTCTTTGGGGTTTCTACCTTGCGGTTCGTTAAATGTTTGCTTATATAGCGGGAAGTGACTCCAGATTAAAACTCGGAGAAGGTGTTTGATGTTACTGCCGCTTCAGGCATTCGTCTTTTCAATTAGGTGTTGTCATCCCTTCGAGCGACCTGGTGTCACTCCTCGTTAATCAGTGCTGGTTTATGTGTAGTTAATTTTGAATTTGCCACTTGAATTAATATTTTCGAGCGCAGTTTAACACTAAGGCAACCTCATTGTATACCTTAATTTTCAGTGGCACGAGTTAGCTCCACTACCGGTTTTACTGATGTGCTCCCTTCAAAATCTTGTCTTGTATAAGTTTGCCCCATGTGTGTCTGGAAACACAGAGATGAGCTTTAGCGTGACTTCAGTGCTAGTCAGTTAATGGAATCTTCATTTTGGCTTGGCTTCCACTGAAGAGTTTGAGTGGAGCGTAGTGTGTTTGATTTCTTAATCATTTAATTACTGTAAGTTTGTTTATTTAATGGGGAGCAAGACATTTAAAGACTGTTGGTGTTAACTCCCCTAGTTGCTGGGTGTTGCTAATTCGTTCCAAATGGCCTACCACTTATTCAGTTGCAAGGCTGTTGATTAGTTGGTTACTATGAGTAAAAATTCACGCTATTTGTTCCCGAAATTGTTGAAGTGTCTGTGTCAATCACTAGCTACGTGTTTGAGCTAAATTGATATAAACCTTACATTGCCTCCTTAAAATTTGTTGCCAGCAGAAGCCCTTAAGACAACTAAGTTTTGTCACTGCTTATGTTAACCTTTACTGGGAGCAATATTTCATGTAGTTAAATTTTGTCTTAAAATGTGTATTTCTCTGATGTAATAAGCGAGTGATAAAAGAAAAAAGCAACGGGGCCTGGTCCTTCCCATTGTGTCCGGTTTCTAACACGTAACAGGTGTTGTTGTTGTCTTCAGTCCTGAGACTGGTTTGATGCAGCTTTCCATGCTACTCTATCCTGTGCAAGCTTCATCATCTCCCAGTACCTACTGCAACCTACATCGTTCTGAATCTGCTTAGTGTATTCGTCTCTTGGTCTCCCTCTACGATTTGTACCCTCCACACTGTCCTCCAATACTAAACTCGTGATCCCTTGATGCCTCAGAGCATGTCCTACCAACCGATCCCTTCTTCTAGTCATGTTGTGCCACAAACTTCTCTTCTCCCCAATCCAACACTTCCTCATTAGTTATGTGTTCTACCCATCTAAACTTCAGCATTCTTCTGTAGCACCACATTTCGAAAGCTTCTATTCTCTTCTTGTCTAAACTATTTATCGTCCATGTTTCACTTCCAACAATGGCTACACTCCATACAAATAGTTTCAGAAACAGCTTCCTGACACTTCTATACTCGATGTTAACAAATTTCTCTTCTTCGTCTACATTTTATATCCTCTATACTTCGACCATCATCAGTTACTTTGCTCCCCAAATAGCAAAACTCCCTTACTACTTTAAGTGTCTCATTCCCTAATCTAATTCCCTCTGCATCACCCGACTTAATTCGACTACATTCAATTATCCTCGCTTTGCTTCTTTTGATGTTCATCTTACATCCTCCTTTCAAGGCACTGTCCATTCCGTTCAGCTGCTCTTCCAGGACCTTTGTTGTGTCTGAGGTTCGCCGATGACATTGTAATTCTGTCAAAGTTTTTATTTCTTCTCCATGGATTTTAATACCTACTCCGAATTTTTCTTTTGTTTCCTTCACTGCTTGCTCAATATAAAGATTGAATAACATCGGGGATAGGCTACAACCCTGTCTCACTCCCTTCCCAACCACTGCTTCCCTTTCGTGCCCCCTTGACTCTTATAACTGCCATCTGGTTCCTGTACAAATTGTAAATACACTCCTGGAAATGGAAAAAAGAACACATTGACACCGGTGTGTCAGACCCACCATACTTGCTCCGGACACTGCGAGAGGGCTGTACAAGCAATGATCACACGCACGGCACAGCGGACACACCAGGAACCGCGGTGTTGGCCGTCGAATGGCGCTAGCTGCGCAGCATTTGTGCACCGCCGCCGTCAGTGTCAGCCAGTTTGCCGTGGCATACAGAGCTCCATCGCAGTCTTTAACACTGGTAGCATGCCGCGACAGCGTGGACGTGAACCGTATGTGCAGTTGACGGACTTTGAGCGAGGGCGTATAGTGGGCATGCGGGAGGCCGGGTGGACGTACCGCCCAATTGCTCAACACGTGGGGCGTGAGGTCTCCACAGTACATCGATGTTGCCGCCAGTGGTCGGCGGAAGGTGCACGTGCCCGTCGACCTGGGACCGGACCGCAGCGACGCACGGATGCACGCCAAGACCGTAGGATCCTACGCAGTGCCGTAGGGGACCGCACCGCCACTTCCCAGCAAATTAGGGACACTGTTGCTCCTGGGGTATCGGCGAGGACCATTCGCAACCGTCTCCATGAAGCTGGGCTACGGTCCCGCACACCGTTAGGCCGTCTTCCGCTCACGCCCCAACATCGTGCAGCCCGCCTCCAGTGGTGTCGCGACAGGCGTGAATGGAGGGACGAATGGAGACGTGTCGTCTTCAGCGATGAGAGTCGCTTCTGCCTTGGTGCCAATGATGGTCGTATGCGTGTTTGGCGCCGTGCGGGTGAGCGCCACAATCAGGACTGCATACGACCAAGGCACACAGGGCCAACACCCGGCATCATGGTGTGGGGAGCGATCTCCTACACTGGCCGTACACCACTGGTGATCGTCGAGGGGACACTGAATAGTGCACGGTACATCCAAACCGTCATCGAACCGAACCCATCGTTCTACCATTCCTAGACCGGCAAGGGAATTTGCTGTTCCAACAGGACAATGCACGTCCGCATGTATCCCGTGCCACCCAACGTGCTCTAGAAGGTGTAAGTCAACTACCCTGGCCAGCAAGATCTCCGGATCTGTCCCCCATTGAGCATGTTTGGGACTGGATGAAGCGTCGTCTCACGCGGTCAGCACGTCCATCACGAACGCTGGTCCAACTGAGGCGCCAGGTGGAAATGGCATGGCAAGCCGTTCCAGAGGACTACATCCAGCACCTCTACGATCGTCTCCATGGGAGAATAGCAGCCTGCATTGCTGCGAAAGGTGGATATACACTGTACTAGTGCCGACATTGTGCATGCTCTGTTTCCTGTGTCTATGTGCCTGTGGTTCTGTCAGTGTGATCATGTGATGTATCTGACCCCAGGAATGTGTCAATAAAGTTTCCCCTTCCAGGGACAATGAACTCACGGTGTTCTTATTTCAATTTCCAGGAGTGTAGCTTCTCGCTCCCTGTATTTTACCCCTGCCACCTTTAGAATTTGAAAGACAGTATTCCAGTCAACATTGTCAAAAGCTTTCTCTAAGTCTACAAATGCTAGAAACGTCGGTTTGCCTTTCCTTAACCTAGCTTCTAAGATAAGTCTTAGTCAGTATTGCCTCACGTGTTCCCATATTTCTACGGAATCCAAACTGATCTTCCCCGTGGTCGCCTTCTACTAGTTTTTCCATTCGTCTGTAAAGAATCCGCGTTAGTATTTTGCAGCCGTGACTTATTAAACTGATGGTTCGGTAGTTTTCACATCTGTCAACACCTGCTTTCTTTGGGATTGGAATTATTATATTCGAAGGCAGTTACTTCCCTTGTTAGAGAGCTACACTGGCAATTACTATCCCCTTGCTCCGCTTGCGAGTAGCGGAAAACGGAACGGTTAGTCATGGTACAAGGTCCCTTCCACCACGCATTGCTCATAGGAATATGCCGATGTGGAAATACCCAGCAGTGCCCCGCCGGCCCACTGGCTAAGACGGCCTGTGAGTCATCTAGCGGCCCCCGGCTCCTAACGGTTGCTATCTTATCTCGGCCCAGTAACGTCTACCTTAAGCGTGACGCTGCCGCCGCTTCCTTACTGAAGCCTCTCCGCCCACCGATCGCTGTGGCCGCTGCAAGCGTCCAGACACAAACACGTCACTGTTCAGCGATTCTGTGACGAACGCTGCACGAATCCGCTTCGTATCTGAGTGCACTGTGAATTGATGACGTCAACGGCAGGTAACACTGGATTCGTAACTGTGGCTACCGATTTCGTGCTACGATGAAGGCACTGTTTCTCCAAAACGAGTTATCTGCATCTACATCCATACTCCGCAAGGCACCTGACGGTGTGTGGCGGAGGGTACTTTCAGTACTTCTATCGGTTCTCCCTTCTATTCCAGTATTGTTCGTCGAAAGGAATATTGTCGGTATGCCTCTGTGTGGGCTCTAATCTCTCTGATTTTATCTTCATGGTCTCTTCACGAGATATACGTAGGAGGGATATACTGCTTGACTCCTCGGTGAAGGTATGTTCTCGAAACTTCAACAAAAGTCCGTAACGAGCTACTGAGCATCTCTCCTGCAAAGTCTTACACTGGAGTTTATCTCTGTCCTCTCCGTAACGCTTTCGGGATTACTAAATGATCCTGTAACGAAGCGCGCTGCTCTCCGTTGGATCTTCTCTGTCTCTTCTATCAACCCTATCTGGTACGGATCCCACACTGGTGAGCAATATTCAAGCAGTGGGCGAACAAGTGTACTGTAACCTACATTCTTTGTTTTCGGATTGCATTTCCTTAGGATTATTCCTATGAATCTGTCTGGCATCTGCTTTACCGACGATCAACTTTATATGATCGTTCCATTTTAAATCACTCCTAATGCCTACTCCCAGATAATTTATGGAGTTAACTGCTTCCAGTTGCTGACCTGCTATATTGTAGCTAAATGATCAGGGATCTTTCTTTCTATTTATTCGCAGCACATCACACTTGTCTACATTGAGATTCACTTGCCATTCCCTGCACCATGCGTCAATTCGTTGCAGATCCTCCTGCATTTCAGTACAATTTTCCATTGTTACAACCTCTCGATATACCACAGCATCATCCACAAAAAGCCTCTGTGAACTTCCGATGTCATCCACAAGGTCATTTATGTATGTTGTGAAAAGCAACGGTCCTACGAGACTCCCCTGCGGCACACCTGAAGTCACACCTTCTTCGGAAGACTTCTCTCCATTGAGAATGACATGCTGCGTTCTGTTATCTAGAACTGTTCAATCCAATCACACAATTGGTCTGATAGTCCATATGCTCTTACTTTGTTCATTAAGCGACTGTGCGGTACTGTTCAAACGCCCTGCGGAAGTCAAGAAACACGGAATCTACCTGAGAACCCGTGTCTATGGCCCTTTCAGTCTCGTGAACGAATAGCGCGAGCTGGGTTTCGCACTATCGTCTTTTTCGAAACTCATGTTGATTCCTACAGAGTAGATTTCTGGTCTCCAGAAAAGTCATTATACTCGAACATAATACGTGTTCCAAAAGTTCGCACAGTAACCATAGACTGCACTGTTTGAAATTTTGAAGGTAGAAGGTATAAAACGCAAGCAGTGAAAAGTTATTTACAACAGATCTGATCCAATAGCATTGCTTTGTGAAAGCTCGTGACTGTAAAAACAGTGCGTTTGTTTATAAACAACTTTTCTGCTGCCAGTCACGATTTTATTATATTTATATTTTATGCGACGTGTTCGGGAAATGATTCCCATTTTCAAGTGCGTTGTTATCTAAGTACTATGCCACTTTCTCGCACTGTCTTTGATGTGTGAGGTTTTGCACTGTTCTGTAGACTTATAGCTTTCTTGTGGTCCATTTGTGTGGAGTCTCACACATATTAAACTCTATACAGAATTTTCTGTGCAGAGTATACAAAGTTTACTATTATGTATTCTGAACACAGATTATTCTGTGTAACGTTTATTTTGTGTCACTCTGTACAAATGTACCACAAGAAAACTTAAAGGCAGCAGAACAATGGACAAACTCACGGATCAAAAACACTACTAAAAAATTGGCCAGATTCAAGTACAGGTCGCGCAGTGTAGTTTTGGAAAAAGTTAATTATGTATATCGACGGTTCATCGATTCTTAGAATCGTCGGTTTTTGACTGTTATCGACATCGATACTGGGAAAATATCGGTTCCAACAATATCAAGGCTTTCAAAAATGTTTTAATTTCAAGTCTGAAGTCACACGACAAAAGAAATATATTTTCGTGTGATATAATTACTAATTAACAGTTTTTTCAGTTTTGCCCTTTATTTGTACTGTGAAACCTTTCTTCTCATTTTTTTCCTTTACTTGTACAGTGAACCCTTTCTTCTTGCTAAATTTCACGATTCTAAGTCAAGGGGAGTACCTTATAGGTCCAAATGAGTGAGTCTGCAGGTACCAAAATATTTGACGCAAATGGTTTTATCTTTTGATTGCGTTGACTTAGAACATTTATTCACCTCAATATATGTGTAATAAATTTAAACTTCATACTTCTAGCCATTCCTGAGAAGAAGGGTTTTGAAAAGTCGCACAGACAGGCGTACGGACAACAAAGTCATCCTATAAAGGTTCCGTTTTTACCGATTTATGTACGGAACCGTAAAAACGGCAAAGTAATTAAAGAAAAACGCACTTGAAAATGGAAATCATTTCTCGAAAAGCTTCGTGTAAAATGCAAATAAAATGCAGAAAAGTTATTTATAAACAAACCCGTTATTTACAGATTTTGCAGAAATCATATTGCTGTTATAAGAGCCGAAGTAAATAAAAGAGAAGGAGATAATCAGGTTTTTTTGCCTTTCTCCCATATTATACAATCGGTATACTGAACAGAAATTTGTAAAGTTCAGGGATAACGTACTGAAATTACGATATTTTCCCACGACGTTACGATTCTGTCAGAATAGGCAAAGGTGGTGGAAAATCAGTTGAACGGAACGGACAGTGTATAGACAGGTGAGTACGAGCCGAACAGCAACGAAAGTAAAAAAAGGCTGCTGGACTGTAGTCGAATTAATTCGTTTTGCTGAGGCAATTAGGAAATAAGATAATAAAAGTTAATACTAGAGTTTTCTGTTTGGGTAGCAAAACAACTCTTTGCAGTACAAAGAGAGGATATAAAACGCAGACTGGCAATGGCAAGAAAAACGTTCTTCAAGAAGAGGAATTTGTTGACATCCAAGATTAATTTACAAGTCAGTACGTCTTTTCTAAAGGCATGTCTCTGGAGTTTAGCTGTGTACGGAAGTGCGATGTGAAGCATAAATAAGAGAAGAAGATAGTAGAAGCTACAGAAGAATACTGAAGATTAGAGCGATGGATCGAATAATTAATGTGGAAGTACTGTATGGAGCTGGGGAGAAAAGATAATTATGGCACAGGTTGGCCAAAAAGAGATGATCGCTTGTTAGGACACAGTCATGAACCTTAACAGAAGTAAATTGAGAAGTCGTCTCAATATTAACAACCTGGAATAGTACCTTAGATCAAAAACGTCACAAATATCCGATTCACCCAAACCTCCCAAGAAGATGTAAGGCCATTGTACACATTAGTTTTTGTCAGTTACCGTCATAATTATGTTTTCTCGGTACCTTACAATCCAATTTCATTACTAAATATTATCAAGTATGATATCAAGTTTTATTAGTATACCTAAATGTCAACTAAGACTTAAAACTTCAAGTAATGTTTGTTAACTTTACAGGACGCTGAAGAGTGAAGACATAGCTTCGAGTATTGAGAAATGGGTGTTGGCACTATTTGGACATACAGACAGGATGAAAGGGAGGAGGTATGCGGAACAAGTATAAAAGATGATCGTGGATGTCAGCGATTCCAGATTGCGTTTCTTTTTTCTGTATTTTTTTTTTGCAGTTTTGGGGAATTTTTTTTTTGGGGGAAACTTTTGGGGAACGTTAACTTTGGGTAAATTTTTGGGGAAGGAAATATATGTATTGCCTAGTCTTACTACTAAAGCCATCTCTGATAATTTAGTACTAGCAACATATATTTACTGTTCTCGATATTCACTAAATGCTACTGTCTCTTCAAATCAATCGATACGCCTTTTGTTTTGTCAGAGACGTTAGGCTCACTGCTGTGTGCATGTATAGTTTCAACCGATTGGGATGTCTAGTGACTTTCGTGGTTGTATCGAGTTCTAAGGAAACGTCGTCATGGATTTCGTCGTTTAAGTTGAAGCTTTTATTTGGTAGGTTTTATATTACAATGTATGTCCTACGCATATATGCAGTTTCAGATACTGAGAATTTCTCAAAAACTGGTTGATTTGTTATACTTACGTGTAAGATAATGCCAGACCAGTGGTTAAGTGTCTTCATTAGGTGTAAATATAAATAGGTGTAAGTATAAATCATGGGCACGGATTTTGTATGTTCGTAGTAGCGTAGTGCATAGAGGTGTCGACTCGCGAAATGTGATATAAATGGTGCGGTAATGGTAATCATTAGAACAATGAGAAAAGTTTGAAGAAAGCGAATGTGGCGCCACTGGAGCACGTTTATTTTTTCTCTTAAGGCAATTATTTTTGTTTGTTGTTGTGGTCTGCACTCCGAAGACTGTTTTGCTGTAGCTCTCCATGCTTGCTTATCCTCAGCAAATCTCATCATCTCCGAATAACTACAGTAATCTACATTTTACTGAACCTGCTTATGGTGTTGACCTACTGGTGTCCCTCAACGACTTTTACATCTCACAGTTCCCTCCAATACTAAATCTGTGATATCTTGATGTCTCAGAATGTCTTATCAACCGATGCTTTCTTTTGGTCAAGTTACGCCACAAATTTTTTGCTTCTCTAATTCTATTCAGCGCTTCCACGTTAGTTGAGTTATCGACCCCTCTAATCTTCAGCATCTTTCTGTAGCACCTCATTTGGAAAGCTGCCAGTCTCTTTATATCTAAACTGTTTATCGCCCGTGTTTCACTTCTTTGCGTGGCTACACTCCACACAGTTACCCTCAGTAAAGAATTCCTAACACATAATCTTCATTCGATGTTAACAAATAACTCTTCTTCAAACACGCTTTTCTTGTCATTGCCTGTCTGTATTTCATATCGTCTCTACTTCCTCCATCATCACTTGTTTTGCTGCCCAAATCGCAAATCTCATCCACTACTGTAACTGTCTGGTTTCCTAATCTAATTCCCTAAGCATCACCTGATTTAATTTGACTACATTCCATTACCATTGTTTTGCTTTTGCTGATGTTCATCTTATATCCTCCTTTCAAGAAAATATCCATTCTCTTCATCTGCTCTTCCAACTCCTTTGCTGTCTCTGAGAGAAATACAATGTCATTGGCAAACAAAGTTTTTATTTCGTCTCCCTGAACTTTTTAAATCTTTCTTGGACTTCCTGCTTGTTCAATGTAGATACTGAATAACATCGGAGATACGCTACAACCCTGTCTCACTCCCTTTTCAACCACTATCTCCGTTTCATGTTCCTCGACCGTTATAAATGCCGTCTGGTTCCTGTACAAGTTGTAAACAACCTTTCGTTTCCTGCATTTTACCTCTGATGCCGTCATAGTTTCGTAGAGAATGTTTGTCAACACTGTCAAAAGCTATCTCCAAGTCTACAAATGCTATAAATGTAGATTTGCCTTTCATTAGTCTATTTTCTAAGATAAGTCAGTATAGCTACAAATTAAAAATTTTACTTTTTGTACTATAATTTTTGGATATGTACGATAATTTTACGGCTCTGAACGTATCGTTCCACCTCTTCAAACTGTCAAGTTATCGAAAAATGGCTCTGAGCACTATGGGACTTTACATCTGAGGTCATCAGTCCCCTAAGAACTACGTAAACCTAACTAATCCACGAACATCACACACATCCATGCCCGAGGCAGGATTCGAACCTGCGACCATAGCGGCCGCGCGGTTCGAGACTAACGCGCCTAGAATCGCTCGGTCACACCGGCCGGCTCAACAGTTATCACAAACAATAGTTTAAAAGGGTCGATTGGTTTAAGGTGTTTGGGGGAAAGTTGCCTAAATGGTACCATTTTAAGGAATTTTTTATTGCTATGGGGAATTTCGAAAATTCAACCTGCTATCATTGGTGGATGGAAAAAGTTGAGAGGGTCAACCTCGTCGAAATATACTTCAATCGGAATGGGGAGGTTTTTGCAAAAACTAGCTTGGAAATACCTTCGTTAGTTAAAATGGTTCAAATGGCTCTGAGCACTAAGGGACTTAACATCTATGGTCATCAGTCCCATAGAACTTAGAACTACTTAAACCTAACTAACCTAAGGACAGCACACAACACCCAGTCATCACGAGGCAGAGAAACCTTCGTTAGTAACACGCTTCATTATCACATGTTGTTGTGCTCATTGCTGAGCATTGAAATCCCTTCAACCGAGAGTCTCTATAGTGGACGGTTCCCATCTCCTCCTAGAACCTGCTGAAGAGGTAGTAGACCAGAGATCTTCTTGATTTGATCTGCCCAGCTGGGTTTATTGCCCTCGACATTGCCATCCATGATTCTTTTCTCTAGGTTTCCTCCATCTCTTCCTGCTATATGGGAAAAGAACTGGAGAATTTAGTTGACACGAGAAGAAAGACACCTGTAGATAATTGTGGTGTCACCGCCAGACACCACACTTGCTAGGTGGTAGCCTTTAAATCGGCCGCGGTCCGGTAGTATACGTCGGACCCGCGTGTCGCCACTGTCAGTGATAGCAGACCGAGCGCCACCACACGGCAGGTCTAGAGAGACGTACTAGCACTCGCCCCAGTTGTACAGCCGACTTTGCTAGCGATGCTACACTGACAATTACGCTCTCATTTGCCGGGACGATAGTCAGCATAGCCTTCAGCTACGTCATTTGCTACGACCTAGCAAGGCGCCATAGCATTTGATAATTAATATTGTGAAGGTTGTACAGTAACGAGAGATGTTCACCAATTGTGGATTAAAGTTAAGTATTACAGCAACTGCGTCCGTTTTCTACGAGGGCACTTCAATAAGTAATGCAACACATTTTTTTCTCGGCCAATTTTGGTTGAAAAAACCGGAACTTTCTTGTGGAATATTTTCAAACATTCCCGCTTCGTCTCGTATAGTTTCATTGACTTCCGACAGGTGGCAGCACTGTACGGAGCTGTTAAAATGACGTCTCTAACGGATGTGCGTTGCAAACAACGTGCAGTGATCGAGTTTCTTTTGGCGGAAAACCAGGGCATCTCAGATATTCATAGGCGCTTGCAGAATGTCTACGGTGATCTGGCAGTGGACAAAAGCACGGTGAGTCGTTGGGCAAAGCGTGTGTCATCATCGCCGCAAGGTCAAGCAAGACTGTCTGATCTCCCGCGTGCGGGCCGGCCGTGCACAGCTGTTACTCCTGCAATGGCGGAGCGTGCGAACACACTCGTTCGAGATGATCGACGGATCACCATCAAACAACTCAGTGCTCAACTTGACATCTCTGTTGGTAGTGCTGTCACAATTGTTCACCAGTTGGGATATTCAAAGGTTTGTTCCCGTTGGGTCCCTCGTTGTCTAACCGAACACCATAAAGAGCAAAGGAGAAGCATCTGTGCGGAATTGCTTGCTCGTCATGTGGCTGAGGGTGACAATTTCTTGTCAAAGATTGTTACAGGCGATGAAACATGGGTTCATCACTTCGAACCTGAAACAAAACGGCAATCAATGGAGTGGCGCCACACCCACTCCTCTACCAAGAAAAAGTTTAAAGCCATACCCTCAGCCAGTAAAGTCATGGTTACAGTCTTCTGGGACGCTGAAGGGGTTATTCTGTTCGATGTCCTTCCCCATGGTCAAACGATCAACTCTGAAGTGTATTGTGCTACTCTTCAGAAATTGAAGAAACGACTTCAGCGTGTTCGTAGGCACAAAAATCAGCACGAACTTCTCCTTCTTCATGACAACGCAAGACCTCACACAAGTCTTCGCACCCGAGAGGAGCTCACAAAACTTCAGTGGACTGTTCTTCCTCATGCACCCTACAGCCCCGATCTCGCACCATCGGATTTCCATATGTTTGGCCCAATGAAGGACGCAATCCGTGGGACGCACTACGCGGATGATGAAGTTATTGATGCAGTACGACGTTGGCTCCGACATCGACCAGTGCAATGGTACCGTGCAGGCATACAGGCCCTCATTTCAAGGTGGCGTAAGGCCGTAGCATTGAATGGAGATTATGTTGAAAAATAGTGTTGTGTAGCTAAAAGATTGGGGAATAACCTGGTGTATTTAAATGCTGAATAAAACAACCCCTGTTTCAGAAAAAAAATGTGTTGCATTACTTATTGAACTGCCCTCGTACGTTCTCATTTCCTGGTAATGTTCCAGACCTCACGCCAGCCTGCGTGAGCCAAACGCGTGCCTTTCGGCTACCTTACAGTGGCTTGGCTGTCGGCCAAGTCACTACAATAAAGAGCTCGTTTTTCAGTCCATTTTCTTAGTCATCAATCTGCAGACTGGTTTGATGCTGCCCGCCACGAATTCCTCTCCTGTGCCAAACTTCTCATCTCAGAGTAGCAGTTGCAACCTACGTCCTCAATTATTTGCAGGATGTACTCCAATCTCTATCTTCTTGTCTACATTTTACCCTCAGTACCTCCCTATAGCAAAGTGGAAGTCATTCCCTGATGTCTTAACAAACGTCCTACAATCCTCTTCACTTCTTCTTGTCATTGTTTTCCACATTTCCTTTCCTCGCTGATTCTGAGGAGAGCATCTTCATTCCTTACATTATCAGTCCACCTACCTTCCAGCTTTCCCCTGTAGCGCCACATCTCAAATGCTTTGATTGTCTTCTGTTACGGTTTTACACCGCCAAGCTTAAGCTTGAGAAAATTTCGCTTTCAAAAGAAATTTCAATCGTTGTTCTGTTGACTGATATACGACTCTTTTGAGTACTGACAAGTAAATCTACCCAAAGGAAACATTTAGATTCCATTCGGCTGTGAATATGTTGTAGTGTAGAGCAAAAAAAAGCAAAAATACTTCTTTATCGGTGCCCATACGGCCCTGAAGTGGGACGAAAGACGCCGGCCGCGGTGGTCTCGCGGTTCTAGGCGCGCAGTCCGGAACCGTGCGACTCAAAAATGGTTCAAATGGCTCTGAGCACTATGGGACTCAACTGCTGTGGTCATAAGACCCCTAGAACTTAGAACTACTTAAACCTAACTAACCTAAGGACAGCACACAACACCCAGCCATCACGAGGCAGAGAAAATCCCTGACCCCGCCGGGAATCGAACCCGGGAACCCGGGCGTGGGAAGCGAGAACGCTACCGCACGACCACGAGATGCGGGCGAACCGTGCGACTGCTACGGTCGCATGTTCGAATCCTGCCTCGGGCATGGATGTGTGTGATGTCCTTAGGTTAGTTAGGTTTAAGTAGTTCTAAGTTCTGGGGGACTGATGACCACAGATGTTAAGTCCCATAGTGCTCAGAGCCATTTGAACCATTTTTGAGCTTAGTTCCCCCTGGCTGAGGCGCAGCGTTGGAACTCCAGCCCTTGCGCAACTCTTTCGCAACAGCGAGTGGGTGGCGTGGTTGAGCGGGTTGCGGCAGGCCGGCAGATGGCCGGACATTAGACGGATAAAGAGCGGAGCGTGTGAGCGGCCTCTGAGCGCCGGCTATTGGCAGTGAATGGCGGGCGGTGTGCCCGCGCTATTGGGGTGGGCGTTCCCGCGCCGGGTCGCTAATGCGGCCGCTTTGGACGGAGCCGCGTCGCTCTCAAAGGCGACCTTGGCGCAGGCCGCCCGCTGCGAAGCCGCCACCGCCGCGCACAACAGGTATCGCGGGCTCAGCTGGGCTGCTCTTGACCGCGGCCGAAGTCACGGCCTCACAAGGCGCGGACGTGGCCCACCTTCTAGCGAGGCGGCTAAAGCCGTCGGCACACGGACCGTGCATCCGAACGTTGAGCGTGCCGAGTTTCTGACGTCATAGCGTGGAAAGCTAGTTCGGGAGTCTTTCCAAACGTGCAGAGCATGTCAGCTATTCTGAGCGTGCGTCTGAGCGTCGACCAATGACATGGGACAACGCCACATACGTCACCCGGACGCTGTCTCCCTTCAGTACAGAGTTGTGAGGCGCCATATTGGCATTTATTTCAAGACTATATGCACACTAAAATTGCTACACCACTAATATCACGTGCTACAGACGCGAAATTTAACCCACAGGAAGAAGATGCTGTGATATACAAATGATTAGCTTTTCAGGCCATTCACGTAAGGTTGGCGCCCAGTGGCGACACCTACAACGTGCTGACACGAGGAAACTTTCCTACCGATTTCTCATGCACATACAGCAGTTGACCGACGTTCCCTGGTGAAACGTTGTTGTGATGCCTCGTGTAAGGAGGAGAAATGCGTACCATCACGTTTCCGACTTTGATAAAGGTCGGATTGTAGCCTATCGCAATTGCAGTTTATCGTATTGCGACATTGCTGCTCGCGTTGGTCGAGATCCAATGATTGTTAGCAGAATATGGAATCGGTGGGTTCAGGAGGGTAATACGGAACGCCATGCTGGTTCCCAATGGCCTCGTATCACTAGCAGTCGAGATGACAGGCATCTTATCCGCATGGCTGTAACGGATCGTGAAGCCACGTCTCGATCCCTGAGTCAACAGATGGGGGACGTTTGCAAGACAACAACCATCTGCACGAACAGTTCGACGACGTTTCCAGGAGCCTGAACTATCAGCTTCGAAATCATGGCTGCGGTTACTCTTGACGCTGCATCACAGACAGGAGCGCTTGCGATGGTGTACTCAACGACGAACCTAAGTGCACGAATGGCAAAACGTCATTTTTTCGGATGAATCTAGGTTCTGTTTACAGCATCATGATGGTCGCATCGGTGTTAGCAGACATCGCGGTGAACGCACATTGGAAGCGTGTATTCGTCATCGACATACTGGCGTATCACCCGGCGTGATGGTATGGGGTACCATTGGTCACACGTGTCGGTCACCTTTTGTTCGCACTGACGGCGCTTTGAACAGTGGACGTTACATTTCAGATGTGTTACGACCCGTAGCTCTACCCTTCATTCGATCCCTGCGAAACCCTACATTTCAGCAGGATAATGCATGTTGCAGGTCCTGTACGGGCCTTTCTGGATACAGAAAATGTTCGACTGCTGCCCTGGCCAGCACGTTCTCCAGATCTCTCACCAATTGAAAACGTCTGGTGAATTGTGACCGAGCAACTCGCTCGTCACAATACGCCAGTCACTACTCTCGATGAACTGTGGTATCTTGTTGAAGCTGCATGGGCAGCTGTACCTGTACACGCCATCCAAGCTCTGTTTGACTCAATGCCCAGGCGTATCGAGGCCGTTATAATGGCCAGAGGTGGTTGTTCTGGTTGCTGATTTCTCAGGATCTATGCACCCAAATAGCGTGAAAATGTTATCACATGTCAGTTGTAGTATATTTGTCCAATGAATACCCGTTTATCATCTGCATTTCTTCTTGGTATAGCAATTTTAATGGCCAGTACTGTATATATGCCGTTTCTGAGCACCAGGAAATTGAGAATCACTGGTTCATGGTGTGGTTTCCTGGTGTCATGTCCTAGTTCATGAACCACGGGCAACGTATGAGTGGCCAAGTAAGTGGTCCCGACAGTCGGGATACCAGTTACTTTGGAATAAGGCTTGGCATCTCGGACATATGAGTCGTGGTCACATTTGTGCTCAGACGGCAAAGACTACCAAATCCACCGGTTAGTCTCTCAACCGTTAGGGGTAAAACCCAATGGGACCTGGGACAAGTAAGGCTAGCAACCTGCTTCCTTGGTGCTATAAATATGATGCTGGCAACAATCAGAGCAAAATGCCTCGGACCTTTGGAGGTGACGGAGTCTCACCTCTGACAAACCAGGGACTCCTAAGATACGACTCGGCAAACAAATGGTAACGAGATGGGGAGCTATTAATATCAATGGGGGCTACTCTGGGAAGAAGGTAGAGCAGGCAGAGGCTGCGAGTAAGATAGGGTTGGACGTTTTAGCTGTTAGTGTCATTTGGGTAAGGGGTGAGAAAGAAGAGGAAGTGGGAGAATACAAGGTCTACCTGTCAGGAGTCAAAGCAGGAATAGCACAATGGGGTGTAGGGCTTTTCATCAGGAAATAAATGGAACCCAGCGTAGTTGCAATAAGGTATGTAAACGAACGACTGATGTGGATAGATTTGACAGGAGCAAGAAAATTAGGATTGTCAGTATATTCGCATTGTGAAGGGACAGATCAAGATAAGATGCATAGTTTTTATGACGCACTCAGTGATGTAGTTGTTAGAGTAAAGGACAAGGACAGTGTTCTGCTCATGGGTGATTTTAATGCCAGGATTGGAAATCGAACAGAAGGGTATGAAAATGTTATGGGTAAATTTGGAGAGGATATGGAGGCCAACAGGAACGGGAAACAACTCATGGATTTCTGTGCCAGTACGGGCATAGTAATCACAAACTCATTTTTTAAACATAAGAACATTCACCGGTATACTTCGGAAGGCAGGGAACCAGATCTGTCATTGACTATATAATAACAGATGAGGGATTCAGGAAGACTGTGAGGGACACACGTATATTCAGGGGTTCTTTGATGACACTGATCACTATTTAATCTGCAGTGAAATTGGTATTGTGAGCCGAAAGTGCAGGAGGTCAAGTCCATGTGTAGGAGGTTAAGAGTGGAGAAACTTCAGGATAAGGAAATCAGGCACAAGTACATAAGTGATCTCAGAAAGGTACCAGTTAGTTGAATGTAGTCAATTACAGTCATTGGAAAAGGAATGGACAAGCTACAGGGACACAGTACTAGAAGTGGCCGAAGAATGTCTTGGAACAATAACGTGTAAAAGTAGGATGAAGCAAACAGCTTGGTGGAATGACACAGTCAAGGCAGCCTGTAAAAGGAAAAAGGCGTATCAAAAATGGCTACATACTAGAACTCAGGTAGACAGAGAAAATTATGTTGAAGAAAGAAACAAAGCCAAACAGATAATTGCAGCATCCAAGAAGAAATCTTGGGAAGACTTTGGAAACCGGTTGGAGACCTTGGGTCAAGCTGCTGGAAAACCATTCTGGAGTGTAATTAGCAGTCTTCGAAAGGGAGGTAAGAAGGAAATGACAAGTATTTGGACAGGTCAGGAAAACTGCTGGTGAATCCTGTGGATGCCTTGGGCAGATGGAGGGAATATTTTGAAGAGTTGCTCAATGTAGGTGAAAATACGATGAGTAATGTTTCAGATTTCGAGGTAGAATGGGATAGGAATGATGATGGAAATAGGATCACATTTGAGGAAGTGGAGAAAATGGTCAATAGATTGCAGTGCAATAAAACAGCTGGGGTGGATGAAATTAAGTCGGAACTCATCAAATACAGTGGAATGTCAGGTCTTAAATGGCTACACAGGTTAATTGAAATAGCATGGGAGTCGGGACAGGTTCCATCAGACTGGACGAAAGCAGAAATCACACCAATCTTTAAACATGGAAACAGAAAAGATTGTAACAACTACAGAGGTATCTCTTTAATCAGCGTTGTGGGTAAAATCTTCTCAGATACTGATGAATGGAAAGTGGGAGTATTAGCTGAGGACAAATTGGATGAAAATCAGTGTGGGCTTAGGCCTCTTAGAGGTTGTCAGGACCAGATCTTTAGCTTACGGCAAATAATGGAGAAGTGTTATGAGTGGAACAGGGAATTGTATCTATGCTTTATAGATCTAGAAAAGGCATATGACCGGGTTCCTAGGAGGAAGTTACTGTCTGTTCTACCTGATTATGGAATAGTAGGCAAACTTTTGCAAGCAATTAAAGGTCTTTACATGGATAGTCAGGCAGCAGTTAGAGTTGACGGTAAACTGAGTTCATGGTTCAGAGTAGTTTCAGGGGTAAGACAAGGCTGCAACCTGTCTCCACTGTTGTTCACATTATTTATGGATCATACGTTGAAAACAATAGACTGGCTGGGTGAGATTAAGATATGTGAACAGAAAATAAGCAGTCTTGCATATGCGGATGACTTAGTTGTGATGGCAGATTCGATTGAAAGTTTACAAAGTAATATTTGAGAGCTAGATCAGAAAAGTAAGGACTATGGTATGAAGATTAGCATCTCCAAAACGAAAGTAATGTCAGTGGGAAAGAAATATAAACGGATTGAGTGCCAAATAGGAGGAACAAAGTTAGAACAGGTGGACGGTTTCAAGTACTTGGGATGCATATTCTCACAGGATGGCAACATAGTGAAAGAACTGGAAGCGAGGTGTAGCAAAGCTAATGCAGTGAGCTACGATCTACTCTCTTCTGCAAGAAGGAAGTCAGTACCAAGACTAAGTTATCTGTGCACCGTTCAATCTTTTGACCAACTTTGTTGTATGGGAGCGAAACCTGGGCGGATTCAGGTTACCTTATCAACAATGTTGAGGTTACGGATATGATGATCGCAGGTACTAATAGATGGGAACAATGGCAGGAGGGTGTCCACAATGAGGAAATCAAAGAAAAACTGGGAATGAACTCTACAGATGTAGCAGTCAGGGCGAACAGGCTTAGATGGTGGGGTCATGTTACACGCATGGGAGAAGCAAGGATACCCAAGAAGACTCATGGGTTCAGCAGTAGAGGGTAGCAGGAGTCGGGGCAGACCAAGGAGAAGGTACCTGGATTCGGTTAAGAATGATTTTGAAGTAATAGGTTTAACATCAGAAGAGGCACCAATGTTAGCACTGAATCACTGAATAGGGGATCATGAAGGAATTTTATAAGGGGGCTATGCTCCAGACTGAACGCTGAAAGGCATAATCATAAATGATGATGATGATGATGATGATGATGATGATGATGATGATGTAATTCCTCTTCACATTCACTGAGGATAGCAATGCTATCAGAGAACATTATCGCTGAGCTCCTTTCAGTCTCAATTTTTATCCAACCCTTGAATCCTTCTTTTAGTTCCACCATTGCGTCTTCGATGTATAGATTGAATAACAGACGTGAAAGACTACATCCCTCTCTTACACCCTTTTTGATCTGAGCACTTCGTTCTTAGTCATCCATTCTTATTGTTCAGTTTTGTTGCCTGTATCACTAGTTTTCCCGTGTCTCCGGGTCTTTTACAAGTTCTCCTCTCGTAATTCTTCGACAGTGTATTTGCTATTACCACCTGAAATTTATTACAGAACTCAATTAGCCTTTCTCGATTCTTATTCCTACTGCAGAGCACATATTTTCCCACAAACTTTTCATCTACTCCTTCCTCTACAACGATGTTCCAATTATCCCTCGACTATCAGATTTTCATTTCGCCTTACGTCCTGAATTACACTTTCGGGACCCTCTTATACGTTCTAAATATTTCTTCATCTGCTGTTTGCGACTGTATCATGCCAGCCGCTGTGGCCGAGCGGTTCTAGGCACTTCAGTCCGGAACCACGCTGCTGCTACGGTCGCAGGTTCGAATCCTGCCTCGGGCATGGATGTGTGTGATGTCCTTAAGTAGGTTTACATAGTTCTAAGTCTAGGGGACTGATGACCTCAGGTGTTACGTCCCATATTGCTTAGAGCCATTTAAACCATTTCACTGTAGCAGTCGGCTTTAGTAGACTAGACTTTCGAGCCGCGCGGGATTAGCCGAGCGGTCTGGGACGCTGCAGTCGTGGACTGTGCGGCTGGTCCCGGTGGAGGTTCGAGTCCTCCCTCGGACACGTGTGTGTGTGTGTGTGTGTGTGTGTGTGTGTGTGTGTGTGTGTGTGTGTGTGTGTGTGTGTGTGTTCGTCCTTGGGATGATTTCGGTTGTGTGTAAGCTTAGGGACTGATGACCTTAGCAGTTAAGTCCCATAAGGAAAAAAAAAAAAACTTTCGAATCTGATGAGAAGAACCATATCACTGGTCTGCTCTTCTTTCCCACTGGGAAAGATTCCTACTCCAGTTACAGCATTGTCTGCTGTTGATATTACCCTAAATTCGTCTACCACAATACTTTATCTTCTTTCTATTTCATTTGGCACACGCTGTATCTACATTGAGCCTCTGCATTTTCCATTTTAGATTTTCTAGATGTCTTACTAAGTTCAAACTTCTGACATTCCATGCTCCGACTCGTGGAATATTATCCCTTCGTTGGTTATTCAATCCTTCTCTAATGTTCACCTCCCCCTTCGCAGTACTCTCCAATATATCCGAATGGGGAACTAATCCTGAATCTTAAGCCAACGGCTAGCTCATCGCGACACTTTTTCAGTCACAGGCCACATGTTCGGTCGATACACATTGTTTCTTTAATGTAGTGGTTTCCATTGCCTTCTCAATCGTTATGCCGTTGATAATTGTCGATTCATCCTTCTAATCCCTAGGGAGAGCCCTGAACCTCTGTCCGCTCATCTGCCCTCTTCGACAACCCGTTGGCAGAACGAGGGTGACTTCTTATGCCGAAAGTCAGAGGCCTCCATTTCTGATGAATCTTATTCAGAATTTAAGCTGTGGCTAGATTCGAAACCCGGCTTTGTCAAATTATTTATTTTGTACGGACATAACCTATTAATTCGTTAGTTTCTCGCCTCACTGGATGCACTGTAGAGGAAGTTTGCTATCGATGCGCTACGTAAATATAATGTGTAATAATATCCTCGAATACTGCAATAAATATTTTTTCAGTATTACTTGAACATCATCTTTATATTTCACTACAGCAGAAGCAGAAGTCTGAAATATTCACTGTTAATCAAGTATTTGAAAAATAAAAACATGTGTGATGGACTCAATTAAGGGGACTCGTTTCTTTCTTTGGAAGTTTCTATAATGGGGCTATGGCTCTTAATTACTACACATATCTAAATGTCAATAAATTTGATATTTCTAATTTTTAGGAATTTTTTGTTGGTATTTGAAATCGATTAACATATATTGGCATCCAAGAAGACTACAGACTGAACTGTCACACCTTCGAAGGTGTACAAAGGCATTCGACTGATTATCAAAACACGAGCTTTTAGAAACCATCTATTGAAAACAACTCCCTAAATTTTGTTCATAGTGGCCTACTTAGGCGTAACATTAGAAACGATTCGGTGTGGCTTATTCGCACAGCACTGCTTAACAACTACTAGTCTCTGTCCACAGCGCGTAGCTTTATATTGTGAATACGACAAAGTGGTGTGAACTGATCATATTTTCCTACGATGGCTGCAGAATTTTCATCACTACGACGTTTCAGCCGTTAACACTAGACAAATTACAAGAACACAGTGCACATCTTACCTTTTTTACTATTGCTTTGTGTCTTCATGGAACAAGTCACCACTAAGAGGGAGGATATTTGGCAACACGTGTACACTTAATGACCGCTATCATGGGCGTATTGTCAGAGATCGAGCCGGATCATTGACGGAGCCGACCCATAGTTACCAACCTTGCCTATATGTTTGTTGACAAGCCTCAGTGGTCCGACTGCACATCTCCAACCGTCAGGCGGTCGTTCACAAAGAAGCCCCCACCACTCCACTTCATTTGTCCCCTTCCCTATCACGCATTTTGCACAGCTACTGGTTAAATTATTTTCTGCGTTTCTAAAATCTGGATTGATAGGACACGTAATATTCCTCATCAAACTTCTACCGTACTCTACGTTTCGACCCCACTGTTGGGATCATCTTCAGGAGACACCTTGTGTCTCCAAATGGCTCTACACTAGAACTATGCGCAAGAGCGTTACAAGCTGAACGTAATCAGTGGGATGCAAAGCTTGAGAAATGTACTGTAAGACGGTTTTCCTGGCAGAATCCAGAAGTAAACCCGTTTTACTGGGTTGGTGCCTAACTTCATAGCATTCGTCCGTAAGTT
This sequence comes from Schistocerca nitens, assembly GCF_023898315.1. Taxonomy (NCBI): domain Eukaryota; kingdom Metazoa; phylum Arthropoda; class Insecta; order Orthoptera; family Acrididae; genus Schistocerca; species Schistocerca nitens. Next base: position 87,519,531 of record NC_064625.1, on the reverse strand, counting down.
TAATAATCCCAACTGATCCACGTTACAAAGACTTTGCCGGCCGGAGTGCCCGAGTGGTTCTAGGCGCTTCAGTCTGGAACCGCGCGACCGCTCCGGTCGCAAGTTCGAATCCTGCCTCGGGCATGGATGTGCGTGATGTCCTTAGGTTAGTTAGGTTTAAGTAGTTCTAAGTTCTAGGGGACTGATGACCTAAGATGTTAAGTCCCATAGTGCTCAGAGCGATTTAGCCATTTGAACAAAGACTTTATCAATAATATATCGTCCTTCACTATTTGCAACAGTCTCTCAAGCCTAGTGCATCTTTTCGATTCCGCGACTGTAGAAATCACGCGGTTTTGAGGCGAAGAACTTACCGAATCAAGGTCGGAGACGATTTTTATCCGGAAAGGAAGTGACTTGAAAGGTGTTCGATAGAGATCGGAAAAGACGAAAATCTGAGGGTACAAGGTCAGGTGAATAAGATGTGGATGTGAGATGATTTACCAACCCAGCCCCTGCATAGTGTTTATGGCAGTCTAACAGAATGCGAGCTGCCGTTGTCGGGGAGAAACTTCACTTCACGCAGTGTTCCTGGTCGTTGTCTACAAGACGTCTCAGTCGGTTGACAAAAATTGTCAACATCGATGGTTACACCTCGGGGAAGCGATTCGTAGCACAACACACTGTCGCTCTTCCACCAGACGCACAACATCATCAAAAGCTGCGACATCGTCGCGAAAAAACAGTGACCCGTATATGTAATAAGTTTCCTTTAGTTTACGTCTATGGTCGCAAACTTTTTGTTAACAGATTACCGGTTTCGGTCTTTAATGACCATCATCAGATCTGCAGCAAAAATGGGAAAAACATAAATACACTCGCAAACTGTATACAGCTTAAGAACAATACATAGATCATAATGAAAAGTGGCACTGACAAAATTTACATTTGTGCGCTTTAAATATGAAGAGGCATACCTGTTTCATAAAAACAAAGTCCTAATGTACTGCAGCCATAGTGGCATCGTCAAATGTTAAATGCGGAATCAGCACCAGCATCGCCAAACACACATAAATATCACATGCACGAGTCATGTTGTCAGTACTACTACTGTTTAAAATAAGCTGCCGTACAGTAGCCACAAGATGTTTGTGTTGTAAGTTCACCAGATGTCGCTAATGTTGGCATACACTAGTCTTCAATAACTAGTAGATCCAGCGAAAATAAAGGGGGATACTATAGTTGAAGTCTGTAATAAGCTTATAACGTATAAAAGGCATTACAGAAATAAAAAGCAATAAAAAGAACACGACAAAAGTAATATTGTTAAAAAGGAGTTAAAAACAGTGGTTGACATGTGCTCTAGTGCCAATATTCTAGATAATGACATAAATATTAAACACCGTTGATAGTGCACCGGGTAATATGAAACAACCATAAAACAAATCGCTAAAGGAGCCACAAATGAAAGAAAACGCAGTGCTACACACAATCAGCGCCCTCTGTTATCGCTAACGCCAGAATTCCGCACAGGCGGGAAGTGGTTGGATGAACGTGACCGGCAGAGGGCCCCTCGTACCCTGCGGCACTCCGTTGCAAGAAAAAATGATAAAATTCCGTAACAGTGGATTCTCCACATTATCTGGTTAATGCAGTCTATGAAATGAATAGAGAAGGAAAAAGAACATACTAGTCATGCGTAAAAGTATGAAAACAAAGTAAATATGTGAGGCACTCAATACTAGGTGAACTTATCAACACACAATATATAACAGAGGCGTGCAGTGATAAGAGCAAAACATTGTTAAGTAAAGCAAAGTAGGTAGTGGGCATAAAGTCATTTTGTCAGTTAAGCGGTTTCGTTGGTTCTCTATTTTTTGCTTTATAAATTAAAACAAAGTTTCAAATGGCTCTGAGCACTATGGGAGTTCACTGCTAAGGTCATCACTCCGCTAGAACTTAGAACTACTTAAACCGAACTAACCTAAGGATATCACACACATCCATGCCCGAGGAAGGATTCGAACCTGCGACCGTAGCGGCCGCGCGGTTCCAGACTGTAGCGCCTATAACCACTTTTCATTATGGTCTATGTATTGTTCTTAAGCTGTATACAGTTTGCGAGTGTATTTATGTTTTTCCCATTTTTGCTGCAGATTTGATGATGGTCATTAAAGACCGAAACCGGTAATCTGTTAACAAAAGGTTTGTGACCATAGACGTAAATTAAACGAAACTTATAGCATAACATTATCTTTTGTGGATGCGTGTAGGTCTTTCTGCTTTGAACTCAACCATTCCTCTTTTCTCCGTATGTTATCATAAAGACAGCATTTATCATTACCAGTAACTATACAAGATGGGAGTTATCGGTGTTGTTGAAGAGGCAATTGATGACGAGCAAGCAGACGATTTGTGATTTTGACTTAGAGTGTGCTTTATCCATACACCAGATTTTTGAATCTTTCCCCATCGTATGGAAACGTCCCACAATCTTGGAATGATCACACCTGCCAGATCTTGAGAACAGAGACGTGGATTAACGCGTTTAAACCATCCTCACCAAACCGCCAAAGATTTCCTGAACGTAGAGAGTCGCTAATGTCAAAACGTCTGCCCCCGGTAGCTGAGTGGTCAGTGCGACGGAATGTCAATCCTAAGGGCCTGGGTTCGATTCCCGGCAGGGTTGGAGATTTTCTCCGCTCAGGGACTGGGTGTTGTGTTGTCCTAATCATCATCATTTCATCCCCATCGACGCGCAAGTCGCCGAAGTGGAGTCAAATCGGAAGACTTCCTCCCGGCGAACGGTCTACCCGACGGGAGGTCCTAGCCACACGACATTTACATTTCCAATGTCATAACCATCCTCCCTAAAAGAAGATAACGATTTTATTGCGGAGCACTCTCCAGTGGCATTACCCCCCTACACGGCCCATGTGTCTCTGCTTTCCTCCGCTTCTGTCACCCCTCTATTGAAGCAGAAGAATACGTCGGCACTCTTCCGATTTCTCCACTTGGCACTCCATTATCTAGCGTCCACAGCGGGGCGGACGTTTTAACTACAAATCAAAAATGACAATCGATAAATAAACCTATAGCAAGGTTCGCAGGAGAGCTTCTGTAATGTTTGGAAGGTAGGAGACGAGGTACTGGCAGACAACCCCTTTCTGTAGTGGATTTTTAAGCCTTCATTCTGCTTTGTTTCTCCAATTTTATGACTGTTCCCATTGCTGCTGATTTTCAGTTTCGTTTTTTTTTTTACTATTTCCTAAGTCACAGGCTGGGCGCTAATGACCATAGCAGTTTTGCGCCCTAAAACCAAACAAAAACAAAAAAAAAAGAGGTACTGGCAGAAGTAAAGCTGTGAGTACCGGGCGTGAGTCGTGCTTCGGTAGCTCAGATGGTAGAGCACTTGCCCGCGAAAGGCAAAGGTCGCGAGTTCGAGTCTCCGTCGGGCACACAGTTTTAATCTGCCAGGAAGTTTCATATCAGCGCACACTCCGCTGCAGAGTGAAAATCTCATTCTGGAAACATCCCCCAGGCTGTGGCTAAGGCATGTCTCCACAATATCCTTTCTTTCAGGAGTGCTAGTTCTGCAAGGTTCGGACTAGAGCTTCTGTAAAGTTTGGAAGGTAGGAGACGAGGTATTGGCAGAAGTACAGCTGTGAGTACCGGGCGTGAGTCGTGCTTCGGTAGCTCAGTTGGTAGAGCACTTGCCAGCGAAAGGCAAAGGTCCCGAGTTCTAGTCTCCGTCGGGCACACAGTTTTAATCTGCCAGGAAGTTTCAAACCTATAGCAACAGGAATCCCAATATTTCAAACGAAGACGCTAGGAACTTACGCTCCAACCTATTTGCACTGTCCTTCCACCGAACCTACGAGGAGCCTGATTTTCGTCGCCATTGCTTCGGACCGAAATAAGGGAACCCTTGACCCTGAACACACCCAGAAGGAATCGCACAGATTCTATACCAGAATAGTTCCGTGTTAACACACACCTGTCGACGGACGCACGACCAACGCATCAAACACCCGACTAAGCCTCACCTGCGCCGGTGACCATAAATATTCATCAGCCGGCACTCATTACGCGAGCCGGCGAGGTCTTCATTAGCGGCCCGCCTTTGTTAATGGTGGCGCACCCCGCATTTGTAACGAGACTCTCGTTACCAGGTGCGAGCTGCGGGGCTCCATTAACGGGGGTCACCGTACGAGATTCGGTGAAAAATAGCCCAGTTCACTGACTTCGCCCATCCTTTCTAATTCTTTTCCCCTTCAGTACGCATCCTCCGTAAGTAAATCTGTAGGGGGAATTGAGGTGATGACTTTCCGCACGCAGATGATTCAGATTATATGAGGTAATTAATGAGTACTGTGCTTCGCACGAATCAGAAGGCCGGCCGCTGTGGCCGAGCGGTTCCAGGCGCTTCAGTCCGGAACCGCGCGCCTGCTACGGTCGCTGGTTCGAATCCTGCCTCGGGCATTGATGTAGTTACTAAGTCTAAGGGACTGACGATCTCAGATGTTGAGTCCCATAGTACTTACAAGGGGAGGCCGCCAATTGTGAAATTCAGATTCGATTCATACTGCGCATAATAAAAGCTCATGGCCGGAGGTGTAATGTGGCAAAGCACCAAGATGCACTTCTCAGCCGTTGTCGAGAAAATCGACAGTTTAAAGAAACCGTTGCGGTGAAATACTTTCTACGATTAATAATTTTCTACAGCGTCGTGGCGCAGCGGCAAGCGCTCGGGTTCGTAATCCGAAGGTCACCGGATCGAATCTCGCGCCATGCAATTTTTTTATTAGTTTTTTGTAATTCATATATATATATATATATATATATATATATATATATATATATATATATATATATATATATATATAAAAACTATTAATGAGTTGCTTATGCATGTTGGTGAAGGCGGATCGCTCTACAATTGTACCGCCTCCATTTTTCCGTTTAACAGGGTGTACCAAAGCTCTCCCGTCCGCACTGATTTTCGACGATGTTATAAGTTGCGCTAGGGAGCGCATCTATGTTCTTTCGAAGTTAGCAGGCAACTACGCTGTTATGCGGCGGCTCGTTTCGGCCCATTCAACATCTGTCCTTCAAGTGTAACGAGTGAGTAACGGAGTTTATATTTCATACATGCCGCAGCAATTTTGTGTTCGTGGGGTCTCTATTCTAATTCGAACGTTTGACTTACGCTATACGTATTCGTTTCGGAATACCGTTTCTACGTCTTCCGTTAACTATACGTGGTTAGCATTATGAAGACAATTAATAACATTTGTGAAATACAACTTTGTTGGCGGAAAACATAATGATGTTCGAAGTCGCCAGTTTTTCCACGGCAAACGACTTTGAACAACTTATTATATGCATAATTGTTGCAACTGATTGCCGGGAATTTTTTTTTGTAATTACAAAAAACAAATACTAAAAAAAAGGTTGCATGGGGCGAGATTCGATCCGGCGACCGGAATACGAACGCGAGCGCTGACCGCTGCGCCACGACGGTGTAGAAAATTATTAATCGCAGAGAGTATTTCACCGCAACGGTTTATTTTACTGTCGATTTTCTCGACAACGGCTGAGAAGTGCATCTTCGTGGTTTTCCACATTACACCTCTGGCCATGAGCTTTTATTATTCGCAGTATGAATCGAATCTGTATTTCACAATTGGCGGCCTCCCCTTGTTAGAGCCATTTGAACGTATCAGAAGTGTTGTCTACATATCGAGATTTCATTTCCTGAAATTGGGGAATATTGGAGTGTTATGTGTGATCGATTATAGTGTTGGGGTCTGCTTGTTAGCACCGTAATTTTCACACTATTGATTTAAAGATTCAAGGTTAGTCCTCATGCAGTCGCTCTGGGAACATCTCACGCGTGCTAAAAATAACATGTCAGGGTGCGTATTCAATTCCACAGAGAAGTGATGACCCGTAGGAAGCTGGATTGGAGAACCGACTGTCACACTGCTGAATGAGATGGCCGAGAGTTGGCATTCAGTATACAATGAGGTGAAAAAGTCATAGGGTACCTCCTTATATGGCGTGGCACCTCCTCTAGCCCATCGTAGAGCAACAACTCGACGTGGCATCGATTGAACAAGTCGTTGGGAGTCCCCTGCAGAAGAATTGAGCCATGCTGCCTCTAATTGCGAAAGTGCTGCATGTGCAGAATTCTGTGCACGAACGGACCTTTCAATTATGTCCCATAAATGTTCGATGAGACATCGGTTACGAAACCATTCACTTGAAACGTCCATAATGTCCTTCACACCAATCACGAACAACAGTGAGCCGGTGATATGGTGCATTGTCATTCATAAAAGACTCCATTGTTGTTTGGTAACATGAAGTTCGTAAACGGCTGTAAATGATGTCCAAGTAGTCGAACATAGCCATTTCCAGTCAATGGTCGGTTTAGCTGGAACAGAGGATCCAGTTTATTCCATGTAAACACGGCCCACACCATTATGGAGCCACCACCATCTTGCACAGTGCCTTGTTGACAACTTGGATTCATGGTTTCATGGGGTGTGCACCACACTGGAACCCTACCATCAGCTCTTAGTAACTGAAATCGGGACTCGTCCGACCAGACCACGGACTTCCAGTCATCTAAGGCCGAACCGGTGTCACGAGCCCTGGAGAGGCGCTGCACGCGATGACGTGCTGTTTACACAGGTATTCGCGTCGATCGTCTGCTGCCAGAGCCCACTAATGTCAAATTCCGCTCCATGTCCAAATGCATACGTTCATCGCACGTTCCACAATGATTTCGGCGGTTGTCCGCGGCTCGTGGTCTTGCGGTGGCGTTCTCGCTTCCCGCGCACGGGGTCCCAGGTTTGGTTCCCGACGGGGTCGGGGATTTTCTCTGCCTCGAGATAACTGGGTGTTGTGTGTCTTTCATCATTATTTCATCCTCATTTCATCCTCATTCACTCGCAAGTCACATCGGCATTCCAGGAAACGAACGTGTCGATCGGTTGGCCAAGCAGGCCACCCCTGGAGCTTGGTCTCGTGGAAAGAGACCTCCGGTCAGCCCTACATCGCAAGGTCCGCGATGTATGGAGCTCTGAATGGTCTGTCTGGAACACGCCAAATTAGCTCCGCATGGTAAAGTCGTCCACGGCCGTATGGAACTCATCCTTGAGGGGCACGCTTAGGGACTCAGTTGTTCTCTGCCGTCTCCGAATTGGACATACGTGGTTGACCCTCGGCTATCTCCTTCGTCGTGAGAACCCGCCCAAGTGTCGCTGTGATGCAGGGCTGACAGTGGTCCATCTTCTGATGGACTGCCCCCTTGCAGCAGTCCTTTAATTTACCAGCTGCACTTCCTTTAATTCTCGGTGACGATGCCTTTATAGCTGACTGTTTTACGTTTTATCCGTGCCGCTAGGTTTTATCACTCGCTCTACTGTGGGCTCTCTCGCATGATTTCTAAGGCTACACCCCCTCCAGCGACTTTTAATTGTGACCTGCATACCAAAATAGTGTCTCTTATGGTAAGAAGTTTTGTTGGTACCTCTACCGACGCTTTCCAGCTGGGGTTTCTTCGTTTGTCGTTGAGTGGTTGACCTTTTACCTGATCCATCAACCACTGTAGTCTATTTTACTCTAGTCAACTACTTGCTCTGCTCCTTTTAAGTGTCCTCTATTTTGTGTTACTGCGGTGTTCATTTTAGCTCTGTACCCCTTGGTGTTCCCTCCCTCCGGGTGCAGAGGTTACGCTTTTACTGTATCTGTTTGGAACTGGGCACTGATGACCTCGATGTTCAGCCCCCATCAAACCCCAAAACTAAGCACTCGCAAGTCGTCACCGTAGCGAAGTTAAAGATCTTGTGGAGCGGCGGCCGAACCGCCCCGCGAGGGGTCTCCCGGCTACCAGTGCCATACGCTCACTTCATTTCATTTCTGCGGTTATTTCAGTTACTGTTGCTTGTCTGTTAGCACTGACAGCTCTACGCAAACGCCGCTGCTCTCGGTCGTTAAGTGAGAGCCTTCGGCAATTGCGGCATCCGTGGTAAGCGGTGGTACCTGAAGTATGGTTTTCTTGGCCCACCTTTGGCACTGTGGATTTCTGTATGTTGAATTCCCTACCGATTTCCGAAATGGAATGTCCTGTACGGCCGGCCGGCGTGGCCGAGCGGTTCTAGGCGCTACAGTCTGGAACCGCGTGACCGATACTGTCGCAGGTCCGAATCCTGCCTCGGACATTGATGTGTGTGATGTCCTTAGGTTAGTTAGGTTTAAGTAGTTCTAAGTTCTAGGGGACTGATGACCACAGCAGTAAAGTCCCATAGTGCTGAGAGCCATTTGAACCATTTTGTCGTGTACGTCTAGTTGCTGCTACCATCACGTTTCCAAGGTCTGTTAATTCCGTAATGCGGCTATTATCACGACGGAAGTCTTCTCACATGAATCACCTCAGTACAATGCACTGCCCTTTTATACCTTGTGTTCGCGATACAACCGCCATCTGTGTGTATGCATATCGCTATCCCATGATTTTAGTCAGTGTTATCTTCTGTGCCAACGGCGTTGCCGTAGTGGTGACACCGGTTCCCATCACCGAAGTCAAGCGCTGTCTGGCTGGGATAGCACTTGGATGGGTGACCATCCGGTCTGCCGAGCGCTGTTGGCTTGGGGGGTGCACTCAGCCCTTGTGAGACAAAATGAGGAGCTGCTTGAGAAGCGGCGGCTCCGGTCTCGGAAACTGACATACGGCCGGAAGAGCGGTGTGCTGACACATGCCCGTATCCAATGACGCCTGAGGGCTGAGGATGACACGGCGGCCGGTTGGTACCGTTGGGCTTTAATGGCTTGTTCGGAAGGAGTTTAGTTTTGTTTCAGTTACCTTCAGTGATACCTACGTCTACGATGGCTGAAAAGTTTTTATATACACTCCTGGAAATGGAAAAAAGAACATTGACACCGGTGTGTCAGACCCACCATACTTGCTCCGGACACTGCGAGAGGGCTGTACAAGCAATGATCACACGCACGGCACAGCGGACACACCAGGAACCGCGGTGTTGGCCGTCGAATGGCGCTAGCTGCGCAGCATTTGTGCACCGCCGCCGTCAGTGTCAGCCAGTTTGCCGTGGCATACGGAGCTCCATCGCAGTCTTTAACACTGGTAGCATGCCGCGACAGCGTGGACGTGAACCGTATGTGCAGTTGACGGACTTTGAGCGACGGCGTATAGTGGGCATGCGGGAGGCCGGGTGGACGTACCGCCCAATTGCTCAACACGTGGGGCGTGAGGTCTCCACAGTACATCGATGATGTCGCCAGTGGTCGGCGGAAGGTGCACGTGCCCGTCGACCTGGGACCGGACCGCAGCGACGCACGGATGCACGCCAAGACCGTAGGATCCTACGCAGTGCGGTAGGGGACCGCACCGCCACTTCCCAGCAAATTTGGGACAATGTTGCTCCTGGGGTATCGGCGAGGACCATTCACAACCGTCTCTATGAAGCTGGGCTACGGTCCCGCACACCGTTAGGCCGTCTTCCGCTCACGCCCCAACATCGTGCAGCCCGCCTCCAGTGGTGTCGCGACAGGCGTGAATGGAGGGACGAATGGAGACGTGTCGTCTTCAGCGATGAGAGTCGCTTCTGCCTTGGTGCCAATGATGGTCGTATGCGTGTTTGGCGCCGTGCAGGTGAGCGCCACAATCAGGACTGCATACGACCGAGGCACACAGGGCCAACACCCGGCATCATGGTGTGGGGAGCGATCTCCTACACTGGCCGTACACCACTGGTGATCGTCGAGGGGACACTGAATAGTGCACGGTACATCCAAACCGTCATCGAACCCATCGTTCTACCATTCCTAGACCGGCAAGGGAACTTGCTGTTCCAACAGGACAATGCACGTCCGCATGTATCCCGTGCCACCCAACGTGCTCTAGAAGGTGTAAGTCAACTACCCTGGCCAGCAAGATCTCCGGATCTGTCCCCCATTGAGCATGTTTGGGACTGGATGAAGCGTCGTCTCACGCGGTCTGCACGTCCAGCACGAACGCTGGTCCAACTGAGGCGCCAGGTGGAAATGGCATGGCAAGCCGTTCCACAGGACTACATCCAGCATCTCTACGATCGTCTCCATGGGAGAATAGCAGCCTGCATTGCTGCGAAAGGTGGATATACACTGTACTAGTGCCGACATTGTGCATGCTCTGTTGCCTGTGTCTATGTGGCTGTGGTTCTGTCAGTGTGATCATGTGATGTATCTGACGCCAGGAATGTGTCAAAGTTTCCCCTTCCTGGGACAATGAATTCACGGTGTTCTTATTTCAATTTCCAGGAGTGTATGATTACTACTTTATAATTTCCAATAACGGTGTACTTTTTGGCGCAGGCAACGATTGAAAAGTGAACGGACCCGTTTGAAACTAGTCACAATTAAGGAACGAGTAAGCATCTGTGACAGGAAGCTACGTAAATAAGAGCAATAGCTAGTCAGTATTGCCGCACTTCAAAAATCTCATAAACCTCGGCAGCACGGAAATGGGCTGACTTGGCGCTATATTACTATTGTGAGAAACGCCAAGCAATATACAAACACGCACACGCACACGCACACACCACACCATACAAGACAGGAATGCCCCACACAGGGGGAGGGTAGGAAGGCAGTAATGAAACGCGCCAACATTTGTGCAGAGGGAGGTGTGACCCCAAGCAGTGGCAGACGTTCTGGGCGGTGATTGGCACGTGCGTGGCATCAACACTTGGTAGGGGCGAACACTCGGCGCGCCAATGATTGCGTTCCTCCTCCGGGACGAAGCACCCTCCACCCTCCGCTGCCGGCACCGTTGCACTGCTCCTATTGATTGCTTCCTTCTTCTCTCTCAAGAGAAGCTGGAATCCGTTTTTACAACTGAACTCTGTTATTCCATCCATACAGAATGTTTTTGTAATAATTCTTTTGTATCCACCGTAGCGTGTTCCTGTCTATATTCGAAGGCTAATCTCAGGAAATAATCAACGGACTTTCACACGGTTTTCACTAATAGACAGATTTCATCCCGAGGGACGTTTATGCAGTATGTTTCCGACACTCTTCGAGGAGATCGGGAAGGTGTCTTGAGGAACAAATCGAGGATGGGACCACGTTTCCAGAAACGTCATCCGACGACGCTACATAGCGTCGAAGTCACAGCGCCTGCGTGTGAGTGGATGAACAAGTGGATAACAGATACTGAAGTTGAAGTGGTTCAAATGGCTCTGAGCACTATGGGACTTAACATCTGAGGTCATAAGTCGCCTAGAACTTAGAACTACTTAAACCTAACTAACCTAAGGACATCACACACATCCATGCCCGAGGCAGGATTCGAGCCTCCGACCGCAGCGGTCACGCGGTTCCAAACTGAAGCGCTTAGAACCGCACGGCCACACCGGCCGGCATACTGAACTTGTACACTGGAGAGCCACAGAAAAAGAGACTGGTACACCTGCCTAATATCATGTAGGGCAAACGCTAACATGCAGAAGTGCCGTAGCACGACGTGACATGGACTCGACTAATGTCTGAAGTAGTGCTGGAGGGAACTGACACAATGACTCGTCCAGGGCTGTCCATAAATCCCTAAGAGTACGATGGAGTGGAGATGTCTTCTGAACAGTACATTGCAAGGCCTCCCAGATATACTCAATGTTCATGTCTGGGGAGTTTGGTGTCCAGCGGAAGTGTTCAAGCTCAGAAGACTGTTTCTGGAGCAATTGGACGAGTGGGGTGTCGTATTGTCCTGCTTGACAAGTCCGTCGGAATCCACAATGGACATGAATGGATGCAGGTGATCAGACAAGATGGTTAGGAACGTGTCAACTGTCAGAGTCGTAACTAGACGTATCAAGGGTCCCGCATCACTCCAACTGCACACGCCTCACACCTTTACAGAGTCTCCATCAACTTGAACAGTCCACTGCCGACATGCAAGGTCCATAGATTCATGAGGTTGTCTCCACAACCGTACACGTCCATCTCCTCGATAACATTTGAAACGAGACTCGTCCGACCAAGCAACATGTTTCCAGTCATCAACAGTGCAGTGCCGGAGTTGACGGGCCCAGGCGGGGCGTAAAGTTTTGTGTCGAGCAGTCATCAACAGTACACGAGTGGGTCTTCAGCTCCGAAAGTCCATATTGATTACGTGACACTTCTTGATGGCCCAGCACTGCAGTAATTTGCGGAAGCGTTGCTTTTCCGTCACGTTGAACGATTCTCTTCAGTTGCGGTTTGTCCCGTTCTTGCCGGATCTTTTTCCGGCGTCAGCGATGTCGGATACTTGTATGTTTTACCACCTTCCTAATACGCCACACTCGTGAAATTGACGTAAGGGAAAATCTTCACTTCATCGCTGCCTGGGAGATGCTGTGACCCATCGTTCGTGCGTCGACTATGCGAGGTGCTGGGGCTGGCAGTGTATTTAGCACTAAATTCTTCTAGAATCTTCATATGGAAATGATTCTCTAAGCGCCCCCCCCCCTCCTTTTCTAGCTCCGACTTTTGCTGTTGCACATGGATTAAGAAGAAAAGCGAACTGACTGTAATCGACCCTGCAATTGGAGTAGAAAAGACTCTGCCACCTGCAATAATTTAATTGGATAGAAATTAATTAGATAAAGGAAAGTTTCATTAACGTAGTGAGAAATGAAAGGGTTGCTCTACCGATTAACGCAATGAAAGTTCTGTCCAAAATAACAATTTGATTTATTATGACTATACTCAAAATAATAAACAAAACACATGAAACATTTACAATACATCAAATTGAATACTCCAATAAATGCTGTGATGAAGTTGTCCATAAACTAGATTGTTACATTTATGACCAAGTGGTATGTGGAGCCAATTCGTTGCAACTCAAATCTTGAGAGAAACACCCAGCCAACCCAACATTAATTGCTGCTACAGTAGTGATAACTCAGACAATGAACACCCAAGACAGAACAAAGAAAAGACGAACAGGCGCGCTCTGCTGAGCTCTGATTATCACCTAGCAAAATTCCCTGATTTGCCGGTGCTGTGGACGTACATTACCAAGCTGTGTTCTTAACTGCAATGATACGATCTGGCGTACCGGAAGCGATGGCTGGTTGCTTTGACGTCTCGTCGTGGTGATGATAATGTCGCGAGTATAGCCCGAAACGAATTATCCTGGTTTTGGTTGTTCCAGACTAAAGATTTCCTACCAACACAAATGCGCCTCTGAGGGACACGAAGAAGGCTCGCACACAAGCACTGATGGTACAGTGAATGATTCGAACAAGCGAAGTCGCACAGTAACTCCGGCACAGTTAACTTTAGCCAAAACGCTCAAGACGGACAACATAGGCCGCTTGTACGCAGAACGCTCAATTGCCAACTGTACTCGGAAAGTTACGTTGAAGTCGAAACTTCAGCAACTTCGTTAAACAGTTACAATCAAATGAAAGTATATTAGACAGCCAACGGAAAGCAGGCTGTCCAGAGCAGCGAGAGCTCAGACTTGTAACCTACTCCGACCGAAAGCCGAGAGACTACTAACCCTGAGCACCCGTACAGGCCGAACACAGAACATTCCTGCCCCCACGACAGTGGCCGTGGATAAACATTCCAATCAGCAAATCGAAAACCGGCGGAAAAATTCTACTCTATTGCCGAAGCACTACTATTCCGCCAATGGAAATTCTTGGCTCCAATTTCTGCGCCGATTTTTCTACGTCACGGCGCTATTCCCTGAGGAAGTCAATCACAGTTACGATTTTGCAGAAAACGCGGGAATTTGCCCGCCAAGACTGCCTGGTAGCCCGCCAGAAAGTATTTTCACTAACATAAGTTTCTGCGAAGTAACGGAATCTCTAGCCCAGCCGCTCTGTCAGGCCCCTGTGGGCGTGTCGCCGCCGCTCTTATGACAATGTTGACGTCTGGAAAGCATCCACTCGACTCCCTCACACCCGTCGGCTTAACCCTTTCAAGATCAGCAGAACACACCTGTCACCGGACCACCCGGGTGACGAGAGACACTGCGTGGGAAGTCCGCATGTGAAGGAATAGCAACTTTTCACCGCATGAAATTAGAGAGGAAAATCGAATTACTCAGAGTAAGATAGAAATATGAGAGGGGGCTCATGCCACCTCTCAACTAAGCCACCACGTTCAAACACACTTGATGGCATGCCACTGAAGCGGCAGGAACCGATCTAACAACTGCGCCAGACACTTGTCTTATATGTATAGGCCTTGCCGACCGCAGCGCCGTGTTCTGCCTGTTTACATATCTCTGTATTTGAATACGCATGCCTATACCAGTTTCTTTGAAGCGTAAGTGTAAAATACGTCTGAGAACTGCAGTCCGCACGAACTCTTCATTCGGGTCGCAGGCTGCCCATGGGCCACAATTTGAAGACCAACCTTTTGAGCTTCGGTAGTTTGTCTGAAATCACCATTTTATTATTATTATTTTTGTTATTTTTTCTGAAGTTCCAGTGCCTTCTGTATGAAACCACCGGTGCTATTTCAAGACACAGACTTCTAGTGGTACACTGAACTACTTGTACGAATGTAGTGCATTCGAGCAGTCACTTAATAGCGTTCAAAACAGTAGGTGCGGATATAATGCTACGTGATTGTAGGAGATTTTGACATCTGTTTTTTTTAATTTTGTTTATTTTTTCGTAGTAGAGGTTATATTGAGATCATTGAGAGTGAAGGTAAGTGTTTCTCAAGTTACTGTAGCGCAAATTTGAATTTGTACTATTGTTTTTACAATCGAAATGAAACAACTGGAACAGTATGTAGTTATGACAGCAATTTCATGACATTTTAGGCTCATTTTTGCTTCTTATTTATGAGTATAATTGGTTTTAGGAGTTAATGGCTCATGGAAGTTTCGAGATGCGGGATATTGTCTAGGAAAAAAATGAGAATTTGCTTTCGGGTATATTACGTGAAGTGATGGATGTTTGGAAACTGTATGTTCTAGTGGTTCCAAAATGAAATGGCGCCCTCAAAACAACTGATTTTTTATCTTTCGCCTGTTTCATCTTGTATTTAGATTGTGTAGCTGCATTTTAAGCATAAACCAATAAACCTTAAATACAGCTTTCCTGTTTGCTGACAACGTTTCACTAGTGTATGTTATACATTAAAATGTGTAGAGTCTGTATGTGTCTAGACATTTACTGTAGTAACGTATAGGATGTATAGTAACCATGGTCATAAACATTAATTTTGTGAAATATTTTAAAATCACATGCTTCTCATATTATTGGGGCCCAAAGGGTAAAGAATCCCAACACACTTCTGTGGGACGCACCATATCTTTGTTTTATAGATGTCGAGGATTCTCCAGCCCACGTAACATGCTGACATAAAGATAAGGGATAGAAGATCAGGGTTTAAAACCCTCTCGACGACAAGGTTATTAGGAACATTAACTGTGTGCTCCCCAACAGGAAATCCTGGAACTAATCAAATTTTTTTATTTACATAATATGATCGCGCTTTCGTTATTATGTCACGGTGTTGCGCTGAGTCAAATGTTTTCTGGAAGTCCAGAAATACTGTGTTACCTGAGTGCCTTGATCCATGGCTTTCAGAAAGTCAAGCGATAAAAGCGGAGTTGGCTTTCGCATGACAAAATATTTGGCATCGAGTGGTGGCGAGTGCGTAATAAGAATTCTGTTGTTCTGTAATGAGGAGTATTAATAATGTATGCTTCAGGCTCCGAAAAAAATGCATTCATTAGCGCACAGCTTTCAGGGCGGCAAAAAATCTGTAAACGGGCTCGGAAGCTGAGTGACAAGTATTAATACGCGCAGCTTGCCAATCAGATAAGCGGAATATGCGGGCCGCGAGCCCGGGGTTGAAAAAAAAAAGTCCGGAGTGAAGGGGTGGAAGGGGGCAGCGATACGCCGCAGAGCGGGGGTGGCAGGGGGTGCGGTGTCGCCCTGGCGCTGATAGTCTATCACGGCGGCGGGCGGCGGGGTTAAAAATGACCGCTCACCCCCGCGATCCCCAGAGAGGGTACACCCGAGCCGCGCATTCTGTGTCCTGCGGCTGTGCGCGTGAGTGTGTGGCAGTATGTGTGCGTATGTGTGTGTATGTGTGAGGTGGCGACGCGGATGGCCGGACTTGCTGCTGGAAACAATGTCTATTCCGTTCAACTGCTCTTCTAAGTCTTTTGCTGTCTCTGAGAGAATTACAGTGTCATTGAGAAACCACGAAATTTTATATTTCTCCTCCTTGAACGTTAATTCCTTCTCCAAATTCTTCTTTGGTTTCCTTTACTGTTTTCTCAATATATCCTCGTAGATTGAATAGCATCGCGGATAGGCTACAATCCTGTCTCACTCTCTTCCTTGCTTCTCTTTGCCCCTCGACTCTTATAATTGCCATCTGGTTTTTGTACAAATTGTAAATAGCCTTTCGCTCCCTGTATTTTACCGTTGCCACCTTTATAACTTGAAAGAGAGTGTTTCAGTCAAAACAGTCTAAGACTTTCTCGAAGTCTACAAATGCTATAAATGTAACTTGCCTTATGAGAGAAGTCATAACGTCAATACTGCTCAGCGAGTTCATACACATCTCCTGAAAACTGATCTTCCCCGAGGTCGGCTTCTACCAGTTTCCCCATTGTTCTGTAAAGAATTCTTCTTAGTAATTTGCAACTATACGATCACTGTACGCGGTATAAGTCTTCGATTCGGTGCCTCTTCGGACACAGAACATTTCCACTATCTCTGTTACAGGAGCATCCTCCATACGAGAAACAACAACAACATGCTCACGTCCGAATGCACTCAACTCCGAGATTATACACTCACAGCTACACAGAGCACTGTTCGAACTGTGACTGACATTTGCAAAGTATTAAGGATATTGCACAGGCTCTCTTCCTGGTCAAATACGACAGCACAAGCAGCAGGTTTTGCTAGTATTTCGTTCTAGCATGCAATTCTCGATGTGTTCACGTATTTTTGTCCAACTCCTCTGAGTGAATATTTTTGCAGCTTTCTTTCAGACACCGACGGATTATAAATAACTGCATCTCCTGCCAAATGTCTGATGTTAATGCACTTACGCAAATCGGAAGTTTAACAGCATAAATCAAGAGGCCGATATCTATCAAGTTTGTGAAGAGGTTCATCACGAAACTGGTGTTGTTGTTGTTGTGGTTCTCAGTCCAGCGACTGGTTTGATGCCTCTTCATCTCCCAGTACCTACTGCAACCTACATCCTTCTGAATCTGCTTAGTGTATTCATCTCTTGGTCTCCCTCTACGATTTTTACCCTCCGTGCTGCCCTCCAATACTAAATTGGTGATCCCTTGATGCCTCAGAACATGTCCTACCAACCGATCCCTTCTTCTGGTAAAGTTGTGCCACAAACTCCTCCTCTCCCCAATCCTATTCAGTACCTCCTCATTAGTTATGTGATCTACCCATCTAATATTCAGCATTCTTCTGTAGCACCACATTTCGAAAGCTACTATTCTCTTCTTGTCCAAACTATTTACCGTCCATGTTTCACTTCCATACATGGCTACACTCCATACAAATACTTTCAGAAATGACTTCCTGACACTTAATCTATACTCGATGTTAACAAATTTCTCTTCTTCAGAAACGCTTTCCTTTCCATTGCCAGTCTACATTTTATATCCTCTCTACTTCGACCATCATCAGTTATTTTGCTCCCCAAATAGCAAAACTCCTTTACTACTTTAAGTGTCTCATTTCCTAATCTAATACCCTCAACATCACCCGACTTAATTCGACTACATTCCATTATCCTTGTTTTGCTTTTGTTGATGTTCATCTTATATCCTCCCTTCAAGACACCATCCATTCCGTTCAACTGCTCTTCAAAGTCCTTTGCTGTCTCTGACAGAATTACAATGTCATCGGCGAACCTCAAAGTTTTTATTTCTTCTCCATGGATTTTAATACCTATTCCGAATTTTTCTTTTGTTTCCTTTACTGCTTGCTCAATATACAGATTGAATAACATCGGGGAGAGGCTACAACCCTGTCTCACTCCTTTCCCAACCACTGCTTCCTTTTCATGCCCCTCGACTCTTATAACTGCCATCTGGTTTTTGTACAAATTGTAAATAGCCTTTCGCTCCCTGTATTTTACCCCTGCCACGTTTAGAATTTGAAAGAGAGTATTCCAGTCAACATTGTCAAAAGCTTTCTCTAAGTCTACAAATGCTAGAAACGTAGGTTTGCCTTTCCTTAATCTTTCTTCTAAGATAAGTCGTAAGGTCAGTATTGCCTCACGTGTTCCAGTATTTCTACGGAATCCAAACTGATCTTCCCCGAGGTCGGCTTCTACTAGTTTTTCCATTTGTCTGCAAAGAATTCGTGTTAGTATTTTGCAGCTGTGGCCTATTAAACTGATTGTTCGGTAATTCTCACATCTGTCAACACCTGCTTTCTTTGGGATTGGAATTATTATATTCTTCTTGAAGTCTGAGGGTATTTCGCCTGTTTCATACATCTTGCTCACCAGATGGTAGAGTTTTGTCAGGACTGGCTCTCCCAAGGCCGCCAGTAGTTCCAATGGAATGTTGTCTACTCCGGGGGCCTTGTTTCGACTCAGGTTTTTCAGTGCTCGGTCAAACTCTTCACGCAGTTTCATATCTCCCTTTCCATCTTCATCTACATTCTTTTCCAATTCCATAATATTGTCCTCAAGTACATCGCCCCTGTATAGACCCTCTATATACTCCTTCAACCTTTCTGCTTTCCCTTCTTTGCTTAGAACTGGGTTTCCATCAAAGCTCTTGATATTCATGCAAGTGGTCCTCCTTTCTCCAAAGGTCTCTTTAATTTTCCTGTAGGCAGAGTCTATTTTACCCCTAGTGAGATAAGCCTCTACATCCTTACATTTGTCCTCTAGCCATTCCTGCTTAGCTATTTTGCACTTCCTGTCGATCTCATTTTTGAGACGTTTGTATTCCTTTTTGCCTGCTTCATTTACTGCATTTTTATATTTTCTGCTTTAATCAATTAAATTCAATATTTCGTCTGTTACCCAAGGATTTCTACTAGCCCTCGTCTTTTTACCTATTTGATCCTCTTCTGCCTTCACTATTTCATCCCTCAAAGCTACCCATTCTTCATCTACCATATTTCTTTCCCCCATTCCTGTCAATTGTTCCCTTATGCTCTCCCTGGAACTCTGACCAACCTCTGATTCCTTCGGTTTATCCAGGTCCCATCTCCTTAAATTCCCACCTTTTTGCAGTTTCTTCAGTTTTAATCTACAGTTCATTACCAATAGATTGTGGTCAGAGTCCACATCTGCCCCTGGAAATGTCTTACAATTTAAAACCTGGTTGCTAAGTCTCTGTCTTACAATTATATATCTGTTACCTTCTAGTATCTCCAGGATTCTACCATGTATACAACCTTCGTTTATGATTCTTGAACCAAGTGTTAACTATGATTAAGTTATTCTCTGCGCAAAATTCTACCAGGCGGCTTCCTCTTTCATTTCTTAGCCATAATCCATATTCACCTACTATGTTTCATTCTCTCCCTTTTACTACTCTCGTATTCCAGTTACCCATGACCATTAAATTTTCGTCTCCCTTCACTACCTGAATAATTTCTTGTATCTCATCATACATTTCACCAATTTCTTCATCAAGCAGAGCTAGTTAGCATATAAACTTGTACTACTGTGGTAGCTGTGGGATTCGTGTCTATCTTGGCAACAATAATGCGTTCACTATGCTGTTTGTAGTAGCTTACCCGCACTCCTATTTTTTTATTCATTATTAAACCTACTCCTGCATTACCCCTATTTGATTTTGTATTTATAACCCTGTATTCACCTGACCAAAAGTCTTGTTCCTCCTGCCACCGAACGTCACTAATTCCCACTGTATCTAACTTTAACCTATCGATTTCCCTTTTTAAATTTTCTAACCTACCTGCCCGATTAAGGGATCTGACATTCCACGCTCCGATCCGTAGAACGCCAGTTTTCTTTCTCCTGATAACGACGTCCTCCTGAGTAGTCCCCACCCGGAGATCCGAATGGGGGATTATTTTACCTCCGGAATATTTTACCCAAGAGGACTCCATCATTGTTTAACCATACAGTAAAACTGCATGCCCTCGGGAAAAATTACGGCCGTAGTTTCCCCTTGCTTTCGGCCGTTTGCAGTACCAGCACAGCAAGGCCGTTTTGGATAGTGTTACAAGGCCAGATCAGTCAATCATCTAGACTGTTGCCCTTGGAACTACTGAAAAGGCTGCTGCCCCCTCTTCAGGAACCACATGTTTGTCTGGCCTCTCAACAGATACCCCTCCGTTGTGGTTGCACCTACGGTACGGCCATCTGTATCGCTGAGGCACGCAAGCCTCCCCACCAACGGCAAGGTCCGTGGTTCATGGGGGAGTAGTTCTTTCTATTCCGTTCCGAGAACTTTTCAAACCACCCTCGTTCATAATGAAACTTCGATTCTGGTTCTGGTGTACGTTACTAACATCAGTATGACGTGTGACCCCCATATGCACGAATACACTCTTGTGTTCGCCGTGGAGTGCAGGTCGTTGGGAATCGAAGTCGTTGGGGTCGGGACACTTGTCGCAGCCATCGTGGATTTTCCGTTGCGCAATAGTGCATACTATGCCGGTTTACGTTGGTGAACGACGCTTCGTCGCTAAATAGAACGCGTGCAAAAAATCTGTCATCGTCCCGTAATTTCTCTTGTGCCCAGTGTCAGAACTGTACACGACGTTCAAAGTCGTCGCCACGCAATTCCTAGTGCATAGAAATATGGTACGGGTGCAATCGATGTTCATGTACCATTCTTAACACCGACGTTTTTGAGATTTCCGATTCTCGCGCAGTTTGTCTGCTACTGATGTGCGGATTAGTCGCGACAGCAGCTAAAACACCTACTTGGGCATCATCATTTGTGGCAGGTCGTTGTTGTTTCTCATGTGGCTGAACACTTCCTGTTTCCTTAAATAACGTAACTATCCGGCGAACGGTCCGGACACTTGGATGATGTCGTCCAGGATACCGAGCAGCATACATAGCACTCGCCCGTTGGGCATTTTGATCACAACAGCCATACATGAACCCGATATCTACCTTTTCCGCAACTGGTAAACGGTCCATTTTAACACGGGTAATGTATCACGAAGCAAATACCGTCCGCACTGGCGGAATGTCACGTGATACCACGTAGTTATACGTTTGTGACTATTACAGCGCCATCTATAAAAAAGCGAAAAAAGTGGTCCAACTAAAACATTCATGTTTCTTTACGTACTACACGACTATATAATAAAAATGAGGGTTCCTATTTAAAAGAAACGTAGTTGATATCTGTTTGACCTATGGAAGCGCCATCTAGCGGGCCAACCATAGAGCGATCTGGTTTCCAACTTCAAGCTAGACGAGTTTCGTTCTTTGTAGTTTTTTTCGTTTGACGCTTATTTCGTGAGATATTTGGTCCGGTCACTATCAATGGAACACCATATATACATTCTGTGACTGTTAAATAAAGTGTTATGTTAGACTGCAAATCGCTGCTTACTACTTCACGTTATAAGAATTGGCGCCGAAACCCGGGAAATGATTTCCACAGCTGATGTTGTGAACCACAAGTTTTGTACGCACGTCACGCGGCAAATAGCAGGAGGGGTTTATTGCAGCGATTTGTCACGCCACGCAATAAAATCTCCGACGACAACCGCTTGCATACACAGTTACGTTCGACTGAATTATCACGCCACGTATTTTGTAGTGCCGTTAGTAAAAGCAACTGATTACATTATTGGCCCTCTATACTGCTATTGTAGTTGTTCGATTGGCGCTTCGACGGGCTGTCAGATCTTACGCTGCGCCTGTAGATGGTTTTGACTGGTGCTGTCATCAGTTAGTTGTTCATTAAAATACGTACTATCTTGGTCCTCTTACGCAGTTGCAGACATTTCACGTCCGTTCCCGGTAGCTGAGTGGTCAGCCGCACAGAATATAAATCCTGAGGGACCGGGTTAAATTCCCTGCTGGGTCGGATATTTTCTCCGCTCAGGGACTGGGTGTTACGTTGTCCTAATCATCATCATTTCATCCCCCTCGACGTGCAAGTCTCCGAAGTGGCGTCAAATCGAAAGAGTAGCACCCGGCGAACGGTCTACCTTACGGGAGGCCCTAGTCACACAACATTCATTGCACCCGGCGAACGGTCTACCTGACGGAAGGCCCTAGTCACACGACATTCATTGCACCCGGCGAACGGTCTACCTGATGGAAGGCCCTAGTCACACGACTTTCATTGCATCCGGCGAACGGTCTACCTGACGGAAGGCCCTAGTCACACGACATTCATTGCACCCGGCGAACGGTCTACCTGACGGAAGGCCCTAGTCACACGACATTCATTGCACCCGGCGAACGGTCTACCTGACGGGAGGCCCTAGTCACACGACTTTCATTGCACCCGGCGAACGGTCTACCTGACGGAAGGCCCTAGTCACACAACTTTCATTGCACCCGGCGAACGGTCTACCTGACGGAAGGCCCTAGTCACACGACTTTCATTGCACCCGGCGAACGGTCTACCTGACGGAAGGCCCTAGTCACACGACATTAATTGCACCCGGCGAACGGTCTACCTGACGGGAGGCCCTAGTCACACGACATTCACTGCACCCGGCGAACGGTCTACCTGACTGAAGGCCCTAGTCACACGACATTCATTGCACCCGGCGAACGGTCTACCTGACGGGAGGCCCTAGTCACACGACATTCATTGCACCCGGCGAACGGTCTACCTGACGGAAGGCCCTAGTCACAAAACATTCATTGCACCCGGCGAACGGTCTACCTGACGGGAGGCCCTAGTCACACGACTTTCATTGCACCCGGCGAACGGTCTACCTGACGGAAGACCCTAGTCACACGACATTCATTGCACCCGGTGAACGGTCTACCTGACGGGAGGCCCTAGTCACACGACATTCATTGCACCCGGCGAACGGTCTACCTGACGGGAGGCCCTAGTCACACAACATTCACTGCACCCGGCGAACGGACTACCTTACGGGAGGCCCTAGTCACACAACATTCATTGCACCCGGCGAACGGTCTACCTGACGGAAGGCCCTAGTCACACGACATTCATTGCACCCGG
Organism: Schistocerca nitens; assembly: GCF_023898315.1. Classification (NCBI taxonomy): domain Eukaryota; kingdom Metazoa; phylum Arthropoda; class Insecta; order Orthoptera; family Acrididae; genus Schistocerca; species Schistocerca nitens. The sequence continues at coordinate 87,496,376 of NC_064625.1, read as the reverse complement.
CGAACGGTATACCTGACGGAAGGCCCTAGTCACACGACTTTCATTGCACCTGGCGAACGGTCTACCTGACGGAAGGCCCTAGTCACACGACATTCATTGCACCCGGCGAACGGTCTACCTGACGGGAGGCCCAAGTCACACGACATTCATTGCACCCGGCGAACGGTCTACCTGACGGGAGGCCCTAGTCACACGACATTCACTGCACCCGGCGAACGGACTACCTTACGGGAGGCCCTAGTCACACAACATTCGTTGCACCCGGTGAACGGTCTACCTGACGGAAGGCCCTAGTCACACGACATTCATTGCACCCGGCGAACGGTCTACCTGACGGAAGGCCCTAGTCACACGACTTTCATTGTACCCGGCGAACGGTCTACTTGACGGAAGGCCCTAGTCACACGACATTCATTGCACCCGGCGAACGGTCTACCTGACGGAAGGCCCTAGTCACACGACATTCATTGCACCCGGTGAACGGTCTACCTGACGGGAGGCCCTAGTCACACGACCTTCATTGCACCCGGCGAACGGTATACCTGACGGAAGGCCCTAGTCACACGACTTTCATTGCACCCGGCGAACGGTCTACCTGACGGAAGGCCCTAGTCACACGACATTCATTGCACCCGGCGAACGGTCTACCTGACGGAAGGCCCTAGTCACACGACATTCATTGCACCCGGCGAACAGTCTACCTGACGGGAGGCCCTAGTCACACGACATTCATTGCACCCGGCGAACGGTCTACCTGACGGAAGGCCCTAGTCACACGACATTCATTGCACCCGGCGAACAGTCTACCTGACGGGAGGCCCTCGTCACACAACTTTCATTGCACCCGGCGAACGGTCTACCTGACGGAAGGCCCTAGTCACACGACATTCATTGCACCCGGCGAACGGTCTACCTGACGGAAGGCCCTAGTCACACGACATTCATTGCACCCGGCGAACGGTCTACCTGACGGGAGGCCCTAGTCACACGACTTTCATTGCACCCGGCGAACGGTCTACCTGACGGGAGGCCCTAGTCACACGACATTCATTGCACCCGGCGAATGGTCTACCTGACAGAAGGCCCTAGTCACACGACTTTCATTGCACCCGGCGAACGGTCTACCTGACGGAAGGCCCTAGTCACACGACATTCATTGCACCCGGCGAACGGTCTACCTGATGGGAGGCCCTGGTCACACGACATTCACTTTTACCTTTACAGTCACTTCACTATGGTTCAAATGGCTTTGAGCACTGTGGGACTTAACTTCTGAGGTCATCAGTCTCCTGGAAGTTAGAACTACTTAAACCTAACTAACCTAAGAACATCACACACATCCATGCCCGAGGCAGTATTCGAACCTGCGACCGTAGCGGTCGCGCGGTTCCAGACTGTAGCGCATAGAACCGCTCGGCCTCATAGGCCGGCACTTCACTATGTCTGGCACGGAAAACGCTCATAGCAAAAATCAGTTACAACGCTTGAGAAAGAGTACGGGCGAGAGCAGGAGTTAATATTACCCGTACTTCGAAAGAAGTACACAAGTTTACTAGCACAATTACAATTGAAGACTATGAATTGTCCAAAGATCGACTGCAGGAACTACAGTGTACATTAACAGATATTGATAACAGAATACACGATCGTGTCGATACCGCAGATTGCGCGCTTTTGTACTCACGGCACAGGGAATAGAGGGGAAACTTACAGAGTGCACTCTCTTTATTCAACATGTATACGTCTCTACAGATACTCGGATTTAGGTTGTGGTCCGCAGCTCGTGGTCGTGCGGTAGAGTTCTCGCTTCCCACGCCCGGGGTCCCGGGTTCGATTCCCGGCGGGCTCAGGGATTTTCTCTGCCTCGTGATGACTGGGTGTTGTGTGATGTCCTTACGTTAGTTAGGTTTCAGTAGTTCTAAGTTCTAGGGGACTGATGACCATAGATGTTAAGTCCCATAGTGCTCAGAGCCATTTGAACCATTTAGGCTGTGACATGTTCGATATGCCTTCCAACATTGGCGATGATATAGCGCAGACGAACAGCAAAAAAATGCATGAGCCGCTGAAGTGTTGCAACATCGATGCTGTCGGTAACCTCGTGAATGGCTGTTTTCAGCTCAGCAATGGTTTTGGGGTTATTGCTGTACATCTTGTCTTTAATATAGCCCCACAAAAACGAGTCGCGTGTGTTTAGGTCCGGAGATTATGGCGGCCAATCGAGGCCCACGGCAGTGGCCTCTGGGTACCCCAGAGCCAGAATGCGGTCCCAAAGTGCTCCTCCAGGACACGAGACGTTCTAAGATGATGTCGACCTGCGTCTTGCACGAACCACATCTTGTCGAAATGAGGATCACTTTGGATAAGTGGGCTGAAATACTCTTCCAGAACGTTCACGTACTGTTCGGTAGCCACCGTGACACCAAGGAATATTGAACCGATTATTTCGAGACTGCGCACCACACAGTCACCTGTCGAAGGTGAAGAGACTTCTCGGTCGAGGGTTCTCAGACCTGCCAAAAGCGCCAATTTCGCTTGTTGACGAACCCATCCAAATGAAAGTGGGCTTCGTCGCTAAATCGAACCGTGCGTGCGCATACTAACTCCCATCATGCTCCGCGGCCAACCGTGAAGTTTGAACGTCCTGAAGCAAACCGTTCAGAATTTATGACGATTTCATTTCATATAGTTAACAAGTGTCACACGGCGCGAGTCCCATGGCTCACACTACCATCACTGATAAACAGCCTGCTACGATCGCCACTACAGTTGCTCCACCACCTAATATCAGATTGCCCACTATAAAACTTGGAACGTTTTCTGGAAATGTGAGGACTAAGTCCGTTTTTTGGCAACAATTCCAACAAACGATCGATCAAGATCCTAAGATATGAAACTTCCTGGCAGATTAAAACTGTGTGCCGGACCGAGACTCGAACTCGGGACCTTTGCCTTTCGCGGGCAAGTGCTCTACCAACTGAGCTACCGAAGCACGACTCACGCCCGGTCCTCACAGCTTTACTTCTGCCAGTATCTCGTCTCCTACCTTCCAAACTTTACAGAAGCTGTGAGGACCGGTCGTGAGTCGTGCTTCGGTAGCTCAGATGGTAGAGCACTTGCCCGCGAAAGGCAAAGGTCCCGAGTTCGAGTCTCGGTCGGGCACACAGTTCTAATCTGCCAGGAAGTTTCATATCAGCGCACACTCCGCTGCAGAGTGAAAATCTCATTCTGGAAACATCCCCCAGGCTGTGGCTAAGCCATGTCTCCGCAGTATCTTTTCTTTCAGGAGTGCTAGTTCTGCAAGGTTCACGGGAGAGCTTCTGTAAAGTTTGGAAGGTAGGAGACGAGATACTGACAGAAGTGAAGCTGTGAGGACTGGGCGTGAGTCGTGCTTCCGTAGCTCAGATGGTAGAGCACTTGCCCGCGAAAGGCAAAGGTCCCGAGTTCGAGTCTCGGTCGGGCACACAGTTTTAATCTGCCAGGAAGTTTCATAACAGCGCACACTCCGCTGCAGAGTGAAAATCTCATTCTGGAAACATCCCCCAGGCTGTGGCTAAGCCATGTCTCCGCAGTATCTTTTCTTTCAGGAGTGCTAGTTCTGCAAGGTTCACGGGAGAGCTTCTGTAAAGTTTGGAAGGTAGGAGACGAGATACTGACAGTAGTAAAGCTGTGAGGACTGGGCGTGAGTCGTGCTTCCGTAGCTCAGATGGTAGAGCACTTGCCCGCGAAAGGCAAAGGTCCCGAGTTCGAGTCACGGTCGGGCACACAGTTTTAATCTGCCAGGAAGTTTCATTTCGGCGCACACTCCGCTGCAGAGTGAAAATCTCATTCTGGAAACATCCCCCAGGTTGTGGCTAAGCCATGTCTCCGCAGTATCCTTTCTTTCAGGAGTACTAGTTCTGCAAGGTTCACGGCAGAGCTTCTGTAAAGTTTGGAAGGTAGGAGACGAGATACTGACAGAAGTGAAGCTGTGAGGACTGGGCGTGAGTCGTGCTTCCGTAGCTCAGATGGTAGAGCACTTGCCCGCGAAAGGCAAAGGTCCCGAGTTCGAGTCTCGGTCGGGCACACAGTTTTAATCTGCCAGGAAGTTTCATATCAGCGCACACTCCGCTGCAGAGTGAAAATCTCATTCTGGAAACATCCCCCAGGCTGTGGCTAAGCCATGTCTCCGCTGTATCCTTTCTTTCAGGAGTGCTAGTTCTGCAAGGTTCACGGGAGAGCTTCTGTAAAGTTTGGAAGGTAGGAGACGAGGTACTGGCAGAAGTAAAGCTGTGAGTACCGGGCCTGAATCGTGCTTCGGTAGCTCAGTTGGTAGAGCACTTGCCCGCGAAAGGCAAAGGTCCCGAGTTCGAGTCTCGGTCGGGCACACAGTTTTAATCTGCCAGGAAGTTTCATATCTGCGCACACTCTGCTGCAGAGTGAAAATCTCATTCTGGAAACATCTCCCAGGTTGTGGCTAAGCCATGTCTCCGCAGTATCCTTTCTTTCAGGAGTGCTAGTTCTGCAAGGTTCACGGCAGAGCTTCTGTAAAGTTTGGAAGGTAGGAGACGAGATACTGACAGAAGTGAAGCTGTGAGGACTGGGCGTGAGTCGTGCTTCCGTAGCTCAGATGGTAGAGCACTTGCCCGCGAAAGGCAAAGGTCCCGAGTTCGAGTCTCGGTCGGGCACACAGTTTTAATCTGCCAGGAAGTTTCATAACAGCGCACACTCCGCTGCAGAGTGAAAATCTCATTTTGGAAACATCCCCCAGGCTGTGGCTAAGCCATGTCTCCGCAGTATCCTTTCTTTCAGGAGTGCTAGTTCTGCAAGGTTCACGGGAGAGCTTCTGTAAAGTTTGGAAGGTAGGAGACGAGATACTGACAGAAGTGAAGCTGTGAGGACTGGGCGTGAGTCGTGCTTCCGTAGCTCAGATGGTAGAGCACTTGCCCGCGAAAGGCAAAGGTCCCGAGTTCGAGTCTCGGTCGGGCACACAGTTTTAATCTGCCAGGAAGTTTCATATCAGCGCACACTCCGCTGCAGAGTGAAAATCTCATTCTGGAAGATCCTAAGATATCCACCACTCATAAACACGTATTTCTGCGTGGCTGCTTGGAAGGGGAACCAAAGTATTTATGTGATGGTATCACTGTGATCTCTGACAAATACGAAGAAACAAAGAGAATCCCCACAGCTTGCTGTGGAAATGGAAATAGGATTATACAAGCTGAGCCGTGGCGAGCTGGCGCCGGTGTTACTTTGTTCTTGTATCGTTGAGAACGATTGTGGTTAAACTAAATTATCTTTGCTTTCCGCGTGTCTACTGGTTTGGAGGGCGAAGGGATTTGGTTGTTAGCCTCCGACGGGTAACCCTCGAGATCTCGTGACATTTGCTGGGAGAGGAGTGTCAACGGCTGCCGAACGAGAGTGATGACTGTAATATGGTGTGAAATTGGTCGGGCGTTTTGGTCCCCTAGAACTCAGAACTACTTACACCTAACTAACCTAAGGTCATCACACACATCCATGCCCGAGGCAGGATACGAACCTGCGACCGTAGCGGTCACGCGGTTCCAAACTAAAGCGCTTAGAACCGCACGGCCACACCTGCCGGCAGTGGCATTTAAATTTTGTTATTATGGTGAGACTTACACAGTAGAATTTTAACATGGTGTGGAAGAGTTAGTTGGCCTAGTTAAATGGTGGCCGTTATTTGAAAGTTTTCTCAGAAGTTTTACAAGTGTTCTGTGTTTCTTGTAATCAAATGATTTTATGTTGGCGTTTTCAAAGCCTGCACTCTGTTAATACGGTTGTTCATGTGTAAAATTCCCAATCTCAAAGTTGCGAATCTGTCAGTAGTGTAACGTGTTCCTTGACACGCTTACCCATATATCGAGTCAAAGGTTCTGCCGAGTGTTTCTATCTTTCAGAGTTATAGGAATGTCTTTGTCATTGTGCCAGCGCCTTGGCGGGGAGTGAAATATCATCCGAGGTCTAGGCCTGGCAGTGTTTAAGAACCTGGACACTACCGAGAGTTGTTCACATACTGCCTTCCAAAGTTTAGAATTTATCTTCCTTCCGCCAGGGCAGGTTAAACTGTTAGATATATAAATATATATTGTATGTAACGTGTTCTTATACGAACCTGTTTCCTTATAAACTCCTGGAAATGGAAAAAAGAACACATTGACACCGGTGTGTGAGACCCACCATACTTGCTCCGGACACTGCGAGAGGGCTGTACAAGCAATGATCAATCGCACGGCACAGCGGACACACCAGGAACCGCGGTGTTGGCCGTCGAATGGCGCTAGCTGCGCAGCATTTGTGCACCGCCGCCGTCAGTGTCAGCCAGTTAGCCGTGGCATACGGAGCTCCATCGCAGTCTTTAACACTGGTAGCATGCCGCGACAGCGTGGACGTGAACCGTATGTGCAGTTGACGGACTTTGAGCGAGGGCGTATAGTGGGCATGCGGGAGGCCGGGTGGACGTACCGCCGAATTGCTCAACACGTGGGGCGTGAGGTCTCCACAGTACATCGATGTTGTCGCCAGTGGTCGGCGGAAGGTGCACGTGCCCGTCGACCTGGGACCGGACCGCAGCGACGCACGGTTGCACGCCAAGACCGTAGGATCCTACGCAGTGCCGTAGGGGACCGCACCGCCACTTCCCAGCAAATTAGGGACACTGTTGCTCCTGGGGTATCGGCGAGGACCATTCGCAACCGTCTCCATGAAGCTGGGCTACGGTCCCGCACACCGTTAGGCCGTCTTCCGCTCACGCCCCAACATCGTGCAGCCCGCCTCCAGTGGTGTCGCGACAGGCGTGAATGGAGGGACGAATGGAGACGTGTCGTCTTCAGCGATGAGAGTCGCTTCTGCCTTGGTGCCAATGATGGTCGTATGCGTGTTTGGCGCCGTGCAGGTGAGCGCCACAATCAGGACTGCATACGACCGAGGCACACAGGGCCAACACCCGGCATCATGGTGTGGGGAGCGATCTCCTACACTGGCCGTACACCACTGGTGATCGTCGAGGGGAGACTGAATAGTGCACGGTACATCCAAACCGTCATCGAACCCATCCTTCTACCATTCCTAGACCGGCAAGGGAACTTGCTGTTCCAACAGGACACTGCACGTTCGCATGTATCCCGTGCCACCCAACGTGCTCTAGAAGGTGTAAGTCAACTACCCTGGCCAGCAAGATCTCCGGATCTGTCCCCCATTGAGCATGTTTGGGACTGGATGAAGCGTCGTCTCACGCGGTCTGCACGTCCAGCACGAACGCTGGTCCAACTGAGGCGCCAGGTGGAAATGGCATGGCAAGCCGTTCCACAGGACTACGTCCAGCATCTCTACGATCGTCTCCATGGGAGAATAGCAGCCTGCATTGCTGCGAAAGGTGGATATACACTGTACTAGTGCCGACATTGTGCATGCTCTGTTGCCTGTGTCTATGTGCCTGTGGTTCTGTCAGTGTGATCATGTGATGTATCTGACCCCAGGAATGTGTCAATAAAGTTTCCCCTTCCTGGGACAATGAATTCACGGTGTTCTTATTTCAATTTCCAGGAGTGTATATTAGCAACTGGCAAGTGGCTAAACTTTAAATTGCATAGCATCTCTTATTAACACGTCTGAGCACGTGAACATTCATTTTTTAAAGATCAGTGTTTCCGCTGTACTTTTGTATGTAAGTGGTTCTATCATGTTATGTAATTGGATCTTAAAAGTCTCTTCGGCTTTGCTGCCGGATCCTAAAATCAACTTGACGTGGTATTTCGGCGATCCAACTGTTCGCCATCTTCAGGAAATGCTGCTTCTGGTGATGAGTCCCGCTGAGAACTGACGCAAGATTGCAATTCGGCGTCCTATATAGGCCACCGTTCAGTACACGGCGCATGCGCCGCCCATCACGGTTTCTGCCTTCCTAGACAGGAATGGCGAGTGAAACACTGCTGGCAGCGATATATCGCACTCAGGGCCGCACCGAAGAACGTTCAGGTTTGATGCGAGATGAAGCTTCCTGGCAGATTAAAACTGTGTGCCCGACCGAGACTCGAACTCGGGACCTTTGCCTTTCGCGGGCAAGTGCTCTACCAACTGAGCTACCGAAGCACGACTCACGCCCGGTACTCACAGCTTTACTTCTGCCAGTATCTCGTCTCCTACCTTCCAAACTTTACAGAAGCTCTCCTGCGAAACTTGCAGAACTAGCACTCCTGAAAGAAAGGATATAGCGGAGACATGGCTTAGCAACAGCCTGGGGGATGTTTCCAGAATGAGATTTTCACTCTGCAGCGGAGTGTGCGCTGATATGAAACTTCCTGGCAGATTAAAACTGTGTGCCCGACCGAGACTCGAACTCGGGACCTTTGCCATTCTTGATGCGAGATATTACAGGATTCCACGTTTTGCTAAGAGGAAACGCATTATCAGCCAACCTAATTTCAATCGCCTCTTTATACACAGTGTTCATATGCTCTGTAGAACAATCAGTACACAGCCTACCCGAGGATCAAGCAGAGGAAATAAGGCAAGAAGTGTCGCACACATTACGTCGGGCTCGACCACCTCGGGATAACATCTCTTCCGCAGAGAGAGCAGCCATTCGTTCCCTTAAGAATGATGACGAAGTAGTAGTTTTACCAGCTGACAAGGGGAATGCCACGTTTGCAATGACGCGGGATGATTATGTCCTAAAATGGATTTACTTCTCAACAGCCCGGCGTACAGAAGACTATCTAACGACCCGACAGAAAGGATCAAACGTAATGCACTTTCACTGTTGAAAAAGAGTTCGTTGTCAGATGATTTACGTAAGAAACTCCATCCTGGTGCCGCCGTTCCGCCTAGGTTGTATGGTCTGCCTAAGTTGCATAAGGGAGGGGTTCCTCTACGCCCTATTGTTAGTAATTTGGGTGCACCGACCTATAACCTGGCAAAGTATTTATCATCTACTCTCAGTCCATTTGTTGGCAAATGTGAACACCGTATATCCAGTTCGGTGGATTTTATTCGACGATTGGGATCTTTGAAGTTGAGTCCTTCAGATCTGTTAGTGAGTTTCGATGTGGTATCCCTATTTACACGAGTTCCTCTGGAAGAGTCCCTTGGTTTGATCAGTGGAAAAACTGGATGAAGAGCTGTTGAAGCTTTGTCGTCATGTGCTGACCTCCACGTATTTTTTATTTAACGGTAACATTTTTGAACAGAATGACGGGAGTGGCTATGGGTAGTCCTTTGTCACCCATAGCCGCCAATTTATTTATGGAGGACTTCGAGGCTATGGCACTGAGGACTTCAGCTTTGCAACAAACGTGCTTCTGGAGATACGTGGACGATACCTTCTTCGTATGGCCTCATGGACGTGATGCTCTTAACAGATTTTTGGACCACTTCAACTGTCTTCATCTCCGTATCAAATTTACTATGGAGGATGAAAATGGTGGGATGCTTCCATTTTTAGACGTAATGGTTTATAAAAAACCAGACGGAACTTTGGGACACAGTGTTCACCGAAAGCCGGCACACACAGATTTGTATCTGCACCCTGAGAGTTGTCATCGACCACACCAACGTAGTGGCGTCCTCAGGACTTTGGTACGGAGAGCATATGCCATCTCCGACGCAGACAGCTTAACCCAAGAACTTGAGCATTTGATGACTGTTTTTAAGGAAAATGGATACACAGAGATACAGATTCGTCGGGCTATGGAAAGTGGACCGTCTCCGGAGGTGTTCGAAGAGGAACATAGATCTGTGGCCTTTCTTCCTTATGCTGGAGGCTTATCGTTTAAGACGACGAATTTTAAGGAATTTTAACATTAAGAGTGTGTTCCGTCCACCCTCTAAGATTAGGGCTCTGCTCGGCTCTGTGAAGGATGATTTGGGACTTAGGAAACCCGGGGTGTACAAAATCCCGTGTCAATGTGGGAAAGCTTACGTTGGCCGTTCTATTCGCACAGTGAATGACAGGTGTGTGGAACATCGCCGTCACACGAGGCTACAACAGCCGGAAAAATCGGCCGTAGCAGAACACTGCCTAAATGAAGGACACAAAATGAAATTTGAGGAAACTGTTGTGATTGACGACATTTCCGGTTGTTGGAATAGTGTGTACAAAGAGGCGATTGAAATTAGGTTGGCTGATAATTTAATCATCAGGCAAAATGGGTTTCCTCTTAGCAAAACGTGGAATCCTGTATTATCTCGCATCAAAACTGAACGTTCTTCGGTGCGGCCCTGAGTGCGATATATCGTTGCCAGCAGTGTTTCACTAAGGGCGGCGCCACCTCCCTGTCTAGGAAGGCAGAAACCGTGATGGGCGGCGCATGCGCCGTGTACTGAACGGTGGCCTATATAAGATGTCGAATTGCAGTCTTGCGTCAGTTCTCAGCGGGACTCATCAGCATAAGCAGCATTTTCCTGAAGATGGCGAACAGTTGGATCGCCGAAATATCGAGTCAAGTTCATTTTAGGATCCGGCAGCAAACCCGAAGAGAGTTTCAAGACTTATTACGCCGGGAAAGCCTACGTAGTCACATAATTGGATCTTAGATAGGCGCTAGTGTTGACGTGTCATTAGGTCATCTTTTATTGGTAACTGTTTTAATTATATGTATTTTGAGGGATATACTATATGGGAGTTTGAATTGCTGGAGTTTGTCAGTAATTCTGTCTTCTTAATAAGGGAAAATAAAGCGACGTTAAGTTTGTAATTGACCTTTTAACAACTGCTTCTTTAACGGATTGAAATAGTAAGTTTATATGGGTATTTTAGTGAAGAATGTTAAGTGTGGCCATCTTAATGTAATAACTGGTTTTAAGGAATGTGACGAAGTGGCTATGTGAAGTAATTGATAATTGCTATGCTTAAGGTTTCTGCAAATGCCTGGCACATTATGTTTCTTATAAGTTTCTCTAAAGGGGCTGTTTATTTGAGTACTGAGCACGCTCGGTTTCTAACTGTATTTGCAAAGCTTTATCTAGTGGCTCGTCCACAGTTTGTAATTGTCAAATTCGTTAAAAGGCGTAATGTCAATGAACTGTCTTAATTATAAATTGTGACTACCAACCATGATTCCATCCCGCTTCCTCTTCTATGGTATCTAAGATATGGTGGATAAGTGTGATGCGAAAAGGGAGCCATGTACCACAAGCTCAACTGGATTATTTACAGTCTGTGAAACACTTTAAATTTCCGAATCCAGAATCCCTTAATTCTACGTTTATCTAATGCAACCGTCGCATCCAAGTTTTTCGCGCTCTCCGTGAAGACGTAAATACTTACGGTCGCGTGCTAGCACCAAAAATTGTCAGAACGTTTCCTGATGATATCTGCCGACGCTGGTTCATTCATACCAAGCAAACTGGTCTTTCAGAAGCGGACATACTTCAGTTGATGGAATTTATAGTAACGGAAATAGACGCAGTGCTTGCTCCCATATCTGCAGCCTTTCATGCCCCCGCTAATCACAAATAAACATTACCCAAGGGCAATAAAAACCACGACCCATTTTGCGTCTTTTGCGAAGAACGTGGCCGTTGGTCCCAAGAATGCAGTAAAGTTATTGACCTCACTGAAAGGAAACAGGAATTGCGAAGTACTAACCGATGTTTTCCATGCCTAAACAGAGGACATAAAATGTCAGATTGGGGGAAGAGGGGCATGGCATTTTGTGTTAACTGTAAAAAAAAAAAACATCCCAAGTCGATATGCGTCGAAGGTACGACGTGAAAGAAAGCAGCGCAGAGCAGCATCTGTTAGTAAAATAGACCAAACGGAGTCAGACAGCCGCGTAATGTCACCCTGAGGAGTTTCTCGAACGCCTTAAACACACGCTGTGTCAGCTTACGAAAATGCTTTTTAACCAAGCGTTCACCACTCAATGATGCGCAGGTAAGCATTTCGAATTACACGACAGTTTCAGACGGCCAATTTCTGCCTCCCTCAGATTAGCAATTGCAGTCCGCACTCTTAATTCACTGCAAATTCTGCGAGAAACGCGCAGTAAGTTACTCATCTTTGAGGTATCGTGGTAAATATCACCAAAGATAACTACCTCATCAGTAGGCTGTGATTTGAAACTTAAAATGTGAAATAATGGAATATTTTTAACCAATAGTTTCCCTGCAATCGTTTGAAAACTGCTGCATAGCGAAATAACATACGAAACAAAAATATTTGTTTTTTTTTTTGTCTTACAAATCAAACGTTTTGCGAAAAATTACTTGATTTCACGTACATTTAGCGTAGCCGATGACTCAATTTTCAACTATCTGCATGCCGCAACGAAGACGTCTGCCAGAAAGAGTTTACGACAAAGAATAGCGTTATTGAGTCTCAACAATTCATCACAGTGCGTAGTAAGCTTCAAGAGAGGAATTATGCAACACGAGCTAAAACTGTACGTCATACGTGTTTTTGTTATTTTTGCTTTTATGCCAGCTCAGCCACTCACACATGCATATAACCGTGATTCGCATATCAATATTTACTCTGTAAACCTTTTACATCACGATGTCCTACCATTAGTGCCGTGACATGTCACTCCAAACCGAGCGAGCTGGCGCAGTGGTTAGCACACTGGACTCGCATTCGGGAGGACGACGGTTCAATCCCGTCTCCGGCCATCCTGATTTAGGTTTTCCGTGATTTTCCTAAATCGCTACAGGCAAATGCCGGGATGGTTCCTTTAAAAGGGCACGGCCGATTTCCTTCCCCATCCGTTCCTCACCCGAGCTTGCGCTCCGTCTCTAATGACCTCGTTGTCGACGGGACGTTAAACACTAATCTCCTCCTCCTCCTGTCACTCCAATTCTATATATAACACACAAAATTCACGCCTCCGACAACTGTCCTGGCGCGGCGCTGCTTAAAAATGGTTAAAAAAAATGGCTCTGAGCACTGTGGGACTTACCTGAGGTCATCAGTCCCCTAGAACTTAGAACTACTTAAACCTAAGTAACCTAAGGACATCAAATGCCCGAGGCAGGATTCAAACCTGCGACCGTAGCGGTCGCGCGGTTCCAGACTGTAGCGCCTAGAACCGCTCGGCCATAAGGGGCCGGCCGCGCTGCTTACTTCGAAGTGATGATATTCATTTACTTCACATTATTTGCGGCATAACTTGACTAAATCATGGGCTCTGTTGATAGGACTCAATCCGAGACATCAAGAGAGGGAAGTGTGTGTGTGTGTGTGTGTGTATGTGTATGGGTATGTGTACGTGCGGGAGTGGGGGTGGGGAGGGGGATTTGTAGACGGAGACCAAGAGACGTATACAGTAAACAGTTTCAAAAGGATGTACGTTGCAGTAGTTATTCGGAAATAAACAGGCTTGCACAGGATAGAGTAGTGGATTGAATACCACGAGAACTACTACTACTACAACAACAACAACAACGACGACGACGACGACGACGACGACGACGACGACACTGTTTTCTGTATTTTATCCATGACTCTACGCAGTGGCCTGTAAACAAGATATGCTACGATACACGTGTCTCCTGGCCTTATATACATAATTCTACACGTAGGAAGCAGTGGCGGTGTCGGTAGTTAAAGTTGTTTGTAAGATACTGTGAATTCTTCAGCTAAAAAATTTTAAGGAAGGTAATATTCTAATTTCAGAAAAAATTTAGTCGGCAGTTTCAAATATATTTTGTAACAAGTTTGTGCCAAGAAAAGTAAACTCGTAATGGAGTCGCAATATTTACGTTGTGAAAAGCAGTGTCCGGTGAAATAGCTGAATCTAGTGAGAAAAGAACAATAGTACACCACAAAAAACAGTGAGAAACATGGTGAACAGTGCGAGGAAGGCGAGAACACAAAGTTGTGATTACATGGCTGTGATAAAAGTGGTAGTGCGACCTCCAGACCAGATGCGAGGAAACGCATATCAGCAAATCGTAAGTAATTACTTTTTACAAAGAAATCGCTACGTGTACTGTTCAGTAATCTAAAACTAACAAAACTGCATCGTTGTAGGTCCCACTGATGATGCCTTAGAACAGGAAAAGGCTAAACGCGCATGGTATAAATAAATTAACTAGCAGCAGGAAAAGACAGTTTTATTTACAAAACCAATATTTTTTTACTTTGCTTTCCCCCTTTTGACAAATGAATTTGTCGTATTTAGCAGCGTACGAAATTAGGGCTACTATAAATCCTTAGACCTTAGCTATACATTTAGGTTAATTATAACAAGTATATCATATGTCGCTAATTTTGGAGGCTTCTGATGATCACCCATCCAAGTGCCGGCCACGCCCGACAGCGCTTAACTTCGGTGATCTGACTGGAACCGGTGTATCCACTGCGGCAAGGCCGTTGCCTTGGGCAGCTATAGGGGCAGCATATTTGTGCAAGGGACTTCCAGCGGCATGTTGAGACCATGCCATGTCAAGATGCTGCGTTACGCCTGATAAAATAATGTCCGACACGCTATTAGGAGGTATCACATGACTTTTGACAATTCAGTATGTGTCAGTGTCCAGAGGTGGAAGTCCGTAAAGTGTACCGAAGCACAATATTCTGCGCTATTCACACCACTGTTGATCAGTGAGAATGACTTACTTCGGTACTGAAAACACTAAGCGCGCATAGGGATGACATTTTAACGAAAATATCCCACAGGAAAGGAAAGGAAATACTGGAGTACCACGTTCCCTGTTGTGAAGTCATCGTACAACTATATCACGAAGTCAACACTGAGGCTGTTAGGCCCTAGTTGTCCAAAATATGTGATCTATTTAACACGACATACACCGCGACAGCATTATAAAGTTCTTAAGAATTTTCATACCATTTGGAAGCCGGCAGCAGTGGCCGAGCGGTTCTAGCGCTTCAGTCCGGAACCCACCGGCTGCTACGGTCGCAGGTTCGAATCCTGCCTCGGGCATGGATCTGTGATGTCCTTAGGTCAATTAGGTTTAAGTAGTTCTAAGTCTAGGGGACTGATAACCTCAGATGTTAGGTCCCATATTGCTTAGAGCCATTTGAACCAACCATTTGGAAAAGTTAAGGGTAATAATCTACATCTACATAATTACTCTGAATACTGACCGAGGATTCATCGAATCATCTTCAAGCTGTCGGCCCCGATAACTGAATGATCAACATGATGGACTGCCGTCCTAAGGGGCCCGGGTTGGATTCCCGGCTGGGTCGGGGATTTTCTCCGCTCAGGGACTGGGTGTTGTGTTGTCTTCATCATCATCATTTCATACCCATCCATGGCGCAGGTCGCCCGATGTGGCGTCGAATGTAACAAGACCTGCACCAAGGCGGCCGGACCTACCCCGAAAGATGCCTCCCGGTCAATGTCGCCAAACACTCGTTTCCTTTTTTCCATCTTTAAGCTACATCTCTACCGGTACACTCTCGGAAATCGCGCGGGTAATCGAACACTTAAATCTTCTCGTGTGAGCTTCGATTCCTCATATTTTATTATGGTGATCATTTCTCCCCTTGTAGGTGGGCGTCAAAAAAATACACTGCTGGCCACCGTAAATGCAACACCCTGAAGGAAGCATCCGAATCAAGTGAAATTTACACCATGGGTTTGCAGCGATGAGATATGCAACTGATTAGAATTTCAGCGCAGACGCACATCACGCGCGCCTGTGGCGCCACCTCATAGCGCCATTTAAGGCTTGGCGATTTCGACGAGTGTACGTTCGGCACGTGTGTTTACCTTGTGGTTGTTTCACAAGACGATCAGCTATGCCTCGTAGACAGCAGCGAACATCGTTTGATCAAGTATCCGAGTTCGACAGAGGAAGGATAGTGGCTTACCGAGATTGTCGATTATCATACAGAGAAATCGCTAGTCGTGTTGGACGAAACCAAACAACTGTAATGCGGATATGTGACCGTTGGATGCAGGAGGGTACGACGGACCGACGTGGTCGATCGCATTCACCTCGGTGCACCACTGCACGTGCTGATAGGCAAATTGTGCGCATGGCAGGGACGGATCGCTCAGTGACATCCCGAACCATAGCACAGCACATTGCGTCTGTAACGCATCATCCAGTGTCTGCGCGTACCATTTGACGCCGTTTACAGCAGAGTGGTCTGTCCGCAAGACGTCCATTGCTTCATCTACCATTGACGCAGAACCACAGACGTCTCCGTCGCCAATGGTGTGATGACAGACGGATGTGGACGGCAGAATGGAATGACGTTGTCTTTACTGACGAGGCACGCTTCTGTCTGCAGCACCACGATGGTCGGATTCGAGTGTGGAGACACCGTGGAGAGAGGATGCTGGACAGCTGCATTATGCACCGCCACACTGGTCTTGCACCGGGTATTATGGTATGGGGCGGTATTGGATATTACTCTCGCACGCCTCTAGTACGCATTGCCGGTACTTTAAATAGCCGGCGCTACATATCCGAGGTGCTGGAGCCAGTTGTCCTTCCGTACCTTCAGAGCTCGGCCACAGCCATATTTCAACAGGATAATGCGCGACCACACGTGGCACGCATTGTCCAAAGGTTCTTCGTCAATAACCAGATTGAATTGCTTCCCTGGCCGGCTCGCTCTCCGGATCTTTCGCCGATAGAAAACATGTGGTCCATGGTTGCTCAACGAGTGACCCAGATTACATCCCCAGCTGCCACACCAGGTGATCTTTGGCAACGTGTGGAAGCTGCTTGGGCTGCTGTACCCCAGGAACACATCCAACGTCTCTTTGACTCAATGCCGAGACGTGTGGCAGCGGTGATCTCCAACAATGGCGGCTACTCTGGCTACTCATTCTGGCAGGAACCACATGTCACAGACGTCTGTAAACGTAATCATTTGATACTTGGTCAAAATGTTATCTACAAAATAAATTGTGTTGTGCTACCTCTTGTCTTTCTTGGTGTTGCATTTACGGTGGCCAGCAGTGTATTTTCACACTTCGCGGAGAATGTCGGTCATTGAAATATCATGAGAAGATCCTACCGCAGCGAAACACGCCTTTGTTCTAATTGCCACCCCAATCCATGTACCATATCCGTGGTGTTTCCTCCTCTATGTCGCGATAACACAAAATAAGCTGCCCTTTTGTTACCCTTTCTAGACGTCCTCCATCAATTCTATCTGGTAAGAATCCCACACCAGCAGACGGTTGATAATCGTTATGTACTCGTAAGCAGTCTACTTAGTAGACCACTTACATTTTGTAAGTGTTCTTTCACTAAATCGCTGCGTTTGGTTTGTTTTTCCCACATTACCGATGTGATCGTTCCAATTTACGTTATTCGTACTTGCAATACCTGAGTATTGAGTTGAGTTTACAGCCCTTAAATATGTGTGATTTATCCTGTAAATCAAATCTGCTCATATCGATGACTCCACACTTTTCATGATTTAGGATCAGTTGTCACTTTTTGCACCCTACAGATATCCTGTCTAAATCACTTTGCAATTTGTTTTGATGTACTGATGACTTAATATGAGAGTCGAAGTCAGCATCATCTGCAAACAATCCAAGAGGACATCTCAGATTGTCTCCTAAATCGTTTATGTCGATCAGGATATAAAGGCACATTTGCATGCCGTGCGTGAGTTTCCTCGGAAACGCGAAATCTTAATTAAATAATTAATCTCTGACAACTAAATAAAGCCTATGGCACAGAACTGCAGCGCTATCTACATCTACATCTACATTCATACTCCGCAAGCCACCCCACGGTGTGTGGCGGAGGGCACTTTACGTGCCACTGTCATTACCTCCCTTTCCTGTTCCAGTCGCGTATGGTTCGCGGGAAGAACGACTGTCTGAAAGCCTCCGTGCGCGCTCTAATCTCTCTAATTTTACATTCGTGATCTCCTCGGGAGGTATAAGTAGGGGGAAGCAATATACTCGATACCTCATCCAGAAACGCACCCTCTCGAAACCTGGCGAGCAAGCTACACCGCGATGCAGAGCGCCTCTCTTGTAGAGTCTGCCACTTGAGTTTGCTAAACATCTCCGTAACGCTATCACGGTTACCAAATAACCCTGTGACGAAACGCGCCGCTCTTCTTTGGATCTTCTCTATCTCCTCCGTCAACCCGATCTGGTACGGATCCCACACTGATGAGCAATACTCAAGTATAGGTCGAACGAGTGTTTTGTAAGCCACCTCCTTTGTTGCTGGACTACATTTTCTAAGCACTCTCCCAATGAATCTCAACCTGGTACCCGCCTTACCAACAATTAATTTTATATGATCATTCCACTTCAAATCGTTCCGCACGCATACTCCCAGATATTTTACAGAAGTAACTGCTACCAGTGTTTGTTCCGCTATCATATAATCATACAATAAAGGATCCTTCTTTCTATGTATTCGCAATACATTACATTGGTCTATGTTAAGGGACAGTTGCCACTCCCTGCACCAAGTGCCTATCCGCTGCAGATCTTCCTGCATTTCGCTACAATTTTCTAATGCTGCAACTTCTCTGTATACTACAGCATCATCCGCGAAAAGCCGCATGGAACTTCCGACACTATCTACTAGGTCATTTATATACATTGTGAAAAGCAATGGTCCCATAACACTCCCCTGTGGCACGCCAGAGGTTACCTTAACGTCTGTAGACGTCTCTCCATTGATAACAACATGCTGTGTTCTGTTTGCTAAAAAATCTTCAATCCAGCCACACAGCTGGTCTGATATTCCGTAGGCTCTTACTTTGTTTATCAGGCGACAGTGCGGAACTGTATCGAACGCCTTCCGGAAGTCAAGAAAAATAGCATCTACCTGGGAGCCTGTATCTAATATTTTCTGGGTCTCATGAACAAATAAAGCGAGTTGGGTCTCACACGATCGCTGTTTCCGGAATCCATGTTGATTCCTACATAGTAGATTGTGGGTTTCCAAAAACGACATGCCGCTGACAAAACAAAATACAATTATGACACTCTTATGTTTGATTAAGAAGAAGGTCTTGTACAGTAGCTGAGGCTGGAAGCACGTATATTTTATTAACTGGCACACCGCCATATTTGATGTTATATAAGAACACTGCGAGTTGCACTCTTACTAGGCACTCGATTCTGTAAAGAATTTATATTTGTGAAAGTAAGTAGAATTATTTAACTGTAGGCTTATTCGTTGAATATATCTGATTTACCTAACTGCGTAAACTTTTTATGTTTAGTAGACAGTCACCTCTGTACGACGTATTGACATGGCTGGCAAATTATTCTAATATTGAGATTTAGATTTTGAGTCCGCACCTACCGCAGCAGTCTTTGGAAACGATTTAAATACGAAGTCCGATTATTTGAGTCTTATTTCACGGTCAACTACGAATAACATTGCATTTACGAAAAAGCCATTGTCAAGCGTCTGATACCAAATAATTAAACGTCCACGTTCCAGATAAGCAAATATTAATTACAACCAATCACTATCATACATATACAATAATGAATATTTTATTTTATTTATTTATTTATTTTATAAGGAGTAGGAGAGGGTGTATAATTCGTTGGGCAACGCTAGATATTACCTCTGTTACACTCAATGACTTCCCGTCAATTATTACGAGCTGTGACCTTTCTGGCACGAAACCACAAATACAGTAACACAACTCACACGATATCCCATAGGCACGCTTGTGAAGATCTGTGTCAAAAGCCTTCTGAAAACCTAAAAACATTTAATGAATGTTATGTCCCCTGTCGATAGCACCCATTACTTCGTGAGAATAAAGAGCTTTTTGTGTTTCACAGGAACGATATTTTTTGAATCCGTGTTGGCTATTTTTTTAGATTTAATTCTTAATGTTCGAAACACAGTACATGTTCCAAAATCGTACTGCAAATCGACGTTAGCGATATGTGTCTGTAATTCAGCGCATTACTCCTATTTTCATCTTGGGTATTGGTGTGACTTGGGTAACTTTTCAGTCTTTGGGCTGTATGTGACTAAGTACGGAGCTATCGTATCAGCATACTCCTGAAAGGAATCTGACTGGTATATGATGTGGACCGGAAGCCTTGACCTTCTTAAGTGTTTTAAGCTGCTTCGCTACACACATGACACGTAATTTTTGCTGCATGCTTATAATTCTTTACTGCGGCAAATGGCATACAAATTTTAAGAACTTGGTAGTAGGATAATGTAGTCGCGAAATACACACCTGGAAATTGAAATAAGAACACCGTGAATTCATTGTCCCAGGAAGGGGAAACTTTGACACATTCCTGGGGTCAGATACATCACGTGATCACACTGACAGAACCACAGGCACATAGACACAGGCAACAGAGCATGCACAATGTCGGCACTAGTACAGTGTATATCCACCTTTCGCAGCAATGCAGGCTGCTATTCTCCCATGGAGACGATCGTACAGATGCTGGATGTAGTCCTGTGGAACGGCTTGCCATGCCATTTCCACCTGGCGCCTCAGTTGGACCAGCGTTCGTGCTGGACGTGCAGACCGCGTGAGACGACGCTTCATCCAGTCCCAAACATGCTCAATGGGGGACAGATCCGGAGATCTTGCTGGCCAGGGTAGTTGACTTACACCTTCTAGAGCACGTTGGGTGGCACGGGATACATGCGGACGTGTATTGTCCTGTTGGAACAGCAAGTTCCCTTGCCGGTCTAGGAATGGTAGAACGATGGGTTCGATGACGGTTTGGATGTACCGTGCACTATTCAGTGTCCCCTCGACGATCACCAGTGGTGTACGGCCAGTGTAGGAGATCGCTCCCCACACCATGATGCCGGGTGTTGGCCCTGTGTGCCTCGGTCGTATGCAGTCCTGATTGTGGCGCTCACCTGCACGGCGCCAAACACGCATACGACCATCACTGGCACCAAGGCAGAAGCGACTCTCACCGCTGAAGACGACACGTCTCCATTCGTCCCTCCATTCACGCCTGTCGCGACACCACTGGAGGTGGGCTGCACGATGTTGGGGCGTGAGCGGAAGACGGCCTAACGGTGTGCGGGACCGTAGCCCAGCTTCATGGAGACGGTTGCGAATGGTCCTCGCCGATACCCCAGGAGCAACAGTGTCCCTAATTTGCTGGGAAGTGGCGGTGCGGTCCCCTACGGCACTGCGTAGGATCCTACGGTCTTGGCGTGCATCCGTGCGTCGCTGCGGTCCGGTCCCAGGTCGACGGGCACGTGCACCTTCCGCCGACCACTGGCGACAACATCGATGTACTGTGGAGACCTCACGCCCCACGTGTTGAGCAATTCGGCGGTACGTCCACCCGGCCTCCCGCATGCCCACTATACGCCCTCGCTCAAAGTCCGTCAACTGCACATACGGTTCACGTCCACGCTGTCGCGGCATGCTACCAGTGTTAAAGACTGCGATGGAGCTCCGTATGCCACGGCAAACTGGCTGACACTGACGGCGGCGGTGCACAAATGCTGCGCAGCTAGAGCCATTCGACGGCCAACACCGCGGTTCCTGGTGTGTCCGCTGTGCCGTGCGTGTGATCATTGCTTGTACAGCCCTCTCGCAGTGTCCGGAGCAAGTATGGTGGGTCTGACACACCGGTGTCAATGTGTTCTTTTTTCCATTTCCAGGAGTGTATGTTACGATAAATGAAGCACTCATTTTGGACAGCTGGTGCTTAATAATCTGGGAAACTAAGTAGCAGTTACGTAGCTTTCTGTCATTTCCGTCAGTGATGTAATACTGTACTACGGTTAATTAACGCATTTTTAAGGAATTTGCGACTTCATAAGGATAGAATGAAAAGCCACAACTAACTTGTATATACTCTGCTGCAAATACTTCCTCAGTACTTTGAGCATCCGCATTCCTTTTGTGCTGAGTTTCTGTTCGTCCTAGTCTCCTAAAAAGCGTCTCTTTGGGAGATTAATATTCTGATCATCTGGAGGGCGAATCGTAATTAAGAAATGTTGGGAAAGGCGCGTAGGCGGATGATAGCGGCTTCTACAAAGAGAGTCGCGCTACCAAAGGCGGGTTCTCCGTAAGTGGTTCCAGATAAGGCAGCGGGGAGGGGGCCGAGGGAGGTCTGGAAAACGAAATTCTGTCTGGGGTGTCGCTCTGGATCACTGGAGGGCAGATACCACTGCTAAGGGCGAGGTGCTCTAACAGACAAATTTTATGGAGATAGTTTTCATAATTTAGTTAATACTATACAGTTGTAAAATTCGTAATAGGAGAGATCCTCCATGACACGAAGTCACTGTAACGAAACCTAAGGAAACAGAGATTACTGCATAGTAGGTACAAAACAAAGTATATGCTAGTGATAGACGCTGAATGAAACATGTTTGGCAGGCAAGAGAGCAATGCGTAAAGTCTTCAGTGAATGTCGTAGCAGATTGACCTTTCATAAAACCTAAAGAAATTCTGGTCCTTATGAAGGCTGTTAGTGGCACCTAATTTAGTGTCCAGTCACTCATTATATACAAGACATAAAATCCCGTATGAGGCCTGCGATCATGTTAATAATTGGCAACCAGTTCTGTACAATCGCAATAAAGTCATGAGATGTTCAACTGACTCTCTTATTAGAACATGCTGCGCTTTTCGGGATTACACCCATCTTCAGACATGGCAAACTTGAATTCCTTTCTAACCAACCAGGCGTACAGCCTTGACAACTCAAAGAAAGTGTAGAATAACTTACGAATGCGACACAAGCAGTCTTGAAGTAGAGCGTATTCTGTACGCCTGGTTGGTTAGGAAGGAGTTGAAATTTGTCATGTCTGAAGATGGGTGTAATCCCGAAACGCGTAACGTGTTCTAATAGGAGTCAATTGAACACCTCATGACTTTATTGCGACTGTACAGCATTGGTTGCCAATTATTAACAGTCACTCATGTACAATGCAACAATGAAAGTGAGAGAAGCAGAGCAAAAGCAAATATGGTTAAATCTGTTTTCAAGTGTTCCTTTACAAACGTAAGCCGAGAAGAATAGCCCCAATTCAAACATCGTACCAATAAAAGGCGAGGTAGTGTCAGTGGCGTTGAGAAACAGAGGAAATCATTAAAATTGAACAAAACCCCAGGGACCGATAGAATCCCTTATCAGATACTATACACAATTCGCGGCTGAGTTAACCTTTCTGTTAACTGTAATCTCGAACAAAATAACCGTGCCCAGAGATGGAAGAAAGCATAGGTCACACCCGTCTACAAGAAGAGTAGTAGAAGTGATCCACAGAACTATCGACCAGTATCCTCGACATAAATTTGTTGTAGAATTATGCAACATATTCTGATCTGAAAGATAATGAGGTAACTCGAACAGAATAATCTTCTGCGTGCCAGCCAGTATGTATCTGGAAAACATAGATCGTGTGAAACATAGCTCGAATTTTTCTTACCTGACATCCTTTAAGCCATAGATCAAGGCAGTCAGATAGAGGCAGTATTTCTCTATTTCCGAAAAGCATTTGACTTAGTACCACATCTAAGATTGTTTTCAAAAGTTGGTGTATCAAAGAAAATTTGCGACTGGATTGGGGACTTTTTGGTCGAGAGGACGCAATATGTTGTCGTAGATGGCTGTAGAGTTAACTTACGGTATGCGCCAGGGAATTGTGTTTGGACCCTTGCTGTTCATGTTGTACATTATAGCCGTTGCAAACACTGTTAATAATAACGTCAGACTCTTTGCATGATGCTGGTATATTATCTGAAAAAGGCTGCATAAAAATTCTGACACATCTCTCTAAGATTTCAAAGTGGTTCCAAGATTGTCAGTTTGCCTTAAATGTTCAGAAATATAAAATTGTGCACTTCGCAAAATGAAAACACTTTTATTTTATTTAATCGTGTGGCTAGGGCCCCCAATGGGGTAGGCCGTTCGCCGGGTGCCGGTCTTTCAATTTGACGCCACGTCGGCGACCTGCAGTCGATGATGATGATAGGATGATGATGACAACACAACACGCAGTCCCTGAGCGGAGAAAATTCCCCGCCCCAGCCGGGAATCGAACCCGAGCCCAGAGGATTGACAATCCGTCACGCTGACCATTCAGTTACCGGGAGCGGACAGCGAAAACAGTATCCTATAATATGGGCGAGTCGCAGTAGGAATCTGTAAGCTCATACACACACTGGGGTGTAACACTTAGTAGGGACATGAAGTGGAACGTTGACATAGCCTCAGTCATGGGTAGCGCAGGTAGCAGACTTCGGTTTATTGGTAGAAAACAAGACAAATGCTATCAGCGTACAAAGGGTATTGCTTACAAGTCACACATCCTAGAATATTGGTGAAGTGTGTGGGACTCGTATTAAATAGAACCAGAAGGGGATGTTGAAAACGCACAGAGAATGGCAGAATGAATGGTCACAGGTTTGTTTGACCCGTGGGAGATTTACACAAGGGTGTTGAAAGAACAGATCTGGCAGATCCTTGAAGAAATACAGGAATTGTCCCGAGAAAGCCTATTGACATAGTTTCACGAATCTGATTTAAATGATGACTGTAGAAGTATACTTCAGCCTCCTACTTGTCGCTCCCGTTGGAATCGTGTCGATTAGATTAATTACATCACGCACATAGGCATTTACACAATCATTTCTCCCGCACCCCATACGTGAATGGAACGGAAAAAAGCCCAAAAAGCTAGTATAATCTAGCGTACTATATGCCATGCACTTCAGTGGTTCGCAGAGTATTGATGTAGACGTAGAATTCTAGGATTCACAGTAATTTACAATTGTCTAAAAGATAGCACTTTCGCCAGTTGAATGTTTCTTTCTTTTGGACACTACCACATATTTAATCTACCAGGAAGTTTCACATCAGCTCAGAGTGAAAATTTAATTCTAAACGTCCCGCCCGGCTGTGGCTAAGGAATGTATCTCTATCTTCCACGAGTGCTAGTCCTACAAGTTTCACAGGAGAGCTACGTCTGTCAACTTTGCGAGGTAGGAGGTAAGGCACTATTGGTATTAAAGCTGTGAGGATGTGTGAGGCGAGCTTGTGTCGCTCAGTCTGTAGAGCATTTGCCCACGAAAAGCAAACGACCCCAGTTCGAATCTCGGTTACACGGTTACACGATAAATCAGTTTAATCTAAAGGCAATAAATTCAACTAAATACGTAGGCATTACAATAACGCACAACTTAAATTGAAAGCAACACAGAAAATGTTGTGGGGAAGGCTAACCAAAGAACTGATTTTTATTGGCAGGTCACTTACAAAATGTAACAGAACTACTAAGGAGAATGCCTACACTACGCTTGTCCATCCTCTTTTAGAATACTGCTGCGCGGTGTGGGATCCTTGCCAGATAGGACTGACGGGGTACATCGAAAAAGTTCAAAGAAAGGCAGCACGTTTCGTTTTATCGCGAAATATGGGAGAGAGTGTCACAGAAATGATATAGGATTTGGGCAGGACATCATTAAAATAAAGGAGTTTTTCGTTGCGATGGAATCTTCTCTGGAAATTCCAATCACCGAAAGCGAAAATATTTTGTTGACACCGACCTACATAGGGAGGAACGATTACCACGATAAAATAAGGGAAATCAGAGCTCGTACGGAAAGATACAGATGTTTATTCTTTTCGCGAGCTATACGAGATTGAAATAATAGTGTATTGTGAAGGTGGTTCGATGAACCCTCTAATGTACAGGGTGTTTCAAAAGTGACCGGTATATTTGAAACGGCAATAAAAACTAAACGAGCAGCGATAGAAATACACCGATTGTTCCAATATGCTTGGGACAACAGTACATTTTCAGGCGGACAAACTTTCGAAATTACAGTAGTTACAATTTTCAACAACAGATGGCGCTGCAAGTGATGTGAAAGATATAGAAGACAACGCAGTCTGTGGGTGCGCCATTCTGTACGTCGTCTTTCTGCTGTAAGCGTGTGCTGTTCACAACGTGCAAGTGTGCTGTAGACAACATGGTTTATTCCTTAGAACAGAGGATTTTTCTGGTGTTGGAATTCCACCGCCTAGAACACAGTGTTGTTGCAACAAGACGAAGTTTTCAACGGAGGTTCAATGTAACCAAAGGACCGAAAAGCGATACAATAAAGGATCTGTTTGAAAAATTTCAACGGACTGGGAACGTGACGGATGAACGTGCTGGAAAGGTAGGGCGACCGCGTACGGCAACCACAGAGGGCAACGCGCGGCTAGTGCAGCAGGTGATCCAACAGCGGCCTCGGGTTTCCGTTCGCCGTGTTGCAGCTGCGGTCCAAATGACGCCAACGTCCACGTATCGTCTCATGCGCCAGAGTTTACACCTCTATCCATACAAAATTCAAACGCGGCAACCCCTCAGCGCCGCTACCATTGCTGCACGAGAGACATTCGCTAACGATATAGTGCACAGGATTGATGACGGCGATATGCATGTGGGCAGCATTTGGTTTACTGACGAAGCTTATTTTTACCTGGACGGCTTCGTCAATAAACAGAACTGGCCCATATGGGGAACCGAAAAGCCCCATGTTGCAGTCCCATCGTCCCTGCATCCTCAAAAAGTACTGGTCTGGGCCGCCATGTCTTCCAAAGGAATCATTGGCCCATTTTTCAGATCCGAAACGATTACTGTATCACGCTATCTGGACATTCTTCGTGAATTTGTGGCGGTACAAACTGCCTTAGACGACACTGCGAACACCTCGTGGTTTATGCAAGATGGTGCCCGGCCACATCGCACGGCCGACGTCTTTAATTTCCTGAATGAATATTTCGATGATCGTGTGATTGCTTTGGGCTATCCGAAACATACAGGAGGCGGCGTGGATTGGCCTCCCTATTCGTCAGATATGAACCCCTGTTACTTATTTCTGTGGGGACACTTGAAAGACCAGGTGTACCGCCAGAATCCAGAAACAACTGAACAGCTGAAGCAGTACATCTCATCTGCATGTGAAGCCATTCCGCCAGACACGTTGTCAAAGGTTTCGGGTAATTTCATTCAGAGACTACGCCATATTATTGCTACGCATGGTGGATATGTGGAAAATATCGTACTATAGTGTTTCCCAGACCGCAGCGCCATCTGTTGTTGAAAATTGTAACTACTGTAATTTCGAAAGTTTGTCTGCCTGAAAATGTACTGTTGTCCCAAGCATATTGCAACAAACGGTGTATTTCTATCGCTGCTCGTTTAGTTTTTATTGCAGTTTCAAATATACCGGTCATTTTTGAAACACCCTGTAGATGTAGATGCGGCACACAGTTTTAATCAGTCAGGAAATTTCCTAACAGCTCACATTCCAATGCAGAGCCGAAATTTCATTCTGGTGCCATATTTTTGTTTCTAGGAGATATAGCCATAATGTCTTAAATGTTACCTCCAAAACATTAAGTTAAGCGATTTAACTTTTTGTATGTTTGCACATAGGGAAGGAGCAGCATAACGGCTAGTCTGAGGTTGTGTGATCTTTTTTACCTAAGTTGTAATCACTTTACGACAATCGCAAGGTGTACATTCAGACTATCCTCCTATGAGCCCGATTTTTTTTTCATTCTCATTTGACAGACAGAAACCAACTAAATAATTAGTAAACCGGAAAACTTCCAAGTGGACATCCCTGTGTGTGTGTGTGTGTGTGTGTGTGTGTGTGTGTGTGTGTGTGTGTGTTGTTTATCAGCACTCAAACGGCGAGGTCATCAACTTCATTACGAATCGTCATTTTTTTCTGTTCCCCGTATTTCGCTTAGTTGCATTAAATTGTTGGAGGTGTGTACCGTCTATGTAACCAATTGAAGGCACTTTGTTGCCATACGCGTTTCACTCCATTTATTTGGGAAGCATCAGTGGCCCGTAATACATCTTTTCTTTTTTACATACAATTAACGTATTATGTGGTATATGTAACATGCTGCTATATTACATTTTGTCGCGTCTTTTTCTCGTTTTTTTTTTTTAGGTTAAAATCAACTTTTGTAGCACAAAGTAAGGTTCACACGACGAACTTGGTGTTACAAAAGTTGATTTTAACCTAAAAAAAAAGCCAAGAGAAAGAACGACAAAATGTAATATACCGGGTGATCAAAAAGTCAGTATAAATTTCAAAACTTAATAAAACGCGGAATAATGTAGATAGAGAGGTAAAAATTGCCACACTTGCTTGGAATAACATGGGGTTTTATTAGAACCAAAAAAAGTATTGCTAGACGCGTGAAAGATCTCTTACGCGCGTCGTTTGGTGATGATCGTGTGCTCAGCAGCCGCTTTCGTCATGCTTGGCCTCCCAGGTCCCCAGACCTCAGTCTGTACGATTATTGACTTTGGGGTTACCTGAAGTCGCAAGTGTATCGTGATAGACCGACATCTCTAGGGATGCTGAAAGACAACATCCGACGCCAGTGCCTCATCATGCTTTACAGTGCTGTTCACAACATTATTCCTCGACTACAGTTATTGTTGAGGAATGATGGTGGACATATTGAGCATTTCCTGGAAAGAACATCATCTTTGCTTTGTCTTACTTTGTTACGCTAATTATTGCTATTCTGATCAGATGAAGCGCCATCTGTCGGACATTTTTTGATAACTACCACATAATACGTTAATTATATGTAAAACAGAAAACATGTATTATAGGCCACTGATGATGCATCCCAAATAAATGAAGCAAAACGCATATGGCAACAAACAAAGTGCCTTCGACTGGTTGCATAGAGTATACATACCTCCAAGAATTCATTACGAATATATATATATATATATATATATATATATATATATATATATATATATAGAGACTGTTTTATGCGGCCTACAACGAATGGCTGTGCTGTGCCAACCTCTTCATCTCAGAGAAGTAGCTGCAAAATGGTTCAAATGGCTCTGAGCACTATGGAACTTAACTTCTGAGGTCATCAGTCCCCTAGAACTTAGAACTACTTAAACCCAACTAACCTAAGGAAATCACACACATGCATGCCCGAGGCAGGATTTTAACCTGCGACCGTAGCGGTCACGCGGTTCCAAACTGAAGCGCTTAGAACCGCATGGCCACAACGGCCGGCAAGTAGCTGCAGCCTGCTCCCTCAATTATTTGATGGATGTATTCCAATTCATGTTTTTCTCTACAGTTTTAACCTTCTACAGCTTCCTCTAGTACCATGGAAGTCATTCCCTGATGCCTCAACAGATGTCCTATCATCCTGTCCCTTCTTCTTGTCAGTATTTTGCATATATTCTTTTCCTCGTCGATAAGTCGGAGAACCTCCTCGTTCCTCACCTTATCAATCCACGTATTTTTCAACATTCTTCTGTAGCTCCACATCTCGAATGCTTCGATTCTCTTCCCTTACCCGTTTTCTAATCCGTGCACTTTGGTCTTGTCTTCCAGTTTACTTGCTCTCTGTTGGTTCTTTTGGATACTGGTTATTATCCGTCTTTCCCTCTAGTAGAAAGTAGAGTGAGTAAAACACAGAAAATGTAATAATAGGTGTGTAATGCCATCTGATCTGGTCAGATATTCTGAAACTGTCGATTAGAACACATGAAGGACGAGAGGAAAATTAAAATAGATACATGTGTCCGCAGCTCGTGGTCTCGCGGTAGCGTTCTCGTTTCCCGAGCACGGGGTCCCGGGTTCGATTCCCGGCGGGGTGAGGGATTTTTCCCGCCTCAAGATGACTGGGTGTTATTGTGTCGTCTTCATCATCATTCATCCCCATTACGGTCGGAGGAAGGCTATGGAAAACCACCTCCAGTAGGACCTTACGCTCTGTAAAGAAGTATGGGAATCCATCATCATCATCATCATCATCATCATCATCATCATCAGGTATGTGTGGCTGCCTGAACACTTACAGAAAACATCCATGAGCCAGCCACCTTGAAACGCATTGTAAACTTCTCCCTAAACAAGTCACAAAACATTAAAATGCGTACCACAATCGTCTCATTCTCAGTTACTACAGAGAACAATACTACCGACGAATGGGTCGCAGGCCTCTGGTCCAAACATGAAACGCAGTCTACTAAAATGTGGTGCACTGTGATCTGTACGCCACACATTGGAGGATGTATTCACTGGAGCTTGAAGGTATACGTCATAGGGCTGTGTCTGATCCGAAGAACAGTGAAAAGGACCCCATCCCGTCTACACGGCTGTAAGAAATAGGACATACTGGTCACACAGGTAAAAATGGCAAAATAAATTGAGAGAACCAGTTTTACCTGTGATAAAATGTATTGACAGAAAAAGGACCTACTTTACAGTACAAATCATACGTTGAGAGTAAAAGATTAATTGCATAATAGGGTTATCATTTACACAAGAACAAATTCATTATTACCATAGAGGAAAAGTGAAATGATTTATAAAATCTTAGTCACAGTTTTCGCACAAATCATTGATTTCGTCCTCATGAATAGCCAGGTACTGTTCGTGGGACCGCATTCCAGATCCTAGGTGGTTGTTCTCAACCTAAATGTTGGAAACCTTTCCCGGAAACCAGCAACCCACATCTTTCCAGACATTTTGCCCTCAACATTAAAATTATGAAGAAGGTTATTCCTCCCTCCCAGTACAAAGGCTACGCATCGCAGGTCCTTAACTGCCACGCAGAAAAATCTTCTCTCGTACAACAGGAAATTGTCTTAGATTTCATTTTGTTGCTTTGCTGTAAAAACAGTCTGAAACTATCCAAATACCTTCTTCTTGTCCGTAACAATTTCTCTTGAAATCGGTAGCTATGGTGTACAAACAAGCAAATGATTAAATGTGTAGAAGAATTGGAAAATTTACTCAAGGAAATGAGCTCCAAAAATTGAACAAGTCAATAACACATTGGTCCATCTCTGGACCTTATGCAAGCAGTTGTGCTTAGCATTGATCGACAAAGGTGTTTGATACCTACAAAGGAATATCGTGCGGAATTCTGTCCAATTGGCGGGTTAGATCCTCAAAATTCCGAGCAATTTAGAGAGGCATAATGCCCGAAACGTTCTCAACTGGGGAGAGATCCGGCGACCTTGCTGGCCAAGGCAAGGTTTGGCAAGCACGAAGAGAAGCATTAGAAACTCTCGCCGCGTGCAGTCGAGCACATCTAACTGAAATGGAAGCCCAGGATGGCTTGCCATGAAGGACGGGGCGTAGAATATCGACATAGCGCTGTGCTATAAGGGTATCGAGGGTGATAACGAAAAGGGTCCTTCTAAGAAATGGAATAGTACCTCAGACCAGCCGGCGGAAGTGGCCGAACAGTTCTAGGCACTACAGTCTGGAACAGCGTGACCGCTACGGTCGCAGGTTCGAATCCTGTCTCGGGCATGGATGTGTGTGATGTCCTTAGGTTGGTTAGGTTTAAGTAGTTCTAAGTTCTAGGGGACTGATGACCTCAGAAGTTATGTCCCATAGTGCTCAGAGGCATTTGAACCATTTAGTACCTCAGACCATCACTTCTGGTTGTCGGACCCTATGACGGATGACAGTCTGTTTGGTATTCCACCGCAGACACGTCTTCGCCCTGGAACGTAACTGACTGCAGTACGGTTATCTTCATTGATGAGTGCCGCTTTGAAATGAGCACCAATGACCAGCGAAGAGAGTCTAGAGACGCCCCAGACAGCGGTGGAACGAACGAGACTGCAGTGGAATGTATTTTTGAAGTATTATTAGCAAACAGGAAAGTTGTATCGGCTTATGATTTGAATCTGAATCTGCAATAGCAGTAAACGAGGTTCAAGATCAGCGAGGGGGCTGAGGAGGAAGAACAGGAAGAGGGGTGGGAAGAAACGGACTTAGAAAGCGGAAAGGAGGACAGAAAAATGGTGTAGCAGGTAATGGGTAGAGAGAGGGGTAGAGGCAGGTGAAGGAGGAGTTGGGGAGAGAGAGAGAGAGAGGGGAGGAGAAGGACAGAGACAGATGGAGGAGACGATGAAAAGAGAGGGACGGAGGAGGTGGTGAGCAAAAGATGAGGAGGACGAGATGGACAGGCAGGGGAAAGAACGAGATTATGACATTGATCCAATTTCCATACATACTAAAAATGTGTGCTTTCTGTATTCTTTTTTTTTCTCCATCTAACCAGAATGAGCCACAGCAACGCGTGAGCGGGAAGAGCTCGCCAAACACACAGGGATTTTTTCCACCGTGCACGGACTCTAAGGTTTGATCGATGAGAGGATATGGGAGAAAAATGGTCTACTAAAATTAGGTCCAGAAATGCATGGTTTCGATGCTAGAGCCCATTTAGTCTGTCATACATTGTTACAGAGACTGCGGTCTAATAGGCGTTGTACCATGCGAGTTGCAAATGGTTTCCATGTCCCTTAACGCATGTGTGGTACGCGTCGTAGCACGTTCCGGCTCAGAGGGTCACATCGACCAGACCTTAGCTGAACAGTGCCAAGGATACCATGAATAGGCTCCTCCAGTGTCTCCACATCTGGAATGGTCTCTGCATACACCATACTTTTGAGATGGCCCCATCACTAGAAATCGCACGGACTGAGATCCGGTGAAAGAGCAGACCATGCAATTGGACGACGTCGTCCCAACCATCGATCAAGGAAGTAATTGAGATGCGTCCGGAAGTTAGCGGCAAAGTGGTCTGGAGCACCATCATGTAGCAGCCACATAACCCTTCCAATCCTCAATGGCACTTCTTCGAGCAAGGGAGGCAAAGTCACCCGCAAGTAACACCGGTAGTTGGTTGGTGGATTTGGGGGAGGGGACCAAACAGTGAGATAATCGGTCAGTACCGATAGTTACGGTCGGTTAGGCGACCTGGAAGGCCCACACATTCCGGGTCCACTGATGCTGATGATTCACTGTCACCATACGTTGGGGGTTCCGTATACTATTCCGCAGATGATTGTTATGAAAGCTGAAGACACCACGCCGCGTAGAGGTGGCCTCCTCTGTGAATAGGTTGTGTGACACAAATCGCGAAATCGTGGTTGCCTGGTGAACAAACCTGTGGCAAAACTGCTCCGGATGTGGAAAGTCTGTCGCTAATAAGCCCTACACACGCTGAAGTCATAAGAATAGCAACAATTGTCATGGAGAATGTTTCACATGGCTTACGGCCGTTGTGGCAGAGCGGTTCTAGGCGCTTTCGTCTGCGTCCGCGCGACCGCTACGGTCGCAGGTTCCAACCCTGCCTCAGACATGGATGTGTGTGATGCCCTTAGGTTAGTTAGGTTTAAGTAGTTCTAGGTTCTAGGGGACTTCGGTCTAAGTAGTTCTAAGTCTACGGGACTGATGACCTCAGATTTTAAGTCGCATAGTGCTCAGAGCCATTTGAACCATTTTTTCGTCTTGCTTAGCCTGTACTGGCGGGCCAACTGCCTGGTACTGACACGGCGGTCGCCTTCCATGGTCAAATTTTCCTCCAAATCTGGTGCCGGAACATTTCGGGTGCGTCCTTCATAATTTCCTGCTTCCTGTAACGACCCTGTCTGACAAACGGGGAAAAGCTATTACCGACATCGAATGCTGTGGTCGTTGTCAGCGCCGATAGGTCTCCTGATTCAGCCATGCTGCCAACCACACGTAGCCATGTCCTCTCCGCAAGTCAGCACCAGGTCGGCAACCCCTCGATTCGGATACGGAACGATTGTATACAACGCTGTATCATATTCACAACAAGGTGAGTCAGCAAGAGAAGCGGATCGTATACAACATTGCCAATTATTATGGCAGGAGAACGCGCAAGGGCACCACGTATGAGGAACACTACCACCCTCTAGGAGGAAACCATGCTACGGTAACTCTGGCTGCATGGTTCAAATGGCTGTGAGCACTATGTGACTTAACTTCTAAGGTAATCAGTCCCCTAGAACTTAGAACTACTTAAACCGAACTAACATAAGGACATCACACACATCCATGCCCGAGGTAGGATTCGAACCTGCGACCGTAGCGGTCGCGCGGTTCCAGACTGTAGCGCCTAGAACCGCTCGGCAACACCGGCCGGCCTGGCTAGAGGGTAGAGAGCGTATTACACCGCAGTCGCTGTAACAAATGCTCTCTGCCATGGAAACCGTGCATTTCCGGACGTAAGTTCATTAGACCTTTTTTGTTCCGTATCCTTCTCATCGATAAATTCCTACAGTTTTTACACGGTGGAAAAAAATCACCCTGTATGACAATACCACACTCGCAAGCCAGTAGACTTATATACTGAACCACATAGGCTATATTGAAACGGTTTAGGTCATTTATAACTTTAATTAGCAGCAAAATGCGTCATCAAGGTGCGAAGGAGATGCGTGGCACTGTGAATTGCACAATGGACCAGATTGAAAGCGCCGCCCGACTACCTACATCGAGATTTTGCGTTGGTTCCGTAAACTTCATAAGGGAAATTCCGGTATTTTTCCAACGGAAAGAGAAGAGTGTTTCGATGTCCAAGATAACTTCGGCTGTAACCACCTCCTGTAGGATCACGGCTACTAAAGCGATGGTACACGCAAACTAAACTTCGAACTGATGACAGGCGTACCTTCAACACACGGCGTAAGTAAAAGGTACGACTATTAAAATTTGTTATTTTGAGATGAAACTGGAAAAAGCCTTAGTAGCACGTAACAACAGAAACGTCGCGCAGTAATTTCCTGTGAGCGAACGAATGCACAAGAGGTGTCGGTGAAATGTAAATATTTATCCTAAGTAAGTAATATCGGCTTACACATACTGTTCTGGAAGCAAAACTGTATTCCAGACTCCTGTAGTTGGGAATTTTCTTAAAAGATGTTCGCACGCTGATTTGTACAGGGAAAGTTTTCTTCCACAACAATTTGGGAATTCTTATTGCAGTAACGACTGTCCCTAATTAGTCTCGAAAATGTTACAAACCGCACAGTTGCTTGGAGTTAGTTACGCAACACTTGGAATACGGCTGGATACAGAATAACCAAGGAGGAATAGTGAACAATCAAGGATACGACAGGAACGACAAATCGAAGCGGAAAACGTTAAGTAAACATAGGCTCTAAAACGTACACATGAAGAGCCATGAGCACTTCTTCATTGCCGACCGGTTCTAGGCGCTACAGTCTGGAACCGCGAGACCGCTACGGTCGCAGGTTCGAATCCTACCTCGGGCATGTATGTGTGTGCTGTCCTTAGGTTAGTTAGGTTTAAGTAGTTCTAAGTCTAGGGGACTGACGACCTCAGAAGTTGAGTCCCATAGTGCTCAGAGCCATTTGGACCATTTTTGAACTTCTTCATCTTTGGTACTGCACTGATCAAAACAAGAAAATATTGTCTACTGAACATCGCCTCTAAAATACATACCTCAAGAGTTATGAGCACATGTTTAGTTAAGAGATGTTTGGCAATACGGAAGATGGAAAAAGTGCTGATATATCTAAAGACATGCACTTGAGAGCCCATGTTTACTGGACTTTTGTCTTCTCGCAGATTTAAACATGACTGGCGGCAGCAGTTGTAAATAAATTTCCAGTGTATAAAATACACAGCCAGCCCGGTTGCATAAGTTTAATGTAAAAACCTTGACCACTTTTAGAAATCGCTAAGAGTATCTTCTTCAGAATCAAGTCACATAATTTGCATGAAGTTACAACTGTAAAGATACATGACGAGCTAGGGAGCTCAACTCAAACAGCAAAAAATATGAAATAAACTTTTCCAAGGAAACAGTAAAAATAGTTAAAACAGGTACAGCTTGTTAAAAGTCAAATGCAATCCATTTTTTTCCATCACGCAGATTGTCTTACAAAAAAGGGAGTATTTTTGGGTATAATAAAATTTAAGCAATTTATCACATTTTTTACAACATTATAAAATTTTATTTTATTTATAAATCATGTTCTGAACTACATTTCCTGTACACTTCCATTTCTCTTTAAGCTCAGAAGTCCTTATGTTTTAGCTTTCTCTCGAAGCTTCTTTTACTGCTTTTCCCGCTGTGGACTCGTTGAGGATCATCTCTTTTTATCATACAGCAGCAGTCCGCTATTATGTTGACGTTCTATCTTCCTTGATATCTTCTTTCTGTTTCCTTGATATCTTCTTTCTATTTCTTTGATGTCTCGGTGGAATCTTTCGCCCTGCTCCTCACTTAAATCACCAAGGTTTGCAGGGAAGTAGTCAAGATGTGAGTGGATAAAATGAACTTTAATGCCCATGTTACAGCCCAGCTTCTTAAAGTTGTCGAGCATGTCTGCGACGATTTTCTTGTAGTTTGGATCTCTTTTTGTTTCCTAGGAAACCGGTAGCAACTAATTTAAATATGTACATGCTGCATTTTCTTTTGTTTCCATTTTCTCCACGAAGTAGGGATCTGTCATTAGTTTTCTAATGTCTGATCCGATAAAGATTCCTTCCTTTAGCTTTGCCTCTGATGAACCAGGAAGCCGGCCGCGGTGGTCTCGCGGTTCTAGGCGCGCAGTCCGGAACCGTGTGACTGCTACGGTCGCAGGTTCGAATCCTGCCTCGGGCATGGATGTGTGTGATGTCCTTAGGTTAGTTAGGTTTAAGTAGTTCTAAGTTCTAGGGGACTAATGACCACAGCAGTTGAGTCCCATAGTGCTCAGAGCCATTTGAACCATTTTTTTGAACCAGGAAACTGTCCACAAAGATATCTGAAAAACTTCTTTTGGCGACACCTTAACAAATTGTTTAATCAGCCGCAACTTAATGTGAAGTGGTGGAAGTAACACCTTTTTGGGATCAACAAGGCTTTTCCTCTCAACATTTTTAACTCCTACCTGTAAGGTTTTTCTCAAGCGTCAAGCTTTCCCTATTTAGCGTTGCCTTCTGTCTCTACTGTCCCTTTCATAGAGAAAGCAAGGGAACTTTGTATAGTCACTTTGTTGACCAAGCAGCATTGAAATCACTTTCAAATCACCACATAGTGTCCATTTCTGATCTGAATAACAGAGTTTGCTTAAAACCAATTCAAGGCTTCGTAACATTCTTTTAAGTGAACCGAGTGTCCAACTGGTATAGGAGCATACTTATTACCATTGTGTGTAAAAGGTCTCCACTCACCAGGAGCACATTCTATTTTGAAACGTGCCATAAGTCCAGGAACATCACCGCAAAACACCAGGTCACCTTCTTGAGTGAAGAAATATACAAATTCCATTTTCCTCGATCGATACCAAGAAAAAGATGCACCCGGAGCCAACATATGTTCATCTTTCAATCTAGATCCTGACACCTCTGCCGATTCTTTAGAAAGGCCTAGGTCTTTCAGTTCATATTGTCAGAATGGAATGCGCTCGGTTGTGGCAGGATCGTAGCAATCTCTGTCTTCTTCACTATCACCTTGCTGAGCCAATGGCTCGGGATCATCTCTATCATCCAAAGAATCTGGACAGGTTATTCGTACTTCAGGTCCATGACGAACAGAGCGAATGGCTGATTAAATTTTAAGGTAAAAAATATCCATTTTGTTTTTCAAATTGAAACCTCGTACGTTGCAAGAACAAAAATAGCACTCGTCACTATGATTTTTGGGCTCCATCCGAACCATTGGTATTCCAAAAGGTAAGGAACGCTTTTTACGTTGAAACCATTGCCTGAGTTCTTCAGCACACTCTGAACAGACTTTGTGTGGGGCCCAAGGCTAAGTTTATACCAAGATAGGCGAAATATACTTTTTCAACCAAATCGGAAATGTTTCTTTGTTGCTTTTCAACGATATAGTTACCACAAGTGTAGCAGAAGCAATCTGGGGAGTTTATACATCGTCTGGTAGCCATTGTCCGCATAACAACTTCACAACACAAGGAAACAGTCACAACTTTAAAGCACCAGTAACAACAACACGTGAACAGCACAGAGTGAAGAGGTACTGTGAACTGAACGTCAATAGCAGAAGCTCACTGCTTGGTGATGGCGGGGGAAGGAGCTGACATGAAAATACTGCTGGTTTCTCCTAATTACTCTTTAAGTGTATCTAGTATAAAAATGGCTAAATAACAGATTTTTGGACAACATCGTTGTGGAGAGAAGCAGCGATTAGTATGACTAATCAATAATTAAAGAACAGTATTAATCGCATTTATTATTGTTATAATAGCGCCAACCGGTTTCAACCCGACGTAGGGGTCATCTTCAGGGCGTTTACACCATTGGTCGACTGCTGGTGTGTCACTCCTGTCTTTTCGTAGTTTCCTCCCCTTATGTAGACAGGAGTGACACCACCAGCAGTCGACCTGTGGTGTAACCGCCCTGAAGATGACCCCTACGTCGGGTTGAAACCGGTTGGCGCTATTATAACAATAATAAATGCGATTAAGACCTTTAATTATTGGCTAAATAACAGTTTATGGAAATCCTAAAAACCAAAATCCAAACTCACTGAAGTGCTGAAATATCGAAAAAAAGCTAAAACTAGACAGGCATTTTGTGAAATAACTGTACGAGATGGAATTTTTTCAAAATTTTTCCGAAAATCATTGTTGAAAGCACTATAAAAATCACTTAATAGATTTCAAACAATTTTTATGTCGCAGACCTGTGTTATCAAGGTACAAACAGATCAGAGTTTCTCCTTGTAAACACACTGCGCCAACCATGGGGCCTCCATTCTGAACTACCTTGCCCATCTGTAACTGAGTTCATGGCGTTGCGATGTACGACGAGGTCCGCTCCATGGTCGTTGGGAATGGAGATTTGCATCGAGCACTGGTCTGCGGAAAGTTGGATGGGATACATGTGGGTTTGCAGCTTCTTCGAGGACTTCTGGAGCACTCAGCCCACGGTTCCTTTGAATCAAAAGTCGTATATATTGATCATCATGTCGAACGTGGACGGCCAATGCGGTGCAACTCCTCAGTACTACCTGTCAATTGGAACCGTTACGACGCCCGCAAATCACTGCTTTGAAGCTGGTGTACCCATCGAGAAAATCACCAGCCTGACAAGCCTTTCTGCGCGTAACATGAAGGTGCGGACCCGTGATAGTCTTTTGTGACATGATGGAATTTCACTCCACTATTGCACGGAAAATCAAAACGAGGATAATGGAATGTAGTCGAATTAAGTCGGATGATGCTGAGGGAATTAGATTAGGAAATGAGATACTTAAAGTAGTAAAGGAGTTTTGCTATTTGCGGAGCAAAATAACTCATGATGGTCAAAGTAGAGAGGAAATCAAATATAGACTGGCAATGGCAAGAAAAGCGTTTCTGAAGAAGAGAAATTTGTTAACATCGAGCATAGATTTAAGTGTCAGGAAGTCGTTTCTGAAACTATTTGTACGGAGTGTAGCCATGTATGGAAGTGAAACATGGACGATAAATAGATTAGACAAGAAGAGAATAGAAGCTTTCGAAATGTGGTGCTACAGAAGAATGCTGAAGATTAGATGGGTAGATGACATGAGGAGGTACTGAATGGAATTGGGGAGAAGAGGAGTTTGTGGCACAGCTTGACTAGAAGAAGGGATCGGTTGGTACGACACGTTCTGAGGCATCAAGGGATCACCAATTTAGTATTCGAGGGAAGCGTGGAGGGTAAAAATCGTAGAGGGAGACCAAGAGATGAATACAGTAAGCAGATTCAGAGGGATGTAGGTTGCAGTAGTTATTCGGAGATGAAAAGTCTTGCTCAGGATAGAGTAGCATAGAGCGCTCCATCAAACCGGTCTTTAGACTGAAGACCACAACAGCAACATATCACAGGGCTGAAAAACTTTTGGTGATGTATGTATACGTAAATTTGTGAATGTTTATTTCACCGAGAGTTGGTGTTGTCTCTGCAGGCTTTATTGCAGAAGTCACCTATGTGGCGAAAAGAGGTGGAAATGTAACGCATAGCAGAAGCAAGTAAAGGAAACAAATTGGAGGCGATGAAAGAAATGACAGATTAAGGGCGCTACCAAAGAGCAAAGACAGGGGGAGAGAGCAGGAAGCGCAGACGGAGGTTTTGCGGTCTTAACAAAGATATTCTTACCTGGTGCATAAGCGATGCCGCTTACCCTGGAATCCTCCTACAAGCGGAGCACACTAAGAGCCCATAATTCTCCCCGGCCGTGTTTTATGGCCCGTTCTGCTATACATGCGCTGTCTTACCCTGCCCCCCCCCCCCCCACCAACCCCCACCTTCGTTCTTGCTTTTCTTTTGAGCGTCGCTTTTTATTTCCTGGAGAATCTGTGTGGTCTCCACAAGGCGTCTTTGTTCCGAGAGGTATCAGTGTAATCACCAGAGCATTAATTATGACGTCCAGTGGGCAAAACCTGTGTGAAATGTCACCTTAGCACATTTACGAGGTGAGCTACGTATTCCTAGATCCGCGACATTTTACGCCCTCACTTCACGGCGACGGCGTCCGCTCACTGTGCATACACGAGTTCTATAGGGGCGGAAAATATGACTTAACTGATTCCTCAGGCTACACTATATTGAATTTTATTTCAAATTATCGATTTAGGGACTTCCTGCCCTACCGTCAAATGTGACTGTACACATAATCTCTACAAAAAAAGGCAAAAAGGCAACGTCCTGACTGACTCACAAATGCGATGGATCGCTACGATCTGTTGGTGTGTGGGGCCCTTGTGAATCTTGCAGAAACGTCTTCTTCTCTATAAAAGACAATGTCCTGTGACTCATCGCCAAGCTCAAACCGCTTAGGAAAGGATGTGAAATTTTGGAAATTTGTGGGTCTTATTCTGTAGTCGTCGTTTAGGAAGGGATTTTTGGAAATTCCAATCCTAAGAGGGTGAAGTAGCGAATGAAGGTTTTTTTTTAAAACAAAAGTCACTGTTAAGGGAATTTTGAAGATAGAGCTACGAAAATTGGTATTCGGTTTCTTGGTCAGACATAAAGAAATGTGTGTTTCAGCATTCTTGGAAGCTTCACCCTATGGGGGTGAAATAGTGGGCGACAGGTTTCTCTTTAAATTTATCATTATTAAAGAACTACTAAAGTTTCTTTATAGCTACGTCTATGAACATGGGTATTTGACATCTCAGTTAGAAATATTAAAAAAAATTACTTGTTTCAGTATTTCTGGAAACTCAACTTCGGAGGAAGTGCAATAGGAAAATTCGACCTCACAGTAATTGCAATAGGAGACGAAAGTTTTGAAGAAAATATTTAGTTGCATAAAAAATTTTAAATCTAAATTTATGAAAATTGGTATTTCACTTCTCGTTCCGATGTAAATAAATATTTGTTGGGGGATGAAAGTTGCTACGAAAGTATCTTCACACGAACGCAAAACGCATGATCAACAAAAACTTTGGATTCCAGCTAAAAGAATCCCGTTTGGTCAGAAGTAAATTCGGAAAAGACCATGATTATATGGCCTTAATCAGCGCGGAAAAGCTTAGAGGGTTTTGCAATTTGTAAACTACTTTAAAATTATATTAAATAGAAACAAAAAACTCTGACGATCAGTTTTGATTCAGAAAAGGTAAGCGCGCTAGAGTGGCACTTCCGACGTTTTTCTTCATAACTCTTGCTTCCATTAACAAGCGTAAGAAAAATCAGGGTGCCTACATAGTAATTGTCGACCTCTTGCTAATGTAAAATGGTGCAAGACCGCAACCGCGAGGAAAATAGACGTAAACTGTAGTGAAAGAGAGGAAATATACAATATATATAAGAACCGAAAGAGAAAAATACAAGTAAGACAGGAAGAGCTAAATGTTCGGATTAGAAATGTAAGACAGAGATGTAGTCTTTCGCCCTTACTGTTCAGTCTACACATCCAAGAAGAAATGTCGGAAATAAAAATATTTTCAGAAATGGTATTAATGTACAGAGCGAAGAATTTCAATGATAAGACTGATGACATTTCTGTCCTTACGTACTTGAGGGATCTGTGGAGGGAAAAACAGAAGATAAAAAAATTTCCAAGCAGTGCTTAAGGAAGACAGGTGAAAGTCCCTGTCTAAGATCTGTCACATGAGAGGAATACGTTGTGGGCCGTATCATGCAAGTCACCCCAACCCCCCCTCCCCCCCCCCCAGAAAAAAGAATCAGGAACGACACACATCATCATGCACGGTCTCAACAGCCCTAAGCGACTAGCGCCCGAGAGACACATTGATCACTGGGCCATGCAGGATCATATAGCCGTGTCATAACATTTGACACAGTTTGCAGCA
Source organism: Schistocerca nitens (assembly GCF_023898315.1). Taxonomy (NCBI): domain Eukaryota; kingdom Metazoa; phylum Arthropoda; class Insecta; order Orthoptera; family Acrididae; genus Schistocerca; species Schistocerca nitens. Next base: position 87,454,409 of record NC_064625.1, on the reverse strand, counting down.
AGAGCGGCATCCAGACGGATAGTACGGCCAAGTCTAGCGCCACAGAATGGCAGAACGGCCACCATTGTAGGGTCTTCTGTTGATACACAAGCAGAAAGAGGCATGCCAAGAATGGTGCGCCCTACGACCACACTGGACACAGTGGTGGTGCGCTGTTTTCTTCCTGGACGAGATCCAGCTCAGCGTAGATCACGATGGCCATATCCATGTGCAGAGGCTCCGAAGAGAATGAATTTTGCCAGATTGCATTCATCACAGACATAGGGTTCCAGCACCTGGTGTGATGGTGTGGTGGTGTCTATCGGTACTTAAGACTATCACCTTCGATTAGGGCAACAGATAATTTAGGCAGCAGCCGTTACACTTTGGCACATTGAGTGCAGTGGTTGTGCCTAAGTCAGATACTTCAACAAGATAACGCAAGATCAGATGTCGGCTGTGATGCCCTCACACACCACAACAGAGAGGGTGTTGGGCTGTTGTCCTGGCCAGCAAGTTCTTCAGATATCTCAAAAATAATTCAAATGGCTCTAAGCACTATGGGACTCAACTTCTGAGGTCATCAGTTTCCTAGAACTTAGAACTACTTAAACCTAAGTAACCTAAGGAGATCACACACATCCATGCCCGAGGCAGGATTGGAACCTGCGACCATAGCGGTCTCGCGGTTCCAGACTGTAGCGCCGAGAACCGCACTGCCACTCCGGCCGGCCTCAGATCTCTTACTGGTGTGCTCGTGCGCTCCCAAGATACTGGTATACTACCACTCACAGGTCACTATCACTGATGCACTCTGGCACAGAGTTCGACGAGCATGGACTGACGTACCCGTACCTGTCCTCCAAAATCAGTTCGTCTGTATGCCCATCCAGAGGTGTCAGCTCTGTGTTGTAAATTTTGCATCCTGCGTACACCAATGTCAGCAGTAGTAACATCGGTTCCCGTCAGATCACCGAAGTTGGGCGTTGTCTGATTTGGTTGGCACTTGGATGGATGACAATCAGGTCTGCAGAGAGCTGTTGGCTATCGGGGTGCACTCAGGCCTCGTGAAGACTACTGAGGAGCTACTTGATTGAGAATTAGCAGCTCCAGTCACGAAAAGTGCTATACCTGCATCAGGTGACGTCTATCGGGTGAGGATGACACGGCGGTCGGTCGATACCGTTGGACGTTCTGAATCCTGTCCGGATGGCGTATGGAGTTTAGAGTATACCTCAATAATAATGTACTCTCCCTGCTGTGCAGGGTATCCCTTTCAAACCTCACATACACTCCTGGAAATGGAAAAAAGAACACATTGACACCGGTCTGTCAGACCCACCATACTTGCTCCGGACACTGCGAGAGGGCTGTACAAGCAATGATCACACGCACGGCACAGCGGACACACCAGGAACCGCGGTGTTGGCCGTCGAATGGCGCTAGCTGCGCAGCATTTGTGCACCGCCGCCGTCAGTGTCAGCCAGTTTGCCGTGGCATACGGAGCTCCATCGCAGTCTTTAACACTGGTAGCATGCCGCGACAGCGTGGACGTGAACCGTATGTGCAGTTGACGGACTTTGAGCGAGGGCGTATAGTGGGCATGCGGGAGGCCGGGTGGACGTACCGCCGAATTGCTCAACACGTGGGGCGTGAGGTCTCCACAGTACATCGACGTTGTCGCCGGTGGTCGGCGGAAGGTGCACGTGCCCGTCGACCTGGGACCGGACCGCAGCGACGCACGGATGCACGCCAATACCGTAGGATCCTACGCAGTGCCGTAGGGGACCGCACCGCCACTTCCCAGCAAATTAGGGACACTGTTGCTCCTGGGGTATCGGCGAGGACCATTCTCAACCGTCTCCATGAAGCTGGGCTACGGTCCCGCACACCGTTAGGCCGTCTTCCGCTCACGCCCCAACATCGTGCAGCCCGCCTCCAGTGGTGTCGCGACAGGCGTGAATGGAGGGACGAATGGAGACGTGTCGTCTTCAGCGATGAGAGTCGCTTCTGCCTTGGTGCCAATGATGGTCGTATGCGTGTTTGGCGCCGTGCAGGTGAGCGCCACAATCAGGACTGCATACGACCGAGGCACACAGGGCCAACACCCGGCATCATGGTGTGGGGAGCGATCTCCTACACTGGCCGTACACCACTGGTGATCGTCGAGGGGACACTGAATAGTGCACGGTACATCCAAACCGTCATCGAACCCATCGTTCTACCATTCCTAGACCGGCAAGGGAACGTGCTGTTCCAACAGAACAATGCACGTCCGCATGTATCCCGTGCCACCCAACGTGCTCTAGAAGGTGTAAGTCAACTACTCTGGCCAGCAAGATCTCCGGATCTGTCCCCCATTGAGCATGTTTGGGACTGGATGAAGCGTCGTCTCACGCGGTCTGCACGTCCAGCACGAACGATGGTCCAACTGAGGCGCCAGGTGGAAATGGCATGGCAAGCCGTTCCACAGGACTACATCCAGCATCTCTACGATCGTCTCCATGGGAGAATAGCAGCCTGCATTGCTGCGAAAGGTGGATATACACTGTACTAGTGCCGACATTGTGCATGCTCTGTTGCCTGTGTCTATGTGCCTGTGGTTCTGTCAGTGTGATCATGTGATGTATCTGACCCCAGGAATGTGTCAATAAAGTTTCCCCTTCCTGGGACAATGAATTCACGGTGTTCTTATTTCAATTTCCAGGAGTGTATTTCAAAGGCCCAGTAAAAAAAATATGTTAGAGATGATATTGAAATTGCATCATAACTTAATCTCGAAGAATAAATTTAATAATAATCAGTACACAACTACATGTGAACCATTTTTAGTACGAAAAATGTCGTGTCCGTATTTAATTTCTTGCCATGTTCTCCGCAATCTGCCTCAGCTGTGCGTGGCTCGTGTTCCCTCCATCATGTATTTTACACCCTGTTTTTAACGTACTTCCACCTCACTACGTTAATTTAAATTACTACTGTCACTGAGTTGCTGCTTTGCATGATCGTCAGCGGCGTTAGCAGCGCGTATCGATATATCCCCTCTCGTAGTATCTTTGCTCGACTGCTATTACTTCCTGGTCGTTGTCTGTCGTAAGCGAGTTGCGATAGCGAGGTCGGGTCTGCCAGTCAGTTGGAAATTGTCTGGAGCGCAGTCTGGACCTGCCAGTCGGGGAGTTTCAATTCGGCACCAGTGCAGTCGGGTTGGAGCAGTGAAGTCTGCGTCGACATGGCTCGCCCGACCATCCTCGCCACGCATTACATGAGCCGGGCCGCGGTCTTGGTGGATCGTCGGTCGGTCGTCCAACCGGATGACACGTCTTGTCTCGCCGATCGTCCGTGAGTCGGCTGTGTGTGTGTATGCATAGACTGCCGATTTGTCTTCGTGCGTGCTTGGTTAGTTACTCGGTATCGTTCAGGTCTTCGTGCAAGTGTTTGTGAGTGTGTGTCTGTAGTTGGCGTCACTTCCACTGACGACTATTTTAGATGTTGTCGGCACTCTGAGAAGAGTCGGTCGGTTGCTGCGGGCCAGCGAAGTTACCTCCGTGCGGCGGAGTCTGTTGGGTCCGCAGGCGGTCCCTGCGCAGTGTCGGAGCATGTGTGGAGCTGTCCGGTCGCTACGAGCTTCATGGTTCACCGACCTAGGACGTCAAAGGTGAGTAGTCGTTTTAACTACCCAAGCCACGTCCATTCATGTTGTGTGGTTCGTTGCGGTGGTTCGCTGTAGTGGTTTGCCTGTGGGCAACAAGTGAAGTGTTCGAGATAGCCGCCGTCAGGTGGAATTGATCAAATTAATTTATCTATAGTCAAGTCCACCAGCGTATTTTCTGCCTTGGGGCCGTTAGTATGCTGGTTACCTGCCCTGGCCGCTAACGTAAATTCAGGCAGTGTTCATTTTGGGTGAAGTTAACAGTATTATCTTGTTTCATAGTTAAGTGAACAAGCGGAATTTTCTGTCTTGCGGCCGTTAGTGTTCTGGTTACCTGCCCTGGCCACTAACTTACTTTTTAGGCAGTGTCTTTACCTCACCTGTTGTTGCTGCCCAACACGGTGTATAGTTTTGGCAGCTCAGTTCACATACGCATTTCTTTGGGGATTGTGATGGTTGTAATTTTTTATGGGGCCTTGAATTCTCGTGTACTCCGTCGTGGCAAGCAAGCGGTTGGTCGGTTGGTCGTGATTGTCCCTTGGTTGGGTTCGCACGAATTAAGTGCAGTTGGACTCACCACCTGTGAACGAGGGCAGACCGACACACTGGAGACTCATGAGTGCCGTTCTCTTAATTATCCTTTTGGCAGTCTTAATGTGGTTGTAATTTAACTGTGTTTTATATTTTTAATTCGGCAAGGTGAGCTGTGGGCCTTCAGCCCTCGAAACATGGTCTCAGAGTTTCCTTAAAGTCCAAACATTATCGCCTTCTGCTCTTGAAAGGTTATTTTAATTTCCTCTGGAAGATTTTTACAAGTTATTGTGGACCTTCCGCTGTTGGTGTGGCCAAAAGGAAATTTTTAAACTTAGTGTAGTGTTTTACCGATTGTTGCAGTATATATTTCCTAAATTTGCAGAATTTAACCTTGCGGCCTTCAGCCATCTTATTGCGTTTGTTTCTCTCTTTCTGTGCACCTTGTGGGCCATCAGCCCTGGTAGCATCTTAACACATTGTGGCCTTCTGCCTTCATTAATCATCATAGAATATTTGGAATTTTGAAGATTTAATCCGGTGGCTTTCAGCCGCTCCGCATGCTGATCTCATATGCGTATACGATTTATTCGTAAATTTAACTGTGTTGTATGTCTTTTGAACTTATTCTAAAGCACCTGCCTGGGGGGGCTTCAGTCGAGAAGCAAATATAATCTTTCAAAAGTGTATCTGTGATGAAAATGATAATAAATTACAACTGTGAAATGAATCCGAACGCAGTTCCATTGGCCCTTTCCGCAATCGTAATTACCTCTCAGCCCTGCGTGATTTAGCGGGCTGTCTCTGAGTTGCAATCGCATCAGTGATACGGCGCCTTAAAATAATGTCCACTTCAGACAGATACACAAGAAGAAATCCAGTAGTGTAATGTCGGGAGGGGAATGTGAAATGTGGTGGCCAGCTAATTTGTCCTTCTCGTCAGATCCGGTGACTGGGGAATTTCGTATTCAGGAACTTGTTAATGGCCGTTGACCAATGTGGCGAGACCCCATCTCGTTTAATGATGGTCCTGGGTTGCAAGTCTTGTATCTAAAATGTCTACAGACTGCTGCAACATGTCCAGAAACGGTGACTCATTCATTGTGTTTTCTGCAAAGAAGAACGGTCCTACAGCAATGTCGTGCGTTAGCCCCCACCAGATGTACAGTATAGGGATATCACAAACGAATTCAATGATAGCGTGCGTATACTCAGAGCACCAAATCCGAAGACTATAACGAATGATCGTTCATGAAACACGAGGAGGAGGAGATTAGGGTTCAATGCCCTTTCGACAGTGAGGTCATTAGAGACGGAACATAAGTTCGGATTTGGGAAAGATATACAGGGTGTTTCAAAAATGACCGGTATATTTGAAACGGCAATACAAACTAAACGAGCGGCGATAGAAATACACCGTTTGTTGCAATATGCTTGGGACAACAGTACATTTTCAGGCAGACACACTTTCGAAATTACAGTAGTTACAATTGTCAACGACAGATGGCGCTGCGGTCTGGGAAACTCTATAGTACGATATTTTCCACATATCCACCATGCGTAGCAATAATATGGCGTAGTCTCTGAATGAAATTACCCGAAACCTTTGACAACGTGTCTGGCGGAATGGCTTCGCATGCAGATGAGATGTACTGCTTCAGCTGTTCAATTGTTTCTGGATTCTGGCGGTACACCTGGTCTTTCAAGTGTCCCCACAGAAAGAAGTCACAGGAGTTCATGTCTGGCGAATAGGGAGGCCAATCCACGCCGCCTCCTGTATGTTTCGGATAGCCCAAAGCAATCACACGATCATTGAAATATTCATTCAGGAAATTAAAGACGTCGGCTGTGCGATGTGGCCGGGCACCATCTTGCAGAAACCACGAGGTGTTCGCAGTGTCGCCTAAGGCAGTTTGTACCGCCACAAATTCACGAAGAATGTCCAGATAGCGTGATGCAGTAATAGTTTCGGATCTGAAAAATGGGCCAATGATTCCTTTGGAAGAAATGGCGGCCCAGACCAGTACTTTTTGAGGATGCAGGGACGATGGGACTGCAACATGGGGCTTTTCGGTTCCCCATATGCGCCAGTTATGTTTATTGACGAAGCCGTCCAGGTAAAAATAAGCTTCGTCAGTAAACCAAATGCTGCCCACATGCATATCGCCGTCATCAATCCTGTGCACTATATCGTTAGCGAATGTCTCTCGTGGAGCAATGGTAGCGGCGCTGAGGGGTTGCCGCGTTTGAATTTTGTATGGATAGAGGTGTAAACTCTGGCGCATGAGACGATACGTGGACGTTGGCGTCATTTGGACCGCAGCTGCAACACGGCGAACGGAAACCCGAGGCCGCTGTTGGATCACCTGCTGCACTAGCTGCGCGTTGCCCTCTGTGGTTGCCATACGCGGTCGCCCTACCTTTGCAGCACGTTCATCCGTAACGTTCCCAGTCCGTTGAAATTTTTCAAACAGATACTTTATTGTATCGCTTTTCGGTCCTTTGGTTACATTAAACCTCCGTTGAAAACTTCGTCTTGTTGCAACAACACTGTGTTCTAGGCGGTGGAATTCCAACACCAGAAAAATCCTCTGTTCTAAGGAATAAACCATGTTGTCTACAGCACACTTGCACGTCGTGAACAGCACACGCTTACAGCAGAAAGACGACGTACAGAATGGCGCACCCACAGACTGCGTTGTCTTCTATATCTTTCACATCACTTGCAGCGCCATCTGTTGTTGAAAATTGTAACTACTGTAATTTCGAAAGTTTGTCCGCCTGAAAATGTACTGTTGTCCCAAGCATATTGCAACAAACGGTGTATTTCTATCGCTGCTCGTTTAGTTTTTATTGCCGTTTCAAATATACCGGTCATTTTTGAAACACCCTGTACATCTACATGGATATTCTGCAAATCACAGTTAAGTGCCTGGCAGAGGGTTCATCGAACCACCTCCACATCTCTCTATTATTCCAATCTCGTATAGTGCGCGGAAAGAATGAACACATGTATCTTTCCGTATGAGATCTAATTTCCCTTAATTTATCTTAGTCATCGTTCCTCCCTATGTAGGTCGGTGTCAACAAAATATTTTCGCATTCGGAGGAGAAAGTTGGTGATTGTAATTTCGTGAGAAGTTTCCGTCGCAACGAAAAACGCCTTTCTTTTAATGATTTACAGCCCAATTCCTGTAGCATTTCTGTGGCAGTGTCTCCCATATTTCGCGATAATACAAAACATGCTGCGTTTCTTTGAACTTTCTCGATGTACTCCGTCAGTCCCATCTGGTGAGGATCCTACACCGCGCAGCAGTATTCTAAAAGAGGACGGACAAGCGTAGTGTAGGCAGTCCCCTTAGTAGGTGTGTTACATTTTCTAAGTGTCCTTCCAATAAAACGCAGTCTTTGGTTAGCCTTCCCCACAACATTTTCTGTGTGTTCCTTCCAATTTAAGTTGTTCGTAATTGTAATACCTAGGTATTTAGTAGAATTTAAGGCTTTTAGATTAGACTGATTTATCGTGTAACCGAAGTTAGTTTCTTTTAGCATTCATGTGGATGACCTCACACTTTCCGTTATTTAGGGTTAGCTGCCGCTTTTCGCACCATTCAGATATCTTTTCTAAATCGTTTAGGAGTTCGTTTTGACTTCTGATGACTTTATTAGTCGATAAACGACAGCGTCATTTGCAAACAAGACGGCTGCTCAGATTGTCTCCCAAATCGCTTATATAGATAAGGAACAGTAAAGGGCCTTTAACAATACCTTGGGGAACGCCTAAAAATCACTTCTGTTTTACTCGATGACTTTCCGTCAATTACTACGAACTGTGACCCCTCTGACAGGAAATTGCAAATCCAGTTCAGAGACTATATTCCATAAGCACGCAATTTTACTACGAGCTGCTTGTGTGGTACAGTGTCAAAAGCCTTCCGGAAATCCAAAAATACGGAACCGACCTGAAATTCCTTGTCAATAGCACTCAACACATGTGAATAAAGAGATAGTTGTTTCACCGAAAAAATATTTTCTAAACCCATTTTCACTGTGTGTCAATAGAAAGTTTTCTTCGATGTACTTCGTAGTGTTCGAACACGATATATATTCTAAAATCCTTCTACATATCGACGTTAACGATATGGGCCTTTAATTTAGTAGATTACTCATACTACCTTACTTGAATATTGGTGTGACCTGTGCATCTTTCCAGTCTTTGGGTGCAGAACTTTCATCCAGCGACTGGTTGTATATGATTAAGTATGGAGCTAATGCATCAGCATACTCCGAAAGGAACCTAATTGGTATACAGTCTGGACCAGAAGACTTGCTTTTATCGATTTAAGTTGCTTAGTATTAAGTGATTTAAGTTGCTTGGATTAAGGATGGCACGTGCCCTTTAGGAGGAACCCTCCAGGCATTTGCCTTAAGCGATTCTGGGAAATCACGGAAAACCTAAATCCACTGGGCTACCCCGCTCGGTCATGAAACATTAAAGTTTGCCTAATGAGAGAGTAAATATGCTTCCAGGAAGCTGGCATTCATGTCAGTACGCTGGGCATACATGTAGCAAATTGCTGTCGGCATAATTTGTTGTTCGATATCGTAAATTTTTGGAAATTTGTGGTAAGGTCTTATGGGACCAAACTGCTGACGTAATTGGTCGCTAAGCCTGCACCCTACTCACTCTAACGTAAACTAACTTACACTATAGACAAGACACACGCCCATGCCTGACGGAGGACTCAAACCTCGGACGTGGGGAGGTGCACGGGCCATGACAAGACGCCCTAGACGGCGCCGCTGCCCCCATGCGGCTCGATATCGTATGCAGCATAAAAACCAAGACGTTGGGGTACTACACGCCGCAGGGCTGCTCGGGATACATTAAGCTGCCTGGATGCCAGGTAAACTGGCTTGCGTGGGCTTGCGTGGGCTTGCGTGGGCTTGCGTGGGCTTGCGTGGGCTTGCGTGGGCTTGCGTGGGCTTGCGTGGGCTTGCGTGGGCTTGCGTGTCTGAGGACAGTTCCAGTTGCCACATACTTATATCATTTCATAGTTGTTTTCACATCAGGTGAATAGCATGCATACAACCTATGATAATTTCTTTGCACAGTAATCGGCGATTTTGTTTCTGGAAAGTGCTGGCGAGTGCTTCTGCAACAATATTTAGCACGTGTGACATGGAATACAAATTCTTTGAGATAATCAAATATATGTTTCAATTTATTTATCACATCTCACTCTTTCTGTCTATCCAGAGAGGCCTCGGAAGGACCAACCGCATCAACCGACAGCTGTGTCGTCGTGGATGAGGACATGGAGGGCCACGTGATCAGCACATCGCTTTACCGGTCGCTGTTAGTTTTCGCGACCGGAACCGCTACCTCCCAGTTTAGTAGCGCCACGGTTGCCTACACAAGGACTGAGTGCATCTCGCCCGCCAACAGTGCTCGGTAGACAAGACTGCCGTCCATCCAAGTGCAAGCCAAGCCCGACAGCACATAATTTCCATGAGTTCACCGGAACCGGTCTTTATCTAATCTGTTGTAGTTTTTTTTCCTGGGTGTTTGTATAAAGCGTTTATTTTGCATTTTGTTTACGACCTTCCACTAAGGAAGGGATTCTATTTGTGTTTATCTGCTCTGCATAGTAACTAACAGTTCTTGATAAAACTTTACGTAGTTTTCGTGTTAGATTTCTCAGTGTTTTCTTGATCGTTTAGAACAGAAAGCGCCCTAAAACCGTCTTTTGTTTGTTTCGCGGCCGTTAGCCACTAGCCACTAGTCACTTGAATCAGCAGTTGTCTTGTGACAGCCAGAGCGAGAGCACCAGCAGCAGCGAGTACTGTTTGTATAAAGCGTTTTTGTACTTATTTGCTGCGCTTAGCCTTTAAATAGTTTTTCTGGGAAAACCTAGCGTAGTTTTCGCGTCTCGTATTTCAGTGAGTGTTTCTTGATTATCAGAGTAGCTCATCAGAAGATTATCTTGGGAATTTGTCACCGTATAGAGTAGGGTAAACATAGTCATGTGTAGGGACTGTGGTTGTTGTGAGCGGACGCAAGGAGAATTGGCCACTCTTCGGGGGCAGGTGTAGGCTTTGTCTGTTAGGCTCATCGAGCTCGAGGCGCAGGCGTCGGCTCGTAGTGGCGTTGGGGCAACTGTGGTGAGACCTATGCCTACTTCGGTGGCCTTGGAATCACATGGAACCCCTGATGTCGCTGCGTCTTCCGGCAGTGAGCATCTTACCGGTCAGCCATCACTCCAGGGTGAATGGCGGACAGTGGTGGGCTCGCGCGTGCCTGGCCGAAAGGCGAAGGTGGGATCTGGCCGCGTGGCAGCTGCCTTACCCCTTTCCAACAGGTACGGGGTGCTTCCTAGTGGTGATGACATCGTTTCCGAGCCACCACAGGATGCCTCGCCTGTTGGGCCAGTGGCCGATTCTCCGGCAAGGTCCCGACAGTCACAGAGGGCGGGCCTATTAGTTATAGGGAGCTCCAACCTTAGGCGGGTTATGGAGCCCCTCAGGAAAATAGCGGGTAGGTCGGGGAAGAATGCCAGTGTGCACTCGGTGTGCTTGCCGGGGGGTCTCGTCCGTAATGTGGAGGAGGCCCTTCCGGCAGCTATTGAACGCACTGGGTGTGACCGGCTGCAGATAGTAGCACATGTCGGAACGAATGACGCCTGCCGCTTGGGTTCTGAGGCCATCCTTGGTTCCTTCCGGCGGCTGGCTGATTTGGTGAAGACAACCAGCATCGCACGCGGAGTGCAAGCTGAGCTTAATATCTGCAGCATAGTGCCCAGAGTCGATCGCGGTCCTCTGGTTTGGAGCCGTGTGGAGGGTCTAAACCAGAGGCTCAGACGATTCTGCGACTATAATGGTTGCAAATTCATAGACCTCCGTTATTGGGTGGAGAACTGTAGGGCCCCCCTAGACAGGTCAGGCGTGCACTACACACCGGAAGCAGCTACTAGAGTAGCAGAGTACGTGTGGCGTGCACACGGGGGTTTTTTAGGTTAGAGGGCGAAACGATAAAATACCTGACGGCTTACCAGAGAGAACATCAGCATCGTTGATAAAGAACGTCCGTCCTCAGAGACCAAAAACAGGAAAAGTTAACGTAATATTGGTAAACTGCAGGAGTATCCAGGGCAAGGTTCCTGAATTAGTATCTCTTATTGAAGGAAATAGTGCGCATATAGTATTAGGAACGGAAAGTTGGTTAAAACCGGAAGTGAACAGTAACGAAATCCTAGACACAGAATGGAATATATACCGCAAGGATAGGATAAACGCCAATGGTGGAGGAGTATTTATAGCAGTAAAGAATTCAATAATATCCAGTGAAGTTATTAGCGAATGCGAATGTGAAATAATCTGGGTTAAGTATCAAAGGTGGGTCAGATATGATAGTCGGATGCTTCTATAGACCACCTGCATCAGCAACCGTAGTAGTTGAGCGCCTCAGAGAGAACCTGCAGAACGTCGTGAAGAAGTTTCGTGATCATACTATTGTAAGAGGGGGAGACTTCAATCTACCAGGTATAGAATGGGATAGTCACACAATCAGAACTAGAGCCAGGGACAGAGACTCTTGTGACATTATCCTGACTGCCTTGTCCGAGAATTACTTCGAGCAGATAGTTAGAGAACCAACTCGTGAAGCTAACGTTTTAGACCTCATAGCAACAAATAGACCGGAACTTTTCGACTCCGTGAATGTAGAAGAGGGTATCAGTGATCATAAGTCAGTGGTTGCATCAATGACTAAAAGTGTAATAAGAAATGCCAAGAAAGGAAGGAAAATATATTTGCTTAACAAGAGTGATAGGGCACAAATCGCAGAATATCTGAGTGACCACCATCAAACGTTCATTTCTGAGGAAGAGGATGTGGAACAAAAATGGAAAAAATTCAGAAACATCGTCCAGTACGCCTTAGATAAGTTCGTACCGACTAAGGTCCAAAGCGAGGGGAAAGATCCACCGTGGTATAACAATCATGTACGAAAGGTACTACGGAAACAAAGAAAGCTTCATCATAGGTTTAAGAGTAGTCGAATCATAGCTGATAAGGAAAAGCTGAACGAAGCGAAAAAGAGCGTAAAGACAGCAATGAGAGAAGCATTCAACGAATTCGAACATAAAACATTGGCAAACAATCTAAACAAGAACCCTAAAAAGTTTTGGTCATATGTAAAATCGGTAAGCGGATCTAAATCCCCTATTCAGTCACTCGTTGACCACGATGGCACCGAAACAGAGGACGACCGAAGAAAGGCAGAAATACTGAATTCAGTGTTCCGAAACTGTTTCACTGCGGAAAATCGTAACACGGTCCCTGACTTCAGCCGTCGCACGGACGCCAAAATGGAAAATATTGAAATAAACGATATCGGAATTGAAAAACAACTGCTATCACTTAGTAGCGGAAAAGCATCCGGACCAGACGAGATACCCTTAAGATTCTACAGTGATTATGCTAAAGAACTTGCCCCCTTTCTATCAGCAATTTATCGTAGATCTCTGGAAGAACGTTAAGTACCTAGCGACTGGAAGAAAGCGCAGGTCGTTCCCATTTTCAAGAAGGGTCATAAATCAGATGCGAATATTTATGGGCCTATTTCGCTTACGTCAATCTGTTGTAGAATAATGGAACATGTTTTGTGTTCTCGTATTATGCCGTTCTTAGATAATACAAATCTCCTTCATCATAACCAACATGGATTCCGCAAACAGAGATCATGTGCAACTCAGCTCGCCCTATTTGCCCAAGAAATTCACAGTGCCGTAGACACTGGCGAGCAGATTGATGCCGTATTCCTGGACTTCAGGAAGGCATTTGATTCGGTTCCGCACTTACGTTTAGTGAAAAAAATACGAGCTTACGGAATATCGGACCAGGTTTGTGTTTGGATTCAGGATTTCCTAGAAGAAAGAACACAACATGTCATTCTTAACGGTTCAAAATCTGCAGATGTAGAGGTAATTTCGGGAGTACCGCAAGGAAGCGTGATAGGACCTTTATTGTTTACAATATACATAAATGACTTAGTTGACAACATCGGTAGCTCCGTGAGGCTATTTGCAGATGACACGGTTGTCTACAAGAAAGTAGCAACATCAGAAGACTCGTACGTACTCCAGGAAGACCTGCAGAGGATTAATGAATGGTGCGACAGCTGGCAGCTTTCCCTAAACGTAGATAAATGTAATATAATGCGCATACATAGGGGCAGAAATCCATTCCAGTACGATTATGCCATAGGTGGTAAATCATTGGAAGCGGTAACGACCGTAAAATACTTAGGAGATGCTATCCGGAGCGATCTGAAGTGGAATGATCACATAAAACAAATAGTGGGAAAAGCAGGCGCCAGGTTGAGATTCATAGGAAGAATTCTAAGAAAATGTGACTCATCGACGAAAGAAGTAGCTTACAAAACGCTTGTTCGTCCGATTCTTGAGTATTGCTCATCAGTATGGGACCCTTACCAGGTTGGATTAATAGAAGAGATAGACATGATCCAGCGAAAAGCAGCGCGATTCGTCATGGGGACATTTAGTCAGCGCGAGAGCGTTACGGAGATGCTGAACAAGCTCCAGTGGCGGACACTTCAAGAAAGGCGTTACGCAATACGGAGAGGTTTATTATCGAAATTACGAGAGAGCACATTCCGGGAAGAGATGGGCAACATATTACTACCGCCCACATATATCTCGCGTAATGATCACAACGAAAAGATCCGAGAAATTAGAGCAAATACGGAGACTTACAAGCAGTCGTTCTTCCCACGCACAATTCGTGAATGGAACAGGGAAGGGGGGATCAGATAGTGGTACAATAAGTACCCTCCGCCACACACCGTAAGGTGGCTCGCGGAGTATAGATGTAGATGTAGATGTATGTGAGGAGTTTTAAAGGGACACCATGCACTTTAAACACACAGCAAGCAAAATTTGCTAGCATTCCTGACGTTTCAGTTTTAAAGGCCAGTAGTGCATTAAGTCATGGCTTAACGAAAATGTCTTCATCCTAACACTGGCCAGTCTTTTCGTAAAGGGTTTAGCCTGAGACAGGTCCAGATACGAGAAAGTAAATTATTCGGGATGGTACTGAGGATCTCGTATGGTTCAAATGGCTCTGAGCACTATTGGACGTAACAACTGAGGTCATCAGTCCCCTAGAACTTAGAACTACTTAATCTAACCTAAGGACATCACACACATCCATGCGCGAAGCAGGATTCGGACCTGCGACCATAGCAGTCGCGCGGTTCCAGACTGAAGGGCCTAGAACCGCTAGGCCACACCGGCCGGCATTTCATAATAAAAGAGTAGGATGAAGTACATCAAGGGTTACAGCTGACAAGAAACTATCATCTAAATACAATACTACACTGAAACGACAAAGAAACTGATGCAGGCATGGGTATACAAATACAGAGATATGTAAACAGACAGAATACGGCGCTGCGGTCGGCAACATCTATATAAGACAACAAGTGTCTGCCGCAGTTGTTACAGCGGTTACTGCAGTTACAATGGCAGCTTATCAAGATTTAAGTGAGTTCGAGCGTGGTGTTATAGTCGCAGAGAGAGGGGTGGGACTCTTCATCTCCGAGGTAGCGATGAAGTGGGGATTTTTCCGTATGATTATTTCACGAGTGTACCGTGAGTATCAAGAATCCGGTGCAACATCGAATTTCCGACATCGCTGCGGCCGGAAAAAGGTCCTTCAAGATCGGGACCAACAACGACTGACGAGAATCGTTCACGTGTCAGAAAAGCAACTCTTCCGCTAATTGCGGCAGATTTCAATCGTGGGCCATAAATGTCAACGTGCAAACCATTCAACGAAACATCATCCATATGGGATTCCGGAGCCGAAAGCCCACTCCTGTACCTTTGATGACTGCAGGAAACGAGGCTTTACGCGTTGCGTGGGTCCGTTAACACCGACATTGGACTGCTGATGACTGGAAACATGTTGCCTGGTCGGACGAGTCTCGTTTCGAACTGTATCGAGCAGATGGACGTACACGGGTATTAAGATAACCTCATGAATCCATGGACCCTGCATGTTAGCAGGGGTCTCTTCAAATTGGTGGAGGCTCTGCATCCATTCATGTACCTTGTGCATTCCGACGGATTTGCACAATTCCAGCAGGACAATGAGACACTAGATACGTCCAGAACTGCTACAGACTGGATCCAGGAACACTTCTGAGTTGAAACAATTCCGCTGACCACCAAACTCCCCAGGCATGATCGTTATTGAGCAAATCTGTGATGCCTTGCAACGTGCTGTTCAGAAGAGATATCTACCCCCTCGCACTCTTACGGATTTATGGAGAGCCCTGCAGGATTAATGGTGTCACTTCCCTCCAGCACTACTTCACACATTAGTCGAGTCCATGCCACGTCGTGTTGCGGCGCTTCTTCGTACGTGATATTAAGCAGGTGTACCAGTTTCTTTGGCTCTTCGCTGTATGTGCAGATACTATCATCGTAATGAAGCAAACTTGCAACTTTCGGCGTATTGATTATACACTCCTGGAAATGGAAAAAAGAACACATTGACACCGGTGTGTCAGACCCACCATACTTGCTCCGGACACTGCGAGAGGGCTGTATAAGCAATGATCACACGCACGGCACAGCGGACACACCAGGAACCGCGGTGTTGGCCGTCGAATGGCGCTAGCTGCGCAGCATTTGTGCACCGCCGCCGTCAGTGTCAGCCAGTTTGCCGTGGCATACGGAGCTCCATCGCAGTCTTTAACACTGGTAGCATGCCGCGACAGCGTGGACGTGAACCGTATGTGCAGTTGACGGACTTTGAGCGAGGGCGTATAGTGGGCATGCGGGAGGCCGGGTGGACGTACCGCCGAATTGCTCAACACGTGGGGCGTGAGGTCTCCACAGTACATCGATGTTGTCGCCAGTGGTCGGCGGAAGGTGCACGTGCCCGTCGACCTGGGACCGGACCGCAGCGACGCACGGATGCACGCCAAGACCGTAGGATCCTACGCAGTGCCGTAGGGGACCGCACCGCCACTTCCCAGCGAATTAGGGACACTGTTGCTCCTGTGGTATCGGCGAGGACCATTCGCAACCGTCTCCATGAAGCTGGGCTACGGTCCCGCACACCGTTAGGCCGTCTTCCGCTCACGCCCCAACATCGTGCAGCCCGCCTCCAGTGGTGTCGCGACAGGCGTGAATGGAGGGACGAATGGAGACGTGTCGTCTTCAGCGATGAGAGTCGCTTCTGCCTTGGTGCCAATGATGGTCGTATGCGTGTTTGGCGCTGTGCAGGTGAGCGCCACAATCAGGACTGCATACGACCGAGGCACACAGGGCCAACACCCGGCATCATGGTGTGGGGAGCGATCTCCTACACTGGCCGTACACCACTGGTGATCGTCGAGGGGACACTGAATAGTGCACGGTACATCCAAACCGTCATCGAACCCATCGTTCTACCATTCCTAGACCGGCAAGGGAACTTGCTGTTCCAACAGGACAATGCACGTCCACATGTATCCCGTGCCACCCAACGTGCTCTAGAAGGTGTAAGTCAACTACCCTGGCCAGCAAGATCTCCGGATCTGTCCCCCATTGAGCATGTTTGGGACTGGATGAAGCGTCGTCTCACGCGGTCTGCACGTCCAGCACGAACGCTGGTCCAACTGAGGCGCCAGGTGGAAATGGCATGGCAAGCCGTTCCACAGGACTACATCCAGCATCTCTACGATCGTCTCCATGGGAGAATAGCAGCCTGCATTGCTGCGAAAGGTGGATATACACTGTACTAGTGCCGACATTGTGCATGCTCTGTTGCCTGTGTCTATGTGCCTGTGGTTCTGTCAGTGTGATCATGTGATGTATCTGACCCCAGGAATGTGTCAATAAAGTTTCCCCTTCCTGGGACAATGAATTCACGGTGTTCTTATTTCAATTTCCAGGAGTGTATGAACTAGGAAGGCAATGCTGACCTCTGAAAATATCCACCACTGAAACTTACGTTATGACTCACCATGGAGAACATCTACTCAATCAAAAATTAGTATTGAATACACCAGAAAACAGAAAATTTTCAAGTTTTAGATGCTTATGGTGTGACAATGATGTATACAATAAAATCAACAAATTTCAGCACATATGAGGAAGTATAAATGAAACCTTAACGAATTAGGCGAGGGAAGTCACAAAATTAAAACCTTACAAAATAATAGCTGTTTTTATCTTGCTCCGTCGCAGTGAATCTTTGAAGATGGAGAAGAAAAAAAAAGCGCACCGAAAGTTTTTAAAAGATTGCGCATGGATGGATCTTATAAGGAATTAGAAGATGCTATAGGAATTAGAAGTATTTAAACTAAACGATGAAGTAAAAGACTATAGGATAGGAATTGGGGGAACATCTTAAACACACAGTTCCAGCCACGTAATGATTACATGACTAATTGTCAATGATGTAATGCCGTATGATGTAATCAGTTCTCGAGTTAAGCTGTTTTCTCAGCTGTTGACATCCGTGCTCTTAGAGGTCTTGGTCAGTTCACCGCCACAAGCCACATCACGCTTATGAGACTTTATTTAGCTATTATTGTGCCTTTTATTCTAGATGGTTTTGGCCACTTTACCATCTGTTTCTATAAAAATGCCTCTGAAACATCTATCAGTATTGTGTTTCGGTACTTACGGCCTTAAGTTGGTCTAAATTGAAACTGATTGCCAACCGACATAAATATTTATTGCGATCGTGACTGCTTTACTGAATTTTATTATTTTACACCGATCGCTGTTCACTTTCCTTTGAAAGATTTTAGAAATTCAGTCACTGTGAACAACCGACGATCTTGCAGCAGTTGTAACGCCGGTTCCCGTTAGATCACCAAATATAAGCGCTGTTGGGCTTGGCTGAGACGTGGATGGGTAATCGTTCGGTCTATCGAGCGCTGTTGGCTACCCGTTCCCGTTATCACGAAAGTTAAGCGCTGTTGGGCTTGGCTAACACTTGGATGGGTGATCGTTGGGGTCTGCAGAGCGCTTTTGGCCGGCGGGGTGCATTCAGCCCTAGTGGGGCCAATTTAGAGGCTACTTGGTTGAGAAGTAGCGGCTACGGTCAGAAAACTAAAAACGACCAGGAGAGCAGTGTGCTGACCACATATATCAGCATCTAGCGACATTTATCGAATGAGGAGGACATGGCGGCCGGTCGGTTCCGTCGGGCCGTCCGACACCTGTTCGGATGGAGGAGTAAGAGGGATCATTGTAAAAAAGAACAAGCGTACGCGAAAGGTAAACCTAGGAAGTCAGAGAGAAAAATAGTCTTGAAAATGTGAAACTGAGCGTGCGTTTTGCGTAAACCTTGAATTGAAGAAGACGGAAAGATATAAGCGTAGGCTTCCGCGACCGTTGTTTTATTGAAGAAGACGGAAAGAGTATACGTCGCTCAAGAAATATTCTGGGGCTGCATGGAATTGTTCTCGTAAGGGAAACTCCCCATCGCATCCCCCCCTCAGATTTCTACATCTACATTAATACTCCGCAAGCCACCCAACGGTGTGTGGCGGAGGGCACTTTACGTGCCACTGTCATTACCTCCCTTTCCTGTTCCAGTCGCGTGTGGTTCGCGGTTCGCGGGAAGAACGACTGTCTGAAAGCCTCCGTGTGCGCTCGAATCTCTCTAATTTTACATTCGTGATCTCCTCGGGAGGTATAAGTAGGGGGAAGCTATATATTCGATACCTCATCGCCGGCCGAAGTGGCCGTGCGGTTAAAGGCGCTGCAGTCTGGAACCGCAAGACCTCTACGGTCGCAGGTTCGAATCCTGCCTAGGGCATGGATGTTTGTGATGTCCTTAGGTTAGTTAGGTTTAACTAGTTCTAAGTTCTAGGGGACTAATGACCTCAGAAGTAGAGTCCCATAGTGCTCAGAGCCATTTTCGATACCTCATCCAGAAACGCACCCTCTCGAAACTTGGCGAGCAAGCTACACCGCGATGCAGAGCGCCTCTCTTGCAGAGTCTGCCACTTGAGTTTATTAAACATCTCCGTAACGCTATCACGGTTACCAAATAACCCTGTGACGAAACGCGCCGCTCTTCTTTGGATCTTCTCTATCTCCTCCGTCAACCCGATCTGGTACGGATCCCACACTGATGAGCAATACTCAAGTATAGGTCGAACGAGTGTTTCCTAAGCCACCTCCTTTGTTGATGAACTACATTTTATAAGCACTCTCTCAATGAATCTCAACCTGGCACCCGCCTTACCAGAAATCAATTTTGATCATTCCACTCCAAATCGTTCCGCACGCATACTCCCAGATATTTTACAGAAGTAACTGCTACCAGTGTTTGTTCTGCTATCATATAATCATACAATAAAGGATCCTTCTTTCTATGTATTCGCAATACATTACATATGTATATGTTAAGGGACAGTTGCCACTCCCTGCACCGAGTGCCTATCCGCTGCAGATCTTCCTGCATTTCGCTACAATTTTCTAATGCTGCCACTTCTCTGTATACTACAGCATCATCCGCGAAAAGCCGCATGGAACTTCCGACACTATCTACTAGGTCATTTATATATATTGTGAAAAGCAATGGTCCCATAACACTCCCCTGTGGCACGCCAGAGGTTACTTTAACGTCTGTAGACGTCTCTCCATTGATAACAACATGCTGTATTCTGTTTGCTAAAAACTCTTCAATCCAGCCACACAACTGGTCTCATATTCCGTAGGCTCTTACTTTGTTTATCAGGCGACAGTGCGGAACTGTATCGAACGCCTTCCGGAAGTCAAGAAAAATAGCATCTACCTGGGAGCCTGTATCTAATATTTTCTGGGTCTCATGAACAAATAAAGCGAGTTGGGTCTCACACGATCGCTGTTTCCGGAATCCATGTTGATTCCTACATAGTAGATTATGGGTTTCCTAAAACGACATGATACTCGAGCAAAAACCATGTTCTAAAATTCTACAATTTAGTGCTGAAATGGCCCCGTGGATAACACGTCACTAACTGAACACAGATCAAGCATGAAAACATGAAGGAGGTGAACTGAACTGTGAAAAAACAAGTAAAATACAAACAGTGGAACGGTGCAAACTTGAGATGTGCAACATCATGCGAACTGGGAGACCCAAGGCAGTGTGGTTATGCGGTCGCAGTGTCGGATTTCAAAGCGGAAGATCTTTGTTCAAATCTCCCTCGTACCCCATCTTTTTTGTCATATTATGAACTGTCCGTCAGGTCATTAATGTATCTGTTCACGTTATTGAGATTTGTGTCTCGGCACGGTGTGACGTCTGTTTCGAACGGTGAGGTGTAAGGAAGGGACCTATAACGAAAGTTGATTCCGAGATCTTGTATGTTCTCGCCGGTACTCGACACTGGGATCCCGTGATTACAAGGCGATGAGTCTCCAGAAGTACGAACCTCCTATTAGTTCTACACAAGTACCACATGTCATGACTCTTGCATTCCGTTTTGGAAGTTTTGCCTCTATAATTCCTTTGTTGTAACGTACTTCACACCTTTTTATCTCTTGTTTTCATTTCTCTGGACGGTCTATGCGGCATCTCGCCTGCTCTCACTATTCATCACATTTCCTTCCGACGGTAATGTATTCTTACCACGCCAGTCATATTCTGTAACCAATGAATAGCACGAATATTCGCAAAAGTAAGGAAAGAGAACAGACAGGTCTACGACAGGAAGGACGGTTCACAATTTTATGAAGAAAAGTGGGACGCGAAGGAGATTTAGGTCGGAACTCTAGCTTTGCAGGTCAGCGCTCAAACAACACAACCACGATGCTATCGTACTTTCAGTTCGCTCGATGTTCCACATCAGGAGCTTGAACCGTTCAATGTTTCTATTTTACCTGTTTTTTTCACAGTTCAGTACACCTTATTCCTGTTTTCATGCTTGATCTGTGTTCAGTTTCTGACGGGCTAACCACTCGGCCATTTTACCACTAAATTTGAGTGTGATACAATGGGGACTTTTCCTTGTAAGAAATACACAGCCACGTACAGAAAAAGAGATGTCAAATCTTTAACATTTAGATATCTAAAGCAATAGTTGCTTTTTGGAGCGTATTAGACCTCTGTATTTTTCGAGAATGAACAACTGATTTCTCTGAGTCAGCTCACGTACACTATGTGATCCAAAGTACCCGGCCACCTGGTTGAAAATAACTTAAAAGTTTGTGGTGTCCTCCATCGGTAATGCTAGAATTCAGTATGGTGTTGGCACAGCCTTAGCTTTGAAGACAGCTTTCACTCTCACAAGCGTGCGTTCAATCAGGTGCTGGAAGGTTCCCTGGGGAATGGCAGCCCATTCTTCTTGGAGTGCTGAAATCAGGAGAGATATGTCTGTGAGGCATAGCCAGACGTCGCCGTCCCAAAACATCGCGAAGGTGTTCTATAGGATTCAGGTCAGGATTCTGTGCAGGCCAGTCCATTACATGGACGCTACTGTCGTGTAACCACTCCGTCACAGGCCGTGCATTATGAACAGGTGCTCGATCGTGTTGAAAGATGCTTTCGCCATCCACGAATTGCTCTTCAGCAGTGGGAAGCAAGAAAGTGCTTAAAAGATCGATGTAGGCCTTGTACTGTGATAGTGCCACGCAAAACAAGGGGTGCAAGCCTACTCCATGAAAAACGCGACCACTCCATATCACCACCGCCTCAGTATTTTACTGTTGGGATTACTCACGCTGGCAGATGACTTTCACCGGTCATTCGCCATACCCACACCCTGCCATCGGATCGCCACATTGTGTACCGTGATTCGTCACTCCACACAATGTTTTTCGACTGTTCAAACGTCCAATGTTTACTCTCCTTACACCAAGCGAGGCGTGGTTTGGCATTTATCGGCGTGATGTGTGGCTTATGAGAAGCCACTCGACCATGAAATCCACTTTTTCTAACCTCCCACCTATTTCTCATAGTACTTGCAGTGGATCCTGATGCAGTTTGGAATTCCTGTGTGGTGGTCTGGATAGATGTCTGCCTATTAGACATTACGAACCTCTTCAACCGTCGGCGGTATTTGTCAGTCAACAGACGAGGTCGGCCTGTACGCTTTTGCGCTGTAAGAGTCCCTTCACGTTTCCACTTCACTATCACATCAGAAAGAGTGCACTTAGGGATGTGTAAGAGTGTGGAAATCTCGGGTACAGACGTATGACACAAGTGACACCCAATCACCACGTGAGTTTCGCCGAACGCCCCATTCTGCTCTGCCACGATGACTAATGACTATTGAGGTCGCTGATATGTACTTGGTAGTAGGTGGCAGCACAATGCACCTAATGTGAAAAACGTATCTTTCTGAGGGGGTGTCCAGATACGTTTGATTATATAGTGTAAATCTGGGACGTTACAGGAATGTGAGTTATCCTAAGCCCTTTGTGATACGCTAGATTCTAATCTATGTCGTTATTCCGTATACAAATTTAATGGGTGAAAGTGCATTTAGGTCATCAGGAAATAAAGCTTCATTCTCTTAGCACAGGCCAAGCTTGCGCTGTACAACTACGCAGTCTGGTCCGAGACACCTGCTTACCAGTGCTTGCACTACAAATGTCTTTTGAGGCCACTGTGCTTTCGCACTCTAGGAACTTTCACGATTTTTTTTTAGCGACAGGTTTCAACGTCAACATTAACAAACGCACTGTCACTGTAATTGTCTTCTTAAGAGCTACGGAATGTAGTTATAAAAAGTATACGTTTCCATGTAAAAAGAAACACCTCTAAAAACATTAACCAAACGAAACAAAAAAATACGTGCCCTCTCGACGCTCAAACATTTGCCGAAAACCGACATGTGTATCCGTTCACGAAAGAAAAGCTGTGTTACGTCTTACGTGGCACACCTTGTATACATTTTAAAGATACTCCCCGTAAGCTGTTTCTCTACGTAATTTTCACTCAAATTGAGGCACTTAGCCGGCCGGTGTGGCCGAGCGGTTCTAGGCGCTACAGTGCGGAACCGCGCGACCGCTACGGTCGGAGGTTCGAATCCTGCCTTGGGCATGGATGTGTGTGATGTTCTTCGGTTAGTTAGGTTTAAGTAGTTCTAAGTTCTAGGGGTCTGATGACCTCAGAAGTTAAGTCCCATAGTGCTCAGAGCTATTTGAACCATTTTGAGGCACTTATCATACCGTGGCACAATTTTTTCGATACTCTCTCTGTAGAAACCTGCCGCCTGGGAATGCAACCACTGGTTTATACTGGCGTGCAATTCGGCGTCAGTATTAAAGCGTTGTGCAGCGACCCACGTCTTCATTGCTGGCCAGAGGTGCTAGTCGCTCGGTGCCAAATCCGGGCTTTATGGTCGATGATCAAACACGCCCAAGACACCGCGGGAGGTCGTGGATACGATTTTCCGTGTGTGGACGTGCATCTCCACAATGCACTAATGAAGAACGGATATTCGTTCGCCGAAATAAAACGGGCGTTGAGGCAGCCACGTAGAAATCATACTGACGTACAGGCTACTGCAAAATCTAAGGTTTTCCTGTCGTTTGTTAAAAATGTAACGGAAAGAATAGGGAGGATCTTGACGAAGCGGAGTATTACCGTAATCTACAACCCCACCAGGAAGATACAGGAATACCTTAAGCCTGCCAAGGACACTCGCAAACCTTTGGAAAAAGTTGCAGTGTATAGGATCCCATGCCGCTGTGGTGATGTTTATGTGGGTACCACTAAAAGAACTGTTTCTAAACGTTTGGAAGAGCACAAGGGAAATTGTAGAAGAGGAGAAACGGAACGATCAGCTGTTGCGGAGCATGCTTTCCAGCCAGGGAACCACAATATTCCTTTCGAGGAGACGCAAGTACTAGCGGCCACAAGCGGATTCTACGAAAGGCTCTACAGGGAGGCAATCTAAATCGCTAAACACCCAAATAATTTCAACCGAAAGGAGGAGGGTGTGAAATTAAGCGGTATATGGATGCCGGTGTTGAAGATGTGTACCACCCGCCCACTACTGGGTGATGGCAACGGCGATCGACGGCGACGGACATCGGCCAGTTGCACTGACGTTTTCAAAACACGTGACATCACACGGCGGCGCGGGAGCGCGCGGACACGGAATTTAGCGGCAGTCAGTAGCGAGCCAGTGGGTGTGTTGGACCTTCCATCGACCTACGGACCCCCTTGAAGATGTCTCCCGCAGTCGGAGACGAAACGTTGGGAATTGAGACAAAATTCATCAACCGACCACGGCGTAACAGTCCGGATAATTATAATGGATAGGACGTGCGTTGTCATGAAAACAAATGGGGTTTTATGCTAAGTTTTCCCCGACCCTTGTTTTGTATCACCTGACTTTACTTTGTCAGGTTTGACAATACCCCTCTGAGAACGGCCGACGTTGGCTTGAGCCACGAATAAATATTAAGCGAACGTGAGAGTCTGTCGCAGTTTCGCTGAGAGACGTGAAAAGCACTCGTATTGCAACGCCTGTCGCAGAGTTGGGAAACCCGGTGCACGGCGGCAGGACGTGTCGGCCGAGAAGGCTCATCGTCAGTCACAGGTCCGGCAGGCTCTTTGGCAGGCGGCAGGCGTCGTCTTTGGGGCGGTCATGGTTTGAATTAGCAGCGCCTGGCAGCAACTCCAGCCATTGTGTCCGCTGGTGGTCTCCGCAGGAAGAAAAAAAGCGAGAGCTGAGTTTCGTGTCCAGAAAGCAGCGCAACAGCTACTCTGTATTTCGGCCTCACTCTGTGACAAGTGGTGTGTATAAGGCACGCCTGTCGAAATGTTTTCAGGAACACCCGTATTTCCAACGCGGATGGGAGGAGAGAGGTATGTAGTTAAACGCATTACCCTCCCCCCCCCCCCCCCACGTTCTAGGGCGTCAGACTAAAAGAATTATTCTATTACATATATCGGTTTCAAAACTGTTCACTTAACATTTGGAGAGTAATGTAGTAACGCGTGGTTCTAATGAAAGTGGGGCTGTTGACGGAGGTCCAGTTTCATCTGCCGGCCGAGGTGGCCGAGCGGTTCTAGGCGCTACAGTCTGGAACCGCGAGACCGCTACGGTCGCATTTTCGAATCCTGCCTCGGGCATGGATGTGTGCGATGTCCTTAGGTTAGTTAGGTTTAAGTAGTTCTAAGTCCCATAGTGCTCAGAGCCATTTGAACCAGTTTCAACTGTAATTGTCGTACAGCAGGGAAACTTGGTAGACATGCTATTGCCATAGGTCACGCTGGGAAAGAGATTAGTTCCAATTTTGGCCACCAGGTGCAAATGTTTCTTGATGCAATAATTTACCAACAGCCGTATGTATTGTAGAAATTTATTTTATGAACTTCTTATGCGCTACCACTTTCGGCATTACATTGATGCCATATTCAGGCCCCTGTAGAATGAGTAGAATAAATGTAATATTATAAAAAAGTAGAACATACGTTAACAGTTGACACGTATCTATGTTAACTACGTAAGTGGCTCAAAAGGACTATTGTATGTCATTAAGTATAGGTAACGCCGCGCGGTATTACCCGAGCGGTCTGGGGCGCTGCAGTCATGGACTGTGCGGCTAGTCCCGGCGGAGGTTAGAGTCCTCCCTCGGGTGTGTGTGTGTGTGTGTGTGTGTGTGTGTGTGTGTGTGTGTTTTTGTCCTTAGGATAATTTAGGCTAAGTAGTGTGTAAGCTTAGCGACTGACGACCTTAGCAGTTAAGTCCCATAAGATTTCACATCCCATAAGATTTCACACACATTTGAACATTTTTCTATAGGTAACATTAGGGCAAATATGCTTCTGCATATGTCATGCTGTTGTTAATAGTTTTCACTGTTTTAATGGAATGTAGCATAATAGAAGATCATATGTATGCACTATTATACACAAATCCGTAACACACCGTTGTAGTAGGCCATGCATCACAACAATCAAATGTACTTCATATAATCATATGACCAGTGCAAGAATTTTTCTAAGAAAATATTTAACTAACACAAATGAATAACAAAATAAGTTAAAATACAATAAAATGTGACATATCCATGTCAGAATACATAAGTTACATATTTGTAGCCTAGGTCGTTCATGTGTGGTACGATAAATAGCTGCCTTAATATTAACGACAAGAAGCATAAAAACAGTTTGTCTTAAAACCTAATTTCATTCACGTATTAAACCATGCAATCGTACTATAAAAACCATCAAACACCTGGTCCCGTAGGCACCACTTTAGAACCCCTATGTAAGACCACCTCTCACTGTGCTGAGAAGATTAATGCAACGACAGTAGCAGTTTTATTTTATTATTCATTTGTATTAGTTAATTATTTTTAAAAACAAATTCTTCGACTGGGCTTATTATTGTATGCAGTACAGTTGATTGTTGTGATGCATGGCCTACTAGAACTGTGTGCTATGTGTTTATGAATAATAGCGTATACATATGTTCCTCTATTATGCTGTATTCGAGTAAAACAATGAAAACCAATAACAGCATGACATAGGCCGTAACATGTTTGCCCTAATGTTACCTACAGTTTTGATGACATAAAATTGTCCTTTTGAGCCACTTACATAGTTAATATTCATAACTGTCAATTGTTAACGTACGTTCTGTATATTTTTATAATAGTACATTTGTTCTACTCATTGTATAGGGGCCTGAAGATGGCATCAATGTAATGCCGAAACTGGTAGCATATAAGAAGTTCATAAAATAAATTTCTACAATACATACGGCTGTTGGTAAATTATTGCATCAAGAAATATATGCCAGCCGTTGTCTCAGAGTCCATAATGGATCAACAAAGGTGCAAATGTGGTGTTGTACAGTGTTTGTGTGATGGCATGTTGTCCACGATGTCGTTTGACAAGCCATAACGTGAGTGAACTGTATGGTTATCGACAAAAGAGACAGTGCGCTGTTAGTGAAACCGTTTTATGTGAACGGCAGCAATATTGTAGTGCTGCATGGAGACGTTATCGCCAACTGAAACGTCTGAGGAAAGATCCGATGTCATTAAATACTTTACACAGCATGGCAATGAAAATCGAAAACACGGGTGAGCATGGTGTAGCGCCTCCATCTGTAGACCTTCTTCGATTGTTTATTTCTCGATTCTCGATGTGGATGGATCCGAAGACGCCAGAAGCCGATGAAAAACGACGTTCATCGTTTTCTAGAAGGAATATTTGTGTGTAAAACCTTCTCGGTAAAGCCGCCTACGCTTACTTCGAGCTTCCTGCGTACCTTCAAATTACCGACCAATTGGCAACGTAGCAGCTGTGGTCATGGCACATCCTTGCATCAAAACTACGTGGCCTTATTGCAGAATACTGTGAGTTCAGAGAAGCTGGCAACCGGCCTTTGGGAAACATGCAATTTTTCAGAGTTCTTGATAGACGTGTATCAGTTCTAGAGTCCTCTGTACAAATTTTAAATACACTCATGCTCATAAATTAAGGATAATGCTGATACATGGTGAAACAACGCTCTGGTGGGCGGTTTGCGGGTTTAAATCATCTCGGGGTATGACCATGCGGTGCATTTGACCTTCGGCCGTCGCACGGTGGCGCTGGCAGCAGTCCATATATGCAGAGATGTGTTGGTGCATGTCAGAGTACGGTGCAACGAGTAATTGTGCAGAAGTTTTCAGACGTCCTAATGTTGACTGTGTCTTGAAAATGGCTCAAAGAACACATATTGATGTTATGAGGGGTAGAATACTAGGGCGACTGGAGGCTGGTCAAACACAGCAGGTCCTAGCACGGACCCTACGTGTACCACAAAGTGTGATCTCAAGATTGTGGCAAAGATTCCAGCAGACAGGAAACGTGTCCAGACGCTACAGTACGGGACGTCCAGAGTGTAAAAGACCACAAGAAGACCGATATCTCACCATCAGTGCCCGCAGACGGCCACGGAGTAATGCAGGAAGCCTTGCTCGGGACCTTAACGCAGCCTCTGGAACGTCTCCAGGCACATAGTCTACAGATGATTGAACAGACACGGTTTATTCGCCCAGATACCTACGAGGTGCATTCCACTGACCCTGGTGACAGACAGGAGAGCCTGTGTCAAGAACACAGTACATGGTCGTTGGAACAGTGGTCCCAGGTTATGTTCACGGACGTGTCCAGGTATAGTCTGAACAGTCATTCTCGCCGGGTTTTTATCTAGCGTGAACCAGGAACCAGATACCAACCCCTTAATGTCCTTGAAAGGGACCTGTACATAGGTCGTGGTTTGATGGTGTGGGGTGGGATTATGATTGGTGCAAGTACACCCCTGCATGCCTTTCTCAGAGGAACTGTAGCAGGTCAGGTGTATCGGGACGTCATTTTGCACCAGATGCAAAGGGGTGCAGTGGGTCCCACCTTCCTCCTGATGGATGATAACGTACGGCCCCACCGAGCTCCCATCGTGGAGGACTACCTTGAAACACAAGATATGAAGATATGAAGATATGAAGTGGCCTGCTTGTTCTCCAGACCTAAATGCCATCGAGCACGTCTGGGATGCTCTCAGTCGATTTATCGCTGCACGTCTTTAAACCCCTATGACACTTCAGGAGGTCCGACAGGCACATGTGCAAGAATGGGAGGCTATACCCCAGCAGCTTGTAATGTCTCTTGCAGCGGTCTCTCCGCGATATTTTCAGAAATTTTATAAATTATATAACTCAGTACATATCTCGAAATATCTCTTCTTATCTTACCGATTATCAATGCAAAGTAGTTTCAAGCCCAATTATTCCTTGGAGCGTCCATTTACTCAATGGAATAGCTGCTCTGCTATCTGTTTTCTCTTATGAAAAGAATAGGGACTTCTTGCCGATTAATCGTGAAAGGAGGATGTATATGTATGTATTGTTGAGCTAGTCGCCATCTTGATGTGATTCTGTATGAGAAGGAATTTAATACATGAACTAAACTAAAGTAAGTGTGTTCGCGTATTATTTAACTGTTCATTATTGACAGTGTCTGCTTACTACGCTGTGTTGCACGGGATCAGTGGGGAGCGTCTGATTTACACTGGACGAACCTGCCGTTTTGTATGCTCAAGATATACAGTTACCTCAAATAAATAGGCTAACACGGTCTTACCAGCAGATCTCCGGTCTTCCCCATGTGATCACCGAAAGTTAATAATTATTACAAATGTTTCCAGGCGATCGACTGACAATTTTCGTCGCACCGAGACTTCGAAATTGCTTCACTGCCTTATGGAATTTAAGCTCAATTTAATCAGGATAGAACAGTATTGAACTGTGTGAATGTGATAAGCCTGCTTTGTCAATGAAAATTCCCTTAATATACGCATGTTTTTACTATCCTGATCAGTGAAGCTAAATCAGGCCGGTGTGAGAGAGGGTTTTAAATTTTAGAAATATTAAAAGCTGCTCGACCACCTGATCCAGAGTATGCCTACCCATTGTGGGGCCTGTGTACGTGTGCATGGTGATCATACCCCCTGGGTACATGCGCAGGAGACAGTGGCGTTTTGCAACACATGTGTTTCGGGAAGGTTTTCTCAACATCACCAAAACCGTGGACTTATAGGTCTGTGTTGTGTGTGTTCCCTATGTGCCTTCGCTATTAGCGCCAGTTTTGTGTAGTGCCACGTTGTGTGGCCCCACATTCTGCATTTATCTTTAATTTATGAGCATGAGTGTAGTTAGCCAGCAATTCGAGAGAAAAACCATATTTTAACTATATATGACGGTGGTATGTGTTCCCGAAAGAACAGTTACCGTGGACGACCATGCAGCTTTGCTAGAAATGAAATGATAATTAAATGGACACCCTAGCTGCAAACAGGCGTTGATGTACTTCATTGGGGACATGTTGAAAATGTGTGCCCCGACCGGGACTCGAACCCGGGATCTCCTGCTTACATGGCAGACGCTCTATCCATCTGAGCCACCGCGGGCATAGAGGATAGTGCGTCTGCAGGGACTTATCCCTTGCACGCTCCCCGTGAGATCCACATTCCCATCATGTCCACAATATGTGGACAATATGTCCACAATATGTGGACATGATGGGAATGTGGATCTCACGGGGAGCGTGCAAGGGATAAGTCCCTGCAGACGCACTATCCTCTATGCCTGCGGTGGCTCAGATGGATAGAGCGTCTGCCATGTAAGCAGGAGATCCCGGGTTCGAGTCCCGGTCGGGGCACACATTTTCAACATGTCCCCAATGAAGTACATCAACGCCTGTTTGCAGCTAGGGTGTCCATTTAATTATCATTTAAAAACCATATTACTCGGTGATTTTTTACAGCATTAAATTTTCCCCAATTTGTAAATAAAAAAAAGGTAAAGTATGTGCACAACTCCGAACAGATCCCCAGGAATTCCACATAAAACCCTAACGTCATTTTTGTGTACAGAGAATAATCTGAGGCAACTGCAATAATGAGGGACCCTTACATAGTGATCACCCAGAGAACATCACGACCACCTACCTCATAGCCGGTATCTCCACGTATGGCACGGGTAACACCGGTGACGCGTCGTGCGATGGAACCAGTGAGGCCTTGGTAGGCCGGTGGAGGTAGTTGGCATCATATCTGCATCTTTAGGATGACAATCGTCAGGAGTGTCCGCCCCGATAGCTCAGTGGTCAGCGTGATGGATTGCCGTACTACTGGCGCGGGTCTATTCTCGGCTGGGTCGGGGATTTTCTCCGCTCAGGGACTGGGTGTTGTTCTCTTCATCATCATCTCATCCCAATCCGGCGCGCAGGTCGCCCAATGTGGCGTCGGATGCAATAAGACCTGCACCAAGGCAGCCGGACCTGCCCCGTAAGACGTGCCCTTACCGCTAGGATTTCACCCGGAACAAGTCCCGCCCATTCACCCCCCCCCCCCCCCACTCCGCGCCTCTCCATAGTGTTAGGCCCTCCCCTAAACAGCCGCCAGTTCCCAGTTCCGCAAACTGGAAGCTACAACAAAGTTGTTATCGTCACAGTCCAACACACGTTACACTGTGATGAAAGTGAGTAATGATAAGAAATTTAAGTTGTTCTGGATGGTAATATAACATGAATTTGCATTATTAAAGAAATAAAAATATTTATAGAGAATTGATAGCATCGCCAGCAATAGAAAACAAAAAAAATAACGTGATGTTATTTAAGGGCAATAAGGACAAATTTTCATTAACTAATTCACTTATTAATAATACGTTTATTTGAGGGTAACAGCAGAGCAAACATACAATGCGAAAACAATGGTGTTGAATCTGTTATGTAGATAGTAAAGTCACGGATGCAGTCGACTAACTCTGTTGTCTAAAATCAACGTTACATAGAAATAAGTGAAAGTCGTTTTGTTTATGTAGGCCCTCATAGTAACTCACGAAAATTAAAGAATGCCATAAAGTAGAAATGCCTAATGAAGGCAGTACGATATTTCCTTGTATGACATATTTCATTGGTATTTGCATAGGTAATGGGTGAATTTTAACTTGTAAATTCTTCCAATGCCATACCTGCGCATTATAAACGAGGTTACAAAGAATTGTGGCTGTTTCTGCGTGATTAATGTACTATATGCTGTTGCAAACGTCTCAGGGAAATAATCTGTCGTTATTCTTTGTCCTGTCTATTTTTAACCAAAAGATTCATTAACTTTGTAAATTTCATTCAAACCATTTTTAAAAAATAATAATAATGATGTGTATGTTTGTCACAGAACAGTTATGGAGGAAATAAATGCTGCAGTGTTTCACGGCTGTAAAACGTCCTTCATGCTGTGCTAGCTCTTCTTCCACCCCTAAAACTTTTCAGCAAAACTATTCAGTGAATAACACGCGAAAACAGCGTCGATCGATCTAGCAGGAACAAAGTAATTTTGATGCCCTCTGGAATTATAGTGAACACTGACGCCTGTTTCGCGTATACTGTCTGAGTTCTGAAACTGAGTGTCAAGTATACCGTGGTTCATATTTCTCCGAGCAAATTATTATTTGAGGGTAGGTTTATCTTGTTTTAGCTTTGGGTGCTTTTTCTCACACAGAAGTATGTTTCTTCATAGGTTATTCATCTAAGTACTGAGTTCTTGTATTTAAAGAATTCAGTGCTAAATTGTTTTCTCTTATGTTTGCTGTGGAAGTACCTGGCACAGCTGAGGCCAACTGTGCATGTTTTTTGTAACGTGTCTTTTACCTATGTGGCGAAATTTAAGAGCTGGCAAGATATTAATTTAACATTCACTCCGAGCGAGTGCAGCCGAACGCGGTAAACGACGTGGGCCAACTGAAACGATGCCCAGGCGCCGAACAAAGACCGGGAAAACCGGGGGTGAGTGGGCGGGACTTGTTCCGGGTGAAATCCTGGCGCTAACGATTCCTCCCCGTAAGGGTCCTCCCGGCCAATGACGCCAAACGCTCATTTCCATTTCCATCGTTAGCGTGTTCAGTGGCCTGTGTGTTCAGACACACTTGCATGCCCAGCATCTAATGCTGTTAGTTCCGCGACAGTTCGCCGCCTGTCCTGTTTTACCAGTCTGCCCAGCATACGACGTCCGACATCCGCAAGAAGAGGTGGCCTCCCAAACCTATGACGTCTGGACGTGGTATCACCTTGGTTTCGCCACATGTTGAAGACACTCACCACAGCACACCTCGAACACCCGACAAGTCGTGCAGTCTCCGAAATGCTCGTTCCGAGCCTCCGGGCCATCACAGTCTGGGCTCGGTCAGACTCAGATCGATCGTGTGCCTTCTCCATTCAATAAACGGACAGAACGCTCACTGTTAATACATGCGCCGTGCATGCGTCTGACGCAGTCATTCCTCGCCAGGAAACGCTGCTATCGCCTGGACGGGCTTATACCGATAGTACGAGGGGCGTTTGAAAAGACCGTGCAAGGTCCGAGACATGGCAGCACGGGCCAGTATCGAGGTCATGTTTAGTTAGTGGTACCCTTGGAAAGAACGCACATCAAGTTTCAGCCATATTGATCTATTTCTGTGTGTTTGGCATTTGTGTGAATCAAGGCAGTCGAGTGATTGTCAAAAAGTGGATGAAAAAGAATTACGTGTGGTGATTAAACATTACTTTATGAAAGGCAAAACGGCTCAGGAGACTAAAGAGAAGCTTGATAAACATTAAGGTGACTCTGCACCTTCGATTAGAACAGCTTATACGTGGTTTCAGAATTTTCGGAGTGGCCATTTGGGCACAAGTGGTGCTGAACGTTCTGGACGCCCTGTGGAGGTTAAGACTCCAGAAATCATTGATAAAATCCATGATGGATCACAGAAGAATTAAGGTGTGTGCGATTGCTAGTGCTGTGGGCATCTCGAAAGAACGGGTACATAAAATTTTGCATAAATATTTGGACACGAGAAAGCTATCTGCAAGATGGGTTCCGCAATTGCTTACGCTTGACCAAAAAGGGAATCATTGCAAGGATGGTTTGCAGCTGTTCAGGAAGAATCCGCAGGACTTCAAGCATAATTTCGTCACTGGATACATTACTATACTTCTGAGACCAAACAACAATCCAAACAATGCGTTACCAAGGTAGAATTTACACCAAAAAAGGCGAAGACCATTCCATCGGCCGGAAACTTTATGGCGACTGTCTTTTGGGATTCGCAAGGGATAATCCTCATTGACTATCTAGGAAAGGTTAAAACTATTATAGGTGCATATCATTCATCGTTATTGGACCGTTTGAAAACCGATCTGCAAGAAAAACGCCGGCGATTGGACCGAAAAATGTCCTTTTCCATCACGACAATGCACCAGCACACACCTCAGCAGTTCTGGTTGCAAAATTAATGGAAATAGGATTCCAACTCGTTTCATATTCCCCCCCCCCCCTATTCTCCAGACTTGGCTCCCTAAGACTATTTGTTATCCAATTTGAAGAAATGGCTGGCGGGACAAAGATTTTATTCAAACGAGAAGGTGACTGCAGCAGCTAACAGCTATTTTGCAGACTTGGAAAATTCCGATTATTTGGAAGGGATCAACAAATTAGAACAGCGTGGGACGAAGTGTGTAAGTCTAGAAGGAGAGAATGTCGAAAAATAGAAAAGGTTTACCTCAAACATGTAAGTAGTTTATTTTTGCACGGA
Organism: Schistocerca nitens; assembly: GCF_023898315.1. Taxonomy (NCBI): domain Eukaryota; kingdom Metazoa; phylum Arthropoda; class Insecta; order Orthoptera; family Acrididae; genus Schistocerca; species Schistocerca nitens. The sequence continues at coordinate 87,420,146 of NC_064625.1, read as the reverse complement.
CTTTTCAAACGCCCCTCGTACATAGCTGGTGGGATAATGATACAACCAAGAGATGTTACTTACAGATTTGGGCTGTTACATACACATACAGATATACACGCATTAAATATTCATACTCCTGAGGAGAAAATTACAAATTTTGCTAATTATTAATTGTATGATAAATTTCGCTACATACACTCCTGGAAATTGAAATAAGAACACCGTGAATTCATTGTCCCAGGAACGGAAAACTTTGACACATTCCTGGGGTCAGATACATCACATGATCACACTGACAGAACCACAGGCACATAGACACAGGCAACAGAGCATGCACAATGTCGGCACTAGTACAGTGTATATCCACCTTTCGCAGCAATGCAGGCTGCTATTCTCCCATGGAGACGATCGTAGAGATGCTGGATGTAGTCCTGTGGAACGGCTTGCCATGCCATTTCCACCTGGCGCCTCAGTTGGACCAGCGTTCGTGCTGGACGTGCAGACCGCGTGAGACGACACTTCATCCAGTCCCAAACATGCTCAATGGGGGACAGATCCGGAGATCCTGCTGGCCAGGGTAGTTGACTTACACCTTCTAGAGCACGTTGGGTGGCACGGGATACATGCGGACGTGCATTGTCCTGTTGGAACAGCAAGTTCCCTTGCCGGTCTAGGAACGGTAGAACGATGGGTTCGATGACGGTTTGGATGTACCGTGCACTATTCAGTGTCCCCTCGACGATCACCAGTGGTGTACGGCCAGTGTAGGAGATCGCTCCCCACACCATGATGCCGGGTGTTGGCCCTGTGTGCCTCGGTCGTATGCAGTCCTGATTGTGGCGCTCACCTGCACGGCGCCAAACACGCATACGACCATCATTGGCACCAAGGCAGAAGCGACTCTCATCGCTGAAGACGACACGTCTCCATTCGTCCCTCCATTCACGCCTGTCGCGACACCACTGGAGGCGGGCTGCACGATGTTGGGGCGTGAGCGGAAGACGGCCTAACGGTGTGCGGGACCGTAGGCCAGCTTCATGGAGACGGTTGCGAATGGTCCTCGCCGATACCCCCAGGAGCCACAGTGTCCCTAATTTGCTGGGAAGTGGCGGTGCGGTCCCCTACGGCACTGCGTAGGATCCTACGGTCTTGGCGTGCATCCGTGCGTCGCTGCGGTCCGGTCCCAGGTCGACGGGCACGTGCACCTTCCGCCGACCACTGGCGACAACATCGATGTACTGTGGAGACCTCACGCCCAACGTGTTGAGCAATTCGGCGGTACGTCCACCCGGCCTCCCGCATGCCCACTATACACCCTCGCTCAAAGTCCGTCAACTGCACATACGGTTCACGTCCACTCTGTCGCGGCATGCTACCAGTGTTAAAGACTGCGATGGAGCTCCGTATGCCACGGCAAACTGGCTGACACTGACGGCGGCGGTGCACAAATGCTGCGCAGCTAGCGCCATTCGACGGCCAACACCGCGGTTCCTGGTGTGTCCGCTGTGCCATGCGTGTGATCATTGCTTGTACAGCCCTCTCGCAGTGTCCGGAGCAAGTATGGTGGGTCTGACACACCGGTGTCAATGTGTTCTTTTTTCCATTTCCAGGAGTGTATTTGAAAAAAAAATTGAAAAAAGCCTTTAATTTATATACCACTCTTACTTTCCAAGAAATAGGATATCTCCTAATATCGTTCGAACCGCGCGTAGTGCAGCACAATGCCGTATTTGTGTACGTACATTCAGTGGCATGTGAGCATACTGTCTGCGAAATACGTTGTGAATAGAGTTAGCAACAAGGAAGTAATAAATTTAAGCAGCACGTAAGATACGGCATGTTCTCACTCATCTCACTTTTTATGACGTCATATCTCCTGCCCTATGTGTGGTACCATGATATACGTCTGTAGGTATGTTTAGCGTCATGTGTGTATACTGTCGGCGAAAGTTATTGGGAATACAAATAGAAGTTTAGAAGTAATAAATTTACACGTCATGCACGATGCGGCAATTTCAGCACACATCTCTGAACTATGACAGTTAGGTAGTTCTTAAAAAAAAATGGCTCTGAGCACTACGAGACTTAACATCTGTGGTCATCAGTCCCCTAGAACAGAACTACGTAAACCTAACTAACCTAAGGACATCACACTCATCCATGCCCGAAGCAGGATTCGAACCTGCGACCGGAGCGGTCGCGCGGTTCCGGACTGAGCGCCTAGAACCGCTAGACCACCGCGAGGTAGTTCTTACCCCAGCAGACATTGTTGCCTGACCGTGAAGGATACATGTACCAAGTTTGGTTGAAATTAACTCTGTGGCTTAGGGGGAAATGTGGAACATACTCTCACACATACTTACCCACATACTTCTTTATAATGTGTGGACGTATCTGACGGAAACCTCACATTGCTTCAGTCTTGCTTGAAATTGTTGAGGTATTGCTATGTCAACATTTTCTGTAGACAGTTATAGAGCAAAAAATGCTACATTAGCTATCGAAGAAATAACATCTAACAGTTTTGAAACACCACCTTCCTTTCTTTAATGGTCTAAGTGTCGTGTGAAATCCTGTGTTTTCTGTATATAAACGTTTTGTTTGTCATTTCTAGGTCGAGAAATTTGTAACGTATTAAGTAAACTTCAGGATACGGAAAAACAATTACACGTGTCCTGCTGTTCTTTGGTTGCGAAACTCAAAGCTGATGACATCTTGTGGACGGTTTTTGCAGCAGAGAGGAAATGAGGAAAAAAGGATAGCAGTAACAAGTCCTTGGGACCTTCGCCCGTTGCACGCTGCAATGCTTGTACGGTTTTCGGAGTTTCCAGTCACACGTCTGAATGAAAAGGAAAAACAGTTACGTAGCCACATGGGAGCTCCATCCGGTTAGGGACGCTCGTAATTTTCCACAAGTGTCATAGTCTCAGAGTCACGTCAGATTGTCGTTGTGGGAAAAATTTCACCGTTGATTAAGTGTAAGGTTCGTTTTAATCTCTTATCAGTAACCCAGTAACCCCCCTGCCCCTTTCCACCCCAATTCTATAAATAGTCAAGCAGCTGCTTAGAAACTGTTTGTCAAAGTCTCAACCTGTCATTTGGAAATTTGTGCGGCACAAGATCCACACACCCCCATGCCCGATCCTCCGACGGGGGGAACCACGCGAACCGTGACAAGACGTCATAGACCACGGGCTACTCCGCGAGGCTGTGATTCGGTCTTTTATTTTAATCCACAACCATATCAAGTGAATAAGTCATGCTAATTGTCTATTACTCAAATGTTCTCGTATTTAGTTTTGACAACATTGATTTATATAACCGAAGATACCGACTTGTGCTCTATTCCCTCTCATCTGTACTGGTCCCCCCCCCCCTTCCCCCGCCCATATGCCCTCACACACTATAGTGCAGTGTTGTGTGTCACCTTTTTAAGTGTCGAGTACAGACAGCATACTGTCGCTAGGTGTGTTTCTAACTGTTGTGAACAGAAACCAGACTGCCACCGTCTGTTTTTTTTTTTTTAAATTGTGCCTGTCTATTTACTATGCGTCTTAATCAGCATCAGCGACCCCTTTGTTTCTACATTTTCTTAACAACTTTTCGCCATGTTCCAGTTTTAAACAGTCACCGTTTTATCGCCTGTGTTTTATTGTTATATCTCCTAATTATATTTTTTACTTTTCTGTAGGCTGCAGAGAGGCATATTAGGCTGCTGCCAGCCCGCCGGGGGGGATTCGAAATCCAATAAAGAAAAAAAATCTTGTATTCTACTGAAATCGAATGATTTTTAATTCTTGAAATACTTCAGAATGGCGTAAGGCTGAAATCTGCATTGTGGGATTATACCCGTAGTACAGTCAAATAACGGTTATATCTTTAAAAAAACGAAACACTAGATGAGTATGTCTGTGTAGTTTGCGCTCTGTACGTAAAAAATTTCTCATAATAATAACTGTGTACTACGATTTTCGTCAAGAATCAAGTCCACATCGACAACTAATAACACAATGACAGATGTAACTAAGCCAAGCGGTCAATGATACACTCAAAGACAATGTCATGTCAGAAATAAAACCACGGTACATGATGTCAACTGCACTATCAATTTACTGAGAGGTACCTTATCTTTGATTCCAAGTAAACACTGTGCATAACAGCTAGATCGTGAAACCCCATACATACAAGCGTAATACATAAAGAAATGTCACACTGGCGATCTTTCTAATTTATACCACATTGTAACTGCCGAAATTAAATCAGCTTAAAGCACAGAAAACCATTTAATAACATCAGTAACCAGATAAAGCCACAATGGCGAAATTTTGTGTTTTGTGATTCATTTTCGGCAGTTAGAAGTATTTTAAATTACAAAGGTCGCCAGAGTGGCATTTCTTGATGTATCACGTCTTACTATAAGGAATTTTACGGTCTAACTCACTTATGTACAGTGTTTATTACGAACCAAACATTACATTGAAGACCCAAAGAAACTGGTACACCCACCTAATATGTTAGAGGACACCGCGAGCACGCAGAAGTGCCGTAACAAGACGTGTCATTGACTCGACCAATGTCTAAAATGTACTGGAGGGAACACACCATGAATCCTGCAATGTTATCCATAAACCCCGAAGAGTACGGAGGGTGGAGTTCTCTTGTGCCGCGCGGGGTTAGCCTAGCAGTCTAAGGCGCTGCAGTTATGGACTGTGCGGCTGGTCCCGGCGGAGGTTGGAGACCTCCCCCGAGCATTGGTGTGTGTGTGTTTGCCCTTAGGATAATTTTGGTTAAGTAGTGTGTAAGCTTAGGGACTGATGACCTTAGCAGTTAAGTCCCATAAGATTTCACACACACAGTTCTCTTCTGAACAGAACGTTCCAAGGCGACCCAGATATGCTCAATAATGTGTTTCTGGAGCCACTCTATAGCAATTATGCATGTATGGGGTGTCGCATTGTCCTGCTGGAATTGTCCAAGTCCGTCGGAATGCACAACGGACATGAATGGATGCAGGTAATCAGACAGGATACTTACGTCCGTGTCACCTGTCATAGTCACATCTAGACGTATCAGGGGTTCCATATCAGTCCCGTATCACTCCAACTGCACACATCCCACACCATTACGGATCCTCCACCAGCTGGAATACCAGGCACAAAGTTTCCAGTCATCAACAGTGCAATGTGAAAGTTGATGGGCCCAGATGAGGTCTAAAGCTTTGTGTCGTGCAGTCATCAAGGGTACACGAGTGGGCCTTCGGCCCCAAAAGCCCACATCGATGATGTTTCATCCGATGGTTCGCACTCTGGCACCTGTTGATGGGCCAACACTGAAATCTGCATTTGCTGAAGGGTTGTACTTCTGTCACGTTGAAAGGTTTTATTCAGTCTTCGTTGGGCCCGTTTTTGCAGGTTTTCCGGCCGCAGTGATGTCGGAGATTTGATGTCTTAATGGATTCCTGATATTCACAGTACACTCGTGAAATGATTGAACGGGAAAATCCCCACTTCATCGATACCTCGGAGATGCGTGCACGTTCCAACTCACTTAAATCTTGATAACCTGCCGCCTTAGCAGCAGTAACCGATCTAACAACAGCGCTTGACACTTGTCGTCTTGCATAGGCGTTGCCGACCGCAGCGCCGTATTCTGCCTATTTACGTATCTCGGTATTTGAATACGCATGCCTATACCAGTTTTTGTGGCGCTTAAGTGTATAATACACTTCTTAGTGAACTGATACTGGAATCAGTAGCATGTACAATGGTTTTATCTCTGACATGACGTTGTCTTTAGCTCTATTCTTACGAGGGCAGTTCAATAAGTAATGCAACACATTTTTTTTTCGCGGCCAATTTTGGTTGAAAAAACCGGAAATTTCTTGTGGAATATTTTCAAACATCCCCGCTTCGTCTCGTATAGTTTCATTGACTTCCGACAGGTGGCAGCGCTGTACGGAGCTGTTAAAATGGCGTCTGTAACGGATGTGCGTTGCAAACAACGGGCAGTGATCGAGTTTCTTTTGGCGGAAAACCAGGGCATCTCAGACATTCATAGGCGCTTGGAGAATGTCTACGGTGATCTGGCAGTGGACAAAAGCACGGTGAGTCGTTGGGCAAAGCGTGTGTCATCATCGCCGCAAGGTCAAGCAAGACTGTCTGATCTCCCGCGTGCGGGCCGGCCGTGCACAGCTGTGACTCCTGCAATGGCGGAGCGTGCGAACACACTCGTTCGAGATGATCGACGGATCACCATCAAACAACTCAGTGCTCAACTTGACATCTCTGTTGGTAGTGCTGTCACAGTTTTTCACCAGTTTGGATATTCAAAGGTTTGTTCCCGCTGGGTCCCTCGTTGTCTAACCGAACACCATAAAGAGCAAAAGAGAACCATCTGTGCGGAACTGCTTGCTCGTCATGTGGCTGAGGGTGACAATTTCTTGTCAAAGATTGTTACAGGCGATGAAACATGGGTTCATCACTTCGAACCTGAAACAAAACGGCAATCGATGGAGTGGCGCCACACCCACTCCCCTACCACGAAAAAGTTTAAAGCCATACCCTCAGCCGGTAAAGTCATGGTTACAGTCTTCTGGGACGCTGAAGGGGTTATTCTGTTCGATGTCCTTCCCCATGGTCAAACGATCAACTCTGAAGTGTATTGTGCTACTCTTCAGAAATTGAAGAAACGACTTCAGCGTGTTCGTAGGCACAAAAATCAGAACGAACTTCTCCTTCTTCATGACAACGCAAGACCTCACACAAGTCTTCGCACCCGAGAGGAGCTCACAAAACTTCAGTGGACTGTTCTTCCTCATGCACCCTACAGCCCCGATCTCGCACCGTCGGATTTCCATATGTTTGGCCCAATGAAGGACGCAATCCGTGGGACGCACTACGCGGATGATGAAGTTATTGATGCAGTACGACGTTGGCTCTGACATCGACCAGTGGAATGGTACCGTTCAGGCATACAGGCCCTCATTTCAAGGTGGCGTAAGGCCGTAGCATTGAATGGAGATTACGTTGAAAAATAGTGTTGTGTAGCTAAAAGATTGGGGAATAACCTGGTGTATTTCAATGCTGAATAAAACAACCCCTGTTTCAGAAAAAAAATGTGTTGCATTACTTATTGAACTGCCCTCGTACATGTTTGACCTACTTACGCCTGTCAGTATGTTACTAACTATCTGTATGGACTTGCTTCTTGACGAAAATCATTATGCACAGTTGTTATTGTGAGAAATTATTACGTACAATGATGATGACATTAAGAGGAAATTACTTTTGCTCAAATTATGGTATAGCTTTCCTGCCGTTTATACTAATAAGTGAAATACTGTTCAACCTTATATTTCCCTGTAAACTGCATAATCTTTAGTCTGAGCTCGATAATGGTCATTCAACCAATGTAATAGCGAACTGTGCAAAATAATTAACAGCTCAAGGTTTCACCATAAAGTTTAATAATTTTCTGGCGGCTGAATATCTCCACCTGCAAACATAAAGAGGAGTGTGAGGCGTAGCAACGGGACACAGTGAACGCTTCCAAAGCATGAAAGTATTGTACTATTTCCGTGTTGAGCAGCTGTGCGTGTTTTTCAGAGGACCACCTGCGTAACGAATCAGGCAGAAACATTGGACAGGTGGTACTACATAGCCCGTAAATATGTGAAGAATGGCATATGCCCCTGGTGGTTCCTTTCTTCAAAAAACAAACACGCCTACACATGGAACCGAGTGCTGCTGCTCTTGTATTCTAATGCAGCACTGTACCCTCTGCACTAGCATTAATTGGGTAGCACTGTTTTAAGGTACTGAATGAAGACACATGACACACACAACCATGTTTGATGTCCATGTCCTGCCGAACAGAAGCACAGCATGAAGTTTTATTACAGGAAATTTCGTGTTACCAACACAAAAGGAATCGCACTGTAACCTATGGGAGTGCGATTTTTTTTGCGTGTATATTTATTCATCAAGGCTTAATCTCCTTGTGCAGTTGCAGTTTTCTGGATTTTAGTTAACTGTTACCTCACTATCGACGAATATATCAGAATTCAGCCTGTGACACATGAATACTAGAGAAACAAAAGGCAACTTGCCTGTTACTCACTGGTATAAGCGAAAACTGAAACAAATTATTAATATCGTGGTAGTAGTAAGTCGGCGGAGATAATCGATTTACCTAATTTAAGAAGGGATAGAGCACTGCAACGTTCGGATGCAGTTATTTAAAAGCGGTAATAATGTCAGAAATTTAGAAGCGGTTATTTCGTGTTTTAAGCTTGATGCAGAACGGTCATTATTAATGCCAGATAGATTTTTTCATCTTCTTGTCAGTAGGACCGCAAATAGCCTCTGTGTGGATTCAGTTCTCATCCCAGAACTTCTGCAGGGTGGTCCATTGATAGTGACCGGGCCAGATGTCTCACGAAATAATCAAACGAAAAAACTACAAAGAACGAAACTCGTCTAGCTTGACGGTGGAAACCAGATGCCGCTATGGTTGGCACCCTAGATGGTGCTGCCATAGGTCAAACGGATATCAACTGCGTCTTTTTAAAATAGGAACCCACGTTTTTTATTACATATTCGTTTAGTACGTAAAGAAATATGGATGTTCTAGTTGGACCACTTTTTTCGCTTTGTGATAGATGGCGGTGTAATAGTCACAAACGTATACGTACGTGGTATCACGTAACATTCCACCAGTGCGGACGGTATTTGCTTCATGATACATTACCCGTGTTAAAATGGACCGTTTACGAACTGCGGAAAAGGTCGATATAGTGTTGATGTATGGCTATTGTGATCAAAATGCCCAACGGGCGTGTGCTATGTATGCTGCTCGGTATCCTGACATCATCCAAGTGTCCGGACCGTACGCCGGATAGTTAAGTTAATTAAGGAAACAGGAAGTGTTCAGCCACATATGAAACGTGCACCACGACATGCAACAAATGATGATGCCCAAGTAGGTGTTTTAGCTGCTGTCGCGGCTAATCCGCACATCAGAAGCAGACAAACTGCGCGAGAATCGGGAATCTCAAAAACGTCGATGTTGAGAATGCTACATAAACTTCGATTGCATCCGTACCATATTTCTATGCACCAGGAATTGCATGGCGACGACTTTGAACGTCGTGTACAGTTCTGCCACTGGGCACAAGAGAAATTACGGGACGATGACAGATTTTTTGCACGCGTTCTATTTAGCGACGAAGCGTCATTCACCAACAGCGGTAACTTAAACCGGCATAATATGCACTATTGGGCAACGGAAAATCCACGATGGCTGTGACAAGTGGAACATCAGCGACGTGGGCGGGTTAATTATGGTGCGACATTATGAGAAGGATAATTGGCTCCCATTTTATCGATGGCAATCTAAATGATGCAATGTATGCTGATTTCCTACTTAATTTTCTACCGATGTTACTATAAGATGTTTCACTGCAGGACAGAATGGCCATGTACTTCCAACATGATGGATGTCCGGCACCTAGCTTGCGTGCGGTTGAAGCGGTATTCAATAGCATATTTCATGACAGGTTGATTGGTCGTCGTAGGACCATACCATGGCCCGCACGTTCACCGGATCTGACGACCCCGGATTTCTTTCTGTAGGGGAAGTTGGAGGATATTTGCTATCGTGATCCACCGACAACGCCTGACAACATGCGTCAGCGCATTCTCAATGCATGTGCGAACATTACGGAAGGCTAACTACTCGCTGTTGAGAGGAATGTCGTTACACGTATTGGCAAATGCATAGAGGTTGACGGACATCATTTTGAGCATTTATTGCATTAATGTGTTATTTACAGGTTATCACGCTGCAACAGCATGCGTTCTCAGAAATGATAAGTTCACAAAGGTACATTTATCACATTGAAACAAACGAAATAAAATGTTCAAATGTACCTATGTTCTGTATTTTAATTTATAAAACCTACCTGTTACCAACTGTTCGTCTAAAATTTTGAGCGATATGTTTGTGTCAATACAGCGCCACCTATCACAAAGCGAGAAAAGTGGTTCAACTAAAACATTGCTATTTCTTTACGTGCTACGCGAATATGTAATAAAAAATGGGGGTTCCTATTTTTAAAAAACGCAGTTTATATCCGTTTGACCTATGGCAGCGCCGTCTAGCGGGCCAACCATAGCGCTATCTGGTTTCCCCCTTCAAGCTAGACAAGTTTCGTACTTTGTATTTTCGTTTGACGCTTTTTTCGTGAGATATTTGGCCCGGTCACGATCAATGCGCCACCCTGTATATCCTTTTTCTTCTTTCCTGCTCTTCTTCCAAGATCTTCAGTATCCTTTTCTCTTGTCTACTCCAGCGTACTTCTCTGGTATTTGACGACATTTACGCAAACGTAAAGACACCTCAGCCAGTCTTCTTCTTTCCGCATTGCTTAGCTTCACCAGTTCACAACCAAACTCTTACATTGCAACGTAGCCTGTACGCCGGTCTAAGGTACATTTCAGTCTGTCACCATAGCTAGGCTTTTTGCTTTCGCAAACGATAACTTCGCCAATTCAGAACCAAACTATCAGCTTCCTAGATAACCTCGACATCGGCCTAGGCTATAGGTCAGCCTATCATCGCAACACCTGCAAAGACCAACTTAGCCCAACGCTATACAGAAATGTCTCCGCACAAGTCCTCCAAATGCATTTCAATAATCATATCTGATGAGACACCATAAACAGAATCGGTAAACCGCCAGGCCATCTCACACCACGACTCTCATAAAATACGCTACCTAAACAAAAGCAACCACGCACCCCGGTATCATCCAGAATGGACCAGTAGAAGTCACGAGACGCAGGGACTACTGTCAGTAGAGAAGCACTAATACCAGAATGAGTCACCCAGGGCAGCCCAATGACTTCGAACGTGTACCACTCATTGGATGTCACCAAAGTAATGAATCCATCGGAGACGTTTCAATTTTCTAAAACTGCCCAAGCCGACTGATGGTGATTCTGAAGTAGAAACGCGAAGTGAAAATCACAGCTAACTTACGGAAGGGGACGTCGAGCACTGCAGAGGAAGGCTGTAAAAACATCACACGTAATCAGCGGAGGGAACCATTCGTATGTTCCAGTGTGCTACCAGTAGTCAAGCTGTGCACAGGGAGTTAAAAACTGGGGTCCAATGGTCGAGGAACTCCTCGTTGTAGTGAGTGTTACGTGATGAGATGGTGCGAAAAGCGAGGCCACTGGTCAGTGTGTAAGGTGTCAGGCAAATCAAACACCTTCCATGAAAACCCTGACATGATAAGCAAATCCAGTGGTATGTCACATAGCTCCGAATAAATCGTGACATTAAATTAACCAAAGTAATACGAGTAACGAGTGAGCAAATGGAATACCACAGACTAACACAAGAATGCCCAAATGCATGTCATACCTTCCCACCGTGAGACAGACGCAGTTCCGAGGGGAGAAACGAGAACAGAAGCCGAGAGCAGAACCGTGTTAAGCAGGAAGGCCCTACGATAAGGGACGGACGGACACCCACGTCGCCAGCTAACCGCTAGGACCACCACAGCCGCAAGTTTTAGCGTGAGACTTTTTCGCGTCTCTGTTACGTCAGGACCACCCCCCAGCCCATGTTAAAAGATAGCCCTCCAGAAGAGCAGTATAGATCTTACGATAACGCTAAAAGGACCACACCAGCTGCAAGTTTTAGCGTGAGACTTTTTCGCGTCTCTGTTGCGTTGCAAACTTAAAAAACATTGCCCCACCACGAAAAGTATAACGTTTCTCATTGGACAGACAGAATTTTTGTAGGCGAAGCTTAAGGTTAACATTGAGACCCTGATTGGTCAGGGTGAAAACACAGCCAGATAGTTTTTTTAAACCTACTTCGGTAAATTGTAGTAAGGAGAAGTTAGGAGAGGGTTGCTTCCGAGACGGCGAGGTGAGCGGAGCTGTGCTACCTCCCGCCCCCTGACGAACACCGACAAGGTAATGAAAGCACGCGATGCCGCATAACAGCGCATAAAGCTTCACTCAGAACTGCAGAAGTCTCATCTGTTACACCCCCTTTTTGCGTAATACTAGTGTCGATCGTCAATTAAAGCTCATGGTGTTCACATTTGCCACTTGAAGTAAAAATCTGAAACGCGATGATTTTTCTGTTACATAGTTATTGAGAAGCCACATCAGCCACTGTAATTTACGACAAGTAAGATAAGTAATTAAAGATAATTGAGGGTCACTGTAGACCATTTTGATAGTTTTCTCTCTTGTGAAACTTAATTTAAACCTAGATTATAGATGTGATATGGCATAGGTCATCCTTGGATCCATTGTAGAACTTGGAAACCCATTCAGGGAATATTCGTTCACATTTTTGTTGAACGCAGTTGATTTTTACCATCCTGTATTAAAATATTTCCTTTTATCAATAGTGCAATTTATAAACGATGTTTTGTGAGTAGAATAAAATTTCCAATGGTAAACTTAATTGCTTTTTCGACGTTATTTTACCAGCTAACTAAAAATAGGAAAGCCTTAAACCCCTTAAACTAAATTTAGTTAGTATTAAGATTCTTTTACAGGGAGTGCAGTGGAGCTGACGCTGAAATCATTAAGTATTTGGTTATATCATCGCTAGTCTCACTGAACTCTCCTGAATTCTAAATGTCATGTGTGGTCTGGCGTCTCCTTACCAGCAACAGGTCCCAAGATCAAACTAGTCACTTCCCTAAAAAACACGCTCAGAGCGTCGTTGCGCGAAAGTGGTAGGGAGACACGATATAGAACAGACAGACACCATGCAGAATGTTAGAAGTGGATGACTGCAAACGAGTGATCTGGAGTCATGAATCACGTTATATCCTCCAACAATCAGATGGAAGAGGTTGGGTTTGGTTAGTACACGGAGAACGTTACCTGTTATACTGTGTCGAGCCTATAGTAAGATAATGGGAAGATCGTCTTATGGGCCGGCCGGTGTGGCCGAGCAGTTGTAGGCGCTTCAGTCTGGAACCGCGTGATCGCTACGGTCGTAGGTTCGAATCCTGCGTCGGGCATGGCAGTGTGATGTCCTTAGGGTAGTTAGGTTTAAGTAGCTCTAAATTTAGGGGACTGAGGACCTCATATATTAAGTCCCATAGTGCTCAGAGCCATTTTAACCATTTTGATAGCGTACACTATAAGGGAGACTGCAGCAGGATTCCGATGTTAGCGGTTAACTATTTTTGATAAATTCATTTTGAAGACCGTTTTTTTTTCTTGGCTGATGCTGAAAAAAAGGCATGTCATTCTATTGCACCTATTATTTAAAATTTTTCTCATTCAGAGATTAAGCTATTTTTCACGTCACTATGTATCGCTTTAGCAACACTGTCTTCAGCCTACTTGTCGATGGACAGTGTGCATCTCATGACACGCGGGACACTACACCCCACATTTGTTGGAAGTTTCTTCTTCGTTGTGTTAAATGCTTTCTCATCATCCAACATCTGGTCTAAAGGAGAACTTCCTTAAAGCCTGCATTTTGCGTTGTGTGACTTTTCCATTTCTTCAAACTGGCTTTTCTTTAGGCAGTTATTTATGACTGGGACATAGTTCAGCAACCAATTTGGGTTAATGGCAGCAACATTTGTTGTGGGTCCTGGTTCTCCATTTTTCTCTGGCTGATGTTCACCAGGAGTTTCTGTGGGGTTTTCTTTACGTCCCATATTCCGAGAAGATCCACTGTTATTTTCTGAATGGCCATTATGGGAAAATGGCTTTTGGTTGATGGTCATCAAACACAAGACGATAATAAGATTGGTTCCCACATTCTTTGAACTTTTTAATTGCATTGCCAACTGTAAATGCTTTGAAATAAACAGTGATTAATTTTTGCCGAGACTGTCAAGTTGCCACAGTAAAGTTGTCCTAGTCAGCTATCTTAAAAGTGTTTGATTTTTGGAATGGGATTAACGATAATAACAAAGGACTAAATATTGACTGTGAGAAGCACCTAGTCTGTTTCCTCACCTGTAACTAAGAGTAATCAAATGTCTTAACAGTTATTCCACAAGAGCTTATGTTGAATATCTTTAAAATTCTGACATGTCAATGTACACAACAGTTTCCTAATGGATACCAAACTGATGAAGTTGCTTCACTGTGAGAGTTTTTAGTGACTCACTAACGTTACTAATACTCACATTGTGGACTACATAGAAGTGTGAACTTGCTCTAAGTTTTTAATGACCACACCCCACTTGACAACATTCTCCAGTCACCCCTATCTTCGGGGAACCGCATTTGAAAACTATAAAACAAAATGAAGTGACAAATACCGTCGAAAATATGTCTAATTTCTACTATTTATCGCCTACAAACATCGCCTTGATAATATCTCGAAATTCAAAAAGATATTATTAATGACAAGAAGGGGGAAAGTCGGTCTTCTGAGAATAGTACTTTACAAAGACACTTTTAGTCTCAAGGTAGAATAACACTTTGGCTAAACTGTTTTGATACATCAAGGGTACGATGGAATGGATCGAGCGCCAAGAGTATGCGCCAGTTTCTGTTTAGGCGCAGGGCAGTCAGGAGAAGCAGATGATAAATTAGGCAGGCGGCTCGCTGAGGATCCACGTGTGTGGCGGCGCGGCGCGGCTGTCTCTCCACGTGGCCGCGGGACCGTGTGATTTGTGGCGGCCGTCCCACCCTCTTCTAGCTCTCACACAACCGACCCTCGCCCACCGGCACACAATGTCTGCAGTCGTCACAGGTAGAGGGTTGTTGCGACTTACGATTCTCAGACAAGCTCGGCAAACAATGGTTATTTTCCATTATTTGTTCACGCCTTAGGGCGTAGTTTGAGCAGTAATGCACGCAAGCGTGCCACTTAGCTGTGTCCTGTGTTGGCACACCCACAAGATTTTTTTGCTAACTGTAGTGCAATGGTCTTGAAAGGAGTATATAAGATGAACATCAACAAAAGCAAAACGAGGATAATGGAATGTAGTCAAATTAAATCGGGTGATGCTGAGGGAATTAGATTAGGAAATGAGACACTTAGAGTAGTAAAGGAGTTTTGCTATTTAGGGAGTAAAATAACTGATGATGGTCGAAGTAGAGAGGATATCAAATGTAGACTGGCAATGGCAAGGAAATTGTTTCTGAAGAAGAGAAATTTGTTAACATAGAGTATAGATTTAAGTGTCAGGAAGTCGTTTCTGAAAGTATTTGTATGGAGTGTAGCCATGTATGGAAGTGAAACATGGACGATAACTAGTTTGGACAAGAAGAGAATAGAAGCTTTCGAAATGTGGTGCTACAGAAGAATGCTGAAGATAAGGTGGGTAGATCACGTAACTAATGAGGAGGTATTGAATAGGATTGGGGAAAAGAAGTTTGTGGCACAACTTGACTAGAAGAAGGGATCGGTTGGTAGGACATGTTTTGAGGCATCAAGGGATCACAAATTTAGCATTGGAGGGCAGCGTGGAGGGTGAAAATCGTAGAGGGAGACCAAGAGATAAATACACTAAGCAGATTCAGAAGGATGTAGGTTGCAGTAGGTACTGGGAGATGAAGAAGCTTGCACAGGATAGAGTAGCATGGAGAGCTGCATCAAACCAGTCTCAGGACTGAAGACCACAACAACAACAAGTGCGAAGTTCTCCCCAACCCCAAGTTAATGAGTCGCGAAACATCTACAGAGTTTCTTGCAACTTCGTTACTGCAGCAATGCTGGCAAGCGGCTAGGCTAGATAAACGCGATGAGAAATTATTTTCCATTTGTGAGGTGACAAAAGTCATAGGACATCGTCATGCTGCCTCATTAGTCGTCCACAATTGCGAAACTGTTGTTGGTGTTGGATTTTGTAGACGAATTTACCATCGATGGGACTAATGTCAGGCGGTTGGGGTGGCCAAATCATTCGCTCGAATTGTGCGGATTGTTCTTCAAGCCAATAGCGAACGATTGTCGCCTGATGACATCTCGCATTGTCATAGATGTAAAATTTCATTGTTGTTTAGGAATACAAAGTCCATGAACGGCTGCAATTGCTGTTCCAGAAGCCGAACATAACCATTTCCGATGTGAGATCGGTGCAGCTGGACCAAAGCAAGCACTTCACTCCATGTGAACACAATCCACATTATTATGGAGCCACCACCATCTTACAAAGTGCATTGTTGACAACTTGGGCCCATCGCTTCGTAAGATTTGCACCGTACTCGAACCCTACCATCAGTTCTCACCCACTGAAATCATTTGACTAGGCCAAGATTTTCTAGTCGTGTAGGGTCCAATTGACATGGTAAGGAGCCCAGCAGAGGCGCTGCAGGCGATATCGTGCTGTTGGTCAACCACCTCTTATCGGTCGTCTGCTGCCATAGTCCATCAACGCCAAATTTCGTCAAATTGTCCTAACGTATACGTTCATCGTACGTCCCACACTGATTTCTGCGGTTAGGCTATTTCATGCATTGTTGCATGTCTGAAAACACTATGAAAACGGTGCTGCTCTCTATGGTTAAGTGACGGCCATCGACCATTGCATTGTTCATGGCGAGAGGTAATGCATGAGATCTGGTTTTCTCGGCACACTCTTGATACTGTGGATATCAGGATATTGAATGCCTAAACGATTTCCGAAATGGTGTGTCCCACGAGCCTACCTCCAACTACCATTCCGCATTCGAAGTGTGTTAATTCCAATTGTGTAGCCACAATCATGCCGGAAATCATTTCACATGAATTACCAGAGTACAAATGATAACTCCGCCAATGCACTGCCTTTTTATAGCTTGTGTAGGGGATACTACAAGCCATCTGTGCATATCGCTTTCCCATGTCTCTTATCACCTCGCATTCGGGAGGACGACGGTTCAATCCCGCGTCCGGCCATCCTGATTTAGGTTTTCCTTGATTTCCCTAAATCGCTCCAGGCAAATGCCGGGATGGTTCCTTTCAAAGGGCACTGCCGACTTCCTCCCCCATCCTTCCCTAATCCGATGAGACCGATGACCTCGCTGTCTGGTCTCCTTCCCCAAAGCAACCAACCATCTTATCACCTCAGTACATACTCAAATGGAATGGAGAAGAAAGTTTAATTAAAGCCATATTTCGGAGCTTGTTGAGGCATTCACCTTCCCTTACACCATCCTGAAGTGCGCCCAGTTACTAACTTACACTGCTCCGTCAGATCGAGCTGAATCTACCCCTCCTGTCTTTGTCAGAGATCTCATCCTTACTGCTTCACTGCACGTACATCCTCATGCTTAGTTCGGAACCTTTCGCTCATCTCCCAAGTTCCTCAAGTAAACATTCACCCACATGAAGGCTACACTATACAGGGTGGTCCATTGATCGTGACCGGGACAAATATCTCACGAAATAAGCGTCAAACGAAAAACCTACAAAGAACGAAACTCGTCTAGCTTGAAGGGGGAAACCAGATGGCGCTATGGTTGGACCGGTAGATGGCGCTGCCATACGTCAAACGGATATCAACTCCATTTCTTAAATAGGAACCCCCATTTTTAGTACATATTCGTGTAGTACGTAAAGAAATATCAATGTTTTAGTTGCACCACTTCTTTCCCTTTGTGATAGACGGCGCTGTAATAAATATATGGCTCACAATTTTAGACGAACAGTTGGTAACAGGTAGGTTTTATAAATTAAAATACAGAACGTCGGTACGTTTGAACATATTATTTCGGTTGTTTCAATGTGATACATGTACCATTCTGAACTTACCATTTCTGAAAAAGCATGCTGTTACAGCGTGATTACCTGTAACTATCATTAATTCAGTATATGCTCATAAAGATGTCCGTCAACAGCGAGAAGTTCGCCTTCCGTAATGTTCGCACATGAATTGAGAAGACGCTGACGCATGTTGTCAGGCGTTGTCGGTGGATCACGATAGCAAATATCCTTCAACTTTCGCCACAGAAGGAAATCCGGGGACGTCAGAACCGGTGAACGTGCGGGCCATGATATGGTGCTTCGACGATCAATATGTGCCGGACATCCATCATGTTGGAAGTATATCGCCGTTCTGTCATGCAGTGAAACATCATGCAGTAATATCGGTAGAACATTACGTAGGAAATCGGCATACACTGCACCAATTAGATGGCCATCGATAAAATGGGGGCCAATTATCCTTCCTCCCATAATGCCGCACCATACATTAACCCGCCAAGTTGGCTGATGTTCCACTTGTCGCAGCCATCGTGGATTTTCCGTTGCCATGTAGTGCATATTATACCGGTTTTCGTTGCCGCTGTTGGTGACTGACACTTCGTCGTTAAATAGAACGTGTGCACAAAATCTGTCATCGTCCCGTAATTTCTCTTGTGCCCAGTGGCAGAATTGTACACGACGTTCAGAGCCGTCGCCATGCAATTCCGGGTGCATAGAAATATGGTACGGGTGCAATAGATGTTGATGTAGCATTCTGAACACCGACGTTTTTGAGATTGCAGATTCTCGCGCACTTTGTGTGCTACTGATGTGCGGATTAGCCGCGAGAGCAGCTAAAACACCTTCTTGGGCATCATCATTTGTTTGCAGGTCGTGCGTGACGTTTCACATCTGGCTGAACAGTTCCTGTGTCCTTAAATAACGTAACTAACCGGCGAACGGTCCGGACACTTGGATGATGTCGTCCAGGATACCGAGCAGCATACGTAGCACACGCCCGTTGGGCATTTTGATCACAATAACCATACATCAACACGATATCGGCCTTTTCCGCAATTGGCAAACGGTCCATTTTAAGACGGGTAATGTATCACGAAGCAAATCCCGTCCGCACTGGCGGAATGTTACGTGATACCACGTACTTATATGATGTGACTGTTATAGCGCCATCTATCACAAAGCGAAAAAAGTAGTCCAACTAAAACATTCATTTTTCTTAAAGTACTACAAAAGCATGTAATAAGAAAGTGGGTTCCTATTAAAAAAAAAACGCAGTTGATATCCGTTTCTCCTATGGCAGCGCCATCTAGTGGGCCAACCATAACGCCATCTGGTTTCCCCCTTCAAGCTAGACGAGTTTCGTTCTTTGTAGTTTTTTCGTTTGATACTTATTTCGTGAGATATTTGGCCCGGTCGCTATCAATGGACCACCCTGTCCAGCCACGAGCCTAGAAATCCCTTAGTACCGGTACCACTAGCAGTCTACATAAACTAATCACGCCATCTGACTCTGTGTAAATATTTTAAACAAGAAGTCAACTTTTTTATTTTCCAACCAGATCGTTAGTGAATTCAGTATTCAGAGGTCCACAGCATCAAGAGTGTGCCGAGAATAACGAATTTGAGGCATCACCTCTCACCACGGCCTACACACAACGACCGAGGGCAGCGCCGTTTGCGTAGAGTTGTCATTGCCAACAGACAAGCATCAGTGCGTCAAGTAACCGCAGAAATCGGTGTGAGACATTCGTCGAACGCATCCGTTGGGACAGTGCATCGAAATTAGGCGTTATAGGCTGCGGCAGCAGACGACCGACGCGATTTGTTTTTCTAACAGCAAACCATCGATTCCAGCGCCTTTCATAGGTTCGTGACCATATCGGTTGGACCCTAGACACTGGAAATGGTCACATGAGTCCCAGTTTGTTATGAAGAGCTGATGGAAGTGTTTGTGTGTGTGGTGCACACGCCACGGACCCATGCCTCCAAGTCAACAATGCAAAGTTAGTGGTGACTCCATAATGGTGCGGGATGTAGTTACCTGGAATGGACTGGATCCTCTGGTTCAACTGAACCCATCACTGACTGGAAATGGTTATTTTCGGCTACCATTCACAGCCATTCGTGTACTTGATGTTCCCAAACATCGAAGGAGTTTTCATGGACGACAGTGCTTCGTCAGTGGGTCACAGTTGCCCACGACTGGTTTGAAGAAAATTCTGCACGAATGGTTTGGTCACCAAGATTTCCCGACGAGAATTCCAATCGAACGTTTGTCGGACATAATTGAATGGTCACATCGAGCACAAAATGCTGCATCGGTAACACTTCCGCAAGTATAGAAGGCTATAGAGGCGCTATGGCTCAGTATTTCTGCGAGGAACTTTCAGCAACTTGTTGAGTCCACGCCACATAGAGATGCTGCACGACACAGGACAAAGGATGACCCTTCGACATCTACGTCCATACACCGTAAGCCACCTAACGGTGTGTGGCGGTGGGTACCTTGAGTACCTTCATCGGTTCTCCTATTCCAGTCTCGTACTGTTCGTGGCAAGAAAGATTGTCGGTGTGGACTCTAATCTCTCTGATTTTATCCTCATGGTCTCTTCGCGAGATGTAAGTAGGAGTGGGTAATATACTGCTTGACTCTTCGGTGAAGATATGTTCTCCAAACTTTAACAGAAGCCCGTACCGAGCTACTGAGCGTCTCTTGCAGAGTCTTCAACTGGAGTTTATATATCATCTCCGTAACGCTTTCGCGATTACTATATGATCCTGTAACGAAGGGCGCTGTTCTCCGTTGGATCTTCTCTCTCTCTCTTCTATCAACCCTATCTGGTACGAATCCCACACCAGTGAGCAGTATTCCAGCAGTGGGCGAACAAGGGTACTGTAACCTACTTTCTTTGTTTTCGGACTGCATTTCCTTAGGACTCTTCCAATGAATCTGTCTGGGATCTGCGTTACCGACAATTAATTTTCTATGGTCATTCCATTTTGAATCACTCCTAATGCTTACTCACATATAATTTATGGAATTAACTGCTTCCAGTTGCTGACCTGCTATATTTTAGCTAAGTGATAAAGGATCTTCCTTTGTGTGTATTCGCGGCACATTACACTTGTCTACATTGAGATTCAATTGCCATTCCCTGCACCATGCGTCAAAGCGTTGCAGATCCTCCTGCATTTCAGTACAATTTTCCATTGTTACAACCTCTCGATATACTACAGCATCATCCTCAAAAAGCCTCAGTGAACTTCCGATGTTAACACAAGGTCATTTATATACAGGCTGTTACAAAAAGGTACGGCCAAACTTTCAGGAAACATTCCTCACACAGAAAGAGAGAAAATGTTATGTGGACATGTGTCCGGAAACGCTTACTTTCCATGTTAGAGCTCATTTTATTACTTCTCTTTAAATCACATTAATCATGGAATGGAAACACACAGCAACAGAACGTACCAGCGTGACTTCAAACACTGTGTTACAGGAAATGTTCAAAATGTCCTCCATTAGCGAGGATACATGCATCCACCGTCCGTCGCATGGAATCCCTGATGTGGTGATGCAGCCCTGGAGAATGGCGTATTGTATCACAGCCGTCCACCATACGTGCACGAAGAGTCTCTACATTTGGTACCGGGGTTGCGCAGACAACTTTCAAATGCCCCCATAAATGAAAGTCAAGAGGGTTGAGGTCGGGAGAGCGTGGAGGCCATGGAATTGGTCCGCCTCTACCAATCCATCGGTCACCGAATCTGTTGTTGAGAAGCGTACGAACACTTCGACTGAAATGTGCAGGAGCTCCATCGTGCATGAACCACATGTTGTGACGCACTTGTAAAGGCACATGTTCTAGCAGCACAGGTAGAGTATCCCGCATAAAATCATGATAACGTGCTCCATTGAGCGTAGGTGTAAGAAACTAAAATGAGCTCTAACATGGAAATTAAGCGTGCCGGACACATGTCTACATAACATGCCCGGCCGCGGTGGTCTAGCGGTTCTAGGCGCTCAGTCCGGAGCCGCGCGACTGCTACGGTCGCAGGTTCGAATCCTGCCTCGGGCATGGATGTGTGTGATGTCCTTAGGTTAGTTAGGTTTAAGTAGTTCTAAGTTCTAGGGGCTGATGACCATAGATGTGAAGTCCCATAGTGCTCAGAGCCATTTGAACCGCATAACATGTTTTCTTTATTTGTGTGTGAGGAATGTTTCCTGAAAGTTTGGCCGTACCTTTTTGTAGCACCCTGTATATATTGGGAATAGCAACGGTCCTA
The DNA here is from genome assembly GCF_023898315.1 of Schistocerca nitens. Lineage (NCBI taxonomy): Eukaryota > Metazoa > Arthropoda > Insecta > Orthoptera > Acrididae > Schistocerca > Schistocerca nitens. Next base: position 87,398,183 of record NC_064625.1, on the reverse strand, counting down.
CGACACTCCCCTGCGGCGCAGCTGAAATCACTCTTACTTCGGAAGACTTCTCTCCATTGAGTATGACATGCTGCTCTCTGTTATTTGGTAACTCTTGTTACCGCACTGTAAACTCTACGAGAGGACACATTACCATGGCAGACCAAGTAAACTGTAATGAATAGTGTCTTACACTATTTTCCAATACAGTCATCAAGTCTCTGTAATCAGAGGTCGTATCGTTCTACCATTCAATTTGTTAACACATTGCCGGCATATGGAAGGAAGTCAGGTGATTTATAGGCATCAGTGTCTTTACTGCTTCTTGTTGTTATAGCTGCGCACGGCCTTTCTTATTCGAAGGTAGTCATTGAAGTGTAGCCACCTTCTCCAAGTGGAGGTTTTCATCTAGTTGATTGTTACAACCGAAAGAAGAGCGCCTCCAAAATTTCCTGCATGTATAGGCCAGATGGCGCGAAATGTCTAGCGTTGTAAAATGGTTCAAATGGCTCTGAGCACTATGGGAGTTAACATCTATGGTCATCAGTTCCCTAGAACTTATAACTAGTTAAACCTAACTAACCTAAGGACATCACACACCGTCATCACTCTAGCGTTGTACAGAGCACGGAAGATACCCCCGTCTTCGGCAACCCTTAAAAGCACCCGTAGCAGAATACTGTATTTCCATGGAACACTCAACGGAATACAATACGATAAAAATTTTAGCTACATTTTTCAGTTTTTGGGATGCGGTAATTAAAGAATCGGTGGAAGTACGTCTTGCTGATAATCTTATAAATCGTAGCAACGGCTTTCAAATGGATAAAAATTGGAATCCTGTAATAAAAATTATCTATTCAAAGCGTAATCGACGGGGTCATTCGATACTCAGTGACTAGATCATCTCACACTTGCACCACGGAGGGCCGCACACACATCGCGGCTGTGTCGCGCATGTTATCACTTGACTTGGAAAACTCCAGCAGGACAATGCTACATCCCACAAATCCAGAATTGCTACAGAATGGCTCCAGGAACACTCTTCTCAGCTTAAATAGTTCCGCTGGCCACGAAACCCCCACAGACATGAACATTATTGAGCATATCTGGGATGTCTTGCTACGTGCTATTCAGAAGATGCCTCCACCCTCTAGTGCTCTTACGGATTTATGGACAGCCGTGCAGGATTCATGGTGTCAGTTTTCTCCAGCAATACTTCAGACATTAGTCGAGTAGATGCCACGTCGTGTTGTGGCATTTCTGCGTGCTCGCAGGGGCCTTATACGATATTAGGCTGGGATACCAGCTTCTTTGGCTCTTCAGTGTTTCGGAATCCCCCATAAAAAAGTCTGTAGGGTGGGCGGACGGATCAGTTTATGCCTACAGTAATCCTTGTTAGTGAGTCTCACTGGGTATCATTTGACACTATCTGTAATTTACTTTTTATGTATAGACTTCGTACAAAATTTATGCACCTCTTGTGTGACCACGAAACGGGTAAAGAATTATGGTTTCAACAAATCCTTTGCATTTGGCAATGAGGGCTTTTAATGGATCAGTAGTGTGACAGTTATTATGTAGAATGGGTAACGTATTTTAGTTCAGTAGAATTAGAGTGGGAGAAGGGAGGTGCAGACTCAAAAAACAGTTTACCGCTGTAGGGGAGTTATTAAAAGCAAGAAAACTTAAATTTTCCTTAAGTATGGAGCAGGCGCTTTATTATATGGAACAAAATGAAATATTTTTCCATCTGGAGGTAGTGTCTACCGCTAACAGAAATACACTCCTGGAAATGGAAAAAAGAACACATTGACACCGGTGTGTCAGACCCACCATACTTGCTCCGGACACTGCGAGAGGGCTGTACAAGCAATGATCACACGCACGGCACAGCGGACACACCAGGAACCGCGGTGTTGGCCGTCGAATGGCGCTAGCTGCGCAGCATTTGTGCACCGCCGCCGTCAGTGTCAGCCAGTTTGCCGTGGCATACGGAGCTCCATCGCAGTCTTTAACACTGGTAGCATGCCGCGACAGCGTGGACGTGAACCGTATGTGCAGTTGACGGACTTTGAGCGAGGGTGTATAGTGGGCATGCGGGAGGCCGGGTGGACGTACCGCCGAATTGCTCAACACGTGGGGCGTGAGGTCTCCACAGTACATCGATGTTGTCGCCAGTGGTCGGCGGAAGGTGCACGTGCCCGTCGACCTGGGACCGGACCGCAGCGACGCACGGATGCACGCCAAGACCGTATGATCCTACGCAGTGCCGTAGGGGACCGCACCGCCACTTCCCAGCAAATTAGGGACACTGTGGCTCCTGGGGTATCGGCGAGGGCCATTCGCAACCGTCTCCATGAAGCTGGGCTACGGTCCCGCACACCGTTAGTCCGTCTTCCGCTCACGCCCCAACATCGTGCAGCCCGCCTCCAGTGGTGTCGCGACAGGCGTGAATGGAGGGACGAATGGAGACGTGTCGTCTTCAGCGATGAGAGTCGCTTCTGCCTTGGTGCCAATGATGGTCGTATGCGTGTTTGGCGCCGTGCAGGTGAGCGCCACAATCAGGACTGCATACGACCGAGGCACACAGGGCCAACACCCGGCATCATGGTGTGGGGAGCGATCTCCTACACTGGCCGTACACCACTGGTGATGGTCGAGGGGACACTGAATAGTGCACGGTACATCTAAACCGTCATCGAACCCATCGTTGTACCATTCCTAGACCGGCAAGGGAACTTGCTGTTCCAACAGGACAATGCACGTCCGCATGTATCCCGTGCCACCCAACGTGCTCTAGAAGGTGTAAGTCAACTACCCCGGCCAGCAAGATCTCCGGATCTGTCCCCCATTGAGCATGTTTGGGACTGGATGAAGCGTCGTCTCACGCGGTCTGCACGTCCAGCACGAACGCTGGTCCAACTGAGGCGCCAGGTGGAAATGGCATGGCAAGCCGTTCCACAGGCCTACATCCAGCATCTCTACGATCGTCTCCATGGGAAAATAGCAGCCTGCATTGCTGCGAAAGGTGGATATACACTGTACTAGTGCCGACATTGTGCATGCTCTGTTGCCTGTGTCTATGTGCCTGTGGTTCTGTCAGTGTGATCATGTGATGTATCTGACCCCAGGAATGTGTGAATAAAGTTTCCCCTTCCTGGGACAATGAATTCACGGTGTTCTTATTTCAATTTCCAGGAGTGTAGATGAGCAACCCACTGTTCCTCTTCAAAATCAGCCAAGATATATGGCAAGGGTTTCCGCTGTCACCACTGCTGTTTAATTTGCACACCAAAAAGGGAATGAGGGAACTAAAGAACTGCGATAGTGTTGTATGCCTGGGGAAAAAAAATTAGCAAAACACAGTTCACCGACGATGCAGCAGTGGTAGCAGAAAGTTGAAAGGAAGTGTTTGGTGTTAATCGTACCGCAGCTTGCACTATAGTGTTTGTTAACAAGTGCATATAAATAAGAATAAAAAAAGTGCAAGAGATGGACATGCTGATGGATTAAATATACTGGCAGGAAAAAAATCCCAACAACAAGAAGGAATCGTGCGAGATAAACCAAAGTTGATTGGCGCGCTTTTACATCTATAAACTTAGTGCCAGTCGCATAAGAGCAGCACCAGTTGCATACAAATCACGTTCGTTTTAAATATATGCTGTAATGGTCGTGAGAGTTCGTTTCTTTTGAAATTGGACGTAGTGAGTAGAAAGATGCCACTGTAACTGCTCACCAAATATGAACGAGTTCTTGTAATAGGGCCAGGAGGAGCTAGATGTTCCTTTTGCGGTGTTGCAGAAAGACTTGGCAGGAACGTAGCCACTGAATATGAATGTTGGAAGAGGTGGTCACGGCAAGGTTGTGGTTGTTGTTGTTGTTGTTGTTGTTGTTGTTGTGGTCTTCAGTCCTGAGACTGGTTTGATGCAGCTCTCCATGCTACTCTATCCTGTGCAAGCTTCTTCATCTCCCAGTCCCTACTGCAACCTACATCCTTCTGAATCTGCTTAGTGTATTCATCTCTTGGTCTCCCTCTACGATTTTTACCCTCCACGCTGCCCTCCAATGCTAAGTTTGTGATCCCTTGATGCCTCAAAACATGTCCTACCAACCGATCCCTTCTTCTAGTCAAGTTGTGCCACAAACTCCTCTTCTCCCCAATTCTATTCAATACCTCCTCATTAGTTATGTGATCTACCCACCTTATCTTCAGCATTCTTCTGTAGCACCACATTTCGAAAGCTTCTATTCTCTTCTTGTCCAAACTAGTTATCGTCCATGTTTCACTTCCATACATGGCTACACTCCATACAAATACTTTCAGAAACGACTTCCTGACACTTAAATCTATACTCGACGTTAACAAATTTCTCTTCTTCAGAAAAGATTTCCTTGCCATTGCCAGTCTACATTTTATATCCTCTCTACTTCGACCATCATCAGTTATTTTACTCCCTAAATAGCAAAACTCCTTTACTACTTTAAGTGTCTCATTTCCTAATCTAATTCCCTCAGCATCACCCGATTTAATTTGACTACATTCCATTATCCTCGTTTTGCTTTTGTTGTTCACGGCAAGGTACGGTTGCAAAAAAAGACCTGGCCCAAGACCGTCACATGTCACTGCTGAGAGGGAAGACCGTCGAGTTTAGTGTATGGTTGTAATGCGTCATATTGCATCTGCAGCAGCAATTCGATCAAGAGATAGCATCGTAGTGACTCAACGAACTGTTACAAATCGGTTACTTCAAGGACACCCCCGAGCCAGATACCCTGTAGCGTGCGTTTCACACACCCCAAACCACCGCCATTTGCGACTTCAGTGGTGCCGACCGAAAGCTCACTATAGGACGAACTGGAGGTCTGTTGTGTTATCTGTGAAAGCTGGTTCTGTCTTGGTATCAGTGATGGTCGTGTGTTGGAGAAGGTCATCTGAGGGTCTACAGCCAACCTGCTAGACACACTGGACATACACCTGGAGTTGCGGTTTCATTGTGACTGCAAGAGAGCTTTCGTGGTTAGCAGGCGCACCCTGACTGGTAATTCGTTCGTCAATCTGGTGATTCGACCTGTTGTGCACCCATTCATGAACAAGATTCGAGGGGGTGTTTTCCAACAGGATAACGCTCGCTCACATACCGCTGTTGTAACCCGACACTCTCTATAGTGTGTCGACACGCTGCCTTGACCCGCTCGATCACGAGATCTGTCTCCAGTCGAGCCCATGTGGGACATCATCGGACGACTACTCTAGCGACATCCACAAATGGGATTAACCGTTTCATTCTGGAAACATCCCCCAGGCTGTGGCTAAGCCATGTCTCCGCAACACCCTTTCTTTCTGGAGCGCTACTTCCGCAAGGTCTGCAGGAGAGCTTCTGTAAAGTTTGGAAGGTAGGAGACGAGGTACTGGCAGAAATGAAGCTGTGATGACGGGGGGGGGGGGGGGGGGGAGGGGGTGAGTCGTGGTTGGGTAGCTGAGATGGTAGAGCACTTGCCCGCGAAAGACGCGTCCCGAGTTCGCGTCTCGGTCCGGCACACAGTTTTAATCTGCCAGGAAATTTCAGGATTAACCGTCCCTGTACTGACCGACCATGTGCAACAGACACGGAACCCCATCCCACAAACTGACATCGGGCACCTGTACAACACAATAGATACTCGTTTTCAAGATTGAATTCATCATTCAGGCGGTTATACGGGTTGTTAATGTAGTAGCATTCACATCTGCAATGACCTTTCTCACTCTTACGTTAACCTGTGAGCTTCCAAAGTTAATCACTTAAATATGTTATTTAGAAAGACGTATTCCCTAAATTTCATTATTCTGCATTAATTATTTTTTGTTTTGCGGATTTTTTTCTGTCAGTGTATTTCAGCTTGTAAAAATAATCTTGAAGAGAGTATACATGTTGATAAACCTGGGAAGTAGAATAAACATGATAGGTGCATGTAAGGCTTAGAAGTAGCGATAGGACAAATGCAAATTGGCTCTTATGGGAAGAATTAGCGGCTACTGTCCATGAACGTAAAAGCAGTGCGTGGTTCTGAGTGTATTAAAATGAACAACGTGGTTACTGTAATCAGTATGTGTAAACTGAGCTCAGATGTTGACATTAGCACAGACGCTGGATGTTAATTACATTTGCATAATGATATTGGAAAAATCTCCACCCCTTCTAGTTACTGGGAAATAAGGATGTAACACCATTAGAATAGCAATTTTTTCTGATTATATCATGCCATATAATCAGTAATAACACAGTAAGTTTGACAATGATGTCTCGTCTCAAACTGTTTTTCAGCAACTGCATAGATAACCCACTCAGATCAAGGAAACAAAATATCATCTGTGACGTAAAGATCAATACAGAGAACTGTTTGAATGTTCTGCTGCATACAGACGATCAAATAATGATTCACGTAAATCTTAATTTGTTGGCCTCCGAACATAGCGTGAACATCACAACTCCCAAAACAAAGGTTCTGGCATTCAAGAGGAAATTGCCTGTAAGGTCTGAAATTGTGTTAAAAAAACTGTGCTATTGGAACAGGTAACTCCTTTCAGACGAAATATCGACCAGAAAACTGATAACAAGATGCTAAAATTTAACACAGCCTGTGAATAATCAGGAATACTGTACAAATACAATTACAAATTGGTTCAATACGCAATAAAACGGACCTAAAAAGAAAAAGGTGAGGGAGCATGTAGCTAGAATACATGAAAAAAGACTTTCAAAACTAATTATTCACTACAAATCTCCAGAGACAAGACAGGGAGAAGACCACGGAAGGAATAGCATTGTCGAGCGGAACGTGAAATAAACGGCAGATGAAGAAGAAGATGATCATGCCATTCTTCTGTTACTACGGGCTATTCCTGTAAGTTCTGCATCGTTGCAGCTGCTAAAATGCTCCATTTTTCGTCCTATAGAATTTAGCGACTGTTTGTCGTGGGCTGTGGGTATTAGGGAGAACCCTTAGCAAATTCATCTGGGTGGATTGGGAAGCTGCAACTTAAAAGCGCCACTATGAGGTCTACGGCAGAACCTTGTTAAAATCAATGTCCACCTATCCTGTAGACGAGGTGTAGTCAACCATTCCTACTTATTTTTCAATTTTCTATCTATGAAGACAAATTTTGTAACTGTCCCCCGGTTCGACACTACTGGTGATTTATAAAGTACGGAAGTTAGTTTACTTTGAAAAATTTATAAAACAGGGCTACAACGAGTTACAGCATACAAAAGTAATTACTTAAGAAATACTTTATACCAAAATTCTCTTTTCAGTTAAAAAACGGTACTTCTATTCAGGTGCATCACACGAGTAGTTTGTTGAAGTATGGAAGGTAAAATTTTGAAACAGTTGAGAAGTTCAGTTTTATAACAATCATGGAAACTCGAGAAGCCTATTTTAGCATGACGGTTAGTAATGGAGGGCATATTTAGGAAATACAGGACAACATTTCTTCCCCTATTCTTAGGTGGCCGAGCGGTTCTAGGCGCTACAGTCTGGAACCGTGCGACCGCTATGGTCGCAGGTTCGAATCCTGCCTCGGGCATGGATGTGTGTGATGTCCTTACGTTAGTTAGGTTTAAGTAGTTCTAAGTTCTAGGGGACTGATAACCTCAGATGTTAAGTCCCATAGTGCTCAGAGCCATTTGAACCATATACTTGAACTGACATGTGATTACGTTTTCACGCAATTTGAGTGCATAGACTCTGCGAAATCAGTACCCAGAACAACCACCTCTGGCCGTAATAACGGCCTTGATACGCCTGGGCATTGAGTCCAACAGAGTTGGATGGCGTGTACATGTGCAGCTGCCCGTGCAGCTTCAACACGATACCACAGTTCGTCAAGAGCAGTGACTGGCGTATTGTGACGATCCAGTTGCTCGGCCACCATTGATCAGACGTTTTCAATTGGTGATAGATCTGGAGAATGTGCTGGCCAGGGCAGCATTCGAACATTTTCTGTATTCAGAAAGGCCCGCACAGGACCTGCAACATGCATGCGGTCGTGCATTATTCTGCTGAAATGTAGGGTTTCGCAGGGATCGAATCAAGGGTAGAGCCACGGGTCGTAACACATATTAAATGTAACGTCCACTGTTCAAAGTGCCGTAAATGCGAACAAGAGGTGACAGAGACGTGTAACCAATGGCACCCCATACCATCACGCTGGATGATACGCCAGTATGGCAATGACGAATACACGCTTCCAATGTGCATTCATCGCGAAGTAGCCAAACACGGATGCGACCATGATGATGCTGTAAACAGAACGCGGATTCATCCGAAAAAATTACGTTTTGCCATTCGTGCACCAAGGTTCGTCGTTGAGTGCACCATCGCAGGCGCTCCTCTCTGTGATGCAACGTCAAGGGTAACCGCAGCCACGGTCTCCGAGCTGATAGTCCATGCTGCTGCAAACGTCGTCGAACTGTTCGTGTAGACGGTTGTTGTCTTCCAAACGTCCCCATCTGTTGATTCTGGAATCGAGACGTGGCTGCACGATCCGTTACAGCCATGCGGATAAGATGCCTGTCATCTCGACTGCTAGTGATACCAGGCCGTTGGGATCCAGCACGGCGTTCCGTATTACCCTCCTGAACCCACCGATTCCTTATTCTGCTAACACTCATTGGATCTCGACCAACGCGAGCAGCAAAGTCAAAAAATGGTTCAAATGGCTCTGAGCACTATGGGACTTCACAGCTTAGGTCATCAGTCCCCTAGAACTTAGAACTACTTAAACCTAATTAACCTAAGGACATCACACACATCCATGCCCGAGGCAGGATTCGAACCTGCGACCGTAGCAGCCCCGCGGTTCCGGACTGCAGCGCTAGAACCGCACGGAGCAGCAAAGTCGCGATACGGTAAACCGCAATCGCGATAGGCTACAATCCGACCTTTATCAAAGTCGGAAACGTGATGGTACGCTTTTCTCCTGCGTACACGAGGCATCGCAACAACGTTTCACCAGGCAACGCCGGTCAACTGCTGTTTGTGTATGAGAAATCGGTTGTAAACTTTCCTCGTGCCAGCACGTTGTAGGTGTCTCCACCGGCCCCAACCTTGTGTGAATGCTCTGAAAAGCTAGTCATTTGCGTATCACAGCATCTTCTTCCTGTCGGTTCAATTTCGCGTCTGTAGCACGTCATCTTCGTGGTGTAACAATTTTAATTGTTAGTAGTGTAAATAAAGCCAACCTACTTTCAGAAAAAAAACTGAGTTTCATTACCTTTTGAACGCTTCTCATAAAACTCAGACTTTTTCTGCTCATCTACTTCTTTTTCACCAACTTTCTTGTTAAACATATGGATTATCTGATTTTAACTTCTTCTGTCCAGTGTCAGTCCACAGTGCATACTGCTTATAGCGTTCATTCTTTTTTCTATTTTTTGTTGAGAAGCAGTAAAAAGCAATCACATAGGCAAATATTGTAAACAACAAACTGACACAGTCGTCACACCGAAAACTCCATCATGGTAGTTCCATTTCCAGATAGGCTGTTAACTATCAGCTGCAGCAAGTCGTCGGATGACGCTGTGTAATGACTGCAAGTGCATCGTGAATGTGTTGTTGTAGGACCTCACCACGCCGCACCACGTCTGCTAGCCTCTCTCCAGCTTTCTTGGTCTCCGGTCCCAACAAGCGCAAGCTGTTTCACTGCAATTCCGTTGACGAAGCATCGTTTGGCAAGGATTCAATCAAGACATTTATATCCGTAGCACATCTAGCGAAGAACGTAGCAAAAGCTGAGCATAACGGTCTTTCGGTTGTTGTGGATGTGTCTGGGGCCAGCTTCTATCAAATCCAGAAAATTGACTGGGAGTCAAATAATGTTGCAGAAAGCCCATACTGGTACAGAAGTGATCCGCTTACTGAGTAATCGTATCTTGAAGGAGTGCCAATCTTCCGCCACGGTTGTACTTATGTACCGACGGTACACTCTTTAAACGTACCGGTGGGTAGAACTACCCTACATCTTGTTTCTCAAAAATTATATGGAGCATGTTACCAAACAGTTTCCTGACATTTTGTAACACCATAGCTCTAATGCTGTACGGATTTATTTTGCTCTTGTTTCATTTAATGTTAAATCATTGAGCTTCTGTAAATGTTTGTTTGAATAGATAACACAAAACTGTATATTCCTTTCTTTATTAAAACTTTGATGTCATGATTTGATTGTATGCTGTGTAGCATTTCTGTCATTTATGTTCTTTGTCCCATTTGGAGGGAACAGAACTTACTATATATAATTGTAATTTCTGTGTGAATAATTTTTTGTAGAGATGTCAATATGTGTCAATGTTTTGTTTTATTTAATACATTTGGTTGCTGTTATGTAAACTGCTGATCCTCACTTAGGGTTCTTAGTTAGTTTGTATGTAAAAGGTGTAATGGTTCCCCTCGGGAACGGAACTGTGTAGCGCGCGCAAATTGTGGTTGGCCTAGGTGGAAAAGGTGGAACTGATAGTCAGTCGGGGACGAGCCAGCAGTCGGAGACGAGCTACGAGTCCGTGCACTGCCATGTAAAGGTTGCATAGTGCTGGTTTCGAGAGAGGCTTTTCTGTTATTTTCCAATGCCTCGGATGGATGGATAAATAGCTGGAACTATTCTGGAATTTGTATCTATCATCGCCACCAAGAAATGAGTCCAGCAATTCTGCCTGCAATTCCACCTAACAACATGCAGTTGCCACCACATTGCGCAATCATTGCATCGGAATGCCATAATGATGTACAGTGAAGGATCAGCTTAATGGATGTGTTAGTGTGTTCAAATATAAGGTAATTTATATCTGAATTTATATACCAACCTTGATTTTTCTCATCATAACACCTCTCAGGTATCTCTCCGTTTGAACTAAAGTGATTTCCGAGTGTCCTTACTGGAAGAAATTAAAGCCTAGAGTTTTGCTAATTGATGCCTCTTGAACATAGTAAAAAGAAAGTTAAAGTTAATGATGCTTGCTGAAAATAATTTTTCTAGTAAAACTGCTTATTAATGTGTTGTTGCCTACTTCAAAATTAAAAGTTCTTAAGACTGAGGCTTATAAAGTTTTGCTTAGTGAATGATCACATTACTGCCTGTTGTAAATCGCAGAAGGTGAGTCAGTATCTTACGTATATGTTAATTTTGTTTCACTGTAGTAAAAATGGAAAACTGCAGTTATGAAACGTTATATACTTATGTTTGCTAAGTGTATGTTTCTCTTGTGTATAGGAAGTGCATGTTAATAACATAACAGGATCCACAGTTTGTCTATTATATTAATGCTGGGTAATTAGTAACGGAAAGACCACTAATTATAAAAACCATAATTTCTTTAAAGCCTGAAAGTATTAGGGTGTTTCGGTATCTCTTATAATTTTGCAAATAGTTTCTGCTGCTCCGTTATTTTCAATCTTACCGTAAACATATCTATGTGTCAGAGTTCATTGCACTCGCGTGTGACAAAGTATAGGTTGTGTTTATTCGTTAAAATTACTAGAAACTATTTTCTTAAACGAGAATGTTAATCATTCTCTTGCCAAGTTAGGCTGGCGACCGTTTTCTTTATCAGTTGAACAGTACAGATAGGCAAAATTTTGTTCGTACTGCTCAAATATTTATGTAATTCTGACTTTCACTTCCGATAAGCCACCTCCGTTAGGTACAACACGGTCAACTTAACAAAATTCCTCTCAGAGGGTAACACTGATCTGTTGCTTTATACCATTATTACTCTAACAAAATAATTCTGTTTTGCAAATTGCCTCCAGTTTCGAGGTTATGGTATAGCAGTCGCAGATAGGAGTGTTATAATTTGCGTAACGTTTCATCTGCCAATATGCTGTTCCCATATAGGTCTCAAAATTAAGGAGAATATCTTCACTATCTACATCTACATCCATACTCCGCAAGCCACCTGACTGTGTGTGGCGGAGGGTACCCTGAGTACCTCTATCGGTTCTCCCTTCTATTCCAGTCTCGTTCGTGGAAAGAAGGATTGTCTGTATGCTTCTGTGTGGGCTCTAATCTCTCTGATTTTATCCTCATGGTTTCTTCGCGAGATATACGTAGGAGGGAGCAATATACTGCTGGACTCTTCGGTGAAGGTATGTTCTCGAAACTTTAACAAAAGCCCGTACCGAGCTACTGAGCGTCTCTCCTGCAGAGTCTTCCACTGGAGTTTATCTATCATCTCCGTAACGCTTTCGCGATTACTAAATGATCCTGTAACGAAGCGCGCTGCTCTCCGTTGGATCTTATCTATCTCTTCTATCAACCCTATCTGGTACGGATCCCACACCGCTGAGCAGTATTCAAGCAGTGGGCGAACAAGCGTACTGAAACCTAGTTCCTTTGTTTTCGGATTGCATTTCCTTAGGATTCTTCCAATGAATCTGTCTGGCCTCTGCTTTACCGACGATCAACTTTATATGATCATTCCATTTTAAATCACTCCTAATGCGTACTCCCAGATAATTTATGGAATTAACTGCTTCCAGTTCTGACCTGCTATTTTGTAGCTAAATGATAAGGGATCTATCTTTCTATGTATTCGCAGCACATTACACTTGTCTACATTGAGATTCAATTGCCATTCCCTGCACCATGCGTCAATTCGCTGCAGATCCTCCTGCATTTCAGTACAATTTTCCATTGTTACAGCCTCTCGATACACCACAGCATCATCTGCAAAAAGCCTCAGTGAACTTCCGATGTCATCCACCAGGTCATTTATGTATATTGTGAACAGCAACGATCCCATGACACTCCACTGCGGCACACCTGAAATCACTCTTACTTCGGAAGACTTCTCTCCATTGAGAATGACATGCTGCGTTCTGTTATCTAGGAACTCTTCAATCCTATCACACAATTGGTCTGATAGTCCATATGCTCTTACTTTGTTCATTAAACGACTGTGGGGAACTGTATCGAACGCCTTGCGGAAGTCAAGAAGCACGGCATCTACCTGTGAACCCGTGTCTATGGCCCTCTGAGTCTCGTGGACGAATAGCGCGAGCTGGGTTTCACACGACCGTCTTTTTCGAAACCCATGCTGATTCCTACAGAGTAGATTTCTAGTCTTCAGGAAAGTCATTATACTCGAACATAATACGTGTTCCAAAATTCTACACTATTGTGGATGATAGAATATTTCATTCAGTTCCACAGGTCTTGCTGTTCTTTGTCGCTGTTACTGAAGACAACAATATCGTTACCGAATCGTGTAAGTGACATCCTTTGAGCGTGAGCAGTTTTAATCCCATTCTTGAACATCTACAGGGTGTTACAAAACTGTGCGGCCAAACTTCCAGGAAACAGTCCTCACGCACAAATAAAGAAAAGATGTTATGTGGACATGTGTCCGGAAACGCTTAATTTCCATGTTAGAGCTCATTTTAGTTTCGTCATTCCAACGTGATCAAATTCTAAATTTTCACAATCAACATGTGTGGGCTGACGAGAATCCGCACGCAATTGTGCAATCACGTCATGAACACAGATTTTCTGTGAACGTGTGGGCAGGCATTGTTGGTGATGTCTTGATTGGGCCCCATGTTCTTCCACCTATGCTCAATGGAGCACGTTATCATGATTTCATACGGGATACTCTACCTGTGCTGCTAGAACATGTGCCTTTACAAGTACGACTCAACATGTGGTTCATGCACGATGGAGCTCCTGCACATTTCAGTCGAAGTGTTCGTACGCTTCTCAACAACAGATTCGGTGACGGATGGATTGGTAGAGGCGGACCAATTCCATGGCCTCCACGCTCTCCTGACCTCAATCCTCTTGACTTTCATTTACGGGGGCATTTGAAAGCTCTTGTCTACGCAACCCCGGTACCAAATGTATTGTGGACGGCTGTGATACAACACGCCATTCTCCAGTGCAGCATCAGCGCATCAGGGATTCCATGCGACGGAGGGTGGATGCATGTATCCTCGCTAACGGAGCACATTTTGAACATTTCCTGTAACAAAGTATTTGAAGTCACGCTGGTACGTTCTGTTGCTGTGTGTTTCCATTCCATGATTAATGTGATTTGAAGAGAAGTAATAAAATGAGCTCCAACATGGAAAGTAAGCGTTTCTCGACACATGTCCACATAATATATTTTCTTTCTTTGTGTGTGAGGAATGTTTCCTGAAAGTTTGGTCGTACCTTTTTGTAACGCCCTATATATATATATATATATATATATATATATATGAAAGTCGTGTTATACTATTTATAAATCAAGAACGGCTGGACCGATTTGGATGAAAATTTTTGGAGAGGTCGCTTAGAACCAGGAGACGGACATAAATACTTTTTATCCCGTTTGACCGCTATAAAACGTGATATTACAAAAACGCATGAGGCATGATACTTAACCATAGACGTTTAGGTGTCACTTGCGTTTTGTTGTTCTATGTCAGATGGCTTTTTGTTATACCACGTTTTATAGTAACGTTTAGCTGACATTTGCGTTTATATATATATATATATATATATATATATATATATATATATATATATATATATATATATATATATATGCCCAACTATACAAAGTCAAGTCATCATCAAACATTAGAAAAATCTCGATGTTTATGATCGATTCACTTCGTATTTCTATTCAGTATGCTAACAAATGTTCAGACGGACATAGACCACTTACTTTATTAATATACGTGGTATCTAAATAGATATATAATAATGTATAAAGAGAAAACGTTGTAGGAAAATTCGAAACAAGTTCTTGACCTATTTACTTGACAATTTTACACGACACTTCAATATATATTCAGATGGACATAGGCTATATATTTTTGTAAAAAATGCTGGACTGTGAAAATATGAGGTTTTGTTTTCTTTCTTGCAGTCAGCTTTAACTGCAATAGCAGGCCATTCAAACCATAAATAAAGTATTCCTCATATATATATTCTTTATTTCAAACAAAAATTGTATACAGAACTACGTTCCGTTTTGTTTTCGTTCTCACATTTGGTTTTCACAGAAAAGAGGGAAGTTTCCAGAATGAGATTTTCACTCTGTAGCGGAGTGTGCGCTGATATGAAACTTCCTGGCAGATCAAAACTGTGTGCCCGACTGAGACTCGAACTCGGGAACTTTGCCTTCCGCGGGCAAGTGCTCTACCAACTTTTTTTAATTTTTTTATTTTGTTCGTTTTTGTTCGTTGCATCTGTTCGGTGCGGACGTCACAAGACACCCGTTTGAGTTAGCCGTTGATCCATTAACTCAGTTTTTTTATTGCAGAGGGCCATCTAACCCTCTGACCGAACACGTTGTGTTACCGTGCCGGCATCCAACTGAGCTACCGAAGCACGACTCACGCCCGGTCCTCACAGCTTTATTTCTGCCAATATCTCGTCTCCCACCTTCCAAACTTTACAGTTCTCCTGCGAACCTTGCAGAACTAGCACTCCTGAAAGAAAGGATAGTTCTGCAAGTTTCGCAGGAGAACTGTAAAGTTTGGAAGGTGGGAGACGAGATACTGGCAGAAATAAAGCTGTGAGGACCGGGCGTGAGTCGTGCTTCGGTAGCTCAGTTGGTAGAGCACTTGCCTGCGAAAGGCAAAGGTCCCGAGTTCGAGTCTCGGTCGGACACACAGTTTTGATCTGCCAGGGAGTTTCAAGAGGAAAGATGTATGGCTTATGATTAGAATACTACTATGGAATATGAATTTTTGGAAACATGTAGGATCTATATCCATTTCCCATTCATATTTAGCAACTGCGAAGCATTGCCGGGTTCACTAGCTTCTTATATTTTCGTCATTGTTCCTTTGAAATGTAGATTGAACAATATGAGCGAAAGTCATCTCCCTCTTTAATGCGAGCAACTTCTCCACAGCCCCCTCCCTCCCCCCCCCCCCTCCCGAATGGAGACACACACCCACACACACACACACACTCACACTCACACTAACGTAGAAACTGGACCATGGAAAGCCCGTCATGAAAAAGAGAAAATTAAGTGCGCCTTGATATTTCACTCTGTTATTCGGGCTACTTCAGCAGTTGCGTGCGTGTGTGTTTTCACTTGATTCCTGGGCATTTTTCTCTCGCGCGAGGTCTTGCGCTTCCCTCTGCCCTCCAGCTCATTCGAGCGCGTTCCACGGGATTTATAGGTCCCTTTGAGAACGCTGAGCTGACCTGTCTACCAGCAAGCGGCTACTCCGGACAACGCGGTCCGCCCGTCGGGTAGATTTATTTATCTCTCACTGGCACCGTGACACGCAGCTACGGGTTCCCTTGTTGAGTCTTCCAACACTTTGCTGTTTTCCTTTTTGACAGCGTCAGATATGCGGCGACTAGTTTTTCTCTCTTTAGAAGAAAGAAAAAGTACGAGATGCAGAGGGAGCTTAGCGGCTACTGCTTACTGTCGTTGATGAGCAGACTTGGTAATAGGAGGGAGGAAGAGCAAAATATAAGAGTGTGTGTGTGTGTGTGTGTGTGTGTGTGTGTGTGTGTGTGAGAGAGAGAGAGAGAGAGAGAGAGAGAGCGAGAGCGGGGGTTAATAGAGTGATTTTTATAAATCTTAGCTCCCGTCGCGCCGGAGATTTTAATTCCGGGAGCCATGGTCGGCGGACCGAGCGGCAACCAATCATGGCGGACCCCCTGCGTCAGGGCGACGGGCCGGTACACGCCACGCACCTGAAGATGGCGCCTGGTCGAAACGTTTTGGTACACTCCCTGCCGCGTTCGTGACGACATGCTGGAACCGCTGCACTGCACGGTTCATGACCGAAGGTACTTATTAACATACCATACATTGACCCGAGCAATTCCAACGTATATCCCGGGACGGATAGCATCCACGTCACAACAGATGTTCAAAGTAGCAGCGGTTGTCATGAAGTGTACACATAATCTACACTACTGGCCATTAAAATTGCTACACCACGAAGATGACGTGCTACAGACGCGAAATTTAAGGGACAGGAAGAAGATGCTGTGATACGCAAATGATTTGCTTTGCAGAGCATTCACACAAGGTTGGCGCCGGTGGCGACACCTACAACGTGCTGACACGAGGAGTGTTTCCAACCGATTTCTCATACACAAACAGCAGCTGACCGGCGTTGCCTGGTGAAACGTTGTTGTGATGCCTCGTGCTAGGAAGAGAAATGCGTACCATCACGTTTCCGACTTTGATAAAGGTCGGATTGTAGCCTATCGCGATTACGGTTTATCGTATCGCGACATTGCTGCTCGCGTTGTTAGAGATCCAATGACTGTTAGCAGAATATGGAATCGGTGGTTCAGGAGGGTAATACGGAACGCCGTCCTGGATCCCAACGGCCTCGTATCACTAGCAGTCGAGATGACAAGCATCTTATCCGCATGGCTGTAACGGATCGTGCAACCACGTTTCGATCCCTGAATCAACAGATGGGGACGTTTGCAAGATAACAACCATCTGCACGGACAGTTCGACGACGTTTACAGCAGCATGGACTATCATCTCGGAGACCATGACTGCGGTTACCCTTGACGCTGTATCACAGACAGGAGCACCTGCGATGGTGTACTCAACGACGAACCTGGGTGCACGAATGCTAAAACGTCATTTTTTCGGATGACTGCAGGTTCTGTTTACAGAATCATGATGGTCGCATCCGTGTCAGGCGACATCGCGGTGAACGCACATTGGAAGCGTGTGTTCGTCATCGCCATACTGGCGTATCACCCGGCGTGATGGTATGGGGTACCATTGGTTACACGTCTCGGTCACCTCTTGTTCGCACTGACGGCACTTTGAACAGTGGACGTTACATTTCTGATGTGTTACGACCCGTGGCCCTACCCTTCATTCGATCCCTGCGAAACCCTACATTTCAGCAGGATAATGCACGACCGCATGTTGCAGGTCCTGTACGAGCCTTTCTGGATACAGAAAATGTTGGACTGCTGCCCTGGCCAGCACATTCTCCAGAACTCTCACCAACTGAAAACGTCTGGTCAATGGTGGCCGAGCAACTGGCTCGTCACAATAAGCTCTTGATGAACTGTGGTATCGTGTTGAAGTTGAATGGGCAGCTGTACCCGTACTCGCCATGGAAGCTTTGTTTAACTCAATGCCCATGCGTATCGAGGCCGTTATTACGGCCAGAGGTCGTTGTTCTGGGTACTGATTTCTGAGGATCTACGCACCCAAATTGCGTGAAAATGTAATCACATGTCAGTTGTAGTATAACGACCTTTGTCCAATGAATACCCGATTATCATCTGCATTTCTGTTTGGTGTAGCAATTTTAATGGCCAGTAGCGTACTTTGGCTTAAACCATGTTGGCGGGCCACTTGCTGGAGCTTGCACCAGGGTTCGTGACAGTACTCTGTAGAACCCGGTCCTCCAGTTTCAGTGTACGCACAGTCCGCTGCCACCCTGCACGTTAGTCTGTCTGAAAGGACCCATGATCACACAAACGCCCATAAAGGGCTTGAAATGTAGTGTAATGTGGTTGCTATCTGCGAGGGTACTTGTTTTGGTATAGCTGTGCTGCCTCTCAACCATTTCGAACTGCTTGGCCGTACACAAACTCCATATCGGTTTGTTCCCGTCGTGAATACCGGACCATTGTGCTTCCTACAGTGAGCTGCGTCAGTCACACAGCCTACACTACACAAGGAACACACGGTAAGTGGTCAGAGGAAGTGAATAAAATGTTCTCGGTTTTCCCACCACGTAAATTGCTTAAAACTACACGAGCTTTCGGCCAAACACTCGTTGGCCATTGTCATGTGGTATGACTCCCGGTGGGCTGTTGGCGCGCCCTTATATACGCTAGCTGCCGGCTGTGACGTCACTGGTGCCCGTGACATTGCCATATATGGGCATGTTTTGAGTCTGCGTTCGACGTGCCCTCTTCAACCGCGCGATCGTTGGGTCCCACGCAGCGCTGAGCTGAAAGCCACCGTCTCTATTCAGGGTGTTTGCGGTAATTTCTATTAAGCTGTCCCAGAAGCCATTAGTGCCAACCACGACAGAGGTATCGTCAAATTTTATGTGGTGACCGATTTCTTACGCATGCTCAGCTAATGCAGATTTCTCTGGAGAGCGTGGGCGATAATACCTCTCATGTTCTTTCCTGCGTTGTTCCACAGTGCGCACTGTTTGTCCGATGTACTTCTGGTCACACTCACAAGGTATTTCGTAGACTCCAGGTGTTCTGAGACCTACTGCGTCTTTAACTGGTCTCAGTAGTGGACGGATTTTCGTTGGAGGCCTGAAGACTGATTTGATCTTGTCTTTTCAGCAGTGTGCGGTTTGTGGTTTTACCAGTGGGGCGGATGTCTTAGGGGGTTAGTATAATTATATATGTTACTAGCTTGGACCGTGGCGTTATCCATGGTTAAATAGTTATTTATAAATAGATTTTAATGCCGAAACTCACTATTCACGTGTAAGCACTATCAGAAAAGCCATCCCTTGTTGTATCTTTAAAAGTACATTATAGGTAAAGCTTATTTACAAAATCATCTACATACAGGTATACGAGGGGAATTCAAAAAGTAAAGGCACATTTGTGAAAAGCTGTACTTATTCTGATGATAGAAAACTGAAACATGCGTTATTTTTCTACGTAACCTCCCTGTACTTCAATGCAGTTTTCCCGACGTTTTACGAGATTTTTTATTTCATCGGATAATACCTTTATCGATTGCATCTGTAACCAATTTTGCACCGCAGCTATGACGTCTTCATCACTTTCAAATCTTCTTCCCTGTAGTCCTTCCGTTAAGGGTCCAAACATGGGAAAATCGCTTGGAGCCAGGTCTGGACTGTATGGTGGATGTTCGAGCACCTCGAATCTCAACTCCTTTATTGCGTCGGCTGTCCGTTTGGCAGAATGTGGGCGAGCGTTACTTTGCTGCAGGATGACACCTTTTCACAGTTTTCCACGACGTGGGATCTGATTGCAGGTTTTAGTTTCGTACGTAACACATCACATCCACCATACAATACAGACCTGGCTCTAAAGCCTCGTTAACGCTGGGGCGACGTCTTGCAACATTGTGGCATGCTACGGAAATGTGGCGTCGTCTTGTCATTTAGTTCTAAATGTTTTGAAATGCTTAACTACTACATAACACATTTTTAAAATTCATAAGCAAACATATTAGTAGTATTAATAGTAAACTTTCAGTGTTCGGCTCCACAAATTTAAATCATATTTAAAGTTTTACTCCAGTGCGTGGGAAATAAACATCTCAGGTTGGGATGCATAAACTAAAACCAGAGGAGGGGATGGTCTGATGAAAATCGCACACTGCTTTTCAGCAGGCGTCTTATCTTGCTCGACACAAAACCACAGAATGGCAGCAAGCAAGTTTCTTTTCCTGCTGTTCGTCGGTGGTCTTATTCTGATATTTCCCAGATATCACTTCTCTCACTTGATGGGAGCTGTAGCCGTTATTCCTGAAAAACTTGCGTGGGTGGCTCAGTTCATGGGGCAGGTTATCGTCGGTATCATCCAGCACAGAAGGGCACAGTATTACAAACATTGGTGCATCGTGCAAGAGTAATATCAGACAGCGATAACCTGTCCCATGAACTGAACCACCTACGCAAGGTTTTCAGGTATAACGGCTACAGCTCCCATCAAGTGAAAGAAGTGATTTCTCGGAAATATCAGAATAAGACCAGCGACAAAGAGCAGGGAAAGAAACTTGCTTTGCTGCCATTCTGTGGCTCTGTGTCGGGCAAGATAAGCCGCCTGTTGAAAAGACACAAGATCAAATCAGTCTTCAGGCCTCCAACGAAAATCCGTCAATTACTGACGCCAGTTAAAGACGCAGTAGGTCTCAGAACACCTGGAGTCGACAAAATACCTTGTGAGTGTGGCCAGAAGTACATGGGACAAACAGTGCGCACTGTGGAACAACGCAGGAAAGAACGGGAGAGGTATTATCACCCACGCTATCCAGATAAATCTTCGTTAGCTGAGCATGCTTAAGAAAATAAAATTTGACGATACCTCTGTCGTGGTTCGCACTAATGGCTTCTGGGACAGTTTAATAGAAATTACAGCAAAGACCCTGAATAGAGACGGTGGCTTGCAGCTCAGCGCTGCGTGGGCTGCAGCGATCGCGCGGTTGAAGAGGGCACGTCGAACGCAGACTCAAAACATGCCCATATATGGCAATGTCAAGGGCACCAGTGACGTCACAGCCGGCAGCTAGCGTATATAAGGGCGCGCCAACAGACCACCGGGAGTCATACCACATGACAATGGCCAAGGAGTGTTTGGCCGAAAGCTCGTGTAGTTTTAAGCAATTGACGTGGTGGGAAACCCGAGAACATATTATTCACTTCCTCTGACCACTTACCGTGTGTTCCTTGTGTAGTGTAGGCTGTGTGACTGACGCAGCTCACTGTAGGAAGCACAATGGTCCGGTATTCACGACGGGAACAAACCGATATGGAGCTTGTGTACGGCCAAGCAGTTGGAAATGGTTGAGAGGCAGCACAGCTATACCAAACCAAGTACCCTCGCAGATACCAACCACATAACACTACATTTTAAGCCCTTTATGGGCGTCTGTGTGATCATGGGTCCTTAGACTAACGTGCAGGGTGGCAGCGGACTGTGCGTACACTGAATCTGGAGGACCGGGTTCTACAGAGTACTGTCACGAACCCTGGTGCAAGCTCCAGCAAGTGGCCCGCCAACATGGTGTAAGCCAAAGTACGCTACTGGCCATTAAAATTGCTACACCAAGCAGAAATGTAGATGATAATCGGGTATTCATTGGACAAAGTATGTTATACTAGAACTGACATGTGATTACATTTTCACGCAATTTGGGTGCGTAGATCCTCAGAAATCAGTACCCAGAACAACGACCTCTGGCCGTAATAACGGCCTCAATACGCCTGGGCATTGAGTCCAACAGAGTTGGATGGCGTGTACAGGTGCAGCTGCCCGTGCAGCTTCAACACGATACCACAGCTCATCAATAGTAGTGACTGGCGTATTGTGACGATCCAGTTGCTCGGCCACCATTGGCCAGACGTTTTCATTTGGTGATAGATCTGGAGGATGTGCTGGCCAGGGCAGTAGTCGAACATTTTCTGTATCCAGAAAGGCCCGTACAGGACCTGCAACATGCATGCGGTCGTGCATTATCCTGCTGAAATGTAGGGTTTCGCAGGGATCGAATGAAGGGTAGGGCCACGGGTCGTAACACATCAGAGATGTAACGTCCACTGTTCAAAGTGCCGTCAATGCGAACAAGAGGTGACCGAGACGTGTAACCAATGTCACCCCATACCATCACGCCGGGTGATACGCCAGTATGGCGATGACGAATACACGCTTCCAATGTGCGTTCACCGCGATGTCACCAAACACATGATGCAAACATCATGATGCTGTAAACAGAACCTGGATTCATCCGAAAAAATGACGTTTTGGCATTCGTGCACCCAGGTTCGTCGCTGAGCATGCTTAAGAAAATAAAATTTGACGATACCTCTGTCGTGGTTCGTACTAATGGCGTCTGGGACAGTTCAATAGAAATTACCGCAAACACCCTGAACAGAGAAATCTGCATTAGCTGAGCATGCGTTAGAAATCGGTCACCACATAAAATTTGACGATACCTCTGTCGTGGTTCGCACTAACGGCTTCTGGGACAGTGTAATAGAAATTACCGCAAACATCCTGAATAGAGACGGTGGCTTACAGCTCAGCGCTGCGTTGGATTCAGCGATCGCGCGGTTGAAGAGGGCACGTCGAACGCAGACTCAAAACATGCCCATATATGGCAATGTCAAGGGCACCAGTGACTTCACAGCCGGCAGCTAGCGTATATTAGGGCGCGCCAGCAGCCCACTGGCAGTCATAACACTTGACAATGGCCAAGGAGTGCTTGGCCGAAAGCTAGTGTAGTTTTAAGCAATTGACGTGCATGGAAACCTGAGAACATTTAATGCAATGTTATCGCCGCGAGACTCTGCATTCATACATTAAGGTCAGAGGAAATATCATTCGCTAGTGACTTCTACCGTGGCAACGACGCATTTCAGGAAACATGTTCGTAGGTCCTCTTTTCCCCCAATTTCCAGTCAGGAATCCGTACCTTCAGTTTGTCGGTTTTACTAATGTTCGCGTTGTATGATGAAATTACCTGTCGGAATCTAGAGACATTTATCTCATAGATGTTGTTTTTTTTTTTTCATAACAGCCAAAGAATAAATACAGATTGCATTTAGAATGGTATATGGAAGGGCACACAAAGAAGAAACTATCGCACGAATAAAACTATTTAAATGCTAATCGATAATACAGGTACAAAAGCGTATTGTTTTAGACATACAAATGTACGTGCGTACGCACATACACACATACAAGCGCTCACTTGTAGCCCTGTTTCATCATCGATATCAATAACTTATCAACATTTATCGGTAAGCTCAGTTTTTTTATTTTCCTTGTTTCGTATAGTCCTAAGGTAGGGTGAAGCCTTTCTAATTCGAACCCATGATGCAGGCGAATCTGAAGATGCTTTGAAGTGGGCGAAACGCGAATCATCGATGGACAAATAAACAGTAATTTCAACATTGCAACCAAGACTGTTTTCCTCTCCCGAGTTAATTGATAAAAGAAAATTGTAACCATTAGTCTGGGAATAAGCCTCGCAAAATTCTCGTCTTCTGGAAGTTGTGTAGCGTTCTAGGCATGATGGAGGCAGACATGGGTTCAGATCTCCCTGTTGATCCGTCGTGGATACGGGACAGCGGACGGTCATACGTTTACCTAAGAAACATCACGAAACAGCTGTATGGTTGCCGAAACTGGTCGTGCCAACAAAATAACAACTTACGAAATCTACGGCTGTTTGGTGACATTTCTTTGCTGAAGAAGATTCGGCTGTTGCTCCGTCTGGTGGCTAGACGGCTCGCACGCAGTGCGTTGGCACGCCGCGTCGGCAACGCGCGTGCGTGACCCGTGAATGCGTGACGCGCCGTCGTCCTATTGTGTCCCGCTTTGTTTGCGTGGAGAATGAGGGCGCGAGGCCTTCACAGCGGGGGGTCCCCCATCGACTCCCAGGAAGAGGTGTCCACTGCCCAACAAGAAGTGAGCTACGGACTCGGGGCAATGCTGTACCTGGGTTCGTACTTTTACCGAGCAGCAGTTTTTAACCGAACCAAAATTTTTAGGGTGCTAAAGCGTGTAATAAGGATCATTTGTGGTGGAAATTCAAGAACATCACGTAGAAAGCTGCTTCAAGAGCTCGGTATTCTAACCAATGCTTCTCAGTATATTTATTCTTTAACGAAATTTGTTACAAATATTATGTCCTTATTACCAACCAATAGCTCAATACATTTTATCAATACTAGGAATAATATGTCAGAAAAAACTCCGCTCACAGCTGGTAAAATAGTTGTTGATCAAAACAGTATAGTACAGGATTTTATTACCTACTAGCAGCTAATCATGCAAAAAATCAAATTAGCCAGGGTGTTATGGTGCTTCAATTCCAATTCTTTATCGGCAGTCCGGCCTCTTTTTAAAAAAACTTATCGTCCTCTCACTATACGAGGTGCGGCTAGAAAAAAACCGGACTGATGCTGGAAAAAACATTTATTTACGATTATTTACAATTTCATGTTATCTCCTTCAATGTACTCTCCTCCTCGGTCTCTACACCGCTCCATACGAATTTTCCACTGTTCATAGCAATGCTGCAGATCATTTTCGGTAAGTCCATACATTACTTCCGTCGCTTTTTCTTTTACTGCTTCAACAGTCTCAAATCTAGTTCCTTTCAAAGCTGATTTGACTTTAGGGAAAAGAAAAAAGTCACAGGGGGCCAAATCAGGTGAGTAGGGTGGGTCATCTAAGATGGGAATGTTGTGTTTTGCCAAAAACATCTTCACTGACAACGCACTGTGAGCTGGGGCATTGTCTTGGTGAAGGATCCATGACTTTTTTTTCTCCACAAATCGTTCCGTTTTCTCCGTACTCGCTCACGTAGGGTAGCCAGGACGTTCACTGTTTGTCCCTCTGGTACCCAATCAATGTGCACAATCCCTTTGATGTCAAAAAAAAACAATCATCATTGCCTTGAATTTCGATTTTGACATTCGTGCTTTTTTTGTCGTGGAGAACCAGGAGTTTTCCAATGCATCGATTGGCGTTTAGTTTCGGGATCGTAAGTAAAAAACCACGATTCATCGCAAGTAATAACATTTTGTAAGAAGGTGGGATCACTTTCAATGTTTTCCAGGATGTCAGAACAAATCATTCTTCGGCGTTCCTTCTGTTCAATTGTGAGACACTTTGGAACCATTTTTGAACACACTTTGTTCATGTTGAAACTTTCATGAAGAATCTGCCGAACACTTTCCTTGTCAACTCCTGTTAACTCAGACACTGCTCTGATTGTTAAACGGCGATCTTGTCGAACAAGTTTACCGATGTTTTCAATGTTTGCATCAGTTTTTGCTGACAATGGTCTGCCAGTGCGAGTGTCATCACTGGTGTCTTCGCGGCCATCTTTAAATCGTTTAAACCACTCAAACACTTGTGTTCGCGATAAACAATCATCGCCGTACACTTGTTGTAACATTACAAACGTTTCACTTGCAGATTTTCCTAGTCTGAAACAAAATTTGATGTCAACACGCTGTTCTTTCTGTACACTCAACATTTTCCGACGCACAGACAAAACGTCAACTACTTAAAACAGACGCCACGGGCAGACTGAGTACAGGAGGCAGATGAAACTCGAGCAGTAGGCGGAGCGAGAGTCACGTGACAGGCCACGCGACTTTCAGCCTTATTGCATTCGTTTTATTGTTTCACCAGTACTAGTCCGGTTTTTTCTAGCCACACCTCGTAAGATATTTTTTTCATCTTTTTAGATGCAGGAAAATTTTAAAGAACGGGGCACTTCTTCTTCACCTTTTGCATTATACTGACGATAATATCTGAATAGTAACTTTCAACTTGAGGCGATGGGTAGGCGTATGATCTTTTAACACGGTGAGTATATTTTAAACATTCCTTTACAGATTTTAATACCCGTAAGAAGTGATAACACTATATTTCGCTTTTTACCAAGCAGGTTCGCTTGATGATATGGCTTATAGCCTCGAAACCTGCCGTTTATTAAAACGACAATTATACCAGCTGTGAACGGAGTTCTTCTTAACATCATGCCTTCCAACAGCTGCGGTTGCCCGTAATATAAAATAGGTTCTGCTAGGAACAACATTCACTTAAAGACGTAAAATCACTTACTTTGGATGAAAAAGGGGTCCAATATTCAGGAACACAAGTTTCCAATAAATTACGAGGGTAATACCAAAAGTAAGGTCTCCTATATTTTTATAACTACATGGACCTGTTTATTTCTACAATGGTTTACATCAGTCTACAGCATTTAGCTATTTTTCGACATAATCACCATTTCTGTCGATGCATTTTTGTAGACACTGTGGCAGTTTTTGTACGCCCATGTCATACCAGTTCGCCGCCACGCTATTCAGAAAGTTATGATTCTTTCACCTCATCGTCGGAGCTGAATTGCTGGGACCACAATTAATGCTGACAGGTACTGTGAGACTCTGAAGAAAGAAAAAAAAAAACTCAAACGGGCAATTTGGAATCGGAGAAGAGTAATGTTGAGCAAGGGGGTACACATTCTCCATGACAACGCTCGCCCACACATCGCTGGGCTAACCGTTGCTCTCCTGCAACAGTTTCAGTGGAACATAATCACCCACCCACTCTATAGTCCCTAGGTTAAAAGAACATGTGGCCGGAAAGCAGATGCTAACCAAGCCTGCAGGTAGTACTGTTGTATTTGACCACGAACGGCACCTGTACAATGTCGTCAATACGTTCCACGTCTCTGTCAGGTTCAGAACAGTGTTCAGTGTAGTGGTGATGGTGTTATGTCGGCGCGCAGACCTGAGTGCATTCCAACGTTGGTAAGTTATTGCTTGCTGGTGCTAGTTTGATGGGTGCTTCCGGTCAAGGCCCCGACGTGTTTTGCACTACTAGAACAACGTTCTCGTACATACACTCCTGGAAATGGAAAAAAGAACACATTGACACCGGTGTGTCAGACCCACCATACTTGCTCCGGAAACTGCGAGAGGGCTGTACAAGCAATGATCACACGCACGGCACAGCGGACACAACAGGAACCGCGGTGTTGGCCGTCGAATGGCGCTAGCTGCGCAGCATTTGTGCACCGCCGCCGTCAGTGTCAGCCAGTTTGCCGTGGCATACGGAGCTCCATCGCAGCCTTTAACACTGGTAGCATGCCGCGACAGCGTGGACGTGAACCGTATGTGCAGTTGACGGACTTTGAGCGAGGGCGTATAGTGGGCATGCGGGAGGCCGGGTGGACGTACCGCCGAATTGCTCAACACGTGGGGCGTGAGGTCTCCACAGTACATCGATGTTGTCGCCAGTGGTCGGCGGAAGGTGCACGTGCCCGTCGACCTGGGACCGGACCGCAGCGACGCACGGATGCACGCCAAGACCGTAGGATCCTACGCAGTGCCGTAGGGGACCGCACCGCCACTTCCCAGCAAATTAGGGACACTGTTGCTCCTGGGGTATCGGCGAGGACCATTCGCAACCGTCTCCATGAAGCTGGGCTACGGTCCCGCACACCGTTAGTCCGTCTTCCGCTCACGCCCCAACATCGTGCAGCCCGCCTCCAGTGGTGTCGCGACAGGCGTGAATGGAGGGACGAATGGAGACGTGTCGTCTTCAGCGATGAGAGTCGCTTCTGCCTTGGTGCCAATGATGGTCGTATGCGTGTTTGGCGCCGTGCAGGTGAGCGCCACAATCAGGACTGCATACGACCGAGGCACACAGGGCCAACACCCGGCATCATGGTGTGGGGAGCGATCTCCTACACTGGCCGTACACTACTGGTGATCGTCGAGGGGACACTGAATAGTGCACGGTACATCCAAACCGTCATCGAACCCATCGTCCTACCATTTCTAGACCGGCTAGGGAACTTGCTGTTCCAACAGGACAATGCACGTCCGCATGTATCCCGTGCCACCCAACGTGCTCTAGAAGGTGTAAGTCAACTACCCTGGCCAGCAAGATCTCCGGATCTGTCCCCCATTGAGCATGTTTGGGACTGGAAGAAGCGCCGTCTCACGCGGTCTGCACGTCCAGCACAAACGCTGGTCCAACTGAGGCGCCAGGTGGAAATGGCATGGCAAGCCGTTCCTCAGGACTACATCCAGCATCTCTACGATCGTCTCCATGGGAGAATAGCAGCCTGCATTGCTGCGAAAGGTGGATACACACTGTACTAGTGCCGACATTGTGCATGCTCTGTTGCCTGTGTCTACGTGCCTGTGGTTCTGTCAGTGTGATCATGTGATGTATCTGACCCCAGGAATGTGTCAATAAAGTTTCCCCTTCCAGGGACAATGAATTCATGGTGTTCTTATTTCATTTTCGAGGAGTGTATAAAGAATTATCAAGTAAATTTATATGGCTACTATGGAGACATAACCGGTATTACTGTTTTTCTGGTAACTCTGCTCAGATATGGACAGGAACATACCCTTCACAAACACACTGAAGCGTCAAAGAAACTGGTATAGTCTGAACGTGGTATCATGGCGCACGAGCGATGGGACACAGCATCTCCGAGGTAGCGATGAAGTGGAGATTTTCCTGTACGATCATTTCACTAGTCTACCGTGAATGGCACGAATTAGATGAAACATCAAATCTCCGACATCCCTGCGGCCAGAAAAAGATTCTGCAAGAGCACCCAACAACGACGACTGAAGATAATCGTGACGGAATTGCAACCCTTCCAGTGCTGGTCCATCAACTAGTGTCAGCATGCGAACCATTCAACGAGACATCATTTACATGAGCCTTCGGATCCGAACGCCCACTCGTGTTCCATTGATGACTGCACGACACAAAGTTTCACGCTTCACCTGGGCCCGTCAGTACCGACATTAGACTGTTGACGACAGGAAACATGTTGCCTAGTCGGACGACAGTTGTAGAATTTTGGAACACGTATTATGTTCGAGTATAATGACTTTCCTGGAGACTAGAAATCTACTCTGTAGGAATCAGCATGGGTTTCGAAAAAGACGGTCGTGCGAAACCCAGCTCGCGCTATTCGTCCACGAGACTCAGAGGGCCATAGACACGGGTTCACAGGTAGATGCTGTGATTCTTGACTTCCGCAAGGCGTTCGATACAGTTCCTCACAGTCGTTTAATGAACAAAGTAAGAGCATATGGACTATCAGACCGTGTCATTGGATTGAAGAGTTCCTAGATAACAGAACGCAGCATGTCATTCTCAATGGAGAGAAGTCTTCCGAAGTAAGAGTGATTTCAGGTGTGCCGCAGGGTAGTGTCATAGGACCGTTGCTATTCACAATATACATAAATGACCTTGTGGATGACATCGGAAGTTCACTGAGGCTTTTTGCAGATGATGCTGTGGTGTATCGAGAGGTTGTAACAATGCAAAATTGTACTGAAATGCAGGAGGATCTGCAGCGAATTGACGCATGGTGCAGGGAATGGCAATTGAATCTCAATGTAGACAAGTGTAATGTGTTGCGAATACATAAAAAGATAGATCCCTTATCATTTAGCTACAAAATAGCAGGTCAGCAGCTGGAAGCAGTTAATTCCATAAATTATTTGGGAGTACGCATTAGGAGTGATTCAAAATGGAATGATCATATAAAGTTGATCGTCGGTAAAGCAGATGCCAGACTGAGATTCATTGGAAGAATCCTAAGGAAATGCAATCCGAAAACAAAGGAAGTAGGTTACAGTACGCTTGTTCGCCCACTGCTTCAATACTGCTCAGTGGTGTGGGATCCGTACCAGATAGGGTTGATAGAAGAGATAGAGAAGATCCAACGGAGAGCAGCGCGCTTCGTTACAGGATCATTTACTGATCGCGAAAGCGTTACGGACATGATAGATAAACTCCAGTGGAAGACTCTTTAGGAGAGACACTCAGTAGCTCGGTACGGGTTTTTGTTAAAGTTTCGAGAACATACCTTCACCGAAGAGTCCAGCAGTATATTGCTCCCTCCTACGTATGGTCGCGAAGAGACCATGAGGATAAAATTAGAGCCCACACAGAAGCATACCGACAATCCTTCTTTCCACGAACGATACGAGACTGAAATAGAAGGGAGAACCGATAGAGGTACTCAGGGTACCCTCCGCCACACACCGTCAGGTGACTTGCGGAGTATGGATGTAGATGTAGATGTAGATGTTTCAAATTGCATCGAGCGAATGGACTTGTACGGGTATGGAGACACCTGATGAATCCAAGGACCCTGCATGTCAGCAGGGGACTGTTCAAGCTGGTGGACGCTCTGTAATGCCGTGGGGCGGGTGCAGTTGGAGGGACACGTACGTTATCATCTTGTCTGATCAACTGCATACATTCATGTCGATTGTGCCTGCGAACTGGATTGGGCAATTCCAGCAGGACAATGCGACACCCTACACGTGCAGATTTGCTGCAGAGCGGTTCCAGGAACACTCTGCTGAGTTTAAACACTTCTGCTAGCCACCAAACTTCCCGGGCATGAACATTATTGAACATATTTGGGTTGCGCTGCAACGTGGCGTTCAGACGACATTTGCACCCCCTCGAACTTTTACGGATTTATGGAAAGCCCTGCAAGATTCATGGTGTCAATTCCCTCCAGCACTACTTTATACAGTGGTAAAGTCATCAGATAATCAAAACGAATTGCAAAATGATTCACATAAGGTATCGGTATGGTGCGAAAAGTGGCAATTGACCCTGAATAAGGAAAAGTGTGAAACTATTCACATGAGTACTATATTTAGATTACGCGATAAATCACACAAATCTGAAGGCTGTAAATTCAACTAAATACTTAGGGATTACAATTGCAAATAACCTAAATTGGAACGATCACATAGATAATATTGTGGGTAGCAAACCAAAGACTGCGATTCATTGGCAGAACACTTAGAAGGTGCAACAGATCTACTAAAGAGACTGCTTACGCCACTCTTGTCCGCCCTATTCTGGAGTTTTGCTGTGCGGTGTGGGATTCGCATCAGGTGGGACTGACGGATGACATCGATAAAGTACAAAGAAGGGCAGCTCGTTTTATATTACCGCGAAATAGGGGAGATCGTGTCATAGACATGATACGTGAATTGGAGTGGCAATCATTAAAACAAAGGCGTTTTTCGTTGCAACGGGATCTTTCAATCACAAGTTTCCTCCTCCGATTGCGAAAACATTCTGTTGGCACCCACCTACATAGGGAGAAATGATCATCACGATAAATTAAGAGAAATCAGGGCTCGCACAGAAAAATGTAAGTGCTCGGTTTTCCCGCGTGCCGCTAGAGTGGAAAGGTAGAGAGACAGCTTGAAGGTGGTTCATTGAACCCTCTGCGAGGCACTTTATGAATAGCAGAGTAATCACGTAGATGCAGATGTAGATGAGTCGAGTCCATGCCACGTCGTGTTGCGGTACTTCTGCGTGCTCGAAGCTGCCCTACACGATATTAGGCATGTGTACAAGTTTTCTTTGCCTCTGCATTAAATCAGCCGACGTGTTTTGTTAGATTATCCACTTTTTATCCTGTTTAAAAATTTGTCACAGTTTCACGTAAACATGACGTTATTAAAAATGTAACACAAAATTAACTCTCGTGTTCTAGCACGCATTACAAGTAACTCGCCCGTTTGCTGGTGTTGGCAGTAAACAAATAAAAACACAAGGAAAATGGTTTGTCAGCGTGTCAACCGTCTTCAATTAAAGGTTCGTATGAGCACAATTTACACCAATAAAGAGAGGATGGAAGTGCCACACATCTACTGAGAATGAAAGTCAGCAGCAGGGTAACAGCAATAACGTTTTCTTACTTTACAACACGGTTATGTGTAGTACAGTATTGTACTACTATGTGAAGTGCAAGCGGACGGGGGAGAATTCGTTTCGTTTCTCTACTCTATCCCCTACATAATGTCCACCACAGATGCGGAAACCCGCGTGGTGTCTGTTCTTTCGGACACATCCGAAATAACAGACACCACGCGTTCGTGTAAGTATCGTAGTATTTTTAAACGATGTGCTGTGTATAGGAAAAGCAGTCCTTGTTTAAGAACTGCGCCAGCATTTCTTTTGTTGTGGGCGAAGGCAGGCGTAATGGTACTCGCTCAGGGGAACTGAACAGAGAGCGATATACTCACATTAACCCATCGCCTTGACGGAAGTTTCATTCTACTGCTGTGACGCTACACGAAACGTCAAGTTTCAGCCCAAGGCAACGCAATGCTCGTAGAAACAAGCACGCACGAAATGGCCGACGTTACTGTTCTCGCTTCTGTTGAGATGAATCCATACGCGAGCGCACGACATCTTATACAAGAGATTTACCATTTCTGTAACGAGCGTGTCGCGGTTTCTGACACGTCACCAGTTCCATCTTTATACTGTACTTTCTTTCTTTCTTTCTTTCTTTTACTTGTGCCTTTTTCTCGCAATGACGCAGGGTCGCCGACCGCGGTGGTCTCGCGGTTCTAGGCGCTCAGTCCGGAACCGCGCCACTGCTACGGTCGCAGGTTCGAATCCTGCCTCGGGCATGGATGTGTGTGATGTCCTTAGGTTAGTTAGGTTTAAGTAGTTCTAAGTTCTAGGGGACTGATGACTTCAGATGTTAAGTCCCATAGTGCTCGGAGCCATTTGAACCACAGTGGCCAGGTCTGGAGAGAAAGGAGGATGAGGTAGCACAGCGATTTCGTTTTTTGTGCAATAGTCACGCAGCAACAGGAATGAATGTGCGGGTGTGCTACCGCGATAAGAGTTCTCAATTGCGCGATCCGAAAGCTCTTCACAGATTTTGTGAGCCGAATACCTTCCTGGTCCTTGTAATGGTACATGAATTACGTAACCATTAGGGCACTTCAACCTCTCGATACCAGCAATATTCTACTGTGTTTTTGCAAAATAGTTAACATATTTCTGTGACAACATTCAGATTTGATTTCATTAATGTAGAGGTACTTCGATACATCTATATGTATATATTGCAATGATATTATTCTTATGTGTATTCTTTCTTTTGTCACTATGATCTTTGACGTACTTGTAACTCTGATTTTTGGGCGCGACCGTAGCAGTCGCGCGGTTGTGAAGTGATGTTTTGGGTCGAGTTACGTGATATTGCAACAAAAGTAATAAAAAAGAAGTGTAACTTAAATTCGGAGTGCTGATTACTTTTTTTACATCACCATTGTCCTAACTTGCAAAAGTTTCATTTTCAAGAATGGTTTATGAAACATGTGGTGTCACCGCCAGACACCACACTTGCTAGGTGGTAGCCTTTAAATCGGCCGCGGTCCGTTAGTATACGTCGGACCCGCGTGTCGCCACTATCAGTGATTGCAGACCGAGCGCCGCCACACGGCAGGTCTAGAGAGACTTCCTAGCACTCGCCCCAGTTGTACAACCGACTTTGCTAGCGATGGTTCACTGACAAAATACGCTCTCAATTGCCGAGACGATAGTTCAGCATAGCCTTCAGCTACGTCATTTGCTACGACCTAGCAAGGCGCCATATACAGTTACTATTGGTATTGTGAATCATTTACCGTCAAGACCGACGTTCAGCATTAATGGATTAAAGTTAAGTATTCCACCAGCTACGTCCGTTTTTCTAAATTCTAATTTCCTTGTCCTGTTCCAGACCTCACGCCAGCCTGCGTGAGCTAAAACGCGTGCCTTTCGGCCTCCTCCTAGTAACACGGTGTTGGCTCTCCTACAAGCCAAAACAAAACACATCTATAAAACTTTTGAATATCGCAGCGTAACACCTAGGCCTCCTTGCATCGGAGCTTGGAATCATCACTACCTAGATTTTCGACGATTGAGCCATGAGTTCACAACGAGACCAGCGTGGGAAACACGAAATATGAGTGCCTAGTTTGTCCATTATTTCATGAAATGACTTTATTAACTGTGCTGTAATGACACCTGCCACATACTATAACTTTGTTGTTGCCCGAAAATGCAATATTTAACAGCGTGAGCAGCACTACAATCGTAATTAATTTTTGGCCTTCGTTGTGGTAGGGTTGTTACATCCTGACTGATGAGCCGTGGGACGAACTTGGCGGCAACAGGAGCCAATCCAAGGTGCTGTAACAGGATTTCGTGCCGTGATCCTACTGGAGCGTTACATTCTTCTGCAATCTCTCTGACAGTCAGTCTTTGATTGGCACGCACAGTTTCGTTGTCGTCCCGCACATGACAGTCGCCGGTAGACGTGAAGGGGGACCTGAACGAGTGTCATCTTTAAACCATGTAAAGTAAACGATTCGTAACACCGAGCCGTTTAAGCACTCATCACTGTAGGCTTCCTGCATCATTTAGTGTAGCTCTGTTAAGGTTTTCTTGAGTTCCACACAAAATTTAATATATATGTGAAGATGATATCTGTTTTTTCGGACATTTCCGAAAGAACAAAAAAAAAATCTCTGAGCTCTATTTGACGTAACTGCTGAGGTCATCAGTCCCCTAGCACTTAGAACTAAAACCTAACTAACCTAAAGACATTACACACATCCATGCCCGAGGCAGGATTCGAACCTGCGACCGTAGCGGTCGCGCGGTTCCAAACTGTAGCGCAGAGAACCGCTCGGCCACACCGGCCGGCCCGAAAGAACAGATACCATCTTCATATATATATACGTTTATAGTTAAGGCTCACCGACCATTAGCCCAACTTCAGAGCGGATGCACAAACAGTGGTTGGTTGGTTGGTTTCGGGAAGGAGACCAGACAACGAGGTCATCGGTCTCATCGGATTAGGGAATGATGGTGAAGGAAGTCGGCCGTGCCCTTTCAAAGGAACCATCCCGGCATTTGCCTGGAGCGATTTAGGCAAAGCACGGAAAACCTAAATCAGGATGGCCGGACGCGGGATTGAACCGTCGGCCTCCCGAATGCGAGTCCAGTGTCTACCCACTGCGCCACCTCGCTCGGTGCACAAACAGTGCCCGAACTCTTACGGGAATCGGCAAAAAGCCGCGAGTAATGAATATAACGGGCAGAGGCACTATGAATATAGTGCGGGACAATAAGTTGGGAATGTGGGTCTCACGGGAGGCGTGCCAGAGATAAGACCCTGTAGTCGCGCTATCCTCTGTGTCCTCGGTGGCTCAGATGGATAGAGCGTCTGCCATGGAAGCAGCAGATACCGGGTTCGAGTCCCGGTCGGGACACACATTTTCAGCTGTCCCCGTTGACACATATCAACGCCTGTATGCAGCTAGGGGAATTCATCTCATTGTAATTTGACGAAATTCAATGCGAACGCGTTGCTCCTCTACCTCTGCCACCACAGAATTCTCAAAGTGTCCCACACAGCGTTCTATTCAGTACAGCACTGAACAATAATTAACAAATAAAGAACAATGAAACTCCCGGCAGTTACGCATTAAACACACATGTGTACAGGGATGACAACAGCATTTCACTCCAACACACCACTGGCGCGGAATTAGGAGTGTTCCGCAGTTTTTGTACAAACCTTGTACGTTACTGCTCTAGTAAAAACCCACGATAGCTGAGACTAGGGCAGCATCACCGTCAACGGAGAGTTAACGTCTCCCAGTTGCTGACCTGTTTTATTGTAGTTAAATAATAAAGGATGTTTCTTTCTATGTATTCGCAGCAAATTACACTTGTCTACATTGAGATTCAATTGCCATTCCCTGCACCATGCGTCAATTCGCTGCAGATCCTTCTGCATTTCAGTGCGATTGTTACAACCTCTCGATATACCACAGCGTCATCCGCAAAAAGCCTCAGTGAACTTCCGATGTTATCCACAAGGTCATTTATATATACTGTGAATAGCAACGGTCCTAAGACATTCCCCTGCAGCACACCTGAAATCACTCACTTCGGAAGACTTCTTTCCATTGAGAATGACATGCTGCGTTCTGTTACATAGGAACTCTCCAATCCAATCACACAACTGGTCTGATAGCCCATATTCTCTGACTTTGTTCATTAAACGACTGTAGGGAACTGAATCAAACGCCTTGCGGAAATCAATAAACACGGCATCTACCTGGGAACCCGTGTCTATAGCCCTCTGAGTCTCGTGGAAGAATAGCGCGAGCTGGGTTTCACACGATTGTCTTTTTCGAAACCCATGCTGATTCCTACAGAGTAGATTTCCAGTCTCCAGAAAAGTCATTATACTCGAACATAATACGTGTTCCAAAATTCTACAACTGATCGACGTTAGAGACATAGGTCTATAGTTCTGCACATCTGTTCGACGTCCCTTCTTTAAAGCGGGGATGACCTGTACAATTTTCCAACATTTTGGAACGCTACGCTCCTCTAGAGACCTACGGTACACCGCTGCAAGAAGGGCGGAAAATTCCTTCGCGTACTCTGTGTAAAAACGAACTGGTATCCCATCAGGTCCAGCGGCCTTTCCTCTTCTCTATTTCGATATCCACCATTTTGTCATCTGTGTGACAATCTGGAGAAGGAACTAGTGCAGTTTTCCTCTGCCATACAGATTTGGAAAAAGACATTTAGTATTTCGGCCTTCTGTCACAGAGTGTCTGGACATTTCGTTTTGATCCACCTACCGCATTGACATAAGTTCAAAATTTCTTAGGATTTTCTGCCAAGTCAGTACATAGAGCTTTACTTTCGAATTCTTTGAACGCCTCTCGCATAGCCCTCCTCACACTACATTTCGCTTCCTGTAATTTTTGTTTGTCTGCAAGGCTTGGGCTAGGTTTGTTTGCTGTCAAGTTCCCTTTGCTTCCGCAGCAGTTTTCTAACTCTGCTGTAGTACCACGATGGCTCTTTTCCATCTCTTACGATCTTGGCCGGCCGCGGTGGTCTCGTGGTTCTAGGTGCGCAGTCCGGAACCGTGCGACTGCTACGGTCTCAGGTTCGAATCCTGCCTCGGGCATGGATGTGTTTGATGTCCTTAGGTTAGTTAGGTTTAAGTAGTTCTAAGTTCTAGGGGACTTATGACCACAGCAGTTGAGTCCCATAGTGCTCAGAGCCATTTGAACCATGTTTTTTCTTACGATCTTGCTTGGCACATACCCATCTAATGCATATTGTACGATGGTTTTGAACTTTTTCCACTGATCCTCAACACCATCTGTACTTGAGATAAAACTTTCGTGTTGAGCCGTCAAGTACTCTGAAATCTGCTTTTTGTCTCCTCTTTCAATGGTAGTTGAAAACAGTAACAATAAAAGGTAAAACGAAGCACAATCAGCGCACGTTTAAAAACATTTAAAACCTGACGAGGAAACACTGATATTCAAAAGAAGCGCTGTACTAAGAACCAGAACGACCTGCCCTGGGTTAGGAAGGCTGTTGTTAAAGGGGGGAAGTGTTGGCCAATGTGGAACATAGGAGTCTGGTGGGATAAGGGTGGAGGACAGGTGCATAACAACGATGTGCTAGGAGTGGCTTTTGGACCAGAGGAAGGGATGGAGTAGAGGGGGAATTGGTGACATTAATAGTTGTTGGTAAAAGGGTGAGTGGGGAAAGAAAGGCATATGGGGGGAAAAAAGAGAGGTAATGAAAAGTGTGGAGGGGAGGGGGAGGAAGCCCTGATGACGTGAAATGGGTAGGATGGACTTACGGCTGGTCTTCATGATCTGAGAGAGTGTATGGACAGTGTGTAGATGTAGGGGCGGTGGAATGTCTTGGGAAAGGCGTGGTAGCATATCGTGATTGGAAAGGAGAGGGTAAACGATGGGATTACTGGATTAGAGTTTGTGGATGGTATAGATTGTTTGGAGGTGTTCAGTGTGAGTGAGGAGAGGTGGGAATTTGGTGAGATGGTAATGGATTCTTGTGGCGTTTGAGAATCTGCATGGAGTTATGGAATTTGAGAGGGGGTGGATATCCATGCAACATGTGCATAGCAAAGGATGGGACAGATCAGAGATTTGTACATATGAAGGACAACGGAGGGGTGTAATAGTTCCCATTTTGGCTGGTTAGTAGTTTTAGCAGATTGAGTCTATTGTGGGCTTTCTCTTGGACACATAGTAACGGAGGTTCCCGCGTTTGTTGCCGGTCGAAGGTTGGTGCAACTTACTTTAGTGTATTAGTTAGGTAGATGGAATGGTCGGAAATGATGAGGTAGAAGTTTTGGAAACAGAAGTTGCGGGTAGTGTGTCCTATAATTACGCATAGGTGAACCGTGCTGGCCCCGTCTTATGCGTTGGTTTAAACATGTTACTCTGCATTTGGTTTCCTGTGGCTATTGCGGTTATGCCGTGGTTCTTCCTCTTTCTACGTGTGGCAGCAGCGATGTGTATCGATATTCGTACCTTGTACTATCTTTGGTCAGGTGCTTATAGGTTCCGGCTAGCCGATGTGCAGCTGTCGGTCGGTTGGTGTGGATCAGACAGGCAATCTCTTCGCAGCGCAGTGGGTCGGGCCAACACCGACTCAAAGGAAGGCCTCGGCGCTTGGACGTCACGTCAGCTAGGCACGGCGAACGCCAGGTCTGTTGCAGGCAGAAACGCCTGGGCGTGCTCATCACTATAAATCTCTTATTTTTGGACAAAATGTTTGGTATTGTTTTGGATTCTGCAATTTTATTTAGATGAAAGATTTTCTTACTATCGTAAAGCTACAAATGAAGATCATAGTTCTGTATTACTGAATCCTGTCGAAACAAACGTAGATCAATATGAGAAGATGCTTTGCCCCATTGCAAGCTTCGAAAATTTTACATTCAAGCAACTATATTTACTTGATCCATTTTGTTATCGAAACTTAATCCAACCCCCTTACAATGAACTAGTTTCTTTTATATATTTATTTATTTATTTTCGTTTGACATCGTCACAGGAAATGTGAACCAATTTACATGTGTAAATGTCCAACTGTTGCCAGTCATTAGATTACAGTCTTTTCAACGAAAGGAATTCTAAACAGGAAACAAAATAGCTTCATACATCGAAAATACTGCTGAGCTTGCACATTAGAAAAGTTAAATAATCCCCTCTTGCAGCTGAAAGGAGGAACTTTGAGATAAAAAATTTTATTTGATAGAACAAGTATCTCTCTTTTGCCTCTTCTTCTGTCCCCCACCCCCTCCCCCAACGTGTACATTCGCAAGAGATTTCATTAACATTCAGTGCTCCTCACCCCATAGTCAACCAAGACGCCTAAAGAAGAGCACCAGTATGTTCACAGTTTCTTGTAAAAGCAACCCAGTACAAATGTAACTTCCTCAGATTTACAAATAAGGTAAAAAAGCACGAATTCTGTTGCTGCTGGACCATGAAGTTGTTTCTGTATGTCAATCCTTAAAACAGATGGAAATTTAACTTCAGGAGTACACTATTTGTTAAGAAGTGTAATGAATTGCACAATTAATTGATTGCAGAAATCTCTCAGAACAATGTGTGTAGGTCAACTACCGCCAATAGTTTCACATTTTCCTGTGTCAGAGAGGGAGACACCACCATTATGGGTATGCCTGTAACAGACCTGGCGTTCGCCGTGCCTAGCTGACGTGACGTCACGAACAAGCGCCGAGGCCTTCCTTTGAGTCGGTGTTGGTCGGGCCCGCTGGCGGTCTCTACGCAGTGTCGGAGTGCGTGGGAGCTGTTCCCATTGCTACGAGGTTCGTGGCTCACCGACCCAGTGTTGTGTCTAGACCATACAGCCCAGACACAATGCTGTAGCCGATAGGGCACGCAAGACTAACGCAGACGGGCGTGAAGTCTGGAACATGAGACTTATAAATGCACTAAAGAAAAATACGTAGCTTTTTTAATACTTGACTTTATTCTCTTGTTGGAATACATCGCTCCTGCATACTCGTAAGCTATTGGCACTGATACAAATGGCGCCTTGCTAGGTGGTCGCCATTTAACTTAGCAGAGGGCTATTCTACTGTCTATCTCTCGGCAAATGAGAGCAAGGCTTAGCACGTCCAATCGCTAGCTATGTTGTCCGTACAACTGGGGACGAGGTCTCCTCAGTCTCTCGAGACCTGCCTTGTGGTGGCGCTAGGTTTGCGATCCCACAGTGGCGACACGCGGGTCCGACATGTACTACAGGACCGCGGCCGATTTAAGTTACCACCTAGCAAGTGTGGTGTCTAGCGGTGACACCACACCCAGGACATCAGAGTTGAGTGGTGATTTAATTACCGAAGCCAGGCTGTTCACATTGTGCCTTTCGTTCTCATGGTTGGCTGTTGGGGGTATTCCCGTGAGCAACAGTGTGTTTTCGAGTTTGTCCACAGCCCGTGGAGTTTAACTGTATTTCGGTTATTTGAAGTCCAAGTGCACCAGCGGAATTTTCTGTCTTGTGGCCGTTAGCCTTCCGGTCACCTTCCCTGGCCACTGACGTAAAATTCAGGGAGTGTCCTTTCCTCACCGTGTTGGCGCTGTTTAACACGTGTGTGTAGGTTGGACAGCTTGTGCGTACTGCACCTTTTACGTATTGGCTTTGGAGTTCCTTGTATACTGATCGGGTGGAAAGCAAGTCGTCTTGTTGGTGGGTCTGTTGACTGTCTCTTGGTTGGGTTGCCCGCGGATCGGATATAGTTGGGCCGACTACATGTCTCCCCTAAGCGAACGTCAATACTTCAAGTGCAGACCGACCCCCGCAAACTTAAAGGCAGTACAGCCAGTGGCGCTCTGAAGTTTGCGGGGGTCGGTCTGCACTTGAAGTATTGACGTTCGCTTAGGGGAGGCGGGTAGTCGGCCCAACTATATCTTATTGCTGTTTGATTGTGTATTTTAATGGCTCATAGCCGATGGTTGGAATTTGTATGTCTTTAGTTGGGTTTTAAATAATGGGCCTTGAGCTGCTTTAAAATTGTAAGTTCCTTACTTGTCAAGTCTCGCGTTGTTTGGGCCTTCAGCCTCATTTAAAATATTTTTTTTTGTATAGAGCTTTGGGCTTTCTGCCTTTTGAAAATTTATTGTAGTGATGTTTTTCAATCATACGCCTTCAGCCGTCTTACAATTAAAATCCCTTACTTGCAAAGTCTTGCATTGTTTGGGCCTTCAACCTGATTTAAATTTTTTTCTGGGTAAAGCTTTGGGTCTTTTGCCTTTTGAAAATTTATTGTAGTTGCGTTTTAAATCATGAGCCTTCAGCTGTTTTAAAAAAATTAAAGAGGCTGTGCCCTTAACATAAGATTGTGTGACATATTCAGTCGATAGTTAAGCTCGGAAATATGCACTGTAATGTTTGGTCAACTAAATAAAGTTACATGTGTTAGTGTGACTGGCAGCCACTCATTTTTGGCCCCTTTCCACAGTTCCAACTACCTGTTCTGTCCTGCTGATTTAACCAGGCGTTTTACTAGGTTTTGGAAGGATTGATCTTAAGAAGCCACTGGTTCCACCAGGAAGTAGACTGGTTGAGGTGGAAATGGTGGGATTGTTGGGATTTCTCGAGCATAGAGTAGAGGTCGAAGAAAGCGGTTTCATCTCTGTACTGAAGGACGTGCATGGGAGGAGGTGGTTTGGGCGTATTGGAAGTGTATAGGGAGTAAAGGAGAGGGCTGAGCCTCTGCACCTGAATTAGTCCTCTTCTTGTACCCTCATTGCTTCGTACTTCAAGGCAGTTGAATATCTTCACTTCGTCCGCTGGGTGGCACCTAATTTTGATGAGAGGAAAAGTCTTTGTCGGTGGTCTCCAGGGAGAAAAATATCAGACACGTAAACTTAGTTCTAGGACACGTACAAACTGAAGCGGTACAAAACAGAACGGATGTGTTACAAGTGTTCAGGGCGAATTCCCCGACCGGCGGCCAGAGGGGCTACAATTTTTCGGATCACAGCTAATCGGCGGGCCGATTAACTTGTCAGCGACATTCCAGATCGGCGGCCGCCTCTTCTTTTTGGCGCCGCTCTGGTTTCTGCGTCCCGTAGCGCAGCTGTCCTCGCTAGGCAGGTGTCGCCAGCGCGCCCGGCCCGGCCCAGCCCAGCTGAGAGTAATCTCTTTACAGGGTGTGGGCGCGCCCTCTGGAGAGGCGCGGTGCGGATTTCTCCGCGCCGTAAATCTGTCGCTGTGTTATTCCTGGGAGGAGCGGCAGACACCTGTTCCCGGTTTGTCCGCCACTATGCGCAGCGACAATAAACGCGGTCGGCAGCGTCCCGCTGGGAGGCAGGAAACGATGGATCGCTTCCACCGAGTGACCGTTTTCTCTTTTGAACTATAGGACGAGTGAAGGCGTCGTCATTTCGACAGTTACCGTGTGATACGTAAAGTCTGAGGTTTCATCAGTACAACGGAAACACGTGTGCACATATTTGTGTCTATGGAATATATTGTAAGTAGGCTGTTTAGGTTTTTATGTTGGTAACGTCACGTAGCGCTCTGTATGAAA
Source organism: Schistocerca nitens (assembly GCF_023898315.1). Lineage (NCBI taxonomy): Eukaryota > Metazoa > Arthropoda > Insecta > Orthoptera > Acrididae > Schistocerca > Schistocerca nitens. The sequence continues at coordinate 87,355,755 of NC_064625.1, read as the reverse complement.
ATCACTAGCTGTGCTGTGTGCAGTCTGTGGCTGGTTGGCGTTGTTTAAATATTTGCTATTGTATTATTGGACAGTTGGATGTGAACAGCGCGTAGCGTTGGGCAGTTGGAGGTGAGCCGCCAGCAGTGGTGGGTGTGGGGAGAGAGATGGCGGAGTTTTGACATGTTCATATGTGCGGACGATCTGGACGTGTGTTCGTCAGAAAAAAAATGTGTTTAATTGGATATCATAAAATTATATATATGTATTATGACTTTTGAACGCTATTAAGGTAAATACATTGTTTTTTCTCTATCAAAACCTTTCATTTTCTAACTATGCCTATCAGTAGTTAGTGCCTTCAGTAGTTAGAATCCTTTATTTAGCTGGCAGTACTGGCGCTCGCTGTATTGCAGTAGTTAGAGTAACGAAGATTTTTGTGAGGTAAGCGATTCATGAAAGGTGTAGGTTATTGTCAGTCAGGGCCATTCTTTTGTAGGGATTATTGAAAGTCAGATTGCGTTGCGCTAAAAATATTGTGTGTCAGTTTAGTGATGATCAGAATAAGTAAAGAGAGAGCTATCTGAGTACGTTCAGTTTTACTCAGCTATCTTTGTATCAAATAACGTAGTTTACCAGCACAGTATTTCATAATTTTTCTAAGGATATATATATATATATATATATTATTATTATTCACGTTTGGGCCCTACTGGACCACGCGAAGTACAATCACGGGGCATTCAGTTATTTTCTTTTAGACTTTCCCTCTGCCCAAATTGTTTTCATTCTCTCGGAATGAGCTCTTTTCCTTTCATCAGACCATGTGGTTCCAGTTTTCTTTGGTTTTTCAGCTTGACCAACCACCCAGTCATGAATTTTTTGCCTAAATAATTTTCGCTCTTGAATTTCATCTTGTTTTATATCTGCCTCTTTCATGTCCTCTTTTATAGCAGCAATCCATTTTATTGTCTCAAACTTAGCTTTACTTCGATTTTCGTAGAATTCCACTACTTGTTTAGTTAGTCTGGTAGCATCCATTCTTTTAATATGCCCATAAAATTTTAATCTGCGTTTTTTCATATCTGAATATATGCTGGTGTATTGTTGAATTTCACTATTTGCTCTTAGCCTGTATGTTCCTTCTTCAGTATATTTTGGACCTAGAATTTTTCTGATTACTTTTCTTTCTCTTTTTTGGATTTCTTGAATGTCCTTTTTTCTGTTTAAAATTAGCGTTTCAGCCCCATAAAGGCACTCTGGTTATATATATATATATATATATATATATATATATAATTGTGTGTGTGTGTGTGTGTGTGTGTGTGTGTGTATGGGAATGAGGAAGTTACCGGTTAATCGGTGAGGCGAACCGGTATGGTAATTGACAAGAGGAAAGGACAGGGTGATAGGACTTCTATTAGGAGACCAATGAATTTGTTTATATGGTACTCGAGAAAGCTGTACAGGGCAATAACTGTTGGGGTAGAGAGAGAGAGGTGTGTACATCCAACAACTAAATGAAGATGCTGGGTGCGAGTGCTAAACCATTCTGACGACTGTCGAAGAGTAAGGATAAATATTCTTACAACTGGAGTAGGTGGCTACCAACAAAACTAAACACTGTCTCTGAACTGCGATTGCTGTGCAGTTGCAAAGGAGCGAGTTGGCGGAATACGTTGAATATAATATCCATTGAGCAAAAGCACCATATGGAGTAGGCCTACACAGATAGGATCGGTCTTCTTGGTAAAGATTGATAGTTCTGGTTTCTTGTTGTTCAAGGGAACTTTGAAGTACATGTAAAACACCACCTCAGCTGTTCATCGTACATTCTAACATAACAGGGACACAGATTACTACCGAGCGAGGTGGCGCAGTGGTTAGCACACTGGACTCGCATTCGGGAGGACGACGGTTCAATCCCGCGTCCTGCCATCCTGATTTAGGTTTTCCGTGATTTCCCTAAATCGCTCCAGGCAAATGCCGGGATGGTTCCGTTGAAAGGGCACGGCCGACTTCCTTCCCTAATCCAATGAGACCGATGATCTCGCAGTTTGGTCTCTTCCCCCAAACAACCAAACCCAACGCAGATTAGCACAAGCTGCCGTCGTTATATGGTAAGAGCATTTGGTAAGTATTTACATTACAGCATTAACACATGCCTAGCACCTTGCCGAGTACTGTGGTACACATACTGACAGTTTTAGTAGAAAGTGGTTTTGTGCAAGACCCGTGATGGAAGAGTAATTGGGGTCGGCCGTTGTGGCAGAGCAGTTCTAGACGCTTCAGACCGGAAGCGCGCTCCTGCTACAGTCGCAGGTTCGGATACTGCCTGGGGCATGGATATGTCACATGTACTTAGGTTAGTTGGGTTTGAGTAGATCTACCTTCTAGGGGACTGATGACCTCAGATGTTAAGTCCCACAGTGCCCAGAGCCATTTGAACCATTTTTGAAGAGTAATTAGTGGAAATGCCAAAATTGTTCAGATGTGTGTGAATTGCTAAGGGACCAAAGTGCTGAGGTCATCGGTCACTATACTTACACACTACTTAAACTAAGTTATGCTAATGACAACACACACAGACACCTACCTATGCCCGAGGGAGGACTCGAACCTCCGGCGGGAGGGGCCGCGCAATCCGTGACATAGCGCCTCTAACCGCGCGGCCACTCCGAGCGGCGTGCAAATAGCATTGCAGCATAACGACGAAGAGCCAAGCTGAAGTGAGACAACTAGTTGGTATAAAAACCACATGCAGCTGAAACTATTTTCATGTGTACCAAAGCACTCCCGCAACAGAGATCACGAACGGGATTCTTGAAAACTAAACAGCACAAGCTTTAACAGAGCGAGGGCTTCTTTATCCACTATCAGCCAGTGAGTGTTTTCTAGTGACAAGTAGTGCATATTACGATGACTGTTTTGCCTGACGTTTGTCAAAGATACTTCATCTTACATAAAACGGTATCACCACATAGCACTCAGCACAGACACCATAAGGAGAACTGTGCCCGATGTTGAAAGACATTGCCATGAACCTGTTAGTAGGTCGAAACTTCCGTATCGTCAGGTATTTTGGTACGCAATCAGCAAAACACGATTACTACTTTTATTGTCTCATTTCGTAATCTAATTCCATCAAACATGGTTCAAATGGCTCTGAGCACTATGGGACTTAACATCTGAGGTCATCAGTCCCCTAGAACTCAGAACTACTTAAACCTAACTAACTAAGGACACCGCACACATCCATGCCCGAGGCAGGATTCGAACCTGCGACCGTAGCGGTCGCGCGGTTCCAGACTGGAGCGCATAGAACCGCTCGGTCACAACGACTGGCTTAAATCGATCGGAAACGCAGTATTTAATTCGAATGCATTCGATTATCCATGTTTTGCTTCTGTTGTTCCTCATCCTCTATGCTCGTTTCAAGATTCTATCCATGCCATTCAGCTAGTCATCGTAGTCCCTTGCCGTCGTTGACTGAATCTGAATGTTATCAACAAAAATAAAGGATTTTATTTCTTCACTCTGAATTCTGATTCCGTTTCTAAACTTCTGCTTCGTTTAATATTTCCACCAAACACCGATTGAAAATTCAATTAATGGTCAATTTCGTTTCTTTACTCCATGCTCCATGTCACCAGAGACAACATCATTGTAGTAAAACCACGATTAATGCTTTTTGTAGCTGCTAATTTCTCAACCAGAAAAAGAATAGGCTTCCCAGCAATTGGAATAAAATGTTGAGCTAAGCAAAATGGAAAGCTTCTTGCTTCCGAGGGGATCTAAAGCCTCTAAGTTTTTAACAAAGGAATACATTATCTGCTGTCCGGTTGCAGCACTTAGACTATGTTGTATATGTGACATAAAAGAATGTGATGAGCACGATATCTAATACATGACATAGCAAATGTGCTTGATAATGGCTCACGGCCGAAATTAGCTAACAGCACACCGGGAGTAGACAACATTCCATTAGAACTACTGACAGCCTTGGGAGAGTCAGTTCTGACAAAACCCTACCATCTGGTGAGCAAGATGTATGTCACAGGCGAAATACCCTCAGACTTCAAGAAGAATATAATAATTCAAATCCCTAACAAAGCAGGCGTTGACAGATGTGAAAATTACCGAACTATCAGTTTAATAAGTCACGGCTGCAAAATACTAACGCAAATTCTATACAGACGAATGGAAAATCTGGTTGAAGCGGACCTCGGAGAAGATCAGTTTGGATTCCGTAGAAATATGGGAACACGTGAGGCAGTACTGCCTCTATGACTTATTTTAGAAGCTAGATTAAGAAAAGGCAAACCTGCGTTTCTAGCATTTGTAGACTTAGAGAAAGCTTTTGACAATGTTGACTCGAATAAACTCTTTCAAATTCTGAAGGTGGCAGAGATAAAATACAGGGAGCGAAAGGCTATTTACAATTTGTACAGAAACCAGATGGCAGTAATAAGAGTCGAGGGACATGAAAGGGAAGCAGTGGTTGGGAAGGGAGTGAGACAGGGTTGTAGCCTCTCCCCGATGTTGTTCAATCTGTATATTGAGCAAGCAGTAAAGGAAACAAAAGAAAAATTTGGAGTAGGTATTAAAATCCATGGAGAAGAAGTAAAAACTTTGAGGTTCGCCGATGACATTCTAATTCTGTCAGAGACAGCAAAGGACTTGGAAGAGCAGTTGAACGGAATGGACAGTGTCTTGAAAGGAAGATATCAGATAAACATCACCAAAAGCAAAACGAGGATAATGGAATGTAGTCAAATTAAGTCGGGTGATGCTGAGGGAATTAGATTAGGAAATGCGACACTTAAGTAGTAAAGGAGTTTTACTATTTGGGGAACAAAATAAGTGATGAGAGGATATAAAATGTAGAGTGGCAATGGCAAGGAAACTGTATCTGAAGAAGAGAAGTTTGTTAACATCGAGTATAGATTTAAATGTCAGGAGGTCGTTTCTGAAAGTATTTGTATGGAGTGTAGCCATGTATGGAAGTGAAACATGGACAATAAATAGTTTGGACAAGAATAGAATAGAAGCTTTCGAAATGTGGTGCTACAGAAGAATGCTGAAGATTAGATGGGTAGATGACATGAGGAGGTACTGAATGGAATTGGGGAGAAGAGGAGTTTGTGGCACAACTTGACTAGAAGAAGGGATCGGTTGGTAGGACATGTTCTGAGGCATCAAGGGATCACCAGTTTAGTATTTAAGGGCAGCGTGGAGGGTAAAAATCGTAGAGGGAGACCAAGAGATGAATACACTAAACAGATTCAGAAGGATGTAGGCTGCAGTAGGTACTGGGATATGAAGAAGCTTGCACAGGATAGCGTAGCATGGAGAGCTGCATCAAACCAGTCTCAGGACTAAAGACCACAACAACAACAACAACAACATGATTTTAATAAAGCATAGTACAGCCTAAAACGGACAATGTATTCTTTTATTAAAATGAAAAGCTTTGGTTCACTTCGCCGTGGCTCATAAGAGACGTTAAAGCGAACACTGACGTCATCCAAAGTTATTGAAAACTAGAGCATCGTTGCGACCGCACCGCTGCCCGTGTTTCGTCGGGATTCTTCGACCGCCCGACGCAGAAAGCGACTCGCTATTCAAAGGGCGCTGAACCCCACGAAAAAGGGACCTTGTAGCTCGCCTGGTTCCAGTGTTTTTCACCCGGTGTCCGTCTAGCGTGTCACGTCGTCAGTTACGGTACATTTAGCACCGCATCTGGCATGAAATGGAGCCGACATTCGAGAGGTCGTCCATTTCTACCCGATGAGCGCGATCAAACTGTGCATCTGACGAACACATGAAATTGTGTCTTCTCTCTATCCCTGCTTACAGCAGCATTCTCACTGCTGCGAAAAGGATTTTCTCGGAATTTTTTTTTTTTTTTTTCATCCTGGCTGGTTTGATGCGGCCCGCCACGAATTCCTTTCCTGTGCTAACCTCTTCATCTCAGAGTAGCACTTGCAACCTACGTCCTCAATTATTTGCTTGACGTATTCCAATCTCTGTCTTCCTCTGCAGTTTTTGCCCTCTACAGCTCCCTCTAGTACCATGGAAGTCATTCCCTCATGTCTTAGCAGATGTCCTATCATCCTGTCCCTTCTCCTTATTAGTGTTTTCCACATATTCCTTCCCTCTCCGATTCTGCGTAGAACCTCCTCATTCCTTACCTTATCAGTCCACCTAATTTTCAACATTCGTCTATAGCACCACATCTCAAATGCTTCGATTCTCTTCTGTTCCGGTTTCCCCACAGTCCATGTTTCACTACCATACAATGCTGTACTCCAGACGTACATCCTCAGAAATTTCTTCCTCTAAGGCCGGTCTTCGATATTAGTAGACTTCTCTTGGTCAGAAATACCTTTTTTGCCATAGCGAGTCTGTTTTTGATGTCCTCCTTGCTCCGTCCGTCGTTAGTTATTTTACTGCCTAGGTAGCAGAATTCCTTAACTTCATTGACTTCGTGACCATCAATCCTAATGTTAAGTTTCTCGCTGTTCTCATTTCTACTACTTCTCATTACCTTCGTCTTTCTCCGATTTACTCTCAAACCATACTGTGTACTCATTAGACTGTTCATTCCGTTCAGCAGATCATTTAATTCTTCTTCACTTTCACTCAGGATAGCAATGTCATCAGCGAATCGTATCATTGATATCCTTTCACCTTGTATTTTAATTCCACTCCTGAATGCTACCAAAATTTTGGTTGATGTACTTAAATCCAAGTGTATTATCAAAGTGGATATATGTCTGTATCAATGTACACACAATGAACATTAATAAAACCGGAAACGGCAGAGGTGGATTACTGACAGGATATGGAGTTAAGAAGATTCTACGAAGATGTGAAGATGTGTCCGAAAAGGCATCATTAACAGGGTAGATGGCACTGACGAATGACTGTTCCTCTGACCACGTGTCCTGTGTTCCTTACGTGTTGCAGGCTGTGTGATTTACGCAGCGAATTGAATATAAAGAGCTCAGATGGAAATCCAGTAATAAGTAAAGAAGGGAAAGCAGAAACGTGGAAGGAGTACACAGAGTATCTATACAACGGTGCTGTTCTTGAGGACAATATTATAGAAATGGAAGAGAAAGCAGATGAAGATGAAACAGGAGATACGGTACAGCGTGAAAAGTTTGACAGAGCACTGAAAGACCTAAGTCGAAACAAGGCCCCAGGAGTAGACAACATTCGATTAGAACTACTGACAGCCGTGGGAGAGCCAGGCCTGACAAAACTCTACCATCTAGTGAGCAAGATGCATGAGACTTGACAGAAAATCCTAGGAAGTTCTGGTCTTACGTTAAATCAGTAAGTGGCTCGAAACAGCATATCCAGACACTCCGGGATGATGATGGCATTGAAACAGAGGATGACACGCGTAAAGCTGAAATACTAAACACCTTTTTCCAAAGCTGTTTCACAGAGGAAGACCGCACTGCAGTTCCTTCTCTAAATCCTCGCACAAACGAAAAAATGGCTGACATCGAAATAAGTGTCCAAGGAATAGAAAAGCAACTGGAATCACTCAACAGAGGAAAGTCCACTGGACCTGACGGGATACCAATTCGATTCTACACAGAGTACGCGAAAGAACTTGCCCCCCTTCTAACAGCCGTGTACCGCAAGTCTCTAGAGGAACGGAAGGTTCCAAATGATTGGAAAAGAGCACAGGTAGTCCCAGTCTTCAAGAAGGGTCGTCGAGCAGATGCGCAAAACTATAGACCTATATCTCTGACGTCGATCTGTTGTAGAATTTGAGAACATGTTTTTTGCTCGCGTATCATGTCATTTCTGGAAACCCAGAATCTACTATGTAGGAATCAACATGGATTCCGGAAACAGCGATCGTGTGAGACCCAACTCGCGTTATTTGTTCATGAGACCCAGAAAATATTAGATACAGGCTCCCAGGTAGATGCTATTTTTCTTGACTTCCGGAAGGCGTTCGATACAGTTCCGCACTGTCGCCTGATAAACAAAGTAAGAGCCTACGGAATATCAGACCAGCTGTGTGGCTGGATTGAAGAGTTTTTAGCAAACAGAACACAGCATGTTGTTATCAATGGAGAGACGTCTACAGACGTTAAGGTAACCTCTGGCGTGCCACAGGGGAGTGTTATGGGACCATTGCTTTTCACAATATATATAAATGACCTAGTAGACAGTGTCGGAAGTTCCATGCGGCTTCTCGCGGATGATGCTGTAGTATACAGAGAAGTTGCAGCATTAGAAAATTGTAGCGAAATGCAGGAAGATCTGCAGCGGATAGGCACTTGGTGCAGGGAGTGGCAACTGTCCCTTAACATAGACAAATGTAATGTATTGCGAATACACAGAAAGAAGGATCCTTTATTGTATGATTATATGATAGCGGAACAAACACTGGTAGCAGTTACTTCTGTAAAATATCTGGGAGTATGCGTGCGGAACGATTTGAAGTGGAATGATCATATAAAATTAATTGTTGGTAAGGCGGGTACCAGGTTGAGATTCATTGGCAGAGTGCTTAGAAAATGTAGTCCAGCAACAAAGGAGGTGGCTTACAAAACACTCGTTCGAACTATACTTGAGTATTGCTCATCAGTGTGGGATCCGTACCAGATCGGGTTGACGGAGGAGATAGAGAAGATCCAAAGAAGAGCGGCGCGTTTCGTCACAGGGTTATTTGGTAACCGTGATAGCGTTACGGAGATGTTTAATAAACTCAAGTGGCAGACTCTGCAAGAGAGGCGCTCTGCATCGCGGTGTAGCTTGCTCGCCAGGTTTCGAGAGGGTGCGTTTCTGGATGAGGTATCGAGTATATTGCTTCCCCCTACTTATACCTCCCGAGGAGATCACGAATGTAAAATTAGAGAGATTAGAGCGCGCACGGTGGCTTTCAGACAGTCGTTCTTCCCGCGAACCATACGCGACTGGAACAGGAAATGGAGGTAATGACAGTGGCACGTAAAGTGCCCTCCGCCACACGCCGTTGGGTGGCTTGCGGAGTATGAATGTAGATGTAGATGTAGATGTAGACAGGCGAAATACCTTCGGACTTCAAGAAGAATATAATAATTCCAATCCCAAGGAAAGCAAGTGTTGACGGATGTGAAAATTACCGAACTATCAGTTTAATAAGCCACGGTTGCAAAATACTGACACGAATTCTTTATAGACGAATGGAAAAACTGGTAGAAGCCGACCTCGGGGCAATACTGACCCTACGATTTATCGTAGAAGATGGATTAAGGAAAAGCAAACCAACGTTTCTAGCATTTGTAGACTTAGAGTAATCCTTTGACAATGTTGACTGGAATACTCTCTTTCAAATTCTGAAAGTGGCAGGGGTAAAGTACAGGGAGCGAATGGCTATTTACATTTTGTACAGAAACCAGATGTCAGTTGTAAGAGTCGAGGGGCATGAAATGGAAGCAGAGGTTGGGAAAGGAGTGAGACAGGGTTGTAGTCTCTCCCCGATGTTATTCAATCTGTATATTGAGCTAGCAGTAAAGGAAACAAAAGAAAAATTCGGTATTAAAATCCACAGACGAAGAAATAAAAACTTTGAGGTTCGCCGATGACATTGTAATTCTGTCAGAGACAGCAAAGGACTTGGAAGAGCAGTTGAACGGAATGGACAGTGTCTTGAAAGGAGGATATAAGATGAACATCAACAACAGCAAAACGAGGATAATGGAATGTAGTCGAATTAAATCGGGTGATGCTGCGGGATTTAGATTAGGAAATGAGACGCTTAAAATAGTAACTGAGTTTTGCTATTTGGGGAGCAAAATAACTGATGACGGTCGAAATAGAGAGGATATAAAATGTAGACTGGCAATGGCAAGGAAAGCGTTTCTGAAGAAGAGAAATTTGTTAACATCGAGTATAGATTTAAGTGTCAGGAAGTCGTTTCTCAATGTATTTGTATGGGAGTGAAACGTGGACGATAAATAGTTTACACAAGAAGAGAATAGAAGCTTTCGAAATGTAATGCTACAGAAGAATGCTGAAGATTACATGGGTAGATCACATAACTAATGAGGTGGTATTGAACAGAATTGGGGAGAAGAGAAATTTGTGGCACAACTTGACTAGAAGAAGGGATCGGTAGGTAGGACATGTTCTGAGGCGTCAAGGAATCACCAATATAGTACTGGAGGGCAACGTGGAGGGTAAAAATCGTAGAGGGAGACCAAGAGATGAATACACTAAGCACATTCAGAAGGATGTAGGTTGCAGTAGGTACTGGGAGATGAAGAAGCTTGAATAAGATAGAGTAGCATGGACAGTTGCTTCAAACCAGTCGCTGGACTGAAGACCACAACAACAGCAACACTGTAAGCAGCAGAATGGTCCGGAATTTGTCGGAAACAAGCCGAGATGGTGTTTGTGTGTGGACAAGCAGATGGAAACGGTCAAGAAGCAGTAAGGCTATACCGAAGTAAGTAGCCTCACAGACACCAACCACCACATTTTAAATCTGTTTTGGGAGTTTGTGTGTTCGTGGGTCCCTTCAGAAAGACGATTCTAAAGGGAGGCGGCGCACTGTGCATACACCAGATCTGGAGGACTGGTTTCTACAGGATACTGAGAGGGAACCTAGTGCAAGCTCCAGGCAAGTGGCCCGCCAACATGGTCTAACAAGGGATCCCTCACTACAGTAAATCACGGATTTTGACGCGCTTCAAACATGTTGGAGAGGCACTTACTCTGAGTACCTGGCTATCCGGTTTTTTAGAGACGCGTTTTGGTTTTTGAGAAAATCGATTTTGATGTTCATTGTGCGCCTTTTATACCTGTAAATTTACTTACATTCCTAGCAAGTCAGCGTAGCTCAGCAGTGCCGGCACGGTAGCTCAGCGTGTTCGGTCAGAGAACTGCTCGGCCTCTGTATAAAAAACTGAGTGGCAGAATCAACAAACGAACTTGAACGGATGACATTGTGACGTCGGGAACGACCACACACAACGAGCAACAACGAACAAGATGAAAAAAAAATCAAACGAAAGTGAACATTTAAAAAAAACAGTAGAGGTCTACGGCTACCGCGCTGGAGGTACCGAGTTCGAATCCTAGTAGTGTGTTCTTTTTTTTTTTCAAAATCGACCGATTTTTCATTTTTATATCAACAGTGTAAGGTACGCGAAATTATAAAGATGTATTCAGTTATTAATTTTTTCTGTCAAACAATATTAAAAAGTCTTATTTTTCATCATCCACATTGCTTGATGTGTTAGAACAATATTGTGCGTGATACATATCATAAAAACAACCGAAGCACAAATTTTCGCAGCACCACGCGCATTTTATGAAAGCAACCGTCTTGCAAGCGCACGGTTTCTTCATGAGCGATACCGGGAAAGACAATTCTTTTGCGTTCAAAAAGATTTCTCTCTCATCCATTAATTTCGATGCGAACCATGCGTATCTAACCATTCTTTCAAAATTAGGTGCGCAGAATTGATGTAGGAATAACGAATGTAATAATATCGAATCTTCCCTGGAAGCGATCTCTCTATTGTCTTTCATCAAGTCGGGAGCATTTATACTTTCGCACACCTTACATTTTTGCTATTCTTTTAAATAAAGTTGAAAAGTTAGGTCGATTTTGAAAAAAAAAAAATACACGAGCAGGATTCGAACACGGTACCTCCAGCGCGATAGCCGCGAACTTTTACCGCTGCTGCAGTGATGCACTGTGCGGCTGGTCCCGGCGGAGCTTCGAGTCCTCCCTCGGGCTTGGGTGTCTGTGTTTGTCCATAGGATAATTTAGGTTAAGTAGTGTATAAGCTTAGGGACTGATGACCTCAGCAGTTAAGTCCCACAAGATTTCACACACATTTGAACATTTTTACCGCTGCCGTACGCTGAATTGCTCGAAACATATGTAATGTTACGGGTATACAACGCACGTAATGAACTAAAAATCGATTGTCTCAAAAATCAAGGCCCGTCGCTAGAAAACCGGATAGCCAGTTACTCAGGGTAAGTGCCTTTACAACATATTTGATGCGCATCAAAATCCGTGATTTACAGTATGGAGTGTCCAATTGCAGCCAAAGAACGAATATCAAATGGAAATGCAGTGTGGCTAGGGCCTCCCGTCGGGTAGACCGTTCGCCTGGTTAAAGTCTTTAGAGTAGACGCCACTTCGGCGACTTGCACGTCGATGGGGACGAAATGATGATTAGGACAACACAACACCCAGTCCCTGAGCGGAGAAAATCTCCGACCCAGCCGGGAATCGAACCCGGGAAGTTAGGTATGACATTCCATCGCGCTGACCACTCAGCTACCAGGGGCGGACGAATATCAAATGAAACTCCAGTATATACGTAGAGACAGTATACATGTGGTGTGTTACGACAGTGAAAGGAACCTTCGACCACGGGAGAAAGTGCCACAAGTTTCTGCAAAAATCGTAAAACGACACACACGCGTCATACTAGCAAATGTAAATCTACCTTACGATGGAGGTTTAAACCTTTGAAACGCGTTGTGGAGATAAATAGTGACTGGTAAAAGTAAACTTGTTGTTTCATTCGATGTCAATAACACTCACGGTATAGCCTAACCTATAATTTTCGGGTTTAAAATAAGATTGTGTGTGCCTTGTATGACAACCGCTACTGTCCCTATCATATGGAATCGCATGGAGGTCAATTTGAACATCCGTTCTGTACTGTGTTAAGGGACGATTTGGTGTAGTTCCAAGCACACCGTCCATTACCGGACACATGTTCACGGGACCATTTTTCCTTCATTTCCAGTCGGGAATTCGTCCCTGCAGTTTACTGGTTTCATTAATGTTCACCTTGTATACTGTATGTATCTTCCACATCTTTTCCTAAAGCACTGAATAGATTTACGCCAAACTAGGTACACATAACACTAACAGTCCGGAAAGAACCACTACAGGGGTACAAATGACCTACCCCTCAAAAGGGTGGGCGTGGCGGCGAAAAAGAAGCGCAGTTTACCTCCCGCAAATAACTAAACTATATTCATTCATTATTCGAGAATGAGGGAGCTTCGTGACTTGCAACAGATTTTATGCACAATTTCAGACCTCTACCAGATCTTCTGCATGCTGACTCCTGCCTCCCCTACCCACAAATGATGAAAGCGAAAAAGTTTATTACTTACTACGTTTTCGCAGTTAATGTAGTAAAACTGCAGCATAGAAATCACTTGTTAATTTGTTACTTCTTTACTACACTATTCCCAATATATTTCACAGACATTATTGACGCGGACCACTGAACGTACCCGCAAAAACATATGACTGAATGACATAGTTCAGAGGGTATGACACCTTTGACATTGAGATCCTTGAAAAAATTCTATCTCACGTATGACGTTTAAATTTATTACTTCTTTACTACTAACTCGCAGCATAGTTCGTATTTACTAACGGATGCATATGCACAATTATATCACTATAGGACACAGAGTTCAGGAAGTATGCTTCATATACACTCCTGGAAATTGAAATAAGCGTGAATTCATTGTCCCAGGAAGGGGAAACTTTATTGACACATTCCTGGGGTCAGATACATCACATGATCACACTGACAGAACCACAGGCACATAGACACAGGTAACAGAGCATGCACAATGTCGGCACTAGTACAGTGTATATCCACCTTTTGCAGCAATGCAGGCTGCTATTCTCCCATGGAGACGATCGTAGAGATGCTGGATGTAGTCCTGTGGAACGGCTTGCCATGCCATTTCCACCTGGCGCCTCAGTTGGACCAGCGTTCGTGCTGGACGTGCAGACCGCGTGAGACCACGCTTCATCCAGTCCCAAACATGCTCAATGGGGGACACATCCGGAGATCTTGCTGGCCAGGGTGGTTGACTTACACCTTCTAGAGCACGTTGGGTGGCACGGGATACATGCGGACGTGCATTGTCCTGTTGGAACAGCAAGTTCCCTTGCCGGTCTAGGAATGGTAGAACGATGGGTACGATGACTGTTTGGATGTACCGTGCACTATTCAGTGTCCCCTCGACGATCACCAGTGGTGTACGGCCAGTGTAGGAGATCGCTCTCCACACCATGATGCCGGGTGAAGGCCCTGTGCGCCTCGGTCGTATGCAGTCCTGATTGTGGCGCTCACCTGCACGGCGCCAAACACGCATACGACCATCATTGGCACCAAGGCAGAGGCGACTCTCATCGCGGAAGACGACACGTCTCCATTCGTCCCTCCATTCACGCCTGTCGCGACACCACTGGAGACGGGCTGCACGATGTTGGGGGCGTGAGCTGAAGACGTCCTAACGGTGTGCGGGACCGTAGCCCAGCTTCATGGAGACGGTTGCGAATGGTCCTCGCCGATACCCCAGGAGCAACAGTGTCCCTAATTTGCTGGGAAGTGGCGGTGCGGTCCCCTACGGCACTGCGTAGGATCCTACGGTCTTGGCGTGCATCCGTGCGTCGCTGCGGTCCGGTCCCAGGTCGACGGGCACGTGCACCTTCCGCCGACCACTGGCGACAACATCGATGTACTGTGAAGACCTCACGCCCCACGTGTTGAGCAATTCGGCGGTACGTCCACCCGGCCTCCCGCATGCCCACTATACGCCCTCGCTCAAAGTCCGTCAACTGCACATACGGTTCACGTCCACGCTGTCACGGCATGCTACCAGTGTTAAAGACTGCGATGGAGCTCCGTATGCCACGGCAAACTGGCTGACACTGACGGCGGCGGTGCACAAATGCTGCGCAGCTAGCGCCATTCGACGGCCAACACCGCGGTTCCTGGTCTGTCCGCTGTGCCGTGCATGTGATCATTGCTTGTACAGCCCTCTCGCAGTGTCCGGAGCAAGTATGGTGGGTCTGACACACCGGTGTCAATGTGTTCTTTTTTCCATTTCCAGGAGTGTACATTGATCTGAGTGAAAATGAAACTTCATACAGGTGAAATATGTCTACAAACATATATGAAATAAGTTACTTATTGTGAAGTACATGTGACATATGCTGAAGCTTCCCCTTTTGAATGTAAACAATGAATGTGCTGGTAAAACTTCTACGTTATTGGATGTTCAAACTCCAGAGTGAAACTGAGCGTACTGTTTCCTCTTTACTTATTCTGATCATTTCCAAACTGACACACAATAATTTAGCGCAACGCTATCTGACTTTTAATAATCCCTACAGAAGACTAGCCCTGACCAACAATAATCTATACCTTTCATGATCCACTTACCTCACAAAAATCTTCGTTACTCGAACTACTGCAATACAGCGAGCGCCAATACTACCAGCTAAGTAAAAGATTTTATCCACTGAAGGCACTAACTACTGATAGGCATATAGACAGCAAATGAAATATTTGACAGAGAACAAACACTGTTCAAAAGACTATATATGGTGAGTCACCTAACAGTACCGCTAGATATATTTCGTAAACCACATCAAATACTGACGAATCGATTCCACAGACCGAACGTGAGGAGAGGGGCTAGTGTAACTGGTTAATACAAACCATAAAAAATGCACGGAAGTATGTTTTTTAACACAAACCTACGTTTTTTAAATGGAACCCCGTTAGTTTTGTTAGCACATCTGAACATATAACCAAATACGTAATCAGTGCCGTTTGTTGCATTGTAAAATGTTAATTACACCCGGAGATATTGTAACCCAAACTTGACTCTTGAGTACTACTCCTCTGCTGTTCGATCGTGTGTATCGGAGAGCACCGAATTACGTAGGGATCCAAAGGGAACGGTGATGGACCTTAGGTACAGAAGAGACTGGAACAGCACATTACGTCCACATGCTAACACTTTTTTATTGGTCTTTTTCACTGACGCACAAGTACATTACCATAAGGGGTGAGGAACACGTACACACGTGGTTTCCGTTTTCAATTACGTAGCGGAATAGAGTGTGTCCCGACATGTCACGCCAATAGATGTTCAATGTGGTGGCCATCATTTGCTGCACACAATTGCAATCTTTGGCGTAATGAATGTCGTACACGCCGCAGTACATCTGGTGCAATGTCGCCGCAGGCTGCCACAATACGTTATTTCATATCCTCTGGGGTTGTAGGCACATCACGGTACACATTCTCCTTTAACGTACCCCACAGATTGAAGTCCAGAGGTGTAAGATCAGGAGAACGGGCTGGCCAATTTATGCGTCCTCAACGTCCTATGAAACGCCCGTCGAACATCCTGTCAATGGTCAGCGTAGTGTTAATTGCGGAATGTGCAGGTGCACCATCATGCTGATACCACATACGTCGACGCTTTTCCAGTGGAACATTTTCGAGCAACGTTGGCAGATCATTCTCTAGAAACGCGATGTATGTTGCAGCTGTTTCGGCCCCTGCAATGAAGTGAGGACCAATGAGGTGGTCGCCAATGATTCCGCACCATACATTTACAGTCCACGGTCGCTGTCGCTCTACCTGTCTGAGCCAGCGAGGATTGTCCACGGACCAGTAATGCATGTTCCGTAGGTTCACTGCCCCCGTGGTTTGTGAAACCCGCTTCATCGGTAAACAGGTAGAACTGCAACGCATTCTCTGTTAATGCCCACTGACAGAATTGCACTCGATGATTAAAGTCATCACCATGTAATTGCTGATGTAGCGACACATGAAACGGGTGAAAGCAGTGACGATGCAGTATGCGCATGACACTACTTTGACTCAGTCCACCGGCTCTCGCAATGTCCCGTGTACTCATGTGTGGGTTCATGGCAACAGCAGCTAACACACCAACTGCACCCGCTTCTACTGTGACGGGCCTGTTACGGACCTGTTTGCGTGCTACGACCATACCTGTTGCATACAGTTGGCGGTAAATGTTTTGCAATGTGCGGCACGTTGGATGCTCTGTGTCCGGGTACCGTTCTGCATACACCCTGCAGGCTTCAGCTGCATTTCGTCGACACTCGCCATAGATGAGTATCATCTCCGCCTTTTCAGAGTTCGAATACACCATGGTCACAGTTCCTATAACACTACACTATCACAGACGTCTGGTAACACGGTGTACTACAGTTGGTCTGCGTGAGGAGACGAATGCAGAATAACAAAAGCAGCAAGCGCTACATGCGGACACTGCGACAGCTAGACCAAACCACAACAGTGCACTTCAGCCACACTCGTAAACACGGTCGTCATCGTAAACATGTCCCTGCAGATGCTACTCGCCGACCGTGGCCCGTTATGTTACAACACGCAACTGAAAGTCGGAGGTTTCAAGCGTTAACTTTAGGTTACTATATCTCCGGATGTAATTAACATTTTACAATGCAACAAACGGCACTGATTACGTATTTGTTTATATGTTCAAATGTGCTAACAAAACTAACATGGTTCCATTTAAAAAAACGTTGGTTTGTGTTAAACTTCCGTGTATTTTTGTATGGTTTGTATTAAACAATTACATTAGCCCCTCTCCTCATTTTCGGTCTGTGGAATCGGTTCGTCAGTATTTGATGTGGTTTACGAAATATATCCAGCGGTAACGTTAGGTGACTCACCCTGTATATATATGACATCCAGTGTAACAAATTTCTTTTTCTGACGACACACGTCCAGATCGTCTGCTCATATTAAACATCTCAGAACTCTGGCATCTCTCTCCCCACATCCACCACTGCTGGCGGCTCACCTCCAACTGCCCAGCGCTATGTGCTGTTCACATCCAGCTGCCCAACACTACACAGGCGAAAAACTTGCAGCACCGATTCCAACCAGCCACAGATTGCACAAAGCGCAGTCAGCGATTTTAATACAGAGCGCTACGTGGCGTTGCCAACATAAAAACCTAAACAGCCTACTTACAACGCGTATGCGTGCAAAGCCGCCAGTAAAATAATCTTCCTAAGCCTCTGGATAGATTTCATCCAAACGTACTACACACTGTGGGGGTAAGAACAAACAACCTATTGGGGTGCGGGTGCGAGTGATAACCATGAGACAGAAGGCGTAAGGAAGAGATGGAGGGAAAGAAAGACGGAATAAGTAGATGGCCGTAGATACTGGGGAGGAAGTAATGGTGAATGAATGGGGAGGTGGGAATGGGCAGAAGAAAGGAAGAAGAAGAGATGGGCAGAGAGAGTAAGGTTTGAACAGATTGACTGAGAGAGGAGGTGGAGGAGACGGTCAGTAAGACGGGGAGGAAGAAATGGAGAGATAAACGGAAGAGTAGATGGACAGATAGAGAGGAAGGTTGAGATTTATAGGCAAAGGAATAGTAGGATATCGAGGAAGGGTGAGATGGACTAAGAGAATTTGAATAAATACATTTCCGTGTAACACCAGGTACTCCGTTTCCTGTTCATCTTTCGAGGCATAAGCGTTATTTTGAGTCTACAGCAGCAGTATGTAAGCTTTTTAAAGAGGTAAACAACAATATTGTGGTTTTCTGGCATTTTATGAGCTGTAGCCACCATTCGGAGGGAGAGAAGCATAACCCAATAAAAGGAAACATTTACTTCGTTTCTTAGTCTCCTATTCACAAATATTGTTTGTAGTAATCATTGACTTTCAGAATGAATTTTCCGTTTTGCAGTGGTGTGTTAATATGGAACTTACTGCCGCATTAAAAGTGTGTGTCATCCTAACTCGTTTATCATATCCGTGACACTTTCTCTCCTCTCTCTCCTATTTCGCGATAGTACAAAACGTGTTGCCTTTTTATGAACTGTTTCGACGTCCTCCGTTAGTCTTGTCTGTTAAAGATCCCAAACTACACAGCAGTACTCTAGCAGAGGCCGAACAAGCATAGTGCAGGCAATATCTTTAGTAGACCTGTTACACCATCTGAGTGTTCTGCAAATAAAATGTAGTCTTTGGTTTGCCTTCCCCACAACATTTTCTAGCGTTCGTCAGCATTCCAACTAAAGTTTTTCGTAACTGTAATTTCTAGGTGCTTCGACAAACTGAAAGCCTTTGAATTGTGTGATTTATCGTGTAATCGAAATGTAACGCATTTCTTTTTGTACTCAGTTGGATGACCTCACACTCTTTCTTACTGAGAGAGGTCACTTCTCGCACCAATCAGATATCGGTGTTATTTTATTTTATCAGCCTGCTGGAGTAGCCGAGCGGTTCTACGTGCTACAGTCTGGAACCGCTTGCCCGCTACGGTCGCAGGTTCGAATTCTGGCTCGGGCATGGATGTGTGTGATGTCCTTAGGTTAGTTAGGTTTAAGTAGTTGTACTAGAGGACTGATGACCACAGCAGTTAAGTCCGAAAGTGTTCAGAGCCATTTTAACCATTTTGTTATTTTATCCTTGTTGGATCTTGTGAACTCCGCGGCCGTTAACGATAGAGTTGGTGAATGACGCAATTGGCCACAAATACTTTTAAGTGTTTTATTTTAGTCTCATAATCGGTTTCCTTCCTGCACACTATCAGAAGCTCGCTGGGCGCGGCAGGAAGTAGCGCGCTCAAAATCCAACATGGCGACCGGAAAGACCCTTTTCCAGCGGACCGTGCTTAGTTAGAACTATAGCGCGGTCCTCCGTGCTCTAGCGGCAGCCTGGCGAACCTCGTTCAAGGTCACCCGACTTACATAGCTGCACCGGCTAATTAAACACAGTCATGCGGAAGTGTGGAGCAGAAGACATGCTGTTCATCACAACGAAGAATATTAACCATCTGAAGAGGGCCTGATAGCCCGGAACGGGTTATGGCACTAAAATAACACTTAAGGGGCTCCGGAACGCCCTATAGTTGCAATGTTAAAATAACGCTTATAAATTACATCTTTCCTCACAAAGTATTTGAGGTAGGAAGTTGAACTTTTTACAAATTATTTATTGGAATATGGGCTACAACTTAACACAGGGATTTTACAAAATTTTAGTTCAGTTATTAAAGATGATTTTTTTCAATTGTAATGAAAGTTCACAACATTTTTTTTGCAATTTTTATTTATATATTCAAAAATATACAGTTTTTTGGAAAAAGGCTGTGTTAAATTATGCAGAAGGTACTGTGTAACATTTACTGAAAGTTTGAAACAAATATGTTTGGAAGATCCTTAGAAAACATGTAATTAGTATGAGAAAATAAAAGTTTTGGGAATCGAGCGACAAAGATTGGATTAACTTTTTAGTGCATTCCAGGTCCATAGGATGGTTCAAATGGTTCAAATGGCTCTGAGCACTATGGGACTCAACTTCTGAGGTCATTAGTCCCCTAGAACTTAGAACTAGTTAAACCTAACTAACCTAAGGACATCACAAACATCCATGCCCGAGGCAGGATTCGAACCTGCGACCGTAGCGGTCTTGCGGTTCCAGACTGCAGCGCCTTTAACCGCACGGCCACTTCGGCCGGCCAATAGGATGGATTATCTTCATCCTCTGCAAACTCCTCCTCCAGCTTCCTCTTGTTCCTCCCCCTGTTTACTCTTGCTTGTATTTCTAGACTCCTTACAGCCCTGTCTGCAGCCCGAAGGCGTTCCTTGTCTAAAGCAAGCATCGCTCGTACCATGTTAGAACCTATCTTCATTCCCATATTTCTAAATACCTTGCACCTTACAATGTTGCCATCATTGAAAGTCGCAACAGCATCATGCACACCAAAGTGAAGTGTTTCTATTCCAACAAATACAGTCTTGGGGATTCTCGACCATATAACACTATTTACACTTTCATTGGGGTTTTGAGTTATTCCGTGAATACACTTTTTCAACAGTTCAGGTGCTGCTAAGTCTCTGAAAATAGGTTTTATCACCTCCATTATTGCATGAGGCAGACTATGCTTATGAGTGTACACTTCACCAGTTAGCAAATCCTTTGTTATATTTACACCAACTGTCTTCTTCTTTGGGACACAAGCTATGTTGGGGATTTTCATCGTCTTTATTGTTTACAGTAATAACACATACCTATGGCTTTCCAACATTTCTCCTTTTCTTAAAAGCCTTCAGAGGATTTCTAATAACTTTACTTTTACTCATTATTATACTTCAACAAAACAGAGACTCAAGAAACAGAATTAATTACGAATATTTTCGAGATAACGACAGAGTAAATAAACATGAAACAATCGACAATCACACCAGCGATATATATTGAACCATCACAGGTTAGCCACAACACTTACTTTATCTCACATCACTAAAATGTACCTGATGAACACGGACGTTAATAATAACACCATTTGACAGCAGTTCAACAGCGCCACAGTGGGTGACGCCCATGTAGAACACATTTCAAAAAAATTTTCAAAATAGTTGTAGTCTTCGGAATTGAATAAATTATATATCTATTAAAAGGTAATAGTCTGCAGATTCAGAAAACGCAAAAATTGAACTTTTCATGATTTTGAGCCTTTCCGGAGCCCCTTAAAAAGTACTTCTGCCCGACTGCGTCATTCACCAACCATTCAGATATCGTGTCTAAGTTGTTTTCAATTTCTGATGACTTGACTAGACGGTAAATGACAGCATCATCTGCAAACAATGTAAGAGGGCTTCTCAGGTTATGTCCCAAATAGTTTTCGATTAGAAATCTCTTGTGAGGAACGGCGTCAAAGACCTACTGAAAGTCTAGAACTACCGAATCAATTAAAGATCCCCTGTTGGTAGCATTCTTAGCTTCGTGCGAATAAAGAGTTAGTCGTGTTTCACAAGACCGATGTCCGTACTGACTGTGCGACAGCATACCTTTACCTTCGAACACTATATATGCTTCAAAATTCTACTGCAAATCATCGATAGCGATGTGGTTCTCCAATTCAACAGGTTACTCCTATTTCTTCCCATTAGTACTGATGTGAACTGTGCAGCTTTGCATTCTTTCGGTACGGATCTTTCGTCCAGGGAGCGGTTGTGCACGTTTGCTAAGCACTGGGCTACTGTACGAGCATACTCTGAATGGAACCTGACTGGTGTACAATCTGAAGCGAAAGACTTAACTTTATTACCTGCTTTTAGCTGCTTCGCTACTCCAAGCATATTTACTTCTAACAAGGAGAAGTCCACATGGGTGGGACCAACTTTTTGATACCAAGTATACAGTGATGTGGGTTAAGGGGCTCCGGAAAGGCTCAAAATCATGAAAATTTCAATTTTTACTTTTTTTGCGTTTTCTGAATCTGCAGACTATTACCTTTTAAAAGATATATAATTTATTCAATTCCGAAGACTACAACTACTTTTAAATTTTTTTTGAAATGTGTTATACATGGGCGTGACCCACTGTGGCGCTGTTAAACTGCTGTCAAATGGTGTTGTTATTAACGTCCGTGTTCATCAGGTACATTTTAGTGATGTGAGATAAAGTATAAAACCTATTTTCAGAGACTTAGCAGCACCTGAACTGTTGAAAAAGTGTATTCACGGAAAAACTCAAAATCCCAATGAAAGTGTAAATAGTGTTATATGGTCGAGAATCCCCAAGACTGTATTTGTTGGAATAGAAACACTTCACTTTGGTGTGTATGATGCTGTTGCGACTTTCAATGATGGCAACATTGCAAGGTGCAAGGTATTTAGAAATATGGGAATGAAGATAGGTTCTAACATGGTACGAGCGATGCTTGTTTTAGACAAGGAACGCCTTCGGGCTGCAGACAGGGCTGTAAAGAGTCTAGAAATACAAGCAAGGGTAAACAGGAGGAGGAACAAGAGGAAGCTGGAGGAGGAGTTTGCAGAGGATGAAGATAATCCATCCTATGGACCTGGAATGCACTAAAAAGTTAATCCAATCTTTGTCGCTCGATTCCCAAAACTTTTATTTTCTCATACTAATTACATGTTTTCTAAGGATCTTCCAAACATATTTGTTTCAAACATTCAGTAAATGTTACACAGTACCTTCTGCATAATTTAACACAGCCTTTTTCCAAAAAAACTGTATTTTTGAATATATAAATAAAAAATTGCAAAAAATGTTGTGAATTTTCATTACAATTGAAAAAAAATCATCTTCAATAACTGAACTAAAATTTTGTAAAATCCCTGTGATAAGTTGTAGCCCATATTCCAATAAATAATCTGTAAAAAGTTCAACTTCCTACCTCAAATACTTTGTGAGGAAAGATGTAATTTATAAGCGTTATTTTAACATTGCAAGTATAGGGCGTTCCGGAGCCACTTAAGATACCAGTTATCACATCCTGCAGCCCTGGTGGGTTCTCGTTTGCGTGTAATTGCCGAAAAAAAAAAACACGACTTTTGGGCGACAATCAATAGCGTTAAAATGATGTATCAAATACTATGATTGTGTGGTGTGATATACAAGCTGGTCCATTGATCGTGACCGGGCCAAATATCTCACGAAATAAGCGTCAAACGAAAAAACTACCATTAACGAAACTTGTCTAGCTTGAAGAGGGAAATCAGATGGTGCTATGGTTGGCCCACAAGATGGCGCTGCCATTGGTCAAACGGATATCAACTGCAGTTTTCTAAAATAGGAACCCCCTCATTTTTTATTACATATTCGTGTAGTACGTAAAGAAATATGAATGTTTTATTTGGACCACTTTTTTCGCTTTGTGATAGATGGCGCTGTAATAGTCACAAACATATATATGGCTTAAAATTTTAGACGAACAGTTGGTAACAGGTAGGTTTTAAAATACAGAACGTCGGTACGTTTGAACATTTTATTCCGGTTGTTCCAATGTGATACATGTACCTTTGTGAACTTTTCATTTCTGAGGACGCATGCTGTTACAGCGTTATTACCTGTACATACCACATTAATGCAATAAATGCTCAAAATAATGTCCGTCAACGTCAATGCATTTGGCAGTACGTGTAACGACATTCCTCTCAACAGCGAGTAGTTCGCCTTCCGTAATGTTCGCACATGCATTGACAATGCGCTGACGCATGTTGTCAGACGTTGTCGGTGGATCACGATAGCAAATATCCTTCAACTTTCGCCACAGAAAGAAATCCGGGGACGTCAGATCCGGTGAACGTGCTTCGACGACAAATCCACCTGTCATGAAACACGCTATTCAATACCGCTTCAACCGCACACGAGCTATGTGCCAGACATCCATCATGTTGGAAGTACATCGCCATTCTGTCATGCAGTGAAACATCTTATGGTAACATCGGTAGAGCATTACGTAGGAAATCAGCATTTAGATTGCTATCGAAAAAATGGGGGCCAGTTATCCTTCCTCCCATAATGCCGCACCTTACATTAACCCGTCAAGGTCGCTGATGTTCCACTTGTCGCAGCCATCGTGGATTTTCCGTTGTCCAATAGTGCATATTATGCCGGTTTACGTTACCGCTGTTGGTGAATGACGGTTCTTCGCTAAATAGAACGCGTACAAAATATCTGTCATCGTCCCGTAATTTCTCCTGTGCATAGAAATATGGTGCGGGTGCAGTCTATGTTGATGTAGCATTCTCAACGCCGACGTTATTGTGATTCCCGATTCTCGCGCATTTTGTCTGCTACTGATGTGCGAATTAGCCGCGACAGCAGCTAAAACACCTACTCGGGCTTCATCATTTGTTGCACGTCGTGGTTGACGTTTCAAATGTAGCTGAACACTTCCAGTTTCCTTAAATAACGTAACTATCTGGCGAACGGTCCGGACTCTTGGATGATGTCGTCCAGGATATCGAGCAGCATACATCGCACACGCCCGTTGTACATTTTGATCACAATAGCCATAAATCAACACGACATCGACCTTTTCCGCAATTGCTAAACGGTCCATTTTAACATGGGTAATGTATCACGAAGCAAATACCGTCTGCACTGGCGGAATGTTACGTGATACCACGTTCTTATACGTTTGTGACTATTACAACGCCATCTGTCACAAAGCGAAAAAAGTGGTCCAACTAAAACATTCATATTTCTTTACGTACTACACGAATATGTAATAAAAATTGGGGTTGCTATTAAAAAAAAACGCAGTTGATATCCGTTTGACCTATGGCAGCGCCATGTAGCGGGCCATGCATAGCGCCATCTGGTTTCCCCCTTCAAGCTAGACGAGTTCCGTTCGTTGTAGTTTTTTCGTTTGACGCTTATTTCGTGAGATATTTGGCCCGGTCACTATCAATGGACCACCCTGTATAGCCGGCATGGTAGGGTTATACGCCCTCTCTAATAAATAGTGAGACAATGGGCCAACGATGAACGAGAACATGAACGGGTGTCATGGGACGCCCGCCCCCAGCAAGTATAACGAGCAATAACCAAGAAAATGAGAGTAAAAAAAGAAATATAAGATAGGCGTTTCATTTTCAGGAGGTTCTGGGTTCAAAACTCGAAAAATACATCTTTTTTTTATTTTTAAATATTTATTGAAATGAAATAATTATTTTATTCAGTTAATTGGTTTAAATCCTATTTTCTATTTCTGTTCCTTTGTCACTATTTTAATTACCGTATCAACGTTTTTCATTAGTTTCATTTTTGTTTGTATCATTCTTTTTTCACAGCTGATTTTTTTTTTATGTTCCTCAAATAGCATTAGTTTCCATTTTGTCTTATACCGACGTACAATATGCTGCGAGCCCAACGGAACCTAAACCATCTTTCTCCAATCGAAATTTTTGTTTCTCAAATAGCATTCGTTTCCATTTTGTCTTATACCGACGTACAATATGCTGCGAGCCCAACGGAACCTAAAACATCTTTCACCAATCGAAATTTTTCTGAATACGAATTTAGTTATATTTATCTATCATAATATTCAATTACTTAAAAATTCGTATCTATCAGTTAAAAAAAAAGAGACTAAATAAACTATTTATATTGTCTGTGCAGTGGTGTGAAAACGTATTTTTCGTTACCAGATGTGCAATTCTGTTTTGTTTTGTACAAACATTTAAAATATAACCCAAATACCTATTGAAAAGCAACGGAGATGAAGATATAAAAGAAAGAAGGGTTTATGGATACAGAAAAAAATAGTCTTGCCTGCACAAGACAGGTTTGCATTACCTTCACATCTGACGCCTTTCGCCTGTTCTAGGTATCATCAGACAATCTGGGGAAGAATAACGAATTTCAAACATAATGGGAAATAGATATAATCTACGCAGTTTCACGGACGAAAAACCACAGCGTGATAAAACCAAAGAAATTAAATCGAAATTAATACATAAAATTTATTAAAAACACACCAGCAAAGATTTAAAGTGGAAAAAGAATGGTAGGAAGAAAAATGAGAGCAAATATAGAAGTTGATATGAGTAAATGATGTGACAAAGGAATGGAAGTAAAAAAAATTACATTTAAACCAATTAGTTGAATAAAAATAATGATCAATGTCATTTCGATAAAGATTTGAAAATAAGAAAGTTTACTATTCCGAAATTCGTACACTACTGTCCTATCCATTACACCACGCAACCACACTATTTCATGTGACTATTTTAACGTTATTATCTGTCCTAAAAATTTCCAAATTTTTTTTCCTCAGTTACTCCTAACCAAGGGTCCACCATGGTGAATGACAGCAGTGTGTGATACCTCTCATCTTAACCTACATTATCGTACATTTGGTTTCAAAAATTCGATCCCGCCGCTGGGTACCTCTCCTTGTACAGTACTCGTGTTCTCGATTAGAATTCTGGAATATTTACTTCACTGTGACAGTAGATCTGCTCATCCGTACATAGGTACCAACGAGAAATCGATTGCGACCGTGTCAGAATGGAATATACAAGCCGTGGATGAATGCTGGGACATCTGGTCTGTAGGAGTATGTTATACATGCCACTGGTGAAAATCGTCCCACCTGTGTTCTCTCTCCAGTTTGTTGCAATACACTGTGTTTTTTGTTTTACGTTTTGGAAACTCCATGTTACAGGCTTGTTTACTGTTGTGAAAAGGTGACGGGAGTAGCAGACCGAAATAGCCGTAAATACATTATTACTCAGTGACAACTTACCAAAAACCACGGTTCCCTTACACCAAAATACTCACAAAATATCCGTGAACAAACATCAAAATTTTCTCAGCGGATCTCTGTTTCGCCTGGAATCATGTTTTAAACTGTGTAATGACAGTTAGCTTTTGTAATAACTTAATTACAGAGCGTATATTAAATTTGGCGGTCATTACCGCTACCAACCGTGGGGGACGAAACACCGGAAAACAGAGAAAGGGAGGTAAACAGCAGTGAAGGAGCACAGCTTCATCCAGGGGCATTTGTTAGAGTCGTCTTATTTCTCGGAATTTTTCTGATATTATACGCATTACGCTGACGATGAGCGGGGATACTGTGGCACTGTCGAATAAATTTAGTCTCGGATTACACGCAGTTTGTGGTAAACGAATTGTGTGAATCACAAAAGAGGCGCAGTGAGGGAGACAGACAAAGAAAGAGAGAGAGAGAAACTTGAAAAAAAGAATGAAAATAGAAGACGGAGATGAGTTTCATTTCGTTATTATGCTAATACGACGTCAATTTGGTGACTCGCATAATAGATAATTTAGCCTCATCATAATTTCTGTTTATCAGGCTGCTGCCACGTATTTACTCGCTTGCTCTACCAAAGTGTTTTCGTTTTTCCGCGCACCGCTTTGTCGAGTGGATGAAGCTATTGCACGAGACGCGACGGAAACGTGTCATTACCACAGGCGCCTGTCTTTAAGAAGCATCGGACAGTACTTTGCACACAGATCGCCAGCAAATTACACGTCTGATTTCTTGCAGCAACCTCGTTGGGGCGATATTCCGGCCGTTTAAGTAATTGTAGTACTAGTGAACATCTCTATTAATCGGTCCATCTTTAGGATTATCGGCTACCGGTCTTCGCACACGTCTGCCAACTGCAATGAAAAATTTCACTTTTTTCCTTTCCAGTTAAAAACTCCCTTTAAAGGGTTATATAAGCTCGGTTATTATCTCTATAATTCTGGAAGATGGTACGTGCGGAAGTAAAACTACATATTTGCTGCGTAAGCCACTGTAAAGGTGAATGGCCGTTGGAACCTTTCGGAGTCAACACACGGAAAAACCAATCATGGTACATCAGTGTCTGGACTCTAACTTTCTGTCACAGATGTCACAGTTCGAACCAATTGAGGAAAGTCATCGAGTAAAGCAGAAATGATTTCTGGCGCTCCTCAAGGTAGTGTTATAGACTCTTTGTTCGTAAACGATTTAGGAGAGAAACTCAGAAGCCGTGTTAGGTTGCTTGCAAACGATACTGTCGTTTATTGTCTAATGAAATCATCAGAAGATCAAAACCACCTGCAAAAAGATTTAAATAAGACATCTGTATGTTGCGAAAATTGTCAATTGATCCTAAATGATGAAAAGTGTCAGGTCACGCGCATGACTGTTAAAAGGAATCAGTTGAACTTCCGTTGCAGGATAAATCAGTCAAATCTAAAGGTCGTACAATCAGCTAGATACCCCTAAGAATTACAATTACGAACAACGTATATTGGAAACAACGCATATGAGAAGTTGTCAGGAAGGCGAACCAAATACTGGGTTTTAGTGGCTGAAAACTTCGAAGATGCAACACATATTCTAAAGAAACACACTACGCTTGCCCGTCCCCTTTTGGAGTGCCGCTAAACGGTGTGGGATCCTTATCTGGAAGGAGTAAAGAAGTACATCAAGGAAGTTAAAAGAAGAGCAACACACTTTGTGTTATCGAAAAATAGGGGAGAGAGTATCTACATCTACATCTACGTTACATGGCTACTCTGCAGATCACATGCAAGTGCCTGGCAGAGGGTTCGTCGAACGACCTACACAATTCTCTATTACACCAATCGCTTATAGTGCGCGGAAAGAATGAACACCTATATCTTTCCGTACAACCTCTAATTTCCCTTCTTTTATCGTGGTTATCGTTCCTCCCTATGTAGGTCGGTGTCAACAAAATATCTTCGCATTCAGAGGAGTGATTGGAATTTCGTGAGAAGATTCCATCGCAACGAAAAACGCCTTTCTTTTAATGATTTTCAGCCCAAATCCTGAATCATTTCTGTGACACTCTATCCCATATTTCGCGATAGTACAAAACGCGCTGCCCTTCTTTGAACTTTTCGATGTACTCCGTCAGTCCTGCCTGGTAAGGATCCCACACCGCGCAGCAGTATTCTAAAAGAGGACGGACAAGCGTAGTGAAGGCAGTATGCTTAGTAGGTCTGCTACATTTTCTAAGTGTCCTGTCAATAAAACGCAGTCTTTGGTAAGCCTTCCCCACAACATTTTCTATGTATTCTTTCCAATTTAAGTCGTTCGTAATTTAATACGTAGGTATTTAGTCGTATTTACGGCTTTTAGATTAGACTGATTTATCGTGTAACCGAAGTTCGACCAGTTCCTGTTAGCACTCATGTGGATGACCTCACACTTCTCGTTATTTCAGATCAACTGCCTTTTTCGCACCATTGAGATATTTTTTATAAATCGTTTTGCACTTTGTTTTGATCTTCTGATGACTTTATTAGTCGTCATCTGCAAACAGCCGATGACGGCTGCTCAGATTGTCTCCAAAATCGTTTATAGAGACAAGCACAGCAAAGGGCCTATAACACTACCTTGGGTAACGCCAGAAATCACTTCTGTTTTACTCGATTACTACGAACTGTGACCTCTCTGACAGGAAATCACAAATCCAGTCACATAACTGAGACGATATTCCATAAGCACGCAATTTCACTACGAGCCGCTTGTGTGGCACAGTGTCAAAAGCCTTCTGGAAATCCAGAAATACGGAATCCATCTGAAATCCCTTGTCAGTAGCACTCAACACTTCATGTGAATAAAGAGACGAGATACTGGCAGAAGTAAAGCTGTGAGTCGTGCTTCGGTAGCTCAGATGGTAGAGCACTTGCCCGCGAAAGGCAAAGGTCCCGAGTTCGAGTCTCGGTCGGGCACACAGTTTTAATCTGCCAGGAAGTTTCATATCAGCGCACACTCCGCTGCAGAGTGAAAATCTCATTCTGGAAACATCACCCAGGCTGTGGCTAAGCCATGTCTCCGCAGTATCGTTTCTTTCAGGAGTGCTAGTTTGTGTTTCACAAGAACGATATTTTCTAAATCTATGCTGACTGTGTGACAATAGACCGTTTTCTTCGAGGTAATTCGTAATGTTCGAACACAATATTTGTTGTAAAATCCTGCTGCACATCTCCGGCCGCTGTGGCCGTGCGGTTCTAGGCGCTTCAGTCGGGAACCGCGTGACTGGTACGGTCGCAGGTTCGAATCCTGCCTCGAGCATGGATATGTGTGATGTTCTTAGGTTAGTTAGGTTTAAGTAGTTCTAAGTTCTATGGGACTGATGGCCATAGATGTTAAGTCCCATAGTGCTCAGAGCCATTTGACAACTACCAAATAATGTTCAAATGTAAACAGTAAAATTTATTAAACCTGAGACGCCAACACGTGCAACCAACAAAATCGAGTGCAGCGGGACCAAAATCAACTGGATTATTAACTTCGTATCAGTAACAAGGTTGTCAGTGGTAAGAGCCCTTTCGGCTTCGAAACTGGTACCGTGTTTTGAATAAACGACGTCGGATTACAATGAAGCTGTTGTTTTTAATTATCATAATTCAACGGCTTCATGTCCAGCAGGTGTTCCACTATAATCGATGGATTACCAGAGACTTAATAAATAAAGGATATCTGCAGTAGAAAACAGCAATAAGAGTATGGCGCAAAGTAGAGAGTTGTACATCTTGCAGAAGACCTTTAAAGGCTTTTGGAATTCATACACTCACTTTCCAAAACGTTTTCTCCTTAATGGTTTTTGTGGCTGATACTATCAATCAGTTTCAATTGTACTATAATACATCACAAAACAACACAAGAAAATAATTTTTAGGTAGACTTTGCCTTCTTGTCCAATATTCAGAATGGAATTGTGTACTATGGAGGTAAAATATGCAACTAGCATCAGTCTAGCCCTACTATTGTCCACCTGCTTTCAGACTACTGTAATTAAAGGGCAGAGAGAGACTCTCTCAGGAACCAAGAAACTGAAAAAGGAAGACGATGATCCGCCAGTAAATCTTACTTAGTTCATAAACTCACAACAGATTTTTACAATTTATGTAATTCGATAAGATTCTGAGTTCTATGAAATTCCTTTGTTGTCAAATAACTTAATACGCAGCCTGAAAAATCTGAAAGTATGCTAAAAGCGTAACGGTTTCGTACTCATAGGTCAAACACGCGCTGGAACTGATATTAGATTGCTTCAAAACAGGATTCGCACATATCCATACTTCAATATCCATTTAAATTGTAAATATCTCGAAGACTCAGAACTGCACGTGCAATACTTAAGTTTTGAAGCATTCTAATTTTGTATTTGGTTTAAAATTCAAGGTGAAAGCATATAAATGTTCGGATTCACTGATGACATTGCTATCCTCAGTGAAAGTGAATAAGATTTACAGAATCTGTTGAACTTAATGAACAGTTCATGAGTTCAGAATACGCATTGGGACTAAACTGAAGAGAGACGAAAGAAATGAGAAGTAGCAGAAATGTGAACAGCGAGAAAATATCAGACTTGGGGATCACGAAGGAGACGAAGTTTTGGAACTCTGTTACTAAGGTAGTAAAATAGCCCATGACGGACGGAGCAAGGAAAATATAAAAAGCAGACTAGTACTGGATAAAAGAACATTCCTGGCCAAGAAAAGTCTATTAGTATCGAATATGCATCTTAATTTGAGGACGAAATTTGGAGCACAGCATTGTATGGTAGTGAAATATGGAACGTGGGAAAACCGAAACAGAAGAGAATCGAAGCATTTGAGATGTAGTGCTACAGAAAAAAAGTTGAAATGTAGGTGTAATGATAAGCTAAGGAGAAAAGGAGACTTATGTAGCCGCTTGAGTTTTATTATCTTTCCAGAATGAAATGTTAGCAGCGGAGTGTTAGCTGACATGGAACTTCCTGGCACATAAAAATTGTGTGCCGCACCGAGACTCCAACTAGGGATCTTTGCCTTTCGCGGGCAAGTGCTCCACCATCTTTTTTTAATCTCGTTTTGTTGTATAGTGTTCGTTGAATTTGTTCGGGGCGGACGTCCAATGAGACCCGTTCAAGTTCTTCATTGATTCGTTCACTCAGTTTTTTATTACAGAGCTCTGACCGAACACGCTGAGCTACCGTGCCGCCATCATCTGAGCTACCGAAGCACGACTCACGCCCAGTCATCAGAGCTTTAATTCCGCCACCGCCTCGTCTCTTACCTTCCATACGTCACAGAAGCTCTTCTGCGAACCTAGCAGAACTAGCACTCCTGTAAGAAAGGATATTGCGGAGACTTGGCTTAGCCACAGCGTGGGGGAAGTTTTCAGAATGAAATTTTCACTCTGCAACGGAGTGCGCGTCGGTATGAAACTTTTGATCTGTATTATCTGTATTATCTTTGTTGATCTGAAAATCTACTGATAACATCTTAACTTTCAGACCTGTAGTACCACATTGGAATCAAGCATCTTCAATATATGAATAAGTAATAAAAGCTCCTATCTAACACATAACATAGAGACCCCTTACTTAGGGACTGAGTTCAGGGGAGGATTCACAGGATTTGCCGACCTTGGAAAAGCGTTCGACAATGTAAAATGGTGCAAGATGTTCGAAATTCTGAGAAAAATATCAGTAAGCGGTAGGAAGAGCAGTGTAACGTACAATACGTAAAAGAGTCAAAAGGGAATAATAAGAGTGGACGATCAAGAACGAAGCGTTGGGATTAAAAATGTGGCAAGACTGAAACGTAGTCCTTTGCCCCTGGTGATCAGTCTGTACATCGAAGAAGTACATCGAAGAAGCCATGGTGCAATTCAAGCAAAGGTTCAGGAATGCGATTAAAATTCAAGGTGAAAGGATATATATGAGGCGATTCCCTGATGACATTGCTGTCCTGAGTGAAAGGGAAAAAGAATAACATGATCTGCTAAATTCAATGAACTGTCTAATGAGGACAGAATATGGGTTGAGAGTAAAATGAAGAAAGACTAGTGAGAAGCAGTAGAAATGAGAACAGCGAGAAACATAAGGATCTACATCTATACTCCTCAAGCCACCCAACGGTGTGTGGCGGAAGGCACTTTACGTGCCACTGCATTACCTTCCCTTCTTGTTCCAGTCGCGTATGGTTTACGGGAAGAAAGACTGCCGGAAAGCCTCTGTGCGCGCTCGAATCTCTCTAATTTTACATTCGACGCACCCTCTCGAAACCTGGACAGCAAACTACACCGCGATGCAGAGCGACTCTCTTGCAGAGTCTGCCACTTGAGTTTGCTAAACATCTCCTTAACGCTATCACGCTTACCAAATAACCTTGTGACGAAACGCGCCGCTCTTCTTTGGATCTTCTCTATCTCCTCTGTCAACCCGACCTGGTACGGATCCCACGCTAATGAGCAATACTCAGGTATAGGTCGAACGAGTGTTTTGCAAGCCACCTCCTTTGTTGATGGACTACGTTTTCTAAGGACTCTCACAATGATTCTCAACCTGGCACCCGCCTTACCAACAATTTTATATGATCATTCCACTTGAAATCGTTCTGTACGCATACTCCCAGGTATTTTACACAAGTAACTGCTACCAGTGTTTGTTCCGCTATCATATAATCATACAATAAAGGATCCTTCTCTCTATGTATTCGCAATACATTACATTTGGCCAAGGCTCAGTTGCCACTCCCTGCACAAAGTGCTTATCCGCTGCAGATCTTACTGCATTTCGCTGCAATTTTCTAATGCTGCAACTTCTCTGTATACTACCGCATCATCCGCGAAAAGCCGCATGGAACTTCCGACATTATCTACTAGGTCATTTATATATACTGTGAAAAGCAATGGTCCTATAACACTCCCCTGTGGTACGCCAGAGGTTACTTTGTCTGTAGAAGTTTCTCCATTGAGAACAACATGCTGTGTTCTGTTTGCTAAAAACTCTTCAATCCAGCCACACAGCTGGTCTGATATTCCGTAGGCTCTGTTTATCAGGCGACAGTGCCTTCCGGAAGTCAAGGAAGATGGCATCTACCTGAGAGCCTGTGTGTAATATTTTCTGGGTCTCATGAACAATTAAAGCGAGTTGGGTCTCACACGATAGCTGTTTCCGGAATCCATGTTGATTCATACAGAGTAGATTCTGGGTTTCCAGAAATGACATGATACGGGAGCAAAAAACATGTTCCAAAATTCTACAACAGATCGATGTCAAAGATATAGGCCTTTAGTTTTGCGCATCTGCTCGACGACCGTTCTTGAAAACCGGGACTACCTGTGCTCTTTTCCAATCATTTGGAACCTTCCGTTCTTCAAGAGACTTGCGATACACGGCTGTTAGAAGGGGGGCAAGTTCTTTCGCGTACTCTGTGTAGAATCGAATTGGTATCCCATCAGGTCCAGTGGACTATCCTCTGTCGAGTGATTTCAGCTCCTTTTCTATTCCTTGGACACTTATTTCGATGTCAGCCATTCTTTCGTTCGTGCGAGGATGTAGAGAAGGAACTGCAGTGCGGTCTTCCTCTGTGAAACAGCTTTCGAAAAAGGTGTTTTGTATTTCAGCTTTGCGCGTGTCATTGTTTGAATTCCATTATCATTCCGGAGTGTCTGGATATGCTGTTTCGATCCACTTACTGATTTAACGTAAGACCAGAACTTCCTAGGATTTTCTGTCAAGCCGGTACTTACAATTTTACTTTCGAATTCACTGAACGCTTCACGCATAGCCCTCCCTATGCTTACTTTGATATCGCTTTGCTTCTGGTTATCTGAGAGGTTTTGGACGCGTTTAAATTTGCAGTGAAGCTCTCTTTGCTTTCGCAGTAGTTTCCTAACTTGTGTTGAAAGTGAAATAAAGAAAGACGAAAGTTGTGAGAAGCAGTAGAAACGAGAACAGCGAAAAAGTGCCGTCAATGCGAACAAGAGGTGACAGAGACGTGTAACCAATGGCACCCCGTACCATCACGCCGGTTAATACGCCAGTTTGGCGGCGACAAATACACGCTTCCAATGTGCGTGCACCGCGATGTCGCCAAACACGGATGCGACGACCATGATGCTGTAAACAGAACCTGGATTCATCCGAAAAAATTACGTTTTGCCATTCTTGCACCCAGGTTCGTCGTTCAGTACACCATCGCAGGCGCTCCTGTCTGTGATGCAGCGTCAAGTGTAACCGCAGCCAAGGTCTCCGAGCTGATAGTCCATGCTGCTGCAAACGTCGTCGAATGTTCGTGCAGATGGTTGTCGTCTTGCAAATGTCCCCATCTGTTGACTCAGGGATCGAGACGTGGCGGCACGATCCTTTACATCCATGCGGATAAGATGCCTGTCATCTCGACTACTTGCGATACCTGGCCGTTGGGATCCAGCACGGCGCTCCGTATTACCCTTCTCAACCCACCGATTCCATATTCTGCTAAGTCATTGGATCTCGGCCAACGCGAGCAGCAATGTCGCAATACGATAAACCGCAATCGCGATAGGCTACAATCCGACCTTTATCAAAGTCGGAAGTGTGATGGTACGCATTTCTCCTCCTTGCACGAGGCATCACAACAACGTTTCACCAGGAAACGCCGGTCAACTGCTGTTTGTGTATGAGAAATCGGTTGGTAACTTTCCTCATGTCAGCACGTTGTAGGTGTCGCCACCGGCGCCAACCTTGTGTGAATGCTCTGAAAAGCTAATCATTTGCATATCACAGCAACCTCTTCCTGTCGGTTAAATTTCGCGTCACATCTTCGTCGCCAGTAGCGCACTTAACGCCAGTCCTAACTTTTCGATCACGGCGTACATCGCGGCAAAACAGCAAACTTTTTGATATCAGTTTGAATGAAATCGAAGCGCAGAACAGCCGTCCGGACAATTCACTAAGGCTCACTAATATGGCGGAGGCAGGCTCCACTTTCTCGGCGTAAGGGTGTCTCCCTATAGTCTGTCCTCCTTAACAGAGTTGTTGTTGTGGTTGTTGTTGTTGTTGTTGTGGTCTTCAGTCCTGAGACTGGTTTGATGCAGGCCTACATGCTACTCTATCCCGTGCAAGCTTCTTCATCATCTCCCAGTACCTACTGCAACCTACATCCTTCTGAATCTGCTTAGTGTATTCAACTGTTGGTCTCCCCCTACGATTTTTACCCTCCACGCTGCCCTCCAATACTAAATTTGTGATCCCTTGATGCCTCAGAATATGCCATAGCAACCGATGCCTTCTTCTAGTCACGTTGTGCCACAAACTCCTCCCCTATTCTATTCAATACCTCCTCGTTAGTTATGTGATCTACCCGTATAATCTTCAGCATTCTTCTGTAGCACCCCAGGAATTGGAACATCTGAGAACTGTATTTGGAAAAAATGGGTACTCAGAGTGGCAGATTCAACGTGCTCTCCGCCCACCCACTACAGCACAACCTGTGGAGATGGATGAAATCACGAGGGAGGAGGTAGGCACTGCGTTTATCCCATATACAGGCGCACTCTCGGGGAAAATCGCCCGCATTTTGAAGAAACACCGGGTCGGAACTGTGTTTTGTCCTCCGAATAAAACTCGTGCACTGGTGGGGAGCGCCAAAGATGACCTCGGTTTGAGGAAGGCCGGCGTGTACCAGATTCCGTGTCAATGTGGCAAGTCGTATATTGGTCAGACGATGCGTACCGTCGAGGATCGATGCCGTGAACACCAGAGGCACACTCGACTGATGTATCCGAGCAAGTCGGCGGTCGCTGAACATTGTTTGTCGGAAAATCATCGGAAAATCACGCCATGGAGTACGCACGAGGATTCTGGTACAGACGTCGAGATACTGGGGCAGCGTTGTTAGAGAGGCCATCGAAATTCGCACCAATGACGACCTCATAAACCGTGACTGTGGCTATAATCTTAGCAAGGCTTGGGAACCAGCGACTGGGCTAATCAAGAGTAAATCGAGCAAACGTATAGTTGTGACGACCACGGCGGACAGAGCCATCACAGCGACGTCATCTCAGACGCCGTCGCAATCTGTTCCACCGCGCGACCATGGCGTCGGGCGCGGACGGCGGAGGGAGCGCGCCGCGAGCGGAGGGTATTTAAATCGGCCGCCGCCGCGACCGAACCCAGTTCCCTCTGAGCAGCCATAGCGTACGGATCTCCGTGCCGGCACGTTCACAGGAGCTCAGTCCGTCAGTTCACCTGATGATGGCGACATGTATGATCGCCGAAATATTGTGCCCGCTGGACACTATAGACCGGCAGCACACCCGTGGATATTTTGATTATCAAATACGCCGGGAGAAACTCAAGAATCACACAAGGAAAGATGTTGCTCACACAAGTCGGATAAATTTTCTCTCCTTCTGTCCCTCCGGTATAGCAGTGGTCTTTGTCCCAACACTCCATCCTTCCTGGAACGCGCCGCCGCTACTCCGGAAAAGCAAACGCGCCTCCCGTCGCGTCGTAGCGGCGAAAATTATGGAACAATCTCTAAAACCGTCGCTGAGAAATGAGGCGGACAGAGAGGCTGCCGATGGAGCAGATCTGATGTATTTGCGCGCGTCTCCGAACGACAGCTACTCTGCAATCCTCGCTGCTCTTCCTTCCCCCTTCCTTCCCCTCCGCCCCCCTCCCCTTTCCGCCTTCTGGCCCCAGAATCTGCTTCACTAGCAACCCGCCCTTCATCGTTCCCCGGGATCCGTCCTGTTCTGCCACCGTGGGGAAGAAAGAAAAACCGAGTCGGCCCACGAAAGAAATGGCCGTCCGTCGTCCGTGTGTACAGAGGGGTATCCGTTTCGGCGGCGCTCTGTTTGTGATGTATCGAAATGAGCTCCACCCCCGCGGCCGGCTTAACAAAGGATCGCGCGTCACAATGGAACGGTCCGCCATCGCTCAGCGACGCGCGCCCGATATATAACGCACTTGTTAGCGGTCCGTCTGGCAGCGGTGGGGGGGTGGGGGTGGGGGGGAAGACGACGCAGCGGCGCTAGGAGCAAGATTCGGGGCAGCGCGAGAGGAATGAGCTAGCGGAAGCGGTAGGTGACGGGGGAACAAGTGGGAGATTAAGAGGAATGAGAGAGGGGTTGTGGAGGGAAAGCGACACGAAGAAAGCGCGTCGCTGTGGTGCGGGGTTCGTATCTGGGAGAAGTCGGCTTCAGTTATTCCCCCTCCCACTCCCCCCACCTCCCACCCCCCACCCCCACTACCACCACCAACACCACTACCTTCCCCTCCTTTTTGAGTGGGGTTGTCTGCTGACAAAAACAAAAATTTGGAATCTCATAAACTGCGATGACTTCTTACAGTACACCCACTAAGACTTGTAAAATACCCGCATTAAAGCACTCCGTCGTCAGGCCACGAGTGGCCTACCGGGACCATCCGACCACCGTGTCATCCTCAGTGGAGGACGCGGATAGGATGGGTGTGGGGACAGCACACCGCTCTCTCCGTCGTTATGATGGTATTCTTGACCGGAGCCGCTACTATTCGGTCGAGTAGCTCCTCAATTGGCATCACGAGGCTGAGTGCACCTAGAAAACTGGCAACAGCGTATGGTGGCCCAGAGGGTCACCCATCAAAGTGCCGACCACGCCCGACAGCGCTTAACTTCGGTGGTATCACGGGAACCGGTGCATCCACTGCGGCAAGGCCGTAGCAAAATACCCCATTAACAATATCTATTCCTCCTGAAAGCAACAACGATTCTGGGTAGTTACAAAGCATCATTAAAAAACAAAGCGGGCTCTCTCCTAAGATTACATCTTGAAAACAAATACAGTGAAAATCTTTATCTCGCAATGATGATTATTAGTCTTTAGTAGCGAGTACGTCCTTTCCACAGACGGATGAGTTCTACCACACCACGAGGTATGCTCTAGATGAGACGATCACGTTTTTCTTGGTGTACGAGGTCCCACTACAGTGAGGTCCTGAAGATTGTCAGGTGGATTTGGATGCCGTGCGATGGCCACCTTCAACAGGTACCATGCATGCTAAGTTGCATTCATAAAATTACCAAATATGCAGCAACCAGTCGCAAAATCGTGTTTTATTTATTCACCTTTGCTAACCAATTTCAGCTGATTAACAGCCATCATCGGTGCTTTCAACCAATATGTGCCCTGAGGAGTAATACTGTCTTAAGAAGAGGTCAAACATAGTCTTTTTGTTTCTATGTTTTATGTTTGACCTCTGCTCAAGACACTATTACTACTCAGGGCACATACTGGTTGAAAGCACCGATGATGGCTGTTAATCAGTTGAAATCGATTTGCAAGAGTGAATAAATAAAACATGATTTTGAGACTGGCTGCTGCATATTTGGTAATTTTATGGTTTACGGTCGCTGCACGACTTGGGAACCACATGGAGCCCACCATTCATCAGTTGCATTCAAGTCTGCAGAATGTGCTGGCCAATAAATTCAGTTGATGTTCCATGCTTGAAGGTATCGAGACTAGGATGAAGTCGTCACCGATTTCACGTTTGTAGGGCCTTACAATCGTTTGTAGGCTCCCTTGGAGATATCGGGCACCAGTCAAATTGCCGTAGTTGGGAATTAGAGGGGTCTACCGTCCCATCATTATTGCCAGCCAGAACATTACTCTTCCACCTGCAAACTTCCTGCACGCATCGGCATTCCTGGTGTCATCCAGCCCTTCTCTAAATCCTAACACATCTAATGTCTGGTAGCAAACCATTCCTGGTCTCGTCAGCAAACATGAGATTACTCCATTCTACAATGGTCCAATGTTGATGTGCAAGAACCCAGGTCCATCGACTGCTTTGGTTCCCTTGGGTCAGTGCAAAACTTCTCATTGATGTTCTCGGATGAAGATCACTATGGTGCAATCTTCTATGCACTGTTTGGTCTGAGATACGACTCCCTGTTGCCCAGAAGAAGTCATTTCCAATATTTCTGGCAGTTTTTGTTGGGGGCCTGCCAGTCGAGCTGAAGGGAACAATCCTGCATTGGTGTTGCTTGCCATATGAGGACGCCCACTGCGAGGTCTACCGTTCCCATTTCCCATCTCTCTTTACTTTCTCCACACTTTAGACACACCACTTTGAGTGACACGTAACCGATTGGCTGTGTATCAGTTGCTGAAAGCAGAGCCACTGTCTTGTCTCTATCAGAGGGTTGTATGCCTCGAGGTGGCATGTTACTACAGTGCTGAACACACTGAAGCTGTTGTTGATACTTGACCCATCGCGGTGTGCCGCTGCGCCCGCAGTATGTTTATGTGACTGGGAAACGGGCACAAACCATGCCGGTAGTAAACACCTTCCAGTAATGGGCTATAACTGGATAATACATGAAGTGTGTAGGTGCATGAGACCACTAGTACCATAGAGTTCATTTTACGATAGTATTCCAAACATTTGTTGAGCAGTGTATATAGCATGTTTGTGTAGTACCTGTACCCAATGGTCAAAATGGTGCCCTGTATATTAGAGTGCTTAAATACACACAATATGGCCACAAGTATTCGAACACCTGCTAGTGGAATTTACTACTGGAGTGTCCATCCTTCGCTTTTATGGCGGCTTGAACTGTCCTGGGGCATACATGTGTCTGAATGTCTGTGCAGGAATGGCAGCACAAGACACAAGAAAACAGGGCTCATACTGAAGCTTCACGACAATCATTTGTCCCTAGTTCTACACTCCTGGAAATGGAAAAATGAACACATTGACACCGGTGTGTCAGACCCACCATACTTGCTCCGGACACTGCGAGAGGGCTGTACAAGCAATGATCACACGCACGGCACAGCGGACACACCAGGAATCGCGGTGTTGGCCGTCGAATGGCGCTAGCTGCGAAGCATTTGTGCACCGCCGCCGTCAGTGTCAGCCAGTTTGCCGTGGCATACGGAGCTCCATCGCAGTCTTTAACACTGGTAGCATGCCGCGACAGCGTGGACGTGAACCGTATGTGCAGTTGACGGACTTTGAGCGAGGGCGTATAGTGGGCATGCGGGAGGCCGGGTGGACGTACCGTCGAATTGCTCAACACGTGGGGCGTGAGGTCTCCACAGTACATCGATGTTGTCGCCAGTGGTCGGCGGAAGGTGCACGTGCCCGTCGACCTGGGACCGGACCGCAGTGACGCACGGATGCACGCCAAGACCGCAGGATCCTACGCAGTGCCGTAGGGGACCGCACCGCCACTTCCCAGCAAATTAGGGACACTGTTGCTCCTGGGGTATCGGCGAGGACCATTCGCAACCGTCTCCATGAAGCTGGGCTACGGTCCCGCACACCGTTAGGCCGTCTTCCGCTCGCGCCCCAACATCGTGCAGCCCGCCTCCAGTGGTGTCGCGACAGGCGTGAATGGAGGGACGAATGGAGACGTGTCGTCTTCAGCGATGAGAGTCGCTTCTGCCTTGGTGCCAATGATGGTCGTATGAGTGTTTGGCACCGTGCAGGTGAGCGCCACAATCAGGACTGCATACGACCGAGGCACACAGGGCCAACACCCGGCATCATGGTGTGGGGAGCGATCTCCTACACTGGCCGTACACCACTGGTGATCGTCGAGGGGACACTGAATAGTGCACGGTACATCCAAACCGTCATCGAACCCATCGTTCTACCATTCCTAGACCGGCAAGGGAACTTGCTGTTCCAACAGGACAATGCACGTCCGCATGTATCCCGTGCCACCCAACGTGCTCTAGAAGGTGTAAGTCAACTACCCTGGCCAGCAAGATCTCCGGATCTGTCCCCCATTGAGCATGTTTGGGACTGGATGAAGCGTCGTCTCACGCGGTCTGCACGTCCAGCACGAACGCTGGTCCAACTGAGGCGCCAGGTGGAAATGGCATGGCAAGCCGTTCCACAGTACTACATCCAGCATCTCTACGATCGTCTCCATGGGAGAATAGCAGCCTGCATTGCTGCGAAAGATGGATATACACTGTACTAGTGCCGACATTGTGCATGCTCTGTTGCCTGTGTCTATGTGCCTGTGGTTCTGTCAGTGTGATCATGTGATGTATCTGACCCCAGGAATGTGTCAATAGTTTCCCCTTCCTGGGACAATGAATTCACGGTGTTCTTATTTCAATTTCCAGGAGTGTATATGAGAGTCGAACAGGAAATAGTGGTGGATGGTACCCTCCACCATGCATCGAACGGTCGCTTATGGAGTATGTACATGGATGTAGATGTAGAGGAGCTGAACTCAGAGATGATACTGATGTTGGGTGCTCAGGAATGGTGTTGTCCAAGAACCATCGCCTCACGCATACTACGTTATGGCACTGTGGTATCATCCATAGATCACAGTGCAACATTGAAGTCGGTATCATAGATGTTAGTGGTGT
This sequence comes from Schistocerca nitens, assembly GCF_023898315.1. Classification (NCBI taxonomy): domain Eukaryota; kingdom Metazoa; phylum Arthropoda; class Insecta; order Orthoptera; family Acrididae; genus Schistocerca; species Schistocerca nitens. Next base: position 87,313,515 of record NC_064625.1, on the reverse strand, counting down.
CTCGCTGCAGTCTGCAGTTTTGAAGAAAAGCCTCCTTTCTTGGCATTCAGCTTCCTTATACTGAGATCAATATAGAGCCGAATATGGAAGAGCTCTGTCCACTTACAGACTTCAGCTACGGCAGTTGGCATTATCGCCCAGGGCCAAAGAGTGATTAAAGTTTCAGAGGAACATGTACTGTTGACAATGTTGAACGTTACAAGAGAACAGTTTGTTAATTAGTGCATCGAGTGATGCTTTGCTAGTCGATGACAAATATAAATCACCCAGTATTTATGTGGTAAAGAAGTATGTCAAAGTTGAATATATCTTCTATTCACATACTAAAACAGTTAACCAATACTTCGTCTGTGACAGTTAAAGAACATCTCCCAGAGACTCAAAGAACCCGCAGTCGTGGTGACGTGATTGTAGTATGACCTGGTCACAACAGACAGGCTACATTGTCTTGCTGATAATACCATGCTATCTGTTCTTCTATTGTACATAGTACTCAATACTGTAAAATGTACTCATCCTCTTAACACACAATAAGGAGACCACACTCTAAACCCAATCCAATTTAGCAACACCACCTCTGTGATACTTCATCATTGGCGCTACACATTCTGGCAGCTAACGTCCTCAAGCCATTCGCTAAGCCAAAACACTTCCATCGAATTGCCACAGGGTATAGCTTTACGTAACACTCCAAATCTATCGTTTCCGGTCATCCACTGTCCATTGGCGCCACTCTTTACTCCAACTGAAGAGTCTTTATATACTGCCTGCAGAAATGTTGCAAGATCCGACTTGAGCTAACCGACCTTCTGAATTGATGAAGAGACAAACTGCTCCCTATGAGCTATGATATTTAAATTTACGGGAATAAATCTGTCACCCAACGGATCATATAGTTAGATAAAATGTGATTCATCATAAGTAGGTACTGGATGTTGATTCTCATAGAAAATCGCTAACGATCAATAATTGGGTGAGTCAACTGAATGTTTTTTTTTTTTTTTCCTCATCAGTTCACTGACTGGTTTGATGCGGCCCGCCACGAATTCCTCTCCAGTGCCAACCTCTTCATCTCACAGTAGCACTTGCAACCTACGTCCCCAATTATTTGCTTGACGTATTCCAATCTCTGTCTTCCTCTGCAGTTTTTGCCCTCTACAGCTCCCTCTAGTACCATGGAAGTCATTCTCTCATGTCTTAGCAGATGTCGTATCATCCTGTCCCTTCTCCTTATCAGTGTTTTCCACATATTCCTTTCCTCTCCGATTCTGCGTAGAACCTCCTCATTCCTTACTTTATCAGTCCACCTAATTTTCAACATTCGTCTATAGCACCACATCTCAAATGCTTCGATTCTCTTCTGTTCCGGTTTTCCCACAGTCCATGTTTCACTACCATACAATGCTGTACTCCAGACGTACATCTTCAGAAATTTCTTCCTCAAACTAAGGCCGGTATTTGATATTAGTTGGCCAGAAATTCGTTTTTTGCCATGGCGAGTCTGCTTCTGATGTCCTCCTTGCTCCGTCCGTCATTGGTTATTTTACTGCCTAGGTAGCAAAATTCCTTAACTTCATTGACTTCGTGACCGTCAATCCTGATGTTAAGTTTCTCGCTGTTCTCATTTCTACTACTTCTTATTACCTTAGTCTTTCTCCGATTTACTCTCAAACCATACTGTGTACTCATTAGACTGTTCATTCCGTTCAGCAGATCATTTAATGCTTCTTCACTTTCACTCAGGATAGCAATGTCATCAGCGAATCGTATCATTGATATCCTTTCACCTTGTATTTTAATTCCACTCCTGAACCTTTCTTTTATTTCCATCATTGCTTCCTCGATGTACAGATTGAAGAGTAGGGGCGAAAGGCTACAGCCTTGTCTTACACCCTTCTTAATACGAGCACTTCGTTCTTGATCTTATTATTCCCTCTTGGTTGTTGTACATATTGTATATGACCCGCCTCTCCCTATAGCTTACCCCTACTTTTTTCAGAATCTCGAACAGCTTGCACCATTTTATATTGTCGAACGCTTTTTGCAGGTCGACAAATCCTATGAAAGTGTCTTGATTTTTCTTTAGCCTTGCTTCCATTATTAGCCGTAACGTCAGAATTGCCTCTCTGGTCCCTTTACTTTTCCTAAAGCCAAACCGATCGTCGCCTAGCGCATTCTCAATTTTCTCTTCCATTCTTCTGTATTTTATTCTTGTAAGCAGCTTCGATGCATGAGCTGTTAAGCTGATTGTGCGATAATTCTCGCACTTGTCAGCTCTTGCCGTCTTCCGAATTGTGTGGATGATGCTTTTCCGAAAGTCAGATGATATATCGCCAGACTCATATATTCTACACACCAACGTGAATAGTCGTTTTGTTGCCACTTCCCCCAATGATTTTAGAAATTCTGATGGAATGTTATCTATCCCTTCTGCCTTATTTGACCGTAAGTCCTCCAAAGCTCTTTTAAATTCCGATTCTAATACTGGATCCTCTCTCTCTTCTAAATCGACTCCTGTTTCTTCTTTTATCACATCTGACAAATCTTCACCCTCATAGAGGCTTTCAATGTATTCTTCCCACCTATCTGCTCTCTCCTGCATTTAACAGTGGAATTCCCGTTGCACTCTTATTGTTACCACCGTTGCCTTTAATGTCACCAAAGGTTGTTTTGACTTTGCTGTATGCTGAGTCTGTCCTTCTGACAATCATATCTTTTTCGATGTCTTCACATTTTTCCTGCAGCCATCTCGTCTTAGCTTCCCTGCACTTCCTATTTATTTCATTCCTCAGCGACTTGTATTTCTGTATTCCTGATTTTCCCGGAACATGTTTGTACTTCCTCCTTTCATCAATCAACTGAAGTATTTCTTCTGTTACCCAAGGTTTCTTCGCAGCTACCTTCTTTGTACCTATGTTTTCCTTCCCAACTTATGTGATGGCCCTTTTTAGAGATGTCCATTCCTCTTCAACTGTACTGCCTACTGCGCTATTCCTTATTGCTGTATCTATAGCGTTAGAGAACTTCAAACGTATCTCGTCATTCCTTAGTACTTCCGTATCCCACTTCTTTGCGTATTGATTCTTCCTGACTAATTTCTTGAACTTCAGCCTACTCTTCATCACTAATATGTTGTGATCTGAGTCTATATCTGCTCCTGGGTACGCCTTACAATCCAGTATCTGATTTCGGAATCTCTGTCTGACCATGATGTAATCTAATTGGAATCATCCCGTATCTCCCGGCCTTTCCCAAGTATACCTCCCCCTCTTATGATTCTTGAACAGGGTATTCGCTATTACTAGCTGAAACTTGTTACAGAACTCAATTAGTCTTTCTCCTCTTTCATTCCTTGTCCCAAGCCCTTATTCTCCTGTAACCTTTTCTTCTACTCCTTCCCCTACAACTGCATTCCAGTCGCCAATGACTATTAGATTTTCGTCCCCCTTTACATATTGCATTACCCTTTCAATATCCTCATACACTTTCCCTATCTGTTCATCTTCAGCTTGCGACGTCGGCATGTATACCTGAACTATCGTTGTCGGTGTTGGTCTGATGTCGATTCTGATTAGAACAACCCGGTCACTGAACTGTTCACAGTAACACACCATCTGCCCTACCTTCCTATTCATAACGAATCCTACACCTGTTACACAATTTTCTGCTGCTGTTGATACTACCCGATACTCATATGACCAGAAATCCTTGTCTTCCTTCCACTTCACTTCACTGACCCGAACTATATCTAGATCGAGCCTTTGCATTTCCCTTTTCAGATTTTCTAGTTTCCCTACCACGTTCAAGCTTCTGACATTCCACGCCCCGACTCGTAGAACGTTATCCTTTTGTTGATTATTCAATCTTTTTCTCATGGTAACCTCCCCCTTGGCAGTCCCCTCCTGGAGATCCGAATGGGGGACTATTCCGGAATCTTTTGCCAATGGAGAGATCATCATGACACTTCTTCAATTACAGGCCACATGTCCTGTGGATACACGTTACGTGTCTTTAATGCAGTGGTTTCCATTGCCTTCTGCATCCTCATGTCATTGATCATTGCTGATTCTTCCGCCTTTAGGGGCAATTTCCCACCCCTAGGACAAGAGTGCCCTGAACCTCTATCCGCTCCTCCGCTGTCTTTGACAAGGCCGTTGGCAGAATGAGGCTGGCTTCTTATGCAGGAAGTCTTCGGCCGCCAATCCTGATTATTTACCAAAATTTAGGCAGTGGCGGGGATCGAATCCGGGACCGAAGGCATTTTGATTATGAAACAAAGACGCTACCCATAGACCACGGGTACAACTATATACTTGACTGAAAGTCTTGGCCCCAATTATCCCTAACTTTATTTGCTCTTCATGAGAAAACACATAAAAGGGAAAATCTACATATTAATGTGAATAATAAGGTTACAAGAAAAAACAATAGGGATGACTAGTCTTTGGCAGTGAAATAATCTAAATCAGCACTAGATCAGTTTGGCAAAGTTCACAAGGAGTTGGTAAGATACGACAGGCACTTACCTGGACTGATGGTCCTCTAACATGCATAATTGTCGTTGTTTGTACAATTATCGCTCCAATCATACCAGGAAAAATGGAGTAAATTCTATATGCAAGTGCCTAAACCTGCTAAATCATGGATTACTAAACGATAGACTGAATCGCGTTGCCTAACCATGCATATCACGAAATGAATCCCATGGTAAGCCAGGCTGGAAGGTGTTCTAATCAGAATCGACGACCGACTGAAGGAGACAAGACATGCATCAGCTGCAGCCTGCCAGTGGCTGCCACTATTACCGATGCTGTGATGAGCTGATTCTTGAGACATCAGACTGCATCTCTCAGTCAAATCTTCCTACTTCTGTACCTCAATGCAGAGAGCTCATCTACCTCCATTTTTCCATCTACAGTTCTTCTCTGTCCCATGCCAGAGTCTCTTCTTACACATCCCTACCGAGATTGCTCTCAAAATTCCATGCAGCCTCACACAAAATCTGCCCAAATGGGAATCGCTGGGCCAGTGATTAATCAACAGAATTTTTCTCAATCACACTCCAATATAACACCTAGCAAAGCTCTTTTTTCTCCCCTAGCGTTCTGCTTTCCCATGGATGAAATTTTCAGAACCATAGGTTGTAAATCCAACCTAGCTGATATCTTTCTGTTTGCCTTACCACATTGAAAATGATAGAAATTTGCAGTCCACATGGATTGGAATCTGGGTGGCGCCAAATCTCCTCACAAGTATAAGAAGAAAAACTTTATTAACTATGATTGTGGCATGGCTTTCCAAGAGATTGCTGTCTCTCAGCCACCCCAGCCCTCCTCAGTTTTCTTGGTCAGTGAAAATATAGCACCACGGTGTCCTTTGAGCAAGAATCCCAACTTTTAAAATAACTAATTTTCGATTGGCCCAAAGGCATGTCATTATCCCTCAGACCAAACCTTTTAGAATAAATCAAGACCACACGCCATGGGTCTGATGTTGCTGGCGCCATTGCTGACAATACCACACATCTGATGGAACATACCTGACAATGACGAGTCAAACCAATGCCACATGCTTGTAGCAGCCCTTCCTTCAAGCCACCCGTTCACAGGTCAACCACTCTGCCAACCCCTCTGTCCAGTGGGTCTGCCCTGACACGTTTTCCTTCGTGTGGGCGATTTCATACGTTTAGTGAGAGATTTTTTTGGTTGTCAGGTCCATGGACTAGATGCTTTGGCTTCACCAGCACACTGCTACCTGCTAGACCTGACTGCCACCAGCCATCCCACACCCCATCCATACCACTTCTGTTTTAGCATGGTTAAAGCTGCCAGAAGACTAAAAGCAGGAGATTCCACCACACAGTCATAATGTGATCACACACAGATGGGAGAGCAACCTGCTCTGTGGTGGGGGATTGCTGACTGGTCAGCCTGTAAATTGGTGGCTTTCAGCAGCGAACCCCCTCTCCCTATACTGAGTGGTTCTGCCCCCAGCACACTTGCCATTGTGAGGGCGATTTTACAGGTACGGTCTAAGATCCAGTTGTGTCAGTTCCACTGGCACACCACTACCTGCTAACCCTGACCGCTACCTGCCACCCCACATTGCGCCCCTTTGCTTTCAGTTTTGACATTGTGAAAGCTGCCATATTACTGGGGGTAGCTAGGGTCCACCACACAATCGCAGTGGGCCCAACACATATGTGGGTTGGTGACCCAATCAGTGGGGGAAGGGGCGGCTTCGGCAGACTAGCGTCTTGTGGATGGGTGGCTTTAGAAGCAGCCTCAACTCCCAGAGACACAGCCACTGCCTGCAACTTATTTTCCTTCCTACGTGACATGGCTCACTCAAGACTCTGCAGAGCCATGCCACTAAATATGCACAACAAAGAATTAATCCAAATGCAAGTTAGCATCTCTACTTTTGCAGTCGCTGACATTCTCCATGATATGTATTTACCATCAGCACATTCACCATCGAGGTATTCATATAATAGCGAAGATATATAAAACATATCAGTGTAAAGCTGAGTGACATGTTTCAGTGTGTGGTTTATGAGGAGCTTTTAGACCCTTGTACCCCATTCTTTTCAGTTCCATTTCTTAGCCCTGTTCTGGCTGGACAACAGGTAGCACTTTCGACCTCATGACTCATTCCTTCTGCTGATTTCATAGGATTTTGTATAACCACCATCTGCAGTACTAGACAGTCCCTGTCTGTTACTACATGAGGTCCACATGCCCTAAGTGTAGCTGTAGGTTAGTTTTGTTGTTTTCCCATTTATCGGAACTGTTTTCCATTCCATGAAAAGAGTGTTTAAAACGCCTCTGTGTTTGGTAATCTTGTCTTTGTGGCGCCTATGAGAGATGTACCGATGTGATTGTAGTATATTTCTAGATTAATCATATAATGTTGGTTTCTGAAACTTAATGAGTACACTTTTATGAGGTAGTTTGTTTCTGTCTTCAAGCGTTTCCCACTTCAGTTCTTCCAGCATCTCTGTGATACTCCCTCATTGGTCAAACTAACCTGTGACAGCTGGTGCTGCAGAACTGTTTTGTGAACAATCTGAATGCATTTCCCTAGTATTCTACTAATCAACCGAAGTCTGCCACTGGCTTTATTTACGAGTGAGTCTATGTTATCATTCCATAGGACATTCAAAAAACTCACACCCAGGTATTTATATGAATTGACCCATTCCAACTGTGACTCATCAATATTCATCTACATCTAGATAGATACTCCGCATGCTACCGCACCACTACCATACCACTACTAGTCATTTCCTTCCCTGTTCAACTCACAAACAGGGCGAGAGATAAACGACTGTCCATACACCTCTGTATAAGCCCTGATTACTCGAATCTTATCTTCATGGTCTTTACACACAATGTATGTTGGCTGTTGGCGGCAGTAGAATCTTTCGGCAGTCAACTTCAGATGCCGGTTCTCTAAATTTTCTCAACAGTTTTCCCCGAAAACAAAGTCGCATTCCCTCCTGGGATTGCTACTCGGGTTCGTAAAGCATCTCCATAACACATAAGAACTTCGAAGCTCCTGCCTGGATTCCAACCCGCATCCTTTAGTGGGTGAGGGCTGCACGATGACTGACACTATACGGAAACTGGTTAACGTTACGGGTATAAAATCTGTTGAGGATTGCGCGAAACTTTTTTTTTTTTTTTACTATCAAAGGAGGGTCCAGCAGGATGAATGGTGAATGGGGTGCAGGGTGTCGTACTTTGAACGTTAACCTACATCAGAGTGCAAATAGTTTCAAAAAGTCAATTCTATTGCTGGGAACCTCTCCTTGAACTCTGACAATGAAGGTGAGGAGGGCTTAGGTTATATAGCCGGGAATAACGCGATCCCCATCACAGTGGTAACAGAATGTGCTCTCGCTTTCTGAACTTGTCAAAGTGCTTAGCTAATTTAGCGTTTAGTTTCAGGGATTCAGAGCGTTCCTTCACGCGCTATTTGTATTCCTGAAAGATGCTCTTACGAAATTTCTAAGCGTTACAGCAGCACGTTCTGTCTATTCCGCACTGTTGTTGAGGGGATGAATCAGCTGTTATTGGCTTCCCTATCGCATAGTCTGATGAAATGAGCTCACAACTCGTTTTTACTTCGAGCCCCCGGTATTGACATTCGGTTAAGACAATTGGCAAACGCGCCCCAATTAGCTATCTCCGTTGGTTCTTAACAAAATTTTATTTTTGCACTTTCTCACTGTTCTACTGTGCGACACTGTTTTCCTCAGAGCTTCCACACACTGATAAGTCCATCGAGACGCCGTACGCAGAAACTGACATAGTTATCTGCTGTATCCAGTTTGGCCATGCGACCACTCACCCCCTTAGAGTCTGCTATCCCAAGATTTCCCCATCCTTCCCCATCTGTCACTAATGACCTCCTCGTCCACAGCGCATTAAGACCTACCGCCCTTCTCTCCTCTGTGTACATTAAAGGTCCTACGGCCCTTTCCTGGAACACGGTGGATATTACGTTTAATTATGTTGACCATTGATTGTATTGAAGGGACAGTATAAAAGACTGAACTGTGCTAGTGAAAAGTTGAAGGAGCCAACCACATACCTTTGAAGCTTCCTCGCACTACCGTGCCTTGGTTAGTAGTCGACGATGGGGTACAGTGTTCCGCAAAGGTTTCAGTGGAGTTTGAAGAGGAGGAAGCAAAAACGTTGAAATATAGTACGCATATGCAGGATAAAGGAGAATTTTACAATCCATCCCACAGATAGTATCACTTTGCAAGTGTAACAGAAATAAAAAATCAATAATAACGCCACAGTGATCTGGTTTCCATAATTACAGCTCAGTACCTGGAGAAGTAGTTCTGTCCATTCATTACTAAATGTATTTGTGTTTGGCACGGTATAGATAGTGACATACTGTATTCCTGCTTGCAAGACAGCTTCTAGATTCAAATGGTTCAAATGGCTCTAAGCACTATGGCGCTTAACATCTGAGGTCATCAATCCCATAGAACTTAGAACTCCTTAAACCTAACCAACCTAAGGACAGCACACAACACCCAGTCATCACGAGGCAGAGAAAATCCCTGACCCGCGAATGTTACATTAACAACACTTGGATTCCAGGGAAATTTTACTGGATCGCTATGACAGTGTACCATTGACCAGTTCCATTACAATTTTGGAGAAAATAAATGAAAGTCAAAAGGACATTTGATACAAAAATGAAGGCGTTTCACTGCAATACCAAGGGTAACAAGGGGAACTTAACACGTAAGACAGACTAAAATGGGTATACGAAAAAAGATATTTTGTTGTGTGTTATTCTTTTGGTCACGCGCACAGGGCATGCCAGTACGTTCAGACGACAGGAGGAAGAAGTCAGCTTCTCAAGCAACGACGGTGCGAACAGAGACGGATGGACGCAGTTTGTTACCGCAATCTGCGAAACTCATCTCGGCTTGCCGCGCCCTCTTAATTGGCTATAAAATGGAGTTATTAATATCGAGCAACAGCTACGGCGAAAAACAAACGCGCGGGAAATCGATGTCATTAGGCGGTAATGGTGCAGGGCGCCGCTTCTTATTGTGGCCGACTAAGGGCTGCCAGAAAACACTTGCAGCAGATGGTGGGGCGGGGCGGCGGTGCGTCCTCTTACGTTCGTTGGTTTAGCAGTTGGCAGCAGCAGCAGACGCAGTTACTTGTACCACGCCTGCAGTCATCTCATATACAGGGCTGTCCATTGATCGTGAGCGGGCCAAATACCTCACGACATAAGCATTAAACGAAAAAACTAAAAGGAACGGAACTCGTCTAGCTTGAAGGGGGAAACCAAATGGCGCTAGATGGCGCTGCCATAGGTCAAACGCATATCAACTGCGTTTTTTAAAAATGGGAAGCCCTATTTTTTATCACATATCCGTGTAGTACGTAAAGAAATACGAAGATTTTAGTTGGACCACTTTTTTTGGTTTGTGATAGATGCTGCTGTAATAGTCACAAACATATAGACGAACAGTTGACAACAGGTAGGTTTTTAAATTAAAATACAGAACGTAGGTACGTTTGAACATTTTATTCCGGTTGTTCCAGTGTATACATGTACCTTTGTGCACTTATCATTTCTGAGAACCCATGCTGTTACAGCCTGATTACCTGTAAATACAACATTCAGGCACTAAATGCTCAAAATGATGTCCATCAACCATATTGCATTTGGCAATGAGTGTAACGACATTCCTCTCAACAGCGAGTAGTTCGCCTTGCGTACTGTTCGCACATGCATTGACAATGCGCTGACGCATGTTGTCAGGCGTTGTCGGTGGCTCACGATAGCAAATATACTTCCTCACAGAAAGAAATCCGGGGACGTCAGATCCGGTGAACGTGCGGGCCATGGTATGGTGCTTCGACGACCAATCCACCTGTCATGAAATATGCTATTCAACACCGCTTCAACCGCACGCGAGCTATGTGCCGGACATCCGTCATGTTGGAAGTACATCGCCATTCTGTCATGCAGTGAAACATCATGCAGTAATATCGGTAGAACATTACGTAGGAAATCAGCATACATTGCACCATTTAGATTGCCATACATAAAATGGGGGCCAATTATCCTTCCTCCCATAATGCCGCACCATACATTAACCCGCCAAGGTCGCTGATGTTCCACTTGTCGCAGCCATCGTGGATTTTCCGTTGCCCGATAGTGCATATTATGCCGGTTTACCGCTGTTGGCGAATGACGCTTCGTCGCTAAATAGAACGAGTGTAAAAAATGTCATTGTCCCGTAATTTCTCTTGTGCCCAGTGGCAGAACTGTACACGACGTTCAAAGTCGTCGGCATACAGTTCCTGGTGCATAGAAATATGGTGCGGGTGCAATCGATGTTGATGTAGCATTCTCAACACCGACGTTTTTGAAATTCCTGATTCTCGCGCAATTTGTCTGCTACTGATGTGCGGATTAGCCGCGACAGCAGCTAAAACATCTACTTGGGCATCATCATTTGTTGCAAGTCATGGTTGACATTTCACACGTGGCTGAACACTTCTTGTTTCCTTAAATAACGTAACTATCCGGCTAACGGTCCGGACACGTGGATGATGTAGTTCAGGATACCGAGCAACATACATAGCACACACCCGTTGGGAATTTCGATCACAATAGCCATACATCAACACAATATCAACATTTTCCGCAATTGATAAACGGTCCTTTTTAACACGGATAATGTATCACGAAGCAAATACCTTCCGCACCTGCGGAATATTACGTGATACCACGTACTTTTTCGTTTGTGACTATTACAGTGCCATCTGTCACTAAAACATTCATATATCTTTACGTTCTACACGACTATGTAATAAAAAATGGGGGTTCCTATTTTTAAAAAAAAACGCAGTTGACGTCTGACCTATGGCAGCGCCATCTAGCGGGCCAACCATAGCGCCATCTGGTTTGCCGCTTCAAGCTGGACGAGCTTCGTTTTTTGTAGTTTTTTCGTTTGATGCTTATTTAGTGAGATATTTGGCCTGCTCACTATCAATGGACCACCCTGTATACTGACGTGAGATGACAGCGTCGAAAGACAAGAATGACTATTGCAATCTCTTGGTAGATATACCAATGCGGAACCGATTAATGCTGGAAAAAATTTAGTTCCGATATTGGCCACCAGGTGTACTGTATGTATGACAGTATGACATCCACACTCTCAGTTGAGAAGCCATAACACGAGTCAACAGCATCGCGATTGAGAACAGAAACAGTGCGCTGTCAGTGAAACTATTTAAGTGAACAGCAGTAAACACGTTGCTGCATTGGAAGAGGATTGCAGATTGAAAAATCTGAGGAGAGGCCCGATATTATTAAGTAGAATGGCAATGGAACAAAACACGTGTTACCTTTGTATGGCACCTGGAAGAGGAAGGTGTGCTATCCCAGTGGAAGCTGTAGATGGGGTTGCTGTTGCTATGACTGACCATGCATCACACGGCCTAGGTAGTGCTAGCGCTCGTCTGGTGTCATGAGAACTGTCCATCCCGCAGTACGGAAAGTTTTGCGGTCTATTTTACACTGGTGCCCTTACAATACCCAGAGGCAGCCGCACCTGAATCCTCATGGTCCGCAGCGTCGTTCTGAATTTGCTCTTTGCTTTATGGCGCAGGTCGAAGCTGGTGACGTGTGGCTGGGGCAATATTCTATGGAGTGGAGAGCCACATTTTACGTTAGAGGGCGCAATGAATACACGGAACTGGCGAATTAGGGGTATTGTTAACCGTGTGTTGCGCAGGAAGAGCCATTGCACTCGCTGAATGTGGTGTGGATTCACCAGCACCTTTGTTCTCGCTCCGTTCTTACTTGAACATAATACATACGAAGGGCCTGTCATGTGTACTGCGACGTCTGCACCTTATGGAGACCTACTTGTGCAGCATGTGTTTCATACTTTAGAAGGTTGCAACTGTGTGTAAACCACCATTTTCATGCAAGATGGGGCAATACGTCAGGTCGTTCGCTTAAACTAACTTCCCACGAACGTGTTATCTCCCTAGCCTTTTCAGGTTCATTGCCCGCAAGATCGCTCGATCTGGATCCATGTGACTTTCGGCTCCGGAGATACCTAAAAGAACGCATTTACTAGGGGTTCATTCCATGTCTACCTGATCTGAAGGCCAGTCTAGAGAAACACATTGCTCAGGTTGCACCGGGATTGCTGTGACGAACTATTCGTCACGTCGTTTTACGGATATAGCATCTCGTCGAAGTCTCCAGTGTTCATATTGAAAAAATTCTATAAGCTGCGGTTAATAACAAAATCTACATTATGCCTTTATCACTTGTTTGACTTTTTCTGCCCACGTCCCGTCCCAAATCCACTGGGGGGAAAAATCGTTCAAATAGCTCGAAACACTATGGGACTTAACATCTGAGGTCATCAGTCCCCTAGACTTAGAACTACTTAAACCTAACTAACCTAAGGACATCACACACAGCCATGCCAGAGGTAGGATTTGAACCTGAGACCGTAGCAGCAGCACGGTTCCGGACTGAAGCGCCTAGAACCGCTCGGCCACAGCGGTCAGCAATCCATTGCATATGGAAACATTTCCATGCGACTTTCTTGCATTCACAGCGTCAGATTTGTACCTGGTGGCCAAAACTGGAACTAAGTTTTTCTTCCGGGGGAAATGGATTTCGCATTAGCGCATTACGATATCTACCCAGTTTCGCTGCCGTGTGATAATTGCAGGCCACATTACTCCCTGTAAGCAGCTTCACTTGAATTATAACCACTCGCGTAAGTGTATATAAAGAGGAAAGCTGGGCAAAGTGGCCATTTTACCCTGTCGTGCGACTGATAACACACTACAGGGTGCAAAGAATATATAGAACTGCCGAATTCGAGGTCCTGTTAAACGATGTGTTGTGGACGTAAGAGCCACCGCACTCACCGTGTGTAACTGTGTGGTGCGGACTCTCAAGCACTTTGTCTCGTTCCGTCCTTCTTTGTAGAGAATACACTCGGATTGATGTGAATGGTGTGGATCCTGCTTCATTCTCTGCCCGTTCTCCTTCAGAGAACCTGTCTGGTGTACCGTGACGTCTGCATGTTTTCCAGACCTCCTTGTACGGAATATGGTTCTTGCTTTGGAAGAGCGCAGGTGCGTCGAAACCACTGTTTTCATGCAAGATGGACGACACCTCACGTCATTCGCACAGTGAAAGATCTGCTTATTGCAGCCTTCCACGAACGTTTTATCAGCAGGGGTTTTGCAGATGCATAGCCTGCAAGATCACCTGACGTGAATCCATGAGACTTTTTCGCCTGGGGATATCTAAAAGAACGTGTTTCCAGAGACACGTCCGGTCTCTCCCTAATATGAAGACCAGTATACAGGAACACGTTCCTCAGACTCCACCGGAACTGCTGCAAGTAACTGCTGATTACGTAGTTCTAGCGTAGCTGCATTTCTTCAAAGTCGCCACTGCTCATATTGAATAAACTAAGTGGAGGCTAATAAAGAAATCAACATTATGCCTTTGTATCTTGTTTTACTGGCCACCTCCCGTTTCTAATCCATTAAAACTAAACTCCATTTGAACAGCACACGGAAAGCTCAACGGTACCAACCGACCGCCGTGTCATCCGAAGCCAACAGGCGTCATTGGATGCGAATACGGTCATGTGGTCTGCACACTGCTCTCCTGGCCGTCGTCAATTTTCGTGATCAGATCCGCTGCCTCTCAATCAAGTAGCTCCTCAAGTGGCCTCAGATGTTTTTTATTCCAGTCTTTGATCGCAATATGAATTCTTTAGACGATGAACGGTTTCAGTCCGTAATGATCATCCTCAGATCTTTTTTACACCCTGTCCTAATGTGATTAGGACATGAGTGCACGTTGCTTGCCAACAGCGGCCGGCAGACCCGCGTGGTCACCCATCCAAGTGTTCACCAAGCCCGAAAGTGCCTAACTTCAGTGACCTGACGGAAACTGGTGTTACCACTGCGACAAGGCGCAAAACGTATGCACTGAAGCGCCAAAGAAGCTGTTGTAGAGGCATACGTATTCAATTACAATGTAAACGGGCAGAATACGGCGCTGCGGTCGGCAACGCCTATGTAAGACGACAAGAGTCTGCCACAGTTGTTGGATCGGTTACTGCTGCTGCATTGGCAGGTTATCGACATTAAAGTGAGTTTGAACGTGGTGTTAGTTGGGGATATTCTCGTAATGTTTACAAAGGATCCGCCTCCATTGCAAATAGAAACCATATGGTGACCTAGGTTTCGGCGCGGATAACCACGCCTTCTTCGGAGCACACTAAAACTACAAACTGCCTAAAGAGGCATGATCCAACATTAATACAGAACGCCCAAAAAGGCAAAACGCATAAAATGAAAAATAAACGGTACGTGTGTGCTATGTCAATAGCTGAGAGCCCGCAGCCCACCGAACGTTGGCTACGGTGAGGAAGCACGCTTCTGACGTTTGAGCTAAGTACAGCTATTGACATGGTACACACGTACCGTTTATTTTACATTTTATGCGAATCTTTTGCCCTTTTGGGGGTTCTGTATTAATGTTGGACCATGCCTCTTTAGGCAGTTTGTAGTTTTAGTGCGTTCCAAAGAAGGCGTAGTTCCTCGCGCCGAAACCTAGGTCAACATCCGGTTTGTATTTGCAGTCGAGGCGGATCCTTTATAATCATTAAATTATTCACGATTGCTGACGTTCTGCAATGTTAAAAGATCTCATTTTCCCGTAACACCATTTCACGAATATACCTTGAATATCAGGAACCTGGTAAAATATCAAATGCCCGCATCTCGTGGTCGTGCGGTAGCGTTCTCGCTTCCCACGCCCGGGTTCCCGGGTTCGATTCCCAGCGGGGTCAGGGATTTTCTCTGCCTCGTGATGGCTGGGTGTTGTGTGCTGTCCTTAGGTTAGTTACGTGTAAGTAGTTCTAAGTTCTAGGGGACTGATGACCACAGCAGTTGAGTCCCATAGTGCTCAGAGCCATTTGAACCATTTTGAAAATATCAAATCTCCGACATCGCTGCGGACGGAAAAAGACCCTCCAAGAACGGAACCATCACCCACTTACGGTTCAAATGGCTCTGAGCACTATGGGACTTAACATCTATGGCCATCAGTCCCCTAGAATTTAGAACTACTTAAATCTAACTAACCTAAGGACAGCACACAACACCCAGCCATCACGAGGCAGAGAAAATCCCTGACCCCGCCGGGAATCGAACCCGGGAACCCGGGCGTGGGAAGCGAGAACGCTACCGCACGACCACGAGATGCGGGCCCATCACCCACTGAAGAGAATCATTCAGCGTGACAAAAGTGCAACGCTTCCGAAAATTGCTGAAGATATCAATGCTGAGCGATCAGCAAGTGTCAGCCTGCGAACCATTCAGCGAAACTTCATCGGTATTGGCTTTTGGAACCGAAGGCCCACTCTTCTATCCTTGGCGAGTGCACGGCACAAAGCTTCACCTCTCGCCTGTGCCTCTCAACACCGACTTTCGACTGTTGATGACTGGAAAGATGTTGCTGCTCGGAGGAGTCTAGTTCCCAATTATATTTTGGGGATGGACGTCTACGGGTATGGAGACAATCTGATCAAACCATGGACCCTGCATGTCAGCAGGGGACTGTTCAAGCTGGTGGTGGCTCTGTAATTGTTGTGTACAGCTTGTGTGACGTGGGATCCCTGATAATTCTAGATACGACTCTGACAGGTGACACGTATGTAAGCATCCTGTCTGATCACCAGCACCAATTCTACATCTACGTAAACATGGATACTCTGCAAATGACATTTAAGTGGCAGGTAGAGGGTACGTCGAACCACCTTCACAATTCTCTATTACTCCAATCTCGTATAGTTCGCGGAAAGAATGAACACCTATATCTTTCCGTACGAGCTCTGATTTCCATTATTTTATCGTGGTGATCGTTCCTCCCTATGTAGGTCGGTGCCAACTAAATATTTTTTCATTAGGAGAAGAAAGTTGGTGATTGGAATTTCGTGAGAAGATTCCGTCGCAACGAAAAATGCCTTTCTTTTAATGATGCCCAGCCCAAATCCTCTATTATTTCTGTGACACTCTCTCCCACATTTGGCGATAATACAAAACGTGCTTCCTTTCTTTGAACTTTTTTCGATGTACTCCGTCAGTCCTATCTGGTAAGGACCCCACACCGCGCAGCAGTATTCTAAAAGAGAACGGAGAAGCGTAGTGTTAGCTGTCTCCTTAGTAGGTCTGTTACATTTTCTAAGTGTCCTGCCAATAAAACGCAGTCTTTGGTTAGCCTTCCCCACAACATTTTGTATCTGTTCCTTCCAATTCAAGTTGTAAGTAATTGTAATACGTAGGTATTTAGTTGAATTTACGGCTTTTTGATTAAACTGAAGTTTAACGAGTTCCTTTTAGCACTCACGTGGGTGACCTCACACTTTACGTTATTTAGGGTCAACTGCTACTTTTCGCACCATTCACATATTTTTTCTAAATCGTTTTGCAGTTTTTTCTGATCTTCTTATGACTTTATAGCCGATAAAAGACAGCGTCATCTGCAAACAACCGAAGACGGCTGCTCAGATCGTCCCCCAAATCGTTTATATAGATAAGGAACAGCAAAGAGCCTATAACACTACCTTGGGGAACGCCAGAAATCACTTCTGTTTTACACGGTGACTTTACTTCAGTTACTACGAACTGTGACTTCTCTGACAGGAAATCACAAATCCAGTCACATAACTTAGACGATATGCCATGAGCACGCAATTTCACTACGAGCCGCTTGTGTGGTATAGTGTCAAAAGGCTTCCGGAAATCCAGAAATACAGAATCGATCTGATATCCCTTGTCAATAGCGCTCAGCACTTCATGAGAACACTCTTCTGATTTAAATACTTCCGCTGGCCGCCAAACTGACCAGACACGAACATTATTGAGCGTACATGGGATGCCTTGCAACGTGCTGTAGCGAGACTTTGAATTTCGCCGCGCTACACTCGTTCCCTCAGATAAAAAATATCCCGTCGCAGCGGTATGAGCGCTCGACGGCAGAGAAAATACCAAAATTGTAACCTTTTTTGTTTTTCTATCCGTTTTCAATTGTCTCTTGATAGCCGAAGCTTAAGGCAGACGTGATCTGATGAAGACGTAAAAAAACTTATTAGCTAGTCTTGATCTGATTTTAATGTGTAGACATATTGTGGAAGTTGTTAAGAAATTTGGAGGATGGAAGTAGCAAAGTAAATTAAATTGCATACAGTATCAAGATGATTTTAATTGGTATAAATTAGTGATTCCTGGACGATTGCAAGATTTCGGAGCAGACTTTTCACGCAGAAATGAAGGAGATTTTTGAAGACCTGGACGCCGCACGAAAGAAGACAAGTTAACCTGGTAAAGGATGAACTCTTATCTACGCCACATCCCCCTGTCAGTTACATTTTGTTATTCTCTGTTTCTTTTCAAAAATTTTTGTAGTGGAAATTGGTTTAACTTTTGCTCAAAAACGCAACAAGGACCACCCCAACAATAGCTTTTCCGAATAACGAAGTCCGATAGATTTTCTGTAATACGAAGTCCGATTTGCATTTCATTCTTTCCCTTTTTTCACGGTCATTTACGATTTTAAAACCCCCTTTTTATTCACCATTTCTTCCCACATTTTCAACATTTTTTTTCTTTTCTTCTCTCTTATTTTTCTTTTCTTTTTTTTTATTAACCACTACAGTGCTGTTGAGAAGAGTTGTCCACCTCCTTCTACTCTTAAGGATTTAAGGACAGCGCTGCAGGATTCATGGTATCAATCCCATCAAGCACTTGTACACATTAGACGAATCCATGCCACGCCGTGTTGCGGCATTTCTGCCTGCTCGCGTTGGTCCTACACGATATTAGGCAGGTCTACCAGTTTCTTTGGCTCTTCAGCGTAGTAATCTAATACATGCAAAAACACTTCAATAATCATTTTTTGCATTCACAGCGCCAGATTTGCACCTGGTGACCAAAACTGGAGCTTTTTCCTGCGTAAATCAGTTCTGAGAATCTACCAAGTTTCGCTGCCATACGATAATTACAGCCCACGCTGGAACTCTTGTGAGTAGCTGCACTTTAATGGCAACCATTCGGTATGAGGTCAAGATGGTTCAGTGATACATTAATTCTATCGACGATATGTAAACAGATGAAAAGAAGCGAAGTAGTGTGAGTTCTCAGGTTTATCTTCCGCTGTTAATATGGAGATATAAGTTATCGGGGCAGAATCAATCATTTACTACACTATTGGCCATTACAATTGCTACACCAAGAAGAAATGCAGATGATTAACGGGTATTCATCTGACAAATATATTATACTAGAACTGCCAGGTGATTACATTTTCACGCAATATGGGTGCATAGGTCCTGTAAAATCAGTACCCAGAACCACCACCTCTGGCCGTAATAACGGCCTTGATACGCCTGGGCATTGAGTCAGAGCCTGGATGGCGTGTACAGGTACAGCTGCCCATGCAGCTTCAACACGATACCACAGTTCATCAAGAATAGTGACTGGCGTATTGTGACGAGCCAGTTGCTCGGCCACCATTGACCAGACGTTTTCAATTGGTGCGAGATCTGGAAAATGTGCTGTCCAGGGCAGCAGTCGAACATTTTCTGTATCCAGAAAGGCCCGCACAGGACCTGCAACATGCGGTCGAGCATTATCCTGCTGAAATGAGGGGTTCGCAGGGATCGAATGAAGGATAGAGCCACGGGTCGTAACAAATGTGAAATGCAACGTCCACTGTTCAAAGTGCCGTCAATGTGAACAAGAGGTGACCGAGACGTGTAACCAATGGTACCCCATACAATCACGCCGGGTGATACGCCAGTATAGCGATGACGAATACACGCTTCCAATGTGTGTTCACGGCGATGCCGCCAAACACGGCTGCGACCATCATGATGCTGTAAACAGAACCTGGATTCATCCGAAAAAACGAGGTTTTGCCATTCGTGCACCCAGGTTGGTCGTCGAGTACACCATCGCAGGCGCTCCTATCTGTGATGCAGCGTCAAGGGTAACCGCAGCCATGGTTTCCGAGCTGATAGTTCATGCTGCTGCAAACGTCGTCTAACTGTTCGTGCAGATGGTTGTTGTCCAGGAGACATCCCCATCTGTTGACTCAACTCATCGATGGAGACGTGGCTGCACGATTCGTTACAGCCATGCGGATAAGATGCCTGTCATCTCGACAGCTAGTGATACGAGGCCGTTGGGATGCAGCACGGCGTTCCGTATTACCCTCCTGAACCCACCGATTCCATATTCTGCTAACGGACATTGGATCTCGACCAACGCGAGCAGCAGTGTCGCGATACGATAAACCGCAATAGCGGTAGGCTGCAATCCGACCTTTATCGAAGTCGGAAACGTGATGGTACGCATTTCTCCTCCTTACACGAGGCATCACAACAACGTTTCACCAGGCAACGCCGGACAAGTGCTGTTTGTGTATGAGAAATCGGTTGGAAACTTTCCTTATGTCAGCACGTTGTAGGTGTCGGTACCGGCGCCAACCTTGTACGAATGCTCTGGAAAGCTGATCATTTGCATATCACAGCATCTTCTTCCTGTCGGTTAAATTTCGCGTCTGTAGCACGTCATCTTCGTGGTGTAGCAATTTTAATGACCTGTAGTGTGTATCTTACTTTGAGACACCAAGGAACGCGAAACCCTGTTACAGCAGCAAGGAAAGTACGGCCAAATAGTCGTCAGTATATGATTAAACATCAAAAGATAATCTGACAGTCTGACGAATAACCGTTAGCGCGTGCAACCACACACTCATGTTGTGGGAAATATGCCGTGTCTAGAAGGCAGGTTGCCCCTGCGCTGATCCAACCCCACTGTCGAGATCGGCCTGCGGGAAGAAATAAAAAGAAAAAAAAATTGGTCCGGGAAGGAGCGACGGCGCAGAAAAGCAACGGACGGCCTGGGACAGAATACTGGACCGCCGGAGCGGAATCTTACAAAAGATGACGAATCACGGCCTCATCCGAGAATAGCTGTACTTACAATTATGCGCATCAAGGCGAGCGAGCAGAGGGTGGGGCATTTTATTTCCATGAGCATTAGGCGGTCGCGCACGCTGCAAGAAGGGGCCTCCTGTGTTAGTCTTGGCGACGTTGATGGGTCGTCGCGAGATGGATGCTGTTCAGGTCTTGTAAGGGGGGCGGGAGTGGTGGAGAGGGGAGTAGTGGGGGGGGGAGGGTTGCTTGCTGCGATGCGAGATTTTTCTGACGAGGAAGAGACGCGGGGCGGTTGTTGGCGTGGGGTCACGAGGGATGGGGGGTTGCTTCGCCGCGGAGAAAGAGGGCAGTGTCCCGGCCCGGGGTGGAAAAAAAAAAGGAGAAGAAAAATTGTACGTGGAATGAAAGATGCAGAACCTCGCCGTGACGCGCGCTGGCTGCTGCTCTAGGGGTTGGTGTAGGGGCGGTGGACGGAGGGGGGTTGCGGGGGTGGATTCTGGCCGCTGGGAGAAGTGGCAGGAAAAATGCGAAGGCTCTGCGCTTCTGGAAGGGGATGGAGCGACCCGCGGCGAAAAATACAAAAAAAAGGGGGGGAGGTGGCTGAGTGGTGTAAGGGGAGGGGGGCAGGGGGAGAGTGCAGCTGTGGGGAGGCACAAGGAGACCCCTCTGTGTGTGTGTGTGTGTGTGTTTGCGTCCCGGCGCGATTTTTCTCGCGGCAGCGGGATTTTTCAGCGTCTGCTCGAACAGTAGGAGGGCTCTTAGATGCGGCCAGCTACTGGTTCGGAGCTACCGTTCGCGGAAGACGAGGAGGTGGGGAATTTTTGGACGCCCAACGTGCCAGCGCTGATCATTGTGAACATTATATCGGTCACCAGCTCATACGCCTTGAAAGGTTTATACACTAAATGAAAAGCTGCCGCGCGGGATTAGCCGAGCGGTCTCAGGCGCTGCAGTCATGGACTGTGCGGTTGGTCCCGGCGGAGGTTCGAGTCCTCCCTCGGGCATGGGTGTGTGTGTGTGTGTGTGTGTGTGTGTGTGTGTGTGTGTGTGTGTGTGTGTGTGTGTGTGTTTGTCCTTACGATAATTTAGGTTAGGTAGTGTGTAAGCTTAGGGACTGATGACCTTAGCAGTTAAGTCCCATAAGATTTCACTCACATTTGAACATTTTGAAATGAAAAGTTAGTAAAACATAGGTAGTTTGGTATACTTAACTCTTGGTGCGTCTTCGAATGCAAATATAACGAAAATTACCGGCATATTCGAAATGTGCCTAACACATGAGCGATACACAGTCTCTGGTTTCCAGAGGTTCCATTATTCAGGCATGTTAGTACCTAACTGCTGAGTCGAGTCGCAGCATCAGACAGTAGTAAAATGTCAAATCAAAAACACCTGTGGCTGCCTATATTTCGTATACTGTTTTATTTACGCGGTCGGTTTCGGTGTTTCGCTACGCCATCTTCAGGCCATCTGACCGACGTGTAGGAAGAACCTGAAATCATGCCCAATCGATATAGGGGCCAGCATTCAGTTGTATCCGTAGACTTCTTTTTTCAGAATGCGATCTTTGGAATTGATGGACGAAGGGATCTCGTCGTTAAAGGAAGAGGACTACGAAAACCAGATACTGAATACTGGCGGCTGTTTCGATTGCGCATGAGTTTGGCTTCTTCCTAGACGTCGGTAAAGGGTCCTGAAGATGGCTTAGTGAAAAGCCGAAACTGATCGTGTAAATAAATTGTAAATACCAGGACACAGACTGTACTAATTTAAAAATATACATATTTGTATACATGAGTAATTCAAAGACATATAAACGTAATAAGATGAACACATACGGATAGAAGAGTAAGAAATTGATATTTGCATAATGCACACAATAGTAAGAAATCAATTTTCACATAATAAACACATTTACACTAGTTGTGTCTAGTATTTGGCAACATTGACTGCATTGCTATAAGCCAAGGCCATTTCCAAAAAAAAATGGTTCAAATAGCTCTAAGCACTATGGGACTTAACATCTGAGGTCATCAGTCACTTAGAACTACTTAAACATAACTAACCTAAGGACATCACACACATCCATGCCCGAGGCAGGATGCGAACCTGCGACCGATGACATCGACGATCTGCAGAAACGGTTAGGTTCAGCTACTTATACTATTAGGGTTATTGCAAATTTTGGTGATAAACATATCAGTAAAATAGCCTACTATGGCTATTTTCATTCACTGTTTTCATATGGCATCATATTTTGAGTCAATTCGTCATTAATAGAAAAAGTATTCTTTGCACAAAAGCGTGTAATCAGAATAATAGCTAGAACCCGCTCAAGATCATCTAGAAGACATTTATTTAAGGAACTCGGGATATTCACAGTACCTTCGCAATACATATATTCACTTACGAAATTTGTCATTAATAATCCATCCCAGTTCAAAAGTAACAGCGTTGTGCATAGCTACAACACTAGAAGAAAGGATGATATTCACTATTCTGGATTAAATCTCACTCTGGCACAGAAAGGGGTGGATTATACTGCCACAAAAATAGTATTAAAAGTCTAACAGATAGCCAACCAACATTTAAAAGCAAATTAAAATAATTTCTGAGTGACAGCTTCTTCTACTCAATAGATGAATTCTTAGATATGAAGTAGTAACTGTAAAAAAAATTAATGATTTTGTGTAAGGAAAACTTACGTTAAAGTGACACGTTCCACATCATTACAAAATTTCGTATTCATGATCTATGGAACAAGTACTAATGTACATATGTGAAACATCCCCTTAGAAAAATTTATGAATGATTGTGCTGGTAAACCCCTTACGTTATTTGATTTTCGAACAGCTGAGCACAACTGAACGTACTCAGAAATTTCTCTGTTTACTTATTCTGATCATCGCTAAACTGACACACAATATTTTTAATAATCCCTACAAAAGAATGGCCCTGACTAACAATAACCTACACCTTTCATGAATCACTTACCTCACAAAAATACTCATTACTTGAACTACTGCAATACAGCGAGCGCTAATACTGCCAGCTAAAGAAAAGATTCTAACTACTGAAGTCACTAACTACTGATAGGCATAGTTAGCAAGTGGAAGATTTTGATAGAGGACAAACAATGTATTTACCTTAATAGTGTTCAAAAGTCATAATGTATATATATCAGTTCATGGCATCCAGTCTTACAAATTTACTCTCTCTGATGGACGTACGTCCAGATCACCAGCTCTCAATACTCCGCCATCTCTCTCTCTCTCTCTCTCTCTCTCTCTCTCCACATCCACCACTGCTGGCGGCTCACCTCCAACTGCGCAACGCTACGCGCTCGTAACAGCCAACTGCCCAACACTACAATAGCAAATTCCAACAATGCAAACCAGCCACAGACTGCACACAGCACAGTCAGTGATTTTCATACAGAGCGCTACATGGCGTTACCAACATAAAAACCTAAACAGCCTACTTACATATGTATGTGTGTACCGTAGCAGTCGCGCGGTTCCTGAGTGAAGCGCCTAGAACCACTCGGTCGCCGCTGCCGGCAAGTTTGAGATGTTCCATGATGTGTAAACTGAGGATGAAGGATGATTTTAAAAAAGATATATGACTGAAGATTCCTGACTGAAGCGCATAGAACCGCTCGGTCACCGCTGCCGGCGAGTTTGAGATGTTCCATGACGTGTAAAATGAGGATAAAGGATGATTTTAAAAAAGATTGTACAAAGAGACAGTACTTCAAGAGAAAGGTTTCTTGTTTTGAGTTTGTTAGCTTCAAGTGTGAGGCGAGTTCAGGGACTTTCGCTGCGCAAACATTTCGTTGTGTCCAGTAAATCTACGTGTAGGCGATCTTGGGTAACTATCAAATGGCCCTGAGCACTATGGGACTTAACATCTGTGTTCATCAGTCCCCTAGAACTTAGAACTACTTAAACCTAACTAAACTAAGGACATTACACACATCCATGCCCGAGGCAGGATTCGAACCTGCGACCGTAGCAGTCGCGCGGTTCCGGAGTGAGCGCCTAGAACCGCGAGACTAGGGTAACCATCAATCATGTGTTCAGTATTCAAGTTAGACCTCCACCATTTAGATTAGTTAAATACACTGATGAGCCAAAACATCATGACCACATGCTCCATAGCTTATTAGTCCATCTTTCGAAGGGAATACGTAACTGAGTCTACGTATCAGGGGTGCAATAGTTTGTTGGTACGTTTGTAGAGGTATGTGGCATTAGATGTCTACATACAGTTCATGTAATTTGCGTAACGGGCCGCTGATTTTGGTACACGGTAATGGCGTCCGATAGCGATCATGATGGGATCTATGAGGTACATTCAAGTTCTAAGGCATCCGATTTTTTTTCTCCGGACTGGAAAGAGAAACATGCGCATTGTTTTAAAATGAGGCCGCGTTCATTGTCAATACGTCCCAGAGATGGCAGCACCGTACGGCAGATGGAATTTTACCGCCAGCGGCGAGAATGAGAACTGTTTTAAATACTTAAAATGGCGACGTTTTCCTTACTCGAACAGCGTGCAATCATTCGTTTTCTGAATTTGCGCGGTGTGAAACCATTTTAAATTCATCGACAGTTGAAGGAGACATGTGGTGATGGAGTTATGGATGTGGCGAAAGTGCGTTCGTGGGTGCGACAGTTTAATGAAGGCAGAACATCGTGTGACAACAAACCGAAACAACCTCGGGCTCGCACAAGCCGGTCTGACGACATGATCGAGAAAGTGGAGAGAATTGTTTTGGGGGATCGCCGAATGACTGTTGAACAGATCGCCTCCAGGGTTGGCATTTCTGTGGGTTCTGTGCACACAATCCTGCATGACGACCTGAAAATGCGAAAAGTGTCATCCAGGTGGGTGCCACGAATGCTGACGGACGACCACACGGCTGCCCGTGTGGCATGTTGCCAAGCAATGTTGACGCGCAACGACAGCACGAATGGGACTTTCTTTTCGTCGGTTGTGACAATGGATGAGATGTGGATGCCATTTTTCAATCCAGAAACAAAACGCCAGTCAGCTCAATGGAAGCACACAGATTCACCGCCACCAAAAAAATTTCGGGTAACCGCCAGTGCTGAAAAAATGCTGGTGTCCATGTTCTGGGACAGTGAGGGCGTAATCCTTACCCATTGCGTTCCAAAGGGCACTACGGTAACAGGTGCATCCTACGAAAATGTTTTGAAGAATACATTCCTTCCTGCACTGCAACAAAAACGTCCGGGAAGGGCTGCGCGTGTGCTGTTTCACCAAGACAGCGCACCCGCACATCGAACTAACGTTATGCAACAGTTTCTTCGCGATAACAACTTTGAAGTGATTCCTCATGCTCCCTACTCACCTGACCTGGCTCCTAGCGACTTTTGGCTTTTTCCAACAATGAAAAACACTCTCCGTGGCCGCACATTCAGCAGCCGTGCTGCTATTTCCTCAGCGATTTTCCAGTGGTCAAAACAGACTCCTAAAGAAGCCTTCTCCGCTGCCATGGAATCATGGCGTCAGCGTTGTGAAAAATGTGTACGTCTGCAGGACGATTACGTCAAGAAGTAACGCCAGTTTCATCGATTTCGGGTGAGTAGTTAATTAGAAAAAAAAATCGGAGGCCTTAGAACTTGAATGCACCTCGTACAGGATTTGCATTAGGCGAATTTGGTCGCCGAGACATTAAAGTGAGTTCACTGTAATGCTCCTCACAAATGGACAATTATACAGCTGAAAAGTGACATGGCCGTCAGGGAAGACATCAAGCATGAAGGGATACAGGTGGTTCGCAGCTGTCAGCGTGTCTGAGCCTGCGCCCGTGGCGCGCTGCACGTTTCGAGTGGCCATTCATCTCAGTGACTGTGGAGACGACCATCGATCTGGCGTAGCGAAAATGTGATTCAACCGAAGAACCGTCACTTACCCACGGTCGAATCCCGATGGTCCCGTGCTCACTGCAATCGCAACTGACGATGTCTTTTGTTCAACACGTGAACACGCTGGGGTGGACTGTTGCTCTGCTCCACGTTGAACAATGTACGATGAACGGTGTGTTCCGAAACGTGCGAGTACCACAATTGTGCTCCTTCGGCAGAGATGCCACAGATCACCCTATATCCTGCTTTACAGAGCAGACAAGCCTCCGAACCGCACGTTCTACGAAGAGTCGTGAACGTCGAACCATTTAGCGCCTTGTGGTAGAGTTGCTGTCATTCTACCTCTTTCCGTAGTTGCTCACGACAGTAGCACGCGTACATTCGACCAGCTTCGCCGTTGTCAAGATACTCGTTTACAGGCTCTGCGTAATAACAATCTGCCCTTTTGTCAACGTTGCTTATCTCAATAGATTTCTCCATCTGCAGCCCGTATCTTCGCTAGTGTGTCCCTCGCCCGTATCTGTTCCGCTCACATACATTTGTTACCGCGTCACGTGCTCGCAACGGTGCCAGGCGGCATTTAATGCCCGGAGGACGACGGTTCAATCCCGCGTCCGACCATCCTGATTTAGGTTTTCCGTGATTTCCCTAAATCACTCCAGGCAAATTCTCGGACGATTCCTTTGAAAGGGCACGGCCGACTTCCTTCCCTAATCCGATGAGACCGATGACCTCGCTGTTTAGTCTCTTCCCCCAAACAATCCAATCCAATGCAATTTAACGTCGCGGTTGGCGGTGGTCATAATGTTTTGCCTCATCAATCTAATACTGTATTAGGAATTCAAGAAATACATTTTTATAAGAGAAATATTTTGTGGACGCATGGATTACTGAGTATGACAATCCGTAGAGAAAGTATGTTCATTTAGTTGGAATTTAAAGGGACTGAATTTCAAAGTACTTCCTTTTTGTCATTTGTACATATCTCGCAAAGCACATCCCCATTCCAGAATGAGATTTTCACTCTGCAGCGCAGTGTGCGCTGATATGAAACTTCCTGGCAGATTAAAACTGTTTTAATCTGCCAGGAAGTTTCATATCAGCGCACACTCCGCTGCAGAGTGAAAATCTCATTCTGGAAACATCCCCCAGGCTGTGGCTAAGCCATGTCTCCGCAGTATCCTTTCTTTCAGGAGTGCTAGTTCTGCAAGTTTCGCAGGAGAGCTTCTGTAAAGTTTGGAAGGTAGGAGACGAGGTACTGGCAGAAGTAAAGCTGTGAGTACCGGGCGTGAGTCGTGCTTCGGTAGCTCAGTTGGTAGAGCACTTGCCCGCGAAAGGCAAAGGTCCCGAGTTCGAGCCTCGGTCGGGCACACAGTTTTAATCTGCCAGGAAGTTTCATATCAGCGCACACTCCGCTGCAGAGTGAAAATCTCATTCTGGAAACATCCCCCAGGCTGTGGCTAAGCCATGTCTCCGCAATATCCTTTCTTTCAGGAGTGCTAGTTCTGCAAGTTTCGCAGGAGAGCTTCTGTAAAGTTTGGAAGGTAGGAGACGAGGTACTGGCAGAAGTAAAGCTGTGAGTACCGGGCGTGAGTCGTGCTTCGGTAGCTCAGTTGGTAGAGCACTTGCCCGCGAAAGGCAAAGGTCCCGAGTTCGAGCCTCGGTCGGGCACACAGTTTTAATCTGCCAGAAAGTTTCACATCCCCATTGTTCAAAGGAATGTGTTCGGTCAACTCTGCATTTTCGCACCTAATTCAGCTGACACGTTTCGGGAGAACCAATCATCAGATTGTAATGAATATCATGATCACGGTAGCGTTCTCGCTTCCCGCGCCCGGGTTGCCGGGCTCGATTCCCGGCGGGGTCAGGTATTTTCTCTGCCTCGTGATGACTGGGTGTTGTGTGATGTCCTTAGGTTAGTTAGGTTTAAGTAGTTCTAAGTTCTAGGGGACTGATGACCATAGATGTTAATTCCCGTAGTGCTCACATCCATTTGAACCATTTTTATCATGATCAGATATATAAATACATTATGTAGCAAACAAAGCTGTCGTGACAGACGAAACGCGTCAAATAAACTCGTTGGTTTATTAGATTCTTATTTAGTAACCAATACAGAAATCGTAGAATAGTCATATTGACTTTCAATATCGCTGCATTTTTCCTGCGTGATTGTAAGTCATAATTAGAAATGAACAAATCAAAAATGAAATCAAATGGCTCTGAGCACTATGGGACTTAACTTCTGAGGTCATAAGTCCCCTATAACTTAGAACTACTTAAACCTAACTAACCTAAGGACATCGCACACATCGATGCCCGAGGTAGGATTCGAACCTGCGACCGTAGCAGTCGCGTGGTTCCGGGCTGAAGCGCCTAGATCCGCTCGGCCACCTCGGCCGGCACAAATGAACAATATTCAATAACTTTGATGAGAAGATAAAAACTAATTTGCTAAAACAGCAACTCAAATTAAAGAAAAAGAAGGCAAACTGCCGCGCAGCGATTTATTTCGTATGATCATTCGCAGTGCAGCAAGACAAGAGCTAACTTATCCGTTGGAAGGTAAGAATTTGTTGTCGGGCGTAAATGAGCATATTGACAGAATATTAGCAGCGGTTTCCAGTTGGTGAAATTTCAGGCAAAATGAACTGTTGCGATTTTGTTATTCAGCACATTTAAATTACGTAACAGTCATTTTGAGTATTCTTGTGAATCATCTTTTTGTGCATCCTAGTTTACAGATTAATTAAAATTACATTCCTGAAAAGTAATTTGCTTAAATAAGTTCATGTTCGGAAGTAGCGCAGCTGCGCCGATTCTAGGTCTGAGTCTGTAATCGGAATTTAGAATTCAGACAGTATTCAGTTTGTCAGCTAGAAACTGAGCTTAATACAGTGTCGGCATACAACTTCCAACTATAAAGATAAAGAAATGTTCAAATATGTGTGAAATCTTATGGGACTTAACTGCTAAGGTCATCAGTCCCTAAGCTTACACACTACTAAACCTAAATTATCCTAAGGACAAACACACACACACCCATGGCTGAGGGAGGACTCGAACCTCCTCCGGTACCAGCCGCACAGTCCATAACTACAGCGCCTGAGACCGCTCGGCTAATCCAGCGAGGCCAACTATAAAGATAACCTTCAACCTAGAGTACTGCTGTCATTTTTTTCAATAAAATCATTTAGATCGCTTACTGTCATTATGTATAATATCTTGTCGGCTACTGGCATCGTCAGATCAATACTTACAAGGGAACCTCCCCATCGCACCCCTTTCAGATTTAGTTATAAGTTGGCACCGTGGATAGGCCTTGAAAAACTGAACGCAGATCAATCGAGAAAACAGGAAGAAGTTGTGTGGAACGATGGAAAAAAAATAAACAAAATATACAAACTGAGTAGTCCATGCGCAATATATGCAACATCAAGGGTAGTCTGGGCTCAGGAGCGCCGTGGTCTCGTGGTTAGCGTGAGCAGCGGAACGAGAGGTCCTTGGTTCAAGTCTTCCCTCGAGTGAAAAGTTTACTTCCTTTATTTTCGCAAAGTTATGATCTGTACGTTCGTTCATTGACGTCTGTGTTCACTGTAATAGGTTTAGTGTCTGTGTTTTGCGACCGCACCGCAAAACCGTGCGATTAGTAGACGAAAGGACGTGCCTCTGCAATGGGAACCGAAAACATTTGATCGCAAGGTCATAGGTCAACCGATTCCCCCACAGGAAAACACGTCTGATATATTCTATACGACACTGGTGACGGCATGTGCGTCACATGACAGGAATATGTTGTCGACCCACCTAACTTGTACACTTGGCGAATGGGTAAAATGATTCTTCTACCTTGCCGATTTAGGTTTCCTTGTGGATGTGATAATCACTCCCAAAAAAGTGATGAAAAGAGTTTGTCACATAAACTGCAACAAATGAATGCAACAGTTTCGATGTTTGTTTAGGTGTAGCGTCCCCATACTACGGCGCAGTTACCTCGCATCGCACGGACAGATAATAATTGTCTGAAAATAAAAAAATTAAACTTTTCGCCCGAGGGAAGACTTGAACCAAGGGCTCTCGTTCCGCAGCTGCTCACGCTAACCACGGGACCACGCCGCTCCTGAGTTTACATTGTCCTTGATGTTGCCTATGTTGCCCATAGACTATTCAGTTTGTATATTTTGCTTATTTTTTCATAGTTCCACACAACTTCTTCCCGTTTTCTCGATTGATTTGTATTCAGTTTCTCAAGACCTATCCACTGTGCCAACTTATAACTAAACCTGAGGGGGGGTGCGATGGGGAGGTTCCCTTGTTAGAATATGTTCAGAGTCACTATGAATAAAACCTGCACCTAATCATAGCTGTCAGCTGTGGAGGCCCAGATTAGGAATAGATCTCATTGAACCTTATTTGACAAGTTCTGAGTTTTGATCTGACGATGCCAGTAGCCGAAACAACGTTATGAATAAAGACATACGCTAAGCGTTATAGATGATTTTATTCACAAAATATTCCCAGTGATTGCGGGTTCATTTACGACACTTATTTCCTATATTAATAACGCTGCCATCCCAATCCGTTAAAAGTCCACGACAAATCAAGTACCATTTGCATATGCAATAAAAAGAAAAAATATGAAAACCGCAGTAATTCAATCTGGTACGGTAGTAATATGAATTTGTACACCTTCCCAACCGACCGCAGCTGACAGCATAACCTCGTCATGACATACAATTTTAATCTTCCAGGAAGTTTAAAATTAGCGTACACTTCGTTCCAGAGTGAAAATTCATTCTGCATACTGCAACATTAATAAATCGACGACGCATTGGGAAAATTTAATAATAAGAACAATCTACTTTATTTCCAGTGGCGTATATTGTTCGCCAATGCACATTTCTAAAAACAACTTCATCTTCAGGCCTTCAATTCTTATCGAAGAACCTTCTTTGCTTTGTCAAGATGAAAGTGTACTTTGGCGAATAAAATACGATATTTCTTAAGACATCATAGTTGCCGTTGACTGTATAAATACAGTCAACGGCTACTATGGTGTCCTTTAAGAAATATTATATGACTGTGAATACCAACCATGAGAAGTTAAAATACGATAGAGAGAATAATATGACAAGTAACTAAGTTGTACGTAGATTTTAAACAAGCATTGATATTTTTTAAATTGTTTCTTGATGCCTTGAGATAGCATTCTCGTTATTTGATGTAAGACTGTACAATTTCGACCTAAGGCCATTTTCCGGTACCTAAAACGGAACCGTTATACACTGGATCTGTTAGTTGTGTTGGTATCGCTTATGACTCTAACAT
The DNA here is from genome assembly GCF_023898315.1 of Schistocerca nitens. NCBI lineage: Eukaryota > Metazoa > Arthropoda > Insecta > Orthoptera > Acrididae > Schistocerca > Schistocerca nitens. The sequence goes on along the minus strand of NC_064625.1, from coordinate 87,281,739 downwards.
AGGAACAAGTCAAATTATAAGCCACACTTGGGAAATTTTAACTGACTTTACTGACAATTAATGGTGTATTATGCCAGCTACCTCTCTACTCCTGTGACTGTATGTAATTGTCACAAAATAAATTAGAAATAATTTTTCGTTGTTTTAAGCTCACGTTACTTCTGAACAGTTGCTGAAATGCTGTGTATAAAATTGATGGTTTTTATCGTACTCACGCTAAGAAGATTATAATTGTTTTACATACATTCGATAGTTAAGCTATATATGTCTTTCTTGCCAATCAGATTTGATGACCATTCATCACAGGTGTAAATGTGACTGTATGTAATTTTCTTAAAATAACTTTTAAATATATGTTCTATTATTGTGGGGCAAGTCATTTCTGAATTTATATATGGAAATATGTTTTCGACTAGGCCTGTGTTAACACCTATAGTAATGTATGAATAGGAAGGCTGGGCGATGACATCAAAAGAAATCGGAAAATTTTGTGGTAAGTACTGTGGGACCAAACTGCTGAGGTCATCGGTCCCTAGGCTTACACATTACTTAATCTAACTTAAACTAACTTACGCTAAGGAAAACACACACACACACACACACACACACACACACACACACACACGCACGCACACACATGTCCGAGGGAGCGCTCTAACCTCCGACGGGGAGCCGCACGAACCGTGGCAACGCTCCCAAGACTGCACGGCTACCCCCACACGGTTCATCAAAAGAAGAAGGCTAGTTATTCAGATGCGAATGGATGATGTTGAGAAGAATATTTGGGGCAGCGAAAGAGCAAGAAAGTTGGAGAATAAGGGCAAACACAGACAACAGACAACTTTAATAGATAAATATTATTGTGAAAACCAGTCAAGGAAGAATAAGATGGGCGGATCACATACAGAGACTGCCAGAAACTCGGAGTGTTAAGAAAGTGGTTGTAGAAAACCCCGAAGGGGGAGGCAGAAGTGGAAGACGTACGAAAAGGTGGCTTGAAGATGCGGAAGAGGTCATCCAGGCAATGGTAAAGAGGACCTGAAGGAAAAAAAAAAGAACGGTAGACGGAGAAGAAAAGCAGGTGGAAAGGAGACCAGGGTTCTACAAGGATTTTAGTGCCGCTCAGTAGCCCATGTAACTATTGAGAAAACCATGTATGGACCCTTTTTTCCGTTTTGGGCAGCAATGGCAATTTCAATTCCCTTTCTTTTGCTCTTTCCTTTTCTCCCAACATTCTTTCATCTTTTCACCGTGTCTCCTTCTCTCCAGGCCACTTAATACCGGTTCTCTCTTAATTTTACCGCCCTGGACGCCTTGTAAATTTAACGTTTTCCTTCTTGAAACAGTCGCAGAACGACTTAATTCTTAATTTTTCAATTCTTTTCTCAAATATGGCAAAAACGGCTGGTACCGTAATATTAGGAGACTTGTTTTTATTTTCTCTCCGGCATTTAATAATTCTTACGTTTCTTGCGGTTATTAGTCACCCATGTAGGTAGGAAGCTTGGTTCAACACAGCTTCGAAGATAGCTTCGTTAGCGACGGTGCATAAGCTCGTGTGAATAAAGTTTATGTAAACTGTCCGTGTCCCGCCACTCGTCTTAAGCTATTTGGGGAAGACACGGGAAAAGTAAAACTGGGGAAGAGCGACTTATTTACCGTCAAAATTGGGAACGATGCGATAGGTGAATAACAGAAAGAATTTTCCCGTCTACAGAGCAATATTATATGTAAGGCAGATATGGTAAGTCGACTGACATTGGTTTGCTCAATGAAAGAGTATTTGTCCTTTGTGTCCTCCGCCTTCTCACTGGTTTACTGTAGTCGGCCAGGAATTCCTCTTCCGTTCCAATCCCTCCATATCAAGAGTCGCTCTTGCTCCTGTACAGTACGTCCCCAGTTACTTGCTGCATTTATTCCAATATCTGTCTTACCCTGCAGTTTCTGCTCTCTACGTTTCCCTCTGCAACCATAGAAGTCATTTTCTCAAGTCTTCAAACATGTCCTATCGTCGGGTGTTTTCTTCTTGTCAGTATTTTCCAAAAGTTGCTGTTTTAATCTCATCTTGTCAGCCCATCTAATTTTCAGCATCCTTCTGTAGTACCACATCTCAAGCGCTTCGGTTATATTCTTCTCCGGTTTCCATTCATCGTGACCGGGCCATATATATCACTAAATAAGCGTCAAAAGGAAAAACTACAAAGAACGAAACTCGTCTAGCTTGAAGGGGGAAACCAGATGGCGCTATGGTTGGTCCGCTAGATGGCGCTGCCATAGGTCAAACGGATATCAACTGCGTCTTTTAAATGGGAACCCCCAATTTTTTATTACATATTTGTGTAGTACGTAAAGAAATATGAATGTTTTCGTTGGACCATTTTTTTCGCTTTGTGATACATGGCTGCACTCCAAACGTACATTGGCAAAAATGTCTTCCCCAAATGACGGCCGATGTCTGATACTAGATACTTTGGCCAGGAATGGCTTCCTTATCAGTGCTAGCCCGCTTTTAAGTTCTCCTCGTTTCGTCCATCACGTGTAACTCCACTTATAAGGAAGTAGACTTCCTTCATTTAGCCTACTCCGTGGTCACCGAATTTGACCTTACGTTTATCGCTACTCTTCATTATTTTCGTTTTCTTCAGTTTACCGTCAATCCATAATCTGTACCCATTACACTACTCATTCTGTTCAACAGGTCCAGTAATTCTTCACTTTCACTGAATATAGTAATATCATGAGCGTATTTTATCGCTATACCCTTCCACCCTGAATTTTAACACCACCGTTTATCCTTTATTTGTTTGGAAGATGATTTCATCCCCATAATCCAAAGTAACTCTGATTTCAACAAGATGTAGCTCGACCCTATCGAAGCAGGAGAGTGTTTGACGTCCTGGAGGAGCACTTCGGAGCTCGCATTTTAGCTCTGGGATACCCAGAGGACACTGGCATGGACCTCGATTGGCCACCTTATTCTCCGGTCCGCATACATGCGATTCCTTTCTGTGGGGCTATATTGAAGACAAGGTGTACAGCCATAGCCCTAAAATCATTGCCGGGCTGAAAACAGTCATTCAGGGGGTTCAAAAATGGTTCAAATGGATCTGAGCACTATGGGACTTAACTTCTGAGGTCATCAGTCCCCTAGAACTTAGAACTAAGACTTAAATAACCTAAGGACATCACACACATCCATGCCCGAGGCAGGATTCGAACCTGCTTCCGTAGCGGTCGCGCGGCTCCAGACTAGAACCGCTCGGCCACGCCGGCCGGCATTCAGGGGGTCACCGAAGGCATCGAAGTACCGACTTTTCAGCGAGTCATGGAGAATTTCGCTATTCGTCTGCGCCATATTATTGCCAGTGATGGCAGGTACATCGAACTCGTCATAACCTAAATCCCAATATCCGTAGTGACGTTTACATCTTGAATAAAGTGTGTGCACGGCATAGTTTGAAACTAATTTACTTTTTTTACATAAATTTCAATAATTGTGACCTTGTGTATGCGGCGTCAGTTCTTTCGGGCATCTCCAAAAAAAAAAAAAAAAAAAAAAAAAAAGCCACACACACTATCACACACCGACAACAAGTAATTGGAAGCGTGGAATCGAATTAGGCAGAAGACTAGCCAAAAACCAGTTGCAAGTGAACTACAGTTTGAAATGGAAACTACAGCAAAATATTACAAATGTGCGTTTCCAGGACACACAAAAAATTACTAAGACGGTATAGAAACTCACAACTGTAAATAACACATCACGTGAAAGAACAACTCAAACAGTTTTGGTTAAATACCTGTACACATACACAATTTTGCATGTGTTCTGTTGGAAAGTGCTATTAGCAAAGTAAATGAGTAAAGAGAGCCTTTCACACGTAGCTCCATCCAATCAGTTCGGGAGGCTTGTCGTGAATTAGCAATGCCAATGACGTCTGTTCGTAGACTGATAAACGGCTCTGAGCACTATGGGACTCAACCGCTGAGGTCATTAGTCCCCTAGAACTTAGAATTAGTTAAACCTAACTAACCTAAGGACATCACAAACATCCATGCCCGAGGCAGGATTCGAACCTGCGACCGTAGCGGTCTCGCGGTTCCAGACTGCAGCGCCTTTAACCGCACGGCCACTTCGGCCGGCTGTAGACTGATAAAGAGACGCTTACAACTATCTCCTTCTTGACTGCAGGCGTTACAAGTTCTAAAGCCTACAGAGAAGGATTTTCATTTCAAGTTTACAAACGAAATGACGAAGAAAATTTTCTGGGTCGTTTCGTCTTCAGTGATGAATCGGCATTTCAGCGAAGTGGAAATGTGAACACCCATATTGTGCGTATCTGGGGTCAGAAAACCCCCACTAGATTGTACACTATCAAAGGGAACCCCGAAATTAATCTTTCTTGTGCTATATGCCGACGGACAGTTAATGGATCTTTTTTCCGGTTAAGTAACTGTAAACGGTGTGCCTTACCTTGATGCAGTTGGAGGAATCTGAACCACACAACTTTATTTGACAGCAAGACGGTGCGCTGTCTCACTGGCATAGCTCAGTACGCTATTGGTTAAACGACGTCGTACCGGACTTCCGCATGAACTCCACTTTAATCTGTCGCCATCCCATTTTTACCTTTGGAGTTTCATAAAGTATTAAGTATATTTTTCTCCACTACCACTGATCTACCCAATTTAAGAAACAGGTTTGAAGCAGTTGTTAAAACAATTCTCCAGACGCACCCATAAACATTTGATCTTTGCTGATCCATTATGGACTGTTGGAAAACGGCTGACACGTATATCTTGGTACTATAATTTACGAACAGCCGTATGTATTGTAGATATTTATTTTATGGACTTCTTATATGCAACCAGTTTCGGCATTACATTGATGCCATCTTCAGGTCCCACACGTAATAAGGATTTAATTCAAGGATTTAGTTTTATAGCTCCTTCCGTGTATAGCGATTTTACGAATATGACCGTGTGAGGCCTGAAGATGGCATCAATGTAACGCCGAAACTCGTTGTGTATAAGAAGTTCATAAAATAACTATCTACAATACATACGGCTGTTGGTAAATTGTTGTATCAAGAAATACATAAAGATTTGCGACGAACACGCCTTTCGACGCGAAGTGCGCCGTGTGAGGAGTAGTACTCGCCCTGATCACTAGCGAGAAAAACTGTTTGAGGTACTCTTTGATTTAATGTGTTGTTTGTAACTGTAAGTTGAATGTTACAAATGCTACTAAGCGTTAAAAGTCCGATACTAATTTTGAAACACACTGTAATGTACAGAACTTAAATGTGTAGGGCGCATAATATATGTAAATGCTGCGCAAAACACAATCTCATGTCTGTAACAACAAAACTGTAGAAAATGGCAGGAACTGTTTATGGTTCTCTCTAGCGAGCACCCCCTGATGTGATTCTACACTACTGGCCATTAAAATTACTACACCAAGAGGAAATATAGATGATAAACGGGTATTCATTGGACAAATATATTATACTAGAACTGACACGTGATTACATTTTCACGCAATTTGGGTGCACAGGTCCTGAGAAGTCAGTACCCAGAACAATCACCTCTGGCGTAATAACGGCCTTGTTACGCCTGGACGTTGAGTCAAACAGAGCTTGGATGGCGTGTACAGGTACAGCTGCCCATGCAGCTTCTACACGATACCAGATTTCATCAAGAGTAGTGACTGGTGTATTGTGACGCGCCAGTTGCTCGACCACCATTGACCAGACGTTTTCAATTGGTGAGAGATCTGGAGAATGTGCTGGCCAGGGCAGCATTCGAACATTTTCTGTATCCAGAAAGGCCCGTACAGCACCTGCAACATGCGGTCTTGCATTATCCTGCCGAAATGTAGGGTTTCGCACGGATCGGATGAAGGGAGAGCCACGGGTCGTAACACATCTGAACGTCCACTGTTCAAAGTGCCGTCAATGCGAACAAGAGGTGACCGAGACATGTAACCAATGGCACCCCAATACATCAAGCCGGGGGATACGCCAGTATGGCGATGACGAATACACGCTTCCATTGTGCGTTCACCGCGATGTCACCAAATACGGCTGCGACCATCTTGATGCTATAAACAGAACCTGCATTCACTCGAAAAAATAACGTTTTTCCATTCGTGCACCCAGGTTCGTCGTTGAGTACACCATCACAGGCGCTCCTGTCTGTGATGCAGCGTCAAGGGTAACCGCAGCCATGGTCTACGAGCTGATAGTCCATGCTGCTGCAAACGTCGTCGAACTGTTCGTGCAGATGGTTGTTGTCTTGCAAACGTCCCCATCTGTTGACTCAGGGATCGAGACGTGGCTGCACGATCAGATACAGCCATGCGGATAAGATGCCTGTCATCTCGACTGCTAGTGATACGAGGCCGTTGGGATCCAGCACGGCGTTCCGTATTACCCTCCTGAACCCACCGATTCCATATTCTGCTAACAGTCATTGGATCTCGACCAAGGCGAGCAGCAATGCCGCGATACGATAAACTGCAATCGCGGTAGGCTACAATCCGACCTTTATCAAAGTCGGAAACGTGATGGTACGCATTTCTCCTCCTTACACGAGGCATCACAACAACGTTTCACCAGGCAACACCGGTAAACGGCTGTTTGTGTATGAGAAATCGGTTGGAGACTTTCCTCATGTCAGCACGTTGTAGGTGTCGCCACCGGCGCCAACCTTGCGTGAATGCTCTGAAAATCTAATCCTTTGCATATCACAGCATCGTCTTCCTGTCTGTTAATTTCGCGTCTGTAGCACGTCATCTTCGTGGTGTAGCAATTTTAATCGCCAGCATTGTACAATCAGTCACTAAGTAGAAGTATCGGCGAGAAACATGATGTGGTGATAGGTACACAACCTTCCAGGTACAACTCTCTCCCAAATTGCAAACAGTAAAAGGCTCAACAACACACCGTTCAAGCAGGGAGGATGTCGATAATGCACTATAGCCCGCCAGTGACGTTTATAATACACAAGAGTATATTCCCCAATGAGAACCATCCTCCTAAACTTGATGGGAATTTTGTTTCGAAAGTAATAACATTATTTGAGGGCTAGGTTTCCGTTGTAGCATTGAAGCCACTGCAATCTTCATAGAAAGGGTACTCTCAACAAGGGGTCTTAACAAATGAAGGGTCTTTTTTTGTTTTTGGAATTTCCTCCTTTTGATTCTTCGCCAGTAGAAGGTTGGAGGGGGAGGGGGGGGGAGGATTTGGAGAGTTGCAACCCGAGGCTGCCATGTTTTGTGGAGAGCCCTGGTCCCGCCGCGCGCTTAGCTGCCATTGCCAGTGAGAAAAAGACGGACAGCGCGGGGTGGAAACAGAACACAGACAAAGAGAAAGAGACGCAGCGAGGGAGAGGAAACCGCGGCGGAGGGAAGCTAGGACGGAAAAGCAGCGAGGGCGCAGCGCATTAATAAAAACGTCAATGTTGTCACCAGAGAAATGACCGTCATCTGTTCCCTTCAGGCGGCGCGCAGCCCTGTCAGGCGCCGTGGAGGGGGGAGAGCGCCGCAGCGCCTCTGGCGGCCGCTCCGGCAACTAGCTGCCTCGCCGGCGCAGGACCTTCGCATTTCACGCAATTTGTTATTTTTTTGTTTTTTCCTTTTTTCTCCTCGTGCTTTTTATTCGCCACGTCAAAATGCGTCCTTATATATATTTTTTTACTTGTTCTGACAGGACGCAGTGCGCTGCAGAAACTGAATACCGTCACACAACTTCAAAGTAGCAACTATAGATAGCGAGTCATTCATATCACGGTTTATTTACAGTACACGCCCATGACTTCGTGCTCGTTTTAGTATGCCAAGGTTTCATACAGCTTTAAATAGTTGTAAGGTAGAAACCTTAGCTTAAGGTCGATCGACATGTTATAAAATGCCTCTGGGCTTTTCTGAACGGAAGCAGAATTTGTAGTGGGAAACATATTTACACAGTTCCATAATAACGATTTTTATGTTGTGTGTCAACGTACATCTGAATAAATATATTTTTGAAAGATTTCGTGATGTCTTCATCTGCTATTCTCTTCATTTTATGTACGATTGTACGAAGTCGGTCGTAGGTTTGTCAACTATCTAAAACGGAAGCATTGTATATTGGATGCATTAGTATCTTTTAGGCTATGAATTTAACATAGGAGCATGTCACATTCTGCGACATACTAAAAAGATTACAGCTTACTTTATGGACGACTCTTTAGTTGCATATTATGGCATATAGTTTCTACAGCTGCATGTAATTGTCATAAAATAAATTAGAAGTGGTTTTTCGCTGTTTTGGGATTACGTTACTTCTGAGCAGTTGCTTCAGAGCTCTTATATATAAACATACTAGCACCAGGTCGATCACAGTACTCTAATGAAATAGTGAAAACCGTGGAAACCGAGGAGTAAAACTTTTAATGGCCTGCTTCATGGTTCTGTGATCATTCAAATTACACCAACTGCGACATAATCGCGTAAACAAACAGTGATCCAATACTATCAAATGCTTTTTTATTCCAGTCTCTGATCACAATATCAGTTCTTTAGACGATGACCGGTTTCAGTCTGTAATGACCATTCTCAGATCTTTTTTACACCATGTCCTAAAGTGATACGGCCATAATGGCATCGTCAAAACATATAAATATAATGAGCATAGCATCGTCATATAGATTTAAGATATGGTGTAGAATAGGCCACATCGTCCACATAGTGATTATTGCCAACTATCTATGTGACGATTCTGTGCTGATTATATTTATGTGTTTTGACGATGCCATTATCGCCGTATCACTTTAGGACATGGTGTAAAAAAAGATCTGAGGATGGTCATTACAGACTGAAACCGGTCATCGTCTAAAGAATTCATGTTGTGATCAGAGACTGGAATAAAAAAGCATTCACATTACAATCATATTTACTAATGAGTATAGCGATAATCATACATTCTATGCTTCTATAGTGCTACGTCGCAGAAGTGGTAAAAAGTTGTCGAGAAATTTTCCATTTCGCAGGTCTTTTTGGTTATTTAAAACTCCGTCTTACTGCTCTTTCAGATGGATCTAAGTTTCGGTTTATCCCATTACATCCACGATTTTACCTTTCTCTAACTCATGTAATATATGTAGTGATTCATCAGTGGGGAAGATCAGGCAACGATGAAGCAGGTCGTAAAGGGTTGCACTTGAGTCTCATAGTTTTCAGTACTGTTTCGTTGATGTACTGTCATCGGCTTTGTGTTACATGTTTGCAACAGGTATTCAAAAATTACGAGCTCCTGCAATAACAGAACAAATATTCACAAGTTACTTTAAGCGAATATAAGCAGATTTATTTACACCAATGATGAGCAACAATTAAATATAACTGAGAATAAGAACATGTATTTAGCTTCATTAACGGATTTACGTAAAATTATAACTTTCCTATTTTAAGTGTGTTAAAAAGATCGACCTTACGTATAAGAGCTTCTGAAAGACTCCTAAAATATAACGCGCTCCTAAAATAGTGAAAAACTGTTTCTAATTTATTTGATGACAAGTACCTCGACTCATATTAGGAAGGACGTACGTGGCATAAAATGCCACTAAAGCATCGTCCAAAAATATAAGTTGTCCTCCTAGTATATCTTGGGATATGACTTGTTGCTGTGTTAAATAATTTAATAATAATTTGAATTATTCGTGACAGTAATGCATCTAATGTATAATGCTTTCGTTTTAAATACTTCAAAGTGGCCTGAGGCCGAAACTGTACTATCGTACATTAAACAAAGATAATGACAGCTAGAGGCACCACGAAATCATTACAAAATTCATCGCAGCTGCACACCCTGTTGCAATGAAGATAATTAATAAATGTAATTTTGCGTTATGCTAAACGAAAACAATAACTGTTTAAATGACACCTTATTCCACTATTGGTTCAAATTTCTGCCTTATGGCATTCTCAAATACTCGTTGCAGTTAACTGGAGAACCCCCTAATAAGTGTCTAATAAACTAGAAAGTACGTGAACCGTACAAGAATAAAGTTGGTAACATTATATGTGTAATGGTTACATATTGATGTAATAATGTCAGTAATTGTATTATGGAAATTACCTTATTCTTTAGTGTGGTATGTTTATTATTATCGCTAGTTATTGCTCTTATTAGTTGATGTAAGTGTGCGAAAATTTAAATTAAAGACATTGAAATATCAGTTGTACATTTAAAGAGGTTGTAAGATATCTCAGATAATTCAGCCAGGTAACACTTTCAGCAACCGCCGATATTTCGGCGGAAGAACACCCCGCCATTTTCAAGGCAAACTGCAACGAACAGGCGGCGTACATGGAAATTTGAACCCTCGGTTCTCGGACTGAAGCAGGAAAGATCACACACACTCTGAACACTAGTGCCACCAAAGATGACCAAAATCAGAGCTATCGATAGTGAGAATACGAACTTGGAGGTGAGATACCAATGACTCTGTTTTTTGACAAGGGAGAGAGCCGGATTCCAAACAGAGTTTAAAGAAAAACCATCTATGTTGACGAGGTTGCCCGCTAATTTAATCTCGACTGCCTCCTTAATAACGCTGTCCCAGTAGGTGGACGTGCATGCCAATATCTCGGCGTTATTATACAACATGTGGTGACCAGTATCCAAGCAATGTTCGGCAACAGCAGATCTACTCGGCTGCTGTAATCGTGTGTGCCGTTTATGCTCACTACATCGGTCTTCCACGGTCCTGATAGTTTGACCAATATATGCCATGCCGCAGCTACAAGGAATACGATATACACCCGCCTTACGCAGTCCAAGATCATCCTTAACGGAACTCAAAAGTGCTCTAATTTTGGATGGAGGTCGGAAAACACATTTCACATCGTATATCCGTAAAATACGACCGATCTTATTGGACGTGTTTCCTACGTAAGGCAAAAAGGCAGTAGACTTAGGTGTTGACTCAGAATTATCATCGGTCACCCGATCTACAGTTGGTCGATAGCGCGACGCAGGTTCAATCTGTCTATCACTATAACCATTTTGACAAGACTTAGCTGGCAAATTCTCAGCGTCGGAAACATGTGCCCTGTGTACCAAGGTATGAAGTACACCTTAACGCTGCGCCGGATGGTGACAACTACACACCGACTTGTACTTACAGGCTAATAGTTGTCACCATGTACTGAGCATAAACGGCACACACGATTACAGCAGCCGAGTAGATATGCTATTGCCGAACATTGCTTGGATACTGGTCACCCCATGTTGTATAATAACACCGAGATATTGGCATGCACGTCCAGCTATTGGGACAGTGTCATTACGGAGGCAGTTGAGATTAAATTAGCGAGAAATCTCGTTAACAGGGATGGAGGTTTTTGTTTAAACTCTGTTTGGAATCCGGCTCTCTCCCTTGTCAAAAAACAGAGGGACAGAGTGAATTTTACCTCACGTGCGAGTTCGTAGTCTCACTGTCGATATCTCTGACTTTGGTCATCTTTGGTGGCACCAGTGTTCAGTGGGTGTGTTATCTTTACTGCTTCAGTCCGAGAACCGAGGTTTTAAATTTGCATGTACGTCGCCTGTCCGTTGCAGTTTGCCTTGAAAATGGCGGGGTGTTCTCACGCCGAAATATCGGCGGTCGCTGAAAGTGTTACCTGGCTGAATTCCCAGAAAGTATTTGAAACTTGTATACGCCAGGAGAGACTCAGGTCTCACAGGTTGTGAGATAGTTTGTCTCAAACAACTATTTTATTAGTTCGCCTAGCAACCGTTGTAATTTACCCTTTATTGTAGTCATATGGTATATATACTTTCTGTCCCGTTAGACGCTTATTATGTTTTCATGTACTGGGTGTACATAATTAAAGTTGCAGTTACAAGAATGACGCCAAATATGAGCAGCATATCATCGACGCAGGGGGAAACGTCATGGGAAAAAAGAAAGAAAAGGAGAAAAAAATTAAAGAGAATTTCACATATAACTGGCGCTGTAAGGGTCTTACGTAATTAGTGCCGGCTACAAATGAGAGATGAATCGCAGTACGATAGCTGTAGTCTAACTTGCATTTTACACCGTCCGTACTGTTCAATGTGCCTGACTGCAGAAGTTCGCCATTCAAGAGTTGTGCCTCTGTTAGTCAGGTAAGTCCATCCACCACGGAAATGTTGTGCCACATCCGATGGGAAAAATCGATTTGAAACTGTCCTGAGGCCGAAATACGTATAAGAAGCAAAATGAGATCGGTTCCTAATTGTCGTGAAAATGGTGCATGACGCGTTCAATGTGCTGTCCACCGTTTTCTGCCAAAAGCTGAAATCGAAAAGCTGCATGTTCCACAATAGATCGAGGAGCCTCGGGGGTTCACCTTCAGAATACGTGCCCTCAATTGAGAAATGTTCGCAACTGGAACACTGAGCATAGCATCTCTCTGCTAACACCACAGTATCGAGTATCATGTCGTTTTTGGAAACCCAGAATCTACTATGTAGGAATCAACATGGATTCCGGAAACAGCGATCGTGTGAGACCCAACTCGCTTTACTTGTTCATGAGACCCAGAAAATATTAGATACAGGCTCCCAGGTAGATGCTATTTTTCTTGACTTCCGGAAGGCGTTCGATACAGTTCCGCACTGTCGCCTGATAAACAAAGTAAGAGCCTACGGAATATCAGACCAGCTGTGTGGCTGGATTGAAGAGTTTTTAGCAAACAGAATACAGCATGTTGTTATCAATGGAGAGACGTCTACAGACGTTAAAGTAACCTCTGGCATGCCACAGGGGAGTGTTATGGGTCCACTGCTTTTCACAATATATATAAATGACCTAGTAGATAGTGTCGGAAGTTCCATGCTGCTTTTCGCAGATGATGCTGTAGTATACAGAGAAGTTGCAGCATTAGAAAATTGTAGCGAAATGCAGGAAGATCTGCAGCGGATAGGCACTTGGTGCAGGGAGTGGCAACTGTCCCTTAACATAGACAAATGTAATGTATTGCGAATACATAGAAAGAAGGATCCTTTATTGTATGATTATATGATAGCGGAACAAACACTGGTAGCAGTTACTTCTGTAAAATATCTGGGAGTATGCCTGCGGAACGATTTGAAGTGGAATGATCATATAAAATTAATTGTTGGTAAGGCGGGTACCAGGTTGAGATTCATTGGTAGAGTGCTTAGAAAATGTAGTCCATCAACAAAGGAGGTGGCTTACAAAACACTCGTTCGGCCTACACTTGAATATTGCTCATCAGTGTGAGATCCGTACCAGATCGGGTTGACGGAGGAGGTAGAGAAGATCCAAAGAAGAGCGGCGCGTTTCGTCACAGGGTTATTTGGTAACCGTGATAGCGTTACGGAGATGTTTAATAAACTCAAGTGGCAGACTCTGCAAGAGAGGCGCTCTGCATCGCGGTGTAGCTTGCTCGCCAGGTTTCGAGAGGGTGCGTTTCTGGATGAGGTATCGAATATATTGCTTCCCCCTACTTATACCTCCCGAGGAGATCACGAATGTAAAATTAGAGAGATTAGAGCGCGCACGGAGGCTTTCAGACAGTCGTTCTTCCCGCGAACCATACGCGACTGGAACAGGAAAGGGAGGTAATGACAGTGGCACGTAAAGTGCCCTCCGCCACACACCGTTAGGTGGCTTGTGGAGTATAAATGTAGATGTAGCCAGAAGTGACAATGATTGTCAGGTGATCTGGACGGCTAGGCTGCGGGAAATGCCAGCTGATAATTCTAGCCTTTCCAAAATGCCTCTGCAGCAGCCGCTGTGCAATGTACGGAGGAGCGTCATCTTGCATAAATATGATCCTACCAACACACCCACGCTGGTGAAGGGTTGCAGCGACGTTGGTGCCCAAAAGACTCTCGTAGCGTCTACCAGTGAAAAAAAATACTGTGCCTCGATAAACAATGCCCTCCAGCTGCACCACACAGTCACCTTTGCAGAATGAAGTGGTACCGGCTGACGTACCGGTACGCTCGTATTTTCCGTTGCCCATATTCTGCAGTTCTGCGTAGATGGAAATGGGCTTCGTCTGTCCACAGTATGTTCCATCGCCACGCATCGCCCAGTTTCATGCGATCAATAAATCCCAGAGATGGAGTTCGTCTTGCTGGCAGCTCAGCAGAAAGCAACTCCTGAACGTGGGTGGTAATGTATGGATAGCAACGCATGATGTTTCGTAGGATTTGATGCACAGCGGTCCAACGTTCGAGCAATTCCCACTGCTCGACCCTGTCTGCACTGCTGAGGCCACATCTTCAACTGATGTCGGATCAACTGCTTTCCTCCCACTGACTCACAGCAGTTGAAAAGAATCTGTCCTTTCGAATTTTGTAATCACTTTCTCCAGACCCTTAGCAGATATCGATCCAATGCCATTTACCGTACACTTGAAAGGTGGAACTTCTGCAGGGCTACTGGAGCTTTACCAGCAGCGTGCGATCCTTCATGGTGATATCTGTGTTGACCGTCTCGGACTGACGGGCACTCATCTGCGACGCTTCTGTTGATACGCGTAACCTGACACTTAAGCGCCATCTATAGTCAAATTTTCATAAAATATTATCTGTTCCATGACGTTCCCCCCGCGTCAATAATATGCTCTTCAAATTTCACGTCATTTCTCGTTCTACAGCATTTTGAAACTGGAACTCTAATTATGGACACCCTGTATATTGCAGTTGCGACAGCAAGTAGTTCAGTGTTTTTTGCCGATTATATCGACATTTAAGCAATCCTAGAGAGCTGAAACGCCTAACGAAAATAAATTAATAAATACTGTGGAAAGGTGCGATTGCAATTTGCGGGCTGTGTTGAAAAGATTTCAAATTGGTGTAAACAGAAAGAGGCTTCAATAAGACGAACAGCAAGTAAATATGTGATACGTACCAACACACACTGCCACTAATGATGCCTCAATAAGTTATGACGAAAACGCTTGTGGCAAAAACAAAGTTGCAGATAGACAGACGGACATTACATAAAAATCATTACTATAATGCTACTTGAAATATAAATAGACAAAGCAATGTGTTATTTTAACGCACGTTCACAGACGTACTGCAAGAGTTAAAATGTACGCTCCTCCAGATCGGTAGCTTAAACTTCAAAATTTAGTATCTTACAGTATACGGCGGTAAGTTGTGAGAGAAAATATATTATAACCAAATGTCATTCACGATTAATAGCCGTGACTGTCACGAATACACAAGACGCTTAAAACGCAATACTCGAATAGAAAGAAACACATTTTTTCTTAACACTGCCACTGCATTGGGTCCCAACACCAGGTGTAAATCCTTTTCTTCAATACTTCTCTTCCTTTTTCCGGTGCACAATTTCCGTTATGAAAAAGTAAACTTTCGATATCTGAAAATCAAGATGACAGAGGGCGAGAGAAGAGGAAAAGAAATGGATGTCACATAAGAAAATTTTTCCAAAAAATAGTCCTCGGTGTTTCGTCTAGCATTTTCGGTTGTTTTTTGTTAGAAGGTGCTCGAGATCGCATTCGCTGTGATTGATTCCGTTTACCGATGTCTCTAGAACTGTACTTACAATGTTATGCTGCTTAGAAATCAACTACCCCGGGAATAATTTTTTTTTAAATAGATTTGTTGTTGTAGTTGTGGTCTTCAGTCCAGAGACTGGTTTGATCCAGCTCTCCATGCTACTCTATCCTGTGCAAGCGTCTTTATCTCCCAGAACCTACTGCAACCTACATCCTTCTTAATCAGTTTAGTGTATTCATCTCTTGGTCTCACTCTACGACTTTTACCCTCCATGTTGCGCTGCATACTAAATTGGTGGTCCCTTATGGGTTAGAACATGTCCTACCCAGCGATCCCTTCTTGTAGTCAAGTTGTGCCACAAATTCCTCTTCTCCCCAATTCTATTCAATACCTCCTCATTAGTCATGTGATCTACCCATCTAATCTTCAGCATTCTTTTGTAGCACCACATTTCGAAAGCTTCTATTCTCTTCTTGTCTAAACTATTTATCGTCCACGTTTCACTTCCATCCATGGCTACACTCCATACAAATACTTTCAGAAACCACTTCCTGACATTAAAATCTATGCTCGATGTTAACAAATTTCTCTTCTTCAGAAACGCTTTGCTTCCCATTGCCAGTCTACATTTTATATCCTCTCTACTTCGACCAGCATCAGTTATTTTGCTCCACAAATAGCAAAACTCCTTTACTACTCTAAGCGTCTCGTTTCCTAATCTAATTCCCTCAGCATCACCCGATTTAATTCGACTACATTCCATTATCCTCGTTTCGCTTTTGTTGATGTTCATCTTATATCCTCCTTTCAAGACACTCTCCATTCCGTTCAGCTGCTCTTCCAGGTCCTTTGCTGTCTCTGACAGAATTACAATGTCATCGGCAAACCTCAAAGTTTTTATTTCTTCCCCATGGATTTTAATTCCTACTGCGAATTTTTCTTTTGTTTCCTTTACTGCTTCCTCAATATACAGATTGAATAACATCGGGGATAGGCTACTATCACGCAGTAATTCTACAATACACTAATGCAAAATCTACGAACCCATCCAAAATTAATGAAATATTCCCAAGAGAATTGGATGAGGATTTGTGAGACCAATCCACAGTCCCTAGCTACTAATACCAGAATGATATGGGATGTCGCAGTCACTGAGACTTCATCCACTAGATGGAAGATACGTTAAAGAAACTTGGCACAGATTGCTTTTTCCGAGAAGCGTCATGTTATGAATGGAAAAGTACATCAGCTCTTATACAAAGAAGAGATCCAAGGGCTTGAATGTAGGGCGCTAGAATGTAGGTGGCGTTTATAAACGGTACGCCTCCCCCTATTATCCCCCCTCCCTTACAAACACATACGGTGTCGATATAGCGCAAATTCTGTCATCAGTCTTATGACTGGTTTGATGCGGCCTGCCACGAAATCCTCTCGTGTGCCAACCAGACTAGAACTTGCAAACACTTGCAATCTATATCCTCAGTTATTTTCTGGATGTAATCCTGCGTCTATCTTCCTCTACAGGTTTTACTGGCTACAGCTCTCTCTAGTACCATCTAAGCTTTTCAGTGATCTCTTAACAAATCTTCTATCATCCTTTCCCTTCCCCTTATCAGTTTTTTTTTCCATATATTCCTTTCCTCTCCGATTCTGCGCAGCATCTCCTCCTTTCTTACCAGCCCAGCTACTTTTCAACATTCGTCTGTAGCACCAAATGTCGTATGCATCGATTCTCTTCCCTTCTGGTTTTTCCACGGTCCATATTTCACTACCATACAATGATGTGTTCCAAACGTACGTTCTCAGAAATTTCTTACTCAAATTAGGGCCTATGCTTGATACAAGTGGACTTCTCTGGGCCAGGAGCGCCTTTCTTGCCAGTGATTACTTTTTATGTAGTTTTTGCTCCGTCCATCATAGGTTATTTTTCTGCATAGGTAGCATAATTCTCTAACTGTATTTAGTAATCCCCAGTTCTGAAGTTAAGTTTGTCACTGTTCTCACTTCCGCTACTTCCCACGACTTCGTTCTTCTATTTACTCTCAATCCATATTCTGCACTCATTAGACTGTTCATTCCATTCAGCAGATCATGTAAATCTCCGACACTTTCACTGTGCTTAGCAATGTCATCAGCTAAACTTATCATTGATCTTCAGACCCACCAAGAAGAGTAAGGAATATTTAAGAACTGCAAAAGACGGCCGACATCCCCTAGCAACACCTGGGGTGTACAAAATTCCATGCAGTTGTGGACAAGTATATATTGGAACAACGAAAATAAGTGTAAACAACCGCTTAGCCGAACGTAAAAGAAACTGTCGCTTAGGACACATCGAAAAATCGGCCGTAGCTGAGCATGTGTTTCGAGATGGGAATCACGATATTAAATTTAATGAGACGAGCGTTCTAGCACAAACAACCCATTATCATGCGCGCATGTATAGAGAAGGAATAGAAATTCACAAACACCACAACAATTTTAATAGAAAAAGAGGAAGTTTTAAAATTGGACACAATATGGATGTCGACGTTGCGCCAGCAGAATGACAATTCATTACTCTTAATCGAGAATGATGACACCTTCCAAAGATAGGCATACCGTCGACATCACGTGACGAATGGTGGTGCCCTCTATGCGCTCTATAAATGCGAGAGTACCTGGGGCCTCAGTGGCAGTAGCCGGACGACCTCAGAAGATGTCTCCCGCAGATGGAGACGAAACGTTAGCTGGAAATTTTATACATCGACCACTGCCTCTCAGCCCGGAAGTTTCAACTGAAGAAAACACCGTCCGTGAAAGCCTACATTGTATATCATTGATGCTCCTTCGCCCTGTATTTTAATTCCATGCTTGAACCTTTCTTTTATATCTGTCATTGCTTATCCGATATGTAGACTGAACAGTAGGGGCGAAAGACTTCATCCATGTCTTACACCCATTCTACTTCGAGCACTTCGTTCTTGGTCTTCTAGTCTTATTGTTCTCTTTTGGTTCTCGTAAATATTGTATATTAACCGTCTTTCCCTATAGCTTACCCCTATTTTTCTCAGAATTTCGAACCTTTTGCACCATTTTACACTGTAGACATCTCTTTTCAGGTTAACAAATCCCATGAACGTGTCTTGATTTTTCTTCAATCTTGCTTCCACTTAAAGCGCAAGAACTGCTTCTCTGGTGTCGTTCTACATCTTCATCTACATCCGTACTTCACAAGCCACCGGACGGTGTGTGGCGGAGGGTATTTTGAGTATTTCTATCGGTTCTCCCTTCTGTTCCAGTCTCGTATTGTTCGTGGAAAGAAAGATTGTCGGTATGCCTCTGTGTGGGCTCTAATCTCTCTGATTTTGTCCTCATGGTCTCTTCGAGAGATATACGTAGGAGGGAGCAATATACTGCTTAACTCCTCGGTGAAGGTATGTTCTCGAAACTTTAACAAAAGCCCGTACCGAGCTACTGAGCGTCTCTCCTGCAAAGTCTTCCACTGGAGTTTATTTGTCATCTCCGTAACGCTTTCGCGATTACTAAATGATCCTGTAACGAAGCGCGCTGCTCCCCGTTGGATCTTCTCTATGTCTTCTACAGGGTGTTTCAAAAATTACCGGTATATTTGAAACGGCAATAAAAACTAAACGAGCAGCGATAGAAATACACCGTTTGTAGCAATATGCTTGGGACAACAGTACATTTTCAGGCAGACAAACTTTCGAAATTACAGTAGTTACAATTTTCAACAACAGATGGCGCTGCGGTCTGGGAAACTCTGTAGTACGATATTTTCCACATATCCACAATGCGTAGCAATAATATGGCGTAGTCTCTGAATGAAATTACCTGAAACCTTTGACAACGTGTCTGGCTGAATGGCTTCACATGCAGATGAGATGTACTCCTTCAGCTGTTCAATTGTTTCTGGATTCTGGCGGTACACCTGGTCTTTCAAGTGTCCCCACAGAAAGAAGTCACAGGGGTTCATGTCTGGCGAATAGGGAGGCCAATCCACGACGCCTCCTGTATGTTTCGGATAGCCCAAAGCAATCACACGATCATCGAAATATTCATTCAGGAAATTAAAGACGTCGGCCGTGCTATGTGGCCGGGCACCATCTTGCATAAACCACGAGGTGTTCGCAGTGTCGTCTAAGGCAGTTTGCACCGCCACAAATTCACGAAGAATGTCCAAATAGCGTGATGCAGTAATCGTTTCGGATCTGAAAAATGGGCCAATGATTCCTTTGGAAGACATGGCGGCCCAGACCAGTACTTTTTGAGGATGCAGGGACGATGGGACTGCAACATGGGGCTTTTCAGTGCCCCATATGCGCCAGTTCTGTTTATTGACGAAGCCGTTCAAGTAAAAATAAGCTTCTTCAGTAAACCAAATGCTGCCCACATGCATATCGCCGTCATCAGTCCTGTGCACTATATCGTTAGCGAATGTCTCTCGTGCAGCAATGGTAGCGGCGCTGAGGGGTTGCCGCGTTTGAATTTTGTATGGATAGAGGTGTAAACTCTGGCGCATGAGACGATACGTGGACGTTGGCGCCATTTGGACCGCAGCTGCAACACGGCGAACGGAAACCCGAGGCCGCTGTTGGATCACCTGCTGCACTAGCTACGCGTTGCCCTCTGTGGTTGCCGTACGCGGTCGCCCTACCTTTCCAGCACGTTCATCCGTCACGTTCCCAGTCCGTTGAAATGTTTCAAACAGATCCTTTATTGTATCGCTTTTCGGTCCTTTGGTTACATTCAACCTCCGTTGAAAACTTCGTCTTGTTGCAACAACACTGTGTTCTAGGCGGTGGAATTCCAACACCAGAAAAATCCTCTGTTCTAAGGAATAAACCATGTTGTCTACAGCACACTTGCACGTTGTGAACAGCACACGCTTACAGCAGAAAGACGACGTACAGAATGGCGCACCTACAGACTGCGTTGTCTTCTATATCTTTCACATCACTTGCAGCGCCATCTGTTGTTGAAAATTGTAACTACTGTAATTTCGAAAGTTTGTCCGCCTGAAAATGTACTGTTGTCCCAAGAACATTGCAACAAACGGTGTATTTCTATCGCTGCTCGTTTAGTTTTTATTGCCGTTTCAAATATACCGGTCATTTTTGAAACAACCTGTATCAACCCTATCTGGTACGGATCCCACACTGGTGAGCAGTATTCAAGCAGTGGGCGAACAAGTGTTCTGTAACCTACTTCTTTTGTTTTCGGACTGCATTTCATAAGGATTCTTCCAAGGAATCTGTCTGGCATCTGCTTTACCGACGATCAACTTTATGTGATCATTCCATTTTAAATCACTCCTAATGCCTACTCCCAGATAATTTATGGAATTAACTGCTTCCAGTTGCTGACTTGCTAAATTGTAGCTAAATGATTAAGGATCTTTCTTTCTATGTATTCGCAGCACATCACACTTGTCTACATGGAGATTCAATTCGCATTCCCTGCACCATGCGTCACTTCGTTGCAGATCCTCTTGGATTTCAGTACAATTTTCCATTGTTACAACCTCTGGATATAACACAGCATCATCCGCAAAAAGCCTCAGTGAACTTGCGATGTTATCCACAAGGTCATTCACATATATTGTTAATAGCAACGGTTCTACGACACTCCCCTGCAGTTCACCTGAAATAACTCTTACTTCAGAAGACTTCTCTCCATTGAGAATGACATGCTGCGTTCTGTTACCTAGGATCTCTTCAATCCAATCACACAATTGGTCTGATAGTCCATATGCTCTTACCTCGGTCATTAAACGATTGTGGGAAACTGTATCGAACGCCTTGCGGAAGTCAAGGAACACGGCATCTACATGGGAACCCGTGCCTATGGCCCTCTAACGTCTTTACGTTTCCGGAAGACAAACTGATATCATCTAACAGATATTCAATTTTCTTTTCCATTCTTCTGCACACTATTCTTGTCAGCAACTTGGATGCATGAGCTGTTACACTGATTTTGCCGTAAGTCTGACACTTGTCGCCTCTTGCTATCTTCGAAATTCTATGAATTTTACAAACAATCCTGTTGGAAGAATATCCGCAACTGAGCATTATACCAGAGGTTGAAAATATCGCTTCAACTGTAAATTTATTTTATTATCACGAACGGTTTCGAGCTCTCATAAGTTCATCCTCAAGTGTCACAACCGTGCTGTGGGCCCCCGAGCGCCGCTATGGACGTGTACTAGGCGCGCTGTGCTACCTATGAGCGCAGAACATGGAGTTCTTGCACATTGTCCTGTTTTAAGCTCCCTTGAGAGTTCAATTTGCTTTCTGTGCATGGAGTTCTCCCGCTTTCTCAGTCAGTATAATATTGCTGTCATCGGAAAGGAGAAGTTTTCCCCCATGAAACACTATAGAAGAAAGCGCTGATTTATGTCAGGGACAGTATTGCTCAAAATATTCTATCCTAAGGTACTCTTATAATAATATAATATGATCTGATAAAGGTACTCATTTTACTAAGGTCTGAAGCTCCTCTTTTCGTTCTTCCGTGTTTGCGATTTAAAAACTGGGTTATTTTGGAAATCAACGTTATGCAAACACAATTAGTTTATTTTTATATTTCCCCAGACATGTTTCGACACCAATATGTCATCTTCTGTGGGTTAAATTTTTATTTCCTGTAAAGTACAATATCAAATTTGTAATAATTTAACAACTTTAGGCCTGAGAAATACAGTATTTGCAATTTGCTTCGTTTTGTTTGGACACTCACCTTAAAATTACATCATTAATTGGACTGTATTATTAAACATCGATTTTAGTGCTTGTTTTCGTCGGTTTTTTTATTTTTTGACAGCATGCCATCTGCAAACTAGCCATGAAGAAAAAGTATTGCCCATTTGTGGAGAGCTTTTCGAAGTTAGAGGTTATGTACGTTTCTGCACTTACATTTTCCGTCCTGTTTCGTGTCCCTGGTTGGTGTCTCAATCAGCTACTATTTAGTGCATTGCTTTCACTCAGTTCTTCATAAATTTCCGATCACTACTTCACTTCACGTGCACTTACACAAAATGTGGCGATATGTGATGTGAGCAGACACTTCTGGCAGTACAGTCAGTGAGATGTGTCATGTTATTGTCACTGCTCACCTGTTTATCGTTCTCACCTGTTTATCGTTGTGTGCGTTATGGCGCTGATTTTGAATCTGGGTGTGTGTGTGTGTGAGAGGGGGGGGGGAGATGGAAAGAAGGGTGGGGAGAGAACCAAAAAAACAGAATTTCCTTTTCCTATTATGTTTTTTGTAGTGAGTCGCATTTGTATAGTTCATTCAGCGTTCCAAACAGTGTTTTGTTGCACAGTGTTGTATTTTCATTCAGGACTCTCTTTCCCTGTGCAATTGCTTTTTGTATGTGGTAGTTCTCCTCTATTGTGAGCTTTTGATAGAGACTGTTGCTTTCTCTGAGAATCTTAAGATCAGTCTCCATGTTTTTTGGGTGGTGGTTTTCTAGTAATAGATGGTCTGCAATAGTGGAGTGTGTACTATCACTTCTTATGGCTCTGAGGTGTTCTACATAGGCCAAACATACAGAAGTTTCAAAACGAGGTACTCCGAACACCCTCTGATTAAGGGTTTGACTATACATTTAGCCTTATTTGAAGACCACAGCTGTAAACAATGGTAAACGACATTTTGACCGTTTTCAGGAATTGTGCAGTAAATTTTTCAATAAATTCCCATAAATAAGATATTGCAAATACACCCGTTCCAAATTTTTTCACAAATATATACCGTAACGATATATTTTTAAAATGGTTAAGCCCATCCATAATTCTATTCTTAAAATTTCAACTTGACATCGTTTACTTGTAAACCCAGTGTACTTATCATTTACCATTGACTTACCAGTGTTTACTTCGTGATCTACTAAAGGAAACATTACCTGCGAAAGCTCCCCAAAACACAAATTTAAAAGCCTCTTTACGATAGTAATTTTTGACTATGAACTACTTTGTAGGTACTCATTTTGCTTATGGTAGCAATTCAGCTGCCAGATATTCCTGAAGATGCATTGCTTGTCTTCTTTACTCTGGAAACACGTTTTGCAGCATTCTCATTGAGGACTTACATGTTTTCATGCAACAATATCCTCTTGCGCCTGAATGTTCTATATTCCTTTCCTTTGTTTCTCTTTTTCCCCATATGTTCCTGGAGACCTCCATATTTGATCCTGTTCCAACATGTCTGTCTGTTCCGCTGACAGTTTGCATCAGCTGTATTTGTTTGCAGAATATGAAGACCTCCCGCATCTTCAGAAGCACTCATTTCTGTTATGTTCCTCTGGGCTTATAAAAATTCAGAGCTATAAGCTTAACGCACTACACACATCCCAGAATAATTTTACGCGCAAAAGTAAATTCCTGCATCAATAGTTTGTATTATGTACTGGTTAACGCCGTCATACATACGCCTAACATAAGTATACACCCAACACGTGCCTTACAGGATATACACTCCTGGAAATGGAAAAAAGAACACATTGACACCGGTGTGTCAGACCCACCATACTTGCTCCGGACACTGCGAGAGGGCTGTACAAGCAATGATCACACGCACGGCACAGCGGACACACCAGGAACCGCGGTGTTGGCCGTCGAATGGCGCTAGCTGCGCAGCATTTGTGCACCGCCGCCGTCAGTGTCAGCCAGTTTGCCGTGGCATACGGAGCTCCATCGCAGTCTTTAACACTGGTAGCATGCCGCGACAGCGTGGACGTGAACCGTATGTGCAGTTGACGGACTTTGAGCGAGGGCGTATAGTGGGCATGCGGGAGGCCGGGTGGACGTACCGCCGAATTGCTCAACACGTGGGGCGTGAGGTCTCCACAGTACATCGATGTTGTCGCCAGTGGTCGGCGGAAGGTGCACGTGCCCGTCGACCTGGGACCGGACCGCAGCGACGCACGGATGCACGCCAAGACCGTAGGATCCTACGCAGTGCCGTAGGGGACCGCACCGCCACTTCCCAGCAAATTAGGGACACTGTTGCTCCTGGGGTATCGGCGAGGACCATTCGCAACCGTCTCCATGAAGCTGGGCTACGGTCCCGCACACCGTTAGGCCGTCTTCCGCTCACGCCCCGACATCGTGCAGCCCGCCTCCAGTGGTGTCGCGACAGACGTGAATGGAGGGACGAATGGAGACGTGTCGTCTTCAGCGATGAGAGTCGCTTCTGCCTTGGTGCCAATGATGGTCGTATGCGTGTTTGGCGCCGTGCAGGTGAGCGCCACAATCAGGACTGCATACGACCGAGGCACACAGGGCCAACACCCGTCATCATGGTGTGGGGAGCGATCTCCTACACTGGCCGTACACCACTGGTGATCGTCGAGGGGACACTGAATAGTGCACGGTACATCCAAACCGTCATCGAACCCATCGTTCTACCATTCCTAGACCGGCAAGGGAACTTGCTGTTCCAACAGGACAATGCACGTCCGCATGTATCCCGTGCCACCCAACGTGCTCTAGAAGGTGTAAGTCAACTACCCTGGCCAGCAAGATCACCGGATCTGTCCCCCATTGAGCATGTTTGGGACTGGATGAAGCGTCGTCTCACGCGGTCTGCACGTCCAGCACGAACGCTGGTCCAACTGAGGCGCCAGGTGGAAATGGCATGGCAAGCCGTTCCACAGGACTACATCCAGCATCTCTACGATCGTCTCCATGGGAGAATAGCAGCCTGCATTGCTGCGAAAGGTGGATATACACTGTACTAGTGCCGACATTGTGCATGCTCTGTTGCCTGTGTCTATGTGCCTGTGGTTCTGTCAGTGTGATCATGTGATGTATCTGACCCCAGGAATGTGTCAATAAAGTTTCCCCTTCCTCGGACAATGAATTCACGGTGTTCTTTTTTCAATTTCCAGGTGTGTATGTACCAAATTTCATAATTCCAACATTCGTAGAATCTGAGGAAAAGGTACATAAACTTTTAAAAAAAAAAACTTTTCAGGAAACGCAATTTAAAGTTCAACCTAACTTTTTTCCTTATGTCGCTTCTTCAGAACGCACCGCATTTGTACTCTGGGTCGTCTTTCGCTTCAAGGTTTCTCGTCTGGTTTCTTGTTGTCTTCAACTGACTTTTCAGCTGCAGAGACGCGCTGTAAATCTATTTTCCTCAGGATGTCTTGAGTGAAATTTCCTATCTTATAGCCCACGGCGTTCCCATCATTAAATACAATAATTCCATAATAAGTTGCAATTCTGACAACTGTAGCAGATGCAAATGTGTTTTTACGGCATAGTTTCCATATGCGTGAATTTAGAGACTGATTTGAATTTTGGGTTTTGCCATGAACACACTTTTCGAGAAGTGCAGGATCGGCCAAAGATGATCCATAAAACCAAAGAGTTATGTATCGCAGCCTTCTAGACGTATCCCGCACACGTTTGGTTGAAAGTAATACGCAGAATCGTTGTTCAGTGAGCTGGTACTGAAGTGCTGCTTCAAAACGTGGGCGTGGCAGGGAGGCCGCGTCACACTTTTAATTAATTTTTGGGCAATTCCGATGCGGTTTCAACATTGAATCTTTGGAAACATATTGTCCACGAGTTGTACTAACAAATAAAAAATAAATCGAAAATTGACATTTTTGGTCAATTTCATCAACGTGCCCTCTCAAACAATTACTTGGCGGACAGTATTAGCTGCGCTGCACTGTCAGGGTTTTGCAAACAGCAGAGTTGTGTAACATATTAAAATTACTTCCTCCTAGATACACTCTAGGACAAAAAAAAAGAAGGAAAAAATAAAACAGCGACACACCGCGATGGAACTAACTGAATGGGATGGAAATCGGCGAATGTGATGTACACCTAAAGCCGAAAAAATTATAGCATTTTCTGAAAAATAGGATGATTTATGCAAGAGTTGTTGTTGTTGGTTTTTGGGGAAGGAGACGAGACAGCGATGTCATCGGTCTCATCGGATTAGGGAAGGACGGGAAAGGAAGTCGGCCGTGCCCTTTCAAAGGAACCATCCCGGCATTTGCCTGGAGCGACTTAGTGAAATCACGGAAAACCTAAATCAGGATCGCCGAACGCGGGATTGAACCATCGTCCTCCCGAATACGAGTCCAGTGTGCTAACCACTGCGTCACCTCGCTCGGTCGAGAGAGAAAGAGATTCACAAATTGTGGACGACAATAACGCGTTGGTCCACCTCTCGCTCTTATGCAAGCAGTTATTGCGTTTGGTATTCATTGAAAAATTTTTCGGGGTGCTCCTGAGGGATAACGTGTCAAATTCTGTCCAATTGGCGAGTTAGCTCGTCAAAATCCCTGTTGGATGGAGGGCCCTGCCAAAAATGCTCCAAATGCTCTCGATTGGAGAGATTCGACAACCTTGCGAGTTAAGGTAGCACTTGGGAGGCACAAAAACATGCAGTAAACTCTCACGTCGTGTGCGGGCGATTGCTGAAATGGAAGCCCATGATGGTTTGCCATAAAGCACAACAAAACGGGGCGCAGAATATCGTGACTTACCATAGTGCTGTAAGGATGCTACTGATGAACAGAACTAGCACCCCAGACCATCAGCACTGGTTGTCGTGTGGCATGGTGGAAGACCAGTCATAGGGGCACAGATCGAAGCGGGACTCAAGACAATTCTGCTGTCGTCAGTGAGATTCCAGACAGAAGACGAGTCTGTAGACCTTCAGGGGAGTCGAGCGATATCACCCTATTGCCGACCATACTTCCCGACAATCGGACGCGATGATCTGGGATGCGATTTCTTTTCATAGCAGAATCCTTTTGGTTGTCATCTGCAGCACACTCACAGCATACTGGTATGTTAACGATAATCTAAGCCGCGTTTTGCTGCCCTTCATAGCAATGTGTCCTGGGCTCACATTTCAGCAAGATAATGCCCGCCCATACAGTTTCTGCTGCTGGTCTTCGTGCTTGGCGAACAATACCATGGGCAGCAAGGACGCCAGATCACCCTCAACTAGGTACGTTTGAAGCATTATGGGTAGGAGACTCCAATAAGCTCGGGATTTTGACGTTCTGATGCGCCAGTTGGACAGAATTTGGCACGATATCCTTCAGGACGGCATCTAACAACTATTCCAACAAATGCAAAGCCAAATAACTGCTTGCAGCCGGCCAGTGCGGCCGAGCGGTTCTACGCGCTTCAGTCTGGAACCGCGCGACCGCTACGGTCGTAGGTTCGAATCCAGCCTCCGGCATGTATGTGTGTGATGTCCTTAGGTTAGTTAGGTTTAAGTAGTGCTAAGTTCTAGGGGACTGATGACCTCAGATGTCCCATAGTGCTCAGAGCCATTTGAACCATCTCTGTAAGGAAAAACTTTCTGGTAAGAAACTTAGTAATAACCAGTTAGACTTTGCCTAAGCACCTGCTTGGTGCGAAGTATGGCAGTTACTGTTGTCGACGACCGCTGCCGTTATTCATATTGTCTCCGATGCATGTATTCTTTATCACCAACAGTCGTGCTTCTGCGCCGACCCTGTAGCAAAGACACCAAGCACACCCTATTGAGTTGGACAAAGTCGTTGTATACAAGACGTGAACCTCCTTAGAAAATTTCGAGACGTTTCTTGCAGGGCAGAAGCTGCTAATATTCTCTTGTGCCCTACATATCTGTGCCGCAGAGATAGTGCAGATAAAGGTAGGAAAATAACAGCTCGTACAGAGCCAGACAATCTTTCTTGGAACCTTGCTAATTATACAGTAAAAAAGATCTTGTGCCACGAATCTCACAGTACAAACTTAGACGCAGCCTTACACAGCAATAAGTTTGAAGTTTATGACGATGAGGCAATGAGTGAGTTCGTGCTTCTCATTATGAAAATACACTCCTGGAAATGGAAAAGAGAACACATTGACACCGGTGTGTCAGACCCACCATACTTGCTCCGGACACTGCGAGAGGGCTGTACAAGCAATGATCACACGCACGGCACAGCGGACACACCAGGAACCGCGGTGTTGGCCGTCGAATGGCGCTAGCTGCGCAGCATTTGTGCACCGCCGCCGTCAGTGTCAGCCAGTTTGCCGTGGCATACGGAGCTCCATCGCAGTCTTTAACACTGGTAGCATGCCGCGACAGCGTGGACGTGAACCGTATGTGCAGTTGACGGACTTTGAGCGAGGGCGTATAGTGGGCATGCGGGAGGCCGGGTGGACGTACCGCCGAATTGCTCAACACGTGGGGCGTGACGTCTCCACAGTACATCGATGTTGTCGCCAGTGGTCGGCGGAAGGTGCACGTGCCCGTCGACCTGGGACCGGACCGCAGCGACGCACGGATGCACGCCAAGACCGTAGGATCTTACGCAGTGCCGTAGGGGACCGCACCGCCACTTCCCAGCAAATTAGGGACACTGTTGCTCCTGGGGTATCGGCGAGGACCATTCGCAACCGTCTCCATGAAGCTGGGCTACGGTCCCACACACCGTTAGGCCGTCTTCCGCTCACGCCCCAACATCGTGCAGCCCGCCTCCAGTGGTGTCGCGACAGGCGTGAATGGAGGGACGAATGGAGACGTGTCGTCTTCAGCGATGAGAGTCGCTTCTGCCTTGGTGCCAATGATGGTCGTATGCGTGTTTGGCGCCGTGCAGGTGAGCGCCACAATCAGGACTGCATACGACCGAGGCACACAGGGGCAACACCCGGCATCATGGTGTGGGGAGCGATCTCCTACACTGGCCGTACACCACTGGTGATCGTCGAGGGGACACTGAATAGTGCACGGTACATCCAAACCGTCATCGAACCCATCGTTCTACCATTCCTAGACCGGCAAGGGAACTTGCTGTTCCAACAGGACAATGCACGTCCGCATGTATCCCGTGCCACCCAACGTGCTCTAGAAGGTGTAAGTCAACTACCCTGGCCAGCAAGATCTCCGGATCTGTCCCCCATTGAGCATGTTTTGGACTGGATGAAGCGTCGTCTCACGCGGTCTGCACGTCCAGCACGAACGCTGGTCCAACTGAGGCGCCAGGTGGAAATGGCATGGCAAGCCGTTCCACAGGACTACATCCAGCATCTCTACGATCGTCTCCATTTGAGAATAGCAGCCTGCATTGCTGCGAAAGGTGGATATACACTATACTAGTGCCGACATTGTGCATGCTCTGTTGCCTGTGTCTATGTGCCTGTGGTTGTCAGTGTGATCATGTGACGTATCTGACCCCAGGAATGTGTTAATAAAGTTTCCCCTTCCTGGGACAATGAATTCACGGTGTTCTTATTTCAATTTCCAGGAGTGTATAAGATACTGGCGATTCCACAAAGCTTGTCAGTTGCCAAGTACTCTGATGAGCTGATGATGCTTAACAGCTTGTTTGTGCGTTTTTGGAACGAAATACATCACTGATTCTTCGTATTAGGGATCCGTCAGTTTCTTGGTAGGTTTGTGGAGGTATGTAAGATTAGATGTCTATGCATCGGTCTTGTGATTAGCGTAAATAACGGGTCGCTGATCTGCGTACGCGGTGATACCGCCTGATAGCGACCCAGATGGGTTCCATAGAAATTACATCAGGCAAATTTGGTCCCCTAGACATCAACGTCAGTTCACTATAATGCTCCTCATGCCACTGTAAGACGGTTCTGGCTCCGAGGCAGCGACAAATACACTGCTGAAAAAGGACATCGCTGTTGGGAAAGAGGTCAAGTCTGAAGGGATGGATGTGGTTCGCAGCTGTCAGCGTGTCTTCGATTACTATCACAGGTACGACGCAAGGGCAGGGGAATGTCTTCCATAGCGTAACACTGTCTCCACCAGACTGCGTCCGTTTCGAGCCGTCGTCCACCTCGATGACGGCGTTTGTGGAGACGACCATCGACCCGCAGTAACAGAAATACGATTTACCCGAAGAGCCGACACGTTTCGGTTCATCGACGGTCGAATCCCGATCCTCCCCTGCCCCCTCCAATCGTAATTGACGGCGTCGTCGGTGAACATGTGAACACGTAGGGGTTTGTCTGCTGCCGAGCTCCGTGTTCAACAGTGTAGGACGAACAGTGTGTTCCGAAACACATGCGTGTGCACCAGCATTGTGCTCTTTCGGCGGGGATGCCAGATATCACCATCTATCCTATTTACGGAGTTGGAAAGCCACCGAACCCAACGTTCTGTGAAGATCCGTAGACGTTCGACCATTTACTGCCTAGTGGTAGTTTCGCTGTCCTTCTACCTCTTTCCGTAGCTGCTCACATCAACAGTACGTGAACATTCGCCGAGCTTCGTCGTTTTCCAGATACTCGTGTACTCGCTTTGCGTAATAACAATCTGCCCTTTGTCAAATTCGTTTCTCAATGGATTTCCCCATTTACAGCCCAATTCTTCGCTAGGGTGATCCCCGCCCGTGTCTGCTCCGCTCCGTGGATCGAAGCAGCATATCCAGACACTCTGGGATGATGATGGCATTGAGACAGAGGATGACACGCGTAAAGCTGAAATACTAAACACTTTTTTCCAAAGCTGTTTCACGGAGGAAGACCGCACTGCAGTTGCTTCTCCAAATCCTCGCACGAACTAAATAATAGCTGACATCGAAATAAGTGTCCAAGGAATAGAAAAGCAACTGAAATCACTCAACAGAGGAAAGTCCACTGGACCTGACGGGATACCAATTGGATTCTACACAGAGTAAGCGAAATAAATTGCCCCCTTCTAACAGCCGTGTACCGCAAGTCTCTAGAGGAACGGAAAGTTCAAAATGATTGGAAAAGAGCACAGGTAGTTCCAGTTTTCAAGAAGGGTCGTCGAGCACATGCGCAAAACTATACACCAATTTCTCTGACGTCGATCTGTTGTAGAATTTTAGAACATGTTTTTTGCTCGCGTATCATGTCATTTCTGGAAACCCAGAATCTACTCTGTACGAATCCACATGGATTTCGGAAACAGCGATCGTGTGAGACCCAACTCGCTTTATTTCTTCATGAGACCCAGAAAATATTAGATACAGACTCCCACGTAGATGCCATTTCCTTGATTTCCGGAAGGCGTTCGATACAGTTCCGCACTGTCGCCTTATAAACAAAGTAAGAGCCTACGGAATATGAGACCAGCTGTGGCTGCATTGCTTTTAGCAAACAGAACACAGCATGTTGTTCTGAATGGAGAGACGTATACAGACATTAAAGTAGCTTCTGGCGTACCACAGGGGAGTGTTATGGGACCATTGCTTTTCAGAATATATATAAATGACCTAGTAGATAGTGTCGGAAGTTCCATGCGGTTTTTCGCGGATGATGCTGTAGTATACAGAGAAGTTGCAGCATTAGAAAATTGCAGCAAAATGCAGCAAGATCTGCAGCGAATAGGCACTTGGTGCAGGGAGTGGCAACTACACTTAACGTAGACAAATGTAATGTATTGCGAATACATAGAAAGAAGGATCCTTTATTGTATGATTATATGATAGCGGAACAAACACTGGTAGCAGTTACTTCTGTAAAATATATGGGAGTATGCGTAATGAACGATTTGAAGTGGAATGGCCATATAAAATTAATTGTTGGTAAGGCGGGTGCCAGGTTGAGATTCATTGGCAGGGTCCTTTCAAAATGTAGTCCATCAACAAAGGAGGTGACTTACAAAACACTCGTTCGACCTATGCTTGAGTTTTGCTCATCAGTGTGGGTTCCGTATCACGTCGGTTTGACAGAGGAGATAGAGAAGATCCAAAGAAGAGCGGCGCGTTTCTTCACAGGGTTATTTGGTAAGCGTGATAGCGTTACGGAGATGTTTAGCAAACTCAAGTGGCAGACTCTGCAAGAGAGGCGCTCTGCATCGCGGTGTAGCTTGCTGTCCAGGTTTCGAGAGGGTGCGTTTATGGATGAGGTATCGAATATATTGCTTTCCCCTACTTATACCTCCCGAGGAGATCACGAATGTAAAATTAGAGAGATTCGAGCGCGCACGGAGGCTTTCCGGCAGTCGTTCTTCCCGCGAACCATACGCGACTGCAACAGGAAAAGGAGGTAATGATAGTGGCACTTAAAGTGCCCTCCGCTACACACCGTTGGGTGGCTTGCGGGGTATAGATGTAGATGTACATACTTTTGTTACGCGTCACGCGTCCGCAAAGCCACGATGCGGCATCCAACGTAGCAGTGGGCAGAGGCCATACTGTTTCGGCTGATCACTGTATATATGGGAATTGGATACATGTCCTAATTTCCGTCCCCCACCCGTTTCTCTGTCCACCTGCTAAAACCCCCTTTCATTGTCCATCTCCTCCTCCTTTCCCCATTTTCTGTCGATCACCTCCTGCTACCTCTCTATGTCGTTCGTATCCTCTCCACCCTGTCCATCTCATCCTTCCCCTTCTCCATGATAATTTCCTTCCCCCCTCTACCTCCTCTTCACCACTCTCAATTTGAGCCTTGTTTGTTGAAGCCGCCTTTCTTGCTGCAATTTATTTTTACCAGACGCGTTTCGCCTTTTTCTTACTGTAAGGCATGTTAATTGGGATAGTTTGTTGGCATCTGTGTTTCCTGTCATCTGGTCTGGAGGTCGCACTATCACTTTATTTTCAAAACATAAGCACAGTTTTGTATTCCGAACTTTTTCTTTCACACTGTTCACCATGTTCCTGCTTCTTTTTTGTGATGCACTATTACTCTTTTGCCACCAGTTACAGCAAATTTTCGAATACTTTCCTAAGCTGTAACTAGTTGCCAATAAACTATTCCACTGAAGATGCCTTAGAGTAAGAAAAAGGCGGAAAGCGTCTGGGAATAATAAATTAAGTTGCAGCAAGAAAAGGCAGTTTTATTTACAAAATAAATAAATATGTAGCATATATGTATATACCGTACTATAGCTATCGTGTGAAAATTTCGAAATTTTTGCTAACCATGTTTACTCCTGATATATACATATTAAAAAAAAATGTGTAGCCTCTGTACGTCCGAAGTTTCAGTAAAGTATCGTGTAAAAATAAATCGGTCAGTAACATTTCGAGATTTTTTTATTCCTGAATTTGGCCAGCTATGGACTGCATGCAACTTAAGGCTTATGGTGTATCTTTTCCTTCCGTTCTTCCCAGTACTTCTTCATTTTCTCGTCAAGTGCTCGTCTCTGCTAATCTGTCCACACTCTCTTGGGTCGAGGTTTTGGCTCATCTACTTCATAGTTTGCGTTTTCTATCAGTAGCCTGAAGTGATTTCTGTCACGTATTATTTCTTCTGTAACACCTATTTTGTTGGCGTCTTTCTTTACTGCTTCTATCCATCCTACAGTTTTTTTTCAGCTTACTAACGCAATTAAAAATTTTCTATGTAATCCGTGTTTCTTCCATTCTTTTTAAATGTCAATAAAATTTTAACCGTCTCTTCCTCATTGTATCTGTGATCTTTTCTGTATTTTTGTATAAGTCATCATTTCTGGAAACAGTTTATCCCTTTTGTATAGTATAGAGATATTTGTGGTCCGATGGATTAAATATATGTAGTGTATGTCCGTCTGAGCGTTTTTTACAGTATTGTGCTACAGTTTGTATGAAATCGGTCAAGAACTTTTCGAGATTTTTGTTAGAATACGTTATGTAAATTTTAACGTTTGTTGGTGTAACATGTAAAAAATTGAAGTAAATCGGTGAAGAACTTTTCAAGATTTTTATTCGCCAACTTTTCAGTTTATATGGTATACATACACACACACACACACACATATATATATATATATATATATATATATATATATATATATAATTACTCAAAAATACGTAGCTTTTGCCCCTTCTATTGTTTATCAGAGTATCATATAAAAATCTGAATTGAATCTGTCGAGAACTTTTCGAGATTATTGGTAACAACATAAAATATAATTTTTCTTCTTTTAGAAGCACAGAATTTATGTATATGTTCATATACAGGATATATATTAACAAAATATATAGTCTATGTATGTCGGACGGTTTATTATAGTATCCTGCAGAAATCTGAATTGAATCGGTCAAAAACTTTCCGACGTTTTTCTAAAAATCCTTTATACAGTATATAGTACAAACCTATCTATATACCATGAATATTTAAAGGAAGGTATAGTCCAGGTCCGGTCGATCGTTTACTAGAGTAACGTGTAAAATCTTAAGTAAATTGGTCAACACTGTTTCCAGATTTTTGGTAACAACGTTAAGCGACGACTATACAGCAACATACATTCTGCAGCCTTGGTATTCGTAAATATCACACGTTTCTCTATAACTCACGTACTTGCTAATACAGACGTCTGATGAACGTGACACCGGATTTTTGCCCGTACCTCACGTACAAGTGTGAACCAGCACAGAATGCAGGTTCGCCTTGACCGGAGAAGACGTGCGAGCAGGTATGCGCTTCGCAATTAACGGTTATCAGCATTCAAGGCTTGGCAGTCTTAAGTGGTCGACGACTGGAGAATTTAAAATCACAGTTAGCAGAACTCGATGGAAGCAAATCTTCATTCACGACTGACCCTTGCCAAAGAAAACGAATTTCCGATAATGAAATAAATATTTTTACAACTAACTGTTCTGTCCGTCTTGATTTTTATATCTATAAAGCATAAAAAGAATATCCCGACGGATTCTACAATAAATATGAATGCTACGTTCTAGAACAAAATCGATACCGGGTTCCTGATATACCGCATAGCTCAAATATTGTTTATGGACTATTACTGCCGCGCGGGATTAGCCGCGCGGTCTTGGGCGCTGCAATCACGAACTGTGCGACTGGTCCCAGCGGAGGTTCGAGTCCTCCCTCGGGCATGGGTGTGTGTGTTTGTCCTTAGGATAATTTAGGTTAAGTAGTGTGTAAGCTTAGGGACTGGAGACCTTAGCAGTTAAGTCCCATAAGATTTCACACACATCTGAACATCTGAACAATATTACCAGATGCGTTTGTAGTCAACGTACTCAGATTTGATGAGAGTGTGAAGGACATGTGACCAGTCATAACTTTATAAATACACCCAGTCTAGAAGGACAAAAACATCTGTTGTACACCCATTGATTTCGGACCTCCTCCACGACAGACAATGCGTTAAATCTTGAAAAGTAATATTTGACGTATTGTCTGTCATGGAGGAGGTCCGAAATCAATGGGTGTACAACAAATGTTATTGTCCGTCTAGACTGAAAAGCAATATTTAATACTTTCTTAAATTGAAATTACCGTAAGAGAAACGAACGACTTTTAATAACTTTTCTTGTATTGACTACACTTTCATTTTTCAATAATCTCACGCGTTTCGACTTTCCGTAATATAACATCCTTAGATACGTTATATCACGTCAACATTCTCTATCACTAGACAGGTGCAACAATTTGTATTTGTCTCGTGATCGAGAATGTTGGCGTGATATAAAGTATCTAATGATATTATACCTTCCAAAACCACGCAAAGACGGAAAGGGGAAGGTCATTGAGAAACAAAAGTGTGGACAAGGCCTAAGTGAAGTTATTAAAATTGCATCAAACTGGCCGCGTCGTCTCGCAGCATTTTCATGCAAATTGGAAAAACGAACCAACTGCGTCACGGGTAGTGCAGCAAAGCTAGACTATAAAAGATGACCAGAATAGTGGAAAATGTACGTGGTGAAGATTATCTCGGCTACAAAGCCTCTAATGCCAAGTGTGGATAAATTTCGACTCCACACAACGCCATAATTGTCCTGCTGAGGTACCTAGAGAAACAACGTGAACAAATGAACCACGTGGACAGACGAAAGATTCAAAATATCCGCGAAAACATTGTGGTATCTCAATCTATACCGACGCATATTTTTTTATCCCACAGGCAAGAATTCTGCGTGCGACAAAGAGTACATTTGAGACAGGAACGCCACTCTTCTCAATCTATACCATCAGGGACCGAAAAAAAATTAGAAAAGAACGACATTCTGTCTATGGCAAAGAGTAATTGACGTAATATACGCTGCTTTTTATTCTAAGCACAATCATATTTCTAATATGATAACAGTCATTACCGATTTTGATCATTGATTGGCCGCCTTCAAGTTATACAATGAGAAAAGGAAAAGATTTACATTATGAACTAAAAAAATCTGTAAAATTTATTTGTAAATTATGAAAAGTAGAAATAAAAATTCATGCGGTTCACCTCCATACATTATAGAGGAGTGTGATGAACGAAATATTCTCATAATTAATCTACGAATTTATGAAGGAATCAAGAAAGAAACATAAAAACGTTTAGTGCCCATTAGCTTTGCAGTTAAACCTCTTTTTTTTGTAATCTAATGTACAAAAAAAAATAATGTCCAGCTAGAATCAAACCGGATCATATAACAGCCTAAAAGTAATCAAGAAATGAAAGGTAATCTCAACGAAAGTTAAAAATGAAGGCATACGAAGTGTGGCTAGAAAAAAACCGGACTAGTACTGGTGAAACAATAAAACGAATGCAATAAGGCTGAAAGTCGCGTGGCCTGTCACGTGACTCTCGCTCCGCCCACTGCTCGAGTTTCATCTGCCTCCTGCACTCAGTCTGCCCGTGGCGTCTGTTTTAAGTAGTGGACGTTTTGTCTGTGCGTCGGAAAATGTTGAGTGTACAGAAAGAACAGCGTGTTAACATCAAATTTTGTTTCAAACTAGGAAAATCTGCAAGTGAAACGTTTGTAATGTTACAACAAGTGTACGGCGATTATTGTTTATCGCGAACACAAGTGTTTGAGTGGTTTAAACGATTTAAAGATGGCCGCGAAGACACCAGTGATGACACTCGCACTGGCAGATCATTCTCAGCAAAAACTGATGCAAACATTGAAAAAATCGGTAAACTTGTTCGACAAGATCGCCGTTTAACAATCAGAGCAGTGTCTGAGTTAACAGGAGTTGACAAGGAAAGTGATAGGCAGATTCTTCATGAAAGTTTCAACATGAACAAAGTGTGTTCAAAAATGGTTCCAAAGTGTCTCACAATTGAACAGAAAGAACGCCGAAGAATGATTTGTTCTGACATCCTGGAAAACATTGAAAGTGATCCCACCTTCTTACAAAATGTTATTACTTGCGATGAATCGTGGTTTTTTACTTACGATCCCGAAACTAAATGCCAATCGATGCATTGGAAAACTCCTGGTTCTCCACGACAAAAAAAAAGCACGAATGTCAAAATCGAAATTCAAGGCAATGATGATTGTTTTTTTTTTTACATCAAAGGGATTGTGCACATTGATTGGGTACCAGAGGGACAAACAGTGAATCGGCATTACTACATTAGCGTCCTGGCTACCCTACGTGAGCTAGTACGGAGAAAACGGAACGATTTGTGGAGAAAAAAAGTCATGGATCCTTCACCAAGACAGTGCCCCAGCTTACAGTGCGTTGTCAGTGAAGACGTTTTTGGCAAAACACAACATTCCCACCTTAGATCATCCACCCTACTCACCTGATTTGGCCCCCTGTGACTTTTTTCTTTTTCGTAAAGTCAAATCAGCTTTGAAAGGAACTAGATTTGAGACTGTTGAAGCAGTAAAAGAAAAAGCGACGGAAGTAATGTATGGACTTACCGAAAATGATCTGCAGCATTGCTATGAACAGTGGAAAATTCGTATGGAGCGGTGTAGAGACCGAGGAGGAGAGTACATTGAAGGAGATAACATGAAATTGTAAATAATTGTAAATAAATGTTTTTTCCAGCATCAGTCCGGTTTTTTTCTAGCCGCACCTCGTATAATACAAAAAATGCCCCACTGGCGTTATATGACATAGAAACGCTGAGTACCACCACCAGCGACAGAAAACATCTGATGGTGTATGAAAGAAAAATAATGAGAAAGATATTTGGACCGGTGAAGGAGCAGAGTAATGGAGACTGAAAATTGAGAAATATACGCTATGATGAAGCGCTTAATATAGTGCGAAAGGCAAATGTTAAGCGACTACAATGCCCCCGACATGTTATGAGGATGACCGAGGATACTCTACCAAAAGTAGCGTTGATGGAAAGGCCAAACGGAAAGCACCCCCAGGGAAGACCACAGACGAGGTGGAAGATCTGTGATAACTAAGATTCACAAGGGACATTAAGGAAGCTGCACAGGACATGATGTGGTGGGACAGTGTGTAAGTCGACACATTATCTAAAAGGTCCTTCATCGTCGATTGTAAGTAAAAAAATACACTTCCAAGACAAAATAGGAAAAAAAGGACAGAAACGACGCACCACGGAGGAGTTATCCGAATGGGATGGAAATCGGTGGTTACGATATACATGTATGATGTACCTGTACAGGCAAACAAATGTTTACATCGGATGAGGAATTCCACCCACACATGTTCCAGCACCTTTTGTGCTATCTTCACTGGGTTTATTCATTTCCTTCCTGTAAAATTGTTATTTCATGTTAACGTTTAGAGAAAACATCTGATACGGAAATTTACATTTGCCTAATATTATACATGGTTTATTTACAGTTTACGGTTGAGGTATATATTATTGGGTTGATGCTTGTATGTTGTTTATTACAATACGTGTAAAGTTATAGTTTTATAGCTTATTAGAGGAAAGGTGGATGTTTGCATTAGTTTAAATACCTTACATGAAGCTATTGAATCTTTATGCTGGTAGCCGCGAGTCTGCTACACAATCTACAACTTGTCATCTGCAAACAGCAAAATGTAATTTTTTTT
Source organism: Schistocerca nitens (assembly GCF_023898315.1). Taxonomy (NCBI): domain Eukaryota; kingdom Metazoa; phylum Arthropoda; class Insecta; order Orthoptera; family Acrididae; genus Schistocerca; species Schistocerca nitens. The sequence goes on along the minus strand of NC_064625.1, from coordinate 87,242,552 downwards.
TATTTTTGTTTATTGTGCATTTTCCGAACGAAAGTTAATTTCTATCGCGTTATTTAGAGTGTTACTTGCGGCTTTGCGGTTGTGGTGCCTGTCTCCTTTGTTTGTGGTGTGGTGACACGGTGATTTCTACCATGTCTGTCGTTTCGCAGGCACGTTATATTGTGTGTGTGTGTGTGTGTGTGTGTGTGTGTGTGTGTGTGTGTGTGTGTGTGTGTCTGATTAGTATAAGAGTATCCACTTACAAAGGAAAAAAGGCACTGCAACACATGCTGCACACAGCTAGTATACAAATAAAATGTAATTAGTCATTGAGAACGTTGTTGTTGTTCTTGTTGTTGTGGTCTTCAGTCCAGAGACTGGTTTGATGCAGCTCTCCATGCTACTCTATCCTGTGCAAGCTTCTTCATCTCCCAGTACCTACTGCAACCTACATCCTTCTGAATCTGCTTAGTGTATTGATCTCATGGTCTCCCTCTACGATTTTTACCCTCCACGCTGCCCTCCAATGCTAAATTTGTGATCCCTTGATGCCTCAAAACATGTCCTACCAACCGATCCCTTCTTCTAGTCAAGTTGTGCCACAAACTTCTCTTCTCCCCAATCCTATTCAATACCTCCTCATTAGTTACGTGATCTACCCACCTTATCTTCAGCATTCTTCTGTAGCACCACATTTCGAAAGCTTCTATTCTCTTCTTGTCCAAACTGGTTATCGTCCATGTTTCACTTCCATACATGGCTACACTCCATACAAATACTTTCAGAAACGACTTCCTGTCATTTAAATCTATACCCGATGTTAACAAATTTCTCTTCTTCAGAAACGATTGCCTTGCCATTGCCAGTGTACATTTTATATCCTCTCTACTTCGACCATCATCAGTTATTTTACTCCCTAAATAGCAAAATTCCTTTACTACTTTAAGTGTCTCATTTCCTAATCTAATCCCCTCAGCATCACCCGATTTAATTTGACTACATTCCATTATCCTCGTTTTGCTTTTGTTGATGTTCATCTTATATCCTCCTTTCAAGACACTGTCCATTCCGTTCAACTTCTCTTCCAAGTCCTTTGCTGTCTCTGACAGAATTACAATGTCATCGGCGAACCTCAAAGTTTTTACTTCTTCTCCATGAATTTTAGTACCTACTCCGAATTTTTCTTTAGTTTCCTTTACTGCTTGCTCAATATACAGATTGAATAACATCGGGGAGAGGCTACATCCCTGTCTCACTTCCCTCTGAACCACTGCTCCCCTTTCATGCCTCCTCGACTCTTGTAACTGCCATCTGGTTTCTGTACAAATTGTAAATAGCCTTACGCTCCCTGTATTTTACCCTTGCTACCTTCAGAATTTGAAAGAGAGTATTCCAGTTAACATTGTCAAAAGCTTTCTCTAAGTTTAGAACTGCTAGAAACGTAGGTTTGCCTTTTCTTAATCTTTCTTCTCAGATAAGTCGTAAGGTTAGTATTGCCTCACGTGTTCCAACATTTCTACGGAATCCAAACTGATCTTCCGCGAGGTCCGCTTCTACCAGTTTTTCCATTCGTCTGTAAAGAATTCGCGTTAGTATTTTGCAGCTGTGACTTATTAAACTGATAGTTCGGTAATTTTCACATCTTTCAACACCTGCTTTCTTTGGTATTGGAATTATTATATTCTTCTTGAAGTCTGTCTCATACATCTTGCTCACCAGATGGTAGAGTTTTGTCATGACTGGCTCTCCCAAGGCCATCAGTAGTTCTAATGGAATGTTGTCTACTCCCGGGGCCTTGTTTCGACTCAGGTCTTTCAGTGCTCTGTCAAACTCTTCACGCAGTATGTTATCTCCCATTTCATCTTCATCTAAATCCTCTTCCTCTTTCATTTCCATAATACTGTCCTCAAGTACATCGCCCTTGTATAAACCCTCTATATACTCCTTCCACCTTTCTGCCTTCCCTTCTTTGCTTAGAACTGGGTTGCCATCTGAGCTTTTGATATTCATACATGTGGTTCTCTTTTCTCCAAAGGTCTCTTTAATTTTCCTGTAGGCAGTATCTATCTTACCCCTAGTGAGACAAGCCTCTACATCCTTACATTTGTCCTCTAGCCATCCCTGCTTAGCCATTTTGCACTTTCTGTCGATCTCATTTTTGAGACGTTTGTATTCCCTTTTGCCTGCTTCATTTACTGCATTTTTATATTTTCTCCTTTCATCAATTAAATTCAATATTTCTTCTGCTACCCAAGGATTTCTATTAGCCCTCGTCTTTTTACCTACTTGATCCTCTGCTGCCTTCACTACTTCATCCCTCAGAGCTACCCATTCTTCTTCTACTGTATTTCTTTCCCCCATTCCTGTCAATTGTTCCCTTATGCTCTCCCTGAAACTCTCTACAACCTCTGGTTCTTTCAGTTTATCCAGGTCCCATCTCCTTAAATTCCCACCTTTTTGCAGTTTCTTCAGTTTCAATCTGCAGTTCATAACCAATAGATTGTGGTCAGAATCCACATCTGCCCCTGGAAATGTCTTACAATTTGAAACCTGGTTCCTAAATCTCTGTCTTACCATTATATAATCTATCTGATACCTATTAGTATCTCCAGGATTCTTCCAGGTATACAACCTTCTTTTATGATTCTTGAACCAAGTGTTAGCTATGATTAAGTTGTGCTCTGTGCAAAATTCTACTAGGCAGCTTCCTCTTTCATTTCTTCCCCCCAATCCATATTCACCTACTATGTTTCCTTCTCTCCCTTTTCCTACTGACGAATTCCAGTCACCCATCACTATTAAATTTTCGTCTCCCTTCACTACCTGAATAATTTCTTTTATCTCGTCATACATTTCATCAATTTCTTCATCATCTGCAGAGCTAGTTGGCATATAAACTTGTACTACTGTAGTAGGCATGGGCTTTGTGTCTATCTTGGCCACAATAATGCGTTCACTATGCTGTTTGTAGTAGCTAACCCGTGAGAACGTGTCAGTCTAAAAGTATACATAAATGTTTCAGTGCAGTATATGTTTAAAAATGTACAGTTATAAATTGAAGAACAGTGTAACTGAATATATTTTTTTAAATTAACTATTTTTTGCTTTTTATATATTATGATATTCACTGCTAGTTTCTCTGGGGTTGTTATGACATTTAGATGATACATAATGATACTGTTTACCTCTCCAAATGCCGCTTCGAGGCTATAGGAATAAACCACATGTATATTGATCTTTACTTTATAGTAATTGCAAATAGAACTGACGGGAACAGTGACGATTTTAGGTTAATAAGACACCTTTTCTTTTCCTTTCCTATTTTAGAATCTGTACATGGCCAATGTATGGGCGAAAGAGGTGTTGGTTATTTTCTACTTTTGATTCTGATTGTGTCTGCAACAGAAAGAAAATTTCCTTTGAAGGAAAGGTAAAACAGTCAAGAATCCGAAGGTTGATGGTGTGCCTTCGTCTTTTTGCCACTTTTGAACTGACTTACAGAGCCAGTCGTAATGGAACGTATACTCTGAACCATGGTCACAGTGGAATTTTCATATTAGCTGATCATTGCCAGTTGTGAAAACAACATTTCGAGACATAAAACGTTCTAGGACGTTCCGACAGTTCACACACAGACGTCCACATTTTCATTCTGACATTTATCCACTTACGCACTTTCAGTATGCTGGAGTAGTTGTGGATCAGCAACCTCTGTTAATCAGTACAACGAAAAACCAGTCCAAAGTTGCAAATTTCACTATTTTTACTCATTCGATGATCAATTTCGGTCCGGGACCCATTTTCAAAACATCGTAACGTATTGAAAATTGGTATTTCGGAAGATGCAAATACACTCCTGGAAATTGAAATAAGAACACCGTGAATTCATTGTCCCAGGAAGGGGAAACTTTATTGACACATTCCTGGGGTCAGATACATCACATGATCACACTGACAGAACCACAGGCACATAGACACAGGCAACAGAGCATGCACAATGTCGGCACTAGTACAGTGTATATCCACCTTTCGCAGCAATGCAGGCTGCTATTCTCCCATGGAGACGATCGTAGAGATGCTGGATGTAGTCCTGTGGAACGGCTTGCCATGCCATTTCCACCTGGCGCCTCAGTTGGACCAGCGTTCGTGCTGGACGTGCAGACCGCGTGAGACGACGCTTCATCCAGTCCCAAACATGCTCAATGGGGGACAGATCCGGAGATCTTGCTGGCCAGGGTAGTTGACTTACACCTTCTAGAGTACGTTGGGTGGCACGGGAGACATGCGGACGTGCATTGTCCTGTTGGAACAGCAAGTTCCCTTGCCGGTCTAGGAATGGTAGAACGATGGGTTCGATGACGGTTTGGATGTACCGTGCACTATTCAGTGTCCCCTCGACGATCACCAGTGGTGTACGGCCAGTGTAGGAGATCGCTCCCCACACCATGATGCCAGGTGTTGTCCCTGTGTGCCTCGGTCGTATGCAGTCCTGATTGTGGCGCTCACCTGCACGGCGCCAAACACGCATACGACCATCATTGGCACCAAGGCAGAAGCGACTCTCATCGCTGAAGACGACACGTCTCCATTCGTCCCTCCATTCACGCCTGTCGCGACACCACTGGAGGCGGGCTGCACGATGTTGGGGCGTGAGCGGAAGACGGCCTAACGGTGTAGCCCAGCTTCATGGAGACGGTTGCGAATGGTCCTCGCCGATACCCCAGGAGCAACAGTGTCCCTAATTTGCTGGGAAGTGGCGGTGCGGTCCCCTACGGCACTGCGTAGGATCCTACGGTCTTGGCGTGCATCCGTGCGTCGCTGCGGTCCGGTCCCAGGTCGACGGGCACGTGCACCTTCCGCCGACCACTGGCGACAACATCGATGTACTGTGGAGACCTCACGCCCCACGTGTTGAGCAATTCGGCGGTACGTCCACCCGGCCTCCCGCATGCCCACTATACGCCCTCGCTCAAAGTCCGTCAACTGCACATACGGTTCACGTCCACGCTGTCGCGGCATGCTACCAGTGTTAAAGACTGCGATGGAGCTCCGTATGCCACGGCAAACTGGCTGACACTGACGGCGGCGGTGCCCAAATGCTGCGCAGCTAGCGCCATTCGACGGCCAACACCGCGGTCCCTGGTGTGTCCGCTGTGCCGTGCGTGTGATCATTGCTTGTACAGCCCTCTCGCAGTGTCCGGAGCAAGTATGGTGGGTCTGACACACCGGTGTCAATGTGTTCTTTTTTCCATTTCCAGGAGTGTATCTGTATGTGCTGCGATTGTTCGTTGCACAATTCTGGTTTTTGCATTTGCGGAATTACCAATTTTTACTGTTACGATGGTTTGAAAATGGGTCCCGGCCCGACACTAGTCATCGAGTGAATAAAAAAAGTGAAATTTGCAACTTTGAACTGGTTTTTGGTAGTACTGATTTATCCACTTAGCCGCCGGGGCACACATAGGAAAACGTTATTAATTTTTTTTTTACCATTTCAAAGTTTTTTTTCCCTGTCTTTTTGTCCGTTTCATATCTCAACGTTTCATTATCATCACTTTTCCTTCAAAAAGTTATGGATACCCCATTAAGTACTACATAAAATTGAGTCAGTCAAACAAGGCTCCTCACGCTGTCTTCAGACCACAAGTGCTGCATTGGTACCATCCGGCCGTGTCATCCTCACCCGAGGATGCGGATAGGAGGGGCGTGTGGTCAGCACACCGCTCTCCCGGCTTTTAGTTGACCGGAGCCCGCTATAATTCGGTCGAGTAGCTCCTCAATTGGCATCAAGAGGCTGAGTGCACCCCGAAAAATGGCAACAGCGCATGGCGGCCCGGATGGTCACCCATCCAAGTGCCGGCCACGCTCGACAGCGCTTACTTCGGTGATCTGGCGGGAACCGGAGTATCAACTGCGGCAAGGCCGTTGCCCAAACAAGGCTCCTACACAAAAAAAATTAAATTAAAAATTAATAAATGCTGTAAACTGCAGTGTCAAGGAGCCTCTTGAAATGAAATCCAGTGGACAAACGCAGCTGATTGTATGATATATTTTTTCCCATATTTTGGACGGCTTTACTGACACGTGTTCTGAACAATGGACTACATGCCTAAAGTACTGTGGCGTAGGGTTAGCGGCGTGCACCAAGGCTACAGACATGTTCGAGGGGCGCTCAGTAAGTAATGCAACACGTATTTTTCCCGGCCAGTACTTGCTGAAAAAAATTAGGAATTGGTTATAGGACACCGTGGAATATTTCCGCTGCGGCACCTACAGTTTCACCGAGCGAGGTGGCGCAGTGGTTAGACACTGGACTCGCATTCGCGATGACGACGGTTCAATCCCGCATCCGGCCATCCTGATTTAGGTTTTCCGTGATTTCCCTAAATCACTCCAGGCAAATGCCGGGATGTTTCCTCTGAAAGGGCACGGCCGACTTCCTTCCCCATCCTTCCCTAATCCGATGAGACCGATGACCACACTGTCTGGTCTCCTTCCCCAAAACCAACCAACCAACCAACCAACCTACAGTTTCATGACGTTCCGATAAGTGGCAGCGCTGTAGGTAGCCCTCAAAATGGCGCCTCAAAGGGACGTGCTTACCAAGCAGACAGCTGTCAAGGAGTTTCTTTTGGTGGAGAACCACAGTATCACAGAGATTCATAGGCACTTGCCGAATGTCTACGTAAACCTGACAGTGAACAAAAACACTTTGACTCGTTGGATGAGGCGTCTGTCACCATCGCAACGAGATCGCACAAACCTGTGCGAGCTCCCTCGTTCCGGCCGGCAGCAGACAGCTGACAGTCCTGCAGCGTTGAAACGTGCGGACACTCTCGTTCGAGGTGATCGACCGATCACCAACAAACACCTCGCTGCTGACACACTCGTCCACCAACTCGGGTACTGAAAGGTGTGTGCCGGCTAATGGAAGACCGTAAAGAGCAACGAAGGATCATCTGTGCAGAATTGCTTGCAGCAATCTCATCTTCACAATCTTTTGGCGATGAGACATGGGTTCATCACTTCGAGACGGAAGCAAAACAGTAATCCATGGAGTGGCTCCACGCCACCTCTCCTACGAAGAAAAAGTTCAAGGCCGCAATCTGAGCTGGTGAGGCCATTGCGACGGACTTCTTGGTCTCTGAAGGAGTTATTTTGTTTGATGTACTCCCTCATGGTGCAACGATCAAGTCTCAAGTGTACCCTCAGGAAATTGAAGAAACGACACCAACGCATATTTGGAAAAAAAAAATATTGCGAAAGAGCTCCTGCTGCGCACCCGAGAGAAGCTCATAAAAAACTTCATTGACGTTCTTCTTCATTCACCCTACAGACCTCCACCTGTTTGGCCCAATGCAGAATGCACTCCACGGAAAGCAGTACGTGGGTATTTATTTATTCGTGTTAGAGGTACCAGGACACAGACTGTGCTGATTAAAAATATATACATATTTGTATACATGAGCTATTCAAAGACATATAAAGGTAATAAAGTGAATGCGTAGTGAAAGAAGGGTAAGAAATCAATATTTACATAATGCACACAATAGTAAGAAATCAATATTTACGTAATACACACAGGAGAAAAAAATCAATTTTTATATAATAAACACGTTTATACTAGTTGTGTCCAGTATTTGATAACATTGACTGCATTGCTATAAGCCAAGGCCAGTTCCAAAAAAATGGTTCAAATGGCTCTGAGCACTATGGCACTTAACATCTAAGGTCTTAAATCCCCTATAACTTAGTACTTAAACCTAACTAATCTAAGCACACGTTTAGCCGAGCGGTCTAACGCACGGCTTTCCGAAGCGGGAAGCAGCGCCTGGTCCCCGGCACGAAGCCGCCGGCGGATTTGTGTCGAGGTCCGGTGAGCCGGCCAGTCTGTGGATGGTTTTTAGGCGGTTTTCCATCTGCCTCGGCGGATGTGGGCTGGTTCCCCTTATTCCGCCTCAGCTACACTATGAAGGCGATTGCTGCGCAGACAAGTTCTCCACATGCGTACACCACCATTATTGTACCGCGCAAACATAGAGGTTACACTCGTCTGGTGTGTGACGTTCCCTGGGGGGTCCACCGGGGACCTAACCGCACAATAACCCTGGGTTCGGTGTGGGGCGGCGGAGGGGTGAAGTGGTCTGCGATAGTCGTCAAGGGGTTATGGAGCACTGCGGCTGCAGCGGGGACGGAGCCTCTCCGTCGTTTCTAGGTCCACGCTTAACATACAATACAATACAATACAATACAATACAATACAATCTAACGACATCAAACAAATGCATGCCCGAGGCAGGATTCGAACATGCGACCGTAGCGGTCGCGCAGTTCCAGACTGAAGCGCCTAGAACCGCTCGGCCACAGCGGCCGGCGCCAGCTCCGGTCCTGTACAAGCGTATGGGCCGAGGCGACACTTCAGGAGACGGCTTGTAGTTCGTTCAGCTCCACACTCACACAATATGTTTCCATCTTGTGCGATGCCCCATTTTTTTCAATTTCGTTCTTGCAACGCCGGAGCGCAGTCTGTTCAAGGACTTCCATGTGCACCATCCTTCTTGGTGACCAGGTGGCGTCGGTTTCTTTAATTACGTCTCCCTCTGGATGGTCAGGATATCGTTTTTTAACACAGTTCAACACTGGCTATACTGTGATCTCTGTCAATTGGGACAGAAGACTGTAGAAAGTTCTTCCTGGATCTCAGTCGAGGTGGTGGTGGCGGCTGATGTTCGTGCAAGGGGTTGGTCGGTTTACTGCAGACCTTTTTCCTCTCGTTGCTGGCAGCGTCTAATATCGGGTGGGGCTATAACTGCAAGTGTATGCAGCTTCTGTATTGGCGTTGGCTTCAGACAGCCTGTGATCAGCCTGCAGGTTTTATTCAGGGCGGTGTCCACGTTTTTGCACGTGCAGAATTGCACCACACTGGAGCAGCATATTCGGCATCGGAGTAGCAGAGTCCCAGGGCAGTTGTTGTTACTGTCGGGGGGGGGGGGGGGGGGGGGGGAGGGGGTGTACCCAATCCAGAACCAGTCACTTTGCCCAGTAGGCAGTTTCGCGATGAAACCTTGGCTTTAAGGTTAGTGTGTTAGAGTACGTGGGTGATGGTGACGTTATTGATGCAGCAAGACGTTTGCTTCGACGTTGACCAGTAGAGGGTAGCTTGCGGGCATACAGTCCCTCCCAGTAAGTTGTCGTAGAGCCGTCGCATTTAACGGAAATTACGCTAAAAATAAGGGTTTGTAGCCAAAAGAGTGGGAAATAATATGGTGCAGTGGAAGCCTGAATAAAACCAACCTACTTTCAGAAAATATGCGTTGCATTACTTATTGTTTATTGGTAGGTACGAGAAGCTAGTTAAAATTCTGTGAGCAGCCCTCCTACGACTATCTCTCCCTGCGGACTTTGTCTATGTGACCTAAAAGGTCCCTTGTTTCGTAACTAGTTTCATCAGATAATAACTGTAGCGAATGAAGTACTGTATAATTTTACTCCATTTGTACACGGATGTGGCTTGAGATTCTCGAGAACCCTGAAAGGCGAACTTGGAATCTGAGTCGTTAGGGCGAAACGAACGCAACATCTTGGCAGTCTAGCGCCGTGCAAGAAGTTTGAATAATGCTAAAGACATTTATTGCTTCAGTAAATCGAATTTTGATTTCCCACATCTGCCCTCCCGGAACTTCTCGTTAGAGGCGCTTTGCATGTGGCGTATCACTCCCGCTATTAGTACGAAATAGCGCGTAGTGTGCGATAAAAATTGGCACATCTGTTCCGCCTTACTGTCGAGAGTGGGGAGGAAAAAAGAAAAAAGCTAGGCGGAAGCGCAGTCGCCTCTAGATCATAGAGGCCAAACGTTTATTGCGTATTATTAACAGCGTGTGGCGCCACGCGTATCTGTGCGTGATATTTTCAAACGCGTGACGGCGGACCGTGGAGAAACTGGTCGCTAAGTCGTTAATGAGTGGTGCGGCGCGGAGTGGGACGGAGGGGGGTTACGCATGTGCGTAGAGCGGTCGCCAGTCCCACGCAGCGGCGGCAGGCGTGCGTGGGACAGCGACACGCACTGGTTGCGGCTGTGGGACACGCATGTGCGTGTGTGCGTGAGTGTGTGGGTGCATGAGTTGGGTGTGGGAGGAGGAAGTGGAGGGATGGAGTGCTGATGGAAGCAACTGCCCGCGTGTGGATATACTCGAGTGCGCAGCGGTAGCACAGCACTGGAGAACACGCTTGCCAAACGCTGAGACCATCCTTACATGGGACTAGTTACCTCACGTGGGACTGTCAGTTTTGACGACGTCTCTTCTTGTTATTTCGCGTTGATGTGCTGCCGTGCGTGGAACACGAGATACGTTCTGCGCTATTTCAGCGACGTGCTACGGAACGATGAACCAAGTAATAGAACCCAGTACGTTGTCCTCAATGGTGAGTGCTCATTGGAGGTGAGGGTATCATCTGGAGTGCCCCAGGGAAGTGTGGTAGGTCCGCTGTTGTTTTCTATCTACATAAATGATCTTTTGGATGGGGTGGATAGCAATGTGCGGCTGTTTGCTGATGATGCTGTGGTGTACGGGAAGGTGTCGTCGTTGAGTGACTGTAGGAGGATACAAGATGACTTGGACAGGATTTGTGATTGGTGTAGAGAATGGTAGCTAACTGTAAATATAGATAAGTCTAAATTAATGCAGATGAATAGGAAAAAAGAATCCTGTAATGTTTGAATACTCCATTAGTAGTGTAGGGCTTGAAATAGTCACGTCGATTAAATATTTGGGCGTAACATTTCAGAGCGATATGAAGTGGGTTCAAATGGCTCTGAGCACTATGGGACTTAACATCTGCGGTCATCAGTCCCCTAGACCTTAGAACAAACCTAACTAACCTAAGGACATCACACACATGCATGCCCGAGGCAGGATTCGAACCTGCGACCGTAGCGGTCACGCGGTTCGAGACTGAAGCGCCTAGAACCGCTCGGTCACAGCGGCCGGCCAACATATGTCAGTGATTACCGTTGTAGGATCACAGATTACTATAAGTGCGAGATAAGCCGTTGCAAAGGTGTATTGTTGAATACAAGCATCGAAACACGTGAATTGTGTTGTACAGACCGAGCGAAACTGCGCAGAGGTTAGCACACTGGACTCGCATTCGGAAGGACGATGGTTCGAACCCGCGTCCCGCCGTCCAGATTAGGGTTGTAATGTTGTTGCATTGATTTGTTATGAAAGCGGTGCTGATGGACAATAAAAGCTGGTTAAAAGCTGTGAGCTGTCTGGGGAAGTTAACCTTGCATTATTGCGCAACTGTTTCACCAGGTATCCAGTCTAGCTTACCAAATTCCCAACCTGACTAACATTAATTATAATCTTTTAATAGTCATACGACAACCGGTGATATATATATATATATATATATATATATATATATATATATATATATATATATATATATATATATAAGAGAATTTAAATAAAAAGAAATCAGTTTATATTTGGAAATTTATTTTAACATTGATTATTGAAATTTCAGCATATTAAACTTGATTCATAACTAAACTGGTGCCTTATTTAGGATTGTGAAAATGTGAGTTTGTAATCTTACAGAACACATCAAATATGGAGCCAAGACTGGGAGACTGCATACAACACTGCATTCATAAAATAACACACAAAGAACGTTGAAACATATGCAAGACGAAATTAACCACAACCAACCGATTCAATTTTCACCCAAAGAAGTTACGTTCGTAGCGCATTCCTGTCCGTCATGAAATTACCACACACTGGTATACTAAATTCATACTAACTCTGTGTGAAATCTTCCCGAAAAGAATAGCTAAGGGCTACTTTGATGCTTTCACCACATGCTTCACGTGGTCAACTTGGTTTACACAAAGAGCGTAACTCCACAATAATTTTGATAATTAAAATAAATTACATCGAAACGCAATTTACTAATGAAAAACCTCGAACTGGTTACTATCGTCTTACTAATAACCTGATGGGTCAAACAATTGTATAAGCACGTGGTACTGGTCTCGCAAAGTACACCCCACGTGGGTTGAACATAAAGAAAAGTTGCTATATTGAAAAATATTGTCAAGACGAGACGTTATAATCTCACGCACATTCGCATTTAAGATTGATGATCTTACTGATCAACACGTGGTTCCACTTTACTCACAAAGTAGTGACAAAGCAACTACCGGAATATTATTCTGAACTTCACACTCGAATTACACTGCGTTGCAATTTAAGATAACATTAGATATTTTAGAGCTAAACCTGAAATAAAGGTGATTAAATTTTCAGTTAGGCTGAACTTAAGAAATCCATTGTCCTACGGACTTAGCAGACACGCGCTTAGCCGGAGGTCTTACCACTTCAGACGCCCGTCGCGGACAAACTGCCGTGGTCCCTTCCTGAGGGTGGCTCACAAATGCAAACGGAAGTGGCCAGAGAGACAGCTTCCTATACCAACATGACAAGGGACGGACAGGACGATTCTAAGAAGAGAAACCTCTCTGCTTTTAGAAAGCGTAGCTACCTGTTCCGACGTTGGTCCTACTGTTCTCTAGCAGACAGGCTTGTCTGCTACCCTCAAGCATGCAACTAGAAATACATTCGCTCATTCATCCTTTCACACAGAAGGGAAGGGGGATGACAGTATCTTATTATATACAGTATATAAAAGAAAGCAGATGTAGGTTCCGTATGAGACTGTGTGACATGAATTACATATATACTGTGTTTTGAAGTGCAGTAGTGTGACAGATCGTTCTTGTTTATGTGTAAAGGTAACACGTTCCACTACTCAGTCTCCTCCCAGATAGTCAGAAACGCCACAGTAAATTTAGAAGAGGAATTTATGCCGTAAATGACAACAGATTTAAGAAATTAACATGAAAGGAATCCAACAGAGACCTTTCAGGGTTTTTCCGTGATTTCCCTAAATCGCACCAGGCAAATACTGGGATAGTTACCTTGAAAGAAGACGGCTGATTTCCTTCCGCTTCTTAACAAAATCCGAGCTTGTGTTCCGTTTCTAACGACCTCGATGTCGACGGGACGTGATACCCAATCATTCCTTCCTTTCCTGTGTTGTAAAGCAGCCGGATGTCAGTTTGTGGGATCATAGTAAGTTGAATAAATTCGGAAAGGTTGAGAGATGGTCCACTAACCTCTGTACCCGAACTCCTCAATTTGCCCTTCAGATAGACTAGCATGGACATATATTTGGGCAGACTCTGCTTCTACTACACTGCGTAGAACAGAATAGTGTGAAATATTTTATTATGTTCTGACTCTTTGTTTCGTTGACTCTCATTAAAATTTCTATTTTTTTAAACAGCTTGTCGAGAGTGCAAACACTCTTACATTCCGCCAAACAGTGTCGACTCTGGTTCCGTATCAAAAACTGGCAAGAAAACCAAAGAAATTTACTATCTAATCAAAAGAATTCGGACACTATTTTTTTTTTAAGTTTACTCACTGATTTCATGCGACACGTCACGAATTCCTCTCCGCGGTAACCTCTTGATCTCCGAGTGGTACTTGCAACCTGCGCCCTCAATCATTTGTTGAATGTATTCAAAACCCTGTCTTCCCCGACAGTTTTTACACTCTACAGTTTCCCGTAGTATCGTATAAGCTTTTTCATGATGTAACACATATGCCATCATCTTGCCTCTTCTTCTTCTTCTTCTTCTTCTTCTGCTTCTTCTTCTTCTCTGTGTCTTCCCGATCTTGATTTCTTCGCCAGTTCTGCGCAGAATCTCCTAATTCCTTACCTTACCAGTGCACCTAATTTTCCACATTCTTCTGTAACACCATACGTCAAACGCCTCGATTCTTTTCTCTTCCCGTTTCCCCACTGCTCATGATTCGCTACCATACAATGCTCTGCTCCCAACGCAAATTCTCATAAATTTCTTCCACAAATTAAGAGAAAAAGGACATTCCTGGCCAAGAGAACTTCACTCTTACCAGGGAGTGGAGTGGTCGTGGCCAGGAATTCCCTCTTTACTTGTGATAATCTGCTCTTCATATCCTTCTTGCTTCGTTCGTCAAGAGTTATTTTGCTACCAAGTTAACACAATTCCTTAATTTTGTCTACTTCGTGGTCACCATATTTTGATGGTAAGTTTGTCGCTACTCTCTTTCAGTTTGCGCTTAATCCATATTCGGTGTTCATTACTCTATTCATTTAACTCAACAGAGCCAGTAAATCATGTTCACTTTCATTGAAGACAGCATTGCCATCAGAGGACCTTATCAGTGATGTCCTTTCATTCTGAATTTGTGTCCCAGTCTTGATCCTTTCTTTTATTTTCGCCTTTGCTTCTTCTATGTATTGATTTAGCAGTGGCGGCGAAAAACTGCATCCCTATCTTATACACTTTTTAATCAGAGCACGTCGTTGTTGGGCTGCCAGTCTTATTGTTCCCTTTTGTTTCTTTTACGTATTGTGGGTTACCTGTCTTTTCTTACGGCTTACTCTTACTTTCTTCTGGGTTTTAACATCTTGCACTATGTTTCATTGTTGAACGCTTCTAATAGTGGACGAATCCTATCGGCGTGACCTGATTTTTCCTCATCCTTGCTTCCATTATGAAGCATAACGTGAGAACTGCCTCTGTGATACCTTTACCTTTACTAAAGCCAACCTGATCGTCTTCTAAATCATGCGCGATTTTCTTTTCAATTCTTTTGTATACTATTCTTGCCAGCAGCTTGGTTTCATGAGCCGTAAAGCTTACTGTGCGAAAGTTTCCGGACTTATCTGCTCTTGCTCTCTTCGGATTTGTGTGGATGATATTTTTTCCAGAATGCTAGTGGTACGTCGGCAGTCTCATACAGTGTACACGTAAATACTAATTTGATTACCATTTCCCCCAATGATGTTATAAACTTCCATGGAATATTATCCATACCTTCTGCCTTACAAGATCTCAAGTCTTCTAGACCTTCCTGAAATCCTGACTCTAATACGGCATCACCTATGTCATCCATACCGATTGCAATTTCTTCCTCGAACACGTCCCCCGCTCCCCCTCCCCATAAGATGCCTTCATTGTACTCTTTCAACCAATCCACTTTAACTGCGTAATTCTCAATGCACTCTTAATTTTACCTCCCCTACTTCTAATTTCATCTGCATCTACATCTACATTTATACTCCGCAAGCCACCCAATGGTGTGTGGCGTAAGGCACTTTACGTGTCACTGTCATTACCTCCATTTCCTGTCCCAGTCGCGTATGGTTCGCGGGAAGAACTGCTGCCGGAAAGCTCCGTGCGCACTCGAATCTCTCTAATTTTACGTTCGTGATCTCCTCGGGAGGCATAAGTAGGGGGAAGCAATATATTCGATACCTCATCCAGAAACGCACCCTCTCGAAACCTGGACAGCAAGCTACACCGCGATGCAGAGCGCGTGCCACTTGAGTTTGCCAAACATCTCCGTAACGCTGTCACGCTTACCAAATAACCCTGTGACGAAACGCGCCGCTCTTCTTTGGATCTTCTCTATCTCCTCCGTCAATCCGATCTGGTACGGATCCCACACTGATGAGCAATATTCAAGTATAGGTCGACGGAGTGCTTTGTAAGCCACCTCCTTTGTTGATGGACTACATTTTCTAAGGACTCTCCCAATGAATCTCAATCTGGCACCCACGTTACCAACAAATAATTTTATATGATCATTCCACTTCAAATCGTTCCGTACGCGTACTCTCATTTCACCGAACATTGTGACTTTTATACAGGGTGTTCTGAAATTCCCGTTACATAAATTGGAAATTTGTGGTAAGGACTACGGACCAACCTGCTGTGGTCATCGGTCCCCAGGGTTGCACACTACTTAATCTAACTTAAACAACTCACGCTAAGGACAGCACACACACACACACACACACACACACACACACACACACACACACACACACACACACACACACACACACACACACGCCCGAGGAAGGACTCGAACCGACGGGGGTAGCCGCGCGAACCTTGGCAAGACGCCCCTGACCACACGGCTACACCGCGCAGCCCCGTTACATATTTCTGGGACTTGTAGAAGGGAGTGAGTACATAACATTCTGAATAGGAAACCATTTTCGGAAACTATCTTTACCGTTCTACGACGCTTTCAGTTCAGATGTTTAATTCATCGACTTCAGCTTGAGGAATTGAATTAGACATGACGCAGTACAGTTATAAGGTAACAATTCGAAAGGAAACATAACGAATCATCCATTTAACATTTAAACATGTTTGTTTGTTTAACACTTAAACATTACGTGTTTACATTATTCCAAAACAAGAAAGAATTCAGAACACTGTATGTGCAGAACAGTACTGATGCAGTGTAACAGCGGCTCGATATGGAGACAATCAACGTTGTTACAGAAGAAGCACGTTCTGGTGCACACTCTCCATCACACCTGGAATCTCTTCAGTTCTTAGTGCAGCCGCCAGAACTCGTGCTAGTACATCTTCTTCCGTCTCTACAGAAGTCTCATAAATTAATATTTGCATACGACCTTACGAGAAGTAGTCAGTAAGAGGTAAATGCTGTATACCCCTTTGCATACCAGGAAAATCAACTCTGAAACTTTTCTCTTTCCCCCAGCAGACATGGACGCCTCACACATCTGATCTGAAACTATTGTAGAACAGAAACGATAAATTTCCGGACGTGGGTTCCTAATCAAAACATACTGAACTGAGTTCGCTCTGCAAGTCCTAGAAGTTTGTAACGGGAATTTCAGAACACGCTGTATGTTCTGATTCAGTTCTCCGGATGATCATTTCTATTTCGATTTCTTCACACCTTTCCTGCACCCTCTTCGTCTTGTCTGCCCTTCACATGCTACTTATTTCATACGTAGTTGATTTAGTCTGCCGTCTTCCTGTTTTTCCCTTAACATATTTGTACCTCTTCCTTTCGTCGAGCAATTGAAATATTTCATCTATTACCTAAGGTTTGTACAGAAACCAGGTGGCAGTTATAAGAGTCGAGGGGCATGAAAGGGAAGCAGTGGTTGGGAAGGGAGTGAGACAGAGTTGTAGCCTATCCCCGATGTTATTCAATCTGTATATTGAGCAAGCAGTAAAGGAAACAAAAGGAAAAATTTGGAGTAGGTATTAAAATTCATGGAGAAGAAGTAAAAACTTTGAGGTTCGCCGATGACATTTTAATTCTGTCAGAGACAGGAAAGGACTTGGAAGAGCAGTTGAACGGAATGGACAGTGTCTTGAAAGGAGGATATAAGATGAACATCAACAAAAGCAAAACCAGGATAATGGAATGTAGTCAAATTAAATCGGGTGATGCTGAGGGAATTAAATTAGGAAATGAGACACTTAAAGTAGTAAAGGAGTTTTGCTATTTAGGGAGTAAAATAACTGATGATGGTCGAAGTAGAGAGGATATAAAATGTAGACTGGCAATGGCAAGGAAATCGTTTCTGAAGAAGAGAAATTTGTTAACGTCGAGTATAGATTTAAATGTCAGGAAGTTGTTTCTGAAAGTATTTGTATGCAGTGTAGCCATGTATGGAAGTGAAACATGGACGATAACTAGTTTGGACAAGAAGAGAATAGAAGCTTTCGAAATGTGGTGCTACAGAAGAATGCTGAAGATTAGGTGGGTAGATCACGTAACTAATGAGGAGGTATTGAATAGGATTGGGGAGAAGAGAAGTTTGTGGCACAACATGAGTAGAAGAAGGGATCGGTTGGTAGGACACGTTTTGAGGCATCAAGGGATCACAAATTTAGCATTGGAGGGCAGCGTGGAGGGTAAAAATCGTAGAGGAAGACCAAGAGATGAATACACTAAGCAGATTCAGAAGGATGTAGGTTGCAGTAGGTACTGGGAGATGAAGAAGCTTGCACAGGATAGAGTAGCATGGAGAGCTGCATGAAACCAGTCTCAGGACTGAAGACCACAACAACAATAACCACCTAAGGTTTCTTCGCAGTCACCTTGATCGTACCTATGTTTGTGTCCAACATCTGTGATTGCCCGTTCGTGAGGTATCCACGCCTCTTAAACCGAACAACCTGCTCTGGTATTCCTTATCGCACTATCCACATTCTCAGCGTACTTAAAAAGTGTGTCGCCATTCTTCAGTACTTCGGCAACCCACTTCCTTCCACATCGATTCTACCGGACGATTATCTAAAATTTCATGCCACTCTTCATCATTACTAAATTGTGATCTGAGTCTCTAACTGCTCCTGTATACGACTTACAATACAATATCTGCTTTCGGAATCTCTGTCTGGGTATGATATAATCCAGCTGGAACGTTCCCTCGTCTCTGGGTCTTTTCCCACTAAACATCCACCAATCTGAAATTTATTGTAGAACTCAATTAATTTCTCTCCTCTCTCATTCCTACTGCCAAGCACATAACCTCCCGTAGTCCCTTCTCCTATTCCTTCCCCTATAACCGTGTTCCAGTCACCCATAACTATTAGACTTTCATCTCCCTTTACATACTGAACCACCCATTCAATATCCTCAGATACTTTGTGTATCTCTTCATCTGCTGCTCCCTACGTTGGCATGTATACCTGAACTATCGTTGGTTTGTTGTTGAATCTGATGTAAACTGCATAAGGGTTAGTTTTCACTTGAGTGAAGTGTCGCAGGATGTGGGTACTGCGATGTTTGCGTACGTCTGGTTAAGGTTAACCATTAATACGCGCTCATCTGGAGATAGATTGGGTCGAAGTCGAACGAAGGGTAGCGGTTCGAAGGGCAGAGGAAAAAAGTGCCAAGACAAGAGCCAAGGGAAAAAAACCTCTGCGATAGTTAAGTCGGGTGGTAAGACCAGTAGCGGATGTCTTGCTGCCTGCGATAGGTCGTGCAAGGGTAGGCTTTGTAAGTAGTGGGTATCATGCAGGTCGATACCTTTGACGTCGTGCGGTGGTGTTGCTCGGCGGCTGCCGCTGGATGCCTGTGTTGAACTCTCGTTCAGCGTCAGCAACCTGCAATAGTTGGGTTTATCATCGTTTTTGTGTCCGATAAGTCATATATAGGATGCATAGTGTAAGGTGTGTTGCCGAATTGTTTGTGCGTCAGTTGGCGAGCTCGTCGGTGTCCTTGCTGTGGCCTGTTGGTCGTCTGTAATAGCAGCCGGTAATTACCAGTCAGTGTTGCTGATATGCAGGGGCTTGCCGACTTTTGTCGCTTGTTGGTGTATGTTACGAGGGCAGTTCAATAAGTAATGCAACACATTTTTTTTCTGAAACAGGGGTTGTTTTATTCAGCATTGAAATACACCAGGTTATTCCCCAATCTTTTAGCTACACAACACTATTTTTCAACGTAATCTCCATTCAATGCTACGGCCTTACGCCACCTTGAAATGAGGGCCTGTATGCCTGCACGGTACCATTCCACTGGTCGATGTCGGAGCCAACGTCGTACTGCATCAATAACATCTTCATCATCCGCGTAGTGCCTCCCACGGATTGCGTCCTTCATTGGGCCAAACATATGGAAATCCGACGGTGCGAGATCGGGGCTGTAGGGTGCATGAAGAACAGTCCACTGAAGTTTTGTGAGCTCCTCTCGGGTGCGAAGACTTGTGTGAGGTCTTGCGTTGCCATGAAGAAGGAGAAGTTCGTTCAGATTTTTGTGCCTACGAACACGCTAAAGTCGTTTCTTCAATTTCTGAAGAGTAGCACAATACACTTCAGAGTTGATCGTTTGACCATGGGGAAGGACATCGAACAGAATAACCCCTTCGGCGTCCCAGAAGACTGTAACCATGACGTTACCGGCTGAGGGTATGGCTTTAAACTTTTTCTTGGTAGGGGAGTGGGTGTGGCGCCACTCCATTGATTGCCGTTTTGTTTTAGGTTCGAAGTGATGAACCCATGTTTCATCGCCAGTAACAATCTTTGACAAGAAATTGTCACCCTCAGCCACATAACGAGCAAGCAATTCCGCACAGATGGTTCTCGTTTGCTCTTTATGGTGTTCGGTTAGACAACGAGGGACCCAGCGGGAACAAACCTTTGAATATCCCAACTGGTGAACAATTGTGACAGCACTACCAACAGAGATGTCAAGTTGAGCACTGAGTTGTTTGATGGTGATCCGTCGATCATCTCGAACGAGTGTGTTCGCACGCTCCGCCATTGTAGGAGTCACAGCTGTGCACGGCCGGCCCGCACGCGGGAGATCAGACAGTCTTGCTTGACCTTGCGGCGATGATGACACACGCTTTGCCCAACGACTCACCGTGCTTTTGTCCACTGCCAGATCACCGTAGACATTCTGCAAGCGCCTATGAATGTCTGAGATGCCCTGGTTTTCCGCCAAAAGAAACTCGATCACTGCCCGTTGTTTGCAACGCGCATCCGTTACAGACGCCATTTTAACAGCTCCGTACAGCGCTGCCACCTGTCGGAAGTCTATGAAACTATACGACACGAAGCGGGAATGTTTGAAAATATTCCACAAGAATTTTCCGGTTTTTTCAACCAAAATTGGCCGAGAAAAAAAAAGTGTTGCATTACTTATTGAACTGCCCTCGTAGTTTACCATAGGTGGCTATGCCCTAAGTAGTAGTGTCCTTGGCCGCTTGTGCTTCCACCTATGGTTGTGATCGTAGTTTCCCAGAGTAAGGATGAAAGTTTCTGTATAGTCGTGTGGCGTGTTTTTTGAATACTTCCTTGAGGGTTTCAAGGCGTGTTTTGTGTTGCTGGGAAGTCGTTAATGTACAGGTTAAACAAGATGGGCCCTAGGATGCTTCCTTGGGGTACTCCAGCTTGGATTGCATGCTGTTCACAGTTGCTCACTCTCTATTCCACTTCTCTATTAATAAAGTCTGGCTTGTCACCCAACTAGTGACCTCTAAAACTGTCGGCACTAACATATTTCGTTTTCGAATATTTCGATTCCCTTCTCTAACACAAGAGTAAGAGTGTATGGTAGTTCTTACTCCGGCAGTCCATTTTTGTATTCAGGCTGTTCCAAAGAATATGTACGAAACAAAACTGTCGGTATATTCTAAGTATTTATCCAAAAGTAATCACTAGAGACCTAAGCACACATATTCCGCTGTTTCACGATCCGAAGGATTCCCCGTTCCCAGAATTCCTATGGCTGTTACAGGGGGCTACCAATTCGATTCTTCACAGAGTACGCGAAAGAACTTTCCCCCCTTCTAACAGCCGTGTACCGCAAGTCTCTAGCGGAACGGAAGGTACCAAATGATTGGTTCAAATGGTTCAAATGGTTCTGAGCACTATGGGAGTCAACTGCTGTGGTCATCAGTCCCCTAGAACTTAGAACTGCTTAAACCTAACTAACCGAAGGACATCACACACACCCATGCCCGAGGCAGGATTCGAACCTGCGACCGTAGCAGCAGCGCGGCTCCGGACTGCAGCGCCTAGAACCGCACGGCCACCGCGGCAGGCCAAAATGATTGGAAAAGAGCAGAGGTAGTTGCAGTTTTCAAGATGGGTCCTCGAGCAGATGCGCAAAACTATAGACCTATATCTCTGACGTCGATCTGTTGTAGAATTTTAGAACATATTTTTGCTCGAGTATCATATCGTTTTTGGAAACCCAGAATCTACTATGTAGGAATCAACATGGATTCCGGAAACAGCGATCGTATGAGACCCAACTCGCTTTAATTGTTCATGAGACCCAGAAAATAATAGATACAGGCTCTCAGGTAGATGCCATTTTGCTTGACTTCCAGAAGGCGTTCGATACAGTTCCGCACTGTCGCCTGATAAACAAAGTAAGAGCCTACGGAATATCAGACCAGCTGTGTGGCTGGATTGAAGAGTTTTTAGCAAACAGAACACAGCATGTTGTTATCAATGGAGAGACGTCTACAGACCAAGTAGCCTCTGGCGTGCCACAAGGGAGTGTTATGGGACCATTGCTTTTCACAATATATATAAATGACCTAGTAGATAGTGTCGGAAATCCATGCGACTTTTCGCGGATGATGCTGTACTATACAGAGAAGTTGCAGCATCAGAAAATTGCAGCGAAATGCAGGAAGATCTGCAGCGGATAGGCACTTGGTGCAGGGAGTGGCAACTGACCCTTAACATAGACAAATTTTAATGTAGTGCGAATACATAAAAAGGAGGATCCTTTATTGTAGGATTATATGATAGCGGAACAAACACTGGTAGAGGTTACTTCTGTAAAATATCGTGGAGCATGCGTACGGAGCGATTTGAAGTGGAATGATCATGTAAAGTTAATTGTTGGTAAGGCGGGTGCCAGGTTGAGATTCATTGGGAGAGTCCTTAGAAAATGTTGACGACCAACAAAGGAGGTGGCTTACAAAACACTCGTTCGACCTATACTTGAGTATTGCTTATCAGGATCCGTACCAGGTCGGGTTGACAGAGGAGATAGAGAAGATCCAAAGAATAGCGGCGCGTTTCGTCACAGGGTTATTTGGCAATCGTGATAGCGTTACGGAGATGTTTAGCAAACTCAAGTGGCAGACTCTGGAAGAGAGGCGCTCTGCATCGCGGTGTAGATTGCTGTCCAGGTTCCGAGAGGGTGCGTTTCTGGATGAGGTATCGAATATATTGTCTCCCCCTACTTATACCTTCCGAGGAGATCACGAGTGTAAAATAAGAGATTCGAGCGCGCACGGAGCTTTCCGGCAGTCGTTCTTCCCGCGAACCATACGCGAGTGGAACAGGAAAGGGAGGTAATGACAGAGGCACGTAAAGTGCCCTCGCCGGCCGCGGTGGCCGTGCTGTTCTAGGCCCTTCAGTCCGGAACCGCGAGACTGCTACGGTCGCAGGTTAGAATCCTGCCCCGGGCATGGATGTGTCTGATGTCCTTAGGTTAGTTAGGTTTAAGTAGTTCTAAGTTCTAGGGGACTGATGACCTCAGATGTTAAGTCCCATAGTGCTCAGAGCCTTTTGAACCATTTTAAAGTGCCCCCCGCCACATACTGTTGGGTCGCTTGCAGAGTATAGATGTAGATGTATCCAGTTCTCCACAGTGATCTTGCGTTCGTCGCCAGAGATGAAGCGCTTTCCTTTGAGATGTTTCTTTTTGGCGGACCAAAACCACGGAAGTAGCAGGGAGATGTGTCCAGGCTGTAGGGCGGATGCTGAAGCTGCTCCCAGTTGAACTTGCCCCTTAATACTTTGAGTGATCTTGGAGACCTGTAGATGAGCGTTATCAGGGAGCAGAATCACTCCCTTTGTGAGCAGCCCAGGTCGTTTGCTGTTGATGGACTTGTGTAGCCTACGAAGTGCCTTGGAGTACACGTCACTGTTAGTAGTTTTTCGTGGTCCAGGAATTCGACGAGTGTCTGACACCGGGCGTCGGACATCAAAAAATACAGTTAGCATCACATTGCCTGCTGGGGCCATAGCTTTAAATTTTTTAGACGAAGATGATGCTTCCGTTGCCTAGATGTCTCCTAATGCGCCGTACACAAATTTCAGCCAACTTGCAGATAGTGATACATTTGTCTACGTTGAACATGCTCCAAGTGTACGGGAGTTATGCTTACATGCCACTACTTACGCCCCTCTCCCACAGATAGTGATGTTAATAGTGTTTTGCTGCCTTGGAAATTGTCTCCTCGCATGTAGATGTATTAAATGTGCTTCCTATTACTCTAAGTCAGTAGATCCCCACCTGGGGGTAATTACCTCCTGAGGGCTAAAATGAAATTTTCTGAGGGGTAAAAACTAAACAGGTTGTTTCCAATAATTTTATCTTGGAACTATTCCATTTGGTCCGTGTTTGCATAGAAAAACAACAGTATCAGAAATTGAGTCAGCGTTGATGCAAAACATCTTTTTGTCCGGTTATTTCTTTATTCTCCCAAACTAGTTTCGGCGACAAATATCACCATCATCAGTCTTTCTTTTTATCTAAAACATACAGAAAGTAGCAAGAATATACAAACACAGTGGCACATTAAATGTAAACGTAGGTTTCCACTGCCATTACCACAGTCAATAAAATTCTTGTGGATTTGAGGCCGCATTGCTAACTGCAATACACCCTGAGGAAGGCGCCTTGCAGCAGTCACCGAAACGTCGGAATTTTACACAAGACAATGCGGCGTCAAACAGAGAAGAATTTTATTGACAGTGTCACATTATTACATTTTTGCTATTCGTATCTTGAAATATAGTTTTCTGTGGATACTTTCATACTACCTTATTTATTGTATGTTACAGCATGTTTTTGTGAATTATTGTCACTCTTCGCGACATATTTTCTGTGCGCATTTTTTATGTTGCCATTTTTACTCAGCGAACATTATGCCATCTGCAACTGAGCGAGCGGCTATTAGTAAACAAAATACCAAAAGGTGAACTTTGTATGTCAGTAATATATACTTGTGGTCGTGGTAGTGTTGAGGAAACTAGTTATTTCATGTGTACTGAGCTGTTACTTAGCTATTCGTGTACTCACGTTCGTTGGATGGTATGTAGCTGATTCTATACACAGAAAAACAAAACTTTAGCACTTTGTTTCTGATCATAAACACAGTGCTACAGAATCACACACACAAAGACATCCATTCTATGACCTGTGCCACGGTGCAGAAAACTTAATTAATTCTCCAGTCCACACGTCACATGCAAAGCTGTTGATGTTTTGGGGTGACAGGAAATTAGCTCCACTTAACGTAGGTATCTGGATGAAATAATCTGACACAAAAATTTTTAAACACCACCCGTGTAATGAGTTCAGAGTGTAAGTAATTTGTCAGTGCCTCAAGCAAAACCTAATTTAATCGCGGTTTGGAGATATTGTCTAAATTTGTCTCTTCGAGGTCACACTAATTAAATAACGTTCGCCTTACATCCTCGACTTTCAGGCACGGAACTCGGTGTCTCCTTCCCGTGTTTTTCGTAATGGAATGATTCCAGCAGGTGTCCAGGAAGTGTTATGTCTGCTGTCTTCCATCTGTAGAATTCCAGACTGCGGATGATACAGTACGTCAATGATCGCTGATCGGTCGCAGTGTAAAACCTTACACGGGATGAGTTTCCCATAGTGAAGTACACAAAACGTGGTTTCCAGCGTGGTTGGTGCACGTTCAGAGACGAGCTGCTACATCAAACAGAACGTGCTCGTCAACGTGATTTGTAGTCACAACGCTGTCCAGCGGCAGTTGTCGGCAATATCTGGTTCTTAACCACAAAGTTTCTATTCTTCACGATGTAATTCAGCCCTCAGTTGATAATTCATTTTCATTACGCTTTACTAGTTTCGACAAATTAATTTGTCATCTCAGAAGCCCACAAAATTAGAGATACTATAAGTAGTTAGACCTTGACTCTACATTTACGTAAAGTACAACAAGTATATTACAAAAGATTACTTACTGTTGGTTTTTTTTTCTTCTACCATTTACAAATGACCTACCACCTCTAAGACAGCTCATATGAAGGGCTTATTTCAATAGTGGTACAAGTCCATTACCTCCACTTTGCTGCCTATATTGTTTCTGACATTAATGATCCAAACAAACAGAAAGAAAGGTTCATCTCTAGCAAGAAGCCATATGCTTGAATATTTCTGGTATCTCAACTGCAGATTTTTCTGCGCTCATTTTACTTTAGTACTCTGTATCTCAAAATGAACAAAAATGGACTTGAACCACTAATGAAATAAGCCCTTCATATTTTTACAAGATGAAATCGTACGTGTACAGAATTTGGAACTAATTTCATATTTCTTATTTCTAATAGTTATTAATAAATACTTATAGACTTAAAAGTATTTAAGAAATAAAGATCTTAAAATTAACGATTTATGAATAGGAAGATGCAAAGAGGTTATGACACACTATCACTCTATGACATATAAGTTCGAAAAAATTTTCTAAAATTGCAAGAATCTTACAATTAAGAAGAAATCCCACCACCTAGTTATCTTGGGTGTGAGGGCTCGGCAAATCATTGAGCCTGTCACATGCGAGGTAGCGTAAAAAATATATTTTTAATCCTAATTTGATAATTTATGTGTACAGGCATGAGTTGTGTTAGTCTTATATTTCATCATTACATCATTTTCATTGTAAGTGTTATTTTACCTAACCTTAATAAACAATTATATAATTTACTTTTCAGTTGCTACTCAAGGCGTTTCCTCATATACCAAAATGACAGTCGATCCATCTCTGTGTTTCTTAATTTACTCTTGTCATACATCTAGATCTGAATATTAATCTCACTGTTCGCTTCTGTTTCAGCACTTAAGCCTGTTTCTGTGTTCGTGTCTGTGTCTCTGTCATTCCAAGTATTCTGTTCCAGTGTTTGTGTGATTGCGTTTCTTCTTGTTAGCATAGCCGGCCGTAGTGGCCGAGCGGTTCTAGGCGCTACAGTCTGGAACCGCGCGACCGCTACGGTCGCAGGTTCGAATCCTGCCTCGGGCACGGATGTGTGTGATGTCCTTAAGTTAGTTAGGTTTAAGTAGTTCTAAGTTCTAGGGGACTGATGACGTCAGAAGTTAAGTTCCATAGTGCTCAGAGCCATTTGAACCATTTTTTTCTTGTTAGCATAATTCGTGTAACGTACCTTACACAATATCGGTTATGTCATTTAGTATGGTCCAGTCATCCGGCTGGCGTAGGATTTGCAATATGTTGTCATACTCAGTTCGTGGTCGTATGTGTGACAACCTGTTACAGTGTAAAGCGACACGTTCAGCAGTTCCTAGTTCTCCGCAATATTGAAAAGAATGCTGGAAAATGAGGAAAAGGATATAGTGGGGTAACGAATACGTACAGGGACAAAGGTACACATTACTGTTGCTTCCAGTGTCTTTCGAAGCAGGATGTAATGTGGGAGGTCTTTCCGGAGCAGCGCTTCCGCCACTAAAATGGAGTTCGAGAAATCGCCTGAGTGGTGTAGTGGTGTAGATAGGATTTTGCTCTGATGGGAACGGGCGTTTCTGTCATGTTGTTCAGACAAGAGCATTAAGGTCGAAGAGAGAGATGTCGATAAGATAGTGAAGGAGATAAATTGTGTGCAAATCACTACACTTGCCTGCACAACGCCGGGGTAGCTTTTAGCTTCACACAAACACTGCTCCTTTGTACGCATGCTAGCTGTGTCCATGGTGAATTGCGAGGGTCCAGTCTGTTAGCGATATTGCCATTCATTAGTCCACGTTCCATGAAACATTCACAACAGTGAACAAACTCACACCTAAGTGAAGAGCGCTTTTATTGAGCCGTAACATCGCATATTCCAGAACAACTATTAAATTAGTGAGAAAGTCTCTGATTCTTTGAGAAGACATGAGGGTGAATAAAGAAAGCATGTGCAGGTCCTACGACACAAAACTGCAACTTTTTGCATCAAAGTCTCTGCCTCAGTGCACTATACACGGTATGTTTTTAATGTTATGGTTTCTAAAAGGCTTTAAACGCTAAAATGTCACCACCTGAAATTTAACTATAACAAATCGTACCACAAACGATGTTCATTTAATATTCAATGTATTGGTGCCTTTCATAGGACGTAAGCTGTAATATGTAAAAGTACCAAATACGAAAATACTTTAAACAGAAATATGTCGTTTTCCGTCTTTCTACAGTAAAATGTCGTATTAAAAATGACGCGTTTTCGAGAAATCCTAAACGAGTTGGAGCCTTAAAAAAGCATAACATCGTTACCGCGTGGAAGCGCTGCAACAAATACACTCCTGGAAATTGAAATAAGAACACCGTGAATTCATTGTCCCAGGAAGGGGAAACTCTATTGACACATTCCTGGGGTCAGGTACATCACATGATCACACTGACAGAACCACAGGCACATAGACACAGGCAACAGAGCATGCACAATGTCGGCACTAGTACAGTGTATATCCACCTTTCGCAGCAATGCAGGCTGCTATTCTCCCATGGAGACGATCGTAGAGATGCTGGATGTAGTCCTGTGGAACGGCTTGCCATGCCATTTCCACCTGGCGCCTCAGTTGGACCAGCGTTCGTGCTGGACGTGCAGACCGCGTGAGACGACGCTTCATTCAGTCCCAAACATGCTCAATGGGGGACAGATCCGGAGATCTTGCTGGCCAGGGTAGTTGACTTACACCTTCTAGAGCACGTTGGGTGGCACGGGATACATGCGGACGTGCATTGTCCTGTTGGAACAGCAAGTTCCCTTGCCGGTCTAGGAATGGTAGAACGATGGGTTCGATGACGGTTTGGATGTACCGTGCACTATTCAGTGTCCCCTCGACGATCACCAGTGGTGTACGGCCAGTGTAGGAGATCGCTCCCCACACCATGATGCCGGGTGTTGGCCCTGTGTGCCTCGGTCGTATGCAGTCGTGATTGTGGCGCTCACCTGCACGGCGCCAAACACGCATACGACCATCATTGGCACCAAGGCAGAAGCGACTCTCATCGCTGAAGACGACACGTCTCCATTCGTCCCTCCATTCACGCCTGTCGCGACACCACTGGAGGCGGGCTGCACGATGTTGGGGCGTGAGCGGAAGACGGCCTAACGGTGTACGGGACCGTAGCCCAGCTTCATGGAGACGGTTGCGAATGGTCCTCGCCGATACCCCAGGAACAACAGTGTCCCTAATTTGCTGGGAAGTGGCGGTGCGGTCCCCTACGGCACTGCGTAGGATCCTACGGTCTTGGCGTGCATCCGTGCGTCGCTGCGGTCCGGTCACAGGTCAACGGGCACGTGCACCTTCCGCCGACCACTGGCGACAACATCGATGTACTGTGGAGACCTCACGCCCCACGTATTCAATTCGGCGGTACGTCCACCCGGCCTCCCGCATGCCCACTATACGCCCTCGCTCAAAGTCCGTCAACTGCACATACGGTTCACGTCCACGCTGTCGCGGCATGCTACCAGTGTTAAAGACTGCGATGGAGCTCCGTATGCCACGGCAAACTGGCTGACACTGACGGCGGCGGTGCACAAATGCTGCGCAGCTAGCGCCATTCGACGGCCAACACCGCGGTTCCTGGTGTGTCCGCTGTGCCGTGCGTGTGATCATTGCTTGTACAGCCTTCTCGCAGTGTCCGGAGCAAGTATGGTGGGTCTGACACACCGGTGTCAATGTGTTCTTTTTTCCATTTCCAGGAGTGTATGTATGGAAAGTGTGCGCGCAGATCGCTATTCGGCGGACTCTTGGTGCTTGGTTCCTATTTGAGCTAGTAACATCGGTTTTAGCCGCACCAGCGGCTATTTATAAATCCATTCGAATACTTGTATTACTGAAGCTATGTTACGGTATATTGAGCAAGGTTTGAAGACGAACCGGAGCTGATGCCCAGGCAAATTGTACGAATCGATTAATTACTGTTGCGAAAGAGTTTAATTTGACTGAAATTAATGTTCAGATAATGACATCGTTTGTATTGCACCGTTCGGATTTTACATGCAAAACAGTCATCCTCGTTCGGATTTTATGTGCAAGAACAGGCCCCCTCAAATAATTCCGGACTGGAGCGTGCCTCATGGGTCAAATTGGGTCCACCGGTCTACCGGACCTTGATGTAAGGTAATTTTTAATCGTCTGAAAAAATCTTGTTTTGTTTGGATTTTACGTGCAAAGAACACAATTCTCGAGGAGATTTTTGAAGCGTGCCACATCTACTCTAACCTTGTACGAATAGGCTCAGTCTTCACACTAAGGCAGATAAATGGATGAAACAAAAATAATTATTTTTATCGAATAATCTTTATACGTGATCGTGATACCGTGACTTAAAGTCGAGCTAAATCCAGCACGTAAAATTCGTTCTCGCGTGAATTGAATGCTCGGAAACGGTTTAAGGTGAATCACATAAAAAGAAATGCATTCTTACGATAGAATTGAAGGCTCGCTTTCAAAAATCCAGCATCATCCAGATTTTACGTGTAAAAACAAAACATGATTTTTTTGAGTTTTTTCCCGTGCGCCGCTTCTATGTTTCAAACTTGATCGAGTTGGTTGAAAACTTTGTAAGACGATAGACAAATAAATGTAATTAATGGTTTATCCGTTGCCAAAATATAAGCAAAAGGGTTCAAAAGCCAGTAAGAAAGCTATGCGGGATCAGTCGACCCCCGCGCCAACAAAAAGCTACGAGGGCAGTTCAATAAGTAATGCAACACATTTTTTTTTCTCGGCCAATTTTGGTTGAAAAAACCGGAAATTTCTTGTGGAATATTTTCAAACATTCCCGCTTCGTCTCGTATAGTTTCATTGACTTCCGACTGGTGGCAGCGCTGTACGGAGCTGTTAAAATGGCGTCTGTAACGGATGTGCGTTGCAAACAACGGGCAGTGATCGAGTTTCTTTTGGCGGAAAACCAGGGCATCTCCGATATTCATAGGCGCTTGCAGAATGTCTACGGTGATCTGGCAGTGGACAAAAGCACGGTGAGTCGTTGGGCAAAGCGTGTGTCATCATCGCCGCAAGGTCAAGCAAGACTGTCTGATCTCCCGCGTGCGGGCCGGCCGTGCACAGCTGTGACTCCTGCAATGGCGGAGCGTGCGAACACACTCGTTCGAGGTGATCGACGGATCACCATCAAACAACTCAGTGCTCAACTTGACATCTCTGTTGGTAGTGCCGTCACAATTGTTCACCAGTTGGGATATTCAAAGGTTTGTTCCCGCTGGGTCCCTCGTTGTCTAACCGAACACCATAAAGAGCAAAGGAGAACCATCTGTGCGGAATTGCTTGCTCGTCATGTGGCTGAGGGTGACAATTTCTTGTCAAAGATTGTTACAGGCGATGAAACATGGGTTCATCACTTCGAACCTGAAACAAAACGGCAATCAATGGAGTGTCGCCACACCCACTCCCCTACCAAGAAAAAGTTTAAAGCCATACCCTCAGCCGGTAAAGTCATGGTTACAGTCTTCTGGGACGCTGAAGGGGTTATTCTGTTCGATGTCCTTCCCCATGGTCAAACGATCAACTCTGAAGTGTATTGTGCTACTCTTCAGAAATTGAGGAAACGACTTCAGCGTGTTCGTAGGCATAAAAATCTGAACGAACTTCTCCTTCTTCATGACAACGCAAGACCTCACACAAGTCTTCGCACCCGAGAGGAGCTCACAAAACTTCAGTGGACTGTTCTTCCTCATGCACCCTACAGCCCCGATCTCGCACCGTCCGATTTCCATATGTTTGGCCCAATGAAGGACGCAATCCGTGGGAGGCACTACGCGGATGATGAAGAAGTTATTGATGCAGTACGACGTTAGCTCCGACATCGACCAGTGGAATGGTACCGTGCAGGCATATAGGCCCTCATTTCAAGGTGGCGTAAGGCCGTAGCATTGAATGGAGATTACGTTGAAAAATAGTGTTGTGTAGCTAAAAGATTGGGGAATAACCTGGTGTGTTTCAATGCTGAATAAAACAACCCCTGTTTCAGAAAAAAAAATGTGTTGCATTACTTATTGAACTGCCCTCGTACATCGGTTCCCAAGATACGGCGGTCTAATGTTAACTTCATGGTAGAACAAGAGTTTGGAATGAGAATGAAAAATGCTCCTCCTACTATTACACAAAAAAGGTAAATATGTTCTGGCAGAGTTAGGGACGTAAAAGAAGCGAATTAGCTTTTCGACTATTTTGGCAGCTTCAAAGACAATTACATCTAAAAATCTTGACACATTCACGCTTTTTTACGAATTCCTCTGCTTGCCCACTGCAGTGAGACGTCTTAGCTGCAATGTGTTGGCACACCTGCAACTTGCAATTTATACGCTTACGTCTCTGATCCTACGCTCAAATTTCAGAAGATTTGTCAGCCACAATGAACAATGTATAACATCACATGGCTGAAGATAACACATGTAATAGCTAAAAAAAGTTTTTCTCGGGGGGACAGAACTTGAGTGTGCTTCTAGAGAATGGGGCGCATCTAAGATAGTAAGTATTGCAGAGTGGGGATGCATGCATCCTAATATTTAATGACACGTTGTGTCATGTTGCACGACATAACAGATGCCATGTTGGATGACATAACAGCATGTGTCACGTAATACGACACGATATCATCTATCATGTTACTTTGCTTGGCATGATGCATTATATTACATGACATGGGCGCTAATATTAACAAAGGTAAAAGCAGGAATATATCAAGATTTTGTGATGTAAATGCGTAGCAACCCACTCCAAAATAAAGCCTTGTCAATCAGCACAAAGATGAAGATATACAACACTACTATCTACCCCATAGCACTGTACGGTTCAGATAGCTGGTCACTTACAAAGAATGAAAGAGAAATACTGAATGTTTTCGAAAGAAAAGAAATGAGAAAAATCTGGGTACCTGAGTTGGAGAATGGTGTATGGAGAATTCGAAAGAACAATGAAATTTATCAGTTAACGAAGCAACCCACTATCATCCAGAAATTAAAAAGTAGGAGACTTCAATGGGCTGGACATGTGGCTAGAATGGAAGACAACAGAATCACCAAGAAAGTATTTGAAGGAACTCTCCAAGCAATAAGACCATTGGGCCGACCTCGTACAAGGTGGAAAGATGACATAGAGAAGGACATCGCAGCATTAGGAATTTCCGCAGGGTGGAGAGAGGCTGCGAGAGAGAAGGCGGTGGAAGTAGATAGCTGATGCAGCGCGTGGTCTACAGGGCCTATGATCGTTGAGGAGAGAGAGAGAGAGAGAGAGAGAGAGAGAGAGAGAGAGAGAGAGAGAGAGAGAAAGAGAGAGAGAGAATAGCGAAGCTGCCACATAATTAGAAAAGCTAGCTCCCTTCTTTTACATCCCTAGCTCTGCGCTATTTATATTCATCTTTTTTGCGGCCGGCCGGTGTGGCCGAGTGGTTCTAGGCGCTTCAGTCTCGAACCGCGTGACCGCTACGATCGCAGGTTCGAATCCTGCCTCGGGCATGGATGTGTGTGATGTCCTTAGGTTAGTTAGGTTTAAGTAGTTCTAAGTTCTAGGGGACTGATGACCTCAGCAGTTAAGTCCCATAGTGGTCAGAGCCATTTGAACAATTTTTTGTCTTTTGGAGACGGTGAGTGGAGTTGTGGACGCTAGAGAAGGGAGTGCCTAGTGGAGAGATCAGAACGGTTCCTACGTATTCTTCTGTTTGAGTTCAATGCAGGGGTGAGAGCAGCGGAGGCAGCTAGAAACATTTTCGCCGTGTATGGGGGGAATGCCAGTGCACAGAGCATAGAGAGAAAATGGTGTTCTGGTTTTTAGGAGAATCGGTTCCATATTAGTGACCTTTCACATCCAGAAAGACATTCGGGGTTCGATGAAAATCGCTTATCCGCATAAATGCACAATGATCCACGTGTCTGTACTTGAGAACTGAAAAATGTAATGACCTGCGATCATTCCACGATCGTGGGACATTTGCATGGAATGGGGAAGGTTCAAAAATGGAGCGTATGGGTCCACAGGCTCTAAGCCAAAATCACAAAAAGCGGCGAATGGCCGTATGTGCATCTCTGCTTTGGCCGCGCGGAATGGCAGCGCGGTTTGAGGTGTCCTGTCACGGACTGCGCGGCCCCTGGCGCCGGAGGTTAGAGTCCTCCCTCGGGCATGGGGTGTGTGTTGTTCTTAGCATATGTTAGTTCAAGTAGTGTGTAAGTCTAGAGACCGATGACCTAAGTAGTTTGGTCCCTTAGGATCTCTGCTTGCTCGTCGTAAATTGGCTAGTGAACAACACCGACCAATCCTACACCCTGTCGTTACTAGTGGCGAGAAATGGTATCTTTATGCTAGCATAAGGAGAAGAAAGGAATGGTCGAGCCCAAACAAAGCAGCAACTCCCCGTAACATCCACAGAAGATGATGTTATGCATCTGGCGGATCAGCGAATTGCTTCCCCGAGATTAACCATCACGGCTGACATTTATCGTCATCGACTGAGACGTCTTGCTGATGCAGTCCAAGAGCAACAACCAGGAAGACTGCAGGAAGTGATGTTATTCCACGATGACGTCCGGTCGTCTTGTGATAGACTTACCAAAACACTAGACAGTAGTCGGATTGGGAAGTCATTCAGCACTCACATTATTCCCCTGATATTACACCTTCAGATATTCACTCATTTTTGCTCTCTATCGAACATCCTCCAAAGAACTTCCTTTCCGAATTGAAGTGCTCTCCGAACATCACGAGTTCCTCGCCTCAAAACAACGTCGTGGAATCGAAAAGTTACGCCAGCGTTGGATGACTGTTGTAAATAAAGGAGAATATATTGTTAAAGACTCAAGTCTCGGATTAGAGATTAGATTCAGTATTTGTTCCATAGACCCGAAAAATGAGATGATTCTCGTGGGTGAGGAACATGTCAGAAAGTATGACAAAAAAACATAAAACAATTGAATCTAATACTTCCTACCCTGATCATTTGTCAGGAGATAGTAGAAAATAAGTTAATACAATGCAGTAAACTGGGACATCTAATATTTACAGAATTAACACACTGTCAGAATGATACACTGTTATCCACTATAAATTTATCATACGCAAAATACCTAATCTTCGCTGTTGTGACCAATTGTTGTCAAAACTGAATTCTAACAGATATTATTACTTAAGCTGACTTAACAGTCTCTGTTAAGACATTCATCTACCGAGTAGAAGGAGCTGCCCATCAAAAAACCTTTCAAACTCTGTTTAAACCGGGCTTTATCTGAAATCAAGTTTTTAATGATTGTTGTCAATTTATTACAAATGTGTTTTCCTGAATATAGGACCCCCTTTTTGGACCAAAGTAAGTGATTTTAGTCCTTTATGTAGATTCTTCTTATTCCTTGTATTGATATTGTGTACTGAGCTATTGGTTGGAAATAGAGATGTATTACTTGCAACAACTTTAATTAAGGAATAAAAATACTGAGAAGCAGTGGTTAGAATACAACGTTCCTTGAACAGGTTTCTACAAGCTGTTCTTGAATTTACACCACAAATGATTCCTATCACACGCTTTTGCACCCTAAAAACTTTTGCTCGGTTTGATGAGTTGCCTCAGAATATGATCCCATGCGGCATAATAGAATGAAAGTAAGCAATGTATGCAAGGTTTTTTTATATTTATATCTCCTACATCTGACATCATTCTCACGGCAAATACAGACTTGTTTAGGCGCTTAAGCAATTTTGTGGTATGCCCTTCCCAAGTGGATTTACTATCGAGTTGTAACCCCAGAAATTTAACACTGACAACCTCGTCGAACTGCATGTCTTCATACGTTATACTCATTCTGGAAGGAAATCTCTTACAGGTTTTGAACTGCATATAGTGGGTCTTCTCAAAATTTAATGACAAAGAAAAAGCTTTAAACCACTTATTAATGTCAGTGAAAATTTGTTTAGTAGCTAATTCTAAAACTGTAATTGACTTGCTACTTGTTGCAATGTTTGTATCATCTGCAAACAAAACAAACATAGCATCTGGCAATGTAACAGATGAGAGGTCATTAATATACACAAGAAAAAGCAATGTACCCAAAATGGAACCTTGAGGAACACCACATGTAATTAATTCTCAGTCAGATGAAGACTGACTTCTTACTGCACAGGTATTTCGCTACGACACCCTTTGTTTCCTGTTAGGTAGATAAGACTCAAACCATTTCGTATCATTGCCGGTGACACCATAATACTCAGATTTACTTAGGAGAATTCTGTGATTCACACAGTCAAAAGCTTTTGACAGGTCACAGAAAATGCTAGTAGCCTGTAATTTATTATCTAATGAATTAAGTACATTCTCACTGTTGTGGTTGTTGTGGTCTTCAGTCCAGAGACTGGTTTGATGCAGCTCTCCATGCTACTCTACCCTGTGCAAGCTTCTTCATCTCCCAGTACCTACTGCAACCTACATCCTTCTGAATCTGCTTAGGGTATTCATCTCTTGGTCTCCCTCTACGATTTTTACCATCCACGCTGCCCTCCAATACTAAATTAGTGATCCCTTGGTGCCTCAGAACATGTCCTACCAACTGATCCCTTCTTCTAGTCAAGTTGTGCCACAAACTCCTCTTCTCCCCAATTCTATTCAATACCTCCTCATTAGTTATGTGATCTACCCATTTAATCTTAAGCATTCTTCTGTAGCTCCACATTTCGAAAGCTTCTATTCGTTTCTTGTCCAAACTGTTTACCGTCCATGTTTCACTCCACACAAATACTTTCAGAAACGGCTTCCTGACACCTAAATCTATACTCGATGTTAACAAATTTCTCTTCTTCAGAAACGCCTTCCTTGCCATTGCCAGTCTACATTTTATATCCTCTCTACTTCGACCATCATCAGTTATTTTGCCCCCCAAATAGCAAAATTCTTTTACTACTTTAAGCGTCTCATTTCCTAATCTAATTCCCTCAGCATCATCCGATTTAATTCGACTACATTCCATTATCCTCGTTTTGCTTTTGTTGATGTTCATCTTATATCCCCCCTTCAAGACACTGTCCATTCCGTTCAACTGCTTTTCCAAGTCCTTTGCTGTCTCTGACAGAATTACAATGTCATCGGTGAACCTCAAAGTTTTTATTTCTTCTCAATGGATTTTAATACCTACTCCGAATTTTTCTTTTGTTTCCTTTACTGCTTGCCTAATATACAGATTGAACAACATCGGGGAGAGGCTACAACCCTGTCTCACTCCCTTGCCAACCACTGCTTCCCTTTCATGTCCCTCGACCCTTATAACTGCCATCTGGTTTCTGCACAAATTGTAAATAGCCTTTCGCTTCCTGTATTTTACCCCTGCCACCTTCAGAATTTGAAAGAGAGTATTCCAGTCAACATTGTCAAAAGCTTTCTCCAAGTCTACAAATGCTAGAAACGTAGGTTTGCCTTTTCATAGTCTAGCTTCTAAGATAAGTCGTAGGGTCAGTGTTGCCTCACGTGTTCCCATATTTCTACGAAATCCAAACTGATCTTCCCAGAGGTCGGCTTCTACCAGTTTTTCCATTCGTCTGTAAAGAATTCGCGTTAGTATTTTGCAGTTGTGACTTATTAAACTGATAGTTCGGTAATTTTCACATCTGTCAATGCCTGCTTTCTTTGGGATTGGAATTATTATATTGTTCTTGAAGTCTGAGGGTATTTCGCCTGTCTCAAACATTTTGCTCACCAGTAAGTGTAAAAAGCTTTCTCTATATCAGAACCCTTCAGAAATCCAAACTGTGACGTGGACAATTTATCATTTGCAGTCAGATGCTTAAGGAGAAGCTTGAACACAACCATTTCAAATATTTTTGACAGAACCGGCAAAAGTGAAATTGGTCGATAGTTTGATGGTATCTCTTTATCCCCCTTCTTGTAAATAGGTTATGCGTATCTGTTCTATTTATTAAACTGATGGCCGGCCGTTTGTGGCCGAGCGGTTCTAGGCGCTTCAGTCTGGAACCGCGCGACGCTCCGGTCGCAGGTTCGAATCCTGCCTCGGGCATGGATGTGTGTGATGTACTTAGGTTAGTTAGGTTTAAGGAGTTCTAAGTTCTAGGGGACTGATGACCTCAGATGTAAAGTCCTATAGTGCTCAGAGCCATTTGAACCATTTATTAAACTGATGGCAAAACGCTACGAAATCATGCGCCAACCAATCCATTCCGCGATTACTGGAAGCTGTTTTGAATGCCAAAGGTTTTCTTACGTCGTATTAGATATGACAACTTGTTGTATTTTTTGGGTTTCCACATTTTTTCACCGTCTGTATACGGGATGTATGCTGGAGGTACGTGGGTGAGGCTACCTGATGTTCTTCTCGCCTTTACGATATAAACGCCGCGCTTAATCTGCTTAGTAATCTCAGAGAAAAGTAAATGAATGACAGTTGAAAGAACCCCTAGTCAAAACGAGTCCCTAGTCGTTTATAGTACTAAAATCGAGAAAATAGCCAAATTTTAAATATAAAGGATCTGTGATAAACTCGAAACTTGATTGTGATGAGGAAATTAAGATTCACTGTGGGACTGTCAAAGAAACGTTCCGAAAGCTACGAAATGTGCTGATATACACAGACATCCCGCTCCATCTGAAAAATAAGGTTGGTACAGTGCTATGTTATCCCAGTCCTACTCTATGGAGCGGAAACTTTGTCAGTTAAAGCAGCTTCAGTAAAGAGATTAGAAGCAACAGAAATGTGGTTCTTGCGCCGATTATTAAAAATACCATGGATCGAGAAAGTGAGCAATGCTGAAGTGCAGAGAACTAATGAGGACAATTAAAAGAAGAGACATCGTACCTAGGGCACATTTCTTCTTCTTCTTCTTCTTCTTCTTCTTCTTCTGCTGTAGTCGTCAATACAAGGATTGGTCTGCAACAGCTACAATGGCAGCTTGTCTCCATTCTGTGCGTCTTTCATTCTCTTCATTTCTTTATAGGTGTTACATTCCACATCTTTCACGATTTGATCCATGTACCTCAGCCGTGGTCTTCCTCTTGGTCTTTTTCACTCGACATATCCCTCTATGATTGTGTTCAGGAGTCCTTTATGTCTTAACAGATGGCCTGTAAATTGCACTCTTCTTTTAACAATGAAACTCCAGAAGCTTCTCTTCTCACCTGCTCTTTCCGGAACCACTTCGTTTGTGACCTTGTCGATACATTTTATTTTAAGCATGCGTCTATAGCACCACATTTCAAAAGAATTTAGCTTCTGGTCTTTCTCTGTCCCGAGAGTTTCACACGCATAGCATGCCACACTCCACACATATGATTTCAAAATTCTTTTCCTGATTTCAAGGCTGATGCTCTTAGATGTTAAGATGTTTTTCTTCTTGTTAAAAGCCTTTGCTTGAACAATTCTACTTCTCACTTCTGCCTTGCTCCTTCCATCCCTGGTAATATTACTGCCCAGATAAGTAAATTTATCAACTTGTTCAAGCAGTTCATTGCCTACATGAACTTGGACTTTCACTTGATCTTTTTTGTCGCGTACCATTACTTTTGTTTTTGCTTTATTAATTCTCATATTATATTCTTCCCTTATAACTTTATCCATTCTATTCAGTAGGATTACAAGATCTTCACTTCCAGCTAGGATAGCTATATCATCGGCCATGAATTACTACACCTGTCTGTGAATTTTTCCTTACTTTTTCGGCGCCTCTTCAATGTATAGGTTAACAGGGGATAGTGTTCAAACTTGTCGGACACCTTTCCGTCTCTGCACCTCTTCCACGGTTAACTGCTGTCTCGTTTTTGTACAGGTTCCATATCATTTTTCTATCTTTATAGTGTACTCCTACTTTTTTGAGTTCCTCAAACATCTTATCCCATTTAACGTTTATCAACGGCTTTCTCTACATCTAAGAAAGCTATGTATGTTGTCAGGTTCTTATCTAGTCGTTTATTATTAGGCACATTATGAGAGGAAAAAAATGAACTTCTGCAAATAATTCTAGAAGGCAGAATAGAAGGAAAGCGCCCACCAGGTAGAAGAAAGCAATCATGGTCACAGAATATCAAGACATGGACTGGCATCAACAACTTTGAAGAGCTGGTTCAAGAAGCAAGGGAACGCGGCCTGTGAGCAGCCGACGCAATACTAGTGTACGGCACCAAGAAGAAAAAGAAGAAGAAGAAGAGAGCAAAGCAGTTTTAGAAATTCTAATATCCTGTAGGATCAATATTTTAGCCGAACATGTGTACATCCGCAAAACTGTTTATTGTGGCAGATTAAAGTCTTCGTTCTCCTTCATACCGAAACTATAATTTTCGGTCCCCAAAAGAGTGATGTTCTGAATATCAAAACAGCGAATGTGGATTTTTTTTTCTGCGGCGCCGCGTAAGAAATGGCGTTACATGACGTGACAGGTGTAGGCCGGTGTTGTAAGCAGTGGTTGGCTGTGCGGCCATTAATTACGCATTCCGTGGACGCCGTACACCTGCTCTCGAGGCGCCAGACAACCCCCGTGCCAGAGTAATGCCGAACGGGCAGGTGCGACTACTTTCTCCCTGCTCGCTCTCGTCGAGGGCCAGGTAAGTGGGAC
Source organism: Schistocerca nitens (assembly GCF_023898315.1). Lineage (NCBI taxonomy): Eukaryota > Metazoa > Arthropoda > Insecta > Orthoptera > Acrididae > Schistocerca > Schistocerca nitens. The sequence goes on along the minus strand of NC_064625.1, from coordinate 87,202,608 downwards.
TCGTAAATTCCGCGCCTAAGTACCTGAAACGGACAGCAGCACATTTGTTTGGTAATATTTAGAATGTATCGAATAGTTAGGTTCCACGAATTTGTTTTACAAGTGGTTTCGAGACGATGTGTTTTGTAACTGCCTGACAAATAAGAGAATCACCCAGGAAACATACATGATCGAATGTCGGACTACGTACACGCACTCCTCATCGGCGGGTATGTAAAAGATCTGAAGAAAAATGCTCCAAACACAACACGAAACAGGCTCGTGTTTAAAAGACTGAGAGGGGTGCCAGCTGCTTCATTCTGCCTTCCACAACACCTTTAAAAAATCTCCCAAAAATTTTGTCATACGAAAGTATTCGCTCTCTTTCTAACGTCCAACTCCTCATTCCCAGAAACTCCGCTACCTGTAACTCACTCACATCCACCAGTCCATCGCTGTAAGTCGCTTATATCCATCCACTCCCACTCACCCATTCTCATTCATTCATTCAGCCCAACTCACTATTACACTAATGGCCATTGAAATTGCCACACCACGAAAATGACGTGCTACAGACACGAAATTTAACCGACAGGAAGAAGATGCTGTGATATGCAAATGATAAGCTTTTCAGAGCATTCAAACAAGGTTGACGCCGGTGGCGACACCTACAACGTGCTGACATGAGGAAAGTTTCCAACCCATTTCTCAAACAGCAGTTGACCGGCGTTGCCTGGTGAAACGTTGTTGTGATGCCTCGTGTAATTAGGAGAAATGCGTACCCTCACGTTTCCGACTTTGACAAAGGTCGGATTGTAGCCTATAGCGATTCCGGTTTGTCGTATCGCGACATCGCTGTTCGCGTTGCTCGAGATCCAATGACTGTTAGGAGAATACGGAATCGGTGGATTCAGCAGGGTAATACGGAACGCGGTGCTGGATCTCAACGGCCTCGGAACACTAGCAGTCGAGATGACAGGCATCTTATCCGCATGGCTGTAACGGATCGTGCAGCCACGTCTCGACCCCTGAGCTAACAGATGGGGACGTTTGCAAGACGACAACCATCTGCACGAACAGTTCGACGACGTTCGCAGCAGCATGGACTATCAGCTCGGAGACCATTGATGCGGTTACCCTTGACACTGCATCACAGACAAGAGCGCCAGCGATGGTGTACTCGACGACCAACCTGGGTGCACGAATGCCGAAACGTCATTTTTTCGGATGAATCCAGGTTCTGTTCACAGCATCATGATGGTCGCATCCGTGTTTGGTGAAATCGCGGTGAACGAACATTGGAAGCGTGTATTCGTCATCGCCATACTGGCGTATCACCCGACGTGATGGTATGGGGTGCCATTGGTTACACGTCTCGGTCGCCTCTTGTTCGCATTGACGGCACTTTGAACAGTGGACGTTCCATTTCAGCTGTGGTACGACCCGTGGCTCTACCCTTCATTCGATCCCTGCGAAACCCTACATTTCAGCAGGATAATGCACGACCGAATGTTTCAGGTCCTGTACGGGCCTTTCTGGATACAGAAAATGTTCGACGGCTGCCCTGGCCAGCACATTCTCCAGATCTCTCATCAATTGAAAACGTCTGGTCAATGGTGGCCGAGCAACTGGCTCGTCACAATATGCCAGTCACTACTCTTGATGAACTGTGGTATCGTGTTGAAGCTGCATGGGCAGCTGTACCTGTACACGCCATCCAAGCTCTGTTTGACTCAATGTCCAGGCGTATCAAGGCCGTTATTACGGCCAGAGGTGGTTGTTCTGGGTACTGATTTCTCAGGATCTAATCACCCAAATTGCGTGAAAATGTAATCACATATCAGTACTAGTGTAATATATTTGTCCAATGAATACCCGTTTATCATCAGCATTTCTTCTTGGTGTAGCAATTTTAATGGCCAGTGGTGTACTTTGTGTCTCTCTGACTGACTGACAGCCACAGTCTCCTTGCTACTGTCCTACTTTTACTGTCTTCTCTCATTGTCAGTATATCCCTCTTGCCCTCTTTCACTGCTACTATGTCATTCATTCCGTCCCACTATTGCTGTCTCATTTCACTTTCACTATCTCTCTCTTCCTCGTTGTCATTGTCGTAATCTTCCGTTATCACCGGTTTTCACACCTCTTTCTCCTTCTATTTATTCCTCTTCCAGTGGCCCTCTCTCCCTCACTCGCTTCCTGCGAGTGTTCAGTCACTGTCAACTATGTCCCACTGACAGTATGTCTGTCTCTTTCTCCCACACAGCCATTGTCTCGTTCGCTCTTTCTATAACACAACCGCTGTCTACTATCGACCACTATTTATTATTTTTCCGTCTCTTTGACACTCCCGCTGTCTCTCAGCATAGAAAACCGCGACTATGTTGTCTTGCCAAAATTTTTGGCAAAATATTTAAATGAAGATAGTAACTGTTCTCGAAAGAACAGATACCATTTTTAACCGTGCAGCTTCTCTAGAATAATTGATAATTAATTGAAACCCTCAGCAGCGCGGGATTAGCCGAGCGGTCTGAGGCCCTGCAGTCATGGACTGTGCGGTTGGTCCCGGCGGAGGTTCGAGTCCTCCCTCGGACATGGGTGTGTGTGTTTGTCCTTAGGATCATTTAGATTAAGTAGTGTGTAAGCTTAGGGACTGATGACCTTAGCAGTTAAGTCCCATATGATTTCACACACATTTTTTTGAAACCTTCAGCTGCTGACAGGTGTTGTTGAGATACCTTGATGGGAACAGCTGAAAATCTGTGCACCGAACGGGACTCGGACCCGGGATCTCCTGCTTACATGGCAGACGCGAGTAACGAGTGGATGGGCAAAGTATCTATTAGGAACATTACGAATGTGGATTGTGGTCAGTTGGGAATGTGGGTCTCACGGGAAGCATGCAAGGGATAAGACCCTGCAGTCGCGCTATTCATCTGTGGCCTCGGTGGCTCAGATGGATAGAGCATGTAAGCAGGAGATCCCTGGTTCGAGTCAGGGTCGGGGCACACATTTTCAGCTGTTTCCATCAAGGTATGTCAACAACCCCTGTCAGCAGCTGAGGTTTTCATTGAATTAAAATTTTTAAAGATATAGGAGAAGACAGAATGAGGATGCTGGTATCCCACTTTTCAGTCAGTCTTTTAAACATAAACATATTTACATTTTTATGCTCCGATAGGATCATTTTTCCGCTGGTTCCGTTCTTTTCTCTGCTACAGCACGGCATGTTACTCATATGAAAAGAAATGTATGAGTGAGTAAAATTTAGATAGTTTACCTATGTGAAACTGCAATAACGCAAAACTAATTTTACACCTCAGACCGGATTTTACGTGCAAAAAAATTTTTCATGTGCTTCAGTAAAATATTGGTTCCCAGATGATATCGGAGACACTTTTCAGAGTATTTCTCCACGCTACATCACTTTATGAACTAAGTTTTCACACCACACCGGATTTTAGTTCGTGTTTTACGTGTACAAGTAGGGCAATTTTCGACCTCTGTACCTCTTAAACGAATAAAGATATGAAGAGAATTTTCAAGGATATTTGACATGAGGATCTTAGCAATACGTCATAAAAATTTCAACCATTTTCTGTGAATGGGCGTATCGGAATCCTCGGCTGGGTGTTCGTCCGCAGACAATGGCCAAAATATGGTAAAGAAAACCTTTTTTTTTTTTAGTTTTTCAGAGGAACTGCCCATGAACTAATTGTGCCTCCACAAGTCCCAACCAGCCCACTGTAGACCCCATCAAATGCAAAAATAACGAAACGATTTGCTCCATTTGCCTAAGCAGGAGGAAGTGTGTAATATTCATACTATTACCCTGTACTGTAGGTTAGTGACTCTAACACGATCCTTCTCCTGGTACACAAATGAACCGTAGACCACGAGCTGTCTAAGACACTTGGTACTAACTTTTTATCATCAACTGAACCCGAGGTACTAGCACCGGAAAATCCCGTATTTATTCGCGAAGTTTTGGAAAATATTAGATACGCATGCTGTCACATGCATACCAACTAAGCGCTTTAGCGCAAGTTAATTTTTAATATACACTGCTGGCCATTAAAATTGCCACAGCAAGAAGAAATGCAGTTGATAAACGGGTATTCATTGGACAAATATATTATACTAGAACTGACATGTGTTTACATTTTCACGCAATTTGGGTGCATAGATCCTGAGAAATCAATACCCAGAAAACCCACTCTTGTCGTAATAACGGCCTTGATACGCCTGGGCATTGAGTCAAACAGAGCTTGGATGGCATGTACAGGTACAACTGGCCATGCAGCTTCAACGCGATACCACAGTTCAACAAGAGTAGTGACTGGCGTATTGTGACGAGCCAGTTGCTCGGCCACCAATGAATAAACGTTTTCAGTTGGTGAGAGATCTTGAGAATGTGCTGGCCAGGGCAGCAGTCGAACATTTTCTGTATCCAGAAATGACCGTACAGGACCTGCAACATGCGGTCGTGCATTATCCTGCTGAAATGTAGGGTTTCGCAGAGATCGAATGAAGGCTAGAGCCACGGGTCGTAATACATCTGAAATGTAACGTCCACTGTTCAAAGTGCCGTCAATGCGAACAAGAGGTGACGTGTAACCAATGGCACCCCATACCATCACGCCGGGTGATACGCCAGTATGGCGATGACGAATACACGCTTCCAATGTGCGATCACCGCGATGTCGCGAAACACGGATGCGACCATCATGATGCTGTAAACAGAACCTGGATTCATCAGAAAAAATGACGTTTTGACATTCGTGCACCCAGGTTCGTCGTTGAGTACACCATCGCAGGCGCTCCTCTCTGTGATGCAGCGTCAAGGGTAACCGCAGCAATGGTCTCCGAGCTGGTAGTCCATGCTGCTGCAAATGTCGTCGAACTGTTCATGCAGATGGTTGTTGTCTTGTAAACGTCCCCATCTGTTGACTCAGGGATCGAGACGCGGCTGCACGATCCGTTACAGCCATGCAGATAAGATGCCTGTCATCTCGACTGCTAGTGATACGAGGCCGTTGGGATCCAGCACGGCGTTCCGTATTACCCTCCTGAACCCACCGATTCCATATTCTGGTAACAGTCATTGGTTCTCGACCGACGCGAGCGGCAATGTCGCGAAACGATAAACCACAATTGCGATAGGCTACAATGCGACATTTATGAAAGTCGGAAACGTGTTGGTACGCAATTCTTCTCCTTATACTAGGCATCACAACAACGTTTCACCAGGCAACGCCGGTAAACGGCTGTTTGTGTATGAGAAATCGGTTGGAAACTTTCCTCATGTCAGCACGTTGTAGGCGTCGCCACCGGCGCCGCCCTTGTGTGAATGCACTGAGAAGCTAATCATTTGCATATCACAGCTTCTTCTTCCTGTCGGTTAAATTTCGCGTCTGTGGCACGTCATCTTCGTGGTGTAGCAATTTTAATGGCTAGGAGTGTACTATACAGTCCTTTACAGGTTTATTTGGTACACGTTGACTCGTGTCACATCCCTGGATACATCTTATGTACGGAATGCGCTGAATGAATGAGTGAATGAATGAATGGATGTGAATTATTCTTGTCTATATAAACTAGCATATAAAAGTTTGTGGAGCATTACTCTAGATAGGTTTCAGTGCAAACGACAGTAGAACGATATGCTTCAGACTTAATAGCATCTGGTGAGCGGCTTCGAAAGCCCCCATTTTTTCCCGGCGGCCAGTGGAAAAGACCCGGTCGCGAATCGCCTCTGATACCCTGTGCTCCCGGAACGGGCGGGACATCAATCAAACGCGGGTATTCCACCTTTTAACGCGATTCAAATCCGAGGTGGTTTTATTGAATATGCATAAATAAATTTGAGGCGCGCGCCGCGGCCATTACGCGGGTGATTTGTGGCGGTTTTAAACACTGCGGCCGGCGCGCCGTGATCCTTCGTCACGGCTGTATTAGCAGACCGGCCGCCCTCGCCCTTCGGGCCGTCCGCCGTGATTAACGGCGAATCGAGTGCCCGCCGGCGCACCTAGCGTAATTTATGAAGCGTGCCGCCTGCAGGATCGACGTGCGTCCCGCGTGGTCCTTACGGGGACCGATTCGTGATCTGCCACTCGCTGTGACGGCGCCTGTGTCTTCTATACGTCGGCGGAGAGACTCCCACTAGAGATCAGAGATGGTGTCTGTGTACTCGCTTCAAACTCGCTGGCGGGGCCTGTGACGGTTTCAGAAAGCGTCGCTCGAACGAAACTCACCTTCCTTTTTCTCGCAAAACCGTGAGTGAAGGGCGGCCGGCCAGGGTGACCAAGCGGTTCTAGGCGCTACAGTCTGGAACCGCGCGACCGCTACGCTCGAATCCTGCCTCGGGCATGGATGTGTGTGATGTCCTTCGGTTTTTTTTTTTTTTTTTTTTGTCATCAGTCTACTGACTGGTTTGATGCGGCCCGCCACGAATTCCTTTCCTGTGCTAACCTCTTCATCTCAGAGTAGCACTGGCAACCTACGTCCCCAATTATTTGCTTGACGTATTCCAATCTCTGTCTTCCTCTACAGTTTTTGCCCTCTACAGCTCCCTCTAGTACCATGGAAGTCATTCGCTCATATCTTAGCAGATGTCCCATCATCCTGTCCCTTCTCCTTATCAGTGTTTTCCACATATTCCTTTCCTCTCCGATTCTGCGTAGAACCTCCTCATTCCTTACCTTATGACTCCACCTAATTTTCAACATCCGTCTATAGCACCACATCTCAAATGCTTCGATTCTCTTCTGTTCCGGGTTTCCCACAGTCCATGTTTCACTACCATACAATGCTGTACTCCAGACGTACATCCTCAGAAATTTCTTCCTCAAATTAAGGCCGGTATTTGATATTAATAGACTTCTCTTGGCCAGAAATGCCTTTTTTGCCATAGCGAGTCTGCTTTTGATGTCCTCCTTGCTCCGTCCGTCGTTGGTTATTTTACTGCCTAGGTAGCAGAATTCCTTAACTTCATTGACTTCGTGACCATCAATCCTGATGTTAAGTTTCTCGCTGTTCTCATTTCTACTACTTCTCATTACCTTCGTCTTTCTCCGATTTACTCTAAAACCATACTGTGTACTCATTAGACTGTTCATTCCGTTCAGCAGAGCATTTAATTCATCTTCACTATCACTCAGGATAGCAATGTCATCAGCGAATCGTATCATTGATATCCTTTCACCTTGTATTTTAATTCCACTCCTGAACGTTTCTTTTATTTTCATCATTGCTTCCTCGATGTACAGATTGTAGAGTAGGGGCGAAAGGCTACAGCCTTGTCTTACACCCATCTTAATTCGAGCACTTCGTTCTTGATCGTCCACTCTTATTATTCCCTCTTGGTTATTGTACATATTGTATATGACCCGTTTCTCCCTATAGCTTACCCCTACTTTTTTTTCAGAATCTCGAACAGCTTGCACCATTTTATATTGTCGAACGTTTTTTCCAGGTCGACAAATCCTATGAAAGTGTCTTGATTTTTCTTTAGCCTTGCTTCCATTATTAGCCGTAACGTCAGAATTGCCTCTTTCGTCCCTTTACTTTTCCTAAAGCCAAACTGATCGTCCTTAGGTTAGTTAGGTTTAAATAGTTCTAACTCTAGGGGACTGATGGCCTCAGATGTTAAGTCCGATAGTGCTCAGAGCCATTTGAACCTGGCCGTCTCGAATACCTGATTTTGGTTGTGTGGATTATGTCTATGGGTCTATATGAAAGCTGCTGTGTTCAGTGTTCCGGTTGCAAACTTAGTTACATTGGAGGCACGCATTGGCCAATACATTTTGAACGTGACCCCGGAAACCCTTCGATCAGTTGTGGAACATGCTGGTTCTCGATCTCAACTTGTTGCGGAAATGGGCAGCATATTGAACATGTCTTGCGCCGGTCGCACGGAATTTAATAATCCGATTTGATTTTGATTGATGCTTTTTATGCGGCTTTAGGCCTCACGACAACTAAAAACCGATGTGATTGATACTTTTTATGTGGGTTTTGGCCTCATGACGATTAAAAACCAATGTGATTGATGCTTTTATGCGGTTTTTAGCGTCAGGACATTAAAAAACCGATGTGAGTGATGATTTTCATGCAGTTTTTGGCCTCAGGACAATTGAAAACCTGTTTTTCCCACCCGATGTGATATGACCTTGTCGTGGTGGATGGGCTTACCTAACTAACAGTATCACACCTGTACACGCATTCACACTGAGTAGTACAGTTTAGTTAACGTCAAACTTACACCTTTGGGCATTGTTGTATGATTCATTTGTCATTCGTAGACGACCACTATTAAATTATGATGCTTACAGCGCCATCTGTTGCACTCAGCTCTAGTGAACTGCTTTGCACTCCTGCACACTGTAGTAATAGGGAGCGAATCAACGGACAGAAAGTGACTGCAGCGCCACCATTATCAAACTCGTGATACTTGTGGGGCTACACTGGGAAGGAAGGAAACCAGTGCAGCACTGATCTATCAACGGCCCCTTGATTCCTACTGTGTGCAACCCTCAACAAAGGACTCATACTCGCTTCGTTTCTGATCTCTAACATCTGCACACCTCCACTCTGTCGCCTAATCAACAAAATACTAGTTCACACAACATCACAAGGCTTCCTGCTAAATGGAAGGGAGTACGATGTTGTTCATTGACTGGTCTAGACTACTAGTGGAATTCCCATAGCAAACTGGAGATTGTCATGCTCGCTAAACACCTGTACCCTCTTCCTCATTGCCATGCGGTGTAGCTATACAACGAACCTATGTCTTAAAGGTGACGCCGGTGAAGCCTCAGTGATATACACTGCACTCAACAGTACTCGCTTCAGCACTGTCACATACAACTGCATTTTCTCTAAACATGCCTTTATTTCCTGTTTCCCACATTCTCTACTGAATATCTTACCTGCTACTTCGTTCAGTAGGTGTCATTTGTCTTATTAATTTTAATTTTAATAATGAACAGCCTCAGTTGCACCGTTTACCTAGAAATTCACCTAGGTTTCAGTCGGGAAAACCCGACCTTCTTCAGAATAACAGTATCTATCGTTTGTCCATAGTGGACATCGATAGATACCTTCTTCAGAATAACAGTATCTATGGAAAAACTAGTAGAAGCCGACCTCGGGGAAGATCAGTTTGGATTCCGTAGAAATACTGGAACACGTGAGGCAATACTGACCTTACGACTTATCTTAGAAGAAAGATTAAGGAAAGGCAAACCTACGTTTCTAGCATTTGTAGACTTAGGGAAAGCTTTTGACAATGTTGATTGGAGCACTCTCTTTCAAATTCTGAAGATGGCAGGGGTGAAATACAGGGAGCGAAATGCTATTTACAATTTGTACAGAAACCAGATGGCAGTTACAAGAGTCGACGGGCATGAAAGGGAAGCAGTGGTTGGGAAGGGAGTGAGACAGGGTTGTAGCCTCTCCCCGATGTTATTCAATCTGTATATTGAGCAAGCAGTAAAGGAAACAAAAGAAAAATTCGGAGTAGGTATTAAAATCCATGCAGAAGAAATAAAAACTTTGAGGTTCGCCGATGACATTGTAATTCTGTCAGAGACAGCAAAGGACTTGGAAGAGTAGTTGAACGGAATGGATGGTGTCTTGAAGGGAGGATATAAGATGAACATCAACAAAAGCAAAACGAGGATAATGGAATGTAGTCGAATTAAGTCGGGTGATGTTGAGGGTATTAGATTAGGAAATGAGACACTTAAAGTAGTAAAGGAGTTTTGCTATTTGGGGAGCAAAATAACTAATGATGGTCGAAGTAGAGAGGATATAAAATGTAGACTGGCAATGGCAAGGAAAGCGTTTCTGAATAAGAGAAGTTTGTTCACATCGAGTATAGATTTAAGTGTTAGGAAGTCTTTTCTGAAAGTATTTGTATGGAGTGTAGCCATGTATGGAACTGAAACATGGACGATAAATAGTTTGGACAAGAAGAGAATAGAAGCTTTCGAAATGTGGTGCTACAGAAGAATGCTGAAGATTAGACGGTTAGATCACATAACTAATGAGGAGGTAGTGAATAGGATTGGGGAGAAGAGGAGTTTGTGGCACAACTTGACCAGAAGAAGGGATCGGTTGGTAGGACATGTTCTGAGGCATCAAGGGATCACCATTTTAGTATTGGAGGGCAGCGTGGAGGGTAAAAATCGAAGGGGGAGACCAAGAGATGCGTACACTAAGCAGATTCAGAAGGATGTAGGTTGCGGTAGGTACTGGGAGATGAAGAAGCTTGCACAGGATAGAGTAGCATGGAGAGCTGCATCAAACCAGTCTCAGGATTGAAGACCACAACAACAACAACAACAACATCGTTTGTCCATAGTGAACATCGATGGATACTGTTATACTGAAGAAGGTCGGGTTATCCCGACTGAAACCTAGGCAAATTTCTACGTAAACGGTGCAACTGAGGCTGTTCATTATAGAAATTAATATTTATACAGTTGCTGACACGGCCGCGAAATGTTGAAGATATTCATTTGTCTTAGTACCTAGCAAGATCTGTTAGTTTCCCAGTGCCCCTTGTTTGAGTCCAAAGATCTTCATAGGTGGTGATACCAGTAATTGCCACACCTGATACTCAAAAGTCTAAAGAATCGAACTCCATTTTAAGAAAATTTAGTATTTCACGCTAATCAATGTTTATGCCGCCATATCTTCTAAGCTACGTGACCTACAGTTGTGTAATTTTGCAGGTGCATTCAGTGGTACGTGTGGGTGGTGTCTGCAAGCTGGGTAGCCAATAGAATGAGAAGTAACTACTATGATAAATATAATGAAGTTCTGCTGCATGAATAGCGAAAAACCTGTTAAGCGGTAGACTGTTTTCCTTTCATTATTTTGTGAGAGGATCACTGGGAAAAAAATTTCGAAAATTTTTTGAATTGTGTGCAAAGTTCGCAGGAAGTTGCTAAGTTGTTCTCATCCTCGGACTACGGATGAGTAAAGTTTGGGCAACTTTCTGCCCATTTTTAACTTTAACACCTGACTTAGGGTGTTAAATCTTTAACGTAAGATTTTACCTCTTAATGACTACTGTGGTTGCCTTTTAAATTCTTCAATTTGGTGTAGTATTTAATCCATCTTCACCAGCTGTAATCATACATCATGAAATAATAAGCAACAAGCTGCATAAAATATATTTAATTTCTCGACATAGTGTTCTTCTTCAGAAGGTTACGCTTATCGGGTTATTTACGAGTGTCAATAATAAAGCGCCTACAGCGAAATTCAAGGGCCCTAAAAAATGTATGCAGGAGCAATAAGTAATAAAATTCTAAATGTTGTTGTTGTTGTTGTGGTCTTCAGTCTAGTTTGATGCAGCTTTCCATGCTACTCTATCCTGTGCAAGCTTCTTCATCTCCCAGTAACTACTGCAACCTACATCCTTCTGAATCTGCTTAGTGTATTCATCTCTTGGTCTCGCTCTACGATTTTTACCCTCCATGCTGCCCTCCAACGCTAAATTTGTGATCCCCTGATGCCTCAGAACATGTCCTACCAACTGGTCTCTTCCTCTTGTTTATTCAGTACCTCCTCATTAGTTATGTGATCTACCCATCTAATCTTCAGCATTCTTCTGTAGCACCACATTTCGAAAGCTTCTATTCTCTTCTCGTCCAAACAATTTATCGTCCATGTTTCAGTTCCATACATGGCTACACTTCATACAAATACCTTCAGAAACGACTTCCTGACACTTAAATCTATACTCGATGTTAACAAATTTCTCTTATTCAGAAACGATTTCCTTGCCATTGCCAATCTACATTTCACATCCTCCTTACATCGACCATCAGTTATTTTGCTCCCCAAATAGCAAAAATCCTTTACTACTTTAAGTGTCTCATTTCCTAATCTAATTCGCTTAGCATCACCAGGCTTAATTCGACTACATTCCTTTATCCTCGGTTTGCTTTTGTTGATGTTCATCTTATATCCCCCTTTCAAGATACTGTCCATTCCGTTCAACTGCTCTTCCAAGTCCTTTGCTATCTCCGACAGAATTACAATGTCAACGGCGAACCTCAAAGTTTTTATTTCTTCTCCATGGATTTTAATACCTACTCCGAATTTTTCTTTTGTTTCCTTTACTGCTTGCTCAATACACAGATCGGGGTGGGGCTACAACCCTGTCTCACTCCCTTCCCAACCACTGCTTCCCTTTCGTGCCCATCTGGTTTCTGTACAAATTGTAAATAGCCTTTCGCTCCTTGTATTTTACGTCTGCCACCATTAGAATTTGAAAGAGAGTATTCCAGTCAACATTGTCAAAAGCTTTCTCTAAGTTTACAAATGGTAGAAACGTAGGTTTGCCTTTCCTTAATCTTTCTTCTAAGATAAGTCGTAAGGTCAGTATTGAATCACGTGTTCCAACATTTCTACGGAATCGAAACTGATCTTCCCCGAGTTTGGCTTCTACCAGTTTTTCCATTCGTCTGTAAAGAATTCGCGTTAGTATTTTGCAGCTGTGACTTATTAAACTGATAGTTCGGTAATTTTCACATCTGTCAACACCTGCTTTCTTTGGGATTGCAATTGTTATATTCTTCTTGAAGTCTGAGGGTATTTCGGCTGTCTCATACGTCTTGCTCACCAGATGGTAGAGTTGCGTCAGGACTGGCTCTCCAAAGGCCGTCAGTAGTTCCAATGGAATGTTGTCTACTCCCGGGGCCTTGTTTCGACTCAGGTCTTTCAGTGCTCTGCCAAACTATTCACGCAGTATCATATCTCCCATTTCATCTTCATCTACATCCTCTTCCATTTCCAATTCTAAATACATACAGTATTGTATTACTACTTGCACATGCACATATGTTCCAGGACCAGACCATTGTGCTGCGTGTACTTTATTATTGACACTCGCAAATAATGCGATAGGCATAGCCTTGTGAAGAACGGCACTAAGTGTGCGAATCCGGTAAAGAAATTAAATTTCTTTTAGGCAACTGATTGTTTGTTATTTCATATTTTTAATTCGGCCAATAATTACCTCTATGTGAAAGTCACCGCTACTGTAAATGATACATTCATTTCCAGAATTCTATATTTTCCCAAGCATTGAATGTACATATATGAATGATGCCCGAATAGAACCGTAATCCCTCCAAATTTGTACTCTGCAAACCAGTTGGCGTTACGAGTAAAGTACGTCGACAAAATGACGCCTAAGAAAGAGAAAATTTCGCCTCCAAGCTAATATTCATCGACGAAGCAATCTTCCATGTATCTTGAAAGACAAATCATCACAATGTGAGAATATGGGAGACTGAAAATCCTCATTGAGCTTTGGCGCACGAACGAGATTCGCCGAAGGTAACGTTGTCTGTCCAGTGTCACAGACGGAGTTATACAGACCGTTTTTCTTCTTTGCCAAGTCTGTGATGTATAGCCCTTACCTTCATATGTAGCGGACGTGGTTGCCTCCAAAGCTGAGTGCTGATTCCGAGAATTTGTCTTCAAACATGACTGGGCACCCCTCACTGGAGCTTCGACGTTCGCTCTACCTAAACAACGAACTTCCGCTTCCCTAGATTGGGCGTGGAGGTGAAGATGATGTGGCTCTCTTCCCTTGTAGCACCGGGACCGTTGGCGTAACGCCGTGGTTACGTACCCTCACTGCCAAGAACATTGCAACAGCTCAGAGGACGCATCACTGTTGCTGTGGTGACCACTGGCAGGCTGTTGGTACAGGGTATTTCAAAAATGACCGGTGTATTTGAAACGGCAATAAAAACTAAACGAGCAGCGATAGAAATACACCGTTTGTTGCAATATGCTTGGGACAACAGTACATTTGCAGGCGGACAAACTTTCGAAATTACAGTAGTTACAATTTTCAACAACAGATGGCGCTGCAAGTGATGTGAAAGATATAGAAGACAACGCAGTCTGTGGGTGCGCCATTCTGTACGTCGTCTTTCTGCTGTAAGCGTGTGCTGTTCACAACGTGCAAGTGTGCTGTGGACAACATGGTTTATTCCTTAGAACAGAGGATTTTTCTGGTGTTGGAATTCCACCGCCCAGAACACAGTGTTGTTGCAACAAGACGAAGTTTTCAACGGAGGTTTAATGTAACCAAAGGACCGAAAAGCGATACAATAAAGGATCTGTTTGAAAAATTTCAACGGACTGGGAACGTGACGGATGAACGTGCTGGAAAGGTAGGGCGACCGCGTACGGCAACCACAGAGGGCAACGCGCAGCTAGTGCAGCAGGTGATCCAACAGCGGCCTCGGGTTTCCGTTCGCCGTGTTGCAGCTGCGGTCCAAATGACGCCAACGTCCACGTATCGTCTCATGCGCCAGAGTTTACACCTCTATCCATACAAAATTCAAACGCGGCAACCCCTCAGCGCCGCTACCATTGCTGCACGAGACACATTCGCTAACGATATAGTGCACAGGATTGATTACGGCGATATGCATGTGGGCAGCATTTGGTTTACTGACGAAGCTTATTTTTACCTGGACGGCTTCGTCAATACACAGAACTGGCGCATTAGGGGGACCGAAAAGCCCCATGTTGCAGTCCCATCGTCCCTGCATCCTCAAAAAGTACTGGTCTGGGCCGCCATTTCTTCCAAAGGAATCATTGGCCCATTTTTCAGATCCGAAACGATTACTGCATCACGCTATCTGGACATTCTTCGTGAATTTGTGGTGGTACAAACTGCCTTAGACGACACTGCGAACACCTCGTGGTTTATGCAAGATGGTGCCCGGCCACATCGCACGGCCGACGTCTTTAATTTCCTGAATGAATATTTCGATGATCGTGTGATTGCTTTGGGCTATCCGAAACATACAGGAGGCGGCGTGGATTGGCCTCCCTAATCGCCAGACATGAACCCCAGTGACTTCTTTCTGTGGGGACACTTGAAAGACCAGGTGTACCGCCAGAATCCAGAAACAATTGAACAGCTGAAGCAGTACATCTCATCTGCATGTGAAGCCATTCCGCCAGACACGTTGTCAAAGGTTTCGGGTAATTTCATTCAGAGACTACGCCATATTATTGCTACGCATGGTGGATATGTGGAAAATATCGTACTATAGAGTTTCCCAGACCGCAGCGCCATCTGTTGTTGAAAATTGTAACTACTGTAATGTCCCAAGCATATTGCAACAAACGGTGTATTTCTATCGCTGCTCGTTTAGGTTTTATTGCCGTTTCAAATATACCGGTCATTTTTGAAACACCCTGTACATAAGGTACGGAACGAGCTGGTTTACCGTTTAGACGTGTGTCGTGTGATTAGAGGGATATTGGAACTTGGTGAGTTTACCCTTCTATTCATGGCTCATTCACGTCTCTACATGTAATGCTTAGGAAAATATAGAGCTTTGAAAACGAATGAATATTTTAATGTAACTTGTATAGAAAAAGGTTTTTTTGCCTTTGAAACCATTAGAAAGGCAACCTGCAAGTTAGACCGTAAAACGCACAAGGTTTTCGCCGTTTAGTGATACACTTGGTAGTCACATTCACACAAAGGTGTTGCACGTTGCTTTACCTCATGTAAGTTTTCAAGATCAGTGAGGCAGTGAATTATGTTTCTGGACGCCTGTACGAAGTGACAATTATTGAACTATATAAAAAATTCTTACTTTCGAACTATGGCGTGCACACACTTTATTCAACACGATATTGGAATTTAGGTTACATGTTCGCTATGCCTGCCATCATTGGCGATGACGAATAGCGAAATTCAGCATGACCTGCTGAAACGTCGAAACATCGATGCTGTCGGTGACCTTCTGAACGGCTGCTTTCAGCTCGGTAATAATTTTGGGGCTTTTGCTGTACATCCTGTGTTTAATATAGCCCCAAAAAAGGAGTGGCATGTGTTCAGATCCGGGGAATATGGCGGCCAATCGAGGCCCGTGCCAGCGGCCTCTGGCTATCCCAGAGCCAGGGTGTGGTCCCGAAACTGCTCCTCCAGGACATGAAACACAGTCCTGCTTCGAAAGGGTCGAGCTCCTTTCTTGCATGAACTACATATTGTCGAAATCAGGCCCACTTTGGATAATGGGAATGAAATCGTCTTCCAAAACCACCGTGCCATCAAGGAATATCGCAACGATAATTCCGTGACTGGACACTGCACACAACACAGTCACCCGTTGAGGCTGGAGAGACTTCTCGATCGCGAAATACGGATTCTCACTTCCCAAAATCCCTTAATTTCGCTTGTTGGACGAACCCAGGCAAGTGAAAATGGGCTTCGTCGATAAACCAAACCATGCACATGCGCATGCTATCTCCCATCATGTCCCGCAACCAACCGTACAGTTTGAACGTCCTAACGCAAACCGTTCAGACGTTGCGACGATTTTATTTCATATAGTTCATACATTGTCACCTTGTACGTGGTTCATAAGTTTCCTCTCCTTGACGTTTTAATGTGCAGTATGTTATTATCCAAGGCGATTCAACTGCCCCTACCGATGTCATTTTACACAACACGGAATGTTATATGTGGCCTTCAAAATACACGCGTGAGATATATTCTCTCGCTTGCTACGTGCAAAACTGTAAGTCCTACACAACAGGACCCCTTTCTAACAAATTTCATGTAGTTAAATTTTGTACTGGGATACGGTTTTCTCAGAGTCCGTAGTTTTCAATTTACTCACCAAAAATGTGCAAAAGTTACCTTCAAATGCATCCCCTCTCCCACACTCAAAATATTTAGTATCTTTCTCGTCTCACTCCCTTCTGCCACTGTTCAAGAATTTCCGACTACATGAACTATTACCGACGTTCGACCTTTTTCGGTTTCTGTTGAGGGGGCTATTACACCACCAGCATAGTCGGCTATCTCGTTTAATTTAAACTTGCCCGTGTGGGTATTGAAGAAAGAAGACTTTTCTAAACATTACGCTAAAACTAATTACGTTGACTATTCGAGTCAAAGTTAACATTTACAAGCACAGCAGTTTCGTAAACAGAAGACATGACGAATATAAGGATATAATTGTTCATCTGATGTTCATATTCACAATGTTGAGTAAAATTTACACAAACGTCAGTTCTACAATTTCTAAATACTCGACTACACCGGTGACTTAATAAGACAGGCAGATGTAGACCAAACAAGGTCAAATGTGGAAAACAATTTGTGCAGATGCCAATTGTTGTTCAATGGTACAAGGGAGTCCACAAATAACGCACTAGAGATACCGAGTGTGGGAGTTAGGATGCTGTTGAAGATCACTTTTGCATCTTTTTCTTGAATAACTCGGAAACTACGGCCTCTAGCAAAATGATTTCCCCGTGAAATATTTAACTGCATTAAATGTCCTACAAAAAGGCCTGATCATTTTTTTTCTGTTGGACTAATATGAGGGTTATTCGAAAAGTAGAGCCCGATCGACAGCAAAATCGAAATTACTGTGGACATCAAAACCATTTTATTTGCAACAGTTAACTAGACCTTCCAGTTACTTCTCTACATTGTCGCTGCTCCGACTCATAGCGTTGTACCAACTTTCTAATACCCTCGTCATAGAAGGCAGCCGCCTGTGCTTTCCGCCACTTCTCTACGCTAATCTACAGTGCCTCGTCTGTGCCAAAATGTTGTCTTCATAGGCAGCAGTTCATGTTGCCAGAGATGAACAGCAGAGGGAGCCAAGTCCGGGTTGTATGGTGGATCATCAAACACATCCCGTCGAAAACACTGCAGGAGCATCTTCATCGTACGTGCAGTGTATTGCTTAGGTAATGAAAGAGGAACTGTATGACACGTTACGTACGATTTGCAGTGCCTGTGTTATTCTGGTGACGATACACTGCGGCGATCAAAGCCGTTACGAAACATACAAGCATTACTCACAAAAAATGAAGGTTTCCTTTACTATGTGCTATATAAAATTTATACTCTCCTCTCTGCTCCTCTTTTACGATAAGATACACTCCTGGAAATTGAAATAAGAACACCGTGAATTCATTGTCCCAGGAAGGGGAAACTTTATTGACACATTCCTGAGGTCAGATACATCACATGATCACACTGACAGAACCACAGGCACCTAGACACAGGCAACAGAGCATGCACAATGTCGGCACTAGTACAGTGTATATCCACCTTTCGCAGCAATGCAGGCTGCTATTCTCCCATGCAGACGATCGTAGAGATGCTGGATGTAGTCCTGTGGAACGGCTTGCCATGCCATTTCCACCTGGCGCCTCAGTTGGACCAGCGTTCGTGCTGGACGTGCAGACCACGTGAGACGACGCTTCATCCAGTCCCAAACATGCTCAATGGGGGACAGATCCGGAGATCTTGCTGGCCAGGGTAGTTGACTTACACCTTCTAGAGCACGTTGGGTGGCACGGGATACATGCGGACGTGCATTGTCCTGTTGGAACAGCAAGTTCCCTTGCCGGTCTAGGAATGGTAGAACGATGGGTTCGATGACGGTTTGGATGTACCGTGCACTATTCAGTGTCCCCTCGACGATCACCAGTGGTGTACGGCTAGTGTAGGAGACCGCTCCCCACACCATGATGCCGGGTGTTGGCCCTGTGTGCCTCGGTCGTATGCAGTCCTGATTGTGGCGCTCACCTGCACGGCGCCAAACACGCATACGGCCATCATTGGCACCAAGGCAGAAGCGACTCTCATCGCTGAAGACGACACGTCTCCATTCGTCCCTCCATTCACGCCTGTCGCGACACCACTGGAGGCGGGCTGCACGATGTTGGGGCGTGAGCGGAAGACGGCCTAACGGTGTGCGGGACCGTAGCCCAGCTTCATGGAGACGGTTGCGAATGGTCCTCGCCGATACCCCAGGAGCAACAGTGTCCCTAATTTGCTGGGAAGTGGCGGTGCGGTCCCCTACGGCACTGCGTAGGATCCTACGGTCTTGGCGTGCATCCGTGCGTCGCTGCGGTCCGGTCCCAGGTCGACGGGCACGTGCACGTTCCGCCGACCACTGGCGACAACATCGATGTACTGTGGAGACCTCACGCCCCACGTGTTGAGCAATTCGGCGGTACGTCCACCCGGCCTCCCGCATGCCCACTATACGCCCTCGCTCAAAGTCCGTCAACTGCACTTACGGTTCACGTCCACGCTGTCGCGGCATGCTACCAGTGTTAAAGACTGCGATGGAGCTCCGTATGCCACGGCAAACTGGCTGACACTGACGGCGGCGGTGCACAAATGCTGCGCAGCTAGCGCCATTCGACGGCCAACACCGCGGTTCCTGGTGTGTCCGCTGTGCCGTGCGTGTGATCATTGCTTGTACAGCCCTCTCGCAGTGTCCGGAGCAAGTATGGTGGGTCTGACACGCCGGTGTCAATGTGTTCTTTTCTCCATTTCCAGGAGTGTATATATGGTCACAAAAAAGGTCCGGCAGTAATTTTTACTGTCGTCTATCCATTCTACGGCTGATGGTAATCATTATTCGCAAATGCGAATTCATCTGATACCTTACGTTATGTGGACAGCATGATATGAGGCAAAATGTCTCGCCAGGCATCCCTACCAGGCGGGAAGCAGTATAGTTCTAGGCATCTTTGCTTGCACCGTGTGCTCAGACCTGAAAAGGGCGAAGTGACGCAATCGAAGTGCATGCTAGAGACACTGTCCAACACATCTGTGCAAAGCTTCGAGTTTTCACTGTGGTTTTCATCTCCCGCGCAGTCGGACCTTACTTTCCGAACAGCTCGCTTAGTCTGCACTTAGCGAGTGAGAGAATGTCAAAATCTCGCACGTGGTTTTCAAAGGGCTGTATAGTAGTTCGGGTTGCATTAAAACGACATCGGCAGGGGCAGCTCAATCACATTGTATTGTCTTATTTTCTTTGCCATTCACGCATATTCCACAATTTTATCCCTACATTTTATTTAACAGTAATATCTCTGAGCTTGGAAACACTCCCTTTGCGAAGCTGGTAAGGAGAACTTATGACAGAAACTTCTGTCGAGCCCACATCTAGTATGGCGAATAGTACCTCCGCCGGCGTTCTACCAAGGGTTCCAATGAGACCCAGTGGCACACTCTTGTGTGTACGCCTTAGGGCTGACTTCCAGGGATTGCGCTAAAATAGGAAATACCGTGAGAAATGGGTAACTGAACGTAGATGCAAATGCTAGGCAAGCTTGCCAGTTTCACTGTTTTCTTAGACCAGGAACAGCACCTGTGCAATGCTCTCCATCCGTTGCATCAGTAGTGGTCAGGAGAGAGTTGTGTGTAATTGTGAGTGCGTTATGTAGGAGGTACGTGAATTCGAACGTGGATAAGTTGTTGATGCCAGTATTCCGGCTGCTTCTGTAAGCAAGACAGCCGAAAAAATTGTACCGCAAACAGGGAAAGCGGAAAAACATCATCCGCTAACTTACAACGCGGACAAAAGTGTGTGTTAAATAACCCAGATCCACTGAAGAGGATTGTGACGAAAAATAAGAGGACGATAGCTGCAGAATTGTTGTAGAATTTTGAAACACATATTAGACTATAATGACTTTTCTGGAGATTAGAAATCTACGCTGTACGAATCAGCATGGGTTTCGAAAAAGACGATCGTGTGAAACCCAGCTCGCGCTATTCGTCCACGAGACTCAGAGGGCCACAGACACGGGTTCCCAGGTAGATGGCGTGTTTCTTGACTCCCGCAAGGCGTTAGATACAGTTCCCCACAGTCGTTCAATGAACAAAGTAAGAGCATATCGACTATCAGACCAATTGTGTGATTGGATTGAAGAGTTCCTAGACAACAGAACGCGGCATCTCATTCGCAATGGAGAGAAGTCTTCCGCAGTAAGTGTGATTTCAGGTGTGCCGCAGGGGAGTGTCGTAGGACCGTTGCTATTCACAATATTCATAAATGGCCTTGTGGATGACATCAGAAGTTCACGGAGGCTTTTTGCGGATGATGCTGTGGTGTATCGAGAGGTTGTAACAATGGAAAATTGTGCTGAAATACAGGAGGATGTGCAGCGAATTGACGCATGGTGCAAGGAGTGGCAATTAAATATGAATGTAGACAAGTGTAATGTGCATTGAATACATAGAAAGGAAGATCCCTTATCATTTAGCTACAATATAGCAAGTCAGCAACTGGAAGCAGTTGTTGTTGTTGTGGTCTTCAGTCCTGAGACTGGTTTGATGCAGCTTTCCATGCTACTCTATCCTGTGCAAGCTTCTTCATCTCCCAGTACCTACTGCAGCCTACATCCTTCTGAATCTGCTTGGTGTATTCATCTCTTGGTCTCCCTCTGCGGTTTTTACCCTCCACGCTGCCCTCCAATGCTAAATTTGTGATCCCTTGATGCCTCAAAACATGTCCTACCAACCGATCCCTTCTTCTAGTCAAGTTGTGCCACAAACTTCTCTTCTCCCCAACCCTATTCAATACCTCCTCATTAGTTACGTGATCTACCCACCTTATCTTCAGCATTCTTCTGTAGCACCACATTTCGAAAGCTTCTATTCTCTTATTGTCCAAACTAGTTATCGTCCATGTTTCACTTCCATACATGGCTACACTCCATACAAATACTTTCAGAAACGACTTCCTGACACTTAAATCTATACTCGATGTTAACAAATTTCTCTTATTCAGAAACGATTTCCTTGCCATTGCCAGTCTACATTTTATTTCCTCTCTACTTCGACCATCATCAGTTATTTTGCTCCCCAAATAGCAAAGCTCCTTTACTACTTCAAGTGTCTCATTTCCTAATCTAATTCCCTCAGCATCACCCGATTTAATTTTACTACATTCCATTATCCTTGTTTTGCTTTTGTTGATGTTCATCTTATATCCTCCTTACAAGACACCGTCCATTCCGTTCAACTGCCTTTCCAAGTCCTTTGCTGTCTCTGACAGAATTACAATGTCATCGGCGAACCTCAAAGTTTTTACTTCTTCTCCATGAATTTTAATACCTACTCCGAATTTTTCTTTTGTTTCCTTCACTGCTTAATCAATATACAGATTGAATAACATCGGGGAGAGGCTACAACCCTGCCTCACTCCCTTCCCAACCACTGCTTCCCTTTCATGCCCCTCCACTCTTATAACTGCCATCTGGTTTCTGTACAAATTGTAAATAGCCTTTCGCTCCCTGTATTTTACCCCTGCCACCTTCAGAATTTGAAAGAGAGTAATCCAGTTAACGTTGTCAAAAGCTTTCTCTAAGTCTACAAATGCTAGAAACGTAGGTTTGCCTTTTCTTAATCTTTCTTCTAAGATAAGTCGTAAGGTTAGTATTGCCTCAAGTGTTCCAACATTTCTACGGAATCCAAACTGATCTTCCCCGAGGTCCGCTTCTACCAGTTTTTCCATTCGTCTGTAAAGAATTCGCGTTAGTATTTTGCAGCTGTGACTTATTAAACTGATAGTTCGGTAAGCAGTTAATTCCTTAAATTATCTGGGCGTACGCATTAGGAGTGATTTAAAATGGAATGATCATATGAAGTTGATCGTCTGTAAAGCAGATGCCAGACTGAGATTCATTGGAAGAATTCTAAGGAAATACTGTCCGAAAAGAAAGGAAGTAGGTTACAGTACACTTGTTCGCCCACTGCTTGAATATTGCTCACCATTGTGGGATCCGCACCAGATAGGATTGATAGGAGAGATAGTGAAGATCCTACGGAGAGCAGCGCGCTTCGTTACAGGATCATTTAGTAATCGCGAAAGCGTTACAGAGATGACAGATAAACTCCAGTGGTAGACTCTGCAGGAGAGACGCTGAGTAGCTCGGTACGGGCTTTTGTTGAAGTTTAGAGAACATCACCTAGGAGGCAAGCAGTGTACTGCTCCCTCCTATGTACATCTCGCGAAGAGACCATGAGGATAAAATCAGAGAGATTAGAGCCCACACAGAGGCATACCGACAATCTTTCTTTCCACGAACAATACGAGACTGGAACAGAAGGAAGAACCGATAGAGGTACTCAAGGTACCCTCCGCCACACACCGTCATGTTGCTTGCGGAGTATGGATGTAGATGTAGAAGATACAACAGAACTCGAGAACCCTGTTAGTACAACAAAAATAAATACACAGAGAGATCTCCACAAGTAGGGAACACCAGAGCAAGCTGCAATTCTATAACCACTCATCAGTGAAGTAAATACCCCTAACGGGAAACTGTGGTGCCGAAGCCATAACACTTGGAACTATGAAGCCGTGGGAGGATATACACTCCTGGAAATTGAAATAAGAACACCGTGAATTCATTGTCCCAGGAAGGGGAAACTTTATTGACACATTCCTAGGGTCAGATACATCACATGATCACACTGACAGAACCACAGGCACATAGACACAGGCAACAGAGCATGCACAATGTCGGCACTAGTACAGTGTACATCCACCTTTCGCAGCAATGCAGGCTGCTATTCTCCCATGGAGACGATCGTAGAGATGCTGGATGTAGTCCTGTGGAACGGCTTGCCATGCCATTTCCACCTGGTGCCTCAGTTGGACCAGCGTTCGTGCTGGACGTGCAGACCGCGTGAGACGACGCTTCATCCAGTCCCAAACATGCTCAATTGGGGACAGATCCGGAGATCTTGCTGGCCAGGGTAGTTGACTTACACCTTCTAGAGCACGTTGGGTGGCACGGGATACATGCGGACGTGCATTGTCCTGTTGGAACAGCAAGTTCCCTTGCCGGTCTAGGAATGGTAGAACGATGGGTTCGATGACGGTTTGGATGTACCGTGCACTATTCAGTGTCCCCTCGACGATCACCAGTGGTGTACGGCCAGTGTAGGAGATCGCTCCCCACACCATGATGCCGGGTGTTGGCCCTGTGTGCCTCGGTCGTATGCAGTCCTGATTGTGGCGCTCACCTGCACGGCGCCAAACACGCATACGACCATCATTGGCACCAAGGCAGAAGCGACTCTCATCGCTGAAGACGACACGTCTCCATTCGTCCCTCCATTCACGCCTGTCGCGACACCACTGGAGGCGGGCTGCACGATGTTGGGGCGTGAGCGGAAGACAGCCTAACGGTGTGCGGGACCGTAGCCCAGCTTCATGGAGACGGTTGCGAATGGTCCTCGCCGATACCCCAGGAGCAACAGTGTCCCTAATTTGCTGGGAAGTGGCGGTGCGGTCCCCTACGGCACTGCGTAGGATCCTACGGTCTTGGCGTGCATCCGTGCGTCGCTGCGGACCGGTCCCAGGTCGACGGGCACGTGCACCTTCCGCCGACCACTGGCGACAACATCGATATACTGTGGAGACCTCACGCCCCACGTGTTGAGCAATTCGGCGGTACGTCCACCCGGCCTCCCGCATACCCACTATACGCCCTCGCTCAAAGTCCGTCAACTGCACATACGGTTCACGTCCACGCTGTCGCGGCATGCTACCAGTGTTAAAGACTGCGATGGAGCTCCGTATGCCACGGCAAACTGGCTGACACTGACGGCGGCGGTGCACAAATGCTGCGCAGCTAGCGCCATTCGATGGCCAACACCGCGGTTCCTGGTGTGTCCGCTGTGCCGTGCGTGTGATCATTGCTTGTACAGCCCTCTCCCAGTGTCCAGAGCAAGTATGGTGGGTCTGACACACCGGTGTCAATGTGTTCTTTTTTCCATTTCCAGGAGTGTAGTTCTACATATACATCTACATGGTTACTCTGCAATTCACACTTAAGTGCCTGGCAGAGCGTTCATCGAACCATTTTCATACTACTTCTCTACCATTCCCCTATCGAATGGCGCGTGGGAAAAAGGGACACCTAAATCTTTCCGTTCGAGCTCTGATGTCTCTTATTTTATTAAGATGATCATTTCTCCCTACGTAGGTGGGTGTCAATAAAATATTTAACGCATTCGTAATTGAAATTTCAAACATAGATCTCGCCTCAAAGAAAACCGCCTTTGTTTCAGTGACTGCCACCCCAACTCGCGTATCTCATCAGTGACTCTCTCACCCCTATTGCGCGATAACACGAAATGAGCTGCTCTTCTTTGCACCTTTTGGATGTCGTCCGTCAATCCTACCTGGTAAGGATCCCACACCGAGCAGGAATATTTCAGCAGAGGACGGACAAGTGTAATGTAGGCTGTCTCCTTAGTGGGTTTGTCGCATCTTCTGAGTGTTCTGCCGACAAAGCGCAGCCTTTGTTTCGCCTTACCCACAATATTATCTGTGTGGTCTTTCCAATTTAAGTTGCTCGTAATTGTAATTCCTAGCTATTTAGAAGAATTTACAGCCGTTAGTTTTGTGCGATTTATCGTATACCCAAAATTTATCGGATTTCTTTTAGTACCCATGTGGATGACGTCACACTTTCTTTGTTTAATGTCGATACAGAAATTCTCTCTAGATCATTTTGTAATTGGAATTGAACGTCTGATGATTTTACTAGACGGCAAATTACAGCGCCACCTGCAAACAATCTAAGGGGGCTGCTCAGGTTATCACCTAGATCATTTATGTATATCAGGAACAGCAGAGGGCCTATGACAATACCTTTCGGAACGCCGGATATCACCTCCGTTTTACTCGATGATTTACCGTCTATCACTACGAACTGTGACCTCACTGAGAGGAAATCACGAGTCCAGTCCAACAACTGAGACGATATGCACGCAATTTGATTAATAGTCGCTTCTGAGGAATGGTATCAAAAGCCTTCTGGAAATCTGGGAATATGAAATCGATCTGAGATCCCTTGTCGACAGCACTCATTACTTCATGGGAATAAAGAGCTAGCTGTGTTGCACAAGAACGACATTTTCTGAATCCGTGTTGGTTATTCATCGATAAGTCATTTTCTTCAAGGTGATTCATAATGTTAGACTACAGTATATGCTCCAAAATCGTACTGCAAACTGAGGTCAGTGATATGGGTCTGTAATTCAGTGGGTTACTCCTATTTCCTTTCTTGAATATTGGTGTGACCTGTGCTACTTTCCAGTCTTTAGGCACAGACCTTTCGTCAAGTGAGCGGCTGTATATGATTGCTAACAAGGGAACCTCCCCATCGCATCCCCCTCAGATTTAGTTAAAAGTTGGCACAGTGGATAGGCCTTGAAGAACTGAACACAGATCAATCGAGAAAACAGGAAGAAGTTGTGTGGAACTATGAACAAAATAAGCATAATATACAAACAGAGTAGTCCATGCGCAAGATAGGCAACATCCAGGATAGTCTGAGCTCGGGAGCGCCGTGGTTCCGTGGTTAGCGTGAGCAGCTGGGGAACGAGAGGTCCTTAGTTCAAGTCTTCCCTCAAGCGAAAATTTTACTTTATTTATTTTCGCAAAGTTATGATCTGTCCGTTCGTTCATTGACGTCTCTGATTACTGTAATATGTTTAGTGTCTGTGCTTTGCGACCGCACCGCAAAAACGTGCTACTAATGGTCTACTAATCGCACGGTCGCACGCTTTTGCGGTGCAGTCGCAAAGCACAGACACTAAACTTATTACAGTGAACAGAGACGTCAATAAACGAACGGACAGATCATAACTTTGCGAAAATAAATAAAGTAAAATTTTCACTCGAGGGAAGACTTGAACCAAGGACCAGACGTCAATGAACGAACGGACAGATCATAACTTTGCGAAAATAAATAAAGTAAAATTTTCGCTTGAGGGAAGACTTGAACCAAGGACCTCTCGTTCCGCAGCTGCTCACGCTAACCACGGGACCACGGCGCTCCTTGGCTCACACTGTCCTTGTTGTTGCATATCTTGCACATACACTACTCAGTTTGTATATTTTGCTTACTTTTTCATAGTTCCACATAACTTCTTCCTGTTTTCTCGATTGATCTGTGGTCAGTTTTTCAAGGCCTATCCACTGTGCCAACTTGTAACTAAATCTCAGGTGGGTGCGATGGGGAGGTTCCCTTGTAAGAAAGGCACTATTGTGTCTGCATACTCTGAAAGGAACCTGATTGGTATACCATCTGGACCCGAAGACTTGCCTTTCTTAAGTGATTTGAGTTGTTTCGCAACACTTACTTTTATGTCACTCTTGTTACCAGTTGTTCTGGTTTCGAATTCTGGAATATTTACTTCGTCTTCTTTCGTGAAGGAATAACGGAAAACTATATTTAGTAACTCCACTTTAGTGGCACCATCATCAGTAACATTTCCATCGCTGTCACGCTGTACTTTACAGACGACCAGAATCTCTTTGGGTTTTCTACCACATTTTGAGACAATATTTCATTGTGGAAACTATTAAAAGCATCTCGCATTGACGTCCCCACTAAATTTCGAGCTTCCGCGAAACTTAGCCAGTCTTGGAGATTTTGCGTTCTTCTGAATTTGGCATGCTTTCTTCGTTGCTTCTGCAACAGTATTCG
Source organism: Schistocerca nitens (assembly GCF_023898315.1). Classification (NCBI taxonomy): domain Eukaryota; kingdom Metazoa; phylum Arthropoda; class Insecta; order Orthoptera; family Acrididae; genus Schistocerca; species Schistocerca nitens. Next base: position 87,175,290 of record NC_064625.1, on the reverse strand, counting down.
GACGTGTTTTGTGTACCACGGTGGATCAGTCCCATCTCTTATTAACTTACGCGGTATGAATCTGTATACAGCTGTCGATACTGTATCTTTGGATTTTAGCCATATCTGATCTACACTTACATAATTTATGTTAAAAAGTGACGAAATTCCTCCAGCTGTTTTAAGGTGTTGGTTTTATTGGCAACTTGTTTTGATGTTGTTACATTTATCATCTTCAGGTCCTAAGTACAATATACCATACATAAACAACCAATGCAACAACAGTAATTTATGAGTTATTATGCAAAACAATTATATTATAACCACATTTACGTGGTATCACTAAATACAAATGAAGCTGTATATACACAATCGTTTTATTATAGGCTAATATCAGGTATTAAAAAGTGGAGTATATAAAAGCTTAAGCGACAAGCCGTTATTCTAATGGATAATAATATAGGCGTGGAACATCGTAATTTTTTTCTTTTCTTTTTTTAATATAATGAACTATAAAAAGAGCATACGCATTTCCAATCAGACAAATGTTAGAATAACTTATTTGCCTACTAGGTGGGCAAGGTAGACTAGAGTTACGTTCGCAAAATTCTATACTGTCGTCATACTAAAGTAACAGTGGCGTAATTTACTTAGAGAACTTCCAACTTTGAACATGGCTGACGTTTGCAGCAACCGTATACACAAATTGGAAAGATATGTAAAGATCAGCCAACCGGTTGCATAGGTTTTCTATATACCTTGACCAGGTTTCGTCGCCTCTAAGGGTGACTTCATCAGAAGGTAAGGTAATTACATGAAGAACATATCGTCAAAGATGATATGTTCTTCATGTAATTATCTTACCTTCTGATGAAGTCACCTTAGAGGCGACGAAACCTGGTCAAGGTACATAAAAAACCCATGGAACCGGTTGGCTGATCTTTACATATTTTTCAAAAACTAGACAACTTCGTTCCTAACACCTGGAAAGAAATGGTAAGGGACCGAAAAAAATGGTGGGAAATCCAGTTGATACAAGGAAGTCAATAGTGTAAAATACATGCAAATCAATTTAAAGTATTCATTCCAATAAAAGTATAAGCTAACACGTTGCTAAAATAATTTCTATGGCGCTGTCTGATTGGCAATGCGTTTGTTCTCCTTTTTATAATTCGTTACTTAAAAAAAAGTTACGATGTTCCACGCCTATGTTATTATCCATTAGGAGAACGGCTTGTCGCTTAAGGTTTTATATATTCCTAATTTTTAATACCTGATATTAGCCTATAATAAAACGATTGTGCATATACAGCTTCATTTGTATTTAGCGATATCACGTAAATGGCTAATTTCCAGAGTGATGGCATTTTAACGGAAATGACCAAAAATATAATTATATCTGAAAACAAAGATGATGTGAGTTACCAAATGAAAGCGCTGGCAGGTCGATAGACACACAAACAAACAAACACAAACATACACACGAAATTCAAGCTTTCGCAACCAACGGTTGCTTCATCAGGAAAGACGGAAGGAGAGGGAAAGACGAAAGGATGTGGGTTTTAAGGGAGAGGGTAAGGAGTCATTCCAATCCCGGGAGCGGAAAGACTTACCTTAGGGGGAAAAAAGGACAGGTATACACACACACACACACACACACACACACACACACACACACACACACACATATCCATCCGCACATAGACAGACACAAGCAGACATTTGTAAAGGCAAATTTGCTTTGTTGCCTTGTTTTTAGATATATTTTTTCCACGTGGAATGTTTCTCTCTATTATATTCAAAAATATAATTAGTTTCATTAAAATTATCCATTATGTAATATGGTTATAATAGAATTGTTGTGCATAATAACTCATAAATTACTGTTGTTGCATTGGTTGTTTATGTATGGTCTACATTTATACTCCGCAAACCACCCAACGGTGTGTGGCGGAAGGCACTTTACGTGCCACTGTCATTACCTCCCTTTCCTGTTCCAGTCGCGTATGGTTCGCGGGAAGAACGACTGTCGAAAAGCCTCCGTGCGCGCTCGAATCTCTCAAATTTTACATTCGTGATCTCGTCGGGAGGTATAAGTAGAGGGAAGCAATATATTCGATACCTCATCCAGAAACGCACCCTCTCGAAACCTGGACAGCAAGCTACACCGCGATGCAGAGCGCCTCTCTTGAAGAGTCTGCCACTTGAGTTTGCTAAACATCTCCGTAACGCTATCACACTTATCAAATAACCCTGTGACGAAACGCGCCACTCTTCTTTGGATCTTCTCTATCTCCTCTGACAACCCGACCTGGTACGGATGCCACACTGATGAGCAATACTCAAGTATAGGCCGAACGAGTGTTTTGTAAGACACCTCCTTTGTTGATCGACTAGATTTTCTAAGGACTCTCCCAACGAATCTGAACCTGGCACCCGCCTTACCAACAATTAATTTTATTTGATCATTCCACTTCAAATCGTTCCGTACGCATACTCCCAGATATTTTACAGAAGTAACTGCTACCAGTGTTTGTTCCACTATCATATAATCATATAATAAAGGATCCTTCTTTCTATGTATTCCCAATACCTTACATTTGTCTATGTTAAGGGTCAGTTGCCAGTCCTTCCACCAAGTGCCTATCCGCTGCAGATCTTCCTGCATTTCGCTGCAATTTTCTAACGCTGCATCTTCTCTGGTATGGTATGTTGTATTATGGCCTGATGATGATGATGATGTAACAACACTGAAACTAGTTGCCAATAAAACCAACACCTTAATACAATAATAAAGTATTTATTTCGCCATTTTTAACATATATTATACTAGCTGACGTCCCAATTCGTCCGTTTCAATTATGGATATACGAAGAATTACATAATTAGCTTGGAAGGAATGGAGACTCTCTCTCAGGAAGGTATCAAGTGAATTTTTATCTGCTGTTTTAAATAAATGAGTCTTGTTTCACCCTATTTCCAACTTCTGGCAGAGTTGATGTCCCAAGAGTGAAAGATGGCGGTATGTCGGTGATGATTTGGAAAGCCACATTGTTGTATTCCATGGGCCCCACGGTTCCTCTGCAAGGTCTCATCACTTCCAGAGGATGATGATGATGATGATGATGATGAGTTTCAAGACTGCAACACCCCTGTTCAAACAGCTCGCACCGTCCTGGACTGGTTCTGTAACCACGAGAATGAATAGTCACATCTCCCTTGTCCATCACGTTCATTACATCTTACAAGGGAACCTCCCCATCGCACCCCCCTCAGATTTAGTTATAATTTGGCACAGTGGATAGGCCTTGAAAAGCTGAACACAGATCAATCGAGAAAACAGGAAGAAGTTGTTTGGAACTATGAAAAAATAAGCAAAATATACAAACTGAGTAGTCCATGGGCAACATAAGCAATATCAAGGATGATGTAGCCACAGGAGTGCTGTGGTCCCGTGGTTAGCGTGAGCAGCTGCAGAACAACAGGTCTTTGGTTCAAGTCTTTCCTCCAGTACAAAATTTTAACTTTTTATTTTCAGACAATTATCAGAGTTCAGGCACTCACCCATAATCAACTTCGCTCTCCAAAATTCCAGGACATGTTCAGATTTGCTTGGACATATGTAGGATTTGACGGTCTACAGACGGAAAAATTTGAAAACGTGAAAAACATATGTTTTGACAGAGCACAGAGAAAACTGTGCGACTGTGAAACTGTTGCATTCATTTGTTGCAGTTTATGTGACACACACTTATGTTTTCATCACTTTTTTGGGAATGATTATCACATCCACAACCTAAATCGGACAAGGTAGAAGAATCTTTTTACCCATTCGCCAATTGTGCAAGTTGGGTGGGTCGACAACATATTCCTGTCATGTGACGCACATGTCGTCACCAGTGTCGTATAGAAAATATCAGACGTGTTTTCCTGGATCAAATGTTTTCGGTTCCCATTGGAGTGGCACGTCCTTTCGTCTAATCGCACGGTTTTGCGGTGCGGTCGCAACACACAGACACTAAACTTATTACAGTGAACAGAGACGTCGATGAACGAACGGACAGATCATAACTTTGCAAAAATGAAGTAACTAAACTTTTCGCTCGAGGGTAGACTTGAACCAAGGACCTCTCGCTCCGCAGCTGCTCACGCTAACCACGGGACCACGGCGCTCCTAAGCCCGAATTATCCTTAATGTTGCCTATGTTGCCCATGGACTACTCAGTTTGTATATTTTGCTTATTTTTTCATAGTTCCACACAACTTCTTCCTGTTTTCTCGACTGATCTGTGTTCAGTTTTTCAAGGCCTATCCACTGTGCCAAATTATAACTAAATCTGAGGGGGGTGCGATGGGGAGGTTCCCTTGTCAGTATTTCTGAGGTATTGTGTTCGACTTTGCAGAGAAGGGTGCTTGATCGCTGCCCGCGTCTATTATCGTTTCCTGAACATATTTTTCTTTGAGAATGGTATAAGGTTCCCTTGAAAACCATACAGGACCTGTACTTATCCATTCAGAGATGACTGGAAGCTGTTTTGAATCCCAATGGCTTTCCTGCACCGTAATAGTCGTGATAACGTCTTACGTTTCCGGTGTTTCCATATTTTCGTACATCCCCCGTATCGCAGTTTGCACGCCCAGGACGAGGTGCACACTCTGGTGCTGAATAAATGTACTCCACCCCTTCAGTTTTTACTACCCACATTACCATGATGAAATACTCTTCCGGCGCCAAGATTCTTCCAAGTCGCGGATGACCTGTGGGCGCTGGAGCGACCTCGTCCAGGAAGAGGGTCCATCTACATAAGTGCTACGTCGTTAATAGCTCTGGCGCCGACGCGAAGCTAAATTCTGACATCAAATTCAGATTAGACCGTTGCATTCTGCTCTGCTCTTTGCTTCTCGGCGGGTGTATAATGACTCTTTAGCTATAAACATTCCTAACAGTTACAGTTAGCGTGTTTCCAAGTGCGGGCAACTTGATCACAGACGCCAGAAAAATTATACACTGCGCGTCTCCAACGAGGCGTGACACAGTTTCACAGTTCGCTCTCGATTACATCCGAAATTACAAGATTCAAAATACCCCAACATAAAATTACAATTGCTTCTTAAACGTGCCTATCGTTTAACTCAACCACGTTTGAAATAAATGTGAAACAAAATGGACTGCGTTATTTTACCCGTAATAGCTAGGTAGGATTATTTTACTGTCTGTACATTAGGCGACGCACTAATGGACCTGTCCCTAAGCTTGACAATTTAATTTTCCAAACTGGTTTCGAACGCCGGTTTCATCTTCAGGGCTCATATTGTATCACTTATCGTTTAGGTTACTGGAAAAACGAAAACTATGAAAAGGTAGACGTTGTATCTGCTGAGGGGTATTTTAGCTAGACAAGGCGTACCAATACATCTCATTAATGCAGTAAGATCATTGTATAGTAACAGTTCTGTAACACGAATATTGTATAAAACCGGTGAACACACTGCTAACATAACGAGCTATAGAAAGTAGCCCTCGCCTACCGACATTATCTGACGTAGATACAGGGTGGAAAGAACCAATCTGAAGATAGTTTGTGCCGATTCCCACGGTTTTTTTTTTTGTCTGGTTTCAGCTAACCAAATCCAGAATACGTTTGGCAACAACACATTTGGCAGGCTGCTTGAATTTGCACACGGAACGGACTGAGTGACTAACTTCATTGTTAATTAAATTGGAAACTGTGCACAGTATCGATTCCTTTTCTTAAGAACTGACTCTCAGCATAACCTAACCCGTAACACCATTACAAGCTTTTGAGTCTGCTTCTGACCACTCCTTATAAATGGAATCAGCGCCAGGTGCTGAAAAATATAAAAGACATCATATTTACGCCAGTTACTGTAACACTTTCTATATTTCACGACTGCAATAGTGAAATAAAGTGTTACAGTCACTGGCGTAAATATGTCTTTTATAAAGTTCTACATGACTGTGAATCCCAGGTACAGAAAGTGGTGAAAAAGAGTTCAAATAGCTCTAAGCAATATGGGACTTTACATCTGAGGTCATCAGTTCCCTAGAATTAGAAGTACTTAAACCGAACTAGCCTGAGGACACCACACACATCCATGCCGGAGGCAGGATTCGAACCTGCGACCGTAGCAGCAGCGCGGTTCCAGACTGCAGAGCCTAGAACCGCTGGGTCACAGCGGCCGGCCAAGGTGGTGAATTGGAATACAGAAACAATAGGATTAAAAATAAGTGTGAGTAAAAGTTAAATCATCTGATGAAAGAAATCAGCATTTCAATGAGTTCAGAATATGGAACGAGAGTAAATCAAAGAAATATCGAAGAGGAGCAGAAGCAAGACTCGTTATAAAATTAGCATCAAAATTGAAAATTACGTAGTAAATTAATATTAAGGAATTCTTCGACCCTGGAAGAAAAGCAATGAATGTATGACGAACGAAGGAATGAGGACATAAAAGCATGCAAACACTGGCAAAGAAACTATCCCGTGGCAGAAGGAGTCTACTTGCGTCAAACAAAGGCCGTAATTTGAGACACAAATTTCTGCGAATGTTTACAGGGTGAGTCACCTAACATTAACGCTGGATATATTTCGTAAAGCACATCAAATACTGACGAACCGATTCCACAGACCGAACGTGAGGAGAGGGGCTAGTGTAATTGGTTAATACAAACCATACAAAAATGCACGGAAGTATGTTTTTTAACAAAAACCTACGTTTTTTTTAAATGGAACCCCGCTAGTTTTGTTAGCACATCTGAACATATAAACAAATACGTAATCAGTGCCGTTTGTTGCATTGTAAAATGTTAATTACATCCGGAGATATTGTAACCTAAAGTTGACGCTTGAGTACCACTCCTCCGCTGTTCGATCGTGTGTATCGGAGAGCACCGAATTACGTAGGGATCCAAAGGGAACGGTGATGGACCTTAGGTACAGAACAGACGGGAACAGCACATAACGTCTACATGCTAACACCTTTTTATTGGTCTTTTTCACTGACGCACATGTACATGACCATGAGGGGTGAGGTACACGTACGCACGTGGTTTCCGTTTGCAATTACGGAGTGGAATAGAGTGTATCCCGACATGTCAGGCCAATAGATGTTCAATGTGGTGGCCAGCATTTCCTGCACACAATTGCAATCTCTGGCGTAATGAATGTCGTACACGCCGCAGTACATCTGGTGTAATGTCGCCGCAGGCTGCCACAATACGTTGTTTCATATCCTCTGGGGTTTCAGGCACATCAACGTACCCCACAGAAAGAAGTCCAAAGGTATAAGATCAGGAGAACGGGCTGGCAAATTTATGCGTCCTCCACGTCCTATGAAACGCCCGTCGAACGTGTACCTCACCTCTCATGGTAATATACATTTGCATCAGTGAAAAAGACGAATAAAAAGGTGTTAGCATGTGGACGAAATGTGCTGTTCCAGTCTCTTCTGTACCTAAGGTCCATCACCGTTCCCTTTGGATTCCCACGTAATTCGGTGCTCTCCGATACACACGATCGAACAGTGGAGGAGTGGTACTCAAGCGTCAACTTTAGGTTACATTATCTCCGGATGTAATTAACATTTTATAATGCAACAAACGGCACTGATTACGTATTTGTTTATATGTTCAGATGTGCTAACAAAACTAGCGGGGTTCCATTTAAAAAAACGTAGGTTTGTGTTAAAAAACATACTTCCGTGCATTTTTGTATGGTTTGTATTAACCAATTACACTAGCCCCTCTCCTCACGTTCGGTCTGTGGAATCGGTTCGTCAGTATTTGATGTGGTTTACAATATATACCCAGCGGTAACGTTAGGTGACTCACCCTGTATATGTGAGCCGCAGTATTGTATGGAAGTGGATCACTAACTTCGGATAAACCGGAAAAGGAAGAGAAGTGCAGTGTTTGATATGTGTTACAGGAAAATGCAGTAAATTAAGTTGACTGGTTAGATGGGAAATGAGGAGATATTCGCAGTGGAAAAAATATTTGTAACTATAGGTAGGGACAGGATCGTAGGAGAAATTTAAAACCTCAGGCAACATCTTCCGTCGCAGTAAAGGCTGCGGTATGAGGCTAAAATGCCAGCAGAAGAGAGAGATTAGAATACATAATTAACATGATTGTTCTAGTGCCTCTCGACGTGGCATAGCTTTTCCTACAGCGAGTTTTATGTCATAGTTCCAGGGTGGGCACTTCGAAAGGTTACCAGTAAATTACCGCCAACAGTGAGGTCGATCTCTTCGCCTGTTTGTGCGGAATACATTACTTTTGTTTGCGACCATGGCCAAATGTCAGAGTGTACACCAATTTTCGGCACTCCAAAAACGATCCAACACTTCGCCGGAGTCTCCTAGCCTTGAACCTTCCTGTAGATAGATATCTTCCTATATATAGATAAGTGTCGTCCATGAGAAGCTGCACGGAGCTTCCAACGCCATCCACTATACAAAGTGTCACGGATAAAAGAGCAGAAATTTTTGTATTTGACTCCTCAACACGAGAAGTACTCTCATCACTGTGTTGGTGACTTTTTTCCTCTGTGTTGAACAGTCTTCCCACAAACACCCCATGTACTTTACAGCCTGATGTTTTCTGCACAGTCATACTGCTCCACTAAGTCGACTACGCCTGTCAATATAGACCACCCGTTTGGCGTCCATGCTACACACAACCAATCATGACCTGCTGTCCAGGGCAAAATAAACATTAATGGCTTTTTCGAAAAAAGCACGTTTCAGGTAACATGCTTAAAAGAAGTGGTCTAGGGAAAAATATAGGCAAAATACGTGATAGCAAGATTATGCGAAACTTATGAAGAGTGTTTAGTAGGGAATAAGAACAAGATATCCTTGATAATGTTTTCGAAATCGGAAAGGCATTTGCTGGGTCTACAGTGAAAGTTCTATGGAGATCAGCATTCATGTTGGCAGAGCACATCGTTTTAAGAAATCGTCGGTACGCAAAGACAGCACTGTAATATTCATGTACTTCATTGACTGGAGGACAAGTTTTTAACATTGCCAACGTGGACAAGTTTCTTAGTGTCCTGCCTTGCCGCAGTGGATACACCGGTTCCTGTCAGATCACCGAAGTTAAGCGCTGTCGGACGTGGCCGGCACTTGGATGGGTGACCATCCGGGCCGCCATGCGCTGTTGCCATTTTTCGGGGTGCACTCAGCCTCGTGATGCCAATTGAGGAGCTACTCGACCCTAACAGTAGCGGCTCCGGTCACAGAAAACCATCATAACGACCGGGAGAGCGGTGTGCTGACCACACGTCCCTCCTATCCGCATCCTCAGCTGTGGATGAGACGGCCGTCGGATGGTCCCGATGGGCCACTTGTGGCCTGAAGACGGAGTGCTTGAAATAGTCTAAGAAAAAGAATGTTATCTTGATCGTCATATTTACAACGGGAATGAAACTGGTGACAGCTCATTCTAAGAATAGCAAAGTGTTTGCCCTTAAAGGAAGACGCCAAACCGGTGAAACAGGTAGCATTACTTCCGCCGAAACAGGCTCGCTGTACACTTCCATAGTTTGTCCGTACCTGCAAAAATGGTTCAAATGGCTCTGAGCACTATGGGACTTCTGTGGTCATCAGTCCCCTAGAACTTAGAACTACTTAAACCTAACTAACCTAAGCACATCACACACATCCATGCCCGAGGCAGGACTCGAATCTGCGACCGAAGCGGTCGCGCGGTTCCAGACTGTAGAGCCTAGAACCGCTCGGCCACTTCGGCCGGCTCCGTACCTGCAACTTTACCCCGTTCGGTTGGGAAAAGTAGCCATTATGTAACGTTTCAGACAAAGGTATATAGAAATTTTCTCCATTGTAAATGTTTAGTATGATACGGTACCTGATAAGTTTCCATTCGATTGGCGTACAGTCCAAAATCGGTATGCCAGTCAGGCACAGTCGTCGTGAGCACTGGTGCAATCCTCCCAAAGATGCACCAGGTTGAAGATACCTGTTTGGTAAAACGCCGTCTCCTGCTGAGCGAAGAAGTCCGAGACTGCCTGCCGCACTACCTCGTCCGACAGGAATCGTCGACCTTTCAAGGCCTTCTTCAAGGGACCGAAAGCGGGACAATCGCGTGGTATGGATCAGAACTATAATGCGTGTGATGGAGTGTCTTCCACTTCAGTTGGAGTTACTTTTGTGTTAGGACATTTGCGGTATACTGACGTGCGTTATTATGAAGCAGCGATACCCCTTGCTGCACTTTTCTCGGGCGGTGTTTTTCGACAGACATGCTACCCTGAACACGTTAGTCATTCTCCAATGGATATCTACCGGTGTTTTTCCTTCTGCAGGCAAGAAAAGAGTGACAGGGCGGTGGTCCTGTTGGGTCGCATTTGGTAATAACGTAGCCATAGTTCACGTTTCCGCATTTACCGCTCGTACGTCGGAAAGGCACGAATGCTAGCTCTTCCCTTGCCTAAGTGTCGGTGCTTACGAGGTGTGGCTAGAAAAAAACCAGACTAGTACTGGTGAAACAATAAAACGAATGCAATAAGGCTGAAAGTCGCGTGGCCTGTCACGTGACTCTCGCTCCGCCTACTGCTCGAGTTTCATCTGCCTCCTGCACTCAGTCTGCCCGTGGCGTCTATTATAAGTAGTTGACGTTTTGTCTGTGCGTCGGAAAATGTTGAGTGTACAGAAAGAACAGCGTGTTAACATCAAATTTTGTTTCAAACTAGCAAAATCTGCAAGTGAAACGTTTGTAATGTTACAACAAGTGTACGGCGATGATTGTTTATCGCGAACACAAGTGTTTGAGTGGTTTAAACCATTTAAAGATGGCCGCGAAGACACCAGTGATGACACTCGCACTGGCAGACCATTGTCAGCAAAAACTGATGCAAACATTGAAAAAATCGGTAAACTTGTTCGACAAGATCGCCGTTTAACAATCAGAGCAGTGTCTGAGTTAACAGGAGTTGACAAGGAAAGTTAGATTCTTCATGAAAGTTTCAACATGAACAAAGTGTGTTCAAAACTGGTTCCAAAGTGTCTCACAATTGAACAGAAGGAACGCCGAAGAATGATTTGTTCTGACATCCTGGAAAACATTGAAAGTGATTCCACCTTCTTACAAAATGTTATTACTTGCGATGAATCGTGGTTTTTTACTTACGATCCCGAAACTAAACGCCAATCGTTGCATTGGAAAAGTCCTGGTTCTCCACGACAAAAAAAAAAGCACGAATGTCAAAATCGAAATTCAAGGCAATGATGATTGTTTTTTTTGACATCAAAGGGATTGTGCACATTGATTGGGTACCACAGGGACAAACAGTGAATCAGCATTACTACATTAGCGTCCTGGCTACCCTACGTGAGCGAGTACGGAGGAAACGGAACGATTTGTGGAGAAAAAAGTCATGGATCCTTCACCAAGACAATGCCCCAGCTCACAGTGCGTTGTCAGTGAAGACGTTTTTGGCAAAACACAACATTCCCATCTTAGATCATCCACCCTACTCACCTGATTTGGCCCCCTGTGACTTTTTCCTTTTCCCTAAAGTCAAGTCAGCTTTGAAAGGAACTAGATTTGAGACTGTTGAAGCAGTAAAAGAAAAAGCGACGGAAGTAATGTATGGACTTACCGAAAATGATCTGCAGCATTGCTATGAACAGTGGAAAATTCGTATGGAGCGGTGTAGAGACCGAGGAGGAGAGAACATTGAAGGAGATAACATGAAATTGTAAATAATTGTAAATAAATGTTTTTTCCAGCATAAGTCCGGTTTTTTTCTAGCCGCATCTCGTATATACCTGAGTCGGAGTTGCGGTACGTTGTGTACACGGTGCAGAAACGGTTTCGAAAGCTGTTTGATCTCCCTTTATAGACTCAAAATATGTAACTGGCATGCTTCTGCCAATGACCTTGGTTCCGTGAAAATTCAGTTTGCCTTAGAGTGGTCACGTCCTCCCCCCCCCCCCCTTCCCCTTTACGCATATACACATTTGTCACCTAGTAAAAATGCCGAGAGATCCTTGAGGCATTCCACGGACGATACCGTCATCTGTAGGAACGTTGCAGCGCAAGGAGAAAACAGGCACTGCCCTCACATCTGTCGATTTTGTTCCATGAAGATCTACGTGTTTAGTTCTACATCTACGTCATACCACGCAATCCACGTATTGGTGCGTAGCAGAGAGTACTTGTGGACCATGACATTACGTTACAGAAATTACAATTCTACGGTATACATGGAACAGCATAGGAGTGGAATTAGTCATATCTACAGAACAGGAAACAAAAAGTTCGCCACTTCAACTAAGTGGGCTAAAATTACGTTAGGTGTTCCACAGTGTTCGATCATGGGACCCCTTCTCCTCTTTACATATGTGAATGACCTCCCTTCTTATATGAAACAGGAAGCCAAAATGACACTTTTAGCTGATTATTATTCCAGTAAAAGAAACTCCAGCACCATATGGTACAAATAGACTCTTTGGAAAAGTTACTAATTGGTTTTCTGCGAATGGGCTTGTTCTGAACTTCGAGAAAACACAGTACATCCAATTTTCTGCTGCAAGAAGTACAGTTCCTTCTACAAATATAACACATTGATAGAAGTCAGTAGCCAGGGTAGAGCATACTAAGTCATTGGGTGTACATATAGATGAGAATCTTATTTGGAAAATTTATATTTTGGATCTCCTAAAGCGACTAGGTTCAGCAACTTTCGCATTGAGAATAATTGTCAAGTTTGAGTATATAGAAATTAGTAGAATTAGTCATCATTTGGATTTGCAGCTCCTTGTGTTTACCGTGTTTGCAGTTAAAATTGCAAGATGTAAGGTCTTCCGGTTATGCAAAACACCGTTTTTTCAAAGTTTCCAAACACGTTTCAGCATCGCTGTGCCATCATCAGTGGGTTTCCGTTTTATTTAATAAAGGGCTTGCCAAACGAAGAGGTAAGTAAAAACGATTGTAGGAGCGAAATATCGCGAAAAACTAAATTACCTTTACATGATAGGTTATCTCCCAACAAAATTACTCATCAGCATCGTTTGGTTGCAGATGACAAGCTACCTGTAATAAATAATGCACAAGTGCTCCTGGAAAGTCATGCACACCAAGTGTAAAGGGATTAACAAAAAGAAACGAATTACGGTTTGAACTAAATATCCACATAATTTTTAATCATTTAGCAAAAAATGTTCACATTACGGATTAAATAAAACGGAAATCCACTGATGATGGCACAGTTGTGCTGAAACATGTTTGGGTACTTGTAAAAAACGGAAATCACAAATCCAGTCACATAAGAGAGACGATATTCCATAAGCAGGCTATTTTACTACGAGCCGCTTGTGTGGTACAGTGTCAAAAGCCTTCCGGAAATCCAGAAATACGCCATAGATCTGTAATCCTTTGTCAATAGCACTCAAAACTTCATGTGAATAAAGAGCTAGTTGTGTTTCACAGGAACGATGTTTTCTAAACCCATGTTGACTGTGTGCCAATAGACCGTTTCCTTCGAGGTAATTCATAATGTTCGAACACAATATATGTTCCAAAATCCTGCTGCATATGGACGTTAACGATATAGGCTTGTAATTTAGTGGATTACTCCTACTACCTTTCTTGAATGTTGGTGCGACCTGTGCAATTTTCCAGTCTTCGGGTACGGATCCTTCGTCGAGCGAACGGTTGTATATGATTGTTAAGTATGAAGCTAATGCATCAGCATACTCCGAAAGGAACCTAACTGGTATACAGTCTAGACCAGAAGACTTGCTTTTATTAAGTGATTTAAGTTGCTTCACTACCCCGAGGATATTTACTTCTGCGTTACTCAAGTTGGCAGCTGTTCTCGATTCGAATTCTGGAATATTTACGTCTTTTTTTGTGAAGGCGTTTCGGAAGGCTGTGTTTAGTAAATCTGCTTTGGCAACACTGTCTTCTATAGTATCTCCATTGCTGTCGTGCAGACGAGCCATTGATTGTTTCTTGCCGCTAACATACTTCACATACGACGAGAATCTCTTTAGATTTTCTGCAAGGTTTCGAGACAAAGTTTCGTTGTGGAAACTGTTATAAGCTTCTCGCATTGCAGTCCGTGCCAAATTTCGAGCTTCTGTAAAAGATCGCCAATCTGGGATTTCGCGTCTGTTTAAATCTGGCATGTTTGTTTCATTGTTTCTGCAACAGTGTTCTAACCCGGTTTGTATACCAAGGAGGATCAGCTACGTCTTTTGTGAATTTATTTAGTATAAATCTCTCAATTGCTGCCGATACTATTTCTTTGAATTTAAGCCACATCTGGTCCGCACGTTTATTATTAATTTGGAATGAGTGGGGATTTTCTCTCAGGAAGGCGTCAAGTGAATTTTTATCTGCTTTTTTGAATAGGTATATTTTTCGCTTATTTTTCGAGGATTTCAGGATTACAATATTCTATCTCGCTACATCAACCCTGTGTTCACTAATCCCTGAATCGGTTTTGATGCTCGTTATTAACTCAGGATTATTTGTTGCTAAGAGGTCAAGTGTGTTTTCACAACCGTTCAGTATTCACGTGCGCTCATGAACTAACTACTCGAAATAATTTTCAGAGAATGCGTTTAGCACAATTTCGGGTAACATTTTATGCGTACCACCGGAATTAAACATGTATTTTCGCGAACATATCGAGGGTAAATTAAAGTCACCACCAACTATAATCGTATGAGTCGGGTACGTGTTTGAAATCAAACTCAAGTTTTCTTTGAACCTTTCAGCAACTGTATCATCTGACTTGGGAGGTCGGTAAAAGGATCCAATTATTATTTTATTCCGGTTGCCAACAATGACCTCTGCCCATACTAACTCACAGGAAGTATCTACTTCAATTTCGCGACAAGTTGAACAACTTCTGACAGCAACAAACACGCCACCGCCAACCGTGTTTAGCCTATACAATATATTTATACAATATATGTATTTTGTGCCGTTAAAGAGTGAGGTTGGTGATATAAATTTTAAGCTTAAAAAAAATTCCTTCATTCGTGTGCGAATTTCTTCTGCACTTGACATGTTCCACATCATAACGGTTACAGTGAGATTGATCAATGGAACACGTAACTAACTACCTACCACTAACTGAGCCCTCCAACCCCGTTCCACTCTTGAATAGCGCGTGGGAAGAATAATTGTCGGTAATCCTCTGCATTGGTTCTAATTTCTTGGATTTTCTCCTCGTGGTCTCTATACGAGACGTTTGTAGGGTAAGTGGTATATTGTCCGACTCTTCCCGGAAAATCTTCTCGAAAATTCAATAATAAACCGCTGTGAGATGCACATCGCCTCTCTTGTAACGACTGCCAATGTAGTTTGTTGAGGAATTCCGTAACGCTCCCGTGCCGACTAAACGAGCCCTTGACGAAACGCGCCGCTCCTCGTTGGAACTCCTCTCTCTCTTCTGTCAGTCTTGTCTGGTAGGAATCCCAGACAGATGAGCAATACTCAAGAATCGGTTCACCAAGCGCCTTATAAGCCACATCCTTCGTGGATGAGCTACATTTCCTTAAAATTGTTACTATGATTCTGAGTCTGGCATCTGCTTTTCCCGCTATTTGTTTTGTATGGTCATTCCAATTAATAGATAGTTACTGCTAGATATTTTACGGCATATGTTGTTTCCAGCGGTTTGTGTCAATAGTGCAACTGTACAGTAGTTGAGTTCTTTTCCCATGTGTAGGCAATATGTTACATTTATTTAGTTCTGGGTCATGTACCTGAGCCTGTACCATTCATCAATTCTCAGGTGGTCACTCTGCAAATCATTACTGTATTCTGGCGTTGCTAATTTGTTATAGAAAACCACGTCAACTGCGAACAGCCTTAGAAAGCGTCCGACGCTTTCTAGTAGATCATTTATATACACTCCTGGAAATTGAAATAAGAACACCGTGAATTCATTGTCCCAGGAAGGGGAAACTTTATTGACACATTCCTGGGGTCAGATACATCACATGATCACACTGACAGAACCACAGGCACATACAGGCAACAGAGCATGCACAATTTCGGCACTAGTACAGTGTATATCCACCTTTCGCAACAATGCAGGATGCTATTCTCCCATGGAGACGATCGTAGAGATGCTGGATGTAGTCCTGTGGAACGGCTTGCCATGCCATTTCCACCTGGCGCCTCAGTTGGACCAGCGTTCGTGCTGGACGTGCAGACCGCGTGAGACGACGCTTCATCCAGTCCCAAACATGCTCAATGGGGGACAGATCCGGAGATCTTGCTGGCCAGGGTAGTTGACTTACACCTTCTAGAGCACGTTGGGTGGCACGGGATACATGCGGACGTGCATTGTCCTGTTGGAACAGCAAGTTCCCTTGCCGGTCTAGGAATGGTAGAACGATGGGTTCGATGACGGTTTGGATGTACCGTGCACTATTCAGTGTCCCCTCGACGAATACCAGTGGTGTACGGCCAGTGTAGGAGATCGCTCCCCACACCATGATGCCGGGTGTTGGCCCTGTGTGCCTCGGTCGTATGCAGTCCTGATTGTGGCGCTCACCTGCACGGCGCCAAACACGCATACGACCATCATTGGCACCAAGGCAGAAGCGACTCTCATCGCTGAAGACGACACGTCTCCATTCGTCCCTCCATTCACGCCTGTCGCGACACCACTGGAGGCGGGCTGCACGATGTTGGGGCGTGAGCGGAAGACGGCCTAACGGTGTACGGGACCGTAGCCCAGCTTCATGGAGACGGTTGCGAATGGTCCTCGCCGATACCCCAGGAGCAACAGTGTCCCTAATTTGCTGGGAAGTGGCGGTGCGGTCCCCTACGGCACTGCGTAGGATCCTACGGTCTTGGCGTGCATCCGTGCGTCGCTGCGGTCCGGTCCCAGGTCGACGGGCACGCGCACCTTCCGCCGACCACTGGCGACAACATCGATGTACTGTGGAGACCTCACGCCCCACGTGTTGAGCAATTCGGCGGTACGTCCACCCGGCCTCCCGCATGCCCACTATACGCCCTCGCTCAAAGTCCGTCAACTGCACATACGGTTCACGCCCACGCTGTCGCGGCATGCTACCAGTGTTAAAGACTGCGATGGAGCTCCGTATGCCACGGCAAACTGGCTGACACTGACGGCGGCGGTGCACAAATGCTGCGCAGCTAGCGCCATTCGACGGCCAACACCGCGGTTCCTGGTGTGTCCGCTGTGCCGTGCGTGTGATCATTGCTTGTACAGCCCTCTCGCAGTGTCCGGAGCAAGTATGGTGGGTGTGACACACCGGTGTCAATGTGTTCTTTTTTCCATTTCCAGGAGTGTATATTGTGAAGAGTAAAGGTCCTATCACATTTCCTTGGGATACACCCGAAATTCTCTTTACATCTGTCGATTTTGTAGCTTTAAGAGAGACGTGTTGACTTCAGTCTGCACGGAAGTCTTGAATCCAATTTCAAATCTGCTCCGATACTCGATATGCTCGTATTTCTTTCACTAAACGGCAGTGCTGGCGGCATCAAATGCCTTCCTGAAGTCGAGGAACACGGAATCAACCTGAGCGCCTCTCTCTACATCACTGTGGATCTCATGGAGGAACAGAATGAGTTTCGCAGGATATTTGTTCGCGGTATCCATGTTGATTTTTACAGCGGAGATTTTCCTTCTGCAAGAACATCATAATTCCTCAGCATAAAACACAATTGTGTGCATCTGTCCCACGGCGCTTCTTAAAAATGGGAATTGCCTGCGCTTTCTTCCAGTCGCTAGGTACTCTTCGTTGCTCAAGCGATCTTCGATAACTTACTTCTTGAAGGGGAGGTATCTCATCCGGCCCTGATCCCTTTCAACTACTGAGCGATTGTAATTTTTTTTCTATTCCGCGATCGGTTATCTCGATATATGCCATTTTGACGTTCCTATGACAATTTTAAGGAAGGACCGTGTTACGACCTTCCGCGGTGAAAAAATTTTGGATGAACGAATTCGGTATTTCAGCCTTCTCTCTCTCATATTCCTTTTCAGTGCCAGCACGATCACTGAGTGAACGAATGGATGATTTTGACCCACTTACCGATTTTACATACGACCAAAACCTCTTACGGTTTTTACTCACAAGGGAACCTCCCCATCGCACACCCCTCAGATTTAGTTATAAATTGGCACAGTGGATAGGCCTTGAAAAACTGAACACACATCAAGCGAGAAAACAGGAAGAAGTTGTGTGGAACTATGAAAAAATAAACAAAATATACAAACTGAGTGGTCCATGTGTAAGATAGGCAACATCAAGGGAATGGATGGTCAGCAGCGCCGTGGTCCGGTGGTTAGCGTGAGCAGCTGCGGAACGACAGGTCCTTGGTTCAAGACTTGCGAAAACTGTAAATTTTTATTTTCAGTCTGTGACAAACTCTTACGTTTTCATCCCTTTTTGGGAGTGATTACGACATCCACAAGAAAACCTAAATAGGGCAAGTTAGAAGAATCTTTTTACCCATTCGCCAAGTGTACAAGTTTGGTGGGTCGACAACATATTCCTGTCATGTGACGCACATGCTGTCACCAGTGTCTTATAGAATATATCAGACGTGTTTTCCTGTGGAGGAATCGGTTGACCTATGACCTTGCGATCAAATGTTTCCGGTTCCCATTGAAGAGGCACGTCCTTTCGTATACTAATCGCACAGTTTTGCGGTGCGGTCGCAAAACACAGACACTAACTTTATTGCAATGAACAGAGACGTCAATCAACGAACGGACAGATCATAACTTTGCGAAAATAAAGAAATTAAAATTTTCACACGAGGGAGGACTTGAACCAAGGACCTCTTATTCCACAGCTGCTCACACTAACCACGGGACCACGGCGCAGCTGAGCTCACGCTCTCCTTGATGTTGTATATCTTCCACATGGACAACTCAGTTTGTATATTTTGCTTATTTTGTTCATACTTCCACACAACTTCTTCCTGTTTTCTCGACTGATCTGTGTTCAGTTTTTCAAGGCCTATCCCCTGTGCCAACTTATAACTAAATCTGAGGGGTGTGCGATGGGGAGGTTCACTTGTCAGATCGGCTCACAAAGGATTACTTTCAAAGCCATTGAACGCTTCTCTCATTGCTCTCCTTACGCTCATTTTCGCTTCGTTCAGCTTTTCTTAGTCAGCTAGGGCTTTCCTTCTCTTGAATCTGAGGTGAAGTTCTCTTTGTTTACGTAGCAGTTTACTAACACGGCTATTATGCTATGCTGGGTCTTTACCATCCCGTAAGATCTTACTCGGAACATACTGGTCTAGGGCATATTGCACGATTCCTTAAAAATTTTTCCATTTGTTTTCCACATCATCGTCGTCGTCACCGATGCCGACAGCTCAGATACTCTGCAATTTGTATCCTCTCACTTTTGCTAACTAAACTATCGTCCTACCTTCCTTAACATTCTTTGTGAGACAGGTTGTCATAAATGCTATCACAGCCTTATGATTACTGATACCTTCTTCCAAGTTAACTGATTCGATAACCTCAGCCTCTACTCGCTTTATTTGTTCATGAGAGCCAGAAAATATTAGATACTGGCTCCCAGGTAGATGCCATTTTCCTTGACTTCGGGAAGGCGTTCAATACAGTTCCGCACTGTCGCCTGATAAACCAAGTAAGAGCCACCGGAATATCAGGCCAACTGTGTGGCTGGAATGAAGAGTTTTTAGCAAACAGAACACAGCATGTTGTTCTCATTAGAGAGACGTCTACAGACGTTAAAGTAACCTCTGGTGTGCCACAGGGGAGTGTTACGGGACGATTGCTTTTCACAATATATATATAAATGACCTAGTAGATAGTGTCGGAAGTTCCATGCGGCTTTTCGCGGATGATGCTGTAGCATACAGAGGAGTTGCAGCATTAGAAAATTGTAGCGAAATGCAGGAAGATCTGCAGCGTATAGGCACTTGGTGCAGGCCCTTAACATAGACAAATGTAATGTATTGCGAATACATAGAAAGAATGATCCGTTATTGTATGATTATATGATAGCGGAACAAACAGTGGTAGCCATTACTTCTGTAAAATATCTGGGAGTATGCGTGCGGAACGATTTGAAGTGGAATGATCAAATAAAATTAATTGTTGGTAAGGCGGGTGCCAGGTTGAGATTCATTGGGAGAGTCCTCAGAAAATGTAGTCCATCAACAAAGAAGGTGGCTTACAAAACACTCGTTTGACACATACTTGAGTATTGCTCATCAGTGTGGGATCCGTACGAGGTCGGGTTGACAGAGGAGATAGAGAAGATCCAAAGAAGAGCTGCGCGTTTCATCACAGGGTTATTTGGTAAGCGTGATAGCGTTACGGAGATGTTTAGCAAACTCAAGTGGCAGACTCTGCAAAAGAAGCGCTCTGCATCGCGGTGTAGCTTGCTCGCCAGGTTTCGAGAGAGTGCGTTTCTGGATGAGGTATTGAATATATTGCTTCCCCCTGCTTATACCTCCCGAGGAGATAAGGAATGTAAAATTAGAGAGATTCGAGCGCTCACGAAGGCTTTCCGGCAGTCGTTCTTCCCGCGAACCATACGCGACTGGAACAGGAAAGGGATGTAATGGAAGTGGTACGTAAAGTTCCCTCCGCCACATACCGTTGGGTGGCTTGCGGAGTATAAATGTAGATGTAGAAGGGCGTCCTGAATCTAATCACATACCCGATTAGTTTATAAGTAACTGCATAATCTGCAACAAGTCTGAGGTGACTATTAATGTTGCCTGGTAGGTATGTGCGGCGTAATGCACCGAATGCTGCTCAGTTCCTCGGCAGTAGAAGAGCACCAGGTCGGCATGTACGGGACGCCTCGTCCATTATTCATCAGACTGTGGAGCCCCACGACTTTCTGACCTCTACCGCCTGTCGCAGCTGTGGCTGGGGACACGCGGGAGCCGGCGAGGAATCTCGGCGACCCCCCTGCCCCCCCCCCCCTCTGACACCACCCTGCAGCCAACACAGTGGGTTTTTCAATTATCTCGGCGCCATGTCGACCCCGGCAATGACAAATGCGCGCGCCTTTGACGCTCGCCCGGGCGGCCGCTGTAGCTGCCAATCAAGCCCAGCGACTTCCCCTCCCCCCTCAGCTCCCTACCGACGCCATTCAGCCCTTTGCTGAGATGTCCTCCTCTGATTGCGCCGGCCAATGGCGGCACCCATTTGTCACGTGACCCGCGCCCTTGGGATGCTGTTGGCCGTCGCGTCCGTTCTGGACCCTCGGCGCCTGAGATTCCTCTGCGTGTTCCGGGCGGTCGCGACATCACCGTCATCGCTGCTCTTCCACCGTCCTCTCGCTCACACCTTGTGACAGCCCGCTACTTAAACCTAATGAATGGTTACACAATGGATGGATTGGACGGTGCTGTACACTCAATGAAGAACGATGCACTGAGGTAACAAAAGTCGTAGGAAGCGACATGAAAATACGCAGATGGCGGTAGTATCACGTGCACAAGGGCAGTGTGTTGGCGGAGCTTTCATTTGTACTCAAGTGATTCACGTGAGAAGATTCCCGTCGTGATTACGGCAGCGAGATGGTAATTAACAGACTGAACTGCAGTTGGAGCTAGTCGCGTGGAATATCCTATTTCGAAAATCGTTGGGGAATTCAATATTCCGAGATCCATAGCGCCAAAAGTATTTAGAGAATACCACACCTCAGATATTGCCGCTCACCACGGAAAACGCCGTGGCCGACGGCCTTCACTTAACGACCGAGAGCAGCGGCGATTGTGTAGAGTTGTCGGTGCTAAGAGACAAGCAACACTACGTGAAATAACCCTAGAAATCTACATCTACATCTAAATCCATACTCCGCAAGCCACCTGACGGTGTGTGGTGGAGGGTACCCTGAGTACCTCTATCGGTTCTCCCTTCCATTCCAGACTCGTATTGTTCGTGGAAAGAAGGATTGTCGGTATGCTTCTGTGTTGGCTCTAATCTCTCTGATTTTATCCTCATGGTCTCTTCGCGAGATATACGTAGGAGGGAGCAATATACTGCTTGACTCCTCGGTGAAGGTATGTTCTCGAAACTTCAACAAAAGCCCGTACCGAGCTACTGAGCGTCTCTCCTGCAGAGTCTTCCACTGGAGTTTATCTATCATCTCCGTAACGCTTTCGCGATTACTAAATGATCCTGTAACGAATCGCGCTGCTCTCCGTAGGATCTTCTCCATCTCTTCCATCAACCCTATCTGGTACGGATCCCACACCGCTGAGCAGTATTCAAGCAGTGGGCGAACAAGCCTATTGTAACCTACTTCCTTTGTTTTCGGATTGCATTTCCTTAGGATTCTTCCAATGAATCTCAGTCTGGCATCTGCTTTACCGACGATCAACTTTATGTGATCATTCCATTTTAAATCACTCCTAATGCGTACTCCCAGATAATTTATGGAATTAACTGCTTCCAGTTGCTGACCTGCGAAATTGTAGCTAAATGATAAGGGATCTTCCTTTCTATGTATTCACTGCACATTACACTTGTCTACATTGATATTTAATTGCCACTCCTTGCACCATGCGTCATTTCGCTGCACATCCTCCTGTATTTCAGCACAATTTTCCATTGTTACAACCTCTCGATACACCACAGCATCATCGTCAAAAAGCCTCAGTGAACTTCCGATGTCATCCACAAGGTTATTTATATATATTGTGAATAGCAACGGTCCTACGACAGTCCCCTGCGGCACACCTGAAATCACTCTTACTTCGGAAGGCTCCTCTCCATTGAGAATGACATGCTGCGTTCTGTTATCTAGGAACTCTTCAATCCTATCACACAATTGGTCTGATAGTCCATATGCTCTTACTTTGTTCATTAAACGACTGTGGGGAACTGTATCGAACGCCTTGCGGAAGTCAAGAAACACGGCATCTACCAGTGAACCCGTGTCTATGGCCCTCTGAGTCTCGTGGACGAATAGCGCGAACTGGGTTTCACACGACCGTCTTTTTCGAAACCCATGCTGATTCCTACAGAGTAGATTTCTAGTCTCCAGGAAAGTCATTATACTCGAACATAATACGTGTTCCAAAATTCTACAACTGATCGACGTTAGAGATATAGGTCTAAATCCATGTGGGACTTACGATGAACATATCCTTTAGGACACTGCGGCGAAATTGGGCGTTAATGGGCTACGACAGCTGGCAATCTGCGCGAGTGCCTTTGTTAACAGCACGGAATCGGTTGCAGCGCCTTTTCTGGGCTAGCGACCATATCGGTTGGACCCTAGACACCTGGGAAACCGTGGCCTGGTCAGATGAGTCCCGGTTTTACTTAGCGTTTGAGAGTAGTGCAGACCTCACGAAGCCATGGACGCAAGTTGTCAACTAGGCACTGTGCAAGTTGGTGGTAGCTCCATAATGGTGTGGGCTGTGTTTGTATGGAATGGACTGCGTCCGATGGTCCGACTGAATGGATCATTGACTTGGAGACCGTTTGCAGCTGTTCATGATCTTCACGCTCCAGAAAAACGGTGGCATTTTTATGGATAACAAAGCGCCAAGTCAAGGGGCTACAATTGTTAGCGACTGGTTTGAGCAACATTCTGGACAATTACAACGAATGATTTGGCCACCCAGATCGGCCGGCGTGAATCCCGGTGAACATTTATGGGACGCAATCGGGAGATCAGTTCGTGCATGGGACAGTGCACCGACAACACTTTCGCTTTAGAGGCAGTGTGGCTCAGTATTTCTGCAGGGGAAACGGCTTGATGAGTCCATGCCACGTCGAGCTGCAGCACTGCCCCGGAAAAAAGGAGGTCCGACACGACATTAGGAGGGATGCTCACAAGGGAACCTCCCCATCGCACCCCCCTCAGATTTAGTTATAAGTTGGCACAGTGTACAGGCCTTGAAAAACTGAACACAGATCAATCGAGAAAACAGGAAGAAGTTGTGTGGAACTATGGAAAAAATAAGTAAAATATACAAACTGAGTAGTCCATGTTCAAGATATGCAACATCAAGCATAGTGTCAGAATGAGATTTTCACTCTGCAGCGGAGTGTGCGCTGATATGAAACTTCCTGGCAGATTAAAACTGTGTGCGCCGACCGAGACTCGAACTCGGGACCTTTGCCTTTCGTGGGCAAGTGCTCTACCAACTGTAAGCATAGTGTCAGCTTAGGAGCGCCGTGGTTAGCGTGAACAACTGCGGAACGAGAGGTCCTTGCTTGAAGTCTTCCCTCGGGTGAAAATTTTACTTTATTTGTTTTCGCAAAGTTATGATCTGTCCGTTCGTTCATTGACGTCTCTGTTCACCGTAATAAGTTTAGTGTCTGTGTTTTGCGACCGCACCGCAAAACCGTGCGATTAGTAGACGAAAGTACGTTCCTCTCCAATGGGAACCGAAAACATTTGATCGCAAGGTCATAGGTCAACCGATTCCTCCACAGGAAAACACGTCTGATATATTCTATACGACACTGGTGACGGCATGTGCGTCACATGACAGGAATATGTTGTCGACCCACCTAACTTGTACACTTGGCGAATGGGTAAAAAGATTCTTCTACCTTGCCCGATTTAGGTTTTCTTGTGGATGTGATAATAACTCCCAAAAAAGTGATGAAAACATAAGTTTGTCACATAAACTGCAACAAATGAATGCAACAGTTTCACAGTCTCACAGTTTTCACTGTGCTCTGTCGAGACATATGTTTTTAACGTTTTCCAATTTTTTCCGTGTGTCAAATCCTGCATATGTCCAAGCAAATCTGAACATGTCCTGGAATTTTCGAGGGCGAAGTTGATTGTGTGAGTGCCTGAACTTTGATAATTGACACACGTCAATTGCTAGAAAATAAAAAAGTTTAAGTTTTTACTCTAGGGAAGACTTGAACCGAGGTCCTCTCGTACCGCAGTTGCTTACGCTAACCACGAGACCACGACGCTCCTGAGATCACATTTGTCCTTGATGTGGGTTATGTTACACATCGACTACTCAATTTGTATATTTTGCTTATTTTTTTCATAGTTCGACAAAACTTCTTCCTGTTTTCTCGATTGATCTGTGTTCAGTTTTTCAAGGCATATCCACTGTGCCAACTTATAACTAAATCTGAGGGGGGTGCGATGGGGAGGTTCCCTTGTCAGAGTAAAGCTGCGGGATTAGATGACCCGTGCCCTAAACAAATAAAAATGTTTGGTTACGGAGAATAACTAAGTTCCTAAAATGCAAATCCATAAGACCTTTTTTTTTTTTTTTTTGAGTCATCAGTCTTCTGACTAATTTGATGCGGTCCGCCACGAATTCCTCTCCAGTGCCGATCTCTTGATCTCAGAGTAGTGTTTACAACCTACGTCCTCAATTATTTGCTGTATGTATCCCAATGTCTTCCCATTCTGTTTTTACCCTTTACGGCTTCCTCTAGTACCAAGAAAGTTGTTTCCTGATGTCTTAACACATGTCCTATCATCCTGTACCTTCTTCTTTACAAAGATTTCCGTATATTCGTTTCCTCGCCGATTCTGTAGAGAATCTCCTTATTCATTCTCTTATCAGTCGACCTAATTTTCAACATTTTCCTGTAGCATCACATCTCAAATGCTCCCATTCTCTTCTGGTCCGGTTTTCGCACAGTCCCTTTTTCACCACCATACAATGGTGTGCTCCAGACGTACATTAATTCCGCAAATGAAGGTGTATGCTTGATATTAGAATGCTGTTTTCCCGGGTGCTAGCGTGCTTTTTAGGTCCTCCTTGTCCCGTCCATTGTCTGTTATTTTGAGACCAACGTAGCAGAATTCCTTAACTCTGTGCACTTCGTGATCCCCAACTCTGATATTTTCTCGCTGTTCTCATTTCTCCTACATCTCATTACTTTCGTGTGTCTTCGATTTACTCGTATTGTGGACTAGTTAGACTTTGTAACATCGTAACTTGCGGACTTTTCGTTTATAACTACAAATACACTTGCTTGTATAACGGAAGGATGAAAGTAGCTTCCGCATGCTGTGTCACTGCCAAGTAGCATAGCTCGACGAATTACTATACATAGAAGGAACTGCTACAGTATAGTAAATGAGACAACGGAAAGAAATACGCAAAGAGATCAACAGAAATGACGCTTTTATTCAAAATAATAATCACAACGAAGCCACCGCTGTTCATGATAATCCCTCGCACATTACAGTGATCCTCTGATCCTGGATGTATTGCGCGTTCCCGCCGCTCGCTATATGACGGTAGGTTCAGCATTGTGGAACATGATCGTTTCGGTGGTCGAGGTGTTAGAGTGTGCGGAGGTATAATGTTGCCTGTGCGCACTGACCTTCAAATCTTTGAACTCGGCGCATTCACTGGTCAAGGTTATTGCAACACTACATTCCATCTCCAAGTGACCCCCCCCCCCCTTTTTTTTTTAACAGATAGGAAATTTTAAGTTGACCAACCAGAATAAAATACGCTTCACACGAAAAAACTTGTAGAATCCAAAGTTGATTATTTTCGAGTGGGTCATCTGCTGGTGCTAAAATTAGCCCACTACTCCAGCCCCCGTGGGGGTGGGGCGGGAAGCAACTTTAAAATTTCTAATGGGAACCCACATTTTTTATGGCAGAATCAGATTCTACATAAAAAGCTACGTACGTTTTGTCTTAAACATTTGTTTTAATTCTTGGTAGTTGGCGCTGTAATTCGCGAAAATCCATGTTCTCATTTTTGCGTCGAAAATGGTTACGGAAAAATAAAGACTTATTTACTTCGTAAATTTTGATTCAATAAAAATAATTGGTTCAAGAATCATAAAAGAAGGTTGTATACCTGGAAGAATCCTGGAGATACTAATAGGTATCAGATAGATTATATAATGGTAAGACAGAGATTTAGGAACCAGGTTTTAAATTGTAAGACATTTCCAGGGGCAGATGTGGATTCTGACCACAATCTATTGGTTATGAACTGCAGATTGAAACTGAAGAAACTGCAAAAAGGTGGGAATTTAAGGAGATGGGACTTGGATAAACTGAAAGAACCAGAGGTTGTAGAGAGTTTCAGGGAGAGCATAAGGGAACAATTGACAGGAATGGGGGAAAGAAATACAGTAGAAGAAGAATGGGTAGCTCTGAGGGATGAAGTAGTGAAGGCAGCAGAGGATCAAGTAGGTAAAAAGACGAGGGCTAATAGAAATCCTTGGGTAACAGAAGAAATATTGAATTTAATTGATGAAAGGAGAAAATATAAAAATGCAGTAAATGAAGCAGGCAAAAGGGAATACAAACGTCTTAAAAATGAGATCGACAGAAAGTGCAAAATGGCTAAGCATGGATGGCTAGAGGACAAATGTAAGGATGTAGAGGCTTGTCTCACTAGGGGTAAGATAGATACTGCCTACAGGAAAATTAAAGAGACCTTTGGAGAGAAGAGAACCACTTGTATGAATATCAAGAGCGCAGATGGCAACCCAGTTCTAAGCAAAGAAGGGAAGGCAGAAAGGTGGAAGGAGTATATAGAGGGTTTATACAAGGGCGATGTACTTGAGGACAATATTATGGAAATGGAAGAGGATGTAGATGAAGATGAAATGGGAGATAAGATACTGCGTGAAGAGTTTGACAGAGCACTGAAAGACCTGAGTCGAAACAAGGCCCCGGGAGTAGACAACATTCCATTAGAACTACTGATGGCCTTGGGAGAGCCAGTCATGACAAAACTCTACCATCTGGTGAGCAAGATGTATGAGACAGGCGAAATACCCACAGACTTCAAGAAGAATATAATAATTCCAATACCAAAGAAAGCAGGTGTTGACAGATGTGAAAATTACCGAACTATCAGTTTAATAAGTCACAGCTGCAAAATACTAACGCGAATTCCTTACAGACGAATGGAAAAACTGGTAGAAGCGGACCTCGGGGAAGATCAGTTTGGATTCCGTAGAAATGTTGGAACACGTGAGGCAATACTAACCTTACGACTTATCTTACAAGAAAGATTAAGAAAAGGCAAACCTACGTTTCTAGCATTTGTAGACTTAGAGAAAGCTTTTGACAACGTTAACTGGAATACTCTCTTTCAAATTCTGAAGGTGGCAGGGGTAAAATACAGGGAGCGAAAGGCTATTTACAATTTGTACAGAAACCAGATGGCAGTTATAAGAGTCGAGGGGCATGAAAGGGAAGCAGTGGTTGGGAAATGAGTGCGACAGGGTTGTAGCCTCTCCCCGATGTTATTCAATCTGTAGATTGAGCAAGCAGTAAAGGAAACAAAAGAAAAATTCGGAGTAGGTATTAAAATTCATGGAGAAGAAGTAAAAACTTTGAGGTTCGCCGATGACATTGTAATTCTGTCAGAGACAGCAAAGGACTTGGAAGAGCAGTTGAACGGAATGGACAGTGTCTTGAAAGGGGGATATAAGATGAACATCAACAAAAGCAAAACGAGGATAATGGAATGTAGTCAAATTAAATCGGGTGATGCTGAGGGGATTAAACTAGGAAATGAGACACTTAAAGTAGTAAAGGAGTTTTGCTATTTAGGGAGTAAAATAACTAATGATGGTCGAAGTAGAGAGGATATAAAATGTAGACTGGCAATGGCAAGGAAAGCGTTTCTCAAGAAGAGAAATTTGTTAACATCAAATATAGATATAAGTGTCAGGAAGTCATTTCTGAAAGTATTTGTATGGAGTGTAGCCATGTATGGAAGTGAAACATGGACGATAACTAGTTTGGACAAGAAGAGAATAGAAGCTTTCGAAATGTGGTGCTACAGAAGAATGCTGAAGATAAGATGGGTAGATCACGTAACTAATGAGGCGGTATTGAATAGGATTGGGGAGAAGAGAAGTTTGTGGCACAACTTGACTAGAAGAAGGGATCGGTTGGTAGGACATGTTTTGAGGCATCAAGGGATCACAAATTTAGCATTGGAGGGCAGCGTGGAGGGTAAAAATCGTAGAGGGAGACCAAGAGATGAATACACTAAGCAGATTCAGAAGGATGTTGGTTGCAGTAGGTACTGGGAGATAAAGAAGCTTGCACAGGATAGAGTAGCATGGAGAGCTGCATCAAACGAGTCTCAGGACTGAAGACCACAACAACAACAACAAAAATAAAACTCTCCCTCTCTCCCCATATGTTGGGGTTTGAGAGGGAGGAATTAGAGTTTTGCATATGTTGACCCAAATGTTAATTTTTTTCCGCAGATTCGGATAAGTTTTGTTTGTTTCGTGATCATGAGGCCACATAACTTTTAATTATCAAACAAACCATCTCACTAGCTAACTTACTAATCACACGTCCTACTTACTAACGAGTGAACTCAACTAAAAAACTGACTAACGAACCTAATTTTTTATTAGATTCGGAGTAATCACTCTTCTTTGTCGAGAAGTCTCACAACTGGGGTGCTTGCTTGATTTGAGACTTTTAGTTTCGGGTGGAACAATGTAGAAAACGGCATTCATAAATTTATTAACTTAAATCCCATTGTTCACACCTTTATTTGATTTCGGAATATCGGGGCTCTTACGTCGTTTACATTTTTAGAATTATGTACGATAATCGATATCCCACAGCCCTGATCGATAATCGATCTTCGTCTTTGGTTAGCGAGTGGGTTAGTCTTTTCGTCAGTTAGTCTTTTACTTTGTTTACTCTGTCAGTTAATGAGTTTACTCGTTAGTAAGTAGGATGTTTGGTTAGCTAGTTAGCTAGTCAGATGATTTGTTTGATAATTAAAAGTTATGTGGCTTCATGATCACGAAACAAACAAAACTTATCCGAATGTGCGGAAAAAATTAATATTTGGGTCAACATTTGCAAAACTCTAATTCCTCCCTCTCAAACCCCAACATACGGGGAGAGAGGGAGAGTTTTATTTTTATTGAATCAAAATTTACGAAGTAAATAAGTCTTTTTATTTTTCCGTAACCATTTTCCACGCAAAAATGAGAACATGGATTTTCGTCAATTACAGCGCCAACTACCAAGAATCAAAACAAATGTTTAAGACAAAACGTACGTAGTTTTTTATGTAGAATCTGATTCTGCAATAAAAAATGTGGGCTCCCATTTGAAATTTTATAGTTGCCTCCCACCCCACCCCAGGGGGTTTTAGCACTAGCAGATGTACCACTCGAAAATAATCAACTTTGGATTCTGCACATTTTTTCGTGTGAAGCTTATTTCTCGAGTTATTCTGGTTTGTCAACTTAAAATTTACACCGCGTATAAAAATACTACGCACTGGTGAGGTGTGAACTCAGGACCGATGACATGTTTGATTACTACTCAAAGACCTAACCGGATTTTTTTTCTGTTACCATTTTTCCGTCGTTGTCCTCGACATTTCGTCTCGGTGGACGTGACATGACATCTCTTCAAGTCCATCCCTGCATACTTCACTGAGCTTTGAATTCAGAGGGCAGCTCGACCTATGATCCGAACACGCCAAGCTAGTGTACCAGTCCCCGATACTACGAGTGACCCCTAATCTCCACACGGCCAGCAACGCTTATTGCATTTCTAAACCCTGTGAAAGAAGCAGAAGGTCCGTCTTTCTTTCTTTGTCAACTCCATATACTATTAGAGAGAATGATTCTCAGCCTATGCAGGTCTGGCCATTATCACAGAACAAGCGGATTTTCGTCGGGTCAAGTCATGCTGTGGTCAGACCTTTGACCACACGCCACATACAGAAGATGGTTACGAACGAAAGCAGATCACACGCGCGGCTTGCATCCATCTCACAGAAACCTGCGATACAATCCGATATTGCACTGTCAGTGTTACTCTGAATTACGATGCAAAGTTCCTTTGGACATGCATGCATGGCACTGCAGCGATTAAGGCCGTTACGAAATACATTAAACGTATTAGCAACTGCGAATATGGATAACCATGAGCTGTGGAATGCAATGACGACAACGAAATTTTGTGGCGGACGGATTTGCTAGTCATCACGAGCAGTCGCCTTACCAACAAAGACGGTATTCCAGTGTCTGTTTTGTTCTGACGCTGGGCAAGCGACTTTCAAGTAAAATGTCTCAACTGTAGCGGAACATACATAATGTATGTACGAGTACAGGTTGTAGACGCATGGTTGACGACATAGCTTGCGTCGTGCCACGAGTCGTGCACGGATAGCCAAATGGTTCAAATGGCGCTGAGCACTATGGGACTTAACCTCTGAGGTCACCAGTCCCCTACACTTAGAACTACTTAAACCTAACTGACCTAAGGACCTCGCACACATCCATGCCCGAGGCAGGATTCGAACCTCCGACTGTAGCAGCAGCGCGGTTCCGGACTGAAGCGCCTACAACCGCTGGGCCACAGTGGCCGGCTTAGCCAAATGGTCTCTGTATATAAATGTAATTGTCATAAAAAAATAAGCTGAAATGTTGTGCTTTTAACACACGAAATTAAATTTCTTAGTTTAATGACTTTGTAAAAAAAAAAAAAAAAATATGGTGGCGATAAGCGGGAAATCCGGTTTCGAATCCCGGCCCAGCACAAATTTTAATAATCCTCATTCCATTCTACAGCTGATGGTTGTCAAAATTCGCAATTGCGGATACATGTTATGTATATACGATATAATGAGTTATAAGAAACTGATAACGAAATTATACAGTAGCATTAAGGATTACAGAATAGCACAATTCATCCACTTTGACGATGAATTCCTGATCGGAATATTGTCTCTAACGGGCAAGTGCTGCTAGCGAATGAGGTAACCAAGCACGGTGTCGCTCCTTTTAATGGTGAATGATGTTTTAAATCACCCGAGGTCCTCTCCTTCCACTCAACAGCATTCACTGGCGCCGACTGAGGCTCGATCACCAGGCTCACATGCCAACAGGTGCAAATCATACGTACGCCCTTAAGATACGTCTCTGCCAAACACACATATCTTCAAGTATCTCAGCACACAACTTGTTTCCGATGGCCCACTTGTTCCCAGGATTATAAACTTCGATACCAGTAGATGATTTGATGTGATTTGTTACAGGAGGAACATGGATAGGCTCAAGCGGAAAATATACCGCTCTGCAATTCACACAATTGCTTCGTACGGTGCAAAACATTGGTCCGCAACAAAAGAAGCAAAGAAACGACTTGCTGTAACTGATAACTAAATCCTTCACTGGTCATCTGATACGGAACTACAGTATCATTTGAGTAATGATGAATGTTACCTACGTTGAGTGAATTAGGAGAAGCCATCTATGTTAATGTCTCGGTTACCCAAGTGTTCAAATATCGAATGATTGACAAGAACAGGGGAAAGAAATACAGTAGAGGAATAATGGCTAACTTTGAGAGATGAAATAGTGAAGGCAGAAAAGGGCCAAGTACGTAAAAAGAGGAGCGCTGGTAGAAATCCTTGGGTAACAGAAGAGATATTGGATTTAATTGATTAAAGGAAAAAAAAATAAAAATGCAATAAATGAAGCAGACGAAAAGGAATACAAATATCTCAAAAATAAGATGGACAGGAAGTGCAAAATGGCTAAGCAGGGATGGCTAGGAGACAAATCTAAGAATGTAGATGCATGTATCACTAGACGTACGATAGATACTGCCCGCAGGGAAACTAAAGAGACCTTTTGAGAAGAGAGAACCATCTGTATGAATATCAAGAGCTCAGATGGGAAGCCAGTCCTAAGCAAAGAAGGGAAAGTAGAAAGGTGGAAGGAGTATATAGAGGGCCTATAAAAGGGCTATGTACTCGAGGACAATATTATGGAAATGGAAGAGGACGTAGATGAAGATGAAATGAGAGATATGATACTCCGTGTAGAATTTGAGAGAGCACTGAAAGAACTTATTCGAAAACAAGGTCCCAGGAGTAGAGATACTGATAGCCTTGGGGGAAACCAGCCCTGACAAAAGATGTATGAGACATGTGAAATACCTTCAGACTTCAAGAAGAATATAATAGTTCCAATCCTAAAGAAAGCAGGCTTAAAGGATATGAAAATTGCCAAACTATCAGTTTAATAAATCACGGTTACAAAATACTAACAAAATACTAATTCTTTACAGACGAATGGGAAAACTGGTAGAAGCCGACCTAGGGGAAGATCAGTTTGGATTCCGTAGAAATGATGGAACACGCGAGGCGATACTGACCCTACGACTTACCTTAGGCTAAGGAATGGCAAACCTACGTTTCTATCATTTGTAGACTTAGAAAAAGCTCTTGACAATGTTGACTGGAATACTCTCTTTCAAATTACGAAGGTGGCAGGGGTAAAATACAGGGAGCTAAGGGCGATTTACAATTTGTACATATACCAGAAGGCAGTTATAAAAGTCGAGGGAGACGAAAGGGAAGCAGTGATTGAGAAGTTTTGTAGCCTTCCCCGACGTTATTCAATCTGTATACTGAGCAAACAGTAAAGGAAACGAAAGAATAATGTGGAGTATGAATTAAAATCCATGGAGAACAACATTGTAATTTTGTCAGAGACATCAAAGGACCTGGAAATTGCAGTTGAACGGAATGGACAGTGTCATGAAAGGAGAATATAAGATGAACATCAACAAAAGCAAAACGAGGATAATGGGATGTGCTCTAATTAAATCAGGTAATACTGAGGGAACTAGACTGGCAAATGAGACACTAAAAGTAGTTGATGAGGTTTGCTACCTGGGAAGCAAAATAACTGCTGATGGTCGAAGTAGAGTGGCTATAAAATGTAGACTGGTTATGGCATGGAAGGCGTTTCTGAAGAAGAAATATTTGTTAACATAGAGTATAGATTTAAATGTCAGGAAGTATTTTTATGGAGTGTAGCCATGTGCGGAAGTGAAATATGGACGATGAATAGTTCAGATAAGAACAGAAGCTTTCGAAACAGAAGATGCTACAGAAGAATGCTGAAGATGCGATGGATAGATCACGTAACTAATGACGAGGTACTGGATAGAATTGGGGAGAAGAAGAATTTGTGGCACAACTTGACTACAAGAAGGGACCTGTTGGTAGCACACGTTCTGAGGCATCGAGGTATCAGCCATTTAGTATTGGAGCGAAGCGTGGTGGGTAAAACATGGAGATGAAGAGGCTTGCACAGGATGTAGTAGTAACATGGAGAGTTGCATCAAACCTGTCTCTGGACTGAAGACCACAACAACAAATTCGTTGAAGCATTGTTAT
Source organism: Schistocerca nitens (assembly GCF_023898315.1). Classification (NCBI taxonomy): domain Eukaryota; kingdom Metazoa; phylum Arthropoda; class Insecta; order Orthoptera; family Acrididae; genus Schistocerca; species Schistocerca nitens. The sequence continues at coordinate 87,141,149 of NC_064625.1, read as the reverse complement.
ATTATGTCGTACGTGTGTGTGTGTGTGTGTGTGTGTGTGTGTGTGTGTGTGTGTGTGCGCGTGCGCGTGTGCGCTTCGTGCGTGCGTGTGCGCATCCGCGTGCTTTAGTATGTGTGTGTGTGTGTGTGTGTGTGTGTGTGTGTGTTGTTGTTGTTGTTGTTGTGTGAGTGAGTGTGCGCGCGCGTGTATCACTGAACATTAGGTGTGACTAAACTTGTGCTGTTAATAACGCTTCGTAAGATCACATGGGGCTACGTACAACGTATTCACTACAAATTCATTCCACTAGCAGCTAATTTTATCTTTGATATTGTTAAGGTTTTCTGTATTCAAGTACCCGATAAAAAAAAAATCACTTTAGAGTGTCAGTATAGACGTAAAATATATTACGAACAGATCAGTGAGGCATCGTAATCGTCTGTTTTCAGAAACAGAGCTTTAATGGAATGTCTTTAACATGAGTAGTAATTTATATTTTCGTAGCTTAGCGTGGAGAAACACCTTTAGCGTGGTATACGTATCGTTAATTCAAAAAATGGTTCAAATGGCTCTGAGCACTATGCGACTCAACTTCTTAGGTCATCAGTCACCTAGTTCTAAACTAATTAAACCTAACTAACCTAAGGACATGACACACATCCATGCCCGAGGCAGGATTTGAACCTGCGACCGTAGCGGTCGCTCGGCTCCAGACTGTAGCGCGCAGAACCGCACGTCCACTCCGGCCGGCTATCGTTAATTCAAAGCTGAGTACTTCCTTAATCTCGTCGCTTGAACAAAAGATAGGCGTGAAGCGGCAAACTCAAGAAACTGATTTGATATCGATACAACTCTTTGAAAACTCGTCGCTTGAACAAAAGATAGGCGTGAAGCGGAAAACTCAAGAAACTGATCTGATATCGATACTACTCTTTGAAAAGTGATTGAAATTAAATTGACCTTAGCCTGTTTATTCAAGAAATTAATAGTAAGCCATCTCCTTTTTGCTTTACGCCACGTAATTTTGGAGTAATTTAGGAAGAGAATCCGTCTTGCAAATGGCTAATTGCATATCACACTCTAGCGCGCGTTATTAATCTCTAGACAGTGCGCAGTTTATTTTTCCTACATGTTGGGATGCTAATGCTTCTGAAATAACTTGTTTGGTTATCAAATACAGCCTTCTTAGACGTAAGTACCAAAGAAACTGGTATAGGCATGCGTATTCAAATTCAGAGATATGTAAACAAGCAGAATACGGCGCTGCGGGCGGCAACGACTACATAAGACAAGTGTCTGGCGCAGTTGTTACAGGGTGTTTCAAAAATGACCGGTATATTTGAAACGGCAATAAAAACTAAACGAGCAGCGATAGAAATACACCGTTTGTTGCAATATGCTTGGGACAACAGTACATTTTCAGGCAGACAAACTTTCGAAATTACAGTAGTTACAATTTTCAACAACAGATGGCGCTGCGGTCTGGGAAACTCTATAGTACGATATTTTCCACATATCCACCATGCGTAGCAATAATATGGCGTAGTCTCTGAATGAAATTACCCGAAACCTTTGACAACGTGGCTGGCGGAATGGCTTCACATGCAGATGAAATGTACTGCTTCAGCTGTTCAATTGTTTCAGGATTCTGGCGGTACACCTGGTCTTTCAAGTGTCCCCACAGAAAGAAGTCACAGGGGTTCATTTCTGGCGAATAGGGAGGCCAATCCACGCCGCCTCCTGTATGTTTCGGATAGCCCAAAGCAATCACACGATCATCGAAATATTCATTCAGGAAATTAAAGACGTCGGCCGTGCGATGTGGCCGGGCACCATCTTGCATAAACCACGAGGTGTTCGCAGTGTCGTCTAAGGCATTTTGTACCGCCACAAATTCACGAAGAATGTCCAGATAGCGTGATGCAGGAATCGTTTCGGATCTGAGAAATGGGCCAATGATTCCTTTGGAAGATATGGCGTCCCAGACCAGTACTTTTTGAGGATGCAGGTACGATGGGACTGCAACATGGGGCATGCCCACATGCATATCGCCGTCATCAATCCTGTGCACTATATCGTTAGCGAATGTCTCTCGTGCAGCAATGGTAGCGGCGCTGAGGGGTTGCCGCGTTTGAATTTTGTATGGATAGAGGTGTAAACTCTGGCGCATGAGACGATACGTGGACGTTGGCGTCATTTGGACCGCAGCTGCAACACGGCGAACGGAAACCCGAGGCCGCTGTTGGATCACCTGCTGCACTAGCTGCGCGTTGCCCTCTGTGGTTGCCGTACGCGGTCGCCCTACCTTTCCAGCACGTTCATCCGTCACGTTCCCAGTCCGTTGAAATTTTTCAAACAGATCCTTTATTGTATCGCTTTTCGGTCCTTTGGTTACATTAAACCTCCGTTGAAAACTTCGTCTTGTTGCAACAACACTGTGTTCTAGGCGGTGGAATTCCAACACCAGAAAAATCCTCTGTTCTAAGGAATAAACCATGTTGTCTACAGCACACTTGCACGTTGTGAACAGCACACGCTTACAGCGGAAAGACGACGTACAGAATGGCGCACACACAGACTGCGTTGTCTTCTATATCGTTCACATCACTTGCAGCGCCATCTGTTGTTGAAAATTGTAACTACTGTAATTTCGAAAGTTTGTCCGCCTGAAAATGTACTGTTGTCCCAAGCATATTGCAACAAACGGTGTATTTCTATCGCTGCTCGTTTAGTTTTTATTGCCGTTTCAAATATACCGGTCATTTTTGAAACACCCTGTAGATCGGTTACTCCTGCTACAGTGGCAGGTTATCAAGATTTAAGTGAGTTTGAACGTGGGACACAGCATCTCCGAGGTAGCAAACCCATATCAGTTTCTTTGGCGCTTCAGTGTATTTCTGGGTTTTTTGTCTTCGAGCAGAAAGCTTTTACATGCCTAACGTGAAATATTAAACGTACTAATTCATTCTTACAGTAATCACACGTTTGAAGCTCTTCTATACATGGCCGCTCAATTCTTTAAGGAAATATTAGTTGGAATAGGGTTTCCACTGACTTACTAAACTGGTGAACCACTAATATGCCTGCATCCTTACTATTATATATCTTTTCTTTGAATCTCTGTACATTCAACTCGTCCATATTTTCTGCACATATTTTTTCTTATGAATGTTGGTGCTGGACGCAGTTAATTTTAGAAATCAAATAAGAACAGGACATTATGTGCAGCAGTAGCCGCAGAAGGGACGAACTGCTACTCGGTAGCTGACAATGATCAGCGGCTGGGTGATTCCACATTAGTCTTGTTCCGCAGACAATTACCGCCAGCTACACCCGCCAGACACGGAGTTGCTTGTTTGGCGTGGGAAGTCGTCGCTCTGGTGCCATAAACACGAAGCTGGGACCTTGTGGGGCTAGGAGGCAGAAGCTCGCCAAGGATGGGAAAGGGCGAGCTGGTGTCTTTAACAATCCTCTCACGTAATCCCGTCCCCGGGACGGAGGTGCGAGATCGTTCTGAGGCATCCAGGTATCAACCATTTAGTATTGGAGCGAAGCGTGGTGGATAAAACATGGAGATGAAGAGGTTTGCACAAGATAGAGTGGTAACATGGAGAGTTGCATCAAACCTGTTGATGTCTAACACATCAAGGTCGTAACGTGAGGTGTCTAACACGTCTTCTGCTTCTTGTGGATTATCTGCGGCTGGCGCCGCTTCTCCTCGTCCGGGCGCAGTCTCGAATCCTCCCCTAAACCAGGTAGGTAAGCAGGTAACAGGATCGAATCCTCCCAGACTGAACCAGTGCGACAGAGCATTGTGTGCGCTAATGACCACAGCTACTTGCGTCCATTTCGCAGTTCGCATCAGATCGTTTTAGAATGAACATGTCCTCGGACGAGCTTACAGTTTCAGTAAGTAGGGAGGGAAGGAAAACGTTGGTTTTTGAAAGGTAACACCTTGGGTTTTCAAAAACTGCTGAAAGGTGATCTAGGCAATGGCCTCGCCGCAGTGGATACACCGGTTCCCGTAAAATCACCGAAGTTAAGCACTGTCGGCCGTGGTCGGCACTTGGATGGGTGACCATCCCGGCCGCCATGCGCTGTTGCCATTTTTCGGGGTGCACTCAGCCTCGTGATGCCAATTGAGGAGCTACTCGACCGAATAGTAGCGGCTTCGGTCAAGAATACCATCTTACGACCGGGAGAGCGGTGTGCTGACCTCACGCCCCTCCTATCCGCATCCTCCACTGAGGATGACACGGCGGTCGGATGGTCCCGGTAGGCCATTCGTGGCCTAAAGACGGAGCGCTGAAAGGTGGTCTAGCGCGATGGACGTGCAGAAGTTTTGTTAAAACGGTCTTATGTTAAAACTGTTATAACTCTGCTTCAAGGCTGCTTATAAAGAAGAAATATGTACCAGATTTTACATTAGACCCGCAACAATATAAGTGTCAAAACGGCATCCAACTTCGTGCATTTCTTATTGCATAATGCGAGTACAAACAGGCACGCAGAAGAAATTATAAAAATATTTTTTGCCGTCTATAGCGCTTCAATAGACCATTCAAATTAAGTTTTCTTAACCATCTCCTGTATTCAGACATCTGACACTTACCAGTTTGTTGCATGTATAGATTTGCTGGAAATGTAACCACAATTCATAAAATGAACACTGAGATAGAATATGTGGTGCTATATCATTATTTGCTCTTTTAATAAATCAGTTATGAAGAAATCAAGGCTATAAATTATTCCAGTTTCTAAAAATAAATACCTAAATAAGATAAAACGTTTAAACGTACCCACAATACACGAGAAAAATTTTTACGTCTTCTAGTGCAACTTCATATGCTTTCCTTTGCCTGCTTGGAGTATTCATAACGTTTAGAACTGCTAGCCGCGCGGGATTGTCCAAGCGGTTTAAGGCGCTGCAGTCATGGACTGTGCGGCTGATCCCGGCGGAGGTTCGCGTCCTCGGGCATGGGTATGTGTGTTTGTCCTTAGGATAATTTAGGTTAAGTAGTGTGTAAGCTTAGGGACTGATGACCTTAGCAGTTAAGTCCCATAAGATTTCACACACACTTGAACTAGAACTGCTACCTGCTTCAAACTGGAGGATTTGGTCCCATCGTTTTTCAGACCCTTGTGGGCTTGGGAGGGTTCGGTACCATTTTTCTGACCGTGGGAGGATTCGGGGGCGCACCTCCGCTCCCGGTCATCTCCTTCTGTCTTGCGTTTCCTCAGCGTTCATATTGCTTGCTTCCGTTGCCTCCTCAATGTCATTATGGCAGTTACGTTGTGGGCGACCCCTTTTCTTCCGCTGGTATGGTATCCATCGTACTATCCTATGTGGTATGGTGTCTTCATTCGTCCTATTGACATGGCCCAACCACAGCAGCTGTTTTTGTTGGATGTCGTCACAGACTTATCTGTCCATTTTAATTTCTTGTCAGATTACATCATTTCTTATCCTATCCATCATAGTAGAACTTGAGCCTCCATCTCAGTGGCAAGCAGTTTTGTTTTATTTTTTACCTTTTTGTGTTTTGCTAACATCCTAGGTTTTTGCTTCGTACATAAAGGAGTGTGACTGAATGAAATTTAAAATGTGTATTGGACGCCACAAATGGTTGTCAAGCCACAGTCACTTAAGGAAGAAATTTTTTAAAAGGTTACATTACTATTCATCATTTTGATTTGCAGCTCCTTGTGTTGGCCGTGTTTGCAGTTAAAATTGTTGGATGTGAGGTCCGTCAGTTATACACAATACAGTCTTTACTCAGTACCCAAACATGTTTCGGCGCCACTGTGACATCATCAGTGGGTTTTCGTTTTTATACGAGAAACGAAAACCCACTGATGATGTCACAGTGGTGCCGAAACATGTTTGGGTACTGAGAAAAAACGGTGTTTTGCATAACTGGCGGACCTCACATCCAGCAAGTTACATTACTAGTTTCGACGCACTGGGTCGTCAATTGCAAATGTAATCATAAACCTGGAAAAATGAATTAATAATTGCAGTGCAGCTTTCCAGGTTTGCGATTACATTAATGAAAATGACGATCTACAAATTATGTACTTTTTCCGTTCCAACCGCCAGATTTCTTATCATGTGTCTCAGATCATCTTCATCTTCTGCTAGTAAGATGTTGTCATCTGCAAAATACGGGCTAAATATCTTGCTGCCCTATTCTGTCACTCTCATATGTTGGCATTTTCTGTGCGCAACTCTGCAGGGTTGCTCCTAGATACAACTTCGTGAGGGTCGGTGACACTTGTAATCTACCCCCTCCTTCCTGCTTGCGGCTATTGTCAACAATAAGCAAAGTGTTTTATGAAAAATTTTCTAGTTTACTTAGCTTCTCATGTTGAGTCGCCTCCAGTTCTTCTTGTCTAGGGGTATCTGACACTTGAAGTTGAAATTCTCCCATTTTAGGTCCTCACTGTTGAATTGAACTAAATAAATTTGAAGAGTGTTGTTGCAGAATTTTTGTTTTTAAGTAAATATATTTTGTCACATTTTAGTATATCACATTAACAAAGCCGAAATTACATTGTTCGCACAAAAATACAACAATACGTCCGACCACATCAGAGACGTTCTTACGACTCCCACTCTCAGCGGAAATAACCATATTCCAAAGAGTTTACAATTTTCCTTAACAAATCATTGCTTTAGATTATTATTTCATAAATGAACCCAGAAATAAACATAATAACGAGAACAATACCGCATAATTAATAATAGAAATTGTAAGTGTGCCAGTAATGCGTAATTTCAATTATTTCTAATAAAAATAATTTTAACTATTCATTCAGGACTAGTACTTATCGTCTGTAATGCATCAGAGATGCTGCTATATGATCATATAAAGTTGATCGTCGGTAAATCAGATGCCAGACTGAGATTCATTGGAAGAATCCTAAGGAAATGCAATCCGAAAACAAAGGAAGTAGGTTACAGTACGCTTGTTCGCCCACTGCTTGAATACTGCTCAGCAGTGTGGGATCCGTACCAGATAGGGTTGATAGAAGAGAGAGAGAAGATCCAACGGAGAACAGCGCGCTTCGTTACAGGATCATTTAGTAATCGCGAAAGCGTTACGGAGATGATAGATAAACTCCAGTGGGTGACTCTGCAGGAGAGACGCTCAGTAGCTCGGTACGGGCTTTTGTTAAAGTTTCGAGAACATACCTTCACCGAAGAGTCAAGCAGTATATTGCTCCATCCTACGTATATCTCGCGAAGAGACCATGAGGATAAAATCAGAGAGATTAGAGCCCACACAGAAGCATACCGACAATCCTTCTTTCCACGAACGATACGAGACTGGAATAGAAGGGAGAACCGATAGAGGTATTCAGGGTACCCTCCGCCACACACCGTCAGGTGGCTTGCGGAGTATGGATGTAGATGTAGATATAAAAAAATGTTGTGCAATTTTGTTAATATTCAGTTTCATTCTGTGTAGTTAACTGCCTTTGTGAATGACACCATTTGAAAGAACGTGAGCATTTTTTTGACCTTCCGTTCTGCTGGCTTCCTGTATGAATGCTGCAGTTTGAAATGAACTGTAGAATTTTTTGATGTTTTGAATTCAGTTACGTCGCCATCTTGTGTCTATGTCTCCATGTGAAATGCAGTATGGGATTTTTTTTATTTCCAAGAACGACACAATGTTGTTATGCATTTACTCGCAGTGATAAAAGATACACGTCGAGCTCGTTTCGGGCTTTTGCTGTTATGAAGAGTACGCTGTGCAGATGGTATAATAGGTATAACATTGCTCCTTGCGTCTGTGTAGGTCTGTCTACATATGGCACCTTATGCTCACGTCTTAGATGTAAAGGCCAATTTTACACACATTATACCATGTCCACAGGTACACTTGGTAATGGTAAATTGCCGAAACGAGCTCGTCGTGTAACTTCTATGACTTCGACTGAAAATTTGTACTTGAAATATGTCGTTGTTCTACCGGATGCAAGCTGCAGGTCCACCGGGAAGGAAATTTTCTTGAGTTCCGTTGCGTTCCATCCACGCCACTTTCTCTCAAATGATGATCCACCTTCAGTCTCATGATCACACACTGGCTGAATTGATAAAATCAGAAACTCCTGGCATCAAGTACCACACATTTTCCAGGGCACGCAAAAACTTGATTATCAGGAGGAGCTGTAATTGAATGTTGTTGAGAAATATCCCACACTTTTTACTACACGGGATGTTATTCCAGATCGAAAAGGTTGCACACGCCTATTTTATGAACCGAAATATTAATATGTATAACTACTGGACATGAAGGCTTTATCTTCAAAAGTGGAATATGAGTGTTTCTACATCAAATATCAACAAATTGCGTTTTCGTGTGATTTCTTAACGTATCAATAACAAAATAGTATATAATATGTGCTACATTGTAAACCAGAAACATCAGGGAAATCGTCCTTCCCTTGCACGAGGGCCGTTCAGAAAGTAACTTCCGGTTGATTTAAAAAAATACACTAAGTTAAATAAAAATATTTTAATATATACATCTTACAACTACATCTTTGCACTATTTTTCTACATAGTCTCCATAGCGATTGAGGCACTTATCGTATCTCTTCACAAGCTTTGAAATTCCTTCTGCATAAAAATCACCCGCTTGTGCCTGGAGCCAGCCTGTGACCGCATCTTTGAGCTCTTCGTCGTCATCAAACCGCTGTGACCCGAGCCATTTCTTCAAATGCATGAAGAGGTGAGAATCACTTGGCGCCAGGTCTGGGCTGTAAGGTGGATGGTTGATAACGTCCCACTTGAAGGACTCAAGAAGGGCCGTTGTTCTGCGAGCAGAGTGAGGACGGGCGTTATCGTGCAAAGAAAACGATACCGGAAGTCAGCATACCACGGCGTTTGTTCTGTATAGCCCGTCGTAACTTTTTTATTGTTTCACAGTACACGTCTTGATTAATGGTCGTACCACGTTCCATGAATTCAACCAACAACACGCCTTTGGCATCCCAAAACACCGTTGCCATCAGTTTTCTGGCAGAAAAATCTTGCGAGGCTTTTCTTGGTTTGGTAGGCGAACTTGAATGTGCCCACATCTTTGATTGTTCTTTTGTCTCAGGGTTCACGTACTTAATCCAGGTTTCGTCACCGGTCACGATTCTAACAATGGTTCTCCTTCGTCCTCATAACGTGACAGAAAGTCTAATGCAGAGGCCATTCTTTGAGTTTTGTGGTGGTCGGTAAGAATTTTGGGCACCCATCGTGCACAGAACTAACGGTAACCCAATCTTGCTGTCACTATCTCGTACAAGAGAGTCTTAGAAATCTGTGGAAAACCAGTAGACAACTCCGACATTGAGAAACGTCGATTTTCACGAACTTTTGCATCAGCTGTCTGAACGAGTTCGTCAGTCACCAATGATGGTCTACCACTCCTCTCTTCATCATGAACGTTTTCTCGTCCACTTTTAAATAAACGTACCCATTCACGGACAACTCCTTCACTCATAACTCTTGGTCCGTACACGGCACAAAGCTCACGATGAATAGCTGCTGCAGAATATCCTTTGGCTGTAAAAAACCTTATGACAGCACGCACTTCACATTTGGCGGGGTTTTCTATTGCAGCACACATTTCAAACTGCCACAAAAACTTAACTAGCGCAGGTACGACGTTCACTCGACCACAGCTTGATGCCGACTGACCTGTTGAGTGCGTGAACGCACAGATGGCGTCGCTACTCCCCCCACAACCCGCACTGTGACCAATCGGAGGTTACTTTCTGAACCGCCCTCGTAGTTTGTATAATTCTTGTTTTCCAGTCCCGCCTCCATTATAATATCACATTTATGCTCGCTGCGACCGCCTTTCGTTCTCTTTCTTGGTGGCTGTACACCACTCACAATAAAAATGGTTTAGCAATGCGGCAGTAATAGCCAAACATTGTAATAATGAAATGAAAACTGAGTACAGTATTAGTTACACTATTGTCATATAACGTTTATACACCGAAGCGCCAGAGAAACTGTTACAGGCATGCGTGTTCAGTGACGTAAACAGGCAGAATACGGCGCTGCAGACGGCAACGACTGTATAAGAAAACAAGTGTCCGACGCAGTTGTTAGATCGGTTACTGCTGCTACATTGGCAGATTGTCAAGTTTTAATTGAGTTTGGACGTGTTATTATAGTCGGTGCACGATCGATGGGACACAGCATCTCCGAGGTAGCGATGAAGTGGGAATTTTCCTGTACGACCATTTCACGAGTGCCTGGTCAAAGAAAACCATCATAACGACCGGGAGAGCGGTGTGCTCACCACACGCCCCTCCTATTCGCATCCTCAGTTGAGGATGACACGGCGGTCGGATGGTCACGATGGGCCACTTGTGGCCTGAAGACGGAGCGCCATATCACGAGTGTGCTGTGAATATCAGGAATCCGGTAAATTATCAAACACCGACATCGCTGCGGCCAGAAAAAGATCCTGCAAGAACGGGAGCAACGACGTGTGAAGACAATTGTTCAACGCGGCAGAAATGCTACACTTCCGCAAATTGCTGCAGATTTCAGTGCTGGGCCATCAACAAGTCAGCGTCCGAATCAATCAACGAAACATCATCGATATGGGCTTTCGGAGCCGAAGGCCTACTAGCGTACCCTTGATGACGGCATGACACAAAGCCCATCTACACCGACATTGGACTTTTCATGACACTACACATGTTGCCTGGTCGTACGAGTCTCGTTTGAAATTGCATCGAGCGGATGGACGTGTACGGGTACGGAGATAACCTCACGAATCCATAGACCCTGCTTGTCAGCAGGGGAATGGTCCAACTGGTACAGGCTCTGTAATGGTATGGGCGAGTGCAGTTGGAGTGATATGGGACCCCTGATACTTCTAGATGCCACTCTAATAGTTGACACGTACGTATCCAGTCTGATCACCTGCATGCGTCATGTCCATTTTGCATTCCGACGGACTTGGGCAGTTCCAGCAGGACAATGCGGCACCCCACACGTCCAGAATTGCTATAGAGTGGCTCCAGGAACACTCATGTAACTTGGTTGGTTGGTTTTGGGGAAGGAGACCAGACAGCGTGGTCGTCCGTCTCATCGGATTGGGGAAGGATTGGGAAGGAAGTCGGCCGTGCCCTTTCAGAGGAACCATCCCGGCATTTGCCTGGAGTGATTTAGGGAAATCACGGAAAACCTAAATCAGGATGGCCGGATTGAACCGTCGTCCTCCCGAATGCGAGTCCAGTGTCTAACCACTGCGCCACCTCGCTCGGTTCTTGTAAGTTTAAACACTTCTGCTGGTTACCAAACTCCCCACAAATGAGCATTATTGAGCATATATAGGATGCCTTGTAATGTGCTGTTCGGAAGAGATCTCCACCCTATCATTCTCCTACGGATTTATGGATATCCCTGCAGGATTCATGGTAATTCCCACCAGCGCTACTTCAGACTTCAGATGAGTCCTTGCCACGTCGTGTTGCGGCACTTCCGCGTGCCCGCAGTGGCCCTACATGATGTTAGACAGGTGTACGAGTTTCTTTGGCTCCTCTGTGTATACATTATTGGCAATCGAGGGTTGGAACTTAAATAGTGACAACTGTTTATTCGCAACCGACACAAAAGAGTTACATGTTAGCACCTGTTACTGTCCTTCAAAGTAGTCACCAGCGTTGTGTAGAACCCGTTCCCAGCTATGTGGAAGACGTAGTATACCGTTAGCAGGGCCTGTTCCATTGATGGTGCAAATGGAGCGATCTACTGCCTGTCGAATTTCTGGAACAGTTCTGAAGCGAATGCCACGAAGTGGTTCCTTCATCTTCGGAATCAAATCAAAGTCTCTAGGACTCAAGTCCGGGGAATGTGGTGGATGGTACAGTACTTCCCAGTCCCATCGACCGAACAGAGCAGCCACAGCTTGCGCTGTATGCGCCCGCGCATTGTCGTGCAAAATGATGGGTGGGTTGCGCAGAAAGTGTCGCCACTTCTTTCGAAAAGCAGGTGATGCTCCAAAAACGAACAGTAATACTGTGATCATCAATAAACACTTCCGGGCTAAGTTGCCGTGGTCGATCTGTAAAACTTCTTCTCCCTAACGTTTCTTTCTCAACTACGGAGAACATCTTCGGAGGTGAGTCGTTGACTCACCTCCGAAGATGTTCTCCGTAGTTGAGAACGAAACGTTAGGGAGAAGAAGTTTTACAGATCGACCACGGCAACTTAGCCCGGAAGTGTTTATTGATGAAGACGCCGGCCGTGAAAGCCTACATGGAATGAGTAATACTGTGCATTGACGGTCTGCCTTGGAGGATCGTAATGCGTTAGGATAACACCACGACAGTCGTACACGAGAATCACTATAACTTTAGACCGCTCCATTCGCACCATCAACATAACAGGCTTTGCTAACGGTGTACTACGCCTTCCACATCGCTGGCAACGGGTTCTACACAACGCTGGTGACTACTTTGAAGGACAGTAACAGGTGCAAACAGGTGACTCTTTTGTGTCGGTCGTGAATAAACAGTTACCAATATTTAAGTTCCAATCCTCGTTTTTAGCAGTCAGGTACAACAAGCTTGGAAAACAAAGTAAAGTACTAAGGAAAAGAACGATATTTCCATTCATTAAGTGTGAGAACGTCGCACTGGACATGAGGCGTTTCTCAACAAAATAGTAAAAGTTACCATCTCATAACATGGAAACTATGATGAGTACCTGAGGTATTTCTATCACAGTGGATGTCACTGCCTTCAAAGATACACACTCACTCCGTCTTCAGGCCACGAGTGGCCTACCGGGACCATCCGACCGCCGTGTCATCCTCGGTGGAGGATGCGGATAGGAGGGGTCAGCAAACCGCTCTCCCAGTCTTGACCGAAGCCCCTACTATTCGGTCGAGTAGCTCCTCAATTGGCATCACGAGGCTGAGTGCACCCCGAAAAATGGCAACAGCGCATGGTGGCCTGGATGGTCACCCATCCAAGTGCCAACCACGCCCGACAGCGCTTAACTTCGGTGATCTCACGGGAACCGGTGTATCCATTGCGGCTAGACCGTTGCCTTTCAAAGATACATATAATCCGCCAGTATCTCATTTTGCAGAGAATGTGGACATGAGAGGTTTCTGATTTTATCGATTCAGTTGTGATTTGTCTTTTACTGGGTGTTACAAACCCCGCATGCGGATAGTGGCCAGCTCCCCAAAGCGGTACCGGGGGGTGTCGCCGTCGAGATAAGATGGCGCCGGCACCGCATCACTCATCGGACGTCACGCGCGTCTCCTGGAGACGTGCCGGGGGATTCTGAGGACCCGCCGCCTGGACGGCGCTATCCGGCGATAGGGGGCGCAACGACAGGCTAAGCGTGGAGCCTCGCAGGCAGACCCCTGATGGATGGCTACTGCCGTGGTCCGTCACGGGGTGCGACGGGCCCCGTCTGGGCTTCGGGCTGGCATCTCACACTACTGTGCGTCTCTCACAAACATTGCAGCCATGACCAGTTAACTACATGAATCCGTGGTGTCCGTTCTCTCGGACAGTTAGTTAGTTACGTGTTCCATTGATCAATAGCATGGAAAGACCGTTATCATGTGGTACGTGTCAAATGCATAAGAAATGCGCACAGGTAACAAGTTTTTTTTTTTACATTATAGTGTTAAACGTAAATATTTTTGTTATCTATCCCATTCCCTTAAATGGCACAAAACGCATATATTATATCTCCAGATTTATTGACTCATATTCAAGAATTCATCTATGGTATTGAAGGAGTTGTGAAGGAGGTATGATTTCAATTTGTTTTTGAAACGATTACTGCTGTCTGTCACACATTTTATTTCATCTGGTAATTTATCAAAAAGATTTACAGCAGCATATCTTACCCCTTTCTGTGCCATAGATAGGTTAAGTGAAGGATGGTGTAGGTCTGTCTTTTTTCTGGTATTGTAATCATGAACGTCGCTGTTGATTTTAAACTGGTCCATGTTGTTGAGAAAAAATTTCATTACTGAGTAAATGTACTGTGAATCAGTAGAATTTCTAACCTTTTAAACAGATTATTCTAACTACTTTCTTTTGAGCAGTGAATACCTTTTGCCTATGTGTTGAGTTGCCCCAGAATGTTATTCCTACGACATCAGACAGTGGAAGTATGCAAAGTATGTCAGCTTACTAATTTCTTCATCCTCAAAATTGGCAATTATTCTGATTGCAAAAGTTGCTGAACCTATTCGCTTTAGGAGATCCAAAATGTGACTTTTCCAATTAAGATTCTCACCTATATGTACACCCAAAACTTTGTATGCTCTACCCTGGCTACTGACTTCTTTTGATGGATTATGTTTCTTTAAGGAATTATGCTTTTTGCAGCAGAAAATTGGATGTACTGTGTTTTTTCAAAGTTCAGAGCAAGCCCATTCGCAGAAAACCAATTAACAACTTTTCCAAAGACCTTATTTGTATCTTTTTCTATCGGACTTTCTTTTACTGGATTAATGATTATGCTTGTAACATCAGCAAACAGTGTCAGTTCAGCATCTTGTTTCACATAAGAAAGGAGGTCATTCACATATATCAAGAACAGGAGGGGACCAATGAGCGAACCTTGTGGAACATCTAATGTAATTTCACCCCAGTTAGATGAAGTGGCAAACTCCTTTGAGTCACTTGAAGCATATAAAGAGACTTTTTGCTTCCTGTTCTGTAGGTATGACCTAAACCACTCATATGCTATTCCATTTATACCATAGAATTGTAATTTCTCTAACATAATGTCATGGTTCACACAATCAAATGCTTTGGATAAATCACAGAATATCCCTACTGGTGACATTTTAGAATTTAAAGACTGTATTATGTGAACAGTGAAATTGTATATTGCTGTCTCAGTGGAACAGCATATCTTAAATCCGAACTGTGATTTACTAAGTATCCCATTGCTGTTGGGATGGCTAACCACTCTTGAGTACATTACTTTCTCAAAGATTTTTGAAAATACTGTAAGCAAGGATACGGGCCGGTAGTTATTGACATCTGTGGTTTCCCCCTTTTTGTAGAGAGGCCTGTCTGGAAAAATACCCTGAGTCAATGATGCATTACATATGTGACTCAAAACATCAGCTGTAATTCCTCCACATTGTTTTAATAACTTGTTAAAGATGTCATCTACTCCAACAGAACATTTATTTTTCAAAGATTTAACAATTTTCCTTATTTCACTAGAGGTTGTTAGAGGAAACTTGATCTGACTAAAAAGAACAGACATCACGCATTCACGTACTTGATATGCCTAGCTGGGCAATGGGTCCGCCTTCTTCAGTGCGGATGCGTTAATACCGGCCGACCTCCTGTGTGAATATCTGAGTAGCGAACAGGAGTGTAGTTGACTGCGGATATTAGGCACTCGGTGGGAGTATGGATCGCCCGTGAGGCGTACCGAAATAGCCCGTGCAGTTGCAATGACGGTGTGTCCCGGATGGTGCAGTGGTTACCGCACCCGGCTAATAACCAGGAGATGCTGTATTCGAATCCCGGTCCGGTACACATTTTCGCTCGACCCGTTGATTCCTCTTCATGTACAGCTACAGCAACTAGTAGAGATCTCCCTTCAATTTACATATGACGTTACCAATTAAATCTATTTTTAGACTATTTTACCCCCGCTGCTTCGCTCGCATATACTGTTGGCCTTCAGACATTTTTTTTTTTTGTTTTTATTTCATCGAGTTTTGATGTTTTTCACAAACTGAAACACCTTGTAAGCTTTACACGCTATTTAACGCCATATAAGCACGGCCTTTTTCGAATGTACTTCTCACCAAAAACCAAATCTGGTAGCTGGAGTCCAAAATTTTTGTTACTCACGCCATTTGCGTTCCTGTTGAGATATTTCGATAGCAACTTCCATGCAATAACAAATATTTCCCTAAATATTACCGAAAAGTGAAATACCAGTTTTTATAAATTTGGCTTTAAACTCTTTTTTATTGTAACGAAATATTTTCTTAAAAATTTTCATCCTCTATTGCACTCCATTAGGAGTTGAAATTCCAGAAACATTGAAACACGATTTTTTTATTTTGTTTCTAACCAAGAAGTCCCCCCATGAACCATGGACCTTGCCGTTGGTGGGGAGGCTTGCGTGCCTCAGCGATACAGATAGCCGTACCGTAGGTACAACCACAACGCAGGGGTATCTGTTGAGAGGCCAGACAAACATGTGGTTCCTGAAGAGGGGCAGCAGCCTTTTCAGTAGTTGCAGGGGCAACAGTCTGGATGATTGACTGATCTGGCCTTGTAACATTAACCAAAACGGCCTTGCTGTGCTGGTACTGCGAACGGCTGAAAGCAAGGGGAAACTACAGCCGTAATTTTTCCCGAGGACATGCAGCTCTACTGTATGATTAAATGATGATGGCGTCCTCTTGGGTAAAATATTCCGGAGGTAAAATAGTCCCCCATTCGGATCTCCGGGCGGGGACTACTCAAGAGGACGTCGTTATCAGGAGAAAGAAAACTGGCGTTCTACGGATCGGAGCGTGGAATGTCAGATCACTTAATCGGGCAGGTAGGTTAGAAAATTTAAAAAGGGAAATGGATAGGTTAAAGTTAGATATAGTGGGAATTAGTGAAGTTCGGTGGCAGGAGGAACAAGACTTTTGGTCAGGTGATTACAGGGTTATAAATACAAAATCAAATAGGGGTAATGCAGGAGTAGGTTTAATAATGAATAAAAAAATAGGAGTGCGGGTTAGCTACTACAAACAGCATAGTGAACGCATTATTGTGGCCAAGATAGACACAAAGCCCATGCCTACTACAGTAGTACAAGTTTATATGCCAACTAGCTCTGCAGATGATGAAGAAATAGATGAAATGTATGACGAGATAAAAGAAATTATTCAGGTAGTGAAGGGAGACGAAAATTTAATAGTCATGGGTGACTGGAATTCGTCAGTAGGAAAAGGGAGAGAAGGAAACATAGTAGGTGAATATGGATTGGGGGGAAGGAATGAAAGAGGAAGCCGCCTTGTAGAATTTTGCACAGAGCATAACTTAATCATAGCTAACACTTGGTTCAAGAATCATGAAAGGAGGCTGTATACATGGAAGAAGCCAGGAGATACGGACAGGTTTCAGATAGATTATATAATGGTAAGACAGAGATTTAGGAACCAGGTTTTAAATTGTAAGAAATTTCCTGGGGCAGATGTGGATTCTGACCACAATCTATTGGTTATGAACTGCAGATTGAAACTGAAGAAACTGCAAAAAGGTGGGAATTTAAGGAGATGGGACCTGGATAAACTGAAAGAACCAGAGGTTGTAGAGAGTTTCAGGGAGAGCATAAGGGAACAATTGACAGGAATGGGGGAAAGAAATACAGTAGAAGAAGAATGGGTAGCTCTGAGGGATGAAGTGGTGAAGGCAGCAGACGATCAAGTAGGTAAAAAGACGAAGGCTAATAGAAATCCTTGGGTAACAGAAGAAATATTGAATTTAATTGATGAAAGGAGAAAATATAAAAATGCAGTAAATGAAGCAGGCAAAAAGGAATACAAACGTCTCAAAAATGAGATCGACAGGAAGTGCAAAATGGCTAAGCAGGGATGGCTAGAGGACAAATGTAAGGATGTAGAGGCTTGTCTCACTAGGGGTAAGATAGATACTGCCTACAGGAAAATTAAAGAGACCTTTGGAGAGAAGAGAACCACTTGTATGAATATCAAGAGCTCAGATGGAAACCCAGTTCTAAGCAAAGAAGGGAAGGTAGAAAGGTGGAAGGAGTATATAGAGGGTTTATACAAGGGAGATGTTCTTGAGGACAATATTATGGAAATGGAAGAGGATGTAGATGAAGACGAAATGGGAGATATGATACTGCGTGAAGAGTTTGACAGAGCACTGAAAGACCTGAGTCGAAACAAGGCCCCGGGAGTAGACAACATTCCACTAGAACTACTGATGGCCTCGGGAGAGCCAGTCATGACAAAACTCTACCATCTGGTGAGCACGATGTATGAGACAGGCGAAATACCCTCAGACTTCAAGAAGAATATAATAATTCCAATCCCAAAGAAAGCAGGTGTTGACAGATGTGAAAATTACCGAACTATCAGTTTAATAAGTCACAGCTGCAAAATACTAACGCGAATTCTTTACAGACGAATGGAAAAACTGGTAGAAGCTGACCTCGGGGAAGATCAGTTTGGATTCCGTAGGAATGTTGGAACACGTGAGGCAATACTGACCTTACGACTTATCTTGGAAGAAAGATTAAGAAAAGGCAAACCTACGTTTCTATCATTTGTAGACTTAGAGAAAGCTTTTGACAATGTTGACTGGAATACTCTCTTTCAAATTCTGAAGGTGGCAGGGGTAAAATACAGGGAGCGAAAGGCTATTTACAATTTGTACAGAAACCAGATGGCAGTTATAAGAGTCGAGGGGCATGAAAGGGAAGCAGTGGTTGGGAAAGGAGTGAGACAGGGTTGTAGCCTCTCCCCGATGTTATTCAATCTGTATATTGAGCAAGCAGTAAAGGAAACAAAAGAAAAATTCGGAGTAGGTATTAAAATTCATGGAGAAGAAGTAAAAACTTTGAGGTTCGCCGATGACATTGTAATTCTGTCAGAGACAGCAAAGGACTTGGAAGAGCAGTTGAACGGAATGGACAGTGTCTTGAAAGGAGGATATAAGATGAACATCAACAAAAGCAAAACGAGGATAATGGAATGTAGTCAAATTAAGTCGGGTGATGCTGAGGGAATTAGATTAGGAAATGAGACACTTAAAGTAGTAAAGGAGTTTTGCTATTTAGGGAGTAAAATAACTAATGATGGTCGAAGTAGAGAGGATATAAAATGTAGACTGGCAATGGCAAGGAAAGCGTTTCTCAAGAAGAGAAATTTGTTAACATCGAGTATAGATTTAAGTGTCAGGAAGTTGTTTCTGAAAGTATTTGTATGGAGTGTAGCCATGTATGGAAGTGAGACATGGACGATAACTAGTTTGGACAAGAAGAGAATAGAAGCTTTCGAAATGTGGTGCTACAGAAGAATGCTGAAGATAAGGTGGGTAGATCACGTAACTAATGAGGAGGTATTGAATAGGATTGGAGAGAAGAGAAGTTTGTGGCACAACTTGACTAGAAGAAGGGATCGGTTGGTAGGACATGTTTTGAGGCATCAAGGGATCACAAATTTAGCATTGGAGGGCAGCGTGGAGGGTAAAAATCGTAGAGGGAGACCAAGAGATCAATACACTAAGCAGATTCAGAAGGATGTAGGTTGCAGTAGGTACTGGGAGATGAAGAAGCTTGCACAGGATAGAGTAGCATGGAGAGCTGCATCAAACCAGTCTCAGGACTGAAGCCCACAACAACAACAACCAAGAAGTCAAATACCTGTTGTCACAGATGTAGCCTTAAAAATCCTTTAGTAGTTCCTTAGTAATTATTTATTCTCAGAAGGAAATGTCACCCACTGTTTTACCCCCTTAGTGGTTTAATTTCCAAAAATGCTGAAACACAAATGTTTTATTCTCTGGCTGAGAACCAAATACCAGTTTCCGTAGTTCTACAAATTTCCCTGAAACCGACATACGTTCAAAGAGCCTTTTATCGCCTATTTCACCGCCTTAGGAGTGGAATTTCGGATAATTCCTTCTTAGCCTAGAGAATATGATCTCACCCAGTTTCGGCTGCGCAATGATGAGTCAATTAATCAGTCCCACCCTGTTTCACCTCTTTAGCGGTTTAATTTCCAATAACAATGGAAAATATTTTTTTAAATTTGTAACAGAGAAGTCAAGTACCAGTGTTCATAGATGAAGTTTTAAAAATATTTCAGTAGTTCTTTAATAATGATATATTTACAAAAAGAGTTTTCATCCACTATATCACCCCCAAAGGATTACATTTCCAAAAGTACTAAAACACATATTTCTTTATTTCTGACAGAGGAACCAAATACCAATTTTCGTAGACCTAGCTTCAAAACTGCCTTAGCAGCGACTTTTATTTAAAAAAAAATGTCTATTTCACGCCCTTAGGGTTGGAATTTCGAAAAATCCCTTCTCTAACGATGCTTACAGTATAAGATCCACACCTTCTCCAAATTTTAAGTTTCTATCCTCAGCGGGTTAGTCAGTCAATCAGTCAGGGCATTGCCTTTTGAATATAGAGACGTTCGTACGAGATTTACAGGAATTATCTTAAGGGCCCCACACACGAGCGACCGATTGTAGAGATACATGGCATGAGCGACCGATCGCTTCTTAGATCGGAGTTGTCGGCAAATAGCAGCGGTCGGTCGCTGAACGCTGGTCGGATGGAAACACCAGGTAGTCTGTTGGATCGCATGTGATTCGTGCACGCAGTATGGCTGCCTCGCTGGTTAGCAGCGGTGTGTGGCAGTGTGGTGGTTGGTTGATCCGGGGGAGGGGACCAAACAGTGAGGTCATCGTTCCCACCGGATTAGGGAAGGATGGGCAAGGGAGTCGGCCGCGCCCTTCCAAAGGAAACATCCCGGCAATTGCGTGAAGCGATTAAGGGAAATAACGGAAAACCTACATCAGGATGGCTGGACGGGGGTTTAAACCGTCGTTCTTGCCGCTCGGGGTAGCCGTGCTGTCACAGGCGCCTTGCCACGGTTCGCGCGGCTACCCCCCGTCGGAGGTTCGAGTCCTCCCTCGGGCATGGGTGTGTGTGTGTTGTCCTTAGCGCAAGTTAGTTTAAGTTAGATTAAGTAGTGTGTAAGCCCATAGGAACTTACCACAACTTTTTTGCCGTCGTCCTCCCGAATGCGAGTCCAGTGTGCTAACCACTGCGACACCTCGCTCTGTTGACAGTGTGGCTGCGACTCGCTTCTCAGTTGTTATCAAGCGAGCTTGTGTAGTTTTGTTCTGTTTCGTTTCGCTTTGCCCAAGTCGGTAAGAAATTTGCGTTATAATTTATAGTCATCCAGGAACCGCGAACTACTGTGGGAAGCGAAGGGGAAGCCGAAATTGCCATTTACATTAAGAAGAAATACAAAATACTCCTTCCGATTTTCCAGTGATTAAAGTGGGGGGGAAGACGTCAAACGGGCCGACTTGAAGCAGGAGAGGCACCGCATTACATTTTAATTTCAGATGTAAATACCTTTACAAATAAATTCATAAAACTTATGAATAAAAGTGTACCTACAGCAACAAAGGCAGCAATAGTAAGTGACAAAGTGATTAAACTTCACTTGTAAAAAACATTAGTTTCATATGTTTTTGAACTTGCACTGCTATGAATGTGAATCCTGAATCCTTCCTGGTCTTGCTGACAAAGTAACAAAGATTCTTAGATTAATTTTGCATAGCATATAAACCATACTTACAGGCGTACGTAACTTTGGAATTTTCCAAATCAATTAAAAACTATGGTAAAAATTGAGATAATTAAGAAGAAATGCAGATGATAAACGGGTATTCATTGGACAAATATATAATGCTAGAACTGACATGTGATTACATTTTCACGCGGTTTAGGTGCATAGATCCTGAGAAATCAGTGCCCAGAACAACCACCTCAGGCCGTAATAACGCCCTGGATACGCCTGGGCATTGAGTCGAACAGAGCTTTGGCGTATTGTGACGAGCCAGTTGCTCCGCCATGTTTGACCAGACGCTTTCAATTGGTGAGAGATCTGGAGAAGGTGGTGGCCAGGGCAGCAGTCGAACATTTTCTGTATCCAGAAAGGCCCGTACTGGACCTGCAACATGCGGTCGTGTATTATCCTGCTGAAATGTAGGGTTTCGCAGGGATCGAATGAAGGGTAGAGCCACGGGTCGTAACACATTTGAAATGTAACGTCCACTGTTCAAAGTGCCGTCAATGTGAACAAGAGGCGACCGAGACGTGTAACCAATGGCACCCCATACCATCACGCCGGGTGATACGCCTGTATGGCGATGACGAATACACGCTGCCAATGTGCGTTCAACCGCGATATCGCCAAACACGGATGCGACCGTCATGATGCTGTAAACAGAACCTGGATTCATCCGAAAAAATGCCGTTTCGCCATTCGTGCACCCAGGTTCGTCGTTAAGTATACCAACACAGGCGCTCCTGTCTGTGCTGCAGCGTCAAGGGTAACCGCAGCCACGGTCTCCGAGCTGATAGTCCATGCTGCTGCAATGCTATTCGTGCAGATGGTTGTTGTCTTGCAAACGTCCCCCTCTGTTGACTCAGGGATCGAGACGTGGCTGCACGATCCGTTACAGCCATGCGGATAAGATGCCTGTCTCTCGACTGCTAGTGATACGACGCCTTTGGGGTCCAGCACGGCGTTCCGTATTACCCTCCTGAACCCACCTATTCCATATTCTGGTAACAGTCATTGGATCTCGACCAACGCGAGCAGCAATGTCGCGATACGATAAACCGCACTCGCTATAGGCTACAATCCGACCTTTATCAGAGTCGGAAACGTGATGGTACGCATTTCTCCTCCTTACACGAGGCATCACAACGACGTTTCACCAGGCAACGCCGGTCAACTGCTGTTTGTGTATCAGAAATCGGTTGGAAACTTTCCTCATGTGAGCACGTTGTAGGTGTCGCCACCGGCGCCAACCTTGTGTGAATGCTCTGAAAAGCTAATCATTTGCATATCACAGCACCTTCTTCCTGTCGGCTAAATTTCGCGTCTGTAGCGCGTCGTGGTGTAGCAATGTTAATGGCCAGTAGTGTAGTTCCTCGGAAATAAAATACCATCAGGGAGAGCCCTTATGCTCACCCCCTCTATCCGGAAATAACTGTATCAGTGTGTATATCTATGCATTGTGGTTTTGACTGTAGCCATTTCTGAGCGGTCTAAGGCGCTGCAGTCATGGATTTTACGGCTGGTCCCGGTGGAGTTTCCGAGTCCTCCCTCGGGCATGGGTGTGTGTGTGTTCGTCCTTAGGATAATTTAGGTTAAGTAGTGTGTAAGCTTAAGGACTGATGACCTTAGCAGTTAAGTACCATAAGACTTCACACACATTTGAACATTTGTAGCCATTTGCATATTTTCTTAAAGTGAAATTTTTAGTTTTATGAATGGCATCCCCCAGGAGTGAGAATGGGGAGTTGTGGGTCGGCGAAGCGGCGACCATCGCTCGCTGCAGACGCCGCTACGCACCTCCACTGCACCCCCTGACGTGCGTCGCGCCGTGACGGATGGCGTCTGCCCGCGTTATCAGCGGCTGCCGGCCCACGCACTCCAGAACAATGCCGGCCAGGGCGGGGGCGGGGGGAGACGGACTGACAAGCGCAGGTCCCGTCCCGTCCAACGCCCATTGTGTGAGGCCAGCGCCAGATCCCTATCTGGCCGTTCTGGGAAGCTGCGAGCTGCGCCGGCAGCGCCCGGACGCCTCGCCTCGCGCCCAAAATATTCCGGCCGGACATCCACCCCCTCCTCCACTTCTGTGATTTCCTACGGCGTAGCCGGGCTGTCCGGATTTCACGGAAACGTGGCGGACGGGGAATAATTCTCGCTATCTCCGCGGCGTCTGTCATAAAGTGTCACGCCGGCGAGACTTTGATTCTTGGAAGCGATTAAATGAGATGGAACACGACACAGCCTCCAGTCTGATTCCCCTCCACGCTCTCTGCGCGTTTTGACCATTCCACTTTCCTCAAATTTTTTTTTATTTTTCTTCTTCTTCTTCTTCGTTTCACCCAACTTTGGGGTACGTTGAATCAATCACTTCTGTGTGTTCTGTGCCTTTCTTTTCGCCCAGTACTGCTTCATTCTTTCTGATCTTGCTTTTCTTTCCTCATCAGAGATGACAATCGTTCTTTTCTTTCTATTTTGGAGCTGGAATCCCTCTTTTCTGTCTTTGCTTATCATTTTTGCGGTCCTGTCTGTGTGCATTTATTTTTATTATTATTTGTTTTTTTTTTCAAAATTACAGGTCTCCTACAACAAGCCCACTGGAAGATACATAAGTCATTCCCTTGAAACGCGAGTCACTTTGGAGCACAGTAGTACCAAGCAGTTATGTACGCCTCCATTGCTTTAAACTTGGTGGTGACACGTTGTGTAGTCACAGGTATGAGTGGTATATGTTTTGTCAAGTTGTAAACACTTGTGAGAAGCGACACTTATGAGAAATCCGGGATGCTAAGGGACCGGCACAGGGTGTGTCGCAAATGCTGCGCCATTACCTGCTCGGCCACTACCTGCTGCCGCTTGGAGTGACTGAGCGCTCGGCTTGTGCCGACCCGGGCAGCTGCCGAGGGACATTCACACTCCTCCAGTGCAGCCAGGCTACATTATTTAATAACTTTTTTGGGTAAGGAAGAGTAGCCTTAGTCAAATTTGAAATCGGAGCCGATTTTGCACCCACGATATCATGTCAACCATTAGTTGCAGCACAGTTATGGGTATGACCTTTTTCACTCAAATTTTTGTTCTGATTAATCTTACATAGGGCATAATTTTCACTCAACCTCATACTTCAGATATACAGGGTGATCAAAAAGTCGGTATAAATTCGAAAACTGGATATATCACGGAATAATGTAGATAGAGAGGTACAAATTGACACACATGCTTGGAATGACATGGAGTTTTATTAGAACCTAAAAAAATACAAAAGTTCAAAAATGTCAGACAGATGGCGCTTCATCTGATCAGAATAGCAATAATTAGCATAACAAAGTAAGACAAAGCAAAGATGTTCTTTACAGGAAATGCTAAATATGTCCACCATCATTCATCAACAATAGCTGTAGTCCACAAATAATGTTGTGAACAGCACTGTAAAGCATGTCCGGAGTTACGGTGAGCCATTGGCGTCGGATGTTGTCTTTCAGCAACCCTAGAGATGTCGGTCGATCACGATACACTTGCGACTTCATGTAACCCCAAAGCCAATAATCGCACGGACTGAGGTCTGGGGACCTGGCAGGCCAAGCATGACGAAAGTGGCGGCTGAGCACACGATCATCACCAAACGACGCGTATCTGTCGGACATTTTGTGAACTTTTTTTTTTTGTTCTGATAAAACCCCATGTCATTCCAAGCAGGTGTGCCAATTTTTACCTCTCTATCTACATTATTCCACGGTTTATTAAGTTTTCAAATTTATACTGACTTTTTCATCACCCAGTATTTTACAGAAACTATAGAAACCGAAAATGTTTTCCATCTTTCAACCCCTCACACAAAATTAGACATGATAGGAGTGGCAACCTTTTACCATATACTAAGAGGAGCCAACTAAAGAATTTGGTTCTCAGTAGAAACTTTTTTCTTTAATTATTTCGATATAAACCTCAATTTTCCCGTACCACGCAGGGAAGTGTGCTGAGGTCTAAGCAATTAGCGTTAAGGAATGCAATTTATGTATTGAAACAAGATGTATTCATCTTTCACTCAGACAGACATTGTTTCTAAAATTCTCTAAAAAAAATGCTGATTGTGATTGTAAGAAAAGCTATGACTTTTCAGACTTGATTAGTGAATCTTTTACAATTTGCAAGAGGCATTTAGCCGACTTTGTGTCGTTTCCAGGGAACACCATCATCATCATCATCTTGGACAGTTTCCAGCCACTGGCTGGGTCTGTCGGGAACACAAGCCTCTCCATCGTGTTCTGTCTTTCCACCATTCCCCCTCTTCCACCTTCGTCCAGTTCTCTCCTCTTCTCGTCACACATTCCTTCACTCCCTTCACCCATCTATCTCTTGGTCTTCCTCTGGGCCTCTTCCCCTCCAGTTGCAGATCAAACATCCTCTTTGGAATTCTTCCCTCATCCATTCTCTTCATGTGTCCATACCACTGCAGTCTTGATTTTTCTATCCTGTCCTGTACTGGCTCCTCCTTTAGTCTTTCCCTCACATACACATTTCGCAATCTGTCTCGTCTTGTTACACTCAACCTGCTCCTCTGGAACTTCATTTCACTAGCCTGTATTCTACTTTTGTCGCTTTTGTGCATTACCCATGTCTCACTTCCGTATGTCAATATGGGGACAAAGTAGGTTCGGTATATAATTCCCTTGGATTTCTGTGGCACCTCCCTGCTCCAAATAAGCCCCCTAATGCATTTGTAGAACTGCCCTGCTTTTCTGCACCTTTCATTTATTTCCATTGCGTTTCCCCCCTTACTTTCAATCATGCTTCCCAGGTACTTGAAGTTCTCTACCACTTGTAGTTTTTCCCCTCCACAAGTTATATCCACATTTGGCCTCTTCTTCTTCCTTGTTGTGACAATTATTTCACTTTTCGTTGCAGAGAAATGCATTCCATATTGTGCTGCCGTTGCCTCCCATACATCTAACTGCTCTTGCACCTCCTTCTCGCAATTTCCCCATAACATCAGGTCATCGGCAAAAAGCACTGCTTTCATTTTATGATCTCCAATTACATATGATACTTGCTGTAGGATTTCATCCATAACAATAATAAACAATAAAGGCGAAAGTGCACTTCCCTGTCGCAGCCCATTTTCCAGCTTGAACCATGCAGTACGTTCCCTCCCCACTTTCACACAACTCTCACTTCCCTCATACATTTTTCTGACTTTTCGTGTTATCTCTTCATCTATCCCTTTTGCGTTCAGCACATCCCAGAGCTTGTCCCTACAGATACTGTCATACGCCTTCTCAATATCTAAAAAAGCCATGATTAAGTCCTTCCCGTACTCATAGTGCCTTTCCTGCAGTTGCCTTACCGCAAATATGAGGTCCGTTGTTGATCTTCCCGGTCTGAAACCGTACTGCTCCTCTTGCAATCTACTTTCAATACTGCTTCTTATTCTCTTCTCCAGGATATTTTCATAGATTTTTCCACAGTGGCATAGCAGGGTGATTCCTCTGTAGTTCTCACATCTCCTTTTATCCCCTTTCTTGAAGATCGGGACTATAATTCCTTTCTTCCAATCCTCAGGAATTCTGTTCTCCTTCCACACCACCCTCAGCACTCTGTATAGCCACTGGGTTCCTACTACTCCTGCTGCTCGTATCATATCCACTGTTACTTCGTCCCAACCTGGTGCCATGCCCCCTTTCATCCTCTTTATGGCTTCTTCCACTTCATTCCAAGTTAGATCATCAATTTCCCCACTATTATAATCGTCTGCTGCCTTAGGCTCTCCATCGCTGTTAGTTACCCGCTTGGCGGCATTCAACAGATCTTCAAAGTACTCCTTCCAAATCTTTTTGAGCTCATGCATTTCCTCCACAACTCTTCCATTATTATCCATGATCCTCAGGCACTCTCTTCTGTCGTTCCTCTTATTTCTCCCATAAGTCCAACCCCTCGTCCAAGTCGTGGGAGATGGGCAACGGCAGAAAGTAGGGGACTGCCTATAGGGGCGATGTACAGCGGGGACTTCGTGTGCCCCAGGACCGCTACGGTAGCTGGGAAGGCCCTATGGGAACCCTGAAACGTGACGGCTAACGGGGCTCTGGTGAAGCTGCGATGGGCCTAGCAAGCCAGTAGTGGATAAATCAACTGCTTTCAAAAAAGGGAACATGCCTCGGATCACGGAACGGATTTAAAGGAAACCGACCAAGCAATGGAAAAGGATTACGAGATGGTTTACGACTGGGCACCTTAAACGTAAGGACTCTAACTGGGAAGTTAGAAGAAATTGTATAAATGATGGAAAGGAGGAAATTGGACATCTTGGGACTTGCTGAGACTAGGTGGAGAGGAGTTGGTGAAAAACCACTAAGTAAAGGATGTAAACTGTACTGGATAGGGAATGAGAGGGAAGAAATGGAGTGGCAATAGTGGTCAGAGAGGGTCTGCAGGAGGAGGTGGAAGGTATCAATGATCGAATGATAAAAGCCACCCACAGGTGGGGTGTACAAAAAAGGAGAAGGAGGAATTTGAAGATGACATGCAAAAGCAGCTAAATGGAGGTAATCAGATTATAATAGGGGACCTCAATGCACATGTTGGCACAGACAGGAAAGGGTTCGAGGAGATAATGGGACCAGAGGGCTGGGGGAACCGAAATAGAGAAGGAAAATTGTTGCTGGAATTCTGCAAGAGGAACGGGCTGGCGATCGCAAATTCCTGGTACAAGAAGAGAAGTAGCCACAAAATAACTTGGTACGGTGGAGAGTGGTCCCAAACTTCAGTAGTAGACTATGTACTAGTGGATAGGCAGATGATGAGCAGCATCACAGATTTTAAGGTCATTCCATCTGAGGCCTTAGACAGTGACCATCGGCTGTTGGTAGCCACCCTGAGAGAGAAAAAAGATAGGAGGGTAACAGATATACAGGAGAAAAGGTTGAAGACATGGATGCTGAAAGAGGATGAATGGAGGACCCAGTACCAGACACTGATCAGGAAGAAGCTGCCAAAGGAAGATCAGAGAACAGTGGAAAAAGAATGGGGAGATTTTAAGAGGGCTCTAGTTGAGGCAGCTGAGACTGTGTGCGGAAGAACTAGCACAAAGAGGAGAAGTAAGGAAACCCCATGGTGGAACAACATATGTAAAGAGGCAGTACTTCGAAAGAACAAAGCCTTCAGAGAATGGTTCCAGACCCGAACAGAGGAAGCTAGGGTAAAATATAAGGAAAGCAAGAAAGCGGCACAGACCATAGTAAGGGCGGAGAAGAAGAAGTGGATGGAAAAATGGACAAGAATGTTAGAAGAGGACAGTGAAGGGAATAAAAAAGTACTTTACACCAGGGAACACCACAGGATGATTATTTATTTACAATTTTTACAATAAGGTTATCGGCGTGAACTGAATCCCTTGTAATTTTTACAAGTTTTGCTGTAGCCATTGTAATTTCTGCGCATAAGCCACTCAAGTAAGAAATGATTTTATATTGCCGTCAACTTGGAGTGTTGTAAGGGTCTTAGAAACTATATCTCATCTGTCTTGATTGCGGACTTCTTTCTTCTTTTCCCACTTACATTTAAAACTAGTCGGTGCCCATGATATTCTGCGTCTTCTCTGAGAGTTTTTACTAAGGAGTCAAAATTTGGATGAACCTTCGAAATTAATGTATTTATCCTCCGATTCCATCCTTCTGAAACATTGTTGGTGCGGTGACGCCTTCCTGCGCAGTTCCATATATCCCTTGGCATGTCTTCATTATCCAGCCATTGTTCAACAAACTAGTCGTAAAAATCATGCAGTTTTTCATTATCTGGCGTGCTCTCCTGAATGCATAACCACCCATCATCTAACATGTGCAGGGGAATGTGAGCCAAAGCGGAACACAATCTTACGTGAAAACGAATTTCTTCGTTTTCCTTGTACGCAGCAACAAGGCCGCAATTCTGCACTTGCCTCCACAAGCACTGATTGAAATGGTAGTTGCAGCCATTAATCTTTGCGTCAGGAAACAAATGTGTTACGGATTGGATGATTGCAGCTTCAAAATCCATCATGATAGCTGTAGGATTCCATCCAGGTACGTTGCTCTCAAAAGCAATCGTACGTTTCTCGCTTTTTATTGGGTAGCGAGGCGTACACGGTTGGAACTGTGTTTTTTTCTTCCTCAGAACTAGAAATATCGGCATGAACAATAAACAACTGTCCAAACTGCTTGCTGGAGCTTTTGAACGTTCCATCGACAATCAACGAATTGCGGTCTGTTAAACAGGATTTCCCCCTTTTGCTGGCGAACAACAATATAATATCGTTTGGTCCTCGATCGTCATCTGCAAGTAAAAATTTGCTCCCATCATTCATTAGCAACTGATGTTCTTGCAGAAATATTCCTGCAGAATCCATCGGATCTTGTGTAAATCCCATGCTTTTTGCCTGAAGCGTTGCAGCGATCGTTTTGCACTCCTGTGTGACGGCAGTGATGTGACGACGCAGTACTGAACTGCGATGTGCCACCTGTTTGGTGTCCCTGTAGACCGCCCGCTACCTGTTTTGCACGGTCTCCTCACAACTGTCGCTCCTCCCAAGTGTCGCAACCCCGTTCTGTCGGACATACCCGACAGAACAGACAGCACTCGCGATGAAACACTGGCAATATACACTCCTGGAAATGGAAAAAAGAACACATTGACACCGGTGTGTCAGACCCACCATACTTGCTCCGGACACTGCGAGAGAGCTGTACAAGCAATGATCACACGCACGGCACAGCGGACACACCAGGAACCGCGGTGTTGGCCGTCGAATGGCGCTAGCTGCGCAGCATTTGTGCACCGCCGCCGTCAGTGTCAGCCACTTTGCCGTGGCATACGGAGCTCCATCGCAGTCTTTAACACTGGTAGCATGCCGCGACAGCGTGGACGTGAACCGTATGTGCAGTTGACGGACTTTGAGCGAGGGCGTATAGTGGGCATGCGGGAGGCCGGGTGGACGTACCGCCGAATTGCTCAACACGTGGGGCGTGAGGTCTCCACAGTACATCGATGTTGTCGCCAGTGGTCGGCGGAAGGTGCACGTGCCCGTCGACCTGGGACCGGACCGCAGCGACGCACGGATGCACGCCAAGACCGTAGGATCCTACGCAGTGCCGTAGGGGACCGCACCGCCACTTCCCAGCAAATTAGGGACACTGTTGCTCCTGGGGTATCGGCGAGGACCATTCGCAACCGTCTCCATGAAGCTGGGCTACGGTCCCGCACACCGTTAGGCCGTCTTCCGCTCACGCCCCAACATCGTGCAGCCCGCCTCCAGTGGTGTCGCGACAGGCGTGAATGGACGGACGAATGGAGACGTGTCGTCTTCAGCGATGAGAGTCGCTTCTGCCTTGGTGCCAATGATGGTCGTATGCGTGTTTGGCGCCGTGCAGGTGAGCGCCACAATCAGGACTGCATACGACCGAGGCACACAGGGCCAACACCCGGCATCATGGTGTGGGGAGCGATCTCCTACACTGACCGTACACCACTGGTGATCGTCGAGGGGACACTGAATAGTGCACGGTACATCCAAACCGTCATCGAACCCATCGTTCTACCATTCCTAGACCGGCAAGGGAACTTGCTGTTCCAACAGGACAATGCACGTCCGCATGTATCCCGTGCCACCCAACGTGCTCTAGAAGGTGTAAGTCAACTACCCTGGCCAGCAAGATCTTCGGATCTGTCCCCCATTGAGCATGTTTGGGACTGGATGAAGCGTCGTCTCACGCGGTCTGCACGTCCAGCACGAATGCTGGTCCAACTGAGGCGCCAGGTGGAAATGGCATGGCAAGCCGTTCCACAGGACTACATCCAGCATCTCTACGATCGTCTCCATGCGAGAATAGGAGCCTGCATTGCTGCGAAAGGTGGATATACACTGTACTAGTGCCGACATTGTGCATGCTCTGTTGCCTGTGTCTATGTGCCTGTGGTTCTGTCAGTGTGATCATGTGATGTATCTGACCCCAGGAATGTGTCAATAAAGTTTCCCCTTCCTGGGACAATGAATTCACGGTGTTCTTATTTCAGTTCCCAGGAGTGTACATGAATTATTCGCGTTAGAGGGATGGAAAGGAAGCGGGATGGGAAATAGATAGAAAGGAAATAATGACTACTCGCCATTCAGGGCATTGCGGCAATGCAAAGGCGAGAATTTGTCGCGGACCGGGACTCGAACCCGGATGTTCAGCTTCTCTAGATCGGTTGCCTTAAATGCTTTTTTTCTGGTTGGTGGCTGACGCAGCCAGCCACAAATACGTTCTGAATGTTTTATTTTACTGCCAAAATTGGTTTCGGGCCATCGTGGCCATTTTCAAATGGCTTGGAAAAGGTGATGAGGCAAATGCCGATAAACCCAGGAGGAACTATACTTAATCTGCAAAGATTGGGAAACAATATGGAATAACAAAAAAAATTAAATATTTAGGTTCTGTAATAACGGAAGACAGCAAAAAGGCAGTAGAAATCCAAGAAAGGATAGCGAGTGGAAATCGTTGCTATTTTGCCGTGAAGAATGTGCTCAATTCCAGGAATGTTAGTAGGAATCAAAATGTGCACGACCATATTAAGATGTATAGTATTATATGTATCAGAAGGCTGGGTATTGACTTTAAAGGAGGAAAACTGGTTATTGAGATGGGAAAGAAAGATAGAAGGATTTTTGGAGCAGTGGAAGAGAAGATGGCTCGAGAGTAAGGACTAATGTAGAACTACAAACACTTTTTGGACAGATGGATATTGTTGTTAAAATTAAGCAGGGAAGAATAAGATGGGCAGGACATGCACAGAGAATCTCAGAAACTCGGAGTGTCAAGAAAGTTTTCATGGGGAAACCTGACGGGACAAGGAGAAGAGGTAGGCCCAGGAAAAGGTGGCTGGACGATACGGAAGAAGATCTAAGGGCGATGGGAATAAGAAATTGGAGAAGGAAGGCGATGGACAGAGAGAATGGAGGCAGGTGACACAGGAGGCCAAGGTTCTTCAAGGACTGTAGAGCCAACCAAGAAGAAGAAGAAGAAGAAGAAGAAGAAGAAGAAGAAGAAGATTTTTCGTTACATAGCTGTTTTGGTTAACAGGATGTCGTCTGCTCCACACCGCACGAGAATATTTGCATGTTTAGTGCCACTTTGTTCTTCATTTTTCTCCTCATTTGGTCTGGGCCGACGTCAGATGACACTCCTTCAAGTTGTACGTTGAATATTTTACGTAGGTTTTTTTAATTACACACGGCAACCAGCTCTACTACTGAATACGGTGAGCTGGCCACATTTTCTGATAGGCTCAAATTCCCAACTTCCTGCTTGCCGCATCGCAACTAGCCCATCCCATTAACTCCCACGTCCACTCCCCCCCCCCCCCCCCCCCACTTCTAGATTTCTGATTCACGTAGGAGTCTGTACGATGACTGTGCTTCCACTTTGGAACATTTTCATCGCCGGCCCTTGTGGCCGAGTGGTTCTAGGAACTTCAGTCCGGAACCACGCGGCTGCTACGGTCGCAGGTTCGAATCCTGCCTCGGGCATGGATGTGTGTGATGTCTTTAGGTTAGTTAGGTTTAAGTAATTCTAAGTGTAGGGGACTGATGACCTTAGATGTTAAGTCCCATAGTGTTTAGAGCCATTTAAACATTTTCATCAAACAGCAGTCGCACCCATAGAGTTATGGATATAAGTGGTGTCCGACAGAACAAACAGCATTCGCGGTGAAGGAGCTGAGACATGCAAAGAATGGTGCACGAAATGTGTTTGTTTCGTACCTAGTTTACGAGTCGCATCTCAACAGAAATAGCAGTAGAGCTGGGAGAAACAAATGAGCTACTAAGTGACGCATAATTCACGGTACCGTAGCTTACAGACTAGTGTTTGCAACATGGCCGACCACGGACGACTTAGCAGCGATCTTTAGTAATGTTACTTTCTCACCAAACCAAAGGTTCTGTTGCGATTCAGAGACGGGTTCCACGAAACTTCGCTTGGGCGGTGTTTCTCACTTAGACCAAGACCTTGAAGTCTTCTCCACAAACTCTTCTTCATATGGAAGTGACACCCATTTATTTCACTTGATGGGACAACTTGATAAAGAGCCAACATCGCAGTTGCCTCCAAATCGACGTGCAACGGGATGAGTCCATCCGACAGTATTCCAACAGCCCGAGGGCAAACAGCAAAGCTAAAGGTTGAAACATCCCACATCTCCTCCGTCAAAGAAATACAAATCTGTTCATTTATGTTCCAGTAAGGTCAAGATGAGCCCACCCGGTCGGCCATGCGGTCTAACGCACGGCTTTCCGGATTTGGAAGGAGCGCCCGTGGTCCCCGGCACGAATTCGCTCGGCGGACTTGTGTAGAGGTCCGGTGAGCCAGCCAGTCTGCGGATGGTTTTTAGGCGGTTTTCCATCTACCTCGGCGAATTTGGGCTTTTTCCCGTTATTCCGCCTCAGCTACACTATGACGGCGATTGCTGCGTAAACCATTACTCTACCGCGCAAATATAGGGGTTACACTCGTCTAGTGTGAGACGTTCCCTGAGGGAGTCCACTGGGGGCCAAACTGCACAATAACCCAGAAAGAGTGGTTCTGTGTGGGGCGGCGGAGGGGTGAAGTGGACTGTGGTAGTCGTCGTGGGGTTGTGGACCACTGCGGCTGCGGCGGGGACGGAGCCTCTCCGTCGTTTCTAGGCCTCCGGTTAACATAAAATACAAGTGAAGATGACTTTCTTCTTCGATTACAGTGAAAGGGTACAGTACCGCCCAACATTGAGAATAGGTACGAAATTCTTGTCAGAACAACACATTTTTTGTGTAAAAGTAACTCAATAATTTCAATTAATACAGCGAAGCCGGATACCAGTGTGGGAAAGAATGACAAGTTATTTATTTAATTGATCACATGTGCACTTCCGCAAAATAAATCCCTACATCCCGTTTGGTGAGATCTGTGTGGTGTAAATGAATGAATGTATGGTCGTCTGCTAACCACAGATAGTGAATCGATATGAGCATCTTTGAGTCGATCCTTTGGGTACCTTTGGTGAGACCAAAGAGATGGAAGTTACCAGAGCTTTTGAGCGTTTGAAATGTGGCCGACCAATAAGGTAGCAAGGTGCTTCTCCCACTTCGAGAGAGGTGCGAGAGAACAAAAAGACGGCCATGTTTCAGACTCGGCACTCTGGCGCTGAACCTTCTGCTGTGAAGACCTGTTTTTTGTTGTGCTCTGTAATGAAAGCGTGGAGGCATGGTATGGATGTGGAATACTTAAGAGTAGTTAGAACTAATCATTTCTCTTTCCTAGGATCTTTTGTGGGGAAAATTACAAAGTGAGGCAGGTAATTTTAAAGGGATTATAGTAAACCAACGGTCACAAAGGGACCACGTGTAGTTATAAGTTGAGATACTAGCGTGGGTACAATAAGCTGAAATATTTAAGAATTAATATCGTGTGTACCATAAGCTGAAATATTTGAGAATTAATAGCGTGTGTACAATAAGCTGATATATTTAAGAATTGCGTGTGTATCATAAATTGAAGTATTTAAGAAATATCATTCCGTGTGACGCTGAATTTAAACTCTGAGAGAAAATCAAGGTGAGTCGGCCGTTTTTCCAGCAACGCCACTTGGCTTGCATTGCACAGGAAGACGAGCGTTTATCTCCAGAGTTCACAGTAGGAAACTGGAATTACAAATTGGGGCAGTGTCGAGTGAAACTGGGTTAAATATTGATTGAAGTGGGAAAGCGGAAAATGATGAAGTTGTAACGGTTTTTGTGTATTATTTCAGATTGTTGTATTGGGTATGTCTTGTAATTTGAATATGTGTGTTTTGCATGGGAGTAGCAAGGTAGTTTCGGAAGATTTTGTGGGTATGCCTGTTCCTTCTGCATCGCTCGATCTGGAGGAATGTTTCTGGAGAATGATTGTGAGAGGCGAAGTGTGAGGTATAATAAAAGATCCACCATCCGATCCAGGGAGTGCACAGTTGTGGTAGATAGATTACGAGACCGTAGTATGGAAATTCTCTTATGATATTGTCGTAGGTTGTAGAATTTGTGTGCTAATGAATAAATCAAATAGTGAAAAGAAAGAGATTAGTGGCCTATTTCATTAAATTGTATGTTATCATAATGTCCCGAATTTGTATAAAAGCCGTTAAATCAAAGACAAAAAGTAAGTGTGGTATTGCCAGTGCGTAGTGTGCAGACAGAGTTCTATAGTCAGATGCGTGTTTCCGTTGCGTATTATTCATGCAGGAGGATAATTTATAACAAAATCGTAAGATACGAGAATTCATGTTGCTAATCCACTCGCTTGGCAAACCACCCATCTTGCAGGCCTGACTGCTTGATGCCACAGTATGAGAGAGGCAAGTGGGTGCCTCTCATAATTTCGACCCTGCCAGGATTATTTAAATTGTTAGGATAATTGTTGCCAGGATTATTTATTGGTTAGGATATTTTGTTGCCAAGATTCCGTTTTTGTCACGATAATTTTGTTGCCAGGATCATTTTTGTTAGGATATTTTGTTGTTAGGGTTTGCTGTTAATTTTTTTTTATTTTTTGATGGAATATATTGTGATAGCGCTAAGAAGTAAAGTTTTTTTTTCTGTTTGCAATTTCTTTCTGGATTGGTGAGGATCTTTTATTTTATTTTATGTAATTAATTGCGGTATCGCACAAGGCTAGAAGATCGTTTTATAATTTTTTTTTTGCGTAATGTCCGTAGTAACTAGGTCGCAGGCTAAAAGTATAGTCACCATGGAGAATAACGATTCTGGCGTGAATGTAGCAGTGCAGCGGGAAGTAGGTGTTGACCGTGAGTTAATGAGAGGGGACGGCAGGCACTCCGAAGAGGCTGTATTGTTCAGTGGACCGCTGCAAGGGGAGCCTTTGTGCAGGGGGCTTTGTTCACTATCGGGGACCTTTCCGAACGACGCGGGCGAGCAGGGACTCGGTCAGGTAGAGAGTGAAAGTGCAGCTACCCTTAGCGAAGCAACGGTTTCTCAGGCGCACGAGGTGAGCGCGCCGAAAGTTGCAAATGACGATATGATGCTACAGTTGTTACAGAGTTTGGTGAGAGATAATAAGGAAAGAGATAGGGAGAATAAGGAAAGGTTAGAAGCGATGAATAGGGAGACTAAGAAAGGATTGGAAGCAAATAACGAGAGATTAGAAGCGATGAATAGGGAGACTAAGAAAGGATTGGAAGCAAATAACGAAAGATTAGAAGCAATCAATAGAGATAATAAGGAGAGAGATAGGGAGACTAAGGAGAGATTGGAAACAATGGATAGGACAAATAAAGAGGCAATGAGGAAGCTACACACAGTTATCGATGAGCGTCTGTCCGCAGTTAATAATCGGTTAGATGAAGGGGAGAAGAATCTGGGTGCGGTAAAGCAAGTATGTGATGCTGTGAAAGAAAAAACCAATAATTTGGAGGTACGAGTAAGTGCAATAGAGAGCGATATTACGAAACGTGGGGACGTGTTGCCGGATGAGCGAATCAAAGAGATAGTGGGGGACTTACTTGCAGATAAACAAGGGGCATTAGACAGTGTAGAAGCTCAAGTCACACGGCAGGAAATGGCGCTAAATAAACACAGGGATGAAGTTGCGGTGGTAGTGGCCAGAATGAATACGATTAGCGCAGATGTAGAAAAGATCAGTATAAGAGGCGAAACAGGGTCTGACAGTACGCAGCGAGAGGTTTATGCCGACCAGGAGGAGATACAATCACTGTTACAGTTTAAAGAGGCACAATTAGAAACAAATAGGAAACATAGGGAAGAACTAGCACGGTTGCAATTAGCGGGCAGAAGCGAAGGTGAAACACCACCAGGTAGACTGCAGAGGGAGAGTGAGATAAATTCAGGGAACGAAAATAGGCAGAAAGAGGATGACGAACTCAGAGAGTTAGAAGAACGGTTGTGTCGGATAAAACAGGTGGCAAACCCAACTGGGTATAGCCCAAGGTCGGAAAACATAGATGCGGAAGAAGAATGTAGGAGGCACTTCGTGTCGGTACAGACGTACACTTGCTTTCCGGATCCTGATAATTACCAACATCCATGCCTGTGGCTGTCTCAGTTCCAAGATTCATTACCTTCATCGTGGGGACCGCTCCTCAAAATGAAGTTCGTGTGTAACCATTTGAGGGACGAGGCTAGAGCAAAAATGCAGGAGGTTATTAAAGACTGTAGTAGCTACAAGATGTTTTGTGACAAGTTTTTAAATGAATTCTGGTCGAAAAGTAAGCAGGACCAGGTTAAGCAAAGCATATTGATGATGCCAAATTGTAACGAAGGTGGTATAAGAGATCCAGTGTCGTGCTATCAGGAAATGCTGAGACGAAACAGGTATTTGGATGTGCCATACGAAACTGGGGAGCTCATTAGGATCTGTATCACGAAGTTGCCAGTGAGATTGCGCAGAGATATAGTGATAGCGGGCAGAGGCTTGAACGATTCTGCGTCATTTCAGCACTTCTTACAGGAACTGGGAAATGAGAGTAACATTGTGAACGCCGACATGACTCATAGGTCAGACAGAGTTGAGGATAGGAACGGTAGAAACTATCAGAATGACAGGAGAGCATGGAATCAGAGAAATGACGGAAATGGAAGATGGCGAGGAAATAGGGGGCAGAATTCATGGGGATATCGACCAGCAAACCGGGAAAATAGAAGATGGGACAGAGATGGAAGAAGAAGGGAAAATGAAAATGATGGGCGAAGAGAGGATAGGCAGTTATTGGGTTCACGACAGGACAATCATTGTCACAATGACGGAGGGACAAGAAGGTGACTACTTGATAGACGGGTACAAACCAGGACTATTAATGATGTAAATATTAGGTATATCGATTACGGAAAACTAAGGGAGAATCTGTTAGAGGAGATAGGAGATGTGAGGAGTGAAGTCCACCCAATAATTAGCGTAGAAATAAATGATATAATCGTACCTTGTGTCATCGACACAGGCAGTGTAATGAGTGTTTTGAGGGAAGATGTGTTTAAGTGTTGTAGCCTTACAAAACCATGGCCAACGTTGCCATTGCAAAGGACAACAGTGAGAGGGGCAATTATAGGAAAGGGAATTGAGGTGAAGTTACAAGCGCAGGTAGACTTCGTGTGCCAGGCGAAGAGGTTTAGTACAGTGTTCATGATTGTGTCATCTCTAACTGTTGAAGGGATATTAGGCGTTAATTTTTTGAACCAATATAAAGCAGTCATTAACATGAGGAATGGTTCGATGGAGTTGAAACGAGACTCGGAGGAAATTACGTTAAGATTCGACGATTGCTTACATGGTAAAGATAACGCACACTTAGCATTGTGTCTGGCGGTAAAGTCCGGTAGACAGGCACAGAATACGGGGTTCGAACAAGAGAAGAAGGAAAGTCATAAATGTTTGGAGGAGGAGATCAGGGAGAAAATCTGGCATTTACGAGGGACCACGATCTACGGGGAATTGCAGAAAATTTTATACGAGAATAGAAAGGTATTTAAACATGCTGCAGGTACAATAAGAAATTTTGTGTATAGATTCAAGGTCAAGCCACACAAACAGTTTAGGGCCCAAGTGTACCCGATACCTGTTGTGTACAAAGAAAGAGTGGAAGCTGAGATCGAAAGCATGCTACAACAAGGGATTATCGAACCAGCATCCAGTCCGTACAACAGTCCTTTAGTTTGTGTTGAAAAAAAGGATGGGTCAATTAGATTAGTGTTGGACGCAAGAAGGATTAATAAGATAATTGAGCCAGAGACAGATCGGCCGCTGACACTTGACGAATTGCTACAAAAGTTCCACGGGATCAGAGTTCTAAGCTCAGTCGATTTGAGAATGAGTTTCTGGCAGGTGGAGTTAGATCGGGGGTGTAGGAAATACACTGCTTTCTTGTGCTACGGAAAATCGTATCAATTCCGGAAACTACCATTTGGGTTAAATGTATCATCCGCGGCATTTATCAGAGCGCTAAATACTGTCATTCCTAATGAAATAAAAGACAAGGTAACACAGTACGTGGATGATGTCCTGATAGCAGAGAGAAACTGGGAAGACCACAATAGAACGTTAGGCATATTGCTCGGTGCACTGGAGAGACATGGGGTGACCGTGAATTTGGGAAAATCAGAATTTGGACGAAAAGAAATCGAGCCAGAGGGAATAAGACCAAATCCAGACAAACTCGAAGCAATCAGAGATTTTCCGGTACCGAGAACAAAACGTCAGCTACGGGGTTATTTAGGATTAATCAATTTTTACAGGAGGTTCATTAAGATTGGGGGTGCAGCGACACCCAGACTATGTCAGCTGACTGGAAAGAAAACGGTATGGAATTGGGACCCTGTCGCGCAGGAAGAATATGAGGCGTTAAAGAAGGCACTGCTATCGGCACCTCTTCTCGGGCATCCAGACCTAGAGAAAGAATTTTGTATGGCCACGGACAGTTCCCGTAGTGGACTTGGGGTAACATTGTTCCAAGAGCAAGAGCAAGGAGGAGAAGTAATACAACAACCTATTGCATTTGCGAGCCGAGTGCTTAGCAAAGCTGAGAGAAATTACACGGTAACTGAGCTTGAAGCTTTGGCAATAGTATGGGGTTTTAGTAAGTTTAGATACTATTTGTATGGAAGGCATACTAAAATCTATACTGACCACAAGTCACTACAGTTTCTAATGTCGGCCAAACTTAATCATAGGCGACTCGCTAGGTGGGCACTCTATTTACAGGAGTTTCAGTTTTCGGTCACGTATATTCCTGGGCCACAGAATATAGTGGCAGATGCGTTGTCAAGGAACCCAGTAGGTCATGGTCAATGCTTTGATGAGGAGGTAAACGAGAACAGATATGATATATTGTATATGCAGGGCGTGCCATTCGAGAAATACATAGGGACGGTACTCACAAATATCGCGAAAGAGCAGGATAAAGACGCGTCATGGAGAATGGTGAAGGACAGAGTTAGAGCGAACTTAGACGCCAATATAGCACGTTTTTATACAATTCAGAATGGGGTCCTTTTCTACCGTAGAAATCCGAACACACAAGACTGGGTGTTGTGTATACCAAATGAAATAGTCAACAAGTTGATCTGGTACACGCACCTAAGTTACGGACATTACGGAGCAAGGAAATGCTGTAAGAAGTTAAGGGAATCAGTTTATTTCATTAGTATGGAGAGGAGGATCAAGAACGTGCTTGGTAGTTGCAAATTGTGCCAGAAGGCAAAATCATTAACTATCTCATGCAAAGCACCGCTTTTTCCGATAGTGCCAGGTAGACTGAGGGAATTCGGAGCAACAGATTTGTTTGGCCCGCTACCTAGGTCAGTGCAGGGATATAGATATGTTTTAGTGGCAGTGGAATTGGTGTCAAAGTATGTGACTTTTACCGCATTGAAACGTGCGACGGGAAGGACAGTAGCAGCAGCGATCGTTAAAAACTTTTTGCGAGAAGTAGGGACTGTAGAAAAGTTCATTGCTGACAATGGACCACAATATAGATCCAGACAATGGCTAACCACACTGAAGAGAAGAAGGATAAAACCGGTGTTCATATCCCGATACCATGCTGCAAGTAACCCCAGTGAAAGAGTAGTAAAAGAACTGGGAAAATTGTGTAAGATCTATTGCCATAGGCAACACAGAAGTTGGAGTATTTTTCTCAAAGATTTTCAGGACATCCTCAATGAGCTACCACATGGAGCAACTGGTTTATCACCAATTACGGTGCTAAAGAATGAACCACCACCAGATCGAGTCCGGGAGCTGGTAGATTTTCCGCGATCAGGAAAGCAGAGGCACACAGAAATTGTCAAGGTTGCGATAGAGCGAATTAAGAAAGCAGCTAAGGATAGGCAGGAGAAGCAGAAAGGAAAGATCCGTAAGATAGAATTGGCAGTAGGAGACAAGGTTCTAATAAAAACTCATCGATTATCTAAGAAGCACAGATTTCTAACTAGCAAATTCTTTACTGTGTATAGTGGACCATTCAGAGTGAGGCGGATTGTACATGAAAATGCTGTACTGATTGAGACGATCAAAGGAAAACAATCTCGAGGGCTTCATCACATTTCTAACATCAAATTATGGAAAAGTTAAGGATAGATCTAAAGTAGGCAATTTATGGTAGATAGTCAGTGTATTTATTTGTGGTGTGTAACGTTGTGCAGGGTCAAATCGAACGTAAGAATTTTCAGGCGGGATGTCAGGAAGTATGACGGAATAGACTGGTCAAATGAGTCATGAACAGGAGTCGACAGAGTGGTGTATGTACGTGTTTTTTTGTCGTATGAATAAGGATCAAGCAGAAACGACGTGATGATTAATGAGTGAATAAAGATGGTAGATAGAGAAGCGACGTGATAAATAGTAGTGGATAAAGGTGAATTTTTGAGGAGAGAATCGACGTGAAGCAGTGTGAATGATGAAGGGAGATTCGACGTGATGAAGCAGCGGTAAAATAAAGGTGAGTAGAATTGAATAATGTGGAGATGTCTTAGATGTATGTTACAGAGAGGCCTGTGTATGCTGCAATAGAGATTGATGCCAATGGCGAAGGAAGACCAGGAAATGATGGAGTAATGGACGGACGGAGAGCCGAAATACGAATGAAGAGATGAGGACAACTGCACAATGTGAAAGGACGTAAAGGGAGTATGAGACCCAGATGGTGAACGTTGTGGAATACTGACGAAAGATGTAATGTAGGTGTAGATCTAATTCTTAGCATAACAATTGCGATTTGAGAAAAATATTTTTTGTTGTTGTTGAAGCCTCGTACCAGTATAACTAATCAAAACGGTACCAAGAATGTGTACAGCTATTTTTTGCAGGATGAATAATTTGTGTATTTTTTGTTCTTAGATGAAATGTCGCAATTCTAGGTTGATATTAGCATAAAGTGAATGCAGAGGTAAGCCGATGGAGAGAGGTGCCAGAGTGAAAGGACGAATTCGGAGACTGGAAAGCTATCTCCGAAACAGCTTCATGTGTTATGTGGTTGAGTATAAGGGAGCAAAGGTATGGTATGTTGTAGTGAGTGTGGTGGTGTTAAGGTTAACTGACTTCTAAACCTATTCTGTTAGTGTGTTAATGGAATGAATGAGAGGGAAAATGTGATGTCTGGTGAGTGAGAGTCGTAGAGTAGTGTGATCAATGCGCACACTCCTGAAAAGGGGATGCTACCGATCCATAACTAAAAGATTATTGTGTTTTATTGTTTGTTGGGATGAACCTTGATGTGAGGTCAGGATCTGTCATACGTGTCCTAGAAACGTTGTTATATATAATGAAATGTAAAGTATGTGAAGAGATACGAATTTTCAGTCTGTCACAAGCACAGAGGTGCATTATATGTTGTAGATTTAAAGTCACCAGTTTCTAATATGTTTATTGTGTTAGGATGTTAAAGTAGTTTACTATTTAATAACATGTGGTAGGTAATTGAGAGTTGTGTAGATTATTTTCTCATTTTTTTTGTTAGAACACTTTCAAGGGATTTTAATTTCAGCGTGTCATAAGCACAAAAGGTTCATTGTATATTGTAGCGTGAGAATCAACAGTTTCTAATATTTTTCACTGTGATAGGATGTTAGAGTAGTTTACTATTTTGTATTGTAATTATGAGTTGTATAGATTGTTTCTTATTCATTTTGTTCTTTATTTTACACCTTCATGTTTTGTATGAGGGACGACAGGTACAAAGAATAGCACGAGTGTGGGCTATCTATAGAAAAAGGATAGATAAATGTATGTTGTCTGTGTAGAAAACTAGGGTGTATAATTTTATGTTCTTTTTAGAACAAAGATTCTTTTGTTACCAATGTAGCTAATAGATAATACATGTAATCAATGAGTATTTAAATGCTGTATATCCTTTTGTCTGTAATGTTGCGAGATGCACGGAAGATCTGGCTAATTGGGTGTCGTAACGCCCATACCGCTAACGGGCCGAGCTGACGTCACCACGACGACAGGCGACACAGCCGCGGCACTCCCCACTCCATTGTCGGGACGAGGTACACTCCACGCGCCCGCTACAGCAGGTCAACGGCCTGGGGCGACACGCACGTATCACTGGCCATTCATGAGTTCCGCCACCCTTACGACTGGGGAAGGTATCCCGCGGAGGCAACAGCGGGTGGTTTCTTCTGCTCAACGGCGCGCGCAGCGACGCTACTGCTGAATGGACGAGGCGCGACAGAGCCCGGCGAGCATTTTTTACCTGCAGCTATTAACTTGTACTGGACTGTGGAGCCGTGAAACAAGATGACTGCGACTTTCCATAAGGTGGAAAGTGAAGGACTGGTGTTTCCACATTGTGAGAGGTGGAAAAGATGTTGTCCTTAGCAGACAGGACGATTGTTTTGTTTTGTCTTGACCACTGAATGGTGGGATCCATAAACTTTTGGCAGTGACTTGTTAAGTGTGCTTTGTGAATTGCATGTGGGACACTCGGAATACTTAGAGGACAGTTGTCGTTTGGTGAACAATTAGAGTGGGACATTGACATTTGCGTCTGTAGTAGGAGACATTTCTTGGATTGGCGCGGGAATAAGTGCTGTTTGTTGAAACTTACGACTTTTAATTACACCATGAACTGAAAGGACAGAACCGTGGGTAATAGTAGTTGTAGGGCCATTTTTTTGGACGAACAGATTCGTGTGGATGGTACTCTGAGAGTGACTATGACATTTGTGCTTAATGAGAGATACAGTTTACTGTTCAGTGCGTGTTCAAAATGCCGAATTGAGTGACTCAAAGACTTTCGTCCGGGTAACCATGGGAGAGCTTTGACACCGAGACAGTGGTTCTAGGAAAACTATCAGCAACTTTTTGACCCCAAGAAAATCACAGAATGAAATGTTTCCGTGTGACTCGCAAGATAGGGAATAATGTATTTGTAATTGTGTAAATGTTTTTTTTATATGTTTCATTCCTGAAGGGACAGCAAGCGTAATTGTATTTTATTAATATTTGTGTTTAGAATAGTTAGTGTTAGTTTTTTGGTTTGTTCTGGGTTATCAAGTTCACGTAGCATGTTTATTAGAATATTTGGTACAATGATGCTTTAACTATTAGCCAGTGGCGTAATACTAACG
This sequence comes from Schistocerca nitens, assembly GCF_023898315.1. Lineage (NCBI taxonomy): Eukaryota > Metazoa > Arthropoda > Insecta > Orthoptera > Acrididae > Schistocerca > Schistocerca nitens. Next base: position 87,096,686 of record NC_064625.1, on the reverse strand, counting down.
TAGCGGCTCTTGTAGTATTGATCAGTAAGGTTGTCACAGGGGAGAAGAATTTGCATTGCACAACAAATATCGGAATTAACTGATGTATTTTGATGTCGTGCATAGTAAATCTTGTTGGTGTTTTGACTGAAGCCACTTATTTTTTTTATTATCACAGTGGTGACATTTCACATTAAAGTGTAACGAAGGCTAGTTGAAATGCAAGTTCTTGTCGTCTATATGTGTGACAACAGAGAAATGAACAGTAGAGTAAGATAAGAGAGCTACTGGTGGATTCAAGCACTTATTGATAAACTATTTATTGCGAGTATTGATCAAAGTTGATGGACTGACTAGCTCAGCAGCAGGTATTTGTACTGATGGATATAGGATAAGGTTAAACTCACTGTCGAGTAGCTGTGACAATTGTTTAGGTGATGATAGTTAATGAGGTGTGACATGATGTCTTAGACGAACTATATTACGTAACCAGTATGTAACTTGTGGAATATTTTATTGTTTTTCTTCTCAGTTTTTATTTCTCTGTAGGTTTGAGGTATATTTTAGAGTAATGGTATGGAGCCTGACATTCTACGTGTAACTAGTGTACGAATTTTTTTTCTTTTGTTGATTTTGTTTTGTATTTAGACTTTGCTATGTAAGGGTTTTTACAGCGCAATTTATGACTGTCAGATTACTTGCTCTGTGTTTGGACGGTGAGCCATTTAAAATTTCATGAGTAACGAAGATCCCAGTAACTAAAGCAAATTTTTATCTCAATATTATTTTTTCATTTCTATGATGTGATGTTTTATTTGTCATGTGGATTGTTATATATTTGTATGTGTACGTTACTCCGGATTGTGGAGAGTACAATATAATTTGGTCGTCTATTTGAGGTCACCAGGGGCTAAGGTCTCCTCCTGGTTATTTTGATGAATTGCTACGTTTGTTTTAATACAGTTTTCTTAAAAAAAAAAAAAAAAATGTTCGGAACTACCCTCGCATTGCAAGGATAGTACCGTGCCATTTTTTTCTGCATGGGTAGCCGGTGATGAAAGGGTACAGTACCGCCCAACATTGAGAATAGGTACGAAATTCTTGTCAGAACAACACATTTTTTGTGTAAAAGTAACTCAATAATTTCAATTAATACAGCGAAGCCGGATACCAGTGTGGGAAAGAATGACAAGTTATTTATTTAATTGATCACATGTGCACTTCCGCAAAATAAATCCCTACATCCCGTTTGGTGAGATCTGTGTGGTGTAAATGAATGAATGTATGGTCGTCTGCTAACCACAGATAGTGAATCGATATGAGCATCTTTGAGTCGATCCTTTGGGTACCTTTGGTGAGACCAAAGAGATGGAAGTTACCAGAGCTTTTGAGCGTTTGAAATGTGGCCGACCAATAAGGTAGCAAGGTGCTTCTCCCACTTCGAGAGAGGTGCGAGAGAACAAAAAGACGGCCATGTTTCAGACTCGGCACTCTGGCGCTGAACCTTCTGCTGTGAAGACCTGTTTTTTGTTGTGCTCCGTAATGAAAGCGTGGAGGCATGGTATGGATGTGGAATACTTAAGAGTAGTTAGAACTAATCATTTCTCTTTCCTAGGATCTTTTGTGGGGAAAATTACAAAGTGAGGCAGGTAATTTTAAAGGGATTATAGTAAACCAACGGTCACAAAGGGACCACGTGTAGTTATAAGTTGAGATACTAGCGTGGGTACAATAAGCTGAAATATTTAAGAATTAATATCGTGTGTACCATAAGCTGAAATATTTGAGAATTAATAGCGTGTGTACAATAAGCTGATATATTTAAGAATTGCGTGTGTATCATAAATTGAAGTATTTAAGAAATATCATTCCGTGTGACGCTGAATTTAAACTCTGAGAGAAAATCAAGGTGAGTCGGCCGTTTTTCCAGCAACGCCACTTGGCTTGCATTGCACAGGAAGACGAGCGTTTATCTCCAGAGTTCACAGTAGGAAACTGGAATTACAAATTGGGGCAGTGTCGAGTGAAACTGGGTTAAATATTGATTGAAGTGGGAAAGCGGAAAATGATGAAGTTGTAACGGTTTTTGTGTATTATTTCAGATTGTTGTATTGGGTATGTCTTGTAATTTGAATATGTGTGTTTTGCATGGGAGTAGCAAGGTAGTTTCGGAAGATTTTGTGGGTATGCCTGTTCCTTCTGCATCGCTCGATCTGGAGGAATGTTTCTGGAGAATGATTGTGAGAGGCGAAGTGTGAGGTATAATAAAAGATCCACCATCCGATCCAGGGAGTGCACAGTTGTGGTAGATAGATTACGAGACCGTAGTATGGAAATTCTCTTATGATATTGTCGTAGGTTGTAGAATTTGTGTGCTAATGAATAAATCAAATAGTGAAAAGAAAGAGATTAGTGGCCTATTTCATTAAATTGTATGTTATCATAATGTCCCGAATTTGTATAAAAGCCGTTAAATCAAAGACAAAAAGTAAGTGTGGTATTGCCAGTGCGTAGTGTGCAGACAGAGTTCTATAGTCAGATGCGTGTTTCCGTTGCGTATTATTCATGCAGGAGGATAATTTATAACAAAATCGTAAGATACGAGAATTCATGTTGCTAATCCACTCGCTTGGCAAACCACCCATCTTGCAGGCCTGACTGCTTGATGCCACAGTATGAGAAAGGCAAGTGGGTGCCTCTCAACAGGAGCCCTCTGGTCGTCGAGTTCCTCAAGCGTGGAACCGAAATCAATGCGCACAGCTGTTGTTGCTGTGGTCTTCAGTCCTGAGACTGGTTTGATGCAGCTCTGCACGCTACTCTATCCTGTGCAAGCTTTTTCATCTCTGTGGTGTGCGTACTGTAAGACCTTCGGTACACACACCATCAGATTATTTGACTTGTCACTCTAACGAAGTAGGCGAGTGTCAGCAATGTGTCTCGTGGCCTTATCGTGGCGTGTTTATCTTCTGCCATTAGCTCAGACGATAGAAATGCCACTTGCACGCGTAGAGTAGGAGATTGACAGTGACCAACTTTAAACAGAACTTGATTTATTTTCACACACATTTATTAAAATAATAAGATGCATAAAAATTACTTACCTTGCTTCTGGATGCTATTTACAATTGACAATCTGAAGTTCCTTTGGTATTGGTACGTTAATCTTATTCTCACATATATCACTGATACTTGGCTATGTACAGGAATATGGTAATCTTATTAGGCGCAGACTGAAACTTGACTATAGACTGGTACAGACAAATGTAGAACTCGTACAGACTAATGCTGACTGGTACAGACAAATGCAGACTGACTAAACGGAGGTCTGTACACTCATTATAATACCACGCGCGCTCATGCATCACTGCGCGAGTGTGATCCGTGAGGAGAAAAGGTTTTACGTAAGCAGCAATCTCTTTTTCTGCGTTACATATTAATACGCTGATCGCCGGAAGCAGAATTTGGTCCGTCTCTATGGCAGCGCCATCTCGTAGTGCGGAGACGGACGAGCGCTGCGCCTGTGCTGTTGTGCTTACCGGGGCGCGCTCTAGTGGGAACGTTGTGTACGTGCTGACTATGTGGAACTGTGTACACAACAATCTCCTACTACTTATTGCAACCTACATCCTTCCGAATCTGCTCAGTGTATTCATCTCTTGGTCTCCCTCTACGATTTTTACCCTCCACGCTGCCCTCCAATGCTAAATTTGTGATCCCTTGATGCCTCAGAACGTGTCCTACCAACCAGTCCCTCCTTCTTGTCAAGTTGTGCCACAAACTCGTCTTCTCCCCAATTCTATTCAATACCTCCTCATTAGTTTTGTGATATACCCATCTAATCCTCAGCATTCTTCTGTAGCACCATATTTCAAAAGCTTCTATTCTCTTTTTTGTCTAAACTATTTATTGTCCATGTTTCATTTCCATGCAAGGCTACATTCCATACAAATACGTTCAGAAACGACTTCCTGACACTTAAATCTATACATGATAACAAATTTCTCTTCTTCAAAAACGCTTTCCTTGCCATTGCCAGTCTACATTTTATATTCTCTCTACTTCGACCATCGTCAGTTATTTTGCTCCCCAAATAGCAAAACTCATTTACTACTTTAAGCGTCACATTTCCTAATCTAATTCCCTCAGCATCACCTGACTTAATTCGACTATCTTCCATTATCCTCGTTTTGCTTTTGTTGATGTCCGTCTTATATCCTCCTTTCAAGACACTGTTCACTCCGTTCAGCTGCTCTTCCAGGTCCTTTGCTGTCTCTGACAATTACAATGTCATCGGCGAACCTCAAAGTTTTTATTTCTTCTCCGTGGATTTTAATTCCTACTCCGAAATTTTCTTTTGTTTCCTTTACTGCTTGCTCAATATACAGATTGAATAACATAGGGGAGAGGCTTCAACCCTGTCTCACTCCCTTCCCAACCACTGCTTCCCTTTCATCCCCGTCAACTCTTATATCTGCCATCTGGTTTCTGTACAAATTGTAAATAGCCCTTCGCTCCCTGTTTTTGACCGCTGTCGCCTTTAGAATTTGAAAGAGAGTATTCCAGTCAAAATTGTCAAAAGCTTTCTGTAAGTCTACAAATGCTAGAAACGTAGGTTTTGCCCTTCTTTAATCTTTCTTCTACTATAAGTCGTAAGGTCAGTATTGCCTCACGTGTCCATCATTTCTACGGAATCCAAGCTGATCTTTCCCGAGGTCGGCTTCTACCAATTTTTCTATTCGTCTGTAAAAAATTCGCGTTAGTATTTTGCAGCTGTGACTTATTAAACTGATAGTTCGATAATTTTCACAACACCTGCTTTCTTTGAGATTGGAATTATTATATTCTTCTAGAAGTCTGAGGGTATTTCGCCTGTCTCATACATCTTGCTTACCAGATGGTAGTTTTGTCAGGACTGGCTCTCCCAAGGCAGTCAGTAGTTCTAATGGAATGTTGTCTACTCCCGGGGCTTTGTTTCGACTCAGGTATTTCAGTGCTCTGTCAAACTCTTCACGCAGTATCGTATCTCCCATTTCATCCTCATCTACATCCTCTTCCATATCAATAATATTTTCCTCAAGTACATCGCCCTTATATAGACCCTCTGTATACTCCTTCCACCTCTCTGCTTTCCCTTCTTTGCTTATAACTAGGTTTCCATCTGAGCTCTTGATATTCATACAAGTGGCTCTCTTTTCTCCAAAGGTCTTTTTAATTTTCCTGTAGGCAGTATCTATCTTACCCCTAGTGAGTTAAGCCTCTATATCCTTACATTTAGCCATCCCTGCTTAGCCACTTTGCACTTCCTGTCGATATCATTTTTGAGACGTTTGTATTCCTTTTTGCCTGCTTCACTTACTGCATTTTTATATTTTTTTCCTTTCATCAATTAAATTCAATATTTCTTCTGTTTCTACCAGCCCTCGTCTTTTTACCTACTTGATCCTCGGCTGCCTTCACTACTTCATCCCTCAGAGCTACCCATTCTCCTTCGACTGCATTTCTTTCCCCCATTCCGGTTCCCTTATGCTCTCCCTGAAACTCTGTATAACCTCTGATTTACTCAGTTTTTCCAGGTCCCATCTCCTTAAATTCCCACCTTTTTGCAGTTTCTTCAGTTTTAATCTACAGTTCATAACCAATAGATTGTGGTCAGAATCCACATCTGCCCCTGGAAATGTCTTACAATTTAAAATCTGGTTCCTAAATCTCTGTCTTACCATTATATTATCTATCTGCCACAGTATGCCATCCAAAAGGATTTGATTGCCCTCGCAAAGTTTGGTCAACTATTAATCGCATCAGAACCAACTTTGGGAAATGCGCCGACTCCTTACACAGATGGGACCGCTTGCGACTGTGGCGCTGAGACACAGACAGTCAAACACATCGTGCAGGAATGTCCACTAAGGGCATATGAGGGTGACCAACAGGATTTCCTAATGGCGACCCAAGAGGCAATCGACTATATAGAATCTAAGCTGGACGTTTGCTTGTGATTGCTCTTCTGTGAGTGTAAATTTACAATTGATGGTGTCCTTATAAACTGCTATTTATTGTTCTGTTTATACATAAATATTTTTTTTAAATCGTGTTGTTTCTGTAATTTTTACTGTGATGTCATGAGTCATACGCTAAATAAATAAAGTAAATAATCTATCTGATACCTTCTAGTATCTCCAGGATTCTTCCATGTATACAACCTTTTATGATTCTTGAACCACGTGTTAGCTATGATTAAGTTATGCTCTGTGCAAAATTCTACCAGACGGCTTCCTCTTTCATTTCTTAGCCCCAATCCATATTCACCTACTATGTTTCCTTCTCTCCCTTTTCCTGCTTTCGAATTCCAGTCACCTATGACTATTAACTTTTCGTCTCCCTTCACTACCTGAATAATTTCTTTCATCTCATCATACATTACTTCAATTTCTTCGTCATCTGCAGAGCTAGTTGTCATATAGACTTGTACTACTGTCGTAGGCGTGGGCTTCGTGTCATCTTGGCCACAACAATGCGTTCGCTGTGTTGTTTGTAGTAGCTTACCCGCATTCCTATTGTTTTATTCATTATTAAACCTACTCCTGCATTACCCCTATTTGATTTTGTATTTATAACCCTGTATTCACCTGACCAAAAGTCTTGCTCCTCCAGCCACCGAACTTCACTAATTCCCATTATATCTAACTTCAACCTATCCATTTCCCTTTTTAAATTTTCTTACCTTCCTGCCCGATTAAGGGATCTGACATTCCACGCTCCGATCCGTAGAACACCAGTTTTCTTTCTCCTGATAACGACGTCCTCTTGAGTAGTTCCCGCCCGGAGATCCGAATGGGGGACTATTTTACCTTCTGAATATTTTACCCAAGTGGACGCCATCATAATTTAACCATACAGTAAAGCTGCATGCCCTCGGGAAAAATGACGGCTGTAGTTTCCCCTTGGTTTCAGCCGTTCGCAGTACCAGCACAGCAAGGCCGTTTTGGTTAGTGTTACAAGGCCAGATCAGTCAATCATCCAGACTGTTACCCCTGCAACTACTGAAAAGGCTGCTGCCCCTCTTCAGGAACCACACGTTTGTCTGGTCTCTCAACAGATACCCCTCCGTTGTGGTTGCACCTACGGTACTATATTGAAATGTGTTCTTCAGCCTATTGTAGGATACAATTCGTGTTGAAACAGTTCCAGTACTTCATTATTTTATTTTTGTGCTTATGTGCTTATATTATTGTTTCAATAAAGGGAAAAAAGAAAAAAAACTGTACGGCCATCTGCATCGCTGAGGCACGCAAGGCCCCCGCACCCCCCCCCCCCCCCCACCGCCACCAACGGCAAGGTTTATAGTTCATGCGGGGTGCGCAGGGTAGCGTTATGAAGACAATTTACAGAAACTATGACGCGTTAAAACGTCCAGGAGTGCTGTCTGTTGGAATCATCCAGTAGCACGATAACGCCCGCCCCCACACTACCAATCGGACGAAGGCTACGCTTCAGCGATTTGGTTGGGAAACACTGCAACATCCTACGTACAGCCTGGATCTATCACGTGCGATTTTCACATCCTTGACTACCTGAGCCGGCCGCGGTGGTCTCGCGGTTCTAGGCGCGCAGTCAGGAACCGTCCGACTGCTACGGTCGCAGGTTCGAATCCTGCCTCGGGCATGGATGTGTGTGATGTCCTTAGGTTAGTTAGGTTTAAGTAGTTCTAAGTTCTAGGGGACTGATGACCTCAGCAGTTCCATAGTGCTCAGAGCCATTTGAACCATTTTTTGACTACCTGAAGAAAGTCATGCGTGGACGAGAAAGTGGAACAGTGGGGTTGTGGATCCGTCAGAGGCAGTTCGCGTTCCAGGAAGCAGGATTTGATCGTCTCGGAGTGGAATGATGGAACCACTCCACGGTCCCATTGTGGAGAGGGTTCGCTTTTCATTTCACTTTCCCTTCTGGGATTCTTACGAAGTTATTTAGCACTCCTTTGGTCTTCATCAAATCCTCAAGAGTAGTAACTTAAGAACTTAGTACTCGAACGAGTTATATTGGTTTTCGTTACGTCTAAAGCAGAGAGGTGGTTCAAATGGCTCTGAGCAGTATGGGACTTAACTTCTGAGGTCATCAGTCCCCTAGAACTTAGAACTACTTAAACCTAACTAACCTAAGGACATCACACACATCCAAACCGTGGCAGGATTCGAGCCTGCAACCGTAGCGGTCGCGCGGTTCCAGACTGTAGCGCCTAGAACCGCCCTGCCACGCCGGCCGGCAAAGCAGAGAGAGAGAGAGAGAGAGAGAGAGAGAGAGAGAGAGAGAGAGAGAGAGAGAGAGAGAATAAATTTTCAGAAGTGATGGTACTTTCTTATTATTTTTAAACGAAATTTGCATCTGGCGAGGTAAGTTATTTTTGTGGTAGAACTTCAAGGTAGTCTAGAGGCAGCGACGGAAACTTCGATATTTTCCAATCCCACTGGCTGAGATCTTTTCATTTTATTAGATGTTATACAGTACGGACTGCAAATACATTTGCACTCCATGAACTACACCTGTAAGGTGTAATTCACATACACGGATTGCGAGTAGTTACATGAGATCTGTTGTGAAAATAATGGTTTCAGTTTTGTCTTGGTATGGTATATGTCAAACCACTTTTAACTGTATTAAAAGGAAGAAATTCCTCCAGCTGCGTTTAAGGCCCCGATTTTATTTTGGCAACTAGTTTCAACGTTGTAACGACGTCATCTTCAGGCCCATACAATTGTTGACGTCAACTGATACTAGAAGTCAGTGGTGAGATACGGACGTGCTCCGTGTGGAAGATGATTAGTAACTAGTTACTAGTTACTAACCACGTTCCACACTAATACTAGTTACTAGCCACCTTCCACACTAGTTACTAACCACCTTCCACACGGAGCACGTTCGTATCTCACCACAGACTTCTAGTATCAGCCGCACGCAGTTGACGTCAACAAGTGTATGGTCCAGAAGATGACGTTGTTACAACGTTGAAACTAGTTGCCAAAATAAAATCGGCGCCTTAAACACAGCTGGAGGAATTTCTTCAATCTTAATATAAATTTATACCAGCTGACGTCTCACTGTCCTCCATTTCAATTATGGACGTACGAAGACTTTTTAATTACGTGAAATACATGAAATGAATTCGCACCTGAGAATAAGGACAACCATCAGCTGTAGAATGGAATGACGACAGTGAAATTTTGTGCCGGTCCTGGACTCGAAGCCGGATTTCCCGCTTATCGTGAGCGATGCACGACTCAACGCCAGACAGAAACTTCCATATGTGTGAACCAGGCGTCTACGAACTGTTCTCGTACATCCATTATGTCTATTCCCGTACAGGTCAGACGTTGTACTTGAAAGTCGCTATTGCAGTGCTTGTGGTATTCTGATAACGATGCAAAGTTCCTTTGGACATGCACGAAAGGGTACTGTTTCAAGACATCAAAACCGGTGGTCACAGTATCTTATGAACCGACAGGCTTTCAGATTAACATGGAAAGCAGTTTTCCTGTTAGGAGCGGTATCATAACAAGTGACCGAGCGAGGTGGCGCAGTGGCTAGCATACGGGACTCGCATTCGGGAGGACGACGGTTCCATCCCGCGTCCGGCAATCCGGATTTAGGTTTTCCGTGATTTCCCTAAATCGCTCCAGGCAAATGCTGGGATGGTTCCTTTGAAAGGGCACGGCCGACTTCCTTCCCCGTCCTTCCCTAATCCGATAAGACCGATGACCTCGCTGTCTGGTCTCCTTCCTCAAACAACCCAAAACATAACAAGTGGACATAGTGCACTTTACTACGCTTCGAGGTTTTTGGAAACGTCCCTTGCCATTAACTGGAATATATTTTTTATGTGCATATTAAAGGGGATCATTGCCGTCAGACACAGCGGGACATTACGTGGAATCAGCGGCGACGAGCGAAAATGGGTACCGGACCGAGATTCGAAACCGGGATCGCCTGCCTACCAGGTAGGTGGGGTAACCGCTGCGCCATCCAGGACACAGTGTTATCGCAACTGCGCGGACTATCTCTGCACGCCTCACGGCCCATCCACATCCCTACCGAGCGCCACCAATCCCCAGTCCCTGTCAATTTTACTGGTCGCCACTTCGCGATTCCAACATGAGATCGGACGAATTTGTGCATCTGTACTGAAGAAAGTGGATCCATTTCCCCGTAGCTATATCAGGTCTACATCAATGCGTGGTGTCTTTTCTTTCAGACAAACAAAAACCACGCATTCGTATACACACTGAAGAGCCAAAGAAACGGATACACCTGCCTGATATCGTGCAGGGCCCCCGCGAGATCGCAGAAGAGCCCCAACAGGACGTGGCATGGTCTCGACTAATGTCTGAAGTACTGCTGGAGGGAATTGACACCAGCAATCGTGCACGGAATTGCCCATTGGAATGCACGATGGACACGAATGGATCCAGGTGATCAGACAGGTTCCTTACATACGTGTCACCTGTCACAGTCGTATCTAGACGTATGAGGGGTCCCACATCACTCCAACTGCATGCACCCCACTCCACTATAGAGCCTCCACCTGCTTGAACGGTCCGCCCCGATAGCTGAATGGTCAGCGAGACGGGCTGCCGTCCTAAGGGCCCGCGTTCGATTTTCTCCGCTCAGGGATGTTCCTTCATGACCATTTCATCCCCATCCGGCCCGCAGGTCGCCCAATGTGGAGTCGAATGTAGTAAGACCTGCACCAAGGCGGCCGGACCTGCCCCAAAAGGGGCCTCCCTGCCAATAACGCCAAACGCTCGTTTCCAATACCAGCTTGAACAGTCCCCTGCTGACATGTTAGATCCGTGGATTCATGAGGTTGTCTCCAAACCCGTACACGTCCATCAGCTCGATATAATTTGAAACGAGACTCGGCCGACCGGGTAACAAGTTTCCCGCCGTCAACAGTCCTGTTTCGGCGTCGACGGGCCCAATTGAGGCGTAAAGCTTTGTGTCGTGCAGTCATCAAGGGTATACGAGTTGGCCTTCGTGCTCCGAAAGCCCATATCGATGCAAAATTGTTAAGGCTTTCGTGGCCACTTGTTGACAAACTGCCTATTGGCTTCTGTCTCGGGTTCTTCGGCCGACGTTCATCTAATGATTTTTCTGACGTTTCGCCAGCACGAGTGGCTGGCATTGTCAAAGCTTCACCCTCCATTGCCGGTGGTGAACTGGAGGCGAGCTTGCGGCCGCAGACTATATGTACCTGGCGCGCCAACGTCCGAGGGCTTCTCCGCGGTCATTTCCGGTGCGGTTCTCCTCTTGCTACCTGCGACGGTCGTTCGCTGCAGTACGGGAAGCCAGGATCCGTTTACCTTAAGGCTTTCCTCTTTCTTGTTGAAACTGTTCGCGTGTTTTTGGATTTCTACAGCTTCTCTGAACAAGCGCGTGTGATAGTGCTTCTCTACAGCCAGAACTTCCGTGTCGGCGAATTTTATTACGTGGTCGGTCTCATTCAGTGCGTGCTCTGCCACGGCCGATTTCTCCACCTGCCCCAACCTGCACTGAGACCGATCGTTAGCGCTCCTGGCTCACCAACGTATAAACTGGCGAAACACTTGGCCTCTCTGCTCCAGCCACACGTGGGAAAGACCGACACATACATTAAGGACTCAGGACATTTCATTGAGAAGCTGAAGAAACTGAAACTTGCGCCAAACGACATCCTGGTCAGTTTTGATGTTGTTTCGTTATTTACGAAAGTGCCACTCAGCGACGCTCTGGAGCACATCGGTTCCATGTTCCCGCAAGACATCAAAAAGCTCTTCCATGCATGTCTCACCACGAGCTATTTCACGTGGAATGGCGATTTCTACGAACAGCTGGAAGGCGTCGCCATGGGTAGTCCTCTCAGTCCAGTGGTGGCCAACTTCTTCATGGAACAATTCGAAACACAGGCACTGGACTCCGCGACTTGCAAACCTAAGGTGTGGTACAGGTACGTCGATGATACTTTCGTGGTGTGGAGCCATGGTGAAGAACAGCTCGGTGAATTCCTGAGACACTTGAACAGCCTCCATGCCAACATAACATTTACCATGGAGGTAGAAAAGGACAGGAAACTGCCATTTCTAGATGTGCTGGTCACAAGGGACGGCGAAAACCTGGGACACAGCGTGTATCGAAAACCGACACACACGGACCGATACCTGCACAAACTGTCAAACCACCACCCGAGCCAGAAAAGAGGCATGATTAGTACGCTCGTAACGAGAGCAGGACGAATATGTGAGCCTCAACACCTCAAACGAGAAATGCAACACCTGGAAACTGTTCTGAGGAGCAATGGGTACTCCACAAATTACATTAGAAGTGTAACAGAGCTAAACACTCGGCGAAGTAAGGAACCAGAAAAAGAAATGTCGGGTACGGCCTTTCTGCCATACATTCCCAGAGTGACGGACAGAATCGGCCGTATATTGCGCAAACACGGCGTAAAGTCGATTTTCAAACCGACAAGGAAGATCAAAGAGTGTCTTAGATCGGCGAAGGAGAAAAGAGACCCACTTGCAATGTCGTGAATATACCGTACACCTTGCACATGCGGAAAAGTTTATGTCGGAATGACTGGACGATCCATTAACACCAGGATCAAAGAGCATAAGCGACATTGCAGGTTGGGGCAGGTGGAGAAATCGGCCGTGGCAGAGCACGAACTGAATGAGACCGACCACGTAATAAAATTCGCCGACACGGAAGTTCTGGCTGTAGAGAAGCACTATCACACGCGCTTGTTCAGAGAAGCTGTAGAAATCCAAATCACGCGAACAGCTTCAACAAGAAAGAGGAAAGCCTTAAGGTAAACGGATCCTGGCTTCCCGTACTGCAGCGAACGACCGTCGCAGGTAGCAAGAGGAGAACCGCACCGGAAATGACCGCGGAGAAGCCCTCGGACGTTGGCGCGCCAGGTACATATAGTCTGCGGCCGCGAGCTCGCCTCCAGTTCACCACCGGCAATGGAGGGTGAAGCTTTGACAATGCCAGCCACTCGTGCTGGCGAAACGTCAGAAAAATCATTAGATGAACGACGGCCGAAGAACCCGAGACAGAAGCCAATAGGCAGTTTGTCCCATATCGATGATTCCAGAATGAGATTTTCACTCTGCAGCGGAGTGTGCGCTTATATGAAACTTCCTGGCAGATAAAAACTGTGTGCCCGACCGAGACTCGAACTCGGGACCTTTGCCTTTCGCGGGCAAGTGCTCTACCATCTGAGCTACCGAAGCACGACTCACGCCCGGCAGAAGTAAAGCAGTGAGTACCGGGCGTGAGTCGTGCTTCGGTAGCTCAGATGGTAGAGCACTTGCCCGAGAAAGGCAAAGGTCCCGAGGTCCAGTCTCCGTCGGGCACACAGTTTTAATCTGCCAGGAAGTTTCATATCGATGATGTTCCGTTGAATGGTCCAGATCCTGAGACTTATCGATGGACCACCATTGAAATCGGCGGCAGTTTGCGGTAGGGCTGCAATTTTGTCCGCGGAACGATTCTCTTCAGTCGTCGTCGGTCCCGTTCTTGCAGGACTCCTGATATTCACGGTACACTCGTGAAATGGTCGTACGGGAAAATTCCCACTTCATCGCTACCTACACTACTAGCCATTAAAATTGCTACACCACGAAGATGACGTGCGACAGACGCGAAATTTAACCAACAGGAAGAAGATGCTGTGATATGCAAATGATTGGCTCTTCAGCTCATTCAAACAAGGTTGGCGCCGGTGGCGACACCTACAACGTGATGACATGTGGAAAGTTTCCAACCGATTTCTCATACACAAACAGCAGTTGACCGGTGTTGCCTGGTGAAACGTTGTTGGGATTCCTCCTTTAAGGAGGAGAAATGCGTACCATTCCGACTTTGATAAAGGTCGGATTGTAGCCTGTCGCGATTGTGGTTTATCGTATCGCAACACTGCTGCTCGCGTTGGTCGAGATCCCACGACTGTTAGCAGAATATGGAATAGATGGGTTCAGGAGGGTAATACGGAACGCCGTTCTGGATCCCAACGGCGTCGTATCACTAGCAGTCGAGATGACAGGCATCTTATCCGCATGGCTGTAACGGATCGTGCAGTCACGTCTCGATCCCTGAGTCAGACGTTTGCAAGACAACAACCATCTGCACGAACAGTTCGACGACGTTTGCAGCAGCATCGACTATCAGCTCGGATACCATGGCTGCGGTTACCCTTAACGCTGCATCACAGACAGGAGCTCCTGCGATGGTGTACTCAACGACGAACCTAGGTGCACGAATGGCAAAACGTCACTTTTTAGGATGAATCAAGTTTCTCTTTACCTCATCATGATGGTCGCATCCGTGTTCGGCGACATCGCGGTGAACGCACATTGGAAGCATGTATTCGTCATCGCCATACTGGCGTATCACCCGGCGTGATTGTATGGGGTGTCATTGGTTACACGTCTCGGTCACCTCTTGTTCCCATTGACGGCACTTTGAAAAGTAGACGTTACATTCCAGATGTGTTACGTCCCGTGGCTCTACCCTTCATTCGATCCCTGCGAAACACTACATTTCACAGGATTTTGCACGACCGAATGTTGCAGGTCCTGTACGGGCCTCTCTGTACAGGAAATGTTCGACTGCTGCCCTGGCCAGCACATTCTCCAGATGTCTCACCAATTGAAAACGTCTGGTCAATGGTGGCCGAGCAACTGGCTCGTCACAATACGCCAGTCACTACTCTTTATGAACTGTGGTATCGTGTTGAAGCTGCATGGGCAGCTGTACCTGTACACGCCATCCAAGCTCTAGTTGACTCAATGCCCAGGCGTATCATGGCCGTTATTACGGCCAGAGTTGGTTGTCCTGAGTACTGATTTCTCAGGATCTATGCACCCAAATTGCGGGAAAATGTTACCGCATGTCAGTTCTAGTATAATATATTTGTCCAATGAATACCAGTTTATCATCTGCATTTCTTCTTGGTGTAGCAGTTTTAATGGCCAGTAGTGTACAAGATGCTGTGTCCAATCGCTCGTGCTCCGACTATAATACTACGTTGACACTCGCTTAAATCTTGGTACACTGCCATTGTAGCAGCAGTAACCTATCTAATAACTGCTCCAGACTCTTGTCTTATATAGGCGTTGCCGGCCGCTGCGCTGTTTACATACCTCTGTATTTGAATACGCATGCCTATACCAGTTTCTTTGGCGATTCAGTGTATATATTTTCTAGTACGCAGCATCTGCGAGTCTCTCTACTGCATTTGAGTGCTGTGCCGTCTGGTCTCGCACGCGGGCTGTGATTAGCACACGCTGTGTTTATAGCCGCTCTGCGGACACGGAGCTCTCACACAACTGCACCAGACTTCGTCTCGTTAACGACTCCTGCCGCAGGTTTAAGACACTCCGTCCTCCGCTGTTTCCGTTTCAATTTACAACACGGGAGTGCAGTTGCGAGGGTCAGGCGGAGGTGCGACAGGGGGTTGAGTTTCCGGCGCCAGTTGTTGTCGGGGTGGTAATCCCTGCTAATCCCGGAGCGGCCCAGATTAGTATGCGAGCTCTGGCCACCCCCACATCGCGCCACAACCCCAGCTCCGTCGTGCTTCACCCCCTCCCCCTCCCAGGCTGCGCACCCGAAACCTACCGCCGTCCCCGAGGGGGTTGTCAGCTCTCTAATAAGATAGGGGAATTCAAAAGCGAGTCCTTGCCGCGTCCGATATGATTACTATGTAAATCCATTGAAATCCGGCAGAGCTACTAACACGGGGCTAGAGTCGAGGTCGTGGGAAGGAAGAGGGGTGGGGTGAGGCTACGAAGCGGGAGGGGTGGGGAGAAGGGGTGGTGATCTATGTTGGACTGAAACAGACATAGAAATGCACCGTGCCGGAACTAGACAACGTCCGTGGTTGGCTCTGAGCACTATGGGACTGAACTGCTGTGGTCATAAGTCCCCTAGAACTTAGAACTACTTAAACCTAACTAACCTAAGGACAGCACACAACACCCAGCCATCACGAGGCAGAGAAAATCCCTGACCCCGCCGGGAATCGAACCCGGGAAATCGTGCGTGGGAAGCGAGAACGCTACCGCACGACCACGAGATGCGGGCAACGTCCGTGTCATCAGTTGCTGCGATATACGTTAAACTCCAGGAACAGTTGAAAGCCTGCCACTACTATTTACTTCAACCAGTGATCATACAATGTAGGCTTTCACGGCCGGTGTTGTCTTCAGCTGAAACTTCCGGAAAGACGCCCGACACACTTTAGCAACACCTGGGGTATACAAAATTCCATGCTGTTGTCGACAAGTATATATTGGGACAACAAAAAGAAGTGTAAACACCCGCTTAGCCGAACATGAAAGAAATTGTCGCTTAGGACACATCCAAAAATCGTGCGTAGCTGAGCACGTTTTTCGAGATGGGAACCATGAAATTAAATTTAATGACACAAGCGTTCTAGCACGAACATCCCATTATCATGCACGCATGTATAGAGAAGCAATAGAGATTCACAAACAACATAACAATTTTAATAGAAAAGAGGAAGTTTTAAAGTTAGACAAAATATGGATGTCGACGTTGCGCCAGCAGAATGACTATCGATTACTCTTAATCGAGAATGATGACGCCTTCCAAAGATAGGCATACCGTCGGCATCACGTGACGAATGGTGGTGCCCTCTATACGTGCTATAAATGCGAGAGTACCTGGAGCCTCACTGGCAGTAGCCGGACGACCTCAGAAGATGTCTCCCGCAGATGGAGAAACGTCAGGTGGAAATTTTATACATCGACCACGGCCTCTCAACCCGGAAGTTTCAACTGAACAGTTCCACCAGTGAGTTCATAACAGACTATGACACCAATTTTTATGCCCCAAACATTATCCTTCTTTAGGGTTCGGTAACTCAAACGGTAAAAAGAGAACTCTTTTAGGATCACTTTGTTATCTCTCTCTCTCTCTCTCTCTCTCTCTCTCTCTCTCTCTCGCTCTCTGTCCGTCCATTAAGATCCCTTTTTCTGAGGAACAGGTACATGAGGGGTAGGGAGAATGAGTAGTGTCCCTATTTTGGACTGAGCCAGAAGTTGAAATACGCCATATCACGGCTAGACAACTTACGTGTCATTAGTGGCTGCGAGAGGTGGCAGTTGAAAGCCTGCCACTACTTTTCCCTTTCGAGTTCATATCAGACTATGACCCCAAATTTTATGTCCCAATACTGTATCCTTTCTAAAGGTTTCGTTCCTCAGTCGGCAGAAAGGGAACCGTTATAGGATCACTTCACTGTACGTCTGTCCGTCAATCTATCCGACAATCGGAGAACAACGATATGTCCGTTGAATGATATTTTCACTCTGCAGCGGAGTGTGCGCTGATATGAAACTTCCTGGCAGATTAAAACCGTGTGCCGGACCGAGACTCGAACTCGGGACCTTTGCTTTTCGTGGGCAAGTGCTCTACCAGGTATGTAGGAGAGCTTCTGAGAAGTTTGGAAGGTAGGAGACGAGGTACTGGCGGAATTAAAGGTGTGAGGACGGAACGTGTGTCGTGCTTGAGTAGCTCAGTTTGTAGAGCACTTGCCCGCGAAAGCCAAAGGTCCAGAGTTCGAGCATCGGTCCAGCACACAGTTTTAATCTGCCAGGAAGTTACAACGATATGATTGTGTTTGTTGGCCCGTTAACGTCTGGCCTGTAGTAGGGACAAGTCATTTCTTGTAAACATTATGAAGGGTAACGAGAAATGTTCCCTGTATGTGAACGTAAACAAGAGGAAAGAATACCTCAGTCCATCGAAAAACGCAGCACGCATTGCGAAGGAAGAAGGTGCACACCCTCAAAAAATCGAGTTGTACATCTGGTGGAAGCAAAGTGGCATACTTCATTACGAATTACCGACAAGAAACGGAACAGTAAAAGCTGCTGCGTATACTGAATGGCTAAGAAAAAAAATGGTTCAAATGGCTCTGAGCACTATGGGACTTAACATCTATGGTCATCAGTCCCCTAGAACTTAGAACTACTTAAACCTAACTAACCTAAGGACATCACACAACACCCAGTCATCACGATGCAGAGAAAGAATGGCTAAGACGAGTCGCTGTTGCTACTGAAAACGGGACACATGTTAAACTAAATTGTTGCACCTTACCGAACAAAAACAAATAGTGTATTATGGTTGTGAGATCGCACCCCCACTGCCAATTGTCGCGTTGTTTTGTGCGGATTATTGTGAACCAACTGGTTTGGACTGTTTTCATCAGAAGAGGAGGTCTTCAAGAACGTGGTCCATCACTTAACTCCAATTATCCTTCTCGAAAACGAGGAAACCATTTCCGTGCCGTCTTCTCAGCAAATGTTTCCCTACCGTTCAAATGGTTCTAAGCACTATGAGACTTAACATCTGAGATCAACAGTCCCCAAGACTTAGAACTACCAAAACCTAACTAACCTAAGGACATCACACACATCCATGCCCGAGGCGGGATTCGAACCTGCGACCGTAGCAGTGGCGTGGTTCCGGACTGAAGCGCCTAGCACCGCTCGACCACAGCGGGCGGCCTTTCCCTACCGTACGTGCCACAAATTTTTCTCGTGGCTTCTGCAGCACTAGATCCTCCATTAGATCCGAAGACTATAATGTGTAGAAAGTGTTCATTTCTGCCTGCCTGTGACCGGCCCTGCAAACGGCCGAAACGACCTGTTAACGACATGTAACTTCCCGTTGCAACAATCAGACTCCAAACTGAAGAAAAACAATTTAGTGAGGGGCACCTGCGCTACTGATTGGGCTCGGATGAGCTGTGAGTAAGCATGTTGTTTCAACATTAGATTTCACAGCCACATAAAATATCAAATTACAATTAAATCAATACCACGAGCTGCTGACGGGTGTTGATATACATCAACGGTTGAAAATGTGTGCCCCGATCGGACTCGAATCCGGGATCTCCTGCTTACATGAGAGACGCTCTATCCATTTTTTTATCGTTGTGTTTGGTCGTTGTGGACGTCACATGACATCCGGTCAAGTTCGTTTGTTGATCCTTGCACCCAGTTTTTTATTATATAGGCCAACCAGCTCTCTGACCGAACACGCTGAGCTACGGTGCCGGCATTCAACTGAGTCACCAAAGACACAGAGGATAGTGAGACTGCAGGGATTTATCGCGGCACGCTCCCCGTGAGACCCACATTCTCAACTTATAGTCCTCACACTACATTCGTAGTGCCCCTGCCTTTATACCCATTACTCGCGGCAGACAGTCCACCGAGTCCCGAAAGAGATCAGGCAAATCGTGTGCATTTACACTGAAGAAGTTCATCAGCCGATTAGCCTTAAACGAAATGAAGATAGCATCTGTTCTTTCTGACATGTCCGAAAGAACAGATGCCATCTTCACATAAAATACCAGTTTAGTAAAACTTCACTAAAGTGGCTTTAATTATAAATCAGTCACCTGGATAGCCAAAATGAAAACAAATATTAGCAAGATAATGCTTCCAAAATAAAATCCAAATGGGAGGGTCAGTAGCAAATAATTAAAGCGCACGTTCACTGAGCAAATCCCAACGAATAAATTCAGTGACAAATATAAATATTAAAATCAACGAATAAATTTACACTTACACGCAGTGTAAATAAAAACGGAGAGCCAAATAAAACTGCACAATACGAGTACAATATATTCTATACACGTGAAGTTCAGATTTAGTTAAGGGGGGCGCACAACCCTGTTGAATTATACGCTGACAAACAATTACAATTACCATAATGGCTGACGTGAACTGATGTGCCGAAAATTATGACCGTTGGACATTGCGACGTTGTATGTCGCCTGGTGACACTGAGGGAGGTTGATTCGGTAAGAGAAGTACGTGCTCATAATGTTTTGGCTCATCACTGTCTGTCAAACATTATATTACCCAGATGCATATGCATCAGCAAGGCAAACACGATTTGGTTCAATGACTACTATTACATGAATCAGTAGTTTAACTTAAACTTCGAACTGAAAATCAGGTAAGATCGGTCAGTTATATAACCATTTTACGACATTACGTGTTAACACATTCAAGCTCGTAAGGCACTTTATTTTACAGGTCCATCTTGATCACATAAAATTTCACATTTCACTATGACCGGTTTCGGCTACTACCATCTTCACATCATAAAACATTCTGATGTATCAACGTCAAACTAAACATGTAGGTACATAGTAAGCTCGCGGGGGTCCTACACGGTATTAGGCAGGTCTACCTGTTTCTTTGGCTCTTGGGTGTATAACACAAAGGAAACTGGAGGACGTGTCTAATTGAAAGTTATGTGACATATTAAGGTCTATAGTCCCTCGGCGGTGTAATAAATGGAAGCTTCTAAGTCAATGTAACTAAAACGTACGGGCGTTTGCGACACGTATCTTGAAACTTGAAAACTCACTATTGACATACAATAATTGGCATGGAGCAAGGTTTCACTGTACAAGTAAATAAAAAGGATAATAAAATTCTTAATCAGTAATTATATCACACGAACCAAAATTATTTTGTCATTTGTTATCAGATTATCAGATTGAAACGTTCTCGACAGTCTTCGAATCCCTGGGGTCGGTAACTAGCGAGTATCAGTGTCGACAACAGGTAAAATCGTAATTCTCAATTGCTGCAATGGATGGACTGTCTGTCTACATATTCAAGTTTATACGGAACCCGCAGAGTCCTATTCGCATTGAACTACTTTTTGTAGACCGAAACGACCACAGGCCTTTTCTTCTACTTCAGAAT
Organism: Schistocerca nitens; assembly: GCF_023898315.1. Classification (NCBI taxonomy): domain Eukaryota; kingdom Metazoa; phylum Arthropoda; class Insecta; order Orthoptera; family Acrididae; genus Schistocerca; species Schistocerca nitens. The sequence continues at coordinate 87,075,918 of NC_064625.1, read as the reverse complement.
CTGATTTTGCAGCAGCTTTTTGCTTGCGAGGCCACCATCCGCAGGAAGCACAGAAATATTTTGTAAATAAAAACTCCGTATTTTCTTGCTGCATTGTGATTTGTTTGCTCCTGACGCGTGTCGCTTTTTACTTTAAGGCATCTTCAGTGGAATCTAGAATGGTACAACTTTGTTTTGTTGTACGACAGTTCCTGATTATGAAACGGTTCAGGTCTTGTTTTTTTGCACAAACAAGTAATTACTTACACTTACTTGAGTTTTTGGCTGGTATTTGCCTTTCCTCTCACCTGGTCACATACTGGAGGACGCACTATAACTTCGGTTGTGAAACATAGGCAACTTTTCCTCATACGAACTTTTTTCTTCTCAATTTTCATGTTCTTTGCGCCAATTCTATGGAACATTACCTTTTTTCCGTCAATAGTTGTAGATACTTTACCGAAAATTTTGATTTAAAGCCATAACTGCTGTGCGTTCACCATATGTGTCTTCCTGTTGGAACTGTTCACTTTCATGTTGCCAACATAACGAAGTATTCTTTGAAAACTAAAGTCTGTTTATTTCTGTTCCCATTGGATCTCCGTATGTGTGTGTGTGTGTGTGTGTGTGTGTGTGTGTGTGTGTGTGTGTGTGTGTGTCAGACAGTATATATACGACCCTCTCTGGATTAACAACCGACACACCCACGCCCACCCACAAAAGAAATCAGACATACACACACTCTCTCTCTCTCTCTCTCTCTCTCTCTCTCTCTCTCTCTCTCTCTCTCACACACACACACACACACACACACACACACACACACACGCGCGCGTCGGCAGGAGTGGCCGAGCGGTTCTAGGCGCTACAGTCTGGAACCGTGCGACCGCTACGGTCGCACGTTCGAATCCTGCCTCGGGCATGGATGTGTGTGATGCTAGGTTTAAGTAGTTCTAAGTTCTAGGGACTGTTGACCTTAGAAGTGAAGTCCCATTGTGCTCAGAGCCATTTGAACCATTTTGAACACGGACACACGCACAACAACAATATATTAATCCATATATATATATATATATATATATATATATATATATATATATATATATGTGTGTGTGTGTGTGTGTGTGTGTGTGTGTGTGAGAGAGAGAGAGAGAGAGAGAGAGAGAGAGAGAGAGAGAGAGAGAGAGGGAGGAGACAGAGAGAGTGTATGTGTGATTTTCTTTTGTGATGATAATAAGTCTCTGTTGAAGTGTTACTTCATTATTTTATCTACTAAAGTAAAAAGGCGTTTGTCACGTGTATTTCAGTATTCAACAGGGTTATCTTCTCTGTTTTCGTTTTTTATTTATGAATTTTAGATTATTGCTGACTATAAATATTTCATGTCTTCTCCTGTAGAGGTTGGCTTATGATAGCACTACACAGCAATTAGCGCAAACAACATGAAAATTGTGAAGAAAAATGTTCGTAACATAAAACTGTGCTAATGTTTCACAACCGGAGTTACAGTGAGACCTCCAGCAGGTGACCAGATAAGAGGAATCCCAGATGCCTGCTAAATTCTCGAATGATCGTAAGAAATGTCTTGTTTACATGTAAAAAACAAGACGTCAACTGTTTTATAATCTACTAATATCGCGCATCAAAACTAAACTGTATCATGTCGGTTGTACGAGGTGGCCTGGAGGATCGCTACGAACATTTCGGAAACAGCTGAAGATCCCTTAAAGTAAAAGGGAAAAGTGTCTGGAACAAATAAAATACAGGGTGGAGCATTGATAGTGACCGTGACAAATATCTCACGAAATAAGCATCAAACGAAAAAACTACAAAGAACGAAAGTCGTCTAGCTTGAAGGCGGAAACCAGATGGCGTTATGGTTGGCTCGCTGGATGGCGCTGCCATGGGTCAAACGGTATCAACTGCATTTTTTTAAAATAGGAACCCCCATTTTTTATCACTTATTCGTGTAGTACGTAAAGAAATATGAATCTTTTAGTTGGACCACTTTTTTCGCCTTGTGATAGATGCCACTGTAATAGTCACAAACGTTTTCAGTCGGCAGGACTCAGCAGGACCAGCCATACCTCTGAAGATGTCCAATGTAGTATTGGACGAAACGTTAGGAATAGAAGAATTCCATGGGCCACGGCCATATAACCCGGAAGAATTATCAACAACTGTACCATCTGGTCGTGAAAGCCTTCATTGTATGACAAACGTTTAAGTACGTGGTATCATGCAACATTCCGTCAGTGCGGACGGTATTTGCTTCGTGATACATTACCCGTGTTAAAATGGACCGTTTACCAATTGCGGAAAAGGTCGATATCGTGTTTATGTATGGCTATTGTGATCAAAATGCCCAACGGGCGTGTGCTATGTATTCTGCTCGGTACCCTGGACGACATCATCAAATGTCCGGACCGTTCGCCGGATAGTTACGTTATTCAAGGGAACATGAAATGTTCAGGCACATGTGAAACGTCAACCACGACCTGCAACAAATGATGATGCCCAAGTAGGTGTTTCAGCTGCTGTCGCGCACATCAGTAGCAGACAAAGTTGCGCGAGAATCGGAAATCTCAAAAATGTCGGTGTTGAGAATGCTACATCAACATCGATTGCACTCGTACCATATTTCTATGCACCAGGAATTGCAAGCCGACGACTTTGAACATCGTGTACAGTTCTGCCACTAGGCAGAAGAGAAATTACTGGACGATGACAGATTTTTTGCACGGATTCTATTTAGCAACGAAGCGTCATTCACCAACAGCGGTAACGTAAACCTTCATAGTATGCACTATTGGGCAACGGCAAATCCACCTTGGCGGGTTAATGTATGGTGCGGCATTATGGGAGTGCCGGCCGCAGTGGTCTCGCGGTTCTAGGCGCAGGTTCGAATCTTGCCGCGGGCATGGATGTGTGTGATGTCCTTAGGTTAGTTAGGTTTAAGTAGTTCTAAGTTCTAGGGGACTGATGACCACAGCTGTTAAGTCCCATAGTGCTCAGAGCCATTTGAACCATGTGAGTCATTATGGGAGTAAGGATAATTGGCCCCCATTTTATCGATGGCAGTCTAAATGGTGCAATGTATACTGATGTCCTACGTAATGTTCTACCGATGTTACTACAAGGTGTTTCACTGCATGACAGAATGGCGATGTACTTCCAACATGATGGATGTCCAGCATATACCTCGCGTGCGGTTGAAGCGGTATTGAATAGCATATTTCATGACAGGTGGATTGATCGTCGAAGCACCATACTATGGCCCGCACGTTTACCGGATGTGACGTCCCCGGATTTCTTTCTGTGGAGAAAGTTGAAGAATATTTGGTATCGTGATCCACCGACAATGCCTGACTACATGCGTCAACGCATTTTCAATGCATGTGCGAACATTACGGAAGGCGAACTACTCGCTGTTGAGAGGAATGTCGTTACACGTATTGCCAAATGCATTGAGGTTGACGGACATCATTTTGAGCATTTATAGCATTAATGTGGTATTTACAGGTAATCACGCTATAACAGCATGCGTTCTCAGAAATGATAAGTTCACAAAGGTACATGTATCACATTGGAACAACCGAAATAAAATTTTCAAACGTACCTACGTTCTGTTACCAACTGTTCGTCTAAAATTGTGAGCCATATGTTTGTGACTATTACAGCGCCATCTATCACAGTGCGAAAAAGTGGTCCAACTAAAACATTCATGTTTCTTTACGTACTAAACGATTATGTATTTTAAAAAAATGGGGGTTCCTATTTTAAAAAAAACGCAGTTGATATCCGTTTGACCTATGGCAGCCCCATCTAGCGGGCCAACCATAACGCCATCTGGTTTCCCCCTTCAAGCTAGGCGAGTTTCGTTCTTTGTAGTTTTTTCGTTTACGCTTATTTCGTGAGGTATTTGGCCCGGTCACGATCAAAGGACCACCCTGTATATCGCAGCAAAAAAGGGCGTACTTACAAACCGAATATATTTGATAGTGGAAGTTACAGAAGAGTCGTAGTTTGCGGACTGGATGGTGAGTGGCAGACATGGGGTGACAGAGATTGGGGGGGGGGGGGGATGTGGAGGAGTGGGTGGTAGGTGTAGAGGGAAGCGGCTGCTGACGACCAAGTTTGACATCCCGCCACGGCCAGAGGGTATGGGGTGGGTCCCTTAGCCACGACGTCGGCTGGACCAGGCATCGCGTCGCAACAACTTGGCGCTCCACGGTGCGGGGTTGCTGTTAGAATTTCAGATGAGCCGCAGAAGGTGGAGGGGGTAGGCGAGGAGTTGCCGTGGTCCTAATGGAGGCGCGACGGACTGGACTGCAGTGCTGCCGTGCCTCGGTAGCCACACCTAGGCTCGGAACCGGCCTACAGCAGGTGACCGCAGGCCGAAGCTGTCCGATCCGTTTCTCTGTTGTTTTCCGCGATTTCACGTCACTCCGAGCTCAGCGATGTGCGGTGAGAGGTGTAACGCAGCTTCCTTTGGTCGAAAAATGAAGAACATAACAATAGTACCCCAAAACCCAAAAGTCCCAAAAACCAAGTTCCAAACCCCATAAAAAAAAGTGGCCGGGAGACCCCTCGCGGGGCGGTTCGGCCGCCGCTCCACAAGTTTTTTTAACGCCACTACGGCGACTTGAGAGTGAATGAGGATGAAATGAATGACACCCAGTCATCTCGAGGCAGGGAATCGAACCCGGGACCCCGTGCGCGGGAAGCGAGAAAGCTACCGCAAGACCACGAGCCGCGAACCCTTTTGGAATAATGTTGCTTGAATAGTAGCACGTAGATAGAAAAAAAAATCAGCACCAAGTAGCTTAGTGTTCTGAAAAAGAAAGAAATAAAAAGATATAATCCCATTAGTTTCAAAATAAAATCATAGAAAAATTACCATATATGCAGCAACCAGTCGCAAAATCATGTTTTATTTATTCACTTTTGCAAATCGATTTCAACTTAGTTTTACATTAAATGTGGCGCCATCTGTCGTAAAAATAAACCGATCTTCCTGAATGTCATTAACTGTACGCTAGATGGATGCCAACACTGTTTTACGTTTTGACATTATGATTAACTTTTGCTCTTGGATAAAAATATGATAAATAATTAAAATTTTTAAAATTTTTTCGATGGTGTGCTTCTCATCTAGGTTTGTTCCTTTTACTAATTTGTACAATCGCTTTTTGGCGTATACAGGGTGTTACAAAAAGGTACGGCCAAACTTTCACGAATCATTCCTCACACACAAAGAAAGAAAATATGTTATGTGGACATGTGTCCGGAAACGCTTACTTTCCATGTTAGAGCTGATTTAATTACTTCTCTTCAAATCACATTAATCATGGAATGGAAACACACAGCAACAGAACGTACCATCGTGACTTCAAACACTTTGTTACAGGAAATGTTCAAAATGTCCTCCGTTAGCGAGGATACATGCATCCACCCTCCGTCGCATGGAATCCCTGATGCGCTGATGCAGCCCTGGAGAGTGGCGTATTGTATCACAGCCGTCCACAATACGAGCACGAAGAGTCTCTACATTTGGTACCGGGGTTGCATAGACAAGAGCTTTCAAATGGCCCCATAAATGAAAGTCAACAGGGTTGATGTCAGGAGAGCGTGGAGCCCATGGAATTGGTCCGCCTCTACCAATCCATCGGTCACCGAATCTGTTGTTCAGAAGCGTACGAACACTTCGACTGAAATGTGCGGGAGCTCCATCGTGCATGAACCACATGTTGTGTCGTACTTGTAAAGGCACACGTTCTAGCAGCACAGGTAGAGTATCCCGTATGAAATCATGAGAACGTGCTCCATTGAGCGTAGGTGGAAGAACATGGGGCTCAATCAAACGTTCACAGAAAATCTGTGTCGATGACGTGATTGCACAATTGCGTGCGTATTCTCGTGATGAACAATAACCTGTTGTTGCTACGTACTGATGTACTTGATGCTAGTACTGTAGAGCAATGAGTCGTATGTCAACACAAGCACCGAAGTCAACATGACCTTTCTTCAGTTGGGCCAACTGGCGGTGAATCGACGAAGTACAGTACATACTGACGAAACTAAAATGAGCTCTAACATGGAAATTAAGCGTTTCCGGGCACATGTCCTCATAACGTCTTTTCTTTATTAGTGTGTGAGGAATGTTTCCTGAAAGTTCGGCCGTACCTTTTTGTAACACCCTATATAACTGTACTATGTGGTTGACAAAATCTTTGTCAATATATCCATTTCATGTAAATATTTTAGTATTATATCATTATGTCGAAGTGTTGGAACATGGGAGGCAATACTGACCCTACGAATTACCTTATAAAATAGGTTAAGGAAAGGCAAACTACGTTTCTAGCATTTGTAGACTTAGAGACGGCCTTTGATAATGTTGACTGGAATACTCTCTTTCAAATTCTAAAGGTGGCAGGGGAAAATACAGGGTGCGGAAGGTTATTTACAATTTGTACAGAAACCAGATAGCAGTTATAAGAGTCGAGGGGCATGAAAGGGAAGCAGTGGCTGGGAAGGGAGTGAGACAGTGTTGTAGCCTCTCCCCGGTGTTATTCAATCTGTATACTCAGCAAGCAGTAAAGGAAACAAAAGAAAAATTCGGAGTAGGCATTAAAATTCATGGAGAAGAAGTAAAAACTTTGAGGTTCGCCGAAGACATTGTAATTCTGTCAGAGACAGCAAAAGACTTGGAAGAGCAGTTGAACGGAATGGACAGTGTCTTGAAAGGAGGATATAAGATGAACATCAACAAAAGCAAAACGAGGATAATTGAAGGTAATCGAATTAAGCAGGGTGATGCTGAGTAAATTAGATTAGGAAATGAGATACTTAAAGTAGTAAAGGAGTTTTGCTATTTGGGGAACAAAATAACTGATGATGGTCGAAGTAGAGAGGATATAAAATGTAGACTGGCAATGGCAAGGAAAGCGTTTCTGAAGAATAGAAATATATTAACATCGAGTATAGATTTAAGTGTCAGGAAGTCGTTTCTGAAAGTATTTGTATGGAGTGTAGCCACGTACGGAAGTGAAACATGGACGATAAATAGTTTGGAGAGTAAGAGAATAGAAGCTTTCGAAACGTGGTGCTACAGAAGAATGCTGAAGATTAGATGGGTAGATCACATAACTAATGAGGAGGTATTGAATAGAATTGGGGCAGAAGAGGAGTTTGTGGCACAACTTGACAAGAAGAAGGGACCAGTTGGCAGGACATGTTCTGAGTCATCAAAGGATCATAAATTTAGCATTGAAGGGCAGCGTGGTGGGTAAAAATCGTAGAGGGAGACCAAGAGATGAATACACAATGTAGATTCAGAAGGATGTAGGTTGTAGTAAGTACTGGGAAATGAAGAAGCTTGCACAGGATAGAGTAGCATGGAGAGTTGCATCAAACCAGTCTCAGGTCTGAAGACCACAACAACAACATCATTATGTTTAGCTCACTTTGTATGTCATACCTCTTTCTTGTTCTTCTCATTTTTATTTTAGCTGTATCTTTTCACATAGGTGGCGGGTTTGCTTTGCAGCGCCCCTTACGGTTTCTCGTTGTTATAGTCAATGGTCAATGTATCACTTTATGTTTAACCTCTGCTTAAGACAGTATTACTATTCAGGGCACATATTGGTTGAAAGGTAAATTTGTATGTTCATTTTAAATGGTTTAATACGTCTATATATATTTAATTGGAGTACGTTGCTGTATGTACATTTTTATTCATTGGTCACTGTTATTGATTTTTTTTCTTGTATTTGTAGCACCGATAATGGCTGTTAATCAGTTGAAATCGATTAGCCAAAGTGAATGAATAAAACATGATTTTGCGACTGGTTGCTGCACATTTAGTAATTTTATGGTTTACGGTCGCTGCACGACTTGGGAACCACATGGAGCCCACCATTCATAAAATTGTAGTAGATCGCAAAGTACAGTAATTAGAAATCACGGAGTTGGACGAACGGTCTCAAAGAGTATTCCTTACGAGTACCCTTTGAGAATCATGTGTAATACCTAAGAAAGAGCCACGCACTGTTATTGTGTTACTAAAGTTTGCCGGAGCAAGGCGTACCTCAACGTGTGCTCGTCTACGTGGGCGCTACGGGATTTTTCTTTTTTTTTTTTTTGTTTTTTTTTTTTTAATTCAAATAGGATATCATGTATAATCCAGATAGTGAAAGATTCGAAATTGTCATTTTTTTGGGGGGGGGGGGGGGCATCAGTTTACTGACTGGTTTGATGCGGCCCCCCACGAATTCCTTTCCTGTGCTAACCTCTTCATCTCAGAGTAGCACTTGCAACCTACGTCCTCAATTATTTGCTTGACGTATTCCAATCTCTGTCTTCCTCTACAGTTTTTGCCCTCTACAGCTCCCTCTAGTACCATGGAAGTCATTCCCTCATGTCTTAGCAGATGTCCTATCATCCTGTCCCTTCTCCTTATCAGTGTTTTCCACATATTCCTTTCCTCTCCGATTCTGCGTAGAACCTCCTCATTCCTTACCTTACCAGTCCACCTAATTTTCAACATTCGTCTATAGCACCACATCTCAAATGCTTCGATTCTCTTCTGTTCCGGTTTTCCCACAGTCCATGTTTCACTACCATACAATGCTGTGCTCCAGACGTACATCCTCAGAAATTTCTTCCTCAAATTAAGGCCGATATTTGATATTAGTAGACTTCTCTTGGCCAGAAATGCCTTTTTTGCCACAGCGTCTGCTTTTGATGTCCTCCTTGCTCCGTCCGTCATTGGTTATTTTACTGCCTAGGTAGCAGAATGCCTTAACTTCATTGACTTCGTCACCGTCAATCCTGATGTTAAGTTTCTCGCTGTTCTCATTTCTACTACTTCTCATTACCTTCGTCTTTCTCCGATTTACTCCCAAACCATACTGTGTACTCATTAGACTGTTCATTCCGTTCAGCAGATCATTTAATTCTTCTCCACTTTCACTCAGGATAGCAATGTCATCAGCGAATCGTATCATTTATATCCTTTCACCTTGTATTTTAATTCCACTCCTGAAGCTTTCATTTATTTCCATCATTGCTTCCTCGATGTACAGATTGAAGAGTAGGGGCGAAAGGCTACAGCCTTGTCTTACACCCTTCTTAATACGAGCACTTCGTTCTTGATCGTCCACTCTTATTATTCCCTGTTGGTTGTTGTACATATTGCATATGACCCCTACTTTTTTCAGAATCTCGAACAGCTTGCACCATTTTATATTGTCGAACGCTTTTTCCAGGTCGACAAATCCTGTGAAAGTGTCTTGATTTTTCTTTAGCCATGCTTCCATTATTAGCCGTAACGTCAGAATTGCCTCTCTCGTCCCTTTACTTTTCCTAAAGCCAAACTGATCGTCACCTAGCGCATTCTCAATTTTCTTTTCCATTCTTCTGTATATTACTCTTGTAAGCAGCTTCGATGCATGAGCTGTTATGCTGATTGTGCGATAATTCTCGCACTTATCAGCTCTTGCCGTCTTCGGAATTGTGTGGATGATGCTTTTCCGAAAGTCAGATGGTATATCGCCAGACTCATATATTCTAGACACCAACGTGAATAGTCGTTTTGTTGCCACTTCTCCCAATGATTTTAGAAATTCTGATGGAATGTTATCTATCCCTTCTGCCTTATTTGACCGTAAGTCCTCCAAAGCACTTTTAAATTCAGATTCTAATACTGGATCCCCTATCTATTCTAAATCGACTCCTGTTTCTTCTTCTATCACATCAGACAAATCTTCACCCTCATAGAGGCTTTCAATGCATTCTTTCCACCTATCTGCTCTCTCCTCTGCATTTAACAGTGGAATTCCAGTTGCACTCTTAATGTTACCACCGTTGCTTTTAATGTCACCAAAGGTTGTTTTGACTTTCCTGTATGCTGAGTCTGTCCTTCCGACAGTCATATCTTTCTCGATGTCTTCACATTTTTCCTGCAGCCATTTCGTCTTAGCTTCCCTGCACTTCCTATTTATATCACTCCTCAGCGACTTGTATTTCTGTATTCCTGATTTTCCTGAAACATGTTTCTACTTCCTCCTTTCATTAATCAACTGAAGTATTTCTTCTGTTACCTATGGTTTCTTGGCAGCTACCTTCTTTGTACCTACGTTTTTCTTCCCAACTTCTGTAATGGCCCTTTCTAGAGATGTCCATTCCTCTTCAACTGTACTGCCTACTGCGCTATTCCTTATTGCTGTATCTATAGCGTTAGAGAACTTCAAACGTATCTCGTCATTCCTTAGTTCTTCCGTATCCCACTTCTTTGCGTATTGATTCTTCCTGACTAATGTCTTGAACTTCAGCCTACTCTTCATCACTACTATATTGTGATCTGAGTCTATATCTGCTCCTGGGTACGCCTTACAATCCAGTATCTGATTTCGGAATCTCTGTCTGACCAAGATGTAATCTAATTGAAATCTTCCCGTATCTCCCGGCCTTTTCCAAGTATACCTCCTCCTCTTGTGATTCTTGAACAGGGTATTCGTTATTACTAGCTGAAACTTGTTAGAGAACTCAATTAGTCTTTCTCCTCTTTCATTCCTCGTCTCAAGCCCATAATCTCCTGTAACCTTTTCTTCTACTCCTTCCCCTACAACTGCATTCCAGTCGCCCATGACTATTAGATTTTCGTCCCCCTTTACATACTGCATTAACCTTTCAATATCCTCATACACTTTCTCTATCTGTTCATCTTCAGCTTGCGACGTCGGCATGTATACCTGAACTATCGTTGTCGGTGTTGGTCTGCTGTCGATTCTGATTAGAACAACCCGGTGACTGAACTGTTCACAGTAACACACCCTCTGCCCTACCTTCCTATTCATAACGAATCCTACACCTGTTATACCATTTTCTGCTGCTGTTGATATTACCCGAGACTCATCTGACCAGAAATCCTTGTCTTCCTTCCACTTCACTTCACTGACCCCTACTATATCTAGATTGAGCCTTTGCATTTCCCTTTTCAGATTTTCTAGTTTCCCTACCACGTTCAAGCTTCTGACATTCCACGCCCCGACTCGTAGAACGTTATCCTTTCGTTGATTATTCAATGTTTTTCTCATGGTAACCTCCCCCTTGGCAGTCCCCTCCCGGAGATTCGAATGGGGGACTATTCCGGAATCTTTTGCCAATGGAGAGATCATCATGACACTTCTTCAAATACAGGCCACATGTCCTGTGGATACACGTTACGTGTCTTTAATGCAGTGGTGTCCATTGACTTCTGCATCCTCATGTAGTTGATCATTGCTGATTCTTCCGCCTTTAGGGGCAATTTCCGACCCCTAGGACAAGAGAGTGCCCTAAACCTCTATCCGCTCCTCCGCCCTCTTTGACAAGGCCGTTGGCAGAATGAGGCTGACTTCTTATGCCGGTAGTCTTCGGCTGCCAATGCCGATTATTTATCAAAATTTAGGCAGTGGCGGGGATCGAACCCGGGACTGAAGACGTTTTTGATTATGAATCAAAGACGCTACCCCCTGACCACGGGATAATTGTCTTAAATCGAATATTTTCTAGAAAAGACTGGTCATTACCCAAACTATTAATGATGGACCCATATAGTGACTACACTTGGAAACCGAGCTGTGAGAAAAGAATTAACTCTCGTAAAATCAGTTATTAACTGGACTCTGAAACATGAATAATATCTTGGACTGAAGTATAAGTCATTAATTCCACCCAGATGGGAAAAGCTACTTCCTTACGGCTATGTTAGGATGTGAAAGTAGTGCAATAAACCAGCATTCAATGTTATTACTTCGTTAATAACTTCTTGCAATCCATTCAATATTGTGTACTCAGTAAATAGTTCTCCGTGCGACGGCATTGATTGTGCAAGGAACGCGGCGTGCATATGTACTCTTTGCCGCATCAACAAATTATCGCTCTGTTACGAACTATTACGCTCTAGTAAACTGAAAAACTTTAGTGGCGATATTGGTTTTGTGTATGTACTGAAGCAATGATTAATACCGGAGTAGGAACTGATATATCCCTAAATGTAGATGTGTTTAAATACTCCGGGGAGCACGTAACTGCTTGACCTGATCGAGACAAATAATACGCACTCGGTGGGATTTCAGCGCAGCCCAAATAGATTTTTTTGTATAACGTCAATATATACAGCTCCACCGCTAGTTAGCCAGATTGCGACGTTATAGAGGGACGGCAGTACCCTAATCCCTTCCTCAGTCTAGCATCTGCCTATCGTACGACTAGCGTGTGGTGTGATGAAAGAGGGGAAAGTGTAAATTAATAAATTGAGTAGGAAAAAAATACGGAAACGTGCCAGTAGGAACCGTGCTGTGATGTTTCCCTACAAACTTAATTATGTTTCTAGATGTTCATCTACAGCTTTTGGTGAGTGAGTGAGTGAGTCAGTAGTGGAAATATGTGACATAAACAGCCGCATCTTTTCATTGCGTTGACTTAGAAGCTTAAATTCTGTGCACAGCCATGGAAACCTAGAGCTTAGTATCTGAAGTAAATTTCACTTTATACCACTAGCCTTCCCTGAGGAGAAGGGGTTTTTACAGACAAATGGACAAAACATGTCAAAGTATTTTTTACGTGATACAATTACATGTTAATTACATTATGATTTTTTCCTGTACTTACTGATGTGGCATACCAACACTAGTACAAGGATAGCGTACCAATAGGGACAAGAAAGGAGGCATGGAAGGCACCAAAAACAGAAATAACAATCATCCATTTATTGCACCATTATACACGCACATCATGATATATGAGACATTATAATCTATTATGACAAACAATATGTATCACGAAGGGCACACACAATGGAGTTTAAGAAATTACAATCGCACATCAACTCCACTATGACAAACAGTGTGCTAATGAAGGCAGCACAATTTTACCAATGTAAGACATTAAAATAATACTAGCATAAAATTAAAATGCCTTGAAGGAAATGTTTATGAGAAGAACACGACGCGGCCGCAAGGGAGGAGGCAACACAATACTTAACTCAGGTGCACCAAAACAGACAACGGACGACAGGCCGCGCCAGCAACGGACACGTAAGGCACGCAACTACTCTCTCCGTTGCGGTTCCGCGCGTTACACCCAAGTAATAGCCACCTGAAACATTTTAATACTGGGAACAGTACACCAGTAATCAGCAAATTTAAAAAACAATAACATGACATAAAAATACAATAATTTAAGAAAATCACATCATATGAGTATGAGCTTAAGGTCTTCCGGTAATTAACATATTACGAAACATGTAAAGGGGCATGTGCCACTGTTAAATCTTCCGTAATTAGATTACTAAATTTCTCGGTACCCAAGTTGCAATTAACGCAACAAGAATTAAATCATTTAAGTGATAATGTTACTTTAAAATAATAGTAACATCATTTCATACAGCAGAGGACCAAGAATGGCCCGATCAGTACTTCCCAGTAAAGCAGTTCACACAAATGGTACTCCACGGCTCCGAGCACACAGCCCCATACAAAAATGCAACACAACCACAGCGACACGGCGTACTACCAGAACCACCAGGCAGTAAACCAAAATCGTACTAAGCCAAAACAAGGACCGACTTTTAAAATAACGAGACCTAGCCCGGGCCGGACAACAGACCAAATGCCGGGAAATCCATAAGAAACCTCAGCCAAAATGTTCAAATGTGTGTGAAATCTTATGGGACTTAACTGCTAAGGTCATCAGTCCCTAAGCTTACACACTACTTAACCTAAATTACCCTAAGGACAGCCGGCCGCAGTGGCCATGCGGTTAAAGGCGCTGCAGTCTGGAGCCGCAAGACCGCTACGGTCGCAAGTTCGAATCCTGCCTCGGGCATGGATGTTTGTGATGTCCTTAGGTTAGTTAGGTTTAACTAGTTCTAAGTTCTAGGGGACTAATGACCTCAGCAGTTGAGTCCCATAGTGCTCAGAGCCATTTGAACCATTTTTTGAACCCTAAGGACAAACACACACACACACACACACACAGACACACACACACACACACACACAGACACACACACACACACACACACACATCCATGCCCGAGGGAGGACTCGAACCTCCGCCGGGACCAGCCGCACAGTCCATGACTGCAGCGCCGTAGACCGCTCGGCTAATCCCACGCGGCAAACCACACCCTACTTAATACCAAAACAACAATTTATGAACAATATGCAAAACACAAGGCGTTTCAGTCCAAAGGCTTCCGTTTAGTCGTGAAGGTGGCTCCGACCCGCCTCCTGAGGTGCCAAGCGTCTTACGGAGTGCCGAATCAAGCTTAACCTTCGTTAACGGAAAGCGGAAGCACCGCAAGACAAAATAAACCAATCTAAAAAATGGTTCAAATGGCTCTGAGCACTATGGGACTCAACTGCTGAGGTCATTAGTCCCCTAGAACTTAGAACTAGTTAAACCTAACTAACCTAAGGACATCACAAACATCCATGCCCGAGGCAGGATTCGAACCTGCGACCGTAGCGGTCTTGCGGTTCCAGACTGCAGCGCCTTTAACCGCACGGTCACTTCGGCCGGCTAAACCAATCTAACTGCGCAAGGCAAACTCTAAGGAGTGCCACTTGAAGATAAAACATAAAGCACCCAGACTAATGTGCCGCTGAACGACGCACTTCCATCACCAGCGACTACTAGAGTACGGAGAGCAGCGTACCCCATCGATATACATCCGTGGGGCGGTAAACGAGGATAGCAGTCCCAGCGACGGAGAGACAGGAGGACGAGATGACATCCCGCCGCACATAGAGGGCATTTCAAACTGAGGCTCGACAAACTAAAACAGGCGATATTTTACTCCCCTTGCGAATCAAGTTAAACGGCACACCACGCCGCTGTCCACACTATTAACCGTAAAATCACGGTCCGGTCTTCCCATCGGCCCCCACTCGGCGTCCAGACGCAAACAACCACAGCCGAGCCGAACTGTCTCCACGCGAAGGCAGCCACCTCTTTCCTTCTCACACGCCTCCAGCTAAGCTCCGGCCAGCGATCACACACGGAAACAACCGCCTAACGCCAAAGCGCCGTCTGAGTGAAAACTCAGCACTAAGATCGATGCGGACTTGGAAATAAGCGAGCACCGTAACACTTATACTGTGAAACGTTGCTTATTGTCAGATTTCACTATTGTAATTGCACAGGAGGTGTGCCGTAGGTTCTTATGAATTTACCAATTATGTACATGCAGGGTGTTTCCGTAGGAGAGTGCAAAAATGTAACATGACGTAGAGGCTGCTCCACTGAACAATTCGAGATAGTGAACCTGGGGTCGGAGAAGCCAGCTTAAGCAGATAATAGGAATAAAATCACATTGCTATGTACTTTTTTTATTTACATTAGTTACAGTCAACTCCAAATACTATCACTGACACAATGAATGTACCATTTGAACCGTGTCTTACGAAATGTGCTGAAACTGACGGCCATCAACCTCAATCGAAGCATGACATCGCCGACGAGATTCTGACGCACCGTGACAAATATCCCTGGTACGTCTGGAACCACATCATAGACAGCTACAATCCTGGCAACTAATTCCATCAGCGCATTCACTGCGGTCTCATACACAAGCGATCTTAGGCATCCCAAAAGGAAATAATCAAGGGGATTCAGGTCAGGTGACCTTGCAGGGCCGCGCGGGATTAGCCGAGCGGTCTGTGGCGCTGCAGTCATGGATTGTGCGGCTCGTCCCGGCGGAGGTTCGAGTCCTCCCTCGGTCATGAGTGTGTGTGTTTGTCCTTAGGATAATTTAGATTAAGTAGTGTGTAAGCTTAGGGATTGATGACCTTAGCAGTTAAGTCCAATAAGATTTCAGAGACATTTGAACATTTTTGACCTTGTAGACCGCCTGTTTAGAGTCGGGTGTGCGAGGGTTCCTCATGTTGCCACGCCCTCGTTTCTTCTTGCCAACGAAGCAGTCTCCCGCATTCGTCGATCGAGAGAAATAAACATTCTTCGTGACGGATGATGCCTGTTAGGAAATCGTTCCATGTGCAGATATGTTTACTCCGTATTTCTTTAAGCTGGCTTCTTCAACCCCAGGTTGCCTACCTCAAATTGTTCAGTGGAGCATCCTCTATGTCCTGATGCCTTTTTGCACGCTCTTGCGGAAACACCCTGTATATGAGGTAAATTGTTGTATCTTTCGATTGGATTGACCGGGAAGCTTAATTTTTTACACTGTCATGGGAACGTTGAATTTAGTGAGAGGGCCATTGAATAAGTAATGCAACACTTTTTTTCTGAAAGCAGGTTGGTTTTGTTTAGGATTGCAGTACACCAAATTATTCCCTAACTCTTTTGACTAAAAGCTCTGTTTTCCTACATGATCTGCATTCAATACGACGTCCTTACGGCACTTTACTGTAAGGACCTGTATGCCCGAATGGAAGACAGAGTCAGCGTCTTGCTGCATCACTCACCTCCCCACTATCCGAGTACTGCTTCCCGCAGGGTGTATCTTCCGTTGTGCCAAATTACTGGAAGATGGAAGGTGCGAGATTCGGACTATAGGGTGGATGAGGAAGGATTCCGGTGAAGTTTGGTGGGCACTGTAGCGTTTCTCTTGGGGGGCAAAAAGAAAAAGAATAGTTATTTTGTATTTTTATTTTTTTTTTAAATGTCGAAAAAGTGAATATGTTGGTGGGCCACTTGGAAACAGAATCAGGGATTGATTACACTATTATAATAACATACGTTGAGCATTAAATACCTGAATAAGAGAAACATTATCATGTCTGTGCATTTTTATATTCGCGATGTAGTCACACCCGGAACAACACTAAGGGACCAGAAGATTTATAGATTTTAAAAGAACTGCAACACTACACAATTTAAAAAAATTTGTTCAGAAATAATAGTAAAACGATAATGTTCCTTCTGCCTCATGCTGGATTTTGTCCATCAGCGTGATCGTAATTTCTGGTGATGAACTAACACAAAATAATTATCAACTGAGTAAATGAGGAGATGGAAATCATCAAGTTTAATTTACTAAAATAAGCACACTTATCTTTAACACACCTTTTTTAATGCTACGTACCTTTTCATATTAAATTACAATAGATGACCATTGTGGTTAAATACTTTATACATAACAGTCAAAATGTCCTCTTGATGCAGTCTGTTCGTAATCAGTTACAAGAAACTACTGATTGGAAAAATAACAATTAGCATATTCACTCAATATTTTCACATGAAATATAAAATACCGGTGCGGAACGCAGCAAGTCTGCGTCTGCCTTTCATGGAATACAAACAGTAAAAGGTGAGGCGCCAATTGCCTCATTTGTCTTGAAACAACAAAATTTCTTTTTTATATCATTGATCGATACATGTACATAAGAGATTCACAGGCACCGCGCAAGAACGGCAAAGATAAAGAATAGTAGATTCTGTCGCTGCTATGCGATGGTTCATTTCTTTTACTTTACAGTTGTTCGATAACTTCAGGCCATCAGGCGTTTACTATTGAGCGTATATTAATGTCTGTGAGGCGAAAATTACTAATATTACAGTACCTCTCGGGTGCGTAGAATTTTGCGAGGCCTTGCGTTGTCATGGAGAAGCAGAAGTTCCTTTGCATTTTTGTGGCGACGAATAAGCCGAAGACCTTTCTTCAGTTTCCCGAGGGAAGCGCAATACACTCCAGAATTTATCCTTGCACCATTGAAATCCCCTGCTATAACCGCAGGACAGGACAGGCAATTTAATTTGTGTAAAGGGGCCACAATGAGTGGCTGTCAGTTGCACTCGAACATACAACTTTATTAAAAAAATGGTTCAAAAATGGTTCAAATGGCTCTGAGCACTATGGGACTCAACTTCTGAGGTCATCAGACCCCTAGAACTTAGAACTACTTAAACTTAACTAACCTAAGGACATCACACACATCCATGGCCGTGGCAAGATTCGAACCTGCGCCCGTAGCGGTCGCGCGGTTCCAGGCTGTAGCACCTAGAACCGCTCGGCCACCACGGCTGGCCTACTTTATTCATTTGACAAACATTACAAGAGTAAAGAAAACATTAAAAACAGAGCAAGCCAAACATTTAGAACTTAATTCCCGACTAAATGCGCCGTTCAATCTCAACCTCAAGGGCAAAACTAATTTAAAATCGGCTGAAGGCCTGTCGCTTAAGACTCAAAAACAAGAATTTGAATTTTAAAGGTCAGAATGCCTCATCTTAAAACATTTGTCTAAAGTAGGCTGAAGGCCCAAAAAATCTCACGCGTTAAGGGCAGAACAACTTTAATTTAAAATCGGCTAGAAGCCATACATAAACAAGGACAAATAATAAAAGGCAGCACATCAAACGGCGCTCAGACGTTTCCAAGGGACGGTGCTGGAATTCAAACACTAACACTCGCTTAGGTGAGACAGGCAGTCTTCCCAACAACTCTCAATCCGATGGCAAACCAACTGACAGGCAGTCAACGGACCAACCGACAGGATAACTTCAGCTCCACCTGACTAGCACACAACAGGTAGTTCAATGCTCGCGGGAAAGTCCCAACAGTCCACAACGAAATTCAAACGACACAATGTGAACAGTTGGGGCTGGCTGGTAGATTAAACACTCAACTTTCGTGTCCAGGATCGGTGAGCCACCGACCTGGTAGCAGTGGGAACAGCACCACACACTCTGACCGGGCGTAAACGCCGCCAGCGGTCCCAGCCAGACAGACACGCGCCATGGAGACCTCCTCGCTGCTCCACGCCAACCGACCAACTGCGCGCGCACGGCACACGCGGAAACCATAAGCGCGCGGCCAAAGATAGTACAAGGGTGAAAATATCGATACACACTGCTGCTGCAATTCGCAGAGAGAGAGAGAGGATAACAGCATAATCGCGATTATTGTGGGAGACTAATCACAGAATAGCAACCAAGGTTTAATGCAAAGCATAACACGAGCCAGCCACAGCTCAAGCACGAGCGAGGACATCAGACAGAATAATCCCTTCAGAGTCCTAGAAGACCGATGGCATCTCTTCATCAGCTGAGGGTGCGACTTTGAAGTTTTTATTCGCAGGAGAGACGGCCTTAAGCCACCCTACCCTTAGGACATGTGTGCCCACACGTTACCACCCTGCTGGTCGACGTCGGAGCCAATGCCTTACTGCATCAATAACCTCCGTATCTTCCACATAGTACTTTCCACGGACTGCTGTTTTGTTTTCGCCGTGTGTGGGCGGTCGTTATTTTGCTCAAATGTAAGCCCAGGATGATTTGCCACGAACGGCAACAAAACGGGGCGTAGAATATCGTCGACGTACCTGCAGTAGGGGTGGCGCGGAGTACAACCTAAGGGATCCTGCTATGAAAAGAAATGGTACCCCACTCCTGGCTGTCGGGCCGAATGCCGGTTAAGGGGCTCCGGAACGCCCTATACTTGCAATGTTAATATAACGCTTATAAATTACATCTTTCCTCACAAAGTATTTGAGGTAGGAAGTTGAACTTTTTACAGATTATTTATTGAAATATGGGCTACAACTTAACACAGGGATTTTAAAAAAATTTTAGTTCACTTATTAAAGATGATTTTTTTTCAATTGTAATGAAAATTCACAACATTTTTTTGCAATTTTTTATTTATATATTCAAAAATATACATTTTTTTGGAAAAAGGCTGTGTTAAATTATGCAGAAGGTACTGTGTAACATTTACTGAAAGTTTGAAACAAATATGTTTGGAAGATACCTAGAAAACATGTAATTAGTGTGAGAAAATAAAAGTTTTGGGAATCGAGCGACAAAGATTGGATTAACTTTTTAGTGCATTCCAGGTCCATAGGATGGATTATCTTCATCCTCTGCAAACTCCTCCTCCAGCTTCCTCTTGTTCCTCGTCCTGTTTACTCTTGCTAGTATTTCTAGACTCTTTACAGCCCTGTCTGCAGCCCGAAGGCGTTCCTTGTCTAAAGCAAGCATCGCTCATACCATGTTAGAACCTATCTTCATTCCCATATTTCTAAATACCTTTGGCTTTCCAACATTTCTCATTTTCTTAAAAGCCTTCAGAGGATTTCTAATAACTTTACTTTTACTCATTATTATACTTCAACAAAACAGAGACTCAAGAAACAGAATTAATTACGAATATTTTCGAGATAACGACAGAGTAAATAAACATGAAACAATCGACAATGACACCAGCGATATATATTGAACCATCACAGGCTAGCCACAACACATACTTTATCTCACATCACTAAAATGTACCTGATGAACACGGACGTTAATAATAACACCATTTGACAGCAGTTTAACAGCGCCACAGTGGGTCACGCCCATGTAGAACACATTTCAAAAAAAATTTAAAAATAGTTGTAGTCTTCGGAACTGAATAAATTATATATCTATTAAAAGGTAATAGTCTGCAGATTCAAAAAACGCAAAAAAGTAAAAATTGAACTTTTCATGATTTTGAGCCTTTCCGGAGCCCCTTAACCGTCAGCTTGGTATGCCACCGCTGTTGGGGGCGTCTGCAAACACGTCTTCGCTCTGGAACTTCATGACTGAGTACAATCGACTTTAGTGATGAGTCCCGCTTCGAACTGATCCCCGATGACCAGTGAAGACAACTCTGCAGATGCCCTGACGCCCTGGACAGTGGTCAGATACCGATCTCACTGTCGTATGCCGTAGGGTCAGACAAGCAGGAGTGATGGTCTGCGGTTCCGTTTCATTTAGTAGCGGGACACTTTCGGTTGTCCTCCGCGACATCCCTACAGCACAGCGGTACTTTATTCTACGCCCTGTTGGGGTGCCTTTCATGGTAAGCCATTCATGGCTTACATTTCAGCAAGATAATGCCCGTCCTTATACAGCGAGAGTTTCTACTGCTCGTCTTCGTGCTTGCTAGACCAAGCCGTGGCCAGCTAGGTCTCCAGATCTGTCCTCAGCTGAGAACGTGTGGAGCATTATATGCATGGCCATCCAACCATCTCGAGATTTTGACGATGTAACGCAGCAGTTATAAAGAATTTGCTATCATATCTAACAACTGTATCACTCAATTACAAGCCCAATAATTGCTTACTTAATGGCCAGATGTGGACCGTTGCATTATTGACTTGCTGAGTTTGTGAAGCTTTTTCTGTTTAACAAATCGTCCACTTTTTCTGAAATTGAAATCACTTGTTTGTATGTACATGCACATCAAATCTACTGATTTTCGTCCCATTTGGATAATTCCTTTGTGGTACGTCGTTTTTTCATTTTGTCTTAGATTGTACTATTAGTTAACTACGGGACCGTGCGTGGAAAGGGCCAGAACTACCTGTAGTCCCACTTATAAATGGCAATAATGTCCACGTAGTACTGTAGAAAGGAAGATAGCTCAAAACAGATATTAATAACAATAAAAGTTTTAGTTAAGATTTGACTGTAAATCGCAAGAGAGTTGGCTGAATTCCGCGGCGGAGACATGAGTAATACGGCAATATCTGTTGAGATTACTCTTGGCAAAAATAAGTGTAAAGAGGTGGATGAAACATTGTATTTGTAGATTTCTGCATACACCTATCTCAGAGACAGTATTTACGGAGCGTTGGAGGGAAAATTTGCAGAATGTTGTTCGTGGCTTCGCCGGTAATAATACTGAAGGGAGATTCCCACCTGCCACCTACAGAGACACAAGTGAATCGTATGCAACTGCTTTAACCTAAAATTCCCTAGAGTAGGTACTCGGAGACACGACTGCTGGAGGTAACATTTTACAGTTTCAGGTTACAAACAGATCCGAACTTTTCAGACTCACTTAGGGTAGAACAGGCAAACAGTTATGATAAGGACGTTATAGAACCACTGTTGGTATGAAACAAGAATGTAAAGAAAAGTAGGAAGGTATTTCCGCTCAGCAGGTGCTACGAGATTATTATCCTTGTGAGAAACTTGAATGCGTTGGCTGTTAAGCTCGCACTTTTTGCTCCTCTTCAGCAAGTATACAGGGTGTAAATTTTAAGTTGACAAACCAGAATAACTCGAAATATAAGCTTCACACGAAAAAATGTATAGAAGCCCAAGTTGATTATTTTCGAGGGGGCATCTGCTGGTGCTAAAATTAGCCCACCACTCCAGCCCATTGGGAACGGGAGGGGGCAACTTCAAAATTTCAAATGGGAACCACCATTTTTTATTGCAGAATCAGATTCTACATGAAAAACTACTTACATTTTGACTTAAACATTTGTTTTGATTCTTGGTAGATGGCGCTGTAATTAAAGAAAATCCATGTTCTATTTTTTGCGTGGAAAATGGTTACGAATAAATAAAAAATACTTACTTAGTTCGTAGATTTTGATTAGCTAAGTCTAAAACTCTCCCTCTCTCCCCAGAGGGTTGGGTTTCAGAGAGAGGAATTAGAGTTTCACAAATGTTGACCGAAATATTGATGTTCTCCGCTGATTCGGATAACTTTTGTTTGTTTTGCGGTCAACATTTGTAAAACTCTAATTACTCTACTCTCTCTCAAACCCCACCCTACAACTGCTCGGCCACACCTGCCGGCCCGATTTATCGAGTTGAACCAAATTTAGCAAAGAAACAGCAGGCTTCACGTTTATCAGAAATGAGGAGTTTATATGTTCTTAGCTCCAGGAACATGTTTCTCCAGTCACTGGTGTATAGGCTGCCCTGCATGACAATCCAGTTGTGCGGGAGCAGTATTATCCTCCCAAATCAGTTTGCTTTGCAGGGCAGCAGAAAAGGTTTTTTGTTCCCTGACATGTAGGCTACACTGTGTGACATGTGTTAGAGTAGTATCGGCCTACTTTATTATCCTGATTTGCAAATAAATCCACGCCCGGGTTCCCGGGTTCGATTCCCGGCGGGGTCAGGGATTTTCTCTGCCTTGTGATGACTGGGTGTTGTATGATGTCCCTAGGTTAGTTAGGTTTAAGTAGTTCTAAGTTCTAGGGGACTGGTGACCATAGATGTTAAGTCCCATAGTGCTCAGAGCCATTTGAACCATTTTGTTGTGGGAGTACTATCAGCCTGCTATATTGAATTGTAATGCATGGGCCACATGTACTGATGTCCATGGCTAGGAACAAGTTGAGATGGGTAGAGCAGAGGATGGACAGAGGGGGACGACAAAAGGGATGGAAACATGGGTGGAGGGGTAATGGGGAGGAGCATGTGATCAGAAGAAGGAGGCAGGAAGATAGCCTCACAAACACCACCTAACTAAGGATTATCAACCCAATTGGACAGGAGGCGAAAAAAGGTAGCTGCTCAAAACTTGAAATAAACGGTCGCACACGCTCTCCACATTTTGCTCACGAGACACAAAGCACGTTCTGATCTGCCTCAAAGTGGAAATCACAGTGGAATTAAAAAATGATTTATTTGCAGCAGTTAGCTGCAACTTCCAGCTACTTGTCTACATAGACATTAGCAACACACGCTACTATTTCTACAAGACCTTTCCTAACCAAATCAAAGGGTACTCACCACAGTACCCTGCTTTCGATAACAAGATGGTAAATTAGCCTTGACAAAGAAAGGAAATTTCTAAGAACAAGCCACAATATTTTTCACACCTTTAAATTGTCCGGAACCGAGAGAGAGATTCCCGAAAATACATACAGAAATCGCAACAGCAGGTTCGTCTCCACCAACACAAGAAAAAGCTCATTCACGCGTCAAGAAACATAAAAACAACGAAGTGTCAAGGGAGGACGGAACTGTAGCTAAACTCGTAAAACGTTTAGGCCCGAACTCATTAAAAGAAATTATACAAACAATCCGAAACATTTGGCAAACCGAAAAAGAATCCCAGATGACTGGAAGATTGCTGTAATCTATAGTTCATAAAAAAAGGCCACTTATCGTTCACCTACAAAATCCTATCAGCTTGTCTCCATCGAACAGGACACAAAAGCAGTTAAAACTCAAATTAGAAGAATATCAAGCTGGTTCCAGATCAAGCAGGTTATTCCCATAAACTAAATTTTCAACCTCGATACCATACGCAGAACGCGAGCCCTCAGACAAAAACCTCTAGCATGCACATCGATACATTTCGCTCCGGCGTAAAACTCTATAGACAGGTCCTCACTATTCCAAATTTTTGAAATAAGCGTCTTGATCCAAAAAACAAGACACCCGTAAAACAAACACTAACTGGCAATAAATCTAAATTTTACGGAGGAAGTTTCAGAACCGTTTGGCATTCAAACAGTGGGAAGACAAGGAGTGATAGACTGTCTTCTGTTCAGCGTGATCCGAGAACAACGAGAGAAAGACAACGAACGTGGGTTTTGGAAGCCGACCCTACTGGACTTCCCGAAAATAATTTCTGCAGACCATACCTCGCGTTTGCGAACGACTTGGCGATACTTACAGAGGACGAAGAGACTTCTATCAAACAGCTCCAAATACTTAAACAACGTGTAGATAAAGTAGAGTTGGAAATCTTTTTCGAGAAAACTGAATTCTTGTGTTTAAAGACAGAAATCGCGACCCTGAAAACAAAATACTGTAAATTCAAAAGGATCTTTTACTTTACGTATCTCAGAGAACTCGTCGATCCGCCAGGCCTTCAAAAAATAGCAAAATCGCCTCCAAAAAGTCAGAAAAAAAGCACTCCGTCTTCAGGCCCAAGTGGCCTATCAGGATCATCCGACCGCCGTGTCATCCTCAGCTGAGGACGCAGACAGGAGGGGTGTGTGGTCAGCAGACTGCTCTCCCGGTCGTTATGATGGTTTTCTTTGACCGGAGCCACTACTGTTCGGTCGAGTAGCTCCTCAATTCGCATCACGAGGTTGAGTGCACCCCGAAAAATGGCAACAGTGCATGGCGACCCGGATGGTCACCCATCCAAGTGCCGGTCACGCCAGACAGCGCTTAACTTCTGTGTATCCACTGCGGCAAGGCCGTTGCCAGAAAGTCAGAAATGGGTTAGTCCAAAACCTCTACAGCAAAGTAATCCACCTCAAGGCGGAGAAAAATTCGGAACTAAAAGACAGTTATAAAACCAACAGGCCTCTACACTGACAATTAACAACAAATACGAACTTGAGAAATAGAAAAAGGAGAGAGATAGATCATTAGGAAAGTTTTAGGGGCAAGATATACGCAAGACGGTTACAGTCCACAATCAATCGAAACAACAGGATAACTTTCAAATGTTGAAACTGACATTAAGAAAAGGCGAATGAAATTCTTTGGTCTCCTCAACAGTCTGCCAAGAGAGCGATTGACAATAAGGGTAGTAGACTGTGTAATATCACTTAAGAACTCGCTTATTCGAGACATGCTGCCATGGGATGGTAAGTACGCATCTATTCAGTACTAAGGAAATTGCATTACTTTTTATCTCGTCCGTCTCAGTTGCACTGATATAAAATTCAGCTATAGTTTTTACCAGTTTCGGGCTGGCATGCCCATTTTCAAACAACACACCTTGGTATTAACCGTAATTGTTCGTACAATATGGCTCAAAAACCCACAGCGAAGAAATACAGTGGCAACAAGTACCCTCACTGATCTTAGATTCTGCGCTCGTTTCTACTGAGTTTGATTGTCTGAAATACAATACTCTCAGCTCTTGACAAGTCTATAGTTTGTCTGAAAGAAATTCGAAAGGATCTCAAAATTGCAAGCATTATACCAACTGACATTTTAGAAAGGGACATCTTCAGACAGAAAGCAAACAAACGGAAAGTAACATCAGAGCAACCAAAACCAAAGCAATACAGACCAAAGTTGTCAGAAAAACGTTAACAATGCTCCTCAGCAAGAATGAAAGGCTACTGGAACGACAAAGGTTCACTGAGTTATTGGCTTGAATTCTTCCATTTATTGGGAGAATCTGCTAATGGTAATAATGAGAATAATAGCGAGACTAATGATTTCTATGGATTAACTTTTGTTACTGTTATTACTGAACTACACTCGTACGTGGCACCATAAAAAGCACCCTCTGCCACGCTCTTGACAGTGGTTCGTACAGATGTAGACGTAGATACACTGTTACGCTCCGGCGGTGCTGCAGCACACAGTGGGTGTGATGCCTGATGAATAAATTACGGCGTGGGAGAGCAAAGGGAAGGAACTGACTGGGAGCAGTCCGTCTGTTTAGTTGTGTGTGTGTGTGGGGGGGGGGGGGGGGCGGAAGACCTGCCAACAACACGCGCTGATACCGCAGTGAGTGAGCGGCCGTGTTTATCGTAATGTCCGCGTTAATACCGCGTTTCATTACACGGAAGATGGGGGCCATTTGTACAGCAGAGCGCAGCCGGGACGGAACACGCCAGGCGATGTCAAGATCATCTGACCGCCACATGGCTTCCGAAGCTCCCAGTTTCAAGGTGCGGTTCCGACATCGATGGCTGACCCACTCGTTGAACTTTTACGGTTTCTGCAATAGCTGTCCACGTCTCAGGTACATCAACGTCCATCTGAAATCGGCTGTCCTCTGGCTTCAGGGTCGCTTGAACCAGCACAGTGTGCGCTGCTGAGCCAAATCATTATGACCATCTTCACCCGATAGCGTCCCAGCTGGGTTTCGTCGGATTCGGATGGCCGAGACATCGACGAGAGTTCACTATCGTGCTCCTCAAAGCATTGCAGCATGATACTGGCCTTGTGACACAGACGGTTATCCTGCTGGAAGATGTCATACCTGTTGACGAAGACGTTAAACACGAGGGATAGAGAAACAATTAAGATCGCTCAAAAGAGGAAAGGCCGCTGGACCTGATGGGATACCAGTTCGATTTTACACAGAGTACGCGAAGGAACTTGCCCCTCTTCTTGCAGCGGTGTACCGTAGGTCTCTAGAAGAGCGTAGCGTTCCAAAGGATTGGAAAAGGGCACAGGTCATCCCCGTTTTCAAGAAGGGACGTCGAACAGATGTGCAGAACTATAGACCTATATCTCTAACGTAGATCAGTTGTAGAATTTTGGAACACGTATTACTCTGTAGAAATCAGCATGGGTTTCGAAAAAGACGGTCGTGTGAAACCCAGCTCGCGCTATTCGTCCACGAGACTCAGAGAGCCATAGACACGGGTTCACAGGTAGATGCCGTGTTTCTTGACTTCTGCAAGGCTTTCGATACAGTTCCCCATAGTCGTTTAATGAACAACGTAAGAGCATATGGACTATAAGACCAATTGTGTCATTGGATTGAAGAGTTCCTAGATAACAGAACGCAGCATGTCATTCTCAATGGAGAGAAGTCTTCCGAAGTAAGAGTGATTTCAGGTGTGCCGCAGGGGAGTGTCATATGACCGTTGCTATTCACAATATACATAAATGACCTTGTGGATGACATCGGAAGTTCACTGAGGCTTTTTGCAGATGATGCTGTGCTGTATCGAGAGGTTGTAACAATGAAAAATTGTACTAGAATGACATTTTCACTCTGCAGCGGAGTGTGCGCTGATATGAAACTTCCTGGCAGATTAAAACTGTGTGCCCGACCGAGACTCGAACTCGGGTCCTTTGCCTTTCGCGGGCAAGTGCTCTACCAACTGAGCTACCGAAGCACGACTCACGCCCGGTACTCACAGCTTTACTTCTGCCAGTACCTCGTCTCCTACCTTCCAAACTTTACAGAAGCTCTCCTGCGAAACTTGCAGAACTAGCACTCCTGAAAGAAAGGATATTGCGGAGACATGGCTTAGCCACAGCCTGGGGGATGTTTCCAGAATGAGATTTTCACTCTGCAGCGGAGTGTGCGCTGATATGAAACTTCCTGGCAGATTAAAACTGTGTGCCCGAACGAGACTCGAACTCGGGTCCCGAGGTCGAGTCTCTGTCGGGCACACAGTTTTAATGTGCCAGGAAGTTTCAAAAATTGTACTGAAATGCGACGAATAGGCGCATCGTGCAGGGAGTGGCAATTGAGTCTCAATGTGGACAAGTGTAATGAGCTGCGAATACATAGAAAGATAGTTCCCTTATCATTTAACTACAAAATAGCAGGTCAGCAACTGGAAGCAGTTAGTTCCATAAATTATCTTGGAGTACGCATTAGGAGTGATTTAAAATGGAATGATCATATAAGGTTGATCGTCGGTAAAGCGGATGCCAGACTGAGATTCATTGGAAGAGTCCTAAGGAAATGCAATCCGAAAACAAAGGAAGTAGGTTACAGAACACTTGTTCGCCCACTGCTTGAATACTGCTCAACAGTGTGGGATCCGTACCAGATAGGATTGATAGAAGAGATAAGATCCAACGGAGAGCAGCGCGCTTCGTTACAGGATCATTTAATAATCGCGAAAGCGTTAAGGAGATGATAGGTAAACTCCAGTGGAAGACTCTGCAGGAGAGACGCTCAGTAGCTCGGTACGGGCTTTTGTTAAAGTTTCGAGAACATACCTTTACCGAAGAGCCAAGCAGTATATTGCTCCCTCCTACATATATCTCGCGAAGAGACCATGAGGATAGAATCAGAGAGATTAGAGCCCACACAGAATCATACCGACAATCCATCTTTCCACGAACAATACGAGACTGGAATAGAAGAGAGAACCGATAGAGGTACTCAGGGTACCCTCCGCCACACACCGTCAGGTGGCTTGCGGAGTATGGATGTAGATGTAGATGTAGAGGGGTCACAGTTGGTGCCTAGACACGTTCACGAAGTCCATAGCTGTGTTGGTGCCTTCGCTTACTACCGTAGGGCCCATGGAAGCCTAAGTGAATGTCCCCCGTAACACAACGCTGCACCCAATGGTCTGCGTCGTGGGGCGCTGCTTGTTTCGAGCAGCCGTTCTCCTGGATGACGACGTATGTGGACCATCGACCTCGTTTGACAATGAACGGGATTCGTCCGACCAGGTGACACGATTGGATTGGTCCACGGTCTAATCTCGATGATCTGGTGCCCACTGCAACAGTAATTCACGACTTTGTTGGGTCAAAATGAGAACACGTAGGGGTCCTCTTCTGCCAAAGAGCATGTTGAACACTGTGCGCTGGCTGCTCCCAAACAATTGTGTCTGCGCCAGCACTGTCCTCTGCGGTCAGAACTGCCACAGATCGTTGTCTATCCTACTTTAGAGCGCGGGCAAGCCTCTGATCTCTATGTTCTCTAATGGGGTATGGACGCCCAACTTCTTATCGCCTAGTTATGGTTTCAGCATTCCTTAACCTTTCTCCGTGGATGCTCAGGGCGAAAGCACGTAAACAGTCAACCAGCTTCGCTGTTTCCGAGATGCTCGCTCCCAGATACTGGGTCACAACAATCTGGCTTTTGTCAAACTCGCTTCAATCGGCGAATTTCCGCCACTTATGGTCGCTAGAATGATTTCTCTTACCGTGTGATGTGCCCTCAGCACCACCAGGCAGCGTACAACCTTGCAGTGGGCAGTAGTCATTATGTTTTGGCTCATCAGTGTAGCTGTGCCTTATCTGCCGAGGCTACGTTCTTTGTAACCTGTGAGGCAGTCGATGGGCTGTGTATCAACCCATCCTCTAATGTGGAAATGTAGTAGGAATTTCAGGTCCTCCAAAATTCTGTCAACCCTACTGATCGCCGGCCGAAGTTGCCGCGCGGTTCTGGCGCTGCAGTCTGGAACCGCGAGACCGCTACGGTCGCAGGTTCGAATCCTGCCTCGGGCATGGATGTGTGTGATGTCCTTAGGTTAGTTAGGTTTAACTAGTTCTAAGTTCTAGGGGACTAATGACCTCAGCAGTTGAGTCCCATAGTGCTCAGAGCCATTTCTAGGGGACTTATGACCTAAGATGTTGAGTCCCATAGTGCTCAGAGCCATTGGAACCATGTTTTTTTTTTTTTTTTTGAAATTTTGGACCCTACTGATCCTAGACCACCACGCCCTCCACCTGGTATTTCGGATTCACTTAGCCTTCCCCATACGAGTCCTCTATCAACTTTTAAGATACCACATCCTTCCCTGCCATTACGTCCGGTGGTCAGCGTGTCTGGGTGCAACACGGAAGTTCCAAATTCGATTCCCGGTCCTGACAGGGATTTTTTTCCTGGTGCGAGGACTGGTACCAAATGCACACAGCCTCGTGAACTCAATCGAGCAACTACCTGATTGAGAAACAGTGGCTCCAGGTCACGAAAACTCATAAGGATGGGGAGAGTTGTGCGCTGACTCCACGCCCATCCATACCGTTTCCTATGCGTTATTGTCAGAAGATCACACAGCAGTGGGTGTGTCCCTATTGGACAGTCAGAGGCAGAACGAGGAGCTTTGCTTTGTTTCCTGTTGTCTTCCATACTCAACCCCCACGAATATCCTACATTACCAGCAAACTCGACGCTAATCTATAGTTTCCTCTATTGCTCTTCTATCCGACCATCACAATCCCCCACCACTAACGTACATACTCTCCACATTCTCTCCAACATAATTTAAATCGTCATACTCTGATACGGCGAAGTGATTCAAATTTCATTGGAGGGAATGTGGATAGTGAAGTCTGCCCTGATACATAGCTGTCCTACGGAGTCTAGCAGAACTTGGCCCTCATCGCCTCTTCAGAGTTCACGTCCTCTTATCTCCCTCAACTCACATTCTAACGCTTGCTTAGCAACCTCTGCCCTCATCACCCCCCAAAATCCCTCAACCGAACATCCAACCTCATCAACCTCCAAAATCCCTCAACTGAACATCCAACCTTATCACCTTCCACAATCACTCAACTGAACATCCAACCTCATTGCCATCTGAAATTCTCAACTGAGCATCCAGCCTTCTCGCCCTCCCAAATCCCTCAACCAAACATCGACCCACACCAAACACAAAGTACGCATGGCCCAAAAACTTACAAATTCCATCATACCCTTATCACTGGTTGTCTACATAAGTCCGCCCCCAGTAGCTGAGTGGTCAGCGCGACAGAATGACAATCCTAAGGGTCCAGGTTCGATTCCCGGCTGGGTCAGAGATTTTCTCCGCTCAGGGACTGGGTGTTGTGTTGTCCTAATCATCATCATCATTTCATCCCCATCGACACGCAAGTCGCCGAAGTGGCGTCAAATCGAAAGACTTGCACCAGGCGAACGGTCTACCCGACGGGAGGCCCTAGTCACACGACATTCATTCATACATAAACTGAACACTTGTTTCTTCTCAGTGTAAATATTTTAAGTAATCAACAAATAGACCATTTATCTGTTAAACAGTGCAACTTACCCTGTAATTTATTTTGTATAAAAATCACATTTCTAGAAAACCACTATATTTAAATAAACTTTAAAATCCGTTTCGCTGAATTTTGCGTACTGACAGCACTGCTCCCCCCCCCCCATCCCCCTCTTCCACCCTAGGGCGCCTGTGTTGGACGACAGGTATGAAAGAACAGTAACAGTGCGTGTGCATATTCAAGCAGACGTTGAGTCGTTGCAGTGTAGCATAGACAGAATTTATGGGAGTTGCGATACGTGAAATACAAAGGCATATGAACGGTGAGATTAATGTAAACGATTAGCAAAAGTATGGAAAATGTGCAGGTAAATATATCTGAACTCGTTAACCATACTATGAAGGTAGTAGGAGAATCATTTACAAGAATGGAGCGACGCAAAGGAAATTTTGTATGCAGGGACTTCGGATAATATCGGTAATCACCCTACAGTTTCCTCTCTTGCTCTTGTATCTGACCATCACATTTCCTCAACTGTCCACATTCTTTCCAACATAATTTGAGTCACTTCGCCATACTTGGTTAAGGCGCACCTGGGCAAATTTTTTTTTCCCCTGTTCTGCGCATGTTAAGTGCCGTATGGTCCTATTTTCGTTAATAAGCGCTGATGTGGTACTGAGTGAAATACTTTTCGGAACTAGGGAACCTACCTGACTTCCTTGACCCGTTTATGGGCAATGGGATGTGGTACGTAGTCGGTTCTGTGATTAGCCAGTGGCTCGGACGGACGGACGGAGATAAAACCCCCGCGCGCAGAGGCACAAGTTTTCCTCCTAATTATGCCGGTTGGAGGCCTCGCGGATAACGCGCCGTGACGGCGGCTGCGTCCTAATTGAGTTGGCGCAGATTGGCCGCATCTGCTGGAGCAGACCGCCACCGCAGCCCGCTCGCTCACTCACTGGCTGTCTGCCCCCTCCGGGCCTCCAGTGCCCGCTACGTCTTTTTCCATATCCTGCTCTAGTGCTGCACTGCGAAGGTACTCGGCTACATTCGTGGTCCTGTGCGTAATTTGCCAGAGAGGAGAAAATTAAGCCTGTGACATGTGATTAGCTTCACACACGTTACCGACAAATGCACTAGGCCTAACAAAAATATGGCCGTACCATAGAGGTATTGAAAGACGTCTTCGTAAGCCGCCTTTCGTTACCAAAAAATTGAAATTAATCAATGTTCTACATTGCTTGACAGAGACGTTGCTGGGCACAATAATGGACGACATGGAACACAGTACATACGTAACAGAGGTGGAGTGGTATATTGATAACAGAAAATGCTACAGATTTAACCACCTAGGAAAGCAGGATAAGAGGCATAAATAACGTTCATGTTTGACACGGGTCAGACTCCGAATACAGAGGTCAATATTGGACCCTCAGTTGGGTATGCTCTCGTTGGGCAATCAAGCAGGTATTGCACCTGTTAGTCATGCTGGCTACCAAGATCCTTGGGGGATATTGCCACACTCAAGGCGGTTTTCACTTGTTGCTCGGTTCAGGGAGAAGGTGCTCGTTGCGAAAGACTTCCGTAAACAGAATCCCAGGCATACACTATAGGGTTTAGGCCTGGGGAGTATGCAGGACATTCCATGCATTCAATATCTTCACTTTTGAGTGTGTTCGACACCTCACCGGGCATGTGGGGTGAGGAGGCATTGTCGTCCGTAAACATGAATTCGGGACCTACCGTACCCTTAAACAGATGGACATCACCCAGGTGCTTCAACGGTACCTCGCACAATAATATGTAGCGGTGTTCGGCCATTTTGCTCAATGCCTAGGCCATACCAAGGACTTTCATGAACATTTTGTGATGCGTAACGTGCTTCCCTCCCTCCCTCCCCCCCCCCTCTCTCTCTCTCTCTCTCTCTCTCTCTCTCTCTCTCTCTCTCTCTCTCTCTCTCCACCTCCACACAAACTCCTGGCCAGAATCACTTGCCACGGTGAAGCTGGGTTCGTCGAAGAACCTTACTTTCCCAATGCTGCTGACCTCAATCACATGCTCCCCAGGCCAACGAACTCCTTCTCGCCGGTGGCGTAGTTTAATTGGCATGCATTTACCAGACTTATGCACATACAAACCATCCTTATTTAATCGCCACGAAATGGTTCTGGCAGAGACAAGTGTATCGGTAGTGGCAGCAAGGGCTGCAGCAATCTGTCTAGGAGTCTTCCTTTTCTCCAGTAGGGCTACGTACCGGGCCTCTTGCGGTGTGGTGGTTTGCCTACTACGACCAGCATGCTTTTGTAAAGCATTTACACATTCAGCACCATTTTTTAATCGCAAGATGACACTTTTGGACACGGTAGTGACACCTCGACCGGCTTCGAGTTGTCTATCTGGTCGTCCACCATCGTCAGCACTCAGATGATGTCTTGCAGACGTGGGCACACAGAGTGTCGTACTAACCGGTTGCACAACAACCATCCTCAAACACCGTACTGCATGAACTGTTCAATGCATGTAGATCGTTCATGCACAGGCTTCCCTGCAGTTAACACGTCCTGCCCTCTACATTTCTTTTTACTATCACTGGTAGGGCGTTCGGTAGCAGTTGTCGATTGTTCCGTAGCAGGTGGCAATTGTTCCTCAGCAGTTATCTGTCCTTCCTCATCAAGTGTCAAACAGGGTGTATGAGCAGCGCAGGAATGTAGATCGTTCGCGCACAGGCTTCCCTGCAGTTAATACGTCCTGCCCTCTACATTTCTTTTTACTATCACTGGTAGGGCGTTCGGTAGCAGTTGTCGATTGTTCCGTAGCAGTTGGCAATTGTTCCTCAGCAGTTGTCTGTCCTTCCTCATCAAGTGTCAGACAGGGTGTATGAGCAGCGCAGGAATGTAGATCGTTCATGCACAGGCTTCCCTGCAGTTAACACGTCCTGCCCTCTACATTTCTTTTTACTATCACTGGTAGGGCGTTCGGTAGCAGTTGTCGATTGTTCCGTAGCAGTTGGCAATTGTTCCTCAGCAGTTGTCTGTCCTTCCTCATCAAGTGTCAAACAGGGTGTATGAGCAGCGCAGGAATGTAGATCGTTCATGCACAGGCTTCCCTGCAGTTAACACGTCCTGCCCTCTACATTTCTTTTTACTATCACTGGTAGGGCGTTCGGTAGCAGTTGTCGATTGTTCCGTAGCAGTTGGCAATTGTTCCTCAGCAGTTGTCTGTCCTTCCTCATCAAGTGTCAAACAGGGTGTATGAGCAGCGCAGGAATGTAGATCGTTCATGCACAGGCTTCCCTGCAGTTAACACGTCCTGCCCTCTACATTTCTTTTTACTATCACTGGTAGGGCGTTCGGTAGCAGTTGTCGATTGTTCCGTAGCAGTTGGCAATTGTTCCTCATCAGTTGTCTGTCCTTCCTCATCAAGTGTCAAACAGGGTGTATGAGCAGCGCAGGAATGTAGATCGTTCATGCACAGGCTTCCCTGCAGTTAACACGTCCTGCCCTCTACATTTCTTTTTACTATCACTGGTAGGGCGTTCGGTAGCAGTTGTCGATTGTTCCGTAGCAGTTGGCAATTGTTCCTCAGCAGTTGTCTGTCCTTCCTCATCAAGTGTCAAACAGGGTGTATGAGCAGCGCAGGAATGTAGATCGTTCATGCACAGGCTTCCCTGCAGTTAACACGTCCTGCCCTCTACATTTCTTTTTACTATCACTGGTAGGGCGTTCGGTAGCAGTTGTCGATTGTTCCGCAGCAGTTGGCAATTGTTCCTCAGCAGTTTTCTGTCCTTCCTCATCGAGTGTCAAACAGGGTGTATGAGCAGCGCAGGAATGTAGATCGTTCATGCACAGGCTTCCCTGCAGTTAACACGTCCTGCCCTCTACATTTCTTTTTACTATCACTGGTAGGGCGTTCGGTAGCAGTTGTCGATTGTTCCGTAGCAGTTGGCAATTGTTCCTCATCAGTTGTCTGTTATTCCTCATCAAGTGTCAAACAGGGTGTATGAGCAGCGCAGGAATGTAGATCGTTCATGCACAGGCTTCCCTGCAGTTAACACGTCCTGCCCTCTACATTTCTTTTTACTATCACTGGTAGGGCGTTCGGTAGCAGTTGTCGATTGTTCCGTAGCAGTTGGCAATTGTTCCTCAGCAGTTGTCTGTCCTTCCTCATCAAGTGTCAAACAGGGTGTATGAGCAGCGCTGGAATGTAGATCGTTCATGCACAGGCTTCCCTGCAGTTAACACGTCCTGCCCTCTACATTTCTTTTTACTATCACTGGTAGGGCGTTCGGTAGCAGTTGTCGATTGTTCCGCAGCAGTTGGCAATTGTTCCTCAGCAGTTTTCTGTCCTTCCTCATCGAGTGTCAAACAGGGTGTATGAGCTGCGCAGGAATGTAGATCGTTCATGCACAGGCTTCCCTGCAGTTAACACGTCTGCCCTCTACATTTGTTTTTACTATCACTGGTAGGGCGTTCGGTAGCAGTTGTCGATTGTTCCGTAGCAGTTGGCAATTGTTCCTCAGCAGTTGTCTGTCCTTCCTCATCAAGTGTCAAACAGGGTGTATAAGCAGCGCAGGAATGTAGATCGTTCATGCACAGGCTTCCCTGCAGTTAACACGTACTGCCCTCTACATTTCTTTTTACTATCACTGGTAGGGCGTTTGGTAGCAGTTGTCGATTGTTCCGTAGCAGTTGGCAATTGTTCCTCAGCAGTTGTCTGTCCTTCCTCATCAAGTGTCAAACAGGGTGTATGAGCAGCGCAGGAATGTAGATCGTTCATGCACAGGCTTCCCTGCAGTTAACACGTCCTGCCCTCTACATTTCTTTTTACTATCACTGGTAGGGCGTTCGGTAGCAGTTGTCGATTGTTCCGTAGCAGTTGGCAATTGTTCCTCAGCAGTTGTCTGTCCTTCCTCATCAAGTGTCAAACAGGGTGTATGAGCAGCGCAGGAATGTAGATCGTTCACGCACAAGCTTGCCTGCAGTTAACACGTCCTGCCCTCTACATTTGTTTTTACTATCACTGGTAGGGCGTTCGGTAGCAGTTGTCGATTGTTCCGTAGCAGTTGGCAATTGTTCCTCAGCAGTTGTCTGTCCTTCCTCATCAAGTGTCAAACAGGGTGTATGAGCAGCGCAGGAATGTAGATCGTTCATGCACAGGCTTCCCTGCAGTTAACACGTCCTGCCCTCTACATTTCTTTTTACTATCACTGGTAGGGCGTTCGGTAGCAGTTGTCGATTGTTCTGTAGCAGTTGGCAATTGTTCCTCAGCAGTTGTCTGTCCTTCCTCATCAAGTGTCAAACAGGGTGTATGAGCAGCGCAGGAATGTAGATCGTTCATGCACAGGCTTCCCTGCAGTTAACACGTCCTGCCCTCTACATTTCTTTTTACTATCACTGGTAGGGCGTTCGGTAGCAGTTGTCGATTGTTCCATAGCAGTTGGCATTTGTTCCTCAGCAGTTGTCTGTCCTTCCTCATCAAGTGTCAAACAGGGTGTATGAGCAGCGCAGGAATGTAGATCGTTCATGCACAGGCTTCCCTGCAGTTAACACGTCCTGCCCTCTACATTTCTTTTTACTATCACTGGTAGGGCGTTCGGTAGCAGTTGTCGATTGTTCCGTAGCAGTTGGCAATTGTTCCTCAGCAGTTGTCTGTCCTTCCTCATCATGTGTCAAACAGGGTGTATGAGCAGCGCAAGAATGTAGATCGTTCATGCACAGGATTCCCTGCAGTTAACACGTCCTGCCCTCTACATTTCTTTTTACTATCACTGGTAGGGCGTTCGGTAGCAGTTGTCGATTGTTCCGTAGCAGTTGGCAATTGTTCCTCAGCAGTTGTCTGTCCTTCCTCATCAAGTGTCAAACAGGGTGTATGAGCAGCGCACGAATGTAGATCGTTCATGCACAGGCTTCCCTGCAGTTAACACGTCCTGCCCTCTACATTTCTTTTTACTATCACTGGTAGGGCGTTCGGTAGCAGTTGTCGATTGTTCCGCAGCAGTTGGCAATTGTTCCTCAGCAGTTGTCTGTCCTTCCTCATCGAGTGTCAAACAGGGTGTATGAGCAGCGCAGGAATGTAAATCGTTCATGCACAGGCTTCCCTGCAGTTAACACGTACTGCCCTCTACATTTCTTTTTACTATCACTGGTAGGGCGTTCGCTAGCAGTTGTCGATTGTTCCGTAGCAGTTAGCAATTGTTCCTCAGCAGTTGTCTGTCCTTCCTCATCAAGTGTCAAACAGGGTGTATGAGCAGCGCAGGAATGTAGATCGTTCATGCACAGGCTTCCCTGCAGTTAACACGTACTGCCCTCTACATTTCTTTTTACTATCACTGGTAGGGCGTTCGGTAGCAGTTGTCGATTGTTCTGTAGCAGTTGGCAATTGTTCCTCAGCAGTTGTCTGTCCTTCCTCATCAAGTGTCAATTAAGGTGTATGAGCAGCGCTGGAATGTAGATCGTTCATGCACAGGCTTCCCTGCAGTTAACACGTCCTGCCCTCTACATTTCTTTTTACTATCACTGGTAGGGCGTTCGGTAGCAGTTGTCGATTGTTCCGTAGCAGTTGGCAATTGTTCCTCAGCAGTTGTCTGTCCTTCCTCATCAAGTGTCAAACAGGGTGTATGAGCAGCGCAGGAATGTAGATTGTTCATGCACAGGCTTCCCTGCAGTTAACACGTCCTGCCCTCTACATTTGTTTTTACTATCACTGGTAGGGCGTTCGGTAGCAGTTGTCGATTGTTCCGTAGCAGTTGGCAATTGTTCCTCAGCAGTTGTCTGTCCTTCCTCATCAAGTGTCAAACAGGGTGTATGAGCAGCGCAGGAATGTAGATCGTTCACGCACAGGCTTCCCTGCAGTTAACACGTCCTGCCCTCTACATTTCTTTTTACTATCACTGGTAGGGCGTTCGGTAGCAGTTGTCGATTGTTCCGTAGCAGTTGGCAATTGTTCCTCAGCAGTTGTCTGTCCTTCCTCATCAAGTGTCAAACAGGGTGTATGAGCAGCGCAGGAATGTAGATCGTTCATGCACAGGCTTCCCTGCAGTTAACACGTCCTGCCCTCTACATTTGTTTTTACTATCACTGGTAGGGCGTTCGGTAGCAGTTGTCGATTGTTCCGTAGCAGTTGGCAATTGTTCCTCAGCAGTTGTCTGTCCTTCCTCATCAAGTGTCAAACAGGGTGTATGAGCAGCGTAGGAATGTAGATCGTTCATGCACAGGCTTCCCTGCAGTTAACACGTCCTGCCCTCTACATTTCTTTTTACTATCACTGGTAGGGCGTTCGGTAGCAGTTGTCGATTGTTCCGTAGCAGTTGGCAATTGTTCCTCAGCAGTTGTCTGTCCTTCCTCATCAAGTGTCAAACAGGGTGTATGAGCAGCGCAGGAATGTAGATCGTTCATGCACAGGCTTCCCTGCAGTTAACACGTCCTGCCCTCTACATTTGTTTTTACTATCACTGGTAGGGCGTTCGGTAGCAGTTGTCGATTGTTCCGTAGCAGTTGGCAATTGTTCCTCAGCAGTTGTCTGTCCTTCCTCATCAAGTGTCAAACAGGGTGTATGAGCAGCGCAGGAATGTAGATCGTTCATGCACAGGCTTCCCTGCAGTTAACACGTCCTGCCCTCCACATTTCTTTTTACTATCACTGCTAGGGCGTTCGGTTTCAGTTGTCGATTGTTCCGTAGCAGTTGGCAATTGTTCCTCAGCAGTTGTCTGTCCTTCCTCATCAAGTGTCAAACAGGGTGTATGAGCAGTGCAGGAATGTAGATCGTTCACGCACAGGCTTCCCTGCAGTTAACACGTCCTGCCCTCTACATTTCTTTTTACTATCACTGGTAGGGCGTTCGGTAGCAGTTGTCGATTGTTCCGTAGCAGTTGGCAATTGTTCCTCAGCAGTTGTCTGTCCTTCCTCATCAAGTGTCAAACAGGGTGTATGAGCAGCGCAGGAATGTAGATCGTTCATGCACAGGCTTCCCTGCAGTTAATACGTCCTGCCCTCTACATTTCTTTTTACTATCACTGGTAGGGCGTTCGCAAGCAGTTGTCGATTGTTCCGTAGCAGTTGGCAATTGTTCCTCAGCAGTTGTCTGTCCTGCCTCATCAAGTGTCAATTAAGGTGTATGAGCAGCGCTGGAATGTAGATCGTTCATGCACAGGCTTCCCTGCAGTTAACACGTACTGCCCTCTACATTTCTTTTTACTATCACTGGTAGGGCGTTCGGTAGCAGTTGTCGATTGTTCCGTAGCAGTTGGCAATTGTTCCTCAGCAGTTGTCTGTCCTTCCTCATCAAGTGTCAAACAGGGTGTATGAGCAGCGCAGGAATGTAGATTGTTCATGCACAGGCCTCCCTGCAGTTAACACGTCCTGCCCTCTACATTTCTTTTTACTATCACTGGTAGGGCGTTCGGAATCAGTTGTCGATTGTTCCGTAGCAGTTGGCAATTGTTCCTCAGCAGTTGTCTGTCCTTCCTCATCAAGTGTCAAACAGGGTGTATGAGCAGCGCAGGAATGTAGATCGTTCACGCACAGGCTTCCCTGCAGTTAACACGTCCTGCCCTCTACATTTCTTTTTACTATCACTGGTAGGGCGTTCGGTAGCAGTTGTCGATTGTTCCGTAGCAGTTGGCAATTGTTCCTCAGCAGTTGTCTGTCCTTCCTCATCAAGTGTCAAACAGGGTGTATGAGCAGCGCAGGAATGTAGATCGTTCACGCACAGGCTTCCCTGCAGTTAACACGTCCTGCCCTCTACATTTCTTTTTACTATCACTGGTAGGGCGTTCGCTAGCAGTTGTCGATTGTTCCGTAGCAGTTGGCAATTGTTCCTCAGCAGTTGTCTGTCCTTCCTCATCAAGTGTCAAACAGGGTGTATGAGCAGCGCAGGAATGTAGATCGTTCATGCACAGGCTTCCCTGCAGTTAACACGTCCTGCCCTCTACATTTCTTTTTACTATCACTGGTAGGGCGTTCGCTAGCAGTTGTCGATTGTTCCGTAGCAGTTGGCAATTGTTCCTCAGCAGTTGTCTGTCCTTCCTCATCAAGTGTCAATTAAGGTGTATGAGCAGCGCTGGAATGTAGATCGTTCATGCACAGGCTTCCCTGCAGTTTACACGTCCTGCCCTCTACATTTCTTTTTACTATCACTGGTAGGGCGTTCGGTAGCAGTTGTCGATTGTTCCGTAGCAGTTGGCAATTGTTCCTCAGCAGTTGTCTGTCCTTCCTCATCAAGTGTCAAACAGGGTGTATGAGCAGCGCAGGAATGTAGATTGTTCATGCACAGGCTTCCCTGCAGTTAACACGTCCTGCACTCTACATTTCTTTTTACTATCACTGGTAGGGCGTTCGGTAGCAGTTGCCGATTGTTCCGTAGCAGTTGGCAATTCTTCCTCAGCAGTTGTCTGTCCTTCCTCATCAAGTGTCAAACAGGGTGTATGAGCAGCGCAGGAATGTAGATCGTTCATGCACAGGCTTCCCTGCAGTTAACACGTCCTGCCCTCTACATTTCTTTTTACTATCACTGGTAGGGCGTTCGCTAGCAGTTGTCGATTGTTCCGTAGCAGTTGGCAATTGTTCCTCAGCAGTTGTCTGTCCTTCCTCATCAAGTGTCAATTAAGGTGTATGAGCAGCGCAGGAATGTACATCGTTCATGCACAGGCTTCCCTGCAGTTTACACGTACTGCCCTCTACATTTCTTTTTACTATCACTGGTAGGGCGTTCGGTAGCAGTTGTCGATTGTTCCGTAGCAGTTGGCAATTGTTCCTCAGCAGTTGTCTGTCCTTCCTCATCAAGTGTCAAACAGGGTGTATGAGCAGCGCAGGAATGTAGATTGTTCATGCACAGGCTTCCCTGCAGTTAACACGTCCTGCCCTCTACATTTGTTTTTACTATCACTGGTAGGGCGTTCGGTAGCAGTTGTCGATTGTTCCGTAGCAGTTGGCAATTGTTCCTCAGCAGTTGTCTGTCCTTCCTCATCAAGTGTCAAACAGGGTGTATGAGCAGCGCAGGAATGTAGATCGTTCACGCACAGGCTTCCCTGCAGTTAACACGTCCTGCCCTCTACATTTCTTTTTACTATCACTGGTAGGGCGTTCGGTAGCAGTTGTCGATTGTTCCGTAGCAGTTGGCAATTGTTCCTCAGCAGTTGTCTGTCCTTCCTCATCAAGTGTCAAACAGGGTGTATGAGCAGCGCAGGAATGCAGATCGTTCACGCACAGGCTTCCCTGCAGTTAACACGTCCTGCCCTCTACATTTGTTTTTACTATCACTGGTAGGGCGTTCGGTAGCAGTTGTCGATTGTTCCGTAGCAGTTGGCAATTGTTCCTCAGCAGTTGTCTGTCCTTCCTCATCAAGTGTCAATTAAGGTGTATGAGCAGCGCTGGAATGTAGATCGTTCATGCACAGGCTTCCCTGCAGTTAACACGTACTGCCCTCTACATTTCTTTTTACTATCACTGGTA
Organism: Schistocerca nitens; assembly: GCF_023898315.1. Classification (NCBI taxonomy): domain Eukaryota; kingdom Metazoa; phylum Arthropoda; class Insecta; order Orthoptera; family Acrididae; genus Schistocerca; species Schistocerca nitens. Next base: position 87,034,351 of record NC_064625.1, on the reverse strand, counting down.
GGGCGTTCGCTAGCAGTTGTCGATTGTTCCGTAGCAGTTGGCAATTGTTCCTCAGCAGTTGTCTGTCCTTCCTCATCAAGTGTCAAACAGGGTGTATGAGCAGCGCAGGAATGTAGATCGTTCACGCACAGGCTTCCCTGCAGTTAACACGTCCTGCCCTCTACATTTCTTTTTACTATCACTGGTAGGGCGTTCGGTAGCAGTTGTCGATTGTTCCGTAGCAGTTGGCAATTGTTCCTCAGTAGATGTCTGTCCTTCCTCATCAAGTGTCAAACAGGGTGTATGAGCAGCGCAGGAATGTAGATCGTTCATGCACAGGCTTCCCTGCAGTTAACACGTCCTGCCCTCCACATTTCTTTTTACTATCACTGCTAGGGCGTTCGGTTTCAGTTGTCGATTGTTCCGTAGCAGTTGGCAATTGTTCCTCAGCAGTTGTCTGTCCTTCCTCATCAAGTGTCAAACAGGGTGTATAAGCAGCGCAGGAATGTAGATCGTTCACGCACAGGCTTCCCTGCAGTTAACACGTACTGCCCTCTACATTTCTTTTTACTATCACTGGTAGGGCGTTCGGTAGCAGTTGTCGATTGTTCCGTAGCAGTTGGCAATTGTTCCTCAGCAGTTGTCTGTCCTTCCTCATCAAGTGTCAATTAAGGTGTATGAGCAGCGCTGGAATGTAGATCGTTCATGCACAGGCTTCCCTGCAGTTTACACGTACTGCCCTCTACATTTCTTTTTACTATCACTGGTAGGGCGTTCGGTAGCAGTTGTCGATTGTTCCGTAGCAGTTGGCAATTGTTCCTCAGCAGTTGTCTGTCCTTCCTCATCAAGTGTCAAACAGGGTGTATGAGCAGCGCAGGAATGTAGATCGTTCATGCACAGGCTTCCCTGCAGTTAACACGTCCTGCCCTCTACATTTCTTTTTACTATCACTGGTAGGGCGTTCGCTAGCAGTTGTCGATTGTTCCGTAGCAGTTGGCAATTGTTCCTCAGCAGTTGTCTGTCCTTCCTCATCAAGTGTCAATTAAGGTGTATGAGCAGCGCTGGAATGTAGATCGTTCATGCACAGGCTTCCCTGCAGTTTACACGTACTGCCCTCTACATTTCTTTTTACTATCACTGGTAGGGCGTTCGGTAGCAGTTGTCGATTGTTCCGTAGCAGTTGGCAATTGTTCCTCAGCAGTTGTCTGTCCTTCCTCATCAAGTGTCAAACAGGGTGTATGAGCAGCGCAGGAATGTAGATTGTTCATGCACAGGCTTCCCTGCAGTTAACACGTCCTGCCCTCTACATTTGTTTTTACTATCACTGGTAGGGCGTTCGGTAGCAGTTGTCGATTGTTCCGTAGCAGTTGGCAATTGTTCCTCAGCAGTTGTCTGTCCTTCCTCATCAAGTGTCAAACAGGGTGTATGAGCAGCGCAGGAATGTAGATCGTTCATGCACAGGCTTCCCTGCAGTTAACACGTCCTGCCCTCTACATTTCTTTTTACTATCACTGGTAGGGCGTTCGGTAGCAGTTGTCGATTGTTCCGTAGCAGTTGGCAATTGTTCCTCAGCAGTTGTCTGTCCTTCCTCATCAAGTGTCAAACAGGGTGTATGAGCAGCGCAGGAATGTAGATCGTTCATGCACAGGCTTCCCTGCAGTTAGCACGTCCTGCCCTCTACATTTGTTTTTACTATCACTGGTAGGGCGTTCGGTAGCAGTTGTCGATTGTTCCGTAGCAGTTGGCAATTGTTCCTCAGCAGTTGTCTGTCCTTCCTCATCAAGTGTCAATTAAGGTGTACGAGCAGCGCTGGAATGTAGATCGTTCATGAACAGGCTTCCCTGCAGTTATACGTACTGCCCTCTACATTTCTTTTTACTATCACTGGTAGGGCGTTCGGTAGCAGTTGTCGATTGTTCCGTAGCAGTTGGCAATTGTTCCTCAGCAGTTGTCTGTCCTTCCTCATCAAGTGTCAAACAGGGTGTATGAGCAGCGCAGGAATGTAGATTGTTCATGCACAGGCTTCCCTGCAGTTAACACGTCCTGCCCTCTACATTTGTTTTTACTATCACTGGTAGGGCGTTCGGTAGCAGTTGTCGATTGTTCCGTAGCAGTTGGCAATTGTTCCTCAGCAGTTTTCTGTCCTTCCTCATCGAGTGTCAAACAGGGTGTATGAGCAGCGCAGGAATGTAGATCGTTCATGCACAGGCTTCCCTGCAGTTAACACGTCCTGCCCTCTACATTTCTTTTTACTATCACTGGTAGGGCGTTCGGTAGCAGTTGTCGATTGTTCCGTAGCAGTTGGCAATTGTTCCTCAGCAGTTGTCTGTCCTTCCTCATCAAGTGTCAAACAGGGTGTATGAGCAGCGCAGGAATGTAGATCGTTCATACACAGGCTTCCCTGCAGTTAACACGTACTGCCCTCTACATTTCTTTTTACTATCACTGGTAGGGCGTTCGGTAGCAGTTGTCGATTGTTCCGTAGCAGTTGGCAATTGTTCCTCAGCAGTTGTCTGTCCTTCCTCATCAAGTGTCAATTAAGGTGTATGAGCAGCGCAGGAATGTAGATCGTTCATGCACAGGCTTCCCTGCAGTTAACACGTACTGCCCTCTACATTTGTTTTTACTATCACTGGTAGGGCGTTCGGTAGCAGTTGTCGATTGTTCCGTAGCAGTTGGCAATTCTTCCTCAGCAGTTGTCTGTCCTTCCTCATCAAGTGTCAAACAGGGTGTATGAGCAGCGCAGGAATGTAGATTGTTCATGCACAGGCTTCCCTGCAGTTAACACGTCCTGCCCTCTACATTTCTTTTTACTATCACTGGTAGGGCGTTCGCTAGCAGTTGTCGATTGTTCCGTAGCAGTTGGCAATTGTTCCTCAGCAGTTGTCTGTCCTTCCTCATCAAGTGTCAATTAAGGTGTATGAGCAGCGCTGGAATGTAGATCGTTCATGCACAGGCTTCCCTGCAGTTAACACGTCCTGCCCTCTACATTTGTTTTTACTATCACTGGTAGGGCGTTCGGTAGCAGTTGTCGATTGTTCCGTAGCAGTTGGCAATTGTTCCTCAGCAGTTGTCTGTCCTTCCTCATCAAGTGTCAAACAGGGTGTATGAGCAGCGCAGGAATGTAGATCGTTCACGCACAGGCTTCCCTGCAGTTAACACGTCCTGCCCTCTACATTTCTTTTTACTATCACTGGTAGGGCGTTCGGTAGCAGTTGTCGATTGTTCCGTAGCAGTTGGCAATTGTTCCTCAGCAGTTGTCTGTCCTTCCTCATCAAGTGTCAAACAGGGTGTATGAGCAGCGCAGGAATGTAGATCGTTCATGCACAGGCTTCCCTGCAGTTAGCACGTCCTGCCCTCTACATTTGTTTTTACTATCACTGGTAGGGCGTTCGGTAGCAGTTGTCGATTGTTCCGTAGCAGTTGGCAATTGTTCCTCAGCAGTTGTCTGTCCTTCCTCATCAAGTGTCAATTAAGGTGTATGAGCAGCGCTTGAATGTAGATCGTTCATGCACAGGCTTCCCTGCAGTTAACACGTACTGCCCTCTACATTTCTTTTTACTATCACTGGTAGGGCGTTCGGTAGCAGTTGTCGATTGTTCCGTAGCAGTTGGCAATTGTTCCTCAGCAGTTGTCTGTCCTTCCTCATCAAGTGTCAAACAGGGTGTATGAGCAGCGCAGGAATGTAGATTGTTCATGCACAGGCTTCCCTGCAGTTAACACGTCCTGCCCTCTACATTTGTTTTTACTATCACTGGTAGGGCGTTCGGTAGCAGTTGTCGATTGTTCCGTAGCAGTTGGCAATTGTTCCTCAGCAGTTGTCTGTCCTTCCTCATCAAGTGTCAAACAGGGTGTACGAGCAGCGCAGGAATGTAGATCGTTCATGCACAGGCTTCCCTGCAGTTAACACGTCCTGCCCTCTACATTTCTTTTTACTATCACTGGTAGGGCGTTCGGTAGCAGTTGTCGATTGTTCCGTAGCAGTTGGCAATTGTTCCTCAGCAGTTGTCTGTCCTTCCTCATCAAGTGTCAAACAGGGTGTATGAGCAGCGCAGGAATGTAGATTGTTCATGCACAGGCTTCCCTGCAGTTAACACGTCCTGCCCTCTACATTTGTTTTTACTATCACTGGTAGGGCGTTCGGTAGCAGTTGTCGATTGTTCCGTAGCAGTTGGCAATTGTTCCTCAGCAGTTGTCTGTCCTTCCTCATCAAGTGTCAAACAGGGTGTATGAGCAGCGCAGGAATGTAGATCGTTCACGCACAGGCTTCCCTGCAGTTAACACGTACTGCCCTCTACATTTCTTTTTACTATCACTGGTAGGGCGTTCGGTAGCAGTTGTCGATTGTTCCGTAGCAGTTGGCAATTGTTCCTCAGCAGTTGTCTGTCCTTCCTCATCAAGTGTCAAACAGGGTGTATGAGCAGCGCAGGAATGTAGATCGTTCATGCACAGGCTTCCCTGCAGTTAACACGCCCTGCCCTCTACATTTGTTTTTACTATCACTGGTAGGGCGTTCGGTAGCAGTTGTCGATTGTTCCGTAGCAGTTGGCAATTGTTCCTCAGCAGTTGTCTGTCCTTCCTCATCAAGTGTCAAACAGGGTGTATGAGCAGCGCAGGAATGTAGATCGTTCATGCACAGGCTTCCCTGCAGTTAACACGTCCTGCCCTCTACATTTCTTTTTACTATCACTGGTAGGGCGTTCGGTAGCAGTTGTCGATTGTTCCGTAGCAGTTGGCAATTGTTCCTCAGCAGTTGTCTGTCCTTCCTCATCAAGTGTCAAACAGGGTGTATGAGCAGCGCTGGAATGTAGATCGTTCATGCACAGGCTTCCCTGCAGTTAACACGTTCTGCCCTCTACATTTCTTTTTACTATCACTGCTAGGGCGTTCGGTTTCAGTTGTCGATTGTTCCGTAGCAGTTGGCAATTGTTCCTCAGCAGTTGTCTGTCCTTCCTCATCAAGTGTCAAACAGGGTGTATGAGCAGCGCAGGAATGTAGATCGTTCACGCACAGGCTTCCCTGCAGTTAACACGTCCTGCCCTCTACATTTGTTTTTACTATCACTGGTAGGGCGTTTGGTAGCAGTTGTCGATTGTTCCGTAGCAGTTGGCAATTGTTCCTCAGCAGTTGTCTGTCCGTCCTCATCAAGTGTCAAACAGGGTGTATGAGCAGCGCAGGAATGTAGATCGTTCATGCACAGGCTTCCCTGCAGTTAACACGTCCTGCCCTCTACATTTCTTTTTACTATCACTGGTAGGGCGTTCGGTAGCAGTTGTCGAATGTTCCGTAGCAGTTGGCAATTGTTCCTCAGCAGTTGTCTGTCCTTCCTCATCAAGTGTCAAACAGGGTGTATGAGCAGCGCAGGAATGTAGATCGTTCACGCACAGGCTTCCCTGCAGTTAACACGTCCTGCCCTCTACATTTCTTTTTACTATCACTGGTAGGGCGTTCGGTAGCAGTTGTCGATTGTTCCGTAGCAGTTGGCAATTGTTCCTCAGCAGTTGTCTGTCCTTCCTCATCAAGTGTCAATTAAGGTGTATGAGCAGCGCTGGAATGTAGATCGTTCATGCACAGGCTTCCCTGCAGTTAACACGTACTGCCCTCTACATTTCTTTTTACTATCACTGGTAGGGCGTTCGGTAGCAGTTGTCGATTGTTCCGTAGCAGTTGGCAATTGTTCCTCAGCAGTTGTCTGTCCTTCCTCATCAAGTGTCAAACAGGGTGTATGAGCAGCGCAGGAATGTAGATTGTTCATGCACAGGCTTCCCTGCAGTTAACAAGTCCTGCCCTCTACATTTGTTTTTACTATCACTGGTAGGGCGTTCGGTAGCAGTTGTCGATTGTTCCGTAGCAGTTGGCAATTGTTCCTCAGCAGTTGTCTGTCCTTCCTCATCAAGTGTCAAACAGGGTGTATGAGCAGCGCTGGAATGTAGATCGTTCACGCACAGGCTTCCCTGCAGTTAACACGTCCTCCCCTCTACATTTGTTATTACTATCACTGGTAGGTCGTTCGGTAGCAGTTGTCGATTGTTCCGTAGCAGTTGGCAATTGTTCCTCAGCAGTTGTCTGTCCTTCCTCATCAAGTGTCAAACAGGGTGTATGAGCAGCGCTGGAATGTAGATCGTTCACGCACAGGCTTCCCTGCAGTTAACACGTCCTGCCCTCTACATTTCTTTTTACTATCACTGGTAGGGCGTTCGGTAGCAGTTGTCGATTGTTCCGTAGCAGTTGGCAATTGTTCCTCAGCAGTTGTCTGTCCTTCCTCATCAAGTGTCAAACAGGGTGTATGAGCAGCGCAGGAATGTAGATCGTTCATGCACAGGCTTCCCTGCAGTTAACACGTCCTGCCCTCTACATTTCTTTTTACTATCACTGGTAGGGCGTTCGGTAGCAGTTGTCGATTGTTCCGTAGCAGTTGGCAATTGTTCCTCAGCAGTTGTCTGTCCTTCCTCATCAAGTGTCAATTAAGGTGTATGAGCAGCGCTGGAATGTAGATCGTTCATGCACAGGCTTCCCTGCAGTTAACACGTCCTGCCCTCTACATTTCTTTTTACTATCACTGGTAGGGCGTTCGGTAGCAGTTGTCGATTGTTCCGTAGCAGTTGGCAATTGTTCCTCAGCAGTTGTCTGTCCTTCCTCATCAAGTGTCAAACAGGGTGTATGAGCAGCGCAGGAATGTAGATTGTTCATGCACAGGCTTCCCTGCAGTTAACACGTCCTGCCCTCTACATTTGTTTTTACTATCACTGGTAGGGCGTTCGGTAGCAGTTGTCGATTGTTCCGTAGCAGTTGGCAATTGTTCCTCAGCAGTTGTCTGTCCTTCCTCATCAAGTGTCAAACAGGGTGTATGAGCAGCGCAGGAATGTAGATCGTTCACGCACAAGCTTCCCTGCAGTTAACACGTCCTGCCCTCTACATTTCTTTTTACTATCACTGGTAGGGCGTTCGGTAGCAGTTGTCGATTGTTCCGTAGCAGTTGGCAATTGTTCCTCAGCAGTTGTCTGTCCTTCCTCATCAAGTGTCAAACAGGGTGTATGAGCAGCGCAGGAATGTAGATCGTTCACGCACAGGCTTCCCTGCAGTTAACACGTCCTGCCCTCTACATTTCTTTTTACTATCACTGGTAGGGCGTTCGGTAGCAGTTGTCGATTGTTCCGTAGCAGTTGGCAATTGTTCCTCAGCAGTTGTCTGTCCTTCCTCATCAAGTGTCAAACAGGGTGTATGAGCAGCGCAGGAATGTAGATTGTTCATGCACAGGCTTCCCTGCAGTTAACACGTCCTGCCCTCTACATTTGTTTTTACTATCACTGGTAGGGCGTTCGGTAGCAGTTGTCGATTGTTCCGTAGCAGTTGGCAATTGTTCCTCAGCAGTTGTCTGTCCTTCCTCATCAAGTGTCAAACAGGGTGTATGAGCAGCGCAGGAATGTAGATCGTTCACGCACAAGCTTCCCTGCAGTTAACACGTCCTGCCCTCTACATTTCTTTTTACTATCACTGGTAGGGCGTTCGGTAGCTGTTGTCGATTGTTCCGTAGCAGTTGGCAATTGTTCCTCAGCAGTTGTCTGTCCTTCCTCATCAAGTGTCAAACAGGGTGTATGAGCAGCGCAGGAATGTAGATCGTTCACGCACAGGCTTCCCTGCAGTTAACACGTCCTGCCCTCTACATTTCTTTTTACTATCACTGGTAGGGCGTTCGGTAGCAGTTGTCGATTGTTCCGTAGCAGTTGGCAATTGTTCCTCAGCAGTTGTCTGTCCTTCCTCATCAAGTGTCAAACAGGGTGTATGAGCAGCGCAGGAATGTAGATCGTTCACGCACAGGCTTCCCTGCAGTTAACACGTCCTGCCCTCTACATTTGTTTTTACTATCACTGGTAGGGCGTTCGGTAGCAGTTGTCGATTGTTCCGTAGCAGTTGGCAATTGTTCCTCAGCAGTTGTCTGTCCTTCCTCATCAAGTGTCAATTAAGGTGTATGAGCAGCGCTGGAATGTAGATCGTTCATGCACAGGCTTCCCTGCAGTTAACACGTACTGCCCTCTACATTTCTTTTTACTATCACTGGTAGGGCGTTCGGTAGCAGTTGTCGATTGTTCCGTAGCAGTTGGCAATTGTTCCTCAGCAGTTGTCTGTCCTTCCTCATCAAGTGTCAAACAGGGTGTATGAGCAGCGCAGGAATGTAGATCGTTCACGCACAGGCTTCCCTGCAGTTAACACGTCCTGCCCTCTACATTTCTTTTTACTATCACTGGTAGGGCGTTCGGTAGCAGTTGTCGATTGTTCCGTAGCAGTTGGCAATTGTTCCTCAGCAGTTGTCTGTCCTTCCTCATCAAGTGTCAAACAGGGTGTATGAGCAGCGCAGGAATGTAGATCGTTCATGCACAGGCTTCCCTGCAGTTAACACGTCCTGCCCTCTACATTTCTTTTTACTATCACTGGTAGGGCGTTCGGTAGCAGTTGTCGATTGTTCCGTAGCAGTTGGCAATTGTTCCTCAGCAGTTGTCTGTCCTTCCTCATCAAGTGTCAAACAGGGTGTATGAGCAGCGCAGGAATGTAGATCGTTCATGCACAGGCTTCCCTGCAGTTAACACGTCCTGCCCTCTACATTTCTTTTTACTATCACTGGTAGGGCGTTCGGTAGCAGTTGTCGATTGTTCCGTAGCAGTTGGCAATTGTTCCTCAGCAGTTGTCTGTCCTTCCTCATCAAGTGTCAAACAGGGTGTATGAGCAGCGCAGGAATGTAGATCGTTCATGCACAGGCTTCCCTGCAGTTAACACGTACTGCCCTCTACATTTCTTTTTACTATCACTGGTAGGGCGTTCGGTAGCAGTTGTCGATTGTTCCATAGCAGTTGGCAATTGTTCCTCAGCAGTTGTCTGTCCTTCCTCATCAAGTGTCAAACAGGGTGTATGAGCAGCGCAGGAATGTAGATCGTTCATGCACAGGCTTCCCTGCAGTTAACACGTCCTGCCCTCTACATTTCTTTTTACTATCACTGGTAGGGCGTTCGGTAGCAGTTGTCGATTGTTCCGTAGCAGTTGGCAATTGTTCCTCAGCAGTTGTCTGTCCTTCCTCATCAAGTGTCAAACAGGGTGTATGAGCAGCGCAGGAATGTAGATCGTTCATGCACAGGCTTCCCTGCAGTTAACACGTCCTGCCCTCCACATTTCTTTTTACTATCACTGGTAGGGCGTTCGGTGGCAGTTGTCGATTGTTCCGTAGCAGTTGGCAATTGTTCCTCAGCAGTTGTCTGTCCTTCCTCATCAAGTGTCAAACAGGGTGTATGAGCAGCGCATTAATGTAGATCGTTCACGCACAGGCTTCCCTGCAGTTAACACGTCCTGCCCTCTACATTTCTTTTTACTATCACTGGTAGGGCGTTCGGTAGCAGTTGTCGATTGTTCCGTAGCAGTTGGCAATTGTTCCTCAGCAGTTGTCTGTCCTTCCTCATCAAGTGTCAAACAGGGTGTATGAGCAGCGCAGGAATGTAGATCGTTCACGCACAGGCTTCCCTGCAGTTAACACGTCCTGCCCTCTACATTTGTTTTTACTATCACTGGTAGGGCGTTCGGTAGCAGTTGTCGATTGTTCCGTAGCAGTTGGCAATTGTTCCTCAGCAGTTGTCTGTCCTTCCTCATCAAGTGTCAATTAAGGTGTATGAGCAGCGCTGGAATGTAGATCGTTCATGCACAGGCTTCCCTGCAGTTAACACGTACTGCCCTCTACATTTCTTTTTACTATCACTGGTAGGGCGTTCGGTAGCAGTTGTCGATTGTTCCGTAGCAGTTGACAATTGTTCCTCAGCAGTTGTCTGTCCTTCCTCATCAAGTGTCAAACAGGGTGTATGAGCAGCACAGGAATGTAGATCGTTCATGCACAGGCTTCCCTGCAGTTAACACGTCCTGCCCTCTACATTTCTTTTTACTATCACTGGTAGGGCGTTCGGTAGCAGTTGTCGATTGTTCCGTAGCAGTTGGCAATTGTTCCTCAGCAGTTGTCTGTCCTTCCTCATCAAGTGTCAAACAGGGTGTATGAGCAGCGCAGGAATGTAGATCGTTCACGCACAGGCTTCCCTGCAGTTAACACGTCCTGCCCTCTACATTTCTTTTTACTATCACTGGTAGGGCGTTCGGTAGCAGTTGTCGATTGTTCCGTAGCAGTTGGCAATTGTTCCTCAGCAGTTGTCTGTCCTTCCTCATCAAGTGTCAAACAGGGTGTATGAGCAGCGCAGGAATGTAGATCGTTCATGCACAGGCTTCCCTGCAGTTAACACGTCCTGCCCTCTACATTTCTTTTTACTATCACTGGTAGGGCGTTCGGTAGCAGTTGTCGATTGTTCCGTAGCAGTTGGCAATTGTTCCTCAGCAGTTGTCTGTCCTTCCTCATCAAGTGTCAAACAGGGTGTATGAGCAGCGCAGGAATGTAGATCGTTCATGCACAGGCTTCCCTGCAGTTAGCACGTCCTGCCCTCTACATTTGTTTTTACTATCACTGGTAGGGCGTTCGGTAGCAGTTGTCGATTGTTCCGTAGCAGTTGGCAATTGTTCCTCAGCAGTTGTCTGTCCTTCCTCATCAAGTGTCAATTAAGGTGTACGAGCAGCGCTGGAATGTAGATCGTTCATGCACAGGCTTCCCTGCAGTTATACGTACTGCCCTCTACATTTCTTTTTACTATCACTGGTAGGGCGTTCGGTAGCAGTTGTCGATTGTTCCGTAGCAGTTGGCAATTGTTCCTCAGCAGTTGTCTGTCCTTCCTCATCAAGTGTCAAACAGGGTGTATGAGCAGCGCAGGAATGTAGATTGTTCATGCACAGGCTTCCCTGCAGTTAACACGTCCTGCCCTCTACATTTGTTTTTACTATCACTGGTAGGGCGTTCGGTAGCAGTTGTCGATTGTTCCGTAGCAGTTGGCAATTGTTCCTCAGCAGTTTTCTGTCCTTCCTCATCGAGTGTCAAACAGGGTGTATGAGCAGCGCAGGAATGTAGATCGTTCATGCACAGGCTTCCCTGCAGTTAACACGTCCTGCCCTCTACATTTCTTTTTACTACCACTGGTAGGGCGTTCGGTAGCAGTTGTCGATTGTTCCGTAGCAGTTGGCAATTGTTCCTCAGCAGTTGTCTGTCCTTCCTCATCAAGTGTCAAACAGGGTGTATGAGCAGCGCAGGAATGTAGATCGTTCATACACAGGCTTCCCTGCAGTTAACACGTACTGCCCTCTACATTTCTTTTTACTATCACTGGTAGGGCGTTCGGTAGCAGTTGTCGATTGTTCCGTAGCAGTTGGCAATTGTTCCTCAGCAGTTGTCTGTCCTTCCTCATCAAGTGTCAATTAAGGTGTATGAGCAGCGCAGGAATGTAGATCGTTCATGCACAGGCTTCCCTGCAGTTAACACGTACTGCCCTCTACATTTGTTTTTACTATCACTGGTAGGGCGTTCGGTAGCAGTTGTCGATTGTTCCGTAGCAGTTGGCAATTCTTCCTCAGCAGTTGTCTGTCCTTCCTCATCAAGTGTCAAACAGGGTGTATGAGCAGCGCAGGAATGTAGATTGTTCATGCACAGGCTTCCCTGCAGTTAACACGTCCTGCCCTCTACATTTCTTTTTACTATCACTGGTAGGGCGTTCGCTAGCAGTTGTCGATTGTTCCGTAGCAGTTGGCAATTGTTCCTCAGCAGTTGTCTGTCCTTCCTCATCAAGTGTCAATTAAGGTGTATGAGCAGCGCTGGAATGTAGATCGTTCATGCACAGGCTTCCCTGCAGTTAACACGTCCTGCCCTCTACATTTGTTTTTACTATCACTGGTAGGGCGTTCGGTAGCAGTTGTCGATTGTTCCGTAGCAGTTGGCAATTGTTCCTCAGCAGTTGTCTGTCCTTCCTCATCAAGTGTCAAACAGGGTGTATGAGCAGCGCAGGAATGTAGATCGTTCACGCACAGGCTTCCCTGCAGTTAACACGTCCTGCCCTCTACATTTCTTTTTACTATCACTGGTAGGGCGTTCGGTAGCAGTTGTCGATTGTTCCGTAGCAGTTGGCAATTGTTCCTCAGCAGTTGTCTGTCCTTCCTCATCAAGTGTCAAACAGGGTGTATGAGCAGCGCAGGAATGTAGATCGTTCATGCACAGGCTTCCCTGCAGTTAGCACGTCCTGCCCTCTACATTTGTTTTTACTATCACTGGTAGGGCGTTCGGTAGCAGTTGTCGATTGTTCCGTAGCAGTTGGCAATTGTTCCTCAGCAGTTGTCTGTCCTTCCTCATCAAGTGTCAATTAAGGTGTATGAGCAGCGCTTGAATGTAGATCGTTCATGCACAGGCTTCCCTGCAGTTAACACGTACTGCCCTCTACATTTCTTTTTACTATCACTGGTAGGGCGTTCGGTAGCAGTTGTCGATTGTTCCGTAGCAGTTGGCAATTGTTCCTCAGCAGTTGTCTGTCCTTCCTCATCAAGTGTCAAACAGGGTGTATGAGCAGCGCAGGAATGTAGATTGTTCATGCACAGGCTTCCCTGCAGTTAACACGTCCTGCCCTCTACATTTGTTTTTACTATCACTGGTAGGGCGTTCGGTAGCAGTTGTCGATTGTTCCGTAGCAGTTGGCAATTGTTCCTCAGCAGTTGTCTGTCCTTCCTCATCAAGTGTCAAACAGGGTGTACGAGCAGCGCAGGAATGTAGATCGTTCATGCACAGGCTTCCCTGCAGTTAACACGTCCTGCCCTCTACATTTCTTTTTACTATCACTGGTAGGGCGTTCGGTAGCAGTTGTCGATTGTTCCGTAGCAGTTGGCAATTGTTCCTCAGCAGTTGTCTGTCCTTCCTCATCAAGTGTCAAACAGGGTGTATGAGCAGCGCAGGAATGTAGATTGTTCATGCACAGGCTTCCCTGCAGTTAACACGTCCTGCCCTCTACATTTGTTTTTACTATCACTGGTAGGGCGTTCGGTAGCAGTTGTCGATTGTTCCGTAGCAGTTGGCAATTGTTCCTCAGCAGTTGTCTGTCCTTCCTCATCAAGTGTCAAACAGGGTGTATGAGCAGCGCAGGAATGTAGATCGTTCACGCACAGGCTTCCCTGCAGTTAACACGTACTGCCCTCTACATTTCTTTTTACTATCACTGGTAGGGCGTTCGGTAGCAGTTGTCGATTGTTCCGTAGCAGTTGGCAATTGTTCCTCAGCAGTTGTCTGTCCTTCCTCATCAAGTGTCAAACAGGGTGTATGAGCAGCGCAGGAATGTAGATCGTTCATGCACAGGCTTCCCTGCAGTTAACACGCCCTGCCCTCTACATTTGTTTTTACTATCACTGGTAGGGCGTTCGGTAGCAGTTGTCGATTGTTCCGTAGCAGTTGGCAATTGTTCCTCAGCAGTTGTCTGTCCTTCCTCATCAAGTGTCAAACAGGGTGTATGAGCAGCGCAGGAATGTAGATCGTTCATGCACAGGCTTCCCTGCAGTTAACACGTCCTGCCCTCTACATTTCTTTTTACTATCACTGGTAGGGCGTTCGGTAGCAGTTGTCGATTGTTCCGTAGCAGTTGGCAATTGTTCCTCAGCAGTTGTCTGTCCTTCCTCATCAAGTGTCAAACAGGGTGTATGAGCAGCGCTGGAATGTAGATCGTTCATGCACAGGCTTCCCTGCAGTTAACACGTTCTGCCCTCTACATTTCTTTTTACTATCACTGCTAGGGCGTTCGGTTTCAGTTGTCGATTGTTCCGTAGCAGTTGGCAATTGTTCCTCAGCAGTTGTCTGTCCTTCCTCATCAAGTGTCAAACAGGGTGTATGAGCAGCGCAGGAATGTAGATCGTTCACGCACAGGCTTCCCTGCAGTTAACACGTCCTGCCCTCTACATTTGTTTTTACTATCACTGGTAGGGCGTTTGGTAGCAGTTGTCGATTGTTCCGTAGCAGTTGGCAATTGTTCCTCAGCAGTTGTCTGTCCGTCCTCATCAAGTGTCAAACAGGGTGTATGAGCAGCGCAGGAATGTAGATCGTTCATGCACAGGCTTCCCTGCAGTTAACACGTCCTGCCCTCTACATTTCTTTTTACTATCACTGGTAGGGCGTTCGGTAGCAGTTGTCGAATGTTCCGTAGCAGTTGGCAATTGTTCCTCAGCAGTTGTCTGTCCTTCCTCATCAAGTGTCAAACAGGGTGTATGAGCAGCGCAGGAATGTAGATCGTTCACGCACAGGCTTCCCTGCAGTTAACACGTCCTGCCCTCTACATTTCTTTTTACTATCACTGGTAGGGCGTTCGGTAGCAGTTGTCGATTGTTCCGTAGCAATTGGCAATTGTTCCTCAGCAGTTGTCTGTCCTTCCTCATCAAGTGTCAATTAAGGTGTATGAGCAGCGCTGGAATGTAGATCGTTCATGCACAGGCTTCCCTGCAGTTAACACGTACTGCCCTCTACATTTCTTTTTACTATCACTGGTAGGGCGTTCGGTAGCAGTTGTCGATTGTTCCGTAGCAGTTGGCAATTGTTCCTCAGCAGTTGTCTGTCCTTCCTCATCAAGTGTCAAACAGGGTGTATGAGCAGCGCAGGAATGTAGATTGTTCATGCACAGGCTTCCCTGCAGTTAACAAGTCCTGCCCTCTACATTTGTTTTTACTATCACTGGTAGGGCGTTCGGTAGCAGTTGTCGATTGTTCCGTAGCAGTTGGCAATTGTTCCTCAGCAGTTGTCTGTCCTTCCTCATCAAGTGTCAAACAGGGTGTATGAGCAGCGCTGGAATGTAGATCGTTCACGCACAGGCTTCCCTGCAGTTAACACGTCCTCCCCTCTACATTTGTTATTACTATCACTGGTAGGTCGTTCGGTAGCAGTTGTCGATTGTTCCGTAGCAGTTGGCAATTGTTCCTCAGCAGTTGTCTGTCCTTCCTCATCAAGTGTCAAACAGGGTGTATGAGCAGCGCTGGAATGTAGATCGTTCACGCACAGGCTTCCCTGCAGTTAACACGTCCTGCCCTCTACATTTCTTTTTACTATCACTGGTAGGGCGTTCGGTAGCAGTTGTCGATTGTTCCGTAGCAGTTGGCAATTGTTCCTCAGCAGTTGTCTGTCCTTCCTCATCAAGTGTCAAACAGGGTGTATGAGCAGCGCAGGAATGTAGATCGTTCATGCACAGGCTTCCCTGCAGTTAACACGTCCTGCCCTCTACATTTCTTTTTACTATCACTGGTAGGGCGTTCGGTAGCAGTTGTCGATTGTTCCGTAGCAGTTGGCAATTGTTCCTCAGCAGTTGTCTGTCCTTCCTCATCAAGTGTCAATTAAGGTGTATGAGCAGCGCTGGAATGTAGATCGTTCATGCACAGGCTTCCCTGCAGTTAACACGTCCTGCCCTCTACATTTGTTTTTACTATCACTGGTAGGGCGTTCGGTAGCAGTTGTCGATTGTTCCGTAGCAGTTGGCAATTGTTCCTCAGCAGTTGTCTGTCCTTCCTCATCAAGTGTCAAACAGGGTGTATGAGCAGCGCAGGAATGTAGATTGTTCATGCACAGGCTTCCCTGCAGTTAACACGTCCTGCCCTCTACATTTGTTTTTACTATCACTGGTAGGGCGTTCGGTAGCAGTTGTCGATTGTTCCGTAGCAGTTGGCAATTGTTCCTCAGCAGTTGTCTGTCCTTCCTCATCAAGTGTCAAACAGGGTGTATGAGCAGCGCAGGAATGTAGATCGTTCACGCACAAGCTTCCCTGCAGTTAACACGTCCTGCCCTCTACATTTCTTTTTACTATCACTGGTAGGGCGTTCGGTAGCAGTTGTCGATTGTTCCGTAGCAGTTGGCAATTGTTCCTCAGCAGTTGTCTGTCCTTCCTCATCAAGTGTCAAACAGGGTGTATGAGCAGCGCAGGAATGTAGATCGTTCACGCACAGGCTTCCCTGCAGTTAACACGTCCTGCCCTCTACATTTCTTTTTACTATCACTGGTAGGGCGTTCGGTAGCAGTTGTCGATTGTTCCGTAGCAGTTGGCAATTGTTCCTCAGCAGTTGTCTGTCCTTCCTCATCAAGTGTCAAACAGGGTGTATGAGCAGCGCAGGAATGTAGATTGTTCATGCACAGGCTTCCCTGCAGTTAACACGTCCTGCCCTCTACATTTGTTTTTACTATCACTGGTAGGGCGTTCGGTAGCAGTTGTCGATTGTTCCGTAGCAGTTGGCAATTGTTCCTCAGCAGTTGTCTGTCCTTCCTCATCAAGTGTCAAACAGGGTGTATGAGCAGCGCAGGAATGTAGATCGTTCACGCACAAGCTTCCCTGCAGTTAACACGTCCTGCCCTCTACATTTCTTTTTACTATCACTGGTAGGGCGTTCGGTAGCTGTTGTCGATTGTTCCGTAGCAGTTGGCAATTGTTCCTCAGCAGTTGTCTGTCCTTCCTCATCAAGTGTCAAACAGGGTGTATGAGCAGCGCAGGAATGTAGATCGTTCACGCACAGGCTTCCCTGCAGTTAACACGTCCTGCCCTCTACATTTCTTTTTACTATCACTGGTAGGGCGTTCGGTAGCAGTTGTCGATTGTTCCGTAGCAGTTGGCAATTGTTCCTCAGCAGTTGTCTGTCCTTCCTCATCAAGTGTCAAACAGGGTGTATGAGCAGCGCAGGAATGTAGATCGTTCACGCACAGGCTTCCCTGCAGTTAACACGTCCTGCCCTCTACATTTGTTTTTACTATCACTGGTAGGGCGTTCGGTAGCAGTTGTCGATTGTTCCGTAGCAGTTGGCAATTGTTCCTCAGCAGTTGTCTGTCCTTCCTCATCAAGTGTCAATTAAGGTGTATGAGCAGCGCTGGAATGTAGATCGTTCATGCACAGGCTTCCCTGCAGTTAACACGTACTGCCCTCTACATTTCTTTTTACTATCACTGGTAGGGCGTTCGGTAGCAGTTGTCGATTGTTCCGTAGCAGTTGGCAATTGTTCCTCAGCAGTTGTCTGTCCTTCCTCATCAAGTGTCAAACAGGGTGTATGAGCAGCGCAGGAATGTAGATCGTTCACGCACAGGCTTCCCTGCAGTTAACACGTCCTGCCCTCTACATTTCTTTTTACTATCACTGGTAGGGCGTTCGGTAGCAGTTGTCGATTGTTCCGTAGCAGTTGGCAATTGTTCCTCAGCAGTTGTCTGTCCTTCCTCATCAAGTGTCAAACAGGGTGTATGAGCAGCGCAGGAATGTA
Source organism: Schistocerca nitens (assembly GCF_023898315.1). Classification (NCBI taxonomy): domain Eukaryota; kingdom Metazoa; phylum Arthropoda; class Insecta; order Orthoptera; family Acrididae; genus Schistocerca; species Schistocerca nitens. Next base: position 87,017,221 of record NC_064625.1, on the reverse strand, counting down.
GATCGTTCATGCACAGGCTTCCCTGCAGTTAACACGTCCTGCCCTCTACATTTCTTTTTACTATCACTGGTAGGGCGTTCGGTAGCAGTTGTCGATTGTTCCGTAGCAGTTGGCAATTGTTCCTCAGCAGTTGTCTGTCCTTCCTCATCAAGTGTCAAACAGGGTGTATGAGCAGCGCAGGAATGTAGATCGTTCATGCACAGGCTTCCCTGCAGTTAACACGTCCTGCCCTCTACATTTCTTTTTACTATCACTGGTAGGGCGTTCGGTAGCAGTTGTCGATTGTTCCGTAGCAGTTGGCAATTGTTCCTCAGCAGTTGTCTGTCCTTCCTCATCAAGTGTCAAACAGGGTGTATGAGCAGCGCAGGAATGTAGATCGTTCATGCACAGGCTTCCCTGCAGTTAACACGTACTGCCCTCTACATTTCTTTTTACTATCACTGGTAGGGCGTTCGGTAGCAGTTGTCGATTGTTCCATAGCAGTTGGCAATTGTTCCTCAGCAGTTGTCTGTCCTTCCTCATCAAGTGTCAAACAGGGTGTATGAGCAGCGCAGGAATGTAGATCGTTCATGCACAGGCTTCCCTGCAGTTAACACGTCCTGCCCTCTACATTTCTTTTTACTATCACTGGTAGGGCGTTCGGTAGCAGTTGTCGATTGTTCCGTAGCAGTTGGCAATTGTTCCTCAGCAGTTGTCTGTCCTTCCTCATCAAGTGTCAAACAGGGTGTATGAGCAGCGCAGGAATGTAGATCGTTCATGCACAGGCTTCCCTGCAGTTAACACGTCCTGCCCTCCACATTTCTTTTTACTATCACTGGTAGGGCGTTCGGTGGCAGTTGTCGATTGTTCCGTAGCAGTTGGCAATTGTTCCTCAGCAGTTGTCTGTCCTTCCTCATCAAGTGTCAAACAGGGTGTATGAGCAGCGCATTAATGTAGATCGTTCACGCACAGGCTTCCCTGCAGTTAACACGTCCTGCCCTCTACATTTCTTTTTACTATCACTGGTAGGGCGTTCGGTAGCAGTTGTCGATTGTTCCGTAGCAGTTGGCAATTGTTCCTCAGCAGTTGTCTGTCCTTCCTCATCAAGTGTCAAACAGGGTGTATGAGCAGCGCAGGAATGTAGATCGTTCACGCACAGGCTTCCCTGCAGTTAACACGTCCTGCCCTCTACATTTGTTTTTACTATCACTGGTAGGGCGTTCGGTAGCAGTTGTCGATTGTTCCGTAGCAGTTGGCAATTGTTCCTCAGCAGTTGTCTGTCCTTCCTCATCAAGTGTCAATTAAGGTGTATGAGCAGCGCTGGAATGTAGATCGTTCATGCACAGGCTTCCCTGCAGTTAACACGTACTGCCCTCTACATTTCTTTTTACTATCACTGGTAGGGCGTTCGGTAGCAGTTGTCGATTGTTCCGTAGCAGTTGGCAATTGTTCCTCAGCAGTTGTCTGTCCTTCCTCATCAAGTGTCAAACAGGGTGTATGAGCAGCACAGGAATGTAGATCGTTCATGCACAGGCTTCCCTGCAGTTAACACGTCCTGCCCTCTACATTTCTTTTTACTATCACTGGTAGGGCGTTCGGTAGCAGTTGTCGATTGTTCCGTAGCAGTTGGCAATTGTTCCTCAGCAGTTGTCTGTCCTTCCTCATCAAGTGTCAAACAGGGTGTATGAGCAGCGCAGGAATGTAGATTGTTCATGCACAGGCTTCCCTGCAGTTAACACGTCCTGCCCTCTACATTTGTTTTTACTATCACTGGTAGGGCGTTCGGTAGCAGTTGTCGATTGTTCCGTAGCAGTTGGCAATTGTTCCTCAGCAGTTGTCTGTCCTTCCTCATCAAGTGTCAAACAGGGTGTATGAGCAGCGCAGGAATGTAGATCGTTCACGCACAGGCTTCCCTGCAGTTAACACGTCCTGCCCTCTACATTTCTTTTTACTATCACTGGTAGGGCGTTCGGTAGCAGTTGTCGATTGTTCCGTAGCAGTTGGCAATTGTTCCTCAGCAGTTGTCTGTCCTTCCTCATCAAGTGTCAAACAGGGTGTATGAGCAGCGCAGGAATGTAGATCGTTCATGCACAGGCTTCCCTGCAGTTAACACGTCCTGCCCTCTACATTTGTTTTTACTATCACTGGTAGGGCGTTCGGTAGCAGTTGTCGATTGTTCCGTAGCAGTTGGCAATTGTTCCTCAGCAGTTGTCTGTCCTTCCTCATCAAGTGTCAAACAGGGTGTATGAGCAGCGCAGGAATGTAGATCGTTCATGCACAGGCTTCCCTGCAGTTAACACGTCCTGCCCTCTACATTTCTTTTTACTATCACTGGTAGGGCGTTCGGTAGCAGTTGTCGATTGTTCCGTAGCAGTTGGCAATTGTTCCTCAGCAGTTGTCTGTCCTTCCTCATCAAGTGTCAAACAGGGTGTATGAGCAGCGCAGGAATGTAGATCGTTCATGCACAGGCTTCCCTGCAGTTAACACGTCCTGCCCTCTACATTTCTTTTTACTATCACTGGTAGGGCGTTCGGTAGCAGTTGTCGATTGTTCCGTAGCAGTTGGCAATTGTTCCTCAGCAGTTGTCTGTCCTTCCTCATCAAGTGTCAAACAGGGTGTATGAGCAGCGCAGGAATGTAGATCGTTCATGCACAGGCTTCCCTGCAGTTAACACGTCCTGCCCTCCACATTTCTTTTTACTATCACTGCTAGGGCGTTCGGTTTCAGTTGTCGATTGTTCCGTAGCAGTTGGCAATTGTTCCTCAGCAGTTGTCTGTCCTTCCTCATCAAGTGTCAAACAGGGTGTATGAGCAGTGCAGGAATGTAGATCGTTCACGCACAGGCTTCCCTGCAGTTAACACGTCCTGCCCTCTACATTTCTTTTTACTATCACTGGTAGGGCGTTCGGTAGCAGTTGTCGATTGTTCCGTAGCAGTTGGCAATTGTTCCTCAGCAGTTGTCTGTCCTTCCTCATCAAGTGTCAAACAGGGTGTATGAGCAGCGCAGGAATGTAGATCGTTCATGCACAGGCTTCCCTGCAGTTAATACGTCCTGCCCTCTACATTTCTTTTTACTATCACTGGTAGGGCGTTCGCAAGCAGTTGTCGATTGTTCCGTAGCAGTTGGCAATTGTTCCTCAGCAGTTGTCTGTCCTGCCTCATCAAGTGTCAATTAAGGTGTATGAGCAGCGCTGGAATGTAGATCGTTCATGCACAGGCTTCCCTGCAGTAACACGTACTGCCCTCTACATTTCTTTTTACTATCACTGGTAGGGCGTTCGGTAGCAGTTGTCGATTGTTCCGTAGCAGTTGGCAATTGTTCCTCAGCAGTTGTCTGTCCTTCCTCATCAAGTGTCAAACAGGGTGTATGAGCAGCGCAGGAATGTAGATTGTTCATGCACAGGCCTCCCTGCAGTTAACACGTCCTGCCCTCTACATTTCTTTTTACTATCACTGGTAGGGCGTTCGGAATCAGTTGTCGATTGTTCCGTAGCAGTTGGCAATTGTTCCTCAGCAGTTGTCTGTCCTTCCTCATCAAGTGTCAAACAGGGTGTATGAGCAGCGCAGGAATGTAGATCGTTCACGCACAGGCTTCCCTGCAGTTAACACGTCCTGCCCTCTACATTTCTTTTTACTATCACTGGTAGGGCGTTCGGTAGCAGTTGTCGATTGTTCCGTAGCAGTTGGCAATTGTTCCTCAGCAGTTGTCTGTCCTTCCTCATCAAGTGTCAAACAGGGTGTATGAGCAGCGCAGGAATGCAGATCGTTCACGCACAGGCTTCCCTGCAGTTAACACGTCCTGCCCTCTACATTTGTTTTTACTATCACTGGTAGGGCGTTCGGTAGCAGTTGTCGATTGTTCCGTAGCAGTTGGCAATTGTTCCTCAGCAGTTGTCTGTCCTTCCTCATCAAGTGTCAAACAGGGTGTATGAGCAGCGCAGGAATGTAGATCGTTCATGCACAGGCTTCCCTGCAGTTAACACGTCCTGCCCTCTACATTTCTTTTTACTATCACTGGTAGGGCGTTCGCTAGCAGTTGTCGATTGTTCCGTAGCAGTTGGCAATTGTTCCTCAGCAGTTGTCTGTCCTTCCTCATCAAGTGTCAAACAGGGTGTATGAGCAGCGCAGGAATGTAGATCGTTCATGCACAGGCTTCCCTGCAGTTAACACGTCCTGCCCTCTACATTTCTTTTTACTATCACTGGTAGGGCGTTCGCTAGCAGTTGTCGATTGTTCCGTAGCAGTTGGCAATTGTTCCTCAGCAGTTGTCTGTCCTTCCTCATCAAGTGTCAATTAAGGTGTATGAGCAGCGCTGGAATGTAGATCGTTCATGCACAGGCTTCCCTGCAGTTTACACGTACTGCCCTCTACATTTCTTTTTACTATCACTGGTAGGGCGTTCGGTAGCAGTTGTCGATTGTTCCGTAGCAGTTGGCAATTGTTCCTCAGCAGTTGTCTGTCCTTCCTCATCAAGTGTCAAACAGGGTGTATGAGCAGCGCAGGAATGTAGATTGTTCATGCACAGGCTTCCCTGCAGTTAACACGTCCTGCACTCTACATTTCTTTTTACTATCACTGGTAGGGCGTTCGGTAGCAGTTGCCGATTGTTCCGTAGCAGTTGGCAATTCTTCCTCAGCAGTTGTCTGTCCTTCCTCATCAAGTGTCAAACAGGGTGTATGAGCAGCGCAGGAATGTAGATCGTTCATGCACAGGCTTCCCTGCAGTTAACACGTCCTGCCCTCCACATTTCTTTTTACTATCACTGGTAGGGCGTTCGCTAGCAGTTGTCGATTGTTCCGTAGCAGTTGGCAATTGTTCCTCAGCAGTTGTCTGTCCTTCCTCATCAAGTGTCAATTAAGGTGTATGAGCAGCGCAGGAATGTAGATCGTTCATGCACAGGCTTCCCTGCAGTTTACACGTACTGCCCTCTACATTTCTTTTTACTATCACTGGTAGGGCGTTCGGTAGCAGTTGTCGATTGTTCCGTAGCAGTTGGCAATTGTTCCTCAGCAGTTGTCTGTCCTTCCTCATCAAGTGTCAAACAGGGTGTATGAGCAGCGCAGGAATGTAGATTGTTCATGCACAGGCTTCCCTGCAGTTAACACGTCCTGCCCTCTACATTTGTTTTTACTATCACTGGTAGGGCGTTCGGTAGCAGTTGTCGATTGTTCCGTAGCAGTTGGCAATTGTTCCTCAGCAGTTGTCTGTCCTTCCTCATCAAGTGTCAAACAGGGTGTATGAGCAGCGCAGGAATGTAGATCGTTCACGCACAGGCTTCCCTGCAGTTAACACGTCCTGCCCTCTACATTTCTTTTTACTATCACTGGTAGGGCGTTCGGTAGCAGTTGTCGATTGTTCCGTAGCAGTTGGCAATTGTTCCTCAGCAGTTGTCTGTCCTTCCTCATCAAGTGTCAAACAGGGTGTATGAGCAGCGCAGGAATGCAGATCGTTCATGCACAGGCTTCCCTGCAGTTAACACGTCCTGCCCTCTACATTTGTTTTTACTATCACTGGTAGGGCGTTCGGTAGCAGTTGTCGATTGTTCCGTAGCAGTTGGCAATTGTTCCTCAGCAGTTGTCTGTCCTTCCTCATCAAGTGTCAATTAAGGTGTATGAGCAGCGCTGGAATGTAGATCGTTCATGCACAGGCTTCCCTGCAGTTAACACGTACTGCCCTCTACATTTCTTTTTACTATCACTGGTAGGGCGTTCGGTAGCAGTTGTCGATTGTTCCGTAGCAGTTGGAAATTGTTCCTCAGCAGTTGTCTGTCCTTCCTCATCAAGTGTCAAACAGGGTGTATGAGCAGCGCAGGAATGTAGATCGTTCACGCACAGGCTTCCCTGCAGTTAACACGTCCTGCCCTCTACATTTCTTTTTACTATCACTGGTAGGGCGTTCGGTAGCAGTTGTCGATTGTTCCGTAGCAGTTGGCAATTGTTCCTCAGCAGTTGTCTGTCCTTCCTCATCAAGTGTCAAACAGGGTGTATGAGCAGCGCAGGAATGTAGATCGTTCATGCACAGGCTTCCCTGCAGTTAACACGTCCTGCCCTCCACATTTCTTTTTACTATCACTGCTAGGGCGTTCGGTTTCAGTTGTCGATTGTTCCGTAGCAGTTGGCAATTGTTCCTCAGCAGTTGTCTGTCCTTCCTCATCAAGTGTCAAACAGGGTGTATAAGCAGCGCAGGAATGTAGATCGTTCACGCACAGGCTTCCCTGCAGTTAACACGTACTGCCCTCTACATTTCTTTTTACTATCACTGGTAGGGCGTTCGGTAGCAGTTGTCGATTGTTCCGTAGCAGTTGGCAATTGTTCCTCAGCAGTTGTCTGTCCTTCCTCATCAAGTGTCAAACAGGGTGTATGAGCAGCGCAGGAATGTAGATCGTTCATGCACAGGCTTCCCTGCAGTTAACACGTCTTGCCCTCTACATTTCTTTTTACTATCACTGGTAGGGCGTTCGCTAGCAGTTGTCGATTGTTCCGTAGCAGTTGGCAATTGTTCCTCAGCAGTTGTCTGTCCTTCCTCATCAAGTGTCAAACAGGGTGTATGAGCAGCGCAGGAATGTAGATTGTTCATGCACAGGCTTCCCTGCAGTTAACACGTCCTGCCCTCTACATTTGTTTTTACTATCACTGGTAGGGCGTTCGGTAGCAGTTGTCGATTGTTCCGTAGCAGTTGGCAATTGTTCCTCAGCAGTTGTCTGTCCTTCCTCATCAAGTGTCAAACAGGGTGTATGAGCAGCGCAGGAATGTAGATCGTTCACGCACAGGCTTCCCTGCAGTTAACACGTCCTGCCCTCTACATTTCTTTTTACTATCACTGGTAGGGCGTTCGGTAGCAGTTGTCGATTGTTCCGTAGCAGTTGGCAATTGTTCCTCAGCAGTTGTCTGTCCTTCCTCATCAAGTGTCAAACAGGGTGTATAAGCAGCGCAGGAATGTAGATCGTTCACGCACAGGCTTCCCTGCAGTTAACACGTACTGCCCTCTACATTTCTTTTTACTATCACTGGTAGGGCGTTCGGTAGCAGTTGTCGATTGTTCCGTAGCAGTTGGCAATTGTTCCTCAGCAGTTGTCTGTCCTTCCTCATCAAGTGTCAAACAGGGTGTATAAGCAGCGCAGGAATGTAGATCGTTCACGCACAGGCTTCCCTGCAGTTAACACGTCCTGCCCTCTACATTTCTTTTTACTATCACTGGTAGGGCGTTCGGTAGCAGTTGTCGATTGTTCCGTAGCAGTTGGCAATTGTTCCTCAGCAGTTGTCTGTCCTTCCTCATCAAGTGTCAAACAGGGTGTATAAGCAGCGCAGGAATGTAGATCGTTCACGCACAGGCTTCCCTGCAGTTAACACGTCCTGCCCTCTACATTTCTTTTTACTATCACTGGTAGGGCGTTCGGTAGCAGTTGTCGATTGTTCCGTAGCAGTTGGCAATTGTTCCTCAGCAGTTGTCTGTCCTTCCTCATCAAGTGTCAAACAGGGTGTATAAGCAGCGCAGGAATGTAGATCGTTCACGCACAGGCTTCCCTGCAGTTAACACGTACTGCCCTCTACATTTCTTTTTACTATCACTGGTAGGGCGTTCGGTAGCAGTTGTCGATTGTTCCGTAGCAGTTGGCAATTGTTCCTCAGCAGTTGTCTGTCCTTCCTCATCAAGTGTCAAACAGGGTGTATAAGCAGCGCAGGAATGTAGATCGTTCACGCACAGGCTTCCCTGCAGTTAACACGTCCTGCCCTCTACATTTCTTTTTACTATCACTGGTAGGGCGTTCGGTAGCAGTTGTCGATTGTTCCGTAGCAGTTGGCAATTGTTCCTCAGCAGTTGTCTGTCCTTCCTCATCAAGTGTCAAACAGGGTGTATAAGCAGCGCAGGAATGTAGATCGTTCACGCACAGGCTTCCCTGCAGTTAACACGTCCTGCCCTCTACATTTCTTTTTACTATCACTGGTAGGGCGTTCGGTAGCAGTTGTCGATTGTTCCGTAGCAGTTGGCAATTGTTCCTCAGCAGTTGTCTGTCCTTCCTCATCAAGTGTCAAACAGGGTGTATAAGCAGCGCAGGAATGTAGATCGTTCACGCACAGGCTTCCCTGCAGTTAACACGTCCTGCCCTCTACATTTCTTTTTACTATCACTGGTAGGGCGTTCGGTAGCAGTTGTCGATTGTTCCGTAGCAGTTGGCAATTGTTCCTCAGCAGTTGTCTGTCCTTCCTCATCAAGTGTCAAACAGGGTGTATAAGCAGCGCAGGAATGTAGATCGTTCACGCACAGGCTTCCCTGCAGTTAACACGTACTGCCCTCTACATTTCTTTTTACTATCACTGGTAGGGCGTTCGGTAGCAGTTGTCGATTGTTCCGTAGCAGTTGGCAATTGTTCCTCAGCAGTTGTCTGTCCTTCCTCATCAAGTGTCAAACAGGGTGTATGAGCAGCGCAGGAATGTAGATCGTTCACGCACAGGCTTCCCTGCAGTTAACACGTCCTGCCCTCTACATTTCTTTTTACTATCACTGGTAGGGCGTTCGGTAGCAGTTGTCGATTGTTCCGTAGCAGTTGGCAATTGTTCCTCAGCAGTTGTCTGTCCTTCCTCATCAAGTGTCAAACAGGGTGTATAAGCAGCGCAGGAATGTAGATCGTTCACGCACAGGCTTCCCTGCAGTTAACACGTACTGCCCTCTACATTTCTTTTTACTATCACTGGTAGGGCGTTCGGTAGCAGTTGTCGATTGTTCCGTAGCAGTTGGCAATTGTTCCTCAGCAGTTGTCTGTCCTTCCTCATCAAGTGTCAAACAGGGTGTATGAGCAGCGCAGGAATGTAGATCGTTCATGCACAGGCTTCCCTGCAGTTAACACGTCTTGCCCTCTACATTTCTTTTTACTATCACTGGTAGGGCGTTCGGTAGCAGTTGTCGATTGTTCCGTAGCAGTTGGCAATTGTTCCTCAGCAGTTGTCTGTCCTTCCTCATCAAGTGTCAAACAGGGTGTATGAGCAGCGCAGGAATGTAGATCGTTCACGCACAGGCTTCCCTGCAGTTAACACGTCCTGCCCTCTACATTTCTTTTTACTATCACTGGTAGGGCGTTCGGTAGCAGTTGTCGATTGTTCCGTAGCAGTTGGCAATTGTTCCTCAGCAGTTGTCTGTCCTTCCTCATCAAGTGTCAAACAGGGTGTATAAGCAGCGCAGGAATGTAGATCGTTCACGCACAGGCTTCCCTGCAGTTAACACGTACTGCCCTCTACATTTCTTTTTACTATCACTGGTAGGGCGTTCGGTAGCAGTTGTCGATTGTTCCGTAGCAGTTGGCAATTGTTCCTCAGCAGTTGTCTGTCCTTCCTCATCAAGTGTCAAACAGGGTGTATGAGCAGCGCAGGAATGTAGATCGTTCATGCACAGGCTTCCCTGCAGTTAACACGTCTTGCCCTCTACATTTCTTTTTACTATCACTGGTAGGGCGTTCGCTAGCAGTTGTCGATTGTTCCGTAGCAGTTGGCAATTGTTCCTCAGCAGTTGTCTGTCCTTCCTCATCAAGTGTCAAACAGGGTGTATGAGCAGCGCAGGAATGTAGATTGTTCATGCACAGGCTTCCCTGCAGTTAACACGTCCTGCCCTCTACATTTGTTTTTACTATCACTGGTAGGGCGTTCGGTAGCAGTTGTCGATTGTTCCGTAGCAGTTGGCAATTGTTCCTCAGCAGTTGTCTGTCCTTCCTCATCAAGTGTCAAACAGGGTGTATGAGCAGCGCAGGAATGTAGATCGTTCACGCACAGGCTTCCCTGCAGTTAACACGTCCTGCCCTCTACATTTCTTTTTACTATCACTGGTAGGGCGTTCGGTAGCAGTTGTCGATTGTTCCGTAGCAGTTGGCAATTGTTCCTCAGCAGTTGTCTGTCCTTCCTCATCAAGTGTCAAACAGGGTGTATGAGCAGCGCAGGAATGCAGATCGTTCACGCACAGGCTTCCCTGCAGTTAACACGTCCTGCCCTCTACATTTGTTTTTACTATCACTGGTAGGGCGTTCGGTAGCAGTTGTCGATTGTTCCGTAGCAGTTGGCAATTGTTCCTCAGCAGTTGTCTGTCCTTCCTCATCAAGTGTCAATTAAGGTGTATGAGCAGCGCTGGAATGTAGATCGTTCATGCACAGGCTTCCCTGCAGTTAACACGTCCTGCCCTCTACATTTGTTTTTACTATCACTGGTAGGGCGTTCGGTAGCAGTTGTCGATTGTTCCGTAGCAGTTGGAAATTGTTCCTCAGCAGTTGTCTGTCCTTCCTCATCAAGTGTCAAACAGGGTGTATGAGCAGCGCAGGAATGTAGATCGTTCACGCACAGGCTTCCCTGCAGTTAACACGTCCTGCCCTCTACATTTCTTTTTACTATCACTGGTAGGGCGTTCGGTAGCAGTTGTCGATTGTTCCGTAGCAGTTGGCAATTGTTCCTCAGCAGTTGTCTGTCCTTCCTCATCAAGTGTCAAACAGGGTGTATGAGCAGCGCAGGAATGTAGATCGTTCATGCACAGGCTTCCCTGCAGTTTACACGTACTGCCCTCTACATTTCTTTTTACTATCACTGGTAGGGCGTTCGGTAGCAGTTGTCGATTGTTCCGTAGCAGTTGGCAATTGTTCCTCAGCAGTTGTCTGTCCTTCCTCATCAAGTGTCAAACAGGGTGTATGAGCAGCGCAGGAATGTAGATTGTTCATGCACAGGCTTCCCTGCAGTTAACACGTCCTGCCCTCTACATTTGTTTTTACTATCACTGGTAGGGCGTTCGCTAGCAGTTGTCGATTGTTCCGTAGCAGTTGGCAATTGTTCCTCAGCAGTTGTCTGTCCTTCCTCATCAAGTGTCAAACAGGGTGTATGAGCAGCGCAGGAATGTAGATCGTTCACGCACAGGCTTCCCTGCAGTTAACACGTCCTGCCCTCTACATTTCTTTTTACTATCACTGGTAGGGCGTTCGGTAGCAGTTGTCGATTGTTCCGTAGCAGTTGGCAATTGTTCCTCAGCAGTTGTCTGTCCTTCCTCATCAAGTGTCAAACAGGGTGTATGAGCAGCGCAGGAATGCAGATCGTTCACGCACAGGCTTCCCTGCAGTTAACACGTCCTGCCCTCTACATTTGTTTTTACTATCACTGGTAGGGCGTTCGGTAGCAGTTGTCGATTGTTCCGTAGCAGTTGGCAATTGTTCCTCAGCAGTTGTCTGTCCTTCCTCATCAAGTGTCAATTAAGGTGTATGAGCAGCGCTGGAATGTAGATCGTTCATGCACAGGCTTCCCTGCAGTTAACACGTACTGCCCTCTACATTTCTTTTTACTATCACTGGTAGGGCGTTCGGTAGCAGTTGTCGATTGTTCCGTAGCAGTTGGAAATTGTTCCTCAGCAGTTGTCTGTCCTTCCTCATCAAGTGTCAAACAGGGTGTATGAGCAGCGCAGGAATGTAGATCGTTCACGCACAGGCTTCCCTGCAGTTAACACGTCCTGCCCTCTACATTTCTTTTTACTATCACTGGTAGGGCGTTCGGTAGCAGTTGTCGATTGTTCCGTAGCAGTTGGCAATTGTTCCTCAGCAGTTGTCTGTCCTTCCTCATCAAGTGTCAAACAGGGTGTATGAGCAGCGCAGGAATGTAGATCGTTCATGCACAGGCTTCCCTGCAGTTAACACGTCCTGCCCTCCACATTTCTTTTTACTATCACTGCTAGGGCGTTCGGTTTCAGTTGTCGATTGTTCCGTAGCAGTTGGCAATTGTTCCTCAGCAGTTGTCTGTCCTTCCTCATCAAGTGTCAAACAGGGTGTATAAGCAGCGCAGGAATGTAGATCGTTCACGCACAGGCTTCCCTGCAGTTAACACGTACTGCCCTCTACATTTCTTTTTACTATCACTGGTAGGGCGTTCGGTAGCAGTTGTCGATTGTTCCGTAGCAGTTGGCAATTGTTCCTCAGCAGTTGTCTGTCCTTCCTCATCAAGTGTCAAACAGGGTGTATGAGCAGCGCAGGAATGCGCCTTGGTGTCTTAATACGTGGGCTATTCAGAAAGTAAGTTCCGATCGGTCGCGAAATAAAAACCACTATGAAAATCCGATGAAGCTTTGCACACGGCTAGTATCTCAAGCACATCCGTCGATCGTGTCACGTCGCCCTTTTCACTTCTGAGGGCACAGTCACTACATAAAAATGACTAGAAAATAGTACCTCCCGCCATAGTGAGAGCTTGGTGAGAAATTTCGCCTGAGGCTATGCAGCCCACATAACATAACTGACAAGCATTTACTTCTTGAAGTAATTCTCAGCCACATTCTGCAGGGGCAATTAAGATGCTCCTGCAGTGTTATCGATAGAAAGTGTTTGATCACCCAAAATACAGCATGTAATCCTCTCCATGTAACAAGGGAACCTCCCCATCGCACCCCCCTCAGATTAAGTTATAAGTTGGCACAGTGGATAGGCCTTGATAAACTGAACACAGATCAACTGAAAAAACAGGAAGAAGTTGTGTGGAAGTGTGTAAAAACAAGCAAAATATAGAATCTGAGTAGTCCATGGGCCACATAAGCAACATATTGGACAATATGAGCGTAGGAGCGCCGTGGTCCCGTGGTAGCGTGAGCAGTTGCTGAATGAGAGGTGCTTGGTTCAAGTCTTCCCTTGACTGAAAATTTTACTTTCTTTATTTTTGTATAGTTATTACCTGTCCGTTCGTTCATTGACATCTCCGTTCACTGTAATAAGTTTTGTGTCTGTGTTTTGCGACCGCATCACAAAACCGTGCGATTAGTAGACGAAAGGACGTGCCTCTCCAATGGGAACAGAAAACATTTGATCGCAATGTCATAGGTCAACCGATTCCTCCACAGGAAAACACATCTGATATATTCTATACGACACTGGTGACGGCATGTGCGTCACATGCCAGGAATATATACTTGTACACTTGGCGAATGGGTAAAAAGATTCTTCTGCCTTGCCCGATTTAGGTTTTCTTGTGCATGTGATAATCACTCCCAAAAAGTGATGAAAACATAAGAGTTTGTCACATAAACTGAAAACAAAAAATTAAACTTTTCACTGGATGGAAGATTTGAACCAAGGACCTTTCGTTCCGCAGCTGCTCACGTTACCACGAGACCACGGCGCGCCTGCGTTCTCATTGTCATTAATGTTGCCTATCTTCCCTTGAACTACTCAGTTTTGCTTATTTTTTCACAGTTCCACAGAACTTCTTCCTGTTTTCTCAATTGATCTGTGTTCAGTTTTTCAAGGCCTATCCACTGTGCCAACTTATAACTAAATCTGAGGGGGGTGCGATGGGGAGGTTCCCTTGTAAGTTTCATCTCTGCTCACATGAACTATTGACTATGAAGACAGCATTTTGGCACAGACAGCGAGCTATGGGACAGCGTGGGTGGCAAATAAAACATTTTTTTTTAATTTCCACTGTGATTTCCGTTTTGAGGCAGATCGGAACGTACTTTGTGTCTCGTGAGCAAAATGTGGAGAGTGTGTAAGAACGTTTATTGCATGCTTTGACCAGCTTCCTTTTTTCACCTCCTGTCCAATTGGACAGGTGATGTTTGTGAGGCTATCTTCCCCCCTCCTTCTTCTGATCATATGCTCCTCCCCATTTCCATCCTCCCACTACCCCTCCACCCATGTTTCCATCCCTTTTCTCGTCCCCCTCTCCGTGTCCATCCTCTCCTCTACCCATCTCAACTTGTCCCTAGCCATGAACATCGGCACATGTGGCCCATGCAGAACAGTTCAATATAGCAAGCTGACAGTACTCCCGAAACATTCCTGCCATGCAGGACGGGTCACACATCAGGATATTGAAAACATTTATTTGCAAATCAGGATGATAAAGCAGGCCGATACTACTATAACACATCACACCTGTTATACAGTGTAGCCTGCATGTCAGGGAACAAAAAACCTTTTTTGCTGTCCTGCAAAGCCAACTGATTTGGCAGGCCGATACTGCTCCCACACAACTGGACTGTCGTGCAGGGCAGCCTATACACCAGTGGCTGGAGAAACATGTTCCTGGAGCTAGGAAGATATAAACTCCTCATTGTTGATAAACATGAAGCCTCACAAGGTGTTGAGTGCTATCAATAAGAGATTTCATATTGATTCCATACTTCTGGATTTTCTGGAAGGCTTTTGACACTGTACCTCACAAGTGGCTTGTAGTGAAATCACGTACTTACAGATTATTGCCTCAGTTACGTCACTGGATTCGTGATTTCCTGTCAGAGAGGTCACATTTCATAGTCATCGAGTAAAACAGAGGAGATTTCCGAGGTTCCGCAAAATAGAGTTATAGGCCTTTCGCTGTTCCTTATCTATATAAACGATTTAATCTGAGCAGCTGTCGTTGGCTGTTTGCAGGTGACGCTATCGTTTGTCGGCTACTAAAGTCATCAGAAGATCAAAACAAATTGCAAAACGATTTAGAAAAGATACATTTATGGCGCAAAAATTGGCAGCTGACCTTAAATAACGAAAAGTGCGAGGTCATCCAGAGGAGTGCTAAAAGGAATACGTTAAACTTCGGTTACACGATAAATCAGTCAAATACAAAGCCCGTAAATTCTACTAAATACCTAGGTATTACAATTACGAACAAATTAAATTGGAAGGGACACACAGAAAATTTTGTTGGGAAGGCTAACCAAAGACTGTGTTTTAGTGGCAGGAGAAAATGTAACAGACCTACTAAGGAGACTGCCTGCACTATGCTTGTCCGTCCTCTTTTAGAATACTGCTGCGCGGTGTGGGATCCTTAGCAGATAGGATTGACGGAGTACATCGAAAAAGTTCAAAGAAGGGCTACAAGATCTGTCTTATCGCGAAATAGGGAAGAGGATGTCACTTAAATGATAAAGGATCTGGGATTGACATCATTTAAAAAAACGCGGTTTTTGTTGCTGAGGAATCTTCTCAAGAAATTCCAGTCACCAGCTTTCTCCTGCCAATACGAAAATATTTTGTTGGCGCCAACCTATAAAGGGAGAAACGATCACCATGACAAAATAAGGGAAATCAGAGCTCGAACGGAAAGATATAGGTGTTCCTTCTCTCGGCGCGCTATTTACGAGATTGTAATAATAGACAGTTGTGAAGGCACTCAAATGCCGGGCAGTTAAATGTGATTTGCAGAGTATCCACGTAGGTGCACAAGTAGATGTAAATTTTGCACATCACTGTCTTATCCACCTTAAGGGTTGGAAGAGCGACTGCGAAGATGACTGTTATCGTGTGTGGCATGCAACACGCAAATGTGGGAAATGTAATCGGATTTATCCTTTTACGGAGTCAAGCTCCCATCGCCTGGCAGTCCGCTTTCCACCCTACATACACACGCACTTAAACGAAAAACTGACATGATCGTATGGCGTTGATAGCCGGGAGTCCCCACCTGGGGGAGTTCGACCGTCGGGATGCATACATTTTGAGTTGAGGGCACATTGGGTAACCCGCCTGTCGATGATGATGAAGACGAAATGATGATGAGGACAACACAACATCCAGTCTCCGAGCAGAGAGAATCTCCGAACCTGTCGGTAGTCGAACCCAGGCCAACTACACTGAAGTCAGACCCACTGATCACTCAGCTAAGGGGGCGGGCAAATAGAAAAGCACGAAAGCATCGGGAAAAATTTTTATTTATTCGTCTACATTAATGTTATCTCTTTGAAAATAGTCCCCATTGTCCACTGGATATAATACACCTATGTCAGTTCTTCTTCCAAGCCCTGAATGACTTTTGGAAATTGATCTCTGGAATAACACTTACTTCTTTCAGCGATTCGCTTTTAATCTCATCTGTGCTCGAAAACCACGGTTCATTAAGGTTGTCTTTATTTTTAGGAAACAGAAAAAAGCCACAAGGGCACATATTTGTTGAATATGGAGGCCGATGCATCATTACAGTGTTGTTTTTCGCCAAACATTCTCGAACAAGCAATGAATCGAGAGCAGGCGTATTGTCGTGGAGTAAAAACCATGATTTGCTTCGTACCAAATCCAGACATTTTTGCCGGGTTGTTTCCCGCAAATGGAGTTGAAATTATACATAGTACTCCTGATTGATTATCTGACGTTATGGCGAGAACTCATGATGCAGTATGCCATTGAAATTGAAGAAAACAGTGAGCATAACCTTCAGATTCGACCGCATTTGCCGTTTTTTTTTCTCTCCAGTCCAGGCGATCCAGATATCTCCATTGAGACGATTGAGCCACATACTTTCGTCGCCATATCCGTACGTTCATGTTTCGTCACCTGTTATAACACGTTTCAGTACTTCTGCATTGTTGCTGACTTCACTTAGCGACTCCTAAGCAACTTCCGTTCGCCATCGTTTTCGCTCGAAATTCAATACCTTTGGCACAAATTCTGCTGTCATATGCTTCATACAACAACAAAAAACCGGAAGCGATTTAATGCCCGTGCCTTTTTATATGCCAACATCATCTGCAACTTTTTTAATTTTGAGTCAGCGATCATTCATAATCATTTCTTTCACCTTTTTTGGGCGGCCGGAGTGGCCGTGTAGATCTAGGCGCTACAGTCTGGAACCGAGCGACCGCTACGGTCACAGGTTCGAATCCTGCCTCGGGCTTGGATGTGTGTGATGTCCTTAGGTTAGTTAGGTTTAATTAGTTCTACGTTCTAGGCGACTGATGACCTCAGAAGTAAAGTCGCATAGTGCTCAGAGCTATTTTAACCATTTTTTTCACTTTTTTGATGTTGATATGTTGGCTCGTCCAGAATGTTCGTCATCTTCTTCATAGTTGTCTTCAAAACGCTTATACCACTCGTAAAACCTTGTCTCACCCACAGCAGACACACCAAAAGCAATATTGAATGTTTCTAAACCTTTGCTACATTTTTTATAGTAGAATTTAATGCAAATTATCCGATACTTTTTTTAAACAGATCGATAGTTGCCACTTATAAGCAGACACCTGTGAGCCTCTTGAGAACTGACGACAGACTAAACATCTACTATGGCAGCCAGTGTACAGATACGTTTCAGAACTCTTTCCCAACACAATAATAAAAAGCCGAGTGAATTGAATCAATACAACTAGCGAAATTACAAAATTTCGGACGTTTTTTGAACCTCGAATCATCTTTTCCATTTTATGGCTCTGTATGTGTGAAGGGCAGCACGTAGACAGCCAGATATTAGGATTTTGGCCCTCGAATCGCATACCTGTGGATTAATGTGTTGCTAAATAATGATAACAATAATGCTAAATAATGATAACAATAGGTCTGACGTCCTGGGAAAGATTTTGCCGGATTTCCGTCTTTCACGTGAATTTCATGTTATTGTAGTGGATGAGTTACCTCCTGCCCCTTCTTCTGTCTTTCCTTGTTCGCAGCCATTTCCCTTCGAACGTGAAGTGGAGGTTGTAAAGCGATAAGTCTGGAACAGATATTTGAGCCTGCCTGCCTCTGTTGCTGACGGCTGCATGCACCTGTTTGCCGTGACTTAAGCTGCATCAGTTCTGTAGAAGAATAACACAGCCCCACTTTGGAAACTTGAACGGTTTCGTTTTGACTACCCACTGCGAAGCCGACGGTTCTTGTAACTGGTCGAAAACTTTCTTCTTGGTATTCATGCAATGCTTCTAGTATGCCACAGATCTGTTGAGTGACATTTTTAGGAATTTCGGAGTACCGCGTTGATCCATTTCAGCCCCAGATTAGACCACCTTTAATAACAGAGCGGACAAGGAAAATACGAATACATGAAGAAATTTCTATGGTTTTTTTTTAATCAGTGCCTTAACACAGCATTTAGCTACTAAGCCACCTACCAAACTCTTTAGCAACAACAACAAACCGACGTGCTCATATCAACACTAGTATGCAGTATCATAGCACTTCAAGGTTTGGGAGGGAAGAAAGTCGCAGCAGCCAGATGAAAGAAGCATCTTCCCTCTACACGGAATCAGTCCCACAGTAACACTAGCTACAATGAAGTATATGAAGATATAAATAATTTGCAATTTGCAGTGTTGAATTAAGGGGAAGTTTACTATCTTTTGGTTCAAAAAATCGATTTTTTTAAAAACTGCATTATTGGATCCATAAAAGTGTTTAGAATCTACCCCTGAAACGTTTTTTCAGAATACGGAACTGAAATGTTTGTTATTCGCGGTTGAACAAAAAAATGCACCTGCCTGAGATCGACCTTTTTCACGCAAGTTTTTTTTTCTTTCGGATGTTATTGTACCGGTGCTTGAGAGGAAACACACAAAATTCTAATGAAAGTTTGAACGCGTGTGTTTGGAAGTTAGCCCCCAAGCATTTGAATTCTGGTGCGAAGACTGTGGAGATTGTGACTTTCCTGGCAGTGAGCAGCTTCAACGAAGGGTATTCAGCAATTCTGAAGACCATGACAAGAATGGACGTCACCCTGGGACTCTATTCGACGCAGTTCGCCAAGCATTCGGACGACCACCGGATTCTAGCCGCCGAAAACCGCTTGTCACCGGCCGTACGGGTGGCTCTGGAGCAGTGCAGGATGGCCCAGATCGAGCAGAACGCCCTCTGTGAGGAAGAGGAAGGACTAGTTTATGGACCCGCAATAGCAGATTGAACGTAAGGTGCATAATATTGCATTTATCTATAGTCAAAACTTCAGATGCGTTTTTCTCGAAATGACATTTTTTTAACGCGCGGTATGGTAAATTCTAATCTACTGAACCGATTGGCGTGATTCTTTGTTTCTGACGAAGCCAACTAAATTGTCTAAGCGTTGTACCATTTTTATTCCGATCTATCTACTTTTACTTGGGCAAAGAATTCGAAAAATCGATGAAAAAGACCCTAGTTTTCCAAATGGTCGCCATTTTGTTTCCTATGGCCCAAATAACTTAGCGAGGTACAGCTCCTAAAGAATCTTATATACTTCGCAAACATCAACTCAATTTTGATTTCAGACGAGCCGGCTGACCTGCGACATACCGCGCGCGGAGGTCTACATCGAAATTTTCTTCCGTTCCGACGGCATTTCCGCCTTTTCTCTTCGACATTTCCGGTCGAAAAAATTCCTGTTTGTAGGGAAAATGTCAATAAACAATTTGACCAAATTTGACATTGATATCTATATCACATCCCGAGAAAAAATTCTCAAAGAACATGCTCTTTTCGGTTCAAAGATAGTAAACCTCCCCTTAACTATGTAACTTCACAAGATAATAATAAAATTCTGCTACAACACGACAATTTATCTCCTACGAGCATTAATGACCATTTTGGTGTCGATTGACGTAAAATAAAGAGCGGCGCCACGCCGCCTTCACAAAATCAGCGCGGGCAGAGTTTTCAGTATCATCCACCATCTAGCTACTCCCACAAGTAATAGGGGCTTCTGTGTAGTCTATTTATCTGTGAGTGTCACGGAGCATCAGCAGCAAAAAAGAAGGAAATTAACAAACTTGTTGCAACACTACTTACACGGTTAAAAGCAAAATGATTTAGTTAGAAGCAAAGTCTGAAATTAACTAGACAGTCGATATATAAATAATCATGGTGACGCAGCTGTCCCTATCAGTGTAGTTTTATGCAATCCGCAATTCTGTATCTGGCCTCCATAAACCACACACAAGATTTTCATATTCTCTCGCGCAAACTATTAGTCCTACAGAAAAAAAATGAACAGGACCTTTTTGTGGAAAATTTAATGCAGTTAAATTTTGCATCGGGGTACATTTTTGCTGGAAGCCACGGTTTTCGAGTTATTCAAGGAAAACGTAGAAAAGTAATCTTCAGATGCACCCCCACTCCCACACTCAGCGGGCTCCTCTCAGGATTTCTGGTATGGTGTCCTCGTACCATTGTACAAGAATTTGCGACTAGACGAATTATTTCCCACATTCGAACTTTTTTGGTCTTGACTAGCTTTATCACGCCACCGACCGACGTATTCGATCACTGCAAAATTGAAGCTTGTGTAAATTTTACGTAGCAGTTTTGTGAATTTTAACAGAGTAAAATAAACAGTTACATCGCTGTATTCGCCAGGCCTTCTGACAACGAAACTACTGCGCTTGTAAAGGTTAAGATTGGATCGAGTTGTCAGATTAGTTGGTTTTAGCGTAACGTTTACAGAGGTCGTTTCTTCTTACACTACCCTCGCGGGCACGTTTAAAGTGATACCGCTATCGAAACAGCCGTCTATGCAGGTGGCGTAACAGCCCAATATCAACAGACCAGGCAAGGTCGAATATTGGGACTAGCACTTGTTGTCGGAAATATTTGTACACTGGTAGGCGGGAGTGCTACGAACAACATATTAGAAATAATGTTTTGAACATGGCTGCGAACAGCAACCGTACTTAATCACAATTTCACAAATTTCCAGCCAACAGGTTGCAAATCGAATTTTAAATTCTGTAACTAGTTTTCAACGCCAGCTAGAGGCTCCTTCTTCAGAAGAAACTGTTACCTTACCTAACAATATCACACGATGGTACATTAATAGCAGGTAGGCATTAGAACAAACACTTAATTTTTACAAATTAAACTGCATAAAATTACTCACATTTGGTTAAAAGGAAATTTGAGCAACATCGCTCAAATCAAAACATTAAAACCACAATTAAAACATTTTCCACCTGAATGCATAATTGGTATAGTCAAAATTTTAAAACAATATATAAATATGCCACTAAGGGTACTACAGTGGTATAGGACACGAGTAACAGCGACTGCGCGCGCGGGCCGTAGCAAATGACAACGTGAACATCTAGTAGCAGAATTTAGAAAGGCTTAACAACATCTATACGAAATTAATACAATAGTGATAGACAAATTAACAGCATGTAAATCATAAAAGCAAGGGAGAGGAACAAGTTTTTAAGGGCCTAACAGGGAAGCGGATAACCAAGAATAGCTATCTGACATATTTAAATAACGGCGTTGTTGTTGTTTTTGTTGTGGTCTTCAGTCCTGAGACTGGTTTGATGCAGCCCTCCATGCTACTCTATCCTGTGCAAGGTGCTTCATCTCCCAGTACCTACTGCAACCTACATCCTTCTGAATCTGCTTAGTGTATCGTCTCCCTCTACGATTTTCACCCTCCACGCTGCCCTCTAATGCTAAATTTGTGATCCCTTGACGCCTCAAAACATGTCCCACTAACCGATCCCTTCTTCTAGTCTAGTTGTGCCACAAACTTCTCTTCTCCCCAATACTATTCAATACCTCCTCATACCGAGCGAGGTGGCGCAGTGGTTAGCACACTGGACTCGCATTCGGGAGGACGACGGTTCAATCCCGTCTCCGGCCATCCTGATTTAGGTTTTCCGTGATTTCCCTATATCGTTTCAGGCAAATTCCGGGATGGTTCCTTTGAAAGGGCACGATTTCCTTCCCAATCCTTCCCTAAGCCGAGCTTGCGCTCCGTCTCTAATGACCTCGTTGTCGACGGGACGTTAAATACTAACCACCACCACCACCACCACCAATACCTCATTAGTTACGTGATCTACCCACCTTATCTTCAGCATTCTTCTGTAGCACCACATTTCGAAAGCTTCTCTTCTCTTCTTGTCCAAACTAGTTAGCGTCCATGTTTCACTTCCATACATGGCTACACTCCATACAAATACTTTCAGAAGCGACTTCCTGACACTTAAATCTATACTCGATGTTAACAAATTTCTCTTCTTCAGAAACAATTTCCTTGCCATTGCCAGTCTACATTTTATATCCTCTCTACTTCGACCATCATCAGTTATTTTACTCCCTAAATAGCAAAACTCCTTTACTATTTTAAGTGTCTCATTTCCTAATCTAATTCCCTCAGCATCACCCGATTTAATTTGACTACATTCCATTATCCTCGTTTTGCTTTTGTTGATGTTCGTCTTATATTCTCCTTTCAAGACACTGTTCACTCCGTTCAACTGCTCTTCCGGGTCCTTTGCTGTCTCTGACAGAATTACAATGTCATCGGCGAACCTCAAAGTTTTTACTTCTTCTCCATGAATTTTAATACCTACTACGAATTTTTCTTTTGTTTCCTTTACTGCTTGCTCAATATACAGATTGAATAACATCGGGGAGAGGCTACAACCCTGTCTCACTCCTTTCCTAACCACTGCTTCCCTTTCATGCCCCTCGACTCTTATAACTGCCATCTGGTTTCTGTACAAATTGTAAATAGCCTTTCGCTCCCTGTATTTTACCCCTGCCACCTTCAGAATTTGAAAGAGAGTATTCCAGTTAACATTGTCAAAAGCTTTCTCTAAGTCTACAAATGCTAGAAACGTAGGTTTGCCTTTTCTTAATCTTTCTTCTAAAATAAGTCGTAAGGTTAGTATTGCCTCACGTGTTCCAACATTTCTACGGAATCCAAACTGATCTTCCCCGAGGTCCGCTTCCACCAGTTTTTCCATTCGTCTGTAAAGAATTCACGTTAGTATTTTGCAGTTGTGACTTATTAAACTGATAGTTCGGTAATTTTCACATCTGTCAACGCCTGCTTTCTTTGGAATTGGAATTATTATATTTTTCTTGAAGTCTGAGGGTATTTCGCCTGTCTCATACATCTTGCTCACCAGATGGTAGAGTTTTGTCATGACTGGCTCTCCCAAGGCCATCAGTAGTTCTAATGGAATGTTGTCTACTCCCGGGGCCTTGTTTCGACTCAGGTCTATCAGTGCTCTGTCAAACTCTTCACGCAGTATCTTATCTCCCATTTCGTCTTCATCTACATCCTCTTCCATTTCCATAATATTGTCCTCAAGTACATCGCCATTGTATAAACCCTCTATATACTCCTTCCACCTTTCTGCCTTCCCTTCTTTGCTTAGAACTGGGTTGCCATCTGAGCTCTTGATATTCATACAAGTGGTTCTCTTCTCTCCAAAGGTCTTTTTAATTTTCCTGTACGCAGTATCTATCTTACCTCTAGTGAGATAAGCCTCTACATCCTTACATTTGTCCTCTAGCCATCCCTGCTTAGCCATTTTGCACTTCCTGTCGATCTCATTTTTGAGACGTTTGTATTCCTTTTTGCCTGCTTCATTTACTGCATTTTTATATTTTCTCCTTTCATCAATTAAATTCAATATTTCTTCTGTTACCCAAGGATTTCTACTAGCCCTCGTCTTTTTACCTAGTTGATCCTCTGCTGCCTTCACTACTTCATCCCTCAAAGCTACCCATTCTTCTTCTACTGTATTTCTTTCCCCCATTCCTGTCACCTACTATGTTTCCTTCTCTCCCTTTTCCTACTGACGAATTCTATTCACCCATGACTATTAAATTTTCGTCTCCCTTCACTACCTGAATAATTTCTTTTATCTCGTCATACATTTCATCAATTCTTCATCATCTGCTGAGCTAGTTGACATATAAACTTGTACTACTGTAGTAGGCGTGGGCTTTGTGTCTATCTTGGCCACAATAATGCGTTCACTGTGTTGTTTGTAGTAGCTAACCCGCACTTCTATTTTTTTATTCATTATTAAGCCTACTCCTGCATTACCCCTATTTGATTTTGTATTTAGAACCCTGCCACCGAACTTCACTAATTCCCACTATATCTTACTTTACCCTATCCATTTCCCTTTTTAAATTTTCTAGCCTACCTGCCCGATTAAGTGATCTGACTTTCCACGCTCCGATCCGCAGAACGCCAGTTTTTTTTCTCCTGATAACGACGTCCTCTTGAGTAGTCCCCGCCCGGAGATCCGAATGGGGGACTATTTTACCTCCGGAATATTTTACCCAAGAGTACGCCATCATCATTTAATCATACAGTAAAGCTGCATGTCCTCGGGAAAAATTACGGCTGTAGTTTCCCCTTGCTTTCAGCCGTTCGCAGTACCAGCACAGCAAGGCCGTTTTGGTTATTGTTACAAGGCCAGATCAGTCAATCATCCAGACTGTTGCCCCTCAACTACTGAAAAGGCTGCTGCCCCTCTTCAGGAACCACACGTTTGTCTGGCCTCTCAACAGATACCCCTCCGTTGTGTTTGCACTAACGTGTACTAACGTGAGAGGGATGAGTGTGGGGGTGGAGGAGGATTTGAAGGCCATTTTTGTTGGTCTCTAGAGAAGAGTTATCCCAGTACAAAATTTAATGACATCATATTTCCTACAACAAGGTTGTGTTCATTTTTTTCTGAGCGAAAGAGAAAATATTATAACTTCGCTCATGCTTTTTGAAGGCCGGATATAAAATTGCGGGTTGCATAAAAAGACATCGGTAGGGGCAGCTAATCACCTTGTTTATTTATGTATGGACTGTCCAGTTACAGACAGAGCGTGGATATAACATCAGTACGTAGTCCACAGTTCTCGGTAAGCCCACGTATTCCCGCCCTTCACAATACGTGCGCCTCCCTGGGCCCCCCACGTCGTATCGACGGCGGGTGTCAAATTAGGGGAATGTGATAGTTGTGTATGACGCCGCCCGGCGCTCGGCAGTAAATCTGGCGCTGACGCACACGCACCGCACACTGACGCACTCGCTCACGCATACTCACCCAGGGGTGTGTCACTGCTCTGTCGCGCATCAGTAACCAATCACACGCGCCGAATATTTTTGGCCCTCCGTCTACACTGTAATCTATCGCTCAAGCTAGTTTTCACACTCCTACGTTCTCCATGGGCACATGCGTAACTAGTACTGTTCTGCAAATAATAGTGTTTGGAGGGCATGTATCACCGGTCTGTAAACCTGTTACATCGCATTTTGCTGTCCAGTTACTAAGCTTTATACACTATTGGTCATTAAAATTGCTACACCATGAAGAAGTGCAAATGATAAACGGGTATTCGTTGGACAAATATATTATACTAGAACTGACATGTGATTACATTTTCACGCAATTTGGGTGCATAGATCCCGAGAAATCAGTACCCAGAACAACCACCTCTGGCCGTAATAACGACCTTGATACGCCTGGGCATTGAGTCAAACAGAACGTGGATGGCGTGTACAGGTACAGCTGCCCATGCAGCTTCAACACGATACCACAGTTCATCAAGAGTAGTGACTGGCGTATTGTGACGAGACAGTTGATCGACCACCATTGACCAGACGTTTTCAATTGGTGAGAGATCTGGAGAATGTGTTGGCCAGAGCAGCAGACAAACACTTTCTGTATCCAGAAAGGCCCGTACAGGACCTGCAACACGTGGTCGTGCATTATCCTGCTGAAATGTAGAGTTTCGCGGGGATCGAATGAAGGGTTGAGCCACTGGTCGTAACACATCTGAAATGTAACGTCCACTGTTCAAAGTGCCGTCAATGCGAACAAGAGGTGACCGAGACGTGTAACCAATGGCACCCCATACAATCACACCAGGTGATACGCCAGTATGGATATGAGCAATATACGCTTCCAATGTGCGTTCACCGCGATGTCGCCAAACACGGATGTGACTATCATGGTGCTGTAAACAGAACCTGGATTCATCCGAAAAAATGACGTTTTACCATTTGTGCACCCAGGTTGGTCGTTGAGTACACCATCGCAGGCGCTCCTGTCTGTGATGCAGCGTCAAGAGTAACTGCAGCCATGGTCTCCGAGCTGATAGTCCATGCTGCTACAAACTTCGTCGAACTGTTCGTGTAGATGGTTTTTGTCTTGCAAACGTCCCCATCTGTTGACTCAGGGTTCGAGACGTGGCTGCACGATCCGTTACAGCCATGCGGATAAGATGGCTGTCATCTCTACTGCTAGTTATACGAGGCCGTTGGGATCCAGCACGGCGTTCCGTATTACCCTCCTGAACCTACCGATTCCATATTCTGCTAACAGTCATTGGATCTCGACCAACGCGTGCAGTAATGTCGCGATACGATAAACCGCAATCGCGATAGGCTACAATCCGACCTTTATCAAAGTCGGAAACGTGATGGTACGCATATCTCCTCCTTACATGAGGCATCACAACAACGCTTCACCAGGCAACGCCGATCAACTGCTGTTTGTGTATGAGAAATCGGTTGGAAACTTTGCTCATGTCAGCACGTTGTTGGTGTCGCCACCTCTGAAAAGCTAATCATTTGCATATCACAGCATCTTCTTCCTGTCGGTTAAATTTCGCGTCTGTAGCATGTCATCTTCGTGGTGTAGCAATCTTAATGGCCTGTAGTGTACTTACACTGAAGAGTGATAATTTGTAGCAAGACCGGGAATCGAACCGGGGTCTCCTGCTCGCCAGGTAGGTGCGTTAGCCACTAAGTCACCTTATCGCAGCGGTTTACAAAACTGCAACTGCTCTGCTAGTGTATAAGGAGGAATTTAAAGCAGAGTAGGGAGGCAGTGAGAATTTGCATCGAGCAGGGAGGCGTGCCAGGGAAATCCGTGCAGTTGTGTGAACTGCTGTGGCCAGGTGGGTTAGTGGCTAACACATCTGCCTAGTAAACATGAGACACGGTTTTCATTCCCGGCCTCGTTATAAATTTTCATTCGCTGCTTCAGTCTAAATGCATGACATCATACCTGTAGGAGACCAGCGAAGTCTCTGAAATTATATCATTTCAAGTCTGATATTAAGTCGGCTTCATATTGATATCTTTAAGTTTATACTAGAGGGTGGTCCGTTGATCGTGACCGGGCCAAATATCTCACGAAATAAGAACATTACGTAGGAAATCAGCATACATTGCACAATTTAGATTGCCATCGATAAAATGGGGCCAATTATCCTTCTTCCCATAATGGCGCACCATACATTAATCCGCGAAGGTCGCTGATGTTCTACTTGTAGCAGCCGTTGCATATTATGCCGGTTTACGTTACCGCTGTTGATGAATGACTCTTCGTCGCTAAATAGAACGCGTGCAAAAAATCTGACATCGTCCCGTAATTTCTCTTGTGCCCAGCTGCAAAACTGTAGAAGCTGTTCAAAGTCGTCGCCCTGCAATTCCTGGTGCATAGAAATATGGTACGGATGCAATCGATGTTGATGTAGGATTCTCAACACCGACGTTTTTGAGATTCCCGATTCTCGCGCAATTTATCTGCTACTGATGTGCGGATTAGCCGCGACAGCAGCTAAAACACCTACTTGGACATTATCATTTGTTACAGGTCGTAGTTGATGTTCCACACGTGGCTGAACACTCCCTGTTTCCTTAAATAACGTAACTATGCGGCGAACGGTCCAGACTCTTGGATGATGTCGTCCAGGATACCGAGCAGCATACATAGCACACGCCCGTTGGGCATTTTGATCACCATAGCCATACATCAACACGATATCGACCTTTTCCGCAATTGTTAAACGGTCCATTTTAACACGGGTAATGTATCACGAAGCAAATACCGTCCGCACTGAGAGAATGTTACGTGATACCACGTAATTATACGTTTGTGACCATTACAGCGTCATCTATCACAAAGCAAAAAAGGTGGTCCAACTAAAACATTCATATTTCTTTACGTATTACACGAATATGTAATGAAAAATGGGGGTTCCTATTTAAAAAAACGCAATTAGATATCCGTTTCACCTGTGGCAGCGCCATCTAGCGGGCCAAACATAGCGCCATCGGGTTTCCCCCTTCAAGCTTGACAAGTTTCATTCTTCGTAGTTTTTTCGTTTGATGCTTATTTCGTGAGATATTTGGCCCCATCACTACCAATGGACCACCCTGTATAAATTTTTTTTTTATCGGTGCGCGTTACTTTTACTTCATACACCCCCAAAACTTCAGCTGCTTTACTTTGTGGTGCAATTATTAACTTTTTCCATATTATTGTGGTATGAATGGATAACAGTGGACTCAATGCACTGTATCTTTGCTTGTAATTATCTTGCAAAAATCAGTTTCTTTGATGCAATGCCTTGTTCAACCCATAG
Source organism: Schistocerca nitens (assembly GCF_023898315.1). Lineage (NCBI taxonomy): Eukaryota > Metazoa > Arthropoda > Insecta > Orthoptera > Acrididae > Schistocerca > Schistocerca nitens. Next base: position 86,989,408 of record NC_064625.1, on the reverse strand, counting down.
AGTAAATATCTCTGGAGTGAGTACTCACATGCGCAGAACAGATTTTGTGTTGTCAGCATACATTGCCGGCCTGGTCACGTGATCTCGGGACGTCGTGTGTTTGTTCGTATAGCGCCCTGTATATTTAGAATTTCACTACATCCCTAGTACAGACGGATTCTTTTCGTACGTGTCGTGAATTATTTATATATGTTGCGAAGACATTTTAACAGTATCCATTTGATACAGGGAATAAACCAGCTACGTAACTTTCAAGGGCAAGTGATATTACATTCAGCTTCTTTGCGATAGGTATCATAGTTCAGATGCACTCGATTTTTGGTAGTTTTTGGTATGATACCGCACTTTATAGTATTACAGAGCCTGAAGTACATTTTTGCAGTGATAGTCCTGCAAAACGACAGTACGTTAGTACTTTCGCAAGTGTCCGAAAAACACCGAATTTACCACACATTAGCGATTATATCCCTGCTAATTCGTCCTTTTTTCTTGTATTTCTGCGTATTTATTTTCTCGTTTTTGCGACCTAAAGCACAATTTTTCTTACTGGTGGCACTTTGAGGTATTTATTTAACGCATTTTAAGTACTTGCTCCCAGTTCATTAAATAAATAGGAGACCGAGTAATCTATATACGTAATTGACAAGTCACTGATAAATGCATGGAGGATAGTATTTACTGAAACAACTAACCTTTCCCTTTCCTGTTCCACTAGCAAATTTACGAGAGGAAGCAATTGTTTGTAAGCTTTTGTTCGAGCCGCAATATCTATTATACAGTCATAAAATCGTAGAAAAATAGGCCTACAGAATCAAGTCTTAATTATAATACGTCTCGAAATTTTTAAACGTATACAGTGTCTCTTACTAAAATGAAAACTATAATTAGAGCTACATGGAATGTACCCATGAAAAGTTACTATCCCTCCTTTCACATATTTTTCTTTCCATCCGTAGCAACAACGTAATGCACCATCGCTATTACATTATCAACAAACGGTGAAACACAACAAAAACTCCTGGCATTATAAACTTCAAACGCTGCAGAAAGCACACAGGCACAGCGAAGTCCCGAGATCACGTGACAATCCTAGTTTAATGTTGACAACATGCGCAGAACGCAATGCTCACTCCAGAGATATTTACTCTATGGTTGAACCCATTTCATTTTATTATGTAATAATTAACTTTCATTCATATTCTTGTCGCATAAACAACAATCGTTACTATACGATTTCACTTCGTCCCCTTTAAACCGTCAGGTCTTAGCGGAACGCATGACGCGCTCATTCCAGATTTGTTGCTGTTGACGGCAAGCTGCGGTGTTTCACCTCACACATCGCTGCTGAGTTCTTCAAAGACAGTGATGCTTTCAGAGACTGATTTCTCTGAATTCAATCGATGTTTGCTCTTACGCCTACGTTCCAAACACTCGAAAAAGTAGAGCCGTGTATACAGTATACTGTTCACATGTGCCGCACGTTTGCAGAAGCCTTGAAAAAGTAAAAATAAAATAAAAATATAAAACCTATGTCTTCTATTCACTCTTCGGTGCACGCTACCCACTTCTTAGTATTGCCCATAAATACTTAGGAAACCTGATGTACTCCACGTTGTTCACCACTAGTTTTGAGGTCAATTATTGTCATTCCCCCACACCGTGAAGTTATCCACCTGCCATCGAAAGGCGGGCGTACAGCAGTTCAAAAGTCAGTTACCGGTAAAACAAAACAATTAAAAGCATTATAAGGGAACGATTTCAAAGTACTAACACGAAACTCCTGTAGAAGAACAGAACGACAGGCAGAAGCAGACCACGGGACAATCAGTTTGAATTCCAGAGAGATGTAGGAACTCGTGTGCAGTATTAACCCTACGGCTGATTTTAAGAGACGGGTTACGGAAACGCTACGTTCATAGTATCTGTAAATTATGGAAAAATTTTAATAGTGTTTCCCGAAGTATACTCTATGAAGTTCTGAAGGTAACACGAATAAAATACGGGAAACTGAATTGATCTACAGTTGGTCCAGAATTAAGGATGCAGTTACAAGAGTTGAATACCATGGAAAGAGAGGCAAAGTAGAGAAGCGAGTCAGATAGAGCTACAGCCCCTTTCCTTGGTATTATTCAATCTCCACATTGTGCAATTACTAAAGAAACCAAGGAAAAATTGGAAAAACGAATTAAAGTTGATGGAGAAAAACTTTGAGGGTTGCTAATGATATTGTAGTTCTGGCAGAGACTACATAGGATTTGCAAGATATCTTGAGCAGTTAGTGTCTTGGAAAGGAAAGAGATAACAAAATGAATACCAACGAAAGTTAAACAAGAATGATGGATATTGTCGGATTAAATCAGGCAATACTTACGGAGTTAGACTAAGAAATGAGACAATGAATAAAGTAGATGTGTTTTGCTTTTCAGGTAGCAAAATAAATGACGATTGCTGAAGGAGACGGATATGAAATATGGAATCACAAGGAAAGCTTTTATGAAAAAGAAAAATATTTCCAATTAATGAAGTACACAACCTATTAGTTGACAATTTTCATATGCTTTTCGACTTGACCCACGTTTCGATACCACCAATGGTATCTTCTTCAGAAGAACAACAATTTATTTAACAAAAACAACTAATATCTTAGTCCCAACTCTAAATGTAAAATGATTACTACTCCTAAATATAAACTGTTACTTACTTGGATCACATTACAAAAAACGTGTAACGTCCGTCATGAGGTGAAGCGCTCAAGCCACTTACAGACAATATAATTAAAATCCTTTAAATTTCTAAGTTTCATTTTTCATTTATGAATTCTAATTACTTTATATTCGCAACTGGGAGTAAGATATCACTTGTTGTTGTCCTTATGAAGAAGGACACCTTGGCAGTATCGAACTCTGAGTCAAGTCCAAAACTAAAGAAAAATTAGTTCAACGAAAAACCAGTCCGAGGTTGAAAATTGCACTTCTTTTATTCACTCGATGACTAGTAACATAGTCAAAATGATATTTCCGAAAATGTAAAAACCATATCAAAAATGTACAGATGAACAGTTGCAGCGCATACAGATAACACGTTTTTGACATGGTTTTTACATTTTCGGAAATGCTATTTTTGACTACGTTACGATGATTTGAAAAATGGGTCTCGGGCATAAAGTAGTCTTCGAGTAAACAAAGAAAAGTGAGATTTTGAACTTGGGACTGCTTTTTCGTAGTACTAATTAACAGAAGTTTGTTGACCCACAGCTATTTCAGCATGTTGGAATTTCGTAAATAAAAATTGGCAACTGGGTGGCTGAATACTTCATTAATTGGAAACGTACTCACAATTGTTGCTAACAGCTATGTTAAAGATTGTGAAAGGAAAATATGTTAAGATCAATACAAATTACATTGTAAAACTGAATTAAACAGTATTCATGCCCCACAATAATAGTTATTTTATAGGTCATTATAAATTGCCTTTCCGCTTTGTAGATCGCATTCGAACCTAGTTAATAAACCTCAGGATGGCTTAGAAAGACGCAAGCCAGTTCACAACGACCTATAAAATAAATATTATTGTGGGTGATCAATACTGTGTAGTTCAGTTTTTAGTACGTGTATGTTATTCCACGTGCATACGGAATATCCCACACATGTTAACAATTTCAAACGTTAAGAAGTTGAAACGTCCCCCAAGAAATATTATAAATGACTGCTCAAACTGACACACAATATTTTTAGCGCAACGCAATATGACTTTCAAAAATCCATACAAAAGAATGGCCCTGATTAACAGTAATCTATACCTTTCATTAATCACTTACCTCACAAAAATCTTCGTTACTCGAACTACTGCAATACAGCGAGCGCCAATACTGTCAGGTAAATAAAAGATTCTAACTACTGAAGGCACTAACTACTGATAGGAATAGTTAGCAAATGGAAGATTTTGATAGAGAACAGACAATGTATTTACCTTAATAGTGTTCAAAAGTCATTATAATCAGTTCATGACATCCAGTCTTACAAATTTACTGTCTCTGATGGACACACTTCCAGATCATCCGCTCTCGAAACTCTGCCATTTCTCTCCCCACATCCACCACTGCTGGCGGGTCACCTCCAACTGCGCAACGCTATGCACTGTTCACATCCAGGTGCCCAACACTACAATAGCAAACAACAGTGCAAACCAGCCACAGACTGCACACAGCACAGCCAGTGATTTTCATACAGAGCGCTACGTGGCGTTACCAATAATAAAACCTAACAGCCTACTTACAAAGTCTTTTCTCCAGGTGTTTCCCTGGAGTACACCGTTGTGCTGATGATACAAGGGCGATAAGCAGTAAAAGCAAGGAAAGAAACTTTTGCAATGTGATTGTAGAGAAGAATTCTAGAGATTAGGTGGATATATAGAATAACCGATGAAGAGATACTGAATCGAGTAGGGTAGAGAAGGTCTGTGGGGTACAAATTGAGTAAAAGAATGGTCCGTAGGACACATCAAGAAGCATCAAGGGATTATAATCGAGGTGGCTGTGTATGGTAATGGGAAGGGGTAAGGGGATTGTGTAAACTGTAGAGGGATGCCGACGCTCGACTGTAGTAAGGGGCTTCCAATGGATGTAGGTTTCTGTAATTACGCAGAGATGAACAGACTTGTCCAAGGCGGAATACCATTGAGCGCCGTACCAAACTAGTTACAAGTTCTTGTGCTCTGTTTCAGGACTCGCCGCTGGCTGTGGGGCGGAGAATCCCACTCAGAGCTGGTCTCTGATGTGTCTCCATCCAGGGGTTTTGCCGGCTTGTTAGGACTCCCAGGTTTAGATGTGGCCCTCAGCAGTTCATGGGGCTGCGAGAACTGACTCCCAATTACCCGCGGTAAGGTATTCTCGTTCATTGCACTCGACAGACGGGTAGGAACGTCAGGGGAATATGTTTAGTGGCACCGTTACTTCCTGGCAAATCATCCCAAGTGACGCCTATATACACTCCTGGAAATGGAAAAAAGAACACATTGACACCGGTGTGTCAGACCCACCATACTTGCTCCGGACACTGCGAGAGGGCTGTACAAGCAATGATCACACGCACGGCACAGCGGACACACCAGGAACCGCGGTGTTGGCCGTCGAATGGCGCTAGCTGCGCAGCATTTGTGCACTGCCGCCGTCAGTGTCAGCCAGTTTGCCGTGGCATACGGAGCTCCATCGCAGTCTTTAACACTGGTAGCATGCCGCGACAGCGTGGACGTGAACCGTATGTGCAGTTGACGGACTTTGAGCGAGGGCGTATAGTGGGCATGCGGGAGGCCGCGTGGACGTACCGCCGAATTGCTCAACACGTGGGGCGTGAGGTCTCCACAGTACATCGATGTTGTCGCCAGTGGTCGGCGGAAGGTGCACGTGCCCGTCGACCTGGGACCGGACCGCAGCGACGCACGGATGCACGCCAAGACCGTAGGATCCTACGCAGTGCCGTAGGGGACCGCACCGCCACTTCCCAGCAAATTAGGGACACTGTTGCTCCTGGGGTATCGGCGAGGACCATTCGCAACCGTCTCCATGAAGCTGGGCTACGGTCCCGCACACCGTTAGGCCGTCTTCCGCTCACGCCCCAACATCGTGCAGCCCACCTCCAGTGGTGTCGCGACAGGCGTGAATGGAGGGACGAATGGAGACGTGTCGTCTTCAGCGATGAGAGTCGCTTCTGCCTTGGTGCCAATGATGGTCGTATGCGTGTTTGGCGCCGTGCAGGTGAGCGCCACAATCAGGACTGCATACGACCGAGGCACACAGGTCCAACACCCGGCATCATGGTGTGGGGAGCGATCTCCTACACTGGCCGTACACCACTGGTGATCGTCGAGGGGACACTGAATAGTGCACGGTACATCCAAACCGTCATCGAACCCATCGTTCTACCATTCCTAGACCGGCAAGGGAACTTGCTGTTCCAACAGAACAATGCACGTCCGCATGTATCCCGTGCCACCCAACGTGCTCTAGAAGGTGTAAGTCAACTACCCTGGCCAGCAAGATCTCCGGATCTGTCCCCCATTGAGCATGTTTGGGACTGGATGAAGCGTCGTCTCACGCGGTCTGCACGTCCAGCACGAACGCTGGTCCAACTGAGGCGCCAGGTGGAAATGGCATGGCAAGCCGTTCCACAGGACTACATCCAGCATCTCTACGATCGTCTCCATGGGAGAATAGCAGCCTGCACTGCTGCGAAAGGTGGATATACACTGTAATAGTGCCGACATTGTGCATGCTCTGTTGCCTGTGTCTATGTGCCTGTGGTTCTGTCAGTGTGATCATGTGATGTATCTGACCCCAGGAATATGTCAATAAAGTTTCCCCTTCCTAGGACAATGAATTCACGGTGTTCTTATTTCAATTTCCAGGAGTGTAGTAAGGAGGTCTTTTCATTTTGAGTTCTGTAAGTTATCCATGTGCACGACAGAGCCAGAGCAAGTAATGTTATTGTTAAAGCATAAAATCTACGAGACCCTGAAAGACTACCACCTTGTCAAGATAATCGAATCCCTGCACCAAAATAGACAGTTCTTCGTAATGCTTGAGGGGAAAAAGAGTCGATGGCGGAATCAGAAAAATGGGCTCGCCCAAGGGAGCGTGTTGGCGCCAATCCTATTCAACATATATACAAATGACCAACCAACTCCAGACAAAACCAAAACTTTTGTATATGCAGACGACCTGGCAATAACAGTTCAAGGTAACAGGTTTGAAGCCATCGAGGAGAAACTAGAAACCGCCCTTTCTATAATGTCAACCTACTACAAAAAGAATTCTCTAAAACCCAACCCCTCCAAAACTCAAGTGAGTGCATTCCATCTGAGCTCGAGGCAGGCAAATTACAAGCTCAATGTTACTTGGGATGGGACGTTACTAGAACACACAGATACTCCCACCTACCTTGGCGTCGTGCTGGACAGAACATTGACATACAAATATCACTGCGAAAAAAACACGCAAAAAAGTAGAAGCACGAAATTCCCTAATAAGAAAGCTGTCCAACAGCAAATGGGGTGCCAAACCTACCGTGGTCAGAACTTCAGCCCAAGTTTTGTGCTTCTCAACTGCCGAATATGCCTGCCCGGTATGGTGCAGATCCGCCCACGCAAAAAAGGTAGATATTAGCTTGAATGAAACATGCAGGATAGTGACAGGCTGCATGAAACCAACCCCCATAGAAAGTCTTTACAGGGCCGCAGGTTTCACGAACCCTGACTCACGTAGGAAAGCCCATGAACATACCGAGAAGCTAAACCAAACCTTTTGATGCTCGTCACTCAATATTTGGCCTAGAGTGTGGCCCCAGCAGACTCAAATCCAGACGCCGTTTCCTAAGTTGCGCCTTAGATGAGCCCCCCCCCCCCCCCCACATTTACTATCCACTAACAGAGGACCCACCAAGCGGCGTTTCTGGTGATTGGAAAACCTGGAGAATGCTTCATCGCATCAGGACTGGGGTGGCTCCTGTGAAATCTAATCTGATCAAATGGGGTTTGTTGGACGAAAATGACGACAAATGCGACTGCGGCACTCGACAGGACATGGAACATCTCCTACAATGCCCAGCCTGCCCGCACAGATGCACCCTCGACGATCTATGGCTGGCTAAAGAAGAAGCATTGGACATTGCCCAATATTGGGCAAACAAATTGTAGTTTCCGGACACGAAAAAGTAAAATGAGTTACTGCTAAACAATCTTTGGTCTTGAAACTTCCTGGCAGATTAAAACTGTGTGCCGGACAGAGACTCGAACTCGGAACCTTTGCGTTTCGCGGGCAAGTGCTCTACCAACTGAGCTACTCAAGCACGACTCACGCCCCGTCCTCACAGCTTTTTTCTGCCAGTACCTCGTCTCCTACCTTCCAAATCTCATTCTCGAAACTTTGGTCTTCTTGTGACACAGTCTTTGCTCTCTAAGAACTCTGATAGTTGAAATGTGGCAGGTGATGGACGTATTCAGTAGTGCTGTGTCGGCTTGTGATTGTATCTGTTAAATGGAAGGACAGCGAGCATGAATATGATGTATATATTGGAAGATGAAAAGAAAATAAATTTTAAACAATGCTATTATTTCGAGACGTTTGAGGTTAAGACTGCAGCACTGCGGAGCCAGTCTATCGGAATGATTATTATCAGCTAGTTAACTTGCTCAGAGCTGAGTCAAGCCTTAAGATATCAACTGATTAAGCTGTTTTGGTTTTATAGAAATTATTTGTTAACATTGTACAGTTTTCAAATCATTGATCAATATGTTAAACATGTATTGTTCAAACCAACGTTAAGTGCGAACATCACGCGAAGATTTACTGTCTTTTTGAATACATACTTTATTCTAAACTCGTTGTCGTGGAATAACGTTTCTTACGAATAATTACTCTCTCCATCTCACTATTTAAAGAAGGTTTATCATTATGCATTACGACATTGCGCAATATGGTATGCAACAGTTTGACTATTATTTGAAGATAGAAATCTAGCTTAGTCGCTGACTGCTTGTTTGCTTTTGTTCTTTCGAGAAATCTGCAAAAATGTTGTCAAGGCGCTAGGTAAGTGGAAATTTTGATTAGAGCCTGCTAATTGTTTTACTTGAGTTGTGCATTTAATATAAAGATAAGTTGTATTCAGACCAGTTACAGTTCATTTCAAATTACTGTCTGTTTAGTCAGAGGTTAGCATGTGAGTTTAAGTTGTGCAGCAGTTCGTGAATACATAATTTTGGTAATACGTAGACTCTTTATAGACTGGGAGATAGAGTTGGGCTAAATTTCACACAGAAACATATAGTGGGCAGCTACAACATATATGAAGCTCCCTGTGTTGCTTTTCCGACAAAGACGGGTATGATATGAAATTGAAAATGTTATGAGTAGATGTATGGGAGAATATACTAGGTGGGGTCTGATAATTCTTGTGCTTGCAATCATCATTCTGAAGACGCAGCTGTCAACACTATTGCATCATTTACATGTCCCATGATGTCTCCAAAATTATTGCAACCTGCGCCCCAACCTGCTTACTGCAGTTAATCCTTGATCTCCTCTACAAGTAGAACTTCATCCCCGTCATTCAATCAAGTTGCATCATAAAACATGAAAGTTGGTTTACATTTGTAACTGCTTGATCATATTGCACATCTTCATAGCGCGCGTTTACTGACGAGTTTCCTTCTCGCTATGACAGACGGCAAATGTGGGACGGACAAAATGAAAATCGGCCGGAAAGTATTTCACACCTCTTGAGATAGCCAACCCAACTTACATAATCGTCCTGGGGCAGCTGAGTAAGCTGGGTTGTCTATCTCAAAGTATAAAAAATATTTTCTGGCTCATTTGTCTTCTGGCCACCCTACATATTGTTGGCCTTAATTTTATTCATAGTGGACGCAGCGGAAGTCCATAACTGTTCCTTTAAAGAGTAGTGTTGAAGAACGGTAACAACCACTTTTGAAGGTGATTCATTTAAAACACGACCGTTTTCGGGCTTATTCCGAGCACCTTGTGACTGTATTTAGTTTTGTCTGTATAGATTCAGTGTTGGTGTTCGATACTGAATATAACTCTAGTTTCGAAATTTTAATTGCATGTTTCACTCCACATGAGTCATTTTCTGACAGTGATTTTCACTCCTGTAAGAACGATTCGATTAGCATCTTTCCATTTATGGCCAATGAATTTATTGCTAATTTGTTAGAAACATGTTTTACTGATTTTTATACACACTATAAATATAGTGAACCGTATGTAATGTTACCTGTAGGCCGGCCGCGGTGGTCTAGCGGTTCTGGCGCTGCAGTCCGGAACCGCGGGACTGCTACGGTCGCAGGTTCGAATCCTGCCTCGGGCATGGGTGTGTGTGATGTCCTTAGGTTAGTTAGGTTTAAGTAGTTCTAAGTTCTAGGGGACTTATGACCTAAGATGTTGAGTCCCATAGTGCTCAGAGCCATTTGAACCATTTTTTTTGTTACCTGTAAATGCGTATTTGTTGTTGTATTTTATGTAATATCGATGTAAATTTTGGCGTTGAGCGTAAAATAAGTGCTATGGGCAATGGATGGAAGATAAAATCTGAACAAGAGAGCTAAGGAGAATTGTTAATGGAAAGAGCAGACCTCATGATGTTTTCGGAGATCGTGTCAACAAAATTAAGAGGTGTGCTACAGTAAGCCTCTCTCCTTTACAGTGAACATTACGTTTCTAAAGAATTCGACGGAGACGAGTGCCCATTATTAGAAGAAAGAGAAAAAAACCCGAAGAAATATAGAAGACAAAAGAGATGAAGGGAAGCCGTCACAGGAAAGTTTAATGGGAGACAGCAGTTACATTATATTGATAAAATTAGTAACTGCTTCATCTTTAATTGATTATGTGTGGGTAGAAGGAGGAGAGAATTTAACAGCAAGTGCAGGCAGTACCTTAGTCATTTTTCAGCGTAAACTAAGACATGTGTATGAACAATGGATAAGTGTTTTTAGTGGAGACCGATCGAGTTTCGTGAGAAATCACGAATTTACAAAATAGGACTTGCAACTCGCCAGTCGAACTTCCCGGGTTGGGGATTTCCGGTCCTCAACGCCGCACGATCATTTCATTTCATTTAATGTCGAATTTACAGAGTGATTGAAGCTACTTTCATGGCTGTAAAGGGCTAGAATGTACTTGAGAGTGTAAATTTGGACTAAATTGACCCACCGGCAGCTAACATTAAGTACTGTGTGGGTGAACATTGTTGTAAATAACAGTTGTCCGTGTTCAACGTGGTAACTCACCACATACCATCCACAAATTCCATCTGAATCTATTTAACGTATTTCTTGTATACAAACAGTGTAACAAAATTGTATTTTGAATGCCAGTAAATTTTCAGATTTTTTTTTTTATTTCAAGAAGAGGCATCGCCATTTTCTTAGCGCTAATCAATCATGGAGTTGTAGTCCAGAGATCTTCCCGCCAGCAGGCGGAGACAATAGAAGCTCAACGTAATGAGGTACAGAACCCTTCGATGTCACATCTTGGTCTCATACCGAAATAAACAGGCAGCTAGACAATGGTATATATATATATATATATATATATATATATATATATATATATATATATGTGTGTGTGTGTGTGTGTGTGTGTGTGTGTGTGTGTGTGTGTGTGTGTGCAACTACAATTTCAACTCGGTTAATGAAAACATTTTGAGAGGCAAAACTATAAAGACTGTGAACAGTTTATCAGTAGTGGAAGTATTCGTTTGCTACAGTGTAAAACAAACCCCCGCAAGCAGTTACGTATACTATATTGTGTTTAAATGCAGCCAGCTAACCTATGCTATTACTGAAAGAAACTGTTCGTTGCGGTAAGTAGATGGCGGGAGTTTTCCTTAACATGTATACGCACTGAACGGTTGTAGATCATTGATTCACTGATGAGGTTACGAAAGTGGATGAAATTCAGAAGACAGACCTTGTATCCTGTGAAATCTACTATACAGAATGATGGTAGTCGGTGATCCATTGTTGAGGATTGGAAACGATTAAATTCAGTAGGCAGATCTCACATTCTCAAACGTTCACCAATAGAGATTGTTTACCAATACAGTATATCACTTAACGCCAATTAGACTTTAGCAACACGCACTATTTCACAATAAATGTAGACACTGCTTAGTTAAACATATACTCACATCAACTATATGAAATGCAACAACGAAAAAGAAGCACTTAATCAAAAAATAATTAATCTAGAGCAATGAAATTTCGGGAATATGTTTATTTAAGTAACTTATGTAAGTGATTAGCATTGCAAGCTCACAGTTTAATGTAAGCGCGAGATACGCCATTGTGAAGTGCTGGTACATCAGTAACTGGTGTAGCCGTCATAATGTTGAATGCAAACGTGCATGCATTGTGTTGTACAGGTGACAGATATTAGTTTGTGTAATAGAGTTCCATGCCTGTTGCACTTGATCGGTCAATACCGGGACGATTAATGACGTTTTTGAATGACACTGGAGTTCGATGATGTCCAACATATGCTCGATCGGAGACAGATCTGGTGATCGAGCGGGCCAGGGCAACACGTAGACACTCTCTAGTGCTTGTTGAGTCACAGTGGCGGTATGTGGGCGAGCGTTATCCTGTTGGAAAACACCCTCTGAAAATGCTATTCATGAACGGCAGCACAACAGGTCGAGTCACCAGACTGGCGTACAGATTTTCAGTCAGGGTGCATGGGATAACCACGAGAATTCTTCTGCTGTCATACGAAATCCACCCTAGACCATAACTCTAGGTGCACGTCCAGTGTGTCTAGCACGTAGACAGGCTGGCTGCAGTCCCTCGACTGACCTAACCAACATACGGCCATCACTGGCCTCTAGACAGATCGCAGGATATCATTTGAGAAAAGGACAGGCTGAGTTTCGCACGAGCGATCCTTTCTAAATCCGTCATGATCTGTGCACAGAAGGTCTTCCGTTTCAAGCAAATCCATACATATTACGAAAATGGAAATATGTATGTGTGTCCGTTCGACAACTCTTCCTAAATTACTCTACCGCTTTCAACCAAATTTGGGTCACATATGGCTTACTGTCAGACAACGAGCACTGTGGACAAAAAATCCACCTAACTATTGTACACTCATGCTCATAAATTAAGGATAATGCTGATACATGGTGAAACAACGCTCTGGTTAGCGGTTTGCGGGGTTTAAATCACCTCGGAGTATGACCATGCGGTGCATTTGACCTGCGGTCGTCGCACGGTGGCGCTGGCAGCAGTCCACATACGTAGAGGTGTGTTGGGGCATGTCAGAGTACGGTGCAGCGAGTAGGGTACAGGCTTTTTCAGACGTGCTAATGGTCACTGTGTGGTGAAAATGGCTCAAAGAATACATATTGATGACTTTATGAGAGGTAGAATACTAGGGCGACCGGAGGCTGCTCAAACACAGCAGATCGTAGCACGGGCCCTCCGTGTGCCACAAAGTGTGATCCCAAGATTATGGCAACGATTCCAGCAGACAGGAAACGTGTCCAGGCGCTACAGTACGAGACGTCCACAGCGTACAACACCACAAGAAGACCGATATCTCACCATCAGTGCCCGCAGACGGCCAAAGAGTACTGCAGGTAGCGTTGCTCGGGACCTTGCTGCCGTCACTGGAACAGTTGTCTCGGTTTATTCGCCCGGAGACCTGCAAGGTGCATTCCACTGACCCCTAGTCACAGGAGAGCCCGTAAAGCCTGGTGTCAAGAACACAGTACACGGTTATTGGAACAGCGCTCCAAGGTTATGTTCACGGACGAGTCCAGGTATAGTCTGTAGAGTGATTCGCACCGGGTTTGCATCTGCCGCAAACCAGGAACCAGATACCAACCCCTTAATGTCCTTGAAAGAGACTTGTATGGAAGTCGTGGTTTGATGGTGTGGGGTGGGATTATGATTGGTACACGTACACCCCTGCATGTCTTTCACAGTAGAATTGTATCAGGTCTGGCGTATCGGGACGTCATTTTGCAGCAGTATCTCCGCCTTTTCAGGGGTGCAGTGATCCCACCTTCCTCGTGATGGATGATAACGCACGGCCCCACCGAGCTGCCATCGTGGAGGAGTACCTTGAAACAGAAGATATCAGGCGAATGGAGTGGCCTGCCTGTTCTCCAGACCTAAACCCCATCGAGCACGTCTGGGATGCTCTCAGTCGACGTATCGCTGCACGTCTTCAAACCCCTACGACACTTCAGGAGCTCCGACATGCATTGGTGCAAGAATGGGAGGCTATACCCCAGCAGCTGCTCGACCACCTGATCCAGAGTATGCCAACCCATGTGTACGTGTGCATGGTGATCATACCCCATATCGATGTCGGGGTACATGCGCAGGAAATAGTGGCGTTTTGTAGCACATGTGTTTCGGGACGGTTTTCTCAACTTATAACCAATACCGTGGACTTACAGATCTGTGTCGTGTGTGTTCCGTATGTGCCTATGCTATTAGCACCAGTTTTGTGTAGTGCCACGTTGTGTGGCACCACATTCTGCAATTATCCTTAATTTATGAGCATCAGTGTAGTTCAGGAGATTGTTTGTTACTAAAACAGACCTTGCTTTTGACAGCTTTCTACTGCGAAGCGCAGACGCCTGTAAGCGAAAAGAATAGCCGTGTACAGTGCTGCGAAGAGGCGTTGCCATAGACTCGTGAAACAGCTGAACTTTATGCATAGGCCTATACAGCTGTACATTACGCATATTTCCTTGTGCAACTATTTCACAGTTTCAAGCGTGTTTTCACAAATACATGTAAATGAAATTGTTTCGGTATTAAACTACAGATAAAGTACGTTTTTTATCATTTCTAATAGAAAATTGATAAATTGAACAACCAGACAACGTCTGTTTGTCGTTATTTTTTTTTATCAGCTTGTAACGTTGTTACTTTATTTTGCTATGAAAGCGGTACTGATAGACAATAAAAGCGGGTTAAAAGCTGTGAGCTATCTGGGGAAGTTAACCTTGCATTATTGAGCAACTGTTTCACCAGGTATCCAGTCTAGCTTACCAAATTCCCAACCAGACTAACATTAATTATAATCTTTTAATAGTCGTACGACAACCGGTGATATATATATATATATATATATATATATATATATATATATATATATATATATACGAAAGAGAATTTAAATAAAAATAAATAAATCAGTTTATATTTGGAAATTTATTTTAATATTGATCATTGAAATTTCAGCATATTCAACTTGATTCCTAACTAAACTGGTGCGTTATTTAGGATTGTGAAAATGTGAGATTCTAATCTTACGGAACACATCAAATATGGAGCCAAGATTGGGAGACTGCATACAACACTGCATTCATAAAACAACACACAAAGAACGTTGAAACATATGCAACAGAAAATTAACCACTACCAACCGATTCAATTTTCACGCAAAGAAGTTACGTTCGTAGCACGATCCTGTCCGTCATGTAATTACCACACACTGGTATACTAAATTCATACTAACTCTCTGTGAAATCTTCCCGAAAAGAATAGCTGAGGGCTACTTTGATGATTACACCACATGCTTCACGTGGTCAACTTGGTTTACACAAAGAGTGTAACTCCACAATAATTTTGATAATTAAAATAAATTATATCGAAAAGCAATTTACAAAAGAAAAACCTCGAACTGGTTACTATCGTCTTACTAATAACCTGATGGGTCAAACAATTGTATAAGCACGTGGTACTGGTCTCACAAAGTACACCCCACGTGGGTTGAACATAAAGAAAAGTTGCTATATTGAAAAATATTGTCAAGACGAGACGTTATAATCACACGAGCATTCGCATTTAAGATTGATCTTAGTTAGAGTTACTGATCAACACGTGGTTCCACTTTACTCACAAACTAGTGAAAAAGCAACTACCGGAAAATAATCTGAACTTCACACGAGAATTACACTGCGCTGCAATTTAAGATAACATTAGATATTTTAGAGCTAAACCTGAAATAAAGGTGATTAAATTTTCAGTTAGGCTGATCTTAAGAAATCCATTGTCCTGCGGACTTAGCAGACACGCGCTTAGCTGGAGATCTTACCACTTCAGACGCTCACCGCGGACAGACTGCCGTAGTCCCTCCCTGAGGAGTGCCTCACAAATACAAACGGAAGTGACCAGAGAGGCAGCTTCCTATACCAACATGACAAGGGACGGACAGGACCACACTAAGAATAGAAACCTCTCTGCTTTTAGAAAGCGTAGCTACCTGTTCCGACGTTGGTCCTACTGTTCTCTAGCAGACAGGCTTGTCTGCTACCCTCAAGCATGCAACTAGAAAGACATTTGCTCATTCATCCTCTCACACAGAAGGGAAGGGGGATGACAGTATCTTATCATAGACAGTATATAAAAGAAAGCGGATGTAGGTTCCGTATGAGACTGTGTGACATGAATTACATATAAACTGTGTTTTAAAGTGTAGTAGTGTGACAGATCGTTCTTGTTTATGTGTAAAAGTAACACGTTCCACTACTCAGTCTCCTCCCAGATTGTCAGAAACGCCACAGTAAATTTAGAAGAGGAATTTATGCCGTAAAGGACAAAGTTTTAAGAAATTAAACATGAAAGGAATCCAACAGAGACCTTTCAAGCTGTCTTCTGGCTGATTTGATGGAGCCCGTCACGACTTCTTCTACTGTCCCAACCCCTCATCACAGAGATCAGAGCAGCACTTGCGTAAGTAGGCTGTTTAGGTTTTTATGTTGATAACGCCACGTAGCGCTCAGTATGAAAATCACTGACTGTGCTGTGTCCAGTCTGTGGCTGGTTGGCATTGTTGGAATATTCGCTTGTGTAGTGTTGGGCACTTGAATGTGAACAGCACGTAGCGTTGGGCAGTTAAAGGTGAGCCTCCAACAGTGGTGGATGTGGGGAGAGAGATGCCAGAGTATTGAGAGGTTACTATAAGCGGACGATCTGGATTTGCGACCGCCAGAAAAAGGAAATTTCTAAAGATGGAGGTCAGGAAAATATATATATATATATATATATATATATATATATATATATATATATATATATATATATATATATATATATACTCCTGGAAATTGAAAAAAGAACACATTGACACCGGTGTGTCAGACCCACCATACTTGCTCCGGACACTGCGAGAGGGCTGTACAAGCAATGATCACACGCACGGCACAGCGGACACACCAGGAACCGCGGTGTTGGCCGACGAATGGCGCTAGCTGCGCAGCATTTGTGCACCGCCGCCGTCAGTGTCAGCCAGTTTGCCGTGGCATACGGAGCTCCATCGCAGTCTTTAACACTGGTAGCATGCCGCGACAGCGTGGACGTGAACCGTATGTGCAGTTGACGGACTTTGAGCGAGGGCGTATAGTGGGCATGCGGGAGGCCGGGTGGACGTACCGCCGAATTGCTCAACACGTGGGGCGTGAGGTCTCCACAGTACATCGATGTTGTCGCCAGTGGTCGGCGGAAGGTGCACGTGCCCGTCGACCTGGGACCGGACCGCGGCGACGCACGGATGCATGCCAAGACCGTAGGATCCTACGCAGTGCCGTAGGGGACCGCACCGCCACTTCCCAGCAAATTAGGGACACTGTTGCTCCTGGGGTATCGGCGAGAACCATTCGCAACCGTCTGCATGAAGCTGGGCTACGGTCCCGCACACCGTTAGGCCGTCTTCCGCTCACGCCCCAACATCGTGCAGCCCGCCTCCAGTGGTGTCGCGACAGGCGTGAATGGAGGGACGAATGGAGACGTGTCGTCTTCAGCGATGAGAGTCGCTTTTGCCTTGGTGCCAATGATGGTCGTATGCGTGTTTGGCGCCGTGCAGGTGAGTGCCACAATCAGGACTGCATACGACCGAGGCACACAGGGCCAACACCCGGCATCATGGTGTGGGGAGCGATCTCCTACACTGGCCGTACACCACTGGTGATCGTCGAGGGGACACTGAATAGTGCACGGTACATCCAAACCGTCATCGAACCCATCGTTCTACCATTCCTAGACCGGCAAGGGAACTTGCTGTTCCAACAGGACAATGCACGTCCGCATGTATCCCGTGCCACCCAACGTGCTCTAGAAGGTGTAAGTCAACTACCCTGGCCAGCAAGATCTCCGGATCTGTCCCCCATTGAGCATGTTTGGGACTGGATGAAGCGTCGTCTCACGCGGTCTGCACGTCCAGCACGAACGCTGGTCCAACTGAGGTGCCAGGTGGAAATGGCATGGCAAGCCGTTCCACAGGACTACATCCAGCATCTCTACGATCGTCTCCATGGGAGAATAGCAGCCTGCATTGCTGCGAAAGGTGGATATACACTGTACTAGTGCCGACATTGTGCATGCTCTGTTGCCTGTGTCTATGTGCCTGTGGTTCTGTCAGTGTGATCATGTGATGTATCTGACCCCAGGAATGTGTCAATAAAGTTTCCCCTTCCTGGGACAATGAATTCACGGTGTTCTTATTTCAATTTCCAGGAGTGTATATATATATATATAATTTTTGAACATTATTAGGGTAAATACATTGTTTATTCTCTATCAAAATCTTGCATTTTGCTAACTATGCCTATCAGCAGTTAGTGCCTTCCGTAGTTTGAATCTTTTATTTAGCTGGCAGTAGTGGCGCTCGCTGTATTGCAGTAGTTCGAGTAACGAAGATTTTTGTGAGGTAAGTGATTCATGAAAGGTATAGGTTATTGTTAGACAGGGCCATTCTTTTGTAGGGATTATTGAAAGTCAGATGGCGTTGCGCTAAAAATATTGCGTGTCAGTTAAGTGATGATCAGAATAAGTAAAGAGAAAACTGTTTGAGTACGTTGAGTTTTGCTCAGCTGTTTGAAAATCAAACAATGTAAGAGGTTTTCCAGCACTATTTGTAATTTTTCTAAGGGGATGTTCCACTTGCAACCTCAATTATTTGCTGGATGTGTTCCAATATCTGTCCTCCTCTACAATTTTTACCCTCTGCAGCTCCCTCTAGTACCATGGAGCTTATTCCCTGATGTCTTAACACATTTCCTACCATCCTGTCCCTTCTTCTTCTCAGTATTTTCCATATATTCCTCGCCGATTCTTCGAGGAGCCCCGTCATCCCTAACCTTATGGGTCCACCTAATTTTCGACATTCTTCTGTAGCACCACACGTCAGATGCTTAGATCTTTTTCTGATCCGGTTTTCCCACAATTCAAGTTTCACAACCATACAATGCTGTGCTATAAACATACATTCTCAGAAACTTCATCCTCGACTTAAGGGCTATGAATTGTCTTGGCCAGGAATGACCTGTTTGCCAATATTAGCTTGCTTTTTGTGTCCTTTTTGCTTCGTCCGGCATGCATGATTTTGTTCACTAGGTAGCAGAATATCTTAAGCTCATCTACTTCGTGATCAATAATCCTTATGCTAAGCTTCTCGCTGTTCTCATTTCTGCTACTTCTCATTACTTTCGTCTTTCTTCGATTTACCTTCAGTCCATGTTCTGTACTCAATGGACTGGTCATTCCATTCAGCAGACGCTACAATTCTTCTTGACTTTCACTGAGAATACCGATGTCATCAGCGGAACTTTTTAGCGATATCCTTTCGCCTCGAATTTTAATTCCTCTCTTGAAACTTTCTTTCATTTCCCTTCAAATGTTCAAATGTGTTTGAAATCGTATTAGACTTAACTGATAAGGTCATCAGTCCCTAAGCTTACACACAAATTAACCTAAATTATCCTAAGGACAAACACACACACCCGTGCCCGAAGGAGGACTCGAACCTCCGCTGGGACCAGCCGCACAGTCCATGACTGTAGCGCCCTAGACCGCTCGTCTAATCCCGCGCGGCTTTAATTTCCGTCATTGCCTCTTTGATGTAAGTTACAGCGCTTCGTTCTTGGTCGTCCACTCTATTTACTGTCAGTCCATATTCTGTACTTAGTAGCCTGTTCATTTCATTCAGCAGCTGCTGTCATTCTTCTTCACTTTCACTGAGTATAATAGCATTATTATTGACATCCTCAAGCCTTGAATTTTAATTCCTCTTTTGAACGTATATTCTACTACCGTCTTTGCTTCTTCGCTGTATAGGTGGAACAGAAAGACTACATCCCTGTGTTACATCCTTTTTAATCCGAGCACTTCGATCTTGGTTGGTCGATTTTGTGGGAGGGGACCAAATAGCGAGGTCATCGGACTAGGGAAAAATGGGGAAGGAAGTCGGCTGTTTCCTTTCAAATGAACCATCCCGGCATTTGCCTGAAGCGATTTAGGGAAATGACGGAAAGCCTAAATCAGGATGGCTGGACGCGGGTTTGGACCGTCGTCCTCCCGAATGCTACAAATGGCTCTAAGCACTACGGGACTTAACATCTGAGGTCATCAGTCCCCTAGACTTTTTTTTTGGTCATCAGTCTTCTGACTGGATTGATGCTGCCCGCCACGAATTCCTTTTCTGTGCTAACCTCTTCATCTCAGAGTAGCACTTGCAACCTATGTCCTCAGTTATTTGCTTGACATATTCCAATCTCTGTCTTCCTCTACAGTATTTTCCCTGTACAGCTTCCTCTAGTACCATGGAAGTCATTCCCTCATGTCGTAGCAGATGTCCTATCATCCTGTCCCTTCTCCTTATCAGTGTTTTCCACATATTCCTTTCCTCTCCGATTCTGCGTAGAACCTCCTCAATCCTTACCTTATCAGTCCACCTAATTTTCAACATTCGTCTATAGCACCACATCTCAAATGCTTCGATTCTCTTCTGTTCCGGTTTTCCCACAGTCCATGTTTTACTACCATACAATGCCGTACTCCAGACGTACATCCTCAGAAATTTCTTCCTCAAATTAAGGCCGGTATTTGATATTAGTAGACCTCTTGGCCAGAAATGCCTTTTTTGCCATAGCGAGTCTGCTTTTCATGTCCTCCTTGCTCCGTCCGTCATTGGTTATTTTACTGCCTAGGTAGCAGAATGCCTTAACTTTATTGACTTCGTGACCATCAATCCTGATGTTAAGTTTCTCGCTGTTCTCATTTCTACTACTTCTCATTACCTTCGTCTTTCTCCGATTTACTCTCAAACCATACTGTGTACTCAGACTGTTCATTCCGTTCAGCAGATCATTTAATTCTTCTTCACTTTCACTCAGGATAGCAATGTCATCAGCGAATCGTATCATTGATATCCTTTCACCTTGTATTTTAATTCCACTCCTGAACCTCTCTTTATTTCCATCATTGCTTCCTCGATGTACAGATTGAAGAGTAGGAGCGAAAGGCTACAGCCTTGTCTTACACCCTTCTTAATACGAGCACTTCGTTCTTGATCGTCCATTCTTATTATTCCCTTTTCGTTGTTGTACATGTTGTATATGACCCGTCTCTCCCTATACCTTACCCCTACTTTTTTCCAGAATCTCGAACAGCTTGCACCATTTTATATTGTCGAACGCTTTTTCCAGGTCGACAAATCCCATGAAAGTGTCTTGATTTTTCTTTAGCCTTGCTTCCATTATTAGCCGTAACGTCAGAATTGCTTCTCTCGTCCCTTTACTTTTCCTAAAGCCAAACTGATCGTCACCTAGCGCATTCTCAATTTTCTTTTCCATTCTTCTGTATATTATTCTTGTAAGCAACTTCGATGCATGAGCTGTTAAGCTGATTGTGCGATAATTCTCGCACTTGTCAGCTCTTGCCGTCTTCGGAATTGTGTGGATGATGCTTTTCCGAAAGTCAGATGGTATGTCGCCAGACTCATATATTCTACACACCAACGTGAATAGTCGTTTTGTTGCCACTTCCCCCAATGATTTTAGAAATTCTGATGGAACGTTATCTATCCCTTCGCCTTATTTGACCGTAAGTCCTCCAAAGCTCTTTTAAATTCCGATTCTAATACTGGATCCCCTATCTCTTCTAAAACGACTCCTGTTTCTTCATTACACGCACCCATGCCCGAGGCAGGAATCGAACCTGCGGCCGTAGCGGCCGAGTGGATCCTGACTGAAGCGCCTAGAACCACTCGACCACAGTGGCCGTGCCCTGCCGAATGTCTTGGTCTTCCGCTATTATTATTATTTCCTCTTGACTCCTGTTCATATTGCGTATTAGTCACCTTTGCAGGCGTTGCTTTACTGTATTTCCCTGAACATTTTTCGTACTTCCTTCCTTAGCTGGCCAGTTTAGCGCACCGATTCGATCCAACCGACTGGTACAATTGGGTTACTGCCTTTCCCTGACTGACGTCACGTCAAATGAAAAATGAGGCCTGGTACAGAGGTTACAGTGCTGAGAATGTGACTGACGTCATGTCACATGAGGCCAGGTACAGTGCTGAGAATGTCCCTCGACCCCCACCCCTCGCATGCATGCATACACACACACACACACACACACACACACACACACACCACACACACACACATGCAAAGCCACTCCGGAGCACAGTACCTTGTCCGCCGCTAGTAGCCATAACTCATACCAGCGTCGTGCCAGATCGCGGCTAAGCGGTCTCGGGGAGAGGGCGGTGGGAGGAGTTTTGGATATCTCACTCCCCGCCACACGCACAGACGTACGCCGAGTATTACTCACGCCGCTGACGCCCACTGCCGCGCAGGCCCAGAGCAGGGCGAGGCAGCGCACCGGCTCGGCTTGTAGACCTGCGCGGCCGCATTACTTTTAATCAAAGCTCGCGGCGCGCGCTGTTTATCAAGATGGCCGCCGGCCGCCGCTAACGAAGCGGACGCCGGGATTAAGACGTCTATTTCTCAGCGCCGGCCCTACACACTCGGCCAAACAGCGGCACGCGAGGCATAAAACATGTCCGCCGCTCGCCTGTTGCGTTCCGTCCGGCATTATTTACAGTCCGAGGCTTCCGATAAAAATTCCCCGTGCTCGTTTCGTGCCGCGATCGCCGCAGGCAGCCGGCGCTCCGAACGGCTCGGGATCTACTCGTGAATGTACTGAACGGAACGTAACATAGGGTAAAGTCGTGTGAAACCCGGCTCCCGCTATTCGTCCACGAGACTCAGAGGGCCATAGACACGGGTTCCCAGGTAGATGCCGTGTTTTTGACTACCGCAAGGCGTTTGATACAAATATAATATAAAAATAAATATATCTAAGGCATATTAACCAATAGATGTATACAGCATGCGTCCTCCAGTGTTTTTATAATTTTAAAAATTGTTTTTTAAAACACTAAAAAACTTTTACCCACCTGAAGTAATTTAAGTGTTTTAATAATAATAACGGACTCACAAGGAATGAACATGGAAATTTTATTACTTGACGATAAAGATGAAAGATGTCGGACGACAATGTAAGAATTTTACTTATGTTGCATTTCATGTAATTAAATTTGAAGTCGCTTACTTCCATTGAGGTTTATACACTCCTGGAAATTGAAATAAGAACATCGTGAATTCATTGTCCCAGGAAGGGGAAACTTTATTGACACATTCCTGGGGTCAGATACATCACATGATCACACCGACAGAACCACAGGCACATAGACACAGGCAACAGAGCATGCACAATGTCGGCACTAGTACAGTGTATATCCACCTTTCGCAGCAATGCAGGCTGCTATTCTCCCATGGAGACGATCGTAGAGATGCTGGATGTAGTCCTGTGGAACGGCTTGCCATACCATTTCCACCTGGCGCCTCAGTTGGACCAGCGTTCGTGCTGGACGTGCAGACCGCGTGAGACGACGCTTCATCCAGTCCCAAACATGTTCAATGGGGGACAGATCCGGAGATCTTGCTGGCCAGGGTAGTTGACTTACATCTTCTAGAGCACGTTGGGTGGCACGGGATACATGCGGACGTGCATTGTCCTGTTGGAACAGCAAGTTCCCTTGACGGTCTAGGAATGGTAGAACGATGGGTTCGATGACGGTTTGGATGTACCGTGCACTGTTCAGTGTCCCCTCGACGATCACCAGTGGTGTACGGCCAGTGTAGGAGATCGCTCCCCACACCATGATGCCGGGTGTTGGCCCTGGGTGCCTCGGTCGTATGCAGTCCTGATTGTGGCGCTCACCTGCACGGCGCCAAACACGCATACGACCATCATTGGCACCAAGGCAGAAGCGACTCTCATCGCTGAAGACGACAAGTCTCCATTCGTCCCTCCATTCACGCCTGTCGCGACACCACTGGAGGCGGGCTGCACGATGTTGGGGTGTGAGCGGAAGACGGCCTAACGGTGTGCGGGACCGTAGCCCAGCTTCATGGAGACGGTTGCGAATGGTCCTCGCCGATACCCCAGGAGCAACAGTGTCCCTAATTTGCTGGGAAGTGGCGGTGCGGTCCCCTACGGCACTGCGTAGGATCCTACGGTCTTGGCGTGCATCCGTGCGTCGCTGCGGTCCGGTCCCAGGTCGACGGGCACGTGCACCTTCCGCCGACCACTGGCGACAACATCGATGTACTGTGGAGACCTCACGCCCCACGTGTTGAGCAATTCGGCGGTACGTCCACCCGGCCTCCCGCATGCCCACTATACGCCCTCGCTCAAGGTCCGTCAACTGCACATACGGTTCACGTCCACGCTGTCGCGGCATGCTACCAGTGTTAAAGACTGCGATGGAGCTCCGTATGCCACGGCAAACTGGCTGACACTGACGGCGGCGGTGCACAAATGCTGCGCACCTAGCGCCATTCGACGGCCAACACCGCGGTTCCTGGTGTGTCCGCTGTGCCGTGCGTGTGATCATTGCTTGTACAGCCCTCTCGCAGTGTCCGGAGCAAGTATGGTGGGTCTGACACACCGGTGTCAATGTGTTCTTTTTTCCATTTCCAGGAGTGTAGTTCACATAGATGGCGCCATATAACCAACCGATGTGTTCTCCACACAGCCCCCCTTCCGCAGAAAATAGTATTCGATGAACTTTGAACGAAACCAGACCAACAGGCATTACATGCATTGACCAAAAAAGGATAGTGGTATGTAACATACAAACCATACGAGTTAAGTCATTATTTTGCAACTTTTTTATGGCATCATGTTACTATGTACTTGTTGTATTCTTAGCGTTGAGAATGGCTAGTTGCTAGCCGAAATCTAGATCTAGCAATAATAATTCCAGAGGACGACTGATACCTGGAATCTATTATTAACAGAGCATCAAATTGTGAACTTCCACATGAATCTTTGAGAAACTGTTACAGAAACCTATTTCTTACTAAAAGAAGTATTTGGTAAAGTATGTTTATCACGTACGCCACTTTGTGTCTCGAACATTTTCAAGATGGCCGAGAAGGCACTGAAGATAACTCACGCGTGCTGCACCCTGCAACATGAAAAACGGATGAAAATATCGAGAAAGGTGGTTCAAAAATGGTTCAGATGGTTCTGAGCACTATGGGATTTAATATATGAGGTCATCAGTCCCCTAGAACTTAGAACTACTTAAACCTAACCAACTTAAGGACATCACACACATCCGTGCCCGAGGCAGGATTCGAACCTGCCACCGTAGCGGTCGCGCAGGTCCAGGCTGAAGCGCCTACAACCGCTCGGCCCCACCGGCAGGTGAGAAAGTTGGTAATCTGAGTCAATATCACTGACGGTTGAATATTAAATCTATTGCTGAAAATGTAGTAATTGACACAGAATCGGTAAGGCAAATTTTACACAACTAATTTAACTTGAGACAATTGTGTGCGAAACTGGTGCTGCAAATTCTCACCGTCGAACAAAAAGATGCTCCTGAAAATATTACTGTCGGTGCATTCACTACCAAAGGAGATGATCCTAATTTGCTGGAAAGGTGATAACATGTGACGAATCTTGCTACGGAAGCAAAGGGAATTTCACAGCAAACATAAACGCAGCGTCAGGCCATGAATCGGAAGGGCCAAACTTTCCCGAGAGCGAAAAAAGCTCGCATTGGCAAATGAAGATTTAAAGCAATGATGATTGTTTTTTTTCGATGTTCATGGATTTCTGTATCTTTACTGGGTCCCAGAAGGTCAAAATACTAGTTAACATTACTGTCCGGAGCTTCTTGCTCATCTCCGTGAGAAAATCAGAAAGACCCGAATTGTGGAAGAAGTAGTCATGGGTTCTGCAACAAGTCCTAGTACGGCATTGCCTGTTCATTTACATCTACATATACATCTACATCTACACAGACTCGTGGCAATAACATATTAGACCTTCTGGTGACAAACAGACCCGAACTATTTGAAACAGTTGACGCAGAACAGCGAATCAGCGATCATAAAGCGGTTACTGCATCGATGATTTCAGCCGTAAATAGAAATATTAAAAAAGGTATGAAGATTTTTATGTTTAGCAAAAGTGACAAAAAGCAGATTTCAGAGCACTTGACGGCTCATCAAAAAATTTCATCTGAGGTACAGATAGTGTTAAGGATCAGTGGACAAACTTCAAAACCATCGTACAATATGCATTAGATGAGTATGTGCCAAGCAAGATCGTAAGACATGGAAAAGAGCCACCGTGGTACAACAACCGAGTTAGAAAACTGCTACGGAAGCAAAGGGAACTTCACAGCAAACATAAATATAGCCAAAGCCCTGCAGACAAACAAAAATTACACGAAGCGAAATGTAGTGTGAGGAGGGCTATGCGAGAGGCGTTCAATGAATTCGAAAGTACAGTTATATGTACTGACTTGGCAGAAAATCCTAAGAAGTTTTGGTCTTATGTCAAAGCGGTAGATGGATCAAAAGAAAATGTTCAGACACTCTGTGACCAAAATGGTACTGAAACAGAAAATGACAGATTAAAGGCCGAAATACTAAATGTCTTTTTCCAAAGCTGTTTCACAGAGGAAGCCTGCACTGTAGTTCCTTCTCTAGATTGTCGCACAGATGACAAAATGGTAGATATCGAAATAGATGACAGAGGGATAGAGAAACAATTAAAATCGCTCAAAAGAGGAAAGGCCGCTGGACCTGATGGGATACCAGTTCGATTTTACACAAAGTACCCGAAGGAACTTGCCACCCTTATTGCAGCGGTGTACTGTAGGTCTCTAGAAGAGCGCAGCGTCCCAAAAGATTGGAAAAGGGCACGGGTCATCCCCGTTTTCAAGAAGGGACGTCGAACAGATGTGCAGAACTATAGACCTGTATCTCTAAAATTTTGGAAACCGTTTTATGTTCGAGTATAATGACTTTTCTGGAGATTAGAAATCTACTCTATAGGAATCAGCATGGGTTTCGAAAAAGGTCGTGTGAAACCCAGCTCGCGCTATTCATCCACGAGACTGAGAGGGCCATAGACACGGGTTCACAGGTAGATGCCGTGTTTCTTGACTTCCGCAAGGCGTTCGATACAGTTCCCCACAGTCGCTTAATGAACAAAGTAAGAGCATATGGACTATCAGACCAATTGTGTGTCTGGACTGAAAAGTTCCTAGATAACAGAACGCAGCATGTCATTCTCAATGGAGAGAAGTCTTCCGAAGTAAGAATGATTTCAGGTGTGCCGCAGGGGAGTGTCGTAGGATCGTAGCTATTAACAATATACATAAATGACGTTGTAGATAACATCGGAAGTTCACTGAGGCATTTTGCGGATGATGCTGTAGTGTATTGAGAGGTTGTAACAATGGAAAATTGTACTAAAATGCGGGAGGATCTGCAACGAATTGACGCATGGTGCAGGGAATGGCAATTGAATCTCAAAGTAGACAAGTGTAATGTGCTGCGAATACGTAGAAAGAAAGATCATTCATCATTTAGCCAGAATATAGCAGGTCAGCAACTGGAAGCAGTTAATTCCATAAATTATCTGGGAGTATGCATTAGGAATGATTTAAAATGGAATGGTCATATAAAGATGATCGTCGGTAAAGCAGATGCCAGACCGAGATTCACTGGAAGAATCCTAAGGAAATGCATTCCGAAAACAAAGGAAGTAGGTTATAGTACACTTGTTCGCCCACTGCTTGAATACTGCTCACCAGTGTGGGATTCGTGACAGATAGGGTTGATAGGAGAGATAGAGAAGATCCAACGGAGTGCAGCGCGCTTCGTTACAGTATCATTTAGTAATCGCGAAAGCGTTACGGAGATGATAAATAAACTCCAGTGGATGACTCTGCAGGAGAGACGCTCAGTAGCTCGGTACGGGCTTTTCTTGAAGTTTCCAGAACATACCTTCACCGAGGAGTCAAGCAGTATATTGCTCCCTCCTATGTATATCTCGCGAAGAGACCATGGGGATGAAATCAGATTAGAGCCCACACACAGGCATACCCCGACAATACGAGACTGGAATAGAAGGGAGAACCGATAGAGGTACTCAAAGTACTCTCCGTCACACACCGTCAGGTAGCTTGCGGAGTATGGATGTAGATGTAGATTCGGAGTGCCTGAAGTTTCAGCAAACCATAGTTTTTTTTAAAAAAAACATAGCGTTTACACATTTTAAATCTACATATTACATGGTGCCCAGTTATTAAGTAACAGTTTCGTTGCCCGCCCGGTTAGCCGTGCGGTCTAACGCATGGCCTTCCGGACTGAGAAGGAGCGCCTGTTCCCCGGCACAAATCCGCCCGGCGGTCTTGTGTCGAGGTCCGCTGAGCCGGCCAGTCTGTGGACGGTTTTTAGGCGGTTCTCCATCTGCCTCGGTGAATGCGGGATGTTTCCCATTATTCCCCCCCCCCCCCCCCCAGTTACACTATGTCGTCGATTGCTGCCGAAACAAGTTTTCCACCATCACTCTACCACGCAAAAATAGGAGTTACACTCGTCTGGTGTGAGGTATCTCCTGGGGGGGGGGGGGGGGGGTCCACCGGCGGCCGAACCGCACAATAACCCTGGGTTCGGCGTGGGGCGGCGGAGGGGTGAAGTGGACTGCGGTAGTCGTCGTGGGGTTGTGGACCACTGCGGCTGCGGCGGGGACGGAGCCTCTCCGTCGTTTCTAGGTCCCCGGTTAACATACAATACAATCAGTTTGGTTGTAAACGGTGGTGCAGAAGTCGTATACCCTAGTGCATTTGCCAGTGCTTTGTAGGTTTAAAAATTGTAGATGTTGCTGAAAACGGTGGGCTGGTTTCGTTTCATCGCTAAACATGTTAGGTGTTGCCACGGGCGCCCATCCTAGCTTGATGCCATCCATGCAAGAGAGAACAGCATTGCTACTTGGAGGCAGCAGAAGCTGTCTCCATTTATTCCATTTTAAATATGCAGGAGTAGACCAGATGCGATTTAAATTAAAAGAAATACACTGAAACGCCAAAGAAACCAGTAAAGCCATGCTTATTCAAATACAGGGATGTGTAAACAGGCAGAATACGGGGCTGTGGTCGGCAATGCCTATATAGAACAAGTGTCCGGTGGAGTTGTTAGATCGGTTACTGCTACTGCAATGGCAGGTTATCAAGATTTAAGTGCGTCTGAACGTGGTGTTGCAGTCGGCGCAGCCATGAAGTGGGGTTTTTCCCGCACGAGTATTTCACGAGCGTACCGTGAATATCAGGAACCCGCTAAAAAATCAAATCTCCGACATCGCTGCGGCCGGGGAAATATCCTGCAAGAGCGGAACCGACGACTACTGAAAATCGTTCAACGTGACAGAAGTGCAACCCTTCCACAGACTGCTGCAGATTCAAGTGCTGGGCCATCAACAAGTGTCAGCGTGCGAACCATTCTACGAAACATAATCGGTATTCGCTTTCGGAGCCGAAGGCCCACTCGTGTACCCCTGATGACTGCGCGATACAAAGCTTTACGTCTCTTCTGGGCCTGTCAAAACCGACAATGAACTGTTGATGACTGGGAACATGTTGCCTGGTCGGACGAGTCTCGTTTCAAATTGTATCGAACGTATAGCCGTGGACGGGTATGTAGACAATCTCATGAATCCATGGACCCAGCAGGGGACTGTTCAAGCGTTCTTTTGAATTTGGCGCCCTTTCTCCGTTACTTTTACAACAGTGTTCTGACCTGTTCAGTGCAGTATGGGGGATCAGTACCATCTTTCATTAATTTATTTGGTATATGTCTCTCAGTAGCCGATGATACTGCACTGAAGGGCCAAAGAACCTGGTGCACCTGCGTAATGTCGTGTAGGGCCCCCGCGAGCACGCAGAAGTGCCGCATGGACTGGACTAATGTCTGAAGTACTGCTGGAGGAAATTGACAGCATGAATCCTTGCAGGGCTGTATATAAATGTGTAAGAGTACGAAGCGGTGCAGATTTCTCCTGAACAGCACGTTGCAAGGTATCCAAGATATGGTCAATAATGTTCATGTCTTCAGTATTTGGTGGCCAGCGGAAGTGTTTAAACTCAGACGAGTGTTCCTGGACCCACTCGGCAGCAATTGTGGATGTCTGGGGTATCGCATTTCCCTGCTGGAATTGTCCAAGTCCGTCGCAATGCAAAATGGACATGAATGGTTGCAGGTGGTCAGACAGAACGTTTACGTACGTGTCACCTGTCAGAGTCGTATCTAGACGTATCAGGGGTCCCATATCACTGCAACTGCACACACCCCACGTCACATCAACATCGAAGAAACTAATCATCATTGCTTTAAATCTTCATTTGCCCATGCGAGGTTTTTTCGCTCTCGGCGAAGTTGGGCCCTTCCAATTCATGGCCTGGCGCTGAGTTACTAGTTCATAAGTAAAAACCAAGATTCGTCACATGTTATCACCTTTCCAGCAAAATTAGGATCATCTTCATTGGTAGTCAATGCGCCGATAGTAATATTTTCAGAGGCATCTTTTTGTTCCATTGCGAGAATTTGCAGCACCAGTTTCGCACACATTTTTCTCAAGTTACATTAATTGTGTAAAATTTGCCTTACCAATTCTTTCAATTACTACATTTTCAGCAATAGATCTAATACTCAACCGACAGTGATATTGTCTCAGATTACCAACTTTCTCACCTGCCGGTGGGGCCGAGTGGTTCTAGGTGCTTCAGTCTGGACCATCGTGAACGCTACGGTGGCAGGTTCGAATCCTGCCTCGGGCATGGATGTGTGTGATCTCCTTAGGTTAGTTAGGTTTAAGTAGTTCTAAGTTCTAGGGGACTGATGACCTCAGATGTTAAGTCACATAGTGCTCAGAGCCATTTGAACCATTTTTCCCTCTTATATCCTCCTCCAGTCACCCAACTTCCACACCTTTCCGTACACCACGCCATCATCAGCAAAAAATCGCCAGCTGATGCCCACCCAGACCTCCAGATCATTTGTGTGTGTAAAGAAGTGCCTGTTGGTCCGGCTTCGTACAAAGTTCATGGAATACTATTTTCTGCGGAAGGGGGGCTGTGTGGAGAACACATCGGTTGGTTATATGGCGCCATCTATGTGAACTACACTCCTGGAAATGGAAAAAAGAACACATTGACACCGGTGTGTCAGACCCACCATACTTGCTCCGGACACTGCGAGAGGGCTGTACAAGCAATGATCACACGCACGGCACAGCGGACACACCAGGAACCGCGGTGTTGGCCGTCGAATGGCGCTAGGTGCGCAGCATTTGTGCACCGCCGCCGTCAGTGTCAGCCAGTTTGCCGTGGCATACGGAGCTCCATCGCAGTCTTTAACACTGGTAGCATGCCGCGACAGCGTGGACGTGAACCGTATGTGCGGTTGACGGACTTTGAGCGAGGGCGTATAGTGGGCATGCGGGAGGCCGGGTGGACGTACCGCCGAATTGCTCAACACGTGGGGCGTGAGGTCTCCACAGTACATCGATGTTGTCGCGAGTGGTCGGCGGAAGGTGCACGTGCCCGTCGACCTGGGACCGGACCGCAGCGACGCACGGATGCACGCCAAGACCGTAGGATCCTACGCAGTGCCGTAGGGGACCGCACCGCCACTTCCCAGCAAATTAGGGACACTGTTGCTCCTGGGGTATCGGCGAGGACCATTCGCAACCGTCTCCATGAAGCTGGGCTACGGTCCCGCACACCGTTAGGCCGTCTTCCGCTCACGCCCCAACATCGTGCAGCCCGCCTCCAGTGGTGTCGCGACAGGCGTGTCGTCTTCAGCGATGAGAGTCGCTTCTGCCTTGGTGCCAATGATGGTCGTATGCGTGTTTGGCGCCGTGCAGGTGAGCGCCACAATCAGGACTGCATACGACCGAGGCACACAGGGCCAACACCCGGCATCATGGTGTGGGGAGCGATCTCCTACACTGGCCGTACACCACTGGTGATCGTCGAGGGGACACTGAATAGTGCACGGTACATCCAAACCGTCATCGAACCCATCGTTCTACCATTCCTAGACCGG
The DNA here is from genome assembly GCF_023898315.1 of Schistocerca nitens. NCBI lineage: Eukaryota > Metazoa > Arthropoda > Insecta > Orthoptera > Acrididae > Schistocerca > Schistocerca nitens. The sequence continues at coordinate 86,957,618 of NC_064625.1, read as the reverse complement.
CAAGGGAACTTGCTGTTCCAACAGGACAATGCACGTCCGCATGTATCCCGTGCCACCCAACGTGCTCTAGAAGGTGTAAGTCAACTACCCTGGCCAGCAAGATCTCCGGATCTGTCCCCTATTGAGCATGTTTGGGACTGGATGAAGCGTCGTCTCACGCGGTCTGCACGTCCAGCACGAACGCTGGTCCAACTGAGGCGCCAGGTGGAAATGGCATGGCAAGCCGTTCCACAGGACTACATCCAGCATCTCTACGATCGTCTCCATGGGAGAATAGCAGCCTGCATTGCTGCGAAAGGTGGATATACACTGTACTAGTGCCGACATTGTGCATGCTCTGTTGCCTGTGTCTATGTGCCTGTGGTTCTGTCAGTGTGATCATGTGATGTATCTGACCCCAGGAATGTGTCAATAAAGTTTCCCCTTCCTGGGACAATGAATTCACGGTGTTCTTATTTCAATTTCCAGGAGTGTATATATAAACCTCAGTGGAAGTAAGCTACTTCAAATTTAATTACATGAAATGGAACATAAGTAAAATTCTTTCATCTTTATCGTCAAGTAATAAAATTTCCATGTTCACTCCTTGTGAGTCCGTTATTATTATTAAAACACTTAAATTACGTCAGGTGGGTAAAACATTTTTAATTTTTTAAAAAACATTTTTTTATATTATAAAAACACTGGAGGACGCGTGCTGTATACATCTATTGGTTGATATGGCTTAGATATATTTATTTTTATATTATATCTCCATTTATTAAAACCTAATTATATTGTTCGTCATATTTACTAAATAGTTCATAGATGGCGTTAGATGCATGGTTATTGCAGTTTGGCTATTCCGCTGTGGATACAGAGGTTGCTAACCTCTTTCTTCCTTAAAGCCGATTTTCGTTGTAAATGTAAAACAACCAATATATGGAATTGCTCTGAATGGAGGGTAACCTGATTTGTTGCTCTGTTATTGCACATATGAATTTTCAGGCAGAACAGGATAACAGCTCTTACACAGTCGAAGGCAACGGCCACGCTGATTTGCCTACTGTCACTAGGAATGCGACATTCGTTTGAGAAAGCTTCGCACTTCATAGCTATTGGTGGTTCATCTTTGGCGTATGTGTACTTAGTATGTGACAGCGTCAGTCCCGTTATTATTACCACCCGTCTATGTGCAAAAATATAAAAGTTTTTACAAATATTTTTTTTTTGTGGTGTCAGTGTCGTGAGCCCATGAACCCCATCCGTCTTCCATGCCCTCCCCCCCTCCCCACCCATTCCCTGCCCATGAAGATCCGCGCCTGTACTTGCGTGAGAGAGTTCGTGGGTGGACGCCCGGTTCTCGCGGCTATAAGATATTCGCCGCTCGCGTCGGCACGCAAGACAAAACGGACGCAACAAAAAGAAGAGAGAGCAGCGCAAACGCCGGCCGACGACGACGCCGCCGCCGCCGCCGCCGCCGCCGCTACTACAACAAACAGGAGTTGGCCTGGCAGCTTAAAGAGAAATAAATTAAGCTACCGGCGATAAATCAAAAATAATAATAATGGTAGTTAAGGACTGAGCGGAGCGTGGTGGGAAAAGGGGGGACGGGAGGAGGGGTTAAGGCGGAGGGGAGAGGATAGACAAGGAAAAGAGAGAGAGAGAGAAAGAAAGAAAGAGTAAGAGTTAGGTAGAGGAAGGAGAGGAGGATGAGGAGGAGGATGAAAAAGTGAAAAATAAGAGTCGCGGACCGCGATGAAGTGGCAATGCGGGCTCGGCGGAGCGCGGACGGAGCGGTTCGCCTGTAGGCCCTACACGTGTCGGTGTGCGGCGAGCGGGGAACCCCCGAGACGATGTTTTCAGCCGGTGGCGGCGCTGCGAGCGTAAATCACGCGCGTCACGGTTTTTCAGTCGCGTCCCGTCCTCCCTGTCCGGCAGGGGGTTAGCGGTCGGCTCCTTAGCCCAAAAATCCGGGCGGCACCCCTCCGCCACTTGCTGTTGCTCCGGCCACCGAGGACCCGCCCAGAAACAGCGCTCTCTTCTCGAGAGTAGAGTAAATGGCGGGGCAGGAAAATAAAAAAATAAAATAAAAACACTCTTCGGCTGTCCTGAGGTTGCGGACCGCTGAGGATATATATATATATGTAAGCGGATACGGAGCGGTCCCTGTGGCGTCTACCTCTCTGGACGTTGTGACCTCTGTGATTAACTGCTCTTATTTGTCACGGAGTCGCGACGTGCCGACTCTGTGTACAGTTTTCGGTATTTATGACCCCGGCTGTTAAGCTCTCTCGTGGAGGGAAAGTATCAATTTAGACCCCCGTACCACCCCTTTCCAAACCACAAGTTGGACAACTCCATTGCCGCGTTGTGAGGGTAGTCCACAGGCCGTCGACCCTCACGATGTGGTGAAGAAACGAGACGATACATCACGTTATAGGCTGCTGTACAAAATGAATGGCCGAAAAACTTCCTTGGTGACTATTATTATACAGGGCGCTTCCGTAAGAGCGTGCAGAAATTCAGCAGGATATAGAGGACGTTGGTGGTGACTCAGTACCTATGCACCGCATATTTAAAATGTGACTACGCCTGTTCAGGCTGTTTTAGTTTTATTTCTAGACCATGCTCTCGTAGACATATTATAGAATCACGTTTATCTTCTGAAGGAGGAACAATTACTTGGGCTGAAACCTAGGTAAAGGCAGGTTTCATTACCGCAATCGAGGCTGATAGTTACTTATATAACAGATATTTATCTTTTAGGAGTGACCGACAATGACGATTTTTGTCTTTTGAAGTCGCCCGTTTCAGCACCTACAACGCACGAAATTGTGACTATATGGACCTTCGGACCTTTCGTTTGGGAACTACGATGTCACATCCAGATACACATGTTCAACCTCGGTTCCACACCCATCCACAAAGATACTCCTGACGACACCGGTACCCTGTACGCTGTACCACTGTTGTCATTTCCACGCCTCCTCCACTCGCAAACACGACTATCTGTATGTATCCGTATAAGCTCTAATTTCTCGTATCATATCTTCACGGTGCTTAGCCGGAATGTATGTTGGCGGCAGTAGAATCCTTCGACAGTCAGCTTCAAATGGTGAGTCTCTGAATTTTCTCAATAATGTCTCTCCAAAACAACGTCATCTTCCTTCCAAAGATTCCCGTTCGAGTTCCCGAAGCATCTCCGTAACACTTACGTTTTGTTCGAACCTGCCGGTGACATATCTATCAACCGTCTCTGAACTGCAGTACTGAAGAATAGGCCGTACCAGCGTCATAAATACGATCTTCTTTGGAGGTGAACCAGTGTTTCCTAAAATTCTCCCAATAAACCGAAATCGCCCATTCACCTCCCCTACCACAGTTCTCACATGCTTGTTCCATATCGCTTTTCAGCGTTACTCCCAGATATTTAAATGACTTGACTCTTTCAAGTAATACAATACTATTACAGGTTTGATCTTCCTACCGATCTGCATTAACTTGACTTTTCCACATTTAGAGCAAGCTGCCATTAATCACACCAACTGGAAATTTTGTCTAACTTGTGTTCTCTCTTACTACAGTAACTCCACTCCGACACCTTTCCGTACATCATGGAATCATTAGCAAACAACCGCGGATTGTTGCCCCCGCTGTCCGCCAAATTATTTACGTATATAGAGAACAACAACGGTCTTATCACATTTCACTGGGGCACTCCTGACGGGCCCTTGTCTCTGATGAACTTTCGCCGTCGAGGAAAGCGTACTGGGTTCTACCATTCAAGAAGTCTTCGACCCACTCACGTACAAACGGCGTTCAAAAAGCTTTGCACAGTCGCGTCTAATTTTTTTAATTTTTTCAGGGGAGAACGAAATTTTTTGTGAACATGCTTGGAACATTTAGCTATACATTGAACCTACTCAATGTAGCCTCCATCAGCTGTGACGCATCTGGCCCAACATTCTTTCCATGATGTAAATGCACTTTGGTAAAATTCTGGCGATCGACTTTTACACCATCGCTTGGCACAGGAAATGTCTTTCTAACTACCAAATGTTTTACCGCGCAGGTGGGCCTTCTGACGACCAAAGAGATAAAAATCAGACGGAACCAATTGCGGACTGTAGGGAGGATGAGGAACAATTTTGCAACCCATTTTCCTGATTTTCTCCTACGTCATAAGGGCTGTATGGGGTCTGAAATTGTCATGGTGTATTCTGATGAGCTGCCCTTGAAGCTGTGGTCTGTGGGTGTTGATGGCACGTCGCAGCTTGTCCGATGACAAATAGTAACGGTCCCGGTTAATTGCGGAGACAAGTTCCAAAAAGTCAATGAAAATGACTCCACACCCCAGAAGAAGGCGACCATCACCTTTCGGCCTGCTGTTCGTGAAAGTTTGGTTTCTTCTTCCGAGGGGAACCCAGATGACACCTCTCCATGGACTGGGTTTTGCTCTCAGGTTCGGACAAAAACAACCATATCTCATCCTGGGTAATGACGCCGCCAAAACACTGTTTCCACTCTTCAGTAAAGGTCTTTATGAGACCCTCGCACACATTCTTCCTCATCGTTTTCATTTCTCTGGCCAATAATCCAGGCACCCAACGTGCACAGATTTTTCTGCACCCAAGTGACTCTACCAGTGATACCACACAACCCAATGACAAACGAGTCATTTGAGCAAGCTGTCCTGTCGTCACACATGTCATTTTGGATGATTTGATCAATGGTCTCCTTATTCACTTCACTCACTGCCGCCGATGATGTACCACATCGTGGATTTTCCAGTAGAGAGAAATCACCTTTAAACCTGTGAAACCACATCTGGATACTGCTGCGATCCACTGTGTCCTCCCAAGAAACAGGGAGCAACTTCCTGTGAATCGATTTGGCAGAGTCATCGCCGGTCTTGAAGAGGAACTCCACCAAAGACCGTTGTCGCAACCTGACATCTACTTCACGGTCCATTATGACTCACCGGTAAATAAAATACTTTTATATGTTAACTCATAGCTAAATGAAACTAGAATTATGTTAATACCTTCAGCTGCTGACGGGCGTTGATATATATCAACGGGGACAGGTGAAAATGTGTGCCCCGACCGAGACTCGAATCCGGGACCTCCTGCATACGAGGTGTGGCTAGAAAAAAACCGGACTAGTACTGGTGAAACAATGAAACGAATTCAATAAGGCTGAAAGTCGCGTGGCCTGTCACGTGACTCTCGCTCCGCCTACTGCTCGAGTTTCATCTGCCTCCTGCACTCAGTCTGCCAGCGGCGTCTGTTTTAAGTAGTTGACGTTTTGTCTGTGCGTCGGAAAATGTTGAGTGTACAGAAAGAACAGCGTGTTAACATAAAATTTTGTTTCAAACTAGGAAAATCTGCAAGTGAAACGTTTGTAATGTTACAACAACTGTACGGCGATGATTGTTTATCGCGAGCACAAGTGTTTGAGTGGTTTAAACGATTTAAAGATGGCCGCGAAGACACCAGTGATGACACTCGCACTGGCAGATCATTCTCAGCAAAAACTGATGCAAACATTGAAAAAATCGGTAAACTTGTTCGACAAGATCGCCGTTTAACAATCAGAGCAGTGTCTGAGTTAACAGGAGTTGACAAGGAAAGTGTCGAACAAGTTTACCGATTTTTTCAATGTTTGCATCAGTTTTTGCTGACAATGGTCTGCCAGTGCGAGTGTCATCACTGGTGTCTTCGCGGCCATCTTTAAATCGTTTAAACCACTCAAACACTTGTGTTCGCGATAAACAATCATCGCCGTACACTTGTTGTAACATTACAAACGTTTCACTTGCAGATTTTCCTAGTTTGAAACAAAATTTTATGTTAACACGCTGTTCTTTCTGTACACTCAACATTTTCCGACGCACAGACAAAACGTCAACTACTTAAAACAGACGCCGCTGGCAGACTGAGTGCAGGAGGCAGATGAAACTCGAGCAGTAGGCGGAGCGAGAGTCACGTGACAGGCCACGCGACTTTCAGCCTTATTGCATTCGTTTTATTGTTTCACCAGTACTAGTCCGGTTTTTTTCTAGCCACACCTCGTACATGGCAGACGATCTATCCATTTGAGCCACGGAGGGTACAGATGATAGCGGTACTGCAGGGAATATCTCGTGCACGCCTCCCGTGAGACCCACAATCTCACCTTGTATGTCCACACACTACATTCGTAGTGTCCCACCCCAACACACTCAATACTCGTGGAAGACATTACCAAGTCCCGTAACAGTTCGGGGAATATGTGTGCATCCGCATTGGCAGAACTATATACTTATATGGATATGGTGTCTGTTATTTCGGGCATGTCCGAAAGAACAGACACCATATCCACATAAGTATATAGCTAAATGTTCCAAGTACGTTCACAAACAATATCATTCTCCTCCTGAAAAAAAGTAAAAAAATTAGAGACGACTGTGCAAAACTTTTTGAATACCCCTTGTACCTGTGAACTTATTCCATATGCTAGCACCTCCATTACCAGTCGACAGTGAGGCACTAAGTCAAGTGCTTTCCGGAAATCTAGAAATATGGAATCTGTCACCCTTCACACATAGTTCTCAGTATACCATGTGAGAAAAGGGCAAGCTGAGTTTCGCACGAGCCATGCCCTCTAAAAAGATGCTGATTAGTAGACATAAGGTTCTGAGTTTCAAAAAAGTTTATTATATTCGAACTGAGATTATGTTCAAGAATTCTGCAACAAACAGCAGTTTGGGTCCCTGAATGAGATTTTCACTCTTTCACTCTGCATCGGAGTGTGCGCTGATAAGAAACTTCCCGGCCGGTTAAAACTGTGGCCGCGCGGGGTTAGCCGAGCGGTCTTAGGCGCTGTAGTCATGGACTGTGCGGCTGGTCCCGGCGGAGTCCTTCCTCGGGCATGGGTGTGTGTGTTTGTCCTTAGGATAATTTAGGTTAAGTAGTGTGTACGCTTAGGGACTGATGACCTTAGCAGTTAAATCCCATAAGATTTCACACACATTTGAACATTTTTTGGTTAAAACTGTGTACCGGACCGCGACTCGTAACTGATCGTTATATTTGTTCGGGGCGGGCGTCCTACGACACTTGGCGAAGTTCATCGTTCATACATTAACTCAGGATTTCTTTTTTTTTTTTTTTTTTTAATAGAGGGCAGCTAACACTATGATCGAACACGCTGAGCCATCGTGCCGGAGAGCAGCTACCCAAGCACGACCCACGAACCCTCGTCACACCCTTTACCTCCACAATTACTTCGTCTCCTACCGTGCAAACTTCACAGGAGCTCTCCTGCGAATCTTGCAGAAGTAGAACTCCTGCGGAGACAGGGATTAGCAACAGCCTAGGGGATGTTTCCTGAATGAAATTTTCACTCTGCAGCAGAGTGCTGGTATGAAAGTTAGAGATATTGGTGTGTAATTTTGAGGGTCACTTCGCAGCCGCTGGAATAGTTTGGTGTAAATTTCAACTTGATATTTGTACCCGTTTTTGAGAAAAAGAGGTCTAAACGGGAGGAGAGGCAAACAGACGGGCAGACAACAAAGTGATAGTGTATGGGTCCCGTTTTTACCGAGTGGGGTACGGAACACCGAAAAGTACACTAATGGCCATTAAAATTGCTACACCAAAAAGAAATATAGGTGATAAACGGATATTCACTGGACAAATATATTATACTAGAACTGACATGTGATTACATTTTCACGCAATTTGGGTGCATAGCTCCTGAGAAATCAGTACCCAGAACAACCAACTCTGGCCGTAATAACGGCCTTGATACGCCTGGGCATTGAGTCAAACAGAGCTTGCTTGGCGTGTACAGGTACAGCTGCCCATGCAGCTTCAACGCGATACCACGGTTCATCGTATTGTGACGAGCCAGTTGCTCGGCCACCATTGACTAGACGTTTTCTATCGGTGAGAGATCTGGAGAATGTGCTGACCAGGGAACCAGTTGAACATTTTCTGTATCCAGAAAGGCCCGTGCAGGACCTGCAACATGCGGTCGTGCATTATCCTGCTGAAATGTAGGGTTTCGCAGGGATCGAATGAAGTGTAGAGCCACAGGTCGTAACACATCTGAAATGTAACGCCCACTGTTCAAGGTGCCGTCAATGCGAACAAGAAGTGTCCGAGACGTGTAACCGATGGCACCCCATACCATCGCGACGAGTGATACGCCAGTATGGCGATGACGAATACATGCTTCCAATGTGCGTTCACTGCGATGTCGCCAAACACGGATGCGACCATCATGATGCTGTAAACAGAATCTGTATTCATCCGAAAAAAAATGACGTTTTGCCATTCGTGCACCCAGGTTCGTCGTTGAGTACACTGAAACGTCCCCTTTCAACAATTATGCTTGACTGTGTTTAAACTGACACAATATTTTTAGCGCAACGCAATCTGACTTTAAAAAACCCTACAAAAGAATGGCCCTGACTAACAGTAACCTATGCCTTTCACAAATCACTTACAAAAATCGTCGTTACTCGAACTACTGCAATACAGCGAGCGCCACTACTGCCAGCTAAATACAAGATTCATACTACTGAAGGCACTAACTACTGATAGGCATAGTTAGTAAATGAAAGCTTTTGATAGAGAACAAACAATGTATTTACCTTAATAGTGTTCAAAAGTCATAATATACATAGCAGTTCATGACATCCATTCTTACAAATTTCAAAACTCCGCCATTTCTCTCCCCACATCCACCACTGCTGGCGGCTCACCTCCAACTGCGCAACGCTACGCGCTGTTCGCATCCAGCTGCCAAACACTACAATGCAGACAACAATGCAAACTAGCCACAGATTACACACAGCATAGGCAGTGTTTTTCATACAGAGCGCTGCGTAACATTGGCAATAAGAAAACATAAACAGCCTACTTACATAGCCCCCATGCTCCCCATAAAAAATTTTACAATATGTATTGGGTAGTGGCCAATAATGATTTGATAAAATTTTTCATAATTACAATAACAAAGATATCAAATGCACACACTTATTAATACAATGTTGGTCAAAAGCTAAAATTTTCTCACAGTCCATAAAGACAGTCCTGATCATTCATCACAGTAAAATTGCAGTGTTTTTTTTTTCTTTCTCAAAGTCTGAGAAATAAAAGAGAATGCACACGGAAGTAGTGGATTTCCATGCAGTCTTGAAGAAGTAGTGTTGTCCTTCCAACGGAAAGACAGTGCTGACTCTCGACATGCAGACAGGTAATGAGCCACAACAGAGCAAACCCCCAGCAGAGTCATTCGACGTTTTGTTGAATATTGGTAGGTAGGTCTTCACAGAGTAGACCCACTGTAGTCCTGGTAGAGATTACGGTATTGGTTGGCCACCAGAGGTGCAGACCCACTGCAGTCCTTGTAGAAATAATAGTATTGGTGAGTCATCAAAGGTGTAGACCTACTGTAGTCCTTGTAGAGACGGCCAGCAACCATCTGTTGCGACTGTGCAGGTGCACAATCACCATTGAAGAGTCTTGCGGACAATATAGCAAGTCCATAAACCACCACTTGTGCACTCACAAAAAATTTTTTTTGAAATGTCTTTAGAACCAGCAATGCTGTTATCCAGTCCCTTGCTGAATTATAAACACACGTGCAAGCACTAACAGTTCCAACTTCTCACATACTGTGCATGTATTATGACCAACAGAAACGTGTGCATTGAAAAGATACTTAATTTGAAGAACTGGTAACAATTACAATTTGATAACATAAAAATACAATAAAAAAGGTACAAAATACATCATTAAAGAACATAACAATACAGATGAAATTTGTAGTAATATGGGCTTTACAAAACAATAGAAATAACATATACATCAGTGTCACAGGAATTATGACATAAGTACATACATGAAAGATCAGAATAACTTTTGAAACATAAACTTCACATATGAGCAGCAAAACAGAACACATAAATAATGTCTAAACATCTTTACAAAGTAAATAACATATTATAAATGCAAATTATATTTGAGGATAACAGTATTCCTCTTCATAGTGAATGTAGCTTAGTACTAGAAAAATTCTACAACATAAGTCTTATCAGGTAAACACATAAAGACAAGAAGTACACAAATACACAAGGGTACACAAACACATAGCATAGTAACACAAGGTGAAAGGACAGGGTTTGTTTTCAGTGTAACATTTGGTACTGCAGTATTTTGCAAACAAAACCTTTTTTTTTTCTTGGAGATCTCCCTTCGTTCATCATTAGCCCCAAAAATTCCTATCTATACCTGCTTTCTGTACTTTTTTTCGTATAACTTCTCAATGCATTTCTTCCAATTCGTCGCAACTCATTCTCTTATATAGCCTACCCCATCTTAAGCTAACTTAAATCTATTGACCTCAGTTGCTAAACTAAGGAACGAGGCAATGCAGCAGCACAAAACAATTAACACAAACAGCAATGATAAAAAATACAAATGGCAAAGCAAGCAGCATAAATTAGCAAAGCAAATGCAATATTACAACAAATATAAGGCAATGCGCAGCAAACAAGAAAAATAAATTCGTAGTAAAACTGGCTTAACAGAGTAATGTAAAGTGAAATTTAATAGCACTATGCCTGGCAAACAGCAGCAGCAAATGCAATAACTTATATCTAAACATGACACAGCTGAAGCAGAAAAAATATTACACTAAAAGTGGCCATGTCTAATACCTATGTCACATCTTAACACTAGAGTGATGCATCACAAAAACTTACTCTGCAAGAAAGTTACCAAGTCATTAAAAAAATTATTTATGCAATTCCTGTGAAGGGAAATATCTATTTGTGCTCTCTTTTCTAAGAAAGTATATCATAAACGTATTCTTTACTGGGTCTGTAGACAGAAAATAGTGATATTAGTACATCTATTAAGTTTTATAATAACGAATGCTGCAGTGCAGCTAGAAACTAGATATTAAAGAAAATGAGCAAATATGTACAAAGGAAGGCATGAAACATCATTCATTAGGCATATGGCATTTCATAAGGTAGTAAAAAAAAATCTCTCAACTAGAAAGACAGTAGTCATAATCAGGTGTATAGACATAAAATATTTCTCGTCATTTCATTAGACATTTCAGTAAATATCATAAATTAAGAGCCCCACAGTGTTACCATATGTTTTCAAGTTTGAGCGTGTCGTATTTGCGATGCTTTCTACAAACGAATGTCAATAGCGAGGATAATGGCCCCTATATTTTTTTTTCACCTGTGCCTCTGAAAGGCACACACAAATGGCTTTTTTCCAGGCAATTGTCGCACAGATGGGTGCCCACAACGCATTACGTGCAGGTGGTCACTTAACTTTCTTACCGAAATATTTATGTCACCAGTTTGCACTACAGTGACAGTCTCATATACAAATAAAATTTCACAAGTCGAGAAATTACAGTAGAAAAGTGTAGAAACAAAATCCTATAAATATAACAGTGTCCAAAAAATTTTCGATAGCATTGTAAAACATTCATGCATGTACACACATTCCATAATTCTTAAAGCACGATTCTTGGTTACCAACATCCTTTTTCACATATCAGAGACCCTAACCACTGTTCATTACTCCTTACTTTATTACACATATACATATTCGTCGACACGTCTTCAATATTTCATCATAAGAAATACGTAGCATAAACAAATTCCTCATATACGGTAGCATCATCTTATTGATCATAAACATACCTCAGCAGCATAATACACATCATCGTCGTAATAATAACACCTCAGTCAAATCTTGAAAACGTCGTAGCTTTCTGCAATAATTTCAAAACCTAAAAAAAATTCTCTGCTCATTTCAATAGTGTCATCTACCTCAAACGTACTATAAAAATCATGATCCCATATCAAATATGTCATTCAAAGCTCTCATAGTATCACAATGGTTCCAAAAAAAAAGTACAGACGAAATACAATTTCGTAAGTGTGAAGTTACCCAACTGTGTAATTGCGTAAACATGTGTCACTGATGTAGTAAAAAATGTTTATCTCTCAGTTAAATGATCAGATAGCTGTGTAATTTGTGTGTTAGCGAAATATGGTACCGATGTGTAAAGTTGTATAAGCAAATGCCATATTAGCTAGGGCTCCTTGTGCTTGCCAAACACATGGTACACAAAGTAAGCGTGTACCCCCTGAGGATTAATGTAATTATACCCTCAGGTGTTATAGATTACTGCAATGGAAAGAAATGTATCACGGAAAAACTTTGTATCATTGTACTTCAAATATCTTTAAAAATAAATGTTTTAAGTACAAAATTAGTTAAACAAATACGTGTACTGTAGCGCTAAACTGTGCGTCTTGTTGTAAGATAATCTCTGTGGAAGTGTCGTAGTTATCGTCCTCCGAAAGCTAAGTTCTGCAGAAGTCAATGTACTTACCTCATCATAAACGAAAGTGAAATTCTTTGCGTATAGATATCGTAGTTATTACGTACCTTACCGTGATCAAGAAAGTACTATAATGTAACGTATTGTTGTGCTACGGAAAAGGCTGTCTCATTGTAGCTATACCACAAAAGTTACTACTAAAACATGTTTTACTTTCCAGAATAATACAAAAAAAACTGTGCAGATGTAAAACAGAAACACTGCAAAAGCATCATTGTAAATTGTCACTCATTAGTAGCGTCGTGATAAAATCGTGTAGCTGTCACATAAACTAACCACTGTGTCATCTGGTATCTCACGGAAAGTACTTCAAATCCAGAATGTATTTTCAAGTAAACCAAAATGTTGCATTAAAATCTCATTAGCAGTACCAGTATATGTTCTAAGTATGTAAGTCTTATAGTCGTTACGTAATCGTGCAACTAACAAGTAACAATGTACACACACAATAACACTGTGACGTCTGTTCACTATAACAATGCATTCGTAATTTCTGTTTAAATAAGTTCTCTTGTTTATTGATTGGATATTTAACTTCAAACCTTGTTGCATGATAACAGATTCTAAGTCTGACAAAGCATACTAGTAATGTAAAGTGAAAAGTTATAAGGCAAAGACAAAGTTAAAAAGCAGATTATCTTTCAATAAACGGTTTTACATGTGAAATGTGGTGTAAACCTTTACTCTTTCTAGTACGCAGAGTTTCAACTTCAACGCAATTATCATGTGGTATATGTCGGATTCTGTAAGGTCCATTGTAAACTAGAAAGAATTTGTGACTCAAGTGTTTCTTCTTATGTGACAATGAATGAGCTTTAATGAGAACTTTCTGACCAATATATAATTTCTTTGCATTTGCTTTACCGTGTAGTTTTCTCCTTTTGTTTGCTGCAGATTTTATATTTTTAAGAGCCAAATCAATTATGTCTTTGTGTCGAAGTTTACGTGTATTCGGGAAAGGTACAAGCTCTCTGATTCTGTTCGGTGGTTCTTCATTCTTCAGTACAAGAGTAGGTGGTAAATCAGTGGAATCATGAGGCATTTCATTCAGCACATTTTGAAATAAGTGTAAATATCTGTCCCAATGCTGATGCTTTCTGTGACAATAAAGTCTGCAAAGCTTATTGATTTCTTTCATAATCCGTCAGACGGGTTACAATGTGGTGAGTACAATGAAATAAAAACAGGTTTGATTTTATGATTCCGAAGCATGCGTGACCAAACAGCAGATCTGAATTGCGGTCCGTTATCTGAAATGACTTTACTAACGTGTCCAACTTCACATAAGAAATTTTTAACAAAGGCGTTGGATACAGACCATCCAGTGGCTTTACGTAACGGAGTGAAAGAAACAAATTTTGAAGTAAGTTCAACAGCGACTAGAACGTACGAAAATCCTTTCGATGTTCTGACAAGGGGTCCCAAGAGATCAACAGCACCAAATTCTTTTAACTTAGAAGGAATGATAGGAAGCAACGGAGCACGATGTGAGATAGTAGATGGTTTCGCCTTTTGACAAAGTTTACAAATAGTCAAGACTCTTCGAATTCTCTTTTCCATATTGTTAAAATAACAAGTCGTTCGAAGAATATGATAACATATTCGTGGACCAAAATGTGCGTAGCTGAAATGAATGTACCAAATGAGCTTATTAACAAAATCGTCTGGAATGCAAAGTACACATAGCTTGTCATCAACAGTGCAGCGTTTGAACAGTATGTTGTTTCTAACCAGGTAATAATGCCGAATCTGAGTGTGTGTCTTTTCATGCCATTTGCTTTTGATGTCTTTCCAAATCGGATCTTTATCTTGTTCATGAGCAATGTCCTTTAAAGATGTGGTGATGAAGTTTTCAAAGGCGACTTTCTGAATGTAAAGAATACTGAAATTTTTCTCGAGGTTGCCTTCTGTGTTACTTTTCTCAAGCCCAGCCGGTGCGCGTGACAGTGCGTCCGCAACAATGTTCTCCTTGCCGGTAATGTAGACTATTGTGAAGTGGAATTCTTGCAGAAACAATGCCCAACGTTTTAACCTGTCATGATTTAATTTTGAAGACATAAGAAATTGTAATGCACGATGATCACTGTATACTTTTACGTGCTTACCAGAAAGAAAGAAACGGAATATGTTAAATGCCCAAACGATAGCTAAAGCTTCTAATTCAGTAACGGAATAATTTTTTTTCCAGATTTTGTTAGCACTCGGCTAGCAAAAGCAATGGTTTTCTGAACAGTAGTGTCATTTTCTGTGGCTTCTTGAAATAAATGGGCACCAAGACCGACTTTAGAAGAATCCGTGCTAAGCCACAAATCTTGTGACAGATCTGGATGAGCTAGTATTGGCACGTTAAGTAGCGATTCTTACAAAGAATTGAATTCCAACTGTGCTTGTTCGTCCCAGTTCCAAATAGTATTTTTTCCAGTGAGAGAACAAAGTTTTGGTGTAACAAGAATTAGCATATTCAGAAAACGACGGTAAAAATTTACGAGACCTAGAAAACTGCGAACTTGTTTTTTTTGTGGATGGAACTGGAATGGCTCTGATTGCTTCTAACTTTTCAGGATCCGGCTGAATGCCTTCAGAAGAAATAATATGTCCCAAAAACCTCACCTTTGACCTACCGAATTCAGACTTTTCCAAGTTAACTGTAATTCCAGATTCTGCAAAAATACGTAACAAACTGTTGAGGATGCGATTATGTTGTTCCCATGAAGCTTCTGCTATTAGAATATCGTCCACATATAAGGTGATGTGACGTTTTAAGAACTCAGGTAATATGGAATTTAGCCCGCGAATGAATGCTGCCGAAGAAATGTTCAAACCAAAAGGAAGTTTCCGAAACTGATAACAAACGCCGAAACAAAGGAAAGCTGTGTATTTTCTACATTCTGGATGAAGTTCGATCTGATAAAAGCTGGATCTGAGAGCATTGGAAGACAACACTTTTACACCATTAAAATTTTGAGGTAGTTCTTCCAACGTTTGCGGCCTGTCTGTTTCAGGAATAATGATAGTATTGATTTGTCTCGAATCTAAGACAAGCCTGATCGATCCATTTTCTTCTCAACAACATGTAATGGATTGTTGTATGAGCTTACTGCAGGCTCAATAATGCCCTCGTCAAGCATAGATTGTATTTCTTTTCTAACACGGTCCCTATAATGTGCTGGAATTACGTATGGTCTAACACAAAATTTAGTATGCTCACGAACACGAAATTGGTATTGAAATCCCTTGATTGTTCCTGTTTTGTGAGTAAAAACTGTGGAATGTGCTTGTAAAATCTCAAAAAGGTCCTGCCTATCAGTGTCATTACAATTGTCAATTGTTTGAATTTTATTCTGAATTAACTCATTAGTATCAAATATGCCGTCGATATCATCCCTGTCAGTACTTGCAGAGTGACTGTTAGTGTCTACTTCCGTAGAAAATTCCGAACTGTTGTCTAACAGAAGGTAAAGCCGATCAATTTCCTCGTCATGGTTTGAGAGCCAATCTTCAAATTTCAAAGCTATTGACTTACCTACCTTCTCTTAACTTATTTCAGCATCGTGAAAGTTTAAGATTGCTTTGTATTCATTCACAAAGTCTACTCCCAGTATAATTTCCGTCGACAATACTGGAACAATAAGAAAGTTCATAGAGAAGCAGTGGCTTTGACAAAAGAATTCTAAGTTGGTTTGTTGGCGTACATCTACACTTTTTCCAAAGATTGCACCTTGTAATTTAATCTTACGTAACGGAAGTGTGGGGCAATCTTTCGATTTGTTGCATTTGATAAAGGCTGTTTCACTAATTACTGAAATGGGACTGCCAGAGTCAAGTATTGCAGTAAATTTTACGTCATTTACTGTAATGTGAATCACAGGATATGCAATGTTGTTATGTTTTACGTCGTGTTCCTGGAGTAAGATGTCCCTAATGTCTTCCATTTTTACGTAATTACTAGCTACGGCAGCTGCGTCGTCAGTTTCATACGTACGTTTTGTGGCTGCCAGCGGTATGTGTCATTGCCTATTGTCTCTTTGTTGGCGCGCGTCGTTATTGGGATTTAGAGACCTAACTTCTACAAATTCACCTTGTCGAGAGAGCCCTGCTCTGTTTGAATCCCGCCAGTTCTGATGCAATTCAGGTCTGTCGTTACGATCATATCGTCTGTCGTCATGTCGGTAGATTCCATAGTTTCTTTCTTGTCGGTCACGTGGTGGAGAATTTCTCCCTGAATAGTAACTGCGCACTGGACCGTTGCATCTAAAGTTATTGTCTCCCTTGATAATATTTATTTTGGTTCCCATATTGTCTGTTTCTCTGATTGTCTCTGTGATAGTCATTACCGCGGAGAGGTGACTTTTCCCTGTAATTATTACTACTCTGCCAACGCTTGTCATACGGGTGGTGTGAGAATAGCTTTGTCGTGTCCAGTTATTATTTCTTTCATCGCGGAATTGCGACGGATGTGACCTGTAATTGTTGTGTTCCTGTTTTCGCGTTCCGCGATTATCAGTGTCAATTTCTAATTCTTGTAAGAGTCTCTGAAAAGCGTCAATGTCGTCTTTGCAACGTCCTGCCAAAATAATATGTCGTAAATGTTCAGGTAATTTGATTAAGCAAATGCGGATGAGTTCTGAGGGGCTGTATGGGTTTGACAGGTACTGATTCTTGTGCAACGTGTCTTCAAAACATTTCACAAGACTGGAGAATTCAGATTGTTCGAAATGTTTCATCATTATGATGCTATGTTTTACTCGGTCTTGTGTAGCTTGAGACCAATATGCTGAGAGGAAGGCATGATAAAATTCTCCTTCACTGTGACAATCGTGAATGACCGATCGCATTCTTACAGCTGGTTCATTCTCTAAGTAGCCACACATAAATTCTAATCTGTGCTGCAATGACCAGTTGGGAGGAAAACAATGAGAGAATTGATGAAGCCATGCTCGTGGATGAATGTCGTTGCCAGAATTCTTAAATGTTTTGAATTTACGTGTAGTAATGAACAGCTTATAGTCAAAATCATCATGTCGGCGAGTCGCATGTCGGTCATTGTTACGTTGTTTCGGCGGTTCCATCTCAAAATTCGGTGTACCTTGCCAATTTCTTTCATAATTTCCGAAGTGCCCTGAGTTATTATTTTGTGGCTGTTCCGTATTTCTATGTCCCTCTTCCCGTATTGGAGCGCGAGTGGCCTCTGAAATACGTAATTCTTGTATTACCTGTGTCAGCTGATCTTGTACTTCCCGGATTTCTCTTAGATGTTGCGTATTAATTTGATTCTGATTTTGTTTGAATTTCCTAACTTGTTCGCACTCTTCTGTGTTATTAAAGACTACCAGTTTTGTATCATTCAGATTATCATCTACCTTCGTAGATAAATTATTTAGCTGATCCGAAAGTTCAATTACTTTCTCTGATAATGAACTAATTTCCTCCATGTGTCTTTCTACTGTGTCCTTTAAGTTTTCCTGAGTTTTTGCAGGTTGCGTAACCGAATCGGTAGATGCAACTGAGTCAGTTTTTGCTTGCAAGGTCTCATGATTTTCATGAACAATAATTTGCAGTTCTTTTATGGCTGCTTCGTGATTCTGTAATGCATTTTCATGCCGCGAAAAAATAGGTTGAAAAAGCTCACAAATTCGTGTTTTTACGTCATTACAGGTTTTTTGACATTTCGATTCAATGTTGTGTAACTCAGTAGTTAAATCTTCACGTGTTTGTTCAAGCGTGGTGTGAAGATTTTGTTCCATTGCGTCTAACTGTTGCTGTGTTTGTCTCTGATTTTGTTCCATTGTATCTATCTTTTGAAGCTTTTGCTGTGTTTGTCTCTGATTTTGTTCCATTTGTTGCATTAATTGCAATAATAATGTATTAGTGTCTGGAATGTGTTTCTCTATGCTTTTTGGCAGTGCATTTTCACCGGCAACATTCACGTTTTGACAAGCAGAAAATGTGTCTTGACTCATTTGAGAAAACGGTGAGGACTCAAAACCTGAGTCTACAATATTTGCAATATTGTGTTCCGTCATTTCGGATTCCTGAGGCGAGCTGTTGCCGACCGATCGATCGATAATGCTTCCCTGTTCACTAATTGTTTCACTGCCTACACCATTATTTGCAGCCCGTTCCATTTCCCTATGCACAACTACCAAATTACTACTTTGAACATTAGTTAATTCATTTCTCTGCGGCGCTAACACACTGCTTTCGTCTTCACTGTCATTTATCAGTTTACTTTGAAGCCTAGTATTACGTTTTTCACACGACATTATTGTCACAATATTTCACACGACAACACAGAAAAGCACAATTTGAAGAGCAAAATAACAAAACACATTAACATAGCATTGAAAATAATATGTAGTTAATTGCAAGCGCAGCTGCGAAATACTTGGTGCAAATCTACATGCATGCCACAACTGTGTACCATGAAAAACTGCAACTACAAAGGAAATTCTCTCTATATAATTACGGGCTAGCAATAAACAAAAGCTACACTAATTACAGAAACTACAAGAAATAATCAGAAGATTCCAGTGAGGTATCCTCGGCTAAGGGTCGACATATGAAACGTCCCCTTTCAACAGTTATACTTGACTGTGTTTAAACTGACACACAATATTTTTAGCGCAACGCAATCTGACTTTCAAAAATCCCTACAAAAGAATGGCCCTGACTAACATTAACCTATGCCTTTCACAAATCACTTACCTCACAAAAATCGTCGTTACTCGAACTACTGTAATACAGCGAGCGCCACTACTGCCAGCTAAATAAAAGATTCAAACTACTGAAGGCACTAACTACTGATAGGCATAGTTAGTAAATGAAAGATTTTGATAGAGAACAAACAATGTATTTACCTTAATAGTGTTCAAAAGTCATAATATACATAGCAGTTGAAGACATCCATTCTTACAAATTTCAAAACTCCGCCATTTCTCTCCCCACATCCACCACTGCTGGCGGCTCACCTCCAACTGCGCAACGCTACGCGCTGTTCGCATCCAGCTGCCCAACACTACAATGGCAGACAACAATGCAAACTAGCCACAGACTGCACACAGCACAGCCAGTGATTTTCATACAGAGCGCTACGTAACACTGCCAATAAGAAAACATAAACAGCCTACTTACAACACCATTGCAGGCGCTCCTGGCTGTGATACAGCGCCAAGGGTAACCGCAGTTGTGGTCTCCGAGCTGATAGTCCATGCTGCTGTAAACGTCGTCGAACTGTTCGTGCAGATGACTGTTGTCTTGCAAACGTCCCCATCTGTTGACTGAAAGATCGAGACGTGGCTGCACGATCTGTTACAGCCCTGCGGATAAGATGCCTGTCATCTCGACTGCTAGTGATACGAGGCCGTTGGGATCCAGCACGGCGTTCCGTATTGCCCTCATGAACCCACCCATTCCGTATTCTGCTAACGCGCGCAGCAATGTTGCGATACGATAAACCGCAATCGCGATAGGCTACAATCCGACCGTTATCAAAGTCGGAAACGTGATGGTACGCATTTCTCCTCCTTACACGAGGCATCACAACTACTTTTCACCAGGCAACGCCGGTCTGCTGCTGTTTGTGTATGAGAACTCGGTTGGAAACTTTCCTCATGTGAGCACGATGTAGGTGTCGCCACCGGCGCCAACCTACCATGAATGCTCTGAAAAGCTAGTCATTTGCATATCACAGCATGTTCTTACTGTCGGTTACATTTCGCGACTGTAGCGCGTCATCTTCGTGGTGTAGCAATGTCAATGGCCGGTAGTGTAATAACAATACATATGTAGCACTGTGGCGATCGGCATCTCAGTAAGGAGAAAGTGCGCGGAGCGGCGGGCGGCATTGCCGGGTAACGAGGTCGGCGTGGCCGGCCTTTGAGAGGCACGCGGTGACCTCTGGGTCTCGGGGTCAGCGGCAGCCCAGCCGCCTGCCGGACGGGACGCCTCTCGCAGAGACACCGTCGCTCCCGAGGCCGGCATTACGGCACCGTGCGCGCCTCCCACAAAATTCGGGGTTCGCCGCGGTGCCCTGTGATCCGCGGCCACTTTGCATAAACACCCATCAGCAGACGACGTCGGTGGTCCGCTGCGCGCGCCTAACGACAGCCAGTCCGCGGTGCCGCAGTACAATTTGCACGCGGGGTAACGAACACGCCACCGGGGCTAGCCCGTATTTATCAAAGCCGGGCCTCATCAGGCTGTAGTACTGCCCGTACCTAGCGGTCATCCCCGCGCCTGTATCCGGTGGTCACGCACTAGACGGGAGCAATGAATCGACGGGGCAAATTTTGACACATTTTTCATTCGTCTCCTCTTGTTTTTGTTTCACTAATTTCCTGTACATTCCGTAATAACCTAGCTCCTCCGAGCTTCTGTGGCAATTGTGTAGCCTCTCCAGTGGCCCTTCCTGAGAAACACGCCTTGCTCTATCCATATACGATATCTCGCAGCCAATAGATGCGCGTGAACGGGCATATTCTGTCTCATGTAAGTCTGCAGGCTTTCGTGGCCATTGTCACTTAAAATCTTCTGAGTTATTAGGTCCCGTCTCCTTTCTTCTAAAATGATCGACGTTTCGACCCCTCTTCTGCGATCTTCCTCAGGATTTTCTGATGTCCGCTGCTGCTAGAACAGGCAGTTCTAGCAGCAGTGGACACCAGAAGATCCCAGCCGAGGGGTCGAAACGTCGATCATTTTAGAAGAAACATGACGCGGCCTAATAACCCAGAAGATTTTAACTTCATGTTCTGTCTTGTCAGGTTTCCGAAAGGCGTTCGACTTCCTACCACATCGTCAATTGTAAATCGAGATACGACTGTGCAGAGCATTTAAATTGCAGGCGGAGGGGGGACTAAGCAAACGAAAGGGAGAAGATCACTACTGTCAGCTGTATCGAGACATTACGCGGTATCGGTGGCGACGAGTGAGAATCTGTGTCGGACTGCGATTCAAACCCGGGATCGCCTACTTACTTGGCGCAATCCGGAATACAATGGTATCGCAACTGGGCGGACTATCTCGCCACGTTTCGCTGCCGATCCATATTCCCATCGACCGCCACTTATCCGCAGTAACCACGCATTCCTACAAGGTGTTTCCGAAAGTGCGTGCAAAAATGCTCCACTGAAGAATTAGGGGCAGAGAACCTGGGGTCAGAAAAGCCAGCTTAAGGAGATATCAAAAAATGGTTCAAATGGCTCTGAGCACTATGGGACTTAACATCTGAGGTCACCAGTCGCCTAGAATTTAGAACTACTTAAACCTAACTAACCTAAGGACAGCACACACATCCATGCCAGAGGCAGGATTCGAACCTGCGGCCGTAGCGGTCGCGCGGTTCCAGACTGAAGCGCCTAGAACCGCTCGGCCACCGAGCGAGGTGGCGCAGTGGTTAGCACACTGGACTCGCATTCGGGAGGACGACGTTTCAATCCCGTCTCCAGCCATCCGGATTTAGGTTTTCCGTGATTTCCCTAAATCGTTTCAGGCAAATGCCGGGATGGTTCCTTTGAAAGGGCACCGCCGATTTCCTACCCAATCCTTCCCTAACCCGAGCTTGCGCTCCGTCTCTAATGACCTCGTTGTCGACGGGACGTTAAACACTAACCACCACAACCGCTCGGCCACACAGGGAGGTATCGAAATAAACTTGTCTACCGCTTTGTCTAGCATTACTGTTTTCCATCTTATTTACAACTAACATGAGCCACGCGGAGTAGCCGCGCGGTCACGGGCGGCTTGCCACGGTTCGCTCGGCTTCCTCCGTCGGAGATTCGAGTCCTCCCTCGGGCATGGGTGTATCTGTTGCCGTTCGAGTAAGTTAGTTTAATTTAGATGAAGTAGTGTGTGAGCTTATGGACGGATCACCTGTGCAATCTGGTCCCACAGAAACTTATCACAAATTTCGAAAAACTAACATACGCACAAGTTTACGAGTACTGTGCTGTTTATTTACAAGAAGGACGAGCCCGGTTACTCGGAAGTCACTATACAGGTTTTGTTTACTTGCCATAAAGTGGTTCTGTTGTATCATGTTTACAATGTCGCGTGACAGAACCTGCTATGGGT
Source organism: Schistocerca nitens (assembly GCF_023898315.1). Lineage (NCBI taxonomy): Eukaryota > Metazoa > Arthropoda > Insecta > Orthoptera > Acrididae > Schistocerca > Schistocerca nitens. The sequence goes on along the minus strand of NC_064625.1, from coordinate 86,935,139 downwards.
CAACGAAAGACCCATTCATTAGTCACAAGGGAACCTCCCCATCGCACCCCCCTCAGATTTAGTTATAAGTTGGCACAGTGGATAGGCCTTGAGAAGCTGAACACAGTTCAATCGAGAAAACAGGAAGAAGCTGTGTGGAACTATGAAAAAGATAACCAAAATATACAAACTGAGTAGTCCAAGTGCAAGACAGGCAACGTCAAGGATAATATTAGCTAAGAGCGCCGTGGTCCTGTGGTTAGCGTGAGCAACTGCGGAACGAGAGGTCCTTGGTTCAGGTCTTCCCTCGACTGAAATTTTTTATTTCTTTATTTTCGCAAAGTTATGATCTGTCCGTTCGTTCATTGACGTCTCTGTTCACTGTAATAAGTTTAGTGTCTGTGTTTTGCGACCGCACCGCAAAACCGTGCGATTAGTAGACGAAAGGACGTGCCTCTCCAATGGGAACCGAAAACATTTGATCGCAAGGTCATAGGTCAACCGATTCCTCCATAGGAAAATACCTCTGATATATTCTATACGACACTGTAGACGGCATGTGCGTCACATGAGAGGAATATGTTGTCGACCCACCTAACTTATACACTTGGCGAATGCGTAAAAAGGTTTTCTTGTGGATGTGATAATCAGTCCCAAAAAAGTGGTGAAAACATAAGACTTTGTCACATAAACTGAAAATAAAAAATTAAACTTTTCACTTGAGGGAAGACTTGAACCAAGGACCCCTCGTTTCACAGCTGTTCGCGCTAACCACGAGACCACGGCCTCCGGAGCTAATATCATTCAAGAAGTTGCCTACCATACATGGATTACTCAGTTTGTATATTTTGCTTATTTTTTTATAGTTCCACACAACTTCTTCCTGTTTTCTAGATTGATCTGTGTTCAGTTTTTCAAGGCCTATCCACTGTGCCAACTTATAACTAAATCTGAGGGGGGTGCGATGGGGAGGTTCCCTTGTCAGTGCTGTTCAGAGGCGTAGAGTACAGTACGACGGAGCACTATCCGTACAGTATTTCGTGGTCGCTGTATTAGAAAGGGAGGTCCTATTCCATGGCCTGTGAGGTCACCAGATCTGAATCCCCTTGGTTATTTCCTACGGGGATATCTAAACTCACTTCTGTATGAGAGATCGCAGTGATTACGAAGAAGGAATTAGTTGCCAGAATTGTAGCTGCCTGTGATGTGATTCGAACACAGCAGGGATCTTTGTCAGGGTGCGTCAGAATCTTCTTCGCCGATGTCATGCTTACATTGAGGTTCATGGCCGTCAGTTTCCGCACATTTTCTAAGATACAGTACAAATGGTACTATTGAGAGGCACCCACATGCCTTGCTCATACTGTGGCATCAAGCAGTCAGGCCTGCAAGATGAGTGGTCTGCCAAGCGAGTGGATTCGTTCTCATTTATCGAGTAACATGAACTCTCGTACTCACAATTAAGTTACAAGTTAACCTCCTGTATGAATAATACGCAACGGAAACGCACATCTTACTATCAGTGATTTACAGAACTCTGACTGTTCACTACGCACTGGCAATACCACATTTTCTTTTTGTCTTTTATTTAACAGCTTTTATCAACACGTGGCCACCGCACTGAATATGAATGGCGCACACATTATAAATTCGGGACATCATGACAACATACAATTCGAAGGAAAAGTCCACCAATCTTTTTCTTTTCACTATCTTATTTATTCCGATAAATTCTCTAACCTAAACACACAAATTCTATAACCTACAACAATAACACATGAGAAATTCCGCCCAGTGGGCATGGCTTTACATTGGTGAATCTTTATATTATGGTCTCGTAATTATTTAACGCTACAGTGCACTTTCTGGATAGGATGGTGGATCTTTTATTATATCTCACACTTCGACTCTCACAATCATCATCACGAAACTTTCCTCCAGATCGAGCGGTACAGAAGGAACAAGCATAACCCACTAATCTTTTGAAACTACCTTGCTACTCTCCCATGCAAACCACACATACCCAAATTACATGACATACATCACACTACAACATGGAATACAATACACTAAATAGTCACAACACTATCACTTTCAGCTTTCCCACTTCAATTAGTATTTATCCCAGTTTCACACGACACTGCCCCACTTTGTAATTCTACTTTCCTACTATGAACTCTGGAGATATATGCACGTCTTCCTGTGCCATGCAAGCCAGGTGGCGTAGCTGGATAGACGGCCGACTCACCTTGCTTCACTCTCAGAGTATTATAGTTTGAATCAAGCGTCACAGGGAAACATAACACGCAAAGTAATATTAAGAAGATATTCGTCACACACGCGAGTCTTCAACTGATACCATGGACGAGTACTTCTCTTTATCCTTTGTCTCATACATAGATTGAGACTCACACAGTACTCACCACGTGGAAGTACTCGTCTCTAATTTCAAGTCCTGCACACGCCATTTCTTAAATATTTCAACTTATGGTACACACGCTATTTCTTAAATATTTCAACTTATTGTACACACGCTAGTAATTCAGCTTAACTTAAGCACACGGAAGTATTTCAACTTATTGCTACACGTGGTTTCATTGTGACCGTTGGTCACTTCCGAAGATTACTACAATCCCATTAATATTACCTGCCTGACATTTAATTCTCCCCACAAAAGTTCCTGAAATAGAGAAATTATTATTTCAAACTACTCTTAAATATTCCACATGCATACCATGTCTCCACTCTTTTGTCATTACGGAGCACAACTAAGACAGGTCTTAACAGCAAAAGATCCAGCGGCAGAGTGCTGAAACATGGCCGTTCTCCAGGTCCTCTCGCACCTCTGTCGAGGTGGGGGAAGACCATGCTACCGTATTGGTCAGCCACATTTCAGGCGCTCAAAGCTCAGGTAAATTTCATCTCTTTGGTCCCACCAAAGGTGGCCAAAGGATCGACTCAAAGATGATCATATATTCACATTCACTATCTGCGGTTAGCAGACGACCATACATTCATTCATTTCCCAGATCTCACCAAACTGGATGTAGGGATTTACTTTGTGGGAGTGCACATGTGATCAATTAAATAAATAAATTGTCATTCTTTCCCACACTGGTATCTGGCTTCGCTGTATTAATTGAAATTGAGTTATTTTACAAAAAAAATGAAGTATGTTGTACCTATTTTCAATGTCGGGCGGTACTGTACCCTATCACTATCATTCTGTCAATTTGCAGTTAACTGTAATTAATTTCAGTAAAAAAAGTACACATTAATGTGATTTTATTCCTATTATTTCCTTAACCGGGCTTCTCTGACCCAAGGTTCCCTACCACAAATGGTTCGGTGGAGCATCTTCTATGTCCTGTAAAATTTGTGCACCCTGATACGGAAACACCCTGTCTCGCTGAATACTTCACTAACTCAGGGGTTGCACAACAATGTGGAGAAATTCACGGATGAATTTAAATGCCGAAGCTAGCTAAGCCAGAAGATAGGGCTGCTGTATTTTACCACGTGCCTCACCTGTACAACATCCTCAGTACTTTCCATATGTCGGTAGTGGTCAGAACATAAAGCTGTCACAGCATCGGTGATTTCAGCCGTAAATAGAAATATTGAAAAAAGGTAGGAAGATTTTTCTGTTTAGCAAAAGTGACAAAAAGCAGATTACAGAGTACACAAAAGTTTTTTCTCAAGTACAGATAATGTTGAGGATCAGTGGACAAAGTTCAAAACCATCGTACAATATGCGTTAGATGAGTATGTGCCAAGCAAGATCGTAAGAGATGGAAAAGAGCCACCGCGGCACAACAACCGAGTTAGAAATCTGCTACGGAAGAAAAGGGAACCTCACAGTAAACATAAACATAGCCAAAGCCTTGCAGACAAACAAAAATTACACGAAGTGAAATGTAGTGTGGGGAGGGCTGTGCGAGAGGCGTTCAACGAATTCGAAAGTAAAGCTCTGTGTACTAACTTGGCAGAAAATCCTAAGAAATTTTGATCTTATGTCAAAACAGTAGGTGGATCAAAACAAAATGTCCAGACTGTGACCAAAATGGTACTGAAACAGAGGACAGACTAAAGGCCGAAATACTAGATGTCTTTTTCCAAAGCTGTTTCATAGAGGAAGACTGCACTGTAGTTCCTTCTCTAGATTGTCGCACAGATGACAAAATGGCAGATATCGAAATAGATGACAGAGGGATAGAAAAACAATTAAAATCGCTCCAAAGACGAAAGGTCGCTGGACCTGACAGGATACCAGTTCGATTTTACACTGGAAAAGGGCACAAGTCATCCCCGTTTTCAAGAAGAAACATTGAACAGATGTGCAGAACTATAGACCTATATCTCTAACGTCGATCAGTTTTAGAAGTTTGGATCACGTATTATGTTAGAGTACATGAATTTTCTGGAGACTAGAAATCTACTCTGTAGGAATCAGCATGGGTTTTGAAAAAGACGATCGTGTGGAACCCGGCTCGAATTTCGTCCACGAGACTCAGGGGGCCATAGACACGGGTTCACAGGTAGATGCCGTGTTTCTTGACTTCCGAAAGGCGTTTGATACAGTTCCCCACAGTCGCTTAATGAACAAAGGAAGAGCATATGGACTCAGACCAATTGAGTGATTGGATTGAAGAGTTCCTAGATAACAGAACGCAGCATATCATTCTCAATGTAGAGAAGTCTTCCGTAGTAAGAGTGGTTTCAGATGTGCCGCAGGGGAGTGTCGTAGGACCGTTGCTGTTCGCAATATATATAAATGACCTTGTGGATAACATCGGAAGTTCACTGAGGCTTTTTGCGGATGATGCTGTAGTACATAGAGAGGTTGCAACAACGGAAAACTGTACTGAAATGCAGGAGGATCTGCAAAGAATTGACGCATGGTGCAGGGAATGGCAATTGAATCTCATTGTAGACAAGTATAATTTGCTGCGAATACATAGAAAGAAAGATCCTTTATCATTTAGCTACAATATAGCAGGTCAGCAACTGGAAGCAGTTAATTCGTTAAATTATCTGTTAGTAGGCATTAGGAGTGATTTAAAATGGAATGACCATATAAAATTAATTGTCGGTAAAGCAGATGCCAGGCTGAGATTAACTGGGCCGGCTGTGGTGGCCGAGCGGATCTAGGTGCTTTAGTCTGCAATCGCGCGACCGCTACGGTCGCAGGTTCGAATCCTGCCTCGGGCATGAGTGTGTGTGGTGTCCTTAGGTTAGTTAGGTTTAAGTAGTTCTAATTTCTAGGGGACTGATGACCTCAGATGTTAAGTCTCATAGTGCTCAGTGCCATTTTCTTAGATTAATTGGAAGAATCCTAAGGAAATGCAGTCCGAAAACAAAGGAAGTAGGTTACAATACACTTGTTCGCCCACTGTTTGAATTCTGCTCACCTCTTTGGGATCCGTACCAGATAGGGTTGATAAATAGATAGGAAGAGAGAGAGAAGATCCAACGGAGAGCAGCGCGCTTCGTTACAAGATCATTTAGTAATCGCGAAAGCGTTACGGAGATGATAGATAAACTCCAGTGGAAGACTCTGCACGAGAGACGCTCAATAGCTCGGTATGGGCTTTTGTTGAAGTTTCGAGAACATACCTTCACCGAGGAGTCAAGCAGAATATTGCTCCCTCCTACGTATATCTCGCGAAGAGACCATGAGGATAAAATCAGAGAGGTTAGAGCCCACACAGAGGCATACCGACAATCTTTCTTTCCACGAACAATACGAGACTGGAATAGAAGGAAGAACCAATAGAGATACTCAAGGTACCCTCCGCCACACACCGTCAGGTGGCTTGCGGAGTGTGGATGTAGATGTAGATGTAGATCAGATGTAGATGTAGATGAGAACAATGTTCTGTGTATGTGTCATCGCATTATGTCAGAGATTAGCGACTTTGAATGTGGGCAATTGTTGGTGCTCGTATGGTGAGTGCTTAAAGGTGCTCGAAGTGTTTGCTGTTTCAAGAGGCACCGTATCGAAGATTCTCACCGCATACAGCGGAAGCGAAAAACATCATACGCTAAGCCACAAACCGGACAAGGGAAACCCATAAGCAGGGAAATTTTGGGTATACTATAAATAGCACAAACTAAGGGCTGTCAATTCGACTAAATACCTAGGAATTAGAATTACGAGCAACTTAAACGGGAAAGACCACATAGATAATATTGTGGGGAAGGCAAAACAAAGACTACGCTTTGTTGGCAGAACACTTAGAAGATGTGAAAAACCCATTAAAGAGACAGCCTACATTACACTTGTCCGTCCTCTGCTGGAATACTGCTGCGCAGTGTGGGATCCTTACCAGGTAGGATTTACGGAGGAGATCGAAAAAGTGTAAAGGAGGGCAGCTCGTTTCGTTTTATCGCGTAATAGGGGTGAGAGTGTCACTGATACGATAGGCGAGTTGGGGTGGCAGTCACTTCTCGCCGGAGAGATCTATTTACAGTCATTTCTTTCCGGAGAGATCTATTTATGAAATTTCAGTCACCAACTTTCTCTTCCGATTGCGAAATTATTTTGTTGACACCTACCTACGCAAGGAGAAATGATCATCATCATAAAGTAAGAGAAATCAGAGCTCGAAAGGAAAGATTTAAGTGTTCCTTTTTCCAACGCGCCATTCGAGAGTGTAACGGTACAGTAGTATGAAAATGGTTCGATGAACCCTCTGAATTACAGAGTAACCATGTAGATGTAGATGAGTAGGAGGGAAACCTAGAATTCCAAAAGCATTCATCAGTGATGTAAATGACCCTAACAGGAAAATTCGGTGCTGACGCCATAAAACGGGGACTTTGGGGCGATGGAAGAAAGTCGTTTGGTCGGGTGAGCCTTGTTCCACACTGTCTACAACTTCAGGGGCGAGTTTCGTCCCAAAAAAGGAACATGGCTGGGGTTCGGTGATTTTTTTGAACAGCCATATCGTGGTATTTCATGCACTCCATTGTTGTTCCACAAAATTTCGGGCGAACTGCCTGATGTTTGCAACTTCCTGCTACAATATTTCGGCGCAGAGTCTTCTGGCTATCTTCCGGTGATACTGGCGAAAACTCGCCGGTATTTAAGGCCCCTCCGGTACATGCGTGGTGGATTCACTTGGCGTTGCGGGTGCGCTACTTGAGCGCGTTCGATTATGCTCCGCCGTGCGCCCTCCGTGGTGAAAACTTGCCGCATCGATGTCAATTCGATTGTCTTCTTGCGGTTCCATCACAGACCTACCCGGCTACGGAGGACAGGAAGTTATTCGACAACTGGATTCCATGACGAATTCAATTGGTAACCGCCGTCACGATTAATAAGACGTTGTCAGACAGCCGAATTTTCACGGATTCATTAATAATAGAACTCCAAAGGTTAGACGTATGGGTCACAGTTTTTGTCTCATTGTAATTCATGGCATGACCAATGGAAATACAGTGTTCAAATGGTTCAAATAGCTCTGAGCACCATAGGACTTAACTTCTGAGGTCATCAGTCCCCTAGAACTTAGAACTACTTAAACCTAACTAACCTAAGGACATCACATACATCCATGCCCGAGGCAGGATTCGAACCTGCGACCGTAGCTGTCGCGCGGTTCCAGACTGTAGCGCCTAGAACCGCTCGGCCACCACGGCCGGCGAAATACAGTGTTCGGCGATGGCACACTTACAAGGCTGAAGAAGGCGAGTATGTCGCTGATGTTCTATAATGCGATCCTGCACAGTACGCGTCGTTTGCCCCATATAAGATTTGCCGCATTCACACGGAATCCTGTAAACACCTGCCTTGCGCAGGACTAGGTCGTCTTTGACAGATCCCAACAGCGACGAAATTTTTGCAGCAGGGCGAAAGATTGCTTTCACTTTATATTTTCTTACTATTCTGCCTATTTGCCCTGAAATATTACCAATATATGGTAAATAGACAGTTTTAAAGGCCTCTTCCTCTTCTTTGCTCCGTCGTTTACAGGTCTGCAGCGCTCTCTCCACTTGGTGGGCCGAGTACCCATTCTTCAGAAACGCAGTCTGCAGGTACTCCAATTCCGTTTGCAAACTATCAGTGTCGGAGATAACGTGGGGTCAGTGAATGAATGTCTTCAAAACACTCATCGTTTGTGCCGGATGGTGGTAACTAGCGGCTTGCAAAATGTTCAAATGGCTGAGCACTATGGGACTCAACCTAGAACTACTAAAACCTAACTAACCTAAGGACATCACACACATCCATGCCCGAGGTAGGATTCGAACCTGCGACCGTAGCGGTCGCGCGGTTCCAGACTCAATGGCCTACAACCGCTCGGCCACAGCGGCTGGCTAACTGAACACAGGTCAAGCATGAAAACAGGAAAAAGATGTAATGAATTGTAAAAAAAAAGCAAAATAGATACGGAAAGGTGAAAGGACAAGAAGTGCAACACACAGAAAGTAAAGAAGCGAGGACCTAATGGTTAAGCAGGCACTGTAGCTCAGCGTGTTCGGTCATAAGGCTGATTGTTCTCTGTAATAGAAAAACTAGTAACGAAAGCAACGATCACCTTGAAATGATGTCATGTGGCGCCCGCCCAGACGAAACGCAACGAAGAATCGTTCTTTCTTTCTTTCCTTGTATGACCCTTGTCCTGGAGTTACGCAGGGTCGGCCATGGTTAATTGGATGTGGCATGGTAAGTTTAAGGGGTGGCTGGATGCCATTCCTGCCACCACCCCGTACCCCCCGGGAAGGAATTAGGGTACCCCAGCTGTCTGTGTCTAATGTAAGCCGTGGAATAGTGCGAATGTGTTGCAAATGTCTGCGAGTCGGGTAACTGAGGCGGAACGTGGGGACCAGCCCGGTATTCACCTAGGGGGATGCGGAAAACCGCCTAAAAACCACATCCAGGCTGGCCGGCACACCGGCCCTTCGCCGTTAATCCGCCGGGCGGATTCGATCCAGGGCCGGCGCACCTACCCGAGTCCAGGAAGCAGCGCGTTAGCGATCTTGGCTACCCTGACAGGTCAAAACGCAACGAACATTATCGAGCTAAAATTAACAAAAAAAATGTAGTCATGGTACTGGGCTACCATGCGGGCGAGCCGCGTTCAAACCTCCATCATGCTATATACACTCCTGGAAATGGAAAAAAGAACACATTGACACCGGTGTGTCAGACCCACCATACTTGCTCCGGACACTGCGAGAGGGCTGTACAAGCAATGATCACACGCACGGCACAGCGGACACACCAGGAACCGCGGTGTTGGCCGTCGAATGGCGCTAGCTGCGCAGCATTTGTGCACCGCCGCCGTCAGTGTCAGCCAGTTTGCCGTGGCATACGGAGCTCCATCGCAGTCTTTAACACTGGTAGCATGCCGCGACAGCGTGGACGTGAACCGTATGTGCAGTTGACGGACTTTGAGCGAGGGCGTATAGTGGGCATGCGGGAGGCCGGTTGGACGTACCGCCGAATTGCTCAACACGTGGGGCGTGAGGTCTCCACAGTACATCGATGTTGTCGCCAGTGGTCGGCGGAAGGTGCACGTGCCCGTCGACCTGGGACCGGACCGCAGCGACGCACGGATGCACGCCAAGACCGTAGGATCCTACGCAGTGCCGTAGGGGACCGCACCGCCACTTCCCAGCAAATTAGGGACACTGTTGCTCCTGGGGTATCGGCGAGGACCATTCGCAACCGTCTCCATGAAGCTGTGCTACGGTCCCGCACACCGTTAGGCCGTCTTCCGCTCACGCCCCAACATCGTGCAGCCCGCCTCCAGTGGTGTCGCGACAGGCGTGAATGGAGGGACGAATGGAGACGTGTCGTCTTCAGCGATGAGAGTCGCTTCTGCCTTGGTGCCAATGATGGTCGTATGCGTGTTTGGCGCCGTGCAGGTGATCGCCACAATCAGGACTGCATACGACCGAGGCACACAGGGCCAACACCCGGCATCATGGTGTGGGGAGCGATCTCCTACACTGGCCGTACACCACTGGTGATCGTCGAGGGGACACTGAATAGTGCACGGTACATCCAAACCGTCATCGAACCCATCGTTCTACCATTCCTAGACCGGCAAGGGAACTTGCTGTTCCAACAGGACAATGCACGTCCGCATGTATCCCGTGCCACCCAACGTGCTCTAGAAGGTGTAAGTCAACTACTCTGGCCAGCAAGATCTCCGGATCTGTCCCCCATTGAGCATGTTTGGGACTGGATGAAGCGTCGTCTCACGCGGTCTGCACGTCCAGCACGAACGCTGGTCCAACTGAGGCGCCAGGTGGAAATGGCATGGCAAGCCGTTCCACAGGACTACATCCAGCATCTCTACGATCGTCTCCATGGGAGAATAGCAGCCTGCATTGCTGCAAAAGGTGGATATACACTGTACTAGTGCCGACATTGTGCATGCTCTGTTGCCTGTGTCTATGTGCCGGTGGTTCTGTCAGTGTGATCATGTGATGTATCTGACCCCAGGAATGTGTCAATAAAGTTTCCCCTTCCTGGGACAATGAATTCACGGTGTTCTTATTTCAATTTCCAGGAGTGTATATATATATATATATATATATATATATATATATTTCTTCGCTGTGTTCAAATTTGTGTCTGTGTCGTGGTGTAAAGTCCGTTTGCCACAGCGAGGTTTAAGTAAGGGACCTTTAATCGCAGTTGATTCTGCGCAACTACTCTATTATCAGCTGAAAGAAAATGGTTTCCGAATGCGAAGCGCAGACATTTGATGACAGGGCGACAAGTCAACCAAACCCTCCAGCGGAAAACACGTCTTGTGTGTCATACGCGACATTAGTGACAGTACGTGTGTCATATGGTACGAATCTCTTATCGACGCACCTAATTTGTGCGACTGGTGAGTGAGTGAGATATGCTTCCTTGCCTGATAGAGGTGTTTGTATGAATGTGAATGTCAGCACTCTCAAGGAAATGATGAAAACATAACAGTTTGTCACATAAGCCAACAGTTTCATATTCACACAGTTTCTCTTTGCTCTGTCAAGACGTGTGTTTTTAACGTTTTTTAAGTTGCGTTCCGTTTTTGAAATTTTGACTCTTGAATTCTTTCGTTGTAACACAGTTCAGATGATAAGATGGCTGTAAGCACTATGGGACTTAACTTCTGAGGTCATCAGTCCCCTAGAACTTAGAACTACTCAAACCTAACTAATCTAAGGACATCACACACTTCCATACCCAAGGCAGGATTCGAACCTGCGACCGTATCAGCAGCACGGTTCCAGACTAAAGCGCCTAGAACCGCTCGGCCACAATGGCCGGCAACACAGTTCATGCCCGTCTATTTGTTGTTTCCATTTCTGTGAGACCTCTACGTGGTATTTCGCCTGCTCTCACTATTCATCAGGTTTACGCATTCTTACATATGACTTATATTCTAGAACCAGTGTATAGTATGAAAACTGTCAAGACTACAGAAAGAGAACAAACATTTGAATGACCGGACGGACAGCTCATAATGTAATTATATGGATATACTTATATGGATATGGTGTCTGTTCTTCCGGACATTGATGACCATTTATGACCTGCAGCCGTCTAGAACGAAATAAGAATTATATATTAATACCTTATTAGTAATACCTTAGTCTCTGTACTCGCGCTATCCTCTGTGTTCGCGGTGGCTCAGATGGACAGAGCGTCTGCCATGTAAGTAGAGGATCCCGGGTTCGAGTCCCGATGGGGCACACATTTTCACCTGTTCCCGTTGATATGTATCAACGCCAGTCAGCAGCTGAAGGTATTAATATATAACTCTAATTTAGCTCAAAATGTTGTGAAAAAAATAAATATAAATGAAGGGCAAGAGAGACTTGAACAGCGCTCGCCCGCATGGCAGTCCAAAACCGTTCGCTTAAACATGACGCTGTTGTTGCTAAGCTGCTATATATTGCATTTCTTTCCCTTCGACCGTTCACTGATTCTGTTTTCTTTTTTTTTTTTCACAGTTCAATAGAGATTATTCCTGTTTTCATGCTGTATCTGTGTTCAGTTTTTGACTGGCTATCCAATGAGCCGTCTTACCAGTAAATCTGAGGGGCGAGCGAGGGGGAGTTTCCCTTGATAGTAATACGTAGCTCCTATGTACATGATATGAAGTTACGGATGCAGGACGTTAGGTGGCAACTATTTTCACAATTTATGTATCTAACTGCTGGAAGCTATAAGCAGAGAGTTAGTTCTTGCTCAGTTTCGAATAACTGTCTTGATGAATCAGTACTTATGGCTAAATATTTTCTTTATTTGAATCAATTATCTTTCGGTCCCTCCTCATGCAGTCATCTCAGTAATGGAAACACGATACGAAATTGTGGTGGAGGTGATGTTCTTGTGAGTAAAGACGATACGAATGAAAGGATAACACGGGACCCAGTCCCTGAGCGGAGAAAATCTCTGACTCGTTCAGGAATCGAACTCGGTGCCCTTCGGTTATCGGACTGTCGCGTCGACCCCGCAGCTACCGGCGCGGCCACTGCTTAATAGTAAGAGTGTCAAGAGAATTTTCAATTGTAGTGGATTATGTAAGTGGGTGCGTGACTGTTTCTATTAGACATACTGGTCGACTGCGTCTTCGGAGGGTATTGTTTTCTGGGGCGCAAGACAACACAGCTTAAAGGTTTTAGGCTTTACTGTCACTTCTTGTGGGAACATCGCTTTTTAAAAACACGTTCGACTTACCTAGCTAGAGACAATTGCAAAGTAATATACACTGAAGGAAAAAAATCGCTACACCAAACAATATTGAATGTCATCATCATCATCATCATCATCATCATCATCATCAGCCAATTCAATCATTAAATATGTGGCCTCTTCGAGTCGTGGATTCAGGTAGGCTTTCAGCAGTCTTCTCCAAGTGGGACGGTCCTGGGCAGTTCTCTGCCAGGTGTTACCAGCGATCTTCTCGATGTCTTTGTCCCATCTGTCTGGTGGTCTTCCTCTAGGCCTCCGGTGCTCCCTCGGACTCCACTCCAGTACTAGCTTCGTCCATCTGTTGTCTTTTCTTCTTGCGACGTGGCCAGCCCACTGCCATTTCAAGGAACCTACTGTCTCTAAGATGTCATTAACCTTCGTCACAGACCGGATGTCATCTGCCCTTTTCCTGTCCTTTCTTGTATAGCCCAGCATTGATCTCTCCATGGCTCTCTGTACTGTCCTAAGTTTCCCTTTTGTAAATGAGTTCAGTGTCCATGTCTCGCAGCCATACGTCATCACAGGAAGAATGCATTGATCAAATACTGCTTTCTTCAAATTTACTGGCATTTTTGATCTGAACACTTTTGAATTCTTCCCAAATGCTTGCCAGCCAAGCTTGATGCGTCGATAGATTTCTGGCCTTATGTCTCCCTTCATATTTATAATCTGGCCAAGGTAGACATATTCACTGACCTCTTCTAGCAGACTGTCCTTGACCTTCACATCTCCAACTGGGACCCATTTGTTGGACATTACTTTTGTTTTGGAAAGGTTCATCTTCAAGCCAACCAGCTGACATTCCGATGCAAGATCTGTAACTAAGTTTTGGAGCTTGGAGAACAAGACAAGTTTAAAGTCAGCCAAACGCAAACTCACAATCGGTAAAAAGCAGATTATCGCACTCGATGGAAATGACAGTCGAATCACTGAAAAGGAGGAGGTTTTGAAGTTCATCAGAGTTCTATAGCAATTTGTATAGCAACCCAAGGGAAAATGTGAGTGTATCTAAAATAAATGATGTACCTAGTGTTCCAGATATACTCCCATCAGAAGTCAAGTGTGCTCTAGATACCATGAAGAAGGGAACAGTGCCGGGTGATGATGAGCTCAGCGTTGACATCCTCAAACTGGCAGGAGAGGTAACAATAAATCACTTGGCAAAAGTATTTACTTCCTGCCTGCACTACGCTTCAATCCCATTATCGTGGAACAAGGCTATGATTATATTGATACACAAGAAAGGAAGTATTCACAATATTAAAAACCACCGTCCTATCAGCTTGCTCTCAATTTTGTACAAAATTTTCACAAAGATCTTGTTAAACCGAATTAGTTCCACCCTAGACTCAGCCCAGCCTATAGAATATTGAATGTAGAATAATGAAATTTCGGAAATATACACTCATGCTCATAAATTAAGGATATTTCAGAATGTGGTGCCACACAACGTGGCACTACACACAACTGGAGCTAATAGCATAGGCACATAGGGAATACTCACGACCAGGTTTGTAAGTCCACGATATTGGTGGTAAGTTGAGAAAACCGTCCCGACACACATGTGCTACGAAACGCCACCGTTTGCTGCGCATGTACCCCGACATCAATATGGGATATGACCACCATGCACACGTACACAGGCCACACAAAGGGTTGGCATATTCAGGTGGTCAAGCAGCTGCTGGGGTACAGCCACCCATTCTTCTACCAGTGCCTGTCGGAGCTACAGAAGTGTTGTAGGGGTTTAAAGACGTGCAGTGATACGTCGACCCAGAGCATCCCAGACGTGTTCGATGGGGTTTAGGTATGGAGGACTGGCAGGGCACTTCATTCGCCTGGTATCTTCTGTTTCAAGGTACTCCTCCACGAAGTCAGATTGGTGGGGCCGTGCGTTATCATCCATCAGGAGGAAGGTGGAACCCACTGCACCCCTGAAAAGGCGGACCTACTGGTGCAAACTGACGTCTCGATACACCTGACCTGTTACAGTTCCTCTGTCAAAGACATGCAGGGGTGTACGTGCACCAGTCATAATCCCACCCCGCACCATCAAACCACGACCTCCATACAGGTCCCTTTCAAAGACATGAAGGGGTTGGTGTCTGGTTCCTGGTTCACGCCAGATGAAAACCCGGCGAGAATCACTGTTCAGACTATACCTGGACTCGTCCGTGAACATAACCTGGGACCACTCTTCCAACGACCATGTACTGTGTTGTTGACACCAGGCTTTACGGGCTCTCCTGTGACCAGAGGTCAGTAGAATGCACCTTGCCGGTCTCTGGGCCAGTAATCCATGTCTGTTCAGTCGTCTGTAGACTGTGTGTCTCGAGAGTGGATGCGGTAAGGTCCCGAGCAAGGCTACCTGCAGTACTCCGTTGTCGTCTGCGGGCACTGATGGTGAGATATCGGTCTTATTGTGGTGTTGTACACTGTGGACGTCCCGTACTGTAGCGCCTGGACACGTTTCCTGTCTGCTGGAAACGTTGCCATAATCTTGAGATCACACATTGTGGCACACGGAGGGCCAATGCTACGACCTGCTGTGTTTGACCAGCCTCCAGTCGCCCTAGTATTCTCCCCTCATAACGTCATCAGTATGTGTTCTTTGAGCCATTTTCAACACACATTCACCATTAGCACGTCTGAAAACGTCTGCGCGCTTACTTGCTGCAACGTACTTTGGCATGCACCAACACACCTCTGCGTATGTGGACTGCTGCCAGCGCCATCTTGATCGCAGGTCAAATTCACCGCATGGTCATACCCGGAGGTGATTTAAACCCACCAACCACCCACCACAGCGTTGTTTCACCACGTGTCAGCATTGTCCTTGATTTATGAGTGTATTTGCCGGCCGGAGTGGTCGAGCGGTTCTAGGCGTTACAGTCTGGAGCCGCGCGACCGCTACGGTTGCAGGTTCGAATCCTGCCTTGGGCATGGATGTGTGTGGTGTCCTTAGGTTAGTTAGGATTAAGTAGTTCTCATTTCTAGGGGACTGATGACCTCAGAAGTTAAGTCCCATACTGCTCAGAGCCATTTGAACCATTTTTGAGTGTATTTGTGTAAGTAACATATCTAAGTGATTAACGTTGAAACATCGCTGGTTAATGTAAACGCGAGACAAGCCATTGCAAATGCGAAATGCTACTGTATCAATAACCAATGAAACCGCCTGAACGCTGAATGCGAGCATGCAAACGTACATGCATTCTATAGTACAGGTGCCGGATGCCAGTTTGTGGGATGGAGTTCCATGCCTTTTGCACGTGGTCGGTCAATACAGGGACGATTAATGCTGTTTGTCGATGACGCGGGAGTCGTCATTTGATGATGCCCAAATGTGCTCGACTGGATACAGATCTGGTGATCGAGTTGGCTCAGGCAACATTTCGACACTCTGTAGAGTAGACTTGGCACACTGTTTCCATGTTTCGATACAGTGTATCGATACGTGGAACTGTTTCAGTGTTTCGGAACGGCTGTGGTTCACTGTTTCGAAACAGCGGTGTTTCATTCCGCCCTTGTCTCGATCTCGAGCCAGACACAGAAACTGTATCGTTGTTTCAAAATAAGGCTGTTTCAGTTCACCTGTGCTTGGAACGGACTGATTGTATCGAAACAGTGATGTTTCATTCCGCTCTGTGTCGGACGAGATTCGGGCTCGGCACAGGTACTGAAACACAGCATAACACTTCGTGAAACACTTTCAAGAGTATCGAAATCTTTTTGACAAGCAATCGCATGAAGCTTAAGATGTCCGAAAATAAAGCTTCGTTTCTAGCTGACTATCCTATTCCGAAATGGCGTAACATCTGCTTTATAAACACTAACTAAACAATAAAAGAACGCATACTATTCACATTCAAAATAATAAATATGTGAAAATCATTCAGTTAAATTAAAATTTTTTATAACATATTCTTCTCTGTTCATGTACTGTAATCATAAGAAACGCAAGTAAGCCTGCAACATTTTGAATAAAAAAGGCGTAGAGTGACAGTTATTAGACATATACTTAAATTTGATGTAGGTATAATTGCAAGCATCTGTTTGACGTATCACTGATAGTGTAATGGTGAACGGGAAGGACTAGGAAGCATGGTGAATGTATAGTAACGGTTCGAAACACCTTGAAAAACAAAATTTTTTTGTTATATTTTGTTATTTATTCGAATTATTTGGCGTTATTTGTGAGTCTATAGTGACTGTGCCTATTATCCTCAATGATTCCCTTTGTGTGCATGGAAAGAAGCAGGATGGGTATATTACCCATACTAATAGAATGTGGGAACCCCAGTAGCATATCCGTTGTTTCTGCAGTTTGCTCCCACCTCCAGTTCCGTTCGTGGTGGTTCTTCTGTCTTCAGCTATGGCTGTCCTCAGCCAATTGAAAAGTATGAAAGTCACACGACACGAAAGCAGTGCATTTGCTGCAGGAAATACGAAACTGCCAAGACGCCTAAGTGATAGTTTCATACTTTCTGCGACATGATTAGTGCTCTCGCACCTCATTTGTGTTTATATGGACATACTTATACAGTAGACATTCAAGGTGATAAAATGTGTAGGTTTATTAGATTACAAAACACAAATTGTTTCACTGTTTCGAAACAGCGTATCGAAACATTACATTGTACTGTTTCGTTTGTTTCGAAACAGTTACGTGTTTCGGTTTGCCCATCTCTACTGTAGAGCATGTTGGGCTACAACAGCGGTACTTGGAAGTGCGTTATCCTGTTGGAAAACACCCCGGAAATTCTGTTCATGCATGGCACCTCAGGGGGTCCAATCGCCAGACGGACGTACAAATTTTCCGTCAGGGCGCGCGGGATAACCACGAGAGTGCTCTTGCTGTCATATGAATCGCCCCCCCCCCCCCCGCACCCCAGACCATAACCAAGTGTGGGTCCAATGAGTCTAGCATGCAGACACGTTGGTTGCAGGCACCCAACTGGAGTCGTCCTAATCAACACACAACCATCAGTGGCACCGAGGTTGAACCAGCTTTCATCAGAAAACACAACAGACCTCCACCTGACCATCCAATGAGCTGTCACTTGACACCACTGAAGTAGCAAAATGGTGGTGGTTTGCGGTCATTGGAATGCACGCTACAGACCGTCTAGCTCGGAGCTGTCCTTTTGGTGACTGATCTGTAACAGTTCGTTGTGTCACTGTGGTGCCAAGTTCTGCTCAAATTGTTGCTGCAGATGCAGCTCGATGCCCTAGACACAAACGCTGAACACGATCGTCTTCCGTCTCGGTAGTGTCACGTGGCTGTCCGGAGACCGATCTGCTTGCGATTGTGTATTATCATGAACACCGCTGCCAGAAACCATGTACAGTGGCTACGTCACTGGCTAGTACTTCTGCAGTATCGGAGGAGGAACACCCAGCTTAGCCGGCCGGAGTGGCCGTGCGGTTCTAGGCGCTGCAGTCTGGAACCGAGCGACCGCTACGGTCGCAGGTTCGAATCCTGCCTCGGGAACGGACGTGTGTGATGTCCTTAGGTTAGTTAGGTTTAATTAGTTCTAAGTTCTAGGCGACTGATGACCTCAGAATTTGTGTCGCATAGTGCTCAGAGCCATTTGAACCATTTGAACACCCAGCTTCTTGTAGCACTACTATTTAGCGAGACGCTGATAAAATAGTCTTTGTCGCTGAACCGTGATTTATTTTCAAAGAATATTCTTAAGAATTTATTTTATTTACTAGCGATTCATCAAGAACATTAACACATTTAATCACACATAGTGGGTCACTTCCTTGCTTACATAGTTTGTTGCCAGGGAGTAACTCATGAAATTATAACCAAATTCCTTTTAACAAGTGGGGATTTTATTCACTCTAATAGTGCCTACAAGCATTTTTTAAAAGAAACAGATTTAAAATTATAATCAGAAAGCACCCTCTAAATATCAGAGTTACGATTTGTTCCGAGGCAGAAAGAAACAAGTTTTGATTGTATGAGCTTTCGGGCAGAGAACCTTGCCGCTCCCTTTTGACACGGCCGTAGTTACGACCGCTCACAACAGCCTCTGAAAGACTACACTGGTGCAAAGCTGCAATACACCAGATAACTTTAAACTAAGTGTTTTAACAATTTACACAAGCACACAACTTGATTTTAACTTCTAAGAAAAGTCTTACGGTGAAAGGGTGGCAACTTTATATACTAAAATGATCATTTAAATAAAAGCCCATGAAATGTAAACTTATATAAAATTATACAAGGTTGGCCAAACAATAGTTAAGATGCCCTACAGTACACAGATACCGCCTCTCAAGATCATAGGCAATAATATCAAAGTTTCCAAAGATCAAAACATATTTCAGGTATTAGGCCGTTACATTCCAAGCAATAAATTCGTTAACACACCAAACATGACAGAGACAGCTACTAACGTACGGTAGATTGATAGGGAGATTACCGAACAACCCGAACCGCAGTTTGCTCTAACCCGCCCCTACTCCACAAGGGAAAAACGGACCACCCAATTTATAAACAACCACCTTCCCGCGGGTGGGAAACGGAGAAGAATGGTGGGACGACCCCAAAGCAAAACGGCTGGTAACCTCACCAAGAAAACAAGTAGAATTTAACAAGTGTAAATCAAACAACGTATCACCAATCACTTCTAATAAACTGCGATTTCTCGAGAAGACCTGGCGCAGCACCCCCAAATCACTCTCTCGAACCGTCCGCTGCCAGCCGCTTCAACGGACGCAGGAAGACGCGCCGATCTCCCGTCTCACGGCGTCGCAGCTCGCACCGGCCAGACCGATGTCGTGGGTTTACCCCTGTTGCTCTCGTGTCGACCGCGAAGTCACTACCCCTCGCTATACGCTGCGGCCCACTGGACTTACGTGGCGAACTCACATAACATGCACCGACGCTCAAGACGGACAAGTAATCTCGTGTCTCAGTGCGCGACCGACCAACCGATCGATCCAACCGCCAATGACCATTGCGTGAGCAAACTCGAGCAGACTGGCTGCCTAACACGTAGACTCAGATGCAGGAACTAAGCACCGACCGGGCGACCACTCGCTGAGTTCTCTTACTGGCGGAGTGGAAAGACTCATTTTGCCGGCTTTAAAGGTTGATCCGAACGACAGACGTACTAGCACTCCGAACGACAGACAGACACTAACTGCCTAACAAATGCGGACGACCCAGACTGACCGACTGGCGAGCTCATAGCGCCCCTTAAATGCACGAGAACGGGCAACCTTTCCCTTTTCCCACCAGAGGGAGACACCAAAGCTCTGATTGCCACAGCGGCGCCACCCCCAGAAACGGAGGGCGACTGCTTCACTCTACGCGCTGCCATAAAGGCAGTCTTGACGAACACCTGTCCACCACGTCCAATCGCAAAGGTAACTAAAATTTGTGACCGTTACAATGAGTATTTAAAGCAAACTCGCCTTGCATCCTCACAGGGGCATTAGTAGCGTCATTCTTAAGCGGCTGGCGCGAAATTTGAATAGACATAATCCTTCATACGAAGTAACACGCCTACCACTTCTACTAACTTTCGTTTATGTCGCACAACTCGTTCTTGTTGGCGATTTTTTCTCTGCCAGTGTTACCCAGGTACATTTTGGGCAGCCAATGTTACCTTCCTCTCCCTCCACTGCCTGGGCCATATACACTACTGGCCATTAAAATTGCTACACCAGGAAGATGACGTGCTACAGACGCGAAATTTAACAGACACGAAGAAGATGCTTTGGTATGCCAATGATTACCTTTTCCGAGCATTCATACAAGGTTGGCGCCGGTGGCGACACCTACAACGTGCTGACATGAGGAAAGTTTCCAACCGATTTCTCATACACAAACAGCAGTTGACCGGCGTTGTTTGGTGAAACGTTGATGTGATGCCTCGTGTAAGGATGAGAAATGCGTACCATCACGTTTCTCACGTTTCCGACTTTGATAAAGGTCGGATTGTGGCCTATCGCGATTGCGGTTTATCGTATCGCGGCATTGCTGCACGCGTTGGTCGAGATCCAATGACTGTTAGCAGAATATGGAATCGGTGGGTTCAGGAGGGTAATACGACACGCCGTGCTGGATTCCAACGGCCTCGTATCACTAGCAGTCGAGATGACAGGCATCTTATCCGCATGGTTGTAACGGATCGTGCAGCCACGTCTCGATCCCTGAATCAACAGATGGGGACGTTTGCAAGACAACAATCATCTACACGAACAGTTCGACGACGTTTCCAGCAGCATGAACTATCAGCTCGGAGACTATTTCTGCGGTTACCCTTGACGCAGCATCACAGACAGGAGCGAATTGGGTGGTGTACTCGACGACGAACCTAGGTACGCGAATAGCAAAACGTCATTTTTTCGGATGAATCCAAATTCTGTTTACAGCATCATGATGGTCGCATCCGTGTTTGGCGACATCGAGGTGAACGCACATTGGAAGTTTGTATCCGTCATCGCCATACTCGCGTATCACCCGGCGTGATGGTATGGGTTGCCATTGGTTACACGCCTTGGTCACCTCTTGTTCGCATTGACGGCATTTTGAACAGTGGGCGTTACATTTCAGATGTGTTACGACCCGTGGCTCTACCATTCATTCGACCCCAGCGAAACCATACATTTCAGCAGGATAATGCACGACCGCATGTTGCAGGTCCTGTACGGGCCTTTCTGGAAACAGAAAATATTCGACTGCTGCCCTGGCCAGCACATTCTCCAGATCTCTCACCAATTGAAAACGTCATGTCAATGGTGGCCGAGCAACTGGCTCGTCACAATACGCCAGTCACTACGCTTGATGAACTGTGGTATCGTGTTGAAGCTGCATGAGCAGCTGTACCTGTACACGCCATCCAAGCTCTGTTTGTCTCAATGCCCAGGCGTATCAAGGCCGTTATTACGGCCAGAGATGGTTGTTCTGGGTGCTGATTTCTCAGGATCTATGCACCCAAACTGCGTGAAAATGTAATCACATGTCAGTTCTAGTATAATATATTTGTCCAATGAATATCCGTTTATCATCTGCATTTCTTCTTGGTGTAGCAGTTTTAATGGCCAGTAGGGTAATTACAGTGTCACACTCTGAGCTGGACGCGGATGTAGGGCGGAAATATCCATTTTGTAGGGAAGAGATTCAGAACACGTCTAGGGTAGCCGAGGGTTAGCTACAAGCACTGGGACACGGCGAGGCGATATCAGGGGTGGTTTCGCTCACCCGCCGCCCTAGCCCCGTCTTCTTCCGGTGGCCATAGGAAAGTGATTAGGGGCGAGGGCGGTCGCCGGCCCAGCGCAGCGGGGGCGGTTTTAATGGATTCCCACCCCCGCCCCACCCCCTGCCGTGATCGATCTCGCATCCCCGGCGCCATCAAGGCGTCCGACACGCCGGCGGCGGCAACACGGGCGGCGGGAAAAGCCGGGGAAAAAGGAAAGGAGGGAAATCTGCGGGGGAGGTACGGGTGGGTAGGGGGTGTGTGAGTGAGTCCTGCTCCATCTGCCGGGGCGACGGCAGCCCTGCAAGAAACCAGCCTCTGATGGCTGCGTAGCACTCCAGTCTTCCTCCCCCCACAGTGGCTAGCCAGGGAGTCTTTCTTACTCGCTGGCGGACGTAACGGGGCGTCGAAACTCGTCCGCGAACGTTACTGCGATCGGCCTTGCCCTTCTACACTTTCAAGGGATAGGCAAAATAATGTGAACAGTGCTAGTAATGGGACGGTTGTGTTTGACGGTCAACAACGCAGGTAAGGCACGTATCGCGCTGGAATGTGCGTGTTCAGTACGGAATAGGCATCAGTGCAGGTTGTTTATGAGTAGTAAACATTTTGTATTTGCATTCAGAGGTCGAGCTCGACGTGCAGTGAAAGACCTAACAGAATTCCAAAGATGGCAGATTGTGTGGGGGCTGATTAGCTGGAGGATCAGTAACCAAGACAGCTCTTCAAATGGTTCAAATGGCTCTGAGCACTATGGGACTTAATATCTGAGGTCATCAGACCACTAGAACTTAGAAGTACTTAAACCTAACTAACCTAAGGATATCACACACATCCATGCCCGAGACAGGATTCGAACCTGCGACCGTAGCGGTCGCGCGGTTCCGCACTGAAGCGGCCAGAACCGCTCGGCCACACCGGCCGGCAACCAAGACTGTAAACTTACGGAATGATTCTGGAGCAACTGTTTCCATAGTCATGACAGCCTGCACATAACATGGGAACACATCATCGTGTAAACGTAATACCAGGCGCAACCCAAATGACAGAGATCATCGTATGCTAACACGAATTGTCTCAAAACAACACAAAAATGCGCCGGATAAAGTGACTGCAGAGCTGAATAGCCATCTTCGAGACCCCGTATCTATCGACACTGTTGGTCGAGAACTCCACAAAGGGAATATTCATGGACGAGCTGCTATACCAAAACCATTAGCGACGACAAACAACGCAAAGAAGCGTAAAACATGGTGTCAGGAGCTAACGTCTGGACAGCTGATCAGTGGAAACATGTCATACGTTCCTCCAAGCCTACATTTTCGTTATTTCCAACATCGGGCCAGGTTATGGAGAGCGCCAAAGGAAGCTTGATTCCAGCAGTTAAGCATGGAGGTGGAAGTATAATGGTTTGGGCAGCCATAACATGGTATTCTGCTGGTCCCATCATTACTCTCAAAGGCCGTGTTACAGACAACGGTTATCTGAACATTTTAGGTGATCAGCTGCACCCTATGATTTAAATGTTGTTCCCCAACAACAACGCTATATTTCAGGATGATAGTACTCTCAGACTTCAAGAAGAAGATAGTAATTCCAATCCCAAAGAAAGCAGGTGGTGACAGATATGAAAATTACCGAACTATCAGTTTAATAATCCACGGCTGCAAAATACTAACACGAATTCTTTACAGACGAATGGAAAAACTGGTAGAAGCCGACCTCAGGGAAGATCAGTTCGGATTCCATAGAAATGTAGGAAAACGTGAGGCAATACGGACCCTACGACTTATCTTAGAAGATAGATTAAGGAAAGGCAAATAAAAGTTTCTAGCAATTGTAGACTTAGAGAAAGCTTTTGACAATGCTGATTGAAATACTCTCTTTCATATTCTTAAGGTGGCAGGGGTAAAATATAGGGTGCGAAAGGCTATTTACAATTTGTACAGAAACCAGATGGCAGTTATAAGAGTCGAGGGGTATGAAAGGGAAGCAGTGATCGGGAAGGGAGTGAGACAGGGTTGTAGCCTATCCCCGATGTTATTCTATCTGCATATTGAGCAAGCAGTAAAGGAAACAAAAGAAAACTTCGGTGTAGGAATTGAAATCCATGGAGAAGAAATAAAAACTTTCAGGTTCGTCGATGACATTGTAATTCTGTCAGAGACGGCAAAGGACTTGGAAGAGCAGTTGAACGGAATGGACAGTGTCTTGAAAGGAGGATATAAGATGAACATCAACAAAAGCAAAACGAGGATAATGGAATGTAGTCGAAATAAATCGGGTGACGCTGAGGGAATTAGATTACGAAATAAGACGCTTAAAGTAGTAAATGAGTTTTGCTATTTGGGGAGCAAAATAACTCACGATGGCCGAAGGAGATAGGATATAAAATTTAGACTGGCAACGGCAAGGAAAGCGTTTCTGGAGAAGAGAAATTTGTTAACATCGAGTATAGATTTAAGTGTCAGGATGTCGTTTCTGAAAGTATTGAATGCAGTGTAGCCATGTATGAAAGTGAAACGTGGACGATAAATAGTTTAGTCAAGAAGAGAATAGAAGCTTTCGAAATGTGGTGCTACAGAAGAATGTGAAGATTAGATGGGTAGATCACATAACTAATGAGGATGTATTGAACAGAATTGGAGAGAAGAGAAATTTGAGGCACAACTTGACTAGAAGAGGGGGTCGCTTGGTAGGACATATTCTGAGGCATCAAGGGATCATCAGTTTAGTACTGGAGGGCAGCGCGGAGGGTAAAAATCGTAGAGGGAGACCATTAGATGAATACACTAAGCAGATTCAGAAGGATGTAGGTTGCAGTCGGTACTGGGAGATGTAGAAGCTTGCACAGGATGGAGTAGCATGGAGAGCTGCACCAAACCTGTCTCATTACTGAAGACCACAACAATAATAGTGCACCCCTTTACACAGGGCAGTACAATGAGGAGCATACAACTTAACACAGTCTCCGGACTTGAACATTATGGAAACCTTGTGGACAGTAATGGAGCGCAGACTCCTTAGCAGATTTCTGCCTCCCTCGTCAATACTGGAGTTAGAAGAGGTGCTGATGGAAGAGAGGCATAAAATTACACCGTAGACTATACAATCATTATATGCCAGTATTCCAAGAAGAATCGCAGATGTATTATGGGCAAATGGGTGTCCAGTCCCTTATTAACAATCCATTCCCAAGTAAGCTCAGGTGTTCACATTATTTTGCCTATCCCCTGTACTTCCACGTCTACACAGCGCAAGCTACATTGCAAACCGTTGGCCGAGGGTACTTCCTATTCTACTACCACTTCACCTCTTCGTCGCTTCATTCATTTCAAAAAATGGTTCAAATGGCTCTGAGCACTATGGTACTTAACATCTGTGGTCATCAGTCCTCTAGAACTTAGAACTACTTAAACCTAACTAACCTAAGGACATTACACACACCTATGCCCGAGGCAGGATTCGAACTTGCGACCGTAGCGGTCATGCGGTTCCAGACTGAAGCGCCTAGAACCGCACGACCACACCGGCCGGCTCATTCATTTCAGAGCGGCACGTAAGCTCGCTAAGGTTGTAGTCACACGTAAGGCTAATAAACATCTGAAAATGCACGTGTCGTTTGCTTCCGTCTCGTACAAGTGATATCCACTATGTGATAACAGCAGTAGCATGTAGAAGAGCGACTACAATCAATTATAAGAGGGGCATTTAATAAGTAACGCAACACATTTTTTTTCTCGGCCAATTTCAGTTTTAAAAAAGCAAAATTTGTGGTGGGACATCGTGAAATATTCCCGATTCAGCTCCGATAACTGGCGGCGCTACATTAGCCTCCAAAATGGCTTCTGAAACAGAGGTGAGTTCCAAGCACATAACTGTCATTGAGCTTCTTCTGGTGGAAAATCAGAGCATCGCAAATATTCATAGGAGCCTGCAGTATGTCTACGGAGACCTGGCAGTGAACAAAAGCACGGTGAGTCGTTGGGCGAGGCGTCTGTCTTAATAGCAACAAGGTAGCGCAGACCTAGCTGATCTCCCGCGTGCCGTACGGCCGCACACAGCTGTGACTCCCACAACGCTGGAAAGTACCGACGCGGTTCGTCAAGCGCGAAGACAAATAGTAGAAACTCTCTCCGTGAGCGGGCGGGCATTATCTTGCTTAAATGTAAGCCTATGATGGCTCACGTAAAGGGCAATAAAACGGGGCGTAGAAAATCGTCGACGTAGCACTGTATTGGAACGAATGAGAACCATAGATATCGTCCTGTGAAAACACGTAGCACCCCAGATCATCACTCCTGGTTGTCGAGC
Organism: Schistocerca nitens; assembly: GCF_023898315.1. Taxonomy (NCBI): domain Eukaryota; kingdom Metazoa; phylum Arthropoda; class Insecta; order Orthoptera; family Acrididae; genus Schistocerca; species Schistocerca nitens. The sequence continues at coordinate 86,908,916 of NC_064625.1, read as the reverse complement.
CGTATAGCCGGCCGGGGTGGCCGAGCGGTTCTAGGCGCTACAGTCTGGAACCGCGCGACCGCTACGGTCGCAGGTTCGAATCCTGCCACGGGCATGGATGTGTGTGATGTCTCCAGACAAGTCTTCCGTCTGGAATCCTATTGACTGGAGCAGAATTGTCTTGACTGATGAATCCTGCATCGAACTGAGCCCCGATGACCAGATAAGAAGTGTCTGGAAAAGCGTCGAACAGTGGTGGGGTACCACCTTGAGTGTCGCCCGCCACACGCACCGACAACCAGGAGTCTGGGGTGTTATTTAAATTCATAGCACGATCCCTTTGGTTGTCATCCGCGAGACCCTAACTGCACAGTGGTACGTCGACGATATTCTGTGCGCCTTTAGTTATCCTTCATGGCAAACCATCCTGGGTTCACATTTCAGCAAGATAACTCCCATCCGCACACGGTGTTTCTACTGCCTGCAAACCCTACTCTCGCTAGCAATGTCGCCGGATCTCTCTCCAGCTGAGAACGTTTAGAACATTATGGACGGTGTCCTCCTGCCAGCTCGGAATTTTGAAGATCTAATGCGCCAATTGGACATAATTTGGCACGATGTCCCTCAGGAGGATATTCAAGAATTATATCAGTCAATGCTAAGCCGAATAACTGATTGCATAATAGGAGAGGTGGACCGTGGCTTTATTGACTTGTTCTGTTTGTGAAGCTCTTTCTGTTGAATTTTTCTTAAACTGTGACGATTTGTTCGTCTTTACATGTACATCGTATCTACCGACTTTGGTCGTGTCCGGATAATTCCTTCGTGATGCCTCGTTTTTTTTTTTTTTTTTTTTTTTGAAATTGTATTTACAGTGTGATCACTATTTAGAAAGAAATACTGAGCAGGTACAAGGCATCATCATGTGGATTCGATCAGATTCTACAGGACATTATGGCGTCACTATCCAAATGGTAAAACTTATTATTGATCCACTACTGCCCTCAATAACAAACATTTTTAACGATTCCGTAATCACAATTGTTTTTCCAGAGGCCTGGAAACGGGGACAAATTAAGGCACTGCCTAAAAAGGACATTGCCACAGTACCCTCTGACTACCGCCCCATCTGCATTCTTCCTGCACCATCAAAAGCCTTAGAATATATAGTCCATGACCAGCTCATCAACTACCTAACTACCAACAACCTAGTAGACGAATACCAATCATGTTTCTATAAATATCGAAGCTCAACATCCGCATTGATAAAGGTTACAGATGACGTGAAACTTGCCATGGGTAGACAAGAAGGGACTATCATTTGCTTCATAGATTTCAGGAAAGCATTTGATACTATCGATTTCGACATCTTACTTGCCAAACTTAGAGATCTGAATTTCTCACCAAGTGCAGTGCAATGGTTTCGCTCATACATGACGTCTCGTGAGCAACGCGTCCTGTCCGGGAATATAAAATCAGAATTGTGGTAGGCAGTTTCAGGCGTACCCCAAGGCTCAGTATTAGGTCCTATACTCTTCTCTCTTTATGTCAATGATGTATCATCGGTTCTGACCTATTGCAAATATCACATGTATGCTGATGACCTTCTGTTGTAACTAAGTGCGAAACCAATCAATCTTAAGAAAGCTATTGAAAATTTCAACACTGCCCCCGATGCACTATCAAAATGGGCACAGAACATAGGACTAAAACTCAACCAATCTAAAACACAAGCGGTACTTGTTGGTCACTCTAACCTCATTAGCGCAAAACATAGGGAATCCGTACCATCTCTAATCCTAAATGGAAAAATATCAACTTCTCTCCCTCAGCAAAGAGTTTGGGAGTAATAATAGATGAAAATCTAAATTGGACAGAGCACGTAACTGTAGTGTGCAGAAAAGCAACAGCATCCCTTCATGCCCCACAAAAATATAAAAAACTCTTCTCTTTCGATCTGAGAAATATATTAGTGCAAACGCTTATACTCCCAATCATTGACTACAGAGAAATTATCCTCTCAGGAAAATTCGCGACGTCTGGAACTGGTCATGAACGCCTGCGTCCGATATATCTGTGACGTTCGACTTTTTCATCACATTTCACCAGCATATGCACAACTGTTCTGGCTGCGTGCACAAATCTCTGCTTCCATACACTCTGTCTGATCTACTGCCTTATAAATGTACGCTGTCCCTCATATCTCTCCTCGTCCTTAACGCCTATGTCTGAACAACATGACAGAAACACACGTTCACATCATAATAAAATCCTCTCTGTTCCACTACATCGCTCAGTCACCTTCTCGAAGTCCTTTACAGTAGCAGGAACCCGACTCTGGAATAACCTCCCTCGTTATATTGGAGAAGTTAAAAAGATGTCCGGCTTCAAAAAAACAGTTAATGACGTATCTACTTAAGCAACAGTAATGCCTTCCTTTGTACATGAATGCACTTCACCCCATTACTTCCTCCTTTCCTACTAAATCTTCCTCAGTTTGCAGTTTTTTCTTAACTGATGCAGCCTCCTTAAAGCTCCCTTTCCCAAAACTCGCTACACCAGTAAACGTCTACTTCATACACAAATATATTAGTGTACATTTGCACAAATCTTCATTACTATTGCCAATTTTTGTCATGTTTACCATTACTATTTCATTTTCCTTCTTCTGTTATTGCTTTTATCATAATTTTATGTATAGCAGCTGTTGTAAAAATACTGCCAGTATTTACTTTATTAGGTCTTAGTCATTACTCTTTACTCATATTGTCACTAGATTAATCTATTTTTCTTATTTCAAACTACTGTCACGATGTGACTATGATGTATAAATGGTTCAAATGGCTCTGAGCACTATACGACATCTGAGGTCATCAGTCGCCTAGAACTTAGAACTAATTAAACCTACTTAACCTAAGGACATCACACACATCCATGCCCGAGGCAGGATTCGAACCTGCGACCGTAGCGGTCGCTCGGGTCCAGACTGTAGCGGCTAGAACCGCACGGCCACTCCGGCTGGCTATGATGTGTACAATGCTGCATTTGTGGAACACTGGTCTGATGTAAGAGATGGCCTGATAGCCATAATCTGATCAGGTTAAATAAATATTGTGGTGGGGATAATGGGCAGAGAAGGAACGGGAATATGGAGAAACAGAGGGGGAGGGGGAAACTGGCAAAATAGGAGACCAGATGAGGCGGACAGGGAGAATGAGGAGACGGACTAAAAGAGGTGAACGAGAAGGTGGATGGAAGGAGGAGGAAGAGATGCACAGAGAGAGGGAGGAGGCGATCGATGGAGTGAGGGGAGGAGATGACAAACGGAGGGGGAGATCAGCATGGAGATGGGGAGGAGATGGAGGAAAGGGGAGATTGACAGAGGGAGGGGGTGGAGGACATCGACAAAGAAGAGGATATGGACAAAGAGGTGGGTGGAGGAGATCGACAAATGAGGGGAGGTGGTGGACAGAGAGAGGTGGGAGATGAGATGCTAAGAGAGAGTGATAGTGTGAGATGGACAGAAAAGGGAGGAGAAGATGGAAACAGATAGAGAGTGAATGAAGGACTTTTGGAAGAGTGGAATCTGTATACCCTGACAATGCGCGGTACTCAGTTGGCATGTTGATGTAAAGAATAAGTCTCAGAGAACCAGAAATGCTACACTGTAGATATCGATTTCCTGAGAAAGAGGTGTTGGTTAAAAATAAGAGAAAAAAACGAGCTATGCGGGTCATGAATGTAACGCAGAAGTGTTTTCGTGCAGGTTACTTGGAAGCCAGAGTCGCAGACGCGGCCAGCGAGAGAAGACGTGATTACACGTATGATGGGTGGACGGCGCCAGCAGCGCCACAGCCCAGACTGCGGCGTCTCTGCTAATGAGGCGGGCCCGCCGGCTACAGCTGGCCGCGGCGCAAGTCGTAAATAAGCGGGAAGAGGCGCCAGGGCGCGGTGCTGGTGGTAGCGCTAGTGTGGTAGTGGTAGTGGTAGAGGCGCGGGAATTCCGCAGCTTCGGCGCCGGCATCCGTCCTGCTACATTCCATTTCGGAAAGTTATTCCGCGCAGCACTCGTCTCGCAGGCGCTACGCACACTAGCGAGGAGAACACGGCAAGTGCCATATTCCGATTTCCCAGAAACTTCGCTCAACTGTAAGAGAGTCCAAATGAGCGATCACGTGTCTCGGCGACCGGTCAATCCTTTCGACGTAATTTAGACGTCTTTTTGCCCGCGATAATCTCAACCCATATGGTGGCAAAGTAGCTAGCGCTGCTGTCTCTCGAAATCCGATTATTTTGTTTATTTATTTTCTTATTTTTTCACTTACTTCCGCATGTCCGTATAAGGTTACTAAACGAATGTTTCTTATCAAATTTGGGGATAAAAAGACGTTAATTAACTGTAAAATTATAGCTAGGTATCATGATACCTGTCATACATTCTTTATATAATACGGGGTGTTCAAAAAGTCTCTCCGCAGTGCCGTATGATTGTTAGCCGCGCGTACCGTATGATTGTTCGCCTGCCTCTGTTACTTCCCTTCAAGTGGACTCTGCTAACATTCCACTGTTTCGTTTATGTCACTGTCAGCCAGCTTCAGTAGTATCGTTGGTGTGTGTCGTTACGTGTTGACGTGAACGTCTAAGTTTAGTTCCTTTGTTCGTCTCTTTCGTTTTTGTCACTGCTAAAATGCCAACCATTGAAGAACGTGTGTTTTTAGTAGAACAAGTGTTCAAAGCTGGCCGTAAATACACAGTTTCAGTTCGTTAAACATTTAATTCAATTTTCCCGGAGACAATACTCCCACATCGCAATACTGTGCGAGATCTGATTAACAAATTTCGAAGTACGGGTTCAGTGACAGATGCACCGAGAAGTGGTCGTCCTAGCGTTTTGTCTGAGGATAACCTACTCGATATTTCCGATAAACTGTCCATGGGTCCGAACAAGTCAGTAAGAAAACTCGTCCAGGAAATCGTGTTACTGTCGGAACGGCCCACACAGCTGTAAGGAAAAAATTTGAACTCTCCCCACACAAAGTGACAGTGGTGCAAGAACTGAAAAATACTGATCATGGAAAGAGACTGCATTATTGTCAATGGTTCAAAAATTTCGTTCAACGAAATGGAAGGAATATTCTCAATGAAACGTTTTTCGCTGATGAGGCGTGGTTTCATTTATCCGGGTACATGAACTCGCAAAATTCTCGTATGTGTACTGCAAATCTATTGTGTATTCATGAGGAACCACGTCATTCTGTGAAAATAGGAATTTGGATTGCAATTTCTAGACGTCGGATTGTGGGTCCCATATTTTTCAACGAAGCAATAAACGCACGACGATACTACAGTGATATTCTGTTCAAATGGTTCACATGGCTCTGAGCACTATGGGACTCAACTTCCGAGAACTTCCCCTAGAACTTAGAACTACTTAAACCTAACTAACCTAAGGACATCACACACATCCATGCCCGAGACAGGATTCGAACCTGCGACCGTAGCGGTCCCGCGGTTCCAGACTGTAGCGCCTGGAACCTCACGGCCACTCAGGCCGGCTGATATTCTGTACCCATTCATAGGAGAACTTATGTTAAGTGAAATACTGAACGGTTATTTTCAAGAAGATGGTGCAAACGCGCATACAGCTCGAGTTTCAGTGGCATTGCTTACTGATTTTGGTGATCGCATAATTTCACAGGTACTTTGACCTCCACGATCACCTGACCTAAGACCACCTGACTATTTCTTCTGGGGTACAGCGAAAGCAACTATCTATAAAAACCGTCCAAAATCCGTCGATGAATTGAAAACTGCGATATCCATTTTCATTGCTCCTGTTACAGAAGAAATGTTACAGATAGTGTTTGGAAACATGATTAGACGAATTGAATTGTGTGTTCAACAACAGGGGGGAGACTTTCAACATTTAATGTGAACATTTGTAAGTAAAAATGAATATTGAATCAATTAATAACTTAATAATAATTAACAACACTGAGTTTCATTTCGGTATATTCACTGCGACAACGGCACGCGCGGCTAACAATCATGCGGCACTGCGGAGAGACTTTTTGAACACCCCGTATATGCGTTATAGTGTTTCCTGTGGATACAGTCTTTCTAAATTCTCATATTCTTATGTGTCGTTCTTATATCAGTTCGTAGCTGTAATATTTTGTTCCTATGCTTATTCTTCAGGCAGATTTGGTGCATACCCTTGGATGATACCAATACTGCAAACATTGGAAACATAATAATTCTAAACAATACAAGCATCGCGTAAAGGCCTGTTTCTTCGTATGAATCTCTTGGAGGAGAAACGTCGTCAACTTTGCTGAAGATTTCACTCGTTGGCAATAATTTTTCTGCAAACCACGCGCAACGAATCACTTTTCCGAAAACGCGTTTGCAATTGACTATGAAGCAAGACACAAGACAGGAATTTCAACGGGAACGATTTCAAATAATTATTCCACTCACTTACTGTTTCTTTTAATTTTCATTCATTCACCATACGATCACCAGACGGATAAGAGCAAGGTATTTCAGAGTATGTTGGAAAACATTCGTGTAGTAAGTTTCTATTGGCAGATAAATGAAAAACCGAAATTAAAAAAAAATAGTAATAACCAGTTGGATGTGAGGTCCGCCAGTTATGCGAAACACCGTTTTTTCTCAGTACCCAAACATGTATCGGCACCACTGTGCCATCATCAGTGGGTTTTCGTTTTTATTTATTCTGCAATGTGAACATTTTTGTTAAATGATTATAAAATTATGTGAATGTTTAATTCAAATAATATATCGTTTCTTTTTGTAAATACATTTTCATTTTGTGTGCATGAATTTTCTGGATCACTTGTGTGTTAATTAGTACAGCTAGCTTGTCATCTGCAACCAAACGATGTTGATGAGAAGGTTTTTGCTGGGAGTTAACCTATCTTTTAGAATGTAATTTAGTATGTCGCGATGTTTTCGAGCCTATATTCGTTTTTACTTACGTTTTCGTGTGGCAAGCACTTCCATTCTCCGCATCATGCTAAGGTGTTGTGATGCACACGTAACTATAACAAGTATTTTCCACAAATAACGTAGTAAAAACACAAACTACCTGTAGTAATTAACACACAAGTGATCCAGAAAATTCATGCACACCAATTGTAAAGGTATTTAAAAAAAGAAACGTTGTGTTGTTTGAACTAAAGATGAACACAATTTTATAATCGGCCGGCCGGGGTGGCCGAGCGGTTCTAGGCGCTTCAGTCCGGAACCGCGCGACCGCTACGGTCGCAGGTTGGAATCCTTCCTCGGGCATGGATGTGTGTGATGTCCTTAGGTTAGTTAGGTTTAAGTAGTTCTAAGCTCTAGGGGACTCATGACCTCAGAAATTAAGCCTCATAGTGCTCAGAGCCATTTGAACCATTTTTTATAATCATTTAACAAAAGTGTTCACATTGCAGGATAAATAAAAACGAAAACCCACTGATGATGGCACAGTGGGGCCGACACACGTTTGGGTACTGAGAAAAAACGTTGTTTTGCATAACTGGCGGACCTCACATCCAACAATTTTAACTGCAAACACGGCCAATACAAGGGGCTGCAAAACAAAATGATGAATAGTAATAACCAGGTTTCGAACACGGGACGCGAAAGCGTGAAGTCGCGACCCTAACCAAACGGCACATGAAGTACCTCGAAAACTTTGACCATCGTTATCTCAGGAACGGTCGAGTATCTCCGGAAAGACTGAGACACGTGTTCGCTTATTTTGACCCCTCTTCATCTGAGGCATGTTTCTGGGAGATCAGATTATGGCACTTGTCGTGTTCTCCTCGTAATCGGACTCGGATCTATCGCTCATCTTTCGCACGACTGAAGTGTTGCTCCAGCACGGTGCGGTTCTCTAGCTTACAAGCGGGACCGCGCTTATTTCGTCCAAATTTACGGTAGGTGAAGACCTTTGCCCGAACTGAAAATGACATAGGTGGTGACATCAGATGATCAAGCATAAAATAATAGCAGTTTTGGTGTCGGTCATGGAAGACATGAGTCGTTCACGTTAGACTTGTTTACAAGCGCCAGCGGCCTTACCTCAGTAGTAACACCGCTCCCCATCAGATCACCGAAGTATGTTTTGGCTAGCACTTGGATGGCTACTGCTTGCCGAGCAGTACAGGCAAGCGTGGTGCACTCAACCTTTGTGAGGCCAGTGCAGGAGCTACCTGACCGAGAAGTTGCCGTTGGAACGGTGTGCTTGACTACGTGCTTCTCTATATCCGCATCTAGTGACACCTAAGGGTGACACGGCGGTCGGTCGGTCCAGTTGGAACTTTCGAGGCCTGTTCGGGCGGAGTTTTGTCTTATTTTGTTCCGTTTATTTGTATCCTGGAAGCAGGTCACAGCGGAAAGAGTACATAACGGTAATCTCAGGGACATGAAGTCGACTCCCTTGTGGGAACTATTTTTTTATTTTCAATTTATAAGTTACTTACACTGCAAATAAACCGAAGTTTTGCTCAATACTTTGCATTTATTAACATATTTATAAAATGTATCAATAGTAAAAGCAAAGGCAAGACAGAAATGTCATCATTGTTGTTGTTGTGGTCTTCAGTCCAGAGATTGGTTTGATGCAGCTCTCCATGCTACTCTATTCTGTGCAAGCTTCTTCATCTCCCAGTACCTACTGCAACCTACATCCTTCTCAATTTGCTTAGTGTATTGATCTCTTGGTCTCCCTCAACGATTTTTACCCTCCATGCTGCCCTCAAGTACTAAATTGGTGATCCCTTGATGCCTCACAACAAGTCCTACCAACCGATCACTTCGTCTAGTCAAGTTGTGCCACAAACTCCTATTCTCCCCAATTCTATTTAATATCTCCTCATTAGTTATGTGATCTATCCATTTAATCTTCAGCATTCTTCTGTAGCACCACATTTCGAAAGCTTCTATTCTCTTCTTGTCCAAACTATTTACCGTCCATGTTTCACATCCATACGTGGCTACACTCCATACAAATACTTTCAGAAAAGACTTCCTGATACTTAAATCTATACTCGAAGTTAACAAATTTCTCTTCTTCAGAAACGCTTTCTTTGCATTGCCAGTCTACATTTTATATCCTCTCTACTTCGTCCATCATCGGTTATTTGCTCCCCAAATAGCAAAATTGCTTTACTACTTTAATTGTTCCATTTCCTAATCTAATCCCCTCAGCATCACCCGACTTAATTCGACTACGTTCCATTATCCTCGTTTTGCTTTTGTTGATGTTCATCTTATATCCTCCTTTCAAGACACTGTCCGCACCGTTCAACTGCTCTTCCAGGTCCTTTGCTGTCTCTGACAGAATTACAATGTCATCGGCGAACCTCAAAGTTTTTATTTCTTCTCTATGGATTTTAATTCCTATTCCGAATTTTTCTTTTGTTTACTTTACTGCTTGCTCAAATACAGATTGAATAACATCGGGGATGGGTTACAACCATGTGTCACTCCCTTCCCAACCACTGCTTCCCTTTCATGTCCCTCGACTCTTATTTCTGCCATCTGGTTTCTGTACAAATTGTAAATAGCCTTTCGCTCCCTCTATTTTATCCCTGCCACCTTCAGAATTTGAAATCATTAACTCATCAGAATCTGGGAAATTTAATGTAGCCTTATTTAAAAAAGTTTTTGGCTGATGTGACGAAGGCGTACGTGCAACAGAACACATTTCTTCTGTTAACTGACTCTTGGGGAGGACAAACAAATCTGTTGTTATACAAGGATATTTTTCGAGATGAATAAGAACTGGATCATGCAGTGTTAAAGTGATCCCTCGCCCCTGAAAAGGAACTCTGCTAGAACAAACCTGTGATCTCCGTTTTATCGATATGTAAATAATATTCACCAGAAAGTTTCAAAACTCATCTCATCGAGAGAGAAAATGATATCACTGCGTCAAAATATATTCGATTGTACATCATCAACCATCCTCGCCCATATTTGGTGAAACGACGCGTTATTCGTGGTTTGCTGCCAAACTGTGCGACTGCAAAGACCCTTTTAAGTCTGTAAACCGAGTTTGTTTTTCTGTACAAATTATAGAACAACCACCTAACCTAAGATGATCAAGATACAGAGAAAATTACTGCTTCCCATTCTTTACAATAAACATCTCACCGGCACGTTTAAATCATCGACTATAAAATTATGAAAATATTTGTTATTATACTCAAATTTCTCATGAACGTTTTATAGTACTTGGTAATTGATTTGCAATCCTAAATTTTCCTTTGCCTTTCTTTTTCACGCCTTTCATGAACATATTAATAAATACAATATTCTGAACATTATTTCGATTTATTTTGCAGTTTAAGTATCCTATGTATTGAAAATTAAGAAATCCCCATTTAGGCACGAGACTCCACGATCCTCGGATTACCTTTAGGTACTCTTTCCGCTCTACCAACCCCCGTCTGGAGACAACGCTAATACACACATGAAAAAAAGTTTTGCATTACCTCGGTTCCGAGAGTTCGGGACCCAGTACAGAAAATTGGAACAGAGATCAACATCATTTTCGCTTTTTTTATTGCTCATGAAAACCACACATTGCATGTTGTACCACCATACAGCGAGACCTTCAGAGGCTGTGGTCCAGATTGCTGTACACACCGGTACCCCTAATCCCCAGTAGCACGTCCTCTTGCATTGATGCATGCCTGTATTCGTCGTGGAATACTATCTACAAGTTCATCAAGGCACTGTTGGACCAGATTGCCCCACTCCTCAACGGCGATTCGGCATATTCGGTGGGTCACGTCGTCCATAAAGAGCTCATTTCAATCTGTCCCAGGCTTATTCGATAGGGTTCATCTCTGGAGAACATGCTGGCCACTCTAGTCGAGCGACGTCTTTATCCTGAAGGTAGTCATTCACAAGATTTGGACGATGGGGGCGCGAATTGTCGTCCATGAAGACGAATGCTTCGCCAATATGCTGCCGATATGGTTGCACTATCGGTCTGAGGATGGCAACTGCGTATCGCTTTCCATGACTACCAGCGGCGTACGTCGGCCCCACCTATTGTCACCACAAAACAGCACGAAACCTCCCCCTTCCTGCACTCGCTGTCTAATGCGTTCAGCCCGACCGGGTTGCCTCCAAAGACGTCTCCGACGATTGTCTGGTTAAATGCATACACGACACTCATCGGTGAAGAGAACGTGATGCCAAACCTAAGCGGTATATTCGGCATTTTGTTGGCCCATCTGTGCCGCACTGCATGGTGTCGTGGTTGCAAAGATGGACCTCGCCATGGACGTCGGCTGTGAAGTTGCGCATCATGCAGCCTATAGCGCACAGTTTGAGTCGTAACACGACGTCCTGTGGCTGCCCGAAAAGCATTATTCAATCATGATGGCGTTGCTGCCAGTGATCCACTTAGCCGTAATCCGTATATACCGGTCACCCACTGCAGTAGTAACCCTTGGGTGGCCTGAGTGAGGCATATTATCGACAGTTCATGTCTTTCTGCATCTCCTCCATGTCCAAACAACATCGCTTTGGTTCACTCCGAGACTCCTGGACACTTCCGTTGTTGAGAGCCCTCCCTGGCACAAAGTAACAATGCGGACGCGATCGGACCGCGGTATTGGCCGTCTAGGCATGTTTGATCTGCAGACAACACGAGCCGTGTATCTCTTTCCTGGTGAAATGACTGGAGCTGATTGACTGTCAGACCCCCTCCGTCTTCTACGGTCGTAGGTTCGAATCCTGCCTCGGGCATGGACGTTTGTGATGTCCTTAGGTTAGTTAGGTTTAACTAGTTCTACGTTCTAGGGGACTAATGACCTCAGCAGTTGAGTCCCATAGTGCTCAGAGCCATTTGAACCATTTTGAACCCCCTCCGTCTAATAGGCGCTGTTCATACATGGTTGTTTACGTCTTTGGGCGGTTTTAGTGACATCTCTGAACATTCAAAGGGAGTGTGCCTGTGATACAATATTCGCAGTCAACGTCTGTTTTCAGGAGTTCTGGGAACCGGGGTGATGCAAAACTTTTTTTTGATGTGTGTATTAACGGCTCATGCCTCGCCCCATCTTCAAATCTGCTTGATGACTCTCTTGTCATCCATTCAGTAAATATACGTGTATAAAAAAGTAACCTCCTCGTCCTTATTGTTTCTAATATGTTTACTGTGTACCGACAAATTTCGTCATTACTTCCTAACTTTCAAAACACTGTATATTTCTGTTGATCTAGTATTTCCGAAGTCGTTCTTCTTTCAAAACTTTGTAATTTTTTTTTAAGCTTACAGTTTAGTGCCAGACATTCGCTATCGTACAGGCATTCTGGTTTCATTATCGAGGAGCCACAAAGTTATGGGATAGCGATATGCACACATACAGATACCGATAGTATCATGTTGTTGTTGTTGTTGTGGTCTTCAGTCCTGAGACTGGTTTGATGCAGCTCTCCATGCTACTCTATCCTGTGCAATCTTCTTCATCTCCCAGTACCTACTGCAGCCTACATCCTTCTGAATCTGCTTAGTGTATTCATCTCTTGGTCTACCTCTACGATTTTTACCCTCCACACTGCCCTCCAATGCTAAATTTGTGATCCCTTGATGCCTCAAAACATGTCCTACCAACCGATCCCTTCTTCTAGTCAAGTTGTGCCACAAACTTCTCTTCTCCCCAATCGTATTCAATACCTCCTCATTAGTTACGTGATCTACCCACCTTATCTTCAGCATTCTTCTGTAGCACCACATTTCGAAAGCTTCTATTCTCTTCTTCTCCAAACTAGTTATCGTCCATGTTTCACTTTCATACATGGCTACACTCCATACAAATACTTTCAGAAACGACTTCCTGACAAATCTATACCCGATGTTAACAAATTTCTCTTCTTCAGAAACGATTTCCTTGCCATTGCCAGTCTACATTTTATATCCTCTCTACTTCGACCATCATCAGTTATTTTACTCCCTAAATAGCAAAACTCCATTACTACTTTAAGTGTCTCATTTCCTAATCTAATCCCCTCAGCATCACCCGATTTAATTTGACTACATTCCATTATCCTCGTTTTGCTTTTGTTGATGTTCATCTTATATCCTTCTTTCAAGACACTGTCCATTCCGTTCAACTGCTCTTCCAGGTCCTTTGCTGTCTCTGACAGAATTACAATGTCATCGGCAAACCTCAAAGTTTTTACTTCTTCTCCATGAATTTTAATACCTACTCTGAATTTTTCTTTTGTTTCCTTTACTGCTTGTTCAATATACAGATTGAATAACATCGGGGAGAGGCTACAACCCTGTCTCACTCCTTTCCCAACCACTGCTTCCCTTTCATACCCCTCGACTCTTATAACTGCCATCTGGTTTCTGTACAAATTGTAAATAGCCTTTCGCTCCCTGTATTTTACCCCTGCCACCTTCAGAATTTGAAAGAGAGTATTCCAGTTAACATTGTCAAAAGCTTTCTCTAAGTCTACAAATGCTACAAATGTAGGTTTGCCTTTTCTTAATCTTTCTTCTAAGATAAGTCGTAAGGTTAGTATTGCCTCACGTGTTCCAACATTTCTACGGAATGCAAACTGATCTTCCCCGAGGTCCGCTTCTACCAATTTTTCCATTCGTCTGTAAAGAATTCGCGTTAGTATTTTGCAGCTGTGACTTATTAAACTGATAGTATCATGTATAAAAGGTATAAGACGGCAGTGCATTGGCAGAGCAGTCATTTACAGTCAGGTGATTCATGAGAAAAGGTTTCCGACGTGATTACGGCCGCACGACGGGGTATCAACAGACATTGAAGGCGAAATGGTAGTTAGAACTAGAAGCACGGGACATTCCATTTCGGAAAACAGTAGGGAATTCAATATTCCGAGACTCTCAGTCTCTAAAGTGTGCCGAGAATATCAAATTTCAAGCATTACCCCTCACCACGGGCAAAGCTGTGGCCGACGTCCTTCACTTAACGACCGAGAGCAGCGGCGTTTCCGTGTAGCTGTCACTGATGACAGACAACCAACACTGCGTGAAATAATCACAGAATTCAATGTGGGACGTATCCGATAGGACAGTGAAGCGAAATTTGGCGGTAATGGACTATGGCAGCAGACGAAAAATGCGAGTGCCGTTGTTATCAGCCCGGCACCGCCTGCAGCGTATCTCCTGGGCTCATGATCATAGTGGTTGGACCCTAGACGACTGGAAAACCGTTGCCTGGTGAGTCCCGTTTTCAGTTGGCAGGAGCTGATGGGTGGGTTCGAGTATGGCGCAGACCCCCAAGAAACCATTGACCCAAGTTATAAGCAAGGCACTGTGTAAGCTAGTGATGGCTTCATAGTGGTGTGGGCTGTGTTTACAAATAGTGGACCGCGTCCTCTGGTTCAAGTGAATCGACCACTGACTGGCCATTTGCAGCCATTCATGGACCTAATGTTCCCAAACAACGTCATGTCACGCGGGCTAGAATTGTTAGCGACTAGTTAGAAGAACATTCTGGATAGTTGGAGCGAATGATTTGGGCACCCATATCGCCCGACATGAATCCTGTCGAACGTTGGGACATAATCAAGAGGACCGTTCGTGCACAAAAACCTGCACCGGAAACACTGTCACAATTATGGATGGCTGTAGAGGCAGCATGAGATCCGCCAGGTTAGCTAATGCACTGCTTCCTGGACTAGGTTAGACGAGCCGGCCCCGGATTGAATCCGCCCGGCGGATTAACGACGAGGGACGGTGTGCCGGACAGCCTGGATGTGGTTTTTAGGCGGTTTCCCACATCCCGCTAGGTGAATGCCGGGCTGGTCCCCATGTTCTACCTCAGTTAGATGCGTAGCACACATCTGAAACACGTTCGCACTATTTCACAATTTACACTACATGAAGACAGCTGAGCCCGGATCTCGTGGTCGTGCGGTAGCGTTCTCGCTTCCCACGCTCGGGTTCCCGCGTTCGATTCCCGGCGGGGTCAGGGATTTTCTCTGCCTCGTGATGGCTGGGTGTTGTCTGCTGTCCTTAGGTTAGTTAGGTTTAAGTAGTTCTAAGTTCTAGTGGACTGATGACCATAGATGTTAAGTCCCATAGTGCTCAGAGCCATTTGAACCATTTTTGAAGACAGCTGAGGTACACTGATTCCCTCCCTGGGGGTACAGGATGGCGGCAGGAAGGGCATGCGGCCACCCTTAAATCTAACCTTGCCAAATCCGTTCTATCCACGCGGACCCTGCGATCGCTGCGAGACTATGGCTAAACGAAAGAAAGAAAGTAAGAAAGATAGAGGCAGCATGAACTCTTTAGAGACGAATGGAAAATCTGGTAGATGCCGACCTCGGGGAAGATCAGTTTGGATTCCGTAGAAACGTTGGAACACGTGAGGCAATACTGACCCTACGACTTATCTTAGAAAATAGATTAAGGAAAGGCAAACCTACGTTTCTAGCATTTGTAGACTTAGAGAAAGCTTTTGACAATGTCGACTGGAATACTCTCAAATTCTGAAGGCGGCTGGGCTCAAACACAGGGAGCGAAAGGCTATTTACAATTTGTACAGAAACCAGATGGCAGTTATAAGAGTCGAGAGACAGGAAAGGGAAGCAGTGGTTGGGAAGGGAGTGAGGCAGGGTTGCAGCCTATCCCCATTGTTATTCAATCTGTACACTGGGCAAGCGGTAAAGGAAACAAAAGAAAAATTCGGAGTAGGAATAAAATCCATGGAGAAGAAATAAAAACTTCGAGGTTTGCCGATGACATTGTAATTCTGTCAGAGAGAGCAAAGGACCTGGAAGAGCAGTTGAACGGAATGGACAGTGTCTTGAAAGGAGGATATAAGATGAGCATCAACAAAAGCAAAACGAGGATAATGGAATGTAGTAGAATTACATCAGGTTCAAATGGCTCTGAGCACTATGGAACTTAGCATCTGGGGTCATCAGTCCCCTAGAACTTTAGAACTACTTAAACCTAACTAGGGACATCACACACATCCATGCCCGAGGCAGGAATCGAACCGGCGACCGTAGTGGTCCCCCGGTTCCAGACTGAAGCGCCGAGAACCGCTCGGCCACAGCGGGCGGCTAATCATATCAGGTGATGCTCAGGGAATTAGATTAGGAAATGAGACACTTGAAGTAGTAGATGAGTTATGCTATTTGGGGAGCAAAATAACTGATATTTGTCGAAGTAGAGACGATATAAATTTTAGACTGGCAATGGCAAGGAAAGAGTTTCTGAAGAATAGAAATTTGTTAACATCGAGTATAGATTTAAGTGTCAGGAAGTCTCTTCTGAAAGTATTTGTATTGCGTGTAGCCACTATGGAACTGAAACATTGATGATAAATAGTTTAGACAAGAAGAGGAAAGAAGCTTTCGAAATGTGGTGCTACAGACGACTGCTGAGTATTAGATGGGTAAATCACATAACTAATGAGGAGGTACTGCATAGAATTGGGGAGAAGAGAAATTTGTGGTACAACTTGACTAGAAGAAGGGATCGATTGGTACGACATATTCTGAGGCATCAAGGGATCACCAATTTGGTACTGGAGGGCAGCGTGGAGGGTAAAAATCGTAGAGGGAGACCAAGACATGAATACACTAAACAAGTTCAGAATAATGTAGGGTGCAGTAGGTACTGAGAGATGAAGAAGCTTGCACAGGATGGAGTAGCATGAGAGGTACATCAAACCAGTCTCTGGACTGAAAACCACAACAACAACAACATAGAGGCAGCATACCTCAGTTTTTCTGCAGGGGAGTTCCAACTACTTGTCAAGTCCACGCTAAGTAGAGTTGCTGTACTTCGCCGGCCAAAAGGAGGTCCAACACGATATTAGGAGGCATCCCAAGGCTTTTGTCTTCTCAGTATACAAACTGAATCCACTTAAAGTGAGTTGCCATTAACTTACCATTGTTTGCTTGCTGGCCGAGTTAACGGAACATCACTGTGAAAATACCCATATAGAATTCCGTTTTGACGCCACAGGTGGCCTACCGGGACCATCCGACCAATGTGTCATCCTCGTGGAGGATGTGGATAGGCGTGGGGGCAGCACATCGCTCTCCCGGTCGTTATGATGGTATTCTTGACCGAAGCCGCTACTAATCGGGATCGAGTACCTCCTCAATTGGCATCATGAGGCTGAGTTCACCCCGAAAAATGGCAACAGCGTGTGGCTGCCTGGATGGTCACCCATCCAAGTGCCAACCACGCCCGACAGCGCTTAACTTCGGTGATCTCACGGGAACCGGTGTATCCACTGCGGCAAGGCCGTTGCCACTGTAAAATACAAATGTAAAAATTCTACACTGTCCAGTTTATGATGCTAGAATTTCCATTAACTGATTTTGGAATAACTTCTTAATATTTCTGCAGTGACAACTTCGCGTAAATTCACAAAAGCTATGATATGGGACACAGCTCAAAATTGTTTACTTGCTTCATATTTTCCTGATCAGCTGCATGTTTAAAGCGCATTTACGTTCAGGAATGTGCGCAGGATCTTCATTGATTCGTGGTTGTACACAGTCTCTTGCGATTTGGACAAATAGTCTCTAAAGAGTTTTTTCCTGGCATGAACACTGGATACGTTGCTGCTACAAGGAGCCATGTTTTCTACACTTTGCACTGTTTACATGCACACATTCTGACAAAGGTGTCACTAGTGAAAATCTGAAATTAGAGATAAAGCTCTATGTCTTGAGTTATCGTGGGACTGACAGCTAATATGATTAAAGCACAACATATACCAAGTTTCAGTTGCAATAACTGTTTCTCATCAGTTGTTCCTTTACCATTGGCTACAGCCGAAAGTCTTCAATCGTAATGACGGCCGTCAAATGAAAATCGAACAACTGCCACTGCGGGACTATGGAATGGTTCCATTCAAAATGGCTCTAAGCATTATGGGACTTAACATCTGACGTCATCAGTTCCCTAGACTTACAACTACTTAAATCTAACTAACCTAAGGACATCACACACATGCGAGCGTAGCAGCAGCGCGGTTCCGGACTGAAGCGCCTAGAACCGCTCGGCCACAGCGGCCGGCTTCCATTCAAAAGTAGTCGCAAAACACGTTCAGACATTTATCGCAGTTGGAGACAAGACGTTCAATTCCCGTTCTGTAGAACGCAGTCGGCAGCTGCGGGATCCACAACTTGACCTATTCTTCCACTTCCTCGTCTAAGTGGAACCGTTGCCAACCTGAGTCTTCTCCCAGGTCGCCAAAGATGAGAAAATGACAGGTGAAAGATTCGGGCTGTATGGAGGATGTTGCAGTGTTTCCTAACCAAACTGCTGAAGAATAGCCTTCGTCCAATGGGCAGTGTAGGGGGTGGGCGTTATGACGCAACAGGGTGAGTCCATGTGGCAGCACTCTGACAGCCTGAGGGCAAATGACAAAGCCAACAGTTCAACCATTCCACATCTGCCCTGCCAAACAAATCCAGAGCTGTACACACAAGTAGTAGATAGTGTCGGAAGTTCCATGCGGCTTTTCGCGGGTGATGCTGTAGTATACAGAGAAGTTGGAGCGTAGGAAATTGTAGCGAAATGCAGGAAGATCTGCAGCGGATAGGCACTTGGTGCAGGGAGTGGCAACTGTCCCTTAACATAGACAAATGTAATGTGTTGCGAATACATAGAAAGAAGGATCCTTTATTGTATGATTATATGATAGCGGAACAAACACTGGTAGCAGTTACTTCTGTAAAATATCTGGGAGTATGCGTGCGGAACGATTTGAAGTGGAATGATCATATAAAATTAATTGTTGGTAAGGCGGGTACCAGGTTGAGATTCATTGGGAGAGTGCTTAGAAAATGTAGTCCATCAACGAAGGAGGTGGCTTACAAAACACTCGTTCGACCTAGAGTATTGCTCATGAGTGTGGGATCCGTACCAGATCGGGTTGACGGAGGAGATAGAGAAGATCCAAACAAGAACGGCGCGTTTCGTCACAGGGTTATTTGGTAACCGTGATAGCGTTGCGGAGATGTTTAATACACTCAAGTGGCAGACTCTGCAAGAGAGGCGCTCTGCATCGCGGTGTAGCTTGCTCGCCAGGTTTCGAGAGGGTGCGTTTCTGGATGAGTTATCGAATATATTGCTTCCCCCTACTTATACCTCCCGAGGAGATCACGAATGTAAAATTAGAGAGATTAGAGCGCGCACGGAGGTTTTCAGACAGTCGTTCTTCCCGCGAACCATACGCGACTGGAACAGGAAAGGGAGGTAATGACAGTGGCACGTAAAGTGCCCTCCGCAACACACCGTTGGGTGTCTTGCGGAGTATAAATGTAGATGTAGATGTAGACCCTTCGACTGTAGGTTCCCCCTGTTCGTCATGTTCCTCGAGCTTAAATCCGCAATCAGCCCGTAGCACTGTGAAGACACTTTACATAAACTTTCGACGCCTCACAAAGGCAAAACGCCTGGGAATGTTGTCTGGCGGAATCATCCTGTTGCACAATAACTCTCGCCCCCACACTGCCAATCGGACGAAAACAACGCTTCGGAGGTTTGGTTGGGAAACACTGCAACACACTCCGAACAGTCCTGATATTTCACAGCGTGATTTTCACATCTTTGGCGACCTGAAGAAAGACATACATGTACGTCGGTTTCATTCGGACGAGGCCGAGATCATTCGTGGACGTTTTCACTTTATGGAAGGGCCAGTTTCTGCAAACTGTCTTCATAGAAAACTATTGTATTCATAGTGCTGTGCACTGATTGTGATTCTACACTCGAAGAACTCGACGAGCAGTGAGACCCTGCAATCGAAGGAGGAGGTCATCATGACATTACCGGAAATTGTGTGAACTGTTTTGGATTTCTCTGGCGGGGGAGATGTGGGATGTTTCCACTGTTGACTTTGCCGTTGACCCTTGTGTTGTCGGAGAAATCACCCTGTTGGATGATAGCACTCACCCCTACACTGCTAATCGGATGAAGTCAATACTGCAGTCATTTGATTGGGAAACAGTGCAACATCCTCTGCACGGCCTGGATCTTTCACCCTGTGATTTTCACATCTTTGCCGATCCCAACAAAGACGTTTGTGGATGTCGTCTTCAGTCGGACCAGGAAGTGTAAGTGGCCGATCTCTTTCCACAAATCAGTATTTCGTCGTCCTGTCTCCCAGTGTGATAAACGTCTTGACGCTTGTGCTGTGTCGTCCGAACAAGACACAGCCAGTGCAAAAGCACCACAGGCGCAAAGATGCGAGCTGGTGCCAGTGTCTTGGAGACTCGCCACTTGCGCCAGTTCCACCAGCGCCACGAGCGGCGCTGAGGATGTAGATATCGACTTCGCCTCGGCCAATTGCCGGCAGCGTACAATCCCTCAATGATCGGACAGAAGCCTACTCGGAAGGCAGAAAAGCGGTTCTGGTCACTTGGTTATAGGTAATGGAAATGGGCGTTTGGCATCATTGGCCGGGAGGCCCCTTACGGGGCAGGTCCGGCCGCCTTGGTGCACGTCTTATTACATTCGACGCCACATTGGGCGACCTGCGAGCCGGATGGGGATGAAACGATGATGAAGACAACACCCAGTCTCTGAGCTGAGAAAATACCCGACCCAGCCAGGAATGTAACCCGGGCTCCTTCGGACGGCAGTCCGTCACGCTGACCATTCAGCTATCGGGGCGGACTTGGTTATACGTCATCGTCCAGGCCTGACAGACAGGGAACGTCGTTTAGTGAACTCTTAGAACAGACAGTTGTTGTGAATAGCATTCGCTATGTACTGTGAAATTTTCCTACGATTATTTGCACTCAGCCATTGAGGGCCTTCTTTGTCTTGTATTACATGCAGTGTTGGAGACTTTCTTATTCTACAAGTCATTAACATAACTACGCCTTTTTAACTCATTTGTGTGATTTTGTTGTTAATTTGTTGGAGTGTTGTAGAACCTTCGTTCTCCTGTATTGCCGCCTGACGCTTAGGGCATAGCTGTGTAAGAGTGGCAGGGGGAAAGTGTCATAGTGGTGTACTGCACCAGAAGCCTTTTCACGAAGTCCCAAATCGGCCTGCCGTAACGACAGTGCCAACTCGGTCTCCACAGCAGTAGCAACGACGCCTTTACAAAACTGGCGACGAGGGTTTACAAAAGCTTATTGTGATTACTTTTGAATGGAACCAAAAATGGCTCAAATGGCTCTGAGTACTATGGGACTTAACATCTATGGTCAAATGGTTCAAATGGCTCTGAGCACTATGGGACTTAACATCTATGGTCAAAAAAAATGGTTCAAATGGCTCTGAGCACTATGGGACTTAACATCTATGGTCATCAGTCCCCTAGAACTTAGAACTACTTAAACCTAACTAACCTAAGAACAGCACACAACACCCAGCCATCACGAGGCAGAGAAAATCCCTGACCCCGCCGGGAATCGAACCCGGGTACCCGTGCGTGGGAAGCGAGAACGCTACCGCACGACCACGAGATGCGGGCATCTATGGTCATCAGTCCCATAGAACTTAGAACTACTTAAACCTAACTAACCTAAGGACATCACACAACACCCAGTCATCACGAGGTAGAGAAAATCCCTGATGAATGGAGCCATTCCATTGTAATGTTGTAACTGCTGTTACGTTTCCATTTTACTGACCCTTATACAGAGTGGTCCATTGATCGTGACCGGACCAAATATCTCACGAAATAAGCGTCAAAGGAAAAAACTACAAAGAATGAAACTTGTCTAGCTTGAAAGGGGAAAACAGATGGCGATATGGTTGGCCCGCTAGATGGCGCTGCCATAGGTCAAACGGATAACAACTGCGTTTTTTTAAAATAGGAACCCCCATTTTTTATTACATATTCGTGTAGTACGTAAAGAAATATGAATGTTTTAGTTGGACCACTTCCTTCGCTTTGTGATAGATGGCGCTGTGATAGTCACAAACGTATACGTACGTGGTATCACGTAACATTCCGCCAGTGCGGACGGTATTTGCTTCGTGATACATTACCCGTGTTAAAATGGACCGTTTAACAATTGCGGGAAAGGTCGATATCGTGTTGATGTATGGCTATTGTGATCAAAATGCCCAACGGGCGTGTGCTATGTATTCTGCTCGGTATCCTGGACGACATCATCAAAGTGTCCGGACCGTTAGCCGGATAGTTACGTTATTTAAGGAAACTGAATGTTTTCAGCCACATGTGAAACGTCAACTACGACCTGCAACAAATGATGATCCCCAAGTAGGTGTTTTAGCTGCTGTTGCGGCTAATCCGCATATCAGTAGCAGACAAATTGCGCGAGAATCGGGAATCTCAAAAACGTCGTGTTGAGAATGCTACATCAACATCGATTGCACCCGTACCATATTCCTAAGCACCAGGAATTGCATGGCGACGACTTTGAACGTCGTGTACAGTTCTGCCACTAGGCAGAAGAGAAATTACTGGACGATGACAGATTTTTTGCACGCGTTCTATTTAGCGACGAAGCGTCATTCACCAACAGCGGTAACGTAAAACGGCATAATATGCACTACTGGGCAACGGAAAATCCACGATGGCTGCGACAAGTGGAACATCAGCGGCCTTGCGGGATAATGTATGGTGCGCCATTATGGGAGGAAGGATAATTGGCCCCCATTTTATCGATGGCAATCTAAATGGTGCAATGTATGCTGATTTCCTACGTAATGTTCTACCGATGTTACAAGATGTTTCAATACATGACAGAATGGCGATGTACTTCCAACATGACGGATGTCCGGCACATAGCTCACGTGCGGTTGAAGCGGTATTGAATAGCATATTTCACGACAGGTGGATTGGTCGTCGAAGGACCATACCATGGCCCGCACGTTCACCGGATCTGACGTCCCCGGATTTCTTTCTGTGGGGAAAGTTGAAGGAGATTTGCTATCGTGATCCACCGACAACGCCTGACAACATGCGTCAACGCATTGTCAATGCATGTGAGAACATTACGGAAGGCGAACTACTCGCTGTTGAGAGGAATGTCGTTACACGTATTGCCAAATGCATTGAGGTTGACGGACATCATTTTGAGCATTTATTGCATTAATGTGGTATTTACAGGTAATCACGCTGTAACAGCATGCGTTCTCAGAAATGATAAGTTCACAAAGGTACATCTATCACATTGGAACGATCGAAATAAAATGTTCAAACGTACCTACCTTTCGTATTTTAATTTAAAAAACGTAGCTGTTACCAACTGTTCGTCTAAAATTGTGAGCCATATGTTTGTGACTATTACAGCGCCATCTATGACAAAGCGACAAAAGTGGTCCAACTAAAACATTCATATTTTTTTACGTACTACACGAATATGTAATAAAAAATGGGGGTTCCTATTTAAAAAGACGCAGTTGATATCCGCTTGACCTATGGCAGCGCCATCTAGCGGGCCAACCATAGCGCCATCTGGATTCCCCCTTCAAGCTAGACGAGTTTCGTTCTTTGTACTTTTTTCGTTTGACGCTTATTTCGTGAGATATTTGGCCCGGTCACGATCAATGGACCACCCTGTATATCTGCTCCTCAGTATGCCTTACAGTCCAATATCTCATTGTGGAATCCCTGTCCGGCCACGATGCAAGTCAGCTACCGTTTTCCCGTGTCTCTGGGTCTTTTACATGTATTTATCCCCGTCTTCCCCACTCTGATTTACTGTGACATTTTAGGCTGCACTGTCACACCGAAAACTTTAACCTGTGCGAACCTCCGACATAGATGTAACTAAACAGTCCAGCACCTCAAATGTGATACCAGCGCGAACGATAACCTTCTGCTTATCCAGCATTGCTTTCTCCGTATACGTAATAATTACTGTGTCAGCTGACTCTTCTCTTATTTCCTACCTCTGCTCTGTGAGGGCGTCTCTTGCCTTCCTGGCTGTCTCGCGCCCAGTCCGACGTCCCTCCAGCGAGAGCTCTCTGACAAGAACCACCTCACACTTGTTATTAAAGTGCTATCCGCCTGATTTATGGGCGAGCCGCTCTAAGAGTCGTGTTCCTCGGGACCCAGGCTCTTCATGTCTTCCCCCTTCCCTCCTCCCACTACCACCCACTCCCTCCAGGAGATAGTGACACACACACACACACACACACACACACACACACACACACAGCTCTTTGCAGCATAGGAGATGCCCGCTGGAAATAGCCTTTCCGCACTGCACCCTGCGCGGGCTATACCGAGCTGAGGGACATTTATCTTGTTCGCGAATGTAACGTGGTGAGCTCTAGGACCTCTTAACACCGGGACGAGATGTTTCTTTTGGAGCCCGAGGACATGAACTGAGTTTCTGCGCCGCGTAGTAACGTACTGAACTCTCAAGAAGGTGCTGGTTGTCAGGCATCCGTGAAATGCGGTTGTAGCTACGAGAACAGGAGCAGCGAATCGTCACAGACCGCAGCAGGATTTTATGAAACAAACGTATCTCATCGCGTCTATAATTGTCAACCAAGATGCACCCAACGTTGAAAAGGGCAGTCTCATGAATTTACTTCTGGTGTAACGTCCCCTTCGAAAAATTAATGAATGACTGTGCTGATAAACCCCTACGTTATTTGGTTTTCAAACAGCTGAGCAAAACTGAACGTACTCAGACATTCACTAAAGTGACACTTAATATTTTTTAGCGTAACGCAATCTGACTTTCAGTAATCCCTACAAAAGAATGACCCTGACTAACAATAACCTATACCTTTCACGAATTCTTACCTCACAAACATCTTCATTACTCGAACTACTGCAATACAGCGAGCGCCAATACTGCCAGCTAAATAAAAGATTCTAACTACTGAAGGCACTAACTACTGATAGACACAGTTAACAAATGAAAGATTTTGATAGAGAACAAACAATGTATTTACCTTAATAGTGTTCAAAAGACATAATATATATATATATATATATATATATATATATATATATATATATATATACACTCCTGGAAATGGAAAAAAGAACACATTGACACCGGTGTGTCAGACCCACCATACTTGCTCCGGACACTGCGAGAGGGCTGTACAAGCAATGATCACACGCACGGCACAGCGGACACACCAGGACCCGCGGTGTTGGCCGTCGAATGGCGCTAGCTGCGCAGCATTTGTGCACCGCCGCCGTCAGTGTCAGCCAGTTTGCCGTGGCATACGGAGCTCCATCGCAGTCTTTAACACTGGTAGCATGCCGCGACAGCGTGGACGTGAACCGTATGTGCAGTTGACGGACTTTGAGCGAGGGCGTATAGTGGGCATGCGGGAGGCCGGGTGGACGTACCGCCGAATTGCTCAACACGTGGGGCGTGAGGTCTCCACAGTACATCGATGTTGTCGCCAGTGGTCGGCGGAAGGTGCACGTGCCCGTCGACCTGGGACCGGACCGCAGCGACGCACGGATGCACGCCAAGACCGTAGGATCCTACGCAGTGCCGTAGGGGACCGCACCGCCACTTCCCAGCAAATTAGGGACACTGTTGCTCCTGGGGTATCGGCGAGGACCATTCGCAACCGTCTCCATGAAGCTGGGCTACGGTCCCGCACACCGTTAGGCCGTCTTCCGCTCACGCCCCAACATCGTGCAGCCCGCCTCCAGTGGTGTCGCGACAGGCGTGAATGGAGGGACGAATGGAGACGTGTCGTCTTCAGCGATGAGAGTCGCTTCTGCCTTGGTGCCAATGATGGTCGTATGCGTGTTTGGCGCCGTGCAGGTGAGCGCCACAATCAGGACTGCATACGACCGAGGCACACAGGGCCAACACCCGGCATCATGGTGTGGGGAGCGATCTCCTACACTGGCCGTACACCACTGGTGATCGTCGAGGGGACACTGAATAGTGCACGGTACATCCAAACCGTCATCGAACCCATCGTTCTACCATTCCTAGACCGGCAAGGGAACTTGCTGTTCCAACAGGACAATGCACGTCCGCATGTATCCCGTGCCACCCAACGTGCTCTAGAAGGTGTAAGTCAACTACCCTGGCCAGCAAGATCTCCGGATCTGTCCCCCATTGAGCATGTTTGGGACTGGATGAAGCGTCGTCTCACGCGGTCTGCACGTCCAGCACGAACGCTGGTCCAACTGAGGCGCCAGGTGGAAATGGCATGGCAAGCCGTTCCACAGGACTACATCCAGCATCTCTACGATCGTCTCCATGGGAGAATAGCAGCCTGCATTGCTGCGAAAGGTGGATATACACTGTACTAGTGCCGACATTGTGCATGCTCTGTTGCCTGTGTCTATGTGCCTGTGGTTCTGTCAGTGTGATCATGTGATGTATCTGACCCCAGGAATGTGTCAATAAAGTTTCCCCTTCCTGGGACAATGAATTCACGGTGTTCTTATTTCAATTTCCGAGAGTGTGTGTATATATATATATATATATATATATATATATATATATATATATATATATATATATATATATATATCAGTTCATGACATCCAGTCTTACAAATTTACTGTCTCTGTCCAGATCATCCGCTCTCAAAACTCCGCCGTCTCACTCCCCACATCCACCACTGCTGGCGGCTCACCTCCAACTGCGCAACGCTACGCGCTGTTAACATCAAGCTGCCCAACACTACAATAGCAAACAACAATGCAAACCAGCCACAGACTGCACACAGCACAGCCAGTGTTTTTCATACAGAGCGCTACATGGCGTTACCAATATAAAAACCTAAACAGCCTACTTACACTGGTAATACACTGCTGACATTAGAACTGAACCCCAGAACGAGTAGCAAACATCGAACATTGTATGTATCTTCTCCTCTCCCTCTTTTTGTTTCTTTACTCTTCCTCCCTTCTCTTTTAGCATAACCTCTTCATTCGCCCCCCCCCCCCGCCCCCCTCACTATCCGACCACCTCATACTACCTCTATATGTCGCCACCTCCTCTTCCTTCCTTTTTCTGTCCATCTCCTTCTTTCCTTTCTCTATGTCCATTTACCAACCTACTTCCGCCCCCCGTCCCCATCCCCTGCTCCTCTCTGTCAATTCCTGTTTCCCCCCTCTCGTCGATCTTAAGCATACTTAGCCTATGCAGACGACATCTGTTTACTCTCTAGGTCGGAAGACGAGTTGGAGCAAATGACCAAAGCACTAAAGGAGGCTGCCACCAAATTTGGGCTAAACATAAACGAAGCCAAGGCTGAGTACCTCGTTATGACGCGTGGTCATTGTCAGACTGCTGATCATCTACAATCACTGCAGGTTGGGGACCAGTCCTACAAGAGAGTGCATGAATTCAAATAGCTAGGGGCACGTTTCACTGAGAACTCGTCATGTGAAGCAGAGATCAATGCCAGAATACAAGCAGGAAACCGATCTTACCACAGCCTAGCGCAACTGCTTCGGTCCAAATATCTCTCCAGACAGTTCAAGATTCGACTGTACAAAACCCTGATCCAGCCTATTGTTCTATATGGCTGTGAGACATGGAGTATCCGGAAACAGGACCTCCACAAGCTCCTTGTTTTTGAGAGAAAAGTGCTTCGGAAGATCTTCGGTCCGGTTCTGGATGCAGATACAGGGGAATGGAGGATCAGATACAACCAAGAGCTTGAGGAACTATACCAGCAGCCCAACATAGCAGGAACTGCCAGAGCTAAACGAATGCAGTGGGCCGGCCATGTGGCCCGGATGAAGGATCACAGATGGCCTCGAAAGCTCCTGGATTTCACACCTACAGGAAAGAGACCGCCAGGGAGACATGGACTCCATGAAGATTTAAACCAAGTGTCAATAGATGTGAACGGATGGCGGATAGCAGCAATGGACAGAATACAGTGGAGGAGGAAATTTGTAGATGCGTGCGGTCCACTGGGCCTGATCACGTAGTAGTAGTAGTAGTAGTAGTAGTAGTAGAAGCCAACGAAATATTGATTGGGAATTAAAGTCGTTTAAAGTACTTGTATAAGTCGGTTGGCATCACTGGTATAGGGCGTATGAGTGACCTACTGCTGGCTCTGTGGGAACATTAGCTTCAATGACAGTATGGCTTATACTTTTAATCTGCAAATGGGTAGAACTGCTAATTTTCACACAGTTCAGTTTCCGTGGTAGTATCCTAATCGTAAGCACACAGCCGCAAATACGAGGTGCATTCAAGTTCTAAGGCCTCCGATTTTTTTTCTCCGGACTGGAAAGAGATAGAAACATGCGCATTGTTTTAAAATGAGGCCGCGTTCATTGTCAATACGTCCCAGAGATGGCAGCACCGTACGGCAGATGGAATTTTACCGCCAGCCGCGAGAATCAGAACTGTTTTAAATACTTAAAATGGCGACGTTTTCATTACTTGAACAGCGTGCAATCATTCGTTTTCCGAATTTACGTGGTGTGAAACCAATTGAAATTCATCGACAGTTGAAGGACACATGTGGTGATGGAGTTAAGGATGTGTCGAAAGTGCGTTCGTGGGTGCGACAGTTTAATGAAGGCAGAACATCGTGTGACAACAAACCGAAACAACCTCGGGCTCGCACAAGCCGGTCTGACGACATGATCGAGAAAGTGGAGAGAACTGTTTTGGGGGATCGCCGAATGACTGTTGAACAGATCGCCTACACAGTTGGCATTTCTGTGGGTTCTGTGCACACAATCCTGAATGACGACCTGAAAATGCGAAAAGTGTCATCCAGGTGGGTGCCACGAATGCTGACGGACGACCACACGGCTGCCCGTGTGGCATGTTGCCGAGCAATGTTGACGAGCAACGACAACACGAATGGGACTTTCTTTTCGTCGGTTGTGACAATGGATGAGACGTGGATGCCATTTTTCAGTCCAGAAACAAAGCGCCAGTCAGCTCATTGGAAGCACACAGATTCACCGCCACCAAAAAAATTTCGGGTAACCGCCAGTGCTGAAAAAATGATGGTGTCCATGTTCTGGGACAGCGAGGGCGTAATCCTTACCCATTGCGTTCCAGAGGGCAGTACGGTAACAGGTGCATCCTACGAAAATGTTTTGGAGAACAAATTCCTTCCTGCACTGCAACAAAAACGTCCGGGAAGGGCTGCGCGTGTGCTGTTTCACCGAGACAACGCACCCGCACATCGAGCTAACGTAATGCAACAGTTTCTTCGTGATAACAACTTTGAAGTGATTCCTCATGCTCCCTACTCACCTGATCTGGCTCCTAGTGACTTTTGGATTTTTCCAACAATGAAAGACACTCTCCGCGGCCGCACATTCACCAGCCGTGCTGCTATTGCCTCAGCGATTTTCCAGTGGTCAAAACAGACTCCTAAAGAAGCCTTCGCAGCTGCCATGGAATCATGACGTCAGCGTTGTGACAAATGTGAACGTCTGCAGGGCGATTACGTCGAGAAGTAACGCCAGTTTCATCGATTTCGGGTGAGTAGTTAATTAGAAAAAAAATCGGAGGCCTTAGGACTTGAATGCACCTCGTACACGAGGTGTAAAAGGGCAGTGCACCAGTGGAGCTGTTATATGTACTCAGCTGATTCATTAGAAAGGTTTGCGAGGTGATTATGACCGCACAACGGGATTTGACAGACTTTGATCGTGGAACAGTAGTTGATGCTAGACACATGGGACATTCCATTTTGTAAGTCGTAAGGGTATTCAAATCCAGATGTCCAAAGTGTCGAAATTGTGGCGAGGGGACCAAATTTCAGCCATCGGACAATGCAGTGGCCGAGGGCCGTCACTTAACGACCGAGAGCAGCGGCTTTTGCGTGGAGTTGTCAGTGCTGACAGACAAGCAACACCGCGAGAAATAACCGCAGAAATCAATGTGGGATGTACGCCGTAGGTATCCATTAGGACAGCGCGGCGATGTTTGGCGTTAATAGGCTGTGGCAACAAACGACAGATGCTTATCTGGGCGTGGCAGGAAGTAAGCCCGCTCAGTAGCGCAATGGCGGCACCGGAAGTAGACTTTTCCAGCGGATCGCGCTAAGTTAAAACTTTAGCGCGATCCAGCCAGGCGCCTCGTGCAGCGGCTAAGTCCCGTTCCAGGTCACCCGCCTTGCGCGGCATAGTCAGGCCTACCAACACAGCCATTCTATATGTAAGCCGAGAAGCGATTCTTCTTGGTGTTTTAGCTCTCAGGGGCACTCTGGGATGCTCTCTGGGGCACTCTGGGATGCTCTCTGGTTTTCTTTTCATGATCTCATTCTTATATAAACTTGTTTATTCCTAATTGTTAATAGTTTTAGATTACCATCTATTTTATTGTTCCACTTACAGTTGCGAAGCATCCTTATCTATCCCGTTAGATTTTTTTTAAAAGAACTAAAATATTGATTATTTATAAATTAATTTCCTATATATACATGATTTTTAAATAATCTGATGGGTGCGGGAGTTCCGACTCCTGGGGAGGTGGGTGGGTGTTATAGTATTATTTCCTTATTTTATGATTTACAATAAAATACTACACATTGATCTTTTCAAAAGCCGAGAAGCATTTCTTCTTGGTGTTTTAGCTCTCAGGGGCACTCTGGGATGCTCTCTGGGGCACAATAAAATAGATGGTAATCTAAAACTATAAACAATTAGGAATAAACAAGTTTATATAACAGCACAACATCGCCTGCAGCGCCTCTCCTGGGCTTGTGACCATATCGGTTAGACCCCAGGCGACTGGAAAACCGTGGCCTGGTCGGACGAGTCCCGATTCCGAGTTGGTAAGAGCTGATGGTAGGATTCGAATGTGACGCAGACCCTACGAAGACAAAGGCTGTCAACTAGGTACTGTGCAAGCTGTTGGTGGCACGGTAATAGTGTGGGCTGCCTTTGCATGGAATGGGGTGGGTCTCCTGGTCCAACTGAACCGATCAGTGACGCGAAAGGGTTATATTCGTCCACTTTGAGACCATTTGCAAGGATGGGATTTTTATGGTGACAATGTGTCATGTCATGTCACCGGGACACAGTTGTTCGCAGTTGTTTTGAACAACATTCTGAACTGTTTGGGCGAATGATTTGTCCTCTCAGATCGTCCGACATGAATGCCATCGAAATTTTATTTGGCATAATCAAGAGATCAGTTCGTGAAAAAAATCCTACACCGGCAACACTTTCGCAATTATGGACGGCAACAGATGCATCATGGCTCAGCATTTCTGGTGAGGAATTCCAATGTCTTGTTGAGTTCGTTTCACGTCTATTTACTGCACAACGCCAGGCACGAGGTCCGATACGATATTAGGTCTCCCATGACTTCTCACCTCAGTGTGCAACTTTCCTGTTTCCTGTTAAGGGGCTCCGGAACGCCCTATACTTGCAATGTTAAAATGCTTATAAATTACATCTTTCCTCACAAAGTATTTGAGGTAGGAAGTTGAACTTTTTACAGATTATTTATTGGAATATGGGCTACAACTTAACACAGGGATTTTACAAAATTTTAGTTCAGTTATTAAAGATGATTTTTTTCAATTGTAATGAAAATTCACAACATTTTTTTGCAATTTTTATTTATATATTCAAAAATATACAGTTTTTTGGAAAAAGGCTGTGTTAAATTATGTAGAAGGTACTGTGTAACATTTACTGAAAGTTTGAAACAAATATGTTTGGAAGATCCTTAGAAAACATGTAATTAGTATGAGAAAATGAAAGTTTTGGGAATCGAGCGACAAAGATTGGATTAACTTTTTAGTGAATTCCAGGTCCATAGGATGGATTATCTTCATCCTCTGCAAACTCCTCCAGCTTCCTCTTGTTCCTCCTCCTGTTTACTCTTGCTTGTATTTCTAGACTCTTTACAGCCCTGTCTGCAGCCCGAAGGCGTTCCTTGTCTAAAGCAAGCATCGCTCGTACCATGTTAGAACCTATCTTCATTCCCATATTTCTAAATACCTTTGGCTTTCCAACATTTCTCTTTTTCTTAAAAGCCTTCAGAGGATTTCTAATAACTTTACTTTTACTCATTATTATACTTCAACAAAACAGAGACTCAAGAAACAGAATTAATTACGAATATTTTCGAGATAACGACAGAGTAAATAAACATGAAACAATCGACAATCACACCTGCGATATATATTGAACCATCACAGGTTAGCCACAACACATACTTTATCTCACATCACTAAAATGTACCTGATGAACACGGACGTTAATAATAACACCATTTGACAGCAGTTTAACAGCGCCACAGTGGGTCACGCCCATGTAGAACACATTTAAAAAAAATTTAAAAATAGTTGTAGTCTTCGGAACTGAATAAATTATATATCTATTAAAAGGTAATAGTCTCCAGATTCAAAAAACGCAAAAAAGTAAAAATTGAACTTTTCATGATTTTGAGCCTTTCCGGAGCCCCTTAAGATTACCTCCGAGGAAGAAAACAAAACGCCACACAGTTTACAAATTTTGTTTAGAATTATATGAAAAGAGAAGGAATATAAGTGGGAGAAACAGTTTTTTTAATGGTGTAAGTGCCCTGCTATCGAAGTTAAAACTAACTGCGGAAAGAAAAAGGAGACCGCACGTTTTCATACTACAACACAGTACTTTCTCCTTCACAGTCGGTTTTAACACAGTACCTGTACATTGCTGTTTAAAAAAAAACAAAACTTTTGTCCGTTTGGATGTTTATTAGACTGTCGTGTAAAACTTTCAAATAAGTCGGTCAATAATTTTCCGATATACTTGTTAATAACTTTACCTTATTATATATTATATGTGTTTGTACATTATGTATATTGAAAAATGTGAAGCATATGAATGTCCAAATGTTTATTAGATTATTGTTTACAAACTGGAAGTGAATCGGTCAAGCACTTTTCAGGATTTCCCATAACAATGCATCGTTCCGTTTGTCCGACGTAATACGATGCTTACGCGGTTTCCTCACTCAGACTTTAATAACGACGTGTAATATGAAACAGAATAGTTTTTAATCTCTCAGCGCATTTTTTTCAATCGCTCTTTACCGACCATCAACGGAGACACAAAGAAAAAAAATCCAGATAGATTCCAACATAAAAATAGTCGTAAGTGACAAATGAACAATCGAACGGTACACTGCAGTGATTTCGGATAAATGTTTCACTTATTCTCTGTGAGTATAATCATTTTCGTAATTTATCGCTTCTTCGTCAATCAGTTCCCTTACTCTTCTTTTGCATTATCTTTCGTGATTTGATCACCTAACACAGTGTGGATGAAACGCGTTGAGAACTCCACACCGTGAATGAAACGATAAAAACATTCTCACATATACGGTGAAGTTGGTAAATCATATATAATGTCGCTTAACGTAAGAGTATTTATTGCTCCATATTTCGCAGACTTTTGTCCATCACATACTCTCGCTGCAACCCACCGCGGCCAAACTATCTTACTAATAGGATAACTGCATTCACAATATACTTAATGAGATATACGTCTGTATGCCTCTTTAGAATAGCACTCATACTTTCTTCCATGCCATGATCAGGGAGACAGTTATTGAACTGTGTGGAATAAAATCGTTATAACTTCTGAACGGTTTGCGTTAGGGCGTTCAAACTGCACGGTTCGTCGCGGAGCATGATGGGATTTAGTATGCGCTGTGTGGTTTGGTTTAGCTACGAAGCCCACTTCCGTTTGGACGGGTTCGTCAATAAGCAAATTTGGCGCATTTGTTGGACTGAGGATCCTTATTTCACGATAGAGAAGTCTCTTCACCCTCAACGGGTTACTGTGTGGTGTTCAGTGTCCAGTCACGGAGTAATTGGTACGCTATTCCTTGATGGAACGGTAACTTCCGAACGTTACGTATTTTTTGATGGCGATTCCATCCACATTATCCAAAGTGACCCTGATTTTAACAAGATATGCTTCATGCAACACAGAGCAAACACTTTGGGGACCGCATTCTGGCTGTGTGGTACCCAGAGGCCACTGGCGTGGGATTCAGAAATGGTTCAAATGGCTCTGAGCACTATGGGACTTAACATCTGAGGTCATCAGTACCCTATAACTTAGAACTACTTAAACCTAACCAACCTAAGGACATCACACACATCCATGCCCGAGGTAGGATTCGAACCTGCGACCGTAGCGGTCGCGCGGCTCCAGACTGTAGCGCCTAGAACCCCTCGGCTACCACGGCCGGCGCTTGGGATTCTATTGGCCACCATATGATCCAAATCGAAACACATAGGACTCCTTTTACTGGGGCTATATTAGAGACGAGATGTACAGCAAAAACCCCAAACCCATTGCTGAGCTGGAAACAGCCTAAACAGCCATTCAGGAGGTCATCGACAGCATTGATCTTCCGACACATCAGCGGGGATTGCAGAATTTTGCTATTCGTCTGCGCCACATCATTGCCAATGATGGCAGGCATATCGAACATGTCATAACCTAAATCCGAATATCTGTAGTGAAGTGTTCATGTTGGTTCAATTGGCTCTGAGCACTATGGAACTTAACATCTGAGGTCATCAGACACCTAGAACTTGGCACTAATTAAACCTACATACCCTAAGGACATCACACACATCCATGTCCGAGGCAGGATTCGAACATGCGACCGTAGCAGTCTCACGGTTCCGGACTGAAGTGCCTAGAACCGCTCGGCCTTTTCATGTTGAATGAAGTGTGTGCTGCACTTATTTTGTAACTAATTTACGTTTTTTTCATATGTTTCAATAATTTTCACCCTGTATGATCCGGGGAACGCCCGTTTCTCAGCTCGTGTGTATTTAATACAGCTGATGTGAAGGAATTCGCAGTCAGCAAATTAATTTCAAAACGGCGTACAGATACTACGCCAATCATGCTTTCTTTCAGAAATCACCGCGGACAGTCAAAGTGCTTTCATGTGTTGGGGAAAACATACACTACTGGCCATTAAGATTGCTATACCTCGAAGATGGCGTGCTAAAGACGCGAAATTTAACCGACAGGAAGAATATGCTGTGATATGCAAAAGATTAGCTTTTCAGAGCATTAACACAAGGCTGGCGCCGGTGGCTATACCTACAACGTGATGACTCGAGGAACGTTTCCAACAGATTTCTCATACACAAACAGCAGCTGACCGGCGTTCCCTGGTGAAACGTTATTGTGATGACTCGTGTAAGGAGGAGAAATGCTTACTATGATGTTTCCGACTTTGATAAAGATCGGATTGTAGCCTATCGCGATTGCGGTTTATCGTATCGCGACATTGCTGCTCGCCTTGGTCCAGATCCAATGACTGTTAGCAGAATATGGAATCGGTGGGTTCAGGAGGGTAATACGGAACGCCGTGCTGGATCCCAATGGCCTCGTATCACCAGCAGTCGAGATGACAGGCATCTTATCCGCACGGCTGAACGGATCGTGCAGCCACGTCTCGATACCTGAGTCAACAGATGGGGACGTTTGCAAGACAACAGCCATCTGCACGAACAGTTCGACGACGTTTTCAGCAGCATGGACTATCAGCTCGGAGACCGTGGCTGCGGTTACCCTTGACGCTACATCACGGACAGGAGCGCCTGCAGTGGTGTACTCAACGACCAATCTGGGTGCACGAATGGCAAAACGTCACTTTGTCGGATGAATCCAGATTCTGTTTACAGCATCGTGATGGTCGTATCCGTGTTTGGCGACATCGCGGTGAACGCACATTGGAAGCGTGTATTCGTCATCGCCATACTGGCGTATCACGCGGCGTGATGGTATGGGGTGCCATTGGTTACACGTTTCGGTCATCTCTTGTTTACAATGACGGCACTTTGAACAGTAAACGTTACATTTCAGATGTGTTACGACCCGTGGCTCTACCCTTCATTCGATCCCTGCGAAACCCTACGTTTCAGCAGGATAATGCACGACCGCATGTTGCAGGTCCTGTACGGGCCTTCCTGGATACAGAAAATGTTCGACTGCTGCCCTAGCCAGCACATTCTCCAGATCTCTCACCAACTGAAAACGTCTGGCCAGTGGTGGCCGAGCAACTGGCTCGTCACAATACGCCAGTCACTACTCTTGATGAACTGTGGTATCGTGTTGAAGCTGCATGGGTAGCTGTACCTGCTCACGCCATCCAAGCTCTGTTTGACTCAATGCCCAGGCGTATCAAGGCCGTTATTACGGCCAGAGGTGGTTGTTCTGGGTACTGATTTCTCAGGATCTATGCACCCAAATTGCGTGAAAATGTAATCACGAGTCAGTTCTAGTACAATATATTGGTCCAGTGAATACCCGTTTATCATCTGCATTTCTTCTTGGTGTAGCAATTTTAATGGCCAGTAGTGTAGCAATGTCGTTCACATGTGTACATACCAGACACCTTATGGTTGCTGCCGGCCGGTATGGCCGAGCGGTTCTAGGCGCTTCCGACTGTAAGCGCTCGAGCGCTACGGTCACTGGTTCGAATCCTGCCTCGGGCATGGATGTGTGTGATTTCCTTAGGTTTGTTAGATTTAAGTAGTTCTAAGCTCTAGGGGACTGATGATCTCAGAAGTTAAGTCCCATAGTGCTCAGAGCCATTTGAACCATTTTTTTATGGTTGCAAGGGTAACCTGACTGTCTTTCATTAAGTCGTGGCAATTTTCGTGCGTCGAGTATTACAGAAACGGGGCAGATGCACAGTCTGGAAAAGCCCATTTATCGTGTGTTGGAAACGAAACAGAATGAACACGTCTTAAAGTTACACCAGTCCCTGTAATCCCAGCAAGTACTTTTCTTGTCTGTGTGTTTAGCTAAAAGATAAAATTAAGAAGCTCGCAGTGTAGTGTGTCAGACTCCGGCGCAGCTGCCCTCTGACAGATTGCGCGCTCCCGAGTTATCGCTTCCTCCTCTGGTGCCTGGTTTCTCATCGGCTTAAATTATAGCACGGCGCGGCCGCATGAGATATTGGAAGACGTCCCAGCGGCCGGCGCACGCCAATTGCTCAAGACCTTCACACCAGTTATTTCTGCACAACCCACCGGCACCCTCATTTAAGAACGTTTTCTGTTGGTTTGATTAAGAAATAGCCTAGTTACAGAAGAGAGAGGTGCTCCGATTCACCGTAGTTGTCGTCGTCATTTGTTTCCAATACTACTTCACGTATACTCCATACTACTTAATATTGTCTCCGATTAAGTACTACTGCTGCTCAAATGAATTTCTTGTTATGAGGGTGTGCCGGACTCATCAGAGTCGGTATATAATGTTGCGTGTCACAGCAGTGGAGCGACTGTAACAGAACGAGACATGTGCAATTCAGGTTGCGGCATCATAAGCAATTCATTCATCTACGCCTACATCTACATCCATAGCCGGCCATGGTGACGGTGCGGTTCTAGGCGCTTCAGTCTGGAACCTCGCGACTGCCACGGTCGCAGGTTCGAATCCTGTCTCGGGCATGGATGAGTGTGATGTCCTTAGGTCAGTTAGGTTCAAGTAGTTCTAAGTTCTAGGGGACTGATGACCTCAGATGTTGTCCCATAGTGCTCAGAGCCATCTACATCCATACTCCGCGAGTCACCTGACGGTGTGTGGCGGAGGGTACCTGAAGTACCTATATTGCTTCTCCATTCTATTCCAGTCTCGTATTGTTCGTGGAAAGGAAGATTGTCGGTATGCCTCTGTGTGGGCTATAATCTCTCTGATTTTATCCTCATGGTCTCTTCGCGAGATATACGTAGGAGGCAGCAATATACTGCTTGACGCCTCGGTAAAGGTATGTTCTCGAAACTTCAACAAAAGCCCGTACCGAGCTACTGAGCGTCTCTCTTGCAGAGTCTTCCACTGGAGTTTGGCTATCATCTCCATAACACTTTCGCGATTACTAAATGATTCTGTAACGTAGCGCGCTGCTCTCCGTTGGCTCTTTTCTATCTCTTCTATCAACCCTACCCGGTACGGATCCGACACCGGTGAGTAGTATTCAAGCAGTGGGCGAACAAGTGTACTGTAACCTACTTCCTTTTTTTTCGGACTGCATTTCTTTAGGATTCTTCCAATGAATCTCAGTCTGGCATCTGCTTTACCGACGATCAACTTTTTGTGATCATTCCATTTTAAATCACTCCTAATGCCTACTCCCAGATAATTTATGGAATTAACTGCTACCAGTTGCTCACCTGCTAGATTGTAGCTACATGATAAAGGATCTTTCTTTCTATGTATTCGCAGCACATCACAGTTGTCTACATTGAGATTGAATTGCCATTCCCTGCACCATGCGTCAATTCGTTGCAGATCCTCCTGCATTTCAGTACAATTCTCCATTGTTACAACCTCTCGATATACTACAGCATCAATCGCAAAAAGCCTCAGTGAACTTCCAATGTCATCCACAAGGTCATTTATGTATATTGTGAACAGCAACGGTCCTATGACACTCACCTGCGGCACACGTGAAATCACTCTTACTTCGGAAGACTTCTTTCCATTGAGAATGACATGCTGCGTTCTGTTATCTAGGAACTCTTCAATCCAATCACACAATTGGCCTGATAGTCCATATCCTCGTACTTTGTTCATTAAACGACTGTGGGGAACTGTATCAAATGCCTTGCGGAAGTCAAGAAAGACGGCACCTACCTGGGAACCCGAGTCTATGACCCTCTGAGTCTCGTGGACGAATAGCGCGAGCTGGGTTTCACACGATCGTCTTTTTAGAAACCCATGCTGATTCCTACAGAGTAGATTTCTAGTCTCTAGAAAAGTCATTATACTCGAACATAATACGTGTTACAAAATTCTACAACTGACCGACGTTAGAGATATAGGTCTATAGTTCTGCACATCTGTTCGACGTCCGTTTTTGAAAACGGGGATGACCTGTGCCCTTTTCCAATCTTTTGGAACGCTACGCTCTTCTAGAGACCTA
Source organism: Schistocerca nitens (assembly GCF_023898315.1). Taxonomy (NCBI): domain Eukaryota; kingdom Metazoa; phylum Arthropoda; class Insecta; order Orthoptera; family Acrididae; genus Schistocerca; species Schistocerca nitens. The sequence continues at coordinate 86,870,126 of NC_064625.1, read as the reverse complement.
CGGTACACTGCTGCAAGAAGGGGGGCAAGTTCCTTCTCGTACTCTGTGTAAAATCGAACTGGTATCCCATCAGGTCCAGCGGTCTTTCCTCTTTTGAGCGATTTTAATTGTTTTTCTATCCCTCTGTCATCTATTTCGATATCTACCATTTTGTCATCTGTGTGACAATCTAGAGAAACATCTTTGGAAAAAGAGGAGATCCACTTCAGAGTGCAACTTAGTACGGGGATTTATATTTTACCTTTTATAAGAGAATTTAACATTCTGTAGGCACGAACGTATTGGAGACGGAACTCTGCCAAAGTAGGATATGAATCGTTGTAGAAACAAACCTGATAATTAAAAGGGGAAGAGGACTGTAATACACTCTAAGACAAAAGAAGAAACGAAAAAGAAACAAGAAAACGAAAATAAAAAAACGCCATGAAGGAATTATCCGAATGTGTTGGTTGGGTTGGGTTGTTTGGGGGAGGAGACCAGACAGTGAGGTCATCGGTCTGAGCGGATTATGGAAGGACGGGGAAGGAAATCGGCCGTGCCCTTTCAAAGGAACCATCCCGGCATTTGCCTGGAGCGATTTAGGGAAATCACGGAAAACCTAAATCAGGATGGCCGGACGCGGGATTGAACCGTCGTCCTCCCGGATGCGAGTCCAGTATCCGAATGGAATTGAAATCGGTAGATGTGATGTGCGCATACAGAGAAACATATTACTACAGTTTCAGAAAAACTTAATGACTTATTCAGGAGAAAGAACTGCAGAAATGAGTAAGTCTATAAACCGTTGGTCCAACTTTGGTCCTTCTGCAAGGACTTACTCGGATTGGCACTCACTGATGGAGCTGTTGGGTGTCCTCTTGGGGGATTTCGTGCCAAATTCTGTCCAGTTGGCTAGTTAGATCGTCAAAATCCCGAACTGGTTGGAGGGCCTTGCCTATAACGCTCCAGTCTTTCTTAATAGGGGAGAAATCTGGCGAAGTTGCTGGCCAAGGTAGGGTTTGCAAGCACGAAGACAAACTCTCGCGACGCTTGGGCGGGCATATCTACCTGAAAATTAAGCCTAGAATGGCTTCCCATCAACGAGAACTAAACGGAGCCTAGAATATCGTCGACGTACCATCGTACTGTAACGGTGACGCCGATGACAACCGAAGGGGTCCTACAATGTAATTAAATGACGCCTCAGTACACGATACCTGGTTGTCGGGTCTATGGCGGGCGACCATCATTTTGGTGTCCCACCATTGTCCAAGGCGTCTCCAGACACTTTTTCGGCCTGGAATGTCATTGACTGGAGTAGAATTGTCTTCAGTGATGAGCTCTGCTTCGAAGTGACCTCCGATGATTAGCGATATTCTTTCCTTTCATAACAGGACCCCTTTGGTTGTCATCCGTGGCTCCCTTATAGGAAAGCGGAATGTCGAGGACATTCTACGCGCCAGTTTGTTGCCCTTCACGGTAAGCTATCCTCGAACTACATTTCAGCAGGATAATGCCCACCGCACACGACGAGTATTTACTGCTTGTCTTCGCGCTTGCCTAACCATAACTTGACAAGCAAGGTGAAGTTGTTTCTCTTTAATTGCTGTTGTTGTTGTGGTCTTCAGTCCAAAGACTGGTTTGATGCAACTCTCCATGCGACTCTATCCTCTGCAAGCTTCTTCATCTCCCAGTACCTCCTGAACCTACATCCTTCCGAATCTGCATAGTGTACTCTTCTCTTGGTCTCCCTCTACGACTTTTATCCTCCACGCCGCCCTCCAAAACTAAATTGGTGCCTCAGAACATGTCCTACCAAGCAATTCCTTCTTCTAGTCAAGTTGTACCACAAATTTCTCTTCTCCCCAATTCTGTTCAATACCTCCTCATTAGTTATGTGATATACGCATCTAATCTTCAGCATTCTTCTGTAGAACCACATTTTGAAAGCTTCTATTCTCTTCTTGTCTAAAATATTTATCATCCATGTTTCACTTCCATACCTGGCTCCACACCAATACTTTCAAAAACTACTTGCTGACACTTAAATCTATACTCGATGTTAACAAATTTCTCTTCTTCAGAAACGCTTTCCTTCCCATTACCAGTCTACATTTTATATCCTCTCTACTTCGACCGTCATCAGTTATTTTGCTCCCCAAATAGCAAAACTCCTTCACTACTTTAAGTGTCTCATATCCTAATCTAATTCCCTCAGCATCACCTGATTTAATTCGCCTACATTCCATTATCGTCGTTTTGTTTTTGTTGATGTTCACCTTATATCCTCCTTTCAATACACTGTCCATTCCGTTCAACTGCTCTTCCAGGTCCTTTGCTGTCTCCGACAGAATTACAATGTCGTCGGCGAACCTCAAAGTTTTTATTTCTTCTCCATGAATTTTAATTCCTACTCCGAATTTTTCTCTTGTTTCCTTTACTGCTTGCTCAATATACAAATTGAATAACATCGGGGATAGGCTACAATCCTGTCTCACTCCCTTCCCAACCACTGCTTTCTTTACATACCCCTCAATTCTTATAACTGCCATCTGGTTTCTGTACAAATTGTAAATAGCCTTTCGCTCCCTGTATTTTAGGTTAGGTCAGTGTTGTTTAACGTCCCGTCGACAACGAGGTCATTAGAGACGGAGCGGTAGCTCGGGTTAGGGAAGGATGGGGAAGGAAATCGGCCGTGCCCTTTGAAAGGAACATTTGCCTGAAACGATTTAGGGAAATCACGGAAAACCTAAATCAGGATGGCTGGAGACGGGATTGAACCGTCGTCCTCCCGAATGCGAGTCCAATGTCTAACCACTGCGCCACCTCGCTCGGTCCTGTATTTTACCCCTGCCACCTTCAGAATTTGAAAGTGAGTATTCCAGTCAGCATTGTTAATAGCTTTCTCTAAGTCTGCAAATGCTAGAAACGTCTATTTTCTAAAATAATTCGTAGAGTCAGTATTGCCTGATGTGTTCCAACATTTCTGCGGAATCCAAACTGATCTTCTCCGAGGTCGGCTTCTACGAGTTTTTACATTCGTCTGTAAGGAATTCGTGTTAGTATTTTGCAGCCGTGGCTTATTAAACTGATAGTTCGGTAATTTTCACATCTGTCAACACCTGCTTTCTTTGGGACTGGAATTATTACATTCTTCTTGAAGTTTGAGAGTATTCCACCTGTCTCTTACATCTTGCTCACTAGATGGTAGAGTTTTGTCAGGACTGGCTCTCCCAAGGCTGTCAGTAGTTCTAATGGAATGTTGTCTACTTGGCCGTGCGGTTAAAGGCGCTGCAGTCTGGAACCGCAAGACCGCTACGGTCGCAGGTTCGAATCCTGCCTCGGGCATGGATGTTTGTGATGTCCTTAGGTTAGTTAGGTTTAACTAGTTCTAAGTTCTAGGGGACTAATAACCTCAGCAGTTGAGTCCCATAGTGCTCAGAGCCATTTGAATGTTGTCTACTCCCGGGGCCTTGTTTCGACTTAGGTCTTTCAGTGCTCTGTCAAACTCTTCACGCAGTGTCGTATCTCCCATTTCATCTTCATCTACGTGCTCTTCCATTTCCATAATATTGTGCTCAAGTAGATCGCCCTTGTATAGACCCTCTATATACTCCTTCCACCTTTCTGCTTTCCCTTCCTTGCTTAGAACCAGATTTCCATCTGAGCTCTTGATATTCATACAAGTGGTTCTCTTTTCTCCAAAGGTCTCTTTAATTTTGCTGTAGGCACTACTATCTGAATAATATCTTTTCTCTTTAATGAGTCTTCCAGTGTCTCTGAAATTCTAATCATTTGTTTGTCTGTACATATACATCACATCTACAGATTTCCGTCCCATTGGCGTAATTACTTCGTGATGACCGGCCTGTGTGGCCGTGCGGTTCTAGGCGCTTCAGTCTGGAACCGCGTGACCGCTACGGTCGCAGGTTCGAATCCTGCCTCGGGCATGGATGTGTGTAATGTCCTTAGGTCAGGTTTAAGTAGTTCTAAGTTCTAGGGGACTGATGACCACAGATGTTAAGCCCCATAGTGCTCAGAGCCATTTGAACCCATTTGAACTTCGTGATGCGCCTTTTTTTTTCTTACTGTGTACTATGAAATTTACAGTTTCTACCAATGTATAAAATGTTGAAACAATTAATGGGAGTGCTTTCGGGTGATATCTTCACAACCCTGATATTTCGGCACATAAACATCTCGTCATTTTGTTCGAAAATGTTGAGGTGCTAACCAGCGGAAATATCGGCGGTTGTCGAAGACGTAACATGGGTGCATGCCAGTAAGCTGTTTAAGGACTTTATTGAACGCTGATTCCTCACAATATGAAAATATTATTTTCATCAATTCATACTCCGTTTGTGGGGTTACTATGGAAAAAATAAGTTATTAGAAACTGTCACATTTCCGCAACCTTAGTAGGACGTTTCAGTAGAGTGTCATCTTCAGATAGAGAAAACCTTGTCATACTTCGGGTTGAAGAAAACAACTCTAACCAAAGATCGCATTTTTAAAAACTTTATTTACGATAACCGGTTTAGGTAAAGAGACTTACCATCATCTGAACTGTGAACAGTTTACATAAAGTGTAAAACATATTACATTATGAAGACGCGTACATATCAATAACATAATGTATAGGTCGAATTATTATTTCATATACCTCAGTAGAGGTTAATGCGTGTGCCCCATTTGAGCCATAAATGTACTCCATATCTTAATTAGTTGGACATTTTATGTAAGAAACATTCGCATGTCAGAGTTAAAACCAGTATATACAGTACGTTCAAAGTTACAAATGAGTATTCATAAAATCTTTCGCCAAGTGTATCCGTCCCATATTACAGATCCACCGAGTGAGGTGGCGCAGTGGTTAGACACTGGACTCATATTCGGGAGGACGACGGTTCAATCCCGCGTCCGGCCATCCTGATTTAGGTTTTCCGTGATTTCCCTAAATCGCTCCAGGCAAATGTCGGGATGGTTCCTTTCAAAGGGCACGGCCGACTTCCTTCCCCGTCCTTCCCTAATCCGATGAGACCGATGACCTCGCTGTCTGGTCTCCTTCCCCAAAACAACCAACCAACCATATTACAGATCACAGAGTACTTCACTGATGCAATAGCGCCACTGAACTGACTCACAGCGAAAATTACTACAAAACATTTTGACAAATTGTTCCGCTAGATGTCCCATGTGTATTCATTTCATCGTTAATATTTGATTTTAATAAAAATGTGGTAATTCGCGTACAGCTATAAAACTACTTCGGTATCAGGCAGAAGCTAAAATAGTTAAAAACAATAAGTAGCAGTTATCACAATTTTATAAATTATAGAGTGCAGCAATCAGTCGTCCTTTTTTTAGATTTTGTTACGCAAGTCCAGTTTTCGGACTGTGGCTAGCCATTCTCAATGCACTATTCTCGATGCATGTAAATCCCTGTTGTTCGGGCGTCAGTCTGGATTTGCGTAATAAAATCTAAAGAAGGACAACTGATTGCTAGACTCTATAATTTATAAGACACATAACACTCACTGAGTGCACTCACTTTCCTAATGAAAGGTAACCTGATGAGTTATCACATACTTACCAAAATTAGCTATCTCTCAGTTTCGTTCTCAAATACCTTTCCGCTCTTCAAGTGTATTGTCAATAAATGTTATTGTGTGATTATTTTGTCTTAATATGCCTTTGTAAAGAGATAGCATTTTGAAATACGACTTACGTTGAAGTCTTAACGACATGTTACCTTTTCCGACTTAATGTTTTACGTCCATGTCGTTAAGCATTTCCTTCTGTTTTTAGAAAATATTTTAGCTCCTACCTGCTACTAAAATAATGTTACAATCGTATACTAGTTATCAAATTTCTATTAAAATTACGTATTTATGTTTGCAATTGACGATGACATCAACACTCGGGCGACTTTACAGCCGCTAAATATCAGCATAGTCTCTTGTAACTTGCCCTGCGTTTCAATTCAGCGGCGCTTTTGCATCAGTGATGTCCTATGTAATCTTTCATATGGGACGGATACACTTGCCGAAACAGTTTGTAAATACTGGTTTTAACTTTGAACCTATTTTACGTGCTGGTTTTAACCCTGGCAAGCGAATGCTACTTGTGTTAACTGTCAAGCTAAGTAGGATGTTGTTGTTGTTGTTGTGGTCTTCAGTCCTGAGACTGGTTTGATGCAGCTCTCCATGCTACTCTATCCTGTACAAGCCTCTTCATCTCCCAGTACCTACTGCAACCTACATCCTTCTGAATCTGCTTAGTGTATTCATCTCTTGGTCTCCCTCTACGATTTTTACCCTCCACGCTACCCTCCAATACTAAATTGGTGATCCCTTGATGCCTCAGAACATGTCCTACCCACCGATCCCTTCTTCTGGTCAAGTTGTGCCACAAACTTCTCTTCTCCCCAATCCTATTCAATACTTCCTCATTAGTTATGCGATCTACCCATCTAATCTTCAGCATTCTTCTGTAGCACCACATTTCGAAAGCTTCTATTCTCTTCTTGTGTAAACTATTTATCGTCCACGTTTCACTTCCACACAAATACATTCAGAAACGACTTCCTGACACTTAAATCTATACTCGATGTTAACAAATTTCTCTTCTTCAGAAACGCTTTCCTTGCCATTGCCAGTCTACATTTTATATCCTCTCTACTTCGACCATCATCAGTTATTTTTCTCCCCAAATAGCAAAACTCATTTACTACTTAAAGCGTCTCCTTTCCTAATCTAATTCTCTCAGCATCACCCGACTTAATTCGACTACATTCCATTATCCTCGTTTTGATTTTGTTCATGTTCATCTTATATCCTCTTTTCAAGACGCTATCCATTTCATTCAACTGCTCTTCCAACTCCTTTGCTGTCTCTGACAGCATTACAATGTCATCGGCGAACCTCAAAGTTTTTATTTCTTCTCCATGGATTTTAATACCTACTCCGAATTTTTCTTTTGTTTCCTCTAAGTAGGATAAGGAGTACTTTTATAGACCAAATTGGCCACATGTATTAACCTGTACTGAGGTACACGTAATAATAATTCAATCTATGTGTTACATTATTGATATGTACTGTAGTTTTTCGAATGTAATATGTTTCACACTTTATGTACACCATAGACATCAGACGACGGTATCTCTGTTTACCAAAACCCATCATCGTATATAAAGGTTATACAAAAGCTGAGAAGTTCTCTTTCTGCAGTTTGAAGACCTACAGGTCCCTTATTACTCAGCATAAGCAAGTTAACCTGTCATACATGCTACACTGATTACTAAATCTACCTGTACACTCCACAAGCCACCTTACGGTGTGTGGCGGAGGGTATTTCCTGCACCAGAGTCACTTCACCATTTTCGTGTTCCAGTCGTCTACGGTTCGTAGGAAAAACGATTTTGGTAGTCCTCCGTTTGGACTCGAAGCTCTCCAAGCATTATCACGTCACTGAAATGGGAGGAAACAATTATTGGTGATTCTTCTAGGAATGTACGCTCTAGGAACTTTAACAGTAGACGATAAGGTGATGCAGAACGCCTCTCTCGGACCGTCTGCCACAGGACTCGACTCAACATCTCTAGCTTTCTCTCTTACTAAATGAACCGGTTTGGAAGCATGCTTCTGTTATGTGTATCTTCGCTACTTCCTCTGTCAGTCCTATCTGATACGGATCCCAGACTGACGAGCAGTATCCAAGTATTGGTCTGACGAGTGTTTTGTAGACTACTTTCTTTGTCGATGGACAACATTATCTGAGGATTCTTCCAATGAATCCCAGTCTCTCATCTGCCGTACTCGCAATTACTGTATTTACCTTAATACTGTTCAAAAGTCATCATATACAGGGTGAGTCACTTAACATTTCCGCTGGATATATTTCGTAAACCACATCAAATACTGACGAATCGATTCCACAGACCGAACGTGAGGAGAGGGGCTAGTGTAATTGGTTAATACAAACCATAAACAAATGCACGGAAGTATGTTTTTTAACACAAACCTACGTTTTTTAAATGGAACCCCCTTAGTTTTGTTAGCACATCTGAACATATAAACAAATACGTAATCAGTGCCGTTTGTTGCATTGTAAAATGTTAATTACATCCGGAGATATTGTAACCTAAATTTGACGCTTGAGTACCACTCCTCCACTGTTCGATCGTGTGTATCGGAGAGCACCGAATTACGTAGGGATCCAAAGGGAACGGTGATGGACCTTAGGTACAGAAGAGACTGGACCAGCACATTACGTCCACATTCTAACACCTTTTTATTGGTCTTTTTCTTATTGTTAGTCTTTGGTTTTTAGTTGTCCTTGACAGAGTTTTCTTATCTTTTAGTTTCTGGTTCATATAACATTTATATCTTTTTAGTTTTATAGTTATTGTTTTTGTTCGCGCCATATTGCGGACGCATAGCTTAGCTCTGGGTTTCGCTGGGCGTTGTCTTGCTACGTTCACTTGCGTTAACGTGCCACAGCAATGACTCGTCCGCAATATTGGTCGCGCCAGACCGCTCGTGAGACTTTTTTTTTTTTAATTTGACTTAAAAGTAGTTACCATGTTCCCTATCTTTAGGTTATAGCCTCAATAGAATAAAAACCTCAAAGTCCTGTAGTGCTTAGAGCCATCTGAACCATATCACGCACACGAGGTATAAAAGGGCAGAGCATTGCCGGAGCAGGTATATGTGATGAGGTCGAAGGTACCCGACTTCATTATGACTGCACGATGGGAATTCAGACTTCGAACACGCAATGGTAGTTAGATCTAGACGCGTGGGACATTCCATTCCAGAAATCATTAGGGAATTCAATATTCCGACATCCACAGTGTCAAGAATGTGCCAAGAATACCACGTTTCAGGAATTGCTTCTCACCACGGAGAACGCTCTGGTCAACTGCCTTCACTTAACGACCGAGAACAGCGGCGTTCGCGTAGAGTTGTCGGTGCTAACAGACATGCAACACTGCGCAAAATAGAAGCAGAAATGAACTTGGGTCGTGCGATGAACGCATCCTTTAGGAGAGTGCGGCGAAATCGCGTCAGTGGGCTAGGGCTGAAGACGACCCGACGCGCGTGCCTTTGCTAACAGCGCCTCTCCTGGGCTCGTGGCCAAATCAGTTGGACCCTAGACGCCTGTAGAACCGTGCTCTGGTCACATGAGTCCCAATTTCAGTCGCTGATGGTAACGTTTGAGTCTGCCGCAGACCCCACGACGCCATGGACGTAGGTTGTCAACAAGGCACTGTGCAAGCTTATGATGGCTCCATAGTGGTGTGGGCTGTGTTTCCGTGGGATCGACTGGGTCTTCTGCATGTTTGGCTACTCGGTTACCAATTTCAGCCCAAACAACGATGGAATTTTTATGGATGACGATAAACCATTGCACAGGGTCGCCATTGTTGGGGAACCGATGACCACGCTATTTGGTCCCCTTTTCCAGATCAACCAACCAGCTACAGTTGTTCAAGGTTGGACGGAAGAACACTCTGGACAATTCAAGTGATCGCCCGATATGAATCCCATCATTTATAGTAGCCTACACAGTCAAGAGGTCAATTCGCGCACAAAATTCGGCACCAGCAACGCTTTCGCAATGATGGTTACAGTGGCAGCATGGTTCATCATTTCTGCAGGAGACTTCAAAGGCTTTTTGAATTCGTACTACGTCGAGTTGTTGCTCTATGCCGGTCGAAAGGACGTTAGATACGATGTTAGGACATGTCCCATGACGTTCGTCGGCTCAGTGTAAGGGAATCAGAATCCGCCCTCTGAAACCATACCCATGAACGAACCTTGCTGGGTCCGCAGCCCCACAATTTAGCGTTCTGCAGCATTAGCAGATTGGCGTTTTGTACAGTGTCTTCCATAGTTTTCCGGAGAACGACTAAATGTTTGCAATAAAAGGATGACAGCCAAAACAGTTGCAGGATAAAATTTTTTATTAAAATTCTTGACCAAGGTTTCGGTACATATAAATATACCTTCATCAGAAGTAAAACTTCTAAAATTACATCATGCAATGGAGAATAATAAAACAATTATGCCAAAGGCGTCGTCAGTAATTAAGTCATCATCTCCATTTGTACAACATGTGTAATGGGTGCAGGGTCAAATTGCATGATGTAATTTTAGAAGTTTTACTTCTGATGAAGGTATATTTATATGTACCGAAACCTTGGTCAAGAATTTTAATAAAAAAAATTTATCCTGCAACTGTTTTGGCTGTCATCCTTTTATTGTGAAGAATTTTAACAGTTGCTGCTGCAGCCATGTTTAAAATCTTGGACTAAGTGTTTGTCTTCCTAAGTTCCGGTCAAACCGATCTTGTAAACAGGTGTAGCGGATTTTCACCTCTGCTCTGACGCAACACCCTTCCCGCGAATATGCACTCAATTTGTTGTGCGCCTTTAACGTCATTCTTCACCTCCGCGGGAACAATGGGCCATCTCTCATTCGGCACTTGTTCGCCGGCGGCGCAGCGCCAAATTAACGCCCGTCGCGTGTGTGGGGCCGTTCTGCAGCGCGCCGGACTTTTTTAAATAGTGTTGTGGGTGCAAGGCGGAGAATAGTGCCCCGGGCCGGGGTGATACGTCACTGTCGCGCCACGCGCATCGCTAATTTTAGTAGTGATCGTCGGTAGTGACTTCCCCCGCTTATTAACGTTTCCTCTGTTATCGAATCACATGTGTGATAATTACCTGCTTCCATATTTATAACGTTTACTGAAACAGCCGCCACAAATACTCTACTGGCCATTAAAATCGCTACACCACGAACATGACGTGCTACAGACGCGAAGGACACGAAGAAGATGCTGTGATATGCAAATGATTAGCTTTTCAGAGCATTAACACAAGGTTGGCGCCGGAGGCGACACCTACAACGTGCTGACATGAGGAAAGTTTCCGACCCATTTCTCATACAGAAACAGCACTTGACCGGCGTTGCCTGGTGAAACGTTGTTGTGATGCCTCGTGTAAGGAGGAGAAATGCGTACCATCACATTTCCGACTTTAATAAAGGTCGGATTTTAGCCTTTCTTGATTGCGGTTTATCGTATCGTGACACTGCTGCTCGCGTTGGTAGAGATCCAGTGACTGTTAGCAGAATATGGAATCGGTGGGTTCAGGAGAGTAATACGGAACGCCGTGCTGGATTCCAACGGGCTCGTATCACTAGCAGTCGATACGACAGGCATCTCATCCGTATGGCTGTAATGGATCATGCAGCCACATCTAGATCCCTGAGTCAACAGATGGGGACGTTTGCAAGACAACAGCCATCTGCACGAACAGTTCGACGACGTTTTCAGCGGCGTGGACTATCAGCTCGGAGACCATGGCTGCGGTTACCCTTGACGCTACATCACGGACAGGAGCGCCTGCAGTGATGTACTCAACGACCAACCTGGGTACACGAATGGCAAAACGTCAGTTTTTCGGATGAATCCAGGTTCTGTTTACAGCATCATGATGGTCGCATCCGTGTTTGGCGACATCGCGGTGAACGCACATTGGAAACGTGTATTCGTCATCGCCATATTGGCGTATCACACGGCGTGATGGTATGGGGTGCCATTGGTTACACGTCTCGGTCACCTCTTGTTCGCATTGACGTCTCTTTGAACAGTGGACGTTACATTTCAGATGTGTTACGACCTGTGGCTCTTCCCTTCATTCGATCCCTGCGAAACCCTACATTTCAGCAGGATAATGCACTATCGCATGTTGCAGTTCCTGTACCGGCCTTTCCGGACACAGAAAATGTTCGGCTGCTGCCCTGGCCAGCACATTTTCCAGATCTCTCACCAATTGAAAACGTCTAGTCAATGGTGGCCGAGCAACTGGCTCGTCACAATATGCCAGTCGCTACTCTTGATGAACTGTGGTATCGTGTTGAAGCTGCATGGGCAGCTGTACCTGTACACGCCATCCAAGCTCCGTTTGACTCAATACCCAGGCGTATCAAGGCCGTTATTACGGCCAGAGGTGGTTGTTCTGGGTACTGATTTCTCAGGACCTATGCACCCAAATTGTGTGAAAATGTAATCACATGTCAGTTCTAGTTCAATATATTTGTCCAATGAATACCCGTTTATTATCTGTATTTCTTCTTGGTGTAGCAATTTTAATGGCCACTAGTGTAGTTCGGGTACATGTACGCAGTAACAGCCTGACTCAGGCCATATTAGGTGCAATTTGCACGAAAATGCTACGAGACGAAGCGGGCATTTGGGTGCACTTTAACAGTTTTTCTAATGTCTCGAGCACACTTTTTATCATTTCGAAAATCACGTTACGAGTTTCGACATTCTTTCAAATTTCAAAGACTATAAAATACAACACAAAACTGGTATCAGCAGATATAAAAATATGATAAATCTCACCACTGATTAGAGGCGTAGTATAATCAGTAGGTCCGCGCCGATAGCGGAGTCGTCAGCGCGTCGGTCTGTTACGCCAAGGGGCCCTGGTTCGATTCCCGGCTGGGTTGGAGATTTTCTCCGCTCGGAGACTGGGTGTTGTGTGGTCCTCATTATCATTTCATCGCCATCAGTGGAAGGCAACTGGAGACCAGCACTGGAACCACTACCCTAGACGCTCATGCGGTGGACGTCTCTGACGAGGCTTCCCCCATGTGAAGACCTGCCGTAATGCATAACACAGAATTTCTATAATCAGCAGACTGTAGCTTTCTAGCTTACCAGTCGTATGTCAGTCATATATAATTGTATCTCGTCAGCATTCTCAATCACGAGACATGTGCAAACTGCTATCAAGGGACAAAATGGAAGCCAATTGGACTAAACCGCTAGACGGCGCTGGATACGTGGTATGCTCTGCATTTGTTTACAACTGTTGTTTCATTGTTACGTCGTATGACACACTTTCATCATTACAAAAATTAATGGAAAACACTTTACAGTATTAAATGAAACAACAAGTTCACTGTTACCAGTCACCGTTTTATTTATTTCCACGACGCGTTTCGAAGGTTTAAACCTCCATCATGGGGTGGATTTACATTAGTTAAGTATTACAATTGTGTGTGTGTTGTGTTACGATTTTTGGAGGAACTTGTGGCACTGCCTTCAGTGATCACAGGTTCCTTTGGCTGTCGTAACACATCACATGTATACTGCCACATTTGTAAACAAATATGGCACTTTACAGTATTTCTCCTTTAAGGCCAGCAGCATAATACGAACGGAGACCGTTTTGCAACCTGCACCACGCAAATAACAAGCAGCACTTAGTGGCTCGCCATTAAAATTTTCTTTATCTTAAATATCTTTGTGACTAATGCCCTTTTGGCATATTTATTATTTTAAAAATGACATATAAGTACTGCCAGTCTTTCACGATGATTCCATTCTTACACTCTATCATACGTTTTTAGTCATAATTCTGTTACCATGTTATAGAATATAAACCATTCTTTGATTTAAATTCTGAGAAAGACACTCCTAGCAGTGTTGAAACCCGGTAAATTCGTTAAAAATATTGAACGAGAGCTGTTTTTCTTTCAATTGCAAAGTAGTTACGTCTTGAAATCACAGTTTTCGATCAGATATCTATAATTAGTGACAGAGACTGATAGTGCATCACAATAAGTGCAAACAAGGTGAAAAGTGGGAAAAAAGTCAGGAACATAAAAATATGGTTTTGATGCGTAAAAGGAGCTGCAGTGCGACCTCTAGCAGGCACCAGATGAGAGGAAACGCAGATTCCAGCTAAAACCGCGCAGAAGTATCCCACTGGCACTTGGGGATGTCTCTGACGGGCTCAAACACAGATCCTACCAGTGTGCACATCGAAAACACCATTCGAAATAAATGTGGCCTCATGTGAGACCGTGCGAGGTGGCGCACTGATTACCACAGTGGACTCGCATTCCGGAGGACGTTAGTTCGAACCCGAATCCAGCCAATTGAAAACGTCTGGCCAATGGTGGCCGAGCAACTGGCTTGTCCTCATCATTTCATCAAAATTTGTTTATTATTATTATTATTAATATTAATACCGTATGCATCAATTTCTGTAATGCACATTTAGCAAAACAAAGAAATATACAGGGTGTTTCAAAAATGACCGGTATATTTGAAACGGCAATAAAAACTAAACGAGCAGCGATAGAAATACACCGTTTGTTGCAATATGCTAGAGACAACAGTACATTTTCAGGCGGACAAACTTTCGAAATTACAGTAGTTACAATTTTCAACAACAGATGGCGCTGCAAGTGATGTGAAAGATATAGAAGACAACGCAGTCTGTGGGTGCGCCATTTTGTACGTCGTCTTTCTGCTGTAAGCGTGTGCTGTTCACAACGTGCAAGTGTGCTGTAGACAACATGGTTTATTCCCTAGAACAGAGGATTTTTCTGGTGTTGGAATTCCACCGCCTAGAACACAGTGTTGTTGCAACAAGACGAAGTTTTTAACGGAGGTTTAATGTAACCAAAGGACCGAAAAGCGATACAATAAAGGATCTGTTTGAAAAATTTCAACGGACTGGGAACGTGACGGATGAACGTGCTGGAAAGGTAGGGCGACCGCGTACGGCAACCACAGAGGGCAACGCACAGCTAGTGCAGCAGGTGATCCAACAGCGGCCTCGGGTTTCCGTTCGCCGTGTTGCAGCTGCGGTCCAAATGACGCCAACGTCCACGTATCGTCTCGTGCGCCAGAGTTTACACCTCTATCCATACAAAATTCAAACGCGGCAACCCCTCAGCGCCGCTACCATTGCTGCACGAGAGACATTCGCTAACGATATAGTGCACAGGATTGATGACGGCGATATGCATGTGGGAAGCATTTGGTTTACTGACGAAGCTTATTTTTACCTGGACGGCTTCGTCAATAAACAGAACTGGCGCATATGGGGAACCGAAAAGCCCCATGTTGCAGTCCCATCGTCCCTGCATCCTCAAAAAGTACTGGTCTGGGCCGCCATTTCTTCCAAAGGAATCATTGGCCCGTTTTTCAGATCCGAAACGATTACTGCATCACGCTATCTGGACATTCTTCGTGAATTTGTGGCGGTACAAACTGCCTTAGACGACACTGCGAACACCTCGTGGTTTATGCAAGATGGTGCCCGGCCACATCGCACGGCCGACGTCTTTAATTTCCTGAATGAATATTTCGATGATCGTGTGATTGATTTGGGCTATCCGAAACATACAGGAGGCGGCGTGGATTGGCCTCCCTATTCGCCAGACATGAACCCCTGTGACTTCTTTCTGTGGGGACACTTGAAAGACCAGGTGTACCGCCAGAATCCAGAAACAATTGAACAGCTGAAGCAGTACATCTCATCTGCATGTGAAGCCATTCCGCCAGACACGTTGTCAAAGGTTTCGGGTAATTTCATTCAGAGACTACGCCATATTATCGCTACGCATGGTGGATATGTGGAAAATATCGTACTATAGAGCTTCCCAGACCGCAGCGCCATCTGTTGTTGAAAATTGTAACTACTGTAATTTCGAAAGTTTGTCTGCCTGAAAATGTACTGTTGTCCCAAGAATATTGCAACAAACGGTGTATTTCTATCGCTGCTCATTTAGTTTTTATTGCCGTTTCAAATATACCGGTCATTTTTGAAACACCCTGTATATAAAATGTACATGTGAAATTATGTGTAGTACACAAGTTTTAAAACGGCTCAGACTTCACTCGGATGTTGATGGACTCGATACAGCGGAGTGCCTCGTGGGATGCTTGATGGAGCTTCTCAGTGCGACCAGGGAAGCGTCTGATTGGACAGTCATTCACAGTGTGGCTAATTGTTTGGGTGTCACCACAGTCACACACACTGTCACTTGAAAAGCCCCACTTGTGCATGTTGTCTTTGCACCTACCCTCTTCAGTCCGATATATGTTTAACTGCACGCACACCTCCCTCAGTTGGTGGAAGCCTGGAACTGGAAGTGTTGGACTGTCTACAAGTTCGTGGTTTCGTTTCTACTCTACGTCCTGGTCGAATCCAGTGGATAGCATTTGGACTCCCATTTCATATGCTGGTCCTCTAGATTTGAAGCGTTTCCTGGGCAGTGACAGCAAATCGTGATGAAGAGGGGTCGAGCCGTTTTCAGAAACTTGCAGACAGAAGTTGTAAAGAGCAGCCTTTCGACGGAGGTCTGGTGGACAGATGTTTGAAAGCACTGGTAGCCAACAAGTACGTGTAGACCAGACTGTACCACTAATTACTCTCATAACTGAGTTCAGTTGGACGTCTACTTTCACTACGTGTGCGCTTAGGAGCCAAACTGGTGCACAGTACACAGTATTCTGCTGCAGAGTATACCAGTGCAAGGGATGCTCCTCGGAGAACTGATGTGCTTGCGCCCCAAGTATTGCCTGCCAGCTTTCTCACAAGGTTCACTCGTGTTTCTATCTTCTTGGCCAAGTTGGAAAGGTGTTTTTTGTATGTTAAGTTCTGTCCAGAGTGACTCCAGGTATTTTGGGCTTTCGTTGTATCTTACTGTACCAAGAGGGCCGAACTGTGGACTGATCTTTGCTGATGAAAGGCGATCAGAGAGGTGGAACAGATTTACCTCGGTTTTAGAAACATTTGGTCTCAGTCGCCTTAAAGTGAAAGAAGGTGAAAAGCTTCTGGGAGAAATAAAATACGGTGTATGAAGAGAAGGCGTCTTCTATTTACAAAACAACTGTTTCTGTCCTTGCTGTGGAGGATGGCCACGCCAAAAACCATGTTATTCAATACGTAATGGAGAGGGCAGCTTTAAGTGATTGTTTAGCTATTACACAATAACAGTTCTTTCTTTCTATGCATGCGCATTACGCTACATTTTTGTATGTTGAGCGTCAGCTGCCAATCCTTGCACCAGGCGTCTTCCTGAATTTCGCTACAATTTTATAGCTTTGCGACTCCTCTGCATATAACAGTATCGTTCGCGAAAAACCTCATGTAACTTCCGACGTCATTCGCCACTTGGTTTACACGCGTCATTAACAGTAATGGTCCTATAACATTTGCTTGGCGTATGACCGAAGCTACTTTTACATCTGAAGTTTACCCTCCGATTGTGTTGGCATTTGTAAAGAACTCTTCACTCCAATCTGACAGCTAGTCTGATATTTTGAGCGCACGGATTTTCTTGATTAGGCGACAAAGCGGAACACATACCGGGCGTCGCAGAAGTGTTTCCCCGATTAAAAACATTCATAAGCTATAAAATATGACACACAGACAAATCCTTTTCTTTTTGAATTGCATGTGACATATTCAAGGTTTTGCGTACATACATACAAGCCTGAAGAGTTACATACTTATTGTTATTTTGTTTGTTACAGGGCCCGGTGACAACAACACCAGACTCGGACATCATTTGCAAACAACATGTACTCAGAGCCGGAGAAATCCCAAAGTGCCCCTGGTGTCACGGGATACAGTCACCAAAAACAGTCCAGAGAAACTGCCAGACGCATACCACAGACAGCCACAAAATGCTGAAAGCATGTAGATGTCATATGGGGCATGGAGAGTCTGTGATCTCCTTAGAACAGACAGGCGTGGACCTAGTGCGCAGATAATTCACACAACGAGAGATGTCTTCGTGAGAAGTCAGTCCACAGACCCTCAAGTGGGGCATCAGATCATCGCATCCTACGTAAACAACTTTTCCGTGCGTACAAAATGTTCAAATGTGTATGAATTCCTAGGGGACCAAACTGCTGAGGTTATCGGTCCCTAGACTTACACACTACTTAAACTAACTTATGGTAAGAACAACACACACACCCATGCGCGAGGCAGGACTCGAACCTCCGGTGGAAGGGGCCGCGCAATCCGTCACATGGCGCCTCTAACCGTGCGGTCATTCCGCGCGGCACC
Organism: Schistocerca nitens; assembly: GCF_023898315.1. Lineage (NCBI taxonomy): Eukaryota > Metazoa > Arthropoda > Insecta > Orthoptera > Acrididae > Schistocerca > Schistocerca nitens. The sequence continues at coordinate 86,852,254 of NC_064625.1, read as the reverse complement.
GTGCGTACAAACTTCACATCGAGTAGTTCATTCAACCAACTGACTACAGTGATCGTTATGACTTAGTTATTGCCGTACTGACTGAGACTGAGGGAGGTACTGACCATCTGAAACATAGTGATTAAAATTCTTCTGGGTATTATGCCGCGTCATTGCTAAAAACTAACAACAATAATAAACTAAAACCGACGTTTCTGTCGACTAAAACCGACGTTTCGGCCGAATTGCAACTGCCTTCCTCAGGGCACGATTGGTTTTTTACGAGAATAGGTGCTTCTATTTACTATAGACTATCAATATCTGACGTCACTGTTGTAAAGCTTTTATTTGGCCCTCTAATATGATTGGCTAGTCATGACGTAAGGGAAGATGGAAGGAAAGAGGCTATTCGTGGATGTCCATGTCATCAACTATTGGCAGCTGTCCGCGCACCCCAGGAGGAAAACTTGCCGACCAGAAGCCGAACGCTGATTCGCGGACAGCTACCAATCGTTGACGACATGGACATCCACGAATAGCCTCTTTCCTTCCATCTTCCCTTACCTCATGACTAGCCAATCACATTAGAGGGCCAATTAAAAGTTTTACAACATTGACGTCAGACATCGATAGTCTGTAATAAATAGAAGCACCTATCTCCATGCAAAACCAGTCGAACCCTGAGGAAGGCCGTTGCAATTCGGCCGAAACGTCGGTTTTAGTTTATTATTGTTGTTAGTTTTTAGCAATGACGCGGCATAATACCCAGAAGAATTTGAATCAATATGACACCGGCCGCGGAAGCCTACGTTCTTACATCTGAAACATGCCTTTTCCCCCATGAGGTTGGTTGGTTGATTCGGGGGAGGGTGTCAAAAGCGAGGTCATCGGTCCCATCGGAATAGGGAGGGACGGGGGAGGAAGTTGGATGTGCCCTTCGAAAGGAACCATCGCGGCATTTGCCGGAAGCGATTTAGGGAAATGGGAAACATAAATCAGGATGGCTGGACCCGGGTTCGAACTAACGTCCTCCGGAATGCGAGTCCAGTGTGGTAATCACTGCGCCACCTCGCACGGCCTCACATGAGGCCACATTTATTTCGAATGGTGTTTTCGATGTGCACACTGGTAGGATCTGTGGGCCAGTGTGTTTGAGCCCGTCAGAGACATCCCCAAGCTGAATGTGTGGTGCGGTATGGTGCACTATAAAATCGTACGGCTTTTTTCTCCAGTGAAACGTCAATCATAGCCAGCAGCATACCTATCTCGATATTTTGCAATTATTTGCTGTGCCACAGATTCAGGACACTCCGAACAATTTTCCAACCAGACGGAGCATCATCTCATTGGGGGTTAGATCAGTCCTGTTCGGATACATGTGCGGGAAGATGGATCGTGTGTGGTGATCCCATCACCTGGCCTCCGTCATCACCGGACGTAGCACCACTAGATTCCTCCCTCTACGGTTTTCACAAGGACCACGTTTACCGAACACCAGTGAATGACATAGCTGCATTATGGCGTACTGTTACAGCGTGATTACCTGTAAATACCACATTAATGCAATAAATGCTCGAAATGATGTCCGTGAACCTCAATGCATTTGGCAATATGTGTAATGACATTCCTCTCAACAGCGAGTAGTTCGCCTTCCGTAATGTTCACACATGCAGTGACAATGTGCTGACGCATGTTTTCAGGCGTTGTCGGTGGATCACGATAGCAAATATCCTTCAACTTTCCCCAGAGAAAGAAATCTGGGAACGTCAGATCTGGTGAACGTGCTTCGACGAACAATGCACCTGTCATGAAATATGCTATTCAATACCGCTTCAACCGCACGTGAGCTATGTGCCGGACATCCATCATGTTGGAAGTACATTGCCATTCTGTCATGCAGTGAAACCTTTCAGTAACATCGGTAGAATATTACTAGGAAATCGGCATATATTGCACCATTTACATTGACATCGATAAAATGGGGGCCAATTATCCTTCCTCCCATAATGCCGCACCATACATTAACCCGCCCAAGGTCGCTGATGTTCCACTTGTCGCAGCCATCGTGGATTTTTCGTTGCTCAATAGTGCATATTATGCCGGTTTACATTACTGCTGTTGGTGAATGACTCTTCGTCACTAAACAGAATGTGTGCAAAAAATCTGTCATCGTCCCGTAATTTCTTTCGTTCCCGGTGGCAGAACTGCACACGACGTTCAAAGTCGTCGCCATGCAATTCCTGGTGAATAGAAATATGGTACGGGTGCAATCGATGTTGATGTAGCATTCTCAACACCGACGTTTTTGAGATTCCCGATTTTCGCGCAATTTGTCTACTACTGACACGGGTAATGTATCACGAAGCAAACATTGTCCGCACTGGCGGAATGTTACGTGATACCACGTACTTATACGTTTGTGACTATTACAGCGCCATCTGTTACAAAGCGAAAAAAGTGGTCCAACTAAAACGTCCATATTTCTTTACGTACTACACGAATATGTAATAAAAAACGGGGTTTCCTATTTTAAAAAACGCAGTTGATATCCGTTTGACCTATGGCACCGCCATCTAGCCCCTTCGTGAGATATTTCGCCCGCTATCAATGGACCACCCTATATACTCCGCTAGCCACCAAGCGGTATGTGGCGTAGGACACAATTCGCGCCGAAGTCATATTCCCCCCCCTTCCCCCCCCCCCCCCCGCCCCTCTGTTCCACTCGCGGATCGCGCGAGGGAAAGACGACTGTCGAACGCCTCAGTACGAGTTCTAATTTGCCTTACGTTTGATTGCTGATCACTGAGCGATTTGAAAGTTGGTGGTAATAATACCTGCTCTACATCCTCGGTGAAGATCGGATTTCGGTATTTAGTGAGCAGCCCCTTCCGTTTAGAGAGCCGTCTATCTGCAAGTTTGTCCCACTTCAGTCTATGCGATTTGTAACGCTCTCACCGTGGCTAAGTGTACCAGTCACGAATCTTGCCGCTCTTCTCTGGACCTTCTCAGTCTCTTGAATCAGACCCAACTGGTATCGGTCAAACACAGACCAACAACTCTTTAAGACTGGACGAACTAACGTATTGTAAACTATTTCCTTTGTTGAAGGACTGCATCGCTTCAGGATTGTACCAATAAACCACAATCTAGAGTTTGCCTTACCCGTTACTTGTGTAATCTGATCATTCCATTTGAGATAATTTCGAACAGTCACACCCAGATACTTGACGGATGTTACCGCGTCTAGAGACTGGCCATTTATTCTGTACTCGTATATTAATGGGGATTTTCGCCTTTTTATACGCAATAGGTTACATTTACTAATATTGAGAAATGACTGCCAGTCATTACACCATGCATTTATTTCCTGCAAATCCTCATTGATTTGTTCAAAATTTTCGTGTGATACTACTTTCCTGTAGACTACAGCATCATCGGCAAACAGTCTAACGCCGCTGTCAACACGATCAACCAGATCGTTTATGTAAATCGTAAAAAGCAGCGGACCTATTACGCTGCCCTGGGGCACACCTGAAGTTACGCTTGTTTCTGCTGAAGTCACCCCGTTCAGGACGACATATTTTACCTGCCGTTCAAGGTAAAAGATGTGTGTCTTTGTGTCATGCATTCTGCTTCATGCACGCTTGTAATCAGGGAAAGACTTATGAGGCACCCTGGAGAACGCTTTCTGGATATCCAGGAACACAATATCAACGTCAGCGCCGGTATCTGTTGTCTTCTGGGTCTCGTGAACAAACAGAACGAGTTGGGTTTTACATGTTCCTTGTTTACGAAATCCCTATTGATTTATCATCAACAGATCTCTGCTCTGTGATAGTTCTTTTTGTCTATGCTTGTTGCGTTCAGTCATATTTTTCATCCATTAAGCAGTTCGTTCAAGATCTGTCCTTGTCTCCCTTTCCCCTTGGTTGTATATCCTGTCGTGCTTTCTCATTGGATTCCCAATGCAATCTCTTCTCCGATTTTCAGTTAAATCCAGAGAAATTTCCGCTCTCGATGCCTCTCTATTTGTCACTCTGTCTACGCATTCTACTCTTCGTGCTGTGTAAGTTCCCTGCTATGTGTTTCTGTATCAAATTTAGCCCAAATTTACCTCCCACTCTATAAAAAGTCTACGTATTACCAAAACTATGTACACACAAGCCCCCCTTAAAGTCGTATGCTAACCTTCGAGTAAACAGAACCTCATTTGAATAGAACTGTAACTCGTCCGAACGCAGCTCGTCCTAATCAAAAATGCACAACTGAAATAAAAGAGTTATTTGGCCTTAATCAAAATTTCCACTTACCTCTCGCCTTGACAACGTCATTGCAGATGTCTCGAAAGCACAACAGCAAACAACTGCGAAGACAGCTGCGAAGATAGATTTCTAGGTTTTAATAAAATTTCCAAACAGTATTCAGAATGTTGTATACCACATGGTGCAATCTGATAATGCCTAACGATAAACCTGCTTTAAACAGTGGGGCTCGGAAAGTAACTATTCCTGTGAAATGGTATTCCAAGACCACGATTTTAGAATGATGTATGTATTCATAAAGACGGAGTAAAAGTTCGCGTTATATTCACACTTAACACTGCTCTAAATAATATCACGCTTAACAAAGTGAACATTGATTTAAAAAGGGTTCACTGTTAACAGTTTAAAAAAAATATTCAAAATTTATATTCCTTTCACTTTCCAATATATACGAGGGCAGTTCAATAAGTAATGCAACACATTTTTTTTTTCTGAAACGGGGGTTGTTTTATTCAGCATTGAAATACACCAGGTTATTCCCCAATCTTTTAGCTACACAACACTATTTTTCAACGTAATTTCCATTCAATGCTACGGCCTTACGCCACCTTGCAATGAGGGCCTGTATGCCTGCACGGTACCATTCCACTGGTCGATGTCGGAGCCAACGTCGTACTGCATCAATAACTTCTTCATCATCCGCGTAGTGCGTCCCACGGATTGCGTCCTTCATTGGGCCAAACATATGGAAATCCGACGGTGCCGGCCGGAGTGGCCGAGCGGTTAAAGGCGCTACAGTCTGGAACCGCACGATCGCTACGGTCGCAGGTTCGAATCCTGCCTCGGGCATGGATGTGTGTGCTGTCCTTAGGTTAGTTAGGTTTAAGTAGTTCTAAGTTCTAGGGGACTTATGACCACAGCAGTTGAGTCCCATAGTGCTCAGAGCCATTTGAACCATTTGAACCAAATCCGACGGTGCGAGATCGGGGCTGTAGGGTGCATGAGGAATAACAGTCCACTGAAGTTTTGTGAGCTCCTCTCGGGTGCGAAGACTTGTGTGAGGTCTTGCGTTGTCATGAAGAAGGAGAAGTTCGTTCTGATTTTTGTGCCTACGAACACGCTGAAGTCGTTTCTTCAATTTCTGAAGAGTAGCACAATACACTTCAGAGTTGATCGTATGACCATGGGGAAGGACATCGAACAGAATAACCCCTTCAGCGTCCCAGAAGACTGTAACCATGACTTTACCAGCTGAGGGTATGGCGTTAAACTTTTTCTTGGTAGGGGAGTGGGTGTGGCGCCACTCCATTGATTGCCGTTTTGTTTCAGGTTCGAAGTGATGAACCCATGTTTCATCGCCTGTAACAATCTTTGACAAGCAATTGTCACCCTCAGCCACATGACGAGCAAGCAATTCCGCACAGATGGTTCTCCTTTGCTCTTTATGGTGTTCGGTTAGACAACGAGGGACCCAGCGGGAACAAACCTTTGAATATCCCAACTGGTGAACAATTGTGACAGCACTACCAACAGAGATGTCAAGTTGAGCACTGAGTTGTTTGATGGTGATCCGTCGATCATCTCGAACGAGTGTGTTCGCACGCTCCGCCATTGCAGGGGTCACAGCTGTGCACGGCCGGCCCGCACGCGGGAGATCAGACAGTCTTGCTTGACCTTGCAGCGATGATGACACACGCTTTGCCCAACGACTCATCGTGCTTTTGTCCACTGCCAGATCACCGTAGACATTCTGCAAGCGCCTATGAATATCTGAGATGCCCTGGTTTTCCGCCAAAAGAAACTCGATCACTGCCCGTTGTTTGCAACGCACATCCGTTACAGACGCCATTTTAACAGCTCCGTACAGCGCTGCCACCTGTCGGAAGTCAATGAAACTATACGAGACGAAGCGGGAATGTTTGAAAATATTCCACAAGAAATTTCCGGTTTTTTCAACCAAAATTGGCCGAGAAAAAAAATGTGTTGCATTACTTATTGAACTGCCCTCGTACATCATATTCATCCTTGCTGTCTCTGCAATAAATCATTCTTCGTCTAACAGATACCATCAAATGTTAACACAGCACTGCTGAATACGTTCACCTAAGAATGTATCAGACTGCACAGAGTAAAATATGCCACGACAAGACCGAAGATTGTCTAACAGTATCATGCTCTCTCTCTCTCTCTGACGTGCAAATCGTTAAGTTACCAAAATGAAAATGACATGCCCACCTTACAGCCCTCCACCATCTTCATGTTTCAGGAGCCTGACGTCTCCCTTTGTCACGCTGTAAGCTTCAGCACCGTACTGTACGACACTTCAGGTAAGACACCTCATCAGCCTTATTTTCAATACCACTCCCTTATCACTAAAAAAACTCCTCTTCTATAATATGCCAGTTTGCCATGCTGTTATCGATTTAGTGTCTGCGCTGCATCTGCAATTGCTTTCTGTTCTACTTGCTAAGGCAAAGGCGTAATCAATGTGAAGTATGCTGTCAACACAGCACAGCTTTCGTAGGCGTTGTCCTATTGGTAATTAGCACGCCGATGCGTTCCTCTGATCTTTGAACTGACTTATCCGTCAGTTATAGAAGTAATACAGTTTAGCCGGCCGGAGTGGCCGTGCGGTTCTGGGCGCTACAGTCTGGAGCCGAGCGACCGCTACGGTCGCAGGTTCGAGTCCTGCCTCGGGCACGGATGTGTGTGATGTCCTTAGGTTAGTTAGGTTTAATTAGTTCTAAGTTCTAGGCGACGACCTCAGAAGTTAAGTCGCATAGTGCTCAGAGCCATTTGAACCAACCAATACAGTTTAACGCAGACTCCGAACCACGGAGCAAACTCGACATCTTTCATCTACATCTACATGGATACCCTGCAAATCACATTTAAGTGTCTGGCAGAGGGTTCATCGAACCACCTTCACAAGTCTCTATTATTCCAATCTCGTATAGCGCGCGGAGGAATGAACACACATATCTTTCCGTACGAGCTCTGATTTCCCTTATTTTATCGTTGTGATCATTTCTCCCTATGTAGGTCGGTGTCAAAAAAATATTTTCGCATTCGGAGGAGAAAGTTTGGAATTTCGTGAGAACATTCCGTCGCAACGAAAAACGCCTTTCTTCTAATAATTTCCAGCCCAAATGCTGCATCACTTCCGTGACACTCTCTCCCATATTTCGCGATATTACAAAACGTGCTGCCTTTCTTTGAACTTCTTCGATGTACTCCGTCAGTCCTATCTGGTAAGGATCCCACACCGCGCAGCAGTATTCTAAAAGAGGACGGACAAGCGTAGTATAGGCAGTCTCCTTAGTAGGTCTGTTACATTTTCTAAGTGTCCTGCCAATAAAACGCAGCCTTTGGTTAGCCTTCCCCACAACATTTTCTATGTGTTCTTTCCAATTTAAGTTGTTCGTAATTGTAATACCTAGGTATTTAGTTGAATTTACGGCTTTTAGATTAGACTGATTTATCGCTTAACCGAAGTTTAACGAGTTCCTTTTAGCACTCATGTGGATGACCTCACACATTTCGTTATTTACGGTCAACTGCCACTTTTCGCACCATTCAGATATTTTTTTCTAGATCGTTTTGCAGTTTGTTTTGATCTTCCGAAGACTTTATTAGTCGATAAACGACAGCGTCATCTGCATAACAACCGAAGACGGCTGCTCAGATTGTCTCCCAAACCGTTTATATAGATAAGGAACAGCAAAGGACCTATAACACTACCTTGGGGAACGCCTGAAATCACTTCGGTTTTTCTCGATGACTTTCCGTGAACTTCTACGAACTGTGACCTCTCTGACAGGAAATTGCAAATCCAGGCACATAACTGAGACGATATTCCGTAAGCACGCAATTTCACTACGAGCTGCTTGTGTGGTACTGTGTCAAAAGCCTTCCGGAAATCCAGGAATACCGAATCAATCTGAAATCCCTTGCCTTCCGGAAATCCAGGAATACGGAATCGATCTGAAATCCCTTGTCTTTCAAATGAATACACATTGCCAGGAGCGAAAGAAGCATTAAGTGGTAAAGATCTTAGGATTGAGAGGGCATCGAGACCCAGACCTTTGGATCTGCAATCTGCACTCAAACGCCGAGTCATCCGAGCACCCTTATCACCTACTTAAAATATGGCATGTATTCCGTTTTCTCTCCATTCGGAATTATATTTGATATTTCTTCTCCTCGGTCTTTATCCAGTATTTTTACGGGGGCAAGAGTAGCGTTAATTTTAGGATTTGACAATGTTAAAGGTAGAGGGTGCCTGGATGCTGTTTCTGTCGGCACCCCTTTCACCCCGCGTCGGATTTGTGTACGTTAACTGTCTGCGCCTAGCATTATCCTACGTCAAAGCGTCAGAACGTTTTCGTCCTAAATGTTTGCGAACCGTGTAACTAGGACAGGTAGTGAATACGAGTCCGATGTTCACCTGTCCAGAAGCAGCAAAATAGCTAAAAACTACATTCAGGCTGGCCGACACACGGTTGTTCTTAATCCACCTAGCGGATTCAATCAGTACTGAAAGTTACAGCGGCAACATTCAATATTAATATTTCTCTGTTTTTTTTTTTATGTTCAGCCAAAGGTAGAGATGTTCTGTTCCTTCATTTTACCACTGATGCAAAAATATGTTGTTATGTTACCTATGCAGTAAAAATGTAGTATCTTTGATATAACTCTTTGATGTATCGTCACGTGTGCCGGATTGCTGTTGAACGTGCTCGCGAATATTTTATAAAGTTTTAGTCTTCACTTACTTATTTTAAAGTTCAGTTGTGTTAATATTTGCCATGAAAGTAATTCAGTAGTGGATTTTCATTCATCTCAGTCATTCTTTTTTGTTGTTGATTCGAGTGGTCTGATAATCGTGAGTGTGCTTACGTCCTTCGTCCAAGTCTCACGCCGCAGCAGTGTGTTTACATTTCGCGGCGTCCGGGTGCAGCTGTAAGCGGTTCTAAAGCTAAGTACTGACAAAAGTTGTTTGTGCACTGTAGTCTAATATTAAGTTTGGTAGTTTTCAGTAGTTCATCCATATACTAGTAGTGTGTTTACATTTTGCGGCGTGTGGGTGCAGCTGTAGCGGTTCTTAAGTTCTGACAAAGTTGACTGTGCACTGTTATACAATTATCAAATTTAGTAGTTTCCAACAGTTTCTCGTACTGTTTGGGGCGAAATAACGGTTTAATAATTTTTGGAAATGTTCGCCCACTGTGTTTTTTAGAGTTGTTTATCTGTTGAAATCGTTTAGTAAATTTCGCGCTGCAGTTTTCATCAGACGTTTCTTATCGTTTCTAGTGAAATGTTTTAGTAAAAATTTGCATTCACTGTTTTAATTTCGTTGAATGTTCCAGTGGCGGTTTGAATTTTTTGTTTCAGCTAAGAAATTGTGTAAAGTTTTTGTGGTATTGATATTAATTGTGGCTTAGTAGTAGTAATAAAAATTGTTGCTCTCTTAGTAGGGAGAGAATTTCGAAACCAATATTGTTACTTCTTTAAACAGTTCCACTGTTGTAACTGAGCTTAAGGTAACGTAGACGTTTAGTGTTTTTCAGTAGACGTATAGTTTTTTTCAGTAACTGTTATAATTTTACTGGTGAGAAGTGTGGGTTTTGTTCTGGGTTTGTTTGTAGTGGGTTACGGTGTGGGATTTGTTCAAAGTATCTTCATTGGGGCAGAGGGGGGGGGGGTGGGGGGGGGGAGAATGCAGTTGGAAAGCCATGCCCTGTTTTGGGACTGCAGAGTCTATGGTAGAAATAAGTTGATACAGGGGCACGGGCATAGGATCTGTACCCTTCAGGTGCAGTTACAACGTACAGAGGAGGAACTAGATAGGTTGAGGAGGGTGAAGGATGGTGGCGAATGTGAACTGGCATTTAGCAAGAAGGCAGCTAGGAAGAGGAGATATTCAGACATACTTTGCGTATATGCAATAGATTTGACCAACTGTCAGAGTTGAGTGGAAAGGAGCCTTGTGTAGATGTAGGTGTAGGAAACATGTAACAGGCCTCAGCAATTAGGAGGCCTAAGCCAGTTGCAAAGTCTAACAGAAAGAAAAAGGTTCTGCTGCTAGGTAGTTCGCACGGTAAAAGTGTGGGCCAGCAGTTGCACGAAGTGTTGGGGAGTGAGTACCAGGTCACCAGCATTGTGAAGCCTAATGCAGGGTTGCCTCAGGTGACTGGCAGCATAAGGGAGTCATGTAGAAACTTTACGAAAGAGGACCAGGTAGTGACAGTGGGTGGAGAAGGGATTGGTCTTGATAGGGACGGGAAATATATGTAGATGGTGACCTGACATAGATAGCTACTCAAACTAGTTGCACTAATGTGCATTTCGTGCACGTCGACAGAAGCGTCCGATCCCACGCGTCGGCATTGACCCGTGACGTAGGGGTGTTGTCGTGTGTGACGTCATGACGGCGCGGAGTTAGGTTTGTGAGTGTGGCGTGTTTGTAGATGTCGTGTTGTGGTTTGTTGTGCTCTCTGGTAGTATGTTCAGGGTTTTTTCGTTTGTGTGGCGTAATGGGCTCTGTTTGCTTTTGCTCATTATCCAGAATTGTTCGAGTGTCGATTGTGTTTGTAGCGGAATTCGTTTCAGTGAGTTAACGATTTGGGTCTAGTGTAGCAGGGGATACAACCCGTCGGCTTTGAACAATGACGTCACAAGTCGCCAGAAGGCATGTATTACAAAGATGAAAGAGCTGAGGAGAATGTTGAGAAACAAAGGAATGCGAGAAAGATAAACTTTATTTCACATATGTAAGGGCCAGTAGTATTTTCACGTTAACGATATCGCGTGTTTGTATCTTAGTATTTCTCCGCAAAATACAATGGAAAGAAATGAATGAAATTACTAGCAAAGAATACATCAGGTTACATGTATGTCAGTTGTATCTCGAAAGTCTTTCGAACTGTATTGCTTAAGTGCAGTACGGGATACAAGTTCAGAGTAGTCGATTTCTTAGTTTCAACTAGCATTGCTGTCCTGTTGTCCACTTGAACTATGTATCCCCTGCTTCACTAAACCGGAAATGAAACACCCGATACAAATTAAAAGCTCATTCGAAGTGTGTTGTCAAAAGCCGAGAAGCGATTCTTATTAGTGTTGTAGCTCCCTTCAGTAGCTGATAAGTGTTTTTTGGCTTTAAAAAAAAATCTCACGAGATAGAATAAACTGATCCTACTTCATTAAGTAATCAATAAAAAAACTAAACTACAACATAACAGCAAAAGCGAAAATGGTAAACTGAAAATAGAATAGATTACGAAGTCTTTTGCTGTTATGTTTTAGTTTAGTTTTTTTATTGATTGCTTAATGAAGTAGGATCAGTTTATTCTATCGCGTGAGATTTTTTTTAAAAAAGCCAAAAAACACTTATCAGCTACTGAAGCATCTGTATCTTAGGATCAGTTTATTCTATCTCGTGAGATTTTTTTTTAAAAGCCAAAAAACACTTATCAGCTACTGAAGCATATTGGTGGAATAAGAAAGTGAAATATGGCAAAATAGTGAAATATAGATAAATGATCGCTTTTAGATTCACATCAATTATTTTAATGATAGCGCTTATTAGAACACAGAACTGCTTTATTGACTATGCCTGGAAGTGAAGACATTACTATCTATGACTAAGGAATGACGTCATTGTTCAAAGCCGACGGGTTGTATCCCCTGCTTCACTAGACCCAACGATTTTGTGTGAAGGTTAATTTAGTGTCGCCGACTATGCTGTCCACGTGCATTGCTCGCCGGACCATCCCCATCGTCGCCTGCTTTTCCCTGCCATGGTCCTCCAACTGCCCGAACGGCGACCTAGGTCTGGGCTTTCCGTCGCTGTCCGCGTTCAGTCCCTGCTGTCGGAATTGGGTTCATTCCCTCCTCCGCCTCCCTTCCGGGTCCGTGCACCTACGCCTCCCTGGTGTTTGTCCTGGCCGTCCGTCCGTCCGTCTGGACTTGGCACAGGGACCAAAGGACTCGGTTCCGCCTGTGGCCCTCCGTCGCCAATTTCTTGCGCTCCTCGCCTCATTTTCGGACTGTGAGCCTGTCTACACTGATGGTTCCCTGGTTGATGGTCGCACTGGCTACGCTTTTGCTCACGCTGCCCACGTTGAACAGCGCTCCTTGCCGGCTGGCTGCAGTATTTTTACTGCAGAGCTGGTGGCCATATTGCGCGCTCTTGAGCATATGCGTTCCTGCTCAGGTACGTCCATTGTCATCTGCAGTGACTCCCTGAGCAGCCTCCAGGCCATCGACCGCTGCTATCCCTCATGTCCTCTGGTGTCCTCTATTCGGGAGTCTGTTTCCGCCATTACGTGTTCTGGTCGTGCGGTGGTCTTTGTTTGGACGCCGGGTCACGTTGGCATCCCAGGGAACGAACGTGTCGACAGGTTGGCCAAAGGGGCGATCGACGCCCCAGTTTTGGAGATCGGCCTTACGGCTCGCGACCAGCAGCTGGTGTTGCGCCGTAAGGTTCTTGGGATGTGGGCTGCTGAGTGGCGTGGCATGACTGCCCCGAATAAACTGCGGGCTGTCAAGGAGACGACCGATGTGTGGCGTTCCTCCCTGCGGGCTTCTCGCAGGGACTCGGTCGTCCTGTGTCGGCTGCGCATCGGCCATACCTACATGACGCACGGCCATCTGTTGCGTCAGGAGGATCCCCCCCTGTGTCAGTGTGGGTCCCGGCAGACGGTTGCCCACATTTTATTGGAGTGTCCCCGACTGCGCACCCTCCGTCGGGCTTTTAATCTCCCGGGCACTTTGCCTTTGATTTTATGCGACGATGCCTCAATGGCTGACAATGTTTTAAATTTTATCCGTGGTAGTCCTTTTTATGGTTCTATTTAGGGAGGTCCTGCACCTTTCCCATTCTGTGTCTTTTGTCCTCGTGTCTCTCCGAATTTGTTGCTGTTTTGGTGTTTCGTCTGCTGGTTGACTCTTTCCCTTTTTTGTCTCGCGGTCAGTCAACCAGTTTCCGACCATCTTCTTTTCTTCTGTTTATTTCTGTCTGGTGTTTTGTCTGTCCTCTTCTTGTCTGTGGTGTTCGTTGCTGCATTTGTGTTCTTTTAGTGCCTGGGGGGAGTCTCGTTCCCCTTGGGGTTTTACCTGCTTCGTGACTGTCTCGCCTGTTTTGGAATGGGGGACTGATGACCTTAGCTGTTAAGTCCCCCTTAAACATCCCAACAACCAACCTTAATTTAGTGTTGTTCGCTGTACGTCGTGTGGTAGTTTTAGGGAAATACGGAAGCGTCCGATCCCGCCCGTCTGCTTTGACCCATGACGTCACAAATATGGCGGAAACAAAAAGAAACACATACACTTTCCACAAGAAGCCTAATGACACTAATGGGACAAGCGCGGGAAATGGGGTGTTTTGGATGGGGGGCAAACTAAATATAAACAAATTTAGACGCCTTGCGTAGCTACAACCTGTAAATGAAGACAGCCATGCATGATTACCCACCCACCTCCCCAGGGGTCGTAACCCCTGCAACCCATAGAAGATAAAGATGCATCAGTAGCTGATTAGTGTTTTTTGTCTTTTTTAAAAAAAATCTCACGGGATTGAACGAACAGATCAGAAAGATAAATATAATAAACTAAAACAAATTGGAAGAAACAGATAATTAAAATAAGTAATACGTGTTTTTAAATTTTAAAAAATCTCACGAGATAGAACGAACAGATCAGAAAAGTAAATAAAATAAGATAAAACAGAACTGGAGACTGCCACACACAAACCAAACTCCGCGCCGTCATGACGTCACACACAACACCCTTACGTCACGGGTCAAAGCCGACGCGTGGGATCGGACGCTTCTGTCGACCCGATGAATTCAATGAAACTAATTGTTGTTCACAGGTCCCCTAACTCTGAGTTCAGGGCATTTCTGCTCAAGCTATGGAGAGGTTCTTCATTCACTTTATGGGAAGTACCGAAAATTAGTTGTAGGTGGTGACTTCAATATTAATTTTGTATGTAATGTAATTGTGCAGGAAAAAAGATGTTGGTAGATATCCTAAACTCACATGATTTGATGCAGACTGTGTCCAACCAGGTTGTAGGGGAACAGTGGACCGCCATACACAATATTTTTATTCATTCTTCATTACTAGATTGGCATTCTGTTAGTAAAACTGTGAATGGCCTTTCAGATAATGCTGCAAAAATTTTAACACTATGCTTTTGTACTCAAACAAATGTTGTGTATAATACAGATTATATAGGAAAGCTAATCCGATGGCAATAGAGTGATTTTTAAACCTCGTTAAGAAACAAGAGTGGCAGAATGTTTATATTGCCGATAACATAGATAACAAATATTTTCCATAACACATTTCTCATGCTCTTTGAGAGTGGCTTTTCATTAGAACGTTTAAACAGGATAGCAGCGGTAAAAGGCAGCCTGGGTGGCTGACTAGTGGGGTAAGGATATCATGTAGAACAAAGTGGGAATTCTATCAAAATGTTAGAAGTAGCCACAATCAAGCCACAGTAGCCCATTACAAACATTATTGTAAGGTGCTTAAAAATGTTATTAGGAAGGCAAAGAGTACGTGGTATGCAAATAGAACAGGTGATTCACAGGATAACATTAAAACCTTATGGTCAGTTGTGAAGGAAATGTCTGGTCAGCAGCACAAGATCGATACATTAAGTCAGTTCCCAGCAAAAATATTTCTGTTACTGATAAATCAGATGTATATACAGTATTATGACAATCATTTCATGAAAATTTCTGACGAATTAAATACATAGTTAGTCGCTGCAGGGAATCATCTAATTCTTTTGGAAAATGCCTTTCCAAGATTGATGTCTGAAACACTCGTCTGTGATACTGAGATTGAGTCAATAATTAAGTCACTGAAGACTAAGGACTCTCATGGATATGATAGAGTGCCTAGCGGAATATTAAAGTGATGTGCTGCACGTATTAGCCATGTACTTACCAATATTTGTAATTTTTCCTTTAAGAATGGTCAATTTCCTGAAATTAAAGTACTCATTAGCAAAGCTGCTTTATAAGAAGGGAGAAAGGGATAATGTAGACAATTTTAGACCTATTTCTATGCCATCGGTGATCGATAAAGTTATTTAACGGGTCGACAGAAGCGTCCGATCCCACGCGTCGGCTTTGACCCGTGACGTCATGACGGTGCAGAGTTTGGTTTGAGTGTGGCAGTCTCCAGTTCTGTTTTATCTTATTTTATTTACTTTTCTGATCTGTTCGTTCTATCTCGTGAGATTTTTTTTTAATTTAAAAATACTTATTACTTATTTTAATTATCTGTTTCCTCCCATTTCTGTTTTAGTTTATTATATATATCTTTCTGATCTGTTCGTTCTATACCATGAAATTTTTTTTTAAAGACAAAAAACACTAATCAGCTACTGAAGCATCTTTATCTTCTGTGGGTTGCAGGGGTTACGACCCCTGGGGAGGTGGGTGGGTATTCATGCATGGCTGTCTTCACTTACACGTTGTAGCTACGCAAGGCGTCTAAATTTGTTTATATTTAGTTTGCCCCCCACCCAAAACACCTCATTTCCCGCGCTTGTCCCGTTGGTGTCATTAGGCTACTTGTGGAAAGTGTGTGTGTGTTTGTTTTTGTTTCCGCCATATTTGTGGCGTCATGGGTCAAAGCAGACGGGCGGGATCGGACGCTTCCGTATTTCCTTATTGAACAGGTTGTGTATGTAAAGATTTTATATCACATAGTTTGCTATCAAATGTGCAATCTGGCTTTAGAAGTGATTTAACAAGTGAAAATGCTATATTATTATTTCTCTGTGAGGTACTTGATGGATTAAACGAAAGGTTTCGACGCTAGTCATATTTTTTGATGTAACTAAGGCGTTTGAGAGTGTTGATCACAAAATATTGTTCCAGAAGATGGACCATTATGGAATACGGGGAGTAGCCCACAACTGGTTCACCTGTTACTTTAACAACAGACAGCAAAAGGACATTGTTTAGGGTTGAGAATGGCTGTGATGTGGAGTCTGAGTGGGTCATGGCCAAAGAGGGGCCGGGGGGGGGGGGGGGGGGGGACTGAATCAGTATTGGGGGCACTCCTGTTAGTTATATAAATGATATACCATCTAGTATTACAGGTAATTCTAAATATTTCTGTTTGCTGATGACATTAGCTATCCGCAGCTCGTGGTCGCGCGGTAGCGTTCTCGCTTCCCGCGCCCGGGTTCCCGGGTTCGATTCCCGTCGGGGTCAGGGATTTTCTCTGCCTCGTGATGACTGGGTGTTGTGTGATGTCCTTAGGTTAGTTAGGTTTAAGTAGTTCTAGGTTCTAGGGGACTGATGACCGTAGATGTTCAGTCCCATAGCGCTCAGAGCCATTTGAACCATGACATTAGCTTGGTAATAAATTACGTGTGCAACACTGACTCTGTTTCAAATAGTGCAGTTAATGATATAAGTTCATGGCTTATATAAAATAAACTAACGGTAAATCACAGTAAGATCCAGTTTTTACAGTTTCTAACGTACAATTCAACAAAACCCGATGATTTAATTTCACAGAATGGTCATATGATTAGTGAAACTGAACAGTTCAAATTTTTAAGTGTTCAGAAAGATAGTACACTGTCGTGGAAAGCATACGCTCAGGATCTTGTTCAAAGACTTAATGCTACCATTTTTACTATTCGAACGGTACCTGAAGTAAGTGATCGTTAAACAAGAAAATTATCTACTTTGCTTATTTTCATTCGCTTGTGACGTACGGTATTATATTTTGGGGTACCTCTTCTCATTCTTAAATGATACTTTTTGCTCAGGAACGGGCGATTCGGGAAATAATTGGTGTAAGTCCGCGGACCTCTTGTCGACCCATATATATATATATATATATATATATATATATATATATATATATATATATATATATATACTCTGTCGTTTCTTGTTAACAATATAAGCTTAATCCCTAGAATTAGCAGCTATCACTCAGTTAATACTAAGCGGAAATCCAGTCTGCATTTGGATCGCCCTTGCTTGACTCTTGTGAAGAAAGGTGTGCCTCCATTTTCAATAAGCTACCACAAGAACTCAAAAACCTTAGCAGAAATCCAAGCGCATACAAATCGGAGCTGAAGAGTTTCCTCATGGAGCACTCCTTCTATTCTGTGGAGGAGTTCCTTGGAAAATTAAGCTGATTCCTATGTTGCGTTGATGATCGCGTTTACTTAAACGCTTGTCTTTTTTCGGTTCATAAACATTTTATTTTATCTGTTATTCCTTTTATGTTGTAATTTCGTGTAGTGACACGTTCAATGACCTTGGAGATTTGCTACTGAATTTGGCCCTACGGAATTAGATGTGTAAAATAAAATAAAAGAAAACCTGGCTGCCGAGGGATTCTTCCAATATTTAAAAATGAACAATCGATATCGTTATGATGTTTTTTAATTAAGCGGTTTCGGCTTATCTACAAGTCATCTTCAGAATTTATTTTTTTTTGTTCCCTGCAAGGGTAGAGACAGAAAAGTTGCAAACTGTACTGTACCATTAGCTGATGATGACGTAAGGAATAGTCGGCACACTATTTGACTCGAGGCTCCACTGTGATCAGTCAGCGTACGATCGTGGTATCGCGAAAAATCCAAGGAGCCGCCAGCTCCAGTCACAGTGGTAAACGCTATAACCTTCCTCTATTTTGAGCACCGTATTCAGTAATACTGTCTGCAGATTTTAATACAGATTTTCTGTATCTTATTTTAAGGCCGTATTTAATAGTACAGTTTCTAACTTTGCTGTTTGTACCCCCGCAGGGCCAAAAAAAATTCTGAAAATGGCTTATAGATGAGCCGAAACCGTTTAATAAGGAAAAAATATTGGGGTCCAGACTGTTCATTTTTGAATATAGAATCAGGTCACACTTCTCCATGGACTACGTTGTCAGAATTTTTGATTCTTCCAAAAGCTGTTAGTCTTGTTTTTCCTGTGATGTCTAATTGGCATGAGATATGGCTATCTGTATTCTAAGACAAATTATGTCAGGTGTTTGTACAATTTCGCTGAATAATTTCGATATTGTTCAGATTCAGAGGAATATGGGGTGCTTTTAACTAATTTTTTGTACCCTGTTACTTTAAAAATGGTATTTTTCACCCATATCTTTGTTGAGATTTGCTATTTTTGTATGCATTGTACTTTCATATGTTTTTGATGTTCATAGACATCGTGGATGATGGGTAACAACCGAAACTGGTAGATGACCAATGGGACAAATAACCAGCTGATTGTTAAAACCCATTTTACAAGATACTTTACCGCTGTTGAACCTCACCTTATGGAAACATCACGTTTTCTGAATATTTACTGATCGTATAACTGTGGTGAGGCATGGGTACCATCCTAGTAGTCACCTATTCGGATGTGGAAAACCGCCGGAAAACCACATCCATGCTGGCCGGAATACCGGCCCTCCTCCTTAATCCACCGGCCGTACTAGATCGGGTGCCACCACCTCTCCCATTATCCTGGAAGCCAGCACTTTAATGCTCTAGCTGCCCGCCCGGTCTCCCTCTATCTGTTTTATGTTTTTGCTTACACTGGCTGTAGCAATTCGGAGCATATGAATCCGCTCTTTTTTCTCATGAGGGAAATGAAAGAAGCACAGGCGTCGCCTGGCTGACAAATTGTTGGAGTAATAATTTTCTCATTCCGTGTTCTTCCTCTCGTATGAACTACTACGAAGTGACAGTATGAGAAATTGGGGAACATCTCGGAGCGCTAATGGCTAACATGTCGCTTGTCAGCTTGTAGCAATTATTTCGGAAACCCGCTTCAGGAAGCAGATGTACGCATCAATCTGATTAAGACGTTGCGGCTATTCGATAACAGGAGCCATTGGTCTTCTTTTTTTTTCCATCGCTCCTCGAGTAACTAGTGCCGTAATTTGTAATACTCGCGTCTTTCGAGACCTGCTACTAGCAATTTGCTTCTCAGTATTGCTTCCATTGCCGGTGAAATGATTTAGCTCCGGAGAAACACGGAGAAGGTGGGGTCGAGTCAGGGGTGGAGGAGGCAGAAGTTGAAGAAGTACTACGGAGAGCGTAGAGGCGGCGAGAGTGATGGAGAGGCTTAAGCTGTAAAAGCGACAGTGTGGAGCAGGACAGGTTAGACAGAGGAGGAGAGTGAATTGTGGCAGTGGTGGCGGGAGGAAAGAGAAGTGCCGGAGAGCCGGGAGGAGGCAAACACGGTTTTACCGAAAATCGGTTTTGATGGATGTTGGCTGGGCAGATAGCCATCTGGGCGCGCACGTAATGACTCAACTAAGGCGGCCGGCGGGCCAGCTCTCGATACCGGGCGGTAGATACGGCCGCGAGTAAATAATAATAGCAGAGCCGAAAAATAGCCCTGCTGGCCACCTCTCCCCCCTCCCTCCCCCCACAAATTACTACATTTGCGTAATTAATGGGGGAAGGGGCCCCGCGTGCTAGATGGCTATCGGCGATATAGCGCCCGATCGCCGTGCGAGCGAGGCGTGCAGCTCGCGTAGGCTAGCTGCGGGTAAGTGTATCGTGTGCTATCGCTGCCTCTCGTTCTTTGGTGGTGAGGTGATCGAGAGCGACGACCCACGCGCTGTGTGTGTGTGTGTGTGTGTGTGTGTGTGTGTGTGTGTGTGTGTGTGTGTGTGTCTGTGTCTGTCTGTGTCTTTGCTACAATAACTGAAATCGAATATACGAGGGAACAGTGCTAAGGTTTTACTTACTACTCTGAGGAAAGAAAGTTAGGTAACTGATTTAGTGTTTGTTTGCCACACCCTTGCCTGCAGCCACGGTAGACATTAAAACCCGCGTGGCACAGTACCGTAATATGTCGTGTGGCGAAATAAATAAAAAAAATGATTTTTTTTTTAAAAGAGAGAAAATTATGGGTGTGGAACTGTAACTTCAGACGGCCGTAGTGGCCGAGCGGTTCTAGGCGCTTCAGTCTGGAACCGCGCGACCGCTACGGTCGCAGGTTCGAATCCTGCCTCGGGCATGGATGTGTGTGATGTCATTAGGTTAGTTCGGTTTAAGTAGTTCTAAGTTCAAGGGGACTGATGACCTTAGAAGTCAAGTCCCGTAGTGCTCAGAGCCATTTGAACCATTTTACGGACTGTAATGACCGGCTTGAATGCGGACAAATTCGGTGCTGCGTGAAATTTTGCTTGTAATATAATTTACAGTTCCGATTAATAATATTTTTGACTTTGTTGATTTAATCAGAGTTCTCACCTTAGACATAGAATTAGTCCTTCTGCCACAATATTAATTCATTAGTCGCCATCGATGTTCTTCTCTTTGTTGACCGTGTGTATCTTCCTAAGTCGGCATCGGTTTCCTTCGCGAAGACGTTGGAAACAAAGGAATACAATGCTACATCGCTTTAAATATTTCTCGTAAAACTTAGATACTTCTCACTATTTTTTAGTCACAAGACAATAATACTTGCTCTGCTCGTCGCACAAACCATAAATACTAGCAAGATGGCTGCTTTTCCGAACACATCAAAAATTACATCCATCCCCTACAAGGTAACAATCGAAAGTGTATCTTAACTCCTTCTTGGAGTATGAAACAAAAGAGAATCCAGTATGAACATTACAGAGATAATATTCTACATCCCTCTCAATTTAATCTTTGGCGCAGCCTTTAAGGTATTGTATGTCTCTGCGCCGGAATGTGTCATTAAAGTCGATAGAAGAGCTGAAAAGATACTGACCACTTTCTAATCGCAGCCGGAGGTCAACAATAGTTCACACGTTTTTAAAATGCACTTATTTTCAGGTTTCTGGATTGCTCATTATCGGAATATCAGAGAAAAACAACTTAATACAGAGTGCTGTGTCAAATGGTATCAATAGTAATCGTTGTTACGATGGTAGTCCATGCCCGAAAAGTATAATTGAATTAAAAAAAGTTTTATCTAGAAGTACACAACTGTTGTTATTAGTTACTTAAAGATGTGATAAGAGGGTGCTCAGCATCCATATAACGGTCGCAGTTCTCCTGTGCGACTTTATTACCTAAATTTGGCAACACAGAAATGGAATAGAAGTGACTTCTTTGGTTTTTTCCTATCTGTCTAGTCACTGGTTGTAGTTCGAAAAACACGCAACTAATTTTTCCTCTCCTGTGCCAGACGCTTCATCTCGGACAGTAGCACCTGCAATCAACGTCTTCAGTTACCTTTTGGATGTATTCCATTCTCAGTCTTCCGCTAACCATCTACAGCTCCCCATAGTACCGTTAAAGCTATTCCTTACCCATGTCGTGTCATCTGGTCGCTTCTTCTTGTCAGTGTTTGTCATACGTTATTTCCTTGGCCGATTCTGGGGAAAACCTGCTCACTCTTTATGTTATGAGGCCATCCAACTTTCAACTCCCCTCTATAGCACTACATCTTAATCACTTCAGTTCTCTTCTTATCCGATTTGCATACAGTTCATGGTTCACTACAATGCTGAGTCCCAAACATGCATTCCCAGAAACTTGTTGCCAATTTCTGATACTAGCAGACTTCCGTGTCCGGAGATGCCCTCTTCACTTTTACTTTACTAGCGCACTTTGTCGCCCTTGCTTCGTTTCCCTCCATGGAACCATTATTTCTCAACCTTTTCTACCTCGTCATTCATAATTTCGATATTCAGTTTATAAATAAACCTATTTGTGCTGCTCCTCATTACATTTAACGTTATTTGGTTTACTCTCAATACGTATTCCATACTCTTTAGACCGTTCATTCCATTCAACACTTTCTGTAACTTTTCTTCACTATTGAATCCGTCTTTCATTTGTCATAGATTGAACAGAACGGTCGAAAGACTACACCTCTGTCTTACACCCTTTTTTGATACGACCAATGTTTTCTTGGTATTACATTCTTATTCCTCTTGGTTCTTGTGCATACGAATATGAAATATTTTCCGTCTTTTCCTATGTCTACTCACAATTTATTTTTTAGAATTTCCAACATCTTGCACCATTTTACATCGACGAATGCTTCTTCCAGATCGATAAATCCTATGACCCTGTCTTGATTTTTCTCGTGTTCACATTATGAATCTCAACGTCATAACTGTCTCTCTGGTGCCTTTACCTTTCCTAAATCCGAGCTAATACTCATCTAATAGATCCTCTATTTTCTCTAGTATTCTGCAGTACATTATTTTTGTTAACAACGTGGAGCATGAGCTGATAGAATGATTCAGTGATGACTGTCACAGTTACTGCCTCTTGCTATCTTCGAGATTGTGTGAATGACATTTTTCCGAAAATCTGATGGTATGTCTCTAGACTCATGGGTTCTACACACCAACGTGAATAATTGTATTGTTGCCACTTCACCCCCCCCCCCCCTAGTAACTTCAGAAATTCCGAAGGCTTATTTGATAGCAAGTCTTCCAGAGCTCTATTAAACCCAAATACTGGATCCTGTATCTACTCCCACATCTTCAGTTACGTCATCAAGCAAGTGCTGCCCTTTTAATGTACTCTTTCCGTCCAGCCGCTCTCTGTTCAGCGCTTAATATTGGAATTCCCGTTGCAGTATTAATTTTTGACGCCCTTGCACTCGAATATCGCGCTGTAATTCGTTTTCTGCATTTGAAGAGGAGCAACGCTTTAACAATCGATGCTGTGTTGGTGGAAGTGTGCAATAAAAACTGAACTATCATGGCGCAAACACTTGGCCACACCCGACTGCAATGTTTCGGGCCCATACGGTCTGGAATCTCATTGACTGGAACAGAATTGTGTTCAATGATGAGTTCCGCTTCGAACTGAACCACAGTAATTAGCGAAGACGTGTCTGGAGATTCCGGTGACAGTGGGGTGTGGGCGGTAACCAACGTAAGTGTCGCACGCCATATGACTGAAGATCTGGGGTGTCATTTCATTTCATAGTAGGGCCCCTTTGGTTGTCATCCGTGGCACATTTACAGCATAGCGGTGCCTCAACGATATTCTCCGCTCCGTTTTATTGCCCTTAATGATGCAGCCATCCTGGGCTTACACTTCAGCATGATAACGGCCGCCCGCACATGGCGAGAGTTTCTATTGCTTGTCTTCGCGCTTGACAAACCCTATCTTGGCGAGCAACGTCGCCGGATCTCTCCCCAATGGAGAGCATTATGTTCAGGGCCGTCCAATCAGCTCGGGATTCTGGCGCTCTAAAGCTCCAACTGAACAGAATTTGGCACGCTATCCATCAAGCGGACATCCGACAAGTCTGTCAATGACAAGCGGAATATTTACTTGCATAATGGCCGCAGGTGGAGAGCGCGTAATTGACTTGCTCAGTTTTTTAAGCTCTTTCCCCTGAAAAAATCAACCAATTTCTTCTGAAATTGTAGTCATCTGTTTGTCTGTACATACATATCACACGTAGAGATTTCCGTTCCATTCAGATAAGTCCTTTGTGGTGCGTCGTTTTTTAAGTTTACCTGCTGCTACCATCAAAGTCCCCCAGTCATCCATCGTTGGGGAAAATAAGTCGCATTGAGAGGTGGATATGTAGAGAGGCAATAAAATCATCACCAATACAGGGTTATTACAAATGATTGAAGCGATTTCACAGCTCTACAATAACTTTATTATTTGAGATATTTTCACAGTGCTTTGCACACACATACAAAAATTCAAAAAGGTTTTTAGGCATTCACAAATGTTCGATATGTGCCCCTTTAGTGATTCGGCAGACATCAAGCCGATAATCAAGTTCCTCCCACACTCGGTGCAGCATGTCCCCATCAATGAGTTCGAAAGCATCGTTGATGCGAGCTCGCAGTTCTGGCACGTTTCTTGGTAGAGGTGGTTTAAACACTGAATCTTTCACATAACCCCACAGAAAGAAATCGCATGGGGTTAAGTCGGGAGAGCGTGGAGGCCATGACATGAATTGCTGATCATGATCTCCACCACGACCGATCCATCGGTTTTCCAATCTCCTGTTTAAGAAATGCCGAACATCATGATGGAAGTGCGGTGGAGCACCATCCTGTTGAAAGATGAACGGTCTCCAGTTGTGGCATGAGCCAATGTTCCAGCATGTCCAGATACACGTGTCCTGTAACGTTTTTTTCGCAGAAGAAAAAGAGGCCGCAAACTTTAAACCGTGAGATTGCACAAAACACGTTAACTTTTGGTGAATTGCGAATTTGCTGCACGAATGCGTGAGGATTCTCTACCGCCCAGATTCGCACATTGTGTCTGTTCACCATTAAGAAAAAATATTGCTTCATCACTGAAAACAAGTTTCGCACTGAACGCATCCTCTTCCATGAGCTGTTGCAACCGCGCGAAAAATTCAAAGCGCTTGACTTTGTCATCGGGTGTCAGGGCTTGTAGCAATTGTAAACGGTAAGGCTTCTGCTTTAGCCTTTTCCGTAAGATTTTCCAAACCGTCGGCTGTGGTACGTTTAGCTCCCTGCTTGCTTTATTCGTCGACTTCCGCGGGCTACGCGTGAAACTTGCCCGCACGCGTTCAACCGTTTCTTCGCTCATTGCAGGCCGACCCGTTGATTTCCCCTTACAGAGGCATCCAGAAGCTTTAAACTGCGCGTACCATCGCCGAATGGAGTTATCAGTTGGTGGATCTTTGTTGAACTTGGTCCTGAAGTGTCGTTGCACTGTTATGACTGACTGATGTGAGTGCATTTCAAGCACGACATACGCTTTCTCGCCTCCTGTCGCCATTTTGTCTCACTGCACTCTCGAGCGCTCTGGCAGCAGAAACCTGAAGTGCGGCTTCAGCCGAACAAAACTTTATGAGTTTTTCTACGTATCTGTAGTGTGTCGTGACCATATGTCAATGAATGGAGCTACAGTGAATTTATGAAATCGCTTCAATCATTTGTAATAGCCCTGTATTCGCACCTTGACTTTTTTTTAGGTGTCATAATTAAAATTTTATCAGTAACATTGTAAAACACGATTGTCCTTATTGAACATAAATATTTTACATGAACCTCATCTCCACACGCGTTTCGGCCACGGCCTTTCTTCAAAGAACTGTACAATGTCAATAAAAACAGACAAAAACTATGCGGATAAACCATATTGAGACTCACACGTTCAAACATATCATGCGAAACGTCCCCTTAGAAAAATTATAAATGACTGTGCTTAAACTGACACACAATATTTTTTAGCGCAACGCAATCTGACTTTCAATAATCCCTACAAAAGAATGGTCCTGGCTAACAATAACCTATACCTTTCATGAATCACTTACATCACAAAAATCTTCGTTACTCAAACTACTGCAATACAGCGTGCGCCAATACTGCCAGCTGAATAAAAGATTCAAACTACTGAAGGCACTAACTACTGATAGGCATAGTTAGCAAATGAAAGATTTTGATAGAGAACAAACAATGTATTTACCTTAATAGTGTTCAACAGTCACAATATACAGGGTCATTCAAAAAGAATACCACAACTTTAAAAATGTGTATTTAATGAAAGAAACATAATATAACCTTCTGTTATACATCATTACAAAGAGTATTTAAAAAGGTTTTTTTTCACTCAAAAACAAGTTCAGAGATGTTCAATATGGCCCCCTCCAGACACACGAGCAATATCAACCCGATACTCCAACTCGTTCCACACTCTCTGTAGCATATCAGGCGTAACAGTTTGGATAGCTGCTGTTATTTCTCGTTTCAAATCATCAATGGTGGCTGGGAGAGGTGGCCGAAACACCATATCCTTAACATACCCCCATAAGAAAAAATCGGAGGGGGTAAGATCAGGGCTTCTTGGAGGCCAGTGATGAAGTGCTCTGTCACGGGCTGCCTGGCGGCCGATCCATCGCCTCGGGTAGTTGACGTTCAGGTTTCATAACTAACCTTTTTCGTAGGACTCTCCATACAGTTGATTGTGGAATTTGCAGCTCTCTGCTAGCTCTGCGAGTCGATTTTCCTGGGCTGCGAACAAATGCTTGCTGGATGCGTGCTACATTTTCATCACTCGTTCTCGGCCGTCCAGAACTTTTCCCTTTGCACAAACACCCATTCTCTGTAAACTGTTTATACCAACGTTTAATACACCACCTATCAGGAGGTTTAACACCATACTTCGTTCGAAATGCACGCTGAACAACTGTCGTCGATTCACTTCTGCCGTACTCAATAACACAAAAAGCTTTCTGTTGAGCGGTCGCCATCTTAGCATCAACTGATGCTGACGCCTAGTCAACAGCGCCTCAAGCGAACAAATGTACAACTAAATGAAACTTTATAGCTCCCTTAATTCGCCGACAGATAGTGCTTAGCTCTGCCTTTTGTCGTTGCAGAGTTTTAAATTCCCAAAGTTGTGGTATTCTTTTTGAATCACCCTGTATATATAGCAGTTCATGACATCCAGTCTTACAAATTTACTCTCTCTGATGGACACACGTCTAGATCATCCGCTCTCAAAACTCCGCCATCTCTCTCCCCACATCCACCACTGCTGGCGGCTCACCTCCAACTGCCCAACGCTACGCGCTGTTAACAGCCAACTCCCCAACACTGCAATTGCAAATTCCAACAATGCAAACCAGCCACAGACTGCACACAGCACAGTCTGTGATTTTCATAGAGAGCGCTGCATGGCTTTACCAACATAAAAACCTAAACAGCCTACTTACACATGGACCCCCTTGGCGCCTGCAGAATCTTATCCAAGGAGTGGGCGAGATTCTGAAATTATTGTTTATTCAAGTAATTCGGTGAATGTGAAGAAATGTCGTACGCCAAGAACTAATTGAGCCGGACAAACATATGCTGATGCATGCTTGAACATAAACGTAGATGCTACTCGAGACCGCAGTTGCATAGTCGTATCTGACCACGAACGATACACGTGCAATGCCCGCAATATGTTGCAAGTATAAATTGCGGTCAGAGCAATGCTCCATGCAGTTGTGAGCACAAAACGCGGAGGCATGTGAATTCTAACGTGGGAAATTTATTGGTGCACAAGTATTAGGCACTGTAGTCGACCGCCTTGCCGCAGTGGTAACTCGGGTTCCCGTCAGATCACCGAAGTTAAGCGCTGTTGAGCTGGGCTAGCACATTGGATGGGTGACCGACCGATCTGCCGAACGCTGTTGGCAAGTAGGCTGCACTCAGCCCTTGAGAGGCAAACTGAGGAGCTACTTGATTGAAAAGTAGCGGCTCTGGTCTCGTAAACTGATACACTACTGGCCATTAAAATTTGCTACACCACGAAGATGACGTGCTACAGACGCGAAATTTAACCGACAGGAATAAGATGCTGTGATATGCAAATGATCAGGTTTTCAGAGCATTCACACAAGGTTGGCGCCGGTGGCGACACCTACAACGTGCTGACATAAGTAAAGTTTCCAACCGATTTCTCATGCACAAACACCAGTTGACCGGCGTTGCCTGGTGAAACGTTGTTGCGATGCCTCGTGTAAGGAGGAGAAATGTAAACATCACGTTTCCGACTTTGATAAAGGTCGGATTGTAGCCCATCGCGATTGCAGTTTGTCGTACCGCGACATTGCTGCTCGCGCTGGTCGAGATCCAATGAGTGTTAGCAGAATAGGGAATCGGTGGATTTAGGAGGGTAATACGGAACGCCGTGCCGGATCCCAATGGCCTCATATCACTAGCAGTCGAGATGGCAGGCATCTTATCCGCAAGGATGTAACGGATCGTGCAGCCACGTCTCGATCCCTGTGTCAACAGGTGTGGACGTTTGCAAGACAACCATCTGCACGAAGAGTTCGACGACGTTTGGCACAGCATGGTCTATCCGCTCGGAGACCACGGCTGCGGTTACCCTTGAGGCTGAATCACAGACAGGAGCGCCTGCGATGGTGTACTCAACGACGAACCTGGGTGCACGAAAGGCAAAACGTCATTTTTTCGGATGAATCCAGGTTCTGTTTACAGCATCATGATGGTCGCAACCGTGTTTGGCGACATCGCCCGGCGTAATGGTATGGGGTGCCATTGGTTACACGTCTCGGGCACCTCTTGTTCGCATTGACGGCACTTTGAACAATGGACGCTACATTTCAGATGTTACGACCTGTGGTTCTATCCTTCGGTCGATCCCTGCGAAACCCTACATTTCAGCAGGATAATGCACGACCGCATGTTGAAGGTCCTGTATGGGCCTTTCTGGATACAGAAAATGTTCGACTGCTGCCCTGGCCAGCACATTCTCCAGATCTGTCACCAATTGAAAACGTCTGGTCAATGGTGGCCGAGCAACTGGCTCGTCACAATACACCAGTCACTACTCTTGATGAACTGTGGAATCGTGTTGAAGCTGCATGGGCAGCTGTACCTGTACACGTCATCCAAGTTTTGTTTCACTCAATGCCCAGGCGTATCAAGGCCGTTATTACGGCCAGAGGTGGTTGTTCTGGGTACTGACTTCTCAGGATCTATGCACCCAAATTGCGTAAAAATGTAATCACATGTCAGTTGTAGTATAATATATTTGTGCAATGAATACCCGTTTATCATCTGCATTTCTTCTTGGTGTAGCACTTTTAATGGCAAGTAGGGTATACGGCCCGGAGAGCGGTGTGCTGGACACAAGGCCATCCCAGACCCCCCCCCCCCCATCCCCATATCCGCATCTAGTGACGCCTATAGGCTTAGGATGACACGGCGGTTGGTCGGTACCGTTGGGCGTTCATGGCCTGTTCGGGTGGAGTATAGTTTAATCTTTTAAGAAGCACGGCATCTAAGATATCTACGACATACAGGGAAAGCGAAAGCGGAAAACATGATCCGTTGACTCACTACGCAGTGAAAGTCAAACAGTCATTGAACAGGATCGTGACGAAAATTAAGAGGACAACAGGTGCAAAAGTCACTGCAGACAAGATCGCCGTTTAACAATCAGAGCAGTGTCTGAGTTAACAGGAGTTGACAAGGAAAGTGTCGAACAAGTTTACCGATTTTTTCAATGTTTGCATCAGTTTTTGCTGACAATGGTCTGCCAGTGCGAGTGTCACCACTGGTGTCTTCGCGGCCATCTTTAAATCGTTTAAACCACTCAAACACTTGTGTTCGCGATAAACAATCATCGCCGTACACTTGTTGTAACATTACAAACGTTTCACTTGCAGATTTTCCTAGTTTGAAACAAAATTTGATGTTAACACGCTGTTCTTTCTGTACACTCAACATTTTCCGACGCACAGACAAAACGTCAACTACTTAAAACAGACGCCACGGGCAGACTGAGTGCAGGAGGCAGATGAAACTCGAGCAGTAGGCGGAGCGAGAGTCACGTGACAGGCCACGCGACTTTCAGCCTTATTGCATTCGTTTTATTGTTTCACCAGTACTAGTCCGGTTTTTTTCTAGCCACACCTCGTATAGTAAATCCACTTGGGTCACCCGTGGTTATCGAACTGTGGGTGAGCTTGTTTCAGTTTCAGATTTCTTGGGACAACACATGGGATCTGTGGGCCTCAAGTTGCATAGCATCAGAGGTGACATGCTGGTGATTTCATTGTATTTCTTTCTAGCTAAACAAACAAGTTGCAAGTAGTTTATAATGTACATAGTTCTTTTTTTGTATTATTATATCTACACATGCGGAAGAAATCCATGCATGTCGCCTAATTAGAGTATGATTGTTTACGTAACTGGGAGTGCAACTGTTCATTACAGAACTTGTACGAGTTGGCGTAGGAGCTATGGACTTCATGCATCATAGCATTATAGTTGTTTCATTAGCGGTTTTATTACTTGATATTAACCTAATCTAGATAACTGTCACTAAACATGCGATGTAACCCTTCGAAATGTATCGCATGTCGACAAGCCGAAAATGTGTTTCACGTTTGTCAAGTATTTTGCACGGTATTACTGTGTTCGTAGTGCATCATTTACTATTGTTCTGTTTCATGCTGGTTTCATCACTTTCAACTCCCAAAATTATCCTTCCGAATTACAAAATTACTTGTGAGATAAAGTCTACTAAGTAAGTCGTGCACTTGTTAGTCTCAGGGAAAATGTATTTGGCAACGGATTAGGACATATACAAAAGTCATGTACGAACAAAAGAACAATGCAATTACAATTAATAAACAATACGTCCAATCACCCGCAGCGTCGATAACTGCTTGGCACCTCCAGGGCATGCTTCAAACCAAGTTTTCTGTGTGTTCATGTGGCAGAGGCTTCCAAATGTGCCGAATTTGCGTCGATAGCTGTTTGAAAGTGAAGACCTTTTTCCCTCGCAACTTCTTTTTGATGTGCGACCAAACGTTTTCAACAGTATTAGCGTCAGGCAACTACGAGGACCAATCCAGTACCTCGACACCTTTCTCCTTTTTCCAGGCACTGCAACGCATGCTGCAGTGCTTCTGATGATTGCCTTCCTGCAAAATACGATCATCGTTTCTGTCAATGAGACAACAGCTTTCATATAGGCTGCATAAACGTTAAAAAAATGTTTAAAAGTGAGTGATTTTCTAAGGTACCAAACTGCTGAGGTCATCAGTACTTGAACTAACATGCTAAGAACACCCCCCCCCCCCCCCCACACACACACACACACACACACACGAGGGAGGACTCGAACCGGCGTGAGGTGCCGCGCGATCCGTGATATGGCGCCTCTAACAGCGGGACACTCCGTGCGGCTCCATAAATGTCTCTTCTTGTGTATCTCAGTCAAAAACTCAAAGTAAACTAATGCTCTACGGGCATTGAAAGAAGGATGAAGGTTCCCTCTGTTAGGTTGTGAAAGAATTAAGGGGACGTCTTTAACCATCTGTGTGTAATGCCGACCATGCTCTTACTTAACACATTACACACTACCGGCCATTAAAATTGCTACACCAAGAAAAAATGCAGATGATACACGGGTATTCATTGTACTAATATACACTCCTGGAAATTGAAATAAGAACACCGTGAATTCATTGTCCCAGGAAGGAGAAACTTTATTGACACATTCCTGGGGTCAGATACATCACATGATCACACTGACAGAACCACAGGCACATAGACACAGGCAACAGAGCATGCACAATGTCGGCACTAGTACAGTGTATATCCACCTTTCGCAGCAATGCAGGCTGCTATTCTCCCATGGAGACGATCGTAGAGATGCTGGATGTAGTCCTGTGCAACGGCTTGCCATGCCATTTCCACCTGGCGCCTCAGTTGGACCAGCGTTCGTGCTGGACGTGCAGACCGCGTGAGACGGCGCTTCATCCAGTCCCAAACATGCTCAATGGGGGACAGATCCGGAGATCTTGCTGGCCAGGGTAGTTGACTTACACCTTCTAGAGCACGTTGGGTGGCACGGGATACATGCGGACGTGCATTGTCCTGTTGGAACAGCAAGTTCCCTTGCCGGTCTAGGAATGGTAGAACGATGGGTTCGATGACGGTTTGGATGTACCGTGCACTATTCAGTGTCCCCTAGACGATCACCAGTGGTGTACGGCCAGTGTAGGAGATCGCTCCCCACACCATGATGCCGGGTGTTGGCCCTGTGTGCCTCGGTCGTATGCAGTCCTGATTGTGGCGCTCACCTGCACGGCGCCAAACACGCATACGACCATCATTGGCACCAAGGCAGAAGCGACTCTCATCGCTGAAGACGACACGTCTCCATTCGTCCCTCCATTCACGCCTGTCGCGACACCACTGGAGGCGGGCTGCACGATGTTGGGGCGTGAGCGGAAGACGGCCTAACGGTGTGCGGGACCGTAGCCCAGCTTCATGGAGACGGTTGCGAATGGTCCTCGCCGATACCCCAGGAGCAACAGTGTCCCTAATTTGCTGGGAAGTGGCGGTGCGGTCCCCTACGGCACTGCGTAGGATCCTACGGTCTTGGCGTGCATCCGTGCGTCGCTGCGGTCCGGTCCCAGGTCGACGGGCACGTGCACCTTCCGCCGACCACTGGCGACAACATCGATGTACTGTGGAGACCTCACGCCCCACGTGTTGAGCAATTCGGCGGTACGTCCACCCGGCCTCCCGCATGCCCACTATACGCCCTCGCTCAAAGTCCGTCAACTGCACATACGGTTCACGTCCACGCTGTCGCGGCATGCTACCAGTGTTAAAGACTGCGATGGAGCTCCGTATGCCACGGCAAACTGGCTGACACTGACGGCGGCGGTGCACAAATGCTGCGCAGCTAGCGCCATTCGACGGCCAACACCGCGGTTCCTGGTGTGTCCGCTGTGCCGTGCGTGTGATCATTGCTTGTACAGCCCTCTCGCAGTGTCCGGAGCAAGTATGGTGGGTCTGACACACCGGTGTCAATGTGTTCTTTTTTCCATTTCCAGGAGTGTATTATACTAGGACTGATATGTGATGACATTTTCACGCAATTTGGGTGCATAGATCCTGAGAAATCAGTACCCAGAACAACCACCTCTGGCCGTTATAACGCCCTTGACACGTCTGGGCATTGAGTCAAACAGAGCTTGGATGGCGTGTACAGGTATAGCTGCCCATGCAGCTTCAACACGATACCACAGTTCTTAAAGAGTAGTGACTGGCGTATTGTGGCGAGCCAGTTGCTCGGCCAGCATTGACCAGACGTTTTCAATTGGAGAAAGATCTGGAGAATGTGTTGACCAGGGCAGCAGTCGAATATTTTCTGTATCCAGAAAGGCCTGTACAGGACCGGCGACATGCGGTCGTGCATTATTCTGCTGAAATGTAGGGTTTCGCAGGAATCGAATGAAGGGTAGAGTCACGGGTCGTAACACACCTGAAATGTAACGTCCACTGTTCAAAGTGCCGTCAATGCGAACAAAAGGTGACCGAGACGTGTTACCAATGGCACACCCATACCATCACGCCGGGTGATACGCCAGTATGGCGATGACGAATACATGCTTCCAATGTGCGTTCACCGCGATGTCGCCATCACGATGTTGTAAACAGAACCTGGATTCATCCGAAAAAAACTGACGTTTTGCCTTTCGTGCACCCAGCTTCGTCGTTGCGTACACCATCGCAGGCGCTCCTGTCTGTGATGCAGCGTCAAGGGTAACCGCAGCCATGGTCTCCGAGCTGATAGCCCATGCTGCTGCAAACGTCGTCGAACTGTTCGTGCAGATGGTTGTTGTCTTGCAAACGTCCCCATCTGTTGACTCAGCGATCGAGACGTGGCTGCACGATCCGTTACAGCCATGGGGATAAGATGCCTGTCATCTCGACTGCTAGTGATACGAGGCCATTGGGATCCAGCATGGCGTTCCGTATTACCCTCCTGAACCCACCGATTTCATATTCTGCTAACAGTCATTGGATCTAGACCAACTCGAGCACCAATGTCGCGGCACGCTAAACCGCAATCGCGATAGGCTACAATCAGACCTTCGTCAAAGTCGGAAAGGTGATGGTACGCATTTCTCCTCCTCACACGAGGCATCACAACGACGTTTCACCAGGCAACGCCGGTCAAATGGTGTTTGTGTATGAGAAATCGGTTGGAAACTTTCCTCATGTCAGCACGTTCTAGGTGTCGCCACCGGCGCCAACCTTGTGTGAATGCTCTGAAAAGCTAATCATTTGCATATCACAGCATTTTCTTCCTGTCGGTTAAAATGGTTCAAATGGCTCTGAGCAGTATGGGACTTAACATCTGTGGTCATCAGTCCCCTAGAACTTAGAACTACTTAAACCTAACTAACCTAAGGACAACACACAACACCCAGCCATCACGAGGCAGAGAAAATCCCTGACCCCGCCGGGAATCGAACCCGGGAACACGGGCGTGGGAAGCGAGAACGCTACCGCACAACCACGAGATGCGGGCTCCTGTCGGTTAAATTTCGCGTCTGTAGTAAGTCATCTTCGTGGTGTAGCAATTTTAATGGCCACTAGTGTATTTGCCAGATAAACATGTATTTCAAAGTTCGTGTTCAGAATCAATTTGTAACGAAAACAGCCCCGATTCGTAACAAGTAGCCTTAACAACAGTGCATGGTGGACGTTTGTATTATTCTGTAAAAATTAGGTTGACCTTTACGTGATTGCGCTCAAGATGAAACGCTTTGGAGTTAAGGCCATCAATTGGCACTGAACATCCATCAGCTTTCCTTCCAAATTTTAGGAAGATTCCCGTACGATCTCGGTGACACATGGAAAAATGAAACTGAGTGTCTGATCTGGACTGTACCCACCGGCAAATATTACAGAGAGCGACTCGCGTTCAGCCGTGCCAAACGAATATTTATTTTTGCGGAAGAGGAGGTTATATCTGGAGGTGATATATACACACAGGAGAGCTGCCGTGTGTATGTGAGATAGTTGGCCGTGGGGAGTGGTCCAGGCAAAGAGGTTCGCGTTTCTTGAGGGAGGGGACGGGTAGGAGGGGGTTGGGTGGGGGTGCCCTGAAAGAGATCCGTGCTGAAGCGCTCCCAGGCCTGAGATGAAAGTCATATTAATAGCTGCTGGCGGCCGGTGCCAGATATATCGCCCAGGTGGTCCCCGCTAGAGATGTATTTTGAAAAGGGCGCCGCGATCCAAAACATGTGTCCGGCGGCCGGTCGGTGCCGCTCTGCTCGCATTTGTCCCCTTCAGCCGGCGACGCCCACAAAAGACGCGCCCAGAGGCGAAGACGGTCGCCGTCGCACTTTTTTGGGCTACTTTAGAGCGCAACGTACTGCGATAGCCTTACGTAAGAGACGCATACGTACTTACAGGTGTACACCCGTTGAGATGGCACAAGTTGATTGTGGCACTCAGGGTTTCTGAAGCCGTTTTGCCTTGCCTTGTTCGTGTAGATCGCATAAGCTACGGAATCCAGTGGACTGCTTTGTACTGCTCAAGCACAATTGATACCCACTTACACTAACTGACCAAAACTACACAATAATCCCTATGTAATGCGATACTGGCCATTAACGCACCTTTACATCTCTGCGTCCGAAGGCCTCTGTGGCCGAGCAGTTCTAGGTCCTTCAGTCTGGAACCGCGCGACCGCTACGGTCGCAATCCGAATCCTGCCTCGGGCATGGATGTGTGTGGTGTCCGTAGTTCTAAGTTCTAGGGAACTGATGACCTCAGATGTTAAGTCCCATAGTGCCCAGAGCCATTTGAACCATTACATCTCTGTGCCTTGCCGTACGGCTGTGCTTGCCCCCTATTCAAGTAGAGACACGAGCAAAGGTGCATCGCTCTTTCTCAGCTGTTGCACATGATGATATCATTCTCACTAGGGATGGGAAAAACCGACCGGTTAAACCGATACTGGTACTTTAGTTCCGTGGCGCGCCCGTACGAAGTCCCAATTTTGTCACAGTCCAATCTAGCAACTGTCATGGATGATGATTGTTCATATGTGTGTCAAATCTTGTGGGACTTAACTGCTAAGTTCATCAGTCCCAAAGCTTACACACTACTTAACCTAAATTATCCTAAGGACAAACACCCATACCCATGCCCGAGGGAGGACTCGAACCTCCGCTGGGATCAGCTGCACAGTCCATGACTGTAGCGCCTCAGACCGCTCGGCTTATCCCGCGCGGCATGGAGGATGATGATGATGATGATGATGATGATTATATGATAACACAAACACCCTGTCTCCGGGCAGAGAAAATCACCAACCCATCCGGGAGTCGAACCCAGGACACCGTGATCCAGTCAGCAACGCTAGCCGCTAGCCACTAGACCACGAGCTGCGGACGGTGTCTTAGTTCTGAATAACCGCTATTTTTCGGTACTTGTTTAGTCTCGCTTATAACTTGTTTTAATTTTTTACTAATAACTAGGAGAGAAAACGAAATATCGGTTATACATAGCAGCAGTGCTCAAAATTTTAAATATATCTTTTTTAGAGAACGAGTAATTTTCATTCGTAAAATTTACATTGCTTTGGAATATTGCGTTATTGTGAAAAATCGGAAAAGTGATCAGTGCTATTTTAGTAACAATACCGACAGAAATGCACAAAAAACGCATGACACTGTAGGGAAGCAGCCTACTCACGCTGTAGTAAATTCACATCAGTCTTTCCATTGTGTGCCAGCCAGTCTGCAGTAACTAGCTCTGACATCATAAATGTTGCTCAATACTTTAAAAATCAAGCAAATAACCTAAAACATTTCTAGCATGTCAGGAGTAATACTAAATTAATATGTGTTGAATATCAGTTCGATAACTTTAACCATTTTCGAAATTTGGACGTTTTTCTGTAAAAATCATTGGCGCAACAGAAAAGAGCTAGAGACTTAATAATTGATAATTAGATTCATCTTTCATAATAATTTAATAAAAACAGTACTTTGGATTTCACAAATTAAAATTTTAGAGGAAATTTATGATTTTCTGGTTTTCGTCTTAAAACTTAAGGAAGCAAGATAGATTAAGTAGGCTAATAAATAAAGCTAGGATGTTTATATTTAAGAAGAATGGAGATCCGCTATAACTATGAAGATGTGAGAAGTTTCATTTGAATACCTATAAAACTATAGCGATAGCGTATCTCCAAAGGGCCAGTTCAGAGCTCGTCTACTGCGTGCAGTGTAATTAAATTAATTCTCTCGCCCAAAATATTTAACTTAGCCA
Organism: Schistocerca nitens; assembly: GCF_023898315.1. Taxonomy (NCBI): domain Eukaryota; kingdom Metazoa; phylum Arthropoda; class Insecta; order Orthoptera; family Acrididae; genus Schistocerca; species Schistocerca nitens. Next base: position 86,815,460 of record NC_064625.1, on the reverse strand, counting down.
CGTCAAAATTTTATTATAATTACTTACCTGTGTGCTGAATGCACATTTAAATTAAGAGCTTCATCGGCCATCAGCAAAAGAAGCTATGATATATTCGGTAACTTAATGTGGTGCATTACTAGCCCAGCGGCTAGTCGGGAGAGCCGATTTGATCAGGCGTTCCCTTAGCCGTCCGCACCGCGGCTTTATATATAAGAACACTGCGCGAGGAAGCAAGGCCCCAGTTCTCTCCAGACGCTGAATAGCACGCCATCTGTGTCGGGAGTCGCGTCGCGTCGGTATCATTGCTACAGACACCCTCGGATGCCGTATTAAGTTACTCGGGATACGTGTAACCATGAAATCATTTTCGAGTGAAGTGTTAATTCTGGGCTGACTTTAATTATCGATCTTCAGTTTGCGTATTGTCGTATTTTCACGTGCCGCCGCGGGACAGACATTCTACCAATTATTTAGCGTGGCGTTTAATGAAACTAATCATCAAATTATGGCGAGCATTCATTTTAACATTTAATTAGGACATTTAGAGTTGCATCGCCGACCGCGGTGGGCTCGCGGTTCTAGGCGCGCAGTCCGGAACCGTGCGACTGCTACGGTCGCAGGTTCGAATCCTGCCTCGGGCATGGATGTGTGTGATGTCCTTAGGTTAGTTAGGTTTAAGTAGTTCTAAGTTCTAGGGGACTGATGACCACAGCAGTTGAGTCCCACAGTGCTCAGAGCCATTTGAACCATTTTTTTATAGTTGCATCAGCGCATTAGACTCTGAACTGCTCTGTTAGTTAGGTTGTGTGGATACTTTTGTTTTTCATCTGTGACTTTCAGAATATACTCAACTATTTTAGAAAATCGTTTTTGATTATAAATCCCAGACAATCTCCTAATTCCTCAGAGCTATAAGCTGTAACTATAAGTGTATTCTCAGATGAAGTGGGCACTAGGAATTCTAATTACAGGCTTCACGCTTTGCTAATCACTTTCTGGTAGCCAATATTGTAGTTAGAGAGCCAGTGTTGAGAACGGCAAACAACAGCAAAAATAATAGGACCATTTTTAAGAACAATAATTTCACCCGCCGCCGCACATATGGTTAATCGGCCGGGATGTGTTTCTACATTCAACAAACATTTATGCAACAGTTAAACAATTAATTCTATCCGCCGCCCCACAACACAACAACTGATACAACATTGCAGCCGGCCGCTGTGGCCGGTTCTAGGCGCTTCAGTCCGGAACCTCCTTGCTGCTACATTCGCAGGTTCGAATCCTGCCTCGGGCACGGATGTGTGTGATGTCCTTAGTTTAGTTAGGTTTAAGTAGTTCTAAGTTAATGGGACTGTTGACCTCAGATGATAAGTCCCACAGTGCTTAGTGCCATATGATAGAGCATTGCTGAGAAATTAGTGTACCTGTTCGTAAGTGGCTTGTCCTATTAGATGGTATGCGTGTGCATGCAGTGTGCAAGACTTCTTCCATCTGATCTATATGGCAGTTTATCACTGTCGTCGACGGTATCATCCTTAGTATCGAAGTGCGCTGTCAGTGAAGCACAATGCTCCATTTGTTTTAAAAGATGGAAAACAAGAGGATCCACAACAATCCTGCGTTTTAGTACAAGGATAAAACTTAAAACTTAACACTTCATTCATAATAATAAATGAAAAGCACCAGTTTGCTTTTGTTCTACAATATTATTTTTACTGCTAACCGGTTTTCGGCTTACAAGGCCATCATCAGGCATTTACTGAGTATTATCACCAATACTTCAATCACTTCATTCATAGTTTACAATATAAATACAAAGTAACTGTACTGCTGCGTGTATCTACATCAGATGCCTTCATCTGCCTGGATCCCTTGAAAACCGCTAAAATTAAGCGTAAAATTGAGTTCCTCATCAGTTTTCACCATTTGCAACTGATTGTCCTTAATGTCCAAACAGGGGTATTGTCCCCGATTAGTAGACGATTGCAGAGTGTCAAAAAAAATTAGAATCAATAGCAGAACACTGGTGATTTTTTTTTGTAGTGTTCAGTCACCTAGCATTTTTCGAGAAATGCTGAGAACGGTGTATGAACTAAGTTTTCCTTTATTTGCCTATTTAATTTGGTATTTTGGTTCTATCTTGAAACTAAGGAGTCAAAATATTGCTTTTCAATCTTCGTTCAATTTCTACGTTTATTGCATGAAATAACAGGAATAAAAAACTGAAAATCAGTTATTTCAGAAAAAGGTTATTTTGAGCGATTTCAGCACTTCAATTAAACTGATGTTGAAAAAAAAAACGATGTAACCGAAAACCGGTTGTTTCAGCGATAAATCACACCTAGATTCTTAGCCCACTTCATCGTGCTTCTCTGGCAATAAGAAGGGGCCCGCACTTCGGCTACTCTACAATCTTTCTCAAACGGTATTACGGAAACTATAGGGGGAAAAATGTTGATTCTTTCGTTATTTATAGCGTTTTATATCAGCGTCAAGATGAAATCCACATCTTATCGTTAATGGTCAAAGTTCTTAAGATAATTACAGATTACATACGTCACTGTAGGATATTCGAATAGCTTGCAGTGAAAAGTAGGGGTCGCTATGAGTTTGCATTTGATGCATTTAAGGTCATATACTGCAGCGTGTCAAATACTATATGTAAGATACTGAATTTCTCTTTAGACCTGGAAGTCTGTATATGTCTCCAATCCTGATATAAATGGATTTTATTTATCACACTAACTTCCGTCTCTGCACGCAACGATATGGCTGCCTTGAATTATTCATAACATCCTTTATATTTCGAAAATGGTTCAAGACACCAAAATGCATTTTTTGTAGATGGTAGAACGCCATGAAAAGAGTATTTTGGAATGTCGTTAATAAGCGAAACTTTCACAGTAACTACAGATTTTCACAATGTGACATTTATTTCGTTCAGTTCGAATACCTACATCATTATATATAAAATTCATCAAATACATAGTAATTAACACATTTCAAATAATTATTTTTATGAATAATGTACGTCTTCTTTTTAATTACATTTCACATGCTAAATTCCAATCTTAATGACTGATGTTACACAAAAGATTTTTAATAAAGACTTTAAATTTTATTCATGAATCTTTTCGATAGTTAATAGTTTGCAATGAACTCTGGAATTTGGCATGCAATACGTAATAAGAAATAATTAGATGTGCATTTTTCATAAAAATAATTATTACATATATGTTAATTAGCATATATTTGGAAATAATTAGATGTGCATTTTTCATAAAAATAATTATTAGATATATGTTAATTAGCATATATTTGATGAACTGTATGTTCATTTTCTTCGTTCAGTTCGAATACCTACATCATTTAAAATAAAAAATACACCCTTGCAATAGAACCAGTGATCCATTCTCCAACGCTGCCCATTGAACCACGGTGCTGCTCGTAAAAAATTGCGTTCGTTGTTTGCAAGTTAAAGCTACTCTATCTGATGAAAAGTAAGCGGACACCCCCAAAAACATAGGTTTTTCATATTAGGTGCATTGTGCTGCCACCTACTGCCAGGTACTCCATATCAGCGACCTCAGTAGTCATTAGACATGGTGAGAGAGCAGAATGGGGCGCTCCGCGGAACTCACAGGACTTCGAACGTGGTCAGGTGATTGGGTGTCACTTGTGTCATACGCATGTACGCGGGATTTCCACACTCTTAAACATTCCTAGGTCCACTGTTTCCGATGTGACAGTGAAGTGAAAACGTGGAGTGACACGTACAGCACAAAAGCATACAGGCCGACCTCGTCTGTCGACTAGTCGCCGACAGCTGAAGAGGGTCGTAATGTGTAATAGGCAGAAATCTATCCAGACCATCACACAGGAATTCCAAACTGCATCAGGAGCCACCGCAAGTACTGTGACGGTTAGGCGGGAGGTGAGAAAACTTGGATTTCATTGTCGAGCGGCTGCTCATAAGCCATACATCACGCCGGTAAATACTAAACGACTCCTTGCTTAGTCGGTTGAACGGTGAAAAACAGTTTTGTGAAGTGACGAATCACGGTACACAATGTGGCGATCCGATGGCAGGATGTGGGTATGGTGAATGACCGGTGAACGTCATCTGCCAGCGTGTGTAGTGAAAACAGTGGTGGTGTTATGGTGTGGTCGTGTTTTTCATGGAGAGGGCTTGCATCCCTAGTTGTTTTGCGTGGCACTATCACAGCACAGGCCTACAGCGATGTTTGAAGCACCTTGATGCTTCCCACTGTTGAAGAGCAGTTCGGGAATGGCGATTGCATCTTTCAACACGATTGAGCACCTGTTCTTAATGCACGGCCTGTGGCGGAGTGCTTACACTACAATGACATCCCTGTAACGGACTGGCCTAAACAGAGTCCTGACCTGAATCTTACAGAACACCTTTGTTATGTTTTGGAACGCCGACGTCGTGCCAGGCCTCTCCTCAGTGCAGTACTCCGTGAAGAATGGGCTGCCATTCCCCAAGAAAGCTTCCAGCACCTGATTGAACGTATGCCTGCTAGAGCGGAAGCTGTCATCAAGGCTAAGGATGGGCCAACACCATACTGAATTGCAGCATTACCGATGGAGGGCGCCACGAACTTGTAAGTCATTGAAACTTCCTGGCAGATTAAAACTGTGAGCCCGACCGAGACTCGAACTCGGGACCTTTGCCTTTCGCGGGCAAGTGCTCTACCAACTGAGCTACCGAAGCACGACTCACGTCCGGTACTCACAGCTTTACTTCTGCCAGTATCTCGTCTCCTAACTTCCAAACTTTACAGAAGCTCTCCTGCGAACCTTGCAGAACTAGCACTCCTGAAAGAAAGGATATTGTGGAGACATGGTAAGTCATTTTCAGCCAGGTGTCCGGACACTTTTGATTATTTAGTGTATTTGCCAAGAATTGTACGCAGTCGTTCCCCTTAATTCTGTCTTTATAACTGGCAGTAATGACGAACCACAAAGAAGGAAATGAACGACAATACTCCACAAATTCTTATCGTTAGCCCAATCTGCGATGATTGTGAAGCAAACGCGTACAACAAACTGAATCTTCCAACTGTCAGTTACAAAGAAATCAATAAACGAAGAGATCCGCGGACACGTGCACGTCTGTAGCACGTGACTGTCCAACTCCTGCGCCTGCGTAACGTGGCCCGTGCGCACACATGAGAGGCATGAGTTTTTCACTTTGCTACGACGCATGCGCTCCTTTGCCTCTACGTGCAAAGGCCGAATGCGCGTAGTGTCCACGGAGAGTTGCACCGGTGTAAACGCACATTAGATTCACTTGAGGCGAACACTCCAGTACGGATGAAGGCGGGAGATATTGTTAATAGTGAAAGTAACAGCAGAATGGATCGAACAGCAGTCACTTCTAAAGCCGATTAGTAATTGCATGTCACCTGAGTAGAGTTCTCGCAACATACGGTGGCCGATGAGTCATATCCAGTTTTCGTACAAAGCGCTGAACGAGTTCATTCGTTCGTTAAGAGAGCGAGGCCAACAGTTGCGACCTTTCTACCGGTCGGTGATGACAGAATCGACGAGCGCGGTCTGCAATCTTTCTCAAACCATTACGGAAACATTACGGAAAAAAATTCGTTTTTTTATTTAGCTTTTTATGTCAGGTCCATGATGGTCACATCATCATTTCTTAGTAGCCATAGGTATTGTGATATTTACATGGATGTAACACACAGCGAGAAATTCGAAAAAGTTTGCAATGTACAGGGCTATTACAAATGATTGAAGCGATTTCATAAATTCACTGTAGCTCCATTCATTGACATATGATCACGACACACTACAGATACGTAGAAAAACTCACAAAGTTTTGTTCGGCTGAAGCCGCACTTCAGGTTTCTGCTGCCAGAGCGCTCGAGAGTGCAGTGAGACAAAATGGCGACAGGAGGCGAGAAAGCGTTATGTCGTGCTTGAAATGCACTTACATCAGTCAGTCATAACAGTGCAACGACACTTCAGGACCAAGTTCAACAAAGATCCACCAACTGCTAACTCCATTCGGCGATGGTATGCGCAGTTTAAAGCTTCTGGATGCCTCTGTAAGGGTAAATCAACGGGTCGGCCTGCAGTGAGCGAAGAAACGGTTGAACGCGTGCGGGCAAGTTTCACGCGTAGCCCGCGGAAGTCGACGAATAAAGCAAGCAGGGAGCTAAACGTACCACAGCCGACGGTTTGGAAAATCTTACGGAAAAGGCTGAAGCAGAAGCCTTACCGTTTACAATTGCTACAAGCCCTGACACCCGATGACAAAGTCAAACGCTTTGAATTTTCGGCGCGGCTGCAACAGCTCATGGAAGAGGATGCGTTCAGTGCGAAACTCGTTTTCAGTGATGAAGCAACATTTTTTCTTAATGGTGAATTGTTTAAACCTCCTCTACCAAGAAACGTGCCAGAACTGCAAGCTCGCATCAGCGATGCTTTCGAACTCATTGATGGGGACATGCTGCGCCGAGTGTGGGAAGAACTTGATTATCGGCTTGATGTCTGCCGAATCACTAAAGGGGCACATATCGAACATTTGTGAATGCCTAAAAAAACTTTTTGAGTTTTTGTATGTGTGTGCAAAGCATTGTGAAAATATCTCAAATAATAAAGTTGTTGTAGAGCTGTGAAATCGCTTCAATCATTTGTAATATTGCATGGGGGCTTAATTAAAATAAAATGCCAATAATTTTATTTTTTTGTTTTAGTAGCTGTCTGTCCGATTACGAAGTCTCGTAAACGGTTGGCCCTGACTAGTATTATTACGCTATCTGACTGCATAGAACAACAACAAAGAATGAAATGGAAATTTTCATTAACACAATTAATTAATTAAGTCCCCAGCAACTATAAAACCTACGAAACCCAAGCACAAGTGTAACTGTTCTGTGTGTGGAAGTATGACTCAACGTACGCATCTGGTACGGTTCTTCTTCAACAACACAAGAAATTTTAAATATCATTTATACTGAATTAATTAAAGAAAATAGAAATACCATAATTACTCAAGAAAACCAGAATTACACTCTAATACAAGAACACAAGCCAGATGCTTTGTTGACTGAACCTGTAATGACGCATTATTCAGGACATTGAAATAATGAGAAAGAAAAGAAAAGTAGTTTGTTACCTTAATTTATATTGATGAAAAGCACTCTAGACATTACAATCTCTCCACACCGACTCGCTACTATCACATCTCAACAAGAACTTTTCAGTATCACATCTCAGCAAGCACTGCCTACTAGCTCATCTCGACAAACACTCCTCACTACGACATCTCAGCACTGACTACCACGAGTTCTCCCAAAGCACTGCCCACTACGAGTTCTCAATAATCTCTGCCAGTGGAGGCGGCGGAACAATACTCTCTAGCGCGATCTCTGGCGCTGTGGCTCAGTGTAGCCACCTTTCAATATCCCTGTATAATAGGGGCCGCTCTGATTTTACGTTTGGTGCGTATTACATGATATGTTGCTGTGTATGAAACTCAGCCAACATATCGAATTTTTCTGTTAAACTTAGCCGGAGGTCTCGATTTGTCTCCAATCCCGAGAAAATTGACCTGATGTAGAACACTCATTTCCGATCGCGCCGCCCCAGTTATAAATATCCATAACATTCCTCATATTTCAGAAATGAATGAAATGAAATGATCATATGGCAATGTTGGCCGGGAGTCCCCTTTCGGGGGAGTTCGGCTTCCGTACTCCAAGTCCTTTTTAGTTGACGCCACTTCGGCGACTTGCGAGTCAATGATGATGAAAATGATGATGAAGGACACACAACACCCAGTCCCCTGTCGGGAATCCAACCCGGGCCTCCCGCGTGGTTGGAGGTGACGCTACCGCTACGCTACGGACACGGACTTCAGAAATGATTTGAGATATCGAAAAGAGATTTTTAGCAAATGACAGCGTGCAAAGAGGAGACTGTTTTACCGTATGTTTATTACGCAGAAGTTCATTGTCTACCGTGTTATTCCACTAACTACAGTCTTTTCTTAATAAACCAATTTAATTTTTAAGGGCCATTGATGGCTGGTGAAAGGAGAAATGCTATGGACTTCGGAACAACGTAAGTGAAGTCTTTACGCGTTTATTTTGTACCGAGGATGTGCTTTTTCATAAGATGCTGACTTTACTGTCCCTCAGCTCCTCACTTAATGAAGTAATTGAAATACCGTTCTCTCACAACTGGGTCTGCACAGCATGTTAGTGACATTACGCAAAAGAAGCAAATGTTAACATGGCAACAAGAGAAATGTTGTAACTAGCCTGTTCGTATGCTGGCAGCGCTATAGACCGTGTTAATCTCGCCGACAGCGCTCTGAGCCCTTGGCAAGAAATTCTGTGGTTGGACGGACTAACAGTTAGCTAGTGGATAGGGAAGTGTATTGACATGATACTCTTAGTGGAGATTCTGTGTTGGTAGGAACTGCATTGTAGAGTGAGACGAAATTATGTGTTTATTAGAAAATATGCAAGGATGATGAATGTTGGTGATAACGTCTGCCGTGCAGGATTAGCCGAGCGGTCTCAGGCGCTGCAGTCATGAACTGTGCGGCTGGTCCCGGCGGAGGTTCGAGTCCTCCCTCGGGCACGGGTGTGTGTGCTTGTCCTGAGGATAATTTAGGTTAAGTAGTGTGTAAGCTTAGGGACTGATGACCTTAGCAGTTAAGTCCCTTATGATTTCACAAATATTTGAAATATTTCTTTGATAACGTCTGGGTAGTGGAATTACTTACAACTACATAGTTTTTGGAAATTGAGGTCACATGAATAAGGCAAAATTTTCTAAATACATTGTTTGCGCTTCAACGACATCCTTCTTTTCCTAACCATATGCCTCCTAGTAGTTAGTCTGTAATCGTTAGAATCTTTTTATTTAGCTGGCTGGCTGTTATTGCTACTTGCTGTAGTTCTTGTTATGAAAATTTTGTGTGAGGTGACTTATGAAAAAAACTGGGGTTTCCACTATAGGTGTTCATGATTGAAATGAGTTCAGGCAATTAACAGAGTTGGAGGTAGTTTTATATTTCTATAATTTCATATTTCTTTGGATTTGTATTATTGTTAGTATTTCTTGTAACTCAGGGCCGTTCTTTTGAGTGAATTATTGAAAGTCATGTTGTCAATGTACAGCTGTCAGATTACGTTGGGCTTGTATATTGTGGGTAATGACATGAAATGTCGTGCGGCTAGGGCCTCCCGTCGGGTAGACCGTTCGCCTGGTGCAGGTCTTTCGAGTTGACGCCATTTCGGCGACCTGCGCGCCGATGGGGATGAAATGACGATGATTAGGACAACACAACACCCAGTCCCTGAGCGGAGAAAATCTCCGACCCAGCCGGGAATCGAACCCGGGCCCTTAGGATTGACAGTCTGTCACGCTGACCGCTCAGCTACCGGGGGCGGACATTGTGGGTAATAAATGAATAGGTTAAGTTTGAGTTGTCTTAGTCAGGGGAAATTCTGTAGGTCAGTGTGTAATAAAAATAATAATTAAAGAGGTAGTTTCAATGTGTAGGTTTCACTCATAATTCGCCGCTCATGACGCATCTATGAAAGTTTCAAGTGTTTAACAAGCCAAGCGAAAATAAACCACTGCAGAATTATTTTTAGATACTAATCAAAGCAGAGTTGACAGATCTTTTTGAATGCTCACCATGCACGTGTGGGTGTGGAGGGTCTACACTTAATATTTACAAAAAAAGTGAGCGCAGGCTTCCGTTCAAAGCGGAACTTCCCCTGCAGTGCCTGACCATAACCCCCACCACTACTGCTCTCCTCACGCGTGCCCTTCTGTCTGCGTTGTCTACCGGCCACGGTATTTTGCACAGACTCTACCGAATCCATCAATTGCAACGCTTCTAAGGTGGCTCAAGTCAACTGCTGGTGATGTGATGGTGAGGTGGAAACGTGAAGCAGCAACCAAAGCTAAAGCAAGACAATACCAGCCTCATGTACTCTTGGTCAGAGACCATCCAGCACTGCAGAGGGTTGGTGTAAAATAATAGCATCGAATGAACAGGATCGTGAGTTCCAGAGGCATACCAGCTGTCCAGCTAGCAGTGTGATTGCGCATAGGGAGTTAAAACCAGTGTGTTACAATGGTCTACCAGCTTCAGACAAGCCACACATTCCTGTCGGCAATGCTAAACATCACTGGACAACGGGTGACTGGACAACGGGTGACTGGAGACGAGTACTAGGACTAATCTTGCTACATATATGGCCTGGCAATCCGATGGAAGGGTCTCGGTATATAGAATACCTCGAGAACATTATCATCATGTGTCGAGCCAACAATGAAGTATGGAGGAGGTGTTATAGTATAGGGGTTGGGGTGTGCTTCCATCAAGGTACACAAGAGAACGCTAAATGTGGAAGGGTATTGTAAGCAGGCTGTTTAGGTTTTTATATTGGTAACTCCACGTAGCGCTCTGTATGAAAATCATTGGCTGTGCTGTGTGCAGTCTGTGGTTGGTTGGCATTGTTGTAATATTCGCCATTGTAGTGTTGGGCAGTTGGCTGTTAACAGCGCGTAGCGTTGCGCAGTTGGTGAGCCGCCAGCAGTGGTGGATGTGAGGAGAGAGATGGAGTTTTGAGAGCGGATGATCTGGACGTGGGTCCATCAGAGACAGTAAATTTGTAAGACTGGATGTCACGAACTGATATATATATATATATATATATATATATATATATATATATATATATATATATATAAACATCAACAAAAGCAAAACGAGGATAATGGAATGTAGTCAAATGAAGTCGGGTGATGCTGAGGGAATTAGATTAGGAAATGAGACACTTAAAGTAGTAAAGGAGTTTTGCTATTTAGGGAGTAAAATAACCGATGATGGTCGAAGTAGAGAGGATATAACATGTAGACTGGCAATGGCAAGGAAAGCGTTTCTCAAGAAGAGAAATTCGTTAACATCGAGTATAGATTTAAGTGTCAGGAAGTCATTTCTGAAAGTATTTGTATGGAGTGTAGCCATGTATGGAAGTGAAACATGGACGGTAAATAGTTTGGACAAGAAGAGAATAGAAGCTTTCGAAATGTGGTGCTACAGAAGAATGCTGAAGATAAGGTGGGTAGATCACGTAACTAATGAGGAGGTATTGAATAGGATTAGGGAGAAGAGAAGTTTGTGGCACAACTTGACTAGAAGAAGGGATCGGTTGGTAGGACATTTTTTGAGGCATCAAGGGATCACAAATTTAGCATTGGAGGGCAGCGTGGAGGGTAAAAATCGTAGAGGGAGACCAAGAGATGAATACACTAAGCAGATTCAGAAGGATGTAGGTTGCAGTAGGTACTGGGAGATGAAGAAGCTTGCACAGGATAGAGTAGCATGGAGAGCTGCATCAGACCAGTCTCAGGACTGAAGACCACAACAACAACATGACTTTTGAACACTATTAAGGTAAATACATTGTTTGTTCTCTATCAAAATCTTTCATTTGCTGACTATGCCTATCAGTAGTTAGTGCCTTCAGTAGTCAGAATCTTTTATTTAGCTGGCAGTATTGGCGCTCGCTGTATTGCAGTAGTTCGAGTAACGAAGATTTTTGTGAGGTAAGTGAAAGGTGTAGGTTAATGTTAGTCAGGGCCATTCTTTTGTAGGGATTATTGAAAGTCAGATTGCGTTGCGCTAAAAATATTGTGTGTCAGTTTAGTGTTGATCAGAATAGGTAAAGAGTGAAATGTCTGAGTACGTTCAGTTCTACACAGCTGTTTGAAAATCAAATAATGTAAGAGGTTTATCTGCATAGTAATTCATTAATTTTTCGAAGGGGACGTTTCAGTATGCACCCATCATACAGCTTTGAGTACTGCATACAGTAGAGGAGCAGTTGGGAACCTATGCTTGTTTATATCATCATGACAATGCACCCTGTCATGAAGCAACATCAGTGAGGCAGTGGTTTTGGGCCAGTAGCATTCTTGTAATGATGTATGTATGAAGATTGAAGCAACGGATGAAAATTTGTACCAACACTGGGATTCAAACCCAGGCCTCCTGTTCCCTGTTCAGATGTACTAACAGCTACACCATCCTGACACAGTCCGCAGCTCATGGTCTGGTGGCTGTCGTTGCTGCCTCTGGATCATGATGTCCGAGGTTCGATTTCTGGCTGGGTTGGGGATTTTCTCTGTCCGGGGACTGGCTAGTTGTGTTGTCATCATTTCATCATTATCCGTGACAGTGGCTAAATTGGACTGGTAAAAATATTAGACTGTGTAAGAAATTGGGACTTTTTATGGGCGCTGATGACCTCGCAGTTGATCGCCCCCACCAACCAACCAACCAACCAATCATCATCATCATCATCATCATCCTGACATAGCGGTTGGAAGAACTGCACACACTTCCCTAGCACGGCTGCCTCCTTCATCCAAATGCCTATTCACGCGGCAGCCCACTTGGTTTTTCACCCTAAATTTGAACAGCATCGACGGGCCCTCCAACTGTACTGCAATAGAACCTCAGCATCAAACGAAACAGAGAATCGTGCTGAAACCCAGCCATAGGTGCTTAAATCAAATGAAATTATAGGGACCTTTTCAAGTCTCAGGCACGTATGATCCGAACCCAGATCTCCTGCTCACTACGCGTTTGCGCTGACTGTTACGTCACCAAGGTACAGTGGCTCTATAACCGACCGAAGTAGAGCATTGGTTAGTGTTATGTCCGCACTATAGCACAACAAATATTCCGTGATAACCAAATTTATTTGACCTTCTGTCACTCAAAACAAAACTTAAGTTCGACTGCACAACACTTCGCTACCTGTAGCGCCAAGGAAGAGTCACTAGTAGAGAATACAAGTCCAAACCACTGCCAACCAGTCGATGCCGACGGGTCGCGATTTTCCAGCCAGGGAGGCCACAGTACGGTTCGGTCGTCGTGAATCCAGCAGCCGGGTAGTAACGCAGTCATCGGCAAAGATTGAACTGGTTAAACGGGACGGACGGACGACGCACATGATGGAGGGCTGAACCCTCTGCAGGGAACGAAGTTCTAGCGCTTACTGCGCTTCGCCTTCTTAAGTGGTGTGGTGAGGATGTGGTATGACATGGTGTTTGTGGTTGTTACTTGGCTTTCGTGATGTTTTTTTTTTTTTTTTTTTTTTTTAAAAAAAAAAGAAGACAGGACAGTAGAAGGGACAGTAGAAGAGTGGGGGAAAACGAACGGCCCATTGACTAGCCGGGAATTACGATTAAATTACAGAATAAAGGAGAGGAGGAGGAATAGTGAGAGTTAGTGAAAGCGAAAGGCCATTATCCTGGCCTCTTCTTCATAGCGGCGTCAGTCAGTCTTGAAGTGGTGGAATGGGGGGGGGGGGAAGAGAAAGAAGTCAGAGGGTGACAGATGAAGAAGTGGAAAGAGGAAGGGCCTATCATGATTAGGCCAACATTGGGGGTAGTGTGGGTGGAAGGAGGGTGGCGTGTTGAGGGGAGTGAATGACATGATGTGTTGGGGGAAGGATCTATGGTGTGAGGGAGGTAATTGTCATGAGATGAGGTGGCTGGTGCATGCGAAGTCATGGGGGGCGAAATAAAAGGTCGGGCCATCGAGTGGTGGCCAGACGGTGAACACGGGTGCCCAGGGAAAGGGTTAAGGGATTAGGAGAGTGACGGGTTTGTTGGTAAAAGGAATTGGCTGCGGAGAGGAAGCGGGTACGAAGGAGCGGCACTTCAGCCAGGATGTGGAGCTCTTGGGTTGGGAAGTCGAAGGGGAGGCGGAGGGCACGCCGGAGAGCCCGGTTCTGGACGGTTTGGAGTCGGCGGAGGTGGGTGGGGGCAGCATTGCCCCACACCACCGCCGCATATTCAAGGATGGGGCGAACAAGGGAGGTGTACAATCTAACAGCAAGGTGGGAGGGGAGTGAAGAGGTTGGATTGATGAGAGGGTAGAGCAGGCATAGCCGCCCCATTGCTTTACGAGGCACGTCATCTATGTGGGGGCGCCAGGTAAGGCGTTGGTCCAGGGTAACACCCAAGTACTTCGCAGTACGAGTCCAGGGGACTGGTGTACCAAGGACCATCACCTGAGGGAGCCGAATGGGAATATGGCGTCGGCAGATGATAAGGGCTTGGGTTTTGGAGGGATTAAATGCCAGACGCCACGTTAGGGAATCTGTAGCCCCCTGGAGCCGCTGTTGAAGAACTGCCGCACTCCGAGAACGAGAGAAGAGTGCAGTATCATCTGCGTATAGAGCTAAATGTACCCTCGGCGCAGAGGGCAGATCGGCTGTGAAGAGGGAGTAGAGTAGCGGTCCAAGTACGCTGCCTTGTGGTACTCCTGCCCTGATGCGTCTTCGTGTGGATTTCCCGTCAGGGATCCTAACATGGAAGGTGCGACCTTCCAGGTATGTGGCTATTAGCCGTACATGGGACACTGGGAAGCCGAGGGAAAATAATTTGTAGAGCAGCCCTTCGTGCCAGACCGAGTCAAACGCTCTGGACACGTCGATGAGTATGGCCCCGAAGTACTCCCTACGTTCTATGGCTTCCAGTGCCTCTTCTACAAGGGGTTAAACGGGCTCAGGGAGCTCGCTTAAATCCGCTGGTCCGGCCAATCAGATTGTCGGTAGATGGGGCACTTATACGGTTGCTCACTCTGGTGGCAAGGGCAGCGCCGCCAGGGTAATCCGTATCGACAGTGGTGTGTACGCTGCCTCTAACCCCGCGACGACGCGTTCACTTGCACCAGTTGACATCGCGTGCGGCGCCAGCGCTACTCGCTGTGTGCCGCGCGTGTTGTAGCACGCCGCGCCGAGTTGACGGCTGCTGTGCGGCGGCCGATACGACAGTTAACACGTTGGGCTCGCTTCGGGAGGACGACGGTTCAAGCCCGCGTTCGGGCATCCTGATTTAGGTTTCCCTGATTTCACTAAATCGCTTAAGGCAAAGACTGGGCTGGTTCCTTCGAAAGGGCACAGCCCATTTCCTGCTCTATCCTTCCCCAATCTCAGCGTGTACTCCCCCTGTAATGACCTCGTTGTCGCATAGACGTTAAACAATAACCTCCCTCCTCCTCCTCCTCTTCCTCCTCCTCTTCCTCCTCCTCTTCCGTGGCTGTGCACAACCGCATGGACCACCCTAGCTCCCCTCCCTCGTCGATCCAGATGGCGTCGGTGGAAATTTGGATTGAGGATGGAGGCGTGCTAGGGTAATTCATGCAGTTGTGCAAATCCACTATGCTGATGTGGCGAGCAGGAGACATGGGTTCGGATCCCAGCCTTAGTACAAATTTTCATTCGTCGCTTCAGTCTGTATTTATGCATCATAGTTGTTCGAGACTTGGAAAAGTCTCTGGAACCATATAGTTTTCTTTGATTCTTGTAAGGGACTAGCCTGTCCTGAGAAAAGATCTGAACCAAGAGGAACTCCTTTGGGATGAGTTAGCACTTCACTTCGCACCAGATGCTAGCGCCCGACATCTCTACCTTCTCTGTTTGGGCTTTTATGGTACAATGGACTGCCATCCCTCTGCAGGCATTCAAGCACCTATCTGAAAATGTCTCCAGGATGGAATCATACGATATTAATGTTCACTATTAGGTGCCCGGACTGTTTTGATGAGAGGATGGGTACTTCCACCTCTGTGCCTTGTTGGACAGCTGACATGCACAACAGTCAGGATACAGCATGCGCAGTAACAGCAGGCACGTCAAGGTAGCCACTAGTTTCATAACTGAAGCTAAGTCAGGATAGGATTGTTTTTTGTCACACAGTTCTCAATCCAAGAACAATATATTACTGATTTACTTTAAGGAAGCAATATTTATACCTTACTATACTTGTACTAAAACGGCTAGGCTACAGAGTAATCGACAAACCAGGTCTCACGAATTTTGTGCACCAGTATACCCAAATCTATCCCCAAGCGCCTGAGTACTGCCGACGAAGTCCGCCTTTCTTGAGCACCTAGGACAAACTTTTTGAGCGCTATCGTCTCCAGAGTGACTTACATAACGAGTCTTTTTTCGGGATAATCAGGGCTCGGTCCACACCAATTTAGCTTTTAATGTCGTTACGTGGTAAATCTATGGTGAAAAGTGGGCTGAACTGTAGAGAGACTGATCAGGGAGGAACAATGTGCAAAGGAATGGCATACGGAACGACTAAGGAAGAAGAGAAACGCTTTAAGTTCTCCGAGGCTATAGATACGACGCTAAGGAATCGCTCAATAGGCAGTTAAGTTGAAGAGGAATAGACGTCTCTGAAAAGGGCAATCACAGAACATGGAATCAAAAATATAGTTACAAGCAAGGTAACTGCAAAGAAATGCTTCAGATGAGCGACGAAAGCCGGCCGCTGTGGCCGAGCGGTTCTAGGCGGTTCAGTCTGGAACCAAGCGACCGCTAAGGTCGCAGGTTCGAATCCTGTCTCGGGCATGGATGTGTGTCATGTCCTTAGGTTAGTTAGGTTTAAGTAGTTCTAAGTTCTATGGGACTGATGGCCTCGGAAGTTAAGTCCCATAGTGCTCAGAGCCATTTGAACCATTTTTGGTCGACGAAAGAAGAAAGTAACAAAAATGTACAGGGATACGGAGATACAAGTCACTTAGGAGTGAAATAAATAGGTAGTTCAGGGAAGCTAAGGCGAAACGGCGTGTTGAAAAATCGGAAGAAATTGAAGAATAAATGATGGCCGGAACGACTGACTCAGTACAAAGAAATGTCAAAACAACCTATGGTATTATTAACAGCAAGGGCTGTGAATTTAGGAGTGTAAAGGGAATTTCATTGTTAAATACAGAGGAGAGAGAGGATAGGTGGAAAGAGTATATTGAAGTTATCACTGAGGGAGAGGCCTGGTCTAATGACAAGATAGAAGAAGAAACCGGAATCGATAGGGAAGAACTACAGCAAAAATTTAAAAGAGAACCAGAATTTAAAATAGCTTTGGAAGAATTAAGATCAAATAAGACAGAAGGAATGGAAAACATTCCATCGCAGTTTCTAAAATAATTCGGGAAAGTGCAGAATGTATGAGACTTGCGATATACCATCAGACTTGAACCATCATGTGCACAATACTAAAGACAGCAACAGCCGACGAGAACGAGCATTAGCGTACAATCAACAGCCCACGCATTTGAGTTGCTGACAAGAGTAGTATACATAAGAATCGGAAAGAAACTTGAGGATCTGTTAGACGACGATTAATTTGGCTTTACGAAAGGTAAAGGCACTAGAGTGGCAGTTCTGACGTCGCGGCTGATAATGGAAATAAGTCTCAAGAAAAATCAAGACACGTTCATAGGATTTGTCGAACTAGACAAAGCGTTCGATTATGTAAATTCATGCAAAATGTCTAGCATCTTGAGAAAAGTAGGGGGAAGCTATTGGGAAAGACGGGTAATAAACAAAATGGTTCAAATGGCTCAGAGCACTATGGGACTTAACATCTAAGGTTATCAGTCCCCTAGAACTTAGAACTATTTAAATCTAACTAACCTAAGGACATCACAAACATCCATGTCCGAGGCAGGATTCGAACTTGCGACCGTAGCGGTCGCTCGGTTCCAGACTGAAGCGCCTAGAACCGCTCTGCCACACCGGCCGGCGGCAATAAACAACACCTACAAGAAACAATAAGGAACAATAAGAGTAGGAAACCCAGAACGAAGTGCACGGATTAAAAAGTGTTTAAGATGCGGATGTAGTCTTTCACCCCTATTCTTCAATCCATTCGTCGAAGAAGCAATGACGGAAGTAAAAGAAAAATGCAAGTGTGGGATCAAATTTCTCGGTGAAGGGATACCAGTGATACGATTCACTGATGACATTGCTATCCTCAGTGAAGACTTACAGGACCTGTTGATAGAATGAACAGGCTAATGGGTGCCGAATATAGATTGAGAGTAAATCGAAGAAAGACGGAACTAATGAGAAGCAGCGGAAATGAGAACAGCGAGGAACCTAGCCTCTGAATTGGGGATGGCGAAGTAGACGAGATTAAAGGATTCAACTGCATAGGCAAGAAAATAATACATGGCAGACAGAGTAATAAGGACACAAACAGCTGACTAGTACAGACAAAAAGGGCATTCCTAGCCAAGAGAAGTCTGATGGCATCAAACATAAGCCTTAATTTGAGGAAGAAATTTCTGAGGGTGTACGTTTGGAGAAGAGCATTTTTTGGTAGCGAAACGTGGATTGTGGGAGGTCCGGAATAGAAGAGAATCAAAAGATTTGATATGTGGTGCTACGGAAGAAAGCTGAAAACTAGGTGGACAGATAAGGTGAGGTATGATGAGATTCTCCATAGAATCGGAGAGAAAAGGAATATGTGGAAAACTCTGAAAGGGAGGGGGAACATCTGTTAAGACATCAGGGACTTACTTCAATAGTACTAGAAGGAGTTTTAGAGGGCAAAAACGGTAGAGGAAGACAGAGATTAGGATACATCAAGAAAACAATTGAGGACATAGGTTGCAAGTGCTACTCTGAGATTAGGTTTGTGCAGGGGAGAAATTCGTGCCGGACCGCATCAAATCACTCAGGAGTCGGACCATACAAAAAAAGAGGCTTTGTAAAAGCAAGAGAATGTAAATACAGGGCTATGATTCGTTGACTTGTTTTTTGGCACAATCCAAGAACTACTAGACGACCGACTCCAATGTCCTGTACTGCCCTTTTTTGGTCGGGGGGGGGGGGGGGGGGGGGGCGCACCATCATTCTGCTAACTGGTTTGATGCGGCCCGCCACGAATTCCTCTCCTGTGTCAACCTCTTCATCTCAGAGTAGCACTTTCAACCTACTTCAATTACTTGCCGGATGTATTCCTGTCTCTGTCTTCCTCTACAGTTTTTGCCCTCTACAGCTCCCTCTAGTACCAACGAAGTTATTCCCTGATGTCTTAAGCAGATGTCCTATCATCCTGTCCCTTCTCCTTATCAGTGTTTTCCACATATTCCTCCCCTCCCAGATTCTGCGTAGAACCTCCTCATTCCTTACCTTATCAGTCCACCCGATTTTCAACATTCGTCTATAGCACAACATCTCAAATGCTTCGATTCTTTTCTGTTCCGGTTTTCCCACAGTCCATGTTTCACTACCATTCAATGCTGTACTCCAGACGTACATCCTCAGAAATTTCTTCCTCAAATTAAGGCCGGTATTTGATATTAGTAGACTTCTGTTGGCCAGAAATGCCTTTTTTGCCATAGCCAGTCTCCTTTGATGTCCTCCTTGCTCCGGCCGTCATTGGTTATTTTACTGCCTAGGTAGCAGAATTCCTTAACTTCATTGACTTCGTGACCATCAATCCTGATGTTAAGTTTCTCGCTGTTCTCATTTCTACTTCTTCTCATTACTTTCGACTTTCTTCGATTTACTGTCAATCCATATTCTGTACTCATTAGACTGTTCATTCCGTTCAGCAGATCATGTAATTCTTCTTCACTTTCACTCAGGATAGCAATGTTATCAGCGAATCGCATGATTGATATCCTTTAACCTTGAATTTTAATTCCACTCCTGAACCTTTCTTTCATTTCCGTAGTTGCTTCTTCGATTTACAGATTGCAAAATTGGGGGTGAAAGAATACATCCCTGTCTTACATCATTTTTAGTCCGAGCACTTCGTTCCTTGTCTCTTCTTATTATTGCCTCTTCATTCTTGTCCATATTGTATATTATCCGTCTCTCCCTATACTGTAGCTTACCCCTATTTTTCTCAGAATTCAAACATCTTGCACCATTTTACATCGTCGAATGCTTTTCCCAGGTCGACAGATCGTACGAGAGTGTCTTTATTTTTCTTTAGTCTTTCTCCCATTATCAGCTGCAAAGTCTGAATTGTCTCTCGGGCACCTTTACCTTTTCTAAAGCCAATGTGATCGTCGCCTAACACATCCACAATTTCCTTTTCCATTCTTCTGTGTATTGTCAGCAACTTGGATACGTGAGCTGTTAAGCTGATTGTGCGGTAATACTTTCACGTACCAGCTCTTGCAGTCTTCGGAATTGTGTGGATGATGTTTCTCCAAAAGTCAGATGGTATGCCACCAGACTCATACATTTTACACACCAACTTGAATAGTTGTTTTGTTGCTACTTCCCCCAATGACTTCAGGAATTCTGATGGAATGTTATCTATCCCTTCTGCCTTATTTGACCTTGAGTCCTCCAAAGCTATCCTAAATTCTAATACTGGAGCCCCTGTATCGTCTAAATAGACACCTGTTTCTTTTTCTGTCACATCAGACATATCTTCTCCCTCATAGAGGCCTTCATTGTACTTTTCCACCTATCCGCTCTCTTCTCTGCTTTTAACAGTGGAATTCCCGTTGCACTCTTAACGCTATCACCCTAGCTTTTGATGTCACCGAAGGTTGTTTTGACTTTCCTACATGCTGAATCAGTCCTTCCGACAGGCATTTCTTTTTCGATTTCCTTACATTTTTCATACAGCGATGTCGTCCTAGCTTCCCTCCACTTCCTATTTATTTAGTTCCTCAGCGGCTTGTATTTCTGTATTCCTGAATTGTCCTGAACATTTCTGTATTTCTTCTGTTACCCATAGTTTCTTCACAGTTACCTCACTGTCTAGTCGGAGAAATACATAGTTTCGCACTCTACTTTCTCATTCAAAAAGCGTTGTTGCAACAGGGGATGCGAAAAACCGACCAGTTAAAGCAAATACTGGTATTTTCCGGTACTTGTTTGGACTCTGTTGTAAGAGGTATTTTTTATGTTTGTCTAAATACCGAGTAAAAAATGGATATATCATTTAGCCATAGCAAGAATTCAAAAATTTTTCGTTCGTAAATAAACCTATTTTTAAAAAGGGGTAACTTTTGTTCATAAAATTTGCATAGGTCTCAAATATTGCGTAATTATAGTAAATGGGATAAGCGATCAGTCCTATTTTAATAACAATACGTACCACGAGAAATTAACGCATGGTATAAGAATTGATACAGCATTGTCTTTCACCGTGTCTCGTGGCTTACGGTACTCTTGCACGTGCAATATGCAAGACTTGCAATTTCTCGCTGTCGTTGCCGGATATTGTGGAATGACACCGACCCTAGACTGGAATTATTTTTACAGAATGACTATTAGTGAAGCACAATGCTTCATTTTCTTTAAGAAATGAAAGATTTGTCTGCCGTTTCTATGAAACGATTACTGAAGAAGGAAATTATGGCCACAGTAATAAATCAAAAACTTAACAATTCATAGTATAAAATAAAAATAGAAATCAGCTGACCTCTTGCCTATGTCTACATAATAAGCCTTTATCTGCTAACACGGACAACATAGTTCTTCAGTCTCAGTGTTCACTCTTTAGCCTTGACTATTCGTAATTACTAAATAGTGATATGATCCCAGATTACATGACTTTTCATATAATTTTATACACAGTATATTTCAAACAACATGCCAGGTTAGCCGACAGCGCTAATACCCTGCTTCCTGGACTCGGGTAGGTGCGCCGGCCCCGGATCGAATCCACACGACGGATTAGCGACGAGGACGCTGTGCCGGCCTGCCTGGTTGTGGTTTTCAGGCAGTTTTCCACATCCCAATAAGTGAATACCGGGCTGTCCCCCTGTACCGCCTCAGGTAGACATTCGAAACAATATGTTCTTCGCATTATTTCATGGCTTACACTAGACACAGACAGTTGGGGTACACTCATTCTGACCTGGGGGGGGGGGGGGGGGGTACATGGTGATGACAGGAAGGGCATCTGGCCACCCTCCAACACTTACATCTCCAAACTCTGTAGTAATATGGCCGACCCTGCGTTGCAGTGGGACAAAGGCCCCAGCAAATTATGATGATATATTTCAAACTAAAATTTATGAAAAGAATTACTTTTGTACAGTGTTTTAGTCTCGATGTTATAATCGATAAGTACTAGTTCGGAATGTACAGTTAAAATTAATTTTTAGAAACATTTGAAATTACGAATTATTGGTACACTTAAAATTTCTGTTATTAATTACGCAATACTGTACTGGTAACTATGTTTATTTCTGGATTCATTTATGAAGTAATAATCGAAAGTAATAATATAAAAGAAACTAGTAGAAATTCTTTTGTTAAGACAAATTGTAAACCCTTTGGAATACAGTTTTTTCCGCAGAGTGTGAGTGAGTGTCGTAAGCATGCCTCTGATGTGATCGGACGTCTTTTTGTATTTTGTGCAAATAATGTAACTTCTGTTTTGTTAATGTGAAAAATCAAAAGACAGTATGATATACTAAAATGTAAGACAACAGATTTAGGTAAAAACAAAATTCTACAATAACATTCTTCAAATTTATTTAGATGAATCCAACCTTGAGGACCTAAAATGTGACATTTTCAGCTTCAAGAATCAGACCGCTAGAAAAGAAGAACCGGGCCAACTCTACATGACAAGCTAAGTAAACTAGAAAGTTTATTGTAGTCTTCGCTCCTCACAAATCTTCAGAAAAGACTAATGTTGACAATAGGTGGAATTAGGAAGGAGGGGGAGATTACACGTTGGACAACCGCTTTTTGCCACAAAGATTTTGAATGCCGTTCTTAGCAAAGGCATAGTGATTGAGTTTTAAAATGAAATCCGTTTTTGCCTATCGGACTCAGTTTTCGTAATATGTACCCTCTCTCTATAAAACAACTTGAAAAAATTTGCGTATTGGTTACTTTAATATTGCTTTATTAATTTGCTTTTATTTATTTTTTGCGGGTGTTAAATTGTTGGCAAACAACAGATGTATTTCACATGTAATCCACAGTGCCGACAGTCACAGCCAGGGTACAAATGAAGCCCGTGAGTCATGCTCACTTTGCAACGGATCGCATTGTGTTTGTTGCATCTGCCTCTGTAGTGAGAGACAAAAAAGAAATGGGCTCCTACATGTGCCGTTTGACATGTGTTACACTCCTGATAGGTTGGTTCAAACGATGAAATTAGGGAGAAAATATTTGTAGGACCGCAAATAGGCCTTTTTCCAGATATGAACAGTTAACTGATTACCGTTTCACATGTTGCTTAAAATTTGTACAGATTCTCATCAATTTCAATGGCTGATGGATATTTCCTTGATTTGTCGAGTGACGCTGGAAAAATGCCATGGCTGTCTTTCACGAGTGTTTGGATTAGTTTTGTTTTAGGCAGTTCAGTCTGGAACCGCGCTGCCGCTACGGTCGCCGGTTCGAATCCTGCCTGGGGCATGGATGTGTGTGATGTCCTTAGGTTAGTTAGGTTTAAGTAGTTCTAAGTTCTGCGTGACTGATGACCGCACGTGTTAAGTACCATAGTGCTCAGAGGCATTTGAACTAGTACTGCCTCATCCCCTTTACAGTCCTGATTTAGCACCTAGTGATTTCCACTTGTTTGCTGTTTGGTGAACTGAAGGAATCATTACGTGGGAAGAGGTTCCAGGACAATGAAATGAAAAAGTTTGTCGGAAATTGATTCAAACATCAAGATAAATAGTTCTTTGCAGCCAGAATAAAAAAGCATTTTGCCCGTTGGGACAAGTGTGTAAATTTTCAAGGGGATTATGTTGAAAAGTAGAAAAAAGTATAGTTTCGTAAAAATAAACGCTTTGTTCTCCAGATCAAGTTATCTCTTTACTTATTGAATGACCCAAGCATTTACAAAAACCAGTATTACGTGGGAACTGGGGCTGACACAGAAGTTCTGCAATTAGACCGGGTTTCAAAAACTTTCTTCCAGAAACAGCATGTTCTGGTTTTGTGACTGGATTTTTTTTTTTTCCCCTTACGTATCGCGGCCTGAAGTCGACGTATTCCGGCCTCTGCAAGGAGTCAACACAACTGCCAATTTCTCTGGCGACGATATTGGCTGTAGCTGTAATTTGTACAAGTGGGTGTAATCAGGACCTCTCGACAGAGACGGCGTAGGCTTGTGCGGAATATGCAGCGTCCCTCGCGAAGAATAAACGGGCGGATGCCCAAGGACTAGGGGAGCGAGACTGGGAGTGGACTTTTGTGGACTGGTTGGCGACATTGTTGTGTGTGGTCTGCGTGAGAAAAAGGAGTGAACAGGACCGGCAGTGGGGAGGCGGTCGGACGGGCAGACAAATCTGCTTCTTTGGCCGCTCTTCTCTCTCTCTCTCTGTCTCTGTGTGTGCGTGTGTGTGTGTGTGTGTGTGTGTGTGTGCGTGTGTGTGACGCGTTCCCTGGTCGCTGCCGGCTCCTCCGCTGGGCCGGCCGCTCAATGAACGACTTTCAACTTTGTACGCGTCGGCGGCGGGCGGTACAAAGGCCGCCTTTGTAGGCCGGGCCTGCGCTTGCGTTCCAACAGCTGCTACTTTGTCCCTCTGTCGGCTGGGAGCCCCCAACCCCCCACCCCCCCACCCCTCCTCGCCCAGCGACCCTGTCAACCTATCAACCGACAAGCCATCTTGCGCGGTCGGCGGTGAAATGGTGCCTGTGGGTTACCGATACCACAAGGATACTGCAGACATTTTCTCTAACAAGACCGAACCACCTTCAGTACTGTATCTCCACCTCATTTAGTTAGTTATGTGTTCTATAGATCATGTTCGCGATAAACGTTTCGATTTCCCCGTAAAAAAAGGTGTGGAACGTTTCAACAGAGTAAAATAAAACACAAATATGTACAGAGTGTTTCAGAAGTGATGGACAGTATTCAAGGGTATGACAGGAATGATCATTCGAAACAAAAATTCGTGGAAACATGGGCTGCTATACGCATACCATAAGAGCTATGACCAGTTCTTGATCTTCGATACTATGAAAAAAATCTCTTCACCTCCCATCTCTTTGCTTTCCATATTTTGGGAAGTGGTAGTACGAACGAAAACAAGAAAAAATATCCAGTAAACATCTGCTCTAAAATGCATAGCTTACATACCCTAAGAGCTATGAGCCCATGTTCATCTTAGCTACTTCGAAACAACTCTGCTAAGGAACAATATATACTCTCTCTCTCTCTCTCTCTCTCTCTCTATATATATATATATATATATATATATATATATATATATATATATATATATATATATAATCTGATGCTACCGTAACTCGACGCATGTGAGCAGCCCATACTGGCTTGCTTTTATGTATGTTTTACAAATTTTGTGACTACAGCTTTGTCGCTTAATTTTTAGTTTTATACATGAAATGCCAATTTGAGACTTTTATTTCTGATGAAGGCACTCATAGCAGTGTCGAAACCTGGGTCAAAAGACTTCTTTTCCTTGCGACTCAGAGCTGCTATTGCTGTTAATTATACTGGGGGATCAAAAAGTCAGTATAAATTTGAAAACTGAATAAGTCACCGAATAATGTCGATAGAGAGGTACAAATTGACACACATGCTTGGAATGACACGGGGTTTTATTAGAACCGAAAAAAATACAAACGTTCACAAAATGTCCGACAGATGGCGCTTTATTTGATCAGAATAGCAATAATTAGCATAAAAAAGTAACACAAAGATGACGTTCTTTACAGGAAATGCTCAATATGTCCACCATCATTCCTCAACAATAGCTGTAATAGAGGAATAATGTCGTGATCAGTACTGTAAAGCATGTCCGGAGTTATGGTGAGGCATTGGCGCCGGATGTTGTCTTTCAGCATCCCTAGAAATGTCGGTCGATCACGATACATTTGCCACTTCAGTTAACCCCAAAGCCAATAATCGCACGTACTGAGGTCTGGGGACCTGGGAGGCCAAGCGTGACGAAAGTGGCGGCTGAGCACACGATCACCACCAAACGACGCGCGCAAGAGATCTTTCACGCGTCTAGCAATACTTTGTTTTTTTTGCGTTCTAATAAAACCCCATGTCATTCTAAGCATGTGTGTCAAATTTTACCTCTCTATCTACATTATTCCGTGGTTTATTAAGTTTTCAAATTTATACTGTCTTTTTGATCACCCGGTACATCTAAGCTACTTTGAAACACAACTCTTCTAACGAACAATATATACTCCCTCTATATATATATTCTGATGGTACCGTAGCTTGACGCGTGTGAACAGTTCATAGTGGCTTGCTTTTATGTATACTGTTTTACAAATTTTGTGACTAAGGCTTTATCGCTTGATTTCTTATTTTAATACGTCACATGCCAATTTGAAGGTTTTATTTCTGATGAAGGCACTCATAGCAGTGTCGAAACCTGGGTCAAAAGACTTCCTTTCTTTGCGACTGAGGGCTGCTATTGCTGTTAATTCTTCATCTTCTTCTTCTTCTTCTTCTTCTTCTTCTTCTTGCGTTATGGCTTTTTTGCTGGTATATATTCATTCCTGGTGTGAATATATTGTTTATTAGAACAGTTGTTTCAAGTATATGCCGAAACACCGTACAATATGCGCCGGACGACTTTTAGGACACACACACACACACACACACACACACACATTGTTAGTTGGAGGAGTTGTGTTTCTAAGTCGCGAAGATTAATTGTGTTCGTAGCTCTTAAGCTCTCTCTCTCTCTCTCTCTCTCTCTCTCTCTCTCTCTCTCTCATAACGCACTCAGGTATACCGGCAATACAAAAATTCTCCCAAAATGTCCTCCTGCGGACTTTTCGGGCAGATTAGTTACATATTTCTGTTAAAGTAATTACTGTATTGCATTGTTTGGAACTGGGGACCTAGAAACGACGGAGAGGCTTCGTCCCCGTCGTAACCCTCAGTGGTTCACAGCAGTCCACACATTCCACCACCGCCCACACCAAACCCACAGTTATCGTGCGGTTCGGCCCCCCAGTGGACCCGCAGGGAACGTCTCACACCAGACGAGTGTAACCCCAATGTTTTGGGGTAGAGTAACTAGCGTGTACGCGTACGTGGAGAAAGGGTTTGCGTACCAATCGCAGACATAGTGTAACTGAGGCGGAATAAGAGGAACCAGCCTGCATTCGCCGAGGCTGATGGAAAACCGTCTTAAAAACCATCCACAGGCTGGCCGGCACACCGGACCTCGACACTAATCCGCCGGGCGGATTCGCGCCAGGGACCGACACGCCATCCCGCCCGGAAAGCAGTGCGTTAAACCGCACAGCTAACGGGGCGGACTTAAAGTAGTTACACTCCTGACCATAGAAATCGCTACACCAAGAAGTAATGCAGTTGATAAACGGGTATTCATTGGACACATATATTATACTAGAACTGACATGTCATTACATTTTCACGCAATTTGGGTGTATAGATCCTGAGAAATCAGTACCCAGAACAACCACCTCTGGCCGTAATAACGGCCTTGATACGCCTGGGCATTGAGTCAAACAGAGCTTGGATGGCGTGTACAGGTACAGCTGCCCATGCAGCTTCAACACGATACCACAGTTCATCAAGAGTATTGACTGGCGTATTGTGACGAGCCAGTTGCTCGGCCACCAGTGAACAGACGTTTACAGTTGGTTAGAGATCCGGAGAATGTGCAGGCCAGGGCAGCAGTCGAACATTTTCTGTATCCAGAAAGGCCCGTACAGGACCTGCAACATACGGTCGTGCATTATCCTGTTGAAATGAGGGGTTCGCAGGGATCGAATGAAGGGTAGAGCCACGGGTCGTAACACACTGGAAATGTAAAGTTCACTGTTCAAAGTGCCGTCAATGCAAACAATAGGTGACCGAGACGTGTAACCAATGGCACCCCATACCATCGCGCCGGGTGATACGCCAGTATGGCGATGACGAATACACTCTTCCAATGTGCGTTCACCGCGATGTCGCCAAACACAGATGCGACCATCATGATGCTGTAAACAGAATCTGGATTCATCCGAAAAAATGACGTTTTGCCTTTCGTGCACCTAGTTTCGTCGTTGCGTACACCATCGCAGGTGCTCCTGTCTGTGATGTAGCGTCAAGGGTAACCGCAGCCATGGTCTCCGAGCTGATAGCCCATGCTGCTGCAAACGTCGTCGAACTGTTCGTGCAGATGGTTGTTGTCTTGCAAACGTCCCCATCTGTTGACTCAGGGATCGAGACGTGGCAGCACGATCCGTAACAGCCATGCGGATAAGATGGCTGTCATCTCGACTGCTAGTGATACGAGGTCGTTGGGATCCAGCACGGCGTTCCCTATTACCATCCTGAACCCACCGATTCCATATTGTAACAGTCATTGGATCTCGACTAACGCGAGCAGCAATGTCGCGATACGATAAACCGCAATCGCGATAGGCTACAATCCGACCTTCATTAATGTCGGAAACGTGATGGTACGCATTTCTTCTCCTTACACGAGGCATCATAACAACTTTTCACCAGGCAATGCCGGTCAAGTGCTGTTCGTGGCCGGCCGGTGTGGCCGTGCGGTTAAAGGCGCTTCAGTCTGGAACCGCGTGACCGCTACGGTCGCAGGTTCGAATCCTGCCTCGGGCATGGATGTGTGTGATGTCCTTAGGTTAGTTAGGTTTAATTAGTTCTAAGTTCTAGGCGACTAATGACCTCATAAGTTAAGTCGCATAGTGCTCAGAGCCATTTGAATCATTTTTTTGCTGTTCGTGTATGAGAAATCGGTTGGTAACTTTCCTAATGTCAGCGCATTGTAGGTTTCGCCACCGGCGCTAACCTTGTGTGAATGCTCTGAAAAGCTAATCATTCGCATATCACAGCATCGTCTTCCTATCGGTTAAATTTCGCGTCTGTAGCACTTCATCTTCGTTGTGTAGCAATTTTAATGTCTAGTAGTGTATTTCTATGCGACAAAAAACATGTAAAAACACTATAATTTTTCTACTTTCTGTACAAATAGTGCATACGTTAGTAGCGCATCATGTTTGGTTGCGACATCCAGGTGTCATCTGGACATGACCTGAGAAACCAAAAGCCAGCTCGTGACCAAACAAATATAATTTTTCATAAAATTAGGAAACATTTTTCTTTTTAACGTTATTTATTATCTACCTACACCTATAGTTTTTCCATTCTGCAACTCCCTCTAGTACCACGAAAGTTACTCCGTTATGTTTTCATACACGTCCTATCATTCAGCACCTTTTCTCAGTCAGTGCCTTTTCCACGCATATTTCACCTCTGCGATTTTGTGGAAGATCTCTTTTCTTATGAGTCTAATTAAATTTCAGCATCCGGCTCTTACAACGTAAGAAACATTCGCATGTCAGAGTTAAAACCAGTATATACAGTACGTTCAAAGTTACAAATGAGTATTCATAAAATCTTTCGCCAAGTGTATCCGTCCCATATTACAGATCCACCGAGTGAGGTGGCGCAGTGGTTAGACACTGGACTCATGATTTAGGTTTTCCGTGATTTCCCTAAATCGCTCCAGGTAAATGCCGGGATGGTTCCTTTCAAAGGGCACGGCCGACTTCCTTCCCCATCCTTCCCTAATCCGATGAGACCGATGACCTCGCTGTCTGGTCTCCTCCCACAAACAACCCCCCCCCCCTCTCTTCTTCTCCAATTTTTACACGTATACATTCTCAGACATTTTTTCTACGAATTAAGACATCAAGAGAGAAATGTTCTCTTCATTTATTGTTCTGCTAATTACATCTTCCTTGTTTCGTCCGCCTTGCGTTATTTTGTTTCCATGCGAGGAGAATTTCTTCTGTTCAACGATTAAAAGGTCCTCAGTTCTGATGACTGAATTTATCACTAATTCTATTTCTGGTTCTCCTCATTACTTCCGTATTTTTTTCACTCCTGGTGCAGATTTTGTGATCATTACTGTGCTCATTCGGTTCAGCTAGTTCTGAGTTTCATCCTCACACTCACTGAGGATAGCAATGTCATTAGCAAATATTATTAATGGTATTCTGCCACCCTGAATTGTAATTCAGTTTCTGAACGTTTCTTTTATTTCATTCGAATTCCGGATCTACAAAGTTACCCAGTTGAGATTCGCAAAAACAAAAGCGTCTTTCTTCCAGAAAATTTGGAAATTTGTGGTAAGTTCTATGAGACCAAACAGCTGAGGTCATCGGTCCCTAGGCTTACACACTACCTAACCTAACTTACGCTAAGGACAACACACACACACACACACACACACACACACACACACACACACACACACACACACACACACACACAGGACTCGAACCTCCGACGGGGGCAGCCGTGGCAACCGTGGCAAGGCGCCTGAGACAGCACGGCTACGGCGTGCGCCTTTCTTCCACAGAGCGCCCATTTAAACTCGCTGAGTATCTTTGTTGCACTTTAGATTGGGCTGCCTGATCATGTACTTACAAGGGGAGGCCGCCAATTGTGAAATTCAGATTCAATTGATACTGCGCATAATAAAAGCTCATGGCCAGAGGTGTAATGTGGCAAAGCACCAAGATGCACTTGTCAGCCGTTGTCGAGAAAATCGACAGTTAAAGAAACCGTTGCTGTGAAATACTCTCTACGATTACCCTTTCTCTACAGCGTTGTGGCGCAGCGGTAAGCGCTCGGGTTCGTAATCCGAAGGTCGCCGTTTCGAATCTCGTGCCATGCAACTTTTTTTTAGTATTTTTTTGTAATTCAAATGTGTGTATACACACACACACACACACACACACACACATATATATATATATATATATATATATATATATATATATATATATATATATATATATATATATATATATATAATTCCCGGCAATCAGTTGCAATAATTATGCATATAATAAGTTGTTGAAAGTCGTTTGTCGTGGAAAACTGGCGACTTCGAACATCATTATGTTTTCTGCAAACAAAGCTGTATTTCACAAATGTTATTAATTGTCTTCATAATGTTAACCACGTATAGTTAACGGAAGACGTAGAAACGATATTCCGAATCGAATACGTATAGCGTAAGTCAAACGTTCGAATTAGAATAGAAACCCCACGAACACAAATTTGCTGTGGCAGGTATGAAATATAAACTCCGTTACTCGCTCGTTACACTTGAAGGACAGACGTTGAATGGGCCGAAACGAGCCGCCGCATAACAGCGTAGTTGCCTGCTAACTTCGAAAGAAGGTAGATGCGGTCCCTAGCGCAACTTATAACATCGTTGAAAATCAGTGCGGACGTGAGAGCTTTGGTACACCCTGTTAAACAAACGGAAAAATGGAGGCGGTACAATTGGAGAGCGATCCGCCTTAAAGATGTTGCATGGCGTGAGATTCGATCCGGCGACCTTCGGATTATGAACCCGAGCGCGTACCGCTGCGCCACGACGCTGTAGTAAATACTTGATCGTAGAGAGTATTTCACGGCGGCGGTTTCTTTAACTGTCGATTTTCTCGACAACGGCTGAGAAGTGCATCTTGGTGCTTTGCCACATTACACCTCTGGCCATGAGCTTTTATTATGCGCAGTATGAATCGAATCTGAATTTCACAATTGGCGGCCTCCCCTTGTTATTAGCGCCTCGAACCACTGGAACAGCACATTAGAACTGGTCACACTTGTGACTTAATAAGTGGTTTCCATTACAGATGCATCGCACTTCCGCGTGATACTTCCAACAAATGTATGTTGCGCATTAACCTCCTCTGCTATTGACTGAAACGATGTAACAGGCTACAGAACTTCTTAAAGCTTCCTTCTTCGTCGGTGGAGTGACAACAACGTAGGACATTTCTTTCTCGACTTTACACTACGAGAATGAAATAAGCACGATGTCTTAAAGGGGGACGTTGATGAACACTATTTCAAAAATGCACAAATTCCATAGTTTTGGAGATATGGCAATGAAATTTTGTACCACGCTTTACATTAAAGTAACACATTTACATATAAAATCCTTTGATTATAAATATTCAACTTTTTTCTATGAAATTTGTAGTTTTAATTTCAAAAAATAATGTTCCTTTATCTCTGAAAGTATTCAAGAGATTTCTACAAAATTTCTCTTTTTTCATCTCTTTATATGTTGTAAGCTTCTCTCATGAGGTTTTTGGAATAGGTTAAATAGGAGAATTTTCATAATTTTTTAATTATAATTCCACAAGTACAATTTTAAATTCATGCGAAATTCCAAGCACTTTGCCCCATACCTCAGCCTGCAATCAGAATTTCAAAACTTCCTCTTCAGACATCGTGTACAAAATTTCATAATTCTACCATTTATAGAATCTGACGAAAAGGTACATAAACTTTAAAAAACAAACTTTTCAGGAAACGCAATTTAAAGTTCAACCTAACTTTTTTCCTTATACCACTTCTTCAGAAGGCACCACATTTGTACTCTGGGTCGTCTTTCCCTTCAAGGCTTCTCTTCTGGTTTCTTGTTGTCAGTATTCTTTCTTTTTTATCAGGTCTTCAACTTAATTTTCAGCTGCAGAGACGCGCTGTTGTAAATCAATTTTTCTGAGGCTGTCTTGAGTAGAATTTCCTATCTTGAAGCCCATTCTTTCTAATACGTTCATCCTGCCGACTTTCCCATCATCAAATATAATTCTGATAACTATAGCAGACGCAAATGTCTTTTTAGGGCATCGTTTCCATATGAGTGAATTTAGACTCATTTGGATTTTGGGTTTTGCCACGAACACACTTTTTGAGAAGTGTAGGATTGGCCATAATCCTGTAAGTGGGCTTGACAAGATCCAGGATACAATTTGGAAGCCTCTCCTTGTGAATTTAGGGGTTGTCATCCCTCTGAGCTTGAATTGCTGCTTCAAAACGTGGGCGTGGCAGGCAGGCCGCGTCACACTTTTAATTAATTTTCAGGCACTTCGAATGCGATTGCAACATTGAAACTTTGGGAACTTAATGTCCATGAGTTGTACTAACAAATAAAAAGTAAGTCGAAAATTGACATTTTTGGTCAATTTCATCAACGTCCCCCTTTAGCGAAAGGACGAAATCCACGCGACGGTTACTTTGTTTTTCACAGCCCGTGTTCAGATCTGTTCATCGTCATATGGCTGTCCGATTAAAACACCTCTCGATAGCCAATGTTGTAAAGCGATTAAGTTGGTTGTTGGCTCGTCGCCATAAATGTGCACACGGTCATAAAGAAGCGGATGACATTAAAATCAGTGAATCGAAACTGTAACGTAGCTTGTGACGACTGCTGCTCCGCCTCTGTGGAAATGGTTCATACTACGCATAACGAACATCCATCCTGCTAACGACCACTTTGCAGTACACAACACTTGGAGAGCTTCTATTCAAGAACCCTTAACAAAAAACTGAATGTTGCTATCTATATTATAAAAATGATTTCCACTGTCACTGTTTTTGAATCGCGAATACACGTGAGCTATTTCACAGTAGTTTAAACTAGCAACTCCCTTGTACAAAACATCCGTTTCACATATCTCATGTTTATGGGACCATTCTTCCTTAACTTTGTTGTACAGTGACATACTTTACAGGTGCATTCTTTGTTGTATGTAGAAGAGGTCAGCAAAACGTGTTGCGAATAGAGTTAGTAGTAAAGAAGCAATAGATCAAAATATCGTGTCTGATGCGAAGTTTTACTACAAGAATAGCGAAAATTTAGGAAGCCATAAACTTTTTTCCAGTCATTATTTTGCTGAGGATGACCGCGAGAAAGTTTGAAATTATGTGTGGACTGTGTTAAAAGTCGCTAAGCGCTCTCGTCCTCAAATACTGGATAAATAGTCTGTGTCATTTGCACGCCCTGAGTCGCACTACGACCAGACATATACGTAGTTTCTAACTTTAAGGGCAAGTTTACTATCGTATGATTCAAAAAATCGATTTTTAACGTTTTTGGATCCATAAAAGTGTTTAAAAACCACCCCTGAAAAGTTTATAAATACGGAATGGAAACGTTTGTTGGTTGAACAAAAAACGCACCTGCCTCAAATCGGCCTTTTTCACGCACCAGTTTTTTTCTTTCGGAGGACGAGTTATTGCACCGGTGCTTGGGAGGAAACATACAAAATTCAAATGAAAGTTTGAACGCGTTTGTTTGGAAGTTAGCCCCCAAGCTATTTTCATTCTGGTGCGGAGACTGTGGAGATTGCGACTTTGCTGGCAGTGAGCAGCTTCAACGAAGGGTATTCGGCAATTCTGAAGACCATGACAACGATGGACGTCACCCTGGGACACTATTCGACGCAGTTCGCCAAGCATTCGGACGACCACCAGATTCAAGCGGCCGAAAACCGCTTGTCAGCGGCCGTACGAGCGGCTCTGGAGCAGCGCAGGATGGCCCAGATCGAGCAGAACGCCCTCTGTGAGGAAGAGGAAGGACTAGTTTATGGACCCGAAATAGCAGATTGAACGTAAGGTGCATAATATTGCATTTATCTATAGTCAAAACTTCAGATGCGTTTTTCTCGAAATGACATTTTTTTATCGCGCGGTATGGTAAATTCAAATCTACTGAATCGATTGGCGTGATTCTTTGTTTCTGACGAAGCCAACTAAATTGTCTAGGAAGTGTACCACTTTTAATCCGATCCATCAACTATAAATATTTTTACTTGGCCGACGAAGTCGAAAAATCGATGAAAAAAAACCCTTTTTTAAAAAACGGCCGCCATTTTGTTTCCTGTGGTCCAAATAACTTAAGCGAGGTACAACTCCTAAAGAATCTTGTATACTTCGCTAACGTCAACTCAGTTCTGATTTCAGACTAGCCGGCTGACCTGCGACATAGCGCGCTTGGTCTACATCGAAATTTTGTTTCGTTCCGACGGCACTTCCGCATTTGCTCTTCGACATTTCCGGTCGAAAAAATTGCAGTTTGTAGAGGAAACATCAATAAACATTTTGACCAAATCTGACATAGCTATCTATAACACATACCGAGAAAAAAAACTTCTCAAAGAACATGCTTTTTTCGGGCCAAATATAGTCAAACTCCCCTTAATACTTGACTTACTGTGTTAAAATTGTAACGTAAGATTGCACCTCACTATGATTAGACTATGACAGCGTTTTAAATTTTAAAATTCAGCCAATAATTTTATGTGTGTAATCTAGTTCAAGACTCTATGGATTATGTGGTAATGCACTCCATGACCTCGTAACTTTGGCTAAAGCGACCCAACAGAATCTGGGAAAAATGAAACGAATAACAAACAAATGTACCGTACTGCTCGTAGCTAGCCAAGAAGACATCTTAGTGTTAAGAGTACGTATCACCGTCAATAAGTTGCTGTAAACAGGCGCAACCGCGCTAGGTGTACGACTGTGCTTCTGTAATGATAATCTCAGTGGCTCCTGTTCACTGTTCTATGCGCCACTTTTTTGCGTTCCGTGTTTTGTTCATATGGCTCTAAGCACTATGGGACTTAACATCTGAGGTCATCAGTCCCCTAAACTTAGAACTACTTAAACCTAACTAACCTAAGGACATCTCACACACCCATGCCGGAGGCAGTATTCGAACCTGCGACCGAAGCAGCCGCATGGTTCCGGACTGAAGCGCGTAGAACCTCTCGGCCACAGCGGCCGGCTCCATGTTTTGTACTCACTGTTTCTTGGCTGAATTCCACCTCTTATGTTCTTTGTTCTACATTCCGTATTAGTAGTTCTGTGTTCGGTCTTTAGTGTTCGTGTTTGATGACATTACTCTGTATTCTTTTTTGTGTGATTCATAGTCAGTGTTTGTGCTTGCTGATCCTTGCTATGTACTTCTTGTTTGGTGATCTGTGTTCCATGCCGACTTGAGTTGAACTGGCGGATCCTATTTGTTGTAGCGAAGGTGAATGCTAGGCCGAGACTTATTGTAAAAATCGTAAAGCCGTGTAGTTAACTCACGAATGAAACAGCTCACAGAATCCTCGACTGACTGCATCCT
Source organism: Schistocerca nitens (assembly GCF_023898315.1). Classification (NCBI taxonomy): domain Eukaryota; kingdom Metazoa; phylum Arthropoda; class Insecta; order Orthoptera; family Acrididae; genus Schistocerca; species Schistocerca nitens. Next base: position 86,779,732 of record NC_064625.1, on the reverse strand, counting down.
TCTGTTGATTAGTCTGATAACACAGTTACGATTAAATGAGGAGATACTAAAGGTTCAAGATTAGCAGCCCCTATGATCACAACATTGTTCAGTAAACAAGACGGAAACACTGAGATGGTGAAACAACTGCAGTGGCAAGAGTTACAAGAAAGGCGTTGTGTCTCACTACGCGTATTCCGACAGCGCATCTTCCAGGGAGAGTAGAGTGACTACATCTACATCTACATTTATACTCCGCAAGCCACCCAACGGTGTGTTGCGGAGGGCACTTTACGTGCCACTGTCATTACCTCCCTTTCCTGTTCCAGTCGCGTATGGTTCGCGGGAAGAACGACTGTCTGAAAGCCTCCGTCCGCGCTCTAATCTCTCTAATTTTACATTCGTGATCTCCTCGGGAGGTATAAGTAGGGGGAAGCAATATATTCGAGACATCATCCAGAAACGCACCCTCTCGAAACCTGGACAGCAAGCTACACCGCGATGCAGAGCGCCTCTCTTGCAGAGTCTGCCACTTGAGTTTGCTAAACATCTCCGTAACGCTATCACGGTTACCAAATAACCCTGTGACGAAACGCGCCGCTCTTCTTTGGATCTTCTCTATCTCCTCTGTCAACCCGACCTGGTACGGATCCCACACTGATGAGCAATACTCAAGTATAGGCCGAACGAGTGTTTTGTAAGCCACCTCCTTTGTTGATGGACTACATTTTCTAAGTACTCTCCCAATGAATCTCGACCTGGTACCCGCCTTACCAACAATTAATTTTATATGATCATTCCACTTCAAATCGTTCCGCACGCATACTCCCAGATATTTTACAGAAGTAACTGCTACCAGTGTTTGTTCCGCTATCATATAATCATACAATAAAGGATCCTTCTTTCTATGTGTTCGCAATACATTACATTTGTCTATGTTAAGGGACAGTTGCCACTCCCTGCACCAAGTGCCTATCCGCTGCAGATCTTCCTGCATTTCGCTACAATTTTCTAATGCTGCAACTTCTCTGTATACTACAGCATCATCCGCGAAAAGCCGCATGGAACTTCCGACACTATCTACTAGGTCATTTATATATATTGTGAAAAGCAATGGTCTCATAACACTCCCCTATGGCACGCCAGAGGTTACTTTAACGTCTGTAGATGTCTCTCCATTGATAACAACATGCTGTGTTCTGTTTGCTAAAAACTCTTCAATCCAGCCACACAGCTAGTCTGATATTCCGTATGCTCTTACTTTGTTTATCAGGCGACAGTGCGGAACTGTATCGAACGCCTTCCGGAAGTCAAGAAAAATAGCATCTACCTGGGAGCCTGTATCTAATATTTTCTGGGTCTCATGAACAAATAAAGCGAGTTGGGTCTCACACGATCGCTGTTTCCGGAATCCATGTTGATTCCTACATAGTAGATTCTGGGTTTCCAAAAACGATATGATACTCGAGCAAAAAAATGTTCTAAAATTCTACAACAGATCGACGTCAGAGATATAGGTCTATAGTATTGCGCATCTGCTCGACGATGCTTCTTGAAGACTGGGACTACCTGTGCTCTTTTCCAATCATTTGGAACCTTCCGTTCCTCTAGAGACTTGCGGTACACGGCTGTTAGAAGGGGGGCAAGTTCTTTCGCGTACTCTGTGTAGAATCGAATTGGTATCCCGTCAGGTCCAGTGGACTTTCCTCTGTTGAGTGATTCCAGTTGCTATTCTATTCCTTGGACACTTATTTCGATGTCAGCCATTTTTTCGTTTGTGACATGCAGCATTCGTCGATATTTAGCGAAACGATCATTACGGTAAACTCAAAGTCTAGCTAACAAGAAAGCTTATGAACAGAACCTTTATGTAGACATTCTACAGTTAAATCAGAAAGCATCTCCATCTCCCGACAAACAGTCACACGATACCTTGAAGTTCAGCTGGATGAAAAGCCTAACTGTGCACAACATATTCGGACAGTAGCATAGCTGCATGCTGTAGGTACCTATGACGATGTCTGATTGGAAAAAAGAGTCTATATATTTTATATACAATTTTCCGCATTAGATTGTATACTTATCAAGGTTTTCTAATGCGGAAAACTTATATATATTAACCGCCTTAGGAAACTTGCCAAGCCCTTCCTCGAATGGTAACTCGTTCAGCTAGTGAATAATCCCACATAATGTAACATTGGTCAGTTGCCGAATATAAACACCCAAATGGGCTAAAGTAAGAACACTGGTCCCTGTCCCTTAAAGCAAAAACAACCGTGATTTTAGGTAACTACTTATCATAAACGTTCGTCTGATACGAGGGCAGTTCAATAAGTAATGCAACACATTTTTTTTCTCGGCCAATTTTGGTTGAAAAAACCGGAAATTTCTTGTGGAATATTTTCAAACATTCCCGCTTCGTCTCGTATAGTTTCATTGACTTCCGACAGGTGGCAGCACTGTACGGAGCTGTTAAAATGGCGTCTGTAACGGACGTGCGTTGCAAACAACGGGCGGCAGTGATCGAGTTTCTTTTGGCGGAAAACCAGGGCATCTCAGATATTCGTAGGCGCTTGCAGAATGTCTACGGTGATCTGGCAGTGGACAAAAGCACGGTGAGTCGTTGGGCAAAGCGTGTGTCATCATCGCCGCAAGGTCAAGCAAGACTGTCTGATCTCCCGCGTGCGGGCCGGCCGTGCACAGCTGTGACTCCTGCAATGGCGGAGCGTGCGAACACACTCGTTCGAGATGATCGACGGATCACCATCAAACAACTCAGTGCTCAACTTGACATCTCTGTTGGTAGTGCTGTCACAATTGTTCACCAGTTGGGATATTCAAAGGTTTGTTCCCGCTGGGTCCCTCGTTGTCTAACCGAACACCATAAAGAGCAAAGGAGAACCATCTATGCGGAATTGCTTGCTCGTCATGTGGCTGAGGGTGACAATTTCTTGTCAAAGATTGTTACAGGTGATGAAACATGGGTTCATCACTTCGAACCTGAAACAAAACGGCAATCAATGGAGTGGCGCCACACCCACTCCCCTACCAAGAAAAAGTTTAAAGCCGTACCCTCAGCCGGTAAAGTCACGGTTACAGTCTTCTGGGACGGTGAAGGGGTTATTCTGTTCGATGTCCTACCCCATGGTCAAACGATCAACTCTGAAGTGTATTGTGCTACTCTTCAGAAATTGAAGAAACGACTTCAGCGTGTTCGTAGGCACAAAAATCTGAACGAACTTCTCCTTCTTCATGACAACGCAAGACCTCACACAAGTCTTCGCACCCGAGAGGAGCTCACAAAACTTCAGTGGACTGTTCTTCCTCATGCACCCTACAGCCCCGATCTCGCACCGTCGGATTTCCATATGTTTGGCCCAATGAAGGACGCAATCTGTGGGACGCACAACGCGGATGATGAAGAAGTTATTGATGCAGTATGACGTTGGCTCCGACATCGACCAGTGGAATGGTACCGTGCAGGCATACAGGCCCTCATTTCAAGGTGGCGTAAGGCCGTAGCATTGAATGGAGATTACGTTGAAAAATAGTGTTGTGTAGCTAAAAGATTGGGGAATAACCTGGTGTATTTCAATGCTGAATAAACCCCTGTTTCAGAAAAAAAATGTGTTGCATTACTTATTGAACTGCCCTCGTACAAATGGTCAACTGTTACAGCGGACTGTTGTTGTATCTCGTCTCCCAGGAGGCCAAAACTTCGATCTTCTTAGACTGGCTGATACCGACTCCACAAAGCCGAGATTTCAAACCGTCCCAACAAATTTTCTTGTCGTTCCGACCTTTCAGCCAATTGCCATCGCAGCTTCATATTGATTGGTTCTTGCCCCCATCTCGGTTTTTTCCCGTTGGATCTTTCAGTAGTTACAGCCTCTTCAGGGCGCTTCTTACTGGCAGGATTTCCCATACTAGTAAGATCATCGACATTTTATGGGCTACAGAAAAGTAGTCGCCCATGCGTGTGTGTGTGTGTGGGGGGGGGGGCTCTGAATTGTCTGTCTTGAACGCGCCAAATAAGCTCCGCATGGTAAAGTCGTCCACGGCCGTATGGAACTCACCGTTGAGGAGCACGCATAGGGACTCAGTTGTTCACTGCCGTCTCCGAATTAGACATACGCGTTTGACCCACAGCTACCTCCTTCGCCGTGAGAACCCGCCCAAGTGTCGCTGTGATGTAGGGCTGACTGTGGTCCATCTTCTGATGGACTGCCCCCTTTTAGCCCCCTTGCGGCAGTCCTTTAATTTACCAGCTGCACTTCCTTTAATTCCAGGTGACGATTCTATAGCTGACTCAGTTTTACGTTTTATCCGTGCAGTTGGGTTTTATCACTCACTCTAGTGTGGGCGCTCTCGCATGATTTCTCAGGCTACACCCACTCCAGCGACTTTTAATTGTGACGTGCATACCAAAATAGTGTCTTTTATGTTAACAAGTTGTGTTGGTACCTCTATCAACGCTTTCTAGCTGGAAGTTCTTCGTTTGTAGGTGAGTGATTGACCTTTTACCTGATCCCTCAAACACTGTAGTCCGTTTTACTCTAGTCAGCTATTTGCTCTGCTCCTTTTAAGTGCCCTCTATTTTGTGTTATTGCGGTGTTCATTTTAGCTCTGTACCCCTTGGTGTTCCCTCCCTCTGGGTGCAGAGGTTACGCTTTTACTGTATAGGTCTTTTACAAGTATGTCTGTTTGGAAGTGGGGACTGATGACTCGATGTTTTGCCCCCATCAAACCCCAAAACCTACCAACCATGTGGGGTGGGGGGTGGGAGAGGGGGAGAGGGGGAGAGGGAGAGAGAGAGAGAGAGAGAGAGAGAGAGAGAGAGAGAGAGAGAGAGAGAGAAACGAAAATAACCAAAACATAGGTTCGTTTTGTAGTTACCGCCGTTGTTTCATTGGTGATCCTCAGTTTCACCCAATATCCATGCTAGTGTAGCCCTTGCAAGCCTCTCCATATCTGTATAACTTGAATAGCCTACATCCACTTGAACTTTTCGTTAACCAAGCCTTTGTCTCCACTGTAGTTTTTACCCTCTGTGATCCCCACACACGCCTCCCTTCTACCGTAAATTAACTATCCCTTGATGCCTCAGGACGCTTCTTATCAAGCTGCCCCTTCTTTGGATCACTTTATGCCATGAAGTTATTTCCTTTACAGGTGAATTAGGTATTCGACTTATGGACTTAATGTTAAGTACTCGCGTGTAACACTACATTTGAAACAATCTACTCTCTACTGTATAAACTGTTACTTTCAGGGAAGCCTTCGTAATATTTAAATTTTACTCGGCGTTAGCAAATTTTTCTTTTTCAAAAAAAAATAAAAAATAAAATCTTGCTAATGTCTGTCTGCATTTTACATCTTTTTATTTCTGCAGTCATCTCTTGTGTTGGTGCACATGTAGCAAAAGTCATCTACTACTTTTAGTGTTTAACCATCGACCTGACCGAGGACAAACAAGTCGTTTGCTTCGCAGACTCAATTTTCTCAGTATCCTGCCAACGAACAGAAATCTGCCACCTCCCTTACCTACTGAGACCAACTAACATTGGTCATGCATGCCATCCTCTTTCGTTAAATACTTTAGCCACTGTATTGACAGCCAATCGAAAACATTTTTACTATCAATCTGCAGCTTAAACTTTGCTCGCGATATTCCTGTATACTCTCTCTCACTGCATCCAATAAAAACATGAATGCGCTTACCTTCGTTTACGTGAAAATCGTCCTTGCGACACAGTATTCCACCATACCTAAATTAAAATTCGCGAGCAACCACTCCATCAAGTGCTGCTTCCTCTGCGTTAGCTTAGTAGCATTTACGATTATTTCTTTTCATATTGGTACAACCTGTTATTTGTACGACTTGAATGACTCCGAGTGTGACTCACTAATATTATAGGACAACAGTTTTCTGCGTTTTATCAGTACAATTGCACATTTCTGAACACTTAAAAAATGTTGCGAATCTTTGCATCCTTTAAAACATTGTCTAGATCTGATTGTATAGATGTGCACCTGGAGGACAGTGTACCCAGGAACACATTATGTTTTTTCACTGACTGATTTTAGAAGCTATGAACACTTGGAACCATCATAAGAAGTTTCCAGCATTTTTTGCTGTTCTTGTTGTTGTGATAAATGAGGTTGTGTTTTGTAGAAAGTTTGTAAATATTTTTTCTTCCACGTATTTCAGTACTGTGTAATATTTTAAAGGTATTTGGAGTTCATTGTTGATTATTCAGTTACACCTGTTTTTTGAGTTAAGATTCTGTATATTTTTAAAACTAGTTACATAACATGTAGACGCTCGAGCCATGTTTTGGCGGCTGTATGCTATATTATGTCTTGAAACGGCAGACCTTTACCAAGCTCGTAATATTTGCAAATGAACTGAGTTCTTTTACTTCCTTAACTGTTTTCCTTGTTACGAAAATAAAATTTGTGAAATTTACCAACTGCTTTTTTTAAACTCTCTATAGCTTGTTACTGATTTTTGATAATACTTTTTAATTTTATATTACTAATATTCACGCGGTGGTCTCGCGGTTCTAGGCGCTCAGTCCGGAACCGCGCGACTGCTACGGTCGCAGGTTCGAATCCTGCCTCGGGCATGGGTGTGTGTGATGTCCTTAGGTTAGTTACGTTAAAGTAGTTCAAAGTTCTAGGGGACTGATGACCACAGATGTTAAGTCCCATAGTGCTCAGAGCCATTTGAGTGCTACGGTCGCAGGTTCGAATCCTGCCTCGGGCATGGATGTGTGTGATGTCCTTAGGTTGGTTAGGTTTAAGTAGTTCAAAGTTCTAGGGGACTGATGACCACAGATGTTAAGTCCCATAGTGCTCCGAGCCACTTGAACCATTTTGAACTAATATTCAATGAACTGTGGATGAAGCCTGACCGACAGGCATTACATGCATTGATCAAAAATGACTGTGCATTGAGAATGGCTAGTTTCTGGCTGAAATCTGGGTCTCTCAATAAATTTCAAGAGGACGACTGATAGCTGAAATCTCTTATTTACAAGTCAATATAACAGTAGCTACATGCTACAGCCTTCTGAATGGAAGGTAACCTGATAGAAATTACTGATTATTGATGTGTAGTAGAGTTGTAATGTAGCACACAGACTGTTATATATACAGGGTGTTACAAAAAGGTACGGCCAAACTTTCAGGAAACATTACTCACACACAAAGAAAGAAAATATGTTATGTGGACATGTGTCCGGAAACGCTTACTTTCCATGTTAGAGCTCATTTTATTACTTCTCTTCAAATCACACTAATCATGGAATGGAAATACACAGCAACAGAACGTACCAGCATGACTTCAAACACTTTGTTACAGGAAATTTTCAAAATGTCCTCCGTTAGCGAGGATACGTGCATCCACCCTCCGTCGTATGGAATCCCTGATGCGCTGATGCAGCCCTGGAGAATGGCCTATTGTATCACAGCCGTCCACAATACGAGCACGAAGAGTCTCCACATTTGGTACCGGGGTTGCGTAGACAAGAGCTTTCAAATGCCCCCATAAATGAAAGTCAAGAGGGTTGAGGTCAGGAGAGCGTGGAGGCCATGGAATTGGTCCGCCCCACCAATCCATCGACCACCGAATCTGTTGTTGAGAAGGGTACTTCGACTGAAATGTGCAGGAGCTCCATCGTGCATGAACCACATGTTGTGTCGTACTTGTAAAGGCACATGTTCTAGCAGCACAGGTAGAGTATCCCGTATGAAATCATGATAACGTGCTCCATTGAGCGTACGTGGAAGAACATGGGGCCCAATCAAGACATCACCAACAATGCCTGCCCAAATGTTCACAGAAAATCTGTGTTGATGACGTGATTGCACAACTGCGTGCGGATTCTCGTCAGCCCACACATGTTGATTGTGAAAATTTTACAATTTGATCACGTTGGAATGAAGCCTCATCCGTAAAGAGAACATTTGCACTGAAATGAGGGTTGACACATTGTTGGATGAACCATTCGCATAAGTGTACCCGTGGAGGCCAATCAGCTGCTGATAGTGCCTGCACACGCTGTTCATGGTACGGAAACTACTGGTTCTCCCGTAGCACTCTCCATACAGTGACGTGGTCAACGTTACCTTGTACAGCAGCAACTTCTCTGACATTATGGTTATCGTCAACTGCACGAAGAATTGAATCGTCCATTGCACGTGTCCTCGTGGTTCTAGGTCTTCCCCAGTCGCGAGTCATAGGCCGGAATGTTCCGTGCTCCCTAAGACGCCGATCAATTGCTTCGAACGTCTTCCTGTCGGGACACCTTCGTTGTGGAAATCTGTCTCGATACAAACGTACCGCGCCACGGCTATTGCCCCGTGCTAATCCATACATCAAATGGGCATCTGCGAAATCCGCATCTGTAAACATTGCACTGACTGCAAAACCACGTTCGTGATGAACACTAACCTGTTGATGCTACGTACTGATGTTCTTGATGCTAGTACTGTAGAGCAATGAGTCGCATGTCAACACAAGCACCGAAGTCAACATTACCTTCCTTCAATTGGGCCAACTGGCGGTGAATCGAGGAAGTACATTACATACTGACGAAACTAAAATGAGCTCTAACATGGAAATTAAGCGTTTCCAGACACATGTCCACATAACATCTTTTCTTTATTGTGTGTGAGGAATGTTTCCTGAAAGTTTGGCCGTACCTTTTTGTAACACCCTGTATTACTGACAACATTTTCTCGATCAGAATAGAAAGAACATTTGTTCCTTGGTGCATGACCATATCGCACCTCGGAACTATTTTCATATTTGGAAAAGCTTTGCTTTCCTAGAGTAATTTCTATAATTTCACGAAAAGACTGCCTGGGAAATAAACTGAATGGCATCGTTTAAAACTGGAATAAGGAAATATGTTAAAACTTGTTTCAGGACTGGCTAGACCCCAAAATCCGAACAGCGTTTGAGGGTACAATACACTCCACCACTTCATTAGAGCCTTAGGTAACAACATAATCAGCAAAATCCTGAATTTCCTATCAGTATTGTCCTCTAGGTTATTAGAATACAAAATGAACAATAAGAGACCCAGTAAATTTCCCACGAGCACGCCTGAACTTACATTTCACGTAGTGACTCTCCGTCCAAGATAATACGCTGTGTCTTTGCTTCCAAGATATCCTCAATGCAGTCACAAATTTTGTTTGATATGCGGTACAGTTGTACTTTCACTGTAGTTGCTAGGCCTGCGTCCTTGGTTATTTTTGTTTTATTTGTTCAAGCAGTGCTCCAAGGCAGATTTCTCTGCTTAAAGTTCCGTCTTTCAATGGAGACATAATCAGAGCTTTTAACGACTCATACATCAGTTACAATCCCAAACACGTGCTGTTGTGGTACGGACTCGAGTGCCTTTCAGAGGCCAAGAAACGGCATTCAGGATGTTGTATAAGAAAAGCTCAAGTTGGGTTCACATGGTCGATGTTGCCGTAATCGATGCTTGTTAGTTAGCCTGGAGGTCGTAATTCTGTTCGATTACAGAATAGTTATAATTAAAGTGCAGCTTGTCATACAAGTCCTGTGTGGACTGTAATATTCTTATAGCAGCGAAAGTTGGTAGATATTCTCACGCATTTATGCGAAATCGATTTACACTAGGAAAAAAAATAGTTCCAGTTTTGGCCACCAGGTGTAAATCTGGCGTTCGCCGACGTCTCCGGTGCTCATAATAAATTGTGTAAGAGGCGATTAATAATATCAGTATTATGCCTTTCTCTCTTGTTTGACATTTTCAGCCCATGACCTGTTCCTAATCCATTGCAGATGGAAATTTCTATACGTCTCTCTTGCATTCACAGCGCCACACATGCACCTGGTGGCCAAAATCGGAACTAACTTTTTTTTCCAGCGTAAATCTGTTCCGCAACGATGCATTAGAATATCTATCGAATTTTTCTGCCATACGCTAATTACAGCACATACTAATTATAATTATGCAGTACATCATTACATTTGAGGTGAAAATGCGTTGATGTTATTCCCACAATTCCTGTGGAAGACTTCCTGGAGTATGTTTTTAGTGTTTAGTTTTTGGTGGAAAACAACGACATTGCTATTGGTCTACATGTAGGTAGAGTGGAGCTTTTTTCATTCTGGCATTAGGAGGGAGGGGGTGGCTAGTCCAACGCCCGAGCCTCTTTTTTCACCCAGGACCTTAGTGGACCTTGGTTCATCCTGGAGGGGCCAGAACGAAGAAAAATCAACTTCTCTATAATTCATCCCAGGACCTCCAATACCCACCTCGACCTCTGGTAGTAGTGTCAGGAAATCATAAGTGGAAGCATCGGTGACACTAAAAGTTTGAATCAAATGGAGACGTTCTTACATAGCCTAATGGTTAAGACGAGTCGCCATGAGCGTAAAAGCCCGGTACGAATCGACACTTCAGGCTTACTAAACTCATTCACATTGAAGTGGACGTTTAAATTTGTAACGTACACATATTTTGTATCAGTTATGTACCCTAAACCCTTGGACGCATGAGCAGCTGAACAACGGGTCAGTAAGATCCTACCTTACAACAAGCACTAAATGTTGGTATTAAAGGAAATATTACGAAGTTTTGTCGGAGTTGGTGACACAGAATGAATAACAAAGTATTTATTACGATAATATGACTTTGATTTTAGTATAATACAAAATACAATATTATGAATTGTGTTATAATTTTCCAAAATTAAATAACTGTCAATTTTACTGATACATATCAGAATATTTGCTGACTAAAAGTAATTAATTTCTCTATAGTCTTCGCGTATACTTTTAGGGCATTTGAAGAATTATTGATCGTTTTTATATCTTATAGATGAGGGCACATGTAGCCTCTTCCTTTTGGCGACCTTCCAGTTGCCACAATCTTCACTACTAGTTTCCTAGCGTGCCATTGCTTGTAGAACTTTATTTTGGAGGAACGGCATTTTGATTCTCCTTTCTATATGAGTACAGTTCTGTTTTCATCAGATCTGCCTTCCATTTATTTGGGATGTGGCTGTGGACATAATCACAAGATATTTATTGCTTCTACTCCAGTACGTTTGTCCACAAGGTAAAACCCTATTTTCTTGATTCTTTTCCAAGTGCATGCACTTTCCTTCTGGTCAATAGAATCAACTCCTGTTGTACGTTCGTTGTAGAATAATGTTTTTACGTCTTTCATCTACAGTGGTGGTGTTTTCCACAGGCTAAGAAACGTCACATATTCGTTCTTTTTGGCCACAGTTGTACAGCCGTCAAATTGTCTTTCAGACGAAAATTATGCTTATAAAATTTATTAGATCATGGAAGCCTTCATTCCTTTTTCTTTAGTTACGCTACTGCACAAGGTGGAATTTTCATGACACTGTGCACTCGTATGCTGCTGACTGGTGAGTTTCGTCATGACCGGTAAGGAAATTGTCAGTTTTGTAGTCTGGGTCATCTATTTCTTGTTCAATGCTTGTTCCACTTGTGACGCTAGAAGACGTGGGTTAGTTATCATAATGGCCATCTGTGGATGAATATCAGCTTTCTTTGTCAAAGAGAGCTCCATTGTCAAGTCATTCAATAATAAGGGATTTTAACTTTTGATCGCTCGTGCTGACTTCAGACGTTCTTCTGTCTTTGCAGCCAGTACGGCTGTAATTACATTCTAAGAAAGAAATAATAGTATCTTAAATACTTAGTCGGTGTACGATGCACAATTTACGCTCGTCTGAAAGTGTTTTTGCGTTGAGATATACATTTACCTTCAGTTGAATACTGGGATGTAGCTTTTACAGTGCTTCTGACCTCTCAATAGAGAATCTACCTACTTTAACACGCCGTTCTGGTAAAAATAAAGTATGGGGAAGTCAGCTGGTTCGGTACGTTCAAATGGTTCTGAGCACTATGCGACTTAACTTCTGAGGTCATCAGTCCCCTAGACTTCGAACTAATTAAACCTAACTAACCTAAGGACATCACACACATCCATGCCCGAGGCAGGATTCGAACCAGCGACAGTAACGGTCGCTCGGCTCCAGACTGTAGCGCCTAGAACCGCACGGCCACTCCGGCCGGCGGTTCGGTACGGGGACTTAAAGACCCTTGATACGTATTATACACTGATGCGCCACAGAAATGGTATCGGCATACGTATTCAAATACAGAAACATATAAACAACCAGCTTACAGTGCTGCGGTCTTCAGCGCCTGTGTAAGACAACAAGTATCTGGCGCAGTTGTTAGACCGGTTACTGCTGGTACACTGGTAGGTTATCAAGATTTAAGTGAATCAATTGAAACCCTTCCGCAAATTACGGCAGATTTCAATGGTGGGTCAACAAGAAAGTGTGCGAACCATTCAACGAAACATCATCGGTGTGGGCTTTCGAAGACGAAGACCCACTCGTGTACCCTAGATGACTGCAGGATGTAAAGCTTTACGCCTCGCCTGGGCTCGTAAGCACTGGTTGTTGATTACTGGAAACATATTGCCTGGTCAACAGAGTCTCGTTTCAGATTGTATCGAGCGGATAAACTAGTACGGATATGGAGACGACATGACCTCAAGGACACTCCATGTTAGCAGGAGACTGTTCAAGCTGGTGGAGGTTCTTCAGTGGCGTGGGGAGTGTGCAGATGTAGTGGTATGGGCCCCCTGATACGTCTAGATACGACTCTGACAAGTGACATGTACGTGAGCGCCCTGCTGATCACCTGCATCCATTCATATCTATTGTGCAATTCCAGCAGGACAATGCGAATCCCCACACGCCCATAATTGCTACAGAGTGGCTCCAGGAACACTCTTCTGAGTTTGACCACTTCTGCTGGCTACCAAACTCTCCACACATGAACATTATTGAGCATATCTGAGATGCCTCGCAATGTGCTGTGCAGAACACCCCTTCGTACTCTAACGGATTTATGGTGAGCCCTGCAGGATTGATGGTGTCACTTCCCTCCAGCACTACTTCACACATTAGTCGAGTCCATGCCACGTCGTGTTGGGACACTTTTGCGAGCTCGCGGGGCTCTACACGATATTAGGCAGGTGCACCAGTTTCTTTGGCTATTCAATATACACTACTGGCCATTAAGATTGCTACACCAAGAAGAAATGCACATGAGAAACAGGTATTCATTGCACAAATATATTATGCTAGAACTGACAAGTGATAACATTTTCACGCAATTTGAGTGCATGAATACTGAGAAATCAGTACCCAGAACAACCCCCTCTGGCCGTAATAACGGACTTGATACGCCTGGGTATTGAGTCAAACAGAGCTTGGATGGCGTGTACAGCTACAGTTGCCCATGCAGCTTCAACACGATACCACAGTTCATCAGGAGTAGTGTCTGACGTATTGTGACGAGCCAGTTGCTCGGCCACCATTCACCAGACGTTTTCAATTGGAGAAAGATCTGGAGAATGTGCTGCCCAGGGCAGCAGTCGAACATTTTCTGTATCCAGAAAGGCCCGTAGAGGACCTGCAACATGCGGTCGTGCATTATCCTGCTGTAATGTAGGGTTTCGCAGGAATCGAATGAAGGGTAGAGCCACGGGTCGTAACACATCTGAAATGTAACGTCCACTGTTCAAAGTGTCGTCAATGCGAACAAGAGGTGACCGAGACGTGTAACCAATGGTACCCCATACCATCACGCCGGGTGATACGCCAGTATGGCGATGATGAATACACGCTTCCAATGTGCGTTCACCGCGATGTCACCAAACACGGATGCGACCATCACGATTCTGTGAACAGAACCTGGATTCATCCGAAAAAATGACGTTTTGCCATTCGTGCACCCAGGTTCGTCGTTGTGTACACCATCACAGGCGCTCCTGTCTCTGATGCAGCGTCAAGGGTAAGCGCAGCCACGGTCTCCGAGCTGATAGTCCACGCTGCTGCAAACGTCGTCGAACTGTTCGTGCAGATGGTTGCTGTCTTGCAAACGTCCCCATGTGTTGACTCAGGGATCGAGTCGTGGCTGCACGATCCGTTACGGCCATGCGGATAAGATGCCTATCATCTCGACTCCTAGTGATACGAGGCCGTTGGGATCCAGCACGGCGTTCCGTATTACCCTCGTGAACCCACGATTCCATATTCTGCTAACAGTCATTGGATCTCGACCAACGCGAGCGGGAATGTCGCGATACGATAAACCGCAATCGCGATAGGCTACAATCCGACCTTTATCAAAGTCGGAAACGTGATGGTACTCATTTCTCCTCCTTACACGAGGCATCACAACAACGTTTCACCAGGCAACGCCGGTCGGCTGCTGTTTGTGTATGAGAAATCGGTTGGAAACTTTCCTCATATCAGCACGTTGTAGGTGTCACCACAGGCGCCAACCTTGTGTGAATGCTCTGAGAAGCTAATCATTTGCATATCACAGCATCTTCTTCCTGTCGGTTACATTTCGCGTCTGTAGTACGTCATCTTCGTGGTGTAGCAATTTTAATGGCCAGTAGTGTACGAGTAGGTCAAGGAAAAAAAAAAGAAAATAATTATTTAACTTGCAACAAACAGGGTTCCTTCTAAAGTAAGAATTACGCTAGGCATCATTTAAAATAAATACATTTCAAGACAGTTTGAGAGAATAAAAGGTTTCCGGGTCTAAAAGACCGTTGTTACGCCTCCAGGGGTGTGGAGTTTCCAATTATTTTGCCACTAGGACTGAACAAAGTCCTTATCACCTTGCGCTATTGTACGGTCCCTGAACCGCTTTGTTAAACAAAGGTGGAATTGCAATCAAGGCGGAAGACGTATCGGTAATGGAGCGTGCGGGGCTCCCCTCATTGTCAGATTGTTGCTGCAGCAGCGAGACGCGCCTGGGGAACCGGCGCTCCGGTCTCCCTGGAGGCCGGCCGCCACTGTGCGTGCGGGGAGCGGCGCCCCGCAGGGGTCATCTCTGGGACGATCTTTAATTATTCCTCCGGCGCCGTGACTGATGGCCGCGAGCGCGGAGTCGGGGCCCGGCAGCTGTTGTCTGGCGACGGGGAAGCGGGAGCCGACATCCGTCCTGCTACACTGGGGCAATATGTGGGGAGGGGCGGGCACGCAATGCCGGCCTGCGGCGGATATTGCCTTCTAATTCGGAGGAGAAACACTCTACATAGCAAACTGATCACCATATCCGCGGAACAGAT
This sequence comes from Schistocerca nitens, assembly GCF_023898315.1. Classification (NCBI taxonomy): domain Eukaryota; kingdom Metazoa; phylum Arthropoda; class Insecta; order Orthoptera; family Acrididae; genus Schistocerca; species Schistocerca nitens. The sequence goes on along the minus strand of NC_064625.1, from coordinate 86,764,568 downwards.
GTCACTCAGTTACGAGAATATCGCTTGACTTAATAAACTTCTTTGTTGTGTCTGTTTTAGAACATCTTTCGCCAAAATCCAACCTCCAGTTTCGATGAGTCTGTATTCCCATAGATCTTTTCTTAAATCCTGTGATCTCATTACTTTTATCTCTTTCCAAATTCGTTATCTGACTTTTCTGGAGACTCAGAGGGCCATAGACACGGGTTCCCAGGTAGATGCCGTGTTTCTTGACTTCCGCAAGGCGTTGGATACATTTCCCCACAGTCGTTTAATGAACAAAGTAAGAGCATGTGGACTATCAGACCAATTGTGCGATTGGATTGAAGAGTTCCTAGATAACAAACCGCAGCATGTCATTCTCGATGGAGAGATGTCTTCCGAAGTAAGAGCCCGCATCTCGTGGTCGTGCGGTAGCGTTCTCGCTTCCCACGCCCGGGTTCCCGGGTTCGATTCCCGGCGGGGTCAGGGATTTTCTCTGCCTCGTGATGGCTGGGTGTTGTGTGTGATGTCCTTAGGTTAGTTAGGTTTAAGTAGTTCTAAGTTCTAGGGGACTGATGACCATAGATGTTAAGTCCCATAGTGCTCAGAGCCATTTGAACCATTTGAACCGAAGTAAGAGTGATTTCAGGTGTGCCGCAGGGGAGTGTCGTAGGACCGTTGCTATTCACAATATGCATAAATGACCTTGTGGATAACATTGGAAGTTCACTGAGGCTTTTTGACGATGATGCTGTGGTATATCGAGAGGTTGTAACAATGGAAAATTGTACTGAAATGCAGGAGGATCTGCAAAGAATTGTCGCATGGTGCAGGGAATGGCAATTGAATCTCAATGTAGACAAGTGTAATGTGCTGCGAAATCATAGAAAGAAAGATCCCTTATCATTTAGCTACAATATAGCTGGTCAGCAGCTGGAAGCAGTTAATTCCATAAATTATCTGGGAGTAGGCATTAGGAGTTATTTAAAATGGAATGATCATATAAAGTAGATCGTCGGTAAAGCAGATGCCAGACTGAGATTCATTGGAAGAATCCTAAGGAAATGCACTCCGAAAACAAAGGATGTAGGTTACAGTACACTTGTTCGCCCACTGCTTGAATATTGCTCAGCAGTGTGGGATCCGTACCAGATAGGGTTTATAGAAGAGATAGAGAAGATCCAACGGAGAGCAGCGCGCTTCGTTAAAGGATCATTTAGTAATCGTGAAAGCGTTACGGAGATGATAGATAAACTCCAGTGGAAGACTCTGCAGGAGAGGCGCTCAGTAGCTCGGTACGGGCTTTTGTTGAAGTTTCGAGAACATACTTTCACCGAGGAGTCAAGCAGTATATTGCTCCCTCCTACATATATCTCGCGAAGAGACCACTAGGATAAAATCAGAGATATTAGAGCCCACACAGAGGCATACCGACAATCTTTCTTTCCACGAACAATACGTGACTGGAATAGAAGGGAGAACCGATAGAGATATTGAAAGTACCCTCCGCCACACACCGTCGGGTGGCTTGCGCAGTATGGATGTAGATGTGGATCTGGAGCTCGGTGATAATGCACGTCTTCTTATGGAATCAGGTTTCGAGTCCCAGTGCAGCACACATTTTCGCTCGTCGCTCCTGATGCTGCATAAAATGATGACATCACTTCCCTTTCCTTTCTCCCGCCTCCGCTTCAGTTAACATAAACTGCATCACAGTCGTGGACACCGAGTATTCACATACGTGATACGCCTCGATGGGCTACGAATCTACAGCCACCAGTGTAGACGCACATTTCAGTTCGACATGCAGCGAGAATCTATAATTAGCGATTGCGGAGGACATTTGACGGGGATTGGTGATTGGTGGTGCTAGGTAAGTACACTCCTGGAAATGGAAAAAAGAACACATTGACACCGGTGTGTCAGACCCACCATACTTGCTCCGGACACTGCGAGAGGGCTGTACAAACAATGATCACACGCACCGCAAAGCGGACACACCAGGATCCGCGGTGTTGGCCGTCGAATGGCGCTAGTTGCGCAGCATTTGTGCACCGCCGCCGTCAGTGTCAGCCAGTTTGCCGTGGCATACGGAGCTCCATCGCAGTCTTTAACACTGGTAGCATGCCGCGACAGCGTGGACGTGAACCGTATGTGCAGTTGACGGACTTTGAGCGAGGGCGTATAGTGGGCATGCGGGAGGCCGGGTGGACGTACCGCCGAATTGCTCAACACGTGGGGCGTGAGGTCTCCACAGTACATCGATGTTGTCGCCAGTGGTCGGCGGAAGGTGCACGTGCCCGTCGACCTGGGACCAGACCGCAGCGACGCACGGATGCACGCCAAGACCGTAGGATCCTACGCAGTGCCGTAGGGGACCGCACCGCCACTTCCCAGCAAATTAGGGACACTGTTGCTCCTGGGGTGTCGGCGAGGACCATTCGCAGCCGTCTCCATGAAGCTGGGCTACGGTCCCGCACACCGTTAGGCCGTCTTCCACTCACGCCCCAACATCGTGCAGCCCGCCTCCAGTGGTGTCGCGACAGGCGTGAATGGAGGGACGAATGGAGACGTGTCGTCTTCAGCGATGAGAGTCGCTTCTGCCTTGGTGCCAATGATGGTCGTATGCGTGTTTGGCGACGTGCAGGTGAGCGCCACAATCAGGACTGCATACGACCGAGGCACACAGGGCCAACACCCGGCATCATGGTGTGGGGAGCGATCTCCTACACTGGTCGTACACCACTGGTGATCGTCGAGGGGACACTGAATAGTGCACGGTACATCCAAACCGTCATCGAACCCATCGTTCTACCATTCCTAGACCGGCAAGGGAACTTGCTGTTCCAACAGGACAATGCACGTCCGCATGTATCCCGTGCCACCCAACGTGCTCTAGAAGGTGTAAGTCAACTACCCTGGCCAGCAAGATCTCCGGATCTGTCCCCCATTGAGCATGTTTGGGACTGGATGAAGCGTCGTCTCACGCGGTCTGCACGTCCAGCACGAACGCTGGTCCAACTGAGGCGCCAGGTGGAAATGGCATGGCAAGCCGTTCCACAGGACTACATCCAGCATCTCTACGATCGTCTCCATGGGAGAATAGCAGCCTGCATTGCTGCGAAAGGTGGATATACACTGTACTAGTGCCGACATTGTGCATGCTCTGTTGCCTGTGTCTATGTGCCTGTGGTTCTGTCAGTGTGATCATGTGATGTATCTGACCCCAGGAATGTGTCAATAAAGTTTCCCCTTCCTGGGACAATGAATTCACGGTGTTCTTATTTCAATTTCCAGGAGTGTATGTGCGTTGGCCGATGATTGTGCCGAAATAGTCCGCCCATTTGCGATAAACAATATGTCCAGATGTGGCAGTCATTAAGGTAACTGCTAGTAAGCAGGAGACCCCGGGTTCGAGTCCCGGGCTGGCACACATTTACACCAGTCACAGCTGATGCCGCATAAACTCCCGATGCAGATCATCAGTTCCTTCTCTTCCCCTTCCCTCCACCATCAGTTTATATAACCTGGCTTCATCCATCTGAGGGACATGACTGTACTATGTTAATCGTTTCCATTCGATGTGAATTGTTAATGAGCCTTCTACATCAATTCGTAATCGTACCTCTTCAGTATGTATTTTCTCTCTTCTGAATATTCCCAATCACGATCAGGACACATCCATTTCATTGGCCACCCACTGCCACTGCCTTATTATTGAATGACTTGACAATGGAGCTCTCTTTGATAAAGAAGGCAGCAAATATTCTGATATGTATCAGTAAAATTGACAGTTATTTAATTCTGGAAAATTATAACACAATTTATAATATTGTATTTTGTATTATACTAAAATCAAAGACATATTATCGTAATAAATACTTTGTTATTCATTCTGTGTCACCAACTCCTACAAAACTTCGTAATATTTCCTTTAATATTGTCTAGATCTGATTGTATAGATGTGCACCTGGAGGACAGTGTACCCAGGAACACATTATGTTTTTTCACTGACTGATTTTAGAAGCTGTGAACACTTGGAACCATCATAAGAAGTTTCCAGCATTTTTTGCCCTTCTTGTTGTTGTGATAAATGAGTTTGTGTTCTGTAGAAAGTTTGTAAATATTTTTTCTTCCACGTATTTCAGTACTGTGTAATATTTTAAAGGTATTTGGAGTTCATTGTTGATTATTCAGTTACACCTGTTTTTTGAGTTAAGATTCTGTATATTTTTAAAATTAGTTACATAACATGTAGACGCTCGAGCCATGTTTTGGCGGCTGTATGCTATATTATGTCTTGAAACGGCAGAAGACCTTTACCAAGCTCGTAATATTTGCAAATGAACTGAGTTCTTTTAATTCCTTAACTGTTTTCCTTGTTACGAAAATAAAATTTGTGAAATGTATTTTCTCTCTTCTGAATATTCCCAATCATGATCAGGACACATCCATTTCATTGGCCACCCACTGCCACATTTTTATGCTTCGTAAGTCTTCATTCTCTGCCCCGTACAACAAGGAAATTTTAATTAATTTATAAACCGATTAGCTGGTTATCCGGTAATTTCCGATTATTTATCTATGTCAGTGTTATATTACAAAAGACTAGCCAGGTGCGAATAAGACTCACGCAAATTTAACTACGCATACAGACAGGATTAATCCATACCGCGAATTCAAAATTTTTGCCTGTTGTCGACATTGATACTGGCAGTATATAGACCCAGGGGATTCCAAGATTCTCCAGAACATTTCAGTTTCAATGATATAAAACTCACAAAAAGCCATGTAGGAGGTAGGCGACCGTCATTATAATAGTCATTAATCCTCCATTCAGACTGTCTGGGTCGCAACGGAAAACCTCAAACATCAGGCAAGGAATCACTTTATTGCTCATATGACGCGTTTCGGATTTTACACATCATCGCATATGAAGGGGCGATTGCTGCTCGTAGATAAGACTATCAAGTTGTACGTGAAACTATTTTTTGTTCACTGCTTGTTCCACTTGTGACGCTAGAAGACGTGGGTTAATTATCATGATGGCCATCTGAGGCTGAATCTAGACTGTCTTCTTTATCAAAGAGAGCTCCATTGTCAAGTCATTCAACAATAAGGGATTTTAATTTTTGATCGGTCGTGCTGACTTCCGACGTTCATCTGTCTTTGCAGCCAGTACGGCTGTAATTACATTCTAAGAAAGAAATAATAGCATCTTAAATACTTGTTTGTGTATGATGCAAAATTTACGTTCATCTGAAAGTGTTTTGGCATTGAGATATACATTTACCTCCAGTTGAGCACTGGGTTTTCAGTATCTGCATTGACTTCATTCTTCGCAAATGGAAACGTAAAGTGAACAAATGAATTGAGATAACGAATGAGGAGTACCTGAATATTCTTCTGTTTGCTGATGACATCGTTTTTATTCAAAATAATGACCACCTCCAAATAACAGTGCACCAACTGAACGAAATTTGCAAGAAGTACAAATTTAAAATTTCTTGTAACAGAAGATAAATGACATTCCGAGAAAAGTATCCAGTCAGAACAAAAATTGCTTTGGGTAATTCAGTTTCAGAATAAGTCTCAGATCTCTTAATTAGGCAGTGTTATAAGTTTTGATTTGGACCCTGATATTGAAAATAAAACACAAATTCCAAGCTGTCTCTGGTAGCGTTAGCAGAACATTGGGCCATAAAGTACAGTAGAAATCGTCATGAAAATCTATAAAGTAAAGGCGGTTCCGGTGTTATCCTACGGAAGCGGAAACTGGGTTACCACACAAAAAAAATTCAAACAACATAGATGAGCTTCCCAAGAAAGACGAAGGGCCGCACAAGAAGAGAGATGATCAAAACGTAAGATATCATAACAGAAACAAATATTTTCAGCATGAAATAAAAAATTCTAAAATATCATGGAGATTCGAAGCAACATCTTATGAGAACCCTGAGGTCGCAGAATTCCTCAGAAGGTCCTGAACTGCAAGCTGAATGGGGAAAGAGATATTGGAAAGCCTCGAAAAAGATGGGAATGATTTTGTTTGTGAATTCGGAGCAGACAACAGCGTAATTCTTGAAAGGATTATGATGATGTTTGACGTCGGATAACAAATAACAAAAGAAAAATTTATTCACACGATGTAATTACACATTAACATTTCCAGATTTTTCCACTTACTTGTACTGTGAAACCTTACTTCTTGCCAAATTTCATCATCGTAGATCAACAGGAAATACCCCATAGCTTTTGATGAATGTGTTTGAGTGTGTCAAAATATGTGACGTAAATTGCCGTATCATTTGAGTGCACTGACGTAAAAGCTTACATTTAGTACACCGCAAAAGGGTTGTAGATTTAAGTATGCGACATAAATTTAAACTTGATGCGTCTACCCGTTTGTGAGAAAAAGGGTTTTTAACAGTCGGACGGACAGTTAAGCGTCCCTGTAAGACTACGGTTCCTGCCGGTTTAGGAACGGAATCCTTAGAAGAGAGTTTTGCAAAACAGTGCGATATAACCAAATGCTTCTAAATATGGCTGTTAACTTACGGCATTTTTCTTAGCTGAATAGTACAGCTGATGTAGGCACGATACCTATCTTTTAAAAAAAGCCCATTGAAATACACTCCTGAAATGAAAAAAAGAACACATTGACACCGGTGTGTCAGACCCACCATACTTGCTCCGGACACTGCGAGAGGGCTGTACAAGCAATGATCACACGCACGGCACAGCGGACACACCAGGAACCACGGTGTTGGCCGTCGAATGGCGCTAGCTGCGCAGCATTTGTGCACCGCCGCCGTCAGTGTCAGCCAGTTTGCCGTGGCATACGGAGCTCCATCGCAGTCTTTAACACTGGTAGCATGCCGCGACAGCGTGGACGTGAACCGTATGTGCAGTTGACGGACTTTGAGCGAGGGCGTATAGTGGGCATGCGGGAGGCCGGGTGGACGTACCGCCGAATTGCTCAACACGTGGGGCGTGAGGTCTCCACAGTACATCGATGTTGTCGCCAGTGGTCGGCGGAAGGTGCACGTGCCCGTCGACCTGGGACCGGACCGCAGCGACGCACGGATGCACGCCAAGACCGTAGGATCCTACGCAGTGCCGTAGGGGACCGCACCGCCACTTCCCAGCAAACTAGGGACACTGTTGCTCCTGGGGTATCGGCGAGGACCATTCGCAACCGTCTCCATGAAGCTGGGATACGGTCCCGCACACCGTTAGGCCGTCTTCCGCTCACGCCCCAACATCGTGCAGCCCGCCTCCAGTGGTGTCGCGCCAGGCGTGAATGGAGGGACGAATGGAGACGTGTCGTCTTCAGCGATGAGAGTCGCTTCTGCCTTGGTGCCAATGATGGTCGTATGCGTGTTTGGCGCCGTGCAGGTGATCGCCACAATCAGGACTGCATACGACCGAGGCACACAGGGCCAACACCCGGCATCATGGTGTGGGGAGCGATCTCCTACACTGGCCGCACACCACTGGTGATCGTCGAGGGGACACTGAATAGTGCACGGTACATCCAAACCGTCATCGAACCCATCGTTCTACCATTCCTAGACCGGCAAGGGAACTTGCTGTTCCAACAGGACAATGCACGTCCGCATGTATCCCGTGCCACCCAACGTGCTCTAGAAGGTGTAAGTCAACTACCCTGGCCAGCAAGATCTCCGGATCTGTCCCCCATTGAGCATGTTTGGGACTGGATGAAGCCTCGTCTCACGCGGTCTGCACGTCCAGCACGAACGCTGGTCCAACTGAGGCGCCAGGTGGAAATGGCATGGCAAGCCGTTCCACAGGACTACATCCAGCATCTCTACGATCGTCTCCATGGGAGAATAGCAGCCTGCATTGCTGCGAAAGGTGGATATACACTGTACTAGTGCCGACATTGTGCATGCTCTGTTCCCTGTGTCTATGTGCCTGTGGTTCTGTCAGTGTGATCATGTGATGTATCTGACCCCAGGAATGTGTCAATAAAGTTTCCCCTTCCTGGGACAATGAATTCACGGTGTTCTTATTTCAATTTCCAGGAGTGTATGTAAGTTTCATAATGTTATTTCAATGCAGTTGGAGTGTTTCAGACCTCTACGTAATTTACTTATGTCTGTATTAAAAGTGGACTGTTCTAGACTGTTTTACAAAGGAATGCAATCTACGCAAACATTTGTATAGAGCGTACTTAATATGTGGCATATGTCTTAACTCAGTTATGCTCCGTAAAGCGTTGTACTGACTAATGTACCCTTTATGACTGTCTTAAAAAAGATCATTAAAATAGCTAAGTTTTAAAATATGATTTCAATGAAGGTGGATTGCTTTACACATTACACAACTTTCGTGAAACAGAACAATATCAAAATGTTTTTATCGACGCTGCAGTATGTGACTTGTTTCATAGCCTAGTATGGGCTTGTAGAACGGTTTGCTGTACAAACTGTTGTAATCTCGGCGTGGTTCATTATGTAAAGAAAATTGTATACGCTTCGATATATTATTTGCCACCATAATATTACACTAGTCTAGTCTACGTTCTACGAGTAACATGAGCACTGTAAGACTTAATGATTTATGTTACTTCTTTTTTTATGGTCTTATTCATGTCCCACAATCACAAAGATACTGTGGGTTACACATGTGATGAAGCTACGATCGATTATCTGACTTCTTAGTAGTATCACGGCACTTGGATGAAAACAAATACCAGCTGATTCAGTCATCAGTTTACGATAAGGGTTCGCTGAGACAATATTTGGAACAGTGTATTGGACTGCCAGTTTGTGCCTTCGTGACTAACAAGGGAACCTCCCCATCGCACCCCCCTCAGATTTAGTTATAAATTGACGCAGTGGATAGGCCTTGAAAAACTGAACACAGATCAATCGAGAAAACAGGAAGAAGTTGTGTGGAACTATGAAAAAATAAGCAAAATATACAAACTGAGTAGTCCATGTGCAAGATATGCAACATCAAGGACAATGTTAACTAATGTCCGCATGGTCTCGTGGTTAGAGTTAGCAACTGCGGAGCGAGAGGTCCTTGGTTCGAGTCCTCTCTCCACTGAAAATTTTACTTTCTTTATTTTCGCAAAGTTACGATCTGTCCATTCATTCATTGACGTCTCTGTTCACTGTAATAAGTTTAGTGTCTGCGCTTTGCGACCGCACAGCAAAACCGTGCGATTAGTAGACGAAAGGACGTGCCTCTCCAATAGGAACCGAAAACATTTGATCGCAAGGTCATAGGTCAACCGATTCCTCCACAGGAAAACTCGTCTGATATATTCTATACGACACTGGTGACGGCATGTGCGTCACATGACAGGAATATGTTGTCGACCCACCTAACTTGTACACTTGGCGAATGGGTAAAAAGATTATTCTACCTTGCCCGATTTAGGTTTTCTTGTGGATGTAATAATCACTCCCAAAAAAGTGATGAAAACATAAGAGTTTGTCACATAAACTACAACAAATGAATGCAACAGTTTCACAATCGCACAGTTTTCCCTGTGCTCTGTCAAAACATTTGTTTTTTTACGTTTTCAAATGTTTCCATGCGTAGACCGTCAAATCCTGTATATGTCCAAGCAAATCTGAACATGTTCTGGAATTTTGGAGAGCGAAGTTGATTATGTGTGAGTGCCTGAACTTTGATAATTGTCTGAAAATAAAAAATAAAACTTTTCGCTCGAGAGAAGATTTGAACCAAGGACCTCTCGTTCCGCAGCTGCTCACGCTAACCACGGGACCACGGCGCTCGTAAGCTGACACTGTCCTTGATGTTGCCTACCTTGCCCATGGACTACTCAGTTTCTATATTTTGCTTATTTTTTTTCATAGTTCCACACAACTTCTTCCTGTTTTCTCTATTGATCTGTGTTCAATTTTTCAAGGCCTATCCCTGTGCCAACTTATAACTAAATCTGAGGGGGGTGCGATGGGGAGGTTCCCTTGTAAGAGAAAAATGTGTAAGACAGTGGAAACATGTATGAATGACACGTAGTCACTTTGTATGTGAATATCTATAACGTGTATACATATGTATATGTTTTAATGTCTTTACGCATATTGTATTTTCGAGGCTGCAAATGATAAGAAGTATTTACTCGACACCAAGGCACCTTCCTTTAAGCTGATGTAATGTTATTCGAGAGTGTTTGCTACACACAATACTTCGCTTTAATTATTTTGACATGTACTGTTTCTTATACATTTTTGTCTAGTGCGTTCCACTTACCTGCTTTTCACTTACCTGCTCTCAGGTTGTAGCTGCTTACTTACCTGAACAATCTTTCGTGGTCCTTTAGTAATCTGTGATGGATTTAGGCAACAGCCAACAGCGGCTATGTCCACAGCTTTTCGACGTGTGTCTGAAAGGAATTTTCAGCTATAGTGAAATCTGTCTGCCCGTTTCCCATGGACGACGTCATTACCTGGAATCAAATTTTGGATGAGACGTGTCGTGATGATATCTCTTTAGGAAGTCGGAGTACTCTAAAGAAATGTGACGAACGTGTGGTTTGTATAGCGTCTGGACAAAAAAAAAAGGAGTGAATGTGTAAACATGAAACACAACGAAAAAAAATTTATAAACTAACATTGGAGTCATGTTTCTTAAAAGGCTGTTTATTTTACGATTAATGTTCGGCTGGTGTTGTTCCTTTGCAAATCCCTCTATGAAGGTATAATACAGTATTCTTCAAATTGCGCTACGCAGCATCGACGTGCTGTATGAAAGCCGGCCGCTGGTGGCCGAGCGGTTCTGGCGCTACAGTCTGGAACCGCGCGACCGCTACGTTCGCAGGTTCGAATCCTGTCTCGGGCATGGATGTGTGTGTTGTCCTTAGGTTAGTTAGGTTTAAGTAGTTCTAAGTTCTAGGGGACTTATGACCTCAGCAGTTGAGTCCCATAGTGCTCAGAGCCATTTTGCTGTATGAAAGATACTTTTTTTGTGCCACCACAAGCTGTAGATAAAATAAGCCTACTACACCAGTGACGAATTTCTTCGTGGAACCGACTAATGTGTATTTATTATTATTAATATCAGATAACGTAGGTTATGTAAAATCTGCCTTCTGCAGACTTTCAGTGTAGTAATGTGATCGATGTAAATAAATGCCGTAAACTGACTTTTTGATTATTAGTCGCTACAATCACCTCAGAATTATCATAAGCATCTTAGTGTATTCTACAATTCAAACGTTTGTGATAAGCTGGTTGTTATTACATGTTAAATAAAAATGTTTAAACATTTTTTTAAACTTATTCCACATCCATAAGGACCATTTCAGTTGGAATTTGTGGAAGGGACATAGGTATATATTTTTCTTTAGTAGACATGTATTATGTATTCTTGTTTTGGATTCATTGTACATAATTTAGGAGTTCTGCAATAGGGATGTATGGAACAAAATGTACGTGTGAGCTGAGCTAATGTCTTGCATCTAGTTTTCATGACTTCACAGGTACTGTCTCCGGACTGTTTTTGTTATTGTTTCATGTTTGTGTTCTATTAAGTGACACAAATATTTCTTTATAACATCCCACAGTGTTTTTTTTTTTTTTTTTTTTCTGGAAGCTCTTCGATACGAAGAAATTCTATTGTAATCCATTGGTCGAACTGAAGATGAGGGTGCAAAGCCCTGTAAATGCACCTTGCACGAAAATAAATATAACTGATACAAGTAATTCTTTCAATGTGTTCTTTATATCATAGGCATTCCTATCTCACATGGACGACATAAGATTCTGTCGTTATTTATAAAGGTGTCATTACGTTTGCTAGATTTACTTTGCATGATAAATTGAAACTGTATCACCCCTAGTGCTTTAATGATTTTTTTTACCTTTTACTTTCCCCTAAACTGTCTTCATTACCTTACTCGTGAATATCTGTATTTTTGCCCTGAAATCTCGTGGATGTAGCGCTGCCGGCGGATTTCTGCCGTCGTAATTCACGTACGAGAAATTTCACAGTTCATGTGAAACGGGTAAAGATGAATCCTGTTGACTATTATTTCACCTGATAGTACTGTGGTCTGTACTAGCCGAGTGGCGGCGATACCTTAAGCTTTCATTTTCTTGTTCAAAACGCGTGTTAAACATTCTGATGATCGTGTAAGGGTGAACGTCTGCCGACGATATACAGGTCAAAAAGAGTAAAACAGAAAGCAGTAGTAATAATAGTTCTCAGCAGCTTCTTTCCTTCTTTTTTGATGACTCCGGTCTCGGCGCAAAGTGTGAGATTTATGACCTCATTGATACAAGCGCGCCCCCTTATCAGCGAGACGCGTCTGCTCTCTATATTAATCTCCTCCGCCCATTCACGAGGAATTTCTTTAAATAGAAGAAGACACGAACAACAAGATTCTGAATGAGCTATCTGGCAGGCACTTGGCGGGTCAATATGCAGGCGCTTAAGTAGCGCTATTTGACTTAAGCAAGATCGGACGCACTTCCAAATACGGTCTGTTTAAATCGGCGGTATTTGTGTCTCCGTACGTAGTGTTTCGTCCGTATTCTGTGTAGTGAGGTGTCCAAAAGCGTGTAAACACTAAATAGTGCAGACAAAGCCGTGTAAAATGCGTGCCAATAATGCAGAAATGTATTTTGTCCTAGCGTCTTTTGTTCGTTAATAGCTAAACTCACAAGGGAACCTCCCCATCGCACCCCCCTCAGATTTAGTTATAAGTTGGCACAGTGGATAGGCCTTGAAAAACTGAACACAGATCAATTGAGAAAACAGGAAGAAGTTGTGTGGAACTGTGAAAAAATAAGCAAAATATACAAACTGAGTAGTTCAAGGGAGGATAGGCAACATTAAGGACAATGGGAACGCAGGAGAGCCGTGGTCTCGTGGTAAGGTGAGCATCTGCGGAACGAGATGTCCTTGGTTCAAGTCTTCCCTCGACTAAAAATTTTACTTTCTTTATTTTTGCATAGTGAGCAGCTGTTATTTTTGCATAGTTATTATCTGTCCGTTCATTGACATCTCTGTTCACTATAATAAGTTTGTGTTTTGCGACCGCACCGCAAAACCGTGCGATTAGTAGACGTAAGGACGTGCCTCTCCAATGGGAACAGAAAACATTTGATCGCAAGGTCATAGCTCAACCGATTCCTCCACAGGAAAACACATCTGATATATTCTATACGACACTGGTGACTGCATGTGTGTGTCACGTGACAGGAATATGTTGTCAACCCAAGTAACTTGTACACTTGGCAAATGGGTAAAAAGATTCTTCTGCCTTGCCCGATTTAGTTTGTGGATGTGATAATTGCTCCCAAAAAAGTGATGAAAACATAAGAGTTTGTCACATAAACTGAAAATAAAAAATTAAACTTTTCACTCGATGGAAGATTTGAACCAAGGACCTTTCGTTCCGCAGCTGCTCACGTTACCACGAGACCACGGCGCTCGTGCGATCCCAATGTCCTTAATGTTGCCTATCTTCCCTTGAACAACTCAGTTTATATATTCTGCTTATTTTTTCACAGTTCCACACAACTTCTTCCTGTTTTCTCAACTGATCTGTGTTCAGTTTTTCAAGGCCTATCCACTGTGCTAACTTATAACTAAATCTGAGGGGGGTGCGATGGGGAGGTTCCCTTGTCAGTATAGTCTCTTAATGAATGGGTTAAATATAGACTCGGACGAAGTGGAGGTTACAAATAGTGTACAGTAAGCCGCCTAGATCCACGCCCAACTCTTAATATTTTCATTGTGACCCTTAATCATAGTTACAGTATCGTCTAGCAGTGTTTGGCAAATTTGTAGTATGTGGAAGTTAGGCTTGTTGTTGTACAAGGTAAATGTGAGAACCGTTTGTTAAATCAAAATCCTGAACTTAAATTTCACTTTATTGATCTGTAAACAACATACTTCTCGGTCAAGTAGTACATAGGGTGTAACGAGTATAAGACCAGAAATTTCTGTTTGCTGTACCTTAATACAAGCACACATCAAGGCATCGGTTGTTTTTTGCTCTGCAGCCAAAAGTCATCTCTCAAGCACGTAACAAACTTTGCGACCTGATGTTTCCTACACGGTATTACTGCAGCTATAAATGGATTTTACCTGTCAGTACAGTACTTTGACGGAAGGCCTCGTTTATTTTGAAGGTTAACAAAGTTTCTAAAAATGAGAAAATTGTTGTATTCTTTAATTACTTCAATTTTAAATCATAATTAATAACATAGAATCGTAATAAATTTTCAAGAAATAACTAGTATCGTCAAAGTGTCGAAGAAAAAAAAACTGCCATGTTATTAACAGTTTTCCGCGGAGCACTTATTCACCAGTGTGCTCGGAAGACAGTTTGGGAAACCCTGTTATAGACTTATCGTTTTGCATAGACTTGTCCACACTTCAACTCCTGAGCTCTTGCCCAGGGGAAAATAAGCATTAATGGCTTGCTCTTGTCACATGTACTTGGAGGTATTAACTAACATAAAAACATACTACTTGTAATGGCTATAATTATTAGTCTGAAAATGACTCACATAGGATGTTATGTTGTCCAGTACACCGTCCTTAGTGAACAACAGAAATACCTGCAGTCATGATCGTTATACCATGTATACGTATGTAACATCAAAATTAACTTTTCCCTCGGTCAGAGATTAAAGCAAACTCGCCATGCGTGATTGTGGCATATACACCACGTGATTTCAGTACACTGTTTTTGTATGTGCCTAATAGGAGATAGCACCTGCTTAAAGAAAGATGTTTGTCACGAAGTCAGCATGTCTCTGAAAAATAAAAGTAATTTATTTATTTTATACTGGAATGTGTTTGCAGTATGCCGTAATATAACCAACACAGTAGAATAAGTGTTTGTTTACTTCATCACATACAGCGATAATTTTTTTATTTTTTATTTTTTTTTAACGTAGCACAACGACAACATTCGGCTGACCTATAATTTCACATTCCACTATAACTGTTTTCATAATTTTTAGGACTTTAATATTGACTTTTCTGAGTATTGCACATATTTCAGTTATTTGCCAACGTAAATAGTATTCATTGTAAAACAGTGGTGAAACACATCAATTTTATATATTTAGCATTTTTATCTCATTTTGTCCCAGAACAATGCATAACCATCAATACAAACTTTTCATACACAAAATCTAACCTCAGCACTGCCCACACCGAATTACTTGCAAGGTATTCTTTTCTGGTAAGCTAACTAAACTGAAGGAGACGTTCTGGAGAAATAAATTAGTAGAGTATTTGCATAATTTGTCTTTATTTGTATCTTAAATTTACGATCTTCCATTTTTATTCAAAAATAGTTTTATTCAATATATTTTAACTGTCAGAGAAAAACTGTGTCCACAGCGGCTGGAGGGTGTCCATTAGGGACAAAGAAATCCATTCTTGTAGATCTGCTGATTCACTATATGTCTGCAACAATCAAAATAAAAAATTAAAAATGACGATAATAGTAACGTCAACAGTACTGAGGTAGGTGGAAGGTCTTGCTGTTCTGTAATGATCATCCATTCAGATATTCAGTGTCTAACGTATCTGAAATATTTTTCTGTCAGCTAAATGTCATAATAATGTCTTACAGGTAATACATAGGAAGTCGAAAAATTACGACTGTTTCACCTTAGGGTGTAGTAGTTGAAGGTACACACACACATTAAAACAATGACGGTTGTTTGCGTGCTTATTATAAAGAGATCGCCCCATTACAAGATGTACAATTACCGCTGAACACAGAGACGGTATAAAACCAACCTTACATATCTGTATGATGGAAACCACTGGACCGATTTCAACCACACTTGGTACACGTATCCTTTCATCTGAGACAGCAATACCTATCATAATTCAGCAGATAACCAGTCATACACACTGAGATGCGTGAAAAACTACCGAATCATGCGTCACGTTTGAGTTTATTACTTTTTTGCTACTCATTGTATTCGCAACATATCTAGCAGACCGTATCTACATATTCCACTCAATGTACCTACACATATGTATCATTGTACAACATACTTATTCAATCTGTATGCAGAACATGTCATGAGGTATGCGAGGCTAGATGAAGGAGAATCAGGAATTAAAATAGCTGGAATAAATGTAAACAACCTCAGGTACGCGGATGATACGATCCTGTTGGCAGAAAGTGAAGAAGAATTGAGAACACTCTTACTGAAGGTGAAAGACGAAAGTGAAAAGGCCGGTCTTATGCTGAATGTGAAGAAAACGAAAATTATGGCAACTACACCTACCAATTCGTGGGATATAGCAGGAGAAACCATGGAGGTAGTGACCATATTCAGTTATCTCGGTTCCCAGATCTCTGCTGACGGGGACTGCAGCCATGAAATCCGGAGACGCCTGTTGCTCGGTAGACAGGCGATGTCAAACCTTGACAAGGTTATAAGGTCCAGAGATATAACACTAGCAACAAAGATCCGTATTGTGAGGGCTATGGTCTTTCCAGTTGTGATGTATGGATGTGAGACCTGGACCATTAGAAAGGCCGAACGGCGAAGAATTGACTCCTTCGAATTGTGGTGTTGGAGGAAACTTCTTAGAGTTCCATGGACTGCAAAGAGAACCAACAGATCAATATTGGAGCAAATTAAACCAGATTTCTCCCTGGAAGGTCTAATGTTAAAACAAAAGCTGACCTACTTTGGACACACAATGCGAAGGCATGCCTCGCTAGAAAAAACATTAATGCTGGGGAAGATTGAAGGAACTAGAAGAAGAGGACGTCAGAGGATGAGATGGATCGATGGCATCACAGAAGCAATGTGTTCCAACCTGGAAGGTCTACGGGAGAAAGTGCAAGACAGGAAAAAGTGGCGTGATTTGGTTCATGGGGTCACGAAGAGTCGGAACCGACTAAACGAATAGAGAGAGAGAGACAACATACAGCTGAAGAGACATTGCCACGCGGGGTAGCCGCGCGGTCTCGGGCGCCTTGTCACGGTTCGCGCGGTTTCCCCCGTCGGAGATTCGAGTCCTCCCTCGGGCATGGGTGTGTATGCTGTCCATAGCGTAGTTTGTTTAAGTTAGATTAAGTGGTGTGTAGGCTTACGGACCGATTACCTCAGCGGTTTGGCCCGATAACACCTTACTATAATCGAGAGGCATTACATCATAAACACTGAAATGCATGCATAACTGCCGCATCATGAATGACGTTTTAACACTCCTACTGTCGAGCCAACTTGAGGAAATCTCTGACGTTTCATAGGGATGGCGGTTATCATTGAAACAAGGTTTCCGGTTATATCATTATTATTCCATGCCAGTTTAAGCAGGGTGTTAAAACCGCTCAGAATTTTCCGGTTTCTGAAATAAACTATTATCGTCTTTTAATTCATCTAATAAACATTGAATTCAAACAATGACGGCAAAATTTTGACTCATTTTCAAGATACATAGAATCAAAATATTAAATAGGCAAATAAAAGAAAACAGTTCGCTGCGTTGCTCGAAAAGTGGTAAGTAGCTGAATACTACAAAGACTCTTCTGTCTCCTACTGATTCTAACTTCTTGGACCTCTGCTCAAAAATCAAGGTGTAATCGGAGATCGTACTGCTGCTATGGCTAATTGATATTTCGGTTTTTTCTCGGTTATTAGCAAAAAGTAAAAAAACTGCTGTTACAACCGAGATCAAACAAATACCGAAATATATAACTTACTCAGAGCTAAAATCGGTTTTAACCGGTCGCTTTTACTATCCCTAATACCTGACAGCGCTTTCGACAACTTTCAATTGCGAAGCGCAGACGGCAGTAGGCGAAAACAGCCGTCTATAGAACTGCGAAGAGGCGTTGCCATGGAGACGTTTACAAAATCGCGTTGTAGAGACGCGAAACAGCTGCGCTCGGCGTACAGAAACTGTCTGCGTTACTGTACTTGTACATCTGTATACATTATGCATATTTCTAAGTACGACTTTTTCGTAATTTCAGAGCTGTTTTCGCGAATACATGGGTGTGAAAGTTTTACAGTATTACACTACAAACACGGTTTTTTTTGGTTCGTTTCCAATAGTAAAGTGGCAAAACGAATACCCGGGCAATGCCAGGTTCGTCAGTTAGTAAATGGTATTAGAAAAGTTCCAAGCATGTCGTTTGCGAATGTGTGGTTACGAGCTACCGCTGAGTTCAACATGAAACATTATCCTAGTTAGTGTAAATGTGTATCGAATGTAAATTTTGGATTACTTCCCATAAGTCTAAATTTGACCTATGGCCTGCCTTGACAAGAAATACAATATGCTTCAGTACGCTACACGTTACAGTGCGGTGTAGACACCTGTCAATGGAGCTTTACCGCCTGCCGTCCTAGCGTTTTGATACAATACTACACTAGTGTCTTTAGTTAGTTACAACTTACATCTACATCGATACTCTGCAAATCACATTTATGTGCCTGGCAGAGGGTACATCGAACCACCTTCACAATTCTCTATTATTCCAATCTCGTATAGCGCGCGAAAAGAATGAACACCTATATCTTTCCGTACGAGCTATGATTTCCATTATTTTATCGTGGTGATCCCTATGTAGGTCGGTGTCAACAAAATATTTCCGCATTCGGAAAGGAAAGTTGGCAATTGGAATTTCGTTAGAAGATTCCGTCGCAACGAAAATCTCCTTTCTTTTAATGATGTCGAGCCCAAATCCTGTATCATTCCTGTGACACTCTCTTCCATATTTCGCGATAAAGCAAAACGTGCTGCCATTCCTTGAACTTTTTCGACGTACTCCGTCAGTCCTATCTGGTATGGATCCCACACCGCACAGCAGTATTCTAAAAGAGGACGGACAAGCGTAGTGTAGGCACTTTCCTTAGTAGGTCTGTTACATTTCCTAAGTGTCCTGTCAATAAAACGCAGTCTTTGGTTAGCCTTCCCAACACCATTTTCTGTATGTTCCTTCCTATTTAAGTTGTTCGTAATTGTAATACCTAGGTATTTAGTTGAATTTACGGCGTTTAGATTAGACTGATTTATCGTGTAACCGAAGTTTTACGAGTTCCTTTTAGTGGATGCCCTCACACTTTTCGTTATTTAGGGTCAACTGCCACTTATCGCACTACTCAGATATTTTTTCTAAATGGTTTATATATATATATATATATATATATATATATATATATATATATATATATATATATATATATATATATATAACCGAGCGGGGTGGCGCAGTGGTTAGACACTGGACTCGCATTCGGGAGGACGACGGTTCAATCCCGCGTCCGGCCATCCTGATTTAGGTTTTCCGTGATTTCCCTAAATCACTCCAGGCAACTGCCGGGATGGTTCCTCTGAAAGGGCACGGCCGACTTCCTTCCCAATCCTTCCCTAATTCGATGAGACCGATGACCACGCTGTCTGGTCTCCTTCCCCAAAACCAACCAACCAACCATATATATATATAGAGAGACTCTAACACTACCTTGGGGAACGCCAGAGATCACTTCTGTTTTACTCGATGACTTTCCGTCAAGTACTACGAACTGTGACCTCTCTGAAATTACAAATCCCGTCACATAACTGACAGAGACGATATTCCATAAGCACGCAATTTCACTACGAGCTTGTGGCGCAGTGTCAAAAGCCTTCCGGAAATCCAGAAATACGGAATCGATATGCAAATTGCTTGTCAATAGCACTCAACACTTCCTGTGAATAAAGAGCGAGTTGTGTTTTACAGGAACGATGTTTTCTAAACCCATGTTGACGGTGTGTCAATAGACTTATTTCGGACACCACCAGCCTTACATCTATAACTATATGAATGCGCTGCAGTTCACTCTTAAGTGCTTAGAAGAGGCTCATAGAATCACTTTCGGTTTCTTTCTCGATTATGCTATTCTCGAATATCACCGGGGAGGGGGGGGGGTGAAGGGGGGGATGAACACCTAAATTTCACCTTTCGAATTCTAATTTCTCTTATTTTATTTACATTCACTTTGTATATTCCCGTACAGATGAGACATTTTACTTGAAAGTGGCTTGCCCGGTATCGACCGATAAATACGATATTGCACTGCCTGTATGGTTCAGAAGCGCGAAGCAATGTTCCTTTGGACACGCATGCATGTCGGAAGGAATAGGTAGTGCGGCGTCTACAGGCATCATGAAATGTGTTTGTCGTACCACAATATAGGTGATGGTTGTCCATATTTGCAACTGCGAATACATTGCATGTATTTCGTAATCGTACTTCTGATTCCGAACAACGCACGCACTGCAATATTGCATTTATCCGTCGACACAGGGCAAACGAATTTCAGTTACAACGTTTCCCCTGTACAGGAATATACAGAATGAATGTAAGAGAGTGGGTTTTAGACACATGGTTGACGACATACGGAAGTTCAGGTCTGACAGTCAGTCACGCTCCAACAAGGGGGAAATCCAGTTCAGAGATGTGGGCCGGCACAAGTTTCCATTGTCGTCATTCCATTAGATAGCTAATGGTTGTCCATATTTGCAACTGCAAATACGTTTCTTGCATTTCACAACGGTAGTAATCGCCGCAGTGCCTGTTTCTTCAGATCCTTTCGATGGCACACACAATCGCTCCTCCGAAAAACACAAGCACTGCAGTATCATATCTGAAAAAAAAAAAAAAAAAAAAAAAAAAAAAAAAAAAAAAACTGATGATTGCCATTTTGTGAAAAGCGCCTTTGATTCGGTGATTGACACCCGAATTCGTGTATCATATCCGTGACACTCTCCCTCCTCTTTTGCGACAGTACAAATCGAGCTGCCCTTCTCTGAACTTTCTTGATGTCCGTCAGTCAACTCTGCTAAGAATCCCACACCGGGCAGCAATACTCTAGAGAAGGAATGAAAAACATAATGTTTGCAGTCTTCCTCGTACATTCGTACCTGCCTCGAGATGACTGGGTGTTTGTGTTGTCCTGATCATTTCATCCTCATTCATGAAAGGGGTGAGATTGGGCTGAGCAAAGTTTGGGACTTCGTATGGGCGCTGATAACAGCGCAGTTGGGCGCCCCACAAACCAAACATGAGCATCACATCACCATCGTACATTCGTCGCATCTAAGTCTTCTCCCAACAAAACGCAATCTTCGGTTCTCCTTCGCCACTACGCACCATCCCATAGATCTTGACAAGGCTGCTTCAGTTCCTCACCCGTACCAACGGGAGAACTGTTCAGTACACCACTCATTCCTCAGTCTTGAGTTTCAACCAGCTCTACACTCGCCAACGTCGGTGATGGTAAGAATCACTGTAATAGCTTAAACTATAACTGAGGCTGTGTGAACATTCGGATATTTTAAGGGCCCAGAACTGAAAATATGTGACTACTCCAATAGTTCGGGATCCAGAACTGAGAATGTGGGATCAGTCTGAAATTGTGGGGCTACTAAACCGCTCTGTCTACAGGACATTAAAGCTAAAACGTTCCACAAAAAAAAGTTAGAGAAGGAACTTATAATACTCTACATTAAGAGAAATATATTTGAAGGGTTGTTTTCCACTGAGATAACAAAAATCATGAGATAGTGATTTGTACATACGAGGTGCGGCTAGAAAGAAACCGGACTGATGCTGGAAAAAACATTTATTTACAATTATTTACAATTTCATGTTATCTCCTTCAATGTACTCTCCTCCTCGGTCTCTACACCGCTCCATACGAATTTTCCACTGTTCATAGCAATGCTGCAGATCATTTTCGGTAAGTCCATACATTACTTCCGTCGCTTTTTCTTTTACTGCTTCAACAGTCTCAAATCTAGTTCCTTTCAAAGCTGACTTGACTTTAGGGAAAAGAAAAAAGTCACAGGGGGCCAAATCAGGTGAGTAGGGTGGATGATCTAAGATGGGAATGTTGTGTTTTGCCAAAAACGTCTTCACTGACAACGCACTGTGAGCTGGGGCATTGTCTTGGTGAAGGATCCATGACTTTTTTTCTCCACAAATCGTTCCGTTTTCTCCGTACTCGCTCACTTAAGGTAGCCAGGACGCTAATGTAGTAATGCTGATTCACTGTTTGTCCCTCTGGTACCCAATCAATGTGAACAATCCCTTTGGTGTCAAAAAAAAAAAAAACAATCATCATTGCCTTGAATTTCGATTTTGACATTTGTGCTTTTTTTTGTCGTGGAGAACCAGGAGTTTTCCAATGCATCGATTGGTGTTTAGTTTCGGGATCGTAAGTAAAAAACCACGATTCATCGCAAGTAATAACATTTTGTAAGAAGGTGGGATCACTTTCAATGTTTTCCAGGATGTCAGAACAAATCATTCTTCGGCGTTCCTTCTGTTCAATTGTGAGACACTTTGGAACCATTTTTGAACACACTTTGTTCATGTTGAAACTTTCATGAAGAATCTGCCTAACACTTTCCTTGTCAACTCCTGTTAACTCAGACACTGCTCTGATTGTTAAACGGCGATCTTGTCGATTTCAATGTTTGCATCAGTTTTTGCTGACAATGTTCTGCCAGTGCGAGTGTCATCACTGATGTCTTCGCGGCCATCTTTAGATCGTTTAAACCACTCAAACACTTGTGTTCGCGATAAACAATCATCGCCGTACACTTGTTGTAACATTACAAACGTTTCACTTGCAGATTTTCCTAGTTTGAAACAAAATTTGATGTTAACACGCTGTTCTTTCTGTACACTCAACATTTTCCGACGCACAGACAAAACGTCAACTACTTAAAACAGACGCCACGGGCAGACTGAGTGCAGGAGGCAGATGAAACTCGAGCAGTAGGCGGAGCGAGAGTCACGTGACAGGCCACGCGACTTTCAGCCTTATTGCATTCGTTTTATTGTTTCACCAGTACTAGCCCGGTTTTTTTCTAGCCACACCTCGTATATAGACGGTGGTAGTACCGCTACCCGCCAGGTTAGCCGAGAGCGCTAACGCGCTGCTTCCTGCACTCGGGCAGGCGCGCCACCCCGGATCGAATCCGCCCGGCGGATTAAGGACGAGGACCGATGTGCCGGCCAGCCTGGATGTGGTATTTAGGCGGTTTTCCACATCCCGCTAGGTGAATACCGGGCTGGTCCCCATGTTCCGCCTCAGTTACACAGCTCGCAGAGGATGTTTGGGAACATTAATTCCGTCCCGGGGGGGGGGGGGGTACAGGGTGGCGGCAGGAAGGCCATCCGGCCACCCCTTAAACATTAACGTGCCAAATCCGATTAACGATGGCTGACCCTGCGAAACTGTGGGACAAGGCTCAAGTGATAGACTTTGATGGGTCATTTCACTTTCGCAGCTGTGGACGGCTATAGAGGCAGCATGACTCAGTATTTCTGCAGGGGCTCCCAGCGACTTGTCGAGTCCACGCCATGTGTAGCCGCTGCACTACGTCGGGCAAAAGGGGGTCCGCCACGATATCAGGAGTATCCCATGACCTCTGCCACCTCAGAATTAGCAAAAATTAAGTCTATCCAGTCATTTATGACATTCTACACTGCCGGCCACCGTAAATGCAACACCCTGAAGGAAGCATCCGAATCAAGTGAAATTTACACCATGGGTTTGCAGCGATGAGATATGCAGCTGATTAGAATTTCAGCGCAGACGCACATCACGCGCGCCTGTGGCGCCACCTCATAGCGCCATTTAAGGCTTGGTGATTTCGACGAGTGTACGTTCGGCAGGTGTGTTTACCTTGTGGTTGTATCACAAGACGATCAGCTATGCCTCGTAGACAACAGCGAACATCGTTTGATCAAGTATCCGAGTTCGACAGAGGAAGGATAGTGGCTTACCGAGATTGTGGATTATCATACAGAGAAATCGCTAGTCGTGTTGGACGAAACCAAACAACTGCAATGCGGATATGTGACCGTTGGATGCAGGAGGGTATGACGGACCGACGTGGCCGATCGCATTCACCTCGGTGCACCACTGCACGTGCTGATAAATTGTGCGCATGGCAGTGACGGATCGCTCAGTGACATCCCGAACCATAGCACAGCGTCTGTAACGCATCATCCAGTGTCTGCGCGTACCATTCGACGCCGTTTACAGCAGAGTGGTCTGTCCGCAAGACGTCCATGGCTTCGTCTACCATTGACGCAGAACCACAGACGTCTCCGTCGCCAATGGTGTGATGACAGACGGATGTGGACGGCAGAATGGAATGACGTTGTCTTTACTGACGAGGCACGCTTCTGTCTGCAGCACCACGATGGTCGGATTCGAGTGTGGAGACACCGTGGAGAGAGGATGCTGGACAGCTGCATTATGCACCGCCACACTGGTCTTGCACCGGGTATTATGGTATGGGGCGGTATTGGATATTACTCTCGCACGCCTCTAGTACGCATTGCCGGTACTTTAAATAGCCGGCGCTACATATCCGAGGTGCTGGAGCCAGTTGTCCTTCCTTACCATCAGGGCTCGGCCACAGCCATATTTCAACAGGATAATGCGCGACCACACGTGGCACGCATTGTCCAAAGGTTCTTCGTCAATAACCAGATTGAATTGCTTCCCTGGCCGGCTCACTCTCCGGATCTTTCGCCGATAGAGAACATGTGGTCCATGGTTGCTCAACGAGTGACCCAGATTACATCCCCAGCTGCCACACCAAATGATCTTTGGCAACGTGTGGAAGCTGCTTGGGCTGCTGTACCCCAGGAACACATCCAACGTCTCTTTGACTCAATGCCAAGACGTGTGGCAGCGGTGATCTCCAACAATGGTGGCTACTCTGGCTACTGATTCTGGCAGGAACCACATGTCACAGACGTCTGTAAACGTAATCATTTGATACTTGGTCAACATGTTATCTACAAAATAAATTTTGTTGTGCTACCTCTTGTCTTTCTTGGTGTTGCATTTACGGTGGCCAGCAGTGTATATAAAGATCGTGTTACATTACATAAGGCATGCTACAGCATTAGGCTACTACTGAAGCCTTGTACCACAGTACCTGTGGCGTGCAGAGTCCCATCAGGCGAGTGTATTTCATTAGAGACGCCTGGCGCCTAGTAACATCTTCATTACGCGGTCGCGATCTTCGACGCCTGGGATCCGGCTAGAGTTTTTAGGGAGCGGTGGCAAGCTGCCTACAGACGTGGTTATTAGAGCGAGTGCCCTGTAATTGCGGTAATGGTCTCCACAGCCTCGGGTCTCAAAGCTCGCGGGCCCAACGCACCGACACGTCAGCTGCTCGGCAGCTTCCGCTGTGAGAACCGGCAGAGATTGATGACACCCTTCCGCCTCCCCCCCCCCCCCCCCAACCTCCTCTTGTCCCGAAATACTCTGCCCGCTGCTTCCGCTTCCAAATGTTGCCTACATTCACCAGTAACGCAGAACATTAGAATCGCTCCAATAGTTTAGGACTCAGAATTGAGAATTTGGAACCAATCAGGGGTTGCAACCCTTGTCCACAATACGAGCAGCCCTTAGCGGCTCGCCATCTGACAAGTGTTCATGACGTCGCCTTTCAGACCGAGATCTTTTTTAATATGTGACTTGTAAGTACTGCATCTTTTCGAGTCAGTACAATTTTATTAATGTACTATATACCTAATGCTTTAGTACAGTTAGTATAATTCTGAAGACGACGCTCATAGTAGCGTCGAAACCAGGTCAATTTTTGACTTAATATTTGTGACCGAGGGCTTATTTGTTACAATATAATTCTGACACGGTCACTGAACCTTAGCAGCTGTGTTCAAAAACCAATCAGATAGTTTAGGACCCAGAACTACATCTACATTTATACTCCACAAGCCACCCAACGGTGTGTGGCGGAGGACACTTTACGTGCCACTGTCATATCCTCCCTTTCCTGTTCCAGTCGCATATGGTTCGCAGGAAGAACGACTGCCGGAAAGCCTCCGTGCGCGCTCGAATCTCTCTAATTTTACATTCGTGATCTCCTCGGGAGGTATAAGTAGGGGGAAGCAATATATTGGGTACCTCATCCAGAAACGCATCCTCTAGAAACCTGGACAGCTAGCTACACCGCGATGCAGAGCGCCTCTCTTGCAGAGTCTGCCACTTGAGTTTGCTAAACATCTCCGTAACGCTATCACACTTACCAAATAACCCTGTGACGAAACGTGCCGCTCTTCTTTGGATCTTCTCTATCTCCTCTGTCAACCCGACCTGGTACGGATCCCACACTGATGAGCAATACTCAAGCATAGGTCGAACGAGTGTTTTGTAAGCCACCTCCTTTGTTGATGGACTACATTTTCTAAGGACTCTCCCAGTGAATCTAAACCTGGCACCCTCCTTACCAACAACTAATTTTATATGATCATTCCACTTCAAATCGTTCCTTATGCATACTCCCAGATTTTTTACAGAAGTAACTGCTACCAGCATTTGTTCCGCTATCATATAATCATACAATAAAGGATCCTCCTTTTTATGTATTCGCAATACATTACATTTGTCTATGTTAAGGGTCAGTTGCCACTCCCTGCACCAAGTGCCTATCCGCTGCAGATCTTCCTGCATTTCGCTGAAATTATCTAATGCTGCAACTTCTCTGTATACTAAAACATCATCCGCGAATGGCCACATGGAACTTCCGACACAATCTACTAGGTCATTTATATACATATATTGTGAAAAGCAATGGTCCCATAACACTCCCCTGTGGGACGCCAGAGGTTACTTTAACGTCTGTAGGCGTCTCTCCATTGAGAACAACATGCTGTGTTCTGTTTGCTAAACAGCCACACAGCTGGTCTGATATTCCGTAGGCTCTTACTTTATCAGGCGATAGTGCGGAACTGTATCGAACGCCTTCCGGAAGTCAAGGAAAATGGCATCTACCAGGGTGCCTGTATATAATATTTTCTGGGTCTCATGAACAAATAAACTGACTTTGTGTGACTACTCAAACATCTTGGGAACCAAAAACGAAAGTAACTGACCTACGCCAACTATTTGGGATGGAGAACCGAAAAGCACAGGATCAGTTCAACAGTTCAGGACGCTGACCTGAAGTTGTGGGACTACTTCAACAGCTTATGGAACCAGAAATGTACATTATGAACTGTGCTAACAGTTTTGGATAGAGATCTGAAAAGTATAAGATTAGATGAACTGTTTAGGATCCCGGACTGAAAATGTGGAAAGAAACGAACTGTTTAGGATCTTAACACTCAAAATGGAGTAAGACACAGAGGACCTAGCTGCCAGTGGGCATTGACTTGTATCAGTGAGGATAGTTGGAAATTTGTGCCGGACAGGGATTCGAACCCGAGTATTCTGCTTACAGGGAAGATCTGCTGACCACTACACCATCCAGAAACAGTCGTCAACACAAATGCACGGGCTGTCTTAACATGCCTCCCGTCAGACCCAAACACTCAACTTATCCGCACACTACTGATGTAATGCCCCTTGTCAATTATCTTCATTAATCGCGACATTTCGCTGACTCCCGTAAGTGTTCAAACTTGTCGTGCATCTGTACTGAAGGGATCATTGGCCATCCTCGCCTTAATTATATGTACGCACTGTCCTTTCGGACATGTCCAGAGCAACGGATACCACATTTGCAATACGGGCCACCCTGAATACTTTACGACCCTGAATTTGAAAATGTGGAATGTGGGAACACTCACAGTGTTTTCTATCCGGAACGGAATTTATAGGGCGACGCAAACAATGTAGGAAGCGGAAATGCAAATTCTGGAGCTACGTCAAAAGTTCAGAATCAGAATAATTTGAACATAATTTCATACATGGCTGACGTTCAGAGACCGTTTCTAGGTTGCAATTGAAAGAAATAAGCCCTCGGTCACTATTTTTAGACTTAATTAACCTGGTTTCGGCACTACTAGTAGTGCCGTCATCAGAACTGAAAAAGATTAAAGTGGCCTATAACATAGTCGTAGAGTTAAAGGGTGAGACATTTTTATATAAAGAGTGTAAGTACTGATTAACAGTAAAAGACATAAACAGTACTTACATGTCCATATAAAGTAACTAACGGACGTTGCATCCTGTGGCTGTACAGGTATGAGCAGCCCATAGTGGCTGACCTTCATGCATTCTATCTTAAACATTTTGTGACTAAAGCCGTTTTGGGGTGTTAATTACTTTATATGTGACATGCAAGTACTGTTTATGTCTTTCACTGTTAATCAGTACTGACACTCTTTATATAAATATGTCTTACCCTTTAACTCTATATGACTACGTTATAGGCCACTTTAATCGTTTTCAATTCTGATGAAGGCACTACTAGTAGTGTCGAAGCCAGGTTAATTAAGTCTAAAAATAGTGACCAAGTGCTTATTTCTTGCAATTATAATTTGCACAGTTTAGCACTCTGGCTAGATAATGTAGAAATAAATGAACTGTTTAGGAACCTAGAACCTACCGCGACAGACTGTGAAAGCTATAGGCCTGTGGATGGAAATTGCAGAATTACTCGAAGAACTGGGAGAGCACTATTTAAAGTATTGAAATTCTTCCAATCCATATGTGGCATACTGCAAACCAGTGCTTAACTGTATTGGTTAAACACAGTCTTGGTTGCAATTTTAGTTTCTTTTATTTTTCGACGAAGCGTTTCGCCTTATTTAGGCATCTTCAGGTTATCTTTTCTAGATGGACGCGAGAGACACCAAGATCTGCATAGCGCCTTCCCGTTCACAAGAGCGAGTAACAGAATAAGATGGGGGCTCAGGTAGTAAGCTTACTCGCTCCTGTGAACGGGAACGCGCTATGCAGATCTTGGTGTCTCTCGCGTCCATCTACAAAAGATAACCTGAAGATGCCTAAATAAGGCGAAACGCGTCGTTGAAAAATAAAAAAACTAAAATTGCAACCAAGACTGTTTTTAACCAATACTATTTAAAGTAAACAGCTACCGGGTCTAGGAAACGTAACTGCCCCATTTGAACAGTTCAGGATCCCACACTGGAAAAGTAGGAATTCTCGAACAGTTGAGAATCTACTACAGAAAATGCGAAGCTTCTCGAACAATTTATTTCTCTTCGAATTTAACCAAGCAAGTGGCTGGCAATAACTCAAAACACGCTCTTATCAGTTAGCGCGTTCTTCCACCGAACCCTTCAGTTGATGTCCGGGCGCTAACCGTCACATACCACAAAGCATTTCTCAAATAACCAAGATGTCTAGCGTACCAGATTTATGGTTCCAAACGAACTTATCCTAAAGCAACTGTCTACCTAGGTAGAAGTGGGGACTGAGGACGATCACTTCATATGGCATTTCACTGCACAATGTACACTCTAAGACAAAATGAAACGACTCATCACGAAGAAATTACCAGAATGGGAATGAAATCGGTAGAGGTGATGTACTCTTAAATATGAACAAATGACAATTTCTCAGAAACTAAATGATTTATTCACGGCAAAGAGCTTCAGAAATTGAGCAATTACTCTACCCCTGCTACTTACACAAACAGGTACTCGTCTTGGTTCAAAATGGTTCAAATGGCTCTGAGCACTATGGGACTTAACAGCTATGGTCATCAGTCCCCTACAACTTAGAACTACTTAAACCTAACGAACCTAAGGACATCACACAACACCCAGTCATCACGAGGCAGAGAAAATCCCTGACCCCGCCGGGAATCGAACCCGGGAACCCGGGCGTGGGAAGCGAGAACGCTACCGCACGACCACGAGCTGCGGACTACTCGTCTTGGCATTGACGGTATTTTTGGATGTCCTCCTGAGAAATATCGTACCAAATTCTGCCCAAATCGAAAGTTAGATCGTCAGAATCCCTAGCGGATTGGAGAGCCCGGCCCATAATGCTCCAAACTCCCTCGTTTGGGGAAAGAAATGACGACCTTGCTGGCCAACGTAGGGTTTGGCAAGGACGGACACAAGCAGTGTAAACTCTCGTCAAGTTCAGGCGGGCATTATCTTGCTGAAATTTAAGCCCAGGATGGCTTGCCATGAAGCGCAACCACGCGGTACGTAGAACGTCGTCGACGTACCTCTGTGCTGCAAGCTCGCCACGTACGACAACCGGGCGGGCACCCCAGACTGTTTTACTCGTGGTTGTTTGGCCGTATGACGGCTGAAAGTCAGGTTGGTGTCCAACCACTATCCAGGACGTCTCCAGACATGTTTACGGGCGGGACTCTCATTGACTGGAGTAGATCTACCTTCAGTGATGAGCCCCGCTTTGAAGAAGTGAGTCCCGAAGAGGAGCGAAGACTTGCCTGGAGAGTCCCCAGACAGCAGTGGAATAACAACCTGACTGTCGCTCGCCGTACGGACCGACAACCAGGAGTGGTGGTCTGGGTTGCCATTTTATTTCATAGCACCACCCCATTGGCACCCTTATAGCAACGCGGTATCAGAAGATATTCTGCTCCCCGATTTATTTCCCTTCATGACAAGACTGCATTTCAGCAAGATAATGCCCGCCCGCACACGATGAGTATTTCTACAGATTGTCTTCGTGTCTGCCAAATCCCACCTAGTCTAGCAAGGTCGCCAGATCCCTCGCAATACTTTATTATGGGCACGGCCCTGCAACCAACTAGACTTCGACGGTCTTACTCCGCAGTCGGACAGGATTTGGCACGATATGTCTCAGGAGGACACACAACAACTCTGTCAATGGAACCCCGGATAACAGCTTGCATATGGGCCAGAGGTTAACGAAGGCGTTATTTACACTCCTGGAAATGGGAAAAAGAACACATTGACACCGGTGTGTCAGACCCACCATACTTGCTCCGGACACTGCGAGAGGGCTGTACAAGCAATGATCACACGCACGGCACAGCGGACACACCAGGAACCGCGGTGTTGGCCGTCGAATGGCGCTAGCTGCGCAGCATTTGTGCACCGCCGCCGTCAGTGTCAGCCAGTTTGCCGTGGCATACGGAGCTCCATCGCAGTCTTTAACACTGGTAGCATGCCGCGACAGCGTGGACGAGAACCGTATGTGCAGTTGACGGACTTTGAGCGAGGGCGTATAGTGGGCATGCGGGAGGCCGGGTGGACGTACCGCCGAATTGCTCAACACGTGGGGCGTGAGGTCTCCACAGTACATCGATGTTGTCGCCAGTGGTCGGCGGAAGGTGCACGTGCCCGTCGACCTGGGACCGGACCGCAGCGACGCACGGATGCACGCCAAGACCGTAGGATCCTACGCAGTGCCGTAGGGGACCGTACCGCCACTTCCCAGCAAATTAGGGACACTGCTGCTCCTGGGGTATCGGCGAGGACCATTCGCAACCGTCTCCATGAAGCTGGGCTACGGTCCCGCACACCGTTAGGCCGTCTTCCGCTCACGCCCCAACATCGTGCAGCCCGCCTCCAGTGGTGTCGCGACAGGCGTGAATGGAGGGACGAATGGAGACGTGTCGTCTTCAGCGATGAGAGTCGCTTCTGCCTTGGTGCCAATGATGGTCGTATGCGTGTTTGGCGCCGTGCATGTGAGCGCCACAATCAGGACTGCATACGACCGAGGCACGCAGGGCCAACACCCGGCATCATGGTGTGGGGAGCGATCTCCTACACTGGCCGTACACCACTGGTGATCGTCGAGGGGACACTGAATAGTGCACGGTACATCCAAACCGTCATCGAACCCATCGTTCTACCATTCCTAGACCGGCAAGGGAACGTGCTGTTCCAACAGGACAATGCACGTCCGCATGTATCCCGTGCCACCCAACGTGCTCTAGAAGGTGTAAGTCAACTACCCTGGCCAGCAAGATCTCCGGATCTGTCCCCCATTGAGCATGTTTGGGACTGGATGAAGCGTCGTCTCACGCGGTCTGCACGTCCAGCACGAACGCTGGTCCAACTGAGGCGCCAGGTGGAAATGGCATGGCAAGCCGTTCCACAGGACTACATCCAGCATCTCTAAGATCGTCTCCATGGGAGAATAGCAGCCTGCATTGCTGCGAAAGGTGGATATACACTGTACTAGTGCCGACACTGTGCATGCTCTGTTGCCTATGTCTATGTGCCTGTGGTTCTGTCAGTGTGATCATGTGATGTATCTGACCCCAGGAATGTGTCAATAAAGTTTCCCCTTCCTGGGACAATGAATTCACGGTGTTCTTATTTCAATTTCCAGGAGTGTACTTCCTGAATTTGTGACGATCTTTCTCTCGAATCAATCATTTTTCTGAAGTTGTTGTCATTTGTTTGTCATGTACCTCATACCTATTGATTTCCGTCCCATTCAGATCATTCCTTTGTGGTGAGTCTTTTTTTTTCCAGTGTATTGTGCTACACATAGGAGACACGGAACAGCAGACGATTCAAGGACGTATAACAGAAGTGGTATAGCCAGTCAGGAAATTTGCAGCCATTAACAGTGCTATTTACGATCCTGTGCATCCATCTTCAGGTGGTGAAGAGTCTCTAATACGTACATTCTACGTAAAGAAATGAGGAATAAAGTGTGACGGAGCAGATGGGGTGTAAGTTGAGAAGGTCGCCCTTCCCGGCGTACGCACGCAGCGGGGCCACGTGGCTTCCCTCCCTCCCTGCTTTGCCGCGCGCAAGATTTACAGCGGCCCGCGCGGGTAAGTATCCGTCCGCCGCGAGACTCGGCCGGCCGGATTGCGCACTTGGAAATAAGCGCCGCGTAATGGCCGGCAAGTGGCCGGCTGTTTAGCGCCCAAGTGGGCCGGTGGCTTCTGCCCAGTCTCGCGGCCACCGGCTGCTGCTGTAATCACCGGCATTATCCGCACAGTGGCCGCGATGGACAAGTGGCCACTACAGCCTCCGTCGGTGATTTACAGTTCGCAATCAACGAGCGAGGCAGCACTTGTTAATCGTCTGAGGTTGTATTCCTTACCATGCAAGCACGTGTTTCAGAGTCTAACGCGAATAAACATCCCACTTTCACTTTCTTTCTTTCTTTCTTTCGCTGAAGCCATAGTCCCGCAGCGGATTTGGCATGGTTAGTGGAAAGGGGTGGCCAGATGCCCTTCCTGCCGCCACCCTGTACCCCCCCAGCACGGAATCAGTGTACCCAAACTGTCTGCGTCTAGTGTAAATCGTGAAATATAGCGGACGTGTTTCAAGTGTCTGCGACGCGTGTAACTGAGGCGGAACGTGGGGACCAGCCCGGTATTCACGTGGCGGGATGTGGAAAACCGCCTAAAAACCACATCCAGGCTGGCTGGCACACCGACCATCGTCATTAACCCGCCAGGCGGATTCGATCCGGGGCCGGCGCGCCTACCCGAATCCAGGAAGCAGCGCTTTAGCGCTCTCGGCCACACTGGCGGGTAAACATCCCACCTTAACTATCTGGTCAAAAGTCTCCGGACGCCTACTAGTAGACCTTAAAATGGACCACGGTTTTAACCGCGCTGGGGACACTTTCAGTGAGGCGTGTGAATGTATTTTCAGTAGTTAATGCCACGCAGCGGTTATATACACTGATGTGAGACAAAATCGCAACACCGAGGACGACCCGTGCGACATAAACTAAACTTGGTAGGGGTGTTTCTACATCTGAAAGATGATGTCTATTCAGATTCCGCAAAAGTCGAATACGAGTGGCGCTAGTAGTACCATTATGAGATGCAAGTCAGGCTTGCTTAAAATTGCTGCACCAAGAAGAAAGGCAGATGACAAACGGGTATTCATTGGACAAATATACTAGAACTAACATGTGATTACATTTTCACGCAATTTGGGTGCATAGATCCTGAGAAATCAGTAAATAGAAAAACCACCTCTGGCCGTAATAACGGCCTTGATACGCCTGGGCATTGAGTCAAACAGAGCTTGGATGTCGTGTACAGGTACAGCTGCCCATGCAGCTTCAACATGATACCACAGTTCATCGAGAGTAGTGACTGGCGTATTGTGACGAGCCAGTTGCTCGGCCACAATTCACCAGACGTTTTCAATTGGTGAGAGATCTGGAGAATGTGCTGGCCAGGGCAGTAGTCGAACATTTTCTGTGTCCAGAAAGGCCCGTACAGGACCTGCAACATGCAGTAGTGCATTATCCTGCTGAAATGTAGGGTTTCACAGGGATCTAATGAAGGTTAGACCCACGGGTCGTAACACATCTGAAATGTAACATCCACTGTTGAAAGTGCCGCCAATGCGAACAAGAGGTGACAGAGACGTGTAACCAATGGCACCCCATACCATCACGCTGGCTGATACGCCGGTATAGCGATGACGAATACACGCTTCCAATGTGCGTTCACCACGATATCGCCAAACACGGATGCGACCATCATGATGCTGTAAACAGAACCCGGATTCATTCGAAAAAATAACGTGTTGCCATTGGTTCACCCAGGTTCGTCGTTGAGTACACCATCGCAGGCTTTCTGTGATGCAGCGTCGAGAATAACTGAAGCCATGGTCTCCGAGCTGATAGTCCACGCTGCTGCAAACGTCGAACTGTTCGTGCAGATGGTTGTTGTGTTGCAAACGTCCCCATCTGTTGACTCAGGGATCGAGACGTGGCTGCACGATCCGTTACAGCCATGCGGATAAGATGCCTGTCATCTCGACTGCTAGTGATACGAGGCCGTTGGGATCCAGCACGGCGTTCCGTATTACCCTCCTGAACCCACCGATTCCATGTTCTGCTAACAGTGATAGGATCTCAACCAACGCGAGCAGCAATGTCGCGATACGATAAACCGCAATCGCGATAGGCTACAATCCGACCTTTATCAAAGTCAGAAACGTGATGGTACGCATTTCTCCTCCTTCCACGAGGCATCACAACAACGTTTCACCAGGCAAGGCCGGTCAACTGCTGTTTGTGTTCGGTTGGAAACTTTTCTCACGTTAGCAAGTTGTAGGTGTCACCACCGGTGCCAACCTTGTGTGAATGCTCTGAAAAGCTAATCATTT
This sequence comes from Schistocerca nitens, assembly GCF_023898315.1. Taxonomy (NCBI): domain Eukaryota; kingdom Metazoa; phylum Arthropoda; class Insecta; order Orthoptera; family Acrididae; genus Schistocerca; species Schistocerca nitens. Next base: position 86,729,746 of record NC_064625.1, on the reverse strand, counting down.
GCATATCACAGCATCTTCTTCCTGTCGGTTAAATTTCGCGTCTGTAGCACGTCATCTTCGTGGTGTAGAAATTTTAATGGCAAGTAGTGTATCTGCACCACAGTTCTTATATACACTGATGGGAGACAAAATAGCAACACCCGTGCGACCTGAACGAAGCTTGGTAGGAGTGTTTCTACATCTGAAAGATGATCTCTCTTCAGATACCGCACCAGTCGAGTAAGAGTGGCGATAGTTGTAGCACCATTATGAGATGCAAATCAGGCTTGCTTAAATCCACGATGTAACGGTCGTGAGCGTTAGTCACCTTTCGGAATACAGATGGTGAGTTGATGTTAGTCAGGAATGGCTGTATGGCGACTCCCTGAGTTTGAACAAGGTTGTGAACAGGTTTACGAGGTTCCTTCTGCGATAGTGCAGAAAGACTTGGCACGACTTGAGGCACTGTAAATGACTGGTGGCAGCAGCCGGCCGTTTTGGCCGAGCGGTTCGAGGCGCTTCAGTCCGGAACCGTGCTTCCGCTACGGTCGCAGGTTCGAATCCTGCCTCGGGCACGGATGTGTGTGATGTTCTTAGGTTACTGTGGTTTACTTAGTTCTAAGTCTAGGGGACTGATGACCTCAGATGTTAAGTCCCATACTTTCTAGAGCTATTTGAACCATTTTGGTGGCAGCAATGTTCACGAGAATGTGCAGTCGCAAGAAGACCGAGCTCTGGACGGTCATGTGGCAGTATCGAGAGGGAAGACCATTATGACTGGCGTATGGCGCTGGGGCATTGTAGTGCATCTTCAGCAGCAATCTGAGTAGCAGTTGACACCACAGTCAATCAATGAACTTATTAATAAACTAGAAACCCGCCTCGATTGCGAAAAAAGCACCTAGTGTTAACCTAGGTTTCGGCGTAGATAACACCTTCTTCAGAACAATAAAACCCACAAGTGCCTAAGAAGACCTTTGTCAATGATTAAAAGACCACCATAGCTATACATTCACAAACGAAAAAAAGGCAAACAAACAGTACATATATACAAAGTCTAAACCACTACTTAACTTAATGGTGTAACCTCCAACTCACCCCGCGTCCGGCCATCCTGATTTAGGTTTTCCGTGATTTCCCTAAATCGCTCGAAGCAAATGCTGGGATGTTTCCTCTGAAAGGGCACGGCCGACTTCCTTCCCTAATCCGATGAGACCGATGGCCTCGCTGTTTGGTCTCTTCCCCCAAACAACCCAACCCAACCCTCCAACTCACACCGGTCTATGTTCGATTGGCCATGACCAGCCATAAACTTCTTTTAATCATTGACAAAAGTCTTCTTAGGCACTTGTGGGTTTTATTGTTCTGAAGAAGGTGTAGTTATCTACGCCGAAACCTAGGTTAACACTAGGACTTTTTTCGCAATCGAGGCGGCTTTCTAGTTTATTAATATATTAACCAACGATTGCTGGCGCGCTGCGATGTTGAAGGTTCTTAAATCAATGAACTGTATTAAATTTGTTCCTTCAAGGACAGTTCCGAGTCAGACACCCTGTAGCGTGCATTCCATTGATTCCAAACCACCGCCATTTGCAACTTCAGTGGTGTGAAGCGGGGCCTCGTTGGAGGGCAGGGTGAAGGTCTGCTATGTTTCCTGCCTCGGTGCCAGTGACGGCCGTGTGTTGATTAGAAGAAACACAGTTGAGGGCCTGCAATCAACCTGCCTGCGTGCTAGACACACTGGATCTACAGGTGGAGTTACGGTCTGGCGTGCGATTTCGTATAACAGGAGCACTCTCGTGGTTATCCCATGAACTTCAACTGCAGACCTGTAGGTCAGTGTGGTGATTCGGCCTGTTGTGCTGCCATTTATGAACAGCATTCTGGGGAGTGTTTTCCAACTGGATAACGGTCGCCCACATGCCGCTATTGTAACCAATATGCTCTACGGAGTGTCCGAATAAACGTAAGTCGGCAACCAATGCTTTCCCCAGTATGACGTATGCACAAGTACAGTCCCGCCAATTTTAAAATACTGTTCATGTCGAAGGCTACGTTTGTGATGTTTCTTATGATGATAGGATACTTACATCGTACATGCAAGATGTTGTACCGGAACTCTTTTATGTGGCTGTTCTGCGATACATAACACAAATGTTCGACAAAGTGTATCGGTCGTCGTTTGCCATTACCGATTTTCACTCTGCAGCGGAGTGTGCGCTGATACGAAACTTCCTGGCAGATTAAAACTGTGTGCCCGACCGAGACTCGAACTCGGGACCTTTGCCTTTCGCGGGCAAGTGCTCTACCAACTGAGCTACCGAAGCACGACTCACGCCCGGTACTCACAGCTTTACTTCTGCCAGTACCTCGTCTCCTACCTTCCAAACTTTACAGAAGCTCTCCTGCGAACCTTGCAGAACTAGCACTCCTGAAAGAGACGAGGTACTGGCAGAAGTAAAGCTGTGAGTACCGGGCGTGAGTCGTGCTTCGGTAGCTCAGTTGGTAGAGCACTTGCCCGCGAAAGGCAAAGGTCCCGAGTTCGAGTCTCGGTCGGACACACAGTTTTAATCTGCCAGGAAGTTTCAGTGTCATTAAATTTTTTTTGTGCGCAGGTAATTACAGCATTCGGTGTATTCCAGCCCTGTCGATAATGTCGATGAAATCTGGGAACGCATTGTGGATGGTTTAAATGCTTCACAATGTATCTGAGATTTTTTGAACGTATTATGATGTCCATAAGGAGATGTTCTGAGGCCTGCCTTCGCATGAATGGTGGCTGTGTCGAATACGTCTTGTAATGTGTTTGTCCCCTGGTGCATATTTGTAAGTTTGATGCTCAGGGATGCTGGGTGTTTATATACCCAGTCATAATACCTAATATTGGGGAAAGTATTGGTTTCTGGACCTATAAGGATTATCTGCCTCTTTCATTGCCGTCTACTCAGTCCTTTCGTTTGTACCTACAACAGTCAAACACACTATATAGGTCCTAATGGATATAAGTGCAGATATTGGTGTTGGTGGCTTAGAATGGTGTACTGGACATTACATCAGTATGTACTTCATTTGCAAAATAATAAATATACCTATTAGTATGTTTTGAGGCTCGTTAGTATGTCCAAGTACACGTGGCAAGAGCAAGCCCTTGACGCTTATTTTCCCCTGGGAAGCAGGTCAGATGTTGAAGTGTGGATGCATTCACATATAACGATTTGCCTACACTGTCAAGTGCAGTCCACTTAGTGGCGCAGTTATGACCATTCAGAAAACAAAAGGTCGTAAGGTTTGTGACGTGCTTGAGAGAAGACTGTTCGATGCAGAAAAAAAGAAACAACACACTGGTGTGTCTACACATTAAGGCACCACACATAAAAATGTCAGCAGTTACACCTGCCACAGCTCTTTCAAATAACCTAGTGGATAGCATCAACAGAAGGTCCCCAAGGCTGTTCATGGGTGGTGATTAGAAAATTGCACCAAAATGAAGGAGGGTCGCAGAGAACCGTCGCTTGGTGCAGGGGTTGGCTGTTGACATAGTCAATGAAATGTGTTGTGCATAAACAGGCGGAAAGACCTAGTATTGTATGATTAGTAAATTGCACAAAAATCTCCAGAAGCAGTGACGTCAGTTAAATATCCAGGAGAATGCGTAAGAAGTGACTTAAAAGGGGACGACAGTGTAAAACTAGTCACAGCAAAGGCAGATGCGAGACTGATACTCATAGGAAAAATCTTTGGGAAATGTTAAGTCGACCTACATTGCTCGCCAGTTGCCGACTGTGCCAAACAGAATCGGTATAGGAAATAGAGGTCATCCAAAGAAGATCAGCCCACTTCGTTACATGTCCGTGTAATGAGTGTAAAAGCGTCACGCTCAGAAAACTGAAGTGGCAGACGCTTCAAGTAAAGCTCTATGCGTCACGTTGTCGTTCACTGTTAAAATTCCGAGAGGGTTCAAATGGTTCAAATGGCTCTGAGCACTATGGGACTTAACAGCTGTGGTCATCAGTCCCCTAGAACTTAGAACTACTTAAACCTAACTAACCTACATCACACACATCCATGCCCGAGGCAGGATTCGAACCCGCGACCGTAGCAGTCGCGCGGTTCCCGACTGAGCGCCTAGAACCGCTAGACCACCGCGGCCGGCATTCCGAGAGGCTACGTTGCTAGTAGAGTCAACCAACATACAATTTCCTCCTACCTATATCTCGCGAAAATACCTTGAAGGCGATATTCAAGAGATTCGAGCTCTTATGGAGGCTTATCAACGATTGTTTTGGCCTCGAACCATTCGCAAATGGAACACGGAATGAGAGAACTGACAGTGATGAATTAAGTACCCTCCGCTATACACTGTAAGGTGGCATGCGGGATGTAGATATACCAGGTGGTTATAATTAATGTCCACCTACACATCGAGGTCCAGTGTGGGCTGCACTAATCGTATGGCAGTCAAAGTTGGTAGACATGCTAATGCGTTAATGCGAAACAGATTTACGCCGGACAAAAGTTAGTCCCTATTTTGGCCACCAGGCGTAAATCTGTGCTCATATTGAACAAATAGTGTAAGAGGCAGCCAATAATGTCTCACTTGTTTGACCTTTTCTGTCCAAGCCCCGTTCCTTATGCATCACATGTGGCAACATTTCTATTCGTCTTTTATTGCATTTACAGCACCAGATTTGTACCTTGTGGCCAAAATTGGAACTAATTTTTTGGCAGGTGGTAGTGTCTGCACAGGTGTGTATTTTGTTGCATGAGTAACCCCGGTAAATTTTTCTTTGGGTGGAGGAAGAAAGAAAACGACAAGTTACGTCCATGCGTATTTGTAATCGACATCGTTACCCTCACTGTGGTCACCGATGAACACGAGGTCTCTCCAAAGAGGTATCTACGAAGTTAGCGGATGATTTATAGTTTGCGATAAACGGTCAAGGGGGAATGTCTCGGTAGTCTGAGGCTGTACACATTACCATGAAAGCATTTGTGTCCAATGGAGTCTACATCTACATCTACATCTACATGGTTACTCTGCAATTCACACTTAAGTGCCTGGCAGAGGGTTCAGCGAACCATTTTCATACTACTTCTCTACCATTCCACTCTAGAATAGCGCGTGGGAAAAAGGAACACATTCTTTCCGTTCGAGCTCTGATTTCTCTTATTTTATTAAGATGATCATTTCTCCCTACGTAGGTGGGTGTCAACAAAATATTTAACGCATTCGGAAGAGAAAGTTGGTGATTGAAATTTCGTAAATAGATCTCGCCGCAAAGAAAACCGCCTTTGTTTCACTGACTGACACCCCAACTGGCATATCATATCAGTGACACACTCACCCCTATTGCGCGATAACGCGAAACGGGCTGCACTTCTTTGCACTTTTTCAATGTCCTCCATCAATCCCACCTGGTAAGGATCCCACACCGGGCAGCAACATTCCAGCAGAGGACGGAAAAGTGTAATGTAGGCTGTCTCTTTAGTGGGTTTGTCGCTTCTTCTAAGTGTTCTGCCAACATAGCGCAGTATTTGTGTCGCCTTCCCCACAATATTATCTATGTGGTCTTTCCAATTTAACTTGCTCGTAATTGAAATTCCTAGGTATCTAGAAGAATTGACAGCCGTTAGTTTTGTGCGATTTATTGTATACTCAAAATTTATCGGATTTCTTGTAGTACCCATGTGGATGACTCGCACTTTTCTTTGTTTAGTGCCAATTGCCACTTTTTGCACCCTACAGAAATTCTCTCTAGATCATTTTGTAATTGGAATTGATCGTCTGATGATTTTAATAGACAGTAAATTAATCATTTGCAAACAATCTAAGGGGGCTGCTCAGATTAACACCTAGATCATTTATGTAAATGAGGAACAGCAGAGGGCCTATGACACTACCTTGCGGAACGCCAGATGTCACTTCTGTTCTACTCGATGATTTACCGTCTATCACTACGAACTGTTACCTCTCTGAGAGGAAATCACGAATCCAGTCACACAACTGAGACGATATTTCATATGCACGATTGCACATGTTTAAGGATGTCCCAAAGGTAACACAGAGCCTGTATTACAACCAGTAGACGTAACTGGCGGACAAGAACTCCACAATTCACGAACGGTAGATGAAGGATCCATTAATCTGGCCAGACGAGTCCTCCACGGTATGGGAAGCGCCACTTGGCCAGTGCGTGCGATATTGTTCATCATCGTTTAAACCCTTTGTTTCAATCGCCTCACTGCAACATTTACGTTTCTGAGAGTACCTTAAATACAGACTCCTACAATGGGCTAAAAAGTCTCGGTTCTGGTTTCGTGCCAAAAACCGAGAGGAAATCCATGAACAAAGTTGCGCAGCTTTGAAATGGTCAGGTTGCACTTATCGAGGTGTGTATTACACAAAGTCTAAATCTTACTTTTAGCTTAAAAACACCTTCTGACTAGTAACACTTCCAACTGTTGCTCGTTATTACATATTTTATTTTCTTCGAACACTTCTTCGCATTCTTCTGATAGAGCATTAAGGATAGTAATTTACATTTTAAAAAAAAGTTTTGCCGTGAAAATGTGTTACTACCATTTAGCTTAACATAGATATAGGATTGAAGTACGGTTTACAGATGGGTTATGGGGAGTGGCCGAGAGTTTTCTTAATATTTTTTAAAGTTCGGATTTGCAAGGAGGTACTCTGTCGAAACTTCGAAGAGAGCCTAGGAGTCTACTTTTGCTGGTAACTGAATAAGAAACTGAGAATACTTTTTTCTAACGAATGCATTATGGTCTCACATGGCACACACAGACAACGGGATGAATGTATTTTGTAAATAAAAGTCCGTCGAGCGTCTGTATTTTAGGTTTTTATTTACGATACATACATCGAAGCGAAAGTTCGGTCATCATGGACTACCAATGAAATCGATTCTCGCAATATGCGCTGTGTATGCTAGTAACAAACGAATTACATTATACTCCACAAATTTTCACGTGCCCATGCTGTACCAGACCGTGACGCAAAGCCTCGAATGAGTCAGTGAATCTTTAACTCTGATCGGAAATAAAAACTTAAACAATCGAAATGCAAACAGTCGACGTATTTTTGTTGATAACACGTAAAGAGTATATAAAAAATTATTCTGTATTTTGAGAGTTGGTAGTATGGTCCAAAACAAGAAGAAAATGTCCAGCGAAGATGGCCTTTAAATAGCGTATCTTAGCAGCTACAAACAAAAATCTTCGATGCTGCGAAAAACATGTCTTCTACTGCAAGCTCTTTGCTATTACGAACGGCCTACAAGATTCAGCAAACAAATGAGTAAACATTATTCTGTTACTGTGAAGCAGCGGAACTTTTAATGTAATGCGCTTGCAATTACATACTGTTGCTTTCATTTGCCAGATCATCATATCTGCCATTTCCGGTGAGGAATAATAATCTCCTATTACGCTGGTAAGTGCAAATAGATCGGTATAATGAACCTAAGTGACTTTTAACTGGCCTTCGGTAAGATGTCTTTTATATGTATTTAATGACAAACTATAAACATGACGCAGTGCTATCTGCTGAGACATAGCACTTACTCGTTAAGCAAAAGTGTCCAACTTGTTACGTCGAAGATAATAAAGCTTATTTGATAGTGTTATAACATAAAGACTGCGAATGTGTTTTATTACGGGCTTGAATTTATTTGATGGACTTTCCTTTAACGGCATATTCGGAAATGCAGATTAAGAGATTGAGCAATACCTTCGTCTATTTTTCTTGTGACAACAATTACGAAAGGATTTCAGAATGCAGTTAGGGCTTTTGAATAGCCAGTGGCCTCATTTGACATGTTACTTTTATTTCTTCTTCACTTCACGCACTTTGGCTTACAGCCTGCTATAACTGATTACTTATTTAACTTACCTGGCTCCCCCTATTGACACGTTGTTCCCATTTTATACATCTTTCCTCTACTCTTTCATTTTTAAAATATATATTGAATTCTTCTCCTATAATCTCGATTTGTATTTCACCTCTGGGGTACATCATTCAACCTCGCTTAAAAACTTCATTTGAGACGACTTTATGCTTCTTTTGTCTTTCTTAGATGCCCTTGCATATGTTAAAACTAAGGTAGCAATTACTTTGTAGAAGGTCAGCTTTATATCCGTCCTTTTCTTATTCTCCAGTGTTCAGTGTATTGTGCTGCGTACCATTTGAAACTTATTTAATTAATTAGTGACGTTGTTTTCATATCCATAGCGAACATCACAGCCTAACACCTGGAAATGCTTCATCTGTTTTGTTGATAGTTCATCTAGCGCTATTTTCTAGAGTACTGGAAATTTCCCCTTGAAAGCCACAATTTCTTTCACTAAATATGTTAAACGATAGTTCTTACATACATGATTCAGGCGATGCACTGCAAACTGGAGGTCATAATTATTTGGTCACGAGGTCATAATTATTTGGTCACGGGCAAAGAACAGAGTATTTCAGTGTGTGTGTGTGTGTGTGTGTGTGTGTGTGTGTGTGTGTAGGTCATATTACATTACTCTAATGTATGTAACTATTGTAGAAACGATTGTAGCGATGTACAAATAGCTGAAGACAATGCTGCAGTCCGCCAATGAAACCTTGACCCTTTTTATTTTTATTTATTTTTTAATACCTACTGTTGCCTATAATTAAAATTGACAACTTGGCAGAAACATTACGTCATCGCTTGCAGCATCAGCATTTAGGTATAATTTTACTCTTGTTTCATAATAATTTCTTATTTGCTGTGATGATGGAAGCTTGATCTAAATGTGTTAAAAATGTAGATTAAATCAAATAAGTAGGGAAAACAACCCTATAAAGTAGGAAGTTGGAATGCAATATTACTGGCGTGTTTCTTGAAGCAGTCACTTCTATTTAATCTCTAGACGTAACGTGCAAAGCGACATTAAATGGAACAAACACGTTAAGTGATTGTAAGGAAGGCAAATGGTCGATCTCGCCTCATTGGGAGAATTCTTGGGAAGTGCGGGTCACCTGTAAAGAAGACAACGTATAGAACACCCATTCGACCCGTTCTAAATTACTGCTCAAGTATTTGGGATTCACACCAGGTCTTGTTAAAGGATGAGGGAACATTTCTGTTACCGCTGGGTTCGGTGAACAAGCGAGTATTACGGATATGCTCAGTGTACTCGAATTGGAATTCCTGGTGTGAGGAAGACGTTCTTTTAGCGAAATGAAAGTGAAAAAGTTCGGATACCCGGCATCTGCGACAGACTTCAGAACGACCGAACCACGCCCAACGTATACTTCGTGTGTGGCCCGCGAAGACAAGACAATAAAAGTCTGGGCTCGTACAGGAGCATATAGACAGAATTCTTCCTTCGCTATATTTGCGAGTGTTGCAGTGCATAATATGGCGGCTTCCAGGGTATGTATATAGATGTTGACAACTACCACCGGTTGGCCGATACCGACAACTGTACTTTGAAGTGTTTATACGACTGTTGCCACAAGTAAATAAAAAACTAACTCTATCTAGTTTACCACAAGTACGTAAGACTAGTTTATTCTTCCGTTAATTTCCTTCTCTGTTCGTTCAGTCGACATCTTAAACGGTCCTGAATTGTAACACCCATGAATAGGGCTTATAAATTATCTGCTAATTTTGTATAGTTCTCTTTCCAGCGCGTTTATTGTACAAGATTTTCGTTTCTTTATAACTGATCCACCCACGCAATCTCTTATACAGCTCTAAAGGAATTATCATAAGCGTGTTGGTGAGCCCATGGAGAATCGAGCCACCTTCCTCCTGGATGGCATTCTAGTGTTCAGACTGCTGCGATATCGCCTCTGATGACACCTGCTACAAATAATTTCTTAAAACTGGGAATAGTTTCGTTTCTCTGCTCTTGTTGTTTTTTTTAAGCACTTAACTAGCTTTTTGCCCATGTATGCACATGTCACATATATTTAACATATTTCACATATTTTACATATATTTACATGTATTTCACCCTGCAGTTCTATCTGAATCCTGAGGAAATTCGTAATTCTGCCTGGCCAAGAAGTATGTAATAATTCATCGACAATGGTTCAACTTTGTGAGAGTGAAAACGAAAGTCTATAAATTTGAAGTAAGCTAAATATTTCACCTCATTTCTTCACATTCACTCACGTCCTTTGATGTTTCCTTAATTCTCGTGGCCGAGTGGTTCTAGGCGCTTCAGTCTGGACCCGCGCGACTACTACGGTCGCAGGTTCGAATCCTGCCTCGGGCATGGATGTGTGTGATGTCCTTAGGTTAGTTAGGTTTAAGTAGTTCAAAGTTCTAGGGGACTGATGACCCGAGATGTTAAGTCCCATAGTGCTCAGAGCCATTTCCGTAATTCTATTCTTTGTAAGAATAATATGAAAAATTTGTGGTGTTTTGAAAGCACCACTAATTTCAATCTGCAAGCAATACAACGAAAACGAAATGAACATCTCATCCGTACCCCTGGCGCTGAGTATGGTAGAGATGTTTTACACATACAGTATTTTTATGCACTAAATGAGCCATTCATCTAGCCAAATTGGTCCGGGCGTTCCTAAGTTATTCTTTTATGTTATTCCTTTTCACTCCCATCCCCAGCCATGGGGGTGCAATGGGTGTGTCACTGCCAAAGAACTTTTGCCAAATAGCAAGATGCCAAATTTTGTAGACATTGTTGCAGGTGTTAAGGAGATATGTCGCTCTGTGTACACCCACCACCCTTCCCATCCTTAGGAGTGAAATATCATCGGTGCTGCCACTAATGAACCCAGCGACCACGAAAACTAACGGATTCGACGCTAATAACAGTCCCACCTCCACCCCTATGAGTGAGTGATATCCGCCAACAACTATCGCCCAAAGCACAGAGCTCCATCGCTAACAGCAGGAGCCTATATATGTCTAACATAGTACGCCAAAACGAGAACAGATATTTCACCTCATTTCTTCACATTCACTCACATTCTTCCACATTTGTATATGCAGCTTCTCACAGACTAGCCTATCTCTCTGAATAATGCTGTAACCTACATTCCTATAAATTTGCTCACAGTATACATGTCTTGGTTTCCCTCTAGGACTGTCATCACCCACACTTCCCTCAAACACCAAATTGATGATCCCTTGATGTCTCATAATGTGTCCTATAAACCGATCCTTCTCTTAGTCAAGTTGCGTGCATATTACCCGAAGAGTATTTTTATTCAAATAACTAGCAAGCCTGGCAATGCGTCGCAATTGCTATCGATGTATGGGAATTGCATTCACACCCTAAGTTCCTTACCTCTCTCTCTCTCTCTCTCTCTCTCTCTCTCTCTCTCTGTGTGTGTGTGTGTGTGTGTGTGTGTGTGTGTGTGTGTGTGTGTGTGTGTGTGTGTGTGTGTGTCTCTGCACATCTCCTCAACCCGCCTCTCTTTGCATAACGTCCTCCTCATTATGTCCATTTCTGTCTAAATGTTCAGTAGAGTAACATGTAAAAATTTGAAGTACATTCATCAACATGTTTTCGTAATTTTTGGTAACGGCGTTTCTTTTTAATATGTTACATACATATTTATATTACAAAAGTGTATAGCCTATATCTGTCCGAATATTGGTTAGAGCATCGTGTAAAAATTTCGATGTTCTCGGTAACATCATTTCCCATTTATATATTACATGTGTAATATCAGACTGCTTTTCTTTTTGTTATGAAAACATGTGACAGCAGAACCGTCAAACTGGTCGCAACTTAAAAATAAATCGGTCGATCCGTTCTCAAGTGATGATGTTCAACAACTGGCTAATCCCTATCTTTTTCGGTGGCTTTTCCAAAAAATTTCTTTCATAATAACTTTGTCCTCACAATCACTAACACAAAAAAGACAAGAATCAGCCAAACCTATCGATCCGTTCTTAACTGATGGTATTTTATACTTTCCGACTTTTCCGCTGTATTTTCCAAAAATTTTATTTCACACCCACCGTTTCCTGAAAAAAATCTGTCAACCCCGTTCTTAGGTTATGCTCTTCCACACATTCGGCAATTGATTTTTATGTATATACATTACGCAAATAATGTATATACCAAATTCGTCTGACATCAAGACAGAAGTTTCTGATCTATGCTTCCATGCCACCGCCATTTCAAACCCCCCCCGCCCTTCCCCTGTTCTATAGTGCACAGTGTTTCTGTTTCTGTACTTCTTTCCAAATAGTAAGTGATACGTGTGCGAAGTTTGGGTTAACTCGAACCAGTATTTTAGCACGAGATGTGAAACGCATAAACGTAGAGACAATGTTATATATATACTGTATATAGAGTGTTGGAGCATACAGATATCAAGAACTGGAGCTTGATAGCTTATTAAATTGCCACATTGAACCTACAATTAGCTTATTTCAAAAATAACAATAGGGTTGATTTTCTTGCCACACCAGAAACGCAAAAGGAGAGAAATACACCGATAATTTTTTAATATAAGGTTAACAAGTGGATCTTACTTTATAAGTTACTACTTAACATGTTTCATCTCTCTGCGCCGATCTCTAAAATTCCTCAAAGTTATCATTTTACTAAAAAATTTGTGAGGAATGGATGATGGAATGGATAAACAGTGGTCCTGAAATGGCCTGAATGATTCGTGAAGAAACACGGAAAACGAAGTGTGGAGGGGCTGAGATTTTAGTCGCATTCCTTTCACAAATTCTCCTCGTAATATGTTGTAGCACATCTAAGGCACGGAGGTAGAAAATTTTCGTAAGATAATTTAAAAAAGAACTTGGTTACTGCGCACTATTCAACAGAACATCAGACGAAATTGTGTGTTTATTAGAAAATACAGAATTAGCCAACACGTGCACGTATTGTTATGTAATAATTAGCGCTTTTGCACAATGTGTGATAGTTAACGCATCCTCAGTCACCTAGTCGCAGCATATATGTGCATTACTCCTTTATTTCCCGTCCGCAGCTCGTGGTCGTGCGGTAGCGTTCTCGCTTCCCGCGCCCGGGTTCCCGGGTTCGATTCCCGGCGGGGTCAGGGATTTTCTCTGCCTCGTGATGACTGGGTTTTGTGTGATGTCCTTAGGTTAGTTAGATTTAAGTAGTTCTAAGTTCTAGGGGACTGATGACCATAGATGTGAAGTCCCATAGTGCTCAGAGCCATTTGAACCTTTATTTCCGATCTTATGATATCATCGACATAAAAAAATGGTTCAAATGGCTCTGAGCACTATGGGACTCAACTTCTGAGGTCATAAGTCCCCTAGAACTTAGAACTAGTTAAACCTAACTAACCTAAGGACATCACAAACATCCATGCCCGAGGCAGGATTCGAACCTGCGACCGTAGCGGTCTGGCGGTTCCAGACTGCAGCGCCTTTAACCGCACGGCCACTTCGGCCGGCTATCATCGACATCGATGACGCACACAGTAGAATCTACGTTATAGCTAACATTATTAGGAAAGAAAAAAAAAAGAACAGGAACAATATGCTATACAGAAACCCTGCTTTTAATTTCTCTAACAGGTAGGCCCTATGCAAAACAGTTTAGCACTGATACACAGCTTCTCCTAGTCCAAATAAACCGATTATTCGTCAGTGGGTAGCTCACTTCAGTTACTATTCATAAAAATATTAAAATAACGTTACTTTTCACCGAATTACTATGCTCTACAGGGGTTTGATAGTATAGCAATAATATATACATTGTTTGCTGAGTGAGTAGGGTGTGAATGATCAGCCACTGACTCAAAATTTCTAAGTGTGTGTCTGCTAAGTCGTAATTACATTTGATGCGCTTTAGTTTCGCCAGGCATTGCGTTCAACGTCTGTTGTTATTGTGTAGCGAACACACAGTACATTAGCTGACGTCATTCCAGCATCCGATTAAGAGAACGTCAAAGGGCGCAGTACTGACGCATTTCGGCATACGGTCTTCTGTGTAAACGGCTCACTACACAGTAGGAAGACTGTGCGTGGGATACGCCTAAAGGTACAAAACGAGCCGTTGCCAAATACGTGCTTTACAGTTACCGAACGTGCTATCTATGTTCCCACAAGCGAATAACAAACCGCCTTCTAGCAAAAAGAAAGGGAAATTAAGATTTCATCTTATCTTCGATGACGAAGGCATCATAGACGATCCAAGGATGGGGGAAAGAAATTGACCGTGCCATTTATGAAGGAACCGTCCCGGCATTCGCCTAAAGCATTTTAGTGAAATCGCGGAAAACCAGAATCTGGATGGCCGTAATGAACTTTTAAATTATATCCTACCGAATGCGTCTCGTAACGACAGAGCCAGATAGCTCGGTAAAATGGTTTATGGCATTGTGTGACTTTATATAGCTCACGATTAAGTCAAAATAAATCTGGTAGCCGAGAAACTATTGGATTCTTTCCTTATGATAGAACTGAAACTAAATAACACCAGAGAAACATTGTTCGTTATTAGTGTCGTGTGCTGACACAAAATAAATTAGGTCGCCAACAAAAAAAAAAAAATGGGTTTTTGTGGTTTTGACACAATCATCAAGAAAAACAAATGAAACTAAGTAGCATCACCGAAACATTATCCCTTAACAGTGCCATGTAAGAAAAAGTTGTTCTCGAATGTAAATTACCATCTGTCACAAATACGACTAAATTAGGACAAATATCACTATTTTTTTCGTGTCCGACGGGGTTCTCCAAGGAACTGAAACAGCGCTTTAGAACACGTCTCTTAATGAGACCTGCAGCTAATGCTAGAAATAAAGGGGCTATTAATAACTAATGAATCCGGTAAAAATTATTACCTTTGAAAAGAGAAATCAGTCAATTCGCGTTGGGTGCCAGAAATGGTAGGAACTGACACAGTAAATGAAAAACAAACAAAATAAATTATCATCTCTATCTTTAAGTGTGTGTGTGTGTGTGTGTGTGTGTGTGTGTGTGTGAGAGAGAGAGAGAGAGAGGGGGGGGGGGGGGGAGTAACATACGGTTTACACAGTGACGTCATACAAGGTGAAAGCTAAGAAAGCATGTGAGAAATGTTCTGATTGTTCATATCGTGACCTCGGAGATATTCGAGCGCCTATCTTTAGCGAAAAGTTAAGTAGTTTTTAAGTACACAAGCTAATTTCTATGCGCAGATAAGAGTGTCGGTATTTTTCTGCGATGTCATGCACCTATTTTTTGCAGTTAAACGTGCATTGTTTATGTAGAAGCATTGATCATTTCCGGCTTTTTGAATACAGTGTGTTGAAATCAGGTGATACCTTTGAACCACAGGATTGACGATTTGCCATATTATCGTATCCATGTGATACACAATCATGATAGCCATCGTAGTTCTGCATCACAATCCTAACTGTACATAACTTTTACTAGAAATGCATTACATGCCCATCTTATTCGATTATTTGTCCAGTATATCCAACAAAACGTGCTGGCCTATAATATTTCAAGATAGAGAGAGAAAGTTTTACGTAGGTGCATAAGAGAGCATATATTTGCATTTCTTGTCTGCTGAAGTTCAGAAGCCACTAAGCATCTAAAAAGAAAGTACATTTTTAACGGCATTATATAGCGTTTGGAGAATGGTGTGATAATGACACTGTATTAAGTTTTGAAGGAAAGTTTCCAACAGGAAGTTTCATGTGAAGGCCAAAAACGTAATGAGTTTCTGACCAGTTAGTTGGTGCTTACATTGTAACTGGGTACACACCACGCTAAGACAGCGGTAGAAGCGTTCACATTTATTATTTCTGCCGGTGGACTATATCCCAAAAAATTTAAGAAGGCGTCACTATTATGCAATCTACCTTTTCTAGATGCCAATTAACACACGTGTAAAACAATGTATCCCTCCACTACATTTGATAGATAAAAAAAGTTACGTTAACCGCACGTCAAAACACGCGTCACATTCCAGACGGCCACTAGAGGAAAACCTTCAAGTGCCTTGACCATCCTTTGAAAAGATTGCTATGTGGGAATTCAACACGTAATGAAATTAAAGACAGTGCCACCATTAGTGGTAACGATACTTTTCTGCGGCAGGACACCACAAATTATGTTCAGAGATACCTTGAGATGTATAAAGTATAGTTCTACATCTACATCTATACTCCGCAAGCCACCCAACGGTGTGTGGCGGAGGGCACTTTACGTGCCACTGTCATTACCTCCCTTTCCTGTTCCAGTCGCGTATGGTTCGCGGGATGAACGACTGTCTGAAAGCCTCCGTGCGCGCTCTAATCTCTCTAATTTTACATTCGTGATCTCCTCGGGAGGTATAAGTAGGGGGAAGCAATATATTCGATACCTCATCCAGAAACGCACCCTCTCGAAACCTGGCGAGCAAGCTACACCGCGATGCAGAGCGCCTCTCTTGCAAAGTCTGCCACTTGAGTGTATTAAACATCTCCGTAACGCTATCACGGTTACCAAATAACCCTGTGACGAAACGCGCCGCTCTTCTTTGGATCTTCTCTATCTCCTCCGTCAACCCGATCTGGTACGGATCCCACACTGATGAGCAATACTCAAGTATAGGTCGAACGAGTGTTTTGTAAGCAACCTCCTTTGTTGATGGACTACATTTTCTAAGCACTCTCCCAATGAATCTCAACCTGGTACCCGTCTTACCAACAATAAATTTTATATGATCATTCCACTTCAAATCGTTTTTTGGAATGCTTAGGAAAGAAAACTGCAATAGAAACATCGGAAAAATGAAAAAGCTGGTAATAAACGCACGAAATAAACTGACAAAAAGAGAAGCGAAAGATAGAATTATGCTGCATCACTCGCGGGCCGAAGGCCAAAAGTAAAAATAGTACTAATATACATTAGTTGAATCGTACGTTGAGATATTCTGCTCTGCTGATATAATTTCACTTCTTACTGTTGTTGCATTCCAATAACATCGCGATCTACAGGGTCCTAACGATCCAGGAAACAATATCTTACGATCGAGCGTAGTCTGGTAAATCGAACACACTTTGTTCACAACACGAAGTTAGCGACTGATAATACGCCCCAGTAATCATTACTTCGGTTCCATTATATATATCGGGCCAACGCTCAGTTAGTCCTTCCACCACACCTTGGACGAGTAAGCAAATATATTACGCCTGTTCCACGATGTTCCTTCTTTTGCACGTTAATATCTTGGTACAGCAAGCACAATGGAAAAAGAAAAACGTGGAAATAATCATATACAACATTTTTATTTATTTCTTTAATTTTATGCTTGTATAAAGTGCAAAATAATCACGACAAAGGTTTCGTGTGCTTGAAAACAAACTTTACATTCAGTGTTCTCTGATTTCGTCATCAGAATTAGTATTGTAAACTTGAGCTGATTTCGATACGGTTTAGAAGTGAAATTCTGGTATGTAGCTTAACACAAATCCAAATACATTCTTATTGATTCTTCTCACTGTAAAATCAGAGTAATCCATTATGTGCCGAACGATATCTATCAGATATTTGACTAGAAGGGACCGAATGTAAATGGCGGTAGCGTAAATTCAAGTATCGGACTCTAAATGGGCAACCACATAATCGTATTGTTACATTCTACAATTTTATTAGCATTCAAATATATGAAAACCTCATATTAAGAAGTTTGCAGATAAAATACTGAAAATGAATATTTAATACAGTTGCTGTTCAAAATAAATTGCGGTGGTTTCACGTTATGAAAACATACAGCATGACAAATTACGAATAGAGGTTATTTGTTCATGGTGCACCTATTTATTGCTATAAACACGGCATCTAACGGATACAAAATTCAAAATGGTTCAAATGGCTCTGAGCACTATGAGACTCAACTGCTGAGGTCATTAGTCCCCTAGAACTTAGAACTAGTTAAACCTAACTAACCTAAGGACATCACAAACATCCATGCCCGAGGCAGGATTCGAACCTGCGACCGTAGCGGTCTTGCGGTTCCAGACTGCAGCGCCTTTAACCGCACGGCCACGTCGGCCGGCTGATACAAAATTAACCTAAAACATCTCATCTGATGAATACCCGGAACGTGCTGTATCTTCCGCAGTGGCCAAGTCAAATTTAACTATTAATATAACATTTGGGTTTCGTTCGATCTACTGCATATCCGAATACCGGAGAGGTAACTAATAGTGCTACCATTCCTCATCCTCAATAGCAATTTTAAATAAATGTAGTGAACATAATACTAACGAACCACAAAATTTTTCTCCAGCACTATGCAAATGAAAATACAAATTTGGCTGGTACATGTTCAATCGTATAACTCAGAAAAGAATATAGAGAACCCAGATGGTATGCCGGTATCTAACAGAAGATCCGAAAAAAGTCTTATCGTATTGTGCGAGCGAGTGAATATTTTATATCAGCTGATCGTTAATTCCACCAGGCGCAATGGCTGTAATCATCCACTTTACCTATCACAGAACACTGCAATGTGACGAACTAAAAATAAATTATTTTAGCATTACCTATTTAAGTGTTCAGATTAACGAAAACATATCGCTGTAGGGAAAATACTGGAATATATTTAAGTGATTTGAAAATGTGCTGAAGCAAAGGTATGAGTAAGAATTAGTTACTCTTTCAATACCTTTTTTTCACTTTTCTATAATGTCCCACTTTTTACACATTTCTGAAATTATTTAATTTCGCAGTTTTTGAGATTAAAAGAAATATTATTCTTCAATCACAGTGAATGAATCTCAGTTGGAATTGTGCGGCGTAGCTTATTATTCCATTTCCAGGAGCTGCGACGCTTGAAATTTAAAAATCTGCACAGTTAAAATTATCTGTAGGCAATTTTGAACAGTTTTTATTCAAAAAAATTTCGCCTCTGGAGCCGCGCACGAAAAATTTCTGTTGTATCTGAAACACAACGCTCATAAATCTGTCTCTATATCCATTTTTTGTCACCCGCCGTAATTTTACGCACACAGACAAATGAACATACTTCCTAGGCGGAATTGTCATATTTTTTAAATTTGTAACCGAAGAAGGTTAGTAAAAAGTTTTTTGTCACACATGCTTTCCTACAAAACAATACGATGTTTTTCGGTCTTCCTTCCAATATTTACGTGATAAATTTACGAAATACAGCGTTCCCGTCTGCCAAAAATACAGGATAAAGCTAACGTCAAAAATAGAGTACGCAATGTTAGAACGTACTTGCGTAAGGAATATAGGTAAAATGCGAATATTGTGCTACTTCATTCGAACAAATTAACTGAAATACTCATGAGTGCTCAGTAACACTGCATTTTCACAGTAGTGTTTGTATATATCAGTTTAGGCTCAGTAAATTCAATTCGAGGATATACAAAACAAAATTAACTGATTGTCACATTTATTCCCGTCATTTTCCAGAGACTGGTAGCTGTTATATTTATTTATTTATCCACTCCTAACAAACCTTATTTTTATTTGTCATAGAAATATATGAGGTACAATATTGTATTTTTTTACATGCGATCATTTTACTAACTGCAAAACTACACTCGAAAACGTGTGAAATTAATTAATCACGTTTAAAAGTGTTTCACGGAAGTTCAATTAACACATTGACAACATTTCCGTAAACACTGCCTGTCCCATGTTACATATTCTTTAAGCAAAATACTAAAAAGATCTCCTTTGGAATTATTCGTATTCCTGTCGGTTTTTATACACATAAAACTATTGTAAAAGCGCTGGAACCGAATAGAACTAAATGCAATAGAAGAAAATTTTCTGTTATTATCCGGAAAATAAAAATGATCAAATCATGGAAGTTTTAATAAGAGAAAACATGAATATGATCTTTCTTGTCCAGCAAGTAATGAGACAAAATATATTTTAATGTGTCTGAAATGGTACATTGGAAACGAATAGGCTATAACTCTTAACAGAAGTAAGCCTAAGCTTCTAGGTAGTATAATTTGCTTTCAGACCAAGAAGAGCATATCATTACGAATATTATAACAACTTTTATTTCTTGAGAGCGCTGTTACAAACCGAAAATTCAGCTGTATTAAAATGTTAGTAATTTTGTGTTTCCACACCTGCGACAAAATTTCACGTCTGCATTCGCATTCTGTTTCACATCTTATTGCATTATATTAATTTCATGTGGTTAAAAATATGCCGTTGTCAATGGAAGGAAGCGGAAACATTGATTGTCTTTTGTGTAACAATTACGGTAACGCCATCTACTAAATCAGAATCATTTTTAAAGGTCGCCATTAAATAAAATTGATTCCGAAAGGATCGCTGCTCGTTTATCATTTGTTTCGCGGATGTTTTTTATTTGTACGCTATAATTAGCTTCAAGCACACCGATCTTGAACTTCAAATGGATGAACTTGTAGTATTTTATACAACTTTATTTAAGTACGTTGTGTTACACTAATGCGTAGGCTAATGAACACGATTGAGCACTTTCAATAAACAATAATTGTTACACAACGGTCAACTTCAATTCCCACATCAAACTCATTCTCACTCAGTCATTTTTCCTGATGACATGACGACGTTGCGTGCTTTTCGTTACCATGTCGAATAAGGTCGACAGCGAAACTCAGTTGACAAATTGCATAATACTTCATAACGAATAAACTGTCATACACTTTTACGATGATGTACTGTCTATGAAATACTGCGTTCTACTTTTTTATGCTCAGTTTTATAATTCAAGTCGGATTTCAGAACCAAACAGTATAAGGGTAGTGAACATTTATAACAGTGGGATCTTTGTGATAATGCAGGTATTACCCGAAATGTGAAATTCAGTAAGTTGCTTGAGTAATTTACCCGTCTACACTTTCAGCCACAGGATTACTAATTTTATTAGGGAATTACACAGTCCAGCCAGTTTCGTTCAAAAGCATTTCACTCAACGAAAAGTAACGATAACAGTTTCAGGGCAATAATGTATTATTTCCGTTCCAGTACCTACACTATAACAGAATGCTTTCAATAAAAGTCGTTCGGGTTGTTTATTTTTTGAGACACTCAGGTGTGTGCACA
Organism: Schistocerca nitens; assembly: GCF_023898315.1. Lineage (NCBI taxonomy): Eukaryota > Metazoa > Arthropoda > Insecta > Orthoptera > Acrididae > Schistocerca > Schistocerca nitens. The sequence goes on along the minus strand of NC_064625.1, from coordinate 86,708,750 downwards.
GTTCATGGCACTTTTTGAAAATCCGGAGGGACATGTAATTGCCTTCCCTCCCCTGTTGCAACAATCATCAGCGCCCAACAGGTTACATTATGTCGAGGATGTAATTGGTATACATACAGTCACGCGCTAAACGTTTACTGCGGGTCCTCTGACCGCGCAACGAATTTCCGGCGAACTTCAGTGGTCTGGTGTGCCTAATACCGCTAATATTCGTTTAGAAATCATACAACTTTTTCTTCTTCCCCTACTTTTACCTTAAGTTCACGAATTCATTCAACTACTGTTCCTCATCTGGAGGGAAAATTTAATTGATAACCTACAACTAGCTATTTAAAATTTTTAATTATTATTTTTTTGCTCTTCAGAACAATGTTTACGATGCTCAGATGTTTCTACGCACTTGATATGTAGCCGCAATGTCTTTTGAAGACTGCTTTTATATTAATTTGCTCCTGTATGTCTGATTTGTAGTTCAGTTACTATCCCACTATAATATTTTTAGCTTTCTATGGCCATTTAGAATTAAACAGCTGTCTTTTGAAATCTACTTTCGTGTTAATTTCTCCCGGTTATGTCTCATTTTACGTTCAGTTACGACCATAATATTATATTTTTTATCTATCTTTGGCCATACAATCTTAAAATTAACAGCATAGCTTTATAACAATTCCTCGTTCTCTCTTACTTTTACAACAATTTTACATTTTTGTAGCACCGAAACTCGATATCGCTGTGAAAACTATCAGAAATTATATATTTTTTCCACTTCTTAAGCTGCAAGAATCCTACTGTAAGCATTCGCTAACTGTAGTTGGTTACCGCTGCCATTACGACCACAACTTGATGGTGAGTATGGTCGGTGAAGGCATCCTAGGTGCAACAGCTGGAAGGCTAAAGTCTGAAACGTATTTGTTACGTAGTGTTTATTTAGTTCATTAGTTTGAGGGCTCTCGTGGAACATGAAATAGTCTAGATTTAGCGCCACAACCGCAATAAAACTTCTCAAGTCATTGAAAATGGATGGTGAAAAACGTTTGGTATTCCTATTCCATTTCAGAGAGGAACGAGGAAAAAGTTACTATACGTATCATAATCTTTCTTTATTCTCGTAGTTCCTGCGTTAGATGGAAAATGGAAGCAGTATATTTATTGCAAAATCTTCTCCGAATACCTATTCTCTAAATTTACCAACCGCGTTTCACAGAGATAGCATACGCACTTTTTCCAAGATTTTCCATTTAAGATCCCGATGCATCTCCGTTAAAATTTAGTACGTGCCATATCAACCACCTACCGATGCTACCATAGCGTCTGTAAATTAGTTCGATGTTCGCAATAGTACCTCCTCGATACACACTTGAGCACTGTCCGGTAATTGACAGTATAAATGGGTCCAAACTGAAGTCAGAATATGTGAAGAAGTGTATGTTCAATGATACTGTTACGGTTAGAAAAATAAGGCTTCAGCAACACAGAGACGCTCCGTGCTTCAATTTTTGAATATTTAGCCGTTACATTTAGGTTTTTGATTGTAGACGATCCTGGACTCGAACAAAAAAATACTAGAACTCGTAGTAGAGCATATTTGGTTCAAATGGCTCTGAGCACTATGGGACTTAACATCTGTGGTCATCAGTCCCCTAGAACTTAGAACTACTTAAACCTAACTAACCTAAGGACATCACACACACCCATGCCCGAGGCAGGATTCGAACCTGCGACCGTAGCAGTCGCGCGGTTCCGGACTAAGCGCCTAGAACCGCGAGACCACCGCGGCCGGCCGAGAGCATATTTGTCGCAATCTAGAAATGGTTATAAAAAAAATTCGTTGGTAGCGAATTAGAGTGAACCGTTAATATGAGCGAGTTATAAGTCGTTTAAAAAGTTTACAGTGGTCAGCTGTCGGATTTACGAACTTTAATACTTCCATACACACTCTCAGTATTAATGAAATATGCATATACCGCAGCTGTTAATAGAAGTAAGAAAATCGGAAGTGAAGTGACTGCAGGTATGTGAAGACTGTTCCAGTTATGTGAAAAGGTTAAAAACTTTTTTAAGTAAAAGGTGAGGCAGATGTATAGAGTAACAAATACAAGCTTAAGTGGCTGAAAAATAGAATAGTAAAGCAGTAGAGAGCGACAAATGTTCTAGTACAGAACAAACACAAATGAAGTTGTTTTCGTGCATGTGGAACCTTCGGTTACATTAGTAATTTGACATACAAGTATACTTCCTTGTAGTAAATCAAGAATAAGTTCAAGAAAAATGATTTTCAAAATGCGTAATTCCTTTATCTAGTCTACGCCCACCGTTCTTTGGATTACAGTAGTTTCAAGTCGTGAACAAGCTCTTCTTGAGAACTCTAATGTAAAACTAAATAATCACTTCCGACTGCAACGAAGTGAAGAATATTATTGATGAATATTCTGAAAATATGTACATGATTTATTCCTCTGAAACAGGATCTAACAGCTGGAGTAGTCTCTGGTACCGGCAAAACTTTATGTCCTCAACACTGCCGATTTTTTGTCGAATATAATTTTAGTCAATGCCTTATGTATTGATTAGCTCTACGAACATGAACGAAATAATTCGCAAACACAGTATGATTAGTAGGAGACGTAACTAAATATAATTACTCGAATGAATGTAATGAATTAAATTTAAACATGTTAAGATCCATTAAGTATTAAAAAATCGCGTTTTACGTAATTCGTACAAATGCTGCAGGAATCCACTGTTCCACATCATAACATTTACTTCAAATATGATCCAGGCAATATTCTTCGTGTATTACATGACGCGATAACAAAGAATGGAAGAAGTAAACGGTATGAAATCGCAATGACGCAAAACTAATTTCCATTAAATACGAGGGGAAGGAGCGTAGAAAGCCTTCTGCTATGGAGGATAAGTTACAGGTGCGCGGGGACTTTCCGAGGTCCATTTGGCAGTCCGTCTGCGAACACACACATCCGAACAAGACACCGCTGACCACGCTAAACCGAACAAAGAGAATTTAAAAAATTGACACGAAGCTTACCATAGCAGTTCATTGGCACAACATCTGAAAATACTCTGATACACTGAGGAAACAAATTTCAAATTACTACAGGAGTTTGTTCCACTTCTTCCCGGAAAACAAAGATTCTGCATTATTTTCTTTGCATTGGCAGGTTCCAACACATGTGCGCTATTATCAGAGTATAGTAATTTTTGTTAGATGTGTGAAAGTATTAAATAATTTAGAAGCGAACTAACATAGTACTATGCTGGAAAAAAATATATTAGGCCTAATGTTCCACTCATCACTGTTGTTATGAAACATTTAATATCTTCGTATGTGTAATGAACATGAAGACATACTAATGAGATGACAGATTTGGCGAAACACAGGACACGGGAATGGAAAATCTGCTTCTTACAAAAATGGATGGAAATATTAAGTCTTTGCAGTCTAGCACGAAGTAAAAGATTACAACGTAACTTACTTAGGGAATAGGAGATAAATTAAAAACGGGAGGATATCATTTTGAAACTGTACACCATATGGTAATATTCTAAATTATCAGACGATACACAATAAATCCAAATTTGGAATCAAAATAGCGTCTGTTACCATCTTTAACCCTGAGTCTAAGGTTACTAGGAGTTTTTTGAATTACTCCATGATACATGACACTCTTAATTTTTATTTTATTTTTGTACTATTGTGTAACTTCGACCTTGTCCTAGGCCATTTTGAAGTACCTAGATACATTTCTTAACTGTTTGTTCATAAACATCTGCGATGGCAAATATTAGCAATTCAGTGGAGGGCGTTATAACGAAGAAAATGCACAACCTCATATATTTTATGATCAGTGAGCTGTCACATGTATTTAAGTAACTGAAAATGGCGTTAAGCCGTGATTGTACAACAGTACCAAAGTAAAACAAGAAAACAACATTGACAGGCATTATGAGATGATTAAAAAGGGGTTTGTTGTATATAGGACAGATGGGAGAAAACGTGTACAACAAGAGTGCCATTTGTGTGCATATTCCATTAGGCAGAAATTCGTCCTGCGCCGAACACGATTGATTAGGACTAAAACAACAGTTTCTATTGCGTTGCGTGCATACGATACTGGTGTAATATTCTACATTATTTTAGTTTTACGAAGCTGTTTACGGTTGTTACGCCACGTTAGTTACAAAGCTATGTATGTGTGGCTATGAAATTGTTGTCGGATCAAAAGATTCTAAACCTGGTGTCTCTACAATTACAGTTTGTTATCAAAACTGACTAATGTTATTGTTTGATTTACTACTAAAATGAGAGGAATTATTTCAGTAGTCCTAAATCAAACATTAACAACTGTCATCCTATAAAACCAACTGAGATTATGTGTTGACGTATCACGTTTAAAATCTGTGATCCCACAACATTTCAGTCACACCTATTTATTATACCTGACGATTGTGTAACAACCGAAAACCATTTTGTAAAATAATAACCAGTCTCGTAATTTTTTTTTTTCATTCACATCGTGTAAGTATTAGACCAGGATCCAACGGAGCGGTCATTTAATGTTTTTAACCCCGTCAGATTGTATGCAAACATGAGGGTACTGGAAAGTAAAGCTGTAGCATTCGCTGTTGTGTGGCTAGATCACAGCACACGAAATTACGAGATTTCGGGCTAATTTAAAATTTCTGGTGTGTTATCAGTTGGAAGATAACCGTGCGAGCTTCCTCGTGTTCGAGCCTAGATGTCAGCACGGTATTGCCGCAGTAATGAGCGCAGATAAACAAAACACTCTCGACAATTCCATCCTCTTCTTTTTTTTTCATCTTTTCACGTGACGCCGCGGTCCCCCACTACCGCAGCAGCTGCTGCGTCCTCTCCCTCCCCCCACCCCCCTTTTTCCCGTTACCTCAGAGCTGGTCCACGTCCGTGCTTCTGTCGCCGTCACTCCAGCTGACCAGCCCTCGCGTCTTCTTCGTCACGCCGTGCGAAACACTCACTTGGCACCCCATAAAAATCGCTGCCGCCGTTGCCGCTGGCCTGAACACTCCCCTCCAGTCCCCCCCACCCCACCACCGACACCCGCTGACCCGCGACCCCCACTCCGCGGCCACACGCACCTCCCCTCCCCTCTCGCGCCAACTGGAGCGACGGAGGAACTGCAGCGGCTTGGCTATCCGCTGGCGTTACCCCCACCACCTGCTGCCGGCGAGCGACCACGTGGTTGCTGACGCTTCGAGGCGTTGGAGTGGGGTGGTGGTGGAAGGTTGGTGGGGGGGGGGGGGGCGGCGATCTGGCGTCAGTGCAATAACCGCTCAACAACCGGCTCAGTAGGACTAAGGTCGTCGAGATGGTAACGTCTACGAAGAGAGCCTGAGAACCTACAATACCAACACGATTTTACCAAATACATCTAAATAAATGCCCTCCATGATGTGTACTCTAGTGCTGAGAAAAAGCGTGGAATATTTTTAGTCTATTATTTACTGGCGTACAGCATTACATTACAAATCACATTAATGAAGATAAACTGAGATTAATATTCAGTAAGAAATTAATAGGTCACGAATATAATTAATTAGACTATCGATCGTGTTCAGAACGTCTTCAGGTGTTGCGTGTAGGCTTTTTGTGAACATGTCTGCATAGCTGTAGTCGGACTAACCATGTAGTATTCACGCCGTGATCCGTACCATTAGTAATCACTGCAGGCGGTCAGTCTGCATGGAGAAAAAAGCAGATTTATAAGTAAAATTGTGAATATATAATTTACTATGTTCAAATTTTATTAGCAGCTCGGACGCCCATGAGTTCTGAAACAAGCTGATAAAACAAGCGTAGATTATCTTTTTATCCGCTGCAGCTGTCTGGGTTGTCAGAGGCATAAATTACTAAAGCAGTGATAAGTACAATATTCAGGCCGGCCGGAGTGGCCGTGCGGTTCTAGGCGCTACAGTCTGGAACCGAGCGACCGCTACGGTCGCAGGTTCGAATCCTGCCTCGGACATGGATGAGTGTGATGTCCTTAGGTTAGTTAGGGTTAATTAGTTCTATGTTCTACGCGACTGATGACCTCAGAAGTTAAGTCGCATAATGCTAAGAGCCATTTGAACCATTTATGGTTAACAACATTCAGTAGGGAACGAAACATGACCAAAGGAAACCAGTGTGTCTCGCGCAGTTGCAGACAGCATCATACCACTGCCGCAAGGTTCTATATCTCCTTTCGTCTTGTTGGACATAACTGTCATTTTTACTTCGTCTCTCCATTAACACTGTCGTCATGGTGAAGACTGAATACAATACAACAGCTTTGCCTTTCTTAAGAATATATGATAAAATAGTACAAGGTTTTCTTAAGGCAATTTCAAACGCTTTGGACGCTTACTCGGCTTCGTGAATTCAAGTGGCAGTTCCATTCCGCAAAAATATATAAATATAACAATTAAATGACGTGCCGATAACAAAATAATGTAACTAACAGAAAGTAAATACCGCACTAATAAGAGACCCCTAATATGAATAGAGTATAATATGGCTGCAATGGCTTCCCTTTTGCTGTTTCTCTAAAAGTGAATAATGCAAATTATATCTACATCTACGTGATTACTCTGCTATTCACAATAAAGTGCCTGGTAGAGGGTTCAATGAACCACCTTCAAGCTGTCTCTCTACCGTTCCACTCTCGCACGGCACGCGAGAAAAACGAGCACTTACAGTTTTCTGTGCGAGCCATGATTTCTCTTATTTTATCGTGATGGCCATTTCTCCCTACGTAGGCGGGTGGCAACGGAATGTTTTAGCAATCGGAGGGGAATACTGGTGATTGAAATTTCATTAGATCCTGTCGCAAAGAAAAACGCCTTTGTTTTAATGATTGCCACTCCAATTCACATATCATGTCTGTGACACTATCTCCCCGCGCGATAATACAAAACGAGCTGCCCTTCTTTGTACTTTTTCCATGTCATCCGTCAGTCCCACCTGATGCGGATCCCACACCGCACAGCAATACTCCAGAATAGGATGGACAAGCATGCTGTCTTTAGTAGACCTGTAGCACCTTCTAAGTGTACTGCTAATGAATCGCAGTCTTTGGTTTGCTCTACCCACAATATTATCTATGTGATCGTTCCAGTTTAGGTTATTTGTAATTGTAATCCCTAAGTATTTAGTTGAATTTACAGCCTTCAGATTTGTGTGACTTATCGCGTAATGGAAATTTAGGTGATTTCTTTTAGTACTCATGTGCATAACTTCACACTTTTCCTTATTCAGGGTTAATCGCCACTTTTCGCACCATACAGATATCTTATGTAAATCATTTTTCAATTGGTTTTGGTCATCTGATGACTTTACAAGACGGTACACGACAGCATCATCTGCAGACAATCTAAGACGGCTACTCAGATTGTCTCCTATGTCGTTAATATAGATCAGGAACAATGAAGGGCCTATAACACTTCCTTGGGGAACGCCGGATATTACTCGATGACTTTCCGTCTATTACTACGAACTGTGACATTTCTGACAGGAAATCACGAATCCAATCGCACAACTGAAGCGATACTCCGTATGCACGCAGTTTGGTTAGAAGACGCTTGTGAGGAAAGCCTTCTGGAAATCTAGAAATATGGAATCAATTTGACATCCCCTGTCGATAGCACTTATTACTTCATGAGTATAAAGAGCTAGTTGTGTATCACAAGAACGATATTTTCTGAAACCGTGCTGACTATGTGTCAATAAATCGTTTTCTTCGAGGTACTTCATAATGTTCGAATACAGTATATGTTCCAAAACCCTACTGCAAAGTGATGTTAGTGATATAGGTCTGTGATATAGTGGATTACTCCTACTTCCCTTTTTGGATATTGGTGTGACCTGAGCAATTTTCCAGTATTTAGGTACTGATCTTTCTGTCAGCGAGTGGTTGTATATAATTGCTAAATATGGAGTTATTTTATTAGCATACTCTGAGAGGAACCTGACTGGAATACAATCTGGACCGGAGGCCTTGACTTTATTAAGTTATTTAAGTTGCTTCGTTACTCCGAGGATATCTACTTCTACGTTTCTCATCTTGGCAGTTGTTCTTGATTGGAATTCAGGAACATTTACTTCGTCTTCTTTGGTGAGGGAATTTCGGAAAACCGTGTTTAATAACTCTGCTTTAGTGGCACTGTCATCAGTGACTTCACCGTTGTTATCGCGCAGTGAAGGTATTGATTGCGTCTTGCCACTGGTGTGCTTTCTGTATGACCAGAATCTCTTTGCGTTTTCTGCCAGATTTCGAGGCACGATTTCGTTGTGTAAATTATTAAAAGCATCTCGCATTGAAGTTAGCGCCGTATTTCGAACTTCTGTAAAACTTTGCCAATCTTGGGGATTTTGTGTTCTTTTAAATTTGGCATGTTACTCGCGCGGGTCTCAATTCTTGACTATTTTACCACCATTGCTCTTGTCAAAATGAAATATAGGTATAATGTAACGCTGCTGATATTAGGAAGGTGCTCGGGTCGTGTGATTCCTAGGTCCAAAGGGATGAGAAGGAGGGGAAAACATACATTCTTGCGGATTATCAATCCACGTGTGACTGCCGCAGGGTACTTTATAGTTGACGTCTGTAACTCGTCGCTACAGCGTTGCCACACCCGCTGCCGGCTGTCGCTGGGTTGGTTGAAGGCGACACACAAACACGACGAGACATTACACAAATGCTGTTAACGTGTAATGCCGAGCAATGTCGGAAGCGGCCGCTGCGACGTACGACGGAAATGCAAGACACTGTCAACAGCTGAACTGCTGCAGATGACGGGTTTTGTAGCCTTGAATTTGTCATCTCCTAACCTGACCACAACCTCGTGATGTGCGATGTATCTGAGGAAACGGCGATCAACAATCGGCGGCAGAACTAAAATCACGAACTCTGTTTCCACGGTGTTTAAGGCTAACCTCTACCAGCGAACTCAAGACAGGAAAATTTCATAGTATCTTTGTTTACCTAGCCATCTTCCGCAGCAAAATTTCAGTTTCGGAGGTAAAAGCAAATTGTAATTTCTCGCTGTCATTGGTTACTTGAAACTATTGTCACAATGGTTACACGGGATGCTGCGTTAGCAACCGAAGAACAGTGCTGGTTGACACTAGATTGCTTATTATAGGTGACAGAAGCAGATTCCGAACAAAAAAGAATGATGAGAAGAGAAATAGAGGGGGAAAAAAAAACAGAAAAAGTTTGTACATGGTTGCAGGTTCACAGACCATGAATAGTTACAACTGAAGGAGAAACAGCCCTCGGTCACTATTTTTAACAAATTAACCTGGTTTCAACACTGCTAGGAGTGTCTTCCTCAGAATTTAAAACAAAGAATGGTCTATATTCTATAACATGGCCACAGAATTATGATTAAAAACGTATAAGTACGGAATCATCGTAAATGACTGGCAGTACTTATATGTCAGTTATAAAATAATAAATATGCCAAAAGGGCATGACTATTGCCAGTCTTTAACGATGATTCCATACTTATACCCTATCATGCGTTTCTAGTCGTAATTCTGTGGCCATGTTATAGAATATAGACCATTCTTTGTTTTAAATTCTTAGGAAGACACTCCTAGCAGTGTTGAAACCAGGTTAATTTGTTAAAAATAGTGACCGAGGGCTGTTTTTCTTCCAATTGTGAAAAAAAACAGACGATGACAATGATGCAGCAAAGTATCAGAAATAAAACAAAGTTTCTTTCAAACCATTTAACTGAATAAAAATGACAATCAAAATCTTTCAATTAGCTTTGTAAATATAAAACATTTCACTGCGTTTGACAAGATTCGAACGTTTGACTTTCTATACGTCACGTTGATACACTAACCACTATGCTACACCATTACACTACAAAAAGTTATTGCGTTTATGACCTTGGTGTCCCAGCTTGTAATGCCACTTCCTCGGACGAAAAATGAAAGAAGAAAAAATAGCAACCAATACCCCAAAAATTTCCCCAAAACAAGTTCCAAATTCCATGAAAAGTGAACAAGTTCCATTTAACACTATTATTTGGATAATAACCAGTAATTGAAACAAGAACCTTATAGTTAGTAATTTATCAACTTACAAAAGAAAGATAGAATCTCAGTAAACTCAAACTCAAAATCATAGTAAATTCCAAAATCATTAGAATTAAAATTAGCAGAGTAGAACCAACGCTCTCAAAGAATACTTCGTGTGAGTACTCTATGAGAATCGTTAGTAATGGCTAAGGAAAATTTGATCCATTGTCACTACGTTACGAGAGTTAGCCGAAGCTGGTCAGACTTGTTTGAATACTCGTATATGTAGGCACAGTTAGATATTTTTTCGAGGATTGATAACTGCGATCTACTATGACGCAGTGAAACGAAATATTGACTTCAACTATAACATCGTTTAGAATTCAGATAGAGGACTACCTTACTTTAGACTGAAGTGAACTTCTTAATTAGATAACTCGAACTCAACTCTAATTAGACATTGAACAGTGATAACAATTAACTTCATTCGTAATTGCAAATGGACTCTGGAACTTGGCAGTAGCTTTAAAGCAGATAATTTATAGATCCACCACCACCACCACCACCACCATCTGGGAAAGCTTCCTCCTCACAGCCTTCTTAGGAAGTGATTCTTATTGTGAAATAAACCACCCTTTCGTGCCAATTTACGCATTTGTGATTCCAAATTACAAAATTGTTTAGAGACACAACTGTGATCTTTTGCGTGGTGCGATAATATTTGACTGAAACTCTATGATGTTAGGAAGCAATCGCAATGTTACGACTTATTAGACATTTGAAATTACAACTAAACTATGGGGAGGCTGGTGTCAGTGGAACTAAATTGAACTTATCATTAATATTTTTATAGCAACTGTTAAACCATCGAATATAAACGAGTCGATTACGACGAGTAGCGTAATATTGGTCACAATTGGTGACTACGGTCGCAGGTTCGAATCCTGCCTCGGGCATGGATGTGTGTGTTGTCCTTAGGTTAGTTAGGTTTAAGTAGTTCTAAGTTCTAAAGGACTTATGACCACAGCAGTTGAGTCCCATAGTGCTGAGAGCCATTTTGAACAATTGGTGAAGTAAATATCACGCACACGTCGAGAGTTCAGTTCAGCACTTTTTTTTGTAACGTTGTCTTTACCTAATAACAGTATCATCGCTCTACCGACTATCGCCTTGTTTTAGCCAGGGCCGATCAATACTAATCTATCAACTACCAACTAGAAAAACCGGTGACGTTACAAGCCGGAACGGTTAACTGACAGCGTTGAAAAATCGGCTTCACGCTATGTCAAATGGTCCAAATGGCTCTGAGCACTATGGGACTTAACTTCTGAGGTCATCAGTCCCGTATAACTTAGAACTACTTAAACCTGACTAAGCTAAGGACATCACACACATCGATGCCCGAGGCAGGATTCGAACCTGCGACCGTAGCAGTCGCGCGGTTCCGGACTGTAGTGCCTAGAACCGCTCGGTCTCCCTGGCCGGCACGCTATGTCATAAGAAGCGTATGTAATGTAAGCCGATCTCTGTGACTGTCTAAATGACGCTGAATTTCATCTTGTGTGGAAGGATCCAACAGTGGTTTGTTAGACCTGTGTATGAAACGTGTGTATTTCGTTAGCATCGTTGTGTGTGTGTGCGTGTGTGTGTGTGTGTGTGTGTGTGTGTGTGTGTGTGTGTGTGTGTGTGTGTGTGTGTGTGTGTGTGTTGTTTTTGGTGTGGTATCAGATATGTCGAAATACGAAATAAAAGGCCCGACCTAAGATGATTCCAAATCCAAAAACGTCAAGAAAGAAAGCCGGACCAGGAACTGGAAGTGAATTGGCCAACTGTGATGGCAGTTCGGAAACGACGAAAGGTTCGGGCGTGACGCTGAGCGCTCTGACTAGAGAAAACCCGCTACAACGAGAGAAGTACCAGCTATCGAGTAATTTCAGTCGGACTATAGATGCCGGTTTGTGTGCGTTTCTGCTCCGCAGTCGGACTTCGGAGATTTGTTTAGTTTCCATTTATGAAAGCAGCCCACATCTTTGCCACGGCTGTTTCTAATTCGGCTCAGAATTACCCAGGATTTTCGTGGAGGGGGGGGGGGGGGGGGGGCGAGGGCAGTTGGTATTTCAGAGATGCTTTGGAATTTTGAGAGATCGGCTGTTACAGTACCTTCCCACGCTTTGTTCTAGTATTGCACAATATCTAAGTCCAAATTCTTTAAGCATATTGTTTCCGCAAATGTTGATTTTTCTGGAGCGGGGTGGTTTAATATTTATGTAATCAGGGAGTGAGTGGAAAGGAAGCTGTGGAATTTTACTATATTAAAATATCTTCAACATTTCGCGGCTCTGTCAGCAACTGTATAAATGTTAATTTTAATAATCAACAGCCTCAGCTGCACCGTTTACCTAGTATTTACCTAGGTTTCAGTCGGAATAACCCAACTTCAGAATAACAGTATGTACCGTTTGTCCATCGTCCCGACCGAAACCTAGACAAATTCTAGGTAAACGGTGCAACTGAGGCTGTTGATTATCAAAATTAAAATTTACTGTATTCTTCAAGAAGTGCTTGGTGTCTTCGTGGTTATGGTGGAGGTGCATGACTTAGATCCGGTAGCCAGAAGGTGGGAGTACTCGTAAATCGTGCCCGAAATCATTCGCGTTTTGTGATTTAGTTCGAGGTCTGTTTTCTCTATGTGAGGTCTGTTTCGTCAGATTGAGAAGCACTATTCTGTTAGTGAGTAAACGAGAGCTGAAACTGTTGCTTATAACGTTGATGTAGCAGGATCGCGTGTGGTCCCACTTAGCTTCTGTATGATATTGTTATTAGTACGGAATTTTGCAACTGTCGTTGTCGGCTGTTCGTTATAGCTTAACACTGTATCTTATTTAAGTCCTGGGTAATTAGGACTTTTATTGTGATAGAGGATGATATTATTGAAAGGAATTCTGCGTTTCATGTTTTCACGTTTATTGGTCACGTGGGAGCGTGAAACCTCCGAAATAAATGGGCTGGAGCCTCGATTTGCGGAAAAGTTAGCTATTACAACCAGATCATTTGTTACAACATTCTTTAATTTCCTTGCGTCGTGTAGCTAGTGCCCGGTCACCAGCATACCCAGCTTTTAGAGGTGTTGATTTAAGCAAATCAGTAATGTACATTGTAAAGGGCAGAGGAACTAAGAGAGGGCTTTGAAGAAGACCATAATTCAGTTTCACCTGCTTGTTCCATGTATTGCCAATAATCACTTGGAATGGTCTGTTGCTGTCACACTGCACGTCATAAAACAAAAGTATTTACCAATCAGTCATTATCTCCACACGATGTCAGGTGCGGCGGTTAAATCTAGAAAAACCACATCGAGAGCTGAAACAAAATCTTTTGTAGTACCACTTCAAAATGACTCAGTCTTCGAAATTGCAATAGTGAAATAAATAATCTCTACAGCCAACTGTGAATATGATGTTCTTTAAAAAAATTACACTTATTTGCGAACTGTAACCGGAGGTGGAGTAGGTGTATATTTTGCTTCACTTCGTGGGTTAAACTTAATCCAGTTACGTCTTCACTGAAGCCATGTGTTTCTACATCGGCCAATATCTCTCTTACCCGCTGGTTTAATATTGATCCCTTGTTTAATTATTCTGTCTTTCCCTCACTCAGATAATGCGTATTCTTCACTCCGTCTGTCTTTTGCCGCTCCTTATCTCATAGAATTATAGTGTATTTATCCTCTGAGGGTAGTATAGCTGTGTAGTTGTATGTAATAGCGTTTTCATAACAGGAATATCTCTCGCTGTTTACAAATCTGATAGTTTGATGTCTCAGAATTTCGGACACGTCTGACAGCTGAACTTGTGAAACATCGGCCTCCGCAATTCTTTTGAAATTGGGGAGGGCGAGACGAACAGTTAGCTCTGCCAAATAAATCCGACGTATTTGTTGCCGGGAGGTATATATTTACAGGCGATTTCGCGTGCCAGCTTCAGTGAATGTGAGATTTATAGCCAAACGTCATCTGTTAAAGCAACGTTCGTATTGAAATGTTTGAATAGTTACTGTTGTACACAATGTATTCGAGCTCTTCACTCAACACCGTACATCGGTCAATCACTTCCAACAGCCGTTTCGCTGATGTGCTGAAAACACGTCAAACTTGCTATTAATAAATACTGAGTTTAAAAGCTGAAAGCTGTTTCGTGTGGTTTATTATGCTGGAAAAAAAATGATAGTTCTTTTATAAAAAACATGTTAACTCTAACGTAAGAAACTTTTTCATAAATAGTGGATGGCTTTACGTATAACTTAGCCAATTTGATAGAGTATTTGTGTATGTTCTAATAAGATATCGCCTAAAAGCTAATGCAATGTGAAGTCCGACGGTAGTTAAGCGTGAAAAATGGAGGCTGTGAAATAAGTACGCAATTTATTTTCGTTCTGAACGTTTTTTTATAAAATCACCGCTAGGGAAGTCTCCATTAGTTAAAACTAATTTTGATATTTCAGGTAATCGATAACACCTAATGCGAATATACTTTCGTTTTCCGATAGGAAAAGCACATGAGTCTGGATGGTATCAACACTGAAAGTTACTTAGAAGTTAGATTGTTGTAATCCTGGTAGAAGAATGACAAGTGAACAAATGCTGAGTTGTAGCACGGAATTCAGCTGTTGCTTTTGTGTCTACATGCGCGGGAAATAGCAAGGAACATGTGCATTTTAAACCTTCGAGGAGCGTATTCCTCAAGAAAACGCAGTGAGGTAGTTAAGAAACGGTTAATATCCGTAAAAGTAATTACAGTTTCTCAATATGGATGCAGCGCTTGAACGTGCTGTGGGACAAAGACTTTATTGAATGGACGCAGAATACTTAACAATATAGGGATGTTATTCGAGCAACAAATCCCTCAGTCCTTCTGACGTAGTCCAAGTCCAATGTTAGTGATGTGATCGATATGAGCAAACGCACAGCACAGTATAACTGAAACCAGAGCTCATGTTCAGCAAGTATGCGCCGTCGAGCGTTCCAGAGGGTGGCTGTAAAAAGAATAGTTGGGTTCGACAAATACATTATTTGCCACCATATGTAGCGCCAGTAGTGAAGTAGGGAGCAGCTTATACAGGGTGGTCCATTGATAGTGACCGGGCCAAATATCTCACGAAATAAGCATCAAACGAAAAAACTACAAAGAACGAAACTCGTCTAGCTTGAAGGGGGAAACCAGATGGCGCTATGGTTGGCCTGCTAGATGGCGCTGCCATAGGTCAGACGGATATCAACTGCGTTTTTTAAAATAGGAACCCCCATTTTTATTACATATTCGTGTAGTACGTAGCCGATCGATATTTGCGTTTAAAATAAAAGCAGCTGATGATCAAACATGCATTTTATACATTAATTGTAAACAGTCTTTTCCGAAGGTGGTTGATCAACAGAAGATGCATTACTGTAGAGTTTAGCTTTCACTTTCACTGTACACAAACTGCTCCTCCAGTTTCTGAGCTGCCAGTGTTTCTTCGTACCCTAGAAAGGAAAAGCTTCTGGAAGCCTCCCTCAGGGAAGTTGTTTTGGTTCCGGAGAATTACAGGTACACGACAGGCAATACTGACTGTACGACCCGTCTTTAAAGATACCCAGGAAAAGCAAACCTACGTTTAGAGGACTTGCAGATAAAAGGAAAACTTCTGATAATATCGCCTGGAACATATTTTTATAAATTCTGAAAGTACAATGATAAATACACAGACACCGAAAGGCAATTTACTGCTTGCACAGGAAGCAAGGCGCAATGACGCGAGTCGAAGGCTATGAAAGGGGAGCAGTGGTTGAGAAAGAAGTGAGAAAAGGTTGTACCCTATCCCCAATGTTATTCAATCTGCAAAGTGAGCAAGCAGTTAAGCAAACCAAAGAGAATACTAGAAAGGGGACTGAAATTTAGGGAGACGAAATGAAGGTTTGGCTCCAGGAATTTGTAAGATTCGCAACCTGCAATATGTCTGTGAATTTGTGAGTTACCGTATTTCAACTGTCTGTGTATCACACTCTCGTCCGTTTCCGTAGCTGATTGTTGCGCGGCTGACTGCCATGCGGAGGAACCGTATTCGATTCCAGGTATTGCCACGGAATGTTCCTTGGTGGTAGGACCGGAACGGCCTGCATTCGGCGTTGTGATGCAAACTAGGGGCTACTTGACCGAGAAAAATTGGAAATGTCGCGTGACGAGGGCCTCCCGTCGGGTAGACCGTACGCCTGGTGCAAGTCTTTCGATTTGACGCCACTTCGGCGACTTGCGCGTCGATGGGGATGAAATGATGATGATTGGGACAACACAACACCCAGTCCCTGAGCGGCGAAAATCTCCGACCCAGCCGGGAATCGAACCCGGGCCCTTTGGATTGACATTCCGTCACGCTGACCACTCAGCTACCAGAGGCGGACGCTTGACCGAGAAGTAGCGGCTCCCGGTCACAAAAACTGACAACGGCCTGGAGAGCACTGTGCTGAGCTGTACGTCATCCAGTGACGTCATTGGTGAAGGATGACTTGGCGGTTGGTCGGTACCGATGGGCCCACCAGGGTCTGTGTACAGAATAGGTCCTTTGATAAAATATCGATATGTCAATATATTTTCCAAAATAAAACGTCGATATGTATTCACGATACCTTTTGCACTGATACACCGATATCGAAATTCCAATATCGAGAGCCGATATTTTTATTTAACAGTTTTTTCGCAGTTTTCGGTAAATATTTCGAACTGTTCTTTTGACATTGCAGTAGATCATTCTTTTACTTTCGCTATGTCAATTAGTCTTACTACTTTATGAGCATCCTCACGTCCAGTCTCTCTCTTTGACTGCGTGAAGGAACTACAGATGACACAAAGTAATAGTCCGGCTGCAATGGGGGGAGGAGGGGGGGGAAGGGGAGACGATGTAAATGGAATAACAAGATATCCGATTTGAAGAAATAGCCCACCAGTTTCGTTAAAAAAATTTTAACGTAACAAATGTCTATTTCTGCACACCGACATTCTTCAGAAACAGTTGTTGAACTGATGAACGAAAATCTAAACGACATGATTGGTCTTTGTGGTGGGCAAGGACATGTTAGGGGAAATGCTGACGTAATCGGCGCTCGGCTCTAGCAACAGTAATTTCGATTAGCTTCTAGCCGGCTGGAGTGGCCGAGCGGTTCTAGGCGCTACAGTGTGGAACCGCGCGACCGCTACGGTCGCAGGTTCGAATCCTGGCTCGGGCATGGATGTGTGTGATGTCCATAGGTTAGTTAGGTTTAAGTAGTTCTAAGTTCTATGGGACTGATGACCTCAGAAGTTAAGTCCCATAGTGCTCAGAGCCATTTGAACCATTTTTTATTAGCTTCACCACGTAATTTTGACACCGCAGTTGCTAGGACGCTGGCGTTGACAGAAATGGAAAGAGAAACAGGGAAGTCGACAAGAAGTGTTCCGGACAAATGCGATATATGACGAAACTGAACGGTGGACCCATCGGGAAACTTTTGTTGGGCCACTTACATGCAGCTACCATCGTTAGCAAAGTGGTTATCGCCAAGCATGACCATGCATAGTTTTCCTTTCAATTTTTACTGTAAGGGGGCTAGGCAGGTTACTAGCTTGTTGATGTACCCGAATATCTAATAATAAATCAATACTTAAATATACTGCTCTAAAACCGTTAGTTCATTTACAATGTGTAGCAGATATTTTTATAGACAGGTATGTCGATATTTCTTCCGTCGATATATCGATACTTCCTCAGGGTATATCGAGAGATTATAATGATACTACCTAAAATCGATACTTAGAATTTCTGATATTTTTAAAAATATCGACAGGCCTCCCCTTCTTACCACATCCAGTGGCGCCATTGACGGAGAATTACATGGTGGCTGGCCGGTACCGATGTGGCTGCCAGGCTCTGTGTATAGAATATCGTATTTTCTGACGCGACATTTGAGGACTAGTCCAGCGTCTGCCTGATCGAGCGAGAGGAAACGCCCAAAAACAGTCGAAGGTCGAAATTTTTGCCTTCACAACGACGATACGATGGTTGAATGACCTGTAACATCGATGTTACAGCTCGCAGCAGCGATATTTTGAAAGTACTGATGACTATCTAACATCCCTAGTGGAGGAACCAGACCCAAGTAGCTGGTGTCGTTTCGCCGGGAAGGCCCACCTCCTCTTCAGGAAGAAGACGTCACGGCGACCGCCAGCTGATAGGCTGCGCTTTGCGCGATCTGTTGGCCCGCCAGCTCTCTATTTACCGCGCTGAGTAATGGCGCGACCGCAGAAATTATTTATTACCGGACGGTAGATGCCGCCGCCGCCGGTGGAGCACGCCGCTGCCTGAGTAATCGCACAGCGCGAAACTTAACCCCCCACCCCGGGCGCGCTCTTTCCACCGTGCTACGCGCCACCAAATACGTATTTGTCTGCGCCACGCACGGAGGCCAGACCGTGGAGAGACAGGTACTGCTTCACCTGTGAAACCGCCAGCGGCTGGCGTGCAATAACGGCTTGTGGCAGTGTGATACCGGATAACGTGGGAGGCGAGCAACGGCGTATTTAATACGTATCATGCGTTCCTGGTGTCTACATCTGTTGGAAGTGAACACGAAATCTCAGACGTGTAGAGGAAGCGCAGAGGATTCCTAGACAAGATAAAACTTGTAACATAGAAAGACAACCCAAGGGTATCTACATCTTTAGGAAGTGAACATGAGATCTCAGGCGTGTAGAGCAAATGCGGTGGCCTCAGGGACAAGATAATCCCTGCAACATACAGACCAGTAAAACAATGCTCCTAACCGTGCCAAAAAAATTCGAATATATTCCTGTTCATTTAAAAGCTCCGGGTGAAAAGTCGGGTACCAGCTGCCTCACTCTACCTTCCTCAGCACCTTTAAAAATTTCCCAAACATTTCGACATGCCAGCGTATTCGTGCTTTTTTTAACATGCAACTTACGCCAAACTCCCACAAGCTTCCGTAACCGCGACTCACACCCACTACTCTACCATTATAACTCCCTCACGCCCATCCGCCGGCCGGTGTGGCCGTGCGGTTCTAGGCACTTTTGTCCGGAACCGCGCGACCGCTATGGTCGCAGGTTCGAATCCTGCCTCGGGCATGGGTGTGTGTGATGTCCTTAGGTTAGTTAGGTTTAAGTAGTTCTAAGTTCTAGGGGACTGATGACCACATCAGTCAAGTCCCATAGTGCTCAGAGCCATTTGAACCAAGTTCCCATTCTTACTCCCTCATTCAGTCCAACTCATTGTCATTATCTCTTTGTGTCTATCTCACATTGTCTCCTGTGTCACAACTTCAGGCTCCTTCGTTCTGTACTGCTTCTATAGACTTCTCTCACTTGCACTCTCTTACTCCTAATAACTTATTCCTTCCTTCCTTCCTACTGCTACTGTCTCTTCTTACTCATATTATCTCTCTCTTGCTCGTCGTCATTGTCATACACTCTGTCTCTCATCATCATTGGCTCTCACCTACTTCCACTTTCTCTTCCTCTTCCTATTCCTGCCCTGCCCCCCCCCCCCCCCCCTTCCCCATTGGCGTTGCCTCCTTCACTATTTCCCTACCACTGTCTCTGCCACTTTATCATCTACGATGTCTCCTTTGCTCTTTCTATAACAAAGCCACTGTCTACTATCTTCCAGTATTTATTACTTATCAGTGGCCATCCCACTGTCACCGTCTTCTGCCTCAGCATAAAACAGTGTATCTTCACATCCCAAAGTTTTTGCGAAAATTTTTAAACGTGCTTAGGAAGGTAGAATGAAGCAGCTGGTTCCTCACTTTTAAGTCAGGGTCTTTTACACAAACACGAACATATTCGCAATTTTTTGAGCTCCTAGAGAAACCTTTTTCCGCTGGTTACCTTCTTTTCTCAGCTGCAGCAGGGCCTGTAACTCAGATGAAAAGAAATATATTGGTCAGTAAAATGTAGATCGTTTACTTACGTGAAATCTAAACGACGTAAAACTAATTTTACCCCTCAGAGGGGATTTTATGTGCACAAAAACTTTGCATGTGCTTCAGTACTACAACATGGGACTCCCAGAAACGTTCTAATGCTATCGGAGACACTTTACAGCATACTTCTCCATACTACGTCACTTTATGAACTACGTTTTCGCCTCACACCGAATTCTAAGTGTGTATTTTACATGTACAAGTAGAGTAACTTTGAACCCCTGTATCCTGCCAACGAATATGGATATCAAGAAAATTTTGGATGGAATTCAAGATCCAGATCTTAGGAATATATCGTAGAAATTTCAGCCATTTGCTGTGCATATCCGTCTAGGAGTCCTCAGCTGGGTTTTGGTCCGCTATAGTAAAGAAAACTTTTCATGAACTAAATAAATGTAAATGTCGTGTGACTAGGGCCTCCCGTCGAGCAGACCGTTCGCCGGGTGCAAGTCTCGCGATTTGACGCTACTTCGGCGACTTGCGCGTCGACGGGGATGAAACGATGATGATTAGGACAACACAACACCCAGTCCCTGAGCGGAGAAAATCTCCGACCCAGCCGAGAATCGAACCCGTGTCCTTAGGATTGACATTCTGTCACGCTGAAAACTCAGCTACCACGGGCGGACATCCATGAACTAATAGTGCCTCCGTAAGTCCCTTGAAACACATTGTAGATCACATCAAATGCGAAAGATCCAACCGATTTGCTCCGTTAGCGTAAGCTCCATTTGTGCCGTAGGATTGTGACGTGGCACTAACACGAACCTTCTGTTGGGTATACAAATGGTCCCTGGCCCCCGTACTATCCAAAACGGTTGACTGTATCTTTTGATTACCTATAGAACCCAAAATATTACCACCTCCCTGTCCAACCTCTTTCCGTTGATGCTCACGACAGTAGCACGTGAACATTCGACCACCTTCGCCGTTTTCGAGATATTCGAACTCGGGCTCTGCGTAATAAAAGTCTTCCCTTTGTCAAAGACGCATGTTTCTATGGATATCCCCATTTGCAACCCATATATTCGCTATGCTGATCCCCATCTGTCAGTGTTACGCTTACACTCTTTCCATAGCACGTCACGTGCCCGCAACGAGAGCAAGCGGCTTCCAACGCCGCGGTGGGTGGTGGTCATAATGTTTGGGCTTATCTGTGTGTGCAGATATAACCAAGCCACTGAACTTCAACGAGACGTGTATACACTACTGACCATTAAAATTGCTACACCACGAAGATGACGTGCTACAGACGCGAACTTTAAGCGACAGCAACAAGATGCTGTGATATGCAAATGATTAGCTTTTCAGAGCATTCACACAAGGTTGGCGCCGGTGGCGATACTTGCAACGGGCCGACATGAGGGAAGTTTCCAACCGATTTCTCATACACAAACAGCAGTTGCCCGGCGTCGCCTGGTGAAACGTTGCTGTGATGCCTCGTGTAAGGAGGAGAAATGCGTACCATCACGTTTCCGACTTTGATAAAGGTCGGATTGTAGCCTATCGCGATTGCGGTTTATCGTATCGCGACATTGATGCTCGCGTTGGTCGAGATCCAATGGCTGTTAGCAGAATATGGAATCGGTGGGTTCAGGAGGGTAATACGGAACGCCGTGCTGGATCCCAACGGCCTCGTATCACTAGCAGTCGAGATGACAGGCATCTTATCCGCATGGCTGCACGAACAGTTCGACGACGTTTGCAGCAGCATGGACTATCAGCTCGGGGACCATGGTTGCGGTTACCCTTGGCGCTGCATCACAGACAGGAGCGCCTGCGATGGTGTACTCAACGACAAACCTGGGTGCACGATTGGCAAAATGTCATATTTCGGATGAATCCAGCTCGTGTTTACAGCATCACGATGGTCGCATCCGTGTTTGGCGACATCGCGGTGGACGCACATTGGAAGCGTGTATTCGTCATCGCCATACTGGCGTATCACCCGGCGTGATGGTACGGGGTGCCATTGGTTACACGTCTCCGTCACCTCTTGTTCGCATTGACGGCACTTTGAACAGAGGACGTTACATTTCAGATGTGTTAGACCCGTGGCTCTACCCTTCATTCGAGCCCTGCGAAACCCTTATATTTGAGCAGGATAATGCACGACCGCATGTTGCAGTTCCTTTACGGGCCATTTTGGATACAGAAAATGTTTGACTGCTGCTCTGGCCAGCACATTCTCCAGATCTCTCACCATCTGAAAACGTCTGGTCTATGGTGGCCGAGCAACTGGCTCGTCACAATACGCCAGTCACTACTCCTGATGAACTGTGGTATCGTGTTGAAGCTGCATGGGCAGCTGTACCTGTGCACGGCATCCAAGCTGTTTGACTCAATGCCCAGGCGTATCAAGGTCGTTTTTACGGGCAGAGTTGGTTGTTCTGGGTACTGATTTCTCAGGATCTATGCACCAAAATTGGGTAAAAAATGTAATCACATGTCAGTTCTAGTATAATATATTTGTCCAATGAATGCCCGTTTATCATCTGCATTTCTTCTTGGTGTAGCAATTTTAATGGCCAGTAGGGGTATAACCAAGCCACTGAGCTTCAACGATACGATTATACCTGCAATTTATGCCAAAGCACTGCGTGCATGTCATACTGAGGCTAAAGCAAGACCGTACTAACATATAAACACTGCCATATTTACCTTGACATGTAAGCAAGTGGAATAGAATAGAAAATGGATAACACTGGTGCGATGTACCCCCAGCCATGCACTGTTTCATGGTTTACGGAGTACATGTGTAGATGGAAATTCAGGTGCGGAAGTAATGATTTAATCTTTCACCGAAATCTGTACCCAGCGACGGCACTCCTTATCTCTCTATGTGGTGCTGTATTCTCACTCAGCTGCTACGTAGTCATGCATTTGTTGTCCTGGGAGCATACCAGCGCTACGGAGAGCCAAGAAGGAAAACCGACAGCGATCTATGGCCGGCGGCCTCGAGCTCTTGCGTCATAAGACTCTGCCATCCCTCGCCCGCGATCGCCAAGGTCGCTAGCTCGTTTTTATCGCGACCGCCTATCTCGCTACGCTCGCGAGAACTTTGTTACCTTGACTTTTCAATTTGCGCCTCGCTCAGATCCCGATAAAACGCGCCGACCCTTCCCGCATTTACTTTCACTACGCAGCACTCTATTTTTATTTATTTTTCCCGAGCTTTTGACGTTTGTTTAATCTCCTGCGTCCAGTCACTCAGATGCGACTCTTCAAAGGAGGAGTCCCGCCGGCGAAGGATAAAAAAAAAGAGAGATTGTTTTCACGCGTTTACAAGCAAAGCTCCGACTCACGTTCGGAGGCGGCTGTCCGTCCATCCGTTACTGTGTTAAGACTCGCTGCTACACAACTCCGGCACACAGTTTACCGACGGAAATACGTAATCAGTCAAATAACGTCGGCCAGACTGATTTATTGCTGTATCGAAAAACTTCGTCGTTGCTACGGAACCCAAATGAAGTGATCTATGCAAATGCAGTTCACTATTACTGCTGCCGTAGTAGTAAACGCACGTCAGCATCAAAGTCACTAGGAACGCAAGCACGTGGACTGGGGTAAGATGACAATGTTAGTGGTCAACACGTTTTTAACATCTATATCTACATTCCGCAGAAATGTTGGAACACGTGAGGCAATACTGACCCTACGACTTACCTTAGAAAATAGATTAAGGAAAGGCAAACCTACATTTCTAGCATTTGTAGACTTAGAGAAAGCTTCTGACAATGTTGACTGGAATACTCTCTTTCAAATTCTAAAGGTGGCAGGGGTAAACTACAGGGAGCGAAAGGCTATTTACAATTTGTACAGAAACCAGATGGCAGTTTTAAGAGTCGAGGGACATGAAAGGGAAGCAATGGTTCGGAAGGGAGTGAGACGGGGTTCTAGCCTGTCCCCGATGTTATTCAATCTGTATATTGAGCAAGCGGTAAAGGAAACAAAACAAAAATTCGGAGTAGGTATTAAGGTCCACGGAGAAGAAATACAAACATTGAGGTTCGCCGATGACATTGTAATTCTGTCAGAGACAACAAAGGACTTGAATGGACAGTGTCTTGAAAGGAGGATACAAGATGAACATCAACAAAAGCAAAACGAGGATAATGGAATGTAAAATTAAATCGGGTGATGCTGAGGGGATTAGATTAGGAAATGAGACACTTAAAGTAGTAAAGGAGTTTTGCTATTTAGGGAGTAAAATAACTGATGATGGTCGAAGTAGAGAGGATATAAAATGTAGTCTGGCAATGGCAAGGAAAGCGTTCCTGAAGAAGAGAAATTTGTTGACATCGAGTATAGATTTAAGTGTCAGGAAGTCGTTTCTGAAAGTATTTATATGGAGTGTAGCCATGTGTGGAAGTGAAACGTGGACGGTAAATAGTTTGGACAAGAAGAGAATAGAAGCTTTCGAAATGTTGTGCTACAGAAGAATGCTGAAGATTAGATGGGTAGATCACATAACTAATGAGGGGGTATTGAATAGAATTGGGGAGAAGAGGAGTTTGTGGCACAACTTGACAAGAAGAAGGGACCGGTTGGTAGGACATGTTCTGAGGCATCAAGGGATCACAAATTTAGCACTGGATGCAGCGTGGAGAGTAAAAATCGTAGAGGGAGACCAAGAGACGAATACATTAAGCAGATTCAGAAGGATGTAGGTTGCAGTAAGTACTGGGAGATGAAGAAGCTTGCACAGGATAGAGTAGCATGGAGAGCGGCATCAAACCAGTCTCAGGACTGAAGACAACAACAACATATCTACATACACTATTTTTTTAAAAAAGGACGAACCTCAAAAGAGTTATCCGAATGGTACGGAATCGGTAAATATGATTTATTGAAGAGAAAGAGTTTGACAAATTAAGCAAGTCAGTAATGCGTAGGTTCACCCCTGGCCCTTATCCAGCTTGGTATTGATTTATAAGGAATGTTAGGTTTCCAACTGTATTGTTTGCACAGTGGTATCCCAACAAACCGTGTTCAACAGGAATGTCAATTTAGCTTACATGCAAGAAATTGTTCAATACTGCGCCGGGGTAAGAACCAAGATTGCAGTGAGCGTAATGAATGAAGTACATGTTGTGGCAGCCGTTCTTCGTAATTGACGCGACAGCTGCAGAGAAATTACGTCTTTGGAATAAACCATGTCAGCGTTGATCGCATTTTGCTCGAAAATAGCTTCCATGCACATCATGTGCGACTTTGCAAGCAGATTTAACAAGCGAGTTTGCAGACGGCGCTTGGGTATCTATTGCTATGGTCTGACGCGATATCAGGACAATAGGTTCTTTGTTCAAAGAATACCTTTTGGCGGCGAAGCTACTCTTACAAACCGCGGAACGCCGAATGTAACAAATGTACATTGTTCGGTAGCTGAGAAATCGCACTAGCTGATGAAATGTGAACCCCTGATATCGTATTATGTAGAGGCTTCAGAAAGTAAGTTACACATGTCAACATCTACATCACTACTCATCAGTTGACATTTGAGTGCGTGGCAGAGGGTTCATCGAACAAATTTCACACAATTTCTCTACCCTTCCACACACTAACGGAGCACAGGAAAAAAAGAACTCTTACATTTTTCCGTCCGAGCTCTGGTTTATTTTATTACAATGATAATTTCTCACAATGTTGGTGGGTGTCAATAAAATATTTTCGCGTTCGGAGGAGAATGTTAGACATTGAAATTTCATGAAAAGATATCGCGCAACAGAAAACACCTATGTTTTAATGACTGGCACTCCAACACGCGTATCACATTTCTCTCTCTCTCTCTCTCTCTCTCTCTCTCCCTCCCTCCCTCCCTCCCTCCCTCCCTCCTTTCTGTCTGTCTGTCTGTCTGTCTGCCTGTGTGTCGGTCCGACAGTTAAAAACCGATTTTTTCAGGGAAGGGTTGACGCATGAAGTTGAAATTTATGCCACATACGTTTGTGGTGCCTTCGCCGTCTATAAACTTGAACTTTCTACGTTGATGCAATGAAAGGACACCGTCATTTCTGCCACATATTTTGATATTCGCATACTCACTCATCAAAACCTGTAAGGTACTTCCCGTTGACTTCGAATCATGAACTTTGGCAAGAAGCAAAGTTTCACAGTAGAACTAGAGAAAAAAGTCCGAAAACTGTTAATTTGTAATTATATCACACTTTTTTTTAATCCGACTATCTGTTTGTCCGTACCTCAATAGTTAAAAATGGAACCCATCTAGGATCACATTGTTGTCCGTCTCTGTCTATCGGACAGTTAAGAGCCCTTTTTCTCAGGATTGGGTACACGTATCAAGTTGACATTCATGTCACGTACTGAGGTCTATGATCCCTTGGCAGTGTAAAATACTGACGGTCGTCAGTCAGTGCAATCAAATGATACGGCCATTTATGTCATTTGTTTTAATACTCTCAAACTCACTCATCAAACTAACTTGCAGCATACTGGACGTCAGTCTGTATGCGTTGTTAACTGTTCGTTGCACATTTTTGACATTATTTCCACATCTTCGGAAATACCATTATTGACTATGTTACGATGATTTGGGACTGGGTCTCGGCCCGAAATTAGTCATCGAGTGAATAAAAAAAAGCAGAATCTACAACTTTGGACTGGTTTTTCGTTGTTCTGCTCACTTCATCAGAGCCTGTGGTACTTTCCGTTGGACTATAATCATGAAATTTGCCAAGAAGCAGGTTTTCGTAGTACAACCAAAGAAAAAAATCCGAAAACTGTAAATTCGTAATTATATAACACGAAAAAAATTGTTTTTTATCTGTCTGTTCGTCCGTCCATTTGTTAAGCCCCCCCCCCCGTTTTTTAAGGAACGGACAGACTTATCAAATTGAAATTTATGTCACATACGAAAGTCCATGGTCCCTTGTCTGTATAATAAAATTAAGCTTCTTAGCCAATGCAATCGAAACGTACGGCCACTCACACTCGCACATAAATAGCTATTGGGTACTTCCCGTTGATATAGAATCATGAAATTTGGCTAGAAGCAAGGTTTGACAGTACAAGTAAAGGAAAAAAGCTGATTAATTTGTAATTATACATCACGAAAAAAATATTTCTTTTGTCTTTTATTATTCGACGTCAAATTTGAAACTGAAACACTCAGCGGAACTGCATTCAAGCTGGGTTGATTGCAATGGTAAAAATCAAACATCAGGCAAGAAATGACTTTACTGCTTGTAATGACGTGTTTCGAAATTTATCCATCATCAGATAACCACTTCAGCAGCTCGGGGTCTAGTGGCTAGCGTTGCTGCCTCTGGGTCACGGGGTTCCTGGGTTCGACTCCCGGGGGCTGGGTGTTTGTGTTGTCCTTATCATCATTCGAGTAGGGGGCAGACTGGAAATGGAAAATTTGGAACTTGTACGGGCGCTGATGACCACGATGTTGTGCGCCGCACAAACCAATATCTTCAGGGAACCACGAGCGATTACTGCACATAGGTACGGCGATTCAAATTTTATGTGAAACAAACATTCGCAGACATTATGAGCAACAAAGTCATTCACTGTCTGATGTTTGCCGTTAACGACTGCAACTCAGTGAGCCCGAATACAGAACTATTGATATTATTATGATGTTTGCCTGCCTCCTGCATGACTTTGTCACATTCATATTTTGAAAATCTTTGAATCTCTCTGACCGATATCTTACCAGTATCAGGGTCGATAACAGACAAAAAGACTCGATTCCTAGGATGCATGAACTGTTTCTATACATAAATAAGTTTGTACGAAACCCTCATTGCGTGAGTCCTAATAACACCTGGTCATTTTTGTTATTTGTTCGTACATTGTTGGGATTTGAATTTTAACAATGGCTTGCTCACGAGTTTCAGTATGTTCCTCGTAGTAGTAATATCACCAACAGAGCAACAGGGCACACAACCCTGTCTTTTGTCTGAAATAAGCCGACGTCTTACGGTTTCGTCGTAATCACTTCTGTTCCTCATAGCAACTGGAGTACAGGGAGAACTCAGAAGCCGTCTGTTCAGTGTAGCTTTCCTTGTACAGTGGCTATCCACTGAGGATGAAAAATTGACAACAGAGTTTCGAAGACCAGAAGCAGCAAACAAGCACCTAGCACCCGGATTTGCTTCCACCTGCGCATGAAAAATTTACCTCTTTATTGTTACTTTTTTCACGTTCAACTGCCCGCACGAGTCTTAATACATGGGTAAGTAATAGCCCGCGGTCCACCAGATGCCCCTCTCGTTCCGACGGAAAGAATTACGCAACGCTCTTATTAAACAAAGTCTGTCGGCAACAGCTCTATCATATCGCGGCGGCGGGGCGTGTGTAGAAGGTCTCGTGTTCGCCGGTCCGAGACGGAAGACAAAAATGCAGACAGGACAGGAGCGGAGGAATTGGAGGACGAGGAAGAGAGGAACGGGCTTAAAAGACAAAAAGAGGAAGGCAGAACGTTTCCCGCTCAAAAAGTTTCGGTGTGCCCTCTTTAATGTGTATGATTAGTATAGTAACCAGATAGGCTTGAAAGCGTCCAGATGTCGGTAGGCTCTGTTCTGCTTTGGCGAGTGATTACTATATCAATTATTGAACTGCCACTTAGAGTAATCATCGAAGCGATTTGGAATTACAACAGCGACGTCTTCGGAGGCAGATAGGAGACGGGTGTGGTACAGGGGTGGGGAGGGGAGGAAAAGGTGGGGGAGGGGGGGGGGAGAGAAAGGGGGGGGAGCGGGGCAGACGGCAGATGTAGTACGGAGCGTGTGTGAAAAACGAGAGCATGGATTTTTGTTTTTGATGAAGAGGTCTGTTCTCCTGCTTTATCACGGACGCGTTGACCACCTGCCTTATTAGGCCTTATTCTGCACTCACGCTACTGGTCGTCTTGAAGACATCGGACTCCGTTCAAAGATGACTGGTAGCTACTCAGTCGACGCACAATATTTCGTCATGTGCGGAGATCTCTCGCATAAAAGTAGTACCTATCTGAAATCAAAAGCGCCGGTCATAATATGCTGCTCATAGCGTTATTTTCCACATGTTGTAGCACAGAAGACTGCGCGTTAGCGAAATCAAGACGACCAATGCTTTTGTGGTGTCTCTGACGCGGACGGGAGATGAAATGCACCCTGAAAAAAGAAAAATCCGTTTTAAGAGTGCATTGCACGATAAAGTGTCTGCGCTTGTAAGCCTCCAACCCTTACCCCTTGGATCAGATGATAGCAGTCCTATGCGACAGGGCGCGCACGTAATACACTCCTGGAAATGGAAAAAAGAACACATTGACACCGGTGTGTCTGACCCACCATGCTTGCTCCGGACACTGCGAGAGGGCTGTACAAGCAATGATCACACGCACGGCACAGCGGACACACCAGGAACCGCGGTGTTGGCCGTCGAATGGCGCTAGCTGCGCAGCATTTGTGCACCGCCGCCGTCAGTGTCAGCCAGTTTGCCGTGGCATACGGAGCTCCATCGCAGTCTTTAACACTGGTAGCATGCCGCAACAGCGTGGACGTGAACAGTATGTGCAGTTGACGGACTTTGAGCGAGGGCGTATAGTGGGCATGCGGGAGGCCGGGTGGACGTACCGCCGAATTGCTCAACACGTGGGGCGTGAGGTCTCCACAGTACATCGATGTTGTCGCCAGTGGTCGGTGGAAGGTGCACGTGCCGTAGGGGACCGCACCGCCACTTCCCAGCAAATTAGGGACACTGTTGCTCCTGGGGTATCGGCGAGGACCATTCGCAACCGTCTCCATGAAGCTGGGCTACGGTCCCGCACACCGTTAGGCCGTCTTCCGCTCACGTCCCAACATCGTGCAGCCCGCCTCCAGTGGTGTCGCGACAGGCGTGAATGGAGGGACGAATGGAGACGTGTCGTCTTCAGCGATGAGAGTCGCTTCTGCCTTGGTGCCAATGATGGTCGTATGCGTGTTTGCCGCCGTGCAGGTGAGCGCCACAATCAGGACTGCATACGACCGAGGCACACAGGGCCAACACCCGGCATCATGGTGTGGGGAGCGATCTCCTACACTGGCCGTACACCACTGGTGATCGTCGAGGGGACACTGAATAGCGCACGGTACATCCAAACCGTCATCGAACCCATCGTTGTACCATTCCTAGACCGGCAAGGGAACTTGCTGTTCCAACAGGACAATGCACGTCCGCATGTATCCCGTGCCACCCAACGTGCTCTACAAGGTGTAAGTCAACTACCCTGGCCAGCAAGATCTCCGGATCTGTCCCCCATTGAGCATGTTTGGGACTGGATGAAGCGTCGTCTCACGCGGTCTGCACGTCCAGCACGAACGCTGGTCCAACTGAGGCGCCAGGTGGAAATGGCATGGCAAGCCGTTCCACAGGACTACATCCAGCATCTCCACGATCGTCTCCATGGGAGAATAGCAGCCTGCATTGCTGCGAAAGGTGGATATACACTGTACTAGTGCCGACATTGTGCATGCTCTGTTGCCTGTGTCTATGTGCCTGTGGTTCTGTCAGTGTCATCATGTGATCTATCTGACCCCAGGAATGTGTCAATAAAGTTTCCCCTTCCTGGGACAATGAATTCACGGTGTTCTTATTTCAATTTCCAGGAGTGTATGTACCAAAACGCCTCGCATAAAAACGGGATTTTCCGATGCACATACCTTGGGTTCTATTGGTGTTAAAACGATAGCGACCAGTGTTTTGGATAGGCCTTGGGCTAGGTGCCATTCGAAGGATAGTCTTGTCGTTAGTATCCTTCAGTATGTATGCTACTCACTTCCTCCTGTTTAGGCAAATGGAGCAGATCGGTTGGTCTTTCTTGCATTTGAGGTCACCTACATTGTGCTTGATGGGACTTACGGAGACGCCATTTGTTCATGATTGGATCCTCGGATAAACCCCTCCCCCCCCCCCCAAAAAAAAAGTTTTTTACTATATTTTCGCTGTCATCAGCTGACCAAAACCCAGCCGACGATTCCAAGATTAGTATGCACAGCAGATGGCTGAAAGTTTTACGAATTATTCCAAAGATCCCGACCTCGAACAAACCTAAAAAAAGTTTCTTGATATTTTCATCCGTTTGCAAGTTACAGCGTTGTTCTACTTCTACAAGTAAAATCGAGTATGAGACGAAATCTAAAGGTAGAGTGTGGCAGTTGGTACCCAACTTTTCAGTCTCTTAAATAAACAGGAACATATTCGCATTTTATTGTGTGTTCTCCTATAGGAGTATTTTTCCTATGGTTACTTTATTTTCCACTTCTGGTAGCATAGAAGATATTGCGTTAGCGATATCAAGATGAAACGTCCCCTTTTGAAAAATTATATACGACTGTGCTTAAACTGACACACAATATTTTGTTAGCGCAACGCAATCTGACTTTCAGAATTCCCTACAAAAGAATGGCCCTGACTGACGTTAAACTGTACCTTTCACAAATCACTTACCTCACAAAAATCTTCGCTACTCAAGCTACTGCAATACAGCGAGCGCCACAACTGCCAGCTAAATAAAAGATTCAAACTATGGAAGGCACTAACTACTGATAGGGATAGTTAGCAAATGAAAGATATTAGTAGAGAACAAGCAATGTATTTACCTTGATATCATCATATATATATATAGCAGTTCATGATAAAATTTCACAACTCCGCCATCTCTCTCCCCCACATCCACCACTGCTGGCGGCTCACCTCCAACTGCGCAACGCTACGCGCTGTTCACAGCCAGCTGCCTAGCACTACAATGGCGAGTATTACAACAATGCAAAGCAGCCACAGACTGCACACAGCACAGCCAGTGATTTTCATACAGAGGTGGCGTTACCAATAAAAAAACCTAAACAGCCTACTTACAAAGACGACCAGCGCTTTCATGGTTTCTCTGAAGGGGACGGGACACGAAATGCACACTGAGAAAAAGGCTGCATTGTAAGGTAAAAGTCCTGCGTTTGTAAGCCTCCACTCCTTTCCTCTTCATCAGTCCTACAGAACACATCTGGAATCTCATAGAGCAAAACTACGTCAGCCTTAGGCCATATACAGGCAATCCCTAGATGTACATCTACACTGAAACGCCAAGGAAACTGGGACAGGCATGCGTATTCAGATAGAGATGTAAACAGGCAGAATACGGCGCTGCTGTCAGCAATCCCTATATAAGACAACAAGTGTCAGGCACAGTTGTTAGATCAGTTACTTCTGCTACAGTGGCATGTTATCAGAATGTGAGTAAGTTTGAATGTGGTGTTACAGTTGGCGCACGAGCCATAGGTCACAGCATCTCCGAGGTGGGTATTTTCCTGTATGTAACGTGACTTTCCGGAAACATTAAATCTCCGACATCGCTGTGGCCGGAAAAAGAGCCTTCAAGAACAGGACCAACGACGGCTGAAGAGAATCGTTCAACGTGACAGAAGTGCAACCTGTAAGCGTAGGCTTCCGCGGCCGTTGTCTTCTTCAATAAAATTCTTCAGGGTATCAGACCGCATCGTCATGATTTAAGGCCCTGATGAAGGCTAGCTGCAACGCTGGCCGAAACGTTGGCGCATTTTAAATCATGACGATGCGGTCTGATACCCTGAAGAATTTTATTGAAGGAGAAGTGCAACCGTTCCGCAAATTGCTGCAGATTTCAATGTTGTCCAAACAAGTGTAAGTGTGCGAACCTATCTACGAAACATCTTTGATACGGGCTTTCGAAGCCGAAGGCCTACTCCTGTATCCTTGATGACTGGACGACACAAAGGTTTACGCCTCGCCTAGGCCCGGCGACACCGACATTCGACTATTGATGGTGGGATACATGTTGTCCTGTTGGACGAGTCTCGTTTAAAATTGTTTTGAGTGG
The DNA here is from genome assembly GCF_023898315.1 of Schistocerca nitens. NCBI lineage: Eukaryota > Metazoa > Arthropoda > Insecta > Orthoptera > Acrididae > Schistocerca > Schistocerca nitens. The sequence goes on along the minus strand of NC_064625.1, from coordinate 86,675,843 downwards.
ATGGACATGTGCGGACATGGAGACAACCTCATGAATCCATTGACCCTGCATGTCAGCAGGGGGCTGTTAAGCTGGTGGAGGTTCTATAACGGTGTAGAGCTTGCGGAGTTGGAGTGATGTGGGACCCCTGACACGTCTAGATACGGCTCTGACAGGTGACACGTGCGTAAGCATCCTGTCTGATCACCTGCACCCATTCATGTCCACTGTGGAGTCCAACGGACTTGAGCAATTCCAACAGGACAAGGCGACACCCCACAGGTCCAAACTTTCTACAGAGTGGCTCCAGGAACACCCTTCTTAGTTTAAACACTTCCCCTGGCCACGAAACTCATCAGACATCAACATTGTTGAGCATATCTGGGATGCCTTGCAACGTGCTGTTCAGAAGAGATCTCCAGCCCCTCATACTCCTACAGATTTATGTACAGCCCTGCAGGATTCATAGTATCAATTCCCTCCAGCACTACTTCATGACACGTCTTGCTCCACAGTTTTGCATGCTCGCGGGAACCCTCCACGATATTAAGCTGGTGTACGTTTCTTTGGCTCTTCAGTGTAGTTCCGACTTGTGTTGATTTATCTAACCAGCGCAGGAAACAAAACGATGTAAAACAGTCGGAAAATCTGTTGCCGCTGATGTGAAACCGCGTACGTTCTAAGTAGAGTGCTGAAGTTTAGCTCTGAATCTTTATCATCTATTTTAAGGACAGGTATGTTGAACCATTCGTCCGCGTGAATCTTTCGCGCCACTCCTGCTGTCTTGAAGGTCTCCTTGGCACAGTGTTAACGTCCCGTGCGTGGGTCTGCGTATCAGATCGCTCTCCTCCAGATAAACGGACCGGGCGAAACCCCGCGCTAATTGAAATTATTACGACACCTGTTGCGTTGTTTAATTACAACTGCGTGCTCGTCGCATCGCTCCTCAGCTTCCGCCGTGATAAGCATCGGTGTTGCTTTTGTCTTTCGGAATAATTATTTCTTCTCGGATATCGTCGAGGCGCTGGTGTATCTAACTACCTACGCACTCTCATCTCGCCGTAGGCATGAAAGTACCGGGTGATCAAAAAGTCAGTATAAATTTGAAAACTTAATAAACCATGGAATAATGTAGATAGAGAGGTAAAATTTGACACACATGCTAGGAATGACATGAGGTTTTGTTGGAACAAAAAAAAAAAAACATATTGGTAGACGTGTGAAAGATCTCTTGCACGCGTCGTTCGGTGATGATCGTGTGCTCAGCCGCAACTTTCGTCATGCTTGGCCTTCCAGGTCCCCAGACCTCAGTCCGTGCGAATATTGGCTTTGGGTTTACCTGAAGTCGCAAGTGTATCGTGATGGACCGACATCCCTACGGATGCTGAAAGACGACATCCGACGCCAATGCCTCACCATAACATGCTTTACAGTGCTGTTCACCACATTATTCCTCAACTACAGCTATTGTTGAGGAATGATGGTGGACATATTGAGCATTTCTTGTAAAGAACATCATCTTTTCTTTGCCTTACTTTGTTATGCCAATTATTGCTATTCTGATCAGATGAAGCTCCATCTGTCGGACATTTCTTGAACGTTTGTATTTTTTTTGGCTCTAATAAAACCCCATGTCATTCCAAGCATGTGTGTCAATTTGTACCTCTCTATCTACATTATTCCGTGATTTATTCAATTTTCAAATGTATACTGACTTCTTGATCACCCGGTATTTCAACATCTGAGTAGATATCGGCAAACGTGAACTACACCCACGTTGATACCGCGTTCCTTGGCTTTCTTATAGCAAATGGGCTCCGAGCACTATGGGACTTAACATCTAAGATCATAAGTCCCCTAGAACTTAGAACTAATTAAACCTAACTAACCTATGGACATCACGCACATCCATGCCCGAGGCAGGATTCGAACCTGCGACCGTAGCGGTCTCGCGGTTCCAGACTGAAGCGCCTAGAACCGCACGGCCACATCGGCCGGCTTTCTTATAGCATTCGATGCAGTTAGCATTGTTGCTCGGTGAACAAAATAGACACTTACAGAATATCATACCGGAACTGTGATACAAGTGAAGCCTTCAAAGCCGGCAGTAATCGGCATAACGTTCGTAATGAAGATACGTCGTAAATGTGAAACGCAGTTACTGCCCACAGTACAAGGGTGGTCTGTTAAATCTGGTAAATTACGATGAAAGACCCGAACACTTTTGTTGCGCCTTCATGGGTGGTAAGCTAGATTATTCCAAGGATCGTATAAAGAATTTCTGTTCGTTGTTGACAGAATCTGAATCGGCGAGTGAGTCGACCGCGTTTGAAAATGGAGGGAACCGAGACTCGTGCTGTTGTTAAACATTTTCATTTGTAGGCCGGACTGGCGCACTGTTTGCAACAGATTTGGATGAAGTTCACTCTGCACCATCAATAAAGACGAATTTCTTTTGGATTAATGAATGTAACCGTGGTAGGATATGTGCCGAAGCCGAAACGCGCTCCGGTCGTCCACTTGGGGTCACTACAAAGGAAACAATTGACAAAATCTGTGATGTACTATTGCAAGACTCGCCAATAAAAATTCGTGAGATTTCTGAGACTGTAGGCATCTCAACTGAGCCAGTGCATAATATCCTGCACGGAGGATTGGCTATGGAGAAGTTGTGTTCAAATGTTGAAATATGTGTGAAATCTTATGGGACATATCTGCTAAGGTCATCAGTCCCTAAATTTACACACTAATTAACCTAAATTATCCTAAGGACAAACACACACACACACACACACACACACACACACACACACACACACACACACACATGCCCGAGGGGGGACTCGAACCTCCGCCGGAACCAGCCTCACAGTCCATGACTGCAGCGCCCTAGACCGCTCGGCTAATCCCGCGCGGCAAGAAGTTGTGTGTTAGGTGGATGCCGCGATTTCTCACAGTCGACCAAAAGCTCACAATGTCAGCCGATGTGTGACCGCAGTCCGGAAGACTTTTCTGCGCCAATTCGTGACTGTTGATGAAACCTGGATCCATCATCATAAATCAGAGTGAAAACGGCTGTGAAAACAATAGACAAAAGCTGGTGAAAACGCACTGAAGAAGGCGTCAGCTGGTAAGGTGATGGTCACCGGATTTTAGGATTCCCTCATAGATTGCTTGGAAAGAGGCAGAACCATAAGTGTACCCTATAATCCTTAATTTTTGTACTGTTTGGAACTTGCGTTGGCTGAAGAAAAAAATGCCAAGGTAGGCACGCAGTAAGATGATCCTCCACTAGGATGACGCATCAACCCAAGCAACAGGGATAACAAAGCCGAAAGTGCGTGAAAAGGGCCTGAAATTGGTTCCTCATCTACCCTATTCACCAGACTTAACCCTAGGTGACTTCTTCCTGTTCCCTAACTTGAAACTTCGGCTTCTTGGAAAGAAATTTTCGTCAAATGAGGAATTTTGCAGAGTCTGACAGAATCTACTTTTCCAATGGAATGAAACAGCTGGAGGATCGCTGGACGAATTGTATAGCCCTCAAAGGACACTGTCGAGATATAAGGCGGGGTGTTTACGAAAGGAACATGATTTATTGCTTTTTTACCACACTTATCTGACCACTCTCGTACATACGCTGCTAAGATGAGATTGTATTGGCGCCGTATAGGGCATCTAATCGGGCCCTCATAATGTTCCATTCAATTCAGCATGAAACAGTGGCCAGTACAGCTGCGCAGTGACGCAGAGGGTGAGTTCTGTTGCGCCCCTCCAACGTGCAATGCTCCGCGAAAGTGACCACCATTTCCCTGTTCCAGACGTAAGGACAATATCCAGGTGAATGGAACAACAGCGTGAGACTGGCTCTATGGAGAAGGATCAGTGACCTGAAATGACAGTTCTAACGCCGAAAAACATCCGATGAGTTCGAGCAGGTTTGCAGCGAAGCCCATAGCGATCTGTCCGTCAACCTGTCACAGAACACTCGCACGTCTTCGCAGAGCATTGTGAAGCAGTTTATAAGGTTTCATCCAAATAAACTGCAAATGGTCAACAATAACGGCGAAATTTCTGCCCAACATTACTTAAAATGGTTCTGAGCACTATGGGACTTAACATCTGTGGTCATCAGTCCCCTAGGACTTAAAACTACTTGAACCTAACTAACGTAATGACATGACACACATCCACGCCCGAGGCAGGATTCGAACCTGCGACCGTAGCAGTCGCGCGGTTCCGGACTGCGCGCCTAGAACCGCTAGACCACCGCGGCCGGCCCAAAATTACTTGGCAGGATTGATCAGAGTCGGTTCTAGGCGCGCAGTCCGGAACCGTGCGACTGCTACGGTCGCAGGTTCGAATCCTGCCTCGGGCATGGATGTGTGTGATGTCCTTAGGTTAGTTAGGTTTAAGTAGTTCTAAGTTCTAGGGGACTGATGACCACAGCAGTTGTGTCCCATAGTGCTCAGAGCCATTTAGCCAGTTGATCAGAGTGAAGCATTTCTAACAAATCTTGTGATGGGATATGAGGCAAACTTTGGTCTGAATGGGTTTTTCAATAAACAAAACTTGCGATATTATTTGATCAATAACCCGGAGCTCATCCATGAAAAGGTGCAGCGTAGACCGAAGGCCGTCTGATGTGCTATTGGACGGTCCATTGAAGTGGTTGGGTCATATTTTTTAAGAAAACAACCGACGGCAAGTGACCGTCAATTCCGAGCAGTATGCGACCATGACTCTTAATTTTTTCACCCCACAGCTACAGTGACATTCCCGTTTAAACGTGATATGTTTTCTGCAAGGTGAGTTTAGAGCCCGTATCGCCCGGAATTCAATGATCACCCTGAGGAGCCACTTTCCATATCGATTACTCTCACAAATCGGTGATATACTATGGCCAGCGAGATCATCATATGTGTCATCCCCTAATTTTTTTCTGTGGGGTCATCTCAAGAACAATTTTTTTTCATGGTGACTCCACAATGATGAGCCGAAAGGCATAACCCTAGAAGAGGCAAAGGCCATTCCTCATGAAATGACATGCTTCCGCCAACGCCTTCAGCAATGCGTGGCCAATAATGGAAGCGTTTGTCTTATGCACTTTTTAAGAAATGAAATTGTTTGGCCTTTCAGTAATGGTAATGTGTGGAAGAGTCACCTATAACTTGCGTTGGTGTACATATACACTAAGCCTCATAATAAAAGGAAAATGTCCTACCTCCAGTGGGGCACCCTGCAAAACTCACGTGATTTACCTCATCGTATGCTCCACGCCAATGCTTGGAGATGATGCTGTCGCAGAACGTTTCGTCGCAGGTTAATTGAGTAAGCGAGAAAGCGTCCAAGCATCCAACTCCAATTGCAGGCAATACACTAGAGGCGTTGTGCTTTGCTGTGAGGTTTACTGATAAAATAACAGAGCATTCATTCCAAGAGGAATCAGGCGCAGTATATTGCTTCCTCCTACGTGCATCTCGCGAGAAGACCATGAAGATAAAATTACAGACATTTGATTAGAGTGCTGCCTTACCAACAATCTTTATTGCCGCGAATCATCCGTGACTGGAACGGGAAATGGGATGAAATGACACGTGTACAAAAAGTAATCTACACCACACACTGCAAGGTTTGTTGCTGGGCATGCATGTTGATGTCCGTACGAAAGTCACAACCCCAGAAATTTGTAGCGAAATTAAGGAAACCAGCAGAGAATCGACACTTCCTGCAGGGACTGGCAGTTGACCCTCAATAGAGGCATGCGAAAATTGCGGTGCAAGAACCGAGGAAAGAAACCAATTTTGCTCGATTACACTATGAATGAATGATGACTGGAAAGTGTCATCACCGTTACGCAGGAGTATGGTCCAACAAGTCACGTACAATTACACTCTCAGGCAAGAAAAAACGGTGCACCAGTATGAAATTATCCGAATAACATGGAAATGGAAACTTCCTGGCAGATTAAAACTGTGTGCCGGACCGAGACTCGAACTCGGGATCTTTGCCTTTCGCGGGCAAGTGCACTACCAACTGAGCTACCCAAGTACGGCTCACGACCCGTCCTCACAGCTTTAATTCCGCCAGCGCACACTCCGCTGCAGAGTGAAAATTTCATTCACGAAATATCCCCCAGGCTGTGGCTAAGCCATGTCTCCGCAAATCCTTTTTCCAGGAGTGCTAGTTCTGCAAGGTTGCAGAAGAGCTTCTGTGACGTTTGGAGGGTAGGAGAAGAGGTACTGGCGGAATTAAAGCTGTGAGGACGGGTCGTGAGTCGTGCTTGGGTAGCTCAGTTGGTAGAACACTTGCCCGTGAAAGGCGAAAGTCCCGAGTTCGAGTCTCGGTCCGGCACACAGTTTTAATCTACCAGGAAGTTTCATACCAGCGCACACTCCGCTGCAGAGTGAAAATTTCATTCTGAAGATGGAAATTGGTAGAAGTGATGTACATGTACAAACAAATGGTTACAGTTTCAGAAAAATTCGTGTTCCACCCCCCCCCCCCTCCCCCCCACCCCCCAATACAAAGAGCTTCACATATTGCGCAAGTCAATAACGCATTGGTCCACCTGTTGTCATTACGCAAGCAGTTATTCTGCTTCGCACTGAGTTGTTCAAGGTTCTCCTGAGGGATAACGTGTCAGATTCTGTTCAACTGGCCCGTTATATATCGTCAAACTCCCAAGCTGGTTAGAGGGCCAACCCCGTAATGCTCCAAAAGTTCTCAGTTGTGGATTGATCAGGCGACCTTGACAGCCAATGTTTGGTAAGGAAGAAGACAAACAGTAGAAAGAATCGCCGTGCGGGGTTGGTCATTATCTTGCTGAAATATAAGCGCAGGATGGTTTGCCATGGAGAGCAACAAAGGGGAGCGAAGAATATCGTGGACTTAGCGCTCTGCTATGATCTTCGGTAGTCATCGGGGCTCACTTCGAAGGCGGACTAGTCACTGAAGACAGTTCTACTCCAGTGCGTGAGATGGCATGCCGAAGATGTGTCTAGAGACGTTCCGAGCAGCTATGGGATACCAGCCTGACTGTAGCCCGCCACATGGCCCGACGACCATTTCATTTCATAGCAGTATCTCCTTATTACTTATTCGAACTTTCCACCTAATATTCAGTTTTCTTCTGTAGTTAACATTCTCTACTTGTGTGCTCCTTATCTCCAAGATGCACTTGCGTACATGGCTACACTCCAGTCAGATACCTTCAGGAAATACGTCCTACCACTTAAATTTTATTCGATGTTAACAAATTTCTCTTTTTCAGAAAATCTTTTGTGGCTACTGCCAGTCTACTTTGGCCATCATCAGTTATTTTTCTGCCCAAATAGTAAAACTCAACGGCTACTTGTAGTGTGTCATTTACCAATCTAATTCTCTCAGCCTCGCCTGATTTAATTCGACTACAATCCACTCCCTTCGCTTTATTTCTGTTGATGTTCGTCATCCAGTCTCTTTTGAAGACGCTATCCAACAGCTGTTCTTCCAAGTCCTACACTTTCATATAGTTTTTCTGCGACATTGCGACAGCTCATCGCATAGATAAATCAGAACAAAAAAGTTCCTATCACAGAAAAAAAAGGGGGAGAGAGAGAGAGAGAGAGAGAGAGAGAGAGAGAGAGAGAGAGAGAGAGAGAGAGAGATAGGAAAAGGAGAATACATCGTAAGCAGAGTTAGGGATGTAAAAGAAGGGACTTATCTAGGAGCTTCAAAGACATAAAAATGTTGACATTCGCGCTTTTTTACTTGTTAGTACGAGTACGCATGCCATGTAATATGGTGCATCGCATCAAGTAAAGTAACAACATACACGATGTCATGTTGTGTACATGACAAAAGTCATCACTTTATGTTTACTATGGACGGCGAAACTTTTGCATTTTGGGTACAGCATCAGGGATATAAGCCTATACATTGAAAGACGCAGATGCTATGATAGGAGAATTTTTTTATCCTGGTTCCCGACTTTTACTCTACCACAATTGACATTGGACCGTCATAGCTTAGCAATTGATGTAGATTTTTGTTGACTCAGGCGACGACTCATCCGTATTGGATTTATTTATTGTTTTTCGAAATATGTTGCTTATATCGTCGTAACGGATAAAGTTTTCGGAAAATAACAGGACGATCATTATTACATGTATTTGTTACCTTCTGCCGGCCGGAGTGGCCGTGCGGTTCTAGGCGCTACAGTCAGGAACCGCGCGACCGCTACGGTCGAAGGTTCGAACCATGCCTCAGGCATGGATGTGTGTGATGTCCTTAGGTTAGTGAGGGTTAAGTAGTTCTAAGTTCTAGGGGACTGATGACCACAGATGTTAAGTCCCTTAGTGCTCAGAGCCATATGAACCATTTTTTGTTGTTGTTACCTTCTTTCAAAATTTTAACCGATTCGCACAAGTTTGAAACAGAGAAGTGGCGCGCGTAAAAAAACTCACATAGATTGCGAAACTAGATTTCTCAAAGAGAGTTTTCACTTTTAACGTAACAATGCATGGCTTATTCATTCGATTTACTTTGGACCTTATCTGCGCATTCAGTTCACGCAAGAGCGAATTTTACGTTCCAGACTTTAAACCGTCGCATCTCAACAAATTAAAAAGATTACTCAATAAAAAAAATTCGGTTTGATTTTATCCGCTTTTCTACCTGCGTGCAAAGTTTGAACCGAGTCGTACAGGTTTATATTATAAAGTGACACGCTTAATAAACCTCACGCAAAATCGCGTTTTTTGCCCGTGTTCGCACATAAAATCCGAACAGTGAACACACAAATGGTGCCATCACCTGAACATTAATTTCAGCCGAATTAAAATCTTGTGAAAAAGGAATTAATCACCGGTCACAATCTGTCTGCGCGTCGGCTCTGTTTCGTCGTTCAAGCCTTGATTGATAAAATGTGACACAGCTACAGTAAGTCAGATGTTCGAATGGCTATAAAAATGGAAACTGGTCCGGGCTAAACCAAAAACATTTTCCTCATGTTCCTAGTTCAAATAGGAACGGAACACCAAGACACTCACCCCCAAACTGCGAGTGTGCAGCGTTCTCGCTTCCCGCGCCCGGGTTCCCGGGTTCGATTCCCGGCGGGGTCAGGGATTTTCTGTGCCTCGTGATGACTGGGTGTTGTGTGCTGTCCTTAGGTTAGTTAGCTTTAAGTAGTTCTAAGTCCTAGGGGACTGATGACCATAGATGTTAAGTCCCATAGTGCTCAGAGCCATTTGAACCATTTTTTTGCGAGTGTGCGCGAGGTTTTTTCAGATGTACGCTACTGGCCATTAAAATTGCTACACCATGAAGAAATGCAGATGATAAACGCGTATTCATTGGACAAATATATTATACTAGAACTGACATGTGAGTACATTCTCATGCAATTTGGGTGCATAGATCCCGAGAAATCAGTACCTAGAACAACCACCTCTGGTCGTAATAACGGCCTTGATACGCCTGGGCATTGAGTCAAACAGAGCTTGGGTGGCGTGTACAGGTACAGTTGCCCATGCAGCTTAACACGATACCGCAGTTCATCAAGAGTAGTGACTGGCGTATTGTGACGAGCCAGTTGCTCGGCCACCATTGACCAGACGTTTTCAGTTGGTGAGAGATCTGGAGAATCTGCTGGCCAGGGCAGCAGTCGAACATTTTCTGTTTCCAGAAAGGCCCGTACAGGACATTCAACATGCGATCGTGCATTATCCTGCTGAAATGTAGGGTTTTGCAGGAATCGAATGAAGGGTAGAGCCATGGGTCGCAACACATCTGAAATGTAACGTCCACTGTTCAAAGTGCCGTCAATGCGCACAAGAGGTGACCGAGACGTGTAACCAATGGCACCCCATACCATCGTGCCGGGTGATACGCCAGTATGGCGATGACGAATACACGCTTCCAATGTGCGTTCACCGCGATGTTGCCAAACACGGATGCGACCATCATGATGCTGTAAATGGAACCTGGATTCATCCGAAAAAATGACGTTTTGCCATTCGTCGTTCAAAAATGGCTCTGAGCACTATGGGGCTTAACTTCTAAGGTCATCAGTCCCCTAGAACTTAGAACTACGTAAACCTACCTAACCTAAGGACATCACACACATCCATGCCCGAGGCAGGATTCGAACTTGCGGTCGTAGCGGTCGCGCGGTTCCAGACTGAAGCGCCTAGAACCGCTCGGCCACTCCGGCCGGCATTCGTCGTTCAGTACAGCAGCCGGCCACGGTGGTCTAGCGGTTCTAATAGCTCAGTCCGGAACCGCGCGACTGCTACGGTCGCAGGTTCGAATCCTGCCTCGGGCATGGATGTGTGTGATGTCCTTAGGTTAGTTAGGTTTAAGTAGTTCTAAGTTCTAGGGGACTGATGACCACAGATGTTCCCATAGTGCTCAGAGACATTTGAACCAGTACAGCATTGCAGGCGCTCCTGTCTGTGAATCAGCGTCAAGGGTAACCGCAGCCATGGTCTCCGAGCTGATAGTCCATGCTGCTACAAACCTCGTCGAACTGATCGTGCAGATGGTGGTTGTTTTGCAAACGTCCCCATCTGTTAACTCAGGGATCGAGACGTGGCTGCACGATCTGTTACAGCAATGCGGATAAGATGCCTGTCATCTCGACTGCTAGTGATACGAGGCCGTTGGGATCCAGCACGGCGTTGCGTATTACCCTCCTGAACCCACCGATTCCATATTCTGCTAACACTTATTGGATCTCGACCAACATAGAGCAGCAATGTCGCGATACGATAAACCGCAATCGCGATAGGCTACAATCCGACCTTTATCACAGTCGGTACGCATTTCTGCTCCTTGCACGGGACATCACAACAACGTTTCACCAGGAAACGCCGGTCAGCTGCTGTTTGTGTTTGAGAAATCAGTTGGACACTTTCCTCATGTCAGCACGTTGTCGGTATAGCCACAGGCACCAACCTTGTGTGAATGCTCTGAAAAGCTTATCATTTTCCTATCACATCATCTTTTTCCTGTCGGTTAAATTTCGCGTCCGTAGCACGTCATCTCCATGGTGTAGCAATTTTAATTGCCAGTAGTGTATTTGTTACACTGCCTACGCGTTGTAACGTTAAAAATTTATTTTTTCATCCCCCAGGTGGGAGCAACATTTTTCGGGAAGTTTCTTTTGCTCGTAACGCGGCTGTTGTAACTAGGTATCACTTCCCAGACATACCCAATTAAGGTTTCTCCTGCCCCACTACTAGCTGAAAATTACAGACTCGCCTCCGATATGGCTCTAAGGTTGACATCCGAAATGTCCCAAGAGTAAGTGTCTTTTTTCGGGATGCACTCCAGAAAAGAAGGTGATGGTTTATGGTATCCGCCTCAAAAACGTCGAGGGTGACAGCTTTTCCTGATAAGTTCCAGTTTCGCAATACTTCTAAAGCGGTGGTCAGGCGATGTGCAGTACATAATTGGTTCAATTTTGCTTTATGAGAGTTCAATGACAGGTGGCCGCGACCGAGTGAAAGGAATTGCTAGAGCTGCGACAGAAGCGTGGAAGCGAAGGAATTGGTCGCGGGTCGTGTGCAGCGACTACCGAGGGGAAGTCCGTGGCTCGTGCAGCTGTCGACCGCTTTGTGCTCCTCCCCCCAAGTTCCTCACACCTCCCTGCCCTCTACACGTCCCTCCCTCTCTGTCTCGTCACCTCAGACCCTCTTCTCTGCCTTGCGTCAAGGAAGGCGCCCGTTACATGGCGCTGGATCGGTTAGCAGTAAAACATCCCACGGTCATCGCCCGTCGCTTGCCGCACAGACCTATGCCACAACTATACTCGCCCGTTCACACAGCACTCCCGTTCCCACAGACTGCCGTCTATAAGCGAAAAACCTGAAGCTCCTACCCGCACCACTTTTTTTCCACTTCGAGAGTACTTCCAACGGAATTTTGTTTTCAGAATGGATCTCTATCCGATACAAAATCTTTGCACCTGTTATTGTACTTCAAAGTAGTCACCAGCGTATTGTAGAACCCGTTCCCAGCGATGTGGAAGGTGTAGTATACCGTTAGCAGAGCCTGTTCTGTTGATGGTGCGAATGGAGCCGTCTACTGCCTGTCGACTCTCTGGAACAGTTCTGAAGCCAATGCCACGAAGTGGTTCCTCAATCTTCGGAATCAAGTCAAAGTCACAAGGACTTAAGTCCGGGGAGTGTGGTGGATGTACAGTACTTCTGAGTCCCATCAACCAAACAGATCAGCCACAGCTTGCGCTATATGCGCCCGCGCATTGCCGTGCAAGATGATGGGTGGGTTGGGCAGAAAATGTCACCTCTTCTTTCGCAAAGCTGGTAGCAGTTGATGCTCCAAAAACGAACAGTAATACTGTGCACTGACGGTCTGCCATGGAGGAACGTGAAGATGATGATGATGATGATGATGATGATGATGATGGTAGGTTTGTGGGGGCGCTCAAATGCGCGGTTATCAGCGCCCGTACAAATTCCCAACCTTTGCTCAGTACAAACTCGCCACTTTCAGCAATGTGACGAAATCATGAGGACAACACAAACACCCGGTCATCTCGAGGCAGATGAAAATCCCTGACCCCACCGGGAATCGAACCCGGGACCTCGTGCGTGGAATGTAATGCGTTAGGATAACATCATCACAGTCGCACACGAGAATCAACATGACGTTCGCGATACTGGGGGTCTGACACACTTTCGACTTTCGCGGCGACCCATAATGACGCCATTCGTTTCAGCTTTGGCTCGTACGACGTGGCCCACGTCTCATCCAGTGTTACGATACGACGTAAGAAAGCCTCTCCTTCGCGCTAATAGCGCTCCAAGTGCGTCTGAGCAGCGTCGTAACGCATCCATTTCTGCATTTCCGTAAAGTCATGCGGAACCCCTCGTGATGCAATTTTTCGCATACCCTGGCGTTCCTTCAGGATGTGAAGCACAGTCGTATGCGTCAATCCGGTTTCGTGGACGAGCTCATCGCATTGCGTCGATCACTGCCCACAAACGTCTTCAGAGACGCTAGGACGACTTGCCCGATGCTTGTATACCACAGTTTGTAGACCTCCGTTGGGTGGAAGGCTTTTACCCAACGTGCCACTGTTCTGTACGGCAATGCCGATTCCCCGCACGCCTCTTGAAGACCTTGATGACACTGTCGTGCTGTACGACTGGCACATTCAATCTTGATCCAACTCCGTTGTTCCCGATTCGAAAACATAGTGACACCGTTACGTTAGACTGCTCGTTCACAAGTGACTGTGTTGACGTGGGACAGGCGAGTCCATTTTCTTAGAGGTAAGGTAGCTATGTCAACAACGTGTGCTATCAGCGACAATAGTAGATTCCATTGCATAGTGTCTCCACAGCAGTGTTGCAACTATTTAAGTTGCATCTTTATATATACGGTGGTCCATTGATCGTGACCAGGCCAAATATCTCACGGAATAAGCGTCAAACGAAAAAACTACAAAGACGAAACTAGCTTGAAGGGGGAAACTAGATTGCGCTATGGTTGCCCCGCTAGATGCCGCTGCCGTAGGTCAAACGGATATCAACTGCGTTTTTTTTAAATAGGAACCCCCATTTTTATTACATATTCGTGTAGTACGTAAATAAGTATGAATGTTTTAGTTGGACCACGTTTCTCGCTTTGTGATAGTTGGCGACCCGATTCTCGCGCAATTTGTCTGCTACTGATGTGCGGATTGGCCGCGACAGCAGCTAAAACACCTACTTGGGCATCATCATTTGTTGCTGGTCGTGGTTGACGTTTCACATGTGGCTGAACACTTCCTGTTTCCTTAAATAACGTAACCATGCGGCGAACGGTCCGGACACTCCAGGATACCGTGCAGCATACATAGCATAGGCCCGTTGGGCATTTTGATCACAGTAGCCATACATCAGCACGTTATCGACCTTTTCCGCAATTGGTAAACGGTCCATTTTAACACGGGTAATGTATCACGAAGCAAATACCGTCCGCACTGGCGGAATGTTACGTGATATCACGAGCTTATACGTTTGTGACTATTACAGCGCCATCTATCAGAAAGTGAAAAAAGTGGTCCAACTGAAACATTCATATTTTTTTACGTACTACACGAATATGTAATAAAAATGGGGATTCCTATTTTTTTAAAACGCAGTTGATATCCGTTTGACCTATGGCAGCGCCGTCTAGCGGGCCAACCATAGCGCCATCTGGTTTCCCCCTTCAAGCTAGACTAGGTTCCTTCTTTGTAGTGTTCTCGTTTGATGCTTAATTCGTGAGATATTTGGCCCGGTCGCTATCAATGGTCCACCCTGTAATAAACACACTCAAATCTTGATCGCCTGCCATTGTAGCAGCAGTAACCGATATAACAACTGCGGCAGACACTTGTTGTCTTATATAGACGTTGCCGAACGCAGTGCCAGAGTCTGGCTTTTGTCATATCTCTGTACTGTGGTGCTCCTTGCATGGATTTGACAACAAGGAAACAATTTGTATTATGTTGTAAAGGATGAGCCAGACAATAGGGGATTTTACTTTATTATATGAGCACCCAAACGGTAACTTCATTTTTCCATTGCGGCCAAGCCACGGCCGGCAGTGTTAGCTGCCTGTAAATTCTTTCATCCCACGGTTTAGCAAGAGGAAGTCAGCACCGATGAAGGGCACCTTGTTCACGCGCTGCTCTCATGTGCTTACGAGGTAACGCCGCCCCAGGCGTCGCTTAGCAGGCAACGCTCTGGAAAGTTCCGTGCCGCCCGCACGGTTTGCTTTGTCTTGACCAATCAGGGCGGAGGAAGCCGCGTGGTGCGTCGAACATACCCGGCCGCCCGTCGCCGGGCTCGGTCTCTTGTATTCTTGCTCACCCGCGAGTCGGATGCGCGCCCTGGAGCACTGAACATCTCCCGCTTCTCCCGGTGCTGCGGCACTGTGGACTTAGTTTTGGCAGACAACAACTTTCGGTAGCTTCGCGAACAATGTTCGCCAAATTATAAGCTCTGGCTCACCCTCACCACCCTAGGCCTATGTAGCCCCTTTCAACATGATTTAGCCAATAAATGGCCTTTCTCTCAAAATTACCCTATTATTCCATAACGCCCACCGCCTGCCCATACGCCCATCCTGTACAATATGGTGCCGCTGATTTTGCATCACCTTGTAAAGTGCTGTAAAATATTTATTATACTTGATGACGGTCTGTGGACTGGAATTGGTTGTATAATAAAGAAATTCTTACTAGCAGCTCCTGGCCATGGCTAGAGCTCAAATCTGAATCCCATAGAGCGTATCTGGGATGTCCCTGAACGCAGGCTCCGTAGCATGGATCCTGCAACCACACGAGCAGACCAAAACTGGCTGCCGCTCTGCAAACGATTTGGTGTCAGCTGCTTTCAGAGGAGTACCAGGGAGACTCACTTCCACGGTCTCGGTACAGTCTTCAGGCCCATAGGAGGCTCCACGCGATATTGCCTATCCTGTGGTATTTGTTAAGACAGGGAGCGGAAGATGTGGAGGGAAAAAACTGTACTGGACGACTGAGTCAAGATTCGAATACATGCAACAAATAATTGAGGGTGTAGTGTGCAAGTGTTACGCCGAGATGGAGAAGTTGGCGCAGGAGCCGAATTAGTGGCGGATAGCTTCAAACCAGTCAGGAAACTGACGACCAAAAGAAAAAGCTAGACGTTCAAGAGATGGATGCCAGCGACTGGGGGCAGTGTCGCTGCCCTGTTAGTGTGCGTCCAGCAGACGCTTGGCAGAGCCACGCGCCTGGTAGCTGCTGGTCTGTGCAGTACTCGGGAGCCGGCCCGCCACGAGGAAAGAGCCAGACCGCGGCCTGGCCTGTAATTAAGTCGAGTTTTTGCCCCGGACGGCCGCAAATTGCGCGGCCATTACAAGCGCTTTCGGGACTGGCGCACGCAGGTACAAATGGCGCCAGCAGAGCTGCCGACAAGGTGCTCCGCCAGTCGGAAGAGTTGCAAGAGGATGGCGCGTACGACCGCGCAGGTGGCTTCGCAGTGAAGCGACTCCCCGAAAGTCTTCTGGCGTTTCTATCGAAAGGCGATAGTGTAGCCATTCATTTATCTATTTTACTACAGTTATAAAAGTCGAGGGGCACGAAAGGGGAGCAGTGGTTGGGGAGGGAGTGAGACAGGGTTGTAGCCTCTCCCCGATGCTATTCAATCTGTATACTGAGCAACCAGTAAAGCAAACAAAAGAAAAATTCGGAGTTGGAATTAAAATGCACGAAGAAGAAATAAAAACTTCGAGGTTCGCCTATGACATTGTAATTCTGTAGGAGACAGCAAAGGACCTGTATGAGCAGCTGAACGGAATGGACAGTGTCTTGAAAGGACGATATAAGATGAACATCAACAAAAGCAAAACGACGATAATGGAATGTAGTCGAATTAAGTCGGGTGATGCTGAGGGAATTAGATTAGGAAATGAGACACTTAAAGTAGTAAAGGAGTTTTGCTATTTGGGGAGCAAAATAACTGATGATGGTCGAAGTAGAGAGGATATAAAATATAGACTGGCAATGGCAAGGAAAGCTTTACTGAAGAAGAGAAATTTGTTAACATCGAGTATAGATTTAAGTGTCAGGAAGTCGTTTCTGAAAGTATTTGTATGGAGTGTAGCCATGTATGGAAGTGAAACATGGACGACAAATAGTTTGGACAAAAAGAGAATAGAAGCTTTCGAAATGTGGTGCTACAGAAGACTGCTGAAGATTAGATTGGTAGATCATATAACTAATCAGGAGGTATTGAATAGAACTGGGCAGAAGAGAAATTTGTGGTACAACTTGACTAGGTGAAGGGATCGCTTGGTAGGACATATTCTGAGGCATCAAGGGATCACAAATTTAGTATTGGAGGGCAGCATGGAGGGTAAAAATCATAGACCAAGAGATGAATACACTAAACAGATTCAGAAGGATGTAGGTTGCAGTAGGTACTGGGAGATGAATAACCTTGCACAGGTTAGAGTAGCATAGAGAGCTGCATCAAACCAGTTTCTGGACTGAAGACCACAACAACAACTACTTCTGAGTAGGTGCATCAGACACCCTCTTACATCATACGACGGTTGCACCCATATGAGGTCTGATCAAAGACTAACGGGAATTTTCTTAATATGGCGGGCTTTATACATCCGATTTCCAATTTTTTAATTTGTTGGTACACATATTCCTACTGAATGTTTACATTTTCAGCTGTTTTGGATAGTCAGTTCATTGTTGACAACAGAAAAGATTATATTTTCGAGTGCTCGTCGAATTTTTACTTTCGAAAAAGACGGATCAAAGAATTTGCGTAACATTTTGCTTGAAAAATCGGATAAAGTGCAGCGTCGCATCCGAAATGTTGACTGTGGCTTTTGGTGTACCTACTATGAGTAAGACAAGAGTTTACGAGTGGCAGCAACGTTTAAAAGAGGGTCGAGATGACGTTGCAGACGACGACCGGCCTGCACACCCTACCACATCAAATCAAATGGCTCTGAACACTATGGGACTTAACTTTTAAGGTCATCAGTCCCCTAGAACTTAGAATTACTTAAACCTAACTAACCTAAGGACATCACACACATCCATGCCCAAGGCAGATTCGAACCTGCAACCGTAGCGGTCGCGCGGCTCCAGACTGTAGCGCCTAGAACCGCTCGGCCACTCCGGCCTGCATACCACATCAGTTACTGACGACAGTGTCGAAGAAGTTAAGAAAATGGTCCTGGAAACTCGCCGAATCACCGTCAGAGAGGTTGTTGACGATGTCGGCATATCTTTTGGCGCATGCCAAGCAATTTCCTCGGATGTTTCCGGTATGAAACGTATAGCAGCATAGTTTGTTCGAAATTGTTGAATTTCGACCAAAAACGACGTCGCATAGACATCGCTCGGGAATTGATGAATGAAGTCGACAACAACCCAGAACTTGTAACAGGTGACAATACATGCATATATGGGTATGTCGTCGAAATCGAGGCCCAATCCTCCCAGTGGAAACTACTTGCAGAACCTAGACCGAAAAAAATTCGATAAGTTCGACCACAAGTGAAGGTTCTTCTCACACTATTCTACTATTATAGTACTATACTGCATCATGAGCTCCTGCCTTTTTGTCTTACAGTCAATATGGAATACTACCTTGAAGTTATGTGCTGTTTGCGTGAAGCCATCGGGAGAAAGCGACCAGAATTGTGGCAAAGCCGCTCGTGGAAACTGTATCACGATAATGCTCCCACTTACACCAATTGCTTATTCGTGAATTTTTGGCAAAAACCGGAACTGTATGTTGCCTCAGCCATCCTATACGTCTGACATGGCCCTCTGCGACTTCTTTCTATTCCTGACGCTGAAGAGAAACGAGAAGGAACGTCGTTTTGTCGCCACTGCTGACAGAACAAACTGTATCACTGAAGAAGCAGAACAACATAACGAAAAATGAGTTCCAGAAGTGCTACCAATATTTAAAAAAAGTGTATTGAATCTAAGGGAGACTATTTTGAAGGTCACAAAGTTGATGTTGATGAATAAATGAAGATTCTTTTAAGAAAAACAGTAATTCGCTTTACTGTTTCATCACACCTTGTACAGTATCATTTTTATATCGTAAATTCCTAAGAAATAACTATTTCAGTACGAGAAATAGTATTAAAGTGATCTGAGCCCCTGAAGTGGCAATGTGAGCAGATAATACTGACTATGAACTATGCAGTTGATACTGAGAATACCTGTACTACAGCAGCTGCCGCATCTAATAATAATATCCGGCCGAAGTGGCCGAGCGGTTCTAGCCGCTACGGTCTGGAACCGCGCGACCGTTACGGTCGCAGGTTCGAATCTCGCCTCGGACATGGATGTGTGTGATGTCCTTAGGTTAGTTAGGTTTACATAGTTCTAAATTCGAGGGGACTGATGATCTCAGAAGTCGAGTCCCATAGTGCTCAGAGCCATTTGAACCATTAAATAATAATAATAATAATAATAATAATGTCAGTAATAATAATGACTCCAGAGAACACAAGGATAGACAGAACACAAAATTGGAGAATACCAGGAAGGTTTCGACCCGGGTCGTTATGCACAGAACAAATCTTCAGTCTGAAAACAATTCTAAAATATAAGGTCAATAGGAATGCTCCAATCATTTTCACTTTCACAGATTTGAAGAAAGCGTAGGGTTCTGTTCAATAACTTGAAATAACAGGGACTCACCACAAAAACACTGCGACTAATCAGACAGTGGCTGGCACAACATCGAAAGTGAAATTCATCGGTGAAATCTCCATCCCGCTCAGAATCAAAAGTGGAGTACGCCAAGGCGACAGATTAACCCTATTATACTTCAACCTAGTCCTGGACAAGGTAAGGGGGGAATGGGAAAAGGAACTGAAAATTGAAGGACCCTGGAAACCAACACGATTAGGATGATCCCAGGACAGGATAAAAATCTCAAACCTGGCTTTCGCAGACGATAAGGTCCAATGTGCTGAAAAATCTCTTACCAGAAATCTGAATTCTTCTGTTCAAAATGAAACATACAACAATTAGACTCAACATACGGCAAGGTACACCTAGTTACACATTCCTAATATCTGAGTGAAATCCTCGAACATACAGGAGGAGAAAAGCGCCACTCTTAAATGGCACGTGTGAAATTTTAATAAACATCGTCTTTCATCTGCAGAAACACGCCTACGAAAATTCGTTTATGTTGCAAACCTCATTCTTGATGTTGCGATTTTCTTCAGTCACTGTGCTCATCTACATCTACATAGATACTCTGCAAATCACATTTAAGTGCCTGGCAGAGGGTTCATCGAACCACCTTCACAATTCTCCATTATTCCAATCTCGTGTAACGCGCGGAAAGAACGAACACCCATGTCTTTCCGTACGAGCTCTGATTTCCCTTATTTTATCATGGTGATCGTTTCTCCCTATGTAAGTCGGTGTCAACAAAATATTTTCGCATTCGGAGGAGAAAGTTGGCGATTGGAATTTCGTGAGAAAATTCCGTCGCAACGAATAACGCCTTTCTTTTAATGATGTCCAGCCCAAATCCTGTATCATTTCTGTGACTCTCTCCCATATTTCGCGATAATACGAAACATGCTGCCCTTCTTTGAACTTTTTCGATGTACTCCGTCAGTCGTGCCTGGTAAGGATCCCACAGCGCGCAGCAGTATTCTAAAAGAGGACGGACAAGCGTAGTGTATGCACTCTCGTTAGTAGATCTGTTACATTTTCTAAGTGTCCTGCCAATAAAACGCAGTCTTTGGTTATCCTTCCCCACAACATTTTCTGTGTGTTTCTTCCAATTTAACTTGTTCGTAATTGTAATACCTGGGTATTTAGTTAGAGTCCTGCATGTGGATAGTGACTGGTTTTACACCAGAGATTTATAATTATAGATCTACACACAGCCGGGCCCAACTTTGCGATGAAACGTGGTATAGCCAGCTTTCGAGAGTGTTGCCACGTCACAAGACGTTCGTCTAGAGATGATTAAGGGTTATGCGAGGCGCACAGGTTTTATATGGGACACTGTGTGTTAATCAAAGTATAAAAGCTGCATTAAAGAAAACTAGAGAAAAGTAAATGACTGCCACCATATGTCACGATGGATGAAGGTCCATGTGGCAGTTTGGGATGTCCATGATAACCTGAATCTGCAGTATGAAGTACAGTGGCTAAGAGACCTAAATAGACGGCAATGAGAAATTAGGCAGCGAATCATAAAAATACGGCAGCAATGAAAAAGAAGTCAGGCAGCAGCGTGCGAAGAAAACATGCGCGTAACAAAACATTTCAAGCAGTGATGAAACCGGTTTCTCAATCTGGTGGAACGCCCGTTACTCAGTAACGATTAAATACGACAGGAAGCAGCCTTTTTATGCAAATTGAAGGTGGATGGCGGACAAAGGAAAGGAACAGTTGATGTCAGCTGGCCGCGAGGGATTAGCCGAGCGCTCTGAGGCTCTGCAGTCATGGGCTGTGCGGCTGGTCCCGGCGGAGGTTCGAGTCCTCCCTCGGGCATGGGTGTGTGCGTTTGTCCTTAGGATAATTTAGGTTAAGTAGTGTATAAGCTTAGGGACTGATGACCTTAGCAGTTAAGTCCCATAAGATTTTTGACGTCAGCTGCATTGGGACTTCATGCAGACTCAGCAGCGATGAGTGAAAATGTGTGCCGAACCGGGAGCTGAACCCGGGATCTTCTGCTTACTAGGCACTTGAGTTAACCACTGGACACAGCTCTGTGCTCGCTACTTTCAGATTCCCATAGGAGGTCAAATGTAATTGTGAACTGTGCATCAGCTCTGTAGGTGGAGGATTCATTGCCCATTGAGGCGAATCAATGATATAATTGTGTGGTGTCTGTTCTTTTGGATCAGGCAAAACATCGTGTCCAGAATGAGATTTTCACTCTGCAGTGGAGTGTGCGCTGATATGAAACCTCCTGGCAGATTAAAACTGTCTGCCCGACCGAGACTCGAACTCGGGACCTTTGCAAAGGTCCCGAGTTCGAGTCTCGGTCGGGCACACAGTTTTAATCTGCCAGGAAGTTTCAAAACATCGTGTGTTCGAGTCCCAGGCCAGCACACATTTTCACCCATCGCAGTTGAGACCACAAAGAGTTCCGATGCCACTGACATCAATAGTTCCTTCCTTTTCCATTCCCTTCCTTTCACCCCCCCCCCCCCCCTTCACCATCTGTTTTCATAATATGTATGACAGCTGTGGATTCCGCAAGGTGTCTGTTTTTATGGACATGTCACACAACAACAGACACCACACATTCGTATAACTAATGTGAAATGATGGAAACTGTGACCAGGAGTGACTATCTTACTTGTTTGGAATCCTGACAGGGTCGCCAAGTTTCATCGATTCATGTTTACAGACGCTGCATCAGTGTGGAACGTCATCTCTAGAGTAAGTGTTATCAGATCACACCCCATGCAGCCTGTAGAACAACAGAAATTGAGTTTCTATCTATAGGAGTGCGTTAAGCGATAGACTACCGATGGTCTTTTCCTCGCCAGCCTCGCTTCAGACGCTTCCTCCAGAGGCGCAGGCGAGGCTGTGCCCTCTGGAAGGAAGCTATTGATTTTACTCTCTTAATATTGAAACCCCGCAAAAGGAGCGCCGACCTCCTCGCGAGAGATGACGTCAAAGGCTCTGCGGGTGCGATGTATGTGCGTCGCGCGCCACACGGAAAGGTGGAACCGAGGAAGGGGCGGTGGTAGCCGAGGAAATACGGACGGAGAGACGGACAGAGGACGGAAGCAGGGTGCGGGGGCGGGTGGGTGTCGGCGCTCCGGGGCGAGGAAAAATGCAGAGAGGAGGAGGAGGAGGAGGAGGAGGAGGAGGAGGAAAGAAAAGCGAGAGAAAAATTCAGTGGACGTAGCGCGACGCCAGGGGTTGTGGTGGGAGGGAGGGTAGGGTTTGAGGCGGCAGAACAATAGAGACGCGGGGGCGCGCGACACCTGTGATGGATCGCGGAATCATAACTCACGCCACGCGCGCCCGTAATCAGAATAAATTATTTTCACATTGTTACGTGCAAACAGGAGCCCGGACGGGAACTGGTCAGGAAGATGGAGGTAGGGGAGTGGGTTGGAAGGGTGAGGACTAGGGGTTGAGTTGGGGGGGGGGGGGGAGGTGCTGGCGGGCTGAACTGAAGGGACACGGGACAACAGTCGCTGGAGGTTCTATATCCCTGCTTTTGTTCGTGGCGGTCCCTATTATAGAACCAAAGCGGCATATTCAGTTCTGCACATACAAGGCTACAGCAATATTGATAAATTTAGGGGTATGGCAGAAGAATGTACCAACTCTCCGTTTAGTAGGTGTTAGTATCCTGTCGCATTTTGTTGCGTTTTAAGACGCACCACATGCTACTAATAAATAGTTCGGAAGTTATAGATCTTGAAGCGTGGACGCATGGAGGCAAAACGGTTAGTCTACACGACACTTGTAGACCACTTAGTGGTGCAGTTACATTGTGCAGTAAATATCAGATATGCAGATAATGTGACGTGTCTTCAGGAAGACTGTTTGACGCCGAGAAAGAACAACCAAGGCACCGATGTGGTTACGCATTATAAAAATATCTGAACTTACATGCATTAGACCCGTTCAGGGTCAACTGCTAGTCCTTGTATAATTCGTCAATCCCCTGCAGGCCTTCCTGCAGTTCGACACACTCTTCTGATGATGCTAACTTCTTATAGACAGCCGCATCGTCTGCGATCAACCTCAGGCAGCTTCTCTCGTAATTCCGGTAGTTCATTTATACACTGAAGAACCAAAAAAACTGGTACACCTGCCTAATATCTTGCAGGGCTGCCGCGAGCACGCAGAAGTAGATAGTGTCGGAAGTTCCATGCGGCTTTTCGCGGATGGTGCTGTAGTATACAGAGAAGTTGCAGCATTAGAAAATTGTAGCGAAATGCAGGAAGATCTGCAGCGGATAGGCACTTGGTGCAGGGAGTGGCAACTGTCCCTTTACATAGACAAATGTAATGTATTGCGAATACATAGAAAGAAGGATCCTTTATTGTATGATTATATGATAGCGGAACAAACACTGGTAGCAGTTACTTCTGTAAAATATCTGGGAGTATGCGTGCGGAACGATTTGAAGTGGAATGATCATATAAAATTAATTGTTGGTAAGGCGGGTACCAGGTTGAGATTCATTGGGAGAGTGCTTAGAAAATGTAGTCCATCAACAAAGGAGGTGGCTTACAAAACACTCGTTCGACCTATACTTGAGTATTGCTCATCAGTGTGGGATCCGTACCAGATCGGGTTGACGGAGGAGGTAGAGAAGATCCAAAGAAGAGCGGCGCGTTTCGTCACAGGGTTATTTGGTAACCGTGATAGCGTTACGGAGATGTTTAATGAACTCAAGTGGCATACTCTGCAAGAGAGGCGCTCTGCATCGCGGTGTAGCTTGCTCGCCAGGTTTCGAGAGGGTGCGTTTCTGGATGAGGTATCGAATATATTGCTTTCCCCTACTTATACCTCCCGAGGAGATCGCGAATGTAAAATTAGAGATATTAGAGCGCGCACGGAGGCTTTCAGACAGTCGTTCTTCCCGCGAACCATACGCGACTGGAACAGGAAAGGGAGGTAATGACAGTGGCACGTTAAGTGCCCTCCGCCACACACCGTTGGGTGGCTTGCGGAGTATAAATGTAGATGTAGAAGTGCCGCATCACGACGTTTCATGGACTCGACTGATCTCTGAAGTAGTGCTGAAGAGAAGTGACATCATGAATCCAGCAGAGCTGTCCATAAATCCGTTAGAGTGCAAAGAATCCCAGATACGCTCAATAACGTTCATGTCTGGAGAGTTTGGTGGACAGCGGAAGTGTTTCTAAACTCAGAAGAGTGTTTCTGGAGCCAGGCTGTAGCAGCTCTGGACGTCTGGGGTGTCGCATTGTCCTGCTGGAATTTCCCAAGTCCGGCGGAATGCACAATGGACATAAATGGATGCAGGTGATCAGACAGGGTGCTTACGCACGTGTCACCGTATCTAGGCTTATCAGGGGTCCCATATAACACCAACTGTACCCTCCCCTCACCATTACAGAGCCTCCACTAGCTTGAACAGTGTCCTGCTGACATGCATGGTCCACGGATTCATGAATTCATGAGTTTGTTTCCATACCCGTAGACGTCCATCCGCTCGATACAACTTGAAACGAGACTCGTCCGACCAGGCAACATGTTTACAGTCGTCAACAGTGCAGTACCTGTGTTGATGGGACCAGGCGAGGCGTAAAGTTTTGTGTGGTGCCGTCATCAAGGGTACACGAGTGGGCTTTCGGCTCCGAAAGCCCGTACCGATGATACGAATGTTTCGAACGCTGACACTTGCTGATAGCCAAGCACTGAAATCTGCAGCAATTTTCGGAAGGGTTGCACTTCTGTCACGTTGAACGATTCCCTTCAGTCGTCAGTGGACCCGTTCTTGCAGCATCTTTTTCCAGCCGCAGCGATGTCGGTGATTTGATGTTTTACCGGATTTCTGATATCCACTGTACACTCGTCAAATGGTCGTACGGGAAAATCTCCACAACATCGCTACCTCGGAGATGCTGTGTCCCATCGCTCGTGCGCCACTATAACACCACGTTCAAACTCATGTAAATCTTTATAACCTGCCAGTGTAGCTGCAGTAACCGATCTGGAAACGGCGTCAGACACTTGTTATCTTATATAGGCGTCGCCGACCGCAGCGCCGTATTCTGCCAGTTCACATATCTGTGTATTAGAATACGCATGTCTATACCAGATTCTTTGGCACTTCACTGTATATGGTGTAAACAGTAACAGTCCTGAAACTTCCTGGCAGATTAAAACTGTGTGCCCGACCGAGACTCGAACTCGGGACCTTTGCCTTTCGCGGGCAAGTGCTCTACCAACTGAGCTACCGAAGCACGACTCACGCCCGGTACTCACAGCTTTACTTCTGGCAGTACCTCGTCTCCTACCTTCCAAACTTTACAGAAGCTCTCCTGCGAAACTTGCAGAACTAGCACTCCTGAAAGAAAGGATATTGCGGAGACATGGCTTAGCCACAGCCTGGGGGATGTTTCCAGAATGAGATTTTCACTCTGCAGCGGAGTGTGCGCTGATATGAAACTTCCTGGCAGATTAAAACTGTGTGCACACTCCGCTGCAGAGTGAAAATCTCATTCTGAAAACATCCCCCAGGCTGTGGCTAAGCCATGTCTCCGCGATATCCTTTCAGGAGTGCTAGTTCTGCAGGTTCGCAGGAGAGCTTCTGTAAAGTTTGGAAGGTAGGAGACGAGATACTGGCAGAAGTAAAGCTGTGAGACCGGGCGTGAGTCGTGCTTCGGTAGCTCAGTTGGTAGAGCACTTGCCCGCGAAAGGCAAAGGTCCCGAGTTCGAGTCTCGGTCGGGCACACAGTTTTAATCTGCCAGGAAGTTTCATATCAGCGCACACTCCGCTGCAGAGTGAAAATCTCATTCTGGAGTAACAGTCCTGTCACATTTCCTCGAAATTACCTTTACGCAACTCGATTTTGTCGCTTGATCGGTTGGATTCCGGGCTCTTCGTGACAATTTGAAACCGGTGGCCTCCGTACACGAATGTAAAGTTTCAATGACCCCGCTCGTTTCCTAGGTAACTAAAGTAGCGCATAGCGGCGTAACTCGGGAATTCATGGTAACATTTCTTCCTGAGGACCAACGGCCTTGCCGCAGGGGAAGCACCGGTTCTCGTCAGGCCATAGAAACTAAGCACTTTCGGACCTAGCTAGCTCTTGGATGGGTCTCCCAGCGCTGTTGGCAAGCGGAGTGCAATCAGTCCTTGAGAGGCCATTTTAGGAGCTTTTTTTTTTGTCATCAGTCTATTGACTGATTTGATGCGGCCCGCCACGAATTCCTTTCCTGTGCTAACCTCTTCATCTCAGAGTAGCACTTGCAACCTACGTCCTCAATTATTTGCTTGACGTATTCCAATGTCTTCCTCTACAGTTTTTGCCCTCTACACCTCCCTCTAGTACCATAGAAGTCATTCCCTCATGCCTTAGCAGATGTCCTATCATCCTGTCCCCTCTCCTTACCAGTGTTTTCCACATATTCCTTTCCCCTCCGATTCTGCGTAGAACCTCCTCATTCCTTACCTTATCAGTCCACCTAATTTTCAACATTTGTCTATAGCACCACATCTCAAATGCTTCGATTCTCTTCTGTTCCGGTTTTCCCACAGTCCATGTTTCACTACCATACAATGCTGTACTCCAGACGTACATCCTCAGAAATTTCTTCCTCAAATTAAGGCCGGTATTTGATATTAGTAGACTTCTCTTGGCCAGAAATGCCTTTTTTGCCATAGCGAGTCTGCTTTTGATGTCCTCCTTGCTCCGTCCGTCATTGGTTATTTTACTGCCTAGGTAGCAGAATTCCTTAACTTCACTGACTTCATCAATCCTTCCTGATGTTAAGTTTCTCACTGTTCTCATTTCTACTACTTCTCATTACCTTCGTCTTTCTCCGATTTACTCTCAAACCATACTGTGTACTCATTAGACTGTTCATTCCGTTCAGCAGATCATTTAATTCTTCTTCACTTTCACTCAGGATAGCAATGTCATCAGCGAATCGTATCATTGATATCCTTTCACCTTGTATTTTAATTCCACTCCTGAACCTTTCTTTTATTTCCATCATTGCTTACTCAATGTACAGATTGAAGAGTAGGGGCGAAACGCTACAGCCTTGTCTTACACCCTTCTTAATACGAGCACTTCGTTCTTGATCGTCCACTCTTATTATTCCCTCTTGGTTGTTGTACATATTGTATATGACCCGTCTGTCCCTATAGCTTACCCCTACTTTTTTCAGAATCTCGAACAGCTTGCACCATTTATATTGTCGAACGCTTTTTTCAGGTCGACAAATCCTATGAAAGTGTCTTGATTTTTCTTTAGCCTTGCTTCAATTATTAGCCGTAACGTCAGAATTGCCTCTCTCGTCCCTTTACTTTTCCTAAAGCCAAACTGATCGTCACCTAGCGCATTCTCAATTTTCTTTTCCATTCTTCTGTATATTATTCTTGTAAGCAGCTTCGATGCATGAGCTGTTAAGCTGATTGTGCGATAATTCTCGCACTTGTCAGCTCTTGCCGTCTTCCGAATTGTGTGGATGATGCTTTTCCGAAAGTCAGATGGTATGTCGCCAGACTACTTGAGCTATTGACTGAGAAGTAACTATTCCAGTCACGAAAACTGACTACGGCTGGGAGAGTGGGGTGCTGACCACATGCCCCTCCATGTGTCCATCCTTTGACGCCTGTCGTCTGAGGATGACACGGCGGTCGGTCGGTAACAATGGTCTCCCCGAAGCTTGCTCGGACGGAGCTTCTTTTTTTATTTCTTCCTAACAGTGTTCCCAGTGGTGCATGATGATCATACGCTTCCCGTCTGAAGAAGAGGTGTGTGTTGGAGTGTTTTGCGTTTTGCCTTGCGGCAGCTCACCAGTGGACATGTCTTCTTAAGGTTTACTTCACGCCGGACGGGAGTCCAGCAGTATTAAGTACTCGTTTGCGTAAATTACGGTCACGGCAGCCCCCTGCTCTCCCTTCCACCACTGCCTCCCCCCCCCCCCCACCTCCCCCATCCACCCACGTCCGCCGCCTGCCGGAGAATTATTATCGATTCGCCGCGAGGCTCGGACGTGCTACACTGGCCGGCAGCGGACGCGAGCGCCAGCGCCCTGGCGTGGCGGTAATGATCGCGGCGTAGACGACGCGTGACGCGCGGCTCACAGCCGGAAAATCTCGCGTTCGCCACAGCTGTCTGGCCGATGGAGCGGGCAGTTGCCCGTCTCGGAGCGTGGATACGAATGGAATCAAAATTTCGCGTCCAGTTGTTCAGTATGATTCTACATCTACATCTACATACATACTCCGCAATCCACCATACGGTGCGTGGCGGAGGGTACCTCTTACCACAGCTAGCATCTTCTCTCCCTGTTCCACTCCCAAACAGAACGAGGGAAAAATGACTGCCTATATGCCTCTGTACGAGCCCTAATCTCTCTTATCTTATCTTTGTGGTCTTTCCGCGAAATGTAAGTTGGCGGCAGTAAAATTGTACTGCAGTCAGCCTCAAATGCTGGTTCTCCAAATTTCCTCAGTAGCGATTCACGACAAGAACGCCTCCTTTCCTCTAGAGACTGCCACCCGAGTTGCTGAAGCATTTCCGTAACACTCGCGTGATGATCAAACCTACCAGTAACAAATCCAGCAGCCCGCCTCTGAATTGCTTCTATGTCCTCCCTCAATCAGACCTGATAGGGGTCCCAAACGCTCGAGCAGTACTCAAGAATAGGTCGTATTAGTGTTTTATAAGCGGTCTCCTTTACAGATGAACCACATCATCCCAAAATTCACCCGATGTCACCACGCGCTCGGTTATCACTATGTTAAAGACTGCCAGCAGAATTTATTCTTGTCCTCCTTTATTTTGCTGGCTTTCATCCGATACTTAAATGGGGTCAGAAAGTTAATTTTCGTGTTTCTCTGAGTTAGTGGTGGGCAGAACCTTCCTGTCGCTCCATCTTCATCTACACCTACACCTGCATCTACATCGACACACCACGGTCCACCTTACGGCGTGTGGTAGGGGGTACCACTATTAGTCATTTTCTTTCCTGTTCCACTCGCAACTAGTACGAGAGAAAAGCGACTATCTGTAGGCCTCAGCATGAACCCTAAATTCTCGTATTTTATCTTCGTCGCCCTTACACGCAACGTATGTTAGAGGTAACAGAATCGTTCTGTAACAGAATCGTTCTGCAGTCAGCTTCAAAAGCCGGTTCTCTAAATTTTCTCAATAGTGTTCCTCGAAAAGAATGTCGTCTTCCATCCAGATATTCCGAATTGAGTTCCCAGTGCAAATGGTTCAAATGGCTCTGAGCACTATGAGACAACATCTGTCATCAGTCCCCTAGAACTTAGAACTACTTAAACCTAACTAACCTAGGGACATCACACACATCCACACGCCCGAGGCAGGATTCTAACAGTACACTAGTAGGAAAAAATATCAGCACCTTGTGTAACTTTTCACTGTATCACGAACGCAAACCAAACAAAGCAATAAATATTAAAGACACACGAAATCCATTTCTACAACAGGAATGAGTTCGGCCAGAATAGATGCCAATTGTCGTAGTTAGCAGATGGCACCATAGCCCCAGGTTTCTGGGCATGTGCGGTATGCAGCATACTCCGAGGTTCAGCTCCACACACGGCAGTCTATAGATCAGTGGTTCCCAATCTTTCCTAGGCCATTACTCATGAGTTCAATCAGACATTAGCTAATAACCCTTCTTCCCCCCCCCCCCCCCGCCCCCCTCCGTCATCTGTGGCCCGCCTCTACTTCGTTATCACTACCTTCAAGTGATACCCACAACCCCTTTCCCGCTAACTATCCACAGTGAGGACAGACACTTGTTATGCTTGACCTGCACACTGTAATCCCATTCAAAAGCGCCCTAGTTCAGATATGTGCATATACTTACTGCCGGTAAATCACTTCATTGCTGCACTCCGTAATTGTTAACTGGCAGAGATTGGACAACTTCAGGTTGTTAGTGCTTTGTGTCTAACCACTCTACCGAGCGAGGTGGTGCAGTGGTTAGCACAATAGACTCGCATTCGGCAGGACGACGGTTCAAACCCTCGTCGGGCCATCCTGATCTAGGTTTTCCGTGATTTCCCTAAATCGCTTCAGGCAATTGCCGGGATGATTCCTTTGAAAAGGCACGGCCGATTTCCTTCTCCATGGGACCGATGACCTCACTGTTTGGCCCCCTCCCCCAAACCAACCAATCTAGCCACACTAATAAAAAAAACTGTGCTAGGCGCTATACTAGGCCTTACGCAGTTGCCATGTCTTGCTCTCAATTTATTCATTTTTCTATATCGAAGCGAGTAGTGAAGCAATTTCTGGACTACTCCAGGTACTATCTACAACTTGGAGAAGACATTTTCTTGAGAGATTTAGAGTTTCTTAAGTATGTGTCTCACTTTTATCATCAGCGATATACGGGACAAACCAAATCAGGGGTGTGTAGTGGGTGGTATATATAAGGAACCTGTAACCTTGTAATGTCTCTTGCAGCGGTCTCTCCTCGATATTTTCAGAAATTTTATAAATTATATAACTCAGTACATATCTCGAAATATCTCTTCTTATCTTACCGATTATCAATGCAAAGTAGTTTCAAGCCCAATTATTCCTTGGAGCGTCCATTTACTCCATGGAATAGCTGCTCTGCTATCTATGTTTTCTCTTATGAAAAGAAAGGGACTTCTTGCCGATTAGGAAAGGAGGATGTATATGTATGTGTTGTTGGGCTAGTCGCCTTCTTGATGAGATTGTGTATGAGAAGGAATTTAATACATGAACTAAACTAAAGTAAGTGTGTTCGCGTATTATTTAACGGATTATTATTATTGACAGTGTCTGCTTACTACGCTGTGTTGCACGGGATCAGTGGGGAACGTCTGATTTACACTGGACGAACCTGCCGTTTTGTATGCTCAAGATATCCAGTTCATTACTTTCAATAAATGGGCTAACACGGTCTTACCAGCAGATCTCCGGTCTTCCCCATGTGATCACCGAAAGTTAATAATTATTACAAATGTTTCCAGGAGATCGACTGACAATTTTCGTCGCACCGAGACTTCGAAATTGCTTCACTGCCTTATGGAATTTAAGTTAAGCTCAATTTAATCAGGATAGAACAGTATTGAACTGTGTGAATGTGATAAGCCTGCTTTGTCAATGAAAATTCCCTTAATATACGCATGTTTTTACTATCCTGATCAGTGAAGCTAAATCAGGCCGGTGTGAGAGAGGTTTTTAAATTTTTGATCCCACACAAAAAAAAAAATTAAAACCTCCACCGCATTGACTGGGTGTTGTGTGCTGTCCTTAGGTTAGTTAGGTTTAAGTAGTTCTAAGTTCTAGGGGACTGATGAACTCAGACGTTACGTCCCATAGTGCTCAGAGCCATTCGAACCATCCACCGCATTAATGCTGCTAATTGAAAATAGTAGTTATTGATAACTTATATAATCAGTATTAGAGTCTTGCAAAAGTGTGATTGAGCCGTGGTAAAAAATTGCGGTTTTGAAGAGCGCGCCGTAGCGCGTAGTGTGAAGCAGTCGCCCTCCGTTTCTGGCGGTGGCGCCGCTGTGGCAATCAGAGCTTTGGTGTCTCCCTCTGGTGGGAAAGGGGAAAGGTTTCTGTTCACGTACATTTAAGGGGCGCTATGAGCTCACCAGGGGGTCAGTCTGGGTCAGTCTCTCGTCCCCAGCTTGCTAGTCTGTCTCTCGTCCGCATTTGTTAGGCAGTTACTGTGCCTGGTGTTCGAAACGCTAATATGTCTGTCGTTCGGATCAACCTTTAAAGCCGGCAAAGTGAGAGTCTTTCCACTCCGCCAGTAAGAGAACTCAGCGAGTGGTCGCCCGGTCGGGGATTAGTTCCTGCGTCTGCGCATTAGGCAACTCTAACACACTGGACTCGCATTCGGGAGGACGACGGTTCAATCCCGCGTCCGGCCATCCTGATTTAGGTTTTCCGTGATTTCCCTAAATCGCTCCAGGCAAATGCCGGGATGGTTCCTTTGAAAGGGCACGGCCGACTTCCTTCCTCTTCCTTCCCTAATCCGATGAGACCGATGACCTCGCTGTCTGGTCTCCTCCCCCAAAAACAACCAACCAACCAACCAACCATTAGGCCACCAGTCTGCTCGAGTTTGCTCAGGCAATGGTCATTGGCGGTTGGATCGATCGGTTGGTCGGTCGCGCACTGAGACACAAGATGTCTTGTCCGTGTTGAGCGTCGGCGCATGTGACGTGGCCACGTGAGTCCAGTGGGCCGCGGCGTATAGCGAGGGGTAGTGGCTTCGCGGTCGACACGAGAGCAACAGGAGTCAACCCACGACATCAGTCTGGCCGGTGCGAGCTGCGACGCCGTGAGACGGGAGATCGGCGCGCCTTCCTGCGTCCGTTGAAGCGGCTGGCAGCGGACGGTTCGGGAGAGCGATTTGGGGGTGCTGCGCCAGGTCTTCTCCAGAAATCGCAGTTTATTAGAAGTAAAGTAATTGGTGATATGTTGTTTGATTTACTCTTGTTAAATTCTACTTGTTTTCTTGGTGAGGTCACCAGCCGTTTTGCTTTGGGGTCGTCCCATCATTCGTCTCCGTTTGCCCACCCGCGTGAATGTGGTTGTTTATAGATTGGGTGTCCATTTTCCCTTGTGGAGTAAGGGTGGGTTAGAGCAACCTGCGGTTCGGGTTGTTCGGTAATCTCCCTATCAATCTACCGTACGTTAGTAGCTGTCATGTTTGTCGGATTTGGTGTGTTAACGAATTTATTGCTTGGAGTGTAACGGCCTAATACCTGAAATATGATCTTTGGAAACTTTGACATTATTGCCTATGATCTTGAGAGGCGGTATCTGTGTACTGTAGAGCATCTTAACTATTGTTTGGCCAACCTTGTAGAATTTTATATAAGATTGAATTTCATGGGCTTTTATTTAAATGATGATTTTTAGTGTGTAAAGTTGCCACACTTTCACCGTAAGACTTTTGTTAGAAGTTAAAATCAAGATGCACCTTCGGTGGCAAGGTTAATATTTAAATTGTTAGTGTTTTGTACCATTTCCATCTTTCTTACGGTGGTGCATATTTTTTGTGCTTGTGTAAATTGTTAAAACTCTCAGTTTAAAGTAATCTGGTGGGTTGCAGATTTTTACCAGTGTAGTCTTTCAGAGGCTCTTGTGAGCGGTCGTAAGTACGACCGCGTCAAAAGGGAGCGACAAGGTTCTGTGCCCGAAAGCTCATACAGTCGAAACTTGTATCTTTCTGCCTCGGAATAAATTGTAACTTTGATATTTAGAGGGTGTTTTCTGATTACAATTTTAAATCTGTTTCTTTAAAAAATGCTTTTAGGCACTATTAAAGTCAGCAAAATTCCCATTTGTTAACAGGAATTTGGTTATGATTTCATCAGTTACTCCCTGGCAACTACTTCCCTGCTTACATAGTGTGATTAAACGAGTTAATGTTCTTGATGAATCGCTAGTAAATGAAATAAATTCTTAAGAATATTCTTCGAAAATAAATCACGGTTCAGTGATAATAGTAATCTTTCGAAAATTGTATAGTGTTGTGACTGAAACAGAATCGAATCGTTTAGTTTTTACCCCTCAGCGGTAAGTATCCCCAGGTTGGGAACCACAGCTATAGATCAGTGACGCCATACACTCGCTTCGTGGTTGGTTGCCGATTAACACGCAGGCACAACAGCTGCACGTATCTTGAGTAGTCGATTTTGACCAGAGAGTCGCTCGTGTTAAACGGGCTTAATAGCCGGCGTAATCGAGGCTGGTAAACGCCGGCTGCCGAAACCGCCCGCACGCTGGGCAGAAGTTTTTAAATGCCGCGGCGCACCCGCATGTAAGACGGCCGATCGACAGGCTGCATCTGACATGCGGACCTGTCAGAGATACTGACGGCTGCCCGTTTGGGCATTCCGCACGCCGCTCAGGTGTTCATGAATTATTGACGACCCGGCCGCGAGATGTCTGTCCGATTGATTCTTGTCGCGGCCGCGTACCGTTTGCGACAATTATTCCGTCGCTCGTGCGCGTCACGAAGAAAAAGTAGCGACGATCGGAGAGCACTGAAGAGAAAAAAGCGCCGAGACGCCAACCGCTTGGGTACGCTGCATACTTAACAGGTCCAAGTTTCGACATCGCGACCACTTCATCTCAGGTTATGGAGGACAACGTACGTGCTACTTTACTCAATAGGACTGACGTTAGCCGCCCGTGGTGGCCGTGCGGTTCTAGGCACTTCAATGCGGAACCCCGCGACTGCTACGGTCGCAGGTTCGCATTCTACCTCGGGAATGGATGTGTGTGATGTCCTTAGGTTAGTTAGGTTTAAGTAAGACCTGAGTTGCGATGGGTAGTCCGTTGTCTCCTGTGATCGCAAATTTATTTATGGAAGACTTCGAGGAACGTGCATTGGAGTCGGCGCCTTTAAAACCCGCCTGTTTCTTTAGATACGTTGACGATACCTTCGTTGTTTGGCCTCACGGTAGGGAAAATTTGAATGTCTTTCTAGAACATCTGAACTCGATCCACCCGAACATTCGTTTTACGATGGAGGTGGAAGAGGATGGTTGCCTTCCCTTTCTCGACGTGTTGGTTAGGAGGAAGGATGATGGATCATTGGGACATGCAGTCTACAGGAAACGTACTCACACCGATTTGTACTTACAAGCTAATAGTTGTCACCATTCGGCTCAGCGTGAAGGGGTACTTCGTACCTTGGTACACAGGGCACATGTCGTTTCTGACGCTGAGACTTTGCCAGCTGAGCTGTCCCATCTTGAAGTTACATTTCGTCAAAATGGTTATAGTGATAGACAGATTGAACGTGCGTTGCGCTATCGACCAACTGTACATCGGGTGATTGATGATAATTCTGAGTCAACACCTAAGTCTACTGCCTTTTTGCCTTACGTAGGAAACACGTCCAATAAGATCGGTCGTATTTTACGGAAATACGATGTGAAATGTGTTTTCCGACCTCCATCTAAAATTAGAGCACTTTTGAGTTCCGTTAAGGATGATCTTAGATTGCGTAAGGCAGGTGTGTATCGTATTCCCTGTAGCTGCGGTATGGCATATATTGGTCAAACTATCAGGACCGTGGAGGACAGATGTACTGAGCATAAACGGCACACACGATTACAGCAGCCAAATAGATCTGCTATTGCCGAACATTGCTTGGATACTGGTCACCCCATGTTATATAATAACACCGAGATATTGGCATGCACGTCCAGCTATTGGGACAGTGTCATTAAGGAGGCAGTTGAGATTAAACTAGCGAGCAACCTCGTTAACAGGGATGGAGGTTTCTGTTTAAACTCTGTTTGGAATCCGGCTCTCTCCCTTGTCAAAAAACAGAGGAACAGAGTCAATGCTGCCTCACCTGTGAATTCATAGTCTCACTATCGATAGCTCTGACTTTGGTCATCTTTGGTGGCACTAGTGTTCAGTGTGTGTGTTATCTTTCCTGCTTCTGTCGCAGAACCGAGGTATTAAATTTGCATGCACGCCGCCTGTCCGTTGCAGTTTGCCTTGAAAATGGCGGGGTGTTCTCCCGCCGAAATATCGGCGGTCGCTGAAAGTGTTACCTGGCTGAATTCCCGGAACTTATTTGTAGGTTTAAGTAGTTCTAAGTTCTAGGGGACTGATGACCGTAGCTGTTGAGTCCCATAGTGCTCAGAGACATTTGAACCATTTTTTTTGTTTTTTTTTTTTGTTTTTGACTGACGGTATTCAATGTTATAGAAAGCCTCGTCCACTCGAGACCACCAGTGTATGTGTGGATGTCGTATTTGACATTTATACGTGTGCATGGAAACGAGGACGTATTAATGATTATCGGTTTTGCTTGAGGAAGAGTAAACGTACTAGGTAGTTGGTTCTGATGTACCTTCGATAATGGAAGCAGGATTTAAGGAAATTCAAGACGCCCTTACAGGATTTGCCAAGATAGAAAAACCGTTCGACAATGTACACTACTGGCCATTAAAATTGCTACACCACGAAGATGACGTGCTACAGACGCGAATTTTCACCTACAGGAAGAAGATGCAAATGATTAGCTTTTCAGAGCATTCACACAAGGTTGGTGCCGGTGGCGACACCTACAACGTGCTGACATGAGGGAAGTTTCCAACCGATTTCTAACACACAAACAGCAGTTCACCGGTGTTGCCTGGTGAAACGTTGTTGTGATGCCTCGTGTAGGGAGGAGAAATGCATACCATCACGTTTCCGACTTTGATGAAGGTCGGATTGTAGCCTATCGCGATTGCGGTTTATCGCGACATTGCTGCTCGCGTTGGTCGAGATCCAATGACTGTTAGCAGAATATGGAATCGGTGGGTTCAGGACGTTAATAAGGAACACCGTGCTGGATCCCAACGGCCTCGTATCACCAGCAGTTGAGATGACAGGCATGTTATCCGCAAGGCTGTAACGGATCGTGCAGCCACATCTCGATCCCTGAGTCAACAGATAGGGACGTTTGCAAGACAACGACCATCTGCACGAACAGTTCGACGACGTTTGCATCAGCATGGATTATCAGCTCGGAGACCATGGCTGCGGTTACCATTGACGCTGATGCAAGCGTGTATTCGTCATCGCCATACTGGCATATCACCCGGCGTGATGGTATGGAGTGCCATTGGTTGCATGTCTCGGTCACCTCTTGTTCGCATTGACGGCACTTTGAACAGTGCACGTTAGGTTTCAGATGTGTTACGACCCGTGGCTCTACCCTTCATTCGATCCCTGCGAAACCCTACATTTCAGCAGGATAATGCACGACAGCATGTTGCAGGTCCTGTACGGGCCTTTCTGGATACACAAAATGTTCGACTACTGCCCTGGCCAGGATCTATACACCCAAATTGCGTGAAAATGTGATCACATGTCAGTTCTAGTATAATATATTTGTCCAATGAATACCCGTTCTGCATGGTGTAGCCATTTTAATGGCCAGTAGTGTAATACGTAGCAAGGTTAGAAATTCTCTGAAAAAGGGGTGTAGGCTATAGGGGAAGACGCCAACGGCTTTGCTGCAGTGGTAAACCGGTCCCCGTCAAATAACCGAAGTTAAGCACTGTTGGGCTGGTCTAGCACTTGGATGGGTGACTGTCCGGGTCTGCCGAACGCTATTCGCAAGCAGCGTGAGGCAAACTGAGGAGCTACTTGGCTGAGAAGTAGTGGCTCTGGTCACGAAAACTGACAACGGCCGGGAGAGCGGGGTGCTGAGAACAGGCACCTCCACACACATCTAGTGATACCTAACAGCAGCACACTCGACTCGCATTCGGGAGGACGACGGTTCAATCCCGCGTCCGGCCATCCTGATTTAGGTTTTCCGTGATTTCCCTAAATCGCTCCAGGCAAATGCCGGGATGGTTCCTTTGAAAGGGCACGACCGACTTCCTCCCCCGTCCTTCCCTAATCCTATGAGACCGATGACCTCGCAGTTTGGTCTCTTCCGCCAAACAACCCCAATACCAACAGCTGAGGGTGACACGGCGGTCAGTGGTTACCGTTGGGTCTTCCAAGGCCTGTTCGAACGGAGGGAGCGTTTGTAAGGGAAGACGGGTAATATATAATACGTTTAAGAACTAACAACAATCTTCAAGAATAGAAGATGTGGAGCGAAGTTCTTGGATTAAAAAGGGTCTGAGAGAAAGATGCAGTCTTCCTCCTGCATTTCCGCATTGGTAAATCTGTACATCAAAGTGGCAATGACGCAAACGAAATACAGATTCGGTAGTGGAATGAGAGTAGATCGAACGAAGACGAAAATGATGAGGGTTAGCAGAAATGAGAACACTAAGAAAACGGACGTCAAAATTGGGGACCATTAAGTATACAAATGGAAGGAATTCTGATACATTGGAATCAAAATAACACGTGACGGACAAAGCAAGCAGGACGTACAAAGCAAACTAGCACAGACAGAGACCAAATAATCTTTATTAGTGCGATGTATTTTCGTTAATGTGAGGAATAAATTTCTGAGAACCTACATATGGAACATAGCATTCCATGGAATCAACCATCAACGACTGTGGAGGCTAAGAAACTAGAGAATCGAAGCGTTTCAAATGCATTATAAAGATCACTACGAATTAGGTGGACGTATAAGAAATTAATAGTTTTCCTGCAAAACAAGTGAGAATGGAATTAATAGTATATACACACCTGGAAATGGAAAAAAGAACACATTGACACCGGTGTGTCAGACCCACCATACTTGCTCCGGACACTGCGAGAGGGCTGTACAAGCAATGATCACACGCACGGCACAGCGGACACACCAGGAACCGCGGTGTTGGCCGTCGAATGGCGCTAGCTGCGCAGCATTTGTGCACCGCCACCGTCAGTGTCAGCCAGTTTGCCGTGGCATACGGAGCTCCATCGCAGTCTTTAACACTGGTAGCATGCCGCGACGGCGTGGACGTGAACCGTATGTGCAGTTGACGGACTTTGAGCGAGGGCGTATAGTGGGCATGCGGGAGGTCGGGTGGACGTACCGCCGAATTGCTCAACACGTGGGGCGTGAGGTCTCCACAGTACATTGATGTTGTCGCCAGTGGTCGGCGGAAGGTGCACGTGCCCGTCGACCTGGGACCGGACCGCAGCGACGCACGGATGCACGCCAAGACCGTAGGATCCTACGCAGTGCCGTAGGGGACCGCACCGCCACTTCCCAGCAAATTAGGGACACTGTTGCTCCTGGGGTATCGGCGAGGACCATTCGCAACCGTCTTCATGAAGCTGGGCTACGGTCCCGCACACCGTTAGGCCGTCTTCCGCTCACGCCCCAACATCGTGCAGCCCGCCTCCAGTGGTGTCGCGACAGGCGTGAATGGAGGGACGAATGGAGACGTGTCGTCTTCAGCGATGAGAGTCGCTTCTGCCTTGGTGCCAATGATGGTCGTATGCGTGTTTGGCGCCGTGCAGGTGAGCGCCACAATCAGGACTGCATACGACCGAGGCACACAGGGCCAACACCCGGCATCATGGTGTGGGGAGCGATCTCCTACACTGGCCGTACACCACTGGTGATCGTCGAGGGGACACTGAATAGTGCACGGTACATCCAAACCGTCATCGAACCCATCGTTCTACCATTCCTAGACCGGCAAGGGAACTTGCTGTTCCAACAGGACAATGCACGTCCGCATGTATCCCGTGCCACCCAACGTGCTCTAGAAGGTGTAAGTCAACTACCCTGGCCAGCAAGATCTCCGGATCTGTCCCCCATTGAGCATGTTTGGGACTGGATGAAGCGTCGTCTCACGCGGTCTGCACGTCCAGCACGCACACTTTTCCAACTGAGGCGCCAGGTGGAAATGGCATGGCAAGCCGTTCCACAGGACTACATCCAGCATCTCTACGATCGTCTCCATGGGAGAATAGCAGCCTGCATTGCTGCGAAAGGTGGATATACACTGTACTAGTGCCGACATTGTGCATGCTCTGTTGCCTGTGTCTATGTGCCTGTGGTTCTGTCAGTGTGATCATGTGATGTATCTGACCCCAGGAATGTGTCAATAAAGTTTCCCCTTCCTGGGACAATGAATTCACGGTGTTCTTATTTCAATTTCCAGGAGTGTAGATGATGTTCCTGAGACATGTTTACCCTCACCTTGATCTACGATAATGATGTAGGCTGAAGCAATGAAGAGATAAATTGGAGTTCACATTGGGGAGGGAGACTGGATTGGCATACAGGACAGCACTTCTGCTTGATAAGCAGCACGTCTGGGTTCGAATCCAGACGCTAGTACAAATTTCAGTTCATTTGTTCAGCCTATATCACTACTGTAGATGATAGAATCATACGGAAAACAATGGCAAGAAGAAGGGACAGGGAAGGTAGGACATGTATTATAACACTAGGAAGCAACTGTAGGAGAAGACAAAGATTTCAATATATCCAGATACAATTGAATGTATTTGTCGAAAGTACTTCTTTGACATGAAGGGGTTGGCACAAGAAAGGAAGTCACGCATCAAACCAGTCAAATGAGTGGTTACGCCCCCCCCCCCCCCCCTACCCCGCCGCCCATCCCTCTCGAAAAAAAGTATGTAACTGTAGCTCGTCGAAATCTTATATTGCTATCTTCGATAAGGTAGTCCTGTGCAAACTTCTTCATCTTTGCGTAACTGTTGTAACCTACATCAGGTTGAATTTGCTTAGGAAAGTGTCTTGCGTCTTGGTATTTCACGCAGTCTTCCTGGTCGTTGTTTTTGGATTTCGTCTACAAGACTTCACAGATGTTGACAACAAGTGTCAACAGTGTTGGTCACACCTCGGCGAATTAATTCGTAGCACACCACATTGTTGCTGTTCCACTAGATGGATAACATTATGTTTTGTACTTGGGTGCAGGTCTTTTTTACGTGGAGTTCTTGCTTTGTTCGGACTCAGCCATTCCTTATTTTTCCTTACATTAAGATAGACACCAATTCTTGTTACCAGTAACGGTACAGGATAGGAATGGTAGGCGTTGTCCACGATCCAATTGGTGACGGGAAAGTGGAGATGGATATATGGGAGCCTGCTGATTTTTGTGATTTTTGCCTTAGAGCGTGCGGTACCCATACACCCGATGTTTGAACATACCTCACTTCAGGCCAATGTCGCACGATTGTGGAATGGTCGCAGGTCATCACATTTGCCAGTTTTCGAGTACACAGACATGGATCACTGTGGATTATTGAGTTTAAACGGTCTTCATCAAACTCTGAAGGTCTTCCTCAACGTGGAGAATCAGTAACGAAAAAAGGATCCTCCTCAAAACCAGACCGAGCGAAGTGGCGCATTGGTTAGCACACTGGACTCGCATTCGGGAGGACGACGGTTCAAACCGGGGTCCGGCCATCCTGATTTAGGTTTTCCGTGATTTCCCTTAATCGCTTCAGACAAATGCCGGAATGGTTCCTTTGGAAGGGGACGGCCGACTTCCTTCCCCATCCTTCCCTAATCCTATGGGACCGATGACCTCGCTGTTTGGTCTCCTCCTCCAAATCAGCCAACCTCAAAATGAGAAAACCATTTTCTTGCTGTGTTCTGTCCGATAGCATTATCTCCATACATGGCGCAAATGTTTCTGGTTACTTCCGCTGGTGTCACGCCTCTACTGAACTAAAACAGAAGAATATGTCGGAAATGCTCCAATTTCTTCCCTTGGTACTCCAGTTTCTAGCGTACACAGCTCCAGTCACTATATCCATATGACAAAATGACAGCATGCAAATTCAAATAGCAACAGTGAAGTACAAATGAAAAATGACGATCGATAAATGAACTTATAGCACCAGGAATACCAACATGCAAAACAAGAACGCTACTAACTTATGTACCATTTACGAAGGTCGTTCAATAAGTAAAGACCGACTTTTTTTTAAAAAAAGCCATTAATATACATAGACAAACATCCTTGTCGGTGCTTCATATTTGATGTTTGTTCTGTGCGCCGGTGAAGTTTCGAACCGTTCTGGCAGATGGCAGAGCTGTAGTACGGCGTCAGAATGGTGTCTACATACGACTCACGTTACAAGCACATTGCTGTTATTGAATTCTTGTGTGCAGAAAAAGAAACCGTGGTGAACATTCATAAGTGTCTGTGTGCAGTGTATGGCGATGCAGCAGTTGATAGGAGTACAGCTGGGCGATGGGTGAAGAAAATTACAGCCAAAGGAAGTGCAGAAACAGACCTCTATGATCAGCCACGCTCGGGACGTCCTGTCACAGCCACTGGTCCAGACGTGCTGAATCGTACGGATGCCATTATTCGTGCCGCCCGGCGCATCACAACTCCACAATTGGCTCTACAGTTGTCGGTCAGCATTGCAAGTGCGTCTGCAATGATCGATACTCTCAGATATTCGAAGAGGTTCTCACGATGGGTTGCACGAATGCTCGCAGCGGGCCACAAAATTCAAAGAAAGGCCATTTCATGTGAATTATTGGAGCGTTTTGGGACCGACGGAGAGGACTTTCTGTCGTTACGAGAACGAAAGCTGGGTGAACCACTTTGCGCCGGAAACAAAAGGGCAGTCCATGGAGTGGAATATCCACATTCACCAGAAAAGTAGGCCCGCATCTCGTGGTCGTGCGGTAGCGTTCTCGCTTCCCACGCCCGGGTTCCCGGGTTCGATTCCCGGCGGGGTCAGGGATTTTCTCTGCCTCGTGATGGCTGGGTGTTGTGTGCTGTCCTTAGGTTAGTTAGGTTTAAGTAGTTCTAAGTTCTAGGGGACATGACCACAGCAGTTGAGTCCCATAGTGCTCAGAGCCATTTGAACCATTTTTTGAACCAGAAAAGTAGAAATTCAAGACAACCCTCTCTGCCAGAAAAGTCCGTCTCTGCGGGTTGTGATGGCGTCATTCTGGTGGATGTGATGCCAAGAGGGTCGACCATCAATTCAGGGGCATACGTGAAGAGTCTGAATAAACTGAAGAACCGTTTCCGACAAGAATCGAGCAGAAATCTTGCTCCAACACGATAATGCACGCCCACACACAAGTGTGGGAAACCGGGAAAACATCGCCAAATTGGGACGGACATCATTGCCTCATCCACCCTACAGTCCAGACTTGCCACCCTCGGACTTGCGTGTCTTTCGGCCGCTTAAGGATTCTGTACGGGGAACACACTTTGAAGATGACGAGTGTGTCAGCCATGCAGTGAAGACATGGCCACGCCTGCAGGACAAGGGCTTTCACCAGCAGGGAATACGTGCTCTCCCACAACGCTGGCGTACGGCCACAGAACTTGGTTGCGACTACGTAGGAAAATACGACATCGACAACACATGTTGATGTACACTACTGGACATTA
Organism: Schistocerca nitens; assembly: GCF_023898315.1. Lineage (NCBI taxonomy): Eukaryota > Metazoa > Arthropoda > Insecta > Orthoptera > Acrididae > Schistocerca > Schistocerca nitens. The sequence continues at coordinate 86,632,851 of NC_064625.1, read as the reverse complement.
AAGATGACGTGCTACAGACGCGAAATTTAACCGACAGAAAGAAGATGCTGTGATATGCAAACGATTAGCTTTTCAGAGCATTCACACAAGGTTGGTGCCGGTGACGACACCTACAACGTGCCGACATGAGGAAAGTTTCCAACCGATTTCTCATACACAAACAGCGGTTGACCGGCGTAGCCGTGTGACACGTTGTTGTGATGCCTCGTGTAAGGAGGAGAAATGCGTACCATCACGTTTCCGACTTTGATAAAGGGCGGATTGTAGCCTATCGCGATTGCGGTTTATCGTATCGCGACATTGCTGCTCGCGTTGGTCGAGATCCAATGACTGTCAGCAGAATATGGAATCGGTGGCTTCTGGGGGGTAATACGGAACGCCGTGCTGGATCCCAACGGCCTCGTATCACTAGTAGGCGAGATGACAGGCATCTTATCCGCATGGCTGTAACGGATCGTGCAGGCACGTCTCGATCCCTGAGTCAACACATGGGGACCTTCGCAAGACAACAACCATCTGCACGAACAGTTGGACGACGTTTGCAGCAGCATGGACTATCAGCTCGGTGACCATGGCTGCGGTTACCCTTGACGCTGCATCACAGACAGGAGCGCGTGAGATGGTGTACTCGACGACGAACCTGGGTGCACGAATGGCAAAACGTAATTTTTTCGGATGAATCCAGATTCTGCTTACAGCATCATGATGGTCGCATCTGTGTTTGGCGACGGTGAACGCACATTGGAAGCGTGTATTCGTCATCGCCATACTGGCATATCACCCGGCGTGATGGTATGGGGTGCCATTGGTTACACGTCTCGGTCAGTTCTTGTTCGCATTGACGGCACTTTGACCTGTGGATGTTACATTTCAGATGTGCTACCCTTCATTCGATCCCTGCGAAACCCTACATTTCAGCAGGATAATGCACGACCCCATGTTGCAGGTCCTGTACAGGCCTTTCTGGATACACAAAATGTTCGACTACTGCCCTGGCCAGCACATTCTCCATACCTGTCAACAACTGAAAACGTCTGGTTAATGGTGGCCGAGTAACTGGCTCATCACAATACGCCAGTCAGTACTCTTGATGAACTGTGGTATCGTGTTGAAGCTGCATGGGCAGCTGTACCTCCAGACGACATCCGAGCTCTGTTTGACTCAATGCTCAGGCGTATCAAGGGCGTTATTACGGGCAGAGGTGGTTGTTCTGGGTACTGATTTCTCAGGATCTAAGCACCCAAATTGCCTGAAAATGTAATCACATGTCAGTTCTAGTATAATATATTTGTGCAATGAATACCCGTTTATTATTTGCATTTCTTCTTGGTGTAACAATTTCAATGGCCAGTAGTGTGTTATTGACTCCGAACAACATATTGTGAGGAAAAAATTGTGGGGTATTACTTATTGAACGACCCTCGTACAGTCTTTCTCTAGGTGTCCAACCCAACACTGATGGATCTAAGGCGTCGGACAGAGCTCTGCATTTACTGTTTCGACCTCCGGTCCAGGCCAAACGAGGCTTCCGAAGCGCGTGCGTCCATTGTTGGCACGTCTTCAGCAACGTGCGCCTCCCCGCGCTGACGTCACCCGCAAGAGGCTGGCGGCTTGAAGGACCACCTACGCGCTCACGCATCGCGCGGCACGCGCCTCTCCCGCCAGAACGCACCGGCCGCGTCTGTTTACGCATGCGAGTGCCACACGCGGGATATATTTCGCGCAGGGAGTGGGGGACAACGAGGGGTCACGTAGCCGGCTGCGGAACGCGGCTGCGAGATTTACAACGGCCGGGGCGCCTCCTGCTGCCAACGGCGGCACGCCCGCTGCGTGGCTGAGGGGCCACCGTTGTGGCACTGCGGACTTCCCGTCTGGCGTCCCGGATTCGATTGCTGGATAGCTTGCAGGACCCGACTTTCCACATGTACACTGACCATCCGAAACACTGTGACCATCTGAATAGGTGTCCTGCATAAGGCAGTATCACTCGTCCTATTTTCATAGCGGCGGCCGAGCGGTTCAAGGCGCTTCAGTCTGGAAGCGTGCGACAGCTACGGTCGCAGGTTCAAATCCTGCCTCTGGCCTGGGTGTCCTTAGGGTAGTTAGGTTTAAGTAGTTGTAAGTTTTATGATGAGTCAGATGTTAAGTCCCATAGTGCTCAGAGACATTTGAACCATATTCTCATAGCAATCACGGACATAAGAAGAACTGCAACACCACAAGATCATTATTGTGACCATCTGCTTACTAGTCTGTTGGAACAGCTTTAGAACACACTTCCTGCAGTGATTCTGTGTATCATGGGTTCCACAAGCTCTTCATAGGTTTTCGGAGGGGTGTGGCATGAGACATCTACCCAAATAAAAAGCAACCAACGAAAAAGTCCTCCTATCGGAGGACAAAAAATTCTAGTACGTCCCTGTTCACTTACACTACTGGCCATTAACATTGCTACACCAAGAAGAAATGCAGATGACGAACGGGTATTCATTGGACAAATATATTATACTAGAACTGACGTGTGGTTACGTTTTTTACCCAATTTGGGTGCATAGATCCTGAGAAATCAGAGAACAACCACCTCTGCCCGTAAAAACGGCCTTGATACGCCTGGGCATTGAGTCAAACAGCTTGGATGGCGTGTACAGGTACAGCTGCCCGTGCAGCTTCAACACGATACCACAGTTCATCAAGAGTAGTGACTGGCGTATTGTGACGAGACAGTTGCTCGGCCACCATTAACCAGACGTTTTCAATTGGTGAGATATCTGGAGAATGTGCTGGCCAGGGCAGCAGTCGAACATTTTCTGTATCCAGAAAGGCCCGTACAGGACCTGCAACATGCGGTCATGCATTATCCTCCTGAAATGAAGGGTAGAGCCACGGGTCGTAACACATCTGAAATATAAAGTCCACTGTTCAAAGTGCCGTCAGTGCGAACAAGAGGTGACCGAGACGTGTAACCAATGGCACCCCATACTATCACGCCGGGTGAAACGCCAGTATGGTGATGATGAATACACGCTTCCAATGTGCGTTCACCGCGATGTCGCCAAACACGGATGCGACCATCATGATGCTGTAAACGCCAGCCGACGTGGCCGTGTGGTTAAAGGCGCTGCAGTCTGGAACCGCGAGACCGCTACGGTCGCAGGTTCGAATCCTGCCTCGTGCATGTATGTTTGTGATTTCTTTAGGTTAGTTAGGTTTAACTAGTTCTAAGTTCTAGGGGACTAATGACCTCAGCAGTTGAGTCCCATAGTGCTCAGAGCCATTTGAACCATTTGATGCTGTAAACAGAACCTGGATTCATCCGAAAAAATGACTTTTTGCCATTCGCGCACCCAGGTTCCTCTTTGAGTACGCCATCGCAGGCGCTCCTGTCTGTGACGCAGCGTTAAGGGTAACCGCAGCCATGGTCTCCGAGCTAATAGTCCATGCTGCTGCAAACGTCGTCCAACTGTTCGTGCAGAAGTTTGTCGTCTTGCACACGTCCGCATCTCTTGACTCAGGGATCGAGACGTGGCTGCACGATCTGTTACAGCCATGCGGATAAGATGCCTGTCATCTCGACTGCTAGTGATACGAGGCCGTTGGGATCGAGCACGGCGTTCCGTATTACCCTCCTGAACCCACCGAATCAATATTCTGCTAACAGTCATTGGATCTCGACCAGCGCGTGCTGCAATGTCGCGATACGATAAACCGCATTCGCGATAGGCTACAATCCGACCTTTATCAAAGTCGGAAACGTGATGGTACGCATTTCTCCTCCTTACACGAGGCATCACAACAACGTTTCACCAGGCAACGCCGGTCAACTGCTGTTTGTGTATGAGAAATCTGTTGGAAACTTTCCTCATGTCAGCACGTTGTAGGTGTTGCCACCGCCGCCAACCTGGAGTGAATGCTCTGAAAAGCTAATCATTTGCATATCGTAGCATGTTCTTCCTGTCGGTTAAATTTCGCGTCTGTAGCACGTCATCTTCGTGGTGTAGCAATTTTAATGTCCAGTAGTGTAAAATACAGGGTGTATCAAAAAGAATCATCCAATTTTTAAAAAGTCATAACTACTATGTAATTTGAGCTATGTGCGTGAAAGGTGTAATGTTGGAATAGCAAACTCTCGACTTTTACATGGTTCCCGCTTGGTAGCAGCAGTGTGGGCTTACTTCAGTTCCAGTAAAAATGGTGTCGGGACAGTGGAAAGCCTTTTATGTTCTACGTTTTGCGCAGTGCGGATCAGTAATAACTGCTCAGCGTGACTTTCGTACTAGGTATGGTATGGCAGTTTTCTTCCACGCTTAGTGTTTAGTAACTAGGCAACATTCCATTTAAATGGAAAGGTGAATCATCATATGTGAGAACACGGGGTACGGAACAACCACAAGAAATTGTACAACATGAGAGGGACTCTCCAAAATTCAAAGTGTTTTGTGTAGTTTCACAGGAAAAGATGTATGGTCCATTTTTCTTTGCCGACGAAACTGTTACAGGAAGCACACATCTCTATATGCTTGAAAATTTTCGTTTCCCTCAGCTGGAGACCGATCGACCGACTTCATTTACCAACAGGATGGGGCACCGCCACACTGGCATCTGGGAGTGCGGGAATTTTTATATCAAAGATTTAGTGAACGAGGGATCGGTCGTACTGGACCAAATGATTCACCCTTACGTCACTGGCCTCCAAGGTCATTGAACCTGACTGTGTATAATTATTTGTTGTGGGTGATTCTAAAAGACCTTGATTATGTGCCTCCGCTACCAACAACGACGAATGAACTGAGACATCGCATAACAGCAGCTGTGGATGCTGTAACTCAAGGCATGCTCGTTGCAGTGTAGGGACAGTTTGAATACCGCATTGACATATGCCGAGCATCTCGAGGGGGGGCTTATTGAACACCTATGAAAAGGTATGTAAAAAACTTTTTTTGAGTTTCCCGTTCATCAAAAAACAAAATTCATTGCATATTTTTATTAGTTTCAGAAGTATAGACGCGCCATATCAGACGATTCTTTTTGATACACCCTGTACTCTGACTGATAAGTGGGGTAGAAGTTACCCAAATTCGACCATCATCAGTACCTTTAAAAATTTTCTCATGATATTTTTTTTAAATTTGCAACCCACCTCAAACTCCCAGAAGTTCCCCTAAAAGTAGAGCAGTTAGACTTACTAGTGTACCACATTAAGTTGCTCATACCCATCCACTTCCAGTTGCCCTTTCTCACGCACTCGTTCGCCCAACTCACTGTCATTATCTCCTTGCGTCGCTCTGTCATTCATTGTCTCCTAGTGACAGCCACAATTACCTCTGTTCTGTTTTAGTATTACAGTCCTTTCTCCCTATTACTGTCTCCTCCTTCCCCTCTCTTGCTGCTAACATCTCATTTCTTGTTTCCTACTGCTGCCGTCTCCTCTCACTAACATACTCTCTTATTGTCATTGACTCTCGGCAGGTGATAAGGATAGTAGCGGCTGTCACGCAGGATACGCATAATCGTACTTTGGCTTACACCATCTTGGCGGGCCACTTGCCTGGAGCATGTATTAAGGTTCGTCTCAGCATCATGTAGAACTCGGTCTTTGAAATCTGGCATTCCCTGAACTTACATCTGTCTCAAGGGACCAATGGTCGCACAAACGCCCAAAAAGGGCTTGAAATGTTGCGTGGTTGGTTAGTGTCTGTGAGGGTACTTGTTTCGGTATAACTGTGCTGGTTCTCGACACATCTGCTTGCCCATACACAAACACCATCTCGGCTTGCATACAATGCGCCGCGTCAATCATACATCCTGCAACGCAAAAGTAACACACAGCACGTTGTCAGAGGCACTTTCAATCGTCAGCACCTTACCGTGGCAGCGATGCATTTCCGGACACATGCTCACAAGACCTTTTTTCCCCCATTTCCAGTCAGAAATCTGTACCTGGATTTTGTCGACTTCATTAATGTTCACCCTATATGTACACTAAGGCAACGGCCGTGCCGCAGTGGATACACCGGTTCCCGTGAGATCACCGCAGTTAAGCACTTTCGGGCGTGGCCGACGCTTGGATGGGTGACCATCCAGCCGCCATGCGCTGTTGCCATTTTTCGGGGTGCACTCAGCCTCGTGAGCTACTCGACCGAATAGTAGAGGCTCCGGTCAAAGAAAACCATCACAACGACCGGGAGAGCGGTGTGCTGACCACGCGCCCCTCCTATCCGCATCCTCATCTGAGGATGATACGGCGGTCGGATGGTCCCGGTGGGCCACTTGTGGCCTGAAGACGGAGTGTTATATGTACACTGACGATCCGTAACAGTATGACCGTCTGCTTAATAGGTATACACGTTGTCAGAGGCACTTTCAATCGTCAGCACCTTACCGTGGCAGCGATGCATTTCCGGACACATGCTCACAAGACCTTTTTTCCCCCATTTCCAGTCAGAAATCTGTACCTGGATTTTGTCGACTTCATTAATGTTCACCCTATATGTACACTAAGGCAACGGCCGTGCCGCAGTGGATACACCGGTTCCCGTGAGATCACCGCAGTTAAGCACTTTCGGGCGTGGCCGACGCTTGGATGGGTGACCATCCAGCCGCCATGCGCTGTTGCCATTTTTCGGGGTGCACTCAGCCTCGTGAGCTACTCGACCGAGTAGTAGAGGCTCCGGTCAAAGAAAACCATCACAACGACCGGGAGAGCGGTGTGCTGACCACGCGCCCCTCCTATCCGCATCCTTATCTGAGGATGATACGGCGGTCGGATGGTCCCGGTGGGCCACTTGTGGCCTGAAGACGGAGAGCTATATGTACACTGACGATCCATAACAGTATGACCGTCTGCTTAATAGGTATACATGCGACAGTATGAATATCCCTTGGACTGGTGACCATCTCTATACACACAGAAGGATCCTCTTAGTGTCGCTATCCTACACTACAGGGTCGAAGTATGAATATTACACACTTCCTCGGCGTATGCCAATGCAGCAAATCGGTTAGTTCTCTTTGCATTTTATGTAGTCTACGCTGAGCTTGGTGGGACTTCAGGAATCATCATTAATTGATGGTCCTCGAAAAACCCCACAAAAAAGGTTGTTTTACTACATTTTCGCCGTCACCAGCTGAACAAAACCCAGCCGAGTATTGCAAGACGACTATGAGCAGCATACGACTGTAATTTTTACGTTGCATTCGTATGTTTCAGATCTCGGACAGCCTTGACAATTTTCTTCATATCTTCATCCGTTTCTGAGATAGAGAGGTTCAAAGTTACCTTACTTGTACACGTAAAATGCGTGCTTAGCCGGTGTGACGTGGAAACGTGGTTTATAAAGTGATATAGCACGGAGAAATATGCTATAAAGTGCCTCCATTATAATAAGAAGGGTTTTGGGAACCCTATGTTGTACAGTAGTAATGAAGCTCACGCAAAAATGTTTTGCACGTAAAATCCCTTATGATGTGTGAAATTAGTTTTGTGTTATTTCAGTTTAACATAAGCAAACTATCAAAATTATACTGACCAATACATTTCTTTCATATGTTACATGTCCTGCTGCCGCAGGGAAAAGATGGAAACCAGGGGAAAAATGCTCCTATCGGAGCAGAAGAAATACGAATGTGTTCCAGTTTATTTAAAACAGTCACTGGTAATGGGGTATTGCTGCCTCATTCTGCCTTCCTCAGTACCTTTAAAAATTTCCGCTGTGGCCGAGCGGTTCTAGGCGCTTCAGTCTGGAACCACGCTGCTGCTACCGTCGCAAGTTCGAATCCTGCCTCGGGCATGGATGTGTGTGATGTCCTTACAGTAGTTAGTTCTAAGCAGTTCTAAGTCTAGGGAACTGATGACCTCAGATGTTAAGTCCCATAGTGCTTAGAGCCGTTTGAACCATTTTTGAAAACGTACTTTTTTAAATACATATTATTTATAACACCGCCTTTTGTAGAAGAGCCTATGTTTGTCTGTGTCATCCAGGTATGTTTCGGCTCATATGTACAGTCCTCAGTGGGTCGTGCACGGAAGCGCAAAACAATTTTGGGTAACAAAAGAAAAAGAACATATTAGGTATCCTGCAGAAGGTGGTGGTATAAAGAGACATATTTATTTCAAATAAGAATCCGCAACGAGAGTTTCACAATTCAACAAGATACATCAATATTTACATTCTCTCAAACATCACTACGTCTAATATACACACTACCATGCAACTTACATTTGTCTCTAGCTAATTTCACGGATTTTATTAATATCTTCGAATTTTTTTTGCGCTCTTCATACTCCGAAAATAGCTTACAAAGGTCACTTACCTTTTCTGTATGTGAACTGTTGTGCGTGTGGGAGAAAAGGCAGGGCCAGGCCAGAAAGACAGCGCTTTCTGCCGTTTCGCCTCATCGACCAGGACTGTTCTTTTGAGAGCTTCCCTTTGATGTTTGCACTTAAACTCTGAGAGCATGCGTCGAAGCACGGTCATTCTTCACTGTCTGTGACCACATCTGCAGCTCCAGTATTACAGGGTAATAAGACGGACATCTGCTGCAGGCGAAAATAAATCACACATACATTTCAACATTATGGGCGACAGTATTCACCATCGCTTTCCCCAGATCGCGTCCTACACCAAATGATCCACTTCTAACTCCTTCTCCTCTTCTTGGAGAACCTTCAACCCAATACATTTTTCGCATCTACATACACTACTGGCCATTAAAATTGCTTCACCAAGAAGAAATGTAGATGATAAAGGAGTATTCATTGGACAAATATATTATACTAGATCTGACAACTGATTACATTTTCACGCAGTTTGGGTGCATAGATCCTGAGAAATCAGTACCCAGAACAACCACCGCTGGCCGTAATAACGGCCTTGATACGCCTGGGCATTTAGTCAAACAGAGCTCGGATGGCATGTACAGGTACAGCTGCCCATTCAGCTTCAACACGATACCACAGTTCACCAAGAGTAGTAGTGACTGGCATTTTGTGACGAACCAGTTGCCCGGCCACCATTGAACAAACGTTTTCAATTGGTGAGAGATCTGGAGAATGTGCTGACCAGGGCAGCAGTCGAATATTTTCTGTATGAAAGGCCCGTACAGGACCTGCAACATGCGGTCGTGCATTTTCCTGCTGAAATGTTGGGTTTCGCAGGGGTCAAATGAAGGGTAGAGCCACGGGTCGTAACACTTCCGAAATGTAACGTCCACTGTTCAAAGTGCCGTCAATGCGAACAATAGGTGACCGAGACTTGTAACCAAAGGCACCCCATACCATCACGCCGGGTGAAACGCCAGTATGGAGATGACGAATACACGCTTCCAATGTGCGTTCACCGCGATGTCGCCAAACACGGATGCGACCATCATGATGCTCTAAACAGAACCTGCAGTCATCCGAGAAAATGACGTTTTGCCATTCGTGCACCCAGGTTCGTCGTCGAGTACACCATCGAAGGCGCTCCTGTCTTTGATGCAGCGTCAAGGGTAACCGCAGTCATGGTCTCCGAGTTGATAGTCCATGCTGCTGCAAACGTCGTCGAACTGTTCGTGCAAATGGTTGTTGTCTTGCAAACGTCCCCATCTGTTGACTCAAGGATCGAGACGTGGCTGCACGATCCGTTACAGCCGTGCGGACAAGACGCCTGTCATCTCGACTGCTAATGATACGAGGCCGCTGGGATCCAGCACGGCGTTCCGTATTACCCTCCTCAACCCACCGATTCCATATTCTGCTAACAGTCATTCGATCTCGACCAACGCGAGCAGCAATGTCGCGATAAACCGCAATCGCGATAGGCTACAATCCGACCTTTATCAAAGTCGGAAACGTGATGGTACGCATTTCTCCTCGTTACACATCACAACAACGTTTCACCAGGCAACGCCGGTCAATTGGTGTTTGTGTATGAGAAATCGGTTGGAAATTCTCCTCATGTCCGCACGTTGTATGTGTCGCCACCGGCGCGAACCTTGTGTGAATGTTCTGAAAAGCTAATCATTTGCATATCACAGCATCTTCTTCCTGTCGGTTAAATTTCGCGTCTGTAGGACGTCATCTTCGTGGTGTCGCAATTTTAATGGCCAGTAGTGTCGGTACCCTGCGGTACCCTGTACCACTACCAGACATTTTCTTCCCTGTTCCAGTCGCAAATAGAGCGACGGAAAAACGCCTGTCTAATGCCTCCGTATGAGCCCTAACTTCTCGTATCATATATTCGTGGTCCTTAAGCTCAATGTATGTTTGAGGCAGTAGAATTGTTCAGCAGTCAGTTTCAAATGCAGCTTACCTACATTTTCTCGGTAAGAACGTCGCTTTCCCTCCAGGGATTCCCATTTGAGTTCCCGAAGCACCAGCGTAACACTTACTTGTTGTTCTAACCCACCGGCAACAAATCTAGTAGTCCTCCCTTAACTGCTTCGATGTCTTCTTTCAATCCGGATCCGAAACACTCGAGCAGTACTCATGAATAGGTACCACTGGCGTCCTACATGCGGTCTCCTTTACAGGTAAAATGTAAATGCCGAGTGACTAGGACCTCCCGTCGGGTAGACAGCTCGCCGGGTGCAAGTCTTTCGATTTGACGCCACTTCAGCGACTTGCGCGTCGATGGAGATAAAATTATGGTGCCGCGCGGGATGAGCCGAGCGGTCCGAGGTGCTGCAGTCATGGTCTGTGCTGCTGGTCCCGGCGGAGGTTCGTGTCCTCTCTCGGGCGTGTGTGTGTGTGTGTGTGTGTGTGTGTGTGTGTGTGTGTGTGTGTGTGTGTGTGTGTGTGTGTGTGTGTGTGTGTCTGTGTGTGTGTGTTTGTCCTTAGGATAATTTAGGTTAAGTAGTGTGGAAGCTTAGGGACTGATGACCTTAGCAGTTAAGTCCCATAAGATTTCACAAATATTTGAACATTTTTTTTAATTATGATGATTATGACATCACAACACCCAGTCCCTGAGCGGAGAAAATCTCCCATCGAGCCGGGAATCGAACCCGGGCCCTTATGATTGACATTCTGTCGCGCTGACTACTCAGCTGCCGGGGGGCGGACTCCCTTACAGGTGAACCACTTTTTCCTAAAGTTCTCCCAATAAACTGAAGTCGATAATTCGCCACCCTTGCCGCAGTTCTCAGATGCTCGTTCCACCTCGTATCGCCTTGCAACGTCACGCCCAGATATTTAAGCAACTCGATTTATGTCAAGCAGCCGGCGTGGTGGCCGAGCGGTTCTAGGCGCCACAGTCTGGAACCGCGCGACCGCTACGGTCGCAGGTTCGAATCCTGCCACGGGCATGGATGTGTGTGATGTCCTTAGGTTAGTTACGTTTAATTAGTTCTAAGTTCTAGGCGACTGATGACCTCAGAAGTTAAGTCCCATAGTGCTCAGAGCCATTTGAACCATTTTTTGTGTCAATCAGAACACTAGTAATACCGTATCCGGCAGTTAAAGGTTTGTTCTCCCTACTCATTCCCATTAAATTAAATTTTCCTACGTTTAAAGCTAGCTGCCATTCTCCACACCAACCGAAAATTCGCATCAAATGAATTCGCAATTGCGAATAAGGACTACCATCAGCTGTAGAATGGAATGACGACAGTGAAAATTTGTGCCGGACCGAGACTGTAACTCGGGTTGCCCGCTTATCGCGAACGGACACCTTCTTATTTCTTTGCACGATATAGTTCGTTGCGTTTGGTCTGGGCGGACGTCAGAAGACATCCGTTCAAGGTGATCGTTGCTTCCTTGACTCAATTTTTTTTTAATTACAGAGAGCATAGAGCCCTGTGAGCGACCACGCAGAGCTACCGTGCCGCCAACTACACTCCTGGAAATGGAAAAAAGAACACATTAACACCGGTGTGTCAGACCCACCATACTTGCTCCGGACACTGCGAGAGGGCTGTACAAGCAATGATCACACGCACGGCACAGCGGACACACCAGGAACCGCGGTGTTGGCCGTCGAATGGCGCTAGCTGCGCAGCATTTGTGCACCGCCGCAGTCAGTGTCAGCCAGTTTGCCGTGCCATACGGAGCTCCATCGCAGTCTTTAACACTGGTAGCATGCCGCGACAGCGTGGACGTGAACCGTATGTGCAGTTGACGGACTTTGAGCGAGGGCGTATAGTGGGCATGCGGGAGGCCGGGTGGACGTACCGCCGAATTGCTCAACACGTGGGTCGTGAGGTCTCCACAGTACATCGATGTTGTCGCCAGTGGTCGGCGGAAGGTGCACGTGCCCGTCGACCTGGGACCGGACCGCAGCGACGCACGGATGCACGCCAAGACCGTAGGATCTTACGCAGTGCCGTAGGGGACCGCACCGCCACTTCCCAGCAAATTAGGGACACTGTTGCTCCTGGGGTATCGGCGAGGACCATTCGCAACCGTCTCCATGAAGCTGGGCTACGGTCCCGCACACCGTTAGGCCGTCTTCCGCTCACGCCCCAACATCGTGCAGCCCGCCTCCAGTGGTGTCGCGACAGGCGTGAATGGAGGGACGAATGGAGACGTGTCGTCTTCAGCGATGAGAGTCGCTTCTGCCTTGGTGCCAATGATGGTCGTATGCGTGTTTGGCGCCGTGCAGGTGAGCGCCACAATCAGGACTGCATACGACCGAGGCACACAGGGCCAACACCCGGCATCATGGTGTGGGGAGCGATCTCCTACACTGGCCGTACACCACTGGTGATCGTCGAGGGGACACTGAATAGTGCACGGTACATCCAAACCGTCATCGAACCCATCGTTCTACCATTCCTAGACCGGCAAGGGAACTTGCTGTTCCAACAGGACAATGCACGTCCGCATGTATCCCGTGCCACCCAACGTGCTCTAGAAGGTGTAAGTCAACTACCCTGGCCAGCAAGATCGCCGGATCTGTCCCCCATTGAGCATGTTTGGGACTGGATGAAGCGTCGTCTCACGCGGTCTGCACGTCCAGCACGAACGCTGGTCCAACTGAGGCGCCAGGTGGAAATGGCATGGCAAGCCGTTCCACAGGACTACATCCAGCATCTCTACGATCGTCTCCATGGGAGAATAGCAGCCTGCATTGCTGCGAAAGGTGGATATACACTGTACTAGTGCCGACATTGTGCATGCTCTGTTGCCTGTGTCTATGTGCCTGTGGTTGTGTCAGTGTGATCATGTGATGTATCTGACCCCAGGAATGTGTCAATAAAGTTTCCCCTTCCTGGGACAATGAATTCACGGTGTTCTTATTTCAATTTCCAGGAGTGTATTTGACTATCGGTGCACGACTCACGGCCAGATCCAGATTTCCCTATGACGTCATATTTCGCAATAAGAGGGAAATCCGAGTTCGAGTCCCGGTCAGGCACAAATTTTCACTGTGGTCATTCCATTCTACAGCTGATGATAATCCTTATTCGCAATTGCGAATTCATTTGACGCGTTTCGTAATGGCTGTGGTCGCCGCAGTGCCTGTTCCTGTGGACATGCATGCATGTCGAAAGGAACTTAGAATCGTAATCAGTATAACTGAGGCATTGCAATATCGTAAGGAAATTTTGTCTAAGTCGGCTTGTATCTTCCTGCGAACACTCGCCCTCGATACTTTACTGTACACAGCATCATCATCAGAAAACAACCACAGATTGTTGTCCGCACTTTCCACCACATCATTTGGTGTACACAGAGCAACAGCGGTCCTGTCACACTTCCCTGGGCCACTCCTGACGATACCCTTGTCTCTGATGAACATTCGCCTTCGAGGACAACATACTGGGTTTTATTACTTAAGAAACTTTCGAAACACTCACATATCTGTGGGCTTATTCCTTATTTTCGTACCTTCGTTAATAGCCAGCAACGGCGCACCGTGTCAAATGGTTTCCGGAAACCCAAAAATACGGAATCTGCCTGTTGCCTTTCATGTTACCCCTTGACTACCAATCCAGACAGCTACAACGGCACTACATATCCCACCTTATCCATCCTTTCCCACTGGAACTTCTACGAGCGTCCACTGTCCAGCTGTGAAATACGTCCCGAGATATACGGTACCCTTAATGATATTTTTCACTCTGCAGCGGAGTGTGCGCTGATACGAAACTTCCTGGCAGAATAAAACTGTGTGCCGGGCCGAGGCTCGAACTCGGGACCTTTGCCTTTGGAAGGTAGGAGACGAGATACTGGCAGAAGTAAAGCTGTGAGGAGAGGGCGTGAGACGTGCTTGGGTAGCTCAGTTGGTAGAGTACTTGGCCGCGAAAGGCAAAGGTCCCGAGTCCGAGTCTCGGTCCGGCACACCGTTTTAATCTGCCCGGAAGTTTCATACGGTACCCTTGTTTCCAGCCCTACACACATTGCTCCACCTCACATTACCCTCCCACTTTCCTCCCTCCCCCTCAATTACTGTCAGTCGCCAACTGCGGTTCCACATGCCTCGTAGTTGTACTCATAATTCCACCTTCACCGTGACAAAATCATTTTCATGACTCGCTAGCGCCACCATTATACCACAGCAACATTGGCGTTAACGTGAGTGAGTATCTTAAATTACATTTTCCCTGAGACATTTCTCTAATTTATTTATGATAACATTGGAAGCTGAAGAAGTGAATCAAGATTTATGCTGCGGCCGCGACTCGAACCCGGGTCTTCTTGCTTACTACGCAGATATGCTACACGATCACATGTAGTACAGCACTTCTCCATTACGTCCAACGCTGGGGTCCTATTCCAATGTCCCAGAGCCCTGGTAATAGTGATAATATAAGGGGAGATGTGGATTGGAGTTAGTGTTCGGGAGGGTATTCGACTTGTGTAGTACGTGCCTCGCTGTTAATCCTAATGCTGTGGTGGTGTAATGGTCACCATATCTAACAAGCACTGAGTGGAAAGATCAACAAACGAACTTGACCGGATGTCATGTGACGTCCGCAACGACCAAACACACCAATAAAAAAAACAATCAAGACGACCCGGGTTCGAGTCCCGGCCGCACTACAAATTTTAATTCACTTTTTCAGCTTTCCACCGTTATCATAATTGATTTTGTTTTAACTGCCATATAAGATCATCCACAGAGTTGCAAAAATAAGTGTTTGTCAACTGCTTTCTATATATTTTAACTCTTCTGTTAAATATGTAATATCTTTGGCTAAAGACCTGCTTTACGCGCTACTAGCCCGTCCTTCGTGGCAAAATGAACTAACAGTAAAGAGTCAAAATGAGTCCACCAAATTGGAAACTACTCTACTCCACTAACACCTCGATTGGGACTTGGCTGAAATAAACCAAATTCTAGAGTCGATTACGTCTCAGACAGACCATCCTGACAGGACAGTTAGAAATAATTATAACTTTTAAGATCTCTGTGGTACTTCAAGTCACTCGGCAAGACTGCAGATTAAACAACGAGACTTTCTCCAGTTCACACAGACAGATAGAAAATGAAAGCTGTAAGTCGTGCAGGATATGGCTTCCGATGAGCACTGAGCTCTTACAGCTTCTTAGATAATCTTCTAGGCGCTTCAGTCCGGAACCGCGCTGCTGCTATGGTCGCAGGTTCGAATCCTGCCTCGGGTATGGATGTGTGTGATGTCCTTAGGTTAGTTATGTTAACGTAGTTCTAAGTCTAGGGAACTGATGACCTCGGATGTTAAGTCCCATACTGCTTAGAGCCATTTGAACCATTTAGATAATCTTCTACATTCTCAGCCGTTAGAATTGCGACAACTGTGCTACTAGACTACGTTAGGATCCCGGTAACAAACGTGTTGCCATTAATGGACTCGATTCCTGTAGTGGAAACACTGAAATGTTGCAGGCGACCCTCGGGAGGACGAATCGGCCCTAGGCGCGCTGTGCTTTACCAGCTTAAGCTGACAGCGTTTGCAGTGAGCGGCTGACGGCGCGAGAATGCTGGCTTTGAAAAGTCGCCCAGCTACCTGCGACCTGTACAAGTAGTCCCTCGTCGCACTGCTGTCAGTTCGTTGTAGAAGTGAAATCCTGCGTTGCCGTATCTGACCTCTGTCACAGCGTTACCCAGACGCGGTGGACCCGAGGCAAGAGCGATGAATGGGGGTCAAGGACTCAACGCAAATACAGGAACATTGTACTAACCACTGGCGTAAACCAATTACTATCATATATATACACTCCTGGAAATTGAAAAAGGAACACCGTGAATTCATTGTCCCAGGAAGGGGAATGGAGGGACGAATGGAGACGTGTCGTCTTCAGCGATGAGAGTCGCTTCTGCCTTGGTGCCAATGATGGTCGTATGCGTGTTTGGCGCCGTGCAGGTGAGCGCCACAATCAGGACTGCATACGACCGAGGCACACAGGGCCAACACCCGGCATCATGGTGTGGGGAGCGATCTCCTACACTGGCCGTACACCACTGGTGATCGTCGAGGGGACACTGAATAGTGCACGGTACATCCAAACCGTCATCGAACCCATCGTTCTACCATTCCTAGACCGGCAAGGGAACTTGCTGTTCCAACAGGACAATGCACATCCGCATGTATCCCGTGCCACCCAACGTGCTCTAGAAGGTGTAAGTCAACTACCCTGGCCAGCAAGATCTCCGGATCTGTCCCCCATTGAGCATGTTTGGGACTGGATGAAGCGTCGTCTCACGCGGTCTGCACGTCCAGCACGAACGCTGGTCCAACTGAGGCGCCAGGTGGAAATGGCATGGCAAGCCGTTCCACAGGACTACATCCAGCATCTCTACGATCGTCTCCATGGGAGAATAGCAGCCTGCATTGCTGCGAAAGGTGGATATACACTGTACTAGTGCCGACATTGTGCATGCTCTGTTGCCTGTGGTTCTGTCAGTGTGATCATGTGATGTATCTGACCCCAGGAATGTGTCAATAAAGTTTCCCCTTCCTGGGACGATGAATTTACGGTGTTCTTATTTCAATTTCCAGGAGTATATATATATATATATATATATATATATATATATATATATATATATATATATAGTACGGTCCATTGATCGTGGCCGGGCCAAATATCTCACGAAATAAGCGTCAAACGTTAAAACCACAAAGAACGAAACTAGCTTGAAGGGGTAAACCATATGGCGCTATGGTTGGCCCGCTAGGTAGCGCTGCCTTAGATCAAACGGATGTAAACGGTTTTTTTTTTTTTTTGGAATGGGAACCCCCATTTTTTATTACATATTCGTGAATTGTTGTTGTTGTGGTCTTCAGTCCTGAGACTGGTTTGATGCAGCTCCCCATGCTACTCTATCCTGTGCAAGCTTCTTCACCTCCCAGTACCTACTGTAACCTACATCATTCTGAATCTGTTTAGTGTATTCATCTCTTGGTCTACGATTTTTACCCTCCACGCTGCCCTTCAATACTAAATTAGTGATCCCTTGATGCCTCAGAACATGTCCTACCAACCGATCCCTTCTTCTAGTCAAATTGTGCCACAAACTTCTGTTCTCCCCAATCCTATTCAAAACCTCCTCATTAGTTATGTGATCAACCCATCTAATCTTCAGCATTCTTCTGTAGCACAACATTTCGATAGCTTCTATTCTCTTCTTGTCCAAACTATTTATCGTCCATGTTTCACTTCCATATATGGCTACACTCCATACAAATACTTTCAGAAACTACTTTCTCACACTTAAATCTATACTCGATGTTAACAAATTTCTCTTCTTCAGAAACGCTTTCCTTGCCATTGCCAGTTTACATTTTATATCTTCTCTACTTCGACCATCATCAGTTATTTTGCTCCCCAAATAGCAGAACTCTTTTACTACTTTAAGTGTCTCGTTTCCTAATCTAATTCCCTCAGCATCTCCCGACTTAATCCGACTTCATTCCATTATCGTCGTTTTGCTTTTGTTGATGTTCATCTTATATCGTCCATTCAAAACACTGTCCATTCCGTTCAACTGCTCTTGCAAGTCCTTTGCCGTCTCTGACAGAGTTACAATGGCATCGGCGAACCTCAAAGTTTTTATTTCTTCTCTCTGGATTTTAATGCCTACTCCGAATTTTTGTTTTGTTTCCTTCACTGCTTGCTCAATATACAGATTGAATAACATCGGGGAGAGGCTACAACCCTGTCTCACTCCCTTCCCAACCTCTGCTTCCCTTTCATGTCCCTCGACTCTTATAACTGCCATCGGGTTTCTGTACGAATTGTAAATAGCCTTTCGCTCCCTGTATTTTACCCCTGCCACCTTCAGAATTTGAAAGAGAGTATTCCAGTCAACATTGTCAAAAGCTTTCTCTAAGTCTACAAATGCTAGAAACGTAGGTTTGCCTTTCTTTAATTTAGCTTCTAAGACAAGTCGTAGGGTCAGTAGTACGTAAAGATATATGAATGTTTTAGCCGGACCACTTTTTCGCTTTGTGATAGATGGCGTTATAAAAGTCACAACATATGGCTCACAATTTTAGACGAGCAGTTGGTAACAGGTAGGTTTTTTTAAAATTAAAATACAGAACGTAGGTACGTTTAAACATTTCATTTCGGTTGTTCCAATGTGATACGTGTATCTTCGCGAACTTATCATTTCTAAGAAAGCATGCTGTTACAGCGTGATTACCTGTAAATACCACATTAATGCAGTAAATGCTCAAAGTGATGTCCGTCAACCGCAATGCATTTGGCAATACGTGTAACGACATTCCTCTCAACAGCGAGTAGTTCGCCTTCCGTAATGTTCTCACATGCATTGACAATGCGCAGACGCATGTTGTCAGGCGTTGTCGGTGGATCACGATAGCAAATATCCTTCAACTTTCCCCACAGAAAGAAATCCGGGGACGTCAGATCCGGTGAACGTGCGGGCCATGGTATGGTGCTTCGACGACCAATCTACCTGTCATGAAATATGCTATTCAATACCGCTTCAACTGCACGCGAGCTATGTGCCGGGCATCCATCGTGTTGGAAGTACATCGCCATTTTGTAATGCAGTGAAAAACATCTTGTAGTAACATCGGTAGAACATTACGTAGGAAATCAGCATACATTGCATCATTTAGATTGCCATCGATAAAATGGGGGGCCAATTATGCTTCCTCCCATAATGCCGCACCATAATTAACCCGCCATGGTCGCTGATGTACCATTTGTCGCAGCCATCGTGGATGTTCGTTGCCGAATAGTGCATACAGGGTGAAAACTATTTGAACCGACAGACTCTGGAAGGTTGTAGGGGACATCAAAATAAATATTTTTCCCCAATGTCATTTTTCCTATGAGGAGTATTCAAACCAGTAGAGGAAGATTTCTCTGGCGGCAAATTAATTAAACCAACAAACACTTTTCCATTTTTTATGACCAAGAGACAACACATTAACACAACTCAATTTGAATTACAGTAGATTTTCAAAAATGCCTCCAATGACTTGTAAACAAAGTTTACACCATCGGATCATGTTCTGTCTGACAAGGGCAAAAACTCCAGGAGTATCTTGAATGTTCCTGCTGCTGCTAGTATCCGGGCTACCAGATCCTCTTGTGATGCAACAGGAGTTGTGTAAACAAGGTTGCGCATTTCTCCCCACACAAATAAGTCCAGAGGGGACTTATCTTTGGATCGAGCAGGTCATGGTACAGGACCACCTTTGCTAATCCACGTTTTTGGGAACCGTCGGTCCAGGAATTGACGCACACGATGACTGAAATGTGCTGGCGCCTCGTCATGTTGGAACCACATGCGTTGTCTTCTAGGGAGCAGGACGTCTTCCGGCAAGTCTGGAAATGCTCTGACGAGAAAATTGTAATAGTGCCTGCCATTTAATGGCCTAGGTAACAGATACGGCCCAATTAAGCAGTCCCCAACAACACCGACTCACACATTAACGAGAACCGCACTTGTTGTTGATCAAACCGCAGTGCGGCTCGTCCGTTGTGGTGCGCCACGTAGTACGCACCAATCGCATCAGTGTACTCACTCCAGGTGTATCGCTCCATTAGTATACAGAGACAATGCACTACTACACTGGTGGACAGCAGTTGTCTACATCTGAAGAGTGTAATACGCCCTCTAACAACTGAAGAGCGTAATACAGCCTCCACCGGTTTAAATAATCCTCATAAGAAAAAATGACATTAGGGAAAAATAGTTGTTTTGATGACCCCTACAACCTCCCAGAGCCTGTCGGTTTAAATGCTTTTCACTCTATATTATGCCGGTTTACGTTACCGCTGTTGGTGAATGACGCTTCGTCGATAAATAGAACGCGTGCAAAAAATCTGTCATCCTCCAGTAATTTCTGCCGGCCGCGGTGGTCGTGCGGTTCTAGGCGCTCCAGTCCGGAGCCGCGCTGCTACGTCCCATAATTTATCTTGTTCGCAGTGGCAGAACTGTACACGACGTTCAAAGCCGTCGCCACGCAATTCCTGGTGCATAGAAATATGGTACGGGTGCAATCGACGTTGATGTAGCATTCTCAACACCGACGTTTTTGAGATTCCCGATTCTCACGCAGTTTGTCTGCTACTGATGTGCGGATTAGCCGCGACAGCAGCTAAAACACCTCCTTGGGCATCATCATTAGTTGCAGGTCGTGGATGACGTTTCACACGTGGCTGAACACTTCATGTTTCCTTAAATAACGTAACTATCCGGCGAACGGTCAGCAGACTTGGATGATGTCGTCCAGGGTACCGAGCAGCATACATAGCACACCACCGTTGGCATTTTGATCACAGTAGCAACACATCAACACGATATCGACCTTTTCCACAATTGGTAATCGGTCCATTTTAACACGGGTAATGTATCACGAAGCAAATACCGTCCGCACTGGCGGAATGTTACGTGATACCACAGACTTATACGTTTGTGACTATTACAGCGCCATCTGTCATGAATGATAATGCCCAAGTAGGTGTTTTAGCAGCTGTCGCGGCTAATCCGCACATCAGTAGCAGACAAATTGCACGATAATCGGGAATCTCAAAATCGTCGGTGTTGAGGATGCTACATCAACATCGATTGCACCCGTACCATATTTCTATGCACCAGGAATTGCATGGCGACAACTTTGAACGTCGTGTACAGTTCTGCCACTGGGCACAACAGAAATTACTGGTTCAAAAATGGCTCTAAGCATTATGGGACTTAACAGATAAGGTCATCAGTCCCCTAAACTTAGAACTACTTAAACCTAACTAACCTAAGGTCATCACACACATCCATGCCCGAGGCAGGATTCGAACCTGCGACCGTAGTAGCAGCGCGGCTCCGGACTGGAGCGCCTAGAACCGCACGACCACCGCGGCCGGCAGAAATTACTGGAGGATGACAGATTTTCTGCACGCGTTCTATTTAGCGACGAAGCGACATTCACCAACAGCGGTAACGTAAACCGGCACAATATGCACTATTGGGCAATCGAAAATCCATGATGGCTGCGAGAAGTGGAACATCAGCGACCTTGGCGGGCTAATGTATGGTGCGGCATTATGGGAGGAAGGATAATTGGCCCCCATTTTATCGATGGCAATCTAAATGGTGCAGTGTATGCTGATTTCCTACGTAATGTTCTACCGATGTTACTACAAGATGTTTCACTTGTTTCTCTGGACGACAGAATGGCGATGTACTTCCAACATGATGGATGGCCGGCACATAGTTCGCGTGCGGTTGAAGCGGTATTGAATAGCATATTTCATGACAGGTTGATTGGTCGTTGTAGCACCATACCATGGCACGCACGTTCACCGGATCTGACGACCCCGGATTTCTTTCTGTAGGGGAAGTTGGAGGATATTTGCTATCGTGATCCACCGACAGCGCCTGACAACATGCGTCAGCGCATTCTCAATGCATGTGCGAACATTACGGAAGGCGAACTACTCGCTGTTGAGAGAAGTGTCGTTACACGTATTGCCAAATGCATAGAGGTTTACGGACATCATTTTGAGCATTTACTGCATTAATGTGTTATTTACAGGTTATCACGCTGTAACAGCATACGCTGTCAGAAATAAGTTCACAAAGGTACATGTATCACATTGGAACAACCGAAATAAAATATTCAAACGTACCTAGGTTCTGTATTTTAATTTATAAAACCTACCTGTTACCAACTGTTCGTCTCGATTTGTGAGCCATATGTTTGTGACTATTAAAGCGCCATCTATCACAAAGCGATAAAAGTGGTCCAATTAAAACATTCATATTTCTTTACGTACTACACGAATATGTAATAAAAATGTGGGTTCCTATTGAAAAAACGCAGTTGATATTCATTTGACCTATAGCAGCGCCGTGTAGCAGGCCAACCATAGCGCCATCTGGTTTCCCCCTTCAAGCTAGACGAGTTTCGTTCTTTGTATTTTTTTCGTTTGATGCTTATTTCGTGAGATATTTGGCCCGGTCACTGTCAATGGACCACCCTGTATAGTTTTGGTAAGCTGCAAGTAAGGACAGGGTCAGAGAGGAACGGTAGCGTACACAAGGGATACGAAAGTTGGGCCCCTGGAGTGGTACCGGCAGAAACTGCAGCAGAGGTGTTGAAGAGCGGCAAGGCCGGGAGATGTCGGCGGTGTATTGTCTCCGAGAGTGAGCGCACCACCGCCTGCCATTAACCGGAGGCAGAGACGCTTGCCCCCGCCGACGCCACCGGCCGCTGGCGTATTTGCATATGAATGGGTCGCCCGGCGAGCTAATGGCCCGCTATTAGAAGGCGATAAATCTCGCCGCGATAGCGACGCTTCGCGGCGACGAACGCCTCACCTCGCCACGCACTCGACCGGCTCCATCCAGACCGCAACTGACGCCCGTCTCTTACAAGGGAACCTCCCCATCGCACCCCGCTCAGATTTCGTTATAAGTTGGCACAGTGGATAGGCCTTAAAGAACTAAGCACAGATCAATCGAGAAAACAGGAAGAAGTTGTGTGGAACTATGAAAAAATAAGCAAAATATACAAACTGAGTAGTCCATGTGCAAGATATGCAACATCAAGGATAATGGGAGCTCAGCAGCACCGTGGTCCCATGGTCAGCGTGAGCAGCTGTGGAGTGAGAGGTCCTTGGTTCAAGTCTTCCCACTAGTGAAAAGTCTACTTTCCTTATTTTCGCAAAGTTACGATCTGTCCGTTCGTTTCATTGACGTCTCTGTTCACTGTAATAAGTTTAGTGTCTGTGTTTTGCGACCGCACCGCAAAACCGTGCGATTAGTAGACGAAAGCACGTGCCTCTCCAATGGGAACCGAAAACATTTGATCGCAAGGTCATAGGTCAACCGATTCCTCCACAGGAAAACACGTCTGATATATACTATACGACACTGGTGACGGCATGTGCGTCACATGACAGGAATATGTTGTCGACCCACCTAACTTGTACACTTGGCGAATGGGTAAAAAGATTCTTCTACCTTGCCCGATTTAGGTTTTCTTGTGGATGTGATAATCACTCCCAAAAAAGTGATGAAAACATAAGTGTTTGTCACATAAACTGAAAATAAAAAGTTAAAATTTTCATCCGAGGGAAGGCTTGAACCAAGGACCTCTTGTTCAGGAGCTGTTCACGCTAACCACGGGACCATGGCACTCCTGATCTTGCTCTATCCTTTTCTTGCATATCCTGCCCATGGACTACTCAGTTTGCATATTTTGTTTATTTTTTCATAGTTCCACACAACTTCTTCCTGTTTTCTCGATTGATCTGTGTTCAGTTTTTCAAGGCCTATCCACTGTGCAACTTATAACTAAATCTGAGGGGGGTGCGATGGGGAGGTTCCCTTGTTAGAACTACCGTAGCCCACAGTGCGACGCCAGGGCCTCTGTACCTACAACTGACCAATCGTACCTTCCGTCGTCAGTCCTAAAGGTAGCTCTAAAAATCTACATTTATACTCCGCAAGCCACCCAACGGTGGGTGGCGGACTGCACTTTACGTGCCACTGTCTTTACCACACTTTCCTGTTCCAGTCGCGTATGGTTCGCGGGAGGAACGACTGCCGGAAAGCCTCCGTGCGCGCTCAAATCTCTCTAATTTTACATTCGTGATCTACTCGGGAGGTATAAGTAGGGGGAAGCAATATATGCGATACCTCATCCAGAAACGCATCCCCTCGAAACCTGGACAGCAAGCTACACCGCGACCTCAGAGCGCCTCTCTTGCAGAGTCTGCCACTTGAGTTTGCTAAACATCTCCGTAACGCTATCACGCTTACCAAATAACCCTGTGACGAAACGCGCCGCTCTTCTTTGGATCTTCTCTATCTCCACTGTCAACTGGACCTGGTACGGATCCCACAATGATGAGCAATACTCAAGTATAGGTCGAACGAGTGTTTTGTAAGCCACATCCTTTGCTGATGGACTACATGTTCTGAGGACTCTCCCAATGGATCTCAACCTGGCACCGGCCTTACCAACAACTACTTTTATATGATCATTCCACTTCAAATCGTTCCGTACGCATACTCCCAGTGTTTGTTCCGCTATCGTATAATCATACGAGGACAGTTCAATAAGTAATGCAACACATTTTTTTTCTGAAACAGGGGTTGTTTTATTCAGCATTGAAATTAACCAGGTTATTCCCCAATCTTTTAGCTACACAACACTATTTTTCAACGTAATCTCCATTCAATGCTACGGCCTTACGCCACCTTGAAATGAGGGCCTGTATGCCTGCGCGGTACCATTCCACTGGTCGATGTCGGAGCCAACGTCGTACTGCATCAATAACTTCTTCATCGTCCGCGTAGTGCGTCCCACGGATTGCGTCCTTCATTGGGCCAAACATATGGAAATCCGACGGTGCGAGATCGGGGCTGTAGGGTGCATGAGGAAGAACAGTCCACTGAAGTTTTGTGAGCTTCTCTTGGGTGCGAAGACTTGTGTGAGGTCTTGCGTTGTCATGAAGAAGGAGAAGTTCGTTCTGATTTTTGTGCCTATGAACACGCTGAAGTCGTTTCTTCAATTTCTGAAGAGTAGCACAATACACTTCAGAGTTGATCGTTTGACCATGGGGAAGGACATCGAACAGAATAACCCCTTCAGCGTCCCAGAAGACTGTAACCATGACTTTACCGGCTGAGGGTATGGCTTTAAACTTTTTCTTGGTAGGGGAGTGGGTGTGGCGCCACTCCATTGATTGCCGTTTTCTTTCAGGTTCGAAATGATGAACCCATGTTTCATCACCTGTAACAGTCTTTGACAAGAAATTGTCACCCTCAGCCACATGACGAGCAAGCAATTCCGCACAGACGGTTCTCCTTTGCTCTTTATGGTGTTCGGTTAGACAACGTGGGACCCAGCGGGAACAAACCTTTGAATATCCCAACTGGTGAACAATTGTGACAGCACTACCAACAGAGATGTCAAGTTGAGCACTGAGTTGTTTGATGGTGATCCGTCGATCATCTCGAACGAGTGTGTTCGCACGCTCCGCCATTGCAGGAGTCACAGCTGTGCACAGCCGGCCCGCATGCGGGAGATCAGACAGTCTTGCTTGACCTTGCGGCGATGATGACACACGCTTTGCCCAACGACTCACCGTGCTTTTGTCCACTGCCAGATCACCGTAGACATTCTGCAAGCGCCTATGAATATCTGAGATGCCCTGGTTTTCCGCCAAAAGAAACTCTATCACTGCCCATTGTTTGCAACGCACATCCGTTACAGACGCCAATTTAACAGCTCCGTACAGCGCTGCCACCTGTCGGAAGTCAATGAAACTATACGAGACGAAGCGGGAATGTTTGAAAATATTCCACAAGAAATTTCCGGTTTTTTCAACCAAAATTGGCCGAGAAAAAAAATGTGTTGCATTACTTATTGAACTGCCCTCGTACAATAAAGAATCCTTCTTTCTTTGTATTCGCAATACATTACATTTGTCTCTGTTAAGGGTCAGTTGCCACTCTCTGCACCAAGTGACTATCCGCTGCAGATCTTCCTGCATTTCGCTGCAATTTTCTAATGCTGCCACTTCTCTGTTTACTACAGCATCATCCGCGAAAAGCCGCATGGAACTTTCGATACTAGCTACTAGGTCATTTATATATATTGTGAAAAGCAATGGTCCCATAACATTCCCCTGTGGCACGCCAGAGGTTACTTTAACGTCTGTAGACGTCTCTCCATTGAGAACAACATTCTGTGTTCTGTTTGCTAAAAACTCTTCTATCCAACCACACAGCTAGTCTGATATTCCGTAGGCTCTTACTTTGTTTATCTTCGCAATTAATTTTGTGCAACACATTTTGCTTTAGAGGATTATGATGTTGACCGACAGCTGTCGTTCACTAGTAAGTACTGGTTCATGAAAGAACTTCCACCATTGAACTTCCACTGTTTCACCGAACTGCTAGAGCCCCACATCAGCACTGTTACATACAGGAATACGGCGGCAGATATAGACATTCGCACGGATACACCATGCTCGCAACACAAGACACTCTAAGACTAAAACCGATCCACCACGAAGATATTGCCCGAACGGGACAGAAATCGGCAGGTGAGACGTACATGTGCAGACAAGCAAATGATCACAATTTCAGAAAAATTGGAGGATTCTTTGAAGAGAGAGAGCTCCACAAATTGAGCAAGTCAGTAACGTTGGTCCACCTCTGGCCCTTATGCAGGCAGTAATTCGGTTAGCCACTGACCGACGGATGTGTTGGATGTCTTCCAGGGAGCATCGTAATAAATTCTCTCAATCTGGAGACCATCACAATCCCCAGCTGGTTGGAGGGCTCTGCCGACAGTGCTCCAAACGTTCTTAATGGGGGAGAGATCCAGCGACCTTGCATGGCCAAGATAAAGTTTGACAAGCACGTGTGCGGGTGGGCATTATATTGCTGAAATGTAAGCCATGAAGGACAACAAACGGGGCGTAGTATATCGTCTACGAATCTCTGCGAATGGCGTCCCAGACCATCACTCTTGGTCTCTTGGTTGTTGGGCTCTGTGACGGGCGACACTCAGGTTGATATTCCATCTCCGCCCGCGTTGTCTCCAGAATCACCTTCGCTGGACATCGCGGCTCAATTCGAAGCGGTGCTCATCACTGAAAACAATTCTACTCCACTCAGTAAGGTTCCAGGCCCAGTAACTAGCAAGGACTGCGGCACATGTGGAATACCAACCTGTCATCCGCTATACCATCTGACAACCGGGAACGATGATCTGGTCTTTCATTTCATATCACAGCAGGACCCATTTGGTAGTCATCTGCGGAACCGTTGCAGCACACCGATAGGTCGGCGATGTGCTACGTACGGCCCAATTTGTTGTCCTTCATGGCAGGCCTCCTAGGCTTCCATTTCAGCAATATAATGCCGGCCAGCACACGTCGAGTGTTTCTAGTGTGTCCGCCAAACGCTGCCTTGGCCAGCAAGGTCGGCGGATCTCTCCCCAACTCAAAACGTTTGGAGTTTTACGGATGGGGCGGCCAACCATCTCGTTAACTTGACAATCTAACGCGCTAATTGGACAGAATTTATCACGAAATCCCTCAAGACACTCAGCAACTCTCTCAATCAATATCAAGCGGAATAGCTGCTTGCACCAGGCCCACTGGTGGACTACTTTTTTTCTGAAACTATAATCATTTCCAGAATGAGATTTTCACTCTGCAGCGGAGTGTGCGCTGATATGAAATTTCCTGGCAGAATGGTAGAGCACTTTCCCACGAAAGGCGAAGTTCCCGAGTTCGAGTCTCGGTCTGGCACACAGTTTTAATCTGTCAGGAAGTTTCATATCAGCGCACATTCCGCTGCTGAGTGAAAATCTCATTCTGGAACCATCCCCGTGGCTGTGGCTAAGCCATGTCTCCGCAATATCCTTTCTTTCAGGAGTGCTAGTTCTGCAAGGTTCGCAGGAGAGCTTCTGTAAAGTTTGGAAGGTAGCAGACGAGATATTGGCAGAAGTAAAGCTGTGAGGACGGGGCGTGAGTCGTCCTTGGGTAGCTCAGTTGGTAGAGTACTTGGCGGCGAAAGGCAGTGGTCTAGATTTCGAGTCTCGGTCGGGCACACAGTTTTAATCTGCCAGGAAGATTTATAATCATTTGTTATTCTGTACATGTATATCACATATATCGATTCCCGTCCCGTTCGGATCATTCCTTCATGATCCATCGGTTCATTGTGTTTTTTGTTTTATTTTCATTTTTTCTTTCTTTTTACTGTATTTTATCTATTAGATGTTCCATTTCGATAACCACCCCGTCGTGATTCTAGAACTGCTTTCGGAGCAATGGCTCTGAGCACTATGGGACTTAACATTTGTGATCATCAGTCCCCTAGAACTTAGAACTCCTTAAACCTAACTAACCTAAGGACATCACACACATCCATGCCCGAGGCAGGATTCGAACCTGCGACCGTAGCGGTCACGCAGTTCCAGACTGAAGCGCCTAGAACCGCACGGCCACCCCGGCCGGCCTTTCGAAGCAATGCTTTCTTCATCTGACCTAAGACGAAGAAGTACTGTCTCTACACGGCTGGATCACGTGCTTCAGATGGCGTCGGAAGTACGTATTACAAGGAACAGGCACGCCATAGGGCAAATTCCAACTGCATGCTGAAGCCTCGGTACTAAACCATAGAGCACACTGCCATGCTACGAGGTCTTCAATATGCTGACAGGTAGACAAAGATCCTGTTATTATTCTGACAGGCTCAGGATCAGCATTTCCATCAGTAATACAAACATCTTGGTGTACCAGATTACGCTAAACTACTACGCCGTGCCAATAAAATTACGCTATTGGCCATTAAAATTGCTTCACGAAGAAGAAATGCAGATGATATACGGGTATTCATCGGACACATACATTATACTAGAACTGACATGTAATTACATTTTCACGCAATTTGGGTGCATAGATCCTGAGAAATCAATACCCAGAAAACCCACTCTTGCCGTAATAACGACCTTGATACGCCTGGGCATTGAGTCAAACAGAGCTTGGATGGCGTGTGCAGGTGCAGCTGCCCATGCAGCTTCAACACGATACCACAGTTCTTCAAGGGTAGTGACTGGCGTATTGTGACGAGCCAATTGCTCGGCCACCATTGACCAGACGTTTTCAATTGGTGAGAGATCTGGAAAATGTGCTGGCCAGGGCAGCAGTTGAACTTTTTCTGTGTCCGGAAAGGCCCGTACAGGACCTGCAACACGCGGTCGTGCATTATCCTGCTGAAATGTAGGGTTTCGTAGGGATCGAGTGAAGCGTAGAGCCAGTGGTCGTAACACATCTGAAATGTAACGTCCACTGTTCAAAGTGCCGTCAGTGCGAACAAGAGGCGTCCGAGACGTGTAACCAATGGCACACCATACCATAACGCCGGGTGATACGCCAGTATGGATATGACGAATACACGCTTCCAATGTGCGTTCACCGCGATGTCGCCAAACACAGATGCGACCATCATGATGCTGTAAACAGAACCTAGATTCATCTGAAAAAATAACGTTTTGCGATTCGTGCACCCAGGTTCGTCGTCCAGTACACCATCGCAGGCGCAACTGTCTGTGATGCAGCGTCAATGGTAATCGCAGCCATGTTCTCCGAGCTGATGGTGCACGCTGCTGCAAACGTCGTCGAACTGTTCGTGCTGTTGACTCAGGGATCGAGACGTGGCTGCACGATCCGTTACGGCCATGCGGATAAGATGCCTGTCATCTCGACTGCTAGTGATACGAGGCCGTCGGGATCCCGCACGGCGTTCCGTATTACCCTCCTGAACCCACCGATTCCATACTCTAACAGTCATTCGATCTCGACCAATGCGAGCAGCAATGTCCCGATACGATAAACCGCAGTGGCGATAGGCTACAATCCGATCTTTATCAAAGTCGGAAACGTGATGGTACGCATTTCTGCTCCTTACACGAGGCATCAAAACAACGTTTCACCGGGCAATGCCGGTCAACTGCTGTTTGAGAAATCGGTTGGAAACTTTCCTCATGTCAGCACGTTGTAGGTGTCGCCACCGGCGCTAACCTTGTGTGAATGCTCTGCAAAGCTAATCATTTGCATGTCACAGCATCCTCTTCCTGTCGGTTAAATTTCGCATTGTAGCACGCCATCTTCGTGGTGTAGCAATTCTAATGGCCAGTAGTGTAATATGCTGTTGCTAAAGGGGCACCATGGTGCTAGGAGCCAGTCCCTGTATTGTTAAGAAGAACGGTGCGATGGTCATTTCGACTTGCATGCATGTCCGAACTGGCACTGTGGCGACTACAGCCGTTGTGAAATACGTGACATGTATTCGCAGTTACGAAAGCGAACAATCATCAGTTGTACAATGCAATGACGACAATGAAAGTTTGAGTCGGACCGGGTTACGAACCCGTATTTCCCGCTTTACGCGAGCGATGGCTAACTGTGTACCACGCCCTGCCAGACCCATTCTTTCTTGGCGTCATTCTGGCTTCGCAATCTGTACTGGTACACACGTTTTGTAATTCCCGTATTGGGGGGGATACTTTAATTGATAGTCGCTGCCATGTATGCATGTCCAAAGAAACATTACATCGTTCTTCTGAACAACACAAGCACTGCCGTATCGTATTAATCTGCCGATACCGGGCTGCGACTTTCAGTTTTTTGACTTTTCACGTAGTAACTGTGAAGAGTTAAGAGATGAACAATGTTTGCAACATTCAGTCTAGGGTACAGTCATACCCCACGGACGAGTACGTACTCCTGCTGAACAGTTTCACCCAGAGAAAAACTTTTTTTAAATCTTTTTTTCGAAAGTGACCACTTTCTATACATCAAACGAAGCGTCGTTTCGTACTCTGTCGATTCATGCAAACCGCAGCTCTCTGTGACAAATGGTTCAAATGGCTCTGAGCACTATGGGACTTAACATCTATGGTCATCAGTCCCCTAGAACTTAGAACTACTTAAACCTAACTAACCTAAGGACATCACACAACACCCAGTCATCACGAGGCAGAGAAAATCCCTGACCCCGCCGGACACCTAACTAACCGAAGGACATCACACACATCCATGCCCGAGGCAGGATTCGAACCTGCGACCGTAGTGGTAGCACGGTTCCTGACTGTAGCGCCTAGAACTTATCGACCACCGCGGCCGGCTCTCTGCGACAAATAGTGCTCCGTCTACTCCCGTTTGAACACCCAAAAATTCGTAGTGTTGTTTACAAAAATTCGATTTATGATACATGGATTTAGCAAATCGTGCGTATTTCGCTCTGGTCCATAACTAAATGATCAGGGCTTCAAAATGCGTGCAAAAAAACGCAATTCTGAGAACACACAAATTTCGAGAAAAAAAGCCATTTACCGTTTTTGAGAAAAACTTTGTTTTTGAAAATCTCCACTTTCTACACATCAAACGAAGCGTCGTTTCATCCTCTGCAGGAAGCTGGAGAGACTTACCGACGGATTCCTGTACATATTGGGCACAACGTGTAGGAGGTATGTTGCTGGTTTCAGCAGAGGTCTGTGAATCATTCCCACACCAGGTTCTGGACGTCCGCGTGGTACAGGCGCACTTTAAGATCGACACATTATGCGAGCGGCAGTGGCCGACGGCACATCATCCAGAGACGAAATCTGGGAACATGTTGAACCTGGTGTATCACCAGAAACGACTGGGAGACGCCTGCTTGCAGCAGGACTAACTCACCTGAGCTTCTGGCGAGGTTACCGCTGACACCATGAGCCACTAAGCATGGCTCCTGTAGTGTCGTGAAGCGGTTGTCTGGGAAGTGGAATGGCGCCGTGTTCTCGTTACGAGAGTAGGTTCTGTCTGTATGCGAGTGGTGGACGTACACTTTAGCTGCCTATTCCAGGGTGAATTCCCCCACGACACACGGGATCATCACAGTCTGCACGGTGTGAGGAGGGGGTGGTGCGCGAGTTACTATTCCCAGTCACATTCAGTGTTTATGCACAGTAAAGTTACCAGTGTCCGTTACATTGCACAGGCTGTTATCTACGTGCTACTGTCATTTCTTTGACCGAAAGGCGGTGTGTTTTTCAGCACGGCGGTGTACCCTCACCCTCACATACGGCTACTGCAATGTAACGTGTTAGCCATAACTATCTGCCCTGGCCAGCAAGATCACCACATTTCTCGTCAATGAACGCATTTGATACGTGATGAAACGAACTTTGTGTTCTGCCTGACGGCAGGTCTTGTCATGGGGGAGCCTCATCAGAGAGTTCCACCGCATGAGCGTCTTGGGAAGTGATTCCAGTGGTGGTTTCCTATTGCCTTCCACTGATTTTAATGAAATGATAATGAGGACAACACAACACCTAGTCCCTGAGCGGAGAAAATCTCCGACCGAGCCGGGAATCGAACCAGGGCCCCTTGGCGTGATAATCCGCCGCGCTGACCACTTTTTTTCTGCTGGTCTCATTTTGTTCGTAATTGTTCGTTGGATATGTTCGGGGCGGACGTTCCATGACACCCCTTAAAGTTCATCGTTGATCCGTTCACTCAGTTTTTTTATTACAGAGGAGGAGGAGGAGGAGGAGATTAGTGTTTAACGTCCCGTCGACAACGAGGTCATTAGAGACAGAGTGCAAGCTCGGGTCAGGGAAGGATGGGAAAGGAAATCGGCCGTGCCCTTTCAAGGGAACCATCCCGGCATTTGCCTGAAGCGATTTAGGGAAATCACGGAAAACCTAAATCAGGATGGCCGGAGACGGGATTGAACCGTCGTCCTCCGGAATGCGAGTCCAGTGTGCTAACCACTGCGCCACCTCGCTCCGTCGTTTATTACAGAGGGCAGCTAACCCTCTGAACGAAACCACTTAGCTATCGGTGTGGACATTTTATACGTTATAAAGAGGAGACTTATTCGCTCTCAGGAGCCTGTAAGAACCATTGCCGAATTGCAACAAAAGGCGCAAGATGCTTAGGATAATCTATCGCAGGATGCTATCAGGCGTCTTTAAGATCGTTTGCTTGTACGAATACACGCCTGAGTTTCCACCTTGACAATGGGCGGGGGGGGGGGGGAGGGGGGGGTACACTGTGCATTGATGAGACTATTTAGACATCTGTTGCTGTGACATTTCTCTTTCATTTGGTGTCAACGTCATATCACATAATTCTATTACCTGTCACATCATTTTTTTTCTGGGAGTGTGCACAATTCTACAGACGCGAAGATCAGGTACTACACACAGTAAAAGACAATGGTGAGGAATGCGGTACGATATGCGTTAGGGGTGATAACGCTGGGAAGAAATGGTGCGGAACAACTAGAGAAACAGCTTTTGCTTGGTTACAGGCGAGGGCAATACTTTCTACGTTGACAACAGATCACATTTACGAAAACTGTTCGAAATTTGCGCCTTTTGTTTAAATGCGTGTACTGCATCGCTCAATCATCCATTCGCGTACCCACGTGCCAGTGCGAGGAGGTACGTCATCTGGTGACGTCACAGGTTCGACATTTGTCAGTCGGCCGTTGTAGTCGAGCGGTTCTAGGCGCCTCAGTCTGGAACCGCGCGACCGCTACGGTCGCAGGTTCGAATCCTGCCTCGGGCATGGATGTGTGTGATGTCCTTAGGTTAGTTAGGTTTAAGTTCTAGGGGACTTATGAAAAAAAATGGTTCAAATGGCTCTGAGCACTATGGGACTCAACTGCTGAGGTCATTAGTCCCCTAGAACTTAGAACTAGTTAAACCTAACTAACCTAAGGACATCACAAACATCCATGCCCGAGGCAGGATTCGAACCTGCGACCGTAGCGGTCCTGCGGTTCCAGACTGCAGCGCCTTTAACCGCACGGCCACTTCGGCCGGCAGGGACTTATGACCTCAGATGTTGTCCCATTGTGCTTGGAGCCATGTTTTTCAACATTTGACATGCACTTTTGAGGTACATCCCGACGGTGGCGGCTGCGTATGTCTTACATCAAATTACCTGCCTCAGTGTCATGTATGTCACCTCAGGGGTTTTTTAAACGTTAATAAGAATCTCCCTACATTTGTGTGCTGACCGCAAATATTACTTTTTGTGTTAGTTAAATAATCACACACGCAACTTACAAGGGAACCTCCCCATCGCACCCCCCTCAGATTTAGTTATAAGTTGGCACAGTGGATAGGCCTTGAAAAACTGAACACAGATCAATTGAGAAAACAGGAAGAAGTTGTGTGGAACTGTGAAAAAATAAGCAAAATATACAAACTGAGTAGTTCATGGGAAGATAGGCAACATCAAGGACACTAGGACCACAAGAGCGCCGTGGTCTTGTGGTAACGTGAACAGCTTCGGAACGAGAGGTCCTTGGTTCAAATCTTCCAAAGAGTGAAAGTTTCAATTTTTTTATTTTCAGTTTATGTGACAAACACTTATGTTTTCATCACTTTTTTGGAAGTGATTATTACATCCACAAGAAAACCTAAATCGGGCAAGGTAGAAGAATCTTTTTACCCATTCGCCAAGTGTACAAGTTAGGTGGGTCGACAACATATTCCTGTCATGTGACGCACATGCCGTTACCAGTGTCGTATAGAATATATCACATGTGTTTTCCTGTGGAGGAATCGGTTGATCTATGACCTTGCGATCAAATGTTTTCGGTTCCCATTGGAGAGGCACGTCCTTTCGTCTACTAATCGCACGGTTTTGCGATGCGGTCGCAAAACACAGACACTAAACTTATTACAGTGAACGTGGAAGACTTGAACCAAGGACCTCTTCTTCTGTAGCTGCTCACGCTACCACGAGACCACGGCGCTCCTGAGCTCCCTTTGTGTATGATGTTGCTTATCTGGCCCATGGACTACTCAGTTTGTATATTTTGCTTATTTTTTCACAGTTGCACACAACTTCTTCCTGTTTTCTCAATTGATCTGTGTTCAGTTTATCAAGGCCTATCCACTGTGCCAACTTATAACTAAATCTGAGGGGGGTGCGATGGGGAGGTTCCCTTGTTAGTGGATGCTTAATACATCTTTCCCTTATCTTCAGTATTTAGCTAGCGCTCTGTCCCGACTGCGGACGGGTAGCACTAAGCACATACGGCCGGGCTTGTTATTCGACGTACCGGTAATCTATACATATTTACTAAATTAAAATCCCTCGCCGCGTTTGTCTGTATGTGAAGGCTAATCTCAGGAACATTTTAGGGATTCTGACACGGTTTCTGATAATAGACTAATTCTCGAGGAATGTTTCTGTATATTATTTCTATCGCTACGACAAAAGCCTCGTCCGTTTGCTGTCACTCGACTCCCTATCGCAGCCTCCTCAGATTTTGTGGTAAAACATCCCAGTGGATAGCCTGTCAGAAACTGAACACAGATCAGTCATGAAAACAGGAAGCGGGTGGACTGAACTGTGAAAAAGGATGCAATATAGGAACAGTGAATAGCGGAATCTCGAGATGTGCCGCATCGAGCGAACTGCAAGAAGCACTGCGTCTTCGTTGTATGGTCACGGTGTTGGACTGTAAGGCGGAGACCCGCGTTCGAATCTCTCTCGTGGCCCCCACTTCTTTTCCACAAAATTCTGAACTGTCTGTCTGGTCACTGACGTGTCTGTTCTCCTTCTGTAGTCCTGGCAATTGTCATACTAGGCATTTGTTACAGAATATGAGTGGTCTGGTAAGAATACATTACCGTCGCAAGTAAATGTGATGAATAGTGAGAGCAGGCGAGATGCCGCATAGACGTTTCATAGAAATGGAAACAACAAATAAAAGGGTGTGAACTATGTTACAAGCGATACTTTCGTAGAACAAATGGAAGGTACGTACGTCTGGAGGTCACGTCCTTATATCTGGCTCTTGCAAACGGGCATTACACCAAGACACAGACACAAATTTGGATACAGCGAGCACACGCGTCAATGACCGGACGCACAATTCATAATTTCGTTATATACCGGGTAATCAAAAAGTCAGTATAAATTTGAAAATTTAATAAACCACGGAATAATGTAGATGGAGAGGTAAAACTTGGCATACATGCTTGGAAAGACATGGGGTTTTATTAGAACCACAAAAAAAAACCACCCCATATTGCTAGACGCGTGAAAGATCTCTTGCGCGCGTCGTTCGGTGATGATCGTGTGCTCAGCCGCAACTTTCGTCATGCTTGGCCTCCCAGGTCCCCAGACCTCAGTCCGTGCGATTATTGGCTATTGGGTTAACTGAAGTCGCAAGTGTATCGTGATCGACCGACATCTCTACGGATGCTGAAAGACAACATCCGACGCCAATGCCTAACCATAACTCCGGACATGCTTTACAGTGCTGTTCACAACATTATTCCTCGACTACAGTTATTGTTGAGGAATGATGGTGGACGTATCGAGCATTTCCTGTAAAGAACATCATCTTTGCTTTGTCTTACTTTGTTATGCTAATTATTGCTATTCTGATCAGATGAAGCGCCATCTGTCGGACATTTTTTGAACTTTTGTATTTTTTTGGTTCTAATAAAACACCAGGTCATTCGAAGCATGTGTGTCAATTTGTACCTCTCTATCTACATTATTCCATGATTTATTCAGTTTTCAAATTTATACTGAGTTTTTGATCACCCGGTATATGGAGCGCGAGGGAGATTTGAACACGAATGTCCCCCTTCCCAGTCTAACACAGAGACCAAATACGGCGTGACTAATCGACCTACCTCAATGTTGCACATACTGAGCTAAGACCGTTCATTGTTTCTACTTTGCTTCTCTTTTCACACTTCAGTACACCTTCTTCCTGTTTCCATGCTTGATCTGTGTTCAGTTTTTGACGCGCTATCCACTGTGTCATGTTACCCCTAAATGTGATGGAGGGGAGACGGGGGGTTTCCCTTATTAATGGTTCAAAATGGTTCAAATGGCTCTGAGCACTATGGGACTTAACTGCTGAGGTCATCAGTCCCCTAGAACTACTACCTAACTAATCTAAGGACAGCGCACGCATCCATGCCCGAGGCAGGATTCGAACCTGCGATCGTAGCGGTCGCGCGATTCTAGACTGTAGCGCCTAGAACCGCTCGGCCACTCCGGCCGGCCCTTATTAGTGCTACCAGTGCGAAGCCAGGGCAGACCGCTAGTAAATTACATACACAACTTCCCTTG
Source organism: Schistocerca nitens (assembly GCF_023898315.1). NCBI lineage: Eukaryota > Metazoa > Arthropoda > Insecta > Orthoptera > Acrididae > Schistocerca > Schistocerca nitens. The sequence continues at coordinate 86,595,842 of NC_064625.1, read as the reverse complement.
CGAATTTCTATTACTAAAAAACATTATTCATATCCCTGCAGTAGTTCCTAAGGTTAGGCTTCACATACACACAGGAAGACGTTTTGTTTCACTTTCCTACGAATTATTTAACGTGTCCCAGTGACAAATATATAGCTATCGTAAAGAACAAAGCGAGAGAAGCAGGCACGTTTTTGTGTTCAGTTCCGAAAGTATTCGTTTAATTACAAGACATTTCAGATAAATGCGAAAAGTAATTGTAAAATCGCGCGTTTTACCTCTGATGTCAGATCTCGGTTGATGTAGGCCTATTTCTTTCTTCAGTTATCCTGCCAGCTTTCTTCTTCTTCTTCTTCTTTTTATTTTCTTTTTTCATTTCGCTTCTCCACCAATTACACTTTGTAGCATGAAAAATTTGCTTAATGGCAGCTACGTAGCCAAATCAAGACTTCGTGTCTGACTGTGAGTGTGGTTGGGTGGGTGTGGGTGGATGGCTGTGTGTGTGTGTGTGTGTGTGTGTGTGTGTGTGTGTGTGTAAAGAAATATCTAGGTATGCGTGTAAAAGTGTGTGTGTAAACATGGACACTTACGTACTTTTCTTTTTGAGTCTACTGCCACACGTACAGTCTCTCTCTCCCTCTCTCTCTCTCTCTCTCTCTCTCTCTCTCTCTCTCTCTCTCTCCATCCCTCCTCATATCTTTCCGTAAGAATCAACAGTGTTACGTGTTAATCGGCGAAGTAAAAATACGCGATATTTTTTCAGGACGAACGGTAAAAATAGTGATAAAGTGAAAGTAATTTCAAGTACATCTTCTGTACCACGGCCGACCTAATGAATCTATGAAACACTTATAAATCCTGATGTTAGTATTAAGCCACACTTACTACACACGTTTGCTTCCATCGCGGTGCTGTGCGCACTTAAGTCAGCGTGGGTTTTTTCCCTCGACGAAATATTTAATAGTGGCACTCAACATAAAGTTCCCGAGAAATAAACTTCAGTTATTACTGCAACATCTTGCTGCACATATGTTTGTGTACACGTGCTCTCGACATGACGGAGAACATGAATTTCCTGACCGTAATTTGACTTGTAGACTAAATCCCGTATTTCGATAAAGACTGATCAGTCGCCACTCTCGCTTTTAACGGTAGGTCAAGATCCGCCGTCATTTGGAAGTTCTGGATGGACAGGTATGAAAATCGATTGTGTAGCACAGGTAAATTCAACACACAATTTGGTCGCCCGCTGCAGCTGATGGCGAATGAGAGATCGAAGAGGTTTATGTTTGCAAGAAGAGAGATCAAAAAGAAAATATAGTCAGCTCCTGGATTACAGCTGGTTAAGGGGGGGAGTTCATGAAATTAACCGAAAATATCAACTTACCAATTTATTTTTTATTTATTAGTGCAACTCATGGACCAAAAGTTCCCAAGCTTTCAATGATGAAATCGCATCCGAAGTGCCTGAAAAATAAATAAATATGTGGCGCGAGCTTCGGGCCACGCCCACGTTTTGAAGCAATACTTCAATACTAGCTCGGTGAGCAACGGTTCCGTGGATTACTTTCAAGCAAATTTTCGCGGGGTTCATCTAGAAGGCTGTGACACATACTCTTTGGTTTTATAGATTGTCTGTGACTGTGTTCCGCTATCTTAGAAACAATGACAGACCAGATGCTTTATTTATAAAGAAGCTGTTCTTGTTTTGCCTTCCCTACTGACGGAGATTTAGGCAAGTGTATTATGACAAGGCTATCAGCAGAACCTATCCAATGTAACTGACATGAAAGGTGCAGTATGGGATACACATTTCCACATGGTGTCAACAGATGAACATCTCATTCATCATCAATGCCACATGACCGGCCGGGGTGGCCGAGCGGTTCTAGGCGCTACAGTCTGGAACCGCGCGATTGCTACGGTCGCAGGTTCGAATCCTGCCTCGGGCATGGATGTTTGTGATGTCCTTAGGTTAGTTAGGTTTAAGTAGTTCTAAGTTCTAGGGGACTGATGACCACAGAAGTTGTCTCATAGTGCTCAGAGCCATCTATGCCATATGAATTGGTGTAAATGTCTACAGGCTCAGAGGAATAACAACCCTTACTTTCACTAGGAGAGGCTTTCAAATTGTATCCTGGATGGTGTCAAGCCCACTTACAGGATCTGGCCGATCATGAACTTCTAAAAAAATGTGCTCATGGAAAAATCCAAAATTCAAATGAGCCTTTAAATTCACTTATATGGAAACGCCGCCCTAAAATCACATTTTCATCTGGTAAAGTTGTCAAAATTGCAACTTATGATGCAGTTCTGGTATTTAATGTTGGGAACATAAGGAATATGAAGGTATAGAATGACTGAGCTTTAAGACAGGAAATTTCGCTCAAGACGCCTTCAGAAAGATTTACACGGTCTCTCTGCAGCTGAAAAGGCAGTTGAAGCTCTGGCAAAGGAAAGAAGGCAAAAAGCAAGAAAACAGAAGAGAAGCCTTTGAAGGGAAAGAGGACGCTGAATATAAATTTGGAGCCTTCTGAAGAAGTGACATACGCGAATAGGTTAGGTTGAACTTTAAACTGCATTTCCTGCAAATTATGTTTTTTTTTAAAGTTTGCGTACATTTTTCTCAGAATCTATGGAGGCTAGGACGATGACATTTAGTACACGTACTTCTATAAACACAATAAATGTTGTCTTAAAAGTACATTTTAAAATTCAGAGTGTAAGTTCAGATACGGGGCAAATTGCTTGGAATTTTGCATGAATTTTATATTATTCTTACATAATTATAGTTTAAAAATTACTAAACTACTCCTATTGATATATTCAGAAAACCTCATGAGAGGAACTTACTACACGACAAGAGATCAATCAGAGAAAATTTTGTAGAAATCTCTTGAATAGTTTCTGAGAAAAAGGTACATATCCGTATATTATTTTTTGAAAACAATTTTTAAATTTCATAAAAAATTAATTATGCATAATCTGAGGAGCTTAACAGTAGGTGTGTTAATTTCATGTAAGGCATGGTACAAAATTTCATTGCCGTATCTTCAAAATTGAGGAGTTGGCGCATCTTTTAAATAGTGTGTGTTTGTCGTCCCCCCCCCCCCTCCCGCCCTCCAAAAGACAACTTCCAAAACGTTTCTCAGTGTGTTACAACATTAAAAATTTTTAATCGTTATCTCTCTCTGTTAACTGATTACTTGACATACTGTTACTCGAAACTGTCAGTCCCAGAACCTCTTTAAATATTTACTCCGTTGCTTCACACACGATATCTTTGTTTCACCTACAAGCAAATCCTTTAAGTTCAACTTGTCGTGCATATAAGCCAAACATGCTCACCCTCCCTCTACGAAGGTAACTGTTCAGCTTTTCAATTACGACGGAACAGCAGTTGATTTTAAGTGAGCACGGTCGGAGTTAAATGCCGACTTCACGCGTTGCTTTCACAAGATACCAGGTATATTTTTATTATTTCCTTTTATTTTGCACTTTATAAGATATTTTTATAGCTTTTCGTATACAACAGTAATTATGCATTTTTGTCTTTCCTGGATTTTTTAGTTCCGATGATGACTCATTAGAGTCGAAATCGGTTTCCTTTCATAAATTCACCAACCTGGATCTAGCAAACTGTGAATAAAAAGCATTTCCTTTTTCAAAACGCATCTCGTGCTCCAATTTGACAATGTAAAATTGCTTTAAGTCTGTGTATTTTCTTGGTGGGCTGTAGGAGTGTTAACTTAAAAAGTGAATCGAAAAGCGAATTTTTATCCAATCGTCTCAGTTTCGTGACGTATCGCTGCACGATAATTTTCGCGATAGCTGAAGAGATCGTAAGCTTTCGTTTTGTGCACGAAGCAGTTGCAGCGAGCGTCTGGCATACTTTCAATCGCCATTTAAAGGCAAAGTAAGGACGAGGGTCTTTAATATTTCATCAGTCAGTGTCATTCGACATACTGTGTCCGCATTGTCAAGTTGGCAGAATTTAAGTATGCGAGGGGGCCTTCCAGCTACGATTTAACGTGACGGTAAATGGACATTAGCACACGGAATGGAGGTACCGTAATGAATATTCTCGCCGTCTCCACTACAGGCGCGACGTGTGTGTGTGTGTGTGTGTGTGTGTGTGTGTGTGTGTGTGTGTGTGTGTGAGAGAGAGAGAGAGAGAGAGAGAGAGAGAGAGAGAGAGAGAGAGTCAAATGTCAAACTGTTTGCGGAAGATGTCATTTCAATCCTTAACGCATGAAACAGCGTTTTCGAAACACAAAAGTGTTTTGGAAAATGATTATTATAGTGATGAAAAGACGTAAATATCTGACATTAGTGGGACTAAGGAGTTGTTATGACTGAATTAAGTGAGCATATGACGTAGCGATCAATCAAACGCTGCCCAGCGTGAAGTAATTAATAACCAACGGTAATTCTTCCGCGATGTACAACCACAAAGCACCTGAAATTTCGATATATACGAACTGTTATATGAAACTGACGAGTGAACGTACCGACGGATTTCAAATATGAATGCACCAGTATTTCTCACTACCGCGAATAAGAAATTCGTGCAGATATTTTACTGATTATTCGCCTACGGGATTTTCTCCAGGAAATCGGATGCTTCAATGGGTTCGGGCGTCAAATGACAATCGCCACTGTTTGCCGTGCACTCTGCGACAGTAAGGTATTTCTCTAATACTCACACCGTGTCGTTCGGATGTTGTCTAAGTTTTAGTTACGACTTCTTGTGCCGTCTACTTTTTGAAGGGCAGCTATTTTACCTCGACCTGTCTGTTTACTTTCAGCCACTGCTGCCTAATATGTTTATGTATGGTGAAATATTTTTAAATTGATGACATGGCGCGAAATTTTACACTTAAAACTGAAGATCAAAATTGTGATTTTAGTGCCAAAGTTTCGATGCACATTCGAAAATTTTGTCCTTCGTAAAGTTAACAGCATAATTTCAGTAGACCTCTTCTGTCAATAACTGAAGTGGAAGTGATTTGTTAATTTTATTCTCCTCTTTCCTGTAACACTTTACATAAATATATTTTCACGCAGAAGTTGATTATTTGTTTTTCTAGTTTCCCAATTTTGAGTTATACGCTTACAGAATTGCTAAATTCGCTCTGTTTTATTATTATTGCGCCCCAGATACGAATACGAGCAGGTGAACTACCAGTTAAATCTATTGCAATAGTGGTGCTGTGTAGTTGAGTGTGTGTATGTATGTGTTTGTGAGTGAGTCAGTGGAAGAGAGTGAGGGCGTGTTCGTGCAGCAGCTAAGGCTTGCAACATCCTGTTACCATTTTACAACATTAGGAGCGAACTTTTAGTGATAGTGACGGCTCCTGAGTTTGAGGTGTATTATAAACACTAGCAACGCCGTTTACAAACAGCTTAAGCCCCTACAAAAACTGATTGCCCGTAGATGTTGGTTTCACTAGAACACATTCAAGAATGCATAACGAAATTTAAATATTTGTCTAATGGCAGTGTGAAACCATTACTTATTACATGATACTTGTTTCTGTGACGATCTATCACTCTACGGTAAGATTTTAGTTCAGTTATTTCATTTTAAATGGCTTAGCTCTCGAGCACTACAGTGCATGGAAGAGTCGCAGTCATGAGAGTAAACATTTTAAAAGAACAAGACTCCCGGAATTTATTGCTCGTGCAATGCTTCAGGGTGAATGCCGCATGCCCGAAATATGTTTCAAATGAAGGAACGTAGTAAAAACCACCCTGATGCTGCGACCCGTCGGAGCGCCAGTAAGTATTGAAATATTATGTATTGTCCTGCACAGCAACGTCAGAAACTGAAGGTGTTATGGGCAAAATTAATGCATTTGTAGTAATTTGCCATTCAGATATACTTTATTCACAATCCAGTACGAGGAGGTACTAATAATCCGGACATGGTTAATGCGAAGCATCTTATCAGGAATTTACACTATGGTTCGAGAGTCGATTTATTATTATTATTAGTATTATTTTTATTTTTATTATTATTCACGTTTTGGCCCTACTGGACCACGCGGACTTCCAACAAAGAACATTTTTCAGGGTTTTGTTTAAGGTTTTCTCTGGTCACTTGTTACTTTCACTCGCTCGAAATGGGCCCTTTTACGCTCGTTTGTCCAAGTTATTCTGGTTTTGTTGGCTTTCTTCTGCCAGACCGATCGTGCAGTCACGAATTTTCTGCGTAAAATTTTTCAATTTGGTACGTAAGTTGGGTCATTCCTGAATTTTTCTGGTCTTCTTTGACTACACCAATCCATTTTATAGTTTCTTGTTTCAGCTTCCCACATTCTGTCTGCATAATCTGGTTGGTTTAATTCTTTTAATTTGCTTATAAATCTTTAACCTGATTTTTCCTTCATACCTGTATTACTGTTTTTAAGATACTTTTCAATTTCTTTACCTGCTCCTAACGTCTGCATTCCTTCTTCAGTATAACTTGGACCTCTACTTTCCTTGATTGCTTTGCCTTCTCTCTTTTGGATTTGTTCAGTGTCTCTCTTTCTGTTTAAAACGAGTCTTCCAGCCCCCATAAAGACACTTTTGTTTCATGAGCGTGTCCTAATGCCTGTTTTCTGTATCCTGAGGTGAATTTTTGCTGTGCATATATGTTATGTAGAAATGTGTGTCGTTTGTTCTCCTGACGACGGAAATGATGTCGAATACGACTACATAGTTTCTCGATGACGTGTAGCAATATAAGGGTACCTTAGAACTTCATGAAATTAACTCACATCGAATATATCAAGTATGATGAGGACTGAGGACCGTGAAGAGGGAAAGCAGTCACGACAAAAGAAACCCGAGTTGACCAATAAGCATTTCTTGTGTGATGAAATAATACGCAGTGCAGGGTTCAACCTAACACCTGATTTGAAGATCACTGTTCTGTACAGGGCGTGGTCTCAACGCCGTCATCCGTTGTAGGGAGTTGTAACGGCAGCTGAAGCTCAGTAAGAAATCCCATCCACATGCAAGAATTCCACAATTTTCACTTGCACAGTGTGCTGACTGAGACGAAAGACGTATTAAATGGACAAGAAGGCTGTCACTGAATAAACATTCAGTGACATTTGCTTAGGTTTCAGTTGCTTAGAGGCCAGACGTAATTATTATGAAATACAAAAAATGTAGATGATGTTTGTTTTCTTTGAAAAATGAACGACAGAACAGGACGAATGTGAAATAATTGTCGTCTAAGCGCAAAATGAAAAAAAAGGTGGGACGTATCTACTCAATTACAAAGATGGGGTGAACCATAAAATTAGTTTCTAAACAACTGAACAGATCAACACTCGTGAGCGTTTCTGTAAATCTATGCTAAATGCATTCAGTAAGGTTGGGGTCCAGTGTGTCGGTCCTTCTCTAATTCCGAGACTTCCGTCGGAATTAATGAAATAAATTCCTCATAGCGTGGTTTTAAAGCTTCCCCTGAGGGGACAAAAACAATTATGTAGCAAGCTGTGTGTTAGTCGTCCGTGCACGCTAAAAATTTACGTAAGAAATGAAAAGCTAGTGTTCCTCTCTCGGAACTGTATCGACTATGTGGTAACTGCGTGATGAAATTAAATACCAGTTTTCTCTGTGTTCAATAATGGCATCGTTAAGGCAACAAGTCTAAGATTTTTACATGTTATCTGGTTTTATTGAGCCAGTTTATATAGCAGAAATACACATTTTTAATTGTCGGACTTTTTCGTCTATATCATTACCCTTGTCCAGTTAGTTAATTACATATTCTATTGCTCAGACTCATCTACGGTATAGATAAAGTTATCAGTACTGAAACTGTGGCCTCACTTTAAGCGTATCTGTGATATCTACTGAACGTCTCATTACCCTGGATACATTTGCTATGTGTTCTAAGTTTGTGAACATTTTTTCCGGACCACAATGTAAAAAACATTGTTCTTAAAATGTTATAATTAAATATCACTATTAGTCTGGAACCGAAATTCAATACCAACACCAGCTTGCCGACGAGAGTGAATATACTGCGAATGGAAATGTTAATACCTAGCTTCCTGTTAATTATAATTCTACGCTTTACCATAACGTTAATAATGGTTTTTCGTGAGAATAACCTTCGCAGTTCGTAATGTGTGCGATATTGTAGCTATCTTCCGATATCCCCGAGTAGCCTACCCGTTATGGAAATATGTGTTTTAAACCGTAAATATGAGTGACGAAATTTTTTATGACAGCTGTACCAGTTTTCTGATTATGCAATTAGTTATACGCGATGCGGTATCATGAAGAGACAGTTGCAAGCGAATGAAGTTAAGCAGAAACATTATGTGTCGTCTAGATTCAGAAAAGAACGCATAGCTGAAATAACAGATCAGTAGGGACAACACTTAGTGTAGTTGGATGGATCATTACGGAAATGCAAGGCTCAGAAAATGTTTCCGCAGACCACCAGAACATATCCCGAACTGTGTATTACGGAGTACACTGTACTCTCAACTTTACCTTTATCGAAGATGTATTTATTAGAAGTTCTGGTACATAGGCAGAAGTCCCAAGTGGACAAAGGAAACATAGAAGCTGATCCGTTCTCGGTGATGGACAATAAATTTGATTAACAGTGTGACAGGGCAATCTCTGTCAATTTTGTACATTAACAGGCAGCATCGGGTGCAATCTCGGAATTTTCGCAAATAATGCATTTTCATCTTATAATATCTAGTGTAAAATTCACTCATATCAGAACATGATGTCAGTCTTGTTCAAAGGTTGCGGATTATCTCTTCATTCGGTAAATTGTGAGATGCGATGGTTGCATACTGAAAAAATGCCGTTCTCACACGAAAGTGGTTCCTCATATAACGCAGGTAAGGTCAAACAGATCAAGTGTTTGGAATTTTGCATCAGGCTAGACTAACGGGAGAAATCTGTATTGTGCAAAGGTCAACAGCATGAATCTTCACATGTGCTGTAAGTTTTTCAAATAGTAAACACTCGTGCGAAGATATCCAGCAGATGCCTGCTTTGAAGGTTCAAACACCGGGATATCACAGTCGAATCAATTCGTAGAGACAATTAACATAAATTTAGAACTGTTTAGCATCCCGCCTACGATCAGATCATTGGAGAGGAAGCGCCCCAGCATTTTCCTTAAGACTTTTGGAGAAAAACTGGGCGGGGAATCGAACCCCAGTCCTTTCATATGCAAGTCCAGTCCCTTAACCACGGCCCCATCGCGCCGAGCCATAAGAAATGGTCTAATGACAGTCCTACAGTGGCATATAAGAAGCCATTTTTGTCGCTCTACGTCCCTGAATGGAAACGAAGGTAAATAATTGTGTTTGCCATGTATTTTGTAATTTTCTTGCATGCAGAGTGTAGATATACAGGTATTGTGCAAAATGAAGAAATCTAGATTATAGGACTGGAATCCTCCTATAAAACGCAATTTATCCTTAGTCCTGTCGCACAGATATGTTCCATATCATATGTACTATCACTAGTTTTTTATTTTAATTTTTTGCCGTTTTTTTATTTTACTGATATCTTACTTGTTGTTTTGTTAAGCTTTTTACGGCTTTCATTACGACCTTGGACAGGTTGCCATAATTTGTTCCGGTATTCTTGTTGTCATGTACATATTCACCCCGTGAACATAGAGCAGCAATTACAGTACACTTGTAATTTTGAGTAACATCACTCATATGTTTTTAAGCGCTAACTTTAAATGGACTAACTTCACTGTTTATATTCGTACAGTATGTTTCCAGCCAGTTAATGAAAATCTCATTAAAATACTGAAGAAAATTTATGGATAGGTGGGGACAAATTGAGAATGGAAAGCCGCGCGGGATTAGCCGCGCGGGATTAGCCGAGCGGTCTAAGGCGCTGTAGTCGTGGACTGTGCGGCTGGTCCCGGCGGAGATTCGAGTCCTCCCTCGGGCATGGGTGTGTGTGTTTGTCCTTAAGGTAATTTAGGTTAAGTAGTGTGTAAGCTTAGGGACTGATGACCTTAGCAGTTAAGTCCCATAAGATTTCATACACACTTGAACTTGAGAATGGAAATTAAATTGCATGTATATTCTGGAAAAAGTAAATGCGCTGTAAAACCGAGAATAACAATTAAAATCTTTCTTTATGTAAATTAAAATAAGTGTTATATTTTACTCTGCAAACACAACTGCTGATGGAGAATCTAAACGAAAGTACCCTCAGTTGTGCACTAATGAAGTCTAACAGAACCTCAGGTGCAGACAATCGAGTTGTCAGATATGAACCAGCAACGCTAACAGAGTTTCCGCTGAACGATGCTGGTGCGTGCAGCAAATTATCGCAGTTGGAACTTCATATAGAAACGTAGAAAGACTTGCACAAAAATTCCAAAAAATGGCTCTGAGCACTATGGGACTCAACTGCTGTGGTCATAAGTCCCCTAGAACTTAGAACTACTTAAACCTAACTAGCCTAAGGACAGCACACAACACCCAGCCATCACCAGGCAGAGAAAATCCCTGACCCCGCCGGGAATCGAACCCGGGAACCCGGGCGTGGGAAGCGAGAACGCTACCGCACGACCACGAGATGCGGCCACAAAAATTCCATTTGGTTACATAATTGGGGGCTGACTTTAAACGTGGGTAAATACAAGCCAGCGCCTATAAGATAAAGAAAGAGGTGCAGTATCCGATTACATGATTAGTGGTGAATTATAGTATTTCCGTTCACGTCCGTACTGGTGTCCTATCTTTGAGTGGATGTAGCAGACACCATCGACTTTGGCATATTTAGCTGTTTTGTGTTACAAGTTCCGATATGTCGTTTCTAGGCAATAACGTATTGAAGAGTTACCACAAACACGTCATTCTCATCATTAAATGTGAGATGACGCAGCAACGATAAAAGTCTTCGATTGAAAGAATGATAACTGAGGTTGTAGCCAGTAACCTCACAAGCCTGTCGTAGCGTAATGGATAAGGTCGTGGATGGGAAATTGAGGAATTTAGGTTCATGTCCAGCTCTGTAGTGATATTTCTTTCTTTTTTTTCCATCTTAGCGTTGTTAACACATTCTCGAACTCTCTAGTGAATGTGATACAAGTATGTTCTGCAATATTCGACGTTATTTACATTTCCGGCTGGTGAAATAAATATTTGGCGTTTTAGTTCAGCCGGACGCGGTGGCCGTGCTAGGCACTTAAGTCCGGAACCGCGTGAGTACTGCGGTCGCAGGTTAGAATCCTGCCTCGGGCATGGATGTGTGTAATGTCCTTAGGTTAGTTTGGTTTAAGTAGTTCTACGTTCTAGGGGACTGATGACCTCAGATGTTGAGTTCCATAGTGCTCAGAGCCATTTTAACCATTTTTTAATTTCGCTTCAGATTACGTAGCGATTTCCGATTGTGTGGCCAGGCAGAAACCTAAGAGGCCAGCTTAAATTGGTGCGAGTGAAAGGGGGAGCAGTGCCATTCTTATTCTTCGCTGTCACAAATATTTCGCTCTTGACAAAGAGGTATATAACGTAGTCAAATAACACATAGACCTTTGCCTGTTTATTTCGTAGCGTACGCGGAGATCATGACGAGACACATAGTTCACATGTTAAGCCAATGTCACTATGTCTGCCGCTAACGTCAAGTTTCCACTGGCAGCATCATACTCCCCACGCACGTATCACGAGAGAAAGATGTGCAAAGGCATATAGACAGTTATCATGCCGTCGTTCAAAACGCGAAACCGAGCTAGGTGGCGCAGTGGTTAGCGTACTAGCCTCGCATTCGGGAGGACAACGGTTCAAACCTGCGTCCGCCCATCCTGATTTATATTTCCCATGATTTCCCCTAAATCTCTCAAGGCAAATGCCCGGACGGTTCGTTCGAAAGGGCTCACCCGCTTACCTCCTCCATGCTCTCCTAAACCGAGCTTTTGCTCCATCAATAATAATCTCGTTGTCGACGGGAAGTTAAACACTAACCTCATCGTTCTTCTCCTTCTCCTCCTCCTCCTCCTCCTCCTCATCATCATCATCATCATCATCATCGAAATGCAATAGTGTAGCACATAAAATAGCTATTATTCTAGAAAGTACCCTCCGACATATACCGCAAAGTTGCACGCGGTATACATACGCAGACTTGGTTGTATATTTAAGACCGAGAACAAAGAATGAGAAAAAATCTAGTTTTATGGGACGTGTAAAACACTGAAGTGTAGCAGTAGCCTTGTAAAAGGTCGTCCAGTTAGTCTTGCGACCGCTTGTTGAGTTTCCCTTCAACCTGTGACGTATAGCTTCCACTGTAGTGCACAGCTGTCAGTTGTCGCTTCTTCCGATTTACCGATCACTACTGAGGCGGCAAATGCACAGTCCGTTGCTGTAGTGTTGTGCCCTGCACGCATTTGCAAACTAATTAATGATTGAAAACATCAGAGAAGTGATTAGATTAGATTAATACTTGTTCCATAGATCATGAATACGACAATTCGTAATGATGTGGAACGTGTCAGGCTAATAAAAGATGTCTGTACAAGATATTACATTACACAAAATATTGCATGACACTAATGTTTAAGTTGTTATTGTTTTTTTCCCCTTAATTTATATCTAAAAATTCAGCCAATGAGTAGAAGGAGTTGTCATCTAGAAATTATTTTAATTGATTTTTAAATGTTAGTTGGCTATCTGTCAGGCTTTTGATGCTGTTTGGTAGGTGACCAACGACTTTTGTGGCAGCATCTGTGCCAAAGTCAGATTTAACCCTGCATAACGAAGATAATCCTTTCTCCTCGTGTTATAGCTATGCACACTGCTATTACTTTTGAACTGGGTTGGATTATTAACAACAAATTTCATAAGTGAATATATATACTATGAGGTTACTGTGAGGATCCCTAGATCCTTAAATAGACGTCTGCAGGATGACCGTGGGTGGGCTCCAGTAATTATTCTGATTACACGTTTTTGAGCAATGAATACTTTCCTACTCAAAGATGAATTACCCCAGAATATGATGCCATACGACAGCAGTGAATGAAAGTAGGCATAGTAAGCTAATTTACTGAGATTCTTATCAGCAAAATTTGCAATAACCCTAATAGCATACGTAGCTGACCATCAATGTGTTGCTTCCAGTTTAACCTCTCATCAATGGACACGCCTAAAAATTTTGAAAATTCTACCTTAGCTACAGACTTCTGTTCAAAGTCTATGTTTATTACTGGAGTTGTGCCATTTACTGTACGGAACTGTATATACTGTGTTTTATCAAAATTTAAAGAGAGTCCGTTTGCTGAGAACCACTTAATAATTTTGTGAAAAACATCATTTACAATTACATCACTTAGTTCTTGGTTTTTGGATGTTATTACTATACTTGTATCATCAGCAAAAAGAACTAACTTTGCATCTTCATCAATGTGGAATGGTAAGTCATTAATGTATATCAAGAACAGTAAAGGACCTAAGACCGAACCCTGTGGGACCCCGTACTTGATAGCCCCCCAGTTTGAGGAATCAGCTGTTGTTTTAACATTACATGAACCACTTATTTCAACTTTCTGCATTCTTCCAGTTAAGTATGAATTAAACCATTTGTGCACTGCCCCCCTCAAACCACAATGATTTAGCTTATCTAAAAGAATTCCATGATTTACACAATCAAAGGCCTTTGAGAGATCACAAAAAGTACCAATGGGTGATGTCCGGTTATTCAGAGCAGTGAAAGCGTATATAGCATTTTCTGTTGAAAAGCCTTTCTGAAAACCAAACTGACATTTTGTTAGTACTTTATTTTATCAAATATGGGAGGCTAAATTACTTTCTCAAAAATTTTTGATTGAGCTGTCAGAAGAGAGATTGGGCGGCAAGTCCAAGTAGTGACCATTAAAACCTGTCCACCGCAGTGAAAATCACGCACCTCACGGCAGGACCCTCACCGACTCGGCTTCGGAGCAGAGTTTGTTGACGTCCGGATCGGGAGGCGACTCGCGACTGACTGTCAGGTCTTAGTTCGTGCCCCGGCCACCAGACGTCAGCACCGTCAACAGCGTCGCCGCCACCCCCGCTGGAGAGGATTCCCACCCCCTTGCGGGTCGAGGGGCTCCCCCCTGTCCCCCCTAGCGCCCCTCGCCCATCTTCGGGCCTTTCGCAAACGTCACGCCCCGTGTCTTCCCGATTTTCCCCCGTTTTTATTTTTCCTATTTTCCGGATGCCCTCCCCGTTTCCTCCCCGCTGGCGGCCGCGTTTTGGGCGCGGCGCGCGCTCGGCGCCGGCCAATGGCGTGGAGCCGCCGCTGACGCTGACAGAGCGCTGGGAGGAGTCGGCCGCCATGGCCGCCGGGGGGCCCGTGGCGCCAAATTGGAAAAGCCCCGGCGCCGGAGACCTCGACGTAGACGCCGCTCGGCGGCGCGGGGTCGCTCGCAGTCGTCTGCGATCCCTCCGCTGGGGAACACCTTAACCTAAAGTGCACTTGAACTCCAATAAGTCGCCGTAATTCCCAAATAAGGCCGATAAAGCATCTAATTTATGCGAATAAATAATCAAATAAATAGTTAATTGGTCCATAGCTTCGAAGATAAGGACGTAGACAGCGCTATGTCGCTTCGTGTTGATCGCGAGCCCTCCACTGATGCATCCATAGTCCACAAAAAGGCTAAAAAGTTACCATAATTCGCAAATAAACACCCACAAAACTTAAGTGTCACTACACAACCAACTAAATAAATAATGTGCCCTCGGCACTATAAACGACGACGTAGACGGCGTGGTGGTGTACACAGTAGACCGCAAACCCACCACTGAGGAACACTAACACCCGAAGTCTACATAGGCACTAAACCGTCGCTATAATTCCAGCAGAAGCATCGAAAAACACCAACTGTTACTGAATAAACAACGAAATAATTGAAACTTCCTGGCCGATTAAAACTGTGTGCCGGATGTAAAGCTGTGAGGACGGGCCGTGAGTCGTGCTCGGGTAGCTCAGCTGGTAGAGCACTTGCCCGCGAAAGGCAAAGGTCCCGAGTTCGAGTCTCGGTCCGGCACACAGTTTTAATCTGCCAGGAAGTTTCATATCAGCGCACACTCCGCTGCAGTGTGAAAATCTCATTCTGGAACGAAATAATTACTTAATTTCCCCCCTCCCCCCTCTGGAGATCAAGACGTAGACGGCACGGCGTCGCTCACAGTACACCGCGAGTCCTGAACCCCCGAAACACCAACACCCAAAATCCACATAAACACTAAAAAGTCTGCCAAATTCCGACATAAACATCGAAAAACCTCAGTGTAACTGAATAAGACCACGACGCAGGCGGTACTACACCCCGATTTACTGAACCGAGGACCACCAATACCCGAAGTCCACATAAACACTCGAGCCTACTCGTAATTTCCACGTAGAACATCCAGAAACTTGTACTGTCACTGAATAAAGAACGAAATAAATTCTTAATTTTTCCATGCCTCTGGAGACCACGACGTGGACGGCGCGATGTCGTTCGGAGAAAGTCGGAAGTCCTGAATCGAGGGCCACCACCACGCAAAGTCCACATAAACACTAAAACCTCACCATAATTCTCCCACAAACACCCAGAGACCTCAACTGTCACTGAATAAACAACTTAAACAAATTAATATTAAAAGGAAGGTCAGCGTTGGCCGTAATATTGATGTTTTATTGATAGCAGAATCGATTTTCAATCACATAGCGATCTTCAGTGCTGTACAAATTGATAACTTGATACCAGTGTCTGAGTTTAATTTGTACAGCACTCAAGATGATCAGTATGTGATCGAAAATCGATTCTGCTATCAATAAAACATCAATATTACGGCCAACGCTGACGTTCCTTTTAATTTAACATGTATGGTCATTGTGCACACAGCACTCCATGCAGTCCACAATCAAATAAATTAATAGTTTGGTCCTGGCTCCATAGATCACGCCGGCCGCGGTGGTCTCGCGGTTCTAGGCGCGCAGTCCGGAACCGTGCGACTGCTACGGTCGCAGGTTCGAATCCTGCCTCGGGCATGGATGTGTGTGATGTCCTTAGGTTAGTTAGGTTTAAGTAGTTCTAAGTTCTAGGGGACTGATAACCACAGCAGTTGAGTCCCATAGTGCTCAGAGCCATTTGAACCATTTGAACCATAGATCACGATCTAGACGGAGGAGCGTAGCTCATAGTAGACAGTAAAAATGACGATCACGAACATCTAAAGTCCACACAAACACTAACAAGTTCTCATAATTCAACCACAAACACCAAAAACGCGTCAGCTGTCAGTAAATAAATGCTTAATTTGTCCCTAACTCCAGAGCCAACGTCGTAGGCGAAGAGGCATCGCTCACAGTTGACCACAAGGGCTCAACTGAGGCCATAACCATCCCAAAGTCTCTTCTATTACTAAATAAACAACCAAATTATTTTGTGCTGGCTCCACAGCACGACCTCGATGACGCTTTGTCGCTGACTGCAAATCGTGAATCGTCAACTGAGGCAACACCAACAACAAAACTCCCCGTAAACAACCAAGAACCTCCATTAAATAAATATTTAATACGGCCCTTGCTCCGGAGACAACAACGTAGACGACGCTCTGCGGTGCATCGGTGCATTGTTGTTCGCAATAGGAAGTGGGATTCAACTGAGGAACACCAACTTGTTAAAGTTCACTCAACCATAAAAAGGCACCATTATTCCCTCACAAAAACCACCACAGTCGCTTGATACACAACTGAACACACACTTAATTTGGTCTTTTATTAGCCACCTATCGATTAAGACAGTAGGTGTTTCCACTCATCTCATAAGCTGCTGTCATGATAGGCCGCTACCAGTATCATATTTCCAGCAGTCGAATTTATCAGCTTCCCTGAGGTCTTCTGCATTACGCTTCGCTGCGGCAAATCCATAGCGTCATGAGCGCAATTATAGAAATGTCCACTTTTCGCTCTGATACCTATCCAAAATTTAAGGCAATTTGGTAAGGGATTTATCTCCTTCTGGTTAGTGACTGAGTGCCAGCAAAGAAAGGTATAGAGGGGAAGAAATAACAAATTTGTTGTTTTGGAGCGCAAAGCCAGCTTTCACAACATCCCTCCCAGTTGCGTTTGCTGTTTATTTTCATTCGATTTCGAAGTTTTTTCCGCCATCTTTTTAGGCTGTTAGACACAGTTATCGAGCTGAAGTACACCCACAATTACCTCTTTTAAATTGACTTCTTAAATTCTATCATTTTAGACGTATTTGGCAGTAGTATATTTACTACATGGGATGATGCTGTGGTACTGTATCAATATATACTTGTGGGTGTATTTTACTTCGATAACCGTGCACAAGTGCCCGAAATGAAACTACAAAACGTTTCGAAACAGTCTGAAAATCAAGTAATAGCAGTTCAGTGGAAAAATGGTATGAATATAATCTGCGCGCTCCAAATCAAAATAATTTATAGCTGAAGTCGCAATTATTATGTTTGTGGGAGCAACAGTATTAGCACCAAATGCGCTTAAAACTGTTTCATCACGATATGAGGAACCCGAATTTAGAAAATGAGATGGAGATTCGAACCTTGTTTGTGTAGAGCAGGAATACACCATCTTAAGCCCTGCGCCACATCGCTACATTAGAACAGAACTGTTCTTTGAGGTCAAAAGTACCTTATTCTCGGTCTCATTGAGCGCTGAAATTTGGGAAAGGTATTTTAGGTCTATTTAGCAAACGTAAAAGGCATGATCTCTCTTTAGTGACGTTGCATTCGTGCTGTCATATTAGAAAAATTGTCACGAAGCGTGTGTAACACACAGTGCTTAAGGAATTCAGGTTGGCATTGTGAAAGCAATACTCTTCTGTGCGCTAAGGGATGTCTCTCTTTCGTACCGCAATTATAGGGCTGGGTGCTGAAACTAGACCTGAGGAACGACAGTTCCCGAAGACTGATACACATGAAGGAAACTCCAACCGATACTTTGTTGTATCAAATACTAAACTGTGTCATATACCTAAACAGTGAAGTATTCTTTTTTATTACTGTTTACTTCATGGCAGCGCCTGAATGAGGATGTGGGCGCATGTGTGAACATTCTGTTAGTCCCCAGTAAGTAAATATAACTGTGAGCCTACACCCATTACTGTCTATTAGACGTGTGTGTACCATACTGTAACCTGGAAATACGAGGTCTTTCTGTTACTAGATACGAACTAATATTGGCCACTTTAATTTGCTACTTTGACGACACAAACGTCGACGTCATAGCTATGATGCAATAACGTCCCCAAATTATGATTTTACCTTTGTCGTTATAGATATCTTTGTACTTTTATAGCTGCCTATATTGGCAGCTAAGAATGAGGCAGGCCTTTAAAGAGTGTCGTGTATTATCTTGCTGGAAACTGTGATTTATCGCGAACAGTCTCTGAGAATAAAGTGATCTTTACGATCAGAGGAGACTGTATACATTACGAAAAATATCCAGGTACGCCACGGCGCCTTTATCACCATACCATCAAACCACCAGTCACATTCATCGTATTACGTCCAGCAAACCGAGGTAAGTTTCGTTGAAATACTTAACGGAACAAAATAAGTAGCGGTCGCTATATTCTCTGTTGGCTTTTATTCTCTCTGTCCCCCCTCCCCCTTCTATAGCCCATCGCCCCCTCCCACCACTCCCCCACAACTTCACTCCCCTCTCCCTTCAATTAGCTCTACATCCCTTCTTCTCAATCCTTACAAGAACAACGAGATGACATGTGCCTCCATTACTGTGAAGTACGTTCTGTGGTACAATACTCCCATTTTTATGCTTTTTACTATTCTGTCTACGGAAATACCAAACTACGCAAACACTATTTTCCCAAATCCAAATTCTGCCCACACAGTTTGCTAAGCGTAGCGGCCGCGTTAAAAAAAATAGGACCACTGAGATAGATCTCTGTTCACTGCACCACCGATAATAATGACGCACTGACCTAAACACTTCAATCATGACAGCTGTCAGTGAGCGATGGTTTCCGTTACAAGAAATCAGTCTGAAGTTGGCCAAGGCCTCTCAGCAAGAGAACTCAAGGGCTGCCAAAAAAGGTCGGGGCATTTTCTTGCCCTTGCGATGTACAACTGCCCTTAAAAGGCGAAAGTATCAGCATTTTATCAACGGTACGGGGATGCTGAAAGCAACTGAGAAAACTACGACATTCAGGACAAAAAAATTGCCTCTCTTTCATAGCATTGATTCATGATTTAGAAAATTTATTTTATTTTAACTTTGTGTCCATAATGCTCTTCATGTGTCTACATTCGAAAAAACACGACAAGTGTATCCACGACTAATCTAGTAGGCCGCGTAACGAATATTAAAAAGATGATAATTGAAAGTAACCTACATCTCTTATTCCAAACCACTCCTCTGCATCTGCGACGAACAAAAATTTCGACTGTAAACGTTCAAATTACGTCTGCCAAAACTGCAAAACTGGCAGCCCTTATGGGTTAGATCAGGGGTGTCCAACCTTGTAGCTCACCTGGGCAGATTGGGAAGAATCATTGCTTTATTTATTTTACCTATCGTGTGACAGATGTACACTTCTTGCGCCACACTGATACTTCCTTTAGGCCACATGCGGCCTGCCTGGTGGGTTGGACACCCTTGCATTAGATGGTCTCTCGTTATTGTATATGCATCACTATTATTAAAATCGTTGACGTCGTAATTGAAACACAGCCTTCTGGTGCAGCAAGAATCTCCCGTAATATGATGGAAATACCGTCGTACTGAACAACAAGAGCTCAAAAAGACGATGGTTGCAAAAAAAGACATTAAGCTGGTAAGGTAATGTTTGAGTAACTTCAACATATAGGAAAGATGAGAAAATAAACATTTCAAACAGTCCAGGTGAACAATATTCCCCATTTTGAAAAATTTCGTTAATATTGATCATTCAAAATATATGTGCTGCAGCGTGCGGTCATTTACAAGACGGAGTTTCTGGTAATAAATGCAGTGGTGCAAAGTAATTTCGGTCCGTCCAGCACGTATAGAAAAAAAAAAATTAGAAAACGAAAGTTTAACCGTTTGTGTCCTTCTCAAAGGAACTATCCCGCCATTCACATTAAGCGGTTTTTGGAACCCGGGGAAAACACAAAATTGTATGGCCGGATCAGGATATGAACCCAGCCCATCCGGAATGCGAATCCGGAAGTCTTAACAACCGCATCACTTCTTCTGGGTGCATTCTGGAACAATGACATTTTGAAGGGCCTTTAAATCCGTCAAAGGTATTTACTGAGACCCGATTCTCGGTCACGCCTATATTTTAAAGTGCCGGAGAGCTTCGCGTAGATTCAGATGCCGGATGAGACGCTTTTGCTGCAGGACGTAGAAAAAAAAAAAAAAAACTTTCACCGTCGGCTATTCGTCACCGTCCGCGGTAGAGTACGGAACGAGTCACTGCAACGAGAATTGTTTGTAAGACACGCCGTGGCTGATTTCTGGAGAAGAAAGCAAACAACAGTGACAGAAACAAAGGAGGCAAACTTGCTGGGAGGGAAAAGGATTACCGCAAAATCCACGCTCTCACGACCAATTAAAATAAAGCGGAGTAAGCCCGGCGGGGTCGTGACACGACAAGAATTATAACGGTCCCTCTGAGTGGCGGGTCGTGCGATGTATATCTCGCTCTTCTCGAACTCAGTTCCGCGTGCAAAAAGGTCTCGAGTAAGATACTATTGATGCAGACTCCGGCAGTAGTCTCAGAACTGTAATGGAAAATTTTGACGTGGATTAATATTACTTTGTTATTAAATCGCGTGAGGTAGCGCGGGGAAGACAAGGCGCTAGATTCTCATTTAAAATATGCGCCCCTCCCGTAAAGAAAACTGGGTCGAATGCTGGAGTGTTTCCTCCTGTTTTCTTCCCGACCAACCTGTGTCCCGTCTTTTGTGACTATGGTGCTGTGGAAATTGTTGGACAACTTAACGAAATACTCGTGCAAGACGGGTGTTTCAATTTCTGATAATTTTGAGATGATTCGTGACTCTGACATCCACAATCTCTCTGTTACGGGTCAGCGCTACGAGACGGGCGTATCACGTGCTTATCTTGGTTCCTCACTCTGCTGAAGCACGAAAGTAAAGACCTACGGCTCACAGTGAACATGCTAGCGGGCGTTCAGATTGTAGTTGGACATCTAGACGTTTACCTTTCAGGATCACACACGTTGCAAAGCAAAAACAGACGCTTTAAGTAACCAGGAAACAAGCTACACTGTATTTATATTTTCATTTGTATCTCCGATACCCTATAATACCCATCAATAAATGGGATTTAAGGATACTGTACAAGTAAAACAGTTCTTCAATGCAGAATATTCGCATTAAGTATTAAAAACATTGAAGAATGGAGAGCTACTTGTCCATGCACACCATTTCGGTAACTGATGTATGGTATAAAAAAATCTCGTGCATGACGTGGGGAATTTCGTTTAAAATTTCAATTAAAATTTTGTTAGGTAGCAGCGTAATATTATGCGTTTCTGGGTACTGATAAACATCGGATCTCAGGTTTTTTATCTCCTCTATTATGTACAGTTCTGTTACGAAATGTTACATGAAGATCTTGAAAATGAGGAAATATTTGTACCATCATTAAAACCTCTAAAAATTGATTTTTTGAAGTACTGAGTGTTCACTGTACGAAAAAAAGTTGGTGACACATTCTTTCGTAATATAAGGATTCAGCACACGTAAAACCACAAGTCTGCGACACATTCAGATCGTTCAAATGGCTCTAAGCGCTATGGGACTCAACATCTGAGGTCATCAGTCCGCTAGACTTAGAACTACTTAAACCTAACTAACCTAAGGACATCACACACATCCATGCCCGAGTCCAGGATTCGAACCTGCGACTGTAGCAGCTACGTGGTTCCGGAATGAAGCGCCTAGAACCGCTCGGCCACAGTGACCGGCGCAACTCATTCAGTAAACAAGTTTTTTCATCATTGAATTGTGTAATTAATCCGAGTATTTAAGCCATTTCACTGTACTTCAAAAGTCATAGTCATTGGACTACAGTGTATGATTTTTGCGACGTGGTAACAGAGAGAACACATGATAGACATATAACTGCCAAGTATAGAAACTTTCGGTTCCCTTTAATGACAGCTTTCTCTAACAAACATTTGTACGGGATTTTACAGTCGATCTACATGTTCAGAAAAAATTATTGTATTTCATATCATTCTGCATCCCCTCCTAAACCACCGCATCGATTTTAACCAAACTTCTTACAAAGATTACCTGCTGTCTAGAGAGATTCACCTACCTCGCATAGGGGTGGGAGAGAGGGTTTAAAAATCCAGGTGACGTATAAGCACAACTCAGGAACTTCTGAAGCGTTTTCAACGAACTTTTCTACATAAATGACGCATTATCTGTAAAAGTTATATAATTATTTGTCTAAAAACACTGGGAGTAATCTGTCCTTACCACCTTCAGGGAAGGGTGTGAGAAGCCGTCACATGTAACAACATTCAATAGCGTATTATATTAGTATCGAATGCATAGTTTTCAAAGTCACTAGGTTCTTTGGTGCAATCACGATGACGTTCCACCGCTAGGAGTGGCTGGGGGCGGGGGTGGCTGTGAGGGGCTTTCATAGACAGAGGCGTATCACTATCCCTCTGCAACGTCTTAAACAATTTCTACCAGGTTTGTCACAAGTATCGTTTGCCATCTGGAAATAATAGTGTGAAAGAGACACCCCCCCTAGCGCCCCTATGGCTAGGGTGGGGATAAAAAGATGATACAAACAAAAACATAATTAAAGAAGTTCTTGAGAAATTTCAAGCAAATTTGATAAGTACAAGATTTACATTTTGTATAAGTTATAGGTACTGTGAGAGTAAGATACCCCTACAACCATTACTACCACTGTGAGTACAAATTTGTGTGTAATGCATGTTACATATGCGTAAGCGGGCGAAGCCAAGGGCAAAAATCTAATGAGACTATACTTCTTTTGGCACATAAACTCTGAAAGTATTGCCACAGGGCATAACATACTTATTCGTCTATAAATAAGCGTTGCAGTTAAGAAATCTTTAAATTAGTGAAAATATTTTCTGTCTCTCGCCCGTCTTTATGGATCAGTAACTGAAATACGTACGTTAAATGAAAACACACAGCAGCCACCTGCATTTTGCCTGCCTGTTTATCTGTTCATAGAAATGCAGAAATGGATGAACTACAGTGCGTAAAACGATTGAAGTGTGGCAACGTGTGAACCTACAGCAGCACTGTACGAATTTTTCACATTCCCAAACTACGGCAAAGACGATGGGATGCGTGTTAGTGGAACATCCCTGGGTCAATTTCTACTTGCTGTTCGCCTCTAGCGCAGATGATCAACAAAAGTAAAATAACGACTCAGTGTAGTAATTTTTTTACAATATACATAATGGTCGCCATTAACTGGAAAACGAGTGATTATGTGGCTTTTATCGAGACGAGTACTGCGAAAAATGTCAGAATTTATGTCAAATGTAGGGGCAAGTAAGTCCACAGCTGGTGGTCTAGAGGCAAACGTTGGTGCCTCTGGATCACGGGGTCCCGGGTTCGATTCCCGGTCGGATTGGAAATTTTCTTTGACCGTGGACTGGGTGTTTGTGTTATCCTCATCATTTCATCATTATCATCATCATCATCCGTGTCAGTGGCTACATCGGATTGGGTAAAAAAAAAATTGGTGTAAAAACTGGGCCGGCCGGAGTGGCCGAGCGGTTCTAGGCGCTACAGTCGCAGGTTCGAATCTTGGCCCGGGCATGGATGTGTGTACCTAACTAACCTAAGGACATCACACACATCCATGCCCGAGGCATGTTCTAGGGGACTGATGACCTCAGCATTTAAGTCCCATAGTGCTCAGAGCCATCTGAACCATTTTTTTGTAAAAACTGGGAATTTGTACGGGCGCTGATGACCGCGCAGTTGAGCACCCCACAAACCAAAGATCAGCATCAAGATATAGTAACCACATCACAGCCTCGTTTAAGATTGCGAAAACTGCGGAAAACTTTCAGGAGAATTACCTATACAGATACGGGCATGTCATTCACAGTGGACCTATCTAAATGACAAGGAAACTAAAAACTGAAGGTAAAGAGTGTGGCAAAAAACCTGTGACCGGGCTATTGGTCTGAGTGCAGGTAGAGGACAACCTTTCTTCGCCGCGGCATTGAGAGGGCTCGGGTACAGAGCCAAGCGCTCCGGTTACCTCTTACCTCCGGAAGAGAAACCAGGCACTCATGTAACAGTCGGCTGAGTGGACCTGTGTCCATTCTGGAGGGGCTGAACCTGGGAAAAATCTTCGCCCTTATCCGGAATTGAATCTGGGACCTCCATGGTAGGGGCCTAGTTGTCTGCCTGCTAGACCACCATGGCCACATCACAAGAACAGTACTTGACATAAAGGAGTCGAAAAGGGGGCCCAGAGGTCCACTTAAAACATGGATTTGGCAGACTCTGTGCTTTTTTTGATTACTTTGGGGGGGGGGGGGGAGGTAGTATGCACCAAAACAAGAGGAAAAAAGTCCAGTATGCTCTAAAGTGCATACCTTACGAGCTTTGAGCAGTTGATCTTCGCTACTATGAAACACATGCACTATTGGATCAAAAGTTTCCGAACACCT
This sequence comes from Schistocerca nitens, assembly GCF_023898315.1. Classification (NCBI taxonomy): domain Eukaryota; kingdom Metazoa; phylum Arthropoda; class Insecta; order Orthoptera; family Acrididae; genus Schistocerca; species Schistocerca nitens. Next base: position 86,571,187 of record NC_064625.1, on the reverse strand, counting down.
GTCTGAAAATGATGGAATTCAATATGGTGTTCCCCACCCTAAGCCTTTATGACAGCTTCCACTCTCGCAGGCATACGTTCAATCAGGTGCTAGAAGATTCCTTGGGGAATGGCAGCCCATTCTTCACGGAGTGCTGCACTGAGGAGAGGTATCGATGTCGGTCGGTTCCAAAACATCCCAAAGGTGTTCTGTAGAATTCAGGTCAGGACTCTGTGCAGGCCAGTCCATTACAGGGATGTTACTATCGTGTAACCCAGGGGCGGGCAGGAATTCTGCACGTGTGCGGTGCACATGCACGTGTGCAGTTAACAGGTGTTCTGCGTGCACACAGGGGCAAGCTGGCCACCCGCTTCTCTCCCCTCCCCACCATACCGTCTCTCCGCTTCTTCCTCTGTAATGCGTTTTGTTTCCTGGCCTGCTTTATTGAATGAAGGAATAAGGGTAGTAGGAGTGCTTGAAAGTAATCATCGTTTGAAAGAGTACCTATTACCTACGATACGTTTTATTTAATTATCACAGGTAGAGTTTACAATACGTTTAATGTCTGGAACAAAATTTCTACATACAGACAAACGCAAACAGTTACGCAAATTTTCGTTACTGATGTTTGCTCTTAACCGAGACTTATTAATTTTCATAACAGAAAAAAAATCTCTCACAAACGTATGTCACGCCAAACATTGACATTATCTTCGCGGCTTCACGATGGAGACGAGGAAACTTGCTGTGGAAAGTCGCGATAAAAATCTATCACACGTCTTGCCAAAAGGAACCTGTGCTTCAGACGAGAATTACGCTGTAGACCCATTAATTCCATTTGCAAACTGGGATGAATATCATCTACAGAAACAGCAGATTGTCTCGAGAACTATTCAAAACCTTGGGATAAGTAAGATATATCCCCAAATCGCTTGAGAAATTCCTCTTTTATTGCACTAAGAACGGCAACATACTGAAATTTATTATAATGGCGTTCAATATTAAACTTCCGCTGACCAGCGAGAATACTGTCACATATTATACATTTCCAATTTTCACGTTTTTGCACAGAGAAGAAAATGATTCTCCCATTCCTTTTTAAAAGATAGCAAATCTCCAATTCTCCGTTTTCTTGATTCACTCTGCATTTTCCGGTTACTGAAATTCACTACGTAGTGGTCGCTTCGCTTCAACGTCCGCAGCTTAGCCTGGAACTACACTGCGGCAACCTGCCGGCTGCCGCAACTGCTCCGTTCGACGATTGCACGCGAGCAGCACACGTGCAGCGCTGTGTGCTCATGAGCCGCGTGCAACGTTTGCCCGCCCCTGGTGTAACCACTCCGCCATAGACCGTGCATTATGAACAGGTGCTCGACCGTGTTGAAGGATGCAGTCGCCAGCCCCAAGTTGCTCTTCAACAGTGGAAAGCAAGAAGGTGCTTAAAACGTCGATGTAGGGCTGTGCTGTGATAGTGCCATGCAAGATAACAAGGGGTGCAAGGCCCCTTCGTGAAAAACACGATCGCAACATAATACCACCGCCTCCGAATTTTACTGTTGACACAACACACAGTGCAGATGACGTTCACCGGGCATTCGCCATACCCACACCCCGCCATAAGGATCGCCACATTGTGTACCGTGATTCGTCACTCCACACAACATTTTTCCATTGTTCAATCGTCCAGCGGTTACGCTTCTTACACCAAGTAAGCCGTCGTTTGTCATTTTCCGGCGTGATGTGTGGCTTATCAGAAGCCCCTCGACCATCAAAACCTAGTTTTCTCACCTCCCACCTATCACAGTACTTGCAGTGGATCCTGATGCAGTTTGGAATTCCTGTGTGATGGTCTGGATAGATGTCTGTTACACATTACGACCCTCTTCAACTGTTGGCGGTCCCTGTCAGTCAACATACAAGATCGGACTGTACGCTTTTGTGCTGTACGTGTCCGTCCCTCCACGTTTCCACTTCACTATGACATCGGAAACAATGGACCTAGAGATTTTTAGGAGTGTGGAAATCTCGCGTACAGACGTGTGACACAAGTGACACCCAATCACCTGACCACGTTCTAAGTGAGTTCCGTGGAGCGCCCCATTCTGCTGTCACGACGTCTAATGACTACTGAGGTCGCTGATATGGAGTACCTGGCAGTAGGTGGCAGCACACTGCACCAAATATGAAAAATGTATGTTTTTAGGGGTGTCCGGGTACTTTTGATCTCACAGTGTATGTCATCTACTGAATAAGTGCTCAAAGCTGTATGCATTTTAGAGTACTCGTTTACTTCGTAATCTTTTCTTGTTTGGGTTCATGCTACCTCCTTCCACAATACAGTAAACTAAGAGCTTACATTGATGAGATTTGTTGCGCAGTTTCTTAAATTAAGAAACGCTCATAGCTTTTAAGGTATGAATTTTTAGCCTATTTTTACTAGGTAATTTTTTCTTGTTTTGGTCCAAGTTATCCCATTCCAAAATATGGGAAGCAAAGAGTTTGAAGTGAAAGCGATTGGTTTCACAATACCGAAAAAGAGGAAGTGCTCATAGCCCTTAAGGTACGCATTTTAGAGACGATGGTCACTAGACTTATTCGCTTCCAGTGATCGTCTGTGTCACATCCCTGAACGTTGACAATTCCTGCTGTATTTAACCCTGTATATAATAATGTAACGGGTGTAGCTGCAGATAGTTTGACGTGTGTTACCTTAATACGCACACACATCAGTGTATCGGTTGTCTTTTTTTTCTGTGTCTAACAGTATTCCCGCAAACACGTTACATAATTTACTACATGACATTTTCAGCACAGCCATAAATGCGCCACAAAGTGGACAACGCCTATCAGTATAGACTAACCGGTTTGAGTTCATGTGTCCACATTTCAACATCTTACGTACCGCCTAGGGTAAAATACGCATTTATAGCTTGCCCTTGTGACATTTACTTGGAAGGACTGATCAACCTAAAAACATACATCTCGTAATACCTATGATTATTAACCTTGAAATGACATAAAGTCTCATGAAATGTTTTTCATTATATCGTTGTGAGTTACCGGCAGAAATATCTGCACTTATATACGTTACACCCTGTGTGTGTGTGTGTGTGTGTGTGTGTGTGTGTGTGTGTGTGTTCCAGCACAATGGGCAACGTATATTGTAGGTTCCAATTGTAGGTCGTGATGTGTGATGGTGTCCACAAATCACTCAACCACATTGGTCGCACATTACTGAGGGAATCAGCAGTTGTATTATCGTCATCTTCTACATATATATCCACATACATACTCAACAAGCCACTGTACAGTATCTGGCAGAGAGTACCATGTACCAATACTGGTCATTTCCTTTCCTGTTCCAATACTATGTAGGTATCAAATTCTACGTCTATAAAGTCTGAATATTCATATCTTCAGTACCATTGTCGTCCAATTGTTTTGATGGTGATTATTGCATCTACTGAATTATCAAGGCCGAGGAAAACACTGTTTATATGCCTCCTTATCAACCCTAATTTATCGCATCGTATCTTCGTGGTCCTTACGCGAAATGTACAGGGTGTCCCAAAAAGAAACCCGATTTTAAATAGAATTATTTATTAGGAAGAAGGGCTTAGCACCAACAAATTGCATACTAAACTACACAGAAAAGACAAGTTTATAAAATTCCATCATAAATGTTCAATATGTCCTTAATTGGCTGCACGGACGACATCTAGCCGATAGCGGAATTCATCCCAAACTGTCACTAAAGCTGCAGCACCTGATATTCTGGTTTTTAGTTCATCAATGTCACGAGGTAACACATTGTTTAACATATCCCCACAGGAAGAAATCACATGGTGTTAAGTCAGGGGACCTAGGAGGCCTAGAGTGTGAAAAGCCTGGTCTCGCTGTCCTGTACGCACTGTCCAACGTTGAGGCACGTTGGTATTGAGGAAACTGCGCTCGTAGCGAAATCTGGCGGATTTTTTTTCTGAAACTCTAGACCATGCCGATTACATCTAGCGCCGTTTCAGTTTCCTACTGACATTTCTCTCAATATTATTACAAGTTAAAATAGGGTCATTCTTTATGATGAATATTGGCAGTTGTAGAATCGTTCTGCAGTCAGCTCCAAATGCCGATTCTCTAAGGTTTTTCGCTAACGTTCCACAAAAAGAACGTCACCTTTCCTCCAGGGATTCCCATTTGATAACACGAAGCCCGCATCTCGTGGTCGTGCGGTAGCGTTCTCGCTTCCCACGCCCGGGTTCCCGGGTTCGATTCCCGGCGGGGTCGGGGATTTTCTCTGCCTCGTGATGGCTGGGTGTTGTGTGCTGTCCTTAGGTTAGTTAGGTTTAACTAGTTCTAAGTTCTAGGGGACTGATGACCATAGATGTTAAGTCCCATAGTGCTCAGAGCCATTTTTTTTGATAACGCGAAGGATCTCCATAATAGTGGCGTGTTGTTGAAAGTTTCCGCTAACAAATGTAGCAGCCCACCTCTGAATTGCTTCGATGTCATCTTTTAATCCGATATGGTGTGGATCCCAAACACTCGAGCAGTACCCAAGAATAGGTCACACTAGCATCCTATTAGTGATCTCCTTTACGGATAACCACATTTTCGTAAAATTCTCCCAAATCGACCATTCGTCTTCTCTACCACAATCTCGTACCATTTCAAATCGATTTCGAACGTTACATGCAGATATTTAAACGACGTGACTGTATCAGACAGGACAATAATGCTGTACCCGAACATTACGTTTTTCTTACTTGCTGTTGAAACTACAGATGTGACGTACTTGCTCCTTCCTACCTGTTGTGTACACATGTGTATGCCCGACATTGTGCCATTAATACGCTCTGAAGACACAGAGGCCCGGAGATGCTACTAAGACAGCTGAGCCCGAGGCAATAACAGAAACCCGGCCTTCGCGCCCAGAAGAAGCGGCCTGCCGTATTTACACTACGGTACTCCAGCACGCGAGAGGGAGTCGCGTCTCTAGCGAGGCCTGGCGCCGGAGCCAAAATATTTATTGACAAGCGACACGTAACGAGCGAGTGACGGATGGGTCTGTTTTGGACGCGTCGTCAGTTTCCCCAGGCACGGTACACTATTTACCCGCCCACCGGCGTTGCTTTGACAGCGACTCCAAACTGGGGAGATCTTTAGCGCACCCTTGACGTTTCTTTTAAAGTTTTTCTCTCGTACCCACGCGACAGGGGTCAGACGTGGGAACGGAATCAGTCAGCGACCTGTTGCTCGGGATGACGAGCGAGGGCGACGGAAAGGGGGAAAAAAATTTCTGGTCTGTACATATGTATTGACATTTAGAAAAATAAATACATATGGCAACTTTACCGTCACCAATCGAACTTGCACTCCACGATTCCAGCAAGCTAAACCAGGTTCTCGTCAGTATCAATGAAACTCTCCAACAGCCGTCTAATTAAGATGTTTTTTTATTTTTACGACAGCCAGGTTTAGCATTCCACTATGCCACCTTCAGGCCCCCTATCCATCTCCCAAAATAAACAATAATGCAATGCAGTACATCAACAAAAGCAAAACGATGATAATGGAATGTAGTCGAATTAAGTCGGGTGATGCTGAGGGAATTAGATTAGGATATGAGATACTTAAAGTAGTTAAAGGAGTTTCGCTATTTGGGGAGCCAAATAACTGATGATGGTCGAAATAGAGAGGATATAAAATGTAGACTGGGAATGGCAAGGAAAGCGTTTCTGAAGAAGAGAAATTTGTTTACATCGAGTATAGATTTAAATTTCAGGAAGTCGTTTCTGAAAGTATTTGTATGGAGTGTAGCCATGTAGGGAAGTAAAACATGGACGATAAATAGTTTGGACAAGAAGAGAATAGAAGCTTTTGAAATGTGGTGCTACAGAAGAATGCTGAAGATTAGATGGGTGGAACACATAACTAATGAGGAGGTATTGAATAGAACTGGGGAGAAGAGGAGTTTGTGGCCCAACTTGACTATAAGAAGGAATAGGTTGGTAGGACATGTTCTGAGTCATCAAGGGATCACCAATTTGGTACTGGAGGGCAGCGTGGTGGATAAAAATCGTAGAGGGAGACCAAGAGATGAATACACAAAGCAGATTTAGAACGATATAGGCTGCAGTAGGTACTGGGAGATGAAGAAGCTTGCACAGGATAGAGTAGCATGGATAGCTGCATCAAACCAGTCTCAGGACCGAAGACTACAACAACATCATACCACATATCCCTGGATATCGTGAATTTAAACCAATTGCTTCATTCGGAGACTTGGTAGCAACTGAGCACACCTGTAGTCCAAGAAAGTGGTCCAAACGTTCGTAGACTACACGTGTGCTCAGTTATTACCAAGTCTTTTACGAATGAAGCACTGGTGAAACGGTTTGAGTTCACGAAATCCAGGACTATGTGGCAGTGTGTGGCGTTATCATTAATTTTGGAAGAGGCGTATGGGTCCTGAAGATGGCATAGTTGAATGTCGATACTGGCTGTCGTCAAAATAAAATAAAATAGTATCTTAATCAGACGGCTGTTGGAGAATTTAATTTACACTGACAATCACGTAACCAGCTGATGTCCCCTGTCCATGATGGATCAACAGAGATTAAATCAAGTTATGTCACTATAAACTCAGTTACGAGTGTCTGGACCACTACGGTCGCAGGTTCGAATCCTGCCTCGGGCATGGATGTGTGTGACGTCCTTAAATTAGTTAGGTTTAAGTAGTTCTAAGTTCTAGGGGACTGATGACCTCAGAAGTTAAGTCCCATAGTGATCAGAGCCATTTGAACCATTTGAACCATTTGAACGAGTGTCTGTTTCGTCCTGTTGCCTTTGTTGCCAAAAATAATTTGGCACGACATGTTTCGACCGCATATTGCTTTCTTCACGCACCCACATGTCGTTATTAGGGTCGACAGTGTTTCACCAAGTAATCTAAATCGGCACACCGAGTGGCAGACCTGTGCCTCAGTGCAGATTACAGCATTCAGAATAATGTTCTGAAAACATGTCTCGTACATACCCGACATTGTGGAGCTGGTATGCTCTCCTGTGCTCCCAACACAGAAAGGGGCCGAGGAGACGGCTGTCAGACTGCTGCCAAACGAGTGGCGATAATTTTTTTTTTTTTTGGTAATAATAGCGGAATACTTGTCTAATTTTGCAAATTTTGTAAAAATTAATCATACCCTTCCTCGAATTACGTACTGAGATGAGACATACACGCCGTGATGTAGACTCCTGTCAGAGAAAACACACTGAATTCATCAACTGACTTAATTTTAAAAGGCCTCTATATTGTAGTATGCACATACAAGTTACAATGGATATGTAATTAAAGCCATCTGATTTGATTGTATAGCACAGGACAATTAATAACTATATCTTTTGACATCGAGAAAGGAGGCATACTGTGAAATATACAGTAAGCTGTAACTTTCTGACAGATTAAAACTATGTGCCGGACCGAGACTCGAGTTCGGGTCCCGAGTTCGATTCTCGGTCCGGCACTCAGTTTCAATCTGCCAGGAAGTTTCATACCAGCGCACACTCCGCTGCAGAGTGAAAATCTTATTCTGGATACAGTAAGCTATTTATAGACTTTCGGCACGGTATACACTTTGTCTCATTTTAGGTCGTTTTACACGCTCGTTTAGGGGACACGCCTCTTGTCTCCGATTTTCACCTCAGGTGTACAAATGTTTTATCCCGGTGGAAGCCGTTCACCACTTAAAATTACTGTCCTAGCAAACAATTTATGTAAGATTTCCAAGAGATATTCCCCTTGGATTGTTCCTCGAATTTCACGTTCGGTACACAGTGCACAAGCACTTAACCCTAATCGGAATAATACTTTACTTCAAGGACTAGTAGCATAACATACGATTTAGACCTGTTTTACGATATTTTGTACCCTCGATTAGACGAATCCCATGTTGTTTCGCCACTTTCTCATCACAGACACACAGTACAAAGAAACATAAACTAATAAACGATAATGAGGCACACTACGTACATGGCATGCAAGAAAATACTTCAACCCACCATTAGTCACTACTTTTCCTATTCCATTAGGAGATGGCACGAAGCAGAAAAAGTACCCAGGTGTCTCGCACATCTCCTTCATGATAGTTAAGCGAAATACACGACATAAGAACAATATACATATTTTATTAAATTTCCAAAACATACAATTTCTAAGTATCACTTGTTTCAACGATTCTCATGCAAGAACCTTGGATTTTTCCGTTGTTGCCCTTGAACAGTATAAAACGGAATATTAAATGTGGAAATCGTAGATTTTGTCTTTCAGGACTGTATGGTACAGTTCTCAAGCTATTTAGCAATACTCAAGAATAAAAACGGTAGTCTTTTTGTTTACGGGGTCCTTTGCAGGTTCAGTATCATTTCACACAATCGTCTCCATAAATGGAGCTGAATTTGTTCCACCTGTAACTGACTTTGTATGTCCATTTTTTTCCAAACTCAAGGCCAACAGCACCACTAAAGATGTTGTTCGAATTACCATGGTCTTGGGAATTTCTAAAAAACTTATATAAGAAATTGGGGGTTGGGTTGTTTGGGGGAAGAGACCAAACTGCGAGGTCATCGGTCTCCTCGGATTAGGGAAGGATGAGGAAGGAAGTCGGCCGTGCCCTTTCAAAGAAACCATCCCGGCATTTGCCTCGAGCGATTTAGGGAAATCACGGAAAACCTAAATGAGGATGGCCGGACGCGCTATTGAACCGTCGTCCTCCCGAATATATAAGAAGTATCCTAAACCTCTACAAGTCGGTAGGCCGTGTGAGTAAAGCAGGTAAAGATATTTCTAGAGAGGCCTTCAGAATAACTCAAAGACTGAAAGGAGGATGCTGTCTCTCACCCACACTCTTTAAGATGTATGAGCGGAAGGCACTGGATTTGTCGTGTAGAAAGTGTACCGCCATGGGGATTGAGTAGGTACACACTTTTCGGTACTAATGATCAGGTAGTTGGAGCGAACGATGAAGTAGATGTATCTCACATGCTAGGAAGTTGCTGGAATATTATAAAGAGTAAGGTTTGAAAACTAATTGTTGAGAAAGCAGAATATCTATGTTGCAGAGAGGCGGGAAGTAAGTTGGACATTGAGGGACACCAAATTAAATGTGAGAACAGTTTAAATATCTGGGTAGTATCCTACCACGTAATGGAAGGCGTGAGAGACGTATCCAATAACAGATCAAGAAGGGAAGGGCGGCTGTCCGGAAATTAATTGCTGTTCTTTGGTCATAAAAACGAGTTTAAAGGTCAAAATGCCATTGCACAAATCCATAGCGGAACCAATAGCAGGTTATGGGAGTGAGTGCTGCGAACAGACAGAAAGAAATGAAAAGAGATTTATAGCTGAACCAAAGGGCCACTTGAGAAGAGAAGGTAGAATTTCCCCGACGTGATTGCGTTAGAAATGAGGAGATAGGAGAAAGAACGCAGATACATTAAAGTATTACGGATAGAATAGAAGAAAGACAGCTAGGATGGTTAGGGCACGTCAGAAGAATGGAAGAAGACGGATGGCCAAAACATAGCATTTTCATGGCAGCCTCCTGGACAGAGATGCGGACGAATACGGATAAAAACGTGGCTGAGGGGTATTCAAGAAGCGATGGAGCGAAGTGGAATAAGTTACAGCCGCGCGGGATTAGCCGAGCGGTCTGCGGCGCTGCAGTCATGAACTGTGCGGCTGGTCCCAGCGGAGGTTCGAGTCCTCCCTCGGGCATGGGTGTGTGTGTTTGTCCTTAAGATGATTTAGGTTAAGTAGTGTGTAAGCTTAGGGACTGATGACCTTAGCAGTTAAGTCCCATAAGATTTCACTCAAATTTGAACATTTTTTGAATAAGCTACAGTTATCGCCACACTCCGTCTATCTCCAAACGCCTCGGTCTCCCCATTCTTCCTTATGCTTTTCTGTTCCTCTTCTATCCATCGCTTATCGGGTACTCCTTTAGTCACGTTTTTCTTGGTCTTCATCTCCTCCCAGAAAGTTGCCACGAAAATGCTCTCTTTGGCCCTGTGTCTTCATTCTTCTGACATGCCCTAACCATCCTAGCTGTCTTTCTTCTGTTCTAATAATTATGCGTCTGCACTCTTTCTCTTATTTCCTCATTTCTTACACGGTGAAGTTGGGAAATTCAACACTCTTTTCGCAAGTGGTCCATTTATATAGCTCAACGTCTTCTTTTATTTCTTTCTGTGAGTTCGCAGCAGTCACGCCCATGACACGTTATTGGTTCCACGATGTACCCTCGCGACAAGAACACAGACACATGATGCCTTCTACGGAGAGTTAGCTATCTGGTTAAAGTTCCTGTGCTTAGCTGTTTACCCTTGAGAAGGTTCCTTGGGTCTTAATGTAATTTCACCCATTCGTCCATTTACGGGGTTTGAACGCATCTCCTACCAAATGGGAATCGAGTGTCCTTAACTGCTTCGCCGCGTCGCTGGTCCGTTGTTTGTGATTGATACCTCGGACGCGCTGTCCTCCGACGGAAATCGAATCGGCGGTCTGTCGCGCCTCGAGTGATTTAAGACTGCGCCGAAGTGGAGGTTTCGTTCTGTTATGATTAGCGTCCGAGAGAAGATCAGAGGCCTCGGGTTACAAATCACTTGCGCGCCGACAGCGCCGTCTCAAGCTGTATGCGCAGAGCTGGAGGTGTTATTGTTTTCACAGCAATCGTTTTCTGTCGCTCCTGCGGGAGGAGACGGGCGGACAAAAGCAAATGGATAGAGAGAGAGAGAGAGAGAGAGAGAGAGAGAGAGAGAGAGGGACGGGGGGGAGGGGAGGGAGTGAGACGGGGAAATGATGGAGGGTGGAAGGTGGTATTCACTTAGGAATCATGGCGCTTCAAGGACGATAGGGGCGATCTCGCGTCCGCTGCGCCGAGGGGAGGATTTTAAAGGGGATGTAGCGCTTGCTACCCCCGGCGCTGCGGCCACAAATTTCTCACGTGTGCTCCCTGCAAATTCCTCTTCACCACGTCAAGGGGCCCCCTGTTATTGATTCAAGTGCTTCATCGATAAATGCTCTTTCCGTTGCTCTATTATTGAGCAAACTCGGAAGTTATACTCTCGGCTGATAGGAAATGTGCGATGATTCTAACACAGCTGACTGACTTACAGAATTTTAGCCGATGATTACGTTTGCTTTACTGCTAGATCGTATCTGCTTATCAGAAACTAATCTAGCGTTGTCAGAGGACACATGTTAGGACCGTTTATGTTTTCGGCCCACTTACCGGTGTGAATCCAAAAGCAAAAGCACTGTACTTACCACTGATGTAAACAAATCATTGCGATTATATCAAAACATCTTATATTTCCAGAATGAGATTTCCACTCACATGGTAGAGCACTTGCCCTCGGAGGGGAAAGGTCCCGAGTTCGAGTCTCGGTCTGGCACACAGTTTTAATCTGCCAGGAAGTTTCATCTTATATTTATTCATTACTGATAAAGATCTATGCATCTGGTCACGTTAAACGTGGGTGTCCCTCCTAAGAGTTTCAGCAGGTCTGGGCAATTTCTTGTTTTGTAAATAAAACTGCCTTTTCCTGCTGATAGTTACTTTATTTATCCCATACGGGTTTCACCTTTTCCTGTTCTAAGGCATTTGCTGATTTGCGTTCCCTCACATCTGGTCTCGAGGTCGCACTACCACTTTTATCACTGCCATATAATCACATCTTTGTGTTCTCGCCTTCCACACACTGTTCCCCATGTTTCTCACTCTTTTTTGTGGTGTACTATTGTTCTTTTGTCACTCTGTACAACTATTTCGTCGTACACTGTTTTTCACAACGTAAATATTGCGACTCCATTACGTGTTTCATCCTCTTTGGTATGTTTACCTATTTGTTCAAATGGCTCTGAGCACTATGGGACTCAACTGCTGAGGTCATTAGTCCCCTAGAACTTAGAACTAGTTAAACCTAACTAACCTAAGGACATCACAAACATCCATGCCCGAGGCAGGATTCGAACCTGCGACCGTAGCGGTCTTGCGGTTCCAGACTGCAGCGCCTTTAACCGCACGGCCACTTCGGCCGGCTTACCTATTTGTAGCCAACCTAACGAAGTATATGTTCGACACTAACTTATATTTATGAGGAACATCGTGTGTGTGTGTGTGTGTGTGTGTGTGAGAGAGAGAGAGAGAGAGAGAGAGAGAGAGAGAGAGTGAGTGAGTGAGAAAGAGAGGGGGGGGGGGGGATAGAGCCGACGACGTTTTTTTTTTTTTTTTGGGGGGGGGGGCTGTACTACCTGTTAGCTAGTGGTTGAAATCTTTGGTGACAGCTGATTTGACTTTTCGTTTCTGTATTCTGTGGATGGGTTCATGGATGAGTGAGTGTAGAGATGTTGGGTTCTATTATTATATTGGACAGTATTATTATATTAATCCTTTTTGCGAACGTTATTCTGTTATTTTATCTATTAGTGTAAATAACGAATTGCTTGGCATGTGTAGTTGGTCATTCAGCAGGATTTTCACTTCTGCTTTAGTTTTCTGTATGCGGTAATTTTCTTGCATGGTTAGGAGGTGTTTTTTATTGTTGATTCTAATTATTTTCATGTCATCTTCTCTAGTGGTTGGTTTGTGGTGATTTTCTCTTAGGTTTTCTGCAAATGGCCACACAAACAAACTTATGGGCAATTTCGTTTTTCCATAGTGTAGCAGTACTCAGGCCACACAAATAGTGTTCTCCACGTCTTTCATGCGACGTCCATTGTCACCGAAACGAGTCGGTTTGTTTCCTGCTGAAATCCAAATGATTTTTAAAGCGATATTTTCGTGGCCATTCAGTAGAGCAGTCCCGTATTAGTCTAGTGCGGTATCTGTTTTACCGATACGTATTAACAGCGGCAGAAAGTCACGAAGAATACCCGGTACTGCAGCAGCGACGGAACAGCCCTGACCCGCGCTGACCGCCATCGTGATGCAGCAGCGCTACTGAGTCGCAGCTGGAGTACTAATTGACCATTGTGTTTTACTGTTTCTGTTAGTACACATCAGTGAAACGAATAACGCACTAAACTAATTTGGGATCACTCTATCGAATATTTTACATCCTGACTTAAAAATAATTTTATTTGTAATGGGAAACAGGCTAATGCTTCCAGAATGAGATTTTCACTCTGCAGCAGAGTGTGCGCTGATACGAAACTTCCTGGCAGATTAAAACTGTGTCCCGGAACGAGACTCGAACCCGGGACATTTGCCTTTCGCGGGCAAGTGCTCTACCAACTGAGCTACCCAAGCACGACTCACGCACCGTCCTCACAGCTTTACTTCTGCCAGTATCTCGTCTCCTACCTTCCAAACTTTACAGAAGCCCTCCTGCGAACCTTGCAGAACTAGCACTCCTGGAAGAAAGGATATTGCGGAGACATGGCTAAGCCACAGAGTTTCCAGAGTGAGATTTTCACTCTGCAGCGCAGTGGTCCCCTCATATGCCAATGTTTTCTGTTGACACAGGGTGTAGCATGTAAGAAAAAAAATGGTTCAAATGGCTCTGAGCACTTTGGGACTTAACAGCTATGGTCATCAGTCCCCTAGAACTTAGAACTACTTAAACCTAACTAACCTAAGGACATCACACAACACCCAGCCATCACGAGGCAGAGAAAATCCCTGACCCCGCCGGGAATCGAACCCGGGAACCCGGGCGTGGGAAGCGAGAACGCTACCGCACGACCACGAGAAGCGGGCAGCATGTAAGACGTGGCAAGCAGTAATTGTTTCGGATCACTGCAGCTACACAGTGCAAAATGTGCAAATATACCCTACACTGTTAAATAAGTCGTAGCTGATTTCATCTCAATACATTTTTTCGCCGGCCGCGGTGGACGAGCGGTTCTAGGCGCTACAGTGCGGAACCGCGCTACTGCTACGGTCGCAGGTTCGAATCCTGCCTCAGGCATGGTTGTGTGTGATGTCCTTAGGTTAGGTTTAAGTAGTTCTAAGTTCGAGGGGACTGATGACCTCAGAAGTTGAGACTCATAGTGCTCAGAGCCATTTGAACCATTTTCGTACACACCTTGGAGCAGGGAAGAATATAAGCTTCCCGGAACCAGGGCTCGTATTCCGCCCCGACAGCCAGGAAGAAGTCTGGGCGTAACACTGCAAAGTGACATGAAATGGAACGAGCGCGTAAGGTCGGTTGTTGGACGACGATTGGTCCACTTCGGTTTATTGGAAACTCTCTAGGAAAATGTAGCACAGCTGCAGGGTGATTCCGTGATGATATTACAAATTTTCAGGAATGAGAAATGTAAATGTATCAGTTCGATTTAAGAGGCAATGGAAAGCTATAAGCGAAAAACGGTGTGGTATCTCTGGTGGTGAAATAAATATTCAGGGTGCTTCCGTAAGAGCGTGCAAAAATGTAACGGGACATAGAGAATGCACCACTGAACAGTTTCAGGTAAGGAACCTGCGGTCGGAGAAGCCAGCTTAAATCTATGTCCGGTCAAATTTTTGCACGCTCTTGCGGAAACGCCCTGTAGAGGCACTGTTGTTGCTGAGATCGTAGGCCACACAACATTCAGAGGTGGTAAGCAGATGGACACTTTCACGGAGACTGGTTCTAAAATGCGTAGCTTAAGAGCTTGTTCATCTTGGTTATTGTGGAACACGTCTCTACTATTAAAGATGTGCGTTTTAGAGCCCATATAAACTGGACTTCTATTGTAATTTTAGTCCATACCACCTCCTCCAAAAAATATGGAAACGAAAGAAATTTCGGTAGAAGATATGTGTTTCGCAACATCGAAGACGAACAAATTCTCAAAGCCCTGAAGATATGCATGTTAAAGCCCGCGTTTATTAGACAGTTTTCGCGTTTTGGTCCATACGACCACCTTTGACACTTGCCTATCCAACAATCCTAGCAACAACAGAATCGGTACTTGTATAACACTGTTAGAGGAATCCGGTTTTCGCGTATAACTTCCGGATCGGTCGTTTCCGAACCACGGTCCCTTAACTGAAATTGATGCGTTGACCCTTCTCCATCATCGCTGTAAGTTTGTAGCATAATTAAGGTGTCACATTGTATAAAGGGGGCGGCCTATGGAACACTTGGGCGGCCGATTCTTGAGTACTGCTCGAGTGTTCGGGTCCCTCGTCAAGTCTGATTAAAGGATCGAAGCAATTCAGAGAAGCGTGGAAATGTCTGTTATCGATATTTTCTATCACCACGCAAGTATTATGGAAATGCTTCCTGAGCTCAAATGGGAATCCCCGGAGCGAAGGCAACGTTCTTGTCGCGAAATACTATTGAGGAACTTTAGAGAACCGGAATTTGGGACACACTGCAGAACGATCCTTCTCCTGCCAGCGTACATCTCGCACAAGGACCGCGAAGACAAGGTAAGGGAAGCATAATACAGCACTTTTTTCCCCCGCTGCATGTAGTAGTGGATCAGGAAAGGAAGTGCGTAGTAACAGTACGCCCTCCGGTATGCACCGTATGGTGGTTTGTGGAATATATCTGTAGATTTATCAGTTCATTATCACAGACGAAAGTGAATTGAGTTGCTCTCCTCTCCTCCCCCTCCAACTCGCCCTACACCACAAATCATCTCGCACACTCTGTTTCCTGGGTCAGATCATTGGTCCACTTTGGTCAAAATCGATCAGTAAGTGGTAATGGATGATCAGTTCATACAGAGATATACTTACACTCCGCAAAGCTTTTGATACAACGAAAGCAAACGCTGCAAATATGCGTACTTACCAAAAGTCGGTGGCAGTCTGCTTCAGTGTAGGCTCCCACAGAGTCGGCACCCGTCTTCATTCGTTGCTTCCACCGCTCAAAATATTTCCGCGTCTCGTCTTCCGTGAAGCTGTTCGGCAGAGCCGTAGTAAACTGCTCGTTCGCTGCAATGGTTCATTATGTTGTTGTTGTTTTGGTTTTCAGTCGGTGCACTGCTCTAATGCAGCTCCGCTCGGTACTACGTCCTGTGCAAGTCCTTTCGCCTCGCCGTAACTGCTGTAGTATATATCATCTTACAACAGACTAAGGATGTGTTTGGATGACAGTCAACTTGGATGTCGGGAAGATAGAGGCACCAAAGAGGTTCATAGGATTTGTCGACATGGAAACAGTGTTCGGCACTGTAAAAAAGTGCAAGGTGTTCGTAATTCTCAGCAAAGTAGGAGTAAGCTATAGAGAAATACAGGCAACATACA
The DNA here is from genome assembly GCF_023898315.1 of Schistocerca nitens. Taxonomy (NCBI): domain Eukaryota; kingdom Metazoa; phylum Arthropoda; class Insecta; order Orthoptera; family Acrididae; genus Schistocerca; species Schistocerca nitens. The sequence goes on along the minus strand of NC_064625.1, from coordinate 86,554,967 downwards.
ACGTTTACAGGAACCTCGAGGGTACAATAAGAAGTGAAGATGAAGAACTAAGTGCTGATATCAAAAAGGGATGCAGTCTCCCACCTTTATTTTAAAGCTAAGGATCGAAGAGACAATGACGGAAATAGAAGAAAAATTCAAAAGTGGTATTAAAATACAAGGTGAAAGAATATCAGTGACAGTGAAACTGTCAACGAGCATAGACTCTGTTTTGAGAGTAAATAGAGGATAGACGAAAGAAATAAGCAGTAGCAGAAATGAGAAGAGTGAGAAACTTAATCAAAATCGGTGACCACGAAGTAAATGGACGAATTCGCTACCATGGAAGTAAAGTATCCCATGATAGACGAAATAATGAAGATATAAAAATCAAATTAATATAGGCAAAGAGGGCATTACCGACCAAAAGAAGTCTATTAGCATGAAACAGAGGCCTGAATTTGAGAAATAAATTTCCGAGAATGTATGTGTCGAGTATAGCACTGTACAGACGGAAGAGACACGTTAGCGATACAGAAGGACGTTGAAATTAGGTTGGACTGATAAGTAAGAAATGATGTGGTTGACCGCAGAATCGGCGAGAAGAAAAGGAATAGTTTGACAGGATACATGCTAAGACGTGAGAGAATATTTTCCATGGTACTAGAAGAGTGCAAGACTTTCAAGAGAAGACAGAGATCGGAATATATATACAATACAATACAGAACGTTCGGTGCATCGGTGCAAGTCCTACACTCTGAGATGAAGAGATTGTCACAGGTGTGTGGGTATCAAACCAGTCAGAAGTCTGATGAAAACAGAGAGATAAGTAGACACATAAATAGAGAGAGAGAGAGAGAGAGAGAGAGAGAGAGAGAGAGATGCGAGATTAGGTCACCAAGCTAAAATACTGTACAAATTTCTTATAACTTTTTCACGTGAAGTGTTGCAAATGTATTTTGGTCCGAAACATGTTCAGTGTGAAAAGTAAATGGTTTGTCGCAGATCAGCAGGTGTGTGACAGTGCTGTGATTAAACAATTTGTATTGGGCGCAAGGCAAGGAATCGTACTGTAAAGTACATCTAAAAAATTAATGCAGTGTTAACACCAACGATATGTTTATGAATAGTACAGTGGAAACCTTCTCTTACAGGCGCCTGTTTATTGCGACATTTAATGATTTCAAAGCAAGTATTTTAGGTACTCCTACAGTTCTCAAATTTAATATAATCAGAACAGAAACTTCTAAAGGACTTCGCCTGTAAAAATATGTAAAGAAAAAGTATGAAGTATTATCCCTGGTACAACTGAGTGAGTTATTTAAACATCACCGATATCTCGACAGTAACAACTCCATCATCGGCGTGGTGGAAGCTGAGTATTAGTTATCCGAATCAGAGGCAATCAGATGGCAGCTGTAGATAACATCGGTACATGCCCTCGCCGCTGCCTGCAGGAGCAAGAGACTCGTAATTTTATTATAAGGAATAAAAACAATGAGGCCAAAGGAAATACGACGTACAGAACATTAGTTTACGTCAGGTATGTAGGGAACGGGACGGAGCCGTTTAGGAATAGGCTGGTAGCTTATATCTCCGTCCAGTGAGCGGGGAATCAAGATGGGTTAATTAACTCGTAATCTCGCTAGGTTACCGACATCACTAAGGTGTATCGCATTTATTGTTCTAATCGTTAAGTAAAGTGGCACAGTGATTGTATTCCAGTTTACACTGATTGGCTTAAGAAGGGGGACAACCTTTCCTTCTTGGCTGATGACTTGTTTCTCCTAATTGTGTCCTCAAGATACGCCCACATAGAAAATCCTCCGTTCCTGGTGGATAGGTAAGTTGCATTAGGCTTTGAGGGCAATACAGAAGACAATGGTATACGGGAAAGCAGGCTTTCTCGGCAAACTTTGTTAATGAAATCTTCTTGGGTTATCAGTTGTGCTGCCGCGACGTTTCGACGAGTTTTCGACCCATCATCTTCAGGTGAATTCTACTCCTGAAGATCGCGAATACGAAACGCGTCGAAATGTTGTGATATCACGATGCCAAGACTTGGATGATAACTCACAAGGATTTCATCAACAAGGTAGGACACATCTAAGCTTCAAAATTCCTCATCCTATTTGACTACAGCGTGCTCTGCAACACACAAAAATTAGTCTAGTACATTCAGGAAGCCTCCCTCCCCCTTACCACCGGCGTTCCCAACATCCCCCCCCCCACCCCTGTTCTCTCTTTCCCTGATACGTCCCTATGCGAGTTATTCAACGATGGCAGCAAAATGGTCGAATTTCTCTCTCGGACACAGGGTTCCTAAATTTACCGAAAGGATTTCCCGTGAACTAGGCTACGTCATCTTTCTTTCAGGGAGTCATATTTGAGTTTGTCCAGCATCTTTGTCACACTTTCATATGGGCTATACCCTCCTGCCAGCATATTAACTTCGTGTCTCTAAAATCGTTTGCTGTCTGTTGTCACTCCGGCTCTACAAATACTCCAAACGCTGGTACCGTATGCTACGCTTATCATTTCTGGAAACCCAGAATCTACTGTGTAGGAATCAACATGGATTCCGGAAACAGCGATCGTGTGAGACCCAACTCGCTTTATTTGTTCATGAGACCCAGAAAATATTGGATACAGGCTCCCAGGTAGATGCCATTTTCCTTGACCTCCGGAAGGCGTTCGATACAGTTCCGCACTGTCGCCTGATAAACAAAGTAAGAGCCTACGGAATATCAGACCAGCTGTGTGGCTGGATTGAAGAGTTTTTAGCAAACAGAACACAGCATGTTGTTCTCCATGGAGAGACGTCTACAGACGTTAAAGTAATCTCTGGCGTGCCACAGGGGAGTGTTATGGGACCATTGCTTTTCACAATATATATAAATGACCTGGTAGATAGTGTCGGAAGTTCCATGCGTCTTTTCGCGGATGATGCTGTAGTATACAGAGAAGTTGCAACATTCGAAAATTGCAGCGAAATGCAGGAAGATCTGCAGCGGATAGGCACTTGGTACAGGGAGTGGCAACTGACTCTTAACATAGGCAAATGTAATGTATTGCAAATACATAGAAAGAAGGATCCTCTATTGTATGCGTGCGTAACGATTTTAAGTGGAATGATCATATAAAGTTGATTGTTGCTAGGGCGGGTGACAGGTTGAGATTCATTGGGAGAGTCCTTAGAAAATGTAGTAAACCAACAAATGGTTCAAATGGCTCTGAGCACTATGCGACTTAACTTCTGAGGTCATCAGTCACCTAGAACTTAGAACTAATTAAACCTAACTAACCTAAGGACATCACACACGTCAATGCCCAAGGCAGGATTTGATCCTGCGACCGGAGCGGTCGCTCGGTTGCAGACTGTAGCGCCTAGAACCGCACGGCCACTCGGCCGGCGTCCATCAACAAAGGAGGTGGCTTACAGAACACTCGTTCGACCTATTCTTGAGTATTGCTCATCAGTGTGGGATCCGTACCAGGTCGGGTTGACAGAGGAGATAGAGAAGATCCAAATAAGAGCGGCGCGTTTCGTCACACGGTTATTGGTAAGCGTGATAGCGTTACGGAGATGTTTAGCAAACTCAAGTGGCAGACTCTGAAAGAGAGGCGCTCTGCATCGCGGTGTAGCTTGTTGTCCAGGTTTCGAGAGAGTGCGTTTCTGGATGAGGCATAGGTTTCCCCCTACTTAAACCTCCCGAGGAGATCACGAATGTAAAATTAGAGAGATTCGAGCACGCACGAATGCTTTCCGGCTGTCGTTCTTCCCGCGAACCATACGCGACTGGAACAGGAAAGGGAGGTAATGAGAGTGGGACTTAAAGTGCCCTCTGTCACATACCGTTGGGTGGCTTGCGGAGTATAAATGTAAATGTAGATGTAGACCTGGTCCCAGTTGCGTCTTGTGTGCGAATTGTGGCAGAGAACCCTTTCGCGTAATTTTATTCGTGGTTATCCCATATCATATCACTACTTACAAGGGAACCTCCCCATCGCACCTCCCTCACATTTGGTTATAAGTTGGCACAGTGGATAGGCCTTGAAAAACTGAACACAGATCAATCGAGAAAACAGGAAGAAGTTGTGTGGAACTATGAAAAAAATAAGCAAAATCTACATACTGAGTAGTCCATGGCAAGATAGGCAACTTCAACGACAGTGTGAGTTCAGGAGCGCCGTGGTCCCGTGGTTAGCGTTAGCAGCTGCGGAGCGAGAGGTCCTTGGTTCAAGTCTTCCCTCGAGAGAAAAGTTTAATTTCTTATTTTCAGACAATTATCATCTGACAAACTCTTATGTTTTCATCACGTTTTGGGAGTGATTATCACATACACGAGAAAACCTAAACCAGGCAAGGTAGAAGAATCTTTTGACCCATTCGCCAAATGTGCAAGCTAGGTGGGTCGACAACATATTCCTGTCATGTGATGCACATGCCGTCACCAGTGTCGTATAGAATATATCAGACGTGTTTTCCTGTGGATGAATCGGTTGACCTATGACCTTGCTATCAAATGTTTTCGGTTCCCATTGGAGAGGCACGTCCTTTCGTCTACTAATCGCACGGTTTTGCGGTGCGGTCGCAAAACACAGACACTAAACTTATTACAGTGAACAGAGACGTCAATGAACGAACGGACAGATGATAACTTCGCGAAAATAAAAAAAATTAAAATTTTCACTCGAGGGAAGACTTGAACGAAGGACCTCTCGTTCTGCAGCTACTCACGCTAACCACGGAACCACGGCGCTCCTGTGCTCACACGGTCCTCAATGTTGCATATCTTGCCCATGGACTACTCAGTTTGTATATTTTGCATATTTTTTCATAGTTCGACACAACTTCTTCCTGTTTTCTCGATTAATCTGTGTTCAGTTTTTCAAGGCCTATCCACTGTGCCAACTTATAACTAAATCTGGGGGGGGGGGGGTGCGATGGGGAGGTTCCCTTGTTAGTATCACCTCAAAATACACAACCTGACAAAAAAAGTGAACACTCAGAAGAGGAGGAGGAAATGAAACTTCACAGAGTGAGAGGGCGTGTGATGTTGTTTTATTGCTTGCAAAATCGAGTAAAATTTACAAAGAACTTATCAGCGTGAGCCTATTTATTAGTATAATGTTGCACCCCAACCACCCGGCCCAGTATAGCCTGGATGAATGCAATAATCCGGTTCAGAAGGGTGTCATAAGCTGAGATGACCAAAGTCACAGGATAGCTTCTAATATCGTGTCGGACCTCCTTTTGCTCGGCCGAGTGCAGCGACTCGACGTGGCATAACCTCCACAAGTCGCTGGAAGTCCACAGCAGAAATGTTGAGCCTTGCTGCCTCTGTAGTAGCCCACAGTTGCGGAAGTGTTGCCGGTGCAGGACGTGGTGCACCACTGACCTCTAGATTATGTCCTTCAGACGTTCCATGGGATTCATGGTGGGTGATCTGGGTAGCGAAGTTCAAAAATGGCTCTAAGCGCTATGGGACTTAACATCTGAGGTCATCAGTCCCCTAGACATAGAACTACTTACACCTAACTAACCTACGGACACCACACACACCCATGCCCGAGGCACGATTCGAACCTGAGACCGTAGCATCAGCGCGTTTCCAGGCTGAAGAGCGTAGAACTGCTCGGCCACAGTGGCCGGCTGGAAGCCAAGTCATTCACTCGAACTATCCACTGTGTTCTCCAGGCCAGTTGCGAACAATCGTGGCCTGGTCACACGACACATTGTCATACATAAAAATTGTATTGTTGTTTGGGAACATGGCGTCCATAAATGGACGCAAATGGTCTCCAAGTTGCCGAACGTAACCATCTCAGACAGTGATCGATGCAGTTGGACGAGAAGTCCCAGTCCGTTCTATGTAACCACATCTCTCACCATTATGGGACCATCACCAGCTTGCTCAGTGCCTTGTTGACAACTTGACTATATCTTCATGGGCTCTGCGCCACAGTCAAACTCTACCGTCAGCTGTTACCAACTGCAATCGTGACTGGTCTGGCCAGGCTATGATGATGTTCCAGTCGTCCAGGTTCCAGCCGCTATGGTCACAAGCCCAGGAGAGGCGCTGGAGGCGTTTTGCTGTTACCAAAGGCACTCACGTCGGTCGTCTGCTGCCATAGTCCATTCATTAATGGTAAACTTCACCGCACTGTCCTAACGAATACGTTCGTCGCACGTCCCACATTGATGTCTGCCGTTATTTCACGCAGCGTTGCTGGTCTGTTAGCACTAACAACTCTATGCAAATGTCGCTGCTCTCGGTCTTTAAATGACGAGCGTCGGCCATTCCATTTCCAGTTGTAAGAGGTAATGAATGTTCTTTGATAATCTCGGCACATTCTTGACACTATGGCTCTCGGAATATTGAAATGCCTAACGATTACTGAAATGGAATGTCCCATGCGTCTACCTGCAACTAACATTCCGCATTGAAGGTCGGTTGACTCCCGTCGTACGGTCATAATCACGTTAGAAACCTTTTCATATGCATCACCTGCATACAAATGACTCCTCCGCCAATGCAGTGCCCTTTTATACCTTGCGTACGCGATTCTACCGCCGTCTGTATATGTGCGTGTCCCTATCTCATGACTTTTTCAGCTCTGTGTAAAGCCGTGTATCCTTTCCCGAGGCAAGCTGGACCACACTTCTTGTAGCTGGTCTTGAATATCCCAGATGCTGGCAGTGGCACAGTCTGAGCTGGTCCCACACATCTTCTACTTGGAACTGATTTGGGGATCTTGCTGGCCGTTGAAGTACCTAGCATCACACAGACAGTCGATAGAGACACGTGTCATGTACAGACAAGCATTGTCCTGTTGAAAAAATGGCACAACGATGCTGTTGCATGAGAGGTAACGTGAGCACGCAGGACGTCCATTACGTACCACTGTATCGGCAGAGCTTCCTCAATCACTATCGGGCGTGACCAAAAGTTATACTGTGTCTGATGGTTCCGCACACCGTAGCTCCAGGAATAACACCGCCATTCCTCTCCAGAACTTTGGAAGAATGTGACGTCTCCACAGGTTGCCACCATACTCGCTGATGATGAGCATCCTGGATAGTGCAGAAACGCCATTCGTCAGTAGTTCAAGCTTGCTGCTCATGGCACCACTCCAAGCATAACACTGGTGATATGGATACGACATAACAGTTCAAAAGTATGATAGAGTGTACTTCTGGACATGTATGCATGCATACTTATATGCATGCATGCATGCATGCATGCACTGCAGTGACTGCAGCCGTTATGAAATACACGTACATGAATTGTATTCGCAGTGCGAATATAGACAATCATCAGCTGTACTGCGGAATAACGAATGAAAATATCTGCCCGACAGGGACTCGAACCGGGCTTCCCACTTAATCTTCGATCTACCATTAGACAACCCAAACACGTCTCATGGCCAGATCCAAAGTTCCATGCGCCATCAGCTGTGTCCCTACAACCTGCACTCGCAGGTCCATTATGTGTATTCCCATACAGGGGAATTAATTAAAAGTCGCTTGGTTGGTTTCAGCGGATAAATACGATGTTACACTGCCTGCATTGTTCAGAAGTACGATGGTGCATCACACATGCATGCACGTCTTCTGCCCATATCCTGTTCCTAATTAATTACGTATGTAAACGTTTCTACACGTCTTTTCTGCATTCACATCACCAGATTTGTTCCTGGTGGCCAAAATTGGAACTAATTTTTTTCCCAGCATAAATCTGTTCAACATTAATCCATTACAATATCTGCCAAGTTTTGGTGCCATACGATAATTGTAGCCCACTCTATACCTTTGTGAGTAGGCGTACTTTAGTTACAATCACCTGATAGTCTTCTGTATAATCTAGTTCAAGTAACGAAAGTTTAGTTATAAACGCCCTGTACTTTCCTAACTGCATTAAACGTTTTACATTAGACTGTATCCCTTGATTGAGAGAATTTGTGAAAGCATTTTAAATTTTTAAATTCGGTCAGTATAAGATGAAATACTAAAATTAAAACTGTTGTTGCTCCTGGAAGCTGTCGTATAGGTAGCCTACAAGTGTGGCTGTGTACCCTGCATTACTAGCTGGGATAGTCTTTCAGTAATACAGGGTGAAGCAGGTGTAAGTGAACATATTTCTGCTGGTGAGCTAAGGATGGTGTACCGAACAACATTAGATCATTAGTATCGTCATTTGCAGACTAGTAATTGTAGTTATTACAAGTCGAATGTTTTTAGGTTGGATAGTACTTCTCGGTATATGCGGCAAGAGCACCACGAAGATGACGTGCTACAGACGCGAAATTTAACCGACAGGAAGAAGATGCTGTGATACGCAAATGAATAGCTTTTCAGAGCGTTCACCCAAGTTTGGCGCCGGTGACGACACCTACAACGCGCTGACATGAGAAAAGTTTCCAACCGATTTCTCATACACAAACAGTTGACCGGCGTTGCCTGGTGAAACGTTGTTGTGATGCCTCGTGTAAGGAGGAGAAATGCCTACCATCACGTTTCCGACTTTGATAAAGGTCGGATTGTAGCCTATCGCGATTGCGGTTTATCGTTTCGCGATATTGCTGCTCGCGTCGTTGGTCGAGATCCAATGACTGTTAGCAGAATATGGAATCGCTGGGTTCAGGAGAGTAATACGGAACGCCGTGCTGGACCCCAACGGCCTCGTATCAATAGCAGTCGAGATGACAGGCATCTTATCCGCATGCCTGTAACGGATCGTGCAGCCACGTCTCGATCCCTGAGTCAACAAATGGGGACGTTTGCAAGACAACAACCATCTGCACGAACAGTTCGATGACATTTGCAGCAGCATCGACTATCAGCTCGGAGACCATGGCTGCGGTTACCCTTGACGCTGCATCACAGACAGGAGCGCCTGCGATGGTGTACTCAACGACGAACCTGGTTCTGTTTACAGAATTATGATGGTCGCATCCGTGTCTGGCGACATCGCAGTGAACACACATTGGAAGCGTGGCGTATTACCCGGCGTGATGGTATGGGGTGCCATTGGTTACACGTCTCGGTCACCTCTCGTTGGCATTGACGGCACTTTGAACAGTGGACGCTACATTTCAGATGTGTTAAGACCCGTGGCTCTACCCTTCATTCGATCCCTGCGAAACCCTACATTTCGGCAGGATAATGCACGACCGCATGTTGCAGGTCCTGTGCGGGCCTTTCTGGATACAGAAAATGTTCGACTCCTGCCCTGGCCAGCACATTCTCCAGATCTCGCATCAGTTGAAAACGTCTGTTCAGTGGTGGCCGAGCAACTGGCTCGTCACAATACGCCAGTCACTACTCTTGATGAACTATGGTATCGTGTTGAAACTGCATGGGCAGCTGTACCTGTACACGCCATCCAAGCTGTGTCTGACTCAATGCCCAGGTTTATCAGGGCTGTTATTACGGCTAGAGGTGGTTGTTCTGGGTACTAACTTCTCGCGATCTATGCACCCAAACTGCGTGAAAATGTAATCACATGTCAGTTCTTGTATAATATATTTGTCCAATGAATACCCATTTATCATCTGCATTTCTTCTTGGTGTATCAATTTTAGTGGCCAGTAGTGCAGGTAACCTGCTAGTGGGGCTGTTTAACCTCTATTACTAGCTGGGGTAGTCTTTCAGTAATACAGGGTGAAATGGCTGTAAGTGCACATATTTCTGTCGGTGAACTAAGGATGGTGTACTGAACAACATGACATCGGTATTTATGTCATTTGCAGACTAATAATTACAGTTGTTACAAGTCGCATGTTTGTGGGTTGGGCAGTACTTCTAAGTATATGCGGCAAGAGCAAGCCGTTAGTACTTATTTATCACTGAGCAGCAAGTCAGGTGTTGAAATGTGAACGTGTGGACGCAAAATGGTTAATCTCTCGTGAGAGAGGTAGTGGATTTTGTGTTGCAGTTACGGCTGTGCAGAAAACATCAGGTTGTAAGGTTTGTAGGGTGTCTGTGGGAAGACTGCTCGAAGCATAGAAAGAACAACCCACACCCTGGAATGTTCAAATCGTTCAAATGGCTCTGAGCACAATGGAACTTAACATCTGAGGTCATCAGTCCCCTAGAACTTAGAACTACTTAAACCTAACTAGCCTATGGACACCACACGCATTCATGCTCGCGTCAGGATTCGAACCGGCGACCGTAGCGGTCGAGCGGTTCCAGACTGAAGCGCCTAGAACCGCTCGGTCACAACGGCCGGCCCCTAAAATGTGTACATCTACACATACAGCTGCTACAGCCTGTAAAGATATTTGGAAATTTTTGGTAGTAGTCCCTAACAATGTCATTTGCAAGCGCAAAACTCCACAACACGCAGCTCTGATAACACACACAGTATTGCCGCTGATATGTAAACGAAAACGAGTACTTTTAACTGGCGAGACTCCCTATAGGAATAAAACGCCAGTGGTGCTGCAGTAGACTCACTTGTCACCATAGTAATCGACTGAAACAAGACTGACGAGTGTGCAGAAAGTGCTCTAGGCCGCGCGTAAGGTGTATAGACATTCGCAGGGGACTGGAGCGGGGTGAATCTACCCAGTCTGGAGCGAAGTGCGGCGCGGTGCTCGCAGTACATAAAACAAGTGGAGCCCGAGACCATTACGAGTGCCTGCGGCCTGCGACCCGACCAACGGGGCTCCGCCGGCGGTTATATCGAGTGCGGAAAACACTTATTCGGCGATATATTTTATCAGCTGGCTGGTGGTGGCTGCCCTAGCTGCGGCTGGGAGAACATCCCGCCGCCCGGCGCCCAATGGAGGCTGCTGCTGTGGAGGGCGGAGAGGAGAAGCCGGAGGGACGGAGAGAGGGAGAGGGAGAGAGCCGGGCCAGTGGGAGGCTCATAAATCAATAGCGAGCGACTGCTGGAGCTGGAACTGGAGAGGGGGGGGGGGGTGTTCCAGGCGCAGCTGGCTCCAGCGCCGAGCTGGAGAACACTCCAGCCAGCGTCCAGCCACTGTGTTTTCTTCTCTCTCTCTCCTACCGCGCAGTTAATAATTATTTAAATTAGGCGTACACCACCAAAACTCGCTTCTCCGTCAAGCTCGTCCACAATTATTTTTCTCCTGTATGTATCAAACTGTGCTGGCGGTGGTAATTACTCAATCTTTTCGAACAGAGCTGTTGCCGAGTTCGACTTGTAAAAATTGCGTCTATGTGAGAAGTCTCTATAGCAAAGGTAATTTCTCAGGTAGACGCTACACACAAAATTCCTGACACTACGCGGCTTTCCACAACTGCACCAGTACGTTGTCATAACATTAATGGCTTACAGCTGCCTTAACAGAATCATCTCGAACTCTACCGATGTGATTTGAGACGTTGATCCTACATTACGGTGACGTGAGGTATGAGACCTCGATATGCACCTATACATCTGAAGCTGGCCGGCCGAAGTGGCCGAGCGGTTCTAGGCGCTACAGTCTGGAGACGCGCGACCGCTACGGTCGCAGGTTCGAATCCTGACTCGGGCATGGATGTGTGTGATGTCCTTAGGTTTAAGTAGTTCTAAGTTCTATGGGACTGATGGCCTCAGCAGTTAAGTCCCATAGTGCTCAGAGCCATTTGAACCACCTGAAGTTGTGTAGACATTCGCAGGGGACTGGAACGGGGTGAATCTATGCAGTCTGGAGTCTACACAAATTACATAACGACATTGCATTGGTGGAGGTGTCATTTGTACTCAGGTGACTCGTATGAAAACGATTCCGGCGTGATTATGGCCGCATGAGGGGAATTGACACGGAGTGGTCGATGGAGAATACCTGTCATTATCTCTCACCGTGGACAACGCAGTGGGCGATGGCCTTCACTTACAGACCGGGAGCAGCGGCGTTTGTTATGAGTTGTCGGTGCTGACAGACAAGCAACGCTGCGCGAAGTATCTGCAGAAATCAATGTGGGACGTACGACGAACGTATCCGTTGGAACAAATGTGACGAAATTTGGCATTATGGGCAGACGACCGACGCGAGTGCCTTTGCTAATAGCACCATATCACCTGCATGACCATATGGGTTGGACCCTAGACGACTGGAAAACCGTAGCCTGGTGTGATGACTCCCGATTTCACTTCGTAAGAGCTGATCGAGTGTGATGGAGACCCCACAAAGGTATAACCCCTACCTGTCAACAAGGCACTGTGCAAGCTGGTAGTGGAACCATTATTATGAGGGCTGTGTTTACATGGAATGGACTAGGTCTTTAAGATATTCAGCTACTTGGACACCATTTGCAGCCATTCATGTACGACATGTTCCCCAATAAACGATGTAGTACTTATGGATGGCAATGCGCCATGTCACCAGTCCACGAATCTCTGGGATTGGAGAACATTCTGAACAATTTGAGTGAATGTCTGGCCACCAAGAACGCCCAACACGAGTACCACTGAACATTTATGGGACATAATCGTGCACATTATCCTGGAGCGGCAACTATAGATGGCTATAGAGGGAACATGGCTCAGTATTTCTGCAAGAGACTGCCAACGACGCTTCAAGTCCCTTCCACATCGAATTACTGCACTACGTCGGGAAAAAGGAAGTGAGACACCATATTAGGAGAAGTCCCATGACTTTTGTCCCCTTATCGTATTATTTGCATTAGTTACCCTGTTGTAAGAGAAGCTACGTTTTTAACGTGAACTATGAACCTCGAGCCGGCCGGGGTGGCCGAGCGGTTCTAGGTGCCACAGTCTGGAACCGCGCGACCGCTACGGTCGCAGGTTCGAATCCTGCCTCGGGCATGGATGTGTGTGATGTCCTGAGGTTAGTTAGGTTTTAGTTTTAAGTTCTATGCGACTGATGACCTCACAAGTTAAGTCCCATAGCGCTCAGAGCCATTTATGAACCTCGGTAAAACTATAGTGTTTTACACAGACACAAACCTTCGTTCGTAGCGTAGTCTAATAGGGCTACGATAATCTGGATGTTGCTTCTGCGACCCTGCAGAAAGGCGTGGCGGGAATGTAGCCACTGAGTATGATTGCAAGCAGCGGTGGTCACGAGAAAGCTCGGTCAAAAGAAGACGGCGCTCCGGACGGCCACAAAGCCATAGCCCCTAGCTGTCAACAAGGCACTGTGCAAGCTGGTAGTGGAACCATTATTATATGGGCTGCGTTTACGTGGAATGGACTAGGTCTTTAAGATATTCAGCTACGACCCATCTCTACTGTCAAGCGAGAGCCACTCTAAGGATACAAATCAGGTCTGCTTTAAACACATGCTGTGACGTTCGTGAACATTAGTTACCTTTGAAATTGCGCGTGGTGGGTTGACTCCTCCCGAACAGGCCATGAAGCCTAACTAACCTAAGGTCATCACACACATCCATACCAGAGGCAGAATTCAAACCTGCGACCGTAGCAGCAGCGCAGTTCCGGACTGAAGCGCCTAGAACCGCAACGGCCGGCTCTGGTCTGGGTGCTGTTTGGTATGAAAGCAGGGGTACTCTCGTGGTTGACGTAAAATTTGACCTGAGAGTGCGTGGGACAGTCTGGTGATTCTACCTGTTGTATAGTCAGTAATGAACAGCGTTCCAGTGGATGTCTTCGAACAGGATAACGCTCGACCACATACCGCTGTTGTAACCCAATACGCTATACAGAGTGTCGACAGGTTGCTGTAGCCTGCTCGATCACCAGATATGTCTCCAGTCGAGCACGTATGCGACATCATGGGACGACAAGTTCAACGTCGTCGACAAACAGCATTACCCTTCCCTGTACTGACCGATCAAGTTCAACAGGCATGGAATCCACCTCACAATCTGATATCCGGCGCCTGTACAGCACAATACATGCACGTTTCCACCCTCGCATTTAACTTTCTGGCGGTTGCACAGGTTATTAATACACCAGCATTTCAAATTTGCTGTGGCTTACCACCCTTCTTCAGGGTGTGTTGTTGAGTGCAACAGTCACCGAAACGTCGGTACTTTACAGATGACAATGCGGCCTCAAACCGAGAAGAATTTTATTGACTTAATCACTTAAATATGTTAACTAGACAAATAAATACTCGAAATTTCATTAATCTACATTAATTATTTCTTACGTTGCGATTTTTTCGTCAATGTGTGAACCTCTTCAGAAAGAATCACATTGGCATAAAACGACACAGGATTTTTGATGGCACCACAACCCAAATGAGATTTGACTACAATCAAGAACTGCTTACATCTCACGTTAATGGTTCAAATGGCTCTGAGCACTATGGGACTTAACTTCTGAGGTCATCAGTCCCCTAGAACTTAGAACTACTTAAACCTAACTAACCTAAGGACATTACACACACCCATGCCCGAGGCAGGATTCGAACCTGCGACCGTAGTGGTCGCGTGGTTCCAGACTGTATCGCCTAGAACCGTTCGGCCACCCCGGCCGGCCCATCTCACGTTTAGAATGAAATCTAAATTGTACGACATATTGGGGTTTGTTCGGTCACCTGCCTAAGTCTTTCTATTTGACTCCACCTTGGCGACTAGCTTGTCTTTGTGATGTGAAGAGACGAAATACTTAGAACAGCTCCTACACCCAGTCCCCGAGCGAGGAAAATCTCAGACCCCGCTTGGAATCGAACCTGGAACTCTTCGATTTAGAGGCAGCGACTATAAACACTACACCAGAATCTGAAGACAACATGAAATTACAAACCTAGATTTAACTAAAGATGAACTTTTGGTTAGAAATGGCGCAATATAAAAAAAAGTTAATGTGGAGTAATGAGATTTCGGGAATACATTTGTCTGGATAACATACTCAAGTGATTAGCATTGACGGTTCATAGTTTAATGTAAGAGCAAGATAAGTCACTGCAGATATGAAATATTGGCTCATTAATAACCGGTGTAACCGCCAGAATGTTGCATGCATGCATGCATGCAAATGTGCATGCATTGTACTGTGCAGGTACCTGATGTCAGTTTGTGGGATGGAGTTCTATGACTGTTGCACTTGGTCGGCCAATACAGAGAGGGTTAATGCTGTTTGTAGATGACGCTGCAGGTGTCGTTCCCTATGTGGAAACTGCGCTGGTGATCGAGCAGGCTAAGGCAACATGTAGACGTTCTGCATAGCATGTTGGGTCACAACAGCGGAACGTGGGCGAGCGTTGTCCTGTAGGAAAACAGCCCCTGAAAGCTGTTCATGAAAGGCAGCACAACAGGGCGAATCACCAGATTGACGTACAAATTTGCAGTCAGCGTGCATGGAATAACCAAGAGAGTGCTGACATACGAAATCGCACTCCGGACCATACCTCATGGTGTAGGTCCAGTGTGTATAGGACGCAGACAAGTTGGTTGGGGTAACTTAACTGGTCTCGTTCTAACCACCACACGGCAATCACTGGCAGCGAGGTGGAACCAGCTTTCATCGGAAAACACAACATACCTCCAACCTGCCTTCCAATGAGCTCTCGCTTGACACTAGAGATGGTTCGTTCGCGAACTAACGGGTCAAAAGGAACAGCTCACCCAGATGAACGAAACGAGCGAGGAACGAATTCTAAGGAACGGTCTTTCATAGCTCACTTCGGTCGTGGCTTTCTACTTACAGTTCCCGGGAACAGGAAACGGTCGGTCTCGTTCCCGAACGGCAAGTCGACAGGTCTCGTTCCAGCCTAGGTCCCGTCCCCGCCTGTCTCGGTCTCGGTCTCGCTCGGCCGGACTCGTCCTTCTTCGCTTGGCCACTCGTTGTAGTTACACTTCCGACTGCTCATAGTTCAGAATCGAGTCGTTTGTTTCGTTCGCTTCGCACGCCCATTCTAGATCTGTTTCAAACCAGTTTTGAACTCTGGACTTCTGGTTCTTTTCGTATTCTGTTCAGCGTCCACGACCGGTAATTAAAATGTATTTTATAATTGTATATCGAAACATGACTGCGTCGCGTCGTTTCATGATTCGAGGGTCAGCAACTGATAAAAAAAATGGGGCCCCGCGGGGTCCCAAGGTCGCGATGGCGGCATTCCCTGTCCCGCTGAGATAATTTGTCCTTTTAGGACAATTATCTGGGCAAGCACCCACACCAGCAAAAGGTTGCCCGACACGTGCTGTTCGATAACGTAATGTATATATAAGGTGGTAATAATTTATTTAGTTTAGTCAGCAAAATGTCTTGGGTAAATCAATATTTAAGCACGGGCAACCATGGCTCTATACAATTGTATAGAGCCATGTATGGTATGTAATACATACATCTTTTCAGGTAACGAAACGGCGTATCAGCTTACTTCGCTATTTCGATAAACAGCAGAAGAAATACTCGTAAAAAGGAAAGATTTTTTATTATTACACATGCAAAGGACGTCGGTACGGCACACACGAGTGGCCATTTTCGGTCTTTTTTTGATCCAAGGTGAGAGAGCATGTTCATTAGAAGGAAGGTAGGAGGTGAGGTAATGGGAGAAGTAAAGCAGTGAGGACGAGGCGTGACTCGTGCTTGGGTAGCTCAGTTGGTAGAGCACTTGACCGCTAAAGCCAAAGGTCCCGAGTTCGAGTCTCGGTCCGGCACACAGTTTTAATCTGCCAGGAAGTTTCATTTCAGCATGTTCATTGTTATGGAGGGCAGACCGACTTACAACCGAATGAATCCCGCGCTTCGTAATCGAGTGTATGGTGTCACAATTTGTAAAGACAATATGATAACTCCTACAATATTATTTCAGTGGTAAAGGGTCGCGCACGAAATATCGGCCCCGAGTACTAGACTGCTCATTGTCGCTTACCAATCGTCATATATTGTTTCGAAGTTGTTTGCATTAGTTCATCTGTTATTTCTTCACTGCCTAATTATTACATGTTTATCTACTCCGAAACTTCCTGGCAGATTAAAACCGTGTGCTGGACCGAGATTCGAACTCGGGACCTCTGCCTTTCACGGGCAAGTGCTCTACCAACTGAGCTTCCCAAGCACGACTCACGCCCCGTCCTCACAGCTTTACTTCTGCCAGTACCTCGTCTTCTACCTTCCAAACTCTACTCGTAGCGATCAACAAATCGTGTGTTAATTGGCAAGCCGTCTGTACTCGGGGCCACCTTACATTATTTCACTGCGATCAGCCACATAACGCTACAGTTGGCTATACGAGAGACTTTGCAGAATCACGAAAATTCCAAGTGTTTGAGAATTCTGTTACGAATAAAAACTCTGTACTCCAGGGGGGAGGCAAATGCCCCACTTGGCGCTTTCCATCTTCAGTCACCTATGCTACTAATTTTCAAATTTTCATAAGAACCATATACTAAGCACAATGAACGGTGAACGAGTAAAAATGAACGGTTCCCAAAAGAGAACGATCGCCAGTGAACTAGTTCCCAAGGATGAACGACTTTGCCCAACTCTACTTGACACCGCTTAAGTCCAAATAGCGGTGGTTTGGAGGGTCGATGGAATGCATGCTACAGGGCGCCTGGCTCAGAAAGTAAGCGATCTGTAACTGTTCGTTGTGCCAACTGCTGCTCAGATTGCTACTGCAGATGCAGCACGATGAACCAGAAACATACGCCGAACACGATGATCTTTCTGCTCGGTGGTGTCACGTGGTCAGTCTTCTTGCGACCGTACATTCCCGTGACCAACGCTGCCTGCTGTCATGCATAGTGGACACATTCCCGCCAAGCTTTTGCAATATCGCACGAGAAACATCCAACTCCTAGTAGCCCTATTACACGATCTCGTTCAAACTCAAGTGTGGTGTTCATAGCGGCGTCTTTGTCGCCTTAAAGGCTTACTTTGCTAACATCAACGCACTACGTCCAATCACAAAGGTAACTAACTGTCACGACCGCTGCAACGTGTATTTAAAGCAAATCTGATCTGCATACCATACTGGTGCTACTAGCGCCTTATGTGTGACTGGCGCTGAGTTTGACATCTGAATAGACATCATCATTCAGATGTGGAAACACGTCTGCCAACTTACGTTTATGTTGCAAAACTCCTCGTTGGTGTTGCGAGATTTTTCCGTCAGTGTATAATCGTAAACAATTGTCTGAGAACCTCTGGATAAAAAACGGCACTATTTGTTCTTAATAAATGATACTACACTACTGGCCATTAAAATTGCTACACCAAGAAGAAATGCAGATGATAAACGGGTATTCATTGGACAAATATACTAGAACTGACATGTGATTACATTTTCACGCAGTTTGGGTGGATACATCCTGAGAAATCAGTACCCAGAACAACCACCTCTGGCCGTAATAACGGCCTTGATACGCATGGGCACTGAGTCAAACAGAGCTTGGATGGCGTGTACAGGTACAGCTGCCCATGCAGGTTCAACACGATACCACAGTTCTTCAAAGGTAGTGACTGGCTCGGCCACCATTGACCAGACGTTTTCTGTTGGTGAGAGACCTGGAGAATGTGCTGTCCAGGGCAACAGTCAAACATTTTCTGTATCCAGGTCCTGCAACATGCGGTCGTACATAATCCTGCTGAAATGTAAAGTTTCACAGGGATCGAATGAAGGGTAGAGCCACGGGTCGTAACACATCTGAAATGTAACGTCCACTGTTCAAAGTGCCGTCAATGCCAACAAGAGGTGACCGAGACGTGTAACCAATGGCACACCCATACCATCACGCCGGGTGATACGCCAGTACGGTGATGACGAATACATGCTTCCAATGTGCGTTCACCACGATGTCGCCAAACACGGATGCGACCGTCACGATGCTGTAAACAGGAATTGGATTTTTCCGAAAAAAGGACGTTTTGCCATTCGTGCACCCAGAATCGTCGATGAGTACTCCATCGCAGGCGCTCCTGTCTGTGATGCAGCGTCAAGGGGAACCGCAGCCACGGTCTCCGAGCTGATAGTCCATGCTGCTGCAAATGTCGACGAACTGTTCATGCAGATGGTTATTGTCTTGCAAACGTCCCCATCTGTTGACTTAGGGATCGAGACGTGGCTGCACGATCCGTTACAGCCATGCGGATAAGATGCCTGTCATCTCGACTGCCAGTGATACGAGGCCGTTGGGATCCAGCACGGCGTTCCGTATTACCCTCCTGAACCCACCGATTCCGTATTCTGCTAACATTGAATGGATCTCGACCAACGCGAGCAGCAATGTCGCGATACGATAAACCTCAATCGCGATAGGCTACCAGCCGACCTTTATTAAAGTCGGAAACGTGTGGTACTCATTTCTCCTCCTTACACGAGGCATCACAACAATGTTTCACCGGGCAACGCCGGTCAACTGCTGTTTGTGTATGAGAAATCGATTGGAAACTTTCCTCATGTCAGCACGTTGTAGGTGTCGTCACCGGCGCCAACCTTGTGTGAATGCTCTGAAAAGCTAATCATTTGCATATCACTGAATCTTCTTCCTGTCGGTTGAAATTCGCGTTGTATCACGTCAGCTTCGTGGTGTAGCAATTTTAATGGCCAGTAGTGTATTAACAGTGGTACTTCTTATTTTTGCTATACCTAATAATTAACCTGTAAAATGTACGCTAGTTTTGACTATAATAAACTTACTTGCCAAAATGTCTGCCCAGTGCTACTTTCTGGATAACGTGAAATGAGAAAACTGTCAGGGAGACAAAAAGGAAAAAAAAATACTGCTTCCCGGGAGGAATTTCTTTTTTTTTTCCCCCTCCCTTATTGCGAATGAAATCTTACGCAGAACTTTCCTGTCACAGAGGGCACCAGATTCTTTTTTTCTGCCCGCAACACACCAGCTTCGGCCACGTTACGGAGTCTGACCTCCGGAGCACATTGTCTCCAGGCACCCTGGAACTGGAGGCCCAGCGGCACGGCGCGGCCCTGCCCTGCGCGGCCCCTGGAGTTTCCAGGCGTCTCCTCCAGCCGCGCGGCAGAGGGCAGCCTAGCGGAAGAGAAGTTTTATCACTTCCACATGGCCGCGTGCTCTGATGAGGCGACTCGGCTCGGCCGACTCTGGGTCCATTCCGCCCTTTCGTGCCCTTCCTAGCTCCCTCCTGGCCCTATCCCCGGGTCCTGGCGACGACGGCCCCAGTCGCTGCAGTATATATATACCACACACATATATATACCGTATATAAATCAATCCGGAGGCCATCTATCAGCGTCGTTGCCCGCGATCTGGTGAGGAACGCTTCGGCGCCATATTTCAAAGGAGCTCTGAAAAGGAGCCCAGGAGGGAAAGGTGGAGAAAGGAAGAGAGGAAAAAAAAAAAAGAAAGAAAATGCCGCGGAGCTGAGGCTGTGGTACTGGGGACTGGGGTTGGAGCGAAATACGTAAGGTCGGATAAGGTGGAGAGTAATGCTGGTTTCTGTAGTTGTCATCCCTGATGACGAATCTCGCCTCTTCCACCCGTGTAGACATTTCTGTCGATCTAGCTGCGCTGCCAATCTTGTGACATATGTGTTGCTTTTCGTATTCTGTGTTCCACACCCTCCTACGTGAAAAACGGATAAATTTGTGTACTTCCATCGTCGTGTCGTGGACCATATGTACACAGGCACTTAGCGAGGGCTGAGAAGAAACACTATTGAATGTAGAATACAGCTTAATGTCGAGATGAGAGAGTAGTGATGATGTCCTAAACACAAATCACATACGTATTTTGTTTAACTGTTGTCAGTGCAAACTACAGTACCGCCGTTAAAATTGCTATACCACGAAGATGGCGTGCTACAGACGCGAATTTCAACCGACAGGGAGAAGATGCTGTGATGTGCAAATGATTAGCTTTTCAGAGCATTCACACAAGGTTGGCGCCGGTGACGACACCTACAACATGCTGACATGAGGAAAGTTTCCAACCGATTTCTCGTACACAAACAGCAGTTGACCGGCGTTGCCTCGTGAAACGTTGTCGTGATGCCTCGTGTAAGGAGGAGAAATGCATACCATCACGTTTCCGACTTTGATAAAGGTCGGATTGTAGCCTATCGCGATTGCGGTTTATCGTATCGCAACATTGCTGCTTGCGTTTGTCTAGAATCTAGATCCAATGACTGTTAGCAGAATATGGAATCGTTGGGGTTAGTAGGGTAATACGGAACGCCGTGCTGGATCCCAACGGCTTCGTATCACTGGCAGTCGAGATGACAGGCATCTTATCCGCACGGCTGTAACGGATCGTGCAGCCACGTCTCGATCCCTGAGTCAACAGATGGGGACGTTTGCAAGACAACAACCATCTGCACCAACAGCTCGTTTGTCCGTCTTTCGGACGATATACATCACTGACTCTGCGTATCAGGAATTCGACAGTTTGTTGGTAGGTTTCTGGAGGTATAGGGCTTTAGATGTCTGGAAACAGGGCTTGTAATTCCCGTAAATAAGGGGCCCCTGATGTGCGTACTCGGTGACGGTGCCCGACAGCGACCCAGATGGGTTGCGTACCATTTACATCAGGCTAATTAGTTCGCCGAAACATCAACGTGAGTTCATTATAATACTCCTGAAATCACGGTAGCGCGGTTCTGGCGCCGAGACACGAAAAATTATACAGCTGAAAGATGACATTGCTGTCGGGGAAGACGTCAAGAATGAAAGGATGCAAGTGGTTCGCAGCTGTCAGTGGGTCTTCAGCTACTATCACAGGTCCCACGCAACGTCATGAGACGTCTGCCATAGCATAATACTGCTCCCACCAGCCCGCGTCTTTGGCCCGCTGCACATTTCCAGCTGCCGTGCATCTCGATGACGGCGTTCGTGTAGGCGACCAGCGATCTAATGTAGCAGAAATGTGTTTCACCCGAAGAACCGATACGTCCTCATTGATCAACGGTAAAATCCCGATGATCCCGCACCCGCTGCAATCGTAATTGACGATGTCGTTGGGTCAGCGTGTGGTCTGTTGTGGAGTTCTATGTTCAACAATGTACGATGGATGGTGCGCTCCGAAACACTTGTGCGTGCACCAGCACTGTGCTCTTTCGGCAGAGATGCCACAGACCACCTCTATCCTATTTCACTGAGTAAACTGGAGAGTCGTGGACGACCAATCATTTAGTGCCGTAGGTGCTCACGACAGTAGCACGTGAACATTCGACCAGCCTCGCAATTTTCAAGACATTCGTTCACATGCTCTGTGTAATAATAATCTGCGCTTTGTCAAAGTCGTTTGTCTCAACGGATTTACCCATCTGCTGTCGGTATATTTGCTAAAAAAAGTTGCCTTTCGCTAGGCAGACATTACGAGGAGTCCATGGATCATAAATACAATCTTTCAGCAGTTTGACAATGCCAGGAAATAATTAATAGGTAAATTAATAACTTTCCCATAACCGAAGATGTACGACCTTACACGAACTATACCGATTGCACAGTCAAGTTACATACTGTACTCCGTAGTCGGCAGTCGTCTATAGGATGCTTTTCGATCCAGTCTTGACGTAGACCACGCTCTCGTACCGTTAAACTCAGCTTATAACCAGTGTGAACAAATTCATTTTATGGTGTTTCTTAAATAAATGCACCATAAATGCATCCAGTGTAAAAAATTATTTGCACAAAAGGACTTCTTCCTGCTTCATTACGTAAAACATTGCACTTTCAGTATCCGACAGTTCTGCAAGGGGACATAAAACTACTAGAGTATCTCCACAAAACAGCTGGGAAGAATTCCTACGTGGCGGCTCACTAACTCAGTTCAAGGACGGACTGGCTGAATTATTGACAAATTCAGCTGGGAAGGCGTGGCCACTTACACTATACGCCCCTTACACCACCATCTACGCACAAGCCGGCTAAACTGAGACATTTGTGAATGTTTAGCACGAGTGGTAGGGGGGAGGGGTTCTTCTAAGCTCAAACCATCACAAAGGCGAAGTGTTGACACGCGCCATGTCCACTAATCGGTGTCCTCGTAGTGTAGATGAAACAGTGCATTAATGATGTGACATGCAGTAGTTGCAGTAACTTAATTAGGTAAGCAGTTACCATTTCGCAGGTAATAAAAATATATAAATTTAAGTACTGTGAGAAATAGTTGTATAAATACTGAGCCAGGTCTTGACAAGACTTCAAATTGATGCAGAGACTCTCAGCTTACTTTAAATTTTCAGAAAAGTACAATAATGCACTTCACAGAACGGAAAGAAAACATCGTATTATAGTATGACTATATCAGTGAGTCTCAACTAGAATCAATCGACTCGTACAAATACTTGGATGTTACGTTCTATGTGGATACGTTATGAAAATGTCAGATAGACAGTCTCACGAAAGGCAGGTGACAGACTTTAGTTCGTAGAGGAATGCAGTTAGTCACCGAAAGGTATTACATGCAAAATACTCGTGCAGCCCGTTCTAGTAGATTTGCGCAATTGTGTGGGATACATGGCAAATGGAACCAACAGGGGACACTGAAAGTATGAATGAATGGTCCGCATGGTCACAGCTTTGTATGACCCTTCAGAGAGCGACAAGGACATGCTAAAGAACCTGATCTGGTAGATGCTTCGAGAAAAGCGCCAACTACTTCGCAAAAGTCTCTCATGAACCAGCTTTAAGAGAGTAATTTAACCCACTATTTATCACTCGCGTAGGGACCGTAAAGAGTCTATCAGACTAATGACAGTTCGCACAGAGGCGATTAACCAGTCATTGTGTCCGCGCTTCGCACTCGAATGGAAAATGAAGGAGCCCTAATAAGTGGTACCAGGGGAGTACCCTCCACCATGGATACGCAGTGTCTTGGAGGGTGCAGTAGTAGATGTTCAGAAAGGTACGAGCATATGGAAGAAGCTCACAGTTACGTGAATGGCTCGAAAAGTTCCTGAGTAGTGGAACCTAGTGTGTTATCCTCGACGGCGAATGTTGGTCAGATACAAGGATATCGTCAGGAGTTCAAAATGGTTCAAATGGCTCTGAGCACTATGGGACTTAACATCTGAGGTCATCAGTCCCCTAGAACTTAGAACTACTTAAACCTACGGTAACTAACCTAAGGACGTCACACACATCCATGCCCGAGGCAGCATTCGAACCTGTGACCGTAGCAGTCACACGGTTCCAGACTGAAGCACCTAGAAGCACTCGGCCACATCGGTCGCCTTCGTCAGGAGTGCCTCAGGGGAATATGATAGGACCACTGTTGTAAATGATTTGATGGACAGGGTGGCCAACAATCTGAGGTTGTATGCTGATGATTGTGTCGAAGCTCACTTAAGGGGCTCCGGAAAGGCTCAAAATCATGAAAAGTTCAATTTTTACTTTTTTGCGTTTTCTGAATCTGCAGACTATTACCTTTTAATAGATATATAATTTATTCAATTCCGAAGACTACAACTATTTTTAAATTTTTTTTGAAATGTGTTCTACATGGGCGTGACCCACTGTGGCGCTGTTAAACTGCTGTCAAATGGTGTTATTATTAACGTCCGTGTTCATCAGGTACATTTTAGTGATGTGAGATAAAGTATAAAACCTATTTTCAGAGACTTAGCAGCATCTGAACTGTTGAAAAAGTGTATTCACGGAAAAACTCAAAACCCCAATGAAAGTGTAAATAGTGTTATATGGTCGAGAATCCCCAAGACTGTATTTGTTGGAATAGAAACACTTCACTTTGGTGTGTATGATGCTGTTGCGACTTTCAATGATGGCAACATTGTAAGGTGCAAGGTATTTAGAAATATGGGAATGAAGATAGGTTCTAACATGGTACGAGCGATGCTTGCTTTAGACAAGGAACGCCTTCGGGCTGCAGACAGGGCTGTAAAGAGTCTAGAAATACAAGCAAGAGTAAACAGGAGGAGGAACAAGAGGAAGCTGGAGGAGGAGTTTGCAGAGGATGAAGATAATCCATCCTATGGACCTGGAATGCACTAAAAAGTTAATCCAATCTTTGTCCCTCGATTCCCAAAACTTTTATTTTCTCATACTAAATAGATGCTTTCTATGGATCTTCCAAACATATTTGTTTCAAACCTTCAGTAAATGTTACACAGTACCTTCTGCATAATTTAACACAGCCTTTTTCCAAAAAACTGTATATTTTTTAATATATAAATAAAAAATTGCAAAAAAATGTTGTGAATTTTCATTACAATTGAAAAAAAATCATCTTTAATAACTGAACTAAAATTTTGTAAAATCCCTGTGTTAAGTTGTAGCCCATATTCCAATAAATAATCTGTAAAAAGTTCAACTTCCTACCTCAAATACTTTGTGAGGAAAGATGTAATGTATAAGCGTTATTTTAACATTGCAAGTATAGGGCGTTCCGGAGCCCCTTAATGCAGGAAGATAAAAGGGGATTTAGACAAAATTTCTAGTTAGTTGGACGAATGGCAGCCAGCTCTAATGTGGAAAAATATAAGTAATGGCGATGAGTAGGAAGAACAAACCTTTAATGTTCAGTTACAGTATTACTAGTGTCCTGCCTGACACAGTCAAGTCGTTTAAATACCTGGGCGTAACGTTCCAAAGCGATATGAAATGGAACGATCATTTGAGAACTGCGATAGGCAAGGCGAATGGTAGGCTTCGGTTTCTTGGGAGAATTGTAGGAAAGAGTCAGTGGTTCACCTGTGAAGGAGACCGAATATAGGGCACTGGTGCGACCTATTCTTGAGTACTTCTCGAGTGTTTGGCGTCCGTACCAGGTCGGACTGAAAGCTGAAGTCGAAGCAATTCAGAGGCGTGTTGCTATATTTGTTACCGGTAGGTTCGAACAACAGGCGGATAATGCAGACATACTTAGGGAACTCAAACGAGAATAGCTGGAGGAAAGCCGACGTTCTTTTCGAGAAACACTATTGAGAAAATTTAGAGAACTGGTATCTGACAAGGGGAGGCCACCAATTGTGAAATTCAGATTCGATTCATACTGCGTATAAGAAAAGCTCATGGCCAGAGGTGTAATGTGGCAAAGCACCAAGATGCACTTCTCAGCCGTTGTCGAGAAAATCGACAGTGAAAAGAAACCGTTGCGGTGAAATACTCTCTACGATTAATAATTTTCTACAGCGTCGTGGCGCAGCGGTAAGCGCTCGGGTTCGTAATCCGAAGGTCGCCGGATCGAATCTCGCGCCATGCAATTTTTTTTATTATTAGTTGTTTGTAATTCATATATATATATATATATATATATATATATATATATATAGAAGGCGGATCGCTCTCCAATTGTACCGCCTCCATTTTTCCGTTTTTTTAACAGGGTGTACCAAAGCTCTCCCGTCCGCACTGATTTTCGACGATATTATAAGTTGCGCTAGGGACCGCATCTACCTTCTTTCGAAGTTAGCAGGCAACTACGCTGTTATGCGGCGGCTCGTTTCGGCCCATTCAACATCTGTCCTTCAAGTGTAACGAGCGAGTAACGGAGTTTATATTTCATACATGCCGCAGCAAATTTGTGTTCGTGGGGTCTCTATTCTACGAGGGCAGTTCAATAAGTAATGCAACACATTTTTTTTCTGAAACAGGGGTTCTTTTATTCAGCATTGAAATACACCAGGTTATTCCCCAATCTTTTAGCTACACAACACTATTTTTCAACCTAATCTCCATTCAATGCTACGGCCTTACGCCACCTTGAAATGAGGGCCTGTATGCCTGCACGGTACCATTCCATTGGTCGATGTCGGAGCCAACGTCGTACTGCATCAATAACTTCTTCATCATCCGCGTAGTGCGTCCCACGGATTGCGTCCTTCATTGGGCCAAACATATGGAAATCCGACGGTGCGAGATCGGGGCTGTAGGGTGCGTGAGGAACAACAGTCCACTGAAGTTTTGTGAGCTCCTCTCGGGTGCGAAGACTTGTGTGTGGTCTTGCGTTGTCATGAAGAAGAAGTTCGTTCAGATTTTTGTGCCTACGAACACGCTGAAGTCGTTCAATTTCTGAAGAGTAGCACAATACACTTCAGAGTTGATCGTTTGACCACGGGGAAGGACATCGAACAGAATAACCCCTTCAGCGTCCCAGAAGACTGTAACCATTACTTTACCGGCTGAGGGTATGGCTTTAAACTTTTTCTTGGTAGGGGAGTGGGTGTGGCGCCAATCCATTGATTGCCGTTTTGTTTTAAGTTCGAAGTGATGAACCCATGTTTCATCGCCTGTAACAATCTTTGACAAGAAATTGTCACCCTCAGCCACATGACGAGCAAGCAATTCTGCACAGATGGTTCTTCTTTGCTCTTTATGGTGTTCGGTTAGACAACGAGGGACCCAGCGGGAACAAACCTTTGAATATCCCAACTGGTGAACAATTGTGACAGCACTACCAACAGAGATGTCAAGTTGAGCACTGAGTTGTTTGATGGTGATCCGTCGATCATCTCGAACGAGTGTGTTCGCACGCTCCGCCATTGCAGGAGTCACAGCTGTGCACGGCCGGCCCGCACGCGGGAGATCAGACAGTCTTGCTTGACCTTGCGGCGATGATGACACACGCTTTGCCCAACGACTCACCGTGCTTTTGTCCACTGCCAGATCACCGTAGACATTCTGCAAGTGCCTATGAATATCTGAGATGCCCTGGTTTTCCGCCAAAAGAAACTCGATCACTGCCCGTTGTTTGCAACGCACATCCGTTACAGACGCCATTTTAACAGCTCCGTACAGCGCTGCCACCTGTCGGAAGTCAATGAAACTATACGAGACGAAGCGGGAATGTTTGAAAATATTCCACAAGAAATTTCCGTTTTTTTTCAACCAAAATTGGCCGAGAAAAAAAAGTGTTGCATTACTTATTGAACTGCCCTCGTAATTCGAACGTTTGACTTACACTACACGTATTCGTTTCGGAATACCGTTTCTACGTCTTCCGTTAACTATACGTGGTTAACATTATGAAGACAATTAATAACATTTGTGAAATACAACTTTGTTTGCGGAAAACATAATGATGTTCGAAGTCGCCAGTTTTTGCACAACAAACGACTTTCAACAACTTATTATATGCATAATTGTTGCAACTGATTGCTGGGAATTTTTATATATATATATATATATATATATATATATATATATATTACTAAAAACAAATACAAAAAATGGTTGCATGGCGCGAGATTCGATCCGGCGACCTTCGGATTATGAACCCGAGCGCTTACTGCTGCGCCACGACGCTGTAGAAAATTATTAATCGTAGAGAGTATTTCAAGGCAACGGTTTCTTTTAACTGTCGATTTTCTCGACAACGGCTGAGAAGTGCATCTTGGTGCTTTGCCACATTACACCTCTGGCCATGAGCTTTTATTATGCGCAGTATGAATCCAATCTGAATTTCACAATTGGCGGCCTCCCATTGTGAAACTGACTGCAGAACGATTCTGCTGCCACCAACATACACTGCGTGCAAGGACCACGAAGATAAGATTCGAGCAATTAGGGCTCATATGGAGGCATACAGACAGTAGTTCTTCCCTCGCTCTATCTGCGAGTAGAACAGGAAAGGAAGTGGCTAGTATTGGTACGGGTGTCCTCCGTATGGTGGATTGCGGAGTATCTATCTAGGTGTAAATGTAGATGCAGATGTAGTGAGATCAGTGACTGAGGTGTGTTCCTGCTACATGCGCTGGCGCTTCAAAAACTTAATGTGTCATGGGAAGACCAGCTGCTAAAGCGCATTTGCTTTTCTCTATACTGCATCTTTATTGATGATGAGTTATCACGCTTGTACGGAACTGAGTGAACTTTCTAAGTCAAGAGAAGGACCATTTATGGCTAACCGATCAATAATACATTTGAACCTTCCACGTACTGTTCCCTCTGATGCTGCAGTACTGTTGGGCTTGATTATGGTGCTTACATCAAAGGCAAAGAGCACTGGGCACTTTTTCTGCGCTGTCATTGTAATATGGAAGGTCGTATATACTGGGTGACTAATTTTGTTGCGTGTTTAATGTTATTAATTCTTTCGTCAACCGAGATATCGAAGTAATAATGTTTCATTCTTTCTTAGCGGAACGATATACTTTTAATGACATTCGAAAGTTCTTACAAATACTAGCATGGTAATACAACGCTTGTTACTGTTGGTGAAATTGTCTCAAAAATGTTCGAGAAACGCGCTAAAACTAAAAGACAGCGCGCCCGAAATTGGCAACTGGGGTGTAAACATCGCCAAGTAGGGCCCTAGCTTTTCTACTGTTTACCTTCTGAGGCCCTCACAAAAGTTGTTCATTTAAACAGGAGTACGCACACATATTTTAAACAATTTTCCAAGCCTCACCGATCTGCTTTGAAGCTGGCGTATAGTTCCATTTAGCCCAGTCGTAACAGATACTTTATCGATGAAGTAGAGGCGATATGTAAAATACGTGTCATCCTTCATAGTGTAGACATGTTGCTGTTGCTGCAAATAGGGACCGAGTCTGGCATCAGAAGCCCATTTGGCGAAGTTTACACACCATTAGCCGATTCCTGTCGCGTTGGCTATTAGCACACTACTCGGGTGCTTTTGAGAAAAAATTCAGTGCTTTATCATTAAAGACGTCTTCTCAACACATTTCGCACTTAATCAAAAAAGCGTGTAGTCTCACTCAAGAAAACACAGGAAAATTTCAATGCCAACATTAACGAGCGCTGTATCACTATAGATCGTCTTCTCAACACATTTCGTACATTGTTACAAAAAGTATATCGTCTCATTTAAAAATCCCATACTTGCTTCTGTATCTCGACTGATAAAACATGCTATGAAAATATGTGCCCTTCTGCGTACTGTCTTTTGCCGACAATCGCGTTTAATTATCTCGAGGCGTTCACGAAATAAAGGCAGTGGTCCGTTTTATGTGACACCTTCTGCGCAGGGTGTGTCCAAAATGTTCAAATGAGTGTGAAGTCTTATGGGACTTAACTGCTAAGGTCGTCAGTCCCTAAGCTTATACACTACTGAACCTAAATTATCCTAAGGACAAACACACACACACCCGTGCCCGAGGGAGGACTCGAACCTCCGCCGGGACCAGCCGCCCAGTCCACAGGGTGAGTACAAATAATATTTTGTTCAGCAGGAAAATAAGAAATGTATCAAGCAAATGCAGTTTACCAGCATGGTTACTTTCCTACGGGAAAGGAAACCATGTTCGTTATGTTTTTACTAAATAGTACCCTGTACTTTTTTTATTCGTTAATCCATTCACTCTCTTCAAGGTCGGTGAATTAACGTATCACAGTGTACAATTCAAGTAAATACAACGTTATTAAAAACGTAACATAAAACTGTTTTTGACTCTTCTGCACTAGCACAAACCTGTGCCTACTTGCTGGAAATGACAACAAAATAAATGTAAACACAAAGAGACACAGGTCGAAAAACAGTAAACTTACATTCTCGACAGATGAGCAGAATTTGTATGTTATCTTCGGTGACGAACCAACAATTGGAGACAGTTTACTGAATGATCGTTGTGCATTTCCTTGTGCTTCCATTTGTTTAGTGTCAGCTGCCGGTCGCGGTGGCCGTGCGGTTCTAGGCGCTCCAGTCCGTAGCCACGCTGCTGCTACGGTCGCAGGTTCGAATCCTGCCTCGGGCATGGGTGTGTGTGATGTCCTTAGGTTAGTTAGGTTTAAGTAGTTCTAAGTTCTAGGGGATTGATGACCACAGCAGTTGAGTCCCATAGTGCTCAGAGCCATTTGAACCATTTTTATTGTCAGCTCCCTCAAGTGGATGAATTACATTAACCCGAATATCTGCATTGCTTCTTAATGCGAGAGAGTCGAAGTCAGTTCTGTGTTATAATCTCATATTTACGTGAATGCGATATGTTTTTAACCGGGCTTGAGGAGAGTAAGCGGATAATCGAATAAGATATTGGGTGCCGTTTAAAAAAGACTTACAGCTGTTCCTATCTTCGGTCCGTGGAAGGGAATCGTGCTGGTTAATGCCCACTGGTATTTACACATCATTTTGCTTTTTAATTTTACTACTTGCGGTTGTCAAGGTATATGGGACATACTGTATATCAAGAATAGGAGTGGTCCCAGAACTGAACCTTGCGGAGCTCTAGCAGTACAAAGTAATATCTGCCACACTATACAGGGTGGTTCACGAAGATATGCAAATATTTTAATATGTTATTGTACAAGTAAAACTAAAGAAAAAAGTTCATATAAATATAGGCCCGCATAGTTACGGAGTTACAGCTAGCAAAAAAATTTTGCCTGAAATTTAGGAACTTCGCTAAAACGAAGCCATCGCAAAACTGTACAAGGTTAAAGTAAAGAACGATTTTCATTTATTTTGTAGTTATTGATATGAATCTAATAAAACATGTCCCAGACGTGTATCTGAAGTAGTTTTCCAGAACATCCGGAGAAGGAAAAAAGTAAGTAATAGAACCCAGTACGTTGTCCTTGATGGTGAGTGTTCATCGGAGGAGAGGGTATCATCTGGAGTGCCCCAGGAAAGTGTGGTAGGTTCGCTGTTGTTTTCTATCTACATAAATGATCTTTTGGATAGGGTGGATAGCAATGTGCGGCTGTTTGCTGATGATGCTGTGGTGTACGGGAAGGTGTCGTCGTTGAGTGCCTGTTGGAGGATACAAGATGACTTGGACAGGATTTGTGATTGGTGTGAAGAATGGCAGCTAACTCTAAATATAGATAAATGTAAATCAATGCAGATGAATAGGAAAAAGAATCCCGTAATGTTTGAATACTCCATTAGTAGTGTAGCGCTTGACACAGTCACGTCGATTAAATATTTGGGCGTAACATTGCAGAGCGATATGAAGTGGAACAAGCATGTAATGGCAGTTGTGGGGAAGGCGGATGTCTTCGGTTCATTGGTAGAATTTTGGGAAGATGTGGTTCATCTGTAAAGGAGACCGCTTATAAAGCACTAATACGACCTATTCATGAGTACTGCTCGAGCGTTTGGGATCCCTATCAGGTCGCATTGAGGGAGGACATAGAAGCAATTCAGAGGCGGGCTGCTAGATTTGTTACTTGTAGGTTTGATCATCACGCGAGTGTTACGGAAATGCTTCAGAAACTCGGATGGGAGTCTCTAGAGGAAAGGAGGCATTTTTTTCGTGAATCGCTACTGAGAAAACTTAGAGAACCAGCATTTGAGGCTGACTGCAGTACAATTTTACAGCCGCCAACTTACATTTCACGGAAACACCACAAAGATAAGATAAGAGAGATTAGGGCTCATACAGAGGCATATAGGCAGTCATTTTTCCCTAGTTCTGTTAGGGAGTGGAACAGGGAGAGAAGATGGTAGTTTTGGTACGAGGTACCCTCCGCCACGCATCGTATGGTGGATTGCGGAGTATGTATGTAGATGTAGATGAAGTTATTTCGTAAAATTTTTAATTTGTTAATTATTTGGCCAATTTGTTTTTTTTTTTAATTCCAGACAGTTGTACATAGTTTTCAACTGATGTTGAAGAGAATTTAATTTTGGAAAAATGAAGGTAATAACGTAACTGAAAATGAATATATCAGATTATCTGCTTAATATGAATTCACTTGTGCTATGATATTAATAAAAGCAGCTTATCTGATACATTCATACATTTTCAGTTACGTTATTAGCTTCATTTTTCCTAAATTAAATTCTCTTCAACTTCAGTTAAAAACTATGTGCAATTGTCTGGAATTTAAAAAACAAATTGGCCAAGTAATTAACAAATTAAGAATTTTACGAAATTACTTCTTTGTTTCTCCGGATGTTCTGGCAAACTACTGCAGATACACGTCTGGGACATGTTTTATTAGATTCACCAGATCAATAACAACAAAATAAATGGAAATCGTACTTTACTTTAACCTCTTACAGTTTTGCAATGGATTCATATTAGCGAAGTTGCTACATTTCAGACAAAATTTTTATTAGCAGTAGCTCCGTAACTAAACATTTGCGGACCTATGTTCATATGAATTTTTTCCCTTAGTTTTAGTTGTAGAATAACTTATTAAAATATTTACATATCTTCGTGAAACTAGCGACAATATACCGGGTGATCAAAAAGTCAGTATAAATTTGAAAACCAAATAAATCACGGAATAATGTAGATAGAGAGGTACAAATTCACACACATGCTTGGAATGACATGGGGTTATATTAGAACCAAAAAAATACAAAAGTTCAAAAAATGTCCGACAGATGGCGCTTCATCTGATCAGAATAGCAATAATTCGCATAACAAAGTAAGACAAAGCAAAGACGATGTTCTTTACAGGAAATGCTCAATATGTCCACCATCATTCCTCAGCAATAGCTGTAGTCGAGGAATAATGTTGTGAACAGCACTGTAAAGCATGTCCGAAGTTATGGTGAGGTATTGGCACCGGATGTTGTCTTTCAGCATCCCTAGAGATGTCGGTCGATCACGATACACTTGCGACTTCAGGTAACCACAAAGCCAATAATCGCACGGACTAAGGTCTGGGAACCTAGGAGGTCTAGCATGACGATAGTGGCGGCTGAGCACACGATCATCACCAAACGATGCGCACAAGAGATCTTTCACGCGTCTAGCAATATGGGGTGGACCGCCATCCGGCCTAAACATCGTACGTTCCAGCAGGTGTTTATCAGCCAGGCTGGGGATGATGCGATTCTGTAACATATCGGCGTACATCTCACCCGTCACGGTAGCAGTTACAAAACCAGAACCACGCATTTCCTCGAAGCAAAAAGGCCCGATAACAGTAGACGTGGTTAATGCAACCCATACCGTTACTTTCTCATCGTGCAATGGAGTTTCCACGACAGTTCTAGGATTTTCGGTAGCCCAAATTCTGCAGTTGTGGGCGTTGCAGACCCTCGGGGCTGAAATGAGCTTCGTCGGTCCACAACACGTTACTCAACCAATCGTCATCTTCCGCCATCTTTTGAAACGCCCACACCGCAAATGCCCTCCGCTTCACTAAATCGCCAGGTAACAGTTCATGATGCCGATGGATTTTGTACGGATAGCATCGGAGGGTACGCCTAAGTGCCAACCAAACAGTAGTGTGTGGAATGCCGGTGCGACGTGCGACTGCACGAGCGCTGACTTCCCCGTGCATAGACGAACCCGTTACAGTCTCCATTTCTTCCTGAACTGTCTCAGCAGCATTACGCCTTGTGCTCGGTCGGCCACTGCGGGGTCTATCGTCTAAACAACCCGTGGCTTCGAACTTCGAAATCATTCTCGCCACAGCTGCATTTGTCAACGGACCTTTACCCGTTCGAATCCCCTTCCTATGGCGATAGGACCGTAACGCTGGACTAGCACATTCCCCATTGTGATAGTACAGCTTCACTTAAAAGCGCCTTTTCAGGTAACGTCAACATGCTGCGACTGCTGGCGCATCTGATTCACTGTCTCATTACAGTTCCTACAGGGTGTCCAGAAAAGGACTCCCAGATTTCAAAATTAAATATCTCGGAAACAAAGATCGATAGAGGAAAGCAGTAAAAAGTATGTTTATTGTGAAAGCTGTAAGAAGTTTATACAGCAGTTTGAAATAATAGTTACAAAATCTGCTAACAGATGGCGCTGTAATCGCCATACGTAATGCCTAGTATAAATAGTGATCCGAAACCCAGAGCGATCAGTTCCACTATTGAAACGTGAAAGGAGGTTAGCGTACCGAAGGAAGAGATTAAAACCATGTACTCCATTGAACAACGAGTTTTTCTGGTGCTACAGTACCACAGGTTAGAAGAGAGTCCTACGGCAACAAGGCGAAGTTTTCAAGCACGATTTAATGTTCCACAAGGACCCGATCCAAAAACCATTCGTACGCTCTTCGCAAAATTTTAACGAACAGGAAGTGTAACTAATGATCTAGTGGGGCATGTTGGCCGCAAGCAAACCGCAGCTACGCCTGAAAATATCGCCACAGTTTCTGGAATTATTCAGCGAAATCCAATGTCATCCGTCCGTAGAATTGCATCTGAGACTGGTTTGAAGCGTTCCAGCACGCAGAAAATACTGAGAAAGAGCCTACACATGTTTCCATTCAAAATTCAAACGCACCAGGCCATACCTGTACGAGCTGTGCAACAAAGGGTTGCCTTTGCTAATCAGATGCTCAGAATGATTGATAGTGAAGGATTTGATGTTGGCTGCATCTGGTTTACAGATGAAGCACACTTCCACCTGAATGGATACGTGAATAAGCAGAACTGGCGATTCTGGGTTTCCGAAAAGCCATATTGGTGTGAAGCGAAACCCCTGTAGTCTCCTAAAGTTACTGTGCGGGCTGCAGTATGCAGCAGAGGCATTATTGGCCCTTTTTTCATTCGAAAAACGGTCACTGGTGCACGTTACGTTGCAATTTTGGAACAATTTGTCGCCACACAGCAAGCGTTAGAGGATCGACCAGGTACTGAATGGTTTATGCACGATGGAGTCCGACCACATCGAACCGAACAAGTGTTTCGCTTTCTTGAGGAATACTTCGGGAATCGAGTCATTGCTTTGGAATATCCCAAATTTACTGGTGCAGGCATGGATTGGCCTCCAT
This sequence comes from Schistocerca nitens, assembly GCF_023898315.1. Lineage (NCBI taxonomy): Eukaryota > Metazoa > Arthropoda > Insecta > Orthoptera > Acrididae > Schistocerca > Schistocerca nitens. The sequence continues at coordinate 86,519,569 of NC_064625.1, read as the reverse complement.
ATTCGCCGGATTTGACTCCTTGTGACTTTTTTTTTTGTGGGGCACAGTGAAAGACATGGTCTACCCGAAGCATCCCGCCACGCTGGACGAGCTTGAATCGGCGATCTCTGTGCCATGTGAATCCATTTCGTTTGAGACGCTACGAAATGTGATGGCGAATTTCATTCTTCGTTTGCGCCACCTATGTAGTGCCAATGGTGAACATTTTGAAAAAATTGTGATGTGATTGTTTGCAAAGATTGTTTTTATACGATTATTTCACTTATGTATGCTGATATGAGCTATACAGCGTACAGCGCCATCTGTTAGCAGCTTTTGTAACTATTATTTCAAACTGCTGTATAAACTTCTTACAGCTTTCACAATAAACATACCGTTTACTGCATTCCTCTATCGATCTTTGTTTTCGAGATATTTAATTTTGAAATCCGGGAGCCCTTTTCTGGACACCCTGTATTATACACGATTGTCATGCGCAGTCACTGACGTTTTGCTGTCCAGTGCCATCTGTCGAACATTTTTGTGAACTTTGTTTTTTTTTGTTTTGGTTCTAATAAAACCCCGAGTCATTCCAAGCATGTGTGTAAATTTTTACCTCTCTATCTACATTATTCCGTGGTTTATTAAGTTTTCAAATTTGTACTGACTTTTTGATCACCCGGTACGTGCAATCTGGAGGTAGAAAATACAATGAAGGGGCTAAATAGCGCATTAAATGGAACTTGTGGGTATTCCTGGTATCTGTGAGTTGGTTTAGGAGTTAGGTGGAGTCGTCGGCAGCCATCTCTCGGCGGGCAGCGCCAGAAACCGAACACCAGGCAGGGCCGGGGGTCCCGTCTGGGCGAGCAGGAGGCCGCGTTGCCAAGCCGGCTCGCGTTCCAGCCGGCTCCAGGCCGGAAGCTGTAATCTGGACCTGCCGCTGGAGGCGCCGCTGCGAGTTCTCCCGGCCAGCTGGCTGGCTCTGTGTGTGCTGGCCGCTCCAGAACAAACGTCTGCGCAACATTCACACTTTCCAGAACCTCACCATGTGTCTTAGAGAGCCCAGTTGCCTTTACAATGGCATACGCTCAGCCCGCTCATGATGCTACCTACGCTCGTCAGTCGTGTAGACACCTACACTCCGCAGCTCACCGTACGGTGCGAGGCGGAGGGTGCATGCAAAGACAAGCCAAAAGCTACAAGTACCGTAAACCGGGTATACTATGACCGATTTTCAGATTCAGATGTGATTACCACGAATGCTTTTTAACTGGTGTGCCGGCCGCGGTAGCCGAGCGGTTCTAGGCACTTCAGTCCGGAACCGCGCGACTGCTACGGTCGCAAGTTCGAATCCTGCCTCGGGCATGGATGTGTGTGATTCCCTTAGGTTAGTTAGGTTTAAATAGTTCTAAGTTCTAGGGGACTGATGACCTCAGATGTTAAGTCCCATAGTCCTCAGAGCCATTTGAACCATTTAACCGAAGAAACAGCCAGAGAAATGCAGTGCAGAAAGGAATTAATATTTATGTCGTACAAAACTAACATTCGTTGGGTAGCCATAAGTTTTTAACTGTCATCCCGAAAATATAAAGTTGTTGTTAGATTTTTGTTTGTTACGGGTACATGTCTGCAGTGCTGGTACACCACCATGGCACGCCACGTGAGGGCGAAAACAAAATGGCGTATCCAGTCTCCCATTTATGAATGGTCTGGTAAGCGGAGGACTGAGCGAGGTGGTGCAGGTGCTAGCACATTGGACTCGCATTCGGGAGGACGACGGTTCGATCCTGATTTAGGTTTTGCGTGATTTCTCTAAATCGCTCCAGGCCAATGCCGGGATAGTTCCTTTGAAACGGCACGGCCGACTTCCTTCCCCATCCTTCCGTAATCCGATGAGACCGATGACCTCGCTGTCTGGTCTCCTCCCACAAACAACTCAACCCAACAAGCGGAGGGTCTGACACATGGGTCACGGTTTTCGATCAACTTTTGCAGGGACGTTCTATGTTTGAAATAAAGAGACACGTCATTCGGTTGTTTGCTAGACGCTCACTAGTTTTTTTTTTTTTTAAATCGAGCTAAAAGTTTATGACGGAAAATTGTATTTTCAACGCTATACATCGAAAGATCGCCTCAAAATAAAATTTGCTATCAATATTATATGTGGTCCAAAGTTAATAATATTCGAGATATCTACAGTTTTGTATTTTCACGCCTGTGCTTGGATACACGTCATTCAGTGCGTCTAGAAGTGTGATGTCGGCGGTTAAGCGGTTGAGGCATTGAACTACCAAATCGCGGATCTGTGTTCGATTCTTCGTCGTGGTGTTTCTGTATTCCACATGTTTCAGCACATCTGACAATATTGTGATTGGGAGAATACCTTTGTTTCCTTTTTTTTTTTTTTTGAAGTAAAATGTAGGGAGATGTGACTGATAGTCAAATAAGTATACACAATGTACTGACAGTGATTTTCATTTTGATACATGACGTGCTAGATAGGTCTTACGTAGACGTGCATGGTGACATGATATCACCGGAATGTGCCTCTCTTTGTTAGACGTGTGACGTTTACACTTTTCGACAGGTAAAGAATTTCATCGCACGACTTCAAAATCACGCGACATCAGAGGAGATAGTTACGAAACAGGGCGGATGCTATCACAAGTCATGCGTTGGTCCGTAGCAAGTCGTGCATTCTCGTCTTTCAAGATTTGCTTTTGTACGCTTGGTACGCATCCGGACTGTTATCTGATAGCTCTGTTCTTAGCAACGTGAATCGGATATGTTTTCTACGAACAATGTACGGAAAAACGTCTCGGTGTGGCGAGATATCGTTCGAGTGTTTCGCGTGATGCGAGAAATAGTTGTTTTGCCTGTTTCTAAGACAAGTTTCACTCTACCGGTTGCGTCCACGAATAGAGAATCTGTTAGGATTACGCAATAATATGTTTCAAGTGTATTTTTGCGCCGCCCAGTGTAGCCGAGCGGTTCTAGGCGCTTCAGTCTGGAACCGCGCGACCGCTACGGTCGCAGGTTCGAATCCTGCCTCGGGCATGGATGTGTGTGAGGTCCTTAGTTTAGTTAGGTTTAAGTAGTTCTAAGTTCAAGGGAACTGATGACCTCAGATGTTAAATCCCATAGTGCTCAGAGCTATTTTTTTGTATTTTTGCACTTTGTCTGACGCGGAAAATGGCTGTTAATACATTACGATATATATTTGATTAATAATCTACTTCAACAAAAAGGAAAAATAAAATATTCTGATAATCAAAATTGTATCAGATACATCGGAAAACCTATCTAATGAAAAAATGACGCTACCAACAATAAAAAACGGACCAGTTTTGGTAGTTTAACACTTCTTGACCTCTGGCCATCCAACTTCGCTCTTGTAGACACATAGAATGACAGGTACCCTAGCTAAGATACGAAAACACAGGCATAGTAACTTCGTACCCTGTATTATATTAATAATAAATGTTTGTTTTTAGACGGTCTTTCCATGCATGGCATTGAAAATACAATTTTCCGTCATCGACTTTGACTTAAACTTTTTCAAAAAGTAGAGATCGTGTAAAAAAAAATCCAAAACATGTGTCTCTTTTCAGCGCAGAATATCCTAACAAAACTGAAACAAAATCGGTAATCCACATGTCAACCCTCCCCTTACAAGGCATTTTCTTCTGGATCTTTCTGCAGCGGAAATTTCATCCTGTATAAGGAGTGCAACGTGTACTTGTTTCCGGCACCAAACAAAAAATTTCTGAGGTGTTCAAACACGCATTTCTTAATTAATATAATATAATATAAATATAGAGAGCCAGATGGATCTAATCGTGACAAACTAAATAAATATGTAAATAAATGAAAAGATAAAGTTTGTCTGATATTTTCAAATTTTGACTTTCGCGTGTCGCAGTTTGAAAAGATCTAAAAGCAGAAATTGTAATACGGCACTGTGTTTAACACACAAAACGTTGTTAAAATTGTCGAAGACGACCATGACTTGTTTTGATTTTTTTAAAAGCATTCGTAATGCTTCCTCGACACCTGGTATGCTTACAATGCACGAAACGAACCTTAACCTGTCCGCAGCTCGTGGTCGTGCGGTAGCGTTCTCGCTTCCCACGCCCGGGTTCCCGGGTTCGATTCCCGGCGGGGTCATGGATTTTCTCTGCCTCGTGATGACTGGGTGTTGTGTGATGTCCTTAGGTTAGTTAGGTTTAAGTAGTTCTAAGTTCTAGGGGACTGATGACCATAGCTGTTAAGTCCCACAGTGCTCAGAGCCATTTGAACCATTTTTTTTTTTAACCTTAGCCGATCAACGCGGTAAAGGTGGCCTAACATGCCGTCTTAAGCGGCCCTCGCGCGCTGAATATAGGTTAAAATGGTTCAAATGGCTCTGAGCACTATGGGACTCACCTGCTGAGGTCATAAGTCCCCTAGAACTTAAAACTACTTAAACCTAACTAACCTAAGGACAACACACACATCCATGCCCGAGGCAGGATTCAAACCTGCGACCGTAGCGTTCGCGCGGTTCCAGACTGTAGCGCCAGAACCGCTCGGCCACCAGAGGCCGGCGCCGGCCGAAGTGGCCGTGCGGTTAAAGGCGCTGCAGTCTGGAACCGCAAGACCGCTACGGTCGCAGGTTCGAATCCTGCCTCGGGCATGGATGTTTGTGATGTCCTTAGGTTAGTTAGGTTTAACTAGTTCTAAGTTCTAGGGGACTAATGACCTCAGCAGTTGAGTCCCATAGTGCTCAGAGCCATTTGAACCATTTTGAACCAGAGGCCGGCGCTGAATATAGTTGGCACAATATTATCGTGTCAATATATTGTGCGTTCAGTGCGAGACCTATAACGGCACAATATTGTTGTGCAGTATTTATTCCCGTACTTCAGTTAGAACTGTGCCTTTAAAGCGAACATGCCGGTGCTTGGCAATGTGGAAGACAAACATATTGCAACTGAGTTGCTTGCCTTGCAATACACCAACAGGTATTACGCACGACGGGCGAAACTATTCCATGTTGCTTTATGTGAACATTTTCAGTACACCAGGGGCTCTTTAATGGGCAGAACAGATTTGTAAACCATAACTATAAATTAAACAAAATATTAAAAATTAAACAATTGAACCGTACAACTTTTCGTGTACCTGTGCTGCTTTCTATGTATTTCTCTATTGCACTTACTGTTGCAAACAAAATACAACAATTATTGTGACTGAAAGCTTACGTGGTCTTTCGTGTGTCCTGTTACAAGTTTCAAGAAAATTGAACGTGTCTGCTTACTGATATTATTAGTCAATTCTGAGAACTGTAAAAAGTAAACTTAAGATTTCTGCTTACTGTCAGGGCATCACGACACTTACTTTCCTCTGCTATTGTAGACATTGAAGTATGTGGCGTTTCCAGAGCAATCAAGAATTTCATTTCTTCAGAGTACCACATTGTGCTTTCATATACTCGTAAATCTTTCAGCCCACTTACTAATTTCTGCCATTTACTTGTTTCAGTTGTGCCCGGAAATTTCCTTTCGGGGCGAACTGTATTTCTCTCGTTCCCAGCGGGAACACAATATATAACACAATATATTGAAAGAGAATCAGTTTCTTAAGACTTTATTGTCTTCTACGGTATATTGTGCAAACTGTCAGTATTAATCTTGGACTAACAATATTTTTGCACTGTTCAATAAATACTGACAATACGGATAAAAACAAACAGAATACTCGCGTAATATTCTACAATATTTGTCACTTATTTTACAAACAGGTTTTCGGCTGTTACGCCAACGCCACGTACAGAGATAAACATGTGTTGTAGTACCTGATGGTGACGTAAGAACCGAAATCCGGTCTATGACATGAATATCAAATATTGTAGAATATTACACCAGCGTCATTCATAATGTATAAAATACTCTGCTAAGAACCGAAACAACAGTCAACCACCGCATTAGGGGCCCTTTACCCATAATCGTTCACATTCTTTCCAGTTGTTTTGACATCCTACCAAACATTTGATTCCTTTACTTTGCTTTTTCGAGGTGATAAATAAAACTTTATGATTATCCTCTTATTATAAACTAATTAATATTTTTCTAAAATTAAGAAGAAAACCCGTCTGGCATTCAGCCATTCATTTAGTGGCAAAGACTGAACTTATTGATGGAGGTATGATCCGTCTTTGGAAGTAAATGAAAGGCAGTTCATTTCATTTACTACCATCATGCCTCCATCAATACGTTCAGTCTTTGCGACTAAATGAATGGCTGAATGTCATATGTATATAATCTGATAAACAAGAGAAAACGTAACATAGCAATGTATTTGTAACTATATATATATATATATATATATATATATATATATATATATATATATATATATACCGTCTTCTGTGAAGAGTTGTGGATGTCCCACTATTTAACGGCTATATATATATATATATATAGTGGGACATCCACAACTCTTCACAGAAGACGGTATATATATATAGTTACAAATACATTACTATGTTACGTTTTCTCTTGTTTATCAGATTATATACATATGACATTCAGCCATTCAGCCATATATATAGCCGTTAAATAGTGGGACATCCACAACTCTTCTCTCTCTCTCTCTCTCTCTCTCTCTCTATATATATATATATATATATATATATATATATATATATATATATATATATGAGAGAGAGAGAGAGAGAGAGAGACAAAACACACACACACCAAACAAAAGACGAACGATAAACACACAGTGACAGTTGACAAAAAAACAAACATGTTGAGTCCACAATGAAAAGTGCGAGTGAAACCAGCCGTCTGGAGTACAGGGACCGAATGAACACATCTTCAGAACCTTATACATGGAGTAGCCACATGGGGAGTCGTAACACCAAATGATATTTTAACCTCACAAGGGTTGTGCTAGAAGAGTTATTTCTTATCAGAAAAAAAGAGAACAACATGAGAAAACATAATGTAGGAACATATTTGTAACTACTACATAACGGTTTCATTATGTACACTGGTGAGCCAAAACATTATGGCCGCTGCCCGCTGCGTCGTTTGATGCCGCCTGGTTGTGTTGCGGCCACATGACGGGGTAGTAAAAGAATGTAAGCGGACCAGACAAGGATGGGGCATATGGCCTGCTGATGATGGGGAAGTTCTTTGAGAGAAGCGACTTTCACAAAGGGCATGTCATTATTAAGCAGAGCCTGTGAAGGAGTGCCTCGAAAACCGCGATGCTGATCGAATGTTCACGTGCTACTGTCGTGAGCGTCTGCAGAATGAGGTAGGAGGACAATGAAACTGCTCCTAGCCGTTAAATAGTAGGACATCCACAACTCTTCACACAAGACGCTGTTTGGAGTCTTGTCTGCACTGTAAATTAGGATAGAGAAAGGATAGGAAAGAGAACTATGCTGGCTGACGCACAAGTGTTTCTGAGCACGCCGTTCATCATACATTATTGAACACGGAACTCCGTAGCAGACCACCCCTACGTGTTCACATGCTGACTCAACGACATCGTCCATTACGATGATAGTGGGCACGGGACCATCGGGATCCGACTGTCGATCAGTGGAAACGTGTCGGCTTTTCAGGTGAATCACATTTTTGCCACACTCGGTCGGTGATCGCCTCCACAAACGCCGTCATCGAGGTGAACGGAGGCTCGAAACGTGCAGTGCGCCACGGACGCTGGCTAATGGCAGCACTATTACTCCATGGGAGTCATTCATCAGCGTTTACATGGGATCTGTGGTAGTAATCGAGGACACCCTATTAGCTGCGAACCACCATGCTTGTTGTCTTCCCCAATGGCGGTGTCATCTTTCAGTGGTATAACTGTCCGTGTCTCGGAGCCAGAACCGTGCTGCAGTGGTTTGAGGAGCGTTACAGCGGATTCACGTTGATGTCTCAGCAACAAAATTCACCCGAAGTATTATCCTATGGATCCCATCTGGGTCGCCATGGCGCGCCATCACTGTGTACGCGAATAAATGGCCCGTTGTTCGTGCGTATTACATGACCTGCGCGTAGACAGCTCATGCCACATGCCTCCAGAAACCTACCAACAAACTGTGTGATCCATGATACGCAGAATCAGTGATGTAGCCGGCCGCGGTGGCCGAGCGGTGCTAGGCGCTTCAGTCCGGAACCGCAACACTACTACGGTCACAGGTTCTAATCCTGCCTCGGGCATGGATGTGTATGATGTCCTTAGGTTAGTTAGGTTTAAGGGGGGGGGGGGGGGGGGGGGGGGTACGACGTCAAACGGGACGACTTGGAGCAGGAGAGATACCACAGGAATTTTTAACTTCCACTGTCTATACTTCTAAAAATAAATTCACAAAACTTTGTCAGAATGACCAGAAAGGATTCAGGATTTACACTTATAGTGGTGGAAGTTCAAAAATATAAAAAAAATAATTTTTTTTTTTACATTTGTATTTCAGCTTTTTTTCACTTACCATTGGCTGCCTTTGTTGCTATAAGTACACTTTTCTTCCTAAGTAAGGGAGATTCTTCGATTTATTTTGCACAGCATACAAATCATACTTACAGGTGTATGAAACTCTAGAATTTTCCAAATATATTAAAAACTGTGCTAAAAATTGAGATAATTAACTATAATATTTGAGTTTTTTCTAAACATAAAGTTGAAAATGTAACAGCACATTCACTTTTTCATAAATTAAATAATTTCCAGAGTTTCGTACACCTGTAAGTATGGTTTGTATGCTGTGCAAAATTCATCGAAGAATCTCTCTTACTTACGATGAAACGTAAACCTATAGCAACAAACGCAGCCAATAGAAGTGAAAAAATGATGAACTTTCACATGTAAAAAAAATTATTTTGTTATTTTTTTATTTTTATTTTATTTTATTTTATTTATTTATTTTTTTTTTTTTTTTGAACTTCCACTGCTATGATTATGGATCCCGAATCCTTGTTGGTCATGCTGACAAAGTTTTATGAATTTATTCCTAAAAGTGTAGACAGTGGAAATTAAAATGTCCTGTGGTGTGTCTCCTGCTCCAAGGCGGCCCGTTTGACGTCCTACCCCCCTTAAATAGTTCTAGGTTCTAAGGGACTGACGACATCCGCTGTTAAGTACCATAGTTCTCAGAGCCATTTGAACCATTTGAATCAGTGATATATTATTTCGTTCCAAATACGTAAAAACAAGCCATTAAGCAGGTGGTCATAATGCTCTGGCTCATCAGTGTATACAGGGTGTTACAAAAAGGTACGGCCAAACTTTCAGGAAACATTCCTCACACACAAAGAAAGAAAATTTGTTATGTGGACATGTGTCCGGAAACGCTTACTTTCCATGTTAGAGCTCATTTTATTACTTTTCAAATCACATTAATCATGGAATGGAAACACACAGCAACAGAACGTACCAGCGTGACTTCAAACACTTTGTTACAGGAAATGTTCAAAATGTCCTCCGTTAGCGAGGATACATGCATCCACCCACCGTCGCATGGAATCCCTGATGCGGTGATGCAGCCCTGGAGAATGGCGTATTGTATCACAGCCGTCCACAATACGAGCACGAAGAGTCTCTGCATTTGGTACCGGGGTTGCGTAGACAAGAGCTTTCAAATGCCCCCATAAATGAAAGTCAAGAGGGTTGAGGTCAGGAGAGCGTGGAGGCCATGGAATTGGTCCGCCTCTACCAATCCATCGGTCACCGAATCTGTTGTTGAGAAGCGTACAAACAGTTCGACTGAAATGTGCAGGAGCCCCATCGTGCATGAACCACATGTTCTAGCAGCACAGGTAGAGTATCCCGTATGAAATCGTGATAACGTGCTCCATTGAGCGCAGTTGGAAGAACATGGGGCCCAATCAAGACATTACCAACAATGCCTGCCCAAACGTTCACATAAAATCTGTGTTGATGACGTGACTGCTCAATTGCGTGCGGATTCTAGTCAGCCCACACATGTTGATTGTGAAAATTTACAATTTGATCACGTTGGAATGAAGCCTCATCCGTAAAGAGAACATTTGCACTGAAATGAGGATTGACACATTGTTGGATGAACCATTCGCAGAAGTGTACCCGTGGAGGCCAATCAGCTGCTGATAGTGCCTGCACACGCTGTACATGGTACGGAAACAACTGGTTCTCCCGTAGCACTCTCCATACAGTAACGTGGTCAACGTTACTCTGTACAGCAGCAACTTCTCTGACGCTGACATTAGGGTTATCGTCAACTGCACGAAGAATTGCGTCGTCCATTGCAGGTGTCCTCGTCGTTCTAGGTCTCGCCCAGTCGCGAGTCATAGGCTGGAATGTTCCGTGCTCCCTAAGATACCGATCAATTGCTTCGAACGTCTTCCTGCCGGGACACCTTCGTTCTGGAAATCTGTCTCGTTACAAATGTACCGCGCCATGGCTATTGCCCCGTGCTAATCCATACAGTACATCAACTGGGCATCTGCCAACTCCGCATTTGTGAACATTGCACTGACTGCAAAACTACGTTCGTTATGAACACTAACCTGTTGATGCTTGATGCTAGTACTGTAGAGCAATGAGTCGCATGTCAACACAAGCACCGAAGTCAACTTTACCTTCCTTCAATTGGGCCAACTGGCGGTGAATCGAGGAAGTACAGTACATACCGACGAAACTAAAATGAGCTCTGACATGGAAATTAAGCGTTTCCGGACACATGTACACATAACATCTTCTCTTTATTTGTGTGTGACGAATGTTTCCTGAAAGTTTGGCCGTACCTTTTTGTAACACCCTGTATAAGAAAAAATATATAGCCTATTTCGCAGATGTATGCTAAAAATCCTCTTGATAAAAAGTGCAGAGTTGGTTCAACAGACTAGGCCGCGCCACGCGTGACGGCGCGGTGCGGCGCGCTTTGGACAGCCCTACTACGCGGCCAGCTGTGTGGAGTACAGTAGTGGCGGCGGCCGCTACACAGGGCCAGGGCGGCTATTAAAGAGCCGTAACTGTCCGCCGCCAACTTTATGGGGTGTTTTGCCCTATCTGGCCGCCCGCGCGTCGCGTGCGCTGTTCTTTAAGCGGTCGGTGTGGGTCGGGGGGCGAAGGGGCAGGGAAGGGAAGCCTTGCTTACACTTTTATGACCGCCATAAACATTCTGATCCCGGCAGACGCCGGGAGGAGAGCCGCAGCGGGCCGCGCCGCTAGAGAGCGACGGAGGAGGAGGAAAAGGAGCAGGTGGCGAAGGGGGGAGGGAGAGAGGGAGAGAGCGGCGGTCGAGGCGGTGGGAGAGAGACAGAGGAGGGAGGGAGGAGGCATTTAAAACGGCCTCGGCAAATGTCCCGCGTAAATGCGCCAAGGCCGGTCGTAGCTCAGGCGTTATTGCTCCACCTGCTGTTGGGTCAGACGCAACACTGGGGCACTTGTCGCTCTGTGTCAACACCACCAACACTACTTTTTTATGTACCGTACGCAACGACGCACTTTACACCTAAGTCTACAACACCTACGGAACGGTTCTCAGTACAGAGGACAACCACGTGGACGTTTGTGGGAAAGACAGTGTGTTGGATCACCTGTACCGGGCGGATATCGGGAAACAGAAGCATACCAGGGGTGTACAAAGTAATACAAATGCTTTTTCCTTCCCTTTTCTCCGACTACAGTACGGGTATCTCCGAGACAGAGATGGCGATAATCGCCGAGACAACCAGTTTTCGGTTGTATTCGATTGTTTTTCCGCACAAGTTGTTGAAACAGCTAAATTAACCGGTTTCTGAAATAACCGATTTTCGGTCTTTTTACCATTTTATTTTCTGTCGAAATCGAACAAAGAAAGAAAAATTTTGACTCTCTTAGCTTCAAGATACACAGAAATAAACTATTAAATTAAGTAGGTAAATAAAAGAAAAGATACACTGGTAACTGGTTTCAATACTGCAAAAAATTCGCCAGTATTCTGCTATTGATTCTAATATTATGACATTCTGCTCAAAAATTATGTTGTCGTCGGGGATCATATCTCTATTCGGGCACTGCGAATAATCCTAAAGGGTGGAAACTGAGATTGAAGAACTGTGATCACCCTCTTGATCTGACCGTTTTCACGGGAAACAAGCACATACAAGCGTATTATGTAGACATAGGCAACAGATTCACTACTTTCTACCTCTTTTACATTTCACAGAAACAGTAGAGAAATCTTTAATCTTTTAAAGCAAATGAAGCACTGTGCTTCATTGCTACGGCAATTCGTAAAAATATTTCCAGCCTGGAGTTGATGTCATTCTGCAATACAACGGATGTCTGGCGACGAAAGCGAGAAACTACCGTACAGTCCACGTGGGGGAAAACCTTAAACCGCGACACACGTCAATACGGACGTCGTTCTCTCAGCAATGCTGTAGCAATTCTTATGCCATGTGTCTGTTGCTAATTTCTGCCGACGTTGTTGTTTAAACAGCACTAATCACTTTCCCTATTTTCTATAATGACGCAGTACGTCAAACCAAAGCAAGTTCTACGAATAAAAAATTACTTGCTTTTTTAAAAAAGGTTTATTTAAAAACGAAATATTTTAGCATTGCTGCTAATAGCCTAATTGATACTTCCTTTCGGTTATTTACTCGGTATTAGTAAAAAATAAAAAAGCACCTGTTTTAACTGTAACCAAAAAAAAAATACAGAAAAATACCGGTTATTCTGAACTGGAATACTGGTATCGCTTTTAACTATGATAGGCAGGGGAGATGCGACAATTTATCCTCGTGTTCACAAAACCAGTCGTGGACGGTGCGAGCTTTGTGAATATGGGACCTGATATCTTGGAATACCGCATCATCACTGGGGGAACAAATATTGTAGCACAGGATGGGACCTGACCAGCCAAAATGGTCACATAATACTCTGCGACCTTGCAGCGTAACCACGGGGCACGTGGAATACCACGATATGGTTGCTCCTATCATGACCAAACCCCTGTCCACGCTTCACGCGTGGGACGTAAACTCGACCAGAAGCTGGAAACAGTGTCAAACAAGACTCGTCCGACCAAATGACTTTCTTCCACTGCTCCATAGTCCATGTCTTATGGCCTCACCACCACCAGGAACGGGCATTTGGTCCAATGATGAGTGGTTTTGGGGAATTCCAGCTTGCCATGCAGTTCCCAGCTCATGGAGTTCCCTTCGCATTGTTTTGGTGCTGGTAGGGTTCGCGAGAGTGAAATTCAGTTCTGCAGTGACTTTTGCAACTGTTGTGCTCTTATTTTTCGTCACAGTCCTCTTCAACGACCGTCTGTTACAGCCACTCAACATACTTTCGTCCGCTTTGTGTCTTAGTAGATGATGTTTTTCTGCGTCCCCTGTTTGTGGTATAAATTTTCGATACGGTTCCTCTTGAAACACTAAACACTTCAGCTACCTCGCTTACGCACTTGTTCACCATACGAGCACCAACAATGTCCATTTCATTTAGGTCGGACATAACTTATATATTTTACTCTTTGCATTCTCCACTCCCAGGAGTGGAGCTTGCTATTACATACCCAGGCTATGATAGAGACGCGTTTCTGTACAGCCAAATATCAGACAATGTGATACATCTACATACATACTCCGCAATCCACCATACGGTGCGTGGCGGAGGTTACCTCGTACCACAACCAGCATCTTCTCTTCCTGTTCCACTCCCAAACAGAACGAGGGAAAAATGACTGCCTATATGCCTCTGTACGAGCCCTAACCTCTCTTATCTTACCTTGGTGGTCTTTCCGCGAAGTGTAAGTTGGCGGCTGTAAAATTGTACTGCAGTCAGCCTCAAATGTTGGTTCTCTAAACTTCCTCAGTAGCGATTCACGAAAAAAAGGCCTCCTTTCCTCTAGAGACTCCCATCCGAGTTTCTGAAGCATTTCCGTAACACTCGCGTGATGATCAAACCTACAAGTAACAAACCTAGCAGCCCGCCCCTGAATTGCTTCTATGTCCTCCCTCAATGCGACCTTATAGCGATCCCAAACGCTCGAGCAGTACTCAAGAATAGGTCGTATTAGTGTTTTATAGGCGGTCTCCTTTACAGATGAACCACATCTTCCCAAAATTCTGCCAATGAACCGAAAACGACTATCCGCCTTCCCCACAACTGCCATTACATGCTTGCCTCACTTCATATCGCTCTGCAATGTTACGCCCAAATATTTAATCGACGTGACTGTGTCAAGCGCTACACTACTAATGGAGTATTCAAACATTACGGGATTTTTTTTCCTATTAATCTGCATTGATTTACATTTATCTACACTCCCGGAAATGGAAAAGAGAACACATTGACACCGGTGTGTCAGACCCACCATACTTGCTCCGGACACTGCGAGAGGGCTGTACAAGCGATGATCACACGCACGGCACAGCGGACACACCAGGAACCGCGGTGTTGGCCGTCGAATGGCGCTAGCTGCGCAGCATTTGTGCACCGCCGCCGTCAGTGTCAGCCAGTTTGCCGTGGCATACGGAGCTCCATCGCAGACTTTAACACTGGTAGCATGCCGCGACAGCGTGGACGTGAACCGTATGTGCAGTTGACGGACTTTGAGCGAGGGCGTATGGTGGGCATGCGGGAGGCCGGGTGGACGTACCGCCGAATTGCTCAACACGTGGGGCGTGAGGTCTCCACAGTACATCGATGTTGTCGCCAGTGGTCGGCGGAAGGTGCACGTGCCCGTCGACCTGGGACCGGACCGCAGCGACGCACGGATGCACGCCAAGACCGTAGGATCCTACGCAGTGCCGTAGGGGACCGCACCGCCACTTCCCAGCAAATTAGGGACACTGTTGCTCCTGGGGTATCGGCGAGGACCATCCGCAACCGTCTCCATGAAGCTGGGCTACGGTCCCGCACACCGTTAGGCCTTCTTCCGCTCACGCCCCAACATCGTGCAGCCCGCCTCCAGTGGTGTCGCGACAGGCGTGAATGGAGGGACGAATGGAGACGTGTCGTCTTCAGCGATGAGAGTCGCTTCTGCCTTGGTGCCAATGATGGTCGTATGCGTGTTTGGCGCCGTGCAGGTGAGCGCCACTATCAGGACTGCATACGACCGAGGCACACAGGGCCAACACCCGGCATCATGGTGTGGGGAGCGATCTCCTACACTGGCCGTACACCACTGGTGATCGTCGAGGGGACACTGAATAGTGCACGGTACATCCAAACCGTCATCGAACCCATCGTTCTACCATTCCTAGACTGGCAAGGGAACTTGCTGTTCCAACAGGACAATGCACGTCCGCATGTATCCCGTGCCACCCAACGTGCTCTAGAAGGTGTAAGTCAACTACCCTGGCCAGCAAGATCTTCGGATCTGTCCCCCATTGAGCATGTTTGGGACTGGATGAAGCGTCGTCTCACGCGGTCTGCACGTCCGGCACGAACGCTGGTCCAACTGAGGCGCCAGGTGGAAATGGCATGGCAAGCCGTTCCACAGGACTACATCCAGCATCTCTACGATCGTCTCCATGGGAGAATAGCAGCCTGCATTGCTGCGAATGGTGGATATACACTGTACTAGTGCCGACATTGTGTATGCTCTGTTGCCTGTGTCTATGTGCCTGTGGTTCTATCAGTGTGATCATGTGATGTATCTGACCCCAGGAATGTGTCAATAAAGTTTCCCCTTCCTGGGACAATGAATTCACGGTGTTCTTATTTCAATTTCCAGGAGAGTATATTTAGAGCTAGCTGCCATTCTTTACACCAATCACAAATCCTGTGATAATCGGTCAAATGAGGGATCGCAATCGGGAATAACTGGTAGGGGCTTACCAGTTCCGGCATGCGCCCTATAACCAAGGGAAACCTCCCGGAAACCTCGGTTGGAACCGGGGGTTGGAAACATACCAGTTTATTTCTAGGGGGAATGCTGTCCCTGCCAAAAATTAAAATGTTGTGTATATTTGTCTATGTTGTATGAGTGCATATGTGTTACTGAAGAGAGTGAAACGTTCAGGGCATCCAGCGTACTAGATTGACAACTACACAAAATACTATTTTGACCACGACTGACACAGTGTACTGAGGAAATTCGCACAGGTGTCGTTTCTGGCGAAATGCAGTAGCGCAATCTGCAGACTTGGCTAACATCTGCATTTGCATTGCCCACTCCGTTTCCACATTTTTGTCCAACCTCAGAAAGATTCACATTCAGCTTTAACATATATCTCTCCATCAGTGTTACTTAGCTGTCTGTAACAGCCTGCACTGTAGACACGGTATCGAAAAATAAAACAGTTCAACTTTTTGAATGATGCTACTGCCTTTTGACTGTAATAATTTGTCAAAAAATATCAAACTGTTATGAAGCACAAGTCCCTGTCGCAAAAGCATATCTATTCATGTAGGCAACCGCAAAGTGCCAAGCGACTGAAGACAAACGCAGGCCGCGCGGGCTAGCAGCGTGGTCTTAGACGCCTTGCCACGGTTCGCACGGCTCCTCCAGTATGAGGTTCGAGTCCTCCCGCGGGCAAGTGTGTGTGCGTTGTCCTTAGCGCTAGTTAGTTTAAGTTGGATTAAGTAGTGTGTAAGCCTAGGGACTGATAACCTCAGCAGTTTGGTCCCATAGGAACATACCACAAGTTTCCGAAAAACGCAGGTGACTCCTGCATACAAGAAGCGTATAAGGACGGACCCGCAAAGTTACAGACCAGTATCCTTAACATCGGTTTGCTGCAGAATTTTAGAGCATATTCTGACTTCGAATATAGTAAATTTCTTAGTGGTTGAAAAGGACATGTCCGCGAATCAGCACGGTTGTAAAAGGCATAGCTCGTGCGAACCTCAGCTTGCCCTATTCTCACGTCATATACTGCGTACTACAGAAGAAGAACAACAGGCAGAGTCCATAATTTTAGATTTCCGAAAAGCAGACTGTTGTAGAAGGTAGGAGCGTACGGAACAGGCCCCCAGATGTGTGACTGGTTCGAAGACTCTTGTGTAATAGAAGGCAGTATGTTGTACTCAACGGCGAGTGTTCATCGGAGACAGGGCTAACATCAGGGGTGCCCGGGGAAGTGCGATAGCACCGTTGCTATTCTCTCTCTCTCTCTCTCTCTCTCTCTCTCTCTCTCTCCCCCCCCCCCCCCACTTTCCTGGACACCCCTGATGTTACCCCTGTCTCCGATGAACACTCGCCGTCGAGGACAACATACTGGCTTCTATTACTTAAGGGGCTCCGGAAAGGATCAAAAACATGAAAAGTTCAATTTTTCCTTTTTTGCGTTTTCTGAATCTGCAGACTATTACCTTTTAATAGATATATAATTTATTCAATTCCGAAGACTACAACTATTTTTAAATTTTTTTTTGAAATGTGTTCTACATGGGCGTGACCCACTGTGGCGCTGTTAAACTGCTGTCAAATGGTGTTATTATTAACGTCCGTGTTCATCAGGTACATTTTAATGATGTGAGATAAAGTATGTGTTGTGGCTAACCTGTGATGGTTCAATATATACCGCTCGTGTGATTGTCGATTGTTTCATGTTTATTTACTCTGTCGTTATCTCGAAAATATTCGTAATTAATTCTGTTTCTTGAGTCTCTGTTTTGTTGAGGTATAATAATGAGTAAAAGTAAAGTTATTAGAAATCCTCTGAAGGCTTTTAAGAAAAGGAGAAATGTTGGAAAGCCAAAGGTATGTGTTATTACTGTAAACAATAAAGACGATAACCAAGTGAGTGAACCTAACCTCTCAAGTACACCTGCCTATAGCAGTCAAAGTGGGAAAGAAAATACTTCACAGAAGAAGCTTGGTTCAATGAGTGAAAACTATGAATGTTTTATGGGCGAATCGGATGTGAATGAAATATTTGATATGTCGGTTCTCAAAGGAATTTTTTCAAACTGTGTAAGATGTATTCATTGTAGCGAAGTTGGTCTGCAACTCTCCATAATAAAGCACGTAGGACTTGCTAGTGAAATACAAATGAAATGTGATAAGTGTTCATACATGACCACCTTTTGGAACAGTGGTGCAGTAACTGCAACTGAAGAAAATGGTAGCAAAATCTACGAACACAACAACGAGCGATGCTTGCTTTAGACAAGGAACGCCTTCGGGCTGCAGACAGGGCTGTAAAGAGTCTAGAAATACAAGCAAGAGTAAACAGGAGGAGGAACAAGAGGAAGCTGGAGGAGGAGTTTGCAGAGGATGAAGATAATCCATCCTATGGACCTGGAATGCACTAAAAAGTTAATCCAATCTTTGTCGCTCGATTCCCAAAACTTTTATTTTCTCATACTAATTACATGTATTCTAAGGATCTTCCAAACATATTTGTTTCAAACTTTCAGTAAATGTTACACAGTACCTTCTGCGTAATTTAACTCAGCCTTTTTCCAAAAAACTGTATATTTTTGAATATATAAATAAAAAATTGCAAAAAAAATGTTGTGAATTTTCATTACAATTGAAAAAAATCATCTTTAATAACTGAACTAAAATTTTGTAAAATCCCTGTGTTAAGTTGTAGCCCATATTCCAATAAATAATCTGTAAAAAGTTCAACTTCCTACCTCAAATACTTTGTGAGGAAAGATGTAATTTATAAGCGTTATTTTAACATTGCAAGTATAGGGCGTTCCGGAGCTCCTTAAAAGTCTTCGAACCAGTCACACATCTGGGGGCCTATTCTGTACGCTCGTACCTTCTATAACAGTCTGCAGTGGAATCATTACAACAAGAAGTCTATCTCACAAAAAGCCAAATTACGCCAGTACGACACGGTGGTGCTCCCCGAGCCGCTATATGCAGCAGAGACCACACTAATCCTAGGGCATATATCAGGCAACTAGAAAAAGTAGAACGGAAAATACTTAGAAAAATATTTGGCGCAACTAACAACAATGAAATATGGATCAAGAAACCTACAGATAAACTATACAAACATACGGAGACGGTCCGAGAAAAGATTAGAAAACGCAGACTACAATTCTATGGACACCTATACAGAATGCCATCACACAGATCGACCAAACAGATCTTTGACTGGGTAACCACTAGAAACAACAAATGGGTGGCAGAGGTAAAATACGACCTGAACCAACTCAACATAACAGCAGACACAATAAACGACAGAATAAAATTCAGAAACATCATTAAGAAAAGTAAACTACATGAGATACACTGTGACAATCGAACAGGCGTAAAATGGACCGAAGAAAGCAAGCAAGATCACAGCCGGAAGATGAAAGAAATATGGGGAACCAAAAAGGCAATCAAGATGAAGCCGAAGACACGAAGCCGACTAGAAGCATGGACAGAGGACCGGAAACAGAAACACAGCGAGCAAATGAGGGAAGTTTGGGCAGCAAGGAAGGCAGCAAAAGGAACTGGCCATTTAGTTTAGTCCAACTGCGCTCTTTAATGGCAAAATATGATTCGGTGAATACTTTGGGCAGCAATCTGCAGTTTTCGCGGATGATGCTGTGGCCTATAGGAAGGTGTCGAAGATGAGCAACTATAGGCGGTTACAAGGTGACCTAGAGAAAATTTTTAGTTGGTGTGATGAAAGGCAGCTGACTGTAAATGTAGAAAAATGTAAGTTAATATCCATGAGTAGCAAAAAAAGCGGTAATATTCGAATACATCCTTAGAAGCGTTCTGTTTGACACAGTCACGTCGTTTGAATATCTGGGCGCAACGCTGCGCGGCTGTATGGAATGGAACGAGGATTTGAGGATTGTGGTAGGGAAGGCGAATTGTCGACTTCGATTTATACAAGATACGAAAAATTAGGACTCATACGGAGGCAGTACTTTTCCCTCGATCTATCTGCGAGTGGTAGAGGAACTAAATGGTTCAAATGGCTCTGAGCACTATGGGACTTAACATATATGGTCATCAGTCCCCTAGAACTTAGAACTACTTAAACCTAACTAACCTAAAGACATCACACACATCCATGCCCGAGGCAGGATTCGAAACTGCGATCGTAGCGGTCACGCGGTTCCAGACTGAAGCGCCTAGAACCGCACGGCCACAACGGCCGGCTAGAGGAACTAGTAGTGGTACAATGTACCCTCCGCCACGCATCGTAAGGTACTTGTGGAGAATACAGATGTTTATTGGTTAGCAGTTCCATACAACAGCTGTGCTATAGGGTCGAGAAATTAGAGTCTACAATATATTTTGGCGTTTTAGAGATGTTTTCACATTTACTAATGACAGATTTGGCCTATATGACGAGATATGCTTTTTCGACAAGGACTTGCATTTCCTACCAGTCTGATGTCTTTTCACATAAGTAAGTTTTTGTACTTGAAAATGGGTTAAGGGCGAATCTGGATCGCAGACCAATAAAATAAAAGTTGTTACAGTCAAATGGAGGCAGCATCATCCCAAAAAATTTACCGTGACTGTGGCTCCAGCCAAAATAAAAATTATCAAAAGAGTCTAAGACTCGGTAAACTTGATGGTCGTAGTCTTCATCTGACAGCGTAGAACTAATTGTGTGCGAGCGCTAATTTAGCATCACTTTGCTTACCGAAGGTCCTCGCTGGTAATTTTTTTTCTCTTTTGCACCCGTCCTTTCTTTTTTTTCCCCCTCTCATACTCGACGCCACAATGGTTTGATTACGCAAATGGAATACCGCCCTATCAACGCAGCGGCGAGCGGTTTACAGCAATTATCGCCCAATGATTTGCTCGAAGTGGTACATAGCCTTCCCAGCCAGTTCGGGCACACACACACACACACACACACACACACACACACACATACCCACACGAGTGAGGGGGGAGAGAGAGAGAGAGAGAGAGAGAGAGAGAGCGCTAGCTTTGGATAGCACGGCAAGCTATATTGTTGGCCCCTGTTTCCACAGCTGACTGATTAAGCGTTCGCGACGGCTTCCCAAATGATACGGTTTCGATTTGAACGTACGTGGCGGGCGATTAATCGTTTTATTGGTGCCGATCCCCAAGTGTGGCATTGCCCATTATGGCGAATTGCCCGGCTGACCTCTGCAAACCGAATGGGCTCCTGGCGATGTAGTCGTGTTGATGGAAAATCAGAAAACAAACAAGGAAAAAAAATTCCACTGTACTCGCAGATCGTGTGTAGGTGGAGGCGTGAATGTGTGTGTGTGTGTGTGTGTGTGTGAGAGAGAGAGAGAGAGAGAGAGAGAGAGAGAGAGAGCAGCGGCAAGTGTTGTGGGATTTAGGGGCCTTGTGTAAAAACGCAACTATGTCGGCTTCAGATCGAATACACGAGCTTGCAATAGCCGCTTAGGGATCTCCCCAAACAGGGTGTCTGTGGCCGGCGCGATTTGCGAATAAACAGCCGGAGTGCTGTAGTAGAGTCCGCAGGGAATCGTGCGCCGGTTCTGGCTTAATTAGAAGCGTCGACGCACATCAGAAATGAGTCGACACGAGGTTATGAAACGTGTTCGTGTCAATCTGGCACCAAAAGCATTTACAATCTGCATTTATATGCGTGCTCGACAACCCACGGTATCCTATTCGCGGCTGGGAACTCATGTCGTAATGACTTCATTCTTACGGTGACCGAATTTTGTAACAGTTCTCGCGAGAGAACAGCCCGCTGAGTGTGGTAGTGTCGTTTACGGACAATGCCTGACAGCGACTGCAATTTTTTGATGAGTCTCTTTACTAACCAAAGCACGATTTTGTGGGCATGAAACCAAATTTGTAACTCGATTCAGAAATTCATGTTGTATGTTGATGACGTGGCAGACAATATTAACAAAAATGGTTCAAATGGCTCTGAGCACAATGGAACTTAACATCTGAGGTCATCAGTCCCCTAGAACTTAGAACTACTTAAACCTAACTAACCTAAGGACATCACACACATCCATGCCCGAGGCAGGATTCGAACCTGCGACCGTAGCGATCGGGAGGTTCCAGACTGAAGCGGCTAGAACCACTCGGCCACAACGGCCGGCCAATATCAACAGCTACCCTAGATCTTTCGCAGGCGATGTAGATATTTAGAGGGTGTTACCGTAAAAGAGAGCAAAAGTTTAACGGGACATAGGGGATGCTCCACTAACCATTTTGAGGTAGGGAACCTGGGATCGGAGAAGTCAGCTTAAGAAGATAACATGAATAAAATCACATTACTCTGTACTTTTTTATTTACATCACTTAACTGCAAATACCGCCATTGTCACACTGAACGTACCATTTGCACAGTATCTTACAAAATGTGCTGAAAGTGACGGCCATCAGCCGCAAAGCGAGCATGACATCGGAGAACAGTATTCTGATACATCTTGACAAATATCTCTGGTGTGTTTCGAATCACAGCTACAATTCTGGCAACTAACTCCATCTCCGTATCCATTGGAGTCTCACATGCAAGTGACTTTAGATATCCCCATAGGAAATAATCAAGAGGATCCAGGCCATGGAACAGGACCTCCCCTTTCAACACAATGACGAGGAAATATTGAACCGGTACTGCCTCATCGTATTTTACTGTACGTCTCTGAATAGCACTGAGTAATGAATGGGTCTGTCGTTGATTCAACGTTCTGATATGTTTCAGTGAAAATACAACAGAGCCACCTGATGGACGAGTAAAGTAAACAATACCTGCAGCATGACTTCCTAGTAATCAGGCTCGTCCTCCTTGTTACCTTGCAGGACATAAAGAATGTACATGTAAACAAACAGCACAGTACGTGTAAATATGTACGCACGTTGGTTGCAAATAAACTGTAAAAACAGTAATGCTAGACAAAGCGATAGACAAGTTTACTTCCAAATCTCGCTAAGCTGGTTTCTCCGACTCCAGGTTCCCCATCTAAAATTGTTCAGTGGAGCATTCTCTATGTCCTGTTTCATTTTTCCACTCTCTTACGTAAACACCCTTTATAATGATGTGCTGTCGGAAATAGCCGCATGAGTACTAGTTGTCACGTAAGGCGGATCCTACAGTATGAAAGGGGATGGGGCTTATTGTGTTGTCAGTAGAGAAACAGCAGAATGAGTTGGTTAGGAGGGGTCAGTCACATCGAACGTTGATTAGTCACCGGATGTCACCTGAGCAACAAATCCATCACGGAAATTTCATCCCCTCTCAAGCTGCACGAGTCGATCTTTGGTGGTGAGACTGTGAAATGGAAAAGGCGAATGAACAACCACAACTAAAGCAAGACGAGCCGGATCACTAGTGGTAACGACGAACGAGGATGGTCGACCATTACGCGGAATGGTCGCCAAAAATTGGGAGAAATCACTGGAAGGAATCACTCTGCAAAATGCTGTCAAAGAAATAATTTTCAGCATATTGCAGCCCCGTCAGCAACTGTAATAGAATGTTACTTATAACCAAAACCGCTCATATGAAAAAAAAAATTGCAATCAAGACGGATTATAAGCAACATTATACAATCGCTGATTGCTGCTATCCCATCAGACATTATGTCTGTTTTTGCAAACTGTAATAGACTAATATTTTGAAGAATCTGCCTCAGTTGAGCAAATTTTCTGGTCTTTACCAGGTTTCGGCTAAATTAATCTAGCCTTCTTCAGAAGCATAAAATTACTATAACATGCCAGAGTAAGGCACAGTCAAAATTAAAATTAAAACCTATAGTACCCTGATACTATGTCGAATTAAAACTACGTAACTAAAGTCTTGGCGGGGGCATTTTATAGTAACTTTATGCTTCTGAAGAAGGCTAGATTTATTTAGCCGAAACCTGGTAAAGACCAGAAAATTTGCACAACTGAGGTTGATTCTTCAAAATATTATAGCTATCAAAGTCGAGCAGCACAGTGACTCTGTGTAGAGAGTTACAAAGAATGGTGTACACAAGCTGCGACGTGGTCGCGAATTGAACAGGGACCCGAGTATAGAATAAATTACCTTTACTACACGTGTATGGTCACAAATTTTTTGTTATTAGACTAACGATATCGGTGTATAATAACGATCTTCAGATCTACTTTGTAAAAACATGTCCTAATATACTGGAGCCGATACCACTATTGCCCCATTATATTATGACATGTTTTTATAAAACAGATCTGAAGACGGTCATTATATACCGAAATCGATAGTCTGACCACAAAAACTCGACACAAAGGAAACTGCAGCTTGCAGTAGTTAAACAAATATAGGAATAGACTCTGACACTACAAATAAAGACGGTAAATAAATTAGAAAACGAATAACTAGGCTAAGAAACTGACATCTTGTTTAAAAGGGATCATTTTTAGTAATGAAATAGGAAAGAAACGGAAATACATTATCTTATTCTTTTTTCTCTGCCCTTCACTCAATATCGTCACGGGGTCGGCATGTGAATTATTGGATTTGGAAATGTAAGTGGTAGACGATAGTCGGATGTAATTGTTACCGGCACCCTTCCACCACGTGAGAGAATTTGTGTACCTACCCAGTTTTCTTCATACATTATTCATTAAAGTAAAAAAATATCGGTTTCATGCTAAAAAAAGGTAGAATAATTTATGACCACCCTATATTCTCTCTCTCTCTCTCTCTCTCTCTCTCTCTCTCTCTCTCTCTCACACACACACACACACACACACACACACGCGCGCGCGCGCGCGCACAAAAATGGTTGAAATGGCTCTGAGCGCTACGGGACTTAAGATCTGAGGTCATCAGTTCCCTAGAACATAGAACTACTTAAACGTAACTAACCTGAGGACATCACACACATCCATGCCCGAGGCAGGATTCGAACCTTCGGTCGTAGCAGTCGCGTGGTCCAGACTGAAGCGCCTAGACCCGCTCGGCCACACCGACCAGCAGACACATACACACACAGTGTGCAAATGTTTTCTAAATGTGACGAATTCTGACGTGGGACTTGGGTAGCAGACAGGTATTCACATAGTGGGATGTGGCAAACCGGCTAAAGTCCACTTTCCTGGTTTGTCAAATATATTATTATATATGCTACTCTAATAAAAAGAGTTCCTTGTTGTGCGCCGCAATGCATGGAGAGTTACAGAGAATAAGAGGAGGAAGTTGGAGGCGACCAACACGGATGGGTTGAGACGGTTATTGGGAAAATGTAGAAGAAAGAAAATACGTGACAAAGAAGTTCGGTTGCGAGTCGGTGTAGAAGGGTCAGTAGCAGCAACTTAGAACGGAAACAATATATGTTGGCCATTTCAAACGGATGGATGAATCCAAATTCCGTAAGAAGAATATACTGTGGATAGCACCGGACCGCAGAAAAGGTGGAACACCGAGGGAAACACGGAAGAGGGAATTGTAAATACACTACTGGAAATTAAAATTGCTACACCACGAAGACGACGTACTACAGACGCGAAATTTAACCGACAGGAAGAAGATGCTGTGATATGCAAATTATTAACTTTTCAGAGCATTCACACAAGGATGGTGCCGGTGGCGACACCTACAACACGTTGACATGAGGAAAGTTATTACCTCCCTTTTCTCATACACAAACAGCAGTTGACCGGCGTTGCCTGGTGAAACGTTGTTGTGATGCCTCGTGTAAGCAGGAGAAATGCATACCATCACGTTTCCGACTTTGATAAAGGTCGGATTGTAGCCTATCGCGATTGCGGTTTATCGTATCGTGACATTGCTGCTCGCGTTTGTCGAGATAAAATGACTGTTAGCAGAATATGGAATCGGTCGGTTCAGGAGGGTAATACGGATCCCAACGGCCTCGTGTCACTGGAAGTCGAGATGACAGGCATCTTATGCGCGTGGCTGTAACGGATCGTGCAGCCACGTCTCGATCCCTAAGTCAACAGATGGGGACGTTTGCAATACGACAACCATCTGTACGAACAGTTCGACAACGTCTGCAGCAGCATGGACTATCAGCTCGGAGACCATTGGCTGCGGTTACCCTTGACGCTGCATCACAGACAGGAGCGCCTGGGATGGCGTACTCAACGACAAACCTGGGTGCACGAATGGCTAAACGTCATTTTTTCGGATGAATCCAGGTTCTATTTACAGCATCATGATGCTAGCATCCGTGTTTGACGACATCGCGGCGAATGCACTATTCGTCGTCGCCATACTGGGGTATCACCCGACGTGATGGTATGGGGTGCCATTGGTTAAACGTCTTGGTCACCTCTTGTTCGCACTGACGGTACTTTGAACAGTGGACGTTACATTTCAGATGTGTTACGACCCGTGGCTCTACCCTTCATTCTATCCCTGCGGAACCCTACATTTCAGCAGGATAATGCACGACCGCATGCTGCAGGTCCTGTACGGGCCTTTGTGGATACAGAAAATGTTTGACTGCTGCCCTGGCCAGAAGATTCTCCAGATCACTCACGAATTGAAAACGTCTGGTCAATGGTGCCGAGCAACTTGCTCGTCACAATACACCAGTCACTACTCTTGATGAATTGTGGTATCGTGTTGAAGCTACATGGGGCAACTGTACCTGTACACGCCATCCAAGCTTTGCATGACTCAATGCCCAGGCGTATCAAGGCCGCTATTATGGCCAGAGGTGGTTGTTCTGGGTACTGGTTTCTGAGTATCTATGCACCCAAATTGCGTGTAAATGTAATCACATGTCAGTTCTAGTATAATATATTTGTCCAATGAATACCCGTTTATCATCTGCATTTTTTTCTTGGTGCAGCAATTTTATTGGCCAGTAGTGTATGATGTCAAAGGAGTTAAAAGAATATCAATGGTACGATACAAGATCATGGAACTGGGGATATGACATAGCAGGTAGGTGTTCTAAAACTGATGTAATAATAATAGTCGTCAACCATAATAAGGTATCAAATGAAAAATACCGTTTGCGTTGCACTTCAAAGTACTTTGCAGGTCATGGATGTGGAATGAAGAAATAGCGGGTGAATTAGTGTCAACTGCGCGATAGTGCGCACCCCACATCCGGATAGACCAGACGAAGAGAGAGCGGGCGTAATGCGTGCGTAAGGAGCAGAGGCCCGGCGGAGGGCGAACATCGGGGCGCGACCGAGAGGTCGACCTCGGGCGGCGTCGAGAATCGATACATCAGCGCCGTCAGCGCGGGGCGAGGCGGGGCCCAACCCCCGGTATTAGCCAATAATAATACGCGCAGAGAGGAGAGGCCATCTTGGAAGGCCCGGCTTCTCCCCTCTGGCGGAAGCGCGGACGGGGAGGAACGCGAAAAACGAAAGAGAGGAAGTTGAGGAGGAGGGCGCAGGACGGACGGACGGATGGCTGCGAGGGAAGACGGGGGTTGGAAAGCGGGCCGGCGAAGCCGTCAGGCAGTGGCCCGCGTGGTGGACACCCCTGGCTGCGAGAGGGCCGCGCTGGACCCATGGCGTGGAGGCGGCCGGATGTCGCCTATGGCGCAGGCCGAGAGGGGTGGCAGTGGTCCCCGCACCTCAGCACTACGTCTTTAATCCCTGCGTTTCGCGTGGAGTTAAGTGTAATCACTGGCAGATATCTGAACTCGACAGCCTGAACGTGCCTACTCGGAAAATATTGCGAAACTCTCCACGTACAATGTCCCATCTACGAGGGTTACTCCAAAAGAAATGCACACTATTTTTGTAAAAATACAGTTTTTCAGGCAATTTTGTCATATGATGACATGATGGAGACTGTGGCTGTTGCTTGAAGACAAATGTTGATGGTGTTGAGGACAGCAACCATCCACAAATTTACTTTCAATTCCTTTATACAAAGGAGACCGTTACCGGTTTCGAATCGTTGTGATTCATCCTCAGACACCAAATGTCATAAAGAAAGCGTGTAAATCGTCTGAGGATGAATCACAACGATTCGAAACCGGTAGCGGTTTCCTTTGAATAAAGGAACTGAAAGTAAATTTGTGGCTGGTTGCTGTCCTAACACCATCTACAGTTTTTCATTCAGCATGTGTGAAATTTTTACGGTGTGTAGCTAGATCCTTCCCTCTTGTTTTCAAACTTAGCTCAACCTGTTCCCGTGAGTGGCGCCGTCACAGCATGCCTTCAAGATGGCTGCTACACTTGACGTTCGTCCTTCGACCATAAATATAATAGACTGGCCCTGACGTCATTTTCGTGGCTCCAACATCTCTGGGCTAAAGTCACGTGAATGTTGGCAAAACATGGTTGTTTCGTGTTGCGCTTATGGCCCTACTCACCTTTTTGTCGGGGGAAATGGCATTACATTTCATATGTGTTTCTATGATAGTGCAGATGCGTTTATTGAAATCTGCTGAAGTGACTTTTATATGTTTTTTACACTTGAAGTAGAGTATCACGTAAATTAAAGTGTTGAAAGTGATGCCTGTAATGCCAGACTCATATTACATTTTGGAAAGTATCTGTGATAATTCTGTTACAGAAGTAAGTATAACTGTTTCTCGTTCCTACTCATAGGTTCCCTAAGGACGAAAACCGAAGGCAGGTTTGGATACAGGTCCTTAAACGGAAAAAACTTTAAGCCATCTGCACATACGCGCCTTTTTGTATATACAAGAGAGATTATAATAACGTAAGAGCACCTATAGTCGACACATGAAGAGAATTTTTTTTCTCCCTTCTAATACTATTAAATGTAGGCTCCAAAATTATTTTCTGAAACTTCAAAGTCTCACCTTCCATCTAAAATATCGTTTTTTAAACTGATAGTTTAAACTTTTGTAAAAATAGTAGGAACTGAACCTTTGAAGTGCACCTAAAGTTGATACTGCAAAATGGACCTGCTCCTAAAGTCGACAATTTTGGCACCTATAGTTCACATGATTCCCATATCCCATTTTCTTTTATAAGTGACTAGAGCTCAAAACGCTCCGAATCCAATATTTAAAGTTTTGACACGACCCCACTCTGACTGTTTAAAAGAATTTTAATGACATTTTACTTTAATTGATAGTTTATAGTAATTTCGTCCCGCTGCCCACCAGAGGGGCATCTGATCTATTTGTTAGATTTTATAAATGGTACTGTAAACAAATCCAGGTCAAACGTTGCTCAGACGTAATTTTTCGCAAATAAAAAAGTAATTTTTGTTGGAAGCGTTTGGCAGTCAATTGAGAAATGTGGGAAAAATACGATACAAACATAGGACGGCAGACCGCTGATTTGAAATCCCGCCACGTTTTGCCAACACTCACGTGGTTTATGTTGGAGCCACACGAGCCCTATAGCTTTTGTACAGCAAGGCTAGTCTATTAGTATCTATCGTCGAAGCGTTCGTCGGAAGCAACGTGCTGTCACAGAATTCCTGTGCTGTGGAAACGAGACAGTGGGAAACATCCACAAGAGGTTGAAAAAGGTGTGTGGAGATTCTGCTGTCGATCGAAGTACAGTTAGTCGGTGGGTAAGCAGGTTACGTGATGAAAGTGGGCACGGCAATATTGAGGACTGTCCTCGCGGCGGCAAGCCTCGTACTGCACACACTCCAGACAATGTGCAGAGAGTTAACGAATTCGTGACTGCTGACAGACGCATCACAGTGAACCAATTGTCACTCTACGTTGGGATAGGGGAATGAAGTGTTTTCAGAATACTGAAAGTGTTGGCGTTAAAAAAGGTTTGTGCCAGGTGGGTTCCCAGGATTTTGACAGTGGCTCACAAAGAAACAAGAAAAGCGGTATGCAGCGAACTTTTGGAACAGTACGAGAACGGTGGAGATGAATTTCTTGGAAGAATTGTGACAGGTGATGAAACATGGCTCCATTTTTCACCAGAGACGAAAAGGCAATCAGTGGACAGGCATCATGCAAATTCACCCTAGAAAAAAATTTGAAACCACACCTTCTGCTGGAAAAGTGTTTTTCGATTCCGAAGGACTCTTGTGCTAGAGGACATCACGCCAAGTGGAGCCACCATAAATTCTGATGCATATGTGACGACACTGAAGAAACTTCAAGCTCGACTGAGTCGTGTTCGACCACATCGGCAAAAGCAGGATGTTTTGCTGATGCACGACAGTGCACGGCCACATATCAGTCAAAAATACGATGGAAGCGATCACAAAACTCGCATGGACAACACTGAAACACCCGCCTTACAGTCCTCACCTGGCTCCATGTGACTATCATCTCTTTGGGAAACTGAAAGACTCTCTTCGTGGAACAAGTTTCGAAGATGATGACTCCCTTGTGCACGCTGCCAAACAATGGCTCCAACAGGTTGGTCCAGAATTTTACCGTGCGGGTATACAGGCGCTGGTTCCAAGATGGCGTAAGGCAGTTTAGAGGGATAGAAATTATGCGGAGAAATGAAAATATTGTTCCTAAAAGAGGTATCTGCACACTGTAAAACTTTCAGACATCTAGAATAAAGCACAGATAAAAAAAAAAAATAGTGTGCATTTCTTTTGGAGCGAACCTCGTATCTTGATCACCCCAAACAGCGTTTCCCCAGAAGAAAAGTAAAGAAGTTATCAAGAAAATTGTACAGCTTGATGGTGTTGACCGCAGTATGAGGTAACCAGGAGCCGCCTCCCGACCAGTCCCCACCCACGATCCTTTAAAGCAATACACGTCAAATTGTGGCCCACAAGCAGCATGTGGTCCAAATGAAGTATTAGTGCGGCACGCGGTTATCAGCCGTATTTTATATTGATATACATGTGGCGACTGACAGCCGACTCCAAAAACGTCAACTGACGTTAAGAGCTTCTTAAGAGCATAGCTTTCCTGCTCAGAAACAAACAAGAATACACTACTGGCCATTGAAATTGCTACACCAAGAAGAAATGCAGATGATAAACGGGTATTCATTGGACAATTTTATTATACTAGAACTGACATGTGATTACATTTTCACGCAATTTGAGTCCATAGATCCTGAGAAATCAGTACCCAGAACAACCACCTCTGGCCGTAATAACGGCCTCGATACGTCTGGGCATTCAGTCAAACAGAGCTTGGATGGTGTGTACAGCTACAGCTGCCCATGCAGCTTCAACACGATACCAGAGTTCATCAAGAGTAGTGACTGGCGTATTGTGACGAGGCAGTTGCTCGTGCACCATTGACCATACTTTTTCAATTGGTGAGAGATTTGGAGAATGTGCTGGTCAGGGCAGCAGTCTAACATTTTCTGTATCCAGAAAGGCCCGTACAGGACCTGCAACATGCGGTCGTACATTATCCTGCTGAAATGTAGCGTTTCGCAGGGATCGAATGAAGGGAAGAGCCACGGGTCGCAACACATCTGAAATGTGACGTCCACTGTTCAAAGTGCCGTCAATGCGAACAAGACGTGACCGAGACGTGTAACCAATAGCACCCCATACCATCACACCGGGTGATACGCCAGTATGGCGATGACGAATACACGCTTCCAATGTACGTTCACCGCGATGTCTCCACACATGGATGCGACCATCATGATGCTGTAAACAGAACCTGGATTCATCCGAAAAAATGACGTTTTGCCATTGGTGTACCCAGGTTCGTCGTTGAGTACACTATCGCAGGCGCTCCTGTCTGTGATGCAGCGTCAAGGGTAACCGCAGCCATGGTCTCCGAGCTGATAGTCCATGCTGCTGCAAACGTCGTCGAACTGTTCGTGCAGATGGTTCTTGTCTTGCAGACGTTGACTCAGGGATTGAGACGTGGCTGCACGATCCGTTACAGCCATGCGGATAAGATGGCTGTCATCTCGACTGCTAGTGATACGAGGCCTTTGGGATCCAGCACGGCGTTCCGTATTACCCTCTCGAACCCACCGATTTCATGTTCTGATAACATTCATTGGATCTCGACCAACGCGAGCACCAATGTCGCGATACGATAAACCGCAATCGCGATAGGCTACAATCCGACCTTTATCAAAGTCGGAAACGTGATGGTGCGCATTTCTTCTCCTTACACGAGGCATCAAAACTACGTTTCACCAGGCAACGCCGGTCAACTGCTGTTTGTGCATGAGAAATCGGTTGGAAACTTTCCTCATGTCAGCACGGGTTAGGTGTCACCACCGGCGCCAACCTTGTGTGAATGCTCTGAAAAGCCAATCATTTGCATATCACCGCATCTTCTTCCTGTCGGTTAAATTTCGCGTCTGTAGCACGTCATCGTCGTCGTGTAGCAATTTTAGCAGCCAGTAGTGTACATTGACGGGAAAAAAATTGTACCACCAAGGAGGAGATGTGCGACATAACCGAAAGTTGGTAGGCGTGTTTCTGCATCTGAAAGATGATTCTGATTCGCGGCCGCCACATAGAAGTGGCGCTAGTAGCCCCACTACGAGGACACATATCAGGCTTGCTTTAAATACACGCTGAAACAGTCACGAGCGTTAGCTAGCTTTGCGACTGGACGGCAGGAAACTATCACAGTCGACCAGTCACCAGCAGTCGACCAATGGTGTGAACGCCCAGAAGATGACCTCCTACGTCGGGTTGAAACCGGTTGGCGGTGTAATAAGAAAAAATGCGATTAAGACTGTTTTTCAATTATTGTTTAATCATACTAATTGCTGCTTCTCCCCATAACCATGTTCTCCAAAAATCTGTTGTTTAGGATGCCTGTTGAGGGTCTGCAACCAACTTGTCTAGGTCTACACTGGACCTACACCTGGAGTTATGGCCTGGGGAGCGATTTCGTATGTGAGCTTGGAGCACTCTTGTGGTTATCCTAAGTTTCGTGACTGCCAATTTGTGCCTCAATCCGGTGATTCGCCCTGTTGTGCTACCATTCATGAAGAGAATTGCAAGGGGTGTTTTCCAGTAGGATAACGCTCACCCCCATGCTCTTGTTGTAACCCAACACCCTCTCTAGAGTGTCGATATGATCGCCTCGCCTGCTCAGTCACCAGATCTCTCTCCAGTCGAGCACATATGAGACAACTCCAGCGTCACCCACAAACAGCATTAGACGTCCTTGTACTGACCGATCAAGTGCGACAGACATGGGGCTCTACCTCTCAATCTGATACCCGGCACCTTTACAACACAATCAATGTATGTTTTCATAGTTGCATTCAACATTCTAGCGGTTATACCGGCTATTAATGTACCAGCAAATCACGTTTGCAATGACTTACGTCTCAATTACATTAACCTATGATCTTGCAATGTCATTCACTTAAATATGTTAACTGGACAAACGTATTCCCGAAATTTCATTACTCTACATTAATTATTTTTGTTACCATTTTTTCCGTCAGTATATTCGCTAATGGCTCCGAGTACTATGGGACTTAACATCTGAGGTCATCAGTCCCCTAGAACATAGAACTACTTAAACGTAATTAACCTAAGGACATCACACACATCCATGCCCGAGGCAGGATTCGAACCTGCGACCGTAGCAGTCGCGCGGTGTCGAACTGAAGTGCCTAGAACCGCTCGGCCACCACGGCTGGCTCAGTATATTATGTGCACCATAAAAGCGCTTGTTTACATCTCAAAATCAGAGTTAAGCAAAACGTTCTGCTATAATTTATTCGGTTGTTTGATTGATTTGGGGGGAGGGGACCAAACAACGAGGTCATCGGCCCCGTCGGAGCAGAAAAGAATGGGGAAGAAAGTCCGCCGTCGCCTTCCAAAGCAACCATCACGGCATTTGCCTGAAGCTGTATAGGGAAATCACGTGAAACCTAAATCAGGGTGGCACGACGTGAGTTTGAACCCTCATCCTCCCGAAAGCGATTCCGGTGGGCTAAACACTGCATCACCTCGCTCGGTGATAATTTTTTTTCCACAGTCCATACATCTGCAGCTGGTACTATGCTTGACACTATGAAAACCTATTGCTAGCCCACCTCACACGCTCTATGTTTCCTTGAGAAATGTGAATGGTACTTCAAGTGGCTAATGGTCGTAACAGTGATCACTGATGAAATATACGGGAGAGACAGGCGGTCAATAAGGGAGCCCGGAGGATAAAGAAAAATTCTGTAATACGGGAGATCCCGGAAAACACGGCAGAGTTGGTCACCCCCCTATAACCCCTGATCCTTTAAACAGTTTCAACGTCTGATTACTTTACGAATGAGTTACTGTGTTAAATATTTGACGTTAAGCATATAAAATCTGTGTAGTTGCAGACGGAAATCCCTAATTATGTTGTATATACACTCCTGGAAATGGAAAAAAGAACACATTGACACCGGTGTGTCAGACCCACCATACTTGCTCCGGACACTGCGAGAGGGCTGTACAAGCAATGATCACACGCACGGCACAGCGGACACACCAGGAACCGCGGTGTTGGCCGTCGAATGGCGCTAGCTGCGCAGCATTTGTGCACCGCCGCCGTCAGTGTCAGCCAGTTTGCCGTGGCATACGGAGCTCCATCGCAGTCTTTAACACTGGTAGCATGCCGCGACAGCGTGGACGTGAACCGTATGTGCAGTTGACGGACTTTGAGCGAGGGCGTATAGTGGGCATGCGGGAGGCCGGGTGGACGTACCGCCGAATTGCTCAACACGTGGGGCGTGAGGTCTCCACAGTACATCGATGTTGTCGCCAGTGGTCGGCGGAAGGTGCACGTGCCCGTCGACCTGGGACCGGACCGCAGCGACGCACGGATGCACGCCAAGACCGTAGGATCCTACGCAGTGCCGTAGGGGACCGCACCGCCACTTCCCAGCAAATTAGGGACACTGTTGCTCCTGGGGTATCGGCGAGCACCATTCGCAACCGTCTCCATGAAGCTGGGCTACGGTCCCGCACACCGTTAGGCCGTCTTCCGCTCACGCCCCAACATCGTGCAGCCCGCCTCCAGTGGTGTCGCGACAGGCGTGAATGGAGGGACGAATGGAGACGTGTCGTCTTCAGCGATGAGAGTCGCTTCTGCCTTGGTGCCAATGATGGTCGTATGCGTGTTTGGCGCCGTGCAGGTGAGCGCCACAATCAGGACTGCATACGACCGAGGCACACAGGGCCAACACCCGACATCATGGTGTGGGGACCGATCTCCTACACTGGCCGTACACCACTGGTGATCGTCGAGGGGACACTGAATAGTGCACGGTACATCCAAACCGTCATCGAACCCATCGTTCTACCATTCCTAGACCGGCAAGGGAACTTGCTGTTCCAACAGGACAATGCACGTCCGCATGTATCCCGTGCCACCCACCGTATTCTAGAAGGTGTAAGTCAACTACCCTGGCCAGCAAGATCTCCGGATCTGTCCCCCATTGAGCATGTTTGGGACTGGATGAAGCGTCGTCTCACGCGGTCTGCACGTCCAGCACGAACGCTGGTCCAACTGAGGCGCCAGGTGGAAATGGCATGGCAAGCCGTTCCACAGGACTACATCCAGCATCTCTACGATCGTCTCCATGGGAGAATAGCAGCCTGCATTGCTGCGAAAGGTGGATATACACTGTACTAGTGCCGACATTGTGCATGCTCTGTTGTCTGTGTCTATGTGCCTGTGGTTCTGTCAGTGTGATCATGTGATGTATCTGACCCCAGGAATGTGTCAATAAAGTTTCCCCTTCCTGGGACAATGAATTCACGGTGTTCTTATTTCAATTTCCAGGAGTGTATGTTGTGTCCCACGGAAATGTCCCAAAGACCCGAACCATGTTGATCTCGCAGCCAGTGGGCACTGATTTATACCAATACACACACACACACACACACACACACACACACACAGACACACACACACACACACACACACACACACACACACACTACTGATGTAATGGGTCTGTTTAGAACGGCGGGTGAGACATAGCAACAAGTCTCCTCGAAACTTGGCAGCTGTACTGGATCTGCTCATGAATGAGTGGCCAAGGATATGGCATACCTAAAAAAATGTTGTCAAGCTATTGCCACCGAGCGAGGTGGCGCAGTGGTTAGCACACTGGACTCGCATCCGAGAGTATGACGGTTCAAACCCACGCCCGGCCATCCTGATTAAGGTTATCGTTGGTTTCCCTAAATGGCTTCAGGCAAATGCTGGGCTGGTTTCTTTGAAACGGCACGGCCAACTTCCTTCCCCATAATTACCTAACCCGATGGGACCGATGACCTCGCTGTTTGGTCCCCTCCCCCGAATCAATCAATCAACCAAGCAACTGTCAAGAACAGAGGCGGTGTGGCACAGTATTACGGCAATGCCTCTTGCCAAGGAAGCAAAGCTCCGCGTTGTGGCCCGGATGGACCATTCGGGACCGACCGCACGCCATGTCCTCCTGTACCAGCGATGTCGTTGCATGCGGTCTGGAGGACCACCAGATCAACACACTGCCCTCACTGCTGAGGCTGAGTGCACGCCATTCCAGTCATCCTACCAGGGAAAAGAGCTGCCAGTACGCGGAATCGATGCCTGGTCCTCAGAGTAGCAATCAGACTCGTTTACCAGTGATACGCGGAGGTAAACAATGTCTCCTGGCTCCAGTAGTAAACTAGGAAACAATTTCCCTTCAATTTTCTGTGGCTGTATAACTGAATAATCGAAGGAGAAAAAAACGAATCAGAAATACTACTTTTACAGAAAAGAAAGCATCGCTCGTTAGAAACTCAGCTTGTCGTTTTATCATATGATATACTGCGAACTATCCATGAAGACCAATAGGAAGATTCCGTATTTCTAGATTTCCGGGAAGCATTTGATACGGCACCCCACTGTTGACAGTTAACGAAGGTACTAGAATGTAGAATTGATTCCCAGATATGTGAGTGGCTCGTTCTTAAGTAACAGAGCAGAGTATGTTGTCCTCGACGGCGAATGTTCGTCAGAGACTAGGGCATCGTCAGGAGTGCCACAGAGAAGAGTGGCAGGGCCGCTACCGTTCTCTGCATACGTAAATGATTTCGCGGACAGAGTGGGAAGCAATCTGCTGTTGTTTGGTAGTGATGTTGTGGTGAACGGTAAGGAGTCGAAGTACAGTGACTCCAGGAAGATACAAAACGACCTGCACAAAATTTCCAGTTGGTGTGATGAATAGCAGCTAGCTCAAAATGTATAAAAGTTTAAGCTAATGCGGATGAGTAGCAGGAGCAAATCTGTAATGTCCTGGTTGACACAGTCAAGTCGTTTAAATAGCTGGGCGTAACGTCACAAAGCAATACGAAATGCAACAATCTTGTGCTGGTTGTTGTACGGAAGGTGAATGGTCGACGTCGGTTTACTGGAAGAATTTTGGAT
Organism: Schistocerca nitens; assembly: GCF_023898315.1. Classification (NCBI taxonomy): domain Eukaryota; kingdom Metazoa; phylum Arthropoda; class Insecta; order Orthoptera; family Acrididae; genus Schistocerca; species Schistocerca nitens. The sequence goes on along the minus strand of NC_064625.1, from coordinate 86,482,537 downwards.
ACGTGTGGTTTATCTGTAAAGGAGACCGCATATAGGACGCTAGCTCAATCTGATCTTAAGTACAGGTCATGTGTTCGGGATCAGTAACTGGTCGGATTTAAGGAAGACATCGAAAGCAGTTCAGAGGCGGGCTGTTAGATTTGTTACCGGTAGGTTCGAACGACACGTAAGTGTTGCGGAGATTCTTTGGGAACTCAAATGGGAATCCCTGGAGGGAAGGACACGATCTTTTCGAGAAACACCATTGAGAACATTTAGAGAACTGCCATTTGTACTTGAATGCGGAACGATCCTACTGCCTCCATCGTACATTGCGCGTAAGGAGCACGAAGGTACACTACTGGCCATTAAAATTGCTACACCACGAAGATGACGTGCTAATGACGCCAAATATAATCGACAGGAAGAAGATGCTGTGATATGCAAATGATTAGCTTTTCAGAGCATTCACACAAGGTTGGCGCCGGTGGCGACACATACAACGTGCTGACATTAGGAACGTTTCCAACCGATTTCTCATACACAAGCAGCAGTTGACGGGCGTTGCCTGGTGAAACGTTGTTTTGATGCTTCGTGTAAGGAGGAGACATGCGTGCCATCACGTTTCCGACATTGATGAAGGTCGGATTGTAGCCTATCGCGATTGCGGTTTATCGTATGGCGATATTGCTGCTCGCGTTGGTCGAGATCCAATGACTGTTAACAGAATATGGAATCGGTGGGTTCAGGAGGGTAATACGAAACGCCGTGTTGCATCCCAACGGCCTCCTATCACTAGCAGTCGAGATGACAGGCATCTTATCCGCATGGCTGTAACGGATCGTGCAGCCCCGTCTCGATCCCTGAGTCAACAGATGGGGACGTTTGCAAGACGACAACCATCTGCACGAACAGTTCGACGACGTTTGCATCAGCATGGACTATCAGCTCTGAGACCATGGCTGCGGTTACCCTTGACGCTGCATCACAGACAGGAGCGTCTGCGATGGTGTACTCAACAACGAACCTGGGTGCACGAATGGCAAAACCTCATTTTTTCGGATGAATCCAGGTTCTGTTTACAGCATCATGATGGTCGCATCCGTGTTTGGCGACATCGCGGAGAACGCACATTGGAAGCGTGTATTCGTCATCGCCATACTGGCGTATCACCCGGCGTGGTGGCATGGAGTGCCATTGGTTACACGTCTCCGTCACCTCTTGTTCGCATTGACGGCACTTTTGAACAGTGAACGTTACATTTCAGATGTGTTACGACCCGTGGCTCTACCCTTCATTCGATCCCTGCCATCCCAGCAGGATAATGCACGACCGTATGTTACAGGTCCTGTACGGGTCTTTCTGGATACAGAAAATGTTCGACTGCTGCCCTGGCCAGCACATTCTCCAGATCTCTCACCAACTGAAAACGTTTGGTCAACGGTGGCCGAGCAACTGGCTCGTCACAATACGCCAGTCAGTACTCTTGATGAACTGTGGTATCGTGTTGAAGCTGCATGGGCAGCTGTACCTGTACACGCTCTGACTCAATGCCCATGCGTATCAAGGCCGTTATTACGGCCAGAGGTGGTTGTTCTGGGTACTGATTTCTCAGTATGTATGCACCCAAATTGCGTGAAAATGTAATCACATATCAGATCTAGTATAATATATTTGTCCAGTGAGTACCCGTTTATCATGTGCATTTCTTCTTGGTGTAGCAATTTTAATGGCCAGTGGTGTATATAGTCATTTTTCCCTCGGTCTATTTATGGAAGTGAGTAGTAGTGGTACAGGATACCCTCCGCCACGCACCATACGGTGGCTTGCGGTGTACGTATGTATATGAAGAAGACTATGACAGCTCGCGTTTCTAAGGAGCTATTTCTAGTGGGTGAATTCATTCTTTGGCGGTCACGCTCAGTGTCCTTACGCGGTGCCATGTTCAGATGTGCTTGATTACCCCAGTGGCAATGAACGAGCAGTTGACCACAGGCTTGGTTCTGCGTCCTGCTAGAAAATTTCGAGCGCAGTTTTGACAGAAAAGGAACTATAACTATGTAGCCTTTGGCATGTACGTCTCTTCAGGCGCTGTAAATTTCTTAAAAGAACTTATTTTCCAAGCGTAAGTCTTCATTTTATCCTGAAATAAACACTTTATTTCACAAATTAACAATTGGCAAAGTCGCTCCCTTCGGCATTACCAAGCTACCTGACAGTAAAACGTTAGCACAGGTTGTAACACTTTCAACAAGAAACAATTTTATTTTTATCTCACTTTTGTTGAAGCTGCTATCACTTTTGGTACTATTTTCGCTGCCAGGTTTTGTAACTTCCCCAGCATTTGCAAAGCCTTTATACTCTGTTCCCTGCCATGATGTCTGAGTGGGGAAATGGCGTCAGAAGAACGGGTGGCAGCGTCAACAGGGTGCCGATATTTCCCCATGCTGTAGACTGCAGCAAAAATTTTTTTACACGTAAGTAAGATCTTCCATATAATTTCAAATTGCGAGGACAAGCAAAAGAAAATCAGAGGGTTAAATGAACTGAGAAAACTCTTTAAAAAACGCATTAAGTTTAGTGAAGCCAGGTAGATAATTGACCAGCGTCCCAAAGGAGCTGAACATACTAAAAATTACACTTTACTACTTATTAAAATCATATTCAGATAAGAAACCTTCCTCTGGTACAAGGACAAGAACAAGAATTAGTCAACCATGTGACTATTCTGACGCAGTTATTCTATGGCATTTGCCTGGTTGAATTGCGGCGAATTGCCTATGATCTAACAGTAAAGCTGGTCCTCCAGCACAATTTCGATAAAATTACCAAAATGACTGGAGTAGACTGGGTTTCTGGTTTTAAAAAGAGGACTCCTAAAATGCGCTTAAGAAAATCATCAGCAACAGGGTTCTAGGTTTCAATAAAGCTGGTGTTGATTTATATTTTTTCTTCCAACCTGAACATCATTTTCGAAAAACATGATATGTATGTGTTTTGATACATGTAAAGGTAATAACATTCCTTGGGAAAGGAATTTAATCCTGTCTTTATTTCATACAGTTGGTATAAAACTGTAGGAGTGCCGATATTGCCCAGGCATCCGAGGCAAAACCGACAGATTGTAGACTCGTGAAAATGTTTATATAGCTTCAAAGGTATCAATATTTCCCAAATTGTCTGGTACAGCTATGCGCCTAACATTCCAGAATCACACAGGATGCCATAAATTTTTCCATGGAACTGACAGATTTCAAAACAGAACGAGAAAGTTTCGTGAGATATCTCGGTACTCCCCTTCTCTCTCCCATCCAAAAAAATGACTTCCAGATGCTGGAAATCCGTTATATATGAATAACTCTAATATTCAGGACCGTCTTTAATTCTTGAATTGTCTATCACTGATATGACTTTTGTCAAAACTATCAATCAATTTTATTTTGAACTTCTGTTTGTTCTTAAAATGTTATTTGGTATTTTTTTTATAAATATGTGTAGCTTTATCTATTTCGTGTAATACTACGATGTTCATGGAGTTTCCTTTTTCGACTCACTGACGTATGGAAACATTAGTTCTTAGTTTACTGTAGAGTGTAGATTCTCGGGAAGGTGTTTACTAAATCTGGAAATGTTTCCACCTTTACTTATGTTCTTTGTATCTATAGTAAATATGTATCGTGTTTGTTGGATATAGAACATGCCACATTCGCTACATTTAATGGTACGTATTCCCCACTGGTCGTATTTTTAATCGGTGTCTGTTCTGTGTATCCTGCAAATTCCTACTTTATTCTTTGTGCAAATATAATTTCAGTTTTTAGTATTACGAAATGTGTTACTTTTTTTTTTGTTAATATTTCTCGTATCTATATTCTATTGTAACGAATTTTTCATTCTTCTTCTTTCTGCATTCGCTAATGTCATTTCATTTTCGTTGGCGAATTTAGCGGTAATTGCTTCCTGTATATCATATCGACTATATTAGGATTGTAGCCCATACATGCGTTGCTGTTTGAATTCTATCTAATTCTGTTCTTGTGTTTTCTTTAGTAAGGTGAACTCTAATGCGTCCACGCACGTCTGCTTTCATTCCTGCCACAGCTCACAACATTTCTGCTCGTCGCTCCCCAAAGCTGCGAAAGTGTTCCAACATGTTTGCCTTCTGACAGAAAAGTAGTAGTTTGGGAAATGTTTGTCAACAGCGACTGAGCTTATTGATTATGGTTAAACACGTCGGATAGGAAATATCAATTGCAAAGTAAAAACCTCTCAAGCAGTGGTTGTTCACTACAGGTACATTACAGGGTGTTCCACAAAGGCCTCTGGATTTTAATAACTGAGGAAGTATTAATGATAATCTGATCCAGTTGTAATTATAGAGGTCACAAAGTAACGGGATTGTGATACCCACATATACAGGTGGCAGTGAATATCGAGTAGAAAAGGCATAAAAGGGCCATGCACTGGCGGAGCTGTGCTAAGGTGATTCGTATGAAAAGATTTCTGACGTCATCATGACCGCACGACGGTAATTAACAGACTCTGAATGCGGAATGGTAGTTGGAGCTGGACGCATGGGGCATTCTATTTCGGAAATCGTTATGGAATTCAGTATTCCGAGATCCACAGTGTAAAGAGTGTGCCGAAAATACGGAATTTCAGGCATTACCTCTCACCACGGACAATGCAGCGACTGATGGCCTTCACTTAACGACCCACCGATGGCCTTCACTTAACGACCCACCGATGGCCTTCACTTAACGACCCACCGATGGCCTTCACTTAACGACCCACCGTGGCCATCACTTAACGACCCGCCGATGGCCTTCACTTAACGACCCACCGATGGCCTTCACTTAACGACCGAGAGCAACGGCGTTTACGTACAGCTGTCAGTTCTAACAGACAAGCAACACTGCATGAAATGCCCGCAGAAATCAATATCGGACCTACGATGGATGTATCCATTGGGACGGTCAGTCGAAATGTGGCGTTAATGGGCTATGGCAGCAGACGAGTTGCTTTGCTAATAGCACGACATCACCTGCAGAGCCCCTCCCGTGCTCGTGACCATATTGGTTGGATTCTAGACGACTGGTAAACCGTGGCCAGGTCATACGATTCCCAATTTAAGCTGGTAAGAGCTGATGGTAGATTCCGAGCGTGGCGCAGACTCCATGGAGCCATGGACACAAGTTGTCAACAAGACATTATCAGAGCCAGTGGTGGCTCGTAATGGTGCGGGCTCACTGGAAATGGTTATGTTCAGCTACATGGAGAGCATTTGCAGACATTCATGGTCTTCATGTGCCCAAACAACGATGTCATGTCAGCAGGCCACAGTTGTTTGCAACTGGTCGGAAGGACATTCTGGACAATTTGAGCGAATGATTTGGCCACCATGGTCGCCCGACATGGATCCCATCGAACATTTAAGAGACATTCGAGGGATATGAAAGGGAAGCAGTGGTTGGGAAGGGAGTGAGACAGGGTTGTACCCTCTCCCCGATGTTGTTCAATCTGTATATTGAGCAAGCAGTAAAGGAAACAAAAGAAAAGTTCGGAGTAGGTGTTAAAATCCATGGAGAAGAAATAAAAACTTTTAGGTTCGCCGATGACATTGTAATTCTGTCACAGACAGCAAAAGACTTGGAAGATCAGTTGAACGGAATGGACAGTGTCTTGAGAGGAGGATATCAGATGAACATCAACAGAAGCAAAACGAGGATACTGGAATGTAGTCGAATTAAGTCGGGTGATGCTGATGGAATTAGGAGATGAGACACTTAAAGTAGTAAAGGAGTTTTGCTATCTGGGGAGCAAAATAACTGATGATGGTAGAAGTAGAGAGGATATAAAATGTAGACTGGCAATGGCAAGGAAAGCGTTTCTGAAGAAGAGAAATTTGTTAATATCGAGTATAGATTTAAGTGTCAGGAAGTCATTTCTGAAAGTATTTGTATGGAGTGTAGCCATGTATGGAAGTGAAACATGGACGATAAATAGTTTGGACAAGAAGAGAATAGAAGCTTTCGAAATGTGGTGCTACAGAAGAATGCTGAAGATTAGATGGGTAGATCACATAACTAATGAGGAGGTGTTGAATAGAATTGGGGAGGAGTTTGTGGCACAACTTGACCAGAAGAAGAGATCGGTTGGTAGGACATGTTCTGAGGCATCAAGGGACCACCAATTTAGTATTGGAGGGCAGCGTGGAGGGTAAAAATCGTAGAGGGCGACCAAGAGATGATTACACTAAGCAGATTCAGAAGGATGTAGGCTGCCGTAGGTACTGGGAGATGAAGAAGCTTGCACAGGATAGAGTAGCATGGAGAGGTGCATCAAACCAGTCTCAGGACTGAAGACCACAACAACAACAACAACAACAATCGAGAGGCGAGGTTGTGCACAAAACACTTCTCCGCTAACACCTTCGCAATTATGGAAACCTATAGGGGCAGCATGAAGTGGCCTCAAACCCAAAAGAATTTTAGTATAATGGCTTTCATCTTCCAAGAGCTATGCCTTTACATTGTTTAAATTGTGGGATGTTTCCCATATAAATAATCCATTGATGAGCAATTGAATTAGAGATAGCTGTGTTGGCCGAGAACATTGATATCGCCTCAGAGAATGAAATGGGTTACTGAGGTGTCGTCCGAATTACAGTTGCGCTAAGGCTGGACAAGATAAGAGATGTGAGAGAATCTTAACACAGCCAGACACATGGGACACCCCACTTCCGAAACCTAAGGGTCATTAGGGTTTGTAGTCACTGTGTCACTGGTCCAACACCAGGACATCGAATCCAGTAAAATCAGTGAAGTCATGCTGGTTATGGCAGATTACAATTATTGACATTGGCTAGCTCGGTGGCTGAATGAGTAGGCCAATGGAGTAAAGTACAGGACACTTGCTAATTCACTGATTGTCAACAACAACTTTGTCACCCAGAGAACTCCAGTGACTGTCATACTGGTGTTTCCCATCCAATACGTGGATGAACAAACGGAAAGACCACGTATAATTGTATGCCTGGCCTGTAAATTGACCAGTAAGAACAGAGATTATAAGGCGGGCATGCAGGGCTCTGGGTCATTTCTTAATCCAATTACAGTCCCAGCTAATAAAAATGATTGTTCACTAATGCATCCACCACGGATACAGGCCTTCAGCCAAGAAGCAACGTTCTACCTAGGGAACCTTCTCTGACTACACTTTAGATGCCCAATGACAAGAATTAATCCTTGAGCATGGACCTTGCCACCTAGCAAGGTGACCAGCCCAAAACGCTGCGACACGCTGATGGTAGGGTACACGTATGTCTAAATGAATGTGAAGTAATGGATTGCTCTTCCCAACGGAATAATTTCATATCTATGGCATTGGACCGGTGGGTTAATAGTTTACATTGAATAATTTGGTACATGACCCACTGAGCTCCCCGTTGTGAGCAGTTGTAAGAACTAACAAATTACATCACCCATTCATTCACTTGCATTATCCTCTCAAATTATATGTGTTTTTCTCCCATATCACATCAGAATTATTTTTAGAATTCTCTGTGCACATGATGATATACAGTTGACCCTATAGTTCTCCTGGTGTAAAAGGTATGGAACATTACCGTGGTGACCTTCAAGCGTTGGGCATACCTTCGATCTTCTGCATCAATGCTTAAAGAATTGTGAATGGCCAGTGAGTGGCCATAGATCAGTATCATGACAAATGCACCTCAGCTTTTAGGAATTCCTTGACACAATGAGCCTCTCAAAATGGACAGTGGTTTAGCACCCTTCTAGGGAAGTATACCTACTTCGATTGCCCGTAAGTCTATTCAAAACTATGGATAAAAAATATAACTCCTGTCACTCCATCCCTCTTCTTCTCATTCAAATGTGCCATTAAGAATACGATGCAAAATTTTTATGTAAACTGATGTCGATTTCTAGTACTCCAGTGAGTTTGTGTCAGTTCTAACTACTTTTTCTTTTTTTCCTTGTTGTACATGTATATCACTCAGAAACTGAGAGAAAATACGTTTGTAAAATTAGTTCTAGTATTCTGCTACACTCATAATTAAGAAAATGAACCATTTCTTAAGTGAACTGCAGCTTACATTAACCAAGTATTTTCGTCATTAATGCAGACTGCATAAGTATATTCTGTGTCTGAGGACATTCAGATACATTGTTCAGTGATGCAAGGTTGCTAATAAAATGTTCAGTTACAGCATTGTGCTAGTATATTTTCCTTAACACACAGTCCTTCACCATACCTGAAAACCTCTAATGTGTTGACAAAAGCAATTTCTTAGATACTACACTCAAGTTACAGTTCAATTGATTTGAACCTGAATGAGTAAAATAAGAAATAGTTTCCTTGTAGTTGTTTCGACGCCTTCTATTATAAGTAGTGTTTTTTTTTTTTTGTTTCCAACAAATACTGTGTTACTGTGTAACAAGACCGTTTTGTTTGTTTTGTTGCACTTCCTGAGAGCTCCGTCATTCAGTGAGTTTTTAAGTACTAAATTGGTGTTTTATGTGATCAATAAATTAGTACTTTTTAAAATTTCTCTGGTAATGTACTGTAATTTCAGTGCAGCATTTTATGTTTTTGCACTCCATATTGTATCATTAATTGTGGCTTGCACCTGTTTGGAAGATGTCTGTAAAGACATGGTCTTTAAGAGATTTGTGGAAGGAAACTGGAACCTGATTAATGTATTATGTTTGAAGTATAAAAAACATATCTGACACTGTTTATTATATTAATTTATTATTATTACTTTTGTACAGTTAACTACAAAAAATTAACTCACACACGCACAAGACTTTTAAATATATCTTTACACTACGAAAAGTTACAAGGACCCATTTCTGAATTGTTTTATGTAATTTTCACAAACTACAGTCAACGTTCAATGCTTACTTATAATGTCTGAGAAATGAATAGTAGTACTGTTTTCTTCTGGTGAAATTGAACCGCAAGACTCAAGTGTTCGAACTTCTGTGAATATTTATGTTTAGTTACTTCAATTTAATATACTATATAATAATATTGAACGCGATGTGACTGTTTATATATGTATGTATACTTATATAGGATATTCTCATTCTTTCGAAACAATACTTATCATACAAAAATTACGTTGAATTACAATAATGAATTCAAGTAAAATAAATCGACAAACAACACTCATTTGATGACTACCGATGCTGTGGTGTTTTCAGCAGAATTGATACAATAATCTCTGAATCGGTTGTCCCAAATTTTAGTGTGTAGACTTTAACAAATACACATCAATGGTTAATAGTAAAGACAAATACTTTCCATTACTTTCTATGGAATATGAAATATGTTCTGAGAATACCTTCCTCTTAAAAAAGTGTTCTTTTTTGTTAATATCAGTAGTACGTATTTTAGCACAGCACATATTTCTTGCTATAAATTAGTTTAAACCTATCGAAACACTCAAAACTTCTGTACGAAACATATGTATGCTATTCCATTGGTGTATAAAGACGTATTCTACAGTTTCATATAGGACCAGAAATAGTTTACGTCATTTTATATTACGTATACCAGTTTCAATCTTACACAAAAAAGTGTGTGCAAGTTTTGTTACAGACTCCTTCTTACGTATATCGTTTCCTTGTTCATCTGAAAAAAGAAATTATACAATTCATCACAAACAATTTCATATGGAGGGGTCCCAGCATTCCTCCTATTATAACAAATACCGATTTTTATTCCTTTTGAAATATAATGTATATACTTTAATAAGCTTTTATACCTTAATTATGTAAGTCCCTAGTTTCATTATATTGATGTAATGTTGCCTTTTTGCCTTTGTATACAAAATAGCGATTTTGTTTCTTTAAAATTGAATGTCCACAAATTATTCCTTTTGTCAATTCATTGTGATAATTTTGCATGAAATGTATATATTTAATGTAAAACAAAAAAATCTATTGAAGTGTCAACGAATAGCAAAACTGAAATTTTTGATGCAAGATTCATTGAAACTCTGAGAGATATAAACACACAGGAAGTTATTATACCTTTTAATTAGAAAATATGTTCATGGTTTATATATTACGAGGCCTCTGGTAACTGAGCCAAGGAATTTTACAGTAATGGAAAATTATACATTTTTCCTAGTTAACAATGAACGAAAATAAAAATAATTTATCTCAGCTTTGGTATAAACGCGTTTAGTCACAAAATCAATAACATAACATAGTGCAAAATGGTATTCTATATCGATACCTATATTATCTTTGTTCTCTTGCTTTCTACGTGACGCATTCTACAGGTGTTATTGTTGGAAAATCAAGAATACCTTTCGAATTTCCCCCTTTTTCTTGTCTGTAAGCTCAACCATCATAGCTGGTATTCACATACAGTAGTGTAAAACTTACGAGTTAATAGCTAGTCGTTCTATGCATTCACACGTAATGAACTATACGATAAATCTTTCCTTGTATATAGTTATATATATTTCATAGTTTATATTGCACATTTAATAATATGTATGGGGATAAAGGTGCCCCCTCTACTGACAAACTGACCTCTAGAAAATTCAAAAACAGAGCTGAGGTACTGTTCAACTACAATACGCGAAGCCCTCACAAGTGAGGATATCACCTTCTTACTCTACACGTGTCATCTAACCATAATATTCCAAGTTAGGCTCGGAACCAACATTTCTATAATCTCTGCATGTAAGTCCTTCCACTATTTTGGTAGCTTTAAGGTTGTCACACCAGCAGACATCAAATGAAATGGTCAACTGGTGGGTTGGGGACAGCAAGGGACATTGACACAGAACCATCTCATAGGGCATAGAGATAGATAGACTACAAAATAAAATTTTGCTCAACACGAACTATCCATTCCAACAGATGTTAACCAGTCTGCACCATGGAGAACATTGTGGACCTACTCTGTACAGCTGTACAGGTGATTAGGAACATATATTTTTCCATTCACTGGAGCAAAATAAAATTTATTAATAAAACTGGTAGCCACAAAAGTTCCTCCACGTGTGGTATCAGAGTGAATAATATCTCTTGGAACACTACATTCTAGAACTCTAACATGTATTTTTTAGCATTTTTAGAAATGTCCTTACTAACTAGTTAAAAGCGTCTTTATCACAAATTGAAAAAGAAAAATTAAAAATGAACGATCCAGCCAGCAATGTTCATAGTCTTTCACTGACCTTTCCGACGAAAGTCTGCAGAGCTTGTCTGTTCTTACACGCTACGGCGTACGCCTGTGAACCTCAATGTCTTCTGATCTGCCACTTCTTAGACTGGTGTCGTGTAGACGTTTCATAGCCCAGAGGTTTCCTGCACGTACGTGGGATGTGGGGCTTGGGGGGGGGGGGAGGAGGGCAATGTAGATGGACCTCTCTCCCGCTGAAGATGGGCAGGACGTTTTGGGGCTGCAGACTGGCGATGGCAGGGAACGGTGGTGTTGACTCCCTCAACTGGGCGAAACATTACCACTGCCACACGACCAAGGAAACAATTAGCAACATCACTTTTGGCAACTTTCACTCGAATAACTCACTCCCTGATCACCAGTAATACGATGCTCGCAATTTTTCTTTACCTCCTACATTAATACGATAACACTGCAGAGCTTCGATGCACACGCATACACCACACACAGCTAAGCACTTTCAAAGCTTGAAAATACTGGACCATCGGCGGCGCATCTGCACACATTCATCGCTCGCTGCGACTAGTCATGAAATTATAGGAGATCTGCGCAGACCAACAGTCCACGCAGCCTTCGTTCAATTATCCACATAGAGGACTCTCTCGTAGGTCTTCCTGTCGTCGAAAAATCTCATTTCCGAGGTTTTTAACGGAGACCGCATCACAGTCAGAGCGCCAAACGTGTGTTCCGTAGGTCGCTACACCACATGGTTACCCTTCTTCGTTCGTCACATTTTGGCAGATCAAAAACAGTCAGTCGCTCCACTGAAGAAGTCACTTTCATTTTTTCTCTCTTTTTTTTTTTAAAAAAAAAGGGGGCAATGCAAAACGTATTCTCAGCGTTCAGTTGTAAAAGGGATAGGTTCTTCTAGCTGCATCACATTTGCATGAGGGCAAAAAGGTTGTGACAACATTTACTGTAGCGTTACATCTACTGTTAACACAAGCACATCTGTCGTTTGTTTTTCCTAGGATAAGGTTAGCTCGTGATACTAAGCTTGTTATTATACTTGCTTTTCTACTTGGATGCTGAAATTGTGTGTTCTTTTTATTTTTTCCTCTCTTTTTACACGGATTTTATGAAATGTACGACAGTGAGCTTAGATGCGATGCATTAAAAGAAATTGGGATGTGCCTCCCATATGCCCAGGTTGTTAACTGAAGAGGTTAAATCTGCTAGCATCCTTTGAGCTACAGTGTCGATGTTCCTCTTCGTCTGAGCTTGCGTCTGAACACAATAAAAATTGTTCCATAAACGCCACATCCCATTTACAGCCAAGTTCCTAATTTAAAAGCGCTTACACGAACACGTCTAGAAACGCACAGAAAACAGTTTGAATATATGCTTAGTGACTATTTACATTGGACTTGTCAAAATTTTAGCACATTTATAATATATATTTTCAAATTTTGTTCACTGTCTCCTCTTGCTACACTTCAAGCGCTGCTTTCTTAAATATAGTGACTATACGCGTATATGTATATATATATATAATTTAGCACACACTCGCAGCACAGCTGGGTAATTGCAAAAAAAAAAAAAAAGGCTGCCGCTCTGAGTAAAAAGGGTCCTTTCTCTAACGATGTATGGGGGTTATGGGGGAGGGACAGCCACAAAATTTCTCGGGGGCACATGAGGGTGGACGTCATAATACTTTTCTGCGGGAACAGCTTCTGAGAGGGTTCGGGGCGGGGCGGGGGGGAGGGGAGGGCGAATTCCTCTGTGCGGAGGCCGGAGGTGCGTGGCGGAGGGTGGTCGGCGCGCGGCCCGCTCACTGCGGCGACGTCTGCGGGGTGATGTCGGAGCCGGCGTTGCCGTCCCCATTCTGGCCGGCGTCGGGCTTGGACTTGTTCTCCTTCTTCCACTTCATGCGGCGGTTCTGGAACCAGATCTTGATCTGGCGCTCGGTGAGGCAGAGCGCGTGCGCGATCTCGATGCGCCGGCGGCGCGTCAGGTAGCGGTTGAAGTGGAACTCCTTCTCCAGCTCGAGCGTCTGGTAGCGCGTGTACGTCTGCCGGCCGCGCTTGCGCTCTGCAACACAAGAACAGGTGCCGTATCGTGAGGCTATGCCGCTTACCGGTAGCACGGACAGTGTTAAAAAGCAGCTGTAAAGACAGCCTGTGACAACACAGTCTCCGCAAATGACGCATATAAACTTCCTGGCAGATTAAAACTGTGCGCCGGACCGACTCTCGAACTCGGGACCTTTGCCTTTCGAGGGCAAGTGCTCTGCCAACTGAGCTACCCAAGCACACGACTCACGCCCCGTCCTCACAGCTTTAATTCCGCCAGTACCTCGTCTCCTACCTTCCGAACTTCACAGAATGTCTCCTGCGAACCTTGCAGAACTAGCACGGAGACATGGCTAAGCCACAGCCTGGGGGATGTTTCTAGGATGAAATTTTCACTCTACAGTGGAGTGTGCGCTGATATGAAACTTCCTAGCAGATCAAAACTGTGTGCTGGACCGAGACTCGATCTCGGGACCTTTGCCTTTGGCGGGCAAGTGCTCTACCAGGTATGTAGGAGAGCTTTTGCGAAGGATGGAAGGTAGGAGACGAGGTACTGGAGGAATTAAGGCTGTGAGGACGGGGCGTGAGTCGTGTTTGGGTAGCTCAGTTGGTAGAGCACTTTCCCGTGAGAGGCAAAGGTCCCGAGATCGAGACTCGGTTTGGCACACAGTTTTAATCTGCCAGGAAGTTTCATATCAGCGCACACTCCGCTGTACAGTGAAAATTTAATTCTAGACGCATATAAACGGTTATTTTTCTTATGAGTGACCACAAGCTTCAAAACACGGTTCAACGGCTTCTTTTGCCTCCAAAAACTGAAAAAAGCAGCTCATTTTACATATCCAGCAGAGCAATATAAAGTAAAAAGTGTTAAAAACAGCTACAAGGTGGTTTGCCATATTCTGACAAATCAGGGATATAAAACGTAACTTTAGTTACGAGCTACCACATGCTTCAATACTCGATAAAAAAAAAGTAAACGGATCATTTTACGCAGCGTACCCATTCGCAATCTGTAAGTTGCACTGCCGGAAAAACAACTGGAAAAATGACGCCGATTTCGATCCGATGATGTCATATGCCACATGGGGGACATAGATTGACAGGTGTTATTTGAGTATTAATCGATTGCACAATAGTGCCATATCTTTCTCTCGAGCTGTTATATGTGAGCGGGCGCCAATGTTTTAAGCTCTATCGGAGGGTTAGGTTACCATCTTTGGTGTGCGCGTAGGCGCAGGAGCAGATACTGGTTACTGTGTTAAACTGAAGAAGCAGGTGTAATGTTATGTTTCAAATGTAAAGTTTCAAATATCGATGTATTTAATTAAGATTGTATTGGTAACTCATCTGCGAGAAGAGGAATTATAAGGTAATTTTTCTGAAGACACACTTTTTTTTATTGCAGCGCCTTTTTTACCTACCTTTCTCTTACAATTTTTAATTGATCACGGTTCTTTTTTAAGTAGAAAAGGAACCAAGTGTGTTCCGAAAATACTTCGATTTGCAACGAGCATAGAACTCGCTGCACCTAACGAGTGTCTCTGTGTAGATATAGTAATTTGCAGGTTTAGTATAGCGGCGCGCAAGACAGAGCAGTACTGCAACGCTTTATCCAGATTTGCGCAGAACGGAGGTAAGGTCTAAATATTTTGATGTTGTTTTTATTCGACCAGGGCCAACTTACGTCATTCAGAGACAGGTGTTATGTGTCAGCTTTAGTTCTGGGATCTTGGATCAGAGATCAGATTTGCACAACTAATCATCGTAGGTTTTCAAAATTATAGTCAGATTATTCACTTTACCGGTATTAAAGGCTTGCCTTCTCATTATTTCTGCACAGCTCTTGTTATTCAAAACCGAGTACGTCAGCCACATTTTTATTATTTAAAGAGGACTTTCAAGATGTACCGATAATGGTTTCAACGGCGTCGACCTAGAGATAGTGTAGTGAAATAGCCATCAGAGCGCCATCTGTGTCTACCTTTTACCTGGCAATGCTCACAGCCAGAAGGTTCAGCGTGGTGCAAACGTGTGAAGCAAGCACGCAACCATGCCCTGAGATGCACTCTTGCTTACTATAGCCAACTGAGCGATTTTCAAAGGGGTCAAAATGTGATCTTCCGAGTGGCGGCCACGCGGGGTAGCCGTGAGGTCTAGGGCACCTAGCCACGGTTCGCGCAGCTCCCCCCCCCCCCCCCCCCCCGTCGGAAGTTGGAGTCCTACCTCGGGCATGGGTGTGTGTGTGTTGTCCTTAGCATAAGCTAGTTTACGTTGGATTAAGTAGTCTAGGGACCGATGACCTCAGCAGTTTGGTCCCATAGTCCTTACCACAAATTTCCAATTTCCGAGTGGCAGAATAGTCGTTTCGGAGAATGGCCACACAAGTTGGACGAGCTGGTTCAGTTGTGTAACGATGCTGGTATCAGTGGTCACGTGATCATTCTCACATCCATAGACGAGGCCGGCCGCTGTGGCCTAGCGGTTCTAGGCGCTTCAGTCTGGAACCGCGCGACTGTTACGGTCGCAGGTTCAAATCCTGCCTCGGGCATGGATGTGTGTGGTGTCCTTAGGTTAGTTAGGTTTAAGTAGTTCTAAGTCTAGGCGACTGATGACCTCCGAAGTTAAGTCCCATAGTGCTTACAAGGGAACCTCCCCATCGCACCCCCCTCAGATTTAGTTATAAGTTGGCATAGTGGATAGGCCTTGAAAAACTGAACACAGATCAACTGAGAAAACAGGAAGACGTTGTGTGGAACTGTGAAAAAATAAGCAAAATATACAAACTGAGTAGTTCGTGGAAGATAGGCATCATCAAGGACACTGGGAGCGCAGGAGCGCCGTGGTCTCGTGGTCACGTGAGCAGCTGCGGAACGAAAGGTCGTTGGTTCAAATCTCCCATCGAGTGAAAAGTTTAATTTTTTATTTTCAGTTTATGTGACAAACACTTATCACATCCACAAGAAAACCTAAATCGGGCAAGGTAGAAGAATCTTTTTACCCATTCGCCAAGTGTACAAGACAGGTGGGTCGACAACATATTCCTGTTATGTGACGCACATGCCGTCACCAGTGTCGTATAGAATATATCAGATGTGTTTTCCTGTGGAGGAATCGGTTGACCTATGACCTTGCGAGCAAATGATTTCAGTGCCCATTGGAGAGGCACGTCCTTTCGTCTACTAATCGCACGGTTTTGCGATGCGGTCGCAAAACACAGACACTAAACTTATTACAGTGAACAGAGACGTCAATGAACCAACGGACAGATAATAACTATGCAAAAATAAAGAAGGTAAAATTTTCACTCGAGTGAAGACTTGAACCAAGGACCTATCGTTCTGCAACTGCTCACGCTACCACGGGACCATGGCGCTCCTCTGCTCATTGTCCATGATGTTGCCTATGTAGCCCATGGACTACTCAGTTTGTATATTTTGCTTATTTTTTCACAGTTCCACACAACGTCTTCCTGTTTTCTCAGTTGATCCGTGTTCAGTTTATCAAGGCCTGTCCACTGTGCCAACTTATAACTGATGGGGGTGCGATGGGGAGGTTCCCTTGTTAGAGCCATTTGAACCACTTTTGATTAACGGGAGAAGAATCCCGGTATGGCACGTACAGTTTTAACCCGCCTGGAACTGTATTTTTATGTACTGTCTGATTCCAATCACATTGACGTTCTTCATTCATTTTATGTAACAGAATCTGATGCTGGATGGAGCCCTAACACTTAATGCTGTGGACCGACTGTCACAATATGCGAACCTGATTGAAACTTACAAATGACGCTTTTATTGAAACTTCCTGGCAGAGTAAAACTGTGTGCCGGACCGAGACTTTACAGAAGCTCTCCTGCGAACCTTGCAGAACTAGCACTCCTGAAAGAAAGGATATTGTGGAGACATGGCTTAGCCACAGCCACGGGGATGTTTCCAGAATGAGATTTTCACTCTGCAGCGGAGTGTGCGCTGATATGAACCTCTGCAAGGTTCGCGGGAGAGCTTCTTTAAAGTTTGGAAGGTAGGAGACGAGGTCCTGGCAGAAGTAAAGCTGTGAGGACGGGGCGTGAGTCGTGCTTGGGTAGCTCAGTTGGTAGAGCACTTGCCCGCGAAAGGCAAAGGTCCCGAGTTCGAGTCTCGGTCCGGCTCACAGTTTTAATCTGCCAGGAAGTTTCATATCAGTGCACACTCCGCTGCAGAGTGAAAATCTCATTCTGGACGCTTTTATTCCTACCATAAATGTTTTCTGTAACTTATAAAAATGAAAGTGCTGTTTCGATCGTAGAAAAATTTTAGTGTCCTGGAAGTGTTCCGTCGCCCTTCGTCTGTAACAGTCGTTGGCGTCTTTTTATACCGGGCTCGCTTTTCGTAGCAGTGGGTGTCGGTAATCAGTGAGGCCAGACACCGCACGCTGCACGGGAACCAGCCAGCCGTTTCGGAGTTTCCTCCTTTCCATTAGGCAGCCCGGCCGGCCCCTGCTGGTCCTTTTGCGTTGCCGCCTCGGACGTCCGTCTTCGTCCATCTGTCGGCCGCGTCTCACCGAGGTGGCTGACACGCAATTACTGCCGACTCCCCGATTGGTCGCCAATTAGACACACAGCGACTGCGCAGCGCGGGGGGCGACGGGATTAACAAAGCCGCCCACCGGGCCACTCGTAATTGCAGTCCACTCCCTTAACAACCTTCCCACCTCTTACATTCCCCTTTCACATTTCCACGCTGCATCATCATTGTCTCAGTTTTCAGCTACTCCCACTTGCTCGTTAGTAAGTTTACTGAATGGCAGAAATGATGTTATGGTGTACCTACAATTTCGTTTAGTGTTACAGGAAAAATTTGGACGCAGTACTGTATCTTGTGGTAGCTCAGTTTCTCCCTTAACAACCGTACACCTTTTCAATTCTTTTTTCATATTTCCGCTATGTATCATCATTCTGTCAGTCTTCGACGCCCCCCCTCCCCCCCACATCGTTCTAACTGGATAGCAGGAATGCAGTTCCAGCAAACATAAAGTACACGGTCTTGCATCTAATGTTAGATGAACAACAATGGACCTGATATTGAAGCTTATGGTAGCTCAAACCAAAATAAGCTGCTACACACCGTATGTTTAAAAAATCGTTACTGCTGATTTTAATACTTTTACTAGTTTACAATGTGGTTACAGGATGCACTGCATTAAATCAGATGATGTGGTAAAAAGAAAGTATGATTTCATGTACGTGGACTGAAGCGGAGAGTGACAATTAGTACCAAGGCCGTGAATCGAACCTGGGTCTTCCCCTCACTAGGCATGTGCATTAGCCACCTTGACACAGCGGTTCACATAACAGCACGGTTTATCCTGGCTCGCCTCCCTCCTCGATCAAGATTCTCACTGCCGCCCCAGTCTTCTTTAAATTCAATTTTGTCATATGATGACATGATGGAGACTGTGGCTGTTGTTTGAAGACAAATGTTGATGGTGCGAGGACAGCAACCAACCACAAATTTACTTTCAGTTCCTTTATTCAAAGGGTACCGCTACCGGTTTCGAATCGTTGTGATTAATCCTCAGACAGTTTACACGCTTTCTTTATGAGATGTTGTGTGTTTTTTACAGATTCATTGTCGTCTGTTTGGAGTGTTTGTTTCCACAACATTCGTCCAACAGATGTAAATGCATTCCCACTGCATTCTTATTGTTGCACACGTAAATTGTTCTCACTGAATAAATCTAAAGTGTTTAGTGAGAACAATTTACGTGTGCAACAATAAGAATGCAGTGGGAATGCATTTACATCTGTTGGACGAATGTTATGGAAACAAACACTCCAAACAGACGTTTCACGACAGTTAATCTGTAAAAAAACACACCACATCTCATAAAGGAAGCGTGTAAACCGTCTGAGGATGAATCACAACGATTCGAAACCGGTAACGGTACCCTTTGAATAAAGGAACTGATAGTAAATTTGTTGCTGGTTGCTGTCCTAACACCATCAACATTTGTCTTCTTTCAATTTCTCCTTACACACGAACAGAATTGCTGAGGCTCTCCATGTTCTGGAGTAGCACCTCAGCATGGAGAAGCCAGCCTGAAACCCAGGCGCATGTACTTATACAAATGAAAAGACGCACTGTCAGAGACTTCACTGTCCCATAAAGACATGTTTTCATGTATATAGACTGAAGTGGCGAGTGAAAACTTGTACCAAGATTGGGAATCAAACCAACGCCTCACTCAGTTTGAAAGAGGTCGTTGAGCCGTGTGCACTTTCTTCCACAGCTCGCTTCCTGAGCGTTGTGTGGAGCCAATATTTTGGGTAATCGACAGTGTTTGGGCGCGATCGAGCTCTAGCAACTCGTTGCTGTCTTTTATTGCTTCGCTTCTATTTCGTTTTTCCGCGGTTGTTCAGGGTTGGTCTTTTATGAAGCTCTTTCGTTTGAACTCCCGCCCGTAGTGTACCTACTATCTATTGCGAGTTCTGTCTTTGGTGTACATAGAAACCGTAGGTTGGTAACACGACCGACTCACGTGTTTACTGCAGCAGACTCTTTGGTCTGTACTATTTATAGGCGAGCGCGGTCACGCTGGGGGAGGTTGTCGCGCAGTGGCTATTGTGTCTGCTCTGGTGACGTCGGCATCATGCCTTCCACGTACGGGTGTTGTTATCGAACCCGCACATCTACACGTGGAGGAATGTCAGCCTGGTTGAGGCCCCTCTGTCCGCTCTTCACCTTCTGAACAGCATGGCGGCGAGCTGGTATGACATGAGCGTACAGAGAGTGCCACAGCGTCTACAAAAATGAATCGACAGAAATGGTGATTATGTTGGAAAATAGCTAAAAGTTCAAGCTGTAAACTGATGATAACCTTTGTAGAAATAAACAGGTCTATGTACTTATAAAAAAAATAGGAGACCTTACTTTTGGGACAACCCTCATACGTAAGCACCCTGCCTGATCACCTGCATTTTCATGTCCATTGTGTATTCCGGCGGACTTGGGCAATTCCAGCAGGACAATGCGACACCCAATACGTCCAGAATTTCTAGAGTGGCTCCAGGAACAGTCTCCTGAGTTTAAACACTTCCGCTGGCCTCCATACTCCCCAGATATGAACATTACTGACAAGGGAACCTCCCCATCGGACCCCCCTCAGATTTAGTTATAAGTTGGCACAGTGGATAGGCCTTGAAAAACTGAACACAGATCAGTCGGGAAAACAAGAAGAAGTTGTGTGGAAATATGAAAAAATAAGCAAAATATACACTCCTGGAAATGGAAAAAAGAACACATTGACACCGGTGTGTCAGACCCACCATACTTGCTCCGGACACTGCGAGAGGGCTGTACAAGCAATGATCACACGCACGGCACAGCGGACACACCAGGAACCGCGGTGTTGCCCGTCGAATGGCGCTAGCTGCGCAGCATTTGTGCACCGCCGCCGTCAGTGTCAGCCAGTTTGCCGTGGCATACGGAGCTCCATCGCAGTCTTTAACACTGGCAGCATGCCGCGACAGCGTGGACGTGAACCGTATGTGCAGTTGACGGACTTTGAGCGAGGGCGTATAGTGGGCATGCGGGAGGCCGGGTGGACGTACCGCCGAATTGCTCAACACGTGGGGCGTGAGGTCTCCACAGTACATCGATGTTGTCGCCAGTGGTCGGCGGAAGGTGCACGTGCCCGTCGACCTGGGACCGGACCGCAGCGACGCACGGATGCACGCCAAGACCGTAGGATCCTACGCAGTGCCGTAGGGGACCGCACCGCCACTTCCCAGCAAATTAGGGACACTGTTGCTCCTGGGGTATCGGCGAGCACCATTCGCAACCGTCTCCATGAAGCTGGGCTACGGTCCCGCACACCGTTAGGCCGTCTTCCGCTCACGCCCCAACATCGTGCAGCCCGCCTCCAGTGGTGTCGCGACAGGCGTGAATGGAGGGACGAATGGAGACGTGTCGTCTTCAGCGATGAGAGTCGCTTCTGCCTTGGTGCCAATGATGGTCGTATGCGTGTTTGGCGCCGTGCAGGTGAGCGCCACAATCAGGACTGCATACGACCGAGGCACACAGGGCCAACACCCGGCATCATGGTGTGGGGAGCGATCTCCTACACTGGCCGTACACCACTGGTGATCGTCGAGGGGACACTGAATAGTGCACGGTACATCCAAACCGTCATCGAACCCATCGTTCTACCATTCCTAGACCGGCAAGGGAACTTGCTGTTCCAACAGGACAATGCACGTCCGCATGTATCCCGTGCCACCCAACGTGCTCTAGAAGGTGTAAGTCAACTACCCTGGCCAGCAAGATCTCCGGATCTGTCCCCCATTGAGCATGTTTGGGACTGGATGAAGCGTCGTCTCACGCGGTCTGCACGTCCAGCAAGAACGCTGGTCCAACTGAGGCGCCAGGTGGAAATGGCATGGCAAGCCGTTCCACAGGACTACATCCAGCATCTCTACGATCGTCTCCATGGGAGAATAGCAGCCTGCATTGCTGCGAAAGGTGGATATACACTGTACTAGTGCCGACATTGTGCATGCTCTGTTGCCTGTGTCTATGTGCCTGTGGTTCTGTCAGTGTGATCATGTGATGTATCTGACCCCAGGAATGTGTCAATAAAGTTTCCCCTTCCTGGGACAATGAATTCACGGTGTTCTTATTTCAATTTCCAGGAGTGTACAAACTGAGTAGTCCATGCGCAAGATAGGCAACATCAAGGAGAATGTGAGCTGAGGAGCGCCGTGGTCCCTTGGTTAGCGTGATCAGCTGCGGAACGAGAGGTCCTTGGTTCAAGTTTTCCCTCGTGTGAAAAGTTTAATTTTTTATTTTCAGACATTTATTATCTGTCCGTCCGTCCATCCGTCCGATGCGAGGTAACTGCGCCGTAGTATGGGGACGTTACACGTAAACAAACATCGAAACACACGACGTCAGTCGACTACAGCGCACGGAAGAGAGAGTATCCTGCTAACGAGGCTCCCTGGCTACCAGTTGACTGTTCGCTACTTTGGACGAGAGTGCATTAAATACGTGAGATGTATTCCGTGGGTAGTATGAATCCACCAAATGTTTTCGGTTCCCATTGGAGAGGCACATCCTTTCGTTTACTAATCACACGGTTTTGCGGTGCGGTCGCGAAACACACACACACTAAACTTATTACAGTGAACAGAGACGTCAATAAACGAACGGACAGATCATAACTTTGCGAAAATAAAGAAAGTAAACTTTACACTCGAAGGAAGACTTGAACCAAGGACCTTACGTTCCGCAGCTACTCACGCTAACCACGGGACCACGGCGCTCCTGAGCACACACTTTCCTTTATATTGCCTATCTTGCGTATGGATTACTGAGTTTGTATATTTTGCTTATTTTTTTCATAGTTCCATACAACTTCTTCCTGTTTTCTCGATTGATCTGTGTTCAGTTTTTCAAGGCCTATCAACTGTGCCAACTTATAACTAAATCTGAGGGGGGTGCGATGGCGAGGTTCCCTTGTGAGCATATGCCTTGCAACGAGCTGCTCAGAAGAGATCTCCACCCTCTCGTACTCTTACAGATTTATGGCCAGCCCTATAGGATTCATGGTGTCAATTCCCTCTAGCACTACTGCAGCCGTCAGTCAAGTCCACACCACGTCGTGTTGCGGGGGCCCTACACAATATCAGGCAGGTGTACCGGTTTCTTTGGGTCTTCAGTGAATAATGATTTTATTTCATATAGTTCAATAATTGTCACGCTGTGGCTGTCCGGCCGGCCGAAGTGGCCGTGCGGTTAAAGGCGCTGCAGTCTGGCACCGCAAGACCGCTACGGTCGCAGGTTCAAATCCTGCCTCGGGCATGGATGTTTGTGATGTCCTTAGGTTAGTTAGGTTTAACTAGTTCTAAGTTCTAGGGGACTAATGACCTCAGCAGTTGAGTCCCATAGTGCTCAGAGCCATTTTTTGTGGCTGTCCAGTAAACAACCAGCCGTCAGTCCGTTTGTTATCGTGATCCAGGTATATGGGGCTGCAACCGTCTGCTGGAGCAGCGTGCTTCTACGGCTGTCACGCGAATCCGTTGCGAGATTCGGACACAGGGGTGGGGCCAGCCGTATAGCATCAGAGTAACTTCGTTATCTAGCGCGCGCAGCGCACACGCCACAGTCGCTGTAAACTCGCAGGTGCTGGCCAGCTGCCGCCGAGCGACGTCGCAACGCGCTGCTGCAGATGACCGCGGACACCTAACGAGATTATGCCGTCGCGTCGCGGGCACCAGTGTGACAGTTTACGCGGCCGGACCGCGAGTGTGACGTCACGGCGGGTGGCCGCGTCTTGCCGTATCTGCGCCGGCCACTCGCTGCCGGTAGAGCGATGGCGTTGGAGGGGGGGGGGGGGCGCAGTGGGCCCGGCTTACGTCACGCCGTGATGAAGACAAACGGCGCTTTTCAAACACATTCCAGCGGCAGGCGGGCTCTGTCCGTTTGTGAGTCGCCTCTGCCAGTCCCTCCCCCTATCCCCTCCCCCCCTCAGCGAGCCCCCCGTGGCAGCATCACCAGCTCTCTCGCCCCATCTCCGGCTCAGGCAGTACAGCCACGTCCGCCCACACCAGTCCAACCCTCAACTTCCAATATACACTGCTGGCCATTAAAATTGCTACACCACGAAGACAGCGGATAGGCACTTGGTGCAGGGAGTGGCAACTGACCGTTAACATAGATAAATGTAATGTATTGCGAATACATAGAAAGAAGGATCCTTTATTGTATGATTATATGATAGCGGAACAAACACTGGTGGCAGTTACTTCTGTAAAATATTTGGGAGTATGCGTGCGGAACGATTTGAAGTGGAATGATCATATAAAATTAATTGTTGGTAAGGTGGCTGCCAGGTTGTGATTCATTGGGAGAGTCCTTAGAAAATGTAGTCCATCAACAAAGGAGGTGGCTTACAAAACAGTCGTTCGACCTATACTAGAGTATTGCTCATCAGTGTGGGATCCGTACCAGATCGGGTTGACAGAGGAGATAGAGAAGATCCAAAGAAGAGCGGCGCGTTTCATCACAGGGTTATTTAGTACCCGTGATAGCGTTACGGAGATGTTTAATAAACTCAAGCGGCAGACTCTGTAAGAGAGGCGCTCTGCATCGCGGTGTAGCTTGCTGTCCAAGTTTGGGAGAGGGTGCGTTTCTGGATGAGGTATCGAATATATTGCTTCCCCCTACTTATGCCTCCCGAGGAGATCACGAACGTAAAATTAGAGAGATTCGAGCGCGCACGAAGCTTTTCGGCAGCAGTTCTTCCCGCGAACCATACGTGACTGGAACAGGAAAGGGAGGTAATAATGACAGTGGCACGTAAAGTGCCCTCCGCCACACACCGTTGGGTGGCTTGCGGAGTATAAATGTAGATGTAGATGACGTGCTACAGACGCGAAACTTAACCGACAGCAAGAAGATGCTCTGATATGCAAATGATTAGCTTTTCAGAGCATTGTTACAAAAACAATCAAAACATTTGTACTTTGGACACCACGAAAATTGTACGAATGCACATTCATTTTCGTTGCAATCGCACCTGTATTTTCTCAAGTTGACGTCATGGAATATTTCTTTTTGCGGTGGATCCAGCGTCGCGAAAACAAAAGTAGCATAGACGGGTCTCGAACCAGGGTCGCCTTGACGGGAGTCTCGCTCGCTCGCCACTTTTTTTTTTTTTTTTTTTTTTTTTTTTTTTTTTTTTTTGTCGTTGCGGACGTCACATAACATACGTTAAAGTTCATTTGCTGATCCTTCCACTCAGTTTTTTATCACAGAGGCCAACCAGCTCTCTGACCGAACAAGCTACTCGCTCACTGGTCACAATTGTGAAACTTTTCTGTACGTAAAGAGCTGCCAAAACTTTAACAGGCAATATTTCAAAAACGAGGCCTCATTGGCACCTACAATATTACGGTGTTAAACGTGCCTACCCACACTATAAGCAGGCGAAGTGGGAGCACATAACTCGATACACCTCCCAGAAGGTCCCCTCCTGAGTATCACTGATATGAGAAGCAAGTTAGGGTGGTCTTACGGGAACATGGTATTCTGTGAGACTTTCATCTGATGATGGGCCTGCAGCGGTTCGAGTAGTAGTCAATAATACAGAAAATCGCACCAACTCAAAGAGCGACTGGTTCAAAATGGTTCAAATGGCTCTAAGTACTATGGGACTTAACAGCAGAGGTCATCAGTCCTCTAGACGTAGAACTACTTAAACCAAACTAACCTAAGGACATCACAAACATCCATGCCCGAGACAGGATTCGAACCTGCGACCTAGCAGCCGCGTAGTTCCGGACTGAAGCGGCTACAACCGCTCGGCCACAGCAGCCGGTGAACGACTGGTTGTATATTGTAGCTACATATATTGATCAGCCACAACATTAAGACCACCGACCTGCTATCAATATAAAACCATCCAGGCGATATCAGCCTCATCTGGCGAATGGGGAAGGCGCGCGATCTATGTTTGACCGAGGGCAGACTGTTCAAATGGTTCAAATGGCTCTGAGCACTATGGGACTCAACTGCTGAGGTCATTAGTCCCCTAGAACTTAGAACTAGTTAAACCTAACTAACCTAAGGACATCACAAACATCCATGCCCGAGGCGGGATTCGAACCTGCGACCGTAGCGGTCTTGCGGTTCCAGACTGCAGCGCCTTTAACCGCACGGCCACTTCGACCGGCGGCAGACTGTGATGGCTCGGAGGCCAGGCACAGGCATCTCTCTCTCTCTCTCTCTCTCTCTCTCTCTCTCTCTCTCTCTCTCCCTCCCCTTAAGAAACGACTTTCGAATTAGAAGCTGGCGGAACATTTTAAAGTATTTCAGCTCGCTTAGCAAGAAGTGGTAGAATCCTAAAGCAGTGTGACTCCGATGTTCGGAGATTCGCTCATGTGTCGAGCGGCGTGAGCTTTTACAGCCATTTGTTTGTTTGTGGGGCGATGCCGTTCATGCGGAAGAGTGGCTAATTAGAAGCGTCCGAAGGCTACGCGCGGCTATCAGATAATTACCCGTCGTAATTGTTTCGGGGCACGTATCGCACTTAATTGGCGTTAATTAAAAAGTTTTGCACAGGCACCGCTGAGGGTGAAGCATGGTCTCTTTCGGCAGAGTTGACATAGGGTTCAAACGACACAAACTCACAATGCAGTTTTTTCGAAACACGAGTGGGATTTCTTCAGCATAATATTTGCCGTAGCGACACCCATCAACAGCAAGTGGGCAGAATATAGTATGTAGTATACACTCTCCGTCGCATGTTGCAATTTATTGACGAACAGTTTTCGGTTACAGGCATCTATCATCTAAGTATTAGTGATGATGCTATCACTTTCTCAAAAAGTTATCGTTTATTGACGACGTGTTTCATAGAGTGAGTATTCATTATCAGACTCGAAACAGTGATGAAGCAATCAGTCAGTCACAGAGCGATAGCTTCATCACTGTTTCACGTTTGAATCGGATGGCTGCCAACTGAAACCGTTCGTAAATAATTCATTACCTCCAACTGAGATTGTATACTACATACCATACTCTCTCTTCTGAAATGATCATGGCAAACTCTTTCGCTAAATACGGTACCACTTTCTGGCCTCAACACACGTTTATTGATCTCCAATCCCACAAGATCGTGCTTTAAACGTAGTACGGTCGAAATCAACCTTACAGGAGCAATATACCACGAGTTTGCATGGTATGTGTGCATATGAAGACAGATTTCATCAGAAGAACGGTCAAGGTAAACAATTTTCTATCTTTCTTCTTCTCACCTAGTGGCTATCTATAACTTTTAGAGAATTCCGGCTGCAATTCGGGTCGGTGGATATGAAATAGAGGAAATAATTGAGGAAGGTGAGAAACAGGGTTGTAGACTATGCTCCAGGTTATTCAAATTTCACATTGAGCAAGCAGTGGTTGAAAAGAGAGATATCAACAAAAGTGAAACAACGATAATAGCAATGATGGAGGAATTAGATTAGGAAATGAGGAGTCGGAAGTAATTGGCGAAGTGTGTTAACTGAAATCAATATAACTGCCGAAAGAAAAATTTAAGACGGTATAAAACGCAGATTGGCAATTAGTAGCAAGAGATTTCCTGAAAACGAAGAAGTACGTCAAGGAAAAAAAATAATAAAGCTAGATGAAACTTCCTGACAGATTAAAACTGTGTGCCGGGCCGAGACTCGAACTCGGGACCTTTGCCTTTCGCGGGCAAGTGCTCTATCAACTGAGCTAGCTAACTGGGTAGCTCAGTTGGTAGAGCACTTGCCCGCTAAAGGCAAAGGTCCCGAGTTCGAGTCTCGGCCCAACACACAGTTTTACTCTGCCAGGAAGTTTCATACCAGCGTACACTCCACTGCAGAGTGAAAATCTCATTCTGATAAAGCTAGGTGTTCTGAAGTGTGTTCTGCCAGTATTGTAGCGAAACGAGGAAGAAGGACAGAACAGAAGCTACTGAAATGATTTATTACAAAAGGTTACCGATGTCGGATAGGTAGATAAGATTTACTGAGTGAAACAGGGAGGGGGGCGGGGAGATGAGCTTTATGGAATAACATGCCTGAATGAAGGAGCAAGTTGAGATGACACATTAGGCGGTATCAAAGTACAGTTGATCTGGAACTTTAGGGAAGAGTGGTGGCGTGCGAAGTTGAAGATGGCAGAGGAAGACCGAGAGAATGTCATGGTCTGTTGATAAGGACTCCAAACGATGGAGCAGTAATTTAGAACTGGTTCCAACAATAGCGTCTAGAGGGCGGTTTCATTTGCAGAAGTACTACATCTTGCCAACTCTCCCACTTGGTTTTCCTCACTACTGGTTTCAAGCATTTTATATCGCATACTTACGATGTACTTAACGATGTGACATGATCCAGGAACTTACCACTGATTTTGTAATTGTGTTCCATCTCATTGTTATGGGGCTGCCACTTAGTACACTGAGGTGAAAAAAGTCGTGTGGTACCTCCTGATGTCGTGTCGGGCCTGCTTTTGTCCGATGTCGTGCAGCAGCTTGAAGTGACATGGTCTCAAAAAGTCCTTGGAAGCCCCTCCAGAAATATAAGCGATGTTTCCTCTATAGCCGTCCATAACTGCGAAACTGTTGCTCGTGCAGGATTTTGTGCACGAACTGACCTCTCGATTTTGACCCGTAAACGTCCCATGGAAATTATATGGGGCGTACTGGGTGGACAAACTATTCGCTCGAATCGTCCTGAATGTTCTAGAAACCAATCGCGAACAACTGTGGCCCAATGACATGGCGCACTGACATCCATAAAAATTAGATAGTCGTTTCGGGACGTGAAGTTCATTAATGGCTGCAGGTGCTCTCCAAGAAGCCTATCAATCATTTTCATTTAATGATCGGTTAAGTTGGACCACAGGACCATGTCAACACATCCCTTACGATTATGGAACCACCACCAGATTGCACAGTGCCTTGTTGACCACTCGGGACCGCCGGCCGCGGTGGCCGAGCGGTTCTAGGCGCATCAGTCCGGAACCGCGCGACTGCTACGGTCGCAAGTTCGAATCCTGCCTCGGGCATGGATGGATGTTATGTCCTTAACTTAGTTAGGTTTAAGCAGTTCTAAGTTCTAGGGGACTGATGACCTACGATGTTAAGTCCCATAGTGCTCAGAGCCATTTGAACCACTCGGGACGATGACTACATGGGGTCTGCGCCGCACTCGAATTGGCCATCAGCTCTTACGGATCGGGGAAGGATGAGCTAAGAAACCTGCCTTTCCGTTTGCAAGGAACCATCCCGATAATCGCCTTAAGCGATTTAAGGAATCGTGGAAGACCTAAATCTCGATGTCGAAACGGGGATTTGAAACGTCGTCCTCCGAAAAGTGAGTAGACTGTCTGAACAACTGTCACCCACCAGGTTTGGCAAACAAAAAGAACTCGAGTTGCCTCGGCTGAAGATGCAGCAAGTCTGTCAACTTTCACTAAATTACTTCAGCACAGGCTGTTAGCGTCCAAGGTGGGTTCATCGAGATGGACGCCAAATTTAGAGTACCTTGTGCCCTTTGATCGACACCGCCGGAACAATTAGCCGCCTCTGCAGATAGCTCTAAATCAGGATAGTTCCCTTTCTGATCGCTTTTGCCTATTAAAATCTCCTTAGAACTAACAGCTGTGCCTCTTGCCCTGGAGCATTACTTCAAGCCCGCGGAGTGACGAGGAGTTGCAAAGAACGAGACGTAGAGAAAACAGAGAGAGGGGGGCGGGGAGGGAGGGAGGGAGGGAGGAAGGAAGGAGGGAGGAAGAGAGAGAGAGAGAGAGAGAGAGAGAGAGAGAGAGAGAGACATCTTGGCAGGTACTCGGGCACATATTAAATTACCGCCGCCCGCCGCTCTTCCTGGGTTTCCAGTTGTGCCCCGTCCGTCAGACAGACGTATGTTTCAGGGGTTAATTAAGAAACCATCAAACGCACAGTCCTGAGCGCCCCGGTGGGATGAGAAACAAAAAGAAGCGCACGAGTACAGACGGCAAAGGAAGCGAACACGCCGCAGGCAGAGGGGTTCTGGCGCCAGCGGTAGGGGGCGATGGAGGGGAGGGCGTGTTGGGGGCCGAGGAGGAAGAGGGAAGGAGGTTCCGTAGGCGAGAGCAAGGAGTTTGGCTCGGTAGCCAAAGCACCAATTTAACATTTATAACTAGCCTACTGAAGACGTTGCTGCATCATCTGCAAAGGTTACCTCAGGGCTTTATGTTAGCTCCAATACTATTTCTATAGGCGAGTATAAGGAGTATAGTAGCCAAAGTGCTAATACAACTATTATATCTACTGAAGACACTGTTGCATCATCTATAGAGAATACCTAAGCGTACTATGTTGGGGCCAGTAATGTTCCTACAGGCGAGATCAAAGAGTTCCCTTCAGTAACCAAACACCAACGCAACTTTTATATCTACTGAAGACAATATTCCATCATCAATGCAGAATACCGCAGGGCACTATGTTGGGTACAGTATTATTTCTGCGGGCGAGAGAAAGGAGTACGGGTAGAAGTCAAAGTGCCATCTAAACTTTTATATCTACTGAAGAAGAACTCTGGGAGTACCTCAGGGCACTATTTTAGCACCAGTGTTGTTTCTGCTTTGCATTAATAATGATACAGGCATCATCAAGGAGTCCAGCACCTCCAGTGCACATCCAACAGCAATTATAAGCTACAGTTTCTTCCTGAACAAGGAACATACAGTGTTGTATACGCTGAGATGACAATGATATCTAATATCGTGTCGGGTCTCCTCTTTCCCTGCGTGGTGCACCAAGTCACCGTGAAACTGATTCAACAAGTCGCTAGATGTCCCCTGCAGAAATATCGAGTCACTTCTCCTCCACGGCTCGTCCATAATTGCGGAAGTGGTGCTGGTGCAGGATTTTGTGCACGAACTGAACTGTGGATTACGTCCAATAAATGTTCGATGGGAATCACGTCCGGCTACCAGAGTGGCCAAATCATTCACTCGAAGTGTTTAGAATGTTCTTCAAGCCCGTCATGAACAACTGTGGACCGGTGACATGGCCTGTTATCATCCACAAAAATTCCATCGTTGTTTGGAAACATGAACAACATGAATGGCTGCAAATGGTCTCCAGGTAGCCGAACCATTTCCAGTCAATGATCAGTTCAGTTGGACCAGAGGACATTGTACATTCCATGTAAACACAGACCTCCCAATTATTGAGCCACTACCAATTTGGACTGTATCTTGTTAACAACTTTGGCTCACCACTTCGTGGTGTCCTCGCGACGAACCCTACCATCAGCTCTTACCAACTGGGATCGGAACTCATCTGAGCAGGCCACTATTTTCCAGTTTCTAGGGTGAAACCGATATGGTCACGAGCCCAGGAGAGACGTTGCAAGCGATGTCGTGCTGTTAGCAAAGGCACTCGCGACTGTCGTCCGCCGCCTTTGCCCACTAATGCAAAATTTCGCCGCACTGTCCTATTGGATACGTTCGTCGTACGTCCCACATCAGTTTCTGCGGTTATTTAAATCAGTTTTGTTTGTCTGTTAGCACTGACAATTGTGCTCAAACGCCGCTGTTCTCGGTCCTTAAATGAGAAGGTCACCAGCCCCTGCGTTGTCCGTGGTGAGACGTAATGCTTCAGATTTGGTATTCTCGGCAAATTCTTGAAATTGTGGATCTGGGAATATTGCATTCCTAAACGATTTCCGGTCAGAATGGCTGCTCAGTGTCAAGCGAACAGTATAGTGCGAGTCTACAGCCTCCTGCTTATTAGTCTCGCGGAGGCTGCGAAGACAATATTATACTAACTGCAGAGTCCAAAGAGGCTTTTACGGTGTATTGTGTTCCATACGCGAATGGAACGCGAATCATTCCGAATACTATGGTCGCACTACGAGGTGTTCTCAGTAAGAGGGGCGAGGGGCACAATAAGAAGAAAGTGACCTGTGTGCATGAGCAATATGAGAAGCGAAGTCCTTCCGGCAAACATCAGCGACTATTAGTGAGGTAAGTGGACGAACGTTGGCAGTTCAGGTTGTAGCACTGGCGCCAGCTGACATTATTACAACATGCTGCAACTTGTCCTGGAGCGGGTATAGCACGTAGTGCTGTGGAAAATACTCCTTGCTGTGAACTTTAAGATATTTGCACAGTGTGGACGTAGATGTATATCCTCGTATATAATAGGAACGAAGAAAATTACTCTAATAGTCTGTGCATTCTCAACAGTGTCTTGATTTTTCTTACCACTTTTTCTCCTCCAGTATCAAGAGTAACGTCAGAGCTGCCCCTCTGGTGCCTTCACGTACTACATAGGTAGTGCATGACTATATGGTATCTTGTGAAAAAGGGATGCTAATGCAAAGGAGATTTAGTACTGGCCCTAACACAGTACCCTGCGGTACTTCTGAAGTTGAGTTCTCTTCATGTATAACAACAGCCTTTTCAGCAGTTACAAAAGTTCAGTCGGTGCTGATATGTACGGAAAATACACACTATGGAAACGTGACCATTCTTCGCAGACAATACTCGAGCTTATATACAGAGCGAGGTGGCGAAGTGTTTAGCACACTCGACTCGCTATCGGAAGGACGACGGTTCAAACGTGAGTCCGATCATCCTGATTTAGGTTTTCCGTGATGTTCCTAAACCGATTCAGGTAAATGCCGGAACGGTTACGTTGAAAGGGCACGACAGATTTCCTTCCCTAATCCGAGCTTGTGCTCCGTCTATTATGACCTCGTTACACTCTAATCTCCTCGTCCTCCTCCTCGACATTGTAACCCTGATCACATGACCTCAGACAACGAGAGGCTCCCAGAATAAGCACGACCATAAACGAGAAGAATTTCCCTTAATTTTTAGACATCCCTCATGAACGGCAAAAAAAAAAAAAAAATACACACATCATAAACTATATAAAGTAGTCGAACTTATTTACGTCATGTCTCGGACAGACAATGATGAACGCTAGTAAAATTAATCATTACTTTGATGGAGGTAACATCCAATTCGGTGCTTCCTGGATACCTGGAGACTTATATACCGCAAGACGTTCATGAGCAAAGAATGTAACAAGCCTCCAAATGACGATCCCCCCCACAACAGGAGATGTTCAGCGAGGAGAATGAGACGCCGGACTTGGAAAAAACCTGAAACGCATCAGAATGGGCGTGACACCAGTGGGGGAAAAACACAATCAAGTGGGAACTTACACGGTATATGAAGACAGATGTGATTATGAGGAACCGCGCGACTGCTACGGTCGCAGGTTCGAATCCTGCCTCGGGCATGGATGTGTGTGATGTCCTTAGGTTAGGTAGGTTTAAGTAGTTCTAAGTTCTAGGGGACTGATGACCACAGATGTTAAGTCCCATAGTGCTCAGAGCCATTTGAGCCATTTTTGATTATGAGGAATATGGCGACATGGAACATCTCCTGACCTGTTCTGACTCACCCGGCGGATGTATCGTCAACGAATTATGGCAGCGAAGGAAGGAAATAATGAACATAGCCTAATTTGGGTTAAAGAAGTTTGACCTCTGAACACAAGAAAGTCTGTTCGGAAAGACTTGTAGAGGGGAGAGAGTACATACTACTCTGAATAGGAACCCATGTCAGAGAACGTCATCCAACGACGATAGCGAGCCTCAAAGTTACAGGCTGCAGCGCCTGTAAATCTGTGTACGAGTATATACATGGTGATTCCGTCATTATGTTACAAATTATCAAGGATAATGGAGAAGGATAAATGTGTCAATTTGAGGTAAGGGTCTCTGTGCCGGAAACGAACGAGTCGAAAGCTAGAAGCGAAAACCGTTCTTTTATCTCTGACAGTGGAATACATGTACCGATACTGTTGCTGATAAAATTGTAGGTAACTTTCAGAGGTGGTAGTAAGGACCAAAACAAGAAAGTATGTCTAGTACACATGGATTCTAGAATGTATAACGTAAGAACTATGAGCTCTTGTCCAATACAGGAGATGAGTTTCACACTAGCAAAGATGGTTCAAATGGCTCTGAGCACTAAGGGACTTAACATCTGAGGTCATCAGTCCCCTAGACTTAGAACTACTTACACCTAACTAAGCTAAGGACATCACACACATCCATGCCCGAGGCAGGATTCGAACTTGCGACCGTAACAGCAGCGCGGCTCCGGACTGAGGCGCCTAGAAACGCTCAGCCACTCCGACTAGCGAAGACGAACAAGTACTCACAGCTCCTCAGGTATGCATTTTGGAGGTCATGTTTTCTGGACCATTTTCTTGTTTTCGTCCACACTACCAAACCTGAAAGCTGCTTACCCTACAGTCTTAGCAATAACAGTAGCGGTACATGTAATCCACTGTCAGAGGTATTAGAACGGTTTTCGCTTGTACCTTTCGACTCATTCGTTTCCGGTGCAAGGAACCTTGCCTAGGCTTGATACATTTATCCTTCTCCATCATTCTTGAAACTTTGTAACATCATCAAGGTATATATATATATATATATATATATATATATATATATATATATATATATATATAAACAAAGATGATGTGACTTACCAAATGAAAGTGCTGGCAGGTCGACAGACACACAAACATACACACAGAATTCAAGCTTTCGCAACAAACTGTTGCCTCATCAGGAAAGAGGGAAGGAGAGGGAAAGACGAAAGGATGTGGGTTTTAAGGGAGAGGGTAAGGAGTCATTCCAATACCGGGAGTGGAAAGACTTACCTTAGGGGGAAAAAAGGACGGGTATACACTCGCGCACACACACACACACATATCCATCCACACATATACAGACACAAGCAGACATATTTAAAGCAACTCGCATCCATCTAGAAAAGATAACCTGAAGATGCCTAAGTAAGGCGAAACGCGTCGTTGAAAAATAAAAAACTAAAATTGCAACCAAGACTGTTTTTAACCAATACGTTATAGGCGTCAGCGCCTGTATACATATATACATTTACATATAATTCATTCTTGAAAGTTTGTAATATCATCACGGTGTGTGTATGTAAATATATATTACAAACTTTCAAGAATGATTTATATGTATATATGTATACAGGCGCTGACGCCTATTCACTTCGACGCTCTGTAGCGTATTGGTTAAAAACAGTCTTGGTTGCAATTTTAGTTTTTTATTTTTCAACGAGGCGTTTCGCCTTACTTAGGCATCTTCAGGTTATCTTTTCTAGATGGACACGAGGGGCACCACGATCTGCATAACGCGTTCTCGTTCACAGGAGCTAGTAACAGTAAGATGGGGGCTCAGGTAGTCGTTGGATGACGTTTACGGACATGGGGTTCTATTCAAAATATTATGTACTCATTCCCCTGAACAAATTCCAGAAGCTTGTGACGGGTATTTCTGAACACTCTGTATATCGACAGTATTTCAGTGGAAATAGGACTAGTGTCAAAGCAGAAAATGCTAGATGGAACTGCTACAAAACAAGACTGAGTGTCAAACCTTGAGAGGGAAGAACGGAGGGAGCCAATGACCGCGTCGTGAGAGGCGCAGACATCTGCGTGAAGCGAACCAACGCGCTGTACTCAGTGAGGCTGGGCGGGCACGCGATGAGAAAATAGTATTAACAAAAAAGGGCACCTGCTTTGACCGCTGCCTCGGATGACCAAGATGGATGGGCTCTCCGGCCAGGGACCCACAGTCCGCTTATTACTGCCGCCGGCTGTTTTCTTCGTCTACATGGCCCTCTCACTTTCCTTCCGTCCATCTTCTGCTCGCCTCTGCTTTACGCCGACGTCCGTTGTGTACACTGTGCAAAGAGATCCCTTCCAGGCTGCACCTTTACTGAATCTAAACCACTCGCAAATGTTATGCCATTACGTTTGTTAATAACTTTGTCACTACAAAAGCATAGTAGATAAAAAGCTCATCACCCTCACGAGTCATCACGCCAGTATCCTGCAGTACTGTCTCTAGCCTTGATAACGATTTCATTTCTGCGAGGAACATAATCTGTATGTTTCCTCAGGCCCGCCTGGTTGGCCGTGCGGTCTAACGCACGGCTTTCCTGGCGGGAAGGGGCGTCGCGTCAGTTACACTATGTCGGCGATTTCTGCGCTAACAAGTTCTCCACGTACGCGTACACCACTATTACTCTACCACGCAAACATAGGGGCTACACTCGTCTGGTGTGAGACGTTCCCTGAGGGGGTCCACCGGGGGCCGAACCGCACAATAGCGCTGGGTTCGGTGTGGGAGACGGCGGAGGGGTGAAGTGGACTGCGGTAGTCGTCGTAGCGTTGTGGACCACTGCGGTTGCGGCGGGGACGGAGCCTCTCCGTCGTTTCTAGGTCCCCGTTTAACGTACAATAAATACAATACAATATGTTTCCTCGGGTGTGTTACACTGCCTAAAATAAAAAAAAATCATCCAAATAGAGAGGAGGAAATGAAATGAAACTTCACAGGTTGAGGGGGTATGTGATGTCAGTGATTTCAACAACACCGAGTAAAGTTTGGAAAGAACTTTGCAATTTAAGTCCACTTAATCAATATCACGCTGGCCCCCTCTAGCCTGGATGCGTCCACTGATTCGGTTGGGAAGGCTGTCATAACGCCGTTTTAACCTCTTCGAATAGCAAACTGGTGCAGAATTATTGGAACTGGTCTTTGATATCTCAGACAGTGGGACAGAACTGACACCCGAGCTGGTCTCACACGTGTTCTATCGGGGACAGATCTCGTGGTGGCCATGAAAGCATCTCAACATCAAGCAGAGAGTTCACATTTCATGTGTGCACGAGCCTTGTCCCGTTGGAAAATGGAATAAGGATACTGTCGCATGAGAGGTAACACTTGAGAACACAGGATGTCCGCAGCCTTCCGCTGTGCCATCAGATTTCCCTCAGTCACTATCAGCCATGACCATTAGATAGACCCGATGGCTCCTCACACCATAACGCCAAGAGTAACACCACTGTGCCTCTACCAAACATTGGAAGAATGTGACCTGCCCAATGCTTAAAACAATACACATCGGTCATGGAAGTTGGAGGGTTGTTCAGAATCGCGATTCGTTGCTGAATACAATGCAGTGCTCTTCATCAGCAGTCCATGTTTCCCCGTCACGGTGTCCCTCTAAACGCAACCGTTTGCTGATCTGATGGGGTTACAACTTCTTGGAGGCATACTGAGTCTCAGCGTTATCTTCAACTGGGATAGAAGCTGAAGTCGTGAGTTAAAATTTGTGCCAAAGCCACGACTTGAACCCAGGCGTCCTGATTACTAAGCAGATGTGTTATCGATTGCATCACAGTGGTATTGTCGCTAACACAGCCCTAGTTCGACGTCCTCCCTATCATAAACCTCAATTCACACCTCAACCCATCTTGCTTTTCCCATTCTTAAGTTGTCATTTTTGACGATGCTCTCCAATATTGGAATAGCACCCCAGGTTTGTACGTAATTGGGAAATCCTGCCTGTACCTCAAGCGTAGCCTATCTATTGATCTGACGGGAAATTAAATTTTCATAGAGTGATACTGAATCTCAACTTTATCTTTGGTAAAGCTAGCAGCAAAAGTAATTAATTAAAATTCGTGCCATGACCAGGACTTGAGCCTGGGTGTACTGCTTATTAGGCAGATGTGTTACCTGTTACGTCACCAGGGTATTGTGGCTGACACATCTCCGTAGTAACAAGGAGACCCGGGTTCGAGTCCCAGCCTTGCCATATATTTCAATACATTACGTCAGCTTCTATCCTTATCGAAGATGAAGAAGCCATTTGTGTTGACACCAGTCTATGAATCGGATGTTTATTCCCTACTCCAGCTACCGCTAGGCTCTGACCAATGGTGTGGCATGACACAGAATGTTATAGGGAGTTCATTAGGTGTTTATGGATGCCAGGCACCCATGTGAAGAGGTTAGTATGTGCTAGATGCACACACTTGCAGTAGCCAGATGTGGTCCACCAGAACCTTGATGATGACTGTTGCCTGCTCCACGTTCACATGTAGTCCTACATTAGACCACAGCCAGACCCGATATCCCCACAAATATGGACATCGCAAAATTCGACCAGCTGGCCAAATGGAGAACCACCATGAGGCTCCATTCCAGGTGTGTCAGGTGCTGATAACGCTGTCTCGTACGAGTACGCAGCATGTCCGTGTCCTCCACAGTGATCACTGAAGCTGCTCACGCCCCTTATATACGCTAACAGGCCTGCTAACAACACTAAACCCGAACAACACTGATGAACTCTTGTGACATTTCTACCTGTCACAGGCAAATGCAACTCTTAATCATTTACGTACCTACCGATGCTGCATAGATATACAAAGTTTCGTTGACATCAGACTAAAAAAAGTGCACCCGTATACGATGCGCCACTAGGTTTGTGACTGGAACGGAAAGTTTACTGCCAAACAGAACGTTGCTCCTTGTCCTGGGTGGGGAGTCACGCACAGACACAGGAGTGATCTCCGATGTACCTGACAGAAGGAGAGCGGCCGTCTTAGGATGACCGATCTCCTGATAGCTAGCTGCAGCGACCGCGGGAGTCCATGTAACCGTAAGTGATACTCTGGCAAGTGGCCGCTAGCTCACAACCGGTAATCAGAAATCTCGAGGGGCGTCAAGAGTCGTGCTTACGCGGTCAGCGCACAGCATCTGATGCGATGTGTCTGGAGCTCTTGCGCCTCGCCACCCACCGCGCACGCACAGTGTCGTGGTCGATCGCAAATGCTTCCCTCGTAACGCTTTCGGCAGCTGGAAAATTAAACGTGACCAGTGAAAGGGCAGAATTCGAGAAACACGATTGTGATTAGGCGCCGGGGACTACCATCTCCCCAAAACGGGCGTGGGAGGCGGGGGGTGGGGGTCACATCATTGTAGATGTAGCACTACATCGAGATGGCAAAAGTCATGGGATATCTCCTAATATCGTTCCGAACCTCCTTTTCCCCAGCGTAGTGCCGCAGCTGGACGTAGCATAGACTCTTACAAGTCGTTGGTACTCCACTGCCGGCCGCGGTGGTCTAGCGGTTCTAGGTGCTCAGTCCGGAACCGCGCGACTGCTACGGTCGCAGGTTCGAATCCTGCCTCGGGCATGGGTGTGTGTAATGTCCTCAGGTTAGTTACGTTTAAGTAGTTCTAAGTTCTAGGGGACTGATGACCACAACAGTTAAGTCCCATAGTGCTCAGAGCCATTTGAACCATTTTCGTACTCCACTATGTAAATATTGAGCCATGCTGCCTCTAAAGCCATCCATAATTGTGGAAGTGTTGCTGGTGGAGGAATTTCTACATGGACTGACATCTCGATTATGTTCCATAAAGCCGCGCGGGATTAGCCGAGCGGTCTACGGCGCTGCAGTCATAGACTGTGCGGCTGATCCCGACGGAGGTTCGAGTTCAAAAATGGTTCAAATGGCTCTGAGCACTATGGGACTCAACTGCTGAGGTCATTAGTCCCCTAGAACTTAGAACTAGTTAAACCTAACTACCCTAAGGACATCACAAACATCCATGCCCGAGGCAGGATTCGAACCTGCTACCGTAGCGGTCTTGCGGTTCCAGACTGCAGCGCCTTTAACCGCACAGCCACTTCGGCCGGCCGGAGGTTCGAGTCCTCCCTCGGGCATGGGTGTGTGTGTTTGTCCTTAGGATAATTTAGGTTAAGTAGTGTGTAAGCTTAGGGACTGATGACCTTAGCTGTTAAGTTCCATAAGATTTCACACACATTTGAACATTTTTTTTGTCCCATAAATGTTCAATGGGTGACCGAATCAGTCGCTCAAATTGCCCAGAATGTTCTTAAAACTAATTGCGAACATGGCGCATTGTCGTCCATAAAAATTCCATCGTTGTTCGGCACCATGAAATTCATGAAGAGCTGCAAAAGGTCTCCAAGCAGAGACCATAACCATGTCCAATCAACGACCGGTTCAGTTGGGCCAGAGGACCCAGTCCAATCTATGCAAATTTAGGCCACACTAGCTTCTACAGTGCCTTGACAAAACTTGGGTCCTCGGTTTTGTTGGGTGCCGCGCGGGATAGCCGCGTGGTCTCAGGCGTCCTGTCACGGTTCGCGCGGCTGCTCCCGTTGGAGGTTCGAGTCCTCCCTCGGGTGTGTGTGTGTGTGTGTGTGTGTGTGTGTGTGTGTGTGTGTGTGTGTGTGTGTGTGGGTGGGTGTGGGTGTGTGTGTGTGTGTTGTCCTTAGCGTAAGATAGTTTCAGTTACAGTAAGTAGTAGTGTGAAGCCCAGGGACCAATGACCTCAGCAGTTTGGTCCCATGGGTCCTTATCGCCGATTTCCAATTTTATTGGGTCTGCGCCAAATTCGAGCCCCACGGCCAGCTCTTACCGACTGAAATCAGGACTCATCTGACCAGTGAGAGCATTTATGTAGTACGTAGGCTTTATGAATGGTGACGGCACTATAGAGGCAACTCTAACGTTGCGTTTCATAATGGAGGCGAGAAAGAGGTAAGAAAATTCAAGACACTGTTGAGGGATTTGCCGAACTACAAAAAGTGTTAATCCACGTGACTGGTGCAAGATGTTTGAAATAATAAGAAAAGTATGTACAGGCTGTATGGAAAGAAGGGTAATACAAAATATGTCAAGAACCAAGAAGGAACAATGAGGATCATGAAAAGCGTTCTTGGATGAAAAACGGCATACGACAGGAATGCTGTCGTTCTCCCATATTGTCCAGTCCATATGCAACGAAGTTAATAAAAAACAGTTTCAGAAGTGAAAAATATGAATCCACTGTGAAACAAGATCTATGATGAGACACGCTGATGACACTGCTACTATGACTGTGAGGAAGAGCCACAACACTTGAGTAGAATGGGCAGTCAAACGACCAAGAGAGGCGGAAGTAATAAGTGATAAGAAGCAACAAAAAATGAGACTGCTTATTAAATTAACGTCAAAATTGCAGTTCACGAAGTAGAACAAGTGAAGGAATTCTGTTATCTTGAAAAATAATACATACCAGTCGGAGGATGGAGGACATTAGATGCAGGCTAGAACCGGTAAAATTGACTTTTATGCTAAAACAAGACTTTTAATACGCAAACTCCGCCTGCAGGGCGTGGCAGGCCCTAGGTCACCGACCGACCGCCGTGTCTTCCTCTGACAGTGGTGTCATTTCATGCAGTATGCAGGTGTGGATGCCGTTTTCAGATTTCGTAGCCTAGAGGCGCTACTATTCGGTTCAACCACCTCACAAGATTGAGTGTAGCCCCTTCCAATCATCCTACCGAGGAAAATTCCCTGGCAGTACCGGGAATCGAACCCGGTCCACCCGCACGGCAGTTCCGCGTTGACTTCCTTCGCTCACTAGCGTCAAAAATCGGCCTCAGTTTTGGGGAAAAACTGTTTGAGAAAGTATTTCTGGGGAAGAGCACTGAATGGCAACAAGTCATCGACTGTGGGAAAACTGGAACAGAAGAGAATTGAAAGATCTGATATGTCGTGCAATAAAAGGATGTTGAGAGTAAAGTGGACTGATGGTAAATGATGAGGCGAGAAAGCAATAATTCGAGAACGGAGACAAGAAGAAAATAGAATGTATGTTGAGACGCGACAGAAGAGCATCCTTGGAACTAAAGGGAGCCGTAGCTATCAAAACCTGTTGGGGAAGACAGTGACTGGAATACAGCCAAAAAATAATTAAGGAAATTCTGTGTAAGTGCTACTCTGAGACGAAGAGGTTGGCACAGGAGTAGAATTCTGGAGCCTGTGCTGTGTTCGAACGTTATGGATTACCTCGAAGGTAACGGTGTATTGACACACAGTCAGAACGGATTCAGAAAATACCGCTCTTGTGAAACGCAAATAGCTCTTTATTCACACAAAGTGATTTCCAGAAGGCTTTTGACACTGCCCCTCACAAGACACTTGTAATCCAACTGCATGCCTATGGAGTACCGCTTCAGTTGTGCGGCTGGATACGGTACGTTTCAGGACAAGGGTTCCTATTCAGAATACTATGTACTCAGTCCTCTCTACAAGTGCTAGAAGTTTTTAACGGGAATTTCTGAACACTCTGTAGGTTCTTTGTTGTTCCTAATCTATATGAACGATTTAGGAGACAATCTGAGGAGCCCTCTTAGATAGTTAGCACATGATGCTGTCATTTACCGTCTAATAAAGTCATCAGAACATCAAAGCAAATACAAAATGACTTAGTTACGATATCTGAATAGTGGCAATTCTCTCACAGTACGGAAAAGTGCGATGCCACCCACATGGCATGTATCATAAATTCTTTAAATTTCTATTACACGATAAATCACACGAATATAAAGGCTGTCAGTTCGAATACGTATCTGAGAATTACAGTTACGAACAATGTAGGTTGGTAAGATCAAAAAGCAAACCAAAGACTGTGTTTTATTGGTAGAACACTGAGAAATGTAACAGATCTAATAGAGAGACTGACTACACTACGCTTGTTCGTCCTCTACTAGAGTACTGCTATGCGGTATAGGATCCTTACCAGAAAGGATTGACGGAGGACATCGAAAAATTTCATTGAAGGGCAGCTCATTTTGCACTATCGCGGAATCAGGGAGAGAGTCTCATAGATATGATGGGATGGAAATCATTAAAACAAAGGCGCTATTCGTTGCAGCGAGATCTTTTCGCGAAATTTCAGTCATCAAATTTTTCCTCCGAATGTGAAAATATTTTATTGTCGCCAACGTAGATATGGAGAAATGGTCATTGTAAGAAAATAGGAGAAATCAGATCTCGTACAGAAAGATTTAACCGTTAATTTTGCTCACGTGCCGTTAGAGAGTGGAACAGTAGGAAAATAGTCTGAAGGAGCTTCGGAGAACTCTCTGCCAGACACGTATTTGTGAACTGCAGAGTAATCATGTAGATTTAGAGGTAGATGAATTTGTGATAGACCGCTTAAACCTTTCAGAGGACTGACGACCTAAAAGTAATTGTCATTGGATTGGTAGCAGTCCCGTTATGGGAACAAAACAACCACGGCATTCTCCGTAAGTGCATAAAAAGAAAAAATTCTAAATCTAGAAAGACACATGGCAGTTCGAACTATAATCCCCTCAGACATCAGTCCTCTTCTCATAAATTGTCTCGCAGATACTGTGCAAATCATACAGAAGAACTGGATGAAAAATGTAATGTGTATTAAAGGACTGGGTCTTAAAGTATAAAAAAAATCATCAGTGCAATAAAGCTGTCAACAAAGTTATTTCGGCAAAGTACAAACAGGGATTTGAAGTACGAACAATACAAACACCGCTTTTACTCAGCACGTTTGGCACTGTCTGACCTCAACCTATTGCCACATCTAGCGATACTGGTATCTGAAACACGTGTTGATTCGAATATGGTTCAGATGGCTCTGAGCACTATGGGACATAACTTCTGAGTTCATCAGTCCCCTAGAACTTAGAACTACTTAAACCTAACTAACCTAAGGACATCACACACATCTATGCCCGAGGCAGGATTCGAACCTGCGACCGTAGCGGTCGCGCGGTTCCAGACCATAGCGCCTAGAACCGCTCGGCCGCCCCGGCCGGCTGATTCGAATATATAAGTTCTGGCTGACGTACATGGATCTCTGTGAAACCTTCCTTAACAA
The DNA here is from genome assembly GCF_023898315.1 of Schistocerca nitens. Taxonomy (NCBI): domain Eukaryota; kingdom Metazoa; phylum Arthropoda; class Insecta; order Orthoptera; family Acrididae; genus Schistocerca; species Schistocerca nitens. The sequence goes on along the minus strand of NC_064625.1, from coordinate 86,439,178 downwards.
TGGTTCAAGGATGGAATGAGATCATTAGAAAAGCGTTACACGAATATGAATTAGCATAAAAGGTGCATACTTAGAAAAAGGAGTGCATTTTAAGCTATACAAACGACCTGCAGCTTAAGATCTTGTATTTGTACAACGTTGTCGAGTTTTCCAACCGAATGTCCCTGAAACACTTTGGTTCATTCTCGAAATGACCTATACGTGTCTATTGAGAACTGCCCTCATAAGATTTTCTTAGCAACAGACCGTCAATCCAGTCGCGTATCTGATCCTCTATTCCGCATGGGCGTATTTTCTGCAGTAGGCGTCGATACGACAATCAACTGAAAACTTTTCGTCATTGGAGAAGGCCCCCTCCAAAACTGGTACAGGAAATCACTTGTGAAGGGAGCATGTTGTTTTTCACACGCTCGGTATCTTGTAAATCTATGCGCACTACGAATGAAACAGAGAACACGGTAAGTGAAAGGAGCTCTCAGTTCTCAGCCGGTTGTTTAATTTCTCTATTCATGAAATCATTTTGCTAAACATGTCTCTATCCCAGCACGGTTCAAGGGCAGGTTTGATAATACACTTCAGTTATTTTTTTTTTTCCGCACGCGTCAGATCATGTCTGTCCGCAACATGCACATATACAACAACGTGGGCTTGCCGTCCAGTGGCTTAGCTGGTTTCGTTCACAGCTTACCGCGTTAGAAACATCACTACACATTACTGACTAATATCACGGCTGTACACCTTTCGCTTCCACAAAGCAAGCTTTTCACGATGAAACGTTGCCGGAAACATACTTCTGATGCTGTAAGTGATATTTATGGTTCGTAGCGACCGTTGAAATTGAACCTAGACTGCCTAGCCACTCAGAGACTCAATGCGAGGCTGCACAGCGAAAGAGAACGGTTGCATTTGTATACAAAGGATACGAGGAGTAAGAAAGGAGTAAATAAGTTCAGGCTTTAACATCTCTAGAGATAAGAGAGCACCGGATTGGGCGAGAATCGGGAAGAAATTTACTGTGTGCTTTTCATAGAAACAACTCCGTCATTCAGTCAAAAAATTTGGATGGCCGGAAGGAGATTTGAAACGCGCTTCTGCGGAATGCGAAGGTGTGATAACAAAATTATTGCATTTTGAAGTAAATTTCTGGATTTTCGAACACTAATAACTGTCTCCAAGGTTAACTGTCTAAGTCCGTGTAATCTAACAGCAGATTTATCATTACGCTAGTTTAATACATACATCAAACAATGGTTCAAATGGCTCTGAGCACTATGGGACTTAACATCTGTGGTCATCAGTCCCCTAGAACTTAGAACTAATTAAACCTAACTAACCTAAGGACATCACACACATCCATGCCAAGGCAGGATTCGAACCTGCGACCGTAGCAGCAGCGTGGTTCCCGACTGAAGCGCCTAGAACCGCTCGGCCACAACGGCCGGCAATACATACATCAGATGCTAAATACCTGTGTCTCTTCGTTCATTAACATGTAGTAACTAATCATTTAATTAACTAACACATGTTTAATCAATCTTCATTTTCACAGATTCTGTCATAATGTGTAAATCAGAATCACTTGAACGCTTAAGTAATCGCTACATATGTACTTCCAGGAATGCTGACTCGTCTCGAAACCCAAGATATTAGTACTCGTATGTACATATAAATATTACACTGCACATAATTTCTCCATACTATTACTTGGAATTCCTGTACAAGATAAACGAAAAGTGCCACATGAAAACTTTTAAACTCATATCTTGAAAATCTTAAGATTATTAGTTTTTCAATTCTATTAGAAGCCTATTAAGAATGAGAACCTGTAGAATAGTTCACAGCTTATTTGTCGAATCCTACCGAGATTTAAATCATGTTCTGGACAATGACTACTCACTGAATTCTGCAGTTCCATTTCAAAGGATTAATATTAGTAGCTATAAATCAAATGAGGCAGTCTATATATTGGGGCAGCAGTGTGTGTAATATTTGCCTGCGAATTAATAGAAAGCTCTAGTCGAATTTCCAATTTAGTTAGTTATTTTATCACTGCTCTACTAAACTTAATTTCACACAGCAGTGCGTATTAGGTCTACTATTTGTCAATATCCGAGGAACTTTGCTTGTAGAGGCTAGACCGATTTGCAGATGTACGTGAGTGGCTTTTCCTATAAGAAGGTTTCTAGCTACTTACAGTGAATGTTATACTTTTCTAGTAGGTATTCGTCATGAAGACATCAGCAGCATGCCGTTTTAATATATTTCGCTATAGACCATCCAAACTGTTCATGTAGTCACAACTACAAATATAACAAGTAATTTTTTGTAACAGCTATTACAAGCGTTTGAGCTTGTGCCATTTAATAAATTTTGTTGCTTTTTTCCTTAGTCTTCCTTTTGTGCGTCTCTCATTGCTCATCAAACGATGGGCCTTTCGCAATGTCTACGTATAACGCTTACCGACATCGACAAGCAAAGTGCGCATGAAAAGTGAAGCCACGTGGCCAGCCTATTCTTCTGTTCATTTGGGCAGAATTTTTCAGAAATATCCGTATTCCCTCTCCTCTAAAACAGTCAATTCGACAGCACTGAAATATCAACGTTTAAACGTGCACCCAGAATTTCGTACATAATATTTTCGAAAATAATATCTGTCACGGATAATGCTGTAATTTCAGAAATAAAGAAATCGTTTATCTCAACTGTGTTTCTGTTCTAATTTTCAGTTTTATCCTTCTTCACCCCACTGTTCTCACTCTAGAATCCTTCCAAAACAATGTACATGCCACTTTGCTGTAGTTCCAGTGTATGATGATGTGAGAAACTTACATATTACTGAGGATCCCAGGTAAGTTTAAATTAGAGAAACATAGACTTTGCACTGTTGCTAGTGCCGTATGCATCACAAAGCGTTTCCAACAAATTTTTTATTACTCAGGTAACATAATGAAACTGTTGAAAGCCATTCAACACCCAAGATCACATTTTTTATATATATTTAAGACAAACAGTTTCAACAGACTATGCTGTTATCTTCAGGTCTTAAAATCTTTTTTTGTGAAACAGGTTCATTTTACGGTGACCTCATGCAAAAGATGGTTCAAATGGCTCTGAGCACTATGGGACTCAACTGCTGAGGTCATTAGTCCCCTAGAACTTAGAACTAGTTAAACCTAACTAACCTAAGGACATCACACACATCCATGCCCGAGGCAGGATTCGAACCTGCGACCGTAGCGTCAAGTGGGTAAAATTATCATATTATAAAAGGTCTGTCATCGCTAAATGTGCTATTTTTATCTACTTGACATCTTGTGCGAGAGGTGAGCGTAAAATGAACATGTTTCACAACAAAAGGTTTTAAGACCTGAAGATGACAGCATAGTTTGTTGAAACCGTATGTCTTAAATAAACAAAGTATTTTATGCGACCTCTGCTGCTGAACTGTTTTTAACGATTAAATAGATCGTCCTCCAGTTCTCTCAAAATGAGAAAAATCAACATAATGAAACACTTCCTACGTCACTTAAATGAAAATTCTGAATACACGAACTCATCCCCCATAGGTTATCACTGTTTCTTTCTTACTCAAGTCTACACAGTACGAAGAATAATTCGATAAATAGCTGCAATTATGGAAACCTATTTCCCTTTGGAAGTATATATGAGTATTTCTAAATTTCTTTCCGTTGTAAAGAGTTAGGGACGCGTTCATTTACGATGCGCTTGGGATGTGGCATAGAGTCAAATATACAAATGATATGTGTTTCATAGCCAGAGACTAAAGATATAATTTCGAAATGCGACTTACTAAGAAAAGTATCCACCAATATGACTGTTTACGGTGAATTCTTTTGTGTCTAAAGTACTGTTAACTTGTGTTTTAAATGTAACTTGCATATCAGACTTACGGCTACACCTTATATAAGGCGGCGATAATAATTTATGTGGTTGTTATTGTTTATAAAATATAATTTGTTTGTATTTTCTTATTTCGTCTGGCAAGCGTCCCGTTCGTAGCGCCATTACCATAACAGTTGAAATTTATTTAACTTATTTCTCTGTTCTTCAACGATATCCTAGCAAATCAAGCATTATAACAGTTTTATGATGTGGAGGTTGGTCTGTGAAGACAAGAAGAAGAGAATCAATGAAACGGCGAAAGTGAAATTCCTAACAAGACGGCTAGAAATACCCTTAGTGACCGTCACATACGATATGAGAAACTCGTGTCAGCCAGGAATTAAAGAAATTTAATATTAATTAAAAAATAAAATTGCCCATACGAGCACTTCTTACGAATGGAAGACAAAAAAAAACTGTCAAAAATGTTTTATTATACCAAACCGATTTGTCGGAAATACGTCGGGCACCCTTGGAAGAGGGAAAAAGATGATCTCGAATTCCTATATTAACGGAAGGCTTGTATGGTCAACCATGAAGATGGTGTGTTTTATGATTTTTATCATTCTTCACTTTTTTTTAGTCTTAGAGGTTGGAATTTTGCTGTTTATTATATATATTGGGAAAATTATTAAAATATTACATTTACGGCTATATTGTTATGAATAATACTGAATACTTCCATTTATGCAAAGATGTGGCTGTTTCATTAGGAGGTCCTACCATTTAATCTACCCCCATGATTCAGGTTTAACAGAGACTGAAGTTCTTCATAATAGCTGTTGATCTTGAAAATTTCGTCTCATCAAACAAACTCTGCTTTCGTAAGAACAAATTGCTGTTATCGTGATGGAACGGTTCCGTCTCTTAATGAGAAATGATACGATGCATTACGTCATCTGTGAGAATTTGTTTATAAAATGGTTGACCTATGGTAAGTTGTTAAGAATTTTCTTACTACATCCAAATATGTTATCTCAGAGCTGAGAACAGTTGATAACTGACATTTCCTTACTCGATTTTACTGGATCGCATTTTTGAAGAAATATCTTCTCTTCCTTGACAGAGTCATTAGGGAACACTGCTAATTTTCACCTTCACAAAATTGGTCATACAAACGGTTACCTTGGGTGGTCATTTTATTGTATGGAAACAATTTCCTTATTTTCAGCAACTCTATTATTCGTCTTTGGGAAAATCTGTGACCTTTGAAGACAGGCAGATTGGCAGAGTGAGGTACAAACATATGCTGTAATCCAAAGGAGGGGCAATTTTGTCGTGAGAGATGCTTATTTTCTTATCATGCTACACAGAACGTGGAACAAGGTGAGTAAACATTCATAAAATACGAAAGTTCTGTGCTACACAATGGTGAATTTATAATTATATTCAGAAAAGCGAGTGGTAAATGGTTACTTCACATTTTTCGCTATAAACAAACAGTTGTGAGCAGAGAGATCCGGGGTCATAAATGATTCAGTGATTTCATATTTCCGGGAATGACATTACGAATACCTCCAGCTAATGAATTAAATAACTTTCACCTACCTTAAAATACTCATGTAGCCTGAAATCGACAATCAATAAATCTGTTTACTTCAGTAGCCGAAACTGTTAGTCATAATGCCATTCCTGCATTAGATCACACTTTTGGAGCACTGCCTTTCAAAAATGTCCATTCTTTTTAATATTCATCACTCTTTCTGTTACCTTTTATGCCATGCTAGCCGATTTGTAGCTTTCCCCTCAGCTTCTCCTATCACTCACATAACAAGGTACTCTGTCACTCTATAATACAGATCTCATCAACATATGTCAGTTTCTGAAATTAATGTACAATACATTTATTTATCCACAACTCTAACATCTCTCCATTACGCACCTTATCTACTCACTTTATTTCTAGCTTCCTCCTTCCGCAGAGCACATTTGAAATGACTCCAATTTCTTTTGCTTCGGTTTCCCTACTAGTTGAGCTTCATTTCTATATGGTGCTACTCCCCTGAACTTTTTCCACAGACTCCTTCCCCAGTAGCAGGCTTATTATTGGCCGAGTAAGTTAGACAACTAAACGCCTTTTGTTGACATCTTTATAAGTTCTCTCCAATCTCCCCTTTTACACTACAATATCCCATTCATTTTGTTCCAATCTTCCACCTGTCATCGAAACCCGTCACTTTTAAAATGGTGATGACGGAAGACTAAATAATGAAAGACATTTAACACTATACTCCGAGACTGCAATTAGTGTCGAAACGAAACTCATACGAAGTTCTTCGCACCCAATGAGCGTTTCTAGTCACACAGTAAATACTATTGCGGATACTAGACAGCACGGTGAACGATGGGGGCTCACGAAGATGACGAATAGTTACACCCGACATAACCAAAGATACTACTCAACTCAAGATTGGCTGCTTATAGAATTCGAGAAATTACGTTGTGTAAATACTACCTCTGACACAGAAAGTGAGACCACTTCCATTACTAAGTGGCTGTTAACGGCACATCAGCGCTCTACTTTTTTCGGATCTTGAACTCTGTTCTTACTCTGTGACAAATTCATCAAAACTGATGAACTCAGTAACAGTGGGAGAGCAGTTTACAACGGACGTGTTCCTGAACCCAAACTGGAAAGCACAGGCGCACGGAAAACGAGATTTATAAAATGTTTTGAGTAGTAGAACAAACGGGTTTGTAATCTCAGTCTGGGCCCGTTTCTGTCGAACATTGTACACTACGTAACCTGAACACAAGGACACCTCTGAAGTGAAGAAATTATTCACTGCCGCTGAGCAAATACGAGTTTGAGTAAGTATGTCACCGTGCAAGAATACGGAGCAAGCCTCGCAAAACAATCTCATAGTAGTACACCGGAACAAAAAGTTAACTGACAATGCGAGCAGCCTCGTATCTACCGTATGAGATGTTGTACGAAGCATTTTTCAGTCTCCCATTTAGATTTACTTCTCGTATGCCGATCGCGAATGAGGAATGACGTGTGAACTGCGGTATGTGGCTGATAATACAAGTAGTCTGAGCTTGGGGTTGATTTCGTCGACGGAAAGGCCATTCACTAGGCCTATTTCAACAAAAAAAATTTTTGTTTAAAATGAATTTCTAAATGGTGATTTCAATTCGCTTTAGTCCCAGTGCTTGACTGCAAACGTATATCACTTAGTTACCGATTTCCCTCTGTGATGACTATCTTCAAATCTGAATGTCAACATGTGAAAAAGGTCATTTGATAAACACCATTATGCCAACAAGGTGATGTCAATTAAAATCAAATGCGGAATACATTCAGTACGTCCAGAAACACGGCAGTATGACATTTAGACTGTTGATACTTCAAACACAAACTGCCGGGTGATGGGGTTGGTGACCTGTTACTGCACTGAGATTAAAGAGAATTAAAATCAACATTAAATGGCTCCCTGTTATTGCTAATTGCGATGGTATTGCAAATTTCTGAGTAACTTCTCAAAACTGAGAGACCCTTATCTGTATATAGGACGTCAACGAATTCAGGGATATGACAGGAACGATCATCCGAAGTGAAAAAGTCGAGTAAACATGGTCTCTATAGTGCTATGAGCACTTCTTTGCCTCCAGTATTGTGAAACAAATATCTTCTACTGCCGGCTCTTTGCTTTCCTAATTTTGGGAGGCGGTAGTACGGACCAAAACAAGAAAACAAATGTCTAGTAAAAATGTGCTCTAAAATGCATACCTTACGAACTATTCAACTGAAAAAGATTTGTTTCATAGTAACGAAGACGAGCGAATGTTCAGAGCTCGTAAGATATGCGCTTTAGAGACGGTGTTTACTGGACAAATGTTTCTTGTTTTGGTCTATACCACCAGCTGTGTGTGTCACAGTATTTTCCTACATAAACTGAAGTTTTATAGTATTGATGTGTAACGATCTAATGGATAATAGCATATCTAACCAAAAGAATGCGGGAAGTTCTACTTAGCAATTCAACAAATATAGTCCGAAGACATAATTCTAACTGGGAAGAAATCACTTATGGGGTTCCCCATGGCTCAATCTTAGGTCCACTATTGCTCCTCATATATTTAAATGAACTTCCACCTGATAGACAACAAGCAGCATTAATTCTTCTTGGAGATGACACAAGTATTGTAATCAATCCAAGCACACACACAGAAACAGAAGAAATGGTAAACAAAATTCTTAAAAGTATCATTGATTCGTTATCTGGGAATGGTCTCAAATTCAATTTTCAGAAGACACAACATACATAGTTCTGTACATTTTGGGGTACTAACCGATGATAAGTGAAACGCATGCTGAGGAAATAATAGATAGGGCGGAAACTTCAAAATTCTTAGGTGTCCGTACTGATGAGAATTCAAATTTGGAAAAAGCACAAATCGGAGATCCTACAAGAACTTAGTTCGGCCACATTTGTTCCTAGGGTCATTGCAAATCTTGAGAAGAGATAAATAAGTAAGTTGACATAGTTTGCATACTTTCATTCAATAATGTCATATGGAATAATGTTCGGGTAACTCATATTTAAGAAAGAAAGTCTTAATTGCGCAAATACGTGATGTAAAAATAATATATGGTGCTCACACACTATTATATTATAGACATTTTGTTTAAAAAGTTGGACGTTCTGACTACCGATTCACAGTATATATATATTCCGTCATGCAGTTTGTTGTAAATAGACGCCGGCCGAAGTGGCCAAGTGGTTCTAGGCGCTTCAGTCTGGAACTGCGAGACCGCTACGGTCGCAGGTTCGAATCCTGCCTCGGGCATGGATGTGTGTGATGTCCTTAGGTTAGTTAGGTTTGAGTAGTTCTAAGTTCTAGGGCACTGATGACCTCAGATGTTAAGTCCCATAGTGCTCAGAGCCATGTGAGCCATTTTTTTTGTAAATAATTAACTGCAGTTCAAAAGGAACAATGACATAAATAATAACAATACCAGAAGGAATAATGAAATTCATTTCTCCACATTATAACTGATCACTTACCCTGAGAAATAAAATGTGTGACAGGCAGCAAAGTAAAATTTGAAAACAGCCTGAAACAGTTTCTCCTTGACAAGTCCTTCTACATCGTAGAAGAATCTATGTTACAGTAATGTGTAAAAGGAGTGGGTAGGAATTTCTAACTACCGTCTGTATACCTTTTTTCCTTTAAAGAAAAACAAAGAAAAAGAAAAGCTTAGAAAAGTTCAGAATGAAACCACATGTTCAGATTAATTAGTAATTTGCGATGTGAATGTAAACTGACTCATTCCGCATTGTTACCATCTATCGTGCAAAATCACCCGTGGAACCTATAACTAACTAACTTCTGTATTCATGGAAAGCACAGAGCTTGCAGCAGAAGATATTTGTTTAATGGTGTCGAAGATGATGAAGTGCTCATAGCTCTTAGAGTATGTACTTTAGAAGCCACGTTTATTGGACTTTTTTGCTTCGAAGGATCATTCCTACCATATCCCTAAGTATTGACCACTTCTTCTTGAAACCTTGTACGCTGTAATAGCGAACGTGGTTGTTGGTCGCTTCCGATCGTAGCTGATACGTAGGGCTACTCGGTAGCAAATGCGGGAAATGATAAAAATCGTTGCTCTGCAGCATTGCCCGACTTTCTGCCCATTGCAACCTAGCCGTAGGTTGAGGAGGGCGTAACTGCGTGAGTTGAGCTAAGGGACAAATTTCGGTGCACCCGTGATCAACCTCTTCATTGCTGACACTAACACGAAGGAGTATCACATCACGCTTTCTACCCGATAACATGAATTATAAATCCTTTTCTCACGACTGTGCTCTCTGTGTGTTTCTTCAATTCCACCAGCACGCTTTCCCCCTTTTTCTGAAAACTTGTAAGACAGAGGAAATAAAAATACGAAAAAACAAAGCTGGCGATATGCTAGGAAAGGGAAGGAAGCAGTTTCGAAGTACTGTGCACTGTGATGGATATAAGCGGCGAGAAAAGCGACATCTGAAAAATGACCACATCTCTCCCTCCCACTTTTTCCATCACCCCCTCCCCCGCACTCCCGAAAATCCCATGGGTCCCCTTGCGCGGCCAGTTCTTCCTTCCCCCCGCCCCCCTGCTAGCGCCCCCGCCACAGGGGAATTTTGTGTTTTTTCTCCCTATTTTTGATCTCTTCGTCTCTCTCCTTCTCTCTCACACAAACCTCGCGCTGTCTCTCTCCTAACGTCTGTTTCTCTGTCTCTGTCCCACGGTTCTCTCTCTCTCTCTCTCCGACTCTTCCCCCTCCCCCCTTCCACCTCCCCCCACCCTACAACTCCCTCCACACTGCTCTCTCCGGTGCTCCTACCCCCCCTTTCTCTACGAACTCAGTAGACCAATCAAAAGTGAGAGTGGTCGTAAACATAGTTCACACGAACGGTCGCGAGAGGGCAGAAGTGAACGGGCGGCTAAGTCTACAGTAGTGTTGGAAAGTTGCGTGAAATCTTAGAAAATTACCAAAAAAACTTCGTTTGTGGTTCTCCTACTTTTCTGTAATAGTGTATGGTGATTGTCACGTTATAACGCGGAAAAAAATGTGGTGACGTCTCGTGAATTTTCATAGTTGTCTCCTGTCAGCGCCGTAGTGTCCAAATAAAAAAAATATATAAATATGAACAGTGTGCTTAAAATGTTCGTAAGCAACCTATATCAAACTAGTTACCAAATGTAAATAGGGAGAGTGGAATGAAGATTTAAACAGCAGATCTGTTGCTTCGTGTGAAAAGCTGTACCATAATTTGCAGACACCTAACCCAGTTGCTATAGTGTGTGAAAATGAGGAAAAGTGTTTCATCTACACCATCAGCTCATTTCCTGGACGATTTAAACACTCTCTGGTCAGTTAGCAGGAGAACATTTACTTCTATTACTAGGATTTTGGTATTGATTTGCGCATTGCCTAAGGAAAGAGGGCTTAATCAAATTACATAGTGTGTTTTCCAGTTGTGGGCTATGGTATTGACAGCTGTCATTTTGGATCACAATGTTGTCATCAAATACGTGATTTCAGTGGATATTCTTAGTCATTTTACTAGTTCTTTTTTGCGTATTTGCTCACTGCTTAACTGTACATAGTATCTGTTAATGTACCAGTGAAAGTGCGTGTACAAAGTGTGATTCAACATGGGACGTTAGTCCAGAAACTTATGAGCAAATGCAGTTTCAAAATGCATTGTTTTACGTGACGACATTAATGGAATGTACTTGCACTTTTGAGTATTAATTTTTCAGTAACGTAGTTATAAAAAGACAGAGAATTAATTGTTTATTAGTAAAATCTATAACGCAAAGAGACCACTCACAAAGTAGAATTTAAATGAAGCGACCATTTGTAAAAAAACTGTTTGTACTACCATCTCCAATAGTATACGTAGTAACTTTACAAGAATTTGTTACTATTACATTTGTAGCTAACATATCGGCAGTCATAATAATGAATCCCATTACAGCAACAAATCATGTTGCTTTAAGGTCAAAAGAGTAGAAACTTCTGCGAATGGGATGTCAATATTTCTGTTTATGCTTTACCGTCACACCCACTAGAATCAACCAATAGTACTTTATATTGTTTTATCGGTTCAGGGCTAATTATTTTGCATTCTGAATATCAGTTGTACGTGCCTGCTTAGGACTGAACGAAGTATGTTGTAATTTATTTCTTCTCCAACCATTTAATGCAATAAACATCGTCACAACACGGTAACCAATTTAAATTCACTGCACTGATTGTCTGTTTACATGTAGCTCTTGGCTCCAGAATATTAAAGTACACAAAACGTTGCTTACGTGTTTTCAATGAGGACGGATATTTTTGCCTCAATGGAAAACCAAATTTGCTGTACAAGCGACTCCAAGTGGAAAGACATCACTGCATGAAAAAGGTTTTAATCAAAATAATAGATTCAACGTAACAGAAATGTGTATTTATTAGCAAAACTGAGTTTAAACCCAGCATGTCTTTCTTTCATGCAACGCTCTCTATGTGAGTATTGATTAAACCTTACGTTCATATTGCTTTTTTGTGCCTTGCCCATTTAGGATTAAATACTTAACAGTTCTTCTACTAGCATATTTTTGTTACAGGTTATAATCATACAGTTTTTGTGTGTATCCATTAAACACAAGGAGGAGGAGTTACGGAAGTCGACTAATAAAACTCCATTTATTTGTAAACAAAATATTTTAGCACGAAGAAACGTCACCATAGTTACAGAAGCGTTGGTTGTCATGTCATTTAACCACAAAGAAATAGCGAGACATTATTAAAGAAACGAATGTCACTCAATGTTTGATTATTATCGATATGTGATATCCCCCGTGCACTGCAATTCTTTTCCAGTAACCTTTATAACTATAAAATATTTTCCCCGTACACTCACATAACACATTTTATTCAGCAGTTTTTCCTAATGATTGTGAGTAGTGTCTAAATATTTATCATTAACAGCACGTCAGGAGAAATGTAACTAAACAATGTGACTGGTGTTCAATATTTATTACACAGTGTGCGTATTGCCGCAATCATCGCCGCACAATCCGATGTCACGCACTTCTGCTCCTTAGGAAGTTATGCGTCGTCTAAATTTCACGGAATACCGATAAATGAGGTGCTGAATAAACATTTTCTACCGTATATAGCAGCACTAGTGAGTGCAAGTCCGTTTATATCCATTAACACTATTTTCAGCTTATAGTAACATTTGTACCTCTACTCCATGTTTCCGTGCTGTTTTGTGCATTACTGTCTTAAAATGAGAGTGGTCAGTATTCGCTTCATTACGGCGCTGTAAGCTGGAAACCACCTCGCAGTGCAGATAAACTAATTTAATTCTTAAATAGAAATTCAAGTGCAGTATTTGACACTTGTTTCCTTTAAATTACTTAAAATGGCAGGAGTTCTGCTGGAGTGTTATGGATTAGTATTTCTTGTCGAAGCACTGTGGATGATAAAGCAAACAATTTTTCTTTATTTTCGCTATTTCTTTCTGTTTAAATAATGTGTATTAGTAAAGCAACTACACGTTTCTTATCACTATCACAGTCCCGTATTATAATAAAATATTTCCTATTCAAAATGCTGACGTATCTTCGTCACATTTTGTAGAGCCTATCTTTCCCGGATAACAGAAACACGCCCCCACTCCCCCCCCCCCCTCCCGACTATTCAACAGAGCAAATTTTTACAATGAAATTTCCGTCAAAATTTCAGTTATAAATGTTTGCAGCCATCAACTACAACTTCGTAAGAACCCTTACGATTTTGGACCGTAGTTGCGTATCGCCACAGATAATCCAGTTTTGCAGCACGAGCTGTTGCAAAATCTGGCCAAGCATGGAACTGCACCACACATCACATAGACTGTTATTCACGTGAAATGAAATATGAGTTGTCAGTTACACATTACACATAGGCGGTCTGGTCATCAACTCGTGGGCAGGTACATAAAAGAGTAGCTTTTACACCTCCGATATTCTAGTGCTGGAGAGTTCTGGACTTGTTAATCGGGGAACAGGTCGACGGGGAATAAAAGCGAGAATATTTGGCACAAATCATTCCGCAGATATGTGCGTGGACGGCTTAGCGCCGAAGAGGGAAACGGCAACGAAAAAGAGAAAGCGAAAACGCCTTTTGTAGAGTTGTGCACGTAATTTGTTATTCAACGAGACAACAGAACAATTATTACAATAAGCTAAGAGAAAATTACTTACAAAGTTAAATATAGTTTGTAAACTAGATATACTAATATCTGCTCTATTGAAGAACGTCTGCGGCAATAAAACCTGTGCGGTTTACTTCCCAAGTAAATGACATCGAAGTTGCGGTTAGACAGATTCTTACTGACGCAAAAAACTGGCAGAAAAATGATAATCCGGTGCAATTTTTCTGTAGAAGTAGCAGTGAAGAGACTTGATCATTTGTAAAAGCTCTGAGCATTTCAAACTACCAATAACCCATATCTTTTATATTATATTAATACCACATAACGAAAAAATTTGAGGTTAAACTCGTAGTTAGTGTTCACCATTCAATAATTTTTTCTCAGTTTACATTACACAAATCATCAAATAACTAGTCACAGCACGCCGTATAAAAGTTACTGCTAACAGCAAATGTTGCAGAAATTGACAAAAAGATGTATTAAACTTTTCTTAAAGTGTAGAAAATCGTCAACAACCTGACACAGTGTATATAAAGTAGGTTTTCTTTTTCGAAGAAAGCGAGTGATACTTGTTCATCAAAAGATATTTCGTGACCAAATGTAATCCCATAGAGCGCCATAAGCCCAACGAGTGAAATAACTACTAAAACAGTTGTGAGAATACAGAAGTATGTTCCATGTTATTTATTATTCTCTACCGAGTTCCAAGAGAAACTCTGTTGTATCTTAGTTTGTTTCACATGTATTTTAAAACTAAGTCTCTCCTTGTGCGTCCGAGGCTGAGGTACTTATACAAGTAAACTAACACCTGGAACAGCTTCTAAAACGGTTACCGGGTTTTTTTCCTTTTTTTTTTAACCTGTCATGGTGAAACACGGGCTGTAAGGAAGGTATCATTACATCCGTAGTAATATAAAGAACAATTTTAAATTATTTTCCTTATTTTTGACCTCAGTTATTTTATAACGAAATAATTGTTAATGTGAGCGAATGAAAGTACTGTAAACTATTAACAATTTGTTTGAAGAGGAGAAATTAAACGAACTGTTTTTAGGTTGCAAAAAATTCGAAACTGCAGACAGAATAAATGTAAGAAACCAAAAAAAAAGTTGGTACGGAAACATTCACTTTTAAGCTAAATATTGATTTGTTTTGATAAAGAAATGACAGAATGCACAGGGAGCGGGAATGCTATTAAATTACAGCTGCACGACAGACTAGATTAATAAATGCAGAAAAACCTACGACTCCGTCGAAGGTATGCACGTTTTTGTAATGCATCGTAATGCCGTCCTACAAAGGAAAAACAAGCGCATAGCAAATTGAGTATGCGGCAAAGGATAACAACGCATTTTTCTGCACGAAAGAAACGAAAACGTACTCTCCCCACAAAATCAATAAAAGCTATTTGTTTACTCTGCCAGATATATTCTGCAGTCTGCAGTACCGGTCGTGATGGAGAACACTTCCTACTGATTCATTCGAGTAGGCGGGGATCAAAAACATTACTATCCGTGAGTCAGCGCACGTGTTATAATCTCTGCCATCTTTCCCTCACGGTCCTTACGTGGAAAACGCTGAGCTACATTAGAATCAGTCTACTTCACCAAAGGTGTTACTCCAGAAAAAAAAACCATTGTCTCTCTTCCAGTGATCAACATTTAAATTCCCAGAGTGTTTCTGTACTCCGTAATACGAGTAGTTCTTGTATTAATCTTTTGTTCCCTCTGCAGCTTTCACGCGTGACAACTGATGGTAAGCTCTAATCCAAAATAACGCAGCGTTGCAGAATAATTCGAAACATCCAATGTCTAGTTTTAATCCCATGTTTACATTAACTTTAGAGTAACGTTCAAGGTTACAGATAAAGCCCACTGTAAGAAGCGTACGGATCCATCATCATTTTAGAAAATCGCCACCTATATCCCATCATCTTCGTGACATGGGGCGCCTATTTCTTCCAACAAGGATTCCTTGTCTTTAGAGAACACTTTACTTACTACGTTTAAAATTTCAAAAGAAAACAGGGTGGATCGAGCAGATGGAACAGAAGTTCGCCTGTAGAAACCTCTACAGTAGTTTGATTTAAATCGTTTGTGTCTTCGTCCATACTTTTGTCCACCTGCTGAAAAATATACGCCTTATTTTCCTTCAAACTTCCTCCTTTTCTTTTCATAGTCAAATCATCAAGTGCTAATTGTGTTGACTATTTTCTTTTTCTTTTTTTTTTGCCAAAGTTCATGAAAACATGTTTCGCTCTAAGGGCAAGATTTGATCACGTGGGCGTTTCAACACAGCACCCCTTTCATGCATCTTCAAAAATCAGCCTCACATCAGATCTTTCTGCTACAACCCAGACGGCAACTTTATGAGATACTTCGGCCTCATTCTTCAAGTTTGCAGGTAGGACCCGATAAAATAAATCAGTACTTATGAATAGGTCGAGAGTATTAAGTTACTTTTCACAAATACGTCGCATTTCCCCAGAACCTTCCAGATACATTTAATTCATCTTCTCAGCCTCTTTACAAATGATTTTACGTCTTCTTTCAATTTCATGTTACTTCGGTAATTTATTTCTGTATGTCTAATGAATTTAACGCAATCTGTACTTTTACGACTGGCACTGAATTGAATATCACTGAATTTTTCCTCTTGTTTACACAAATTATGATTTATTCCAAATTACATCACGATATGAACCACCTGCTGTATATTTACCAGTACGTATTAATTACTGTTGCGGCAGCTCGCAATAGGCAGCTAAAATTTTTGCAGAAATGAGAGGAATTGCTTTTGGTAGGTATGTTGGACTTCTATTATCGAAGCCACGTACGCATTTCGTCGTCTTCGCGCTGTAACATTTTTGTATGCCAGAAAAACTGATAGTTTACAGCAAACATATTCAGTTTAATAGTTTAAGTAATAAGCAGTGGGTACACACACACACACACACACACACACACACACACACACACACACACACACAAGAACACGGATGTACGAATGTAGTAACTTCTATCAACTACAGTTCAAAAGACACGCCCCCTGTACCCGTCCCCCACACCCACTAATACACGCACAGAACACGAATGCTTCCTTGATAGTTCAATGCCCCGTAATTGAACGCCTTTAGCGACAGATATAAAAAAAAAAACAAAAAAACCCATGTAGTTTCAAACAACACTGTCTATTCTGTCAGCAGTAAAAAAATTATGAGGAAATAATTTCGCTTGCGACTGCAAGATAACAACATCGTCCGATAGGCCGATGAAGAGTGAATTCCCAGTGACCATCTATTATAAGCAGACGTCATCAAAAACCAAGCTCAGATCACGCGCTAATCTGAAGATTTGCTATCAGTTATGCATTGCGTCAAAACACTTATTCACTCGCGTATGTAGAATCATGTCTATGTCGTCTGTTCTACATGACAGTGGAAAACTGTATACTAGACATTTCCGGTTTCAGCTACAAACGAGATAAATTGACGCGCTACTCCCGTGACACCGTTCTGTTAATGTCCTCTGAATACACTGATCGATATCTGTCATCTATCTTGTGCAGATTTTACTACAAGAGAAGTGCAAAAGAAACTTACGCAAAAAAAGAAAGAAATGGCCAAGTGTGAGTAGAACTTGCGCACCGAGGGTTCAGTACAAACTTAATTATGTGTATTTCGTCGACCCTAGAAAACGAGAATGTCAACGATTTTGGCCTGTTGTCGATATCGATACTAGCAAGACATTTGTACGGGGAATTCCAAGTCCGTATCAAAATCTCTATAGCAGTTCCTGAGGCTAGCCGGGACATACCAAAAGAAACGTGCAGGGGCTTGTGTTTAAATATGTAGAGGAGGAATATTTAATAAAACATCGTTTTATTTTCTTACTAAAACATGACTACAGCCTACAGTTTATGTTCGCATACAGCAATGTTCGTCTGTTGTGCTTTTGACGGATGATGAATGCAATGGTTGATCAAATGGCTAAAATGTATTTTTTATGTGATACGATTACAACTGAACAAGTTTCAGATATTTTTAATGTGAAACTTTGCTTCTTGCCAAATATCACGATTCTAGGTCAACGGGAATCACCTAATAGGCAATGATGGTGAGTTTGCCACTATCAAAATATGTGACATGAAAGACTGAATCTTCTGATCGCATTGACTTAGAAGTTTAAATTTCTTACAACGCCAACAGACCATAGAGTTTACTATGTGACGTCAATTTGAATTTGATACGCCAGCTTGTTCCAGAGGAGTAGGGTCTTAAGGAACGGACAGACAGACGGATAAAAAATGACAAACCTATATTTTTCGTGTTATATAATTAACAAATTAATAATTTTCGAATTTTTTTCCTTTACCTATACTGTGAAACCTGCCCTCTTGCCAAATTTCACGATTGTAGGCCAATGGGAAGTACCTTACAGGTTTTGATGACTGAGTTTGTGAGTTTCAAAATATGTGACATAAACGACCGAATCTTTCGTTAGTATTCACTTAGAAGCGCAGAAATGGTTCAAATGGCTCTGAGCACTATGGGACTCAACTGCTGTGGTCATAAGTCCCCTAGAACTTAGAACTACTTAAACCTAACTAACCTAAGGACAGCACACAACACCCAGCCATCACGAGGCAGAGAAAATCCCTGACCCCGCCGGGAATCGAACCCGGGAACCCGGGCGTGGGAAGCGAGAACGCTACCGCACGACCACGAGATGCGGGCTAGAAGCGCAGAATTTTTACACCATAAACTCTAGTATTTGAACTTGAAACGCCAACCTGTTCTAGAGATTAATGGTCTTAACAGACGGGCAAACAGACAGACGGATGAAAATGACAGACGATATTTTTTTTCGTACAATATAATAACAAATTAACAATTTTTCAGATTTTTTTCCTTTACTTGTACTGTGAAACCTTGCTTCTTGCGAAATATCATCTCTCTAGGTGAATGGGAAGCACGCTATAGATTTTGATGAGTGAGTTTTCGAGTATAAAAATATGTGACGTAAATTGCCCGTATCTTTTGATTGCATTGACGTAGGAGCTTAATATTCTTAACCCGCAAAAGGACTATAGACCTTAGTATGTGACATAAATTTGAACGCCCTGTTCCAGAGAAAAAGGCTCTTAACCGACGGACAATAAAGCAACCTTGTAAGGGTTCCGCTTTTACAGATTGTGACAGGGAATCCTGAAAAGCCTGAAAATAAACCAGAGTGCATTTTGCATTTTACCTCTTAACTACATCTCTAAATCGTATAATGAATTAAAATTATTACACATTTTTTGTCGAGCTTTTACAAAGTGCCGGCAGCTGTGGACGAGCGGTTCTATGCGCTTCAGCCTGGAACCGCTCGACCGCTACGGTCGCAGGTTCGAATCCTGCCTCGGACATGGATGTGTGTGATGTCCTTAGGTTAGTTAGGTTTAAGTAGTTCTAAGTTCTAGGGGACTGATGACCTCAGAAGTTAAGTCCCATACTGCTCAGAGCCGTTTGAACCATTTTTTTTACAAAGTGGTTTGAAATAATGGCGACGTTAATCCATTGAGGAACATGCATTGCCCATTTCGTTGTCAGTTCGCCTAACAATTTTTAATACTAAATTAACATCACCTATAACCTGAATGTGGTGAATGACACCCATGTATGACGAACTGTTGTTGGTGATGTGCGTTATAGCTGCCTCGTAAATATTACCTCCGAGTCCTGTATTCGCTTAGAAAGGAGCCCAGTCAGTTACTTCCCAAGAGCTTCAATAAATACAAAACGTGTTTTACAGTTCTAGAAACGAGCTGCAGTTCTATCTTAATGGAGGTGAAGAAAAATTTCAGATTACTACTGGTAGGAAGTCTGTCGATTTGATAGACTTTTCTTTGAGAACGACTGTGTCAAAACAGTGCTCAGTTAAACCATAGACGTTTATGCAACAGTAATAATGCTTGGAGAGGTGAAATCATTACAGAGTTTCAGTCACAAAGAATGTTACTTCGGAACAATACTGAGCGACTGTGGGGTGTCTACGAAACGCTTTGTACTGAGATCATTCCGCATGAAGAGCGTTTTCATAGCTCTCTCAGGAATTTATAAATAAGAGTAAAGGTGAAAATAAGCGTGGAAATAATTATAGGACAAAAGTAAGAGATAATTAACACGTACAAAAGAAAATAGCATCAGTTATAGTCAAGTCAAAGAGCGAATTGATGGGTTTGAGTACACAGAAAACTTCGAACCCTGCAAAGCTTCGCAATTGCTAAATATGTATGGGAATTGGATGTATCTCGTAAGTCCTCGCCACCCCCCCCCTCCCTCCCTCACTTCTCCTGCGCACCTCCATCTTCTCCTTCTCCTCTTTTTGTCCGTCTACTCCTCCTCCCTCCTCAATTTTTTCCTCGCCTCGCCTCCCCTATGTCCTTTTACCCTTTTTCCTGACCTTGAGCCTTGACAGGGAATTGCAGTCGCTTAAAATGAATAACTAAATCGATCGGATCATTTGTATACGGGGTATAAGGGTACAAGAGAGACCTCTCCAGCTGAGGACAGTAGCTTCCATGGCATTCGTTCGCTTAGTTTTTATTTGCGAATGGGTAGGATTACCAACTTTCGGACGATTCCCAGTCCACAGTACTGTTATAATCAAACACCGACAAGCTATAAATACAACGTTGTGGTTTAAAAAAAAATATAGCTTATGTCCATCCCAATATCGATTAGAGTATCATGTAAAAATATGAAGTAAATCGGTCCAAAACTTTTAGAAATTTTTGATAACTACATGTCATATTTATACATTACAAACATATTTATATATTATGTATATTAAAAATATATAATCTATGTGAGACGAATGCTCATTTAAGCGTTGTTCAAATGGTTCAAATGGCTCTGAACACTATGGGACTTAACATCTATGGTCATTAGTCCCATAGAACTTAGAACTACTTAAACCTAACTAACCTAAGGACACCACACAACACCCACTCATTACGAGGCAGAGAAAATTCCCGACCCGCCGGGAATCGAACCCGGGAACCCGGGCGTGGGAAGCGAGAACGCTACCGCACGACCACGAGCTGCGGACTTTAAGCATCGTGTAAACACTTCAAGTACGTCGGTCAAGAACAACGTTCCCCTTTACATATTACATATATATTAATATAATTCGTGAGACACTGACGGAAGTAAATCTGCGATAGCTGGTTTTGAGTTGTATTTGGGTAGCTTAGTTGATAGAGAACTTGACCGCAAAGGTACTAGGTTCGAGTCCCGATTCAACACAAACTTTCAATTTTGCCAGAAACTTTCAGTATCAAAGTTAATAAAATGCATTCCGGGTACTAGGTCGCGTCAGTAAGAAATACTAAACAAACTACAGCGCCGACGTTTCGACCGTCTTTGCGGTGGTCCCCTTCAGGTCGACTAAGTTGCTCAGTCGCCCTGAAGAAGAGTTGGTCAAAGTTAGTGTCATATAATACGGCGGCCCAACAACACGAATAAATGAAATAAACTGTTTATTTCGAAACAAAAGGACAGCCATGGAAGAAAATGACTTCGATTTAGAAATATTGGGAGTACGTGACCATTCTAGATCGCGCTTCCAGGGAAGTATTTCTGTTACTTGGTTGATCCTGGGTGTGTGTCGATTCTCTTATTTTGCCTACGGTGGAGTAGACAACACTATACTCGTATGTTCCTGTATTTGAAGGCTAACGCCGGCCGGTGTGGCCGAGTGGTTCTAGGTGCTTCAGTCTGGAAGCGCGCGACCGCTACGGTCGCGGGTTCGAATCCTGCCTCGGGCATGGATGTGTGTGATGTCCTTAGGTTAGTTAGGTTTAAGCAGTTCTAAGTTCTAGGGCACTGATGACCTCAGATGTTAAGTCCCATGGTGCTCAGAGCTATTTGAACAATTTTTTCTAAGGCTAAGGGGCGACAGTTAGTAGTTACGAAAAGACAGGATCCGAACTCTACAGGAGATGTGAAGTGATAAAACCTAGTCCCCCATTCCGTTTGAACACTACAATTTTTAATCAGACTGCACCAACAGTTTTTTTTCCTCGTTGCTGGCCGTTCGACAGGGAAGCACGCGGACTCGTCAACGATTTGGCAGGTCAGATGTAACAATAAAACAAAACAAAAATGTAGCGAGTGGCAAGGTCGAAATAAGGCAGCTCTGCGCCGGACGAAATACCGCACACACTACGTAACACACACACACACACACACGCACACATATATACATACACGCACTGACATGCAGTAAAAGGGGGAAGCTGACAGTCAGCTCCTACACAGACAAATGAGACACGGGGCTACCAACACTGTCACTCGAAAAGGGGCGGGGGGGGGGGGGCGGGGGAAAAAATAAGTATAAAGCAAAAGGGGCTTCGCAGAGGGGCTTAAATCGAATTCCGTGTTGTATCTATCTGCCTGTCCCCCCGCTCTCTGTATTTTTTTTATTATTTTCAGTTTTTGTTCGTGCCGGAGCGCCGGCTCGGAAAACGAAGACAATCCCGTGGTGGATTCCTGACGCGGAGTCCGCTCGCCGGCCGCCGTCGACCCAGCAAGGCGTTTTAATTAGAGGAATTTCATCCCTGCCAATTCCCGGCGGGGGTTCCCCGCAGCGCGAGCGCAGGAAAAAGTCGTTGGGCGGCGCGGCGGTGGTGCGGTGTGTGGCGGAGGAGGGTTGCTGCAGCAGGTATATAGGGAGGCCGCCAAGTGGGACGGGGCGGTTGCAAGAGACGGAACGCGGCCGGGGAATAAAAAAAAATAGTAAAAAAATGTATATATGGAATTACGTTGCAAGGCCCCCGGGGGCCCGAGGCTGGCGCAGATTGGATGCGGGTCTGACAGGGGCGGCCAATCAAACTTGGAAACAGTCGGCGGTGCGGCGGCTGGGTGCGCGTCTGTATATGGAGTAACCGTTCCCTTGTGTGTGTGTGTGTGTGTGTGTGTGTGTGTGTGTGTGGAAGCAGGGTACAGTACAGCGTCCGTTAAAAGTCTGAAAGTAGTCGCACGGCAACCTCTGTTGCTCCCTACAAACATCAGTATTCCGCTTTTGTCGTACACGTATTGTGAACGCCACGCAGAGGGGATTAGAGTCTGAAATACAGTACCGGTCCGTTTCTAAGAAGTAACGGATGCTGTGTTAATAATGCCGGGTGATCAAAAAGTCAGTATAAATTTGAAAACTTAATAAACCACGGAATAATGTAGATAGAGAGGTAAAAATTGACACACATGCTTGGAATGACATGGGGTTTTATTAAAACAAAAAAAAAATGCCACAAAATGTCCGACAGATGGCGTCGTTTGGTGATGATCGTGTGCTCAGCCGCCACTTTCGTCATGCTTGGCCTCCCAGGTCCTCAGAGCTCAGTCCGTGCGATTATTGGCTTTGGGGTTACCTGAAGTCGCAAGTGTATCGTGATCGACCGACATCTATAGGGATGCTGAAAGACAACATCCGACGCCAATGCCTCACCATAACTCCGGACATGCTTTACAGTGCTGTTCGCAACATTATTCCTCGACTACAGCTATTGTTGCTGAATGATGGTGGACATATTGAGCATTTCCTGTAAACATCATCATCTTTCCTTTGTCTTACTTTGTTATGCTACTTATTGCTATTCTGATCAGATGAAGCGCCATCTGTCGGACATTTTTTGAACTTTTGTATTTTTTTGGTTCTAATAAAACCCTATGTCATTCCAAGCATGTGTGTCAATTTGTACCTCTCTATCTACACTATTACGGGATTTACTCAGTTTTAAAATTTATACTGACTTTTTGATTAACCGGTACATAATTTTAATAGAGTCCTGTGATGATGCCGACCTGGTATTTTTTTTTTTTCCGAGATAATCATAGCTAAGGCTAGTGCGCGCTTCCGAGAATTATCTAACCTGGCTATAGAATAGGAGTTCAAGGCAGATTAAAACAGTGTGCCGGACCGAGACTCGAACTCGGGAACTTTGCCTTTCGCGGGCAAGTGCTCTACCAACTAAGCTACCCAAGCACGACTCACGCCCCGTCCTCACAGCTTTACTTCTGCAAGTACCTCGTCTACTACCTTCCAAACTTTACAGAAGCTCTCTTGCTTGGGTAGCTCAGTTGGTAGAGCACCTACCCACGAAAGGCGAAGGTCCCGAGTTCGAGTCTCGGTCCGGCACACAGTTTTAATCTGCCAGGAAGTTTCATACCAGCGCACACTCCGCTGCAGTGTGAAAATCTCATTCTGGAAATAGGAGTCCAGTAGAAAATTTCACAAAACCATTGCTAACAACAGCAAATACTCGGTTACTCGTCAAAAATACCGAAAGAAAATCCAACGTTTCCGATGACTCTCGCACAGGGAGGCCCCTCGTACCATATAACACTGCTCACCGAAGCAGAGAGGCAAACGAAATAAGTCGCAATGCATCAACTTTTCGTTTGAGCGCCGGCCGGAGTGGTCACGCGGTTCTAGTCGCTACAGTCTGGAGCCGAGCTACCGCTACGGTCGCAGGTTCGAATCCTGCCTCGGGCATGGATGTGTGTGATGTCCTTAGGTTAGTTAGGTTTAATTAGTTCTAAGTTCTAGGCGACTGATGACCTCCGAAGTTAAGTCCCATAGTGCTCAGAGCCATTTTTGACGCGATGTATTAGAACGCAACTGTTTCTGAGTTAAGACTTCGTCTTTAGGCTGTGACAAGCTTCATCAAAACTGACTAGTTCAATGGTATCGGACGAGCAGTTACGTTCTCGAGCTCAACCGCGTTATGTCGTATAAGAGGTCACAAGCAGAACAGACGCAGCAGGTGCTAGAAACAAACAATCCTGTTGGCAGATCATCCGCAACTGGGCATTATAGCAGAGGTTTAAAATACCGCTCCAGTTGTGAATTACTTTATTTTCCCACGGACGGTTTCGGACTGTTATAAGCCCATTCTCAGGTGTCGCAGCTGTGCTGTGGTCCCCGAGCTCCGCGTGTAGCAGGCGCTGTGTGCTGCCTATGAGCGCAGAACAGGGACTCGGGACCACAGCACAGCTACGACACCTGAGGATGGGCTTATAACAGTCCGAAACCGGTCGTGTGAAAATAAAGTAATTCACAACTGAAGCGGTATTTTCAACTTCTGCTAGATGCTAGCAACTTGTGAACGGCACGTAACTTGTGCAGGGTGGAGAGAAATTAGCATGGAGATTAGAGCAAAGTAGAGCACGTCGAGTCGTGTAAAATTATACCAGATTACCACATGTCGGAACCGTACGGCTGTAGAGCTATGGTCAAGAAACGACAGTCAACCCGCGACGAGCACGGCCAAGTCTGTGCATTCAAACTGGCTTGTCCCATCTAATGCCTGTTACGCGAAAAAAAATAAATTCGCTGTAGATAATGATTTCTGCTGAATAGTCAAACTTTGAATTTCCGTCCACGGCTGGATACTTTGGACGTGATGTTTCTGTGATCAGATGGCCCACCGGCACCGACCGACCGCCGTGTCAACCTCATCGACAGCCGCCACAGGATGTGAATATGGAAGCACACCATTCTCCTGGCCGTTGGAAGTTTTCGTGCCCAGAACAGCTACTTCTCGGTCAAGTAGCTCCTCAAATGGATTCTCAAGGGTTGAGGGGACACCGGTTGCCAACAATGCTCAGCATGCCCGGACGGTCACCCATCCAAGTGCTAACCAAACCCGACAGCGCTTCACTTTGTAGATCTGACAGCAACCGGTGTTACCACTGCGGCTAGGCCGTTAAAATTACCGCAATGCGCTTCACTTTGTAGATCTGACAGCAACCGGTGTTACCACTGCGGCTAGGCCGTTAAAATTACCGCAATGCCATTAATTAGTTGAGATAGTAAGCTCAAGAACCATGGACCGTGCCTCAATTCTAAAGGTAGCGGGGTTAAAACGCAGGGACCGAGCGAGGTGGCGCAGTGGTTAGCACACTGGACTCGCATTCAGGACGGTTCAATCCCGCGTCCGGCCATCCTGATTTAGGTTTTCCGTGATTTCCCTAAATCGCTCCAGGCAAATTCCGGGATGGTTTCTTTGAAAGGGCAAGGCCGACTTCCTTCCCCATCCTTCCCTAATCCGATGAGACCGATGACTTCACTGTTTCGTCTCTTACCCCAAACAACCGAGGGAGCGAAAGGTCATTTATAGCTTGTACAGGAACAAGACTGCTGTTAGAAGAGTATAAAGAGTCGAAGCACACGATAAGAAGGCAGTACTTGAGAAGGAAGTGAGACAGGGTTGTACCGTACCGCAGTTGGTACGGCATTGCCTGTGTTGTTAAAAGGTACGATGAAATGTTGCTTCGGATTAGCATGCATGCATGGCTGAAGGACTGTGAACTGTGGCAACTACAGCTGCTGCGAAAGACACGAAACGTATTCGCAGTTGCAAATATGCATGCTTGTCCAAAGAAACATTGCTTCGCACTGCTACACAAGATAGGCACTGCTCTCGCGTATTTATCCGGCCTTCGGCTTACAAATAAATATCTCACTTGTCCGGGAATAACGTCAATGGGACGTACGAGTAGAAGTGTGACAGGTGCACGACGACATTTACGGTGTGGCCGTGGATCGTGCTTGGATAACTGTACCGGCTAAGACGACCGCTCTCGTAAAACGAACAATCCGGGTTCGAGTCCCTGTCAGGCCCAAATTTTCATTCTCGGCATACATTATACAGCTGGAGATAGTTCAAATGCAGCCGGCCGCGGTGGTCTAGCGGTTCTGGCGCTGCAGTCCGGAACCGCGGGACTGCTACGGTCGCAGGTTCGAATCCTGCCTCGGGCATGGGTGTGTGTGGTGTCCTTAGGTTAGTTAGGTTTAAGTAGTTCAAAGTTCTAGGGGACTTATGACCTAAGATGTTGAGTCCCATAGTGCTCAGAGCCATTTGAACCATTTTCAAATGCAAATGAGTTTCATGTCACTCAATCACTACACTGACTAGACGGGAGAGGAAACCAAGCAGGCAATTGGAAAGGGAGTTAAAGCCCACGGGGAAGAACTAAAAAGCTTGAAGAGGGCTGATGATACTGTAGTTCTATCAGAGACAGCAAATGACTTGGAAGAGAAAATGGTTCAAATGGCTCTGAGCAGTATGGGACTTGACATCTGAGGTCATCAGTCCCCTAGAACTTAGAACTGCTTAAACCTAAATAACCTGAGGACATCACACACATCCATGCCCGAGGCTCGACTCGAACCAGCGACCGTAGCGGTCGCGCGGTTCCAGACTGTAGCGCCTAGAACCGCTCGGCCACTCCGGCCGGCTTGGAAGAGTAGTTGGCCGAACTAGACACTGTCTTGAAAAGAGATTGTAAGATGAATATCAACAAAAGTAAACAAGAGTAATGGAATGTAGCCAGGTTAAACCAGGCGATGCTGAGGGAATTAGATTAGAGAACAGAGCACTAAAAATAGAAGATTGCTATTTGGGTAACAAAATAACTGACGATGGATCAAACAGAGGCGGTATAACACTGACAATAGCGATTAAGGCAGTTTAGGGAAAGAGAAATTTGTTAACATCCAGCATAAATTTAAGTCTTCAAGTATTAGTCTGGCGTGCTCCCTTGTTCGAAAGTGAAACACGGACGATAAACAGTTCAGACGAGGAGCTTTTGAAATGTTGTGCTGAAGAAGAAAGCTGAAGACTAGGCGGGTAGAGATCGTATAACTAATGGAAACGTTCTGAGTCGAAAAGAAAGGAAAAAAATTATTAAGCACGTTGACTTAAAGAAGATGGAGGACAATGTGGCGAGGTAGAAATTGTGGAGGGGGACTCTTGACTACTATAAAGTAATTTCGTACGGCACGATTAGCTCTAAGTCCCTCAAGAGTGACGTTCAGCAGTCTGTTTGCAAGTTATGAAAAATCGGACTTCACTCCGCCGACTTGCTCACTCGTAACATATCCCAGCAATTATACGGCGGAAAGGAGAACTATACTTTTACATGCAATCCGATCCACGTGTCATTCCCGACGTGTCTTCAAGTCACTGAGACGTGAGGTCTAGAGTAAAGGCAAAGTTACGGTGGCTGACCTGCTTTCGACCCCTCGACATTACGGCGCTTGCGCTTGTACTTAATCACTAGACCATCAAGCTCACCTTTACTACAGTAAGCGCGTTCAAATGGATGCAGAGATGATGGCGCTTGCTCAGGATAGAGTAGTGAGGAATGCTATGTCAAACCAGTCTCCGGAACTGACACAACAATGGCAAAACTGGTCATTCACCAGTGGGAAGTTTAAATGACTGGTACACGGTCCAGCCGATGTCTACATCTACATCTACATCCATACTCCGAAAGCCCCCGGAAGGTGTGTGGCGGAGGATACCTTGAGCACCTCTATCGGTTCTCCCTTCTATTCCAGTCTCGTATTGTTTGTGGAAAGAAAGATTGTCGGTATGCCTCTGTGTGGGCTCTAATCTCTCTGATTTTATCCTCATGGTCTCTTCGCGAGATATACGTAGGAGGGAGCAATATACTGCTTGACTCCTCGGGGAAGGTATGTTCTCGAAACTTCAACAAAAGCCCGTACCGAGCTACTGAGCGTCTCTCCTGCAGAGTCTTCCACTGGAGTTTATCTATCATCTCCGTAACGCTTTCGCGATTACTAAATGATCCTGTAACGAAGCGCGCTGCTCTCCGTTGGACATTCTCTATCTCTTCTATCAACCCTATCTGGTACGGATCCCACACTGCTGAGCAGTATTCAAGCAGTGGGCGAAAAAGCGTACTGTAACCTACTTCCTTAGCTTTCGGATTGCATTTCCTTAGGATTCTTCCAGTGAATCTCAGTCTGGCATCTGCTTTACCGACGATCAACTTTATATGATCATTCCATTTTAAATAACTCCTAATGCCTACTCCCAGATAATTTATGGAATTAACTGCTTCCAGTTGCTGACCTGCTATATTGTAGCTAAATGATAAAGGATCTTTCTTTCTATGTATTCGCAGCACATTACACTTGTCTACATTGAGATTCAATTGCCATTCCCTGCACCATGCGTCAATTCGCTGAAGATCCTCCCGCATTTCAGTACAATTTTCCATTGTTACAACTTCTCGATATACCACAGCATCATCCGCAAAAAGCCTTATGTCGAGAAGATTGCTCAGTCGTTCGTTACTCACATGATATAGACTCAACTTTAACGCTCGTACACCGCGTTAGTTAGGCGATCTCGAGAAACTCACCTCAGTCCGTTAGCCAGGCGGTGTAGGTGGCGATGGATGTTCCGTCATCGCGTAACTCAATCGCAACTAAACCGCAGCAGAAATGCTTTGGCGCGGGGAAGTCGCCCGTGCGCGGAACTACACTGGAAGAGACTGAAGGCGCCGCTCCACTGCGTGGACGTGTGGCCCCGGCCGCTGCCCCCAAGAGGACATTGACCAGGGGTCCCCCATTGTCCGACGAAGGCTTTTGTCTCCAGGGAGTCCGCCCCCGCTGCCGTGTCTTTTCAACAACGGGTTACCTTAGCTGTCCCTCGGGACGACTCACTCCGCCCGAGGAGCGTGCCAAATCTGCAGACAGAGAGGGTTGTCGACCCTGAGGTCACCACTCCAAGTGGGCGATCCGGGCACGAGTTGAACGTACGCGGCGTGATAATCTTCCAATGGCACTACTTCTTCGTACATCCAGTTTGTGGACACATTTGGACAACATCTGTTGCCGGCCGGAGTGGCCGAGCGGTTCTAGGCGCTTCAGCCTGGAACCGTGCGACCGCTACGGTCGCAGGTTCGAATCCTGCCTCGGGCATGGATGTCTGTGATGTCCTTAGGTTAGATAGGTTTAAGTAGTTCTAAGTTCTAGGGGACTGATGACCTCAGATGTTAAGTCCCATAGTGCTCAGAGCCATTTGACAACATCTGTTACTGTATCTTATATGCAGTAAGGATATCACCGTCAGCTGTACTAACTGGTTTTATTCAAATGCAACAGGTTCAAATGGCTCTAAGCACTATGGGACTTAGCATCTGAGGTCATCAGTCCCCTAGACTTAGAACTACCTAAACCTAACTAACCTAAGGACATCACACACATCCACGCCCGAGGCAGGATTCGAACCTCCCACCGTAGCAGCAGCGCGGTTCCGAACTGAAGCGCCTAGAACCGCTCGGCCACAGCGGCCGGCAAATGCAGCAGGTTTCAGCGTTACTGTACACCATCTACAGGCGTCTATAAGACTGAGTAACCTTTACTGAGAAAAACATTATTATGCACCACGGGTGGGCAACCATCGGGAGCCAGAGAGAGAGAGAGAGAGAGAGAGAGAGACAGACAGACAGAGAGAGAGAGAGAGAGAGAGACGATGCAGAATTTTGCAAAGGGAAATACAGCTATTGTAAGACGTCGCCAAGTCAGCATCACACGTAAAATGGTTCAAATGGCTCTGAGCACTATGGGACTTAACATCGGAGGTCATCAGTCCCCTAGAACTCAGAACTACTTAAATCTAACTAACCTAAGGACATCACACACACCAACGCCCGAGGCAGTATTCGAACCTGCGACCGTAGCGGTCGCGCGGTTCAAGACTAATGCGCCTAGAACCGCTTGCTCACACCGACCGGCCAATATGATACGTAAATGAATGTAAATATCTGAGGGTGTGTTGAACATAGAATGAATTTTTGGCTTGTCGCAAAGGGCTGTCTTTCATACCCTATAAACATTTACGTCACGAGTGCCATAGTTCTGACTTCATGCGCTAAGAGCACTGTATTTGCGTCACATTACGAGGTGCTCGCGAGCTTAAGTATGTCAGTCTGGTCCGGATGTCAACAAAGGCTGTCCACGCCTATTACACACCACAGGCGGGAAGAAGCTTCATCTTAGCGGAAGCCGATGTTTTGGTCCTTCTACAGGAACTACAGTAATAATTTCCTTAATATCTACGTGAGCATCAGTCACAGATGGGCATAAAGGTAGTTTACAGTAACAATTTCCTCGATATCTACGTGAGCATCAGTCAGAGATGGGCCTAAAGGTAGCTTACTGTAACACTGAAACAGGTTACGTACGAATAAAGCCAGTAAATAAAGCTGATGGTATTATCTTCACAACATTTAAGAAACAACACAGCTATTTGGCAATTACACTGATTTTCGAGGTATGCCGTAATCGGATTAACGCAGGACAAGGGCTTGAAACCGATTTGTAGTGTGCTATGACAAAACTTGTTGTTGTTGTTGTTGTTATGACATTGTGGGGCTGGTTTGAGGCAGCTCTCCACACTGGTTTATCCTGTGCAGGCTTCTTCATCTCTGCACACCTATTGCACCCTGCATTCGTTTCAACCTGTTTGCTATATTTATCTCTTGGTTCCCCTCTACAATTTTTGCCCTAATACTTCCTGAAATTACTAAACTGAGAACTTCCCGGTGCCTCCCGGTGTGTCCTGTCAGCCGATTCCTTCCTTTAGTCAATTTGTGCCACAAATTTCTTTTTTCCTCAATTGAGTTCACTATGTCCTCATTTGCCACTCGATCTACCTATCTAACATTCAGCATCCTCTTGTAGTACCACATTTCAAAAGCATCTACTGTATTTTTGCCTCAACTGCTAATGGTCCACGTTTCACTTTCGTCCAAGGAAAGAGTCCAGAGAGTTTCAGAAGGGGCTTCGTAGCATTTAAATCTATATTACAAAATTTCTATTCATCAGAAACGCTTCTCTTCCTATTGCCAGTCTGTATTTGATATCCTCTCTACTTCGGCCATCTTCAGTTATTTTGCTGCCCAAACACCAACACTTAGTGTCTTATTTTCTGACATTAATCTCTCATCATCTCCTATTCTGATTCGAGTACACTCCATTATCCAACTTTTGCTTTTGTTGATGTTGACCTTATACCCTCCACTCAAGACACTGCCCCCTCCGTTCAACTGCTCCCGTAAGTCCATTCCTATATATATGACAGAATAACATTGTTATCGTAAAACCTCAAAGTGTTTATTTCTTCTCCCTGATGTTTAATTTTCTTTACAAATGTCTACTTATTTGCTTTACTTATTGCTCGGTGTACATATTGAATAAAATCGCGGATAGGCTACAAGCCTGTGTGATTACTTTTCAAACCCTTACATCCTCTGCCGTCCATCTGTTCTGTTAACTGCAGTCTGATTCCTGTAAAAGTTGTAGTCAAACTATAGCTTCATGTGTTTTATCCGTGCTATCTTCAGATTTTCGAAAACGCATCAAAATTGTGTTTCCTGTATGCAATGGTGCTGCAGAGAACTGAGCTTATACTACAGCAGATTCACTAGCAAGTTAATCTTCTACTGTTAATTTGCCAGGTATGTGTTACAGCAACGTATTCCAGTTTCAGCGCCGTATCTGAAGCCCACCTCAAGTTCTTCTTTCTGTAGCGTTGTATTTCATGTACAAATGGATGAAACACTTATTTTCATTTTATCTGCCTTATGAGGTATTTCTCGCGGAATTTCTAATTTGTCTATTCTGCTACAACACTACTGACGTGACGAACCTCATTTGAGATTCACAAACAAGTGGCAGTGTTATCGGCAGGAATGGTTCTTACGAGTTTTCGTAATCCTGATTTTCTAGTGACTGAAAAAGAAACGATGCTTAAAGTCGAGCTGCAACTCGGTTGTTAGTCAGGGACTTCATCGATTCAGTGACGAAGACTACGTTCTTGTTTTCTCATTTCAAATAGAGACGAATAGAATTACAGAGTTTTGCGTGTTTTTCAATTAGTATTTGCATACAGTCTAATGCACGGAACCTGTACCTATTACAATATATCCTCTACTACTGTGACAGAAAGTAAATTATGTGCAAATCATTGCCTCGGAATCTTCTATAAGGTTTCTTACACTTTTAATTGTTGACACTGAATGGCACGTATATTACCCATTGTTCCGATTCTTCTTCACGTTTCAATGGGTACCTAAAGACAACAGAATACCAGAATGCATACTGCAAAACTATTTAAAACCTTAGTGACCATTAACCGGCCGTGACTATTTGAAAAATATGGCTCAAAATGGTTCAAATGTCTCTGAGCACTATGGCACTTGACTTCAGAGGTCATCCGTCCCCTAGAACTTAGAACTACTTAAACCTAACTAACTAACTAACATAAGGACAACACACACATCCATGCCCGAGGCAGGATTCGAACCTGCCGTGCGGTTCCAGACTGAAGCGCCTAGAACCGCTCGACCACCTCGGCCGGCTTGAAAAATATGAAAAGATTGTTTCAGAGATCGGTACCAGTCAGAAATGTTTGTCGATTTACTTAAATTACTGACTAAAACAGCATATTTCGCGGTACAAACCCCATC
This sequence comes from Schistocerca nitens, assembly GCF_023898315.1. Lineage (NCBI taxonomy): Eukaryota > Metazoa > Arthropoda > Insecta > Orthoptera > Acrididae > Schistocerca > Schistocerca nitens. The sequence goes on along the minus strand of NC_064625.1, from coordinate 86,406,253 downwards.
TTGAGGCTGCAATAGCTAAACGAAAAGATTTAACAAAAGTACACGCGCAGACATTAAAATCGTTCCTTACCGTATTTGCATGTTCTATGACCGAACAGGCAGAAATTTTTAAACCCGCTGTAAAGAACAGGCTGGCTGTTTCAGTTTATACAACGCTAACAAAACAGCTATAGCGAAGCATACAGATGGAATAGGACACAGTGTTCCAATAGAGAGTGATCTTAAAACACTGAACACTTTAGAGAAGAGCTGGAAAATGGCGGCTTAGAGACAATGGAAATATTCATCCATGCCCAAAAGTGGAAAAACATCTTAAAGAAATTACGCATTTCAGGAAATCACATTTACTCGCCTACTTCACTTAATCAGTTAAAATAAAAATAAAAATATATATGATTTTGTGTTCCAAAAGTAACATATTTGTAATGCTTTCAAATAATTTTTATGTTGTTGTTATTAGCCCAAACTGTCACACTCTCTCATGTTTTAATATACTTTATCTGAAATGCGTTAGCAGGGTGTGCAGAAGACAGAAATGATAGATAACATGACGGTCGACACATCGTTAGTTAAATCGGAACAAAATTAGCGCCAGCCGTTATGTCCGAGCGGTTCTAGGCGCTTCAGTCCAGAACCGCGCTGCTGTTACGGTCGCAGGTTCGAATCCTGCCTCGGGCATGGATGTGTGTGGTGTCTTCATGTTAGTTAGGTTTAAGTAGTTCTAAGTTCTAGGGGACTGATGACCTCAGATGTTAAGTCCCATAGTGCTTAGAGCCATTTGAACCATTTTTGATCAAAATTTGCGTTGAACATCACCTTGTTTGTACGGTAAAGTAGAGTAGATTGTGACATGTTTTAAGTGCCCTTTGAAAATTTGTAAACAGTGATTATCAAGATCGAAGGAGCCACACGAATGGATGTAATGAAGACATCACAACAAGTCATTCACTTCATCTGAGCGAAGTCAGCGATGATTTTTTTTTAATTATGTGCACAGCATACTAACAAACGATGTAAATATACCCCCATTTTGTGTTATCTTTGTAATTTACGAGAATCAACAAAAAATTTTATATGGTAGCGGTATCTGGAAAGCCTTTTGGGACTGCCACACTAAATGTTGACATTAAAAGTGACTACAACGTTAAAACTGTGTTGTTTATGCCAGTCGCTGGACGTCAACGAATAATAGCGATAATAACTTGAAATGATTTTTCAGTTGTTTCGGGTTACGACAAGGGAGTGCGCTGGGAGCCGAAGGAACGGGCGCGTATTACTCCCTGTCCACGGAACAGAGGCGCTAGCTACCTGGGAGGAGTGCGTGGTGGGGGGTGATTTATTCGGACGGGCCAGACGTCTCAATCTGAATGGTGGCGGTCCGCGGGGGGGCTCCGCCATTGTAGCGGTGCCGGCTGCGACGGGAGGTCTCGTATTGTCCGCTCGCCCCCGCAGTCGCAAGAACAAGGCGGGTGCAGGCGCGAGGAATGCGTGGCGAATCCTCTGTCCATCCTGCTGTGTGCTGTGTCTGGGGAGGCCAGCCTAGGTGACCGTCTTACGATCTGCTGCGGCTGCACGCTGCCTGAGCGTGTGTCCCCCCCCCCCCCCCCTCTCTCACTCTCTCTCTCTCTCTCTCTCTCTCTCTCTCTCTCTGGGTGTGTGGGGTGTGTGTGTGTGTGTGTGTGTGTGTGTGTGTGTGTGTGTGTGTGTGTACGGGCGCGCGCGTATCTTCTGCAAGAGGGAAAGAGAGAGAGAGAGAGAGAGAGAGAGAGAGGCCAAGAGGAACAAAACAGATGCGGTCCATTCTTGCTAATTCGAACCTCGATGAGTCCAACTCTCCTGCTTTTACAAAAAAATCCTTGATGAAACGATTAAAATTCTGTCTCTTTTGGGACACTCGATAAATCGTAGCGATTCTCATGACAATACACTCTAGGCTACCTGACCACATGCACACTACTGGCCATTAAAATTGCTACACAACGAAGATGGCGTGCTACAGACGCCAAATTAAACCGACAGAAAGACGATGCTGCGATATGCAAATGATTAGCTTTCCAGAGCATTCACACAAGGTTGGCGCCGTTTGCGACACCTACAGCTTCCAACCGAATTCTCATACACAAACAGCAGTTGACCAGCGTTGCCTGGTGAAACGTTGTTGTGATGCCTCGTTTAAGGAGGAGAAATGCGTACCATCACGTTTCCGACGATGATAAAGGTCGGATTGTAGCCTATCGCGATTGCGGTTTATCGCATTGGTCGCGTTGGTCGAGACCAATGACTGTTAGCAGAATATGGAATCGGTGGGTTCAGGAGGGTAATACGGAACGCCGTGCTGGATCCCAACGGCCTCGTATCACTAGCAGTCGAGATGACAGGCATCTTATCCGCATGGCTGTAACGGATCGTGCAGCCACGGCTCGATCACTGAGTCAACAGATGAGGACGTTTGCAAGACAACAACCATCTGCACGAACAGTTCGACGACGTTTGCAGCAGCATGGACTATCAGCTCGGAGACCACGGCTGCGGTTATCCTTGACGCTGCATCACAGTCAGGAGCACCTGCGATGGTGTCCTCAACGACGAACCTGGGTACACGAATGGCAAAACGTCATTTTCTCGGATGAATCCAGGTTCTGTTTTCAGCATCATGACGGTCGCATCCGTGTTTGGCGACATCGCGGTGAACGCACATTGGAAGCGTGTATTCGTCATCGCCGTACTGGCGTATCACCCGGAGTGATGGTATGGGGTGCCATTGGTTACACGTCTCGGTCACCTCTTGTTCGCACAGACGGCAATTTGAACAGTGGACGCTACACTTCAGATGTGTTACGACCCGTGGCTCTACCATTCATTCGATCCCTACGAAACTCCACATTTCAGCAGGATAATGCACGACCGCATGTTGCAGGTCCTGTACGGGCCTTTCTGGATACAGAAAATGTTCGACTGCTGCCCTGGCCAGCACATTCTCCTGATCTCTCAACAATTGGAAATGTCTAGTCAATGGTGGCCGAGCAACTGGCTCGTCACAATACGCCAGTCACTACTCTTGATGAACTGTGGTATCGTGTCGAAGCTGCATGGGCAGCTGTACCTGTACACGCCATCGAAGCTCTGTTTGACTCAATGCCCAGGCGTATCAAGGCCGTTATTACGGCCAGAGGTGGTTGTTCTGGTTACTGGTTTCTCAGGATCTATGCACCCAAATTGCGTGCATATGTAATCACACGTCACTTCTAGTACAAAATATTTGTCCAATGAATACCCATCTATCATCTGCACTTTTTCTTGGTGTAGCAATTTTAGTGGCCAGTAGTGTAATATGAGGTGTGTCCATCCTTCGCATTGGCGTCGGTTTGTACTCTGCTGGGATCGCTTTCAGTGGGGTATCTGTACGTCCCTGTAGAGTGACAGCTCATTCTTTCTTAATGATCGAAATCATTGAAGGTAGCGATGATCTGCAGTGAGGTCTGGAGCGAGGTCGACTTTATGACTCACCTCAAATACCAGTACGAGACCTGTTCAAAAAATTCCGGAACATTCGTAATTTTGCGCCAACGGCGCGGTGGAGCGAAATGCAGGTGGCATTCCAGCACACGCCTGTGTTTAATGTGTAAGTGCCGGAAGTTTCATTGTTGTATGTCTGTTAGTTACGGTTCAGTAGAACGTTGTGTCAGACAGTTTCCGAATTTCGAGACGACAGAGTTAGAGGTGCAATGGGTCTGCTTTAAATTTTTCGCGAAACTCAAGAAAACCTTTATAGAGGTAAAACAAATGATGCAAGAAGCGTTCGGTGACGAGTGCTTAAGCCGTACCCGGTGATACGAATGGTTCACACAGTTTAAAAAGGCCCGAACGGAAGTTAAAGATGACCCTCGTTCAGGACGCCCTTCGACGCCTACCGACGACGCTCGTGTCAGGAAACTGTGCGTGACAATCGAAGACTGACTGTCCGAGAGATAGTAGAAGAATGTGACATTTCAGTTAGATCATATCGTGAAATACTGACACAGCAGGCTGGAATGCATCGTGTTGCCACCAAGTTCGTCCCACGAGTCATGAGTCAAGACCAGGAAGACATTCGCCTGGTAAACTGTGAGGAGCTTCTGGGTCGCGTAAATGAGAATGAGATGTTCATTAATGGGGTAGAGGGAGGGGGGGGGGGTTGTGGACGTCAAACGGGCCGACTTGGAACACGAGTCGCACCACAGGACATTTTAATTTCCATTGTCTATACTTTTAGAAATAAATTTATAATAGTTTATCAGCATGACCAGGAAGGATTCAAGATTCACACTCATAGCAGTAAAAGGTTGAAAAATATAACCAAAAAAAATTCACAAGTGAAATTCCATCATTTTTTTCACTTACAATTGGCTGCATTTGTTGGTATAGGTACACTTTTCTTCGTAAGTGCGAGAGATTCTTCGATGAAGTTTGCACAGCATACAAACCATACTTACAGGTGTGTGAAAGAGCAAGATAAAAAAGAGCTCGTCAGCTCAGGTCTTTTTTTTTTTTTTCGTGCCACAGGGACAAACTGTTAATGGGTAGACTGTTAATCGATAGTACTATCGGAACGTGTAGCGACGCCTGCGACAAAATGTGAGAAGGTTGTTGTTGTTGTTGTTGTGGTCTTCAGTCCTGAGACTCGTTTGATGCAGCTCTCCATGCTACTCTATCCTGTGCAAGCTTCTTCATCTCCCAGTACCTACTGCAACCTACATTCTTCTGAATCTGCTTAGTGTATTCATCTCTTGGTCTCCCTCTACGATTTTTACCCTCTACGCTGCCTTCCAATGCTAAATTTGTGATCCCTTGATGCCTCAGAACATGTCCTACCAACCGGTCCCTTCTTCTGGTTATGTGATCTACCCATCTAATCTTCAGCATTCTTCTGTAGCACCACATTTCGAAAGCTTCTATTCTCTTCTTGTCCAAACTATTTACCGTCCATGTTTCACTTCCATACATGGCTACACTCCATACAAATACTTTCAGAAATGACTTCCTGACATTTAAATCTATACTCGATGTTAACAAATTTCTCTTCCTCAGAAACGCTTTCCTTGCCATTGCCAGTCTACATTTTATATCCTCTCTACTTCGACCATTATCAGTTATTTTACTCCCCAAATAGCAAAACTCCTTTACTACTTTAAGTGTCTCATTTCCTAATCTAATACCCTCAGCATCACCCGACTTAATTCGAGTACATTCCATTATCTTCGTTTTGCTTTTGTTGATGTTCATCTTATATCCTCCCTTCAAGACAGAATCCATTCCGTTCAACTGCTCTTCCAAGTCCTTTGCTGTCTCTGACAGAATTGCAATGTCATCGGCGAACCTCAAAGTTTTTATTTCTTCTCCATGGATTTTAATACCTACTCCGAATTTTTCTTTTGTTTCCTTTACTGCTTGCTCAATATACAGATTGAATAACATCGGGGAGAGGCTACAACCCTGTCTCACTCCCTTCCCAATCTCTGCTTCCCTTTCATACCCCTCGACTCTTATAACTGCCATCTGGTTTCTGTACAAATTGCAAATAGCCTTTCGCTCCCTGTATTTTACCCCTGCCACCTTCAGAATTTGAAAGAGAGTATTCCAATCAACATTGTCAAAAGCTTTCTGAAAGTCTACAAATGCTAGAAACGTAGGTTTGCCTTTCCTTAATCTTCCTTCTAAGATAAGTCGTAAGGTCAGTATTGCCTCACGTGTTCCAGTATTTCTACGGAATCCAAACTGATCTTACCCGAGGTCGGCTTTTACTAGTTTTTCCATTCGTCTGTAAAGAATTCGTGTTAGTATTTTGCAGCTGTGGCTTATTAAACTGATTGTTCGGTAATTCTCACATCTGTCAACACCTGCTTTCTTTGGGATTGGAATTATTATATTCTTCTTGAAGTCTGAGGGTATTTCGCCTGTCTCATACATCTTGCTCACCAGATGGTAGAGTTTTGTTAGGACTGGCTCTCCGAAGGCCGTCAGTAGTTCCAATGGAATGTTGTCTACTCCCGGGGCCTTGTTTCGACTCGGGTCTTTCAGTGCTCTGTCAAACTCTTCACACAGTATCGTATCTCCCATTTCATCTTCATCTACATCCTCTTCCATTTCCATAATTGAGAAGGAAACGGCCTGAAATGTGGCGAAACAATTCACGGCTCTTGCATCACGATAACACACCCGCACGTTGATCCCTGTTGGTGCGTGAGAGAGAGAGAGAGAGAGAGAGAGAGAGAGAGAGAGAGAGATCACTGCGGTGCCTCATCCTCTGCGCTCTCCAGACCTGGCCATTCCGGAATATTTTTAATTGCAGAGTTGAAAACCCCATAGGAAGGACAAAAGATTTGCAACGATGGACGAGACAGAAGAAAATTCACAGACGGCGCTTGGCGCGATCCAGCAAGAGGCCTACCAACACTGCTTCCGGAAGTGGAAACGGCGTTGCTAGCGATGTATCAATTGTGGAAGAGAGTAAGGAGACTGTGCACAAAAAGTAAAATGTAAGTGTAGAAAAATTTTGTGTGTTTGTCCTTAGGATAGTTTAGGTTAAGTAGTGTATAAGATTAGGGACTGATGACCTTAGCAGTTAAGTCCCATAAGATTTCACACACATTTGAACATTTTTTTGTAAACAGGCAGAATACGGCGCTGCGGTTGGCAACGTCAATATAAGGCAAGTGTCTGGCGGAGTTGTTAGATCGGTTACCACTGCTACAATGGAAGGTTATCAAGATTTGAGTGAGTCTGAACGCAGTGTTGTAGTCGGCGTACGAGTGATGAGTCACAGCACATGCGAGGTAGCGATGAAGTGGGGATTTTCCCGTGCGATGATTTCATGAGTGTACCGTGAATATCAGGAATCCCGTGAAACAGCATATCTCCGACATCGCTTCGGCTGGAAAAAGATCCTGCAAGAATGAGACGAACGACGACTGAAGAGAATCGTTCAACGTGACAGAAGTCCAACCATTCCGCAAATTGCTGCAAATTTCAATGCTGGCCGTCAACAAGTCTCAGCGTGCGAACCATTCAACGAAACATCATCGATATCGGCTTTCGGAGCCGAAGGCCCTCTCGTATACCCTGGATGCCTGCCCGACATTAAGCTTGACGCCTCGCCTGGGCCGTCAACAACGATATTGGACTGTTGATAACTGGAAACATTGTGCCTGGTCGGACTAGTCTCGTTTCAAATTGTATCCAGCGGATGGACGTGTACGGGCATGGAAACAACCTTATGAATCAAAAAAATGGTTCAAATGGCTCTGAGCACTGTGGGACTCAACTGCTGAGGTCATTAGTCCCCTAGAACTCAGAACTAGTTAAACCTAACTAACCTAAGGACATCACAAACATCCATGCCCGAGGCAGGATTCGAACCTGCGACCGTAGCGGTCTTGCGGTTCCAGACTGCAGCGCCTTTAACCGCACGGCCACTTCCGCCGGCTCAACCTTATGAATCCATGGACCATGCATGTCAGCAGGGGACTGTTCAAGCTGCTGGAGGCTCTGTAATGGTGTGGGGCGTGTGCAGTTGGAGTGATACGGGAACCTTGATACGTCTAGATATGACTCTGCCAGGTGACACGTACGTAAGCATCCTGTCTGATCACCTGCATCCATTCACGGCCATTGTGCATTCCGACGGACTTGGCAGAACAATGCAACACCCCACACGTCCAGCCTTGCTACAGAGTGACTCCAGGAACACTCTTCTGAGATTTTAACAATTCTGCTGCCTACCAAACTCCTCAAAAATGAAAATTATTATTCATATCTCTGATGCCTTGGAATCTGCTGTTCAGAAGAGATCTCCACCCCCTTGTACTCTTACGGATTCATGGACATCCCTGCAAGTTTCATGCTGTCAGTTCCCCCCAGCATTACTTCAGATATTAGCCGAGCCCTTGCCCCGTCGTGTTGCGACACTTCTGCGTGCTCGTGATGGCGCTACACGATACTAGACAGGTGTACCAGTTTCTCTCTATCTTCAGTGTATTTAATGAGGTACAGTCTGAAAAAAAGTGTTCGGGTATTCAAACAGATCTTGAAAATACACTCTGAGACAAAAAATCGGTATTTGTGATGTACATGTACAGACAAACAAATGATTACAACTTCAGACGCATTGGATGCATTAATCATGAGAAAGGGCTTCACAAACTAAGCGAGTCAATAACGTGAAGCTCTATCTCTGGCACGTAAGCAGGCAGTTATTCGGCTTAGCGTTGACTGACCGAGTTTTTGGATGTCCTCCTGTGGGATATGGTGCCAAATTCTGTCCACTTGGCGCGGCCGATCGTCAAAATCCCGAGCTTTTTGGAGGGTCCTGCCCATAATGCTCCGAACGTTCTCAACTAGGGACATGGCGACCCTGCTGGCCAAGGTAGAGTTTGGAAAGCACGAAGACAAGTAATAGAAAATCTAGCCGTGTGGGGGGCGAGCATTTTTTTGCTGAAATGTAAGCCCAGGGGGCTTGCCATCAAGGGCAACTGAATGGGGCGTAGAATATCGTCGACACACCGCTGCGCTCTAAGGGTGGCTAAGGTTCAAATGGCTCTGAGCACTATGGGACTTAACTGCTGAGGTCATGAGTCCCCTAGAACTTAGAACTACTTAAACCTAACTATGCTAAGGACATCACACACATACTTGCCCGAGGCAGGATTCGAACCAGCGACCATAGCGGTCACGCGGTTCCAGACTGTAGCGCCTAGAACCGCTCATCTACAGCGGCCGGCTTCTAAGGGTGCGGCGGATGATGACCAGAGGGGTCCTGCTGTCATGGCGTATGGACGTCGATAGTCGGGCTGGTGTCCCCCCACTGTCTGGGGAACCTCCATACACGTCTTCGGTGACCATCGATGTTCAGTTCGAAGTGAGACTCGTCACTGAAGACCACTGTATTCCAGTCAATGAGATTCCACGACTAAGACGGGTCTGGAGACGCCACGGCCAGCACTGGGATACCAACCTGACAGTCGCCCACCATACGGCTCCACAACCAAGAGTGTTGGTCTGGAGCGCCACTTCATTTCATAGCTGGAGCCCTTACAGCACGACGGTACGTCGACGACATTCTACGCCCCGTTTAGTTGCCCTTCGCGGTTAGCCATCCCGGGCATACATTTCGACAATACAGTGGCCTCTCGAACACGGCGATGGTTTCTACCGCTTTCTAGGCTCCAATTGAGCAGAATTTGGCACGGTACACCTCAGGAGGACATTCGACAACTCTGTCAATGAATAGCAAGCTGATTACTACTTGCATAAGGGCCAGAATTGGGCCAACGCTTTATTGAATTTCTCAATTTGTGAACCTCTTTCTCTTGAATAAATCATCCAGTTTTTCGTTTAATGAACAAAGTAAGAGCATATGGACTATCAGACCAATTGTGTGATTGGATTGAAGAGTTGCTAGATAACAGTACGCAGCATGTCATTCTCGATGGAGAGAAGTCTTCCGAAGTAAGAGTGATTTCAGGTGTGCCTCAGGGGAGTGTCGTAAGACCGATGCTATTCACAAAATTTATATATACGAGGCCTGTTCAGAAAGTAAGCTCCGATTGATTGCCAAATTGAAACGACAGTGAACATCAGAAATGTTTTACTTGTAACAATTAGCTACACCTTTCAGCTACTTCTCTACGTAGTCGCCGTTCTGACTTAGACTTTTGTCATAGCGTTGTACCAAATTTTCAATAGCCTCATCATAGAAGGCAGCCGCCAGTGCTTTCCGCCAATTCTCCACGCTGGCCTACACCTCGTTGTCTGTGTCAAAATGTTGTCTTCAAAAATAGCGGTTCATGTGACCAGAGATGAAACTCAGGGGGACACAATTGCGGACTATTGTGGGTAATCTAACATTTCCATTTGAAAACGATGCAGGAGCATCTTCATTGCCCCTGCAGAATGCGGCTGAGAATTGTCTTGAAGAAGAAACAGCACGACAGTTATGTAATGTTAGCTGCATAGCTTCAGGCGAAATTTCTCACCAGGCCCTCGTACTTGGCGGCAGACACTATTTTCTAGACATCTTTACGCACTCACTGCGAGCTCAGAAATGAGAAGAGCGACGTGATGCTAACTGGGGTTATACTAGAGACACTAGCCAACACATCTGTGCAAAGCTTTATCGGATTTTCATAGTCGTTTCCATTTCGCGACCGATCGGAGCTTACCGTCTGAACGCCCCTCGTAGTACATAACACCGGCAACGGCCTTGCCGCAGTGGCTACACCGGTTCCCGTGAGGTCACCGAAGTCAAGCGCTGTCGGGCGTGGTCGGCACTTGGATGGGTGACCATCCAGGCCGCCATGCGTTGTTGCCATTTTTCGGGGTGCACTCAGCCTCGTGATGCCAATTGAGGAGCTACTCGACCGAATAGTAGCGGCTCCGGTCAAGAATACCGTCATAACGATCGGAAGAGCGGTGTGCTGACCCCACGCCCCTCCTATCTGCATCCTCCACTGAGGATGACACAGCGGTCGGATGGTAACGGTAAGCCACTCGTGGCCTGAAGACGGAGTGCTTTTGTAGATACTATCGGACGTCCACTGAGGCTTTTTGCGGATGATGCTGTAGTATATCGAGAGGTTGCAAGAATGGAAAATTGTACTGAAATGCAGGAAGATGTGCAACGAATTGACGCATGGTGCAGGTAATGGCAGTTGAGTCTCAATTTAGACACGTGTAATGGGCTACTAACACACAGAAAGAAAGATCCTTTATCACTTAGCTACAGTATAGCAGGTCAGCAACTGGAAAGCAGTGAATTCCATAAATTATCTGGCAGTAGGCATTAGGAGTGATTTAAATGGAATGACCATATAAAATTAATCATCGGTAAAGCAGATGCCAGACTGAGATTCATTGGAATAATCCTAAGGAAATACAATCCGAAAACAAAGGAACTATGTTACAGTACACTTGTTCGGCCACTGTTTGAATACTGCTCAGCAGTGTGGGATCCGTACCAGATAGGGTTGATAGAAGAGAGAGAGAATATCCAACGGAGAACAACACGCTTCTTTACAGGATCATTTAGTAATCGCGAAAGCGTTACGGAGGTGATAGATAAACTCCAGTGGAAGACTCTGCAAGAGAGACGCTCAGTAGCTCGGTATGGGCTTTTGTTGAAGTTTCGAGAACATACCTTCACCGAGGAGTCAAGCAGTATATTACTCTCTCCTACGTATATCTCTCGAAGAGACCATGAGGATAAATCAGAGAGATTAGAGCACACACAGAGGCATACCGACAATCTTTCTTTCCACGAACAACACGAAACTGGAATAGAAGGGAGAACCGATAGAGGTACTTAAGGTACCCTCCGCCACACACCGTCTGATGGCTTGCGGAGTATGGATGTAGATGTAGATGTAGAAAATGTGACCATTTGTTTGTCTGTATATGTACATTGCACTAACCTATTTCCATTCCATTCGGATAATTTTCTAGTGGTGCGTCGGTTTTCTTTTATAATGTACTTCAGAACTACGGAAAACCTGGCAACTAGCTTGAAACGTACAAAAATGTAAAATTAGGCACGCTATAGAAAAAAAAGAAAAACGTAGCACCCTATGATTACCATATCAATGAGTCGCAATTAGGACCACGCCTCACACAAATGCCTAGGTTTAACAATGTGGAGGGATACGAAATGGAATTATCACACAGGCTATGTTGTAGGGAGAAGATTTGTCAGATTGCAGTTCGTTGACAAGATACTGTGAAAATGCAGTCACAATCTGCAAAGTAGAATGCTCAAAAATCACTTGTGCGCCCCACCTTGGATTATTTCTGAAGTGTATGGGACCCATACCAAACGGGGTCTACGAGCGGATATTAAATAAATACAAACAAGGGCGGCACGAGTGGTTACAGGTGTGTTTGATTCACGACAGGGTGTGGTAGAAATAGTGGAAGACGTGAAAAAGCGTACTCTTGAAAGTAGACTCAAATTACCACTCAAAAGCCTACTTACTAAATTTCAAGATAAATTATTAAGTGTAGAATGTAGACGTTTTTTTGAGTCCAGCTAAGTATCACTTCTGCAGGGGCAGTAAAAACTAAATAAGAGCAGGTGCACCACGCAAAGTGGAATTTAAGCAGGCATTCTCCCCGCCGCCTATATGATTCATTGAACGGGAAGAAACTGTATCCTATGGTACAACGCTACGTACCATGAACCACGCTCATCACAGTTGTTTGTAGAGTGTGTAGATACATGTGAATTCGTAGGAATTGCTCCTCACTCCGGCATTTTAGTCTGGTATAACTGAGAGAGAAAATAGAGAAAATCCAAATAAGAGCAGCACGTTTCGTGACAGGTTCGTGCCGTAAGCGCGGAAACCTCACGTACCAGCATTCAGATAAACTGCCGTGGCAGGCGCTACAATACAGGCATTGCATCGCTGAGTGGTTTACTGTCAAATATTCCGAAAGCTTACGTTACTACAAGATTCAACCTCACACGTGTCTACATCCGTACATGTGTTTCAAAAATACTTCTAGAAAATTTGGGGACAGGTTACTTACAGCAAAACAAGAAAAAAAGTCCAGTAAACATGGGTTCTAGAATTTCATACCTAAAGAGCTATGAGCCCTTGTTCAATAGGAGAGGTGTGTTCCACAGTAAGGAAGATGAACAAGGCGTCACGCCCCTTACTGTACGCGTTTTGGAGTCCATGTTTACGGGAAAAGATTTATTGTAAAAAGCTGACACTTAGGGTGTTTGGAATTCTGTTATCTACTCCAGTAGCCTTCAAAAGCGGTATGAAAAAACGCGACTAAGTGATGCACGCACTGAATGTTCTCACAGTTTACGAGAAGGTTTCACTCCGTCATACTATATTCTTTTTATTCTTGTTTCATTTCATAAAAGGAAGTGCTTTAGTCCGAAGGGACTTAAAAAGTAAGATATACATTATTGTGGCAAGCCAAGTAGCTTTTACTGACTGCTGGATTACCAGTCAAAGTGACACAAATACATGACACAATTTTCAACATAGTCACCAAGTCTCTATAAACAGCGGTAGGAACTTTCTGCCTCTCCTACAGATCTCGACGACAGAAATCTAGTTCTACGTCACGAAGCCATTCGAGAACCGCTTTGCGAACGTTTTCAGCGTCGAAAATCTCTTTTCCTGGCACGTTATTTCAGCTTGCAGACAGCACGAAAAATGGGTTGTGTAGGATCTGAACAGCACGAAAAATGGGTTGTGTAGGATCTGAACTTCCCGATCAGCATCAGCCACGTCTATCAGGTCTTGATCAAGTTGGTGGCAGCATTTCGCTACAGCTGGAAGCGATATAATGTCTGGTGCATATACCACCATAATTGTGCAGTGAATTTGTGTGCAAGTTGCCGGCCGGAGTAGCCGAGCGGTTCTAGGAACTACAGTCTGGAACCGCGCGACCGCTACGGTCGCAGGTTCGAATCCTGCCTCGGGCATGGATGTGTGTGATGTCCTTAGGTTAGTTAGGTTTAAGTGGTTCTATGTTCTAGGGGACTGATGACCTCAGAAGTCCCATAGTGCTCAGAGCCATTTGAGCCATTTCTGTGCAAGTTAGATATTTTAGCTGCGTGGGGTAGCCTTGCGACAGTTAAGGCTTTATCGCAAGCAATGGGAGACACAAAGCACCCGCGAATAGAGCAGAAAAGTGACGATGAATTAATTATTTTTATTTTTTCGTGGTTATGATTGACTCTACGAGTAGCTCTCTTAACACTTTCCAGCCCAGTGAATCGAATTGGACCCATTACAAATTTTAGATATTTCTGCATTATCCACGAAAGCCCAGTGTTCTCACATGGCATCTGTAAACTAGATCAAAATGTACAAATGTGGTTGAATTCCTAAGGGACTAAACTGCTGAGGTCATCGGTCCCTAGACTTGCACACTACTTAAACTGACCTACGGTAAGGACAACAAAATGGTTCAAATGGCTCTGAGCACTATGGGACTCAACTGCTGTGGTCATAAGTCCCCTAGAACTTAGAACTACTTAAACCTAACTAACCTAAGGACAGCACACAACACCCAGCCATCACGAGGCAGAGAAAATCCCTGACGCCGCCGGGAATCGAACCCGGGAACCCGGGCGTGGGAAGGTAAGGACAACACACACACACCCATGCCCGAGGGAGGACTCAAACCTCCGACGAGGGGAGACGTGCAATTCGTGACATAGCGCCTGTAAACTAGATGACCAACAAGATAATAAGTACTGGGTCAACATAGACCACACTGACTCGCATTCGGGGGGACGACGGTCCAATCCCGCGTCTCGTCATCCTGATTTAGGTTTTCCGTGATTTCCCTAAAACGCTCCAGGCGAATGCCGGGATGGTTCCTTTCAAAGGGCACGGCCGACTTCCTTCCCTAGTCCGATGAGACCGATGACCTCGCTGTCTGGTCTCCTCTCCCAAACAACCCAACCCCTCCACATAGACCCATTAGGAAATTACACTAACAAAAACTGAAATGTGTTGCTAGAAGTCAAAAATTGTATTTTAACTTTGTTGCTAATGTAAGATAAAATATGGGTTGGAGAGAGTTAACGTAGGTAAAGGACACTCACCGAACTGGCTTCGCATCCAGGGGTAGAGCGGGCTGGGCAGCGTGTTGGCGGGGCTGCCGTTGTGCTGCTGCGGGGGCGGCTGCTGCTGCTGCTGCGGGTGCTGGTGCTGGTGCTGGTGGCCGGGGGGCGGGACGCCGGCGCCCAGCGGAGGCTGGTGCTGGTGCGGGGGTGGCACCGGCGGCGGCTGCTGCGTCGGCGGCGGCTGCTGCTGCTGCTGCTGCGGCGCCGGGTCGGCGTACAGCTGCTGCTGCTGCTGCTGCTGCTGCTGCAGGTGGGGCGGCGCGTGGTGCGCGTGGTGCTGGTGCTGGTGAGGCGGCACGTCCAGCGGAGGGCTGCCCCCGCCGCCCGCCCCGCCCCCGTTCCCCGCCGCCGCCGCGGCCGCCGCGGCCGCCGCCGCCTGGAGCTTGCAGCTCGCGTACACGACGGGGGTCTGCCCGCCACCACCCATGGGGGAACCCGAGCGGTAGCCTCCGCCCCCGCCGCCCCCGTTGCCACCGCCGCCCCCGGGCGAGCCGTCGAGGCCGCCGCCGCCGCCGGACTGCTGCGCGCCGTAGTAGGCGGCGCTCCGGATGTCCATGCGGTCGTAGGGAGGGAAGCGCGGGTAGGGCATGCCCTGAGGCGGCTGCTGCGCCCCGGCGCCGCCGCCGCCGCCGCCGCCCCACGAGGCGGCGCCCGCCCCCGAGCTGGGGTCGGCGCCGCCTCCGGGGCCTTGCTGCACGGCGGCGCCGTAGTGCGCGTGCGGGTGCTCGGCGGGCACGACGCCGCCGTTGCGCAGGTCGGGCATGTACGAGTTGGCGAAATAGGAACTCATGCCGGGGTCGAGGTGGGGAGAGCCCTGATGGGCGTGCGGGTGCTGGGCTTGGTGGTGGTTGTGGTGCTGGTGGTGCTGGTGGTGGTGGGGATGGTGCGGGTGGGGCGGCGGCGGGGGCGGCTGGTGCGGCTGGCCGTGGTGCTGCTGCGGGTGGTGCTGCTGCTGCTGCTGCACGGCCGCGTGGTGAAGCTGGTGCGGGTGGTGGTGGTGCGCGTGCTGGTGGTGGTGGGGGTTGTGGTACAGGTCGGACCACGGCGGCGAGATCTTGGGCGGCGGCGCCACCGCGGCGGCCCCCGGACCGCCGCCTCCCGCGTCGCCCGCCCCCGGCACGCCTCCGTCCTCGTCAGGCCCCGCCCCCGTAGCCGCCGCCGCCCCCGCAGCCGCCCCCGCAGCCGCGTCCTCGGTCTCCCAACTCGACGCAGCGCGGCTGCCGCCGAAAACCAAAATTTTGGCAGCGGCTTGGGGGTACTGCTGCGGCTGGTGGTGGAGCGGCGGCGGCGGCGGCTGCTGTTGCTGGGGGCGGGGCCCCGCGTCGGCGGAGGACGCGTCGGCGGCGGAGGCGGCGGCGTCGGAGGCGGCGTCCGCGGCGGCTGGCGCGTACGGGCCGGCGGCGGCGGAGTTGGTGGGGGACCCCCACAGCTTCGTGCAGGCGACCGCCAGGCTACGGGCTTGCTTCGACTCCCGGGGGAACCCGACTCCCGTTACGTGGCTCTCTCTCGGCTGTCGACACTTCTACCTCACTCGCAGCGAGCGGACTGGCATCTTCAGGGACCGCGGCCGTGCTCCGCTATCACCGTCCTGCACGATCTATTCCTTCCAGGCCAAAACTGCGAGCACTAATATTGACACTTTGTAACAATTACACTCCTAGGCTGGACCCGCCAGAGAACTCGCGAAACTGTCCCCTCAGGGGCTGATCCACTGCTCACGAACACAAAGCGCTTCTCGGAAAGACGACACTCGACACTCAGCCTCTCACAAAAGTCCTACAAAAACACCTGCAGTATAATCTTTAGTGCGAAAAAAGAGAGAGAGAAAATATTTTAAATTTCTTGCATTTACGTATATATAATATATATATATCCGAATTTTCCTACGGGGCGGCGACGGATGAATTTATTTTATGTACACACGTGTATATATATATATAATTTATCCTCCCCAGTAGTAAGTATACTTAATCTCGAGATCTGGATAGGTGAATGTGTATCTATACACGGCCAGCTACTGTGCTAGTCGAAGCGTCGCTGCGACGACGCGAACCGCGAGTTTAACTCTGTGTGACGAGGCACCCGGAGCTTGCTGCCCGCAGGGGTGTCTGGAGACCGAATCGCTGCTTTCGGAAGTCCTCAGGCCAGCGACCAATAGCGTAGACGCTTTGACCCAACACCGCCCCTGCAACACACAGAAAAAGGAACAAAATGAGAATTAATAATCTGACAGGCACGAAAATCTGGCGGAGAATGGTGAATAGGTGGGCAGCATGTGTGTCCGTGCGCATGTTTCTGTGTGTGTGTGTGAGGGGGGGGGGGGGGGGTGAGAAGTGTGTTTTGCTAGAGTCACGTGGCTACGCCGACGTTGAGTACCACAAGACACAATACTGGGACCAATTTTACTGTTACAGTACGACAAAAGAGGCCATGCTGCGAGCGATTTTTCTGGTTTTCGTGTCTGTTGTTTTTCTGACGTCCGGTACAAAAGATGAATGTAGGCGCAGGGGTGGTGGATTTTCAGTATGGATGATTTCACTTATTCTTTCGTTCCAGCGTGCTGAGGGTGTGCACTGAATTTTGGAGAGGAGGGAAAGCCACAGAATGGGAACAAACAGATTCGTGTGGTATGATAGAGAGAGAGAGAGAGAGAGAGAGACCGGGGTGGAGTGGGAGGAGGGAGGGAGGGAGTGGGAGAGGGAGAGAGAGGGAACGAAAGAGGAGGTGGAGGGTGAGTTTTCGGGGCGGGATGCGAAATTTCGCCATCGACAAATAGAGACGTCAGCTTGCGACAATGTGCCTACTTTGATCGCCAGTTCAGCTTTTCAAAGGTTTTCCGTCAGGGCGGCGTGTAAACAGGCGAAATAAAGCGCGTCACGCGCTACAAAGGGCACGGGGAGGGGTGTGCAGCGACAGTCAATGGCTTCGTCAGTATGGCCCGAATCGTTATAAATCGCTTCCCGACGAAGCGTGAGCAGTCGCCTTAGCTGTTACGATGCACAAAGGCAGACCGCCAATGTGCATACAGTGGTGTGTACAGAATTTTTATTCCGTTTGCTGCCAGTAACAAGCTTACTTGGCACTATAAACCTAATAACTGTCCCTTTTTTCCCCCCCACACGACAATCATTTGCTAATCGATCGCGATACCGAATGTACAAGGATGTAGAGTGGTCTCAGTATAGTTTTTGATTGTAGGCGTCTCAAAGCAAACAGCTACAAACCTACAAATTACTTTCCATCTCCACACGCTTTACTTCAGAGCCACGTTTCTCAGTCTTTTCTCCTTTGGGGCACATCAAGGTACGATTCAAGCCTTCGCTACATCGCTATACTTGATTTTCTTCCCACACGCAAAAAAAAAAAAAAAAAAAAAAAAGAAGAAAATTCAATCATAAAGTGTATATAATATATTTTTCTATCATTGTGCGTATAATGATGAGTGATTTCTTGCAAATTGGGCACCTCCAAGAAACGATTTGGCGCTACATTTTTTATGTTCTAGATATGGTATCTGTGGAAGATTAGAAGACATTAACAAACTCGCGAGACACTTCACACTGTGTCATGGTACGGGAATTGAGGAACGGAACTCCAGAGTTTCAGATTCATGCTACATTACAAAATGCATCAGGTGTGTGTGAACAGTCATCTCCAAAATTACATCAGTGTATGATAACAGACACCACAAGAGAACTGCTACAGACATTTCCATTCAATAACAACAAACTTATCTTCCTGCTGTGTTGAGCGTGCGCCTTTGAAATTCCTCGTTGGTAAGATACTGGGCCGTCCGCTGTGGCCGAGCTGTTTTAGGCGCTTCAGTCCGGAACCGCGCTGCTGCCACGGTCGCAGGTTCGAATCCTGCCTCGGGCATGGATGTGTGTGCGGTTCTTAGGTTAGTTAGGTTTAAGTAGTTCTAAGTCTACGGAACTAATGACCTCAGATGTTAAGTCCCATAGTGCTTGCAGCCATTTAAACCATTTTATTAAGATACAGGATGATGGATGCTACTGAGATCCCAAACTATATATTGTTTTCCCACCAGCAACATCTCTAAAGGAATTGTTTCAGGCCTCATAGAGATTATCGTTAAGCGAAAACCTATCAGCTACATAAAAGGCCAATTTTTTTCCCTAATTCACTCATTGAGCAGTTTTCGGCTCCGCAAGACGTTATCAAGTAACGAGTGGGTTTCGTACCCCACCGCCCTCAACAGCACACACACACACACACACACACACACACACACACACACACACACACACACACACGCACGCACGCACGCACACACCTCCCACAAAAGCACCGACAAACTTTAGTGACAGGTTCTTTGCACAGAATAAGTAAATAATGCCTCGTAAACATGGCTTCTAAAATGACGCACACTTTAAGAGCTATAAACACCTGTTCATCTTCGCTATTTCTGCGCGATTAATTAATCGTGTTACTGGAGGACGCCACTCTTGCAGAAAGGCAACCACGGCGGTTTACGCACAAAGGCACATCACCCCATTTTCGACACTACCTCAACGGAATGTTTTATGAGAGATAGATTTATCTAGGAGGCCTGGTAGCATAGCCTCCCTGTTCATTGGATCCGAAAATTCGTTGGATCTGTGACTACGGGGACATTTACAGGCTACTGGTGTACGCCCAACCCATCGACAACGTGCAAACGCTACAGGAGGTCGTGACCAATGCATGTGATGCAGTCCGAAGGGAGCCAGGTGTATTTGGAAGAGTGCGTGATCCACTGTGAAGAAGGGCACAAAGAAGTGTCAGGCAGGATGCGTGGTAACCACGTGAAGCACCGCCTAAAGTCTCTACTTCTACCTAACATGCAAATGATAACGGAAGGACAAATTGGTCAATATGTCAACGGGTACTGGTTTCCAGAATACTACAGGAACTTTTCTTCTGGTTTTGACTAATAGGAGAGGCGGTCAATAAGTAATGCAACACTTTTTTTTTTCTGAAAGCGGGTTGGTTTATTAAGGATTCCAACAAACCATATTGTTCCTGACGCTTTTAGTTACAGAACCCTATTTTTCAACTTAATCTGCTTTCAGTGCGACAGCATTACGCTACCTCACTGGGAGGATCTACTCTACTCTACTCGTCCACGTCGCGGACATTGTCTTGCTGCATCAATAACTTCTCCACCATCCACGTACTGCTTGCCGCTGAGTGTGTCCTTCACTGGACCAAACACATAGAAGTCGGTAGGTACAAGATCCGAGATGTAGGATGGATGAGGAAGAAGAGTCCAATGACGTTTTGTGAGCTCCTTTCGTACGGGCAGCTCAACAAAGACGTCCAGTTGAGCAGAGAGGTGTTTGATTGTAATTCGTCGATCATCTCGAACGAGAGTGTCCGGACGTTCCAACGCTGCAGTAGTCACAGTTGGGTGCGACGTGTCGGACACGTTTGTGCGACCTTGTTGCCATTATGACAGACGCCTCGCCCAACGACTCGCCGTACTTTTGTTCACTGTCAGGTCTCCACAGACATTCTGCGGCCGCCCACTAATATCAGCGATGTTCTGGTTTTCCGCCGAAAGAAACTCAATGAAAGGTCCTTCTCAAATGTGTCTGAATTCCAAAGGAACCAAACTGCTTAGATCACCGGTCCCTCGGCTGACACACTACGTAAACTACACTACTGGCCATTAAAATTGCTTCACCAAGACGAAATGCAGATGATAAACGGGTATTCATTGGACAAATATATTACACTAGAACTGATGTGATTACATTTTCACGCAATTTGGGTGCATAGATCCTGAGAAATCAGTACCCAGAACAACCACCTCTGGCCGTAGTAACGGCCTTGATACGCCTGGGCATTGAGTCAGAGCTTGGATGGCGTGTACAGGTACAGCTGCCCATGCAGCTTCAACACGATACCACACTTCATCAAGAGTAGTCACTGGCGTTTTGTGACGATTAACTTGCTCGGCCACCATTGACCAGACGTTTACAATTGGTGAGAAATCTGGAGAATGTACTGGTCAGGGCAGCAGTCGAACATTTTCTGTATGCAGAAAGGCCCGTACAGGACCTGCAACATGCGGTCGTGCATTATCCTGCTGAAATGTAGGGTTTCGCAGGGATCGAATGAAGGGTAGAGCCACGGGTCGTAACACATCTCAAATATAACGTCCACTGATCAACCTGCCGTCAATGCGAACAAGAGGTGACCGAGACGTGTGACCAGTGGCACCCCATACCATCACGCCGGGTGATACGCCAGTATGGCGATGACGAATACACGCTTCCAATGTGCGTTCACCGCGATGTCACCAAACACGGATGCGACCATCACGATGCTGTGAACAGAACCTGGATTCATCCGAGAAAATGTCGTTTTGCCATTCGTGCCCCCAGGTTCGTCGTTGAGTACACCATCGCAGGCGCTCCTGTCTGTGATGCAGCACGAAGGGTAACTGCAGCCATGGTCTCCGAGCTGATAGTCCATGCTGCTGCAAACGTCATCGAACTGTTCGCCCAGATGGCTGTTGTCTTGCAAACGTCCCCATCGGTTGACTCAGGGATCGAGACGTGGCTGCACGATCCGTTACAGCCATGCGGATAACATGCCTGTCATCTCGACTGCTAGTGATACGAGGCCGTTGGGATCCAGCACGGCGTTCCGTATTACCCTCCTGAACCCACCGATTCCATATTCTGCTAACAGTCATTGGATCTCGACCAACGCGAGCAGCAGTGTCGCGATACGATAAACCGCAATGGCGATAGGCTACAATCCGACCTTTATCAAAGTCGGAAACGTGATGGTACGCGTTTCTCCTCCTTACATGAGGCATCACAACATCGTTTCACCAGGCAACGCCGGTCAACTGCTGTTGGTGTATGAGAAATTGGTTGGAAACCTTCCTCATGTAAGCACGTTGTAGGTGCCGCCACCGTCGCCAGCCTTGTGTGAATTCTCTGAAAAGCTAATCATTTGCATGTCACAGAGTCTTCTTCCTGTCGGTTAAATTTCGCGTCTGTAGCACGTCATCTTCGTGGTGTAGCAATTTTAATGGCCAGTAGTGTAACTTAAACTTACTTATGCTTTGAACAACACACACACCCATGCCCGAGTGAGGACGTAAACCTCCGGCGGGAGCGGCCGCGCAGTCCGTTACATAACGCCTTAAACCGCACGGCCACTCCGCGCGGAATGAAAGCTCTTGAAACGCACCTCTGTTAGAGACACCATTTTGAAGACTAAATATAGCACCGTCACCAATTGGAACTTCATGAAACTATAGGGGCTGAAGCGGGAATACTCCACGATGATGATGATGATGATGATGATGATGATGATGATGAAGTCCATCACTCCGAGGCAGAGCGTAGGGGACGATGCGGGAGACCCGCACCGCTGTACTAGACAAGGTCCTAGCGGAGGTGGTTTGCCATTGCCTTCCACCAACAGTAATGGGGATGAATGATGATGATGATGAAGAAGACACAACACCCAGTCATCCCGAGGCAGGTGAAAATCCCTGACCCCGCCGGGAAACGAACTCGGGACCCCATACTCGGGAATAGAGAACGCTACCGCGGGATCACGAGTTGCGGACATGCTACATTAAATTCCGCATTTTTCCAACCGAAACTGGCCGAGGAAAAAAATGTGCTGCTTTACTTACTGAACAACGCTCGTAGTACCTCCTAGCACAGACGGAGACATCGGATTATACAGAAGATACATTTTAAAATTTTCTTAAATGTTGCACGTACTTAGTTATTACTGTCTTGTACACATCAATTGAAATATTTTAAGAGAAGGGTAATGGAATTCTGAATTTGTTCGTTTAAAATCTTGGAGGATACGGGTTCGTGAATAGATAGCTACAGTCGGCCACTTGCGGCCTTGTAAATGGACCTGATTTTGACAGCCACCTCGAGGCGCTACGAATCGAGACACGGATACTGGCAGCGATGAACTACCTTAAGGAACCACGAGGAGGCCGAGAATTCCGCTGCCGCTCTCTTCGACGGCGGGTTCCTCCCCTTGGACAATAAAACAGCAGGATACCGACCTCAGCTAAGCCGCCGGGACATTTAATTACACCAGAAATAACTGATATTGCTACCGCATCAATGATTTATGGGTGTCTGCAAGGGGTACACACTGCCTCTTCATTCAGTACTTTATTTCTGACCTTCAGCAAGAGAAAGGGAGCATGGCGGAACACTCTCTCTCTCTCTCTCTCTCTCTTTCCGTCTTCAATGTCTCTCTTCCGCTTCATATGTCTACATAGCCTTGCTTGCTCTGATATACAGGGCAATTCTTATCAATGTTTGAAAAACCCCCGAAGCGACGTAGATCAAGCTGAGGCAAGTAATTTAATGTAAGACACAAGGGTCGTAAATGTCGGGAAATACTCCAAGTAAGGATGAGAAATGTTCAACATGTGAAGACACCGGATGACGTACCTCACCGCACTCGCAGCGGTTGCAAATGGTTCAAATGGTTAAATGACTCAGAGCACTATGGGACTCAACATCTGAGGTCATCAGTCCCCTAGAACTTAGAACTATTTAAACCTAACTAACCTAAGGACATCACACACATCCATGCCCGAGGCAGGATTCGAACCTGCGAGCGTAGCGGTCGCGCGTTTCCAGACTGTAGCGCCTAGAACCGCTCTGCCACTCCGGCCGGCGTGAAATCACAAGTAGGTGCTTTATGCAGATACAAGATGCAACAAGTCTGCTTTTAAATTTGATACATTTTATGGATTCAAACCACTGTTGGCTAAACATCAGATGTAGCATTTCTCAGATGGCCTTCGCGCTCATCGGATATGACGTCCTGTGACTTCTACCTGTGGGATTTCATTGAATACAACGTTTATGCATAAATAATACCACAGAACCTGTAAGAGTTGAAGCAACGGACCCGTACTACTGTAACACCAGTGACAATGGACATGATTATCTCAGTAAGGGAGGAATTCGCGTACCGATGTGATACTGTTCGTGTCGCTCGTTGAGAACATATTGATAATCGGTAATCTACATTCGAAGCAGAGGAAGCTCGCTACCTGTGTAAGTAGGTTGTTTAGGTTTTTATGTTGGTAACGCCACGTAGTGCTGTGTATGAATATCGCTGACTGCGCTGTGTGCAGTCTGTGGTTGGTTGGACTCATTGTTGGAATATTCGCTTGTGTAGTGTTGGGCAGTTGGAGGTGAACAGCGCGTAGCGTTGGGCAGTTGGTGAGCCGCCAGCAGTGGTGGATGTGGGGAGAGAGGTGGCGGAATTTTGATAGCGGACGATCTGGACGTGTGTCCATCAGAAAGAGTAAATTTGTAATACTGTATATTATGAACTGATATATATAACTTTTGAACACTATTAAGGTAAATACATCGTTTGTTCTCTATCAAAATCTCTCATTTTCTAACTATGCCTATCAGTACTTAGAATCTGTTATTTAGCTGGCAGTATTGGCGCTTGCTGTATTGCAGTAGTTTGAGTAACGAAGATTTTTGTGAGGTAAGTGATTCATGAAAGGTATAGGTTGTTGTTAGTCAGGGTCATTCTTTTGTGGGGATTATTGAAAGTCAGACTGCGTTCCGCTAAAAAATATTTTGAGTCAATTTAGTGATGATCAGAATAAGTAAAGAGAAAACCGTTTGAGTACGTTGAGTTTTGCTCAGCTGTTTGTAAATCAAATAACGTAGAAGTTTACCAGCAGAGTCATTCTTAATTTTTCTAAGGGGACGTTTCACTAGTGTGAAATCACTATTCACAAATCATGACATAACACTGTATAGAGATATATGTTACTCTTTGACAGCTAAACGCATTATCATTTAACTGTTCTGTATAAACCAATGGAAATATTCTGTGTAAGCGTTTGTTATTTATGTGTGATGAATGTATTTGGATGTACTTCTTAAATTGTCGTATCATGTAATGGAGGTTCTCTGAGTGGTTAGTGGCCGATGCTCACAATAAAAATAAAAATAAAAGGTTAATAAAATAAAACTGAGGGCCGCAAGTTGATGACAATACGTCATAATCATCGGAAGAAACAAACATAGCCGGCCGGAGTGGCCGAGCGGTTCTAGGCGCTACAGTCTGGAAACGCGCGACCGCTACGCTCGCAGGTTCGAATCCTGCCTCGGGTATGGATGTGTGTGATGTCCTTAGGTTAGTTAGGTTTAAGTAGTTCTAAGTTCTAGGGGACTGATGACCTCAGAAGTTAAGTCCCATACTGCTCAGAGCCGTTTGAACCATTTTGAACAAACATATTCGGCCACTCTACCAGTTGTAGAACTCGCTGCTCTTATTCGAAGGATGTTAGTCTTCAAAATCGCCAGTCCTCCATACACAGTTGTAACCACAGGACTGTCGTACTGCCAACCAACACAACCTTCCGGGTTCGGGACCCGGTCCGACTCACAATTGTAATCTATGAATAAGTTTCTGCTCTTGCGCTTAATATTTGTTGAAATAACTACGTGAAGATGACAAAGTCAGACCATCACACGGAAACAGATAAACAGACAGCTATTAGTTACTAATCTTCAGGCAGAAAAATCGAAAGTAGGCAGGGAATTCTGCCACTTCGCCAGTTCTCCAATCCATCGCATTCACTCGAAGGAAATAAAGTCGCCGTTCTCCATAAAGTCGTTGTGACTACAGACCTGTCGCATCGGTGCGCCGGCACTGTGGCCTCAAAACAAGCTGAGCGCAGCGGAAAACGTAAGTATATTTCGGCGATCACGGAAACCTGCCGTGTCGTTTACATGTCCGACATGGAGCGAGCCGGAAATGCTCGGCTATTTGCGGAATCCCAGCGCACTCGGTGGCTGCCTGCAAGTCACTGCAGAGGGAGCGGAATTTGCATCAAAATGAGCTGCAAGCGGGACGGAGCGCCATACCGCCGCTGGCGCCAGAAATACTTGCGCCCTGTGCTGGCTTCCAGCAATCGGCCGATCCGCGGCTGTTACCGCTCAGCAATCTGCATAATATGTGGGTCGGGGTCGTCCGGGACTACCGCAACACGAACTGCGGGGTGCCAGCTGGTTCGCCCCACGTCTTCCCCGATTGCGCTATTTCCGTACGAGTACGGCCCCCCACTTTTTTTTTTTTTTTTGCCTATTGAAATGACATCACAACCTGATACTCTTCGCCAGAGTCCACACCGCTCCTTTTCGAAATATCGGACTACACCCTAATTCTCGGTGGCCGACGAAACATTACGACGAAAATCAGTTAAGTTTCGCCAGCGAGGGGTAATCACCAAATTTTAGTTATGGCTCAGATGGCTCTGAGCACTACGGGACTTAACATCTGAGGTTATCAGTCCCCTAGAACTTAGAACTACTTAAACCTAACTAACCTAAGGACACCACACATATCCATGCCCGAGGTAGGATTCGAACCTGCGACCGTAGCAGTCGCGCGGGTCCGGTCTGAAGTGCCTAGAACCGCTCGGACACCGTGGCCGACTAATTTTAGTTATCACCACCAAAATATAAACGTACGTTATTGTTATTATTATTTCTTTACTTTCTCAGACGTTAAGTCTGGTTAAAAATGGAAAGTGACGCGGACCTTGATCAAGCGTCACTTCCTTTTAACTGTACGGTATATGTTATATTGCATTTAGGAACTTTCGGGTAATTGAACATGTATCAATAATTACAGATTTCTGTAGTTGTATATATACGTTTGGATGTAGCTGTATTGCATTGATGTACTGGTGGATATTGTGTGGTATGACTCCTGTAGTTGATAGTATAATTGGTATAATGTCAACTTTACCCTGATGCCACATGTCCTTGACTTCCTCAGCCAGTTGGATGTATTTTTCAATTTTTTCTCCTCTTTTCTTTTGTATATTTGTTGTATTGGGTATGGATATTTCGATTAGTTGTGTTAATTTCTTCTTTTTATTGGTGAGTATGATGTCAGTTTTGTTATGTGGTGTTGTTTTATCTGTTATAATGGTTCTGTTCCAGTATAATTTGTATTCATCATTCTCCAGTACATTTTGTGGTGCATACTTGTATGTGGGAACGTGTTGTTTTATAAGTTTATGTTGTAAGGCAAGCTTTTGATGTATTATTTTTGCTACATTGTCATGTCTTCTGGGGTATTCTGTATTTGCTAGTATTGTACATCCGCTTGTGATGTGATCTACTGTTTCTATTTGTTGTTTGCAAAGTCTGCATTTATCTGTTGTGGTATTGGGATCTTTAATAATATGCTTACTGTAATATTTATTAGCCATGTGTTGGATGCGTCTTGATCGATGTGTGGCTGTGTTAGATTATACGGGTGCTTGCCATGTAGTGCCTTCCCCTTCCAATTTACTTTCTTCGTATTTGTTGATGTTATGTGATCTAAAGGGTTGTAGAAGTGGTTATGAAATTGCAGTGGTGTAGCCGATGTATTTATATGAGTGATTGCTTTGTGTATTTTGCTAGTTTCTGCTCGTTCTAGAAAGAATTTTCTTAAATTGTCTACCTGTCCATAATGTAGGTTTTTTATGTCGATGAATCCCCTTCCTCCTTCTTTCTGCTTAATGTGAATCTTTCTGTTGCTGAGTGTATGTGATGTATTCTATATTATTATTATTATTATTATTATTATTATTATTATTATTATTCTCATCCTTTTTTTCTCAGGAAGTAACATTTCTGCTGTCCTGGTACACACTAAAATTCCTACGCCATAGTACCACAGCGTGCCGCTGGAGATCCAAAATTCAAAATGAGACACTTCGTTTCCCCAAATCCTGTGCCAATTTGTTTTGGAAATTGTAGAATCGTACAGTCGACTTGGAAGAAGCGTTCGACAATGTAAACTGGCACAATATGCTCGAAATTCCGAGAAAAATAGGGATAAGCTATAGGGAGAGACGGGTAGTATACAATATGTACAAGAACCAAGAAGGAAAAATAAGAGTGGATGGCCAAGAACGAAGTGCTCGGATTAAAAAGGGTGTAAGACAGGGATGTAGTGTTTCACCCTTACTCTTCAATCTGCACATCGAAGAAGTAATGAAGGAAATAAAACAAAACTTCAGCAGTGGAGTCAAAATTCGAGGTGAAAGGACATCAATGATTCGTTGATGACATTGCTATCCTGAGCGAAAGTGAAGAACGGTTATATGATCTGCTGAATGGCATGAACAGTCTAATGAGTACAGAATATGGACTGAGAGTAAATCAAATAACCAATGACGGACGGAGTAATGAGGACATCAAAAGCAGACTAGCATTGACAAAAAGGGCATCCCTGGCCAAGAGAATCTACTGGTATTAAACATAGGCCTTGATTTGAGGAAGAAATTTTGGAAAATGTACTTTTGGAGCACAGCATTCTTTGGATGTGAAACATGGACTGTTGGAAGACCAGAACAGAAGTGAACGGAAGGGTTTGAGATGTGGCGCTACTGACGAATGTTGGAAATTAGATGGACTGATAAGGTAAGGAGTGTGGAGGTTCTGCGCAGAATCGGAGAGGAAATGAATATGTGGAAAACACTGATAAGAAGAAGGAATAGGATGATAGGCCATCTGGAAAGACTTCAGAGAATGTCTTCCATGGTACTAAAGGGAGTTGTAGAGCCAAAAATCTGTAAAGGAAGACAGAGATTGGAATACGAACAGCAAGTAATTGAAGGTTGGAAGTGCTACTCTGAGATGAAGCAGTAAGCACAGGAGGGAAATTTGTGGCCTTCCACCTTTTCCGCAATTTGTAAACGGTCCATTTTAACACGGGTAATGTATCACGAAGCAAATACCGTCCGCACTGTTGGAATGTTACGTGATACCACGTGACTATTACAGCGCCATCTATCACAAAGCGAAAAAAGTGGTCCAACTAAAACATTCATATTTCTTTACGTACTAAACGAATATGTTATAAAAAATGGGGGTTTCTATTTAAAAAACGCAGTTGATATCCGTTTGACCTATGGCAGCGCCATCTAGCGGGCCAACCATACCGCCATCTGGTTTCCCCCTTCAAACGAGAAGAGTTTCGTTGTTTGTAGTTTTTTCGTTTGACGCTTATTTCGTGAGATATTTGGCCGGGTCACGATCAATGGACCATTCCAAAGGTGGGCCATGGGCAATCCCAAAGGTGGACGATGGGCATACCGTGAAGCAGGTGGACATAATGTTTTGGCTTATTTGTTTATAAACGCCAGAAGGCACTGTAAACTGCATGA
The DNA here is from genome assembly GCF_023898315.1 of Schistocerca nitens. Taxonomy (NCBI): domain Eukaryota; kingdom Metazoa; phylum Arthropoda; class Insecta; order Orthoptera; family Acrididae; genus Schistocerca; species Schistocerca nitens. The sequence goes on along the minus strand of NC_064625.1, from coordinate 86,377,418 downwards.
CGGATGCTAAAATTGTACCAAAAATTTTGATTTTTCTGCCGTATTCCATTAGTGTACTGAGCGACGAAAAAGTAACTGTCTATATGGCACTGTGCGTGTTCCAATATCTATCGTCCAAGCTTTCGATATCTACTGCAAAATGGGTCTCGTGGACGAATGGAGCGAGCTGGATTTCACACGACCGTTGTTTGTTCAAATGTGTGTGAAATCTTATGGGTCTTAACTGCTAAGGTCATCAGTCCCTAAGCTTACACACTACTTAACCTAAATTATCCAAAGGACAAACACACACAACCATGCCCGAGGGAGGACTCGAACCTCCGCCGGGACCAGCCGCACAGTCCATGGCTGCAGCGCCTCAGACCGCTCGGCTAATCCCGCGCTGCGACCGTTGTTTCTGAGATCCACTGAGAAAAATGTACGTTCTCCAGAAAGGTAACAGTAAAGCGCGAGCGTAAAACTAGCTGCAAAAATTCTACGGTAGACTGACTTTTTTCCTACTTGCGAAATGTTACCAACTCACCGTGACGGCGGCAGCTGTACGGAACGGCCCGCGGACTTGCTGCACGGTAGAGGAACAGATCTCAGGAGCCACAGAGGACGAAGTTTCCGCGAGAACTGGAAGGCCTAGCTGGCTCGCACGGTGCGTGAGGCTACACGCACGTGCGTGTGTCGCGGTTTCCGCCGGCACAGGAAGCGGCAGATGAGCGCAGCGTCGCGGTAGATGACGCGAGGCGCCCAGCGCCCTCTGCCGCGAGGGACGAGGGTTATTAGTCAGGCGCGCTAAGGACCTCCGCAAGGTGACAGTCGTCTCGAAGCGCCGAAGGTCACGGGTAAAATATTTCAAAGTCGGGTGTTCACATCAGCAAGCTATCGGCCGGCAGCATACGTAGTTACCTCCCACACTCGACGGAGTCCCTATGAGATTCAGTACGGAACATGAGGCTAAGTTAGTAACATGAGGCTAAGTTAGTCCCTATTGTAACGATAATACACCGCAGATTCCTTGGTCAAAAAACTTTGCGCAGTATCTGAAAGGAAGTAGAGTTCTACAGGGAAGATAACAGAAATCACAGGCTGTGACATGGTCACGAATTGAACAGTGACCCGAAAATAAATTTCATTTGCTTCACGTCTATGGGCACAAATTTTTATGTCATCAGGCTCTAGGTTTCGGACGACAATGATCATCTCCAGATCTGTTTTACAAAAACAGTTTTGGACGATGCCACTATGGCTCCAGTATACTGGGACATGTTTTTATAAAACAGATCTGAAGATGGTCATTACAGACCGAAACCGGTAGTCTGATAACATAAAAATTTGTGCCTATAGACATGAAGTAAGTTAACAGAAATGATCCACAAAGCTTCCGTCCAGTAACAATGACATCCATTTATTGCAGAGTCTAAGAACATGTTCTTTGTTCCGACGTAAAGAGATTACTCGGACAGAGTTATCTCCTTCACGTTGTAATGTTTCTTTATTTACATGACCATTACGGCACTCCAACCCCAGTTCTCGATACCAGTAATATCGTACTACTTTTCTGCGAAGTAACAGAGATATTTTTGTGACAATATTCACATTTGGTTTTATTAATGTATAGGTACTCCGATGTATCGATATATTACAGTGATATGGTTCTTGTGTGTATTCATTTCTGTGAGACTGTCATAATCTTTGACTTACTTGTAACCGTTTTGGCGCGAATGCACACAGGGCAGTCTTTGATTCATTTTGCAGAAGTTAAGTTGTTATTTCGCTTTGTAAAAGAACATTCAAGTCTTGTGTTTGGTTAAAGTGGAAATTAAATATATGAAGATTAATACAAAACTGTTTTCTTGATGGCTGGCTCTGAGCACTATGCGACTTAACTTCTGACGTCATCAGTCCCCTAGAACTGTGAACTAATTAAACCTAACTAACCTAAGGACATCACACACATCCATGCCCGAGGCAGGATTCGAACCTGCGACCGTAACGGTCGCTTGGCTCCAGACTGTAGCGCCTAGAACCGCACGGCCACTCCAGCCGGCTGTTTTCTTGATGATGTGACAATTAAGAAGTATACTTGAATTTACAAGACGTTTAATAAAATGTGTATCGTGAACACCAAGTCAAAAATAATTTCTACAATACAATTGTTCTGATCTGGGATTGTTTGATCATTGAGAATTTCCTGAAAAACGCATTTGTTAGGTCTTCAAATATTGCCAAAATAGAGATCTGGACCTTCCAGCAGTCAAAATGGAATCACCCTAGAATCAGCAAGATGAGTCATAACAACTTCGACGAAATCTACGTGGGAATCCTTTCGAGATAAGTGCCAAAATTAATGACTTTTTTACTCTGACTTCATTATTTCCATTCTGACGATACCATCCACAGTCAATAACTTTGCTGTTGCCCGATAAAGCGAACATATGCTGCGTGAGCAACATTATTAATCTGATTTCTAACCTACTTTGCAAGTGGTGGTAGTGTTAGAAGGTCAACCAGTATGGATTCCGAACACAACCAGCGCTTTTCTCAAAGGATGATGACACTCAGATAGATGCACTACTTTCAGTCATACGGGGTCAAAACCTGACATATGCTACGAGGATACTAAATTGAGCGCTTCAATATAAAGTAATAATGGTCCGAAATGAATATCTTTTTCATTTTCATACGCTGTTGACACCCCGTAGTGACAATTTATGCTCACAGCAAACATTCAGAGTGACGACTTCCAGTCTCAACCTGTGCAGTGCAACGGGGAGTCAAATTTTGCCACACTTCCTGTGAGACATGCTGCTAGGAGCCGGTCAACCAGCTGTTCACGTAAATCAACAGAAAAAAATACAACACGCACAGGTGGTAAACGATTGTGCATTTTTTTTTTCAAAATATCCTCACCAACGGTGGTACAGAAAAGCAAGCAGATTACAAATGGGGTGTAAGTGCACCTACGCACTGCTCATTCAAGACGTCGTACCGCCAGATATATCCTTTTGCGATTAATGGTTCCAATTCGTAAATTTTCATTTTAGGAGCCTCTGCCGTCAGTATACAGGGTGATTCAAAAAGAATACCACAACTTTAGGAATTTAAAACTCTGCAACGAGAAAAGGCAGAGCTAAGCACTATCTATCGGCGAATTAAGGGAGCTATAAAGTATCATTTAGATGTACATTTGTTCGCTTGAGGCGCTGTTGACTAGGCGTCAGCGTCAGTTGATGCTAAGATGGCGACCGCTCACAGAAAGCTTTTTGTGTTATTGAGTACGGCAGAAGTGAATCGACGACAGTTGTTCAGCGTGCATTTCGAACGAAGTATGGTGTTAAACCTCCTGATAGGTGGTGTATTAAACGTTGGTATAAACAGTTTACAGAGAATGGGTGTTTGTGCAAAGGGAAAAGTTCTGGACGGCCGAGAACGAGTGATGAAAATGTAGCACGCATCCAGCAAGCATTTGTTCGCAGCCCAGGAAAATCGACTCGCAGAGCTAGCAGAGAGCTGAAAATTCCACAATCAACTGTATGGAGAGTCCTATGAAAAAGGTTAGTTATGAAACCTTATCGTCTGATATTGGTTCAAGCACTGTCTGCAGCTGATAAGATTAAAAGAATCGATTTCTGTGATTTTATCCTTGCTCAAATGGAAACAGATGAATCTTTCGTTTCAAAGATTGTGTTTAGTGATGAAGCAACTTTCCACACTAACGGGAAAGTCAACCGTCACAATGTCTGTATATGGGGCACTGAGAATCCGCGGGAAACAACTCAGTATGAACGTGACTCGCCTAAGGTGAACGTTTTCTGTGCCATTTCAGCCAATAAAGTTTTTGGTCCCTTTTTCTTCGAAGGTGCTACTGTAACTGGACTACAGCATCTGGAGATGTTAGAGAATTGGCTGTTCCCTCAGCTCGAACAAGAAGCACAACAATTCATATTTCAGCAGGATGGAGCGCCACCACATTGGCACTTATCTGTCCGTAACTACCTGAACGTCAACTACCCGAGGCGATGGATCGGCCCCCAGGCAGCCCGTGACAGAGCACTTCATCACTGGCCTCCAAAAAGCCCTGATCTTACCCCCTTCGATTTTTTCTTATGGGGGTATGTTAAGGATATGGTGTTTCGGCCACCTCTCCCAGCCACCATTGATGATTTGAAACGAGAAATAACAGCAACTATCCAAACTGTTACGCCTGATATGCTACAGAGACTGTGGAACGAGTTGGAGTATCGGGTTGATATTGCTCGAGTGTCTGGAGGGGGCCATATTGAACATCTCTGAACTTGTTTTTGAGTGAAAAGAAACCTTTTTAAATACTCTTTGTAATGATGTATTGAAACGTCCCCTTTGAAAAATTTATACACGACTGTGCTTAAACTGACGCACAATATTTTTAGCGCAACGCAATCTGACTTTCAATAATCTCTACAAGAGAACGGCCCTGACTAACATTAACCTGTACTTTTCACAAATCACTTACCTCACAAAAATCTTGGTTACTCCCCTTACTGCAATACGGCAAGCGCCACTACTGCCAGCTAAATAAAAGATTCAAACTATGGAAGGCAATAACTACTGATAGGGATAGTTAGCAAATGAAAGATATTAATAGAGAACAAACAATGTATTTACCTTGATATCATCATATATATATATATATATATATATATATATATATATATATATATATATGCCAAATTTCAAAACTCCGCCATCTCTCTCCCCACATCCACCACTGCTGGCGGCTCACCACCAACTGCGCAACGCTACGCGCTGTTAACAGCCAGCTGCCTAACACTACAATGGCGAGTATTACAACAATGCAAAGCAGCCACAGACTGCACACAGCACAGCCAGTGATTTTCATACAGAGGTGGCGTTACCAATAAAAAACCTAAACAGCCTACTTACAGTATAACAGAGGGTTATATTATGTTTCTTTCATTAAATACACATTTTTAAAGTTGTGGTATTCTTTTTGAATCACCTTGTATTTTGACCCTACGACACTCGTACACCACTGGAAAGAGCATCAGTTCTTTCAAATTGCAGAAAATTTTCTGCTAGTATTTTCGTAATCAATTTCAAGAACTGGTATGCTCTGAGAGATCACAACGGTCTTCATTGCCTCACTGACATGCTGAATAAATACTCTCCATTTACCTCGACTACGTCAAGTATCCTACAGTAAAAACGAACAAATAAATAAATAAATAAATAAATGGTTCAAGTGGCTCTAAGCACTATGGGACTTAATTAACATCTGAGGTCATCAGTCCCCTAGACTTAGAACTACTTAAACCTAACTGACCTAAGGACATCACACACATCCATGCCCGAGGCAGAATTCGAACCTGCGACCGTAGCAGCAGCGCGGTTCCGGACAGAAGCGCCAAGAACCGCTCGGCCACAGCGGCCGGCTCCAACAGTCAGATGCTACTGAAACTGCGCTTCGGACGTGGCTCGCTTATTAAGGTCGATTGCTGGATATCCTTAAAGCAGAAAACGTTTCGTCCCATTACGACATCTGCAGTATCATACGACGAAAGAATAACCGGTCGTGGATATCGAGCGCCGTGCGGAGTTTTCGCCTTTTTGGATATCCGACACGTGTTCTCGCAATGTTACACAAGCAAGCATCACGTTACGTAACCGAGGCTGGAAGTTCCACTCAATCACGGGAATGGAGCGTTGACGGAAGCTCTTAGGCGCAGCCAAGTGGTCCTGTCTGCGGGTAGTTCGAGGTCCCACGCTAGAAGGAGGAGATAGAGTTAGTGGCAGCAAAGGGGAAACTCTAGCACAAAACCCCAACATCATTACAAAGCTCTTTTGCTGGAAAAAAAAAGTAGAAATGACACTATTTAGAAGTAACACAGGCAAAATTATTATTGACGTCTCGTACGTAGCTCGCAAGGATACATACCGATAAATGCGTGATATTTCATAGTGATTTGTACTTTTTAATTAACTTTTCGCGATTTCATTTTCAGATAAATGCTGGTCATCCTCTGGTCCTAAACATTCCTAAAGTTTTTATTTGTGTTTGAAAATTTTGGCTTCTTTGACACCATGGGACGGGAAAGCCTTGGAAAAGCTTCACGAATTTGAGGAAGTTACACGTACAAAAATATGTCAAAAATCATCGGCTTACCTGGTTTCAGATCGTCAGTTTTCAGAGGAAGATTCTCAGTTAAATCATTTAAATACTGACACCAATAAACTTCATGTTAACAATATCTTTCAGGTTCCTTTTTCACAACAACCACGTACTAGACATACTCAAATGGTGGAGTGCCATATTTATAGTGACAGACGTAACTGAAATTCTTCCGTTTCACGCTTTTTAGCTATGTTCTGAACCACATAACCATATTTTTACTTTCAGTTTGCTGCCAGAAATTACTTTTACCTCTATATGACCGACGTTCTCCGCTGTGAGTACCTTTAAACTGCATCTAGAACGAATGCATATAACCTGTCGCATCGCATAAGCTTCCTTGTGCTAATAAAATCGCGGTCAACATTTCTTATCAAAACTCACAAATGGATGAAGGATTCTAGTCCTGTTACAGTGCTGGATAAGGCTGCGTTCTGTAACTGGAGGAATCAGTCGGATGACAGCTACTCCAGTCAACGACATAACTGTAGAAGAAATAGTAACATTTGTGTTTCGCATTTGAAGATAAAATTAAATATAGCACCCCGCGTGTACTGGAAAATTTCTATTCAGTTTAAGGTAGAATGTTACCTGCAATTCTAGAGAACAGACTCTTAAGGACACTCAATAAATCAATTCTCACCAAGACATCACTTTGGATTTGAAGCAGCAGCATGGTTCGTTTTGCTTTATCTGAATGCTAACCGTAGTTGGTGGTTGGGTTGGGGTTGGGTTGTTTTGCGGGAGGAGACCAGGCAGCGAGGTCATCGGTCTCATCGGATTAGGGAAGGACGGGGAAGGAAGTTGGCCGTGCCCTTTCAAAGGAACCATCCCGGCATTTGCCTGGAGCGATTTAGGGAAATCAAGGAAAATCTAAATCCGCGGGATTGAACCGTCGTCCTCCCAAATGCGAGTCCAGTGTCTAACCACTGCGCCACCTCGCTCGGTAGTAGTTGGTGGTAAGAAACGTTATAATACTATATAAATATGATTTCTAGTATATTCAATATTGATGTACTATAGGTCCTCACACAAAAATAGTTACCAACAAAGCACGCTCTCTCTCTCTCTCTCTCTCTCTCAAACACTCACACACACACACACACACACACACATTAATACTGCGATTCTCGAAAAATAAGCCTAATGACAACTTCATAGTTCTGTTTAAGTCTTCACCACAGATCCTGTAACAGTAACTTGGAATATCAGCAGTGACGAAACAAACGTAGTGCAGTCCGGCGAACGAGCTGACAGAGAAGAAATATTTTCAGGAACAGAGTAACATGAAAAGCAGGCAAACTTCTTGATTAATCTTCTTCTACTGTTCTCCATAAATGTACGACAACTGAAAATGAAACGTTTCACTTTTACAAATGACTATTACTAGTCAATACGTTCTAGAAGTATTTCAGTTCCAGCCTGTTTTTGCATCTGCTCTTGTTTCCGCTTTTTTTTTAGGAATGCAAGACAGAAACACGGATATTGGCAGAACACAGGTATGCAGTTGAACGTTTTCAATTTGAATCTGAACAATGTTGAACGATGTGTATTCTTACAGGAAGTTTACTAGCTACGATGTATGTTCCTTACTGTAACTCAAGGAAAAAATAAATGTTGCGGCGAGGGAAAAGGTTGACAAGCATCTCGTGACTGTCAGCAAAGGGGAATCCGCTATGTAAGGGGAAAGTGGGGGGGAGGGGGAGGGGGCAGGAGGCGCCACGTGCACTTCGTTAGCGGGCTGACTTCAGCGCTCCTGACGAGGACAGAGAAGGGCCGAAACAGACGCGTGAGAGCCTCTATCCAAATGAGGCGGGAACGTCAAATGTTGGGCCCCGAGCTTCCCCACGTATGCGTTTTTCCTATGTTCGTTCCCCTTCCCTCCCTCCTCTCCCTTACCCCGTTACAATCGTAGTCTTCTCTCTTTTGCTCTTTTAATAAACCATCTGCAGCCAACGACTACGTGCGTTGTAATTGTGTTATAGAAATATGACATCTATTTACCAATTATGCTTCAAGTCGCCGTTCGTTACAGTAATAATGTGTAATGAAAACATTAAAATCCGACGTTTTTGCAGCAGTTTCTATATTCGGTAAAGAAAAACACGTTATCTGATACTAAATCAAAAGTTTGACAGAGCACTGAAAGACCTGAGTCGAAACAAGGCCCCCGGAGTAGACAACATTCCATTAGAACTACTGACGGCCTTGGGCGAGCCAGTCCTGACAAAACTCTACCATCTGGTGAGCAAGATGTATGAGATAGGCGAAATACCCTCAGACTTTAAGAAGAATATAATAATTCCAATCCCAAAGAAAGCAGGTGTAGACAGATGTGAAATTTACCGAACTATCAGTTTAATAAGTCACAGTTGCAAAATACTAACGCGAATTCTTTACAGACGAATGGGAAAACTGATAGAAGCCGACCTCGGGGAAGATCATTTTTGATTCCGTAGAAATGTTGGAACACCTGAGGCAATACTGACCCTACGACTTATCTTAGAAGAAAGATTAAGGAAAGGCAAACCTACGTTTCTATCATTTGTAGACTTAGAGAAAGCGTTTGACAATGTTGATTGGAATACTCTCTTTCAAATTCTGAAGGTGGCAGGGGTAAAATACAGGGAGCGAAAGGCTATTTACAATTTGTACAGAAACCAGATGGCAGTTATAAGAGTCGAGGGGTATGAAAGGGAAGCAGTGGTTGGGAAGGGAGTCAGACAGGGTTGTAGCCTATCCCCGATGTTATTCAGTCTGTATATTGAGCAAGCAATAAAGGAAACAAAAGAAAAGCTCGGAGTAGGTATTAAAATCCATGGAGAAGTTCTAGGCGCTCAGTCCGGAGCCGCGCGACTGCTACGGTCGCAGGTTCGAATCCTGCCTCGGGCATGGATGTGTGTGATGTCCTTAGGTTAGTTAGGTTTAAGTAGTTCTACGTTCTAGGGGACTGATGACCACAGATGTTAAGTCCCATAGTTCTTTGAGCCATTTGAACCATTTGAACCAAGGAGAAGAAATAAAAACTTTGAGGTTCGCCGATGACATTGTAATTCTGTCAGAGACAGCAAAGGACTTGGAAGAGCAGCTGAATGGACAGTGTCTTGAAAGGAGGGTATAAGATGAACATCAACAAAAGCAAAACGAGGATAATGGAATGTAGTCGAATTAAGTCGGATAATGCTGAGGGAATTAGATTAGGAAATGAGACACTTAAAGTAGTAAAGGAGCTTTGCTATTTGGGGAGCAAAATAACTGATGATGGTCGAAGTAGAGATGATATAAAATGTAGACTGGCAATGGCGAGGAAAGCGTTTCTGAAGAAGAAAAATTTGTTAACATCGAGTATAGATTTAAATGTCAGGAAGTCGTTTCTGAAAGTATTTATATGGAGTGTAGCCATGTATGGAAGTGAAACGTGGACGATAAATAGTTTAGACAAGAACAGAATAGAAGCTTTTGAAATGTGGTGCTACAGAAGAATGCTGAAGATTAGACGAGTAGATCACATAAGTAATGAGGAGGTATTGGTTGGTTCAAATGGCTCTGAGCACTATGGGACTCAACTGCTGTGGTCATCAGTCCCCTAGAACTTAGAACTACTTAAACCTAACTAACCTAAGAACATCACACACATCCATGCCCGAGGCAGGATTCGAACCTGCGACCGTAGCAGTCGCACGGTTCCGGACTGCGCGCCTAGAACCGCGAGACCGCCGCGGCCGGCGAGGAGGTATTGAACAGAATCGGGGAGAAGAGGAGCTTGTGGCACAACTTGACTAGAAGAAGGGATCGGTTGGTAGGACATGTTCTGAGACATCGATGGATCACCAATTTAGTATTGGAGGGTAGCGTGGAGGGTAAAAATCGTAGAGGGAGACCAAGAGATGAATACACTAAGCAGATTCAGAAGGATGTAGGCTGCAGTAGGTATTGTTAGATGAAGAAGCTTGCACAGGATAGAGTAGCATGGAGAGCTGCATCAAACCAGTCTCAGGACTGAAGACCACAACAACAACAACAACAACAATAACGATACCAAATCTTAACCTATTTTATCTATATCAAAATACAAAAGGCTTGTGTTTGTATGTACTGAGAGACTTTTCTCCATGAACACCCACCGACACTCGCTCGTGGTTGTGATAGTTCATAGGCGTTCGTCGCATGCTGTTACTAAGGGAGTCTGGTCGGGTTGTGTGGCAGCGTGGGAATATGGCGAATAAGAATCCAAGAAATATGGAGCGATAAATACTCTTAGAAAAGCTATATACTCTCTGAATTACGAACTTTACTGAAAATGCGATTACTGTTTCATTCGTCCAACATTATACGGTGCTTGCTCGGTTTCGTCATTCAGACTTTAGTAACGACGTGTAATATCAAATAGATAAGTTTTTAATCTCTCCGTGTGTTTTGGTCAATCACACATTACCGACGATCAATAGAGAAACAAAGAAAAAAATCTAGATAGACTCAAGGATAAAAATACTCGTAACTGCCGGCCGGAGTGGCGGAGCGGTTCTAGGTGCTACAGTCTGGAACCGCGCGACCGCTACGGTCGCAGGTTCGAATCCTGCCTCGGGTATGGATGTGTGTGATGTCCTTAGGTTAGTTAGGTTTAAGTAGTTCTAAGTTCTGGGGGACTGATGACCTCAGAAGTTAAGTCCCACAGTGCCCAGAGCCATTTGAACCATTTTTTCAACTCGTAACTAACAAATGAATAATCGAGCCATACACTACAGTGATTTGGGGTAAACATTTTGCTTATTCTTCGTGAGTATAATCCTTTTCATAATTCAGAGCGTTGTCAGTTATTTCGCTAATGCGCAGTGAAATAAAGTAACTTCCGTTTCTTTCCAGCTTCACTTAAACACTATTATGCTAAGACAATATTACTAAACTATCATTGGACCCGTGGTAAAGTAGTGTTAATGTCGCTATGGATGGAGCAGGGTGAGGATTGTATAAGCGAGTATACCCACTACTCCTATAAAGTGGAGAATATGGCTTTTTCTAAGGGAACTAAGTCTTACACATCGCGCATTATATTGAAACATCTGCCAACCATAACCATCCGCTTCCACCCACCACAGTATGGATGAAAGGCGTTGAGCACTCTGTCACCATTACGTTGAATCGTGAATGAAAACGATAAAAACAGTTTCACATGTAGGCTCAATTGCGTATGTCATATTATTTAGCTTCATCTAAGAGTATTGTTTACTCCATATTTAGCGAATTTTTGTGCAGCACAATCATCCATTGTCGCGGACCGCGACCAAACTACCTTACTAACAGGACAACTTCATTAATAATATCCTTAATGAGACATATGCCTGTATGCATCTCATATCTGTAAAGGTACTCCTGCCTTCTCCAGTGCCGTAAGTTCTGACCCAGGCAACGCCTGGCCTATCATCGTGTCGTGCTGTAAAATGGTAAGAAGGAGTCCATGACACAAGCAAGTAACAATGGCGCTGCCGACCACTTGATATGGATAAAAAGACCTCGTGAAATTTTACATAAAGAAGTAGTCGACCACCTAACAAAAACGGCCTTTACTGAAAGAGAATTCCGAGTAACATCAATTCCTGGCACTGATCTCAAACAAACGATCAAGATTGCTGCTTACCTTGACTGCAATCATGAATGGCATGCATCTCATGAATATAAGGGAAGACATCTAACGGCCAGATTCTGGATGTTGCGATGAGGATAAATATGATGTGGCAGATTTGAATCCTCGACCATGATTCGACTGTATGAAGCTTAGTTAACGTCATGCGACTTCCATCAATGACATCAAGACACGGCTGTTACATCGCATATTTACACTGAAACGCGTATGTATTCAGTACAGCGATGGCGAGGCATGACAGAATCTCTGACCAGAGAGTTGTTTATCGTTGCTAGTCTGCGCTTGACCGCGCGAGAGTTCAGTGCAGTTGCGGTCGAGTTGCGAGAGAGTTCAGTTGCATGTAGAGAGGCAGTAGTCGTAGTTGCTAGTTGCACTCAGTCAGTGCTAGTAGCGCACGAGAGACAGTCGGAGTTGTGTGTGAGGAGTCGGCGGGCGTCGACATGGCGCTCTGGTCAAGATTCGGGACGAGGTATATTTTTAATAAGGTAATGAAGCAGCATTGCGCACATCAGACAATGTAATGTATATTAACTGTAATTAATTTGTTCAAGAATCGCCCCAATAATAATTTTGTTTTCAAACCAAACATTTTAACAAAACAAACATTTTATTGAAAGAAAATTTCCCATGCATTTCCTTAAAGAAAAAATTTACTTAAGTTCAAAGAATTTTTGCGATGCATTTCCTCCAAGCTATGGCGAAAATAAGAGCAGATGCAGTTTTACTGAGGTAAGAATTTGATTTTAATTATTTGACAGGGCCTAAGATCGACATTTCGGTCTATTTGCGTTTTCATTGTCACTGAGATTTCATTTTTTATTGTCATTGACTTACATTTTTGCTGGGAGGTTACACTTAGCACGATGAGTATTCACATTTAAGTATTGTCATTGCAAAATTCTCCAATGAAATTACACTAATGTCTTTTCAAAATTTTCCGGGAGGTAACACTTGGCACTATGTCCATTAAGATTTGAATAATTTTCTTTTCATATTTTTGTGGGGAGGTTACAACACCGATTAAAAATTGAAGATTCTGGATGTTGCGATGAGGATAAATATGATGTGGCAGATTTGAATTACATAACACTGGCATGCAGTAAACATACGGATCGACAAGAAGTACTTCAAATGGTTCTAAGCACTATGGGACTTAACATCTGAGGTCATCAGTCCCCTAGACTTAGAACTACATTAAACCTAACCCACCGAGCGAAGTGGCGCAGTGGTTAGCACACTGGACTCGCATTCGAAAGGACGGCGGTTCAATCCCACGTCCGGCAATTGTGATTTAGGTTTTCCTTGATTTGCCTAAATCGCTCCAGGCAAATGCCGGGATGGTCCCTCCGAAAGGGCACGGTCGACTTCCTTCCCAGTCCTACCCTGACCCGACGAGACCGATGACCTCGCAGTCTGTTCTCTTCCCACAAACAATCCAACCCAAACTCGCACGCACCTAACTAACCTAAGGACATCACACACGTCCATGCCCGAGACAGGATTAGTACCTGCGACCGTAGCGGTCGCGCGGTTCCAGACTGAAGCGCCTAGAACCGCTCGGTTACACCGGCCGGCTGGGTCGTAATGTGAAATAGGCAGACATCTATCCAGACCATGACACAGTAATTCCAAATTTGAACCATTACGACCCTCTTCAACTGTCGGCACTCTCTGTCAGTCAACAGACGAGCTGGGCCTGTACGATTTTGTGCTGTACGTGCCCGTTCACGCTTCCACTTCGCTATCCCATCGGAAACAGTGGACCTAGAGATGTTTATGAGTGTCGAAATCTCGCATGCACACTTATGACACAAGTGACACCCAACCACCTGACCGCGTTCGAAGTCCGTGAGTTCTGCGGAGCGCCCCATTCTGCTCTCTTACTATGTCTAATGACTACTGAGGTAGTTGATACGGAGTAGCTTACGGTAGGTGGCAGCACAATGCAACTAATATGAAAAACGGATGGTTTTGGGGGTGTACGGATACTATTGATCACATACCGAGATGCCCTTGAAGATACAGGGTGTTACAAAAATGACCGGTATATTTGAAACGGCAATAAAAACTAAACGAGCAGCGATAGAAATACACCGTTTGTTGCAATATGCTTGGGACAACAGTACATTTTCAGGCGGACAAACTTTCGAAATTACAGTAGTTACAATTTTCAACAACAGATGGCGCTGCAAGTCATGTGAAAGATATAGAAGACAACGCAGTCTGTGGGTGCGCCATTCTGTACGTCGTCTTTCTGCTGTAAGCGTGTGCTGTTCACAACGTGCAAGTGTGCTGTAGACAACATGGTTTATCCCTTAGAACAGAGGATTTTTCTGGTGTTGGAATTCCACCGCCTAGAACACAGTGTTGTTGCAACAAGACGAAGTTTTCAACGGAGGTTTAATGTAACCAAAGGACCGAAAAGCGATACAATAAAGGATCTGTTTGAAAAATTTCAACGGACTGGGAACGTGACGGATGAACGTGCTGGAAAGGTAGGGCGACCGCGTACGGCAACCACAGAGGGCAACGCGCAGCTAGTGCAGCAGGTGATCCAACAGCGGCCTCGGGTTTCCGTTCGCCGTGTTGCAGCTGCGGTCCAGATGACGCCAACGTCCACGTATCGTCTCATGCGCCAGAGTTTACACCTCTATCCATACAAAATTCAAATGCGGCAACCCCTCAGCGCCGCTACCATTGCTGCACGAGAGACATTCGCTAACGATATAGTGCACAGGATTGACGACGGCGATATGCATGTGGGCAGCATTTGGTTTACTGACGAAGCTTATTTTTACCTGGACGGCTTCGTCAATAAACAGAACTGGCGCATATGGGGAACCGAAAAGCCCCATGTTGCAGTCCCATCGTCCCTGCATCCTCAAAAAGTACTGGTCTGGGCCGCCATGTCTTCCAAAGGAATCATTGGCCCATTTGTCAGATCCGAAACGATTACTGCATCACGCTATCCGGACATTCTTCGTGAATTTGTGGCGGTACAAACTGCCTTAGACGACACTGCGAACACCTCGTGGTTTATGCAAGACGGTGCCCGGCCACATCGCACGGCCGACGTCTTTAATTTCCTGAATGAATATTTCGATGATCGTGTGATTGCTTTGGGCTATCCGAAACATACAGGAGGCGGCGTGGATTGGCCTCCCTATTCGCCAGACATGAACCCCTGTGACTTCTTTCTGTGGGGACACTTGAAAGACCATGTGTACCGCCAGAATCCAGAAACAATTGAACAGCTGAAGCAGTACATCTCATCTGCACGTGAAGCCATTCCGCCAGACACGTTGTCAAAGGTTTCGGGTAATTTCATTCAGAGACTACGCCATATTATTGCTACGCATGGTGGATATGTGGAAAATATCGTACTATAGAGTTTCCCAGACCGCAGCGCCATCTGTTGTTGACAATTGTAACTACTGTAATTTGGAAAGTTTGTCTGCCTGAAAATGTACTGTTGTCCCAAGCATATTGCAACAAACGGTGTATTTCTATCGCTGCTCGTTTAGTTTTTATTGCCGTTTCAAATATACCGGTCATTTTTGAAACACCCTGTATATACGCTGTAGCACGTAAACCGGCAGCCATTTCTACCGAGCACTGTACGACAATCGAACAAAGGAACGTGGGAAATGAATGCGTTTTAGTACTCTCCACCACATTCGCAAAGGGGTATCCGGAGCCCAGAAGTGGACATAGAAGAGCAGGTACAGCTCCACCGCTGATTCCACTGTAGACTCCCTTGGCCCGTATCTGGGAGACCATTGGAGCGGCGGACATAATATCAGCCAAGAAAATAAACAAGCGCGGCCCGGCAGAGTTTTCGGACTTTGACGCGCCGGCAGGCGGACTGACACGTGCGCGGCGACTCGATGACGTTGACAAACGGCCAATTGCAGCGGCGGCCCGTGCGTAAATCAGTCAGAGCACTCTGTTCGCACTTCCGGCGTTTGCAGAGCTGCACGCTCGCATAATTTTGATGGACCGGTACGAACGGCGTAAGCCAGTGTCGCCACGCTGACGAGAGCACCGCCACGGGGAACTCACTATTCCAGCCAGTCTCACTATCACTGAATTCGCCGAGTTTTAACAGCACCCACGCATTTCCGTTTTGTGTGCTGTCTAGCGCTGATTGTCGCTGCGGGAAGTGGAAGAGTCGCAGCTGTCCAGTCGGGGATGAGGAGAAGGTAGGGAAGAAATTGAGGAGTGAAATAAAAATGAGAGAGAAAGTCGAGTGGCGGATAAGCCTTGTGTAACAAATTGCTGGCGTGGTGCTGAGAGCTCCTCTCGGCAGTCGTTAGGGAGTGAAGTAAATAAGTGCTCTCTAATCGAGAGGACCTTTGGTGTCATCCCGCCAAGCGGCCACGTTTAAGGATAGACTCTTGCCAGACACAAAAGTTTAGCGGACCGGGCTAGCAATGGCTGACTGATGGTAAAATGGCAAGAGTTCGTCTTACATCATAAATCTACGAGATTGGAGTGACAAAAATGGTTCAAATGGCTCTGAGCACTATGAGACTTAACGTCTGAGGTCATCTGTCCCCTAGAACTACTTAAACCTAACTAACCTAAGGACATCACACACATCCATGCCCGACACCGGATTCGAAAAAATGGTTCAAATGGCTCTGAGCACTATGGGACTCAACTTCTGAGGTCATTAGTCCCCTAGAACTTAGAACTACTTAAACCTAACTAACCTAAGGACATCACAAATATCCATGCCCGAGGCAGGATTCGAACCTGCGGCCGTAGTGTTCGCGCGGTTCCAGACTGAAGCGCCTAGAACCGCTCGGCCACTCCGGCCGGCTTAAAGTGACAGATGCACCCCAAGTCCAGCAGGTTTCTCACGAAAAATTTGGTGTAAGAGGGCGGTGCGGAAGCAGTGTCTGGAAAACATTTGACATACGACACAAAAATCCACAGATTTCGCCGGCCGCGGTGGTCTCGCGGTTCTAGGCGCGCAGTCCGGAACCGTGCGACTGCTACGGTCGCAGGTTCGAATCCTGCCTCGGGCATGGATGTGTGTGATGTCCTTAGGTTAGTTAGGTTTAAGTAGTTCTAGGGGACTGATGACCACAGCAGTTGAGTCCCATAGTGCTCAGAGCCATTTGAACCATTTGAACCATCCACAGATTTCCTTGTGGCGAGAAAATGGAAATGTGCTAACGGACAGGGGAAAAAAAATATTGCATTGAACAGCAGAGGTGCAGAAATGGATTTTATTGCGAAATTTCTTAAAGACTAGAAGCAAAAATACTTTGCCGGAAAGAAAAACAAGTTATTAATATAGTTAATGAGATAATTTACATTTTGTCTTGTCAATGAACAAGGTGCGAATGGCCTAAAACGTTCTCATCACCTGCATGATAACCGAGTGTAAGATACGGTAAGAAAAAACAAACATTTGAAAATATACTACACTCAATACTCTGGAGACCACGAATTGCTTAACAAAGCGTGATACAAACCTGGGACCTACAGTAACAAAAAGGAACTCTGGAAAAAGGAACCACACACGTCGTGTCACAGAAACGGTGCCTTAGATCTAAAGTCACAAATGAAATAAATCATTTTGTTTGTTTTGAATATAGCGTAGAAACGTTATTAACCACAATCTGATGCCGACCGCGGTGGTCTAGCGGTTCTAGGCGCGCAGTCCGGAACCGCGCTACTGCTACGGTCGCAGGTTCGAATCCTGCCTCGGGCATGGATGTGGGTGATGTCCTTAGGTTAGTTAGGTTTAAGTAGCTCTAAGTACTGGGGGACTGATGACCACAGATGTTAAGTCCCATAGTGCTCAGAGCCAACTACAATCTGATTTTAAAATATATGCGTGTTAATAACAGAAAAAATTCTGTTACAGAAGTAAGAGAAACACACTTACTCAATTATCTATTTTATTTTTTTGATTCATTTTATTGCCGGCCGTGCGGGCCGAGCGGTTCTAGGCGCTTCAGTCCGGAACCGCACGACCGCTACGGTCGGAGGTCCGAATCCTGCCTCGGGCATGGATGTGTATGATGTCCCTAGGTTAGCTAGGTTTAAGTAGTTCTAAGTTCTAGGGGACTGATGACCACAGCAGTTAAGTCCCATAGTGCTCAGAGCCATTTGAACCATTTCTGATAAAGAGCCAGTTATGTTTCGCAAGAGCTATATTTACTGGATACCTGTTGACCACGTGTCAATAGATCGCTTTCTCCCGGGTATTTTGTAATGTACGAGAAAGGAATGTGTTCCAAAATCTTACGGCAAACCGATGTCAGTGATACGGGCCTATAATTCAGCTGATTGCTTCTCTTTCCTTTCTTGTGTGTTGGGGTGGCCTGAGCAGTTTTCCTGTCGATTGCTACGGATGTTCCGTCGAGCGAACAATTGTATAGGATTTTTAAATATAGAGCTATTACGTCAGCTTAACCTTCTCCGAAACGAAACTAATTGGTATGCAATCTAGACTGGGAGAGCTGCCTTTGCTACGTGGATTAAGTTGCTTCGTTACACCGAGGTTATCTACTTCTAAGTCCCGCAGCTGTTCTTGATTTGAAATTTGGAATATTTATTACGTCTTTTTTTTAATTTTCGGAAGACCTGTTCAGTGGCGCTGCCATCAGTAACATTACAATTGCTACGTACATTTAACAGACGGGTATGGCAAATGGCTGATGTAGAATGTGTACGTGTGTGTTTCTTCTGGACCTCATACGTGTATGAACAGCGTTTATTGCTGGTCTTGCACATTTCGCCTTTAGTTGCTAGCGAATTCGAGGCAGCGACAGATTTCGAGCATCCCACTCTGCGTTGGAGTAGAAAGTGGTCGACTCAGGGCGAAGCGATTGTGTCAGTGGGAAGGAAGCGAGACAATAGGCAGCGCAGGTGCGTCGGCCCACAACACAACAGTTCGCAGCGGAGCGTGCTCACACCTACAGATTTCACTTCTTTTCAGCCAAAATCCGGAGCGGCCCGTCCTCTTGTTTCCCGCTCTGTTACGCAACTTGTCAAACCGGCGACGCGTAAAAGGACCCCGCCACAGGGTGCGGTCCAGTTCTCTCCCATCTGTTGTACCTCTGCACTCTTGTTTCCGCGTGGTCGGGGGTGGGCCGGGCATTTTGTTGCGAGTGAAAGCGAGACCGGAGCGCGGAGATACTAGCAAAACAATGGCGGCCGACCTGCGGTTTTACCGCCCTCTTCCTCAGACGGAGATGCCGGGAGAGAAATCGGAGCGTTTTCCTCTCGGGGTCTGGCGGGCGAGCTCTAGTCTGCCTGTATCTGCGCAACTCACCGGTCGGCCTCAGGTGGGAGTCGTGTGGTATTGCGCGTGCGTTAATCACGTCGGTGTACTTGCGGAAAGAATAACTTCCGTCTCCGATTTCAGTTTCGCTGGGTGTGGTCGGAGCTCCTCGTGAGCAAGCAGAGCGAGTGATGATAAGTTCGTGTGGCTGAATGGCCGACTGCAAGTCTTTCGGTTAGACGCCTATTCGTCGACTTGAGCATACGTAACCTACCCCATCTATTTCACCGGGGAAAAGGGGGCCTACTGTTTCACTTAGAATCCGAAACGGGTGTCGTTCCTGACAGCTCTTCACATCGTTGAGATGTGAAGTCTAGATTAAACGAAAACTGAACGTTTCCGTGGCCCGACAGAGTCTCCAGTACTGCCACAATATAAACAATTAGTCTAGTCGGTTGTAGACCTGGAACGGTGACTCTTGGGGTTGAGGGGGGGGGGGACTATCATCTACATCTACATCAATAATCTGCAAGCCACATGACGGTGTGTGGCGGAGGGTACTTCTGACACCACTAGCTGATTTCCCCTTCCCTGTTCCATTCGGGAATGGGGAGCGGGAAGAATGAATGTCAGAAATAATCTGTATTGGCTGTAACTTCTCGAATTTCTTCGCTGTGGTCATTTGGTTGGTTGGTTGGTTTCGAAGAGGGGACCTAACAACAAGGTCATCGGTCCCATTGGATTGGGGCAGGAAGTCGGCCGTGCCCTTTCAAAGGAGCCACCTCGGCACATGCCTGAAGCGATTTAGGGGAATCATGGAAAACTCAAATAAGGATGACCAGACGGGGGTTTGAACCGTTGTCCTCGCGAATGCGAGGCCAGTGTGTGCCAACCACTGCGCCACCTCGCTCAGTGTGGTCATGTCGGGAGACGTATGTGGGAGGAGGTAATATGCTGTCTGACCTTTCACGGAAAGTACTCTCTCGAAATTTGGTACTAATAGGCGAGCTAGTCCTGTGGTTTGCGAAGCCCACATCAGCGGTCGGAATAGAGGAGGCCTACCGATAAAGCCTTGATGTACTTCCGTCCAATGACGAATTTCAGCTGCGAATGAAGCAGGAACTTGTCTCCTAATCGAAAATTTCGTTTACAGAATGTATGTTTCACTCTGCAGCGGGGTGTGTGCGCTGATACGAAACTTCGCGGCAGGTCAGAACTGCGTGCCGGACCTGGCTTCGAATGTAGGACTTTTGGCTTCCGGGGGCAAGTGCTCTATGGACGGAGCTATCCAAGCACGACTCAAGAATCACCCTCGTACTTTTACTTCCACCGTTCTGGAAATAACTCCCAGGCTGTGGGTAAGCCATGTCTTCGCAAAGTCAATTCCTTCCAAGAGTGCTTGTCCCGCAAGTTATGAACGATAGCACTTGCTTGCGAAAGTCAGAGGTCCACTGTTCGAGTGGATCTGCCAAGAAGTTACGAATTTGGTTGATTTAAACTTTCAACAGATCACTTTGACATTGGTAGCAAATGGACGTTTATAGTAAAGTGAAATTTAGTGATGATTGGGGGATTCGAATCATTTCCCGTGAAATTCCGTTACAAGACGCAAGACGTTCCCCGAGTCAATGCCGTAAACAGTTTATCTCCCAGTACGAATCGAGGCAGCGCGATACTATCTCGTACACCAGTTTGCCAATGGTCTGTCCCATTTAGTTTCGGCTTACGATCAGGAAGTTGCGAATTTAGTTTGTTTGAACCTTCAACAGATCACTTTGACATCGGTAGAAAATGGACGTTTATGACAAACTGAAATTCACTGAGCAGTCGGTGACTTAAATCATTTTCCGTGAGATTCCATTAAAAGGGAATTTTTACTAGGTTACCAGAGACGATGCCGTGGACAGTTTCAGTCTCCCACTGTGATTCGAGACAGTCTAAACCAGTTTATCAGTGGGCTCTCCCATTTCGTTTCGGCTTACGGTACGGTGGCATGGGAATTTCAACTTGTACCAGCACTTCGGACTCCTGGCTGCAAAGAAACAAAAAATTAATTACGTAGGTGACTGGTAAAACTTCATTATTACCCTCTCGTACACCAAAGATTTTGACAAAAAGTGACTGTCGATATCACTAGTTTGGCACGTAACGGAAAGTTTTATCTGTGTGTTCTGTTACTCTAGATCAAGAAACGTCTACTGCAAGCGTGGTTACGGTGCGTGTCTTCGTGTGAAGCTTTCTGCAGTCCAGTCGACTGCGACCTCTTTAATTGCGAATTGAAATTGATAGCTACAGTGTATGACAGTAAACACTGCACCAGTGTTTAGGAGTGAGTGTTATAATGAAAGCAAGAGGAGTGTTCCTGTTGTATGGTACTTGCTGTACCTTAGAAGACAAGACGAGAAGAAATCGCGGAAATGTCCGGAGGTCGGCAGAGGAGCAACGAAGCTAGATTCCTTTCACCACCCGAAGCGGCGCGGAGCAAGGACGCACGAAACGTCACAGGACACAAAAGGTGGGTGCTGCAACTGCGAGCCTAGTCCCACGCACAAATTTAAAATCTCTCACTACTTACTCATTGCAAGGAGAAGTCTACCATGTGAAGCGAGGCTGTATTTTAGACACTTTACGCACCACTCAGTAATGAAGTGCAACGATGCAGATCCAAACATTTGCGGTTCGTTTACCGAACAGTGAAAAGATTTTTATGTGACACCAGTTCTTTCACATCTGTCAACGCTAGTTAATGTGAAAAAAAAACAAGCTGCACCATGCTTCGGAGTGAACGTCAAACTGTTGGTCTCTTTCAACTGGTTAAGTCAGTTCATAGATCGGATAAACGCTACGGCACACCACCTCCACTAGAACCATGCCTAATTAACCTTATCTTACTCCTACTCCCTCTCTCTTTCCACCTCCTCCCTCCACTCTCTGTTCATCTCTTCCTACCCTCTCTCTGCCCATTTCCTCCCCTTTCCTTTCTCTGTTCATCTCATCCTCTTCTCTCTCTCTCTCTCTCTCTCTCTCTCTCTCTCTCTCTCTCGCTCTCTCTCCCTCGCTCTCAGTCTCTCTCTTTCTTCATCTCCTTCTCTTTCTTTTTTGTCCATTTACACCTCCCATCTCTGTCTATCCATCTCTTCCTCCAACTTGTCTGTGTCCATCTCTTCATCTCCCCCACTGTATGTCTGTCCCCTTCTCTCTCCAACTTATCATTCCCACCCCAATAGAAAGTTGCTCTTTCTTACCCCTACAGTGGTTCTATCAAGATAGTAAGTAACAAATGTACCACGTTTCGTTGAAATCACTCCAGAGGTTACGAGGACCTGTAACAGGTGGCTTTTTCCGCATACGGACATGTCGCAAATATTTCACATATGTCTCATATATTTAACATATTTCACTCAATTTGTGCACACAATTCACTGTACCTCCAGCGCATTTCGCTCTGCTATTTCGTTTTCATGAATCTCAATCTTTGTGATGCCACATCTCCTGTAGTATATGTCATACAATAATGTAACTTTGTAGTTACATGCCCAATGGTACATGCGCATACCGTCTGTTAAATGTCTTGTAAAAAGTGATAGAAGTACAGAAGTAATAAATTAAAACATCATGCATGACGCGGTAATTTTTCAAGCGTTTCAGTGTTTATAACGCCATACATGCTAAACTACTTCTCGTACAATCACATACCTTTGGAGCCACATTCAGTGTTATAGCTGAATACTATCTGTGAAATGTTTTGCGAATATAGTTAGTGAACAGGTAATACATTAAAACATCACCTCTGATGTGGCACTGTTACTTCCTGAATAGCGAGAAGGTAGTAGGTGATTACGTTTCTCCCGTCCTTCATTGTCTGGTGCGTCATAGGGAGAAAAAGTCTTGTAAATGTTTGAAATTACGTATAATGTTTGCTGCATGCTACTAAGTGGTGCTATTCTCAAATATTGAATATATATATTATGGTTATTTGCGCGTCGTAAGCTACGACATTTTTTTTTACGCCACCCCTGTGAGATGTCGATGGTTCTAAATCCCACAGTGGTTCTTTCTAGACAGTAAGTGAGTTGTGTACTAAGTTTGGTTAAAATCGATAGAATGGTTCAGGAACAGGTGTGAAACACACATACATACATATACTTTTATAACACGTATGGATGGATGTTCGTATTCAGTTATGAGGACTCTATTCAAAGAAGATTGTGTAGTAGTTTCTTTGCCTTCATGGTGTATCTATCGTGGATAAAAAAGTATCAGGGTGGATTGTGGAATGTGTATTAAAGAGGGGACCTAGAGACGACGGAGAGGCTCCGTCCCCGCCGTAGCCCTCAGTGGTTCACAACCCCACAACAGGCCACAGCAGTCCACCCACCCCACCGCCGCCCCGCACCGAATCCAGGGTTGTATCAGAGTGGATACCGGTCAATTTCTCCGCACATTCGTTACGCGAATGCAGTACGTTGCTAGTCGTAATGTTTGTATGAATTACCCTTCGGCATGCACTGTACAGTGGCGAGCAGAGAGCACATCCATCCTGTCATTGGCAGCACATTTCGGCTCTACCGCAGAAAGGAATGCCAGTCTTAAAGACGCTCCAAGTCGAGAAAGGCCGAAGCCTTCTCCTATTACATGTGGCGAGGTGTCAGCAGCATTCCAAGCAGCGGTGTTCATTCCGATTCCGTAGGCGACAAATTCCCTGACTGACGTGTCGCCCGGCCCTCTTTGGTAAAACGAGCGTGGAGCGCGTGCGCCCAGATGTGATCTCCGCCAGCCCCGTGTCTTAACCACGTGGGCGGCGGACCTTCGGCGCATGACAAGTTCGCCTGGGCGGCAGTGGGGGCGTTTGACGGCTTGCGACGGCATTCACGGCGCGAACGAGCACTGGGGAAGTGATTTCCCTCACAGAACACGTTTTTTTGCTCGCGTATCATGTCATTTCTGGAAACCCAGAATCTACTCTGTAGGAATCAACATGGATCCCGGAAACAGCGATCGTGTGAGACCCAACTCGCTTTATTTGTTCATGAGACCCAGAAAATATTAGATACAGGCTCCCAGGTAGATGCCATTTTCCTTGACGTCCGGAAGGCGTTCGATGCAGTTCCGCATTGTCGCCTGATAAACAAAGTAAGACCCTACGGAATATCAGACCAGCTGTGTGGCTGGATTGGAGAGTTTTTACCAAACAGAACATAGCATGTTGCTCTCAATGGAGAGACGTCTACAGACGTTAAAGTAACCTCTGGCGTGCCACAGGGGAGTGTTATGAAACCATTGCTTTTCACAATATATATAAATGACCTAGTAGATAGTGTCGGTTTTCGCGGATGATGCTATAGTATACAGAGAAGTTGCAGCATTACAATATTGCAGCGAAACTCAGGAAGATCTTCAGCGGCTAGGCACTTGGTCCAGGGAGTGGCAACTGACCCTTAACATAGACAAATGTAATGTATTGCGAATACGCACAAAGAAGGATCCTTTATTGTACGATTATACACTAGTAGCAGTTACTTCTGCAAAATATCTGGGAGTATGCGTACGGAACGATTTCAAGTGGAATGATCATATAAAATTAATTGTTGGTAAGGCGGGTGCCAGGTTGAAATTCATTGGGAGACTCCTTAGAAAATGTAGTACATCAACAAAGAAGGTGGCTTAGAAAACACTCGTTCGACCTATACTTGGATATTAGTCATCAGTGTGGGATCCGTACCAGGTCGGGTTGACAGAGGAGATAGAGAAGATCCAAAGAAGAGCGGCGCGTTTCGTCACAGGGTTATTTGGTAAGCTTGATAGGGTTACGGAGATGTTTAGCAAACTCAAGTGGCAGACTCTGCAAGAGAGGCGCTCTGCATCGGGGGGTGGCTTGCTGTCCAGGTTTCGGGAGGGTGCGTTTCTGGATGAGGTATCGAATATATTGCTTCCTCCTACTTATACCACCCGAGGAGATCACGAATGTAAAATTAGAGAGATTAGAGCGCGGACGGAGGCTTTCCGGCAGTCGTTCTTCCCGCGAACCATACGCGACTGGAACAGGAAAGGGAGGAAATGACAGTGGCACGTAAAGTGCCCTCCGCCACACAGCGTTGGGTGGCTTGCTGAGTATAAATGTAGAAGTAGATGTAGCTGGCACCGCCAGACGTCTCCCGCGTTTTCAGTGTTCAGGCTCGGAGGAGTCAGTTGCGCACGAATGCATTGTTTCGCGTTGAGAATTCTCTCTTGTTTCCCCTATGTCAAGTGGTTAAATACCCACGAGTTTTCTTAAAAGTGCTCACCGGCCATTGTCACCACTTGACAGCCACCGAGGAGTACTCGTCTCGAGATAATTATATGAGCCAGTTACGTGGCCGAGAGGTTCTAGGCGCTTCAGTCCGGAACAGCCCGACTGCTACGGTCGCAGGTTCGAATCCTGCCTTGGGCATGGATGTGTGTGATGTCCTTAGGTTAGTTAGGTTTAAGTAGTTCTAAGTTCTAGGGGACTGATGACCTCAGATGTTAAGTCCCATAGTGCTCAGAGCCATTTGAACCATTTGCTTTTTTGCTAAGTGTTACAAGCTCCGCGATCAGCGCAGCGTATTGCAGGCGAAGGGGTCTGGGTTCGGGTCCCCACGGGGTCGGAGATTGCCCTTAACGTTCGTATAGTCATAATTGACATTCCTCTATTGAGATGGCTGAATAGGCACGTTCCAAAAGCTAATAAATCGAAATAAATCGTGTAGTGCAAATTTGCTCACGTAATTACGCTTACCACTAATGTCTGCTTACCACTAAAGTCTGTCAAAGCTGTGGAGCGCGGTCAATAGAAAATATACCTAGAAGAATGAATTTTTCACTGTGAAACTTGCTGGTAGGCAAAAACTTCGTGCCGTACTGGGACTCGAAACCGCAATTTTTGCCTTTTGCGGACAAGTCCTGTACCAAATTAGCTGTCCAAGCAAGACTTACGAGACGTCCTCACAGCTTTACTTCCACCAGTACCTCGTCTACCTTGGAAGTAGGAAACAAAGTACTGGAGTAAGTAAATCGGGTCAAATGGTTCAAATGGCTCTGAGCACTATGGGACTTAACACCTGAGGTCATCAGTCCCCTGGAACTTAGAACTACTTAAACCTAACTAACCTAAGGAAAGCACACACATACATGCCCGAGGCAGGATTCGAGCCTGCGACCGTAGCGGTCGCGCGGTTCCAGACTGAAGCGCCTAGAACCGCTCGGCCACTTCGGCCGGCACGACGGGAGTTAACATACTTTGACCGTACAAGTGCGCTTGGAGCTAGAGGCATGTGGCCGTCCATTTCGGAAACAGTTTGGGAGTTCTGTAGTCCGCAGCGTCAAGAGTGTGTCGAAAATACCAAATTTCAGGCATTACCTCTTGACCATTGACGGCCTTCACTTAACGACCGAGAGCAGCCGCGTTTCTGTACAGTTCTAAGTGCTAACCGATGAGTAACACTGTGCGAAATAATCGTAGAAATCAAAGTGGGACGTACGACGAACGTATCCGTTAGGACAGAGCGGCGATATCTCGTGTTAATGGGCTATGGCAGCAGCCGACAGACGCGAGTGTCTTTACTGACAGCTCGACATCGCCTGTTGCTCCTCCCCTGGACTCGTGACCATATCGGCTCCTCCCAAGACGACTGGAAAATCGTGGCCTGGTCAGATGAGTCTCTATTTCAGTTGGTAAGAGCTGATGGTAGCGTTCGAGTGCGGAGAAGACCTCACGAAGCCATGGATCTAAGATGTCAGCAAGGCACTGGTAGCTCCATGTACTGCAATCTCTGCTCCAACTAAACAGAACATCAACTAGGAATGTTTATCCTCGGCTATTTGGAGACGATTTGCTTCCTTTCATGAACTTCAATTTTATGGGTGACAAGAAGGTCCGACACGGTATTACGAGGTATTCCATGATTTTTATAGCCTCAGTGTATAGCACTTGTCCGCGAAAAACCGAAGTCGCAGTTTCGAGTTCCAGCCCGGGACAGAGATTCAGGCTATCAGCTAGTTCCATCCACAGAATAATTAACCAATATCTGGCTTGCACCGATATATAGGGTGAAAAGTATTTAAACCGACAAACTCTGGGAGGCTGTAGGTGACATCAAAACAAATATTTTTCCCTAATGTCATTTTTTTCCTATGAGGAGTATTTAAACCGGTAGAGGAAGATTTCTCTGGCGGCAAATTAATTAAACCAACAAACATTTTTCCATTTTTTATGACCAAGAGACAACACATTAACACAGCCCAATTTCAATTACAGTAGATTTTCAAAAATGCCTCCATTGACACGAAAACAAAGGTTACACCGTCGGATCATGTTCTGTCTGACACAGGCTAACACCCCAGGAGTATCCTGAATTGTTCCTGCTGCTGCTACTATCCGGGCAACCAGATCCTCTTGTGATGCAACAGGAGTTGTGTAAACAAGATTACGCATCTCTCCCCACACAAAAAAGTCCAGAGGGGACATATCTGTGGATCGAGCAGGCCACGGTACAGGACCACCTCTGCCAATCCACGTTTCTAGGAACCGTCGGTCCAGGAATCGACGCACGCGACGACTGAAATGTGCCGGCGCCCCGTCATGTTGGAACCACATGCGTTGTCTTGTAGGGAGCGGGACGTCTTCCAGCAATTCTGGCAATGCTCTGGCGAGAAAATTGTAACAGCGCCTGCCATTTAATGACCTAGGTAGCAGATACGGCCCAATTAAACAGTCCCCAACAACACCGACCCACACACTAACGGAGAACCGCACTTGATGAGCGCTAGTAACTATGTCATGTGGGTTATTCTCACTCCAAACATGAGAATTGTAAATGCTGAAGACTCCATAACGCCCGAACGTTGCTTCAGCGGTAAGCAACACAGAGGATGGAAATGCAGGATGCATTTCACACTGTTCCAGGTACCACTGCGAAAACTGCGCTCTGGGTGGATAATTAACTACTATCCAGGTTGTGGACACGCTGTAAGTGAAATGGACGTAACAATTGCTCTCGAACGACTGTTCTTACATTCGTCTGATTCGTCCCCATGTTACGTGCAATTGCACGAGTGCTGATTAAAGGATCCCGCTCCGCATGTTGCAGGACAGCTTCCTCAAATTGCAGCGTTCTTACCGTGCGACGGCGTCCCTGTCCAGGTAATCTGCTAAATGACCCGGTCTCACGCAGACGTTGGTACACAGCAGCAAAGGTCGTATGATGCGGGATACGGCGATTAGGATATTGTTGTTGATAAACCGGCTGTGCAAATCGTCCGTTCTGGTGCGCTACGTAGTACGCACCAACCATATCAGTGTACTCACTCCAGGTGTATCACTCCATTAGTATACAGGGACAATGCGTTACTACACCGGTGGACAGCAGTTGCTTACAACTGAAGAGGGTAATACGGCCTCTAACAACTGAAGAGCGTAATACGCCCTCTAACAACTAAAGAGTGTAATACGGACTCTACTGGTTTAAATAATCCTCATAGGAAAAAATGACATATTTGTTTTCATGTCCCCTACAACCTCCCAGAGTTTAAATACCTTTCACCCTGTATACCTCCCGGAAATATCATGAAGGTAAAATCAGAGAGGTTAATGCTCTTACAGAATCTTCTCACACGGTATTTTTTTATTTCCTTTCCACGCACCATTCGCGACTGGAACATGGTAGCGAGCGAAGTGAACGTCTACACGGAGTGACCCCCGCAACATACCGTGCACAGTCGTAAAAGTAGAATAAGGAAGTGCAGTGAGATATTTCCAGAGAATCGGACAGCGAAGTGTATGTACTACGACTCTGTCTGGTGGAGTTTATCGGCTTATTGGTGCTGTAGAGACCACCAACGGGAGGGTAGAAGAGGGCGCGGGTAGTAGGGGAGAGGAAAGGGTGGAAGGTGGTGGTGGTGTTGCGGTGGGCAGCAGATAATGCCCGCGGAAGGGACGCCAAAGGGTTGCGTGGGAGTTGGCGCGGCGCGCGTTTAATTTAATCAGCCAAGTTTTCCCGGCGCGCTTAATGTACGAGGTGTAAACAGTGACCTGGCGCGTGCGTATCTGCAGCCTCCCCTGCTCCCCGTCCTACCCCCCTCGCTGCGGCTGTCCTTAACTGGCGACCCATAAATACTGCGATAGGCCGGACCACTGTGCCCGCGAGCTGATGGTATCGCCGGCAGTGAGAACCGCACGCTTCTGGGGTGAGGTGAGGTCGCGTGGACTCTGCATTAGGACTAACTACCCCAGTGCGACTAAACACAGTCAGAGCGTAGCCTCTGAAAGT
The DNA here is from genome assembly GCF_023898315.1 of Schistocerca nitens. NCBI lineage: Eukaryota > Metazoa > Arthropoda > Insecta > Orthoptera > Acrididae > Schistocerca > Schistocerca nitens. Next base: position 86,348,088 of record NC_064625.1, on the reverse strand, counting down.
CTCATTTACATTCCTGCTTTTTTTTTTCACTATTCCGTCTCGTAGACGCACTGCATCTCCGAAGCCGCTGTGACTGTTACCAAGATAAATTCTCGAGGTGTCATTCGTTTGCTGCATAAGTTCGTAGCATTCTCCCCTAATTTTAATAAATACGAGGTACACATAACAGAGACTTAAACCGCCAATAACATATTCTCCTTCACTATTTACTACAGCCTGTCAACGCTCGAGTAACTTTTCTATTACGCGACTGTAGAAATCACGTGGTACTGAGGCGAAGAAGTCGTTGAGCCATTATTATTCAGTAAATTTGTTTACTTTTCATTAAAAATGTAGAAACGTTTATGTCACTGTTGGCAAGCGTTAGTGAAATGTTTCGGTTGTCTCCTAACCTTGAAACGAGTTAGTTTCCTATGTTGTTCAGTGAAAGAACATAATAACAACAGTGTATTTAAGTGAAACCGGATAGTAACTCTTGTAGTTTACGGTTTCAGTTAACGTTATTACCACCATTTTTCCAATATTAAATTCTCTACAACTTCTGTTGAAAACTTTGTGCAATTGTCTAGAATTTAAAAAACAAATTGCGCCAAGTAGTTAATAGACTAAAAATTTTACGAAACTAATTCTATGCTTCTCTGGATGTTCTAGATAAAACTACTGCAGGTACACGTGTGAGACATGTTTTACTAGTTTCACCAGATCAGTAACAACAAAATAAAGGAAATCGTGCTTTACTTTAACCTCGTACAGTTTTGCGATAGCTTCATGTTAGCGTAGTTGCTAAATTTCAGGCAAAATCTTTTATTAACGGTAACTTCGTAACTCATTTGCGGACCTCTCTTTATATGAACTTTTTCTTGAGTTTTACTTGTAGAATAACATATTAAAATATTTGCATACCTTCGCGAATCACCCTCTATAGCGTCTTTGATTACTATAGGTGTAAACTAAAGGGGGCGAGTAGCGTAACAATGAAACAAACAAATAATCTACTAATAACCTCACACGTTATTACTCAAATTGAGTGTGTGGCTAGCGCTATAACGTGCGCTTCTATTTGACGCCTGCCAATGTATTTTAGTATGTTGACGAGTCCCAAGGATTTTTCGTCTTTTAATTCGTTTGTTCCGTCATTTTTGACGATGATTTTATCCTGTAAGAGGTGGATTGTCATGTGCTGTTCGGAATCGTCTTTTGACAGAGTTTTGGAGATGTTTTACTGATGCATGGTTCGGATCGGATGCCCATCTGCCGCTTCATCCAATGTTTTGCCGAGGAGTGACACGTTTTTATGCACACTTACACCTTGGAAGTCGTGGAACATGAAGTATTAGTTATATGACCTGAAGACATATATGAAACCTGCCGTCATACAGTGAAAACACAATAAAAATTTATTGCGGATTTGGTTCAGATGGTTCAAATGGCTCTGAGCACTATCGGACTTAACATCTGAGGTCATCAGTCCCCTAGAACTTAGAACTACTTAGACCTAAGTAACCTAAGGACATCACACACATCCATGCCAAAGGCAAGATTCCAACCTGCGAGCGCAGCGGTCGCGCGGTTCCAGACTGTAGCGCCTCGAACCGCTCGGCCACCCCGGCCGGCTGCAGATTTGGACTGCCACTCAGTTTAATATAGACTATTTTACCATCTCTAATTCTAAATTGTTTGATTCCCTTCACATTACATGCAACCAAATAATCCTAATAAACACCGTTCCGGAAACTAATGGTTTCCTCTATACGGCATGTGTCTGCCCAAATGTACAGGTGTGAATTTTCTCCCTGAAAATTTTTCTGTCTGCTATATATAGTTACGTGATTTCTGCGTCAGTTACGCCTCCTTTTAACGCGCTATTTTATTGTTTTAGTTTTAGCTTTACAGCGACTTCTTCAGAATTCCAAACCTTAACTACTATGGTTGCGTCCATTATTTTCATAGACTCACAGGTTATTAGCCTCAAAATCCTTAAAAATGCTGGTATACTTTTCAATTTCGTTATTTGTTCGTAGTCTGTAAGTTCCTTCTTCAGTATAATTTTGACTTAAAAATGTTCCTGATTACTTTTCGCATACCCTTCGCATTTCTTCAGTGTGTGTCTTTATGTTTAAAGTGAGACAATCTAAGTCGAAGAATGCGTTGTATTGTTTCACTTTTGTTAAATTTGAGATCCAGTTTTTGTTATAGCCGGCCGGAGTGGCCGAGCGGTTCTAGGCGCTTCAGTCTGGGACCGCGCGACCGCTTCGGTTGCAGGTTCGAATCCTGCCTCGGGCATGGATGTATGTGATGTCCTTAGGTTGGTTAGGTTTAAGTAGTTCTAAGTTCTAGGGGACTGATGACATCAGATGTTAAGTTCCATAGTGCTCAGAGCCATTTAAACCATTATTTTTTGTTATACAACTCTTTTGTTATTCTTAATCCTGTTTCCATTTTGTGACACCGTATTTCATGTTGAACGTATTCGAAACCAGTCTCGTGATTTTTTTCGCCTAAATATTTGAACCGAGGAATTATCTCGATTTTCCAGTTTCAATTTTCAGAATTTTGGACGCTAGGTTGCTGCTAGACATGTACATTCCTTTTGAAATGATATTTGTACACAGGCTGTTTTGTTTGTACAGACTCTATATTAATGAATTCGCCATATAGTTAGCTACCTGTCTACCAACAAATAACGATGAATAAAATCGTGTGACTGTTGTTTGCAGCAGAAATATTGTGAGCAAGAATGTCAAGCAGGTGAAGTTTGATGTTTTTCTCGCTAACGACATTATCCGTTTGTCTGCCGTGAGGTCCGGAGCTAAGGGTACACCGGCGAATTCTCCCTTTTGTTTTCGCTTCTCGAAATGACAGCGAGAGAAGCGAAAATATATCAGCAGAGGCAGCAAATAAATAATTCGCCCGAAAGATAAACTGCCCGGCGCCCCGCAAAGGCTTGTCTTCTTCCCATCCCCGAGTTGGAAATTCACTTTCCGGAACGGGGAGCGAAGTTGAAATCTGCGCGCGCGGGGGTGCTGGAAAAAGCCAAGGTTGGGGGGGGAGAAAGGAGGGGTGGTTGGTTGGTGAACAGGACGTGCGCTGGTCCTGCCCCTGAGGCTGGTTTGGAAATGAGAGGAACACGTAGAGGGAGGGAGAGAGGAAGGGAGAGAGAACGGAGATTGTGAGTAAAATACAGCAATCACGGCAGGGGGCGCCGGCGGAAGTCGCCGCTATGAATAATTATTGTCTCTGCGAGCGCAGGAAAGAGAGAGCGCGCCGGGCCCAACCGGAAGTGACGCCGAGTTAGGGGTGGCTCCGTGCGGAAGCGGCGATAGCGGCGACCCTGGCGGGAGGTGGCCGAACTCGGTCCGCCCGGCAAAGGGGCAGCGCGTTGGGTGGCCGAATCGCGAGTCGCGACGCCGAAGGGCGGCATAGTTGCCCCTGCAAACTACGCTAATCTGCGTAACAGCGATGTTGGAAGGGAGTCGTGGATCTCAGGCAAAAGCAAAACGACTCTGCCAGTAATGTGGACGCTACTATTGGTACTACAGCTACGCACTACGGCAGCTCGCAATGTTATTCCGTTCTACAGTGATGACCTCTGGATGAAATCAGCACAGAGAAAGTATTGCTTTTCAAATAATACCGTCTTTCGGTAAATGTCGAAGGTTCTTCTCTGATAATAATTCTGTCCTCAGACTCGTATCAACTGGACATCATCGATATCTCTCTGTCCTGAGCGGCCTCCTTAATTTGATTGTAACTTCTTCCTCTCATTACATACGTCATCGTTCCAAACCTTCTGTTACTCTTTTTCCTTCTACTTTTCCCTCCAGCAGTAGACAATTCGTACACAATATGTATCCCATGCAGGATGTTTTCCTCACCTCTATCATTCTCATGAAGTTCCTCTACTCTCCTACCCTGCTGAGTACCTCATCATATCTCATTCTATTGACCCGTTTCACTTTCTCCATTCTTCTCTATAACCACATATCAAAATGTTCTAAATTTGTTTTTCTTCCCGTCTAACTGTCCACGTTTCAGAACCAGAAGACACATCACGACACACAACGTTTGGTGACTTCTTCCTAAGTGTAATGGAGATGCTTCTAGCTGCCAGAAAATCTTTCACTCTCTGCAAAGCTCTCATATTCATGGAGACTCTGCGTCTCACTTCCTCTGTACAAAACTGGAAGTAATCAAGCTATCCAAATATTGGAATGGCTAACCCTGTTCTAATACTGTGTGGAAGCATTAATCCGTCAAGGTCTTCTTTGAAACGTGTATTTTCAGGGACTCATTGTGAGGGAGTAACTGTAACGTTACAACAAAGCCAGTCTCGGACGCTTGTTGCTGAAGTAAGTAGTTCATTATTCGTGCCTCTTCCCGCAGAACAATATTCTTTTTTTTCAGTGTTTCAGTAACATTAAAACAGTACAGGCAAATATTCAACGACAAACAGCGTTGTCAGCAGAAGATTCAAATGTAATTACATACGATTATTAACTTTCATTCGTAAAGGAGCTATCTGTCCAAAAAGATGTATGGTTTTACAACCCCTGAAGATTATATTTATTACCAATATCTTTTAACTATGGAACTAACTGCTAATAAAAGAGCTAGCTATCCAAAAAGATATATGGTTTTACAACTTCTGACGATTATATTTATTACCAATATATTTTAACTATGGAACTAACTGCTAATAAAAGAGCTAGCTATCCAAAAAGATATATGGTTTTACAACTTCTGACGATTATATTTATTACCAATATCTTTTAACTATGGAACTAACTGCTAACAAGAAATGCGTTTCTGAAGATATCCTTCTGCAGCGTAGCGTAGTACGGAAATGAAACGTGGAATAGCAGCAGCTCAGGCAAGAAGAGAACAGAAGCTTTGCGAAATGTGTTGCCACACAAGCATGCTGAGAATTAGTTAGGTAGATCGGATTATTAATGACCAGATATTGACCCAAAATGGGGAGAAAAAGGAATTTAGGACACAACTTGATTAAAAGAAGGGATAGTTGATAGAATTAGAGCACCGAGGAATACTGAAAAAGAAGGGCAGCTCGTTTCGTACTGTTGTGAAATAAGTGACAGAGCATCCCTGAGCTGGAGCGGTGGTTATTTAAACAGAGGTAGTTTGCATTTCGGTGACTTCTTTTCGCGAAATACCAGTCAGTAATCTTCTTCTCCGAATTCCATATTATTCTCTTGATGTCTGCCAACATAAGGTGAAATGACCGTTATGCCAGAACAAGAGAAATCGTTGCGCACTCGAGAAAAATTGGGTGTTTGTTTTTCGCGTGTGCTGTTGGAGAGTGGAACGACAGGGAAGTAGTATAATTGTGGTTCTATTAACCTTCTTCCTTACACTTGTCAAATGCAAATAAGTAGATGAATGGCAGCTAGTTCTAAATGTAGAAAAATGTAATTTAATGTAGACGAGTAACTAAAACAGACCAGTAAGGTTACAGCGTTAGTAGTGTGTCAGTGCTATTGTGGGCCATAGAATATCGCAGCCAGAGAGAGGGGCTCAGTCTAGTAAAGGAACATGTCGCAGTAGAGCCATCCTTTCTCATCCACGGCATCAAGAATGCGTGGACCGAGAATTTTCAGTAACTTGGCTCTCGACGAGGATTCTAAGGATGAAACGATGAAGAGAGTTGGGAAACGACGATCTGGACTTTCCCACCAACAGTTACGTACCTAATTTGATATCTCATCGTATCTAGGTGTAATATTGCAAAGCAATAACAAATGGGACGAGCATGTAAGGATTGCACTAAGAAACGGAAATGATCGATTTTGATTTGGTGTGAGAATTTTAGGAAAGTGTGGTTTCATCTGTAAAGAACACAGCATATAGGACGCTACTGTTCGAGTGTTTGCGATCCACATCAGGTCGCATTAAAGGAAGACGTCGAAGGAATTCAGAGGCGGGCTGTTAAATTTGTTACACTCAAGTATTATGGAGATTCTTCTGGAATTCATAGGAATCCCTGGAGGGAAGTCGACGTTCTTTTTGAGGAACACTCTTGAGAAAATTTGGAGCACTGGCATTTCAGGCTGTGTGCATGGCGAATCTACCGCCGCTAACGTACATTTCGTCTAAGAACTACGAAAATTAGACAGATTACGGCTAATGGGGAGGCATATAGACAGTCATTTCTCCATCTCTTTAACTGAGAGTAGAATAGGAACGGAAATGACAACTAGTGATACAGGATACCCTTCGCCACGCGCCATAGCGTGGTTCGCGAAAAGTTGATATAGATGAAAAATTACTGTCACGTTCCGTGTAAAGGATTAACATCTTTTTGTAACACATTCTGAACGTAATTTTGTCAGTCCTCTATAAATGCGATGAACTAAACTACACTACTGGCCATTAAAATTGCTACACCAAGAAGAAATGTAGATGATAAAGGGGTATTCATTGGACAAATATATTATACTAGAACTGACATGTGATTACGTTTTCACGCAGTTTCGGTGCATAGATCCGGAGAAATCAGTACCCAGAACAACCACCTCTCGACGTAATAACGGCCTTGATACGTCTGGGCATTGAGTCAAACAGAGCTTGGATGCCGTGTACAGGTAGAGCTGCCCATGCAGCTTCAACACGATACCACAGTTCATCAAGAATAGTGACTGGCGTATTGTAACGAGCCAGTTGCTCGGCCACCATTGACCAGACGTTTTCAGTTGGTTAGAGATCTGGAGAATGTGCTGGCCAGAGCAGCAGTCGAACATTTTCTGTATCCTGAAAGGCCCGTACTGGACCTGCAACATTCGGTCGTGCATTATCATGCTGAAATGTAGCGTTTCGCAGGGATCGAATGAAGGGTAGAGCCACCGGTGGTAACACATCTGAAATGTAACGTCCACTGTTCGAAGTGCCGTCAATGCGAACAAGATATGACCGAGACGTGTAACCAATGGCACCCCACACCATCATGCCGCGTGATACGCCAGTATGGCGATGACGAATACACGCTTTCAATGTGCGTTCACCGCGATGTCGCCAAACACGGATGCGACCGTCATGATGCTGTAAACAGAACCTCGATTCATCTGAAAAAGTGACGTTTTGCCATTCGTGTACCCAGGTTCGTCGCTGAGTACACCATCGCGGGCGCTCCTGTCTGTGATACAGCGTCAAGGGTAATCGCAGCCATGGCCTCCGAGCTGATAGTCCATGCTGATGCAAACGTCGTCGAACTGTTCTTGCAGATGGCTGTTGTGTTTCAAACGTCCCCATCTGTTGACTCAGGGATCGAGACGTGGCTGTACGATCCGTTACAGCCATGCGGATAAGATGCCTGTCATCTCGACTGCTAGTGATACGAGGCCGTTGGGATCCAGCACGGCGTTCCGTATTACCCTTCTGAACCCAGCGATTCCATATTCTGCTAACAGTCATTGGATCTCGACCAACGCGAGCTGCAATGTCGCGATACGATAAACCGCCATCGCGATAGGCTACAGTCCGACCTTTATCAAAGTCGGAAACGTGATGGTACGCATTTCTCCTCCTTACACGAGGCACCACAACAACGTTTCACCAGGCAACGCCGGTCAACTGCTGTTTGTGTATGAGAAATCGAAATCGGTTGGAAACGTTCCTCATGTCAGCACGTTGTAGGTGTCGCCACCGGCGGAAACCTTGTGTGAATGCTCTGAAAAGCTAATCATTTGCATATCACAGCATCTTCTTCCTGTCGGTTAAACTTCGCGTCTGTAGCACGTGATCTTCGTGGTGTAGCAATTTTAATGGCCAGTAGTGTAATTTCTGCGCATATAAATCATTGTGCAGGAGGCAGTAGTGTCCCGTTCTGAGATCTCTCTCTCTCAAGCCACACACACTGGACACTGCTTGCACGAAATGGGCAAATGCTTCTCCTCCGCCGCTTAATAGCCACCACGGCGCAGTTCTGTTTGCCGTAAACAATCTGTCCACCTGCTCGCACGTGGATCCCATAGCGGCTGTTACCACGTATCGGCTACTGACAAGCTAACGCGGCCACGGACCAGCTCGAGGGGACACCATTGGCCACTTTTCGATTTCATTAAAAACCGACTCGCTCACGTTTCCCCCTTTTTTTATTTTAACCGACTCCTCCCCCACATAGCTGCACACACACACACACACACACACACACACACACACACACACGTGTGTGTGCGTGGTCGGCCGGCCACATATCCGCCATTCCGGGCGGTGGCTTGATTAATAGCTTGTAATCAGCACGCATGGCGAATTTGCACGCACGCTACACACCTACTGCTGCGTCGGCATAGCCACCCCCACCACCCCCTTCCAACCCCCAAACATCCTGCGAATTGCAACCCCACACCCACCCCCTGTCCCCCGGCACCCTGGGCGGACGACAAAGCAATGGGCTCGATTGCGGATTCCGCAAAGTGAATGCCGAAATTTCATTCGACAGCCGCCTGAGTGTTGTAAGCATCCAATGGCGCGTCCGCCATGGCCAATTCCTTTAATGAATCTTTAAAAGGCAGCTAGTTCTCCTCTACGATACGTATGGTGTTATTACACTATAACTGAATACGCATTGTCTAATTGTTCCTTCACTGGGCTTTTCAGACAAATGGCTCTAAGCACTATGGGACGTAACATCTGAGGTCATCAGTCCTCTAGATTTAGAACTACTTAAACCTAACGACATCACACACATCTATGCCCGAGACAGGATTCGAACCTGCGACCGTAGCAGCAGCGCGGTTCCGGACTGAAGCGCCCAGAACTGCTCGTCCACCGCGGCCGGCGGGCTTTTCAGGCCGGAAACTGGTTTTATGCAGCTTTCCCCACTACTCTGCCCTGTGCAAACCTCTTCGTCTTTGTGTAACTATTTCATTTTATATCCGTTTGATCTCCTTACTGTAGTCAAGTCCGAATAACGCATTCGCTTCTTTCGACTGCACGAAACATTTCCGCTTGTCGCTTTCCCTGACACTGAGCTGGAATTTCGCTATATTTGCGTGCACAGAAAACTGCTCTCCACTGCGCCGGCCGTTTTGGCCGAGCGGTTCTAGGCGCTTCAGTCTGGAACCGCGCGACCACTACGGTCGCAGGTACGAATCCTGCCTCGGGCATGGATGTGTGTGATATCCATAGGTTAGTTAGGTTTAAATAGTTCTAAGGGACTGATGACCTCAGATGTTAAGTCCCATAGCGCTCAGAGCCATTTGCTCTCCGCTGCCACTGAAGTCATCGATGTTACAGTGTAAGGCGACAGATGAAAGCAGTAATGCAGTCACGCAGTAACAACTCGCCATAAATTGCTTCTTGGTAAAGGTGTCCTTGCAACTCTAAGACGGTCATTTCGGTTTGCGATTTCTCGTCTCACTGGCCATGTCGAAAAGTGCTAATAATACACGGTACAGATCACATTAATATGACGACCACCTTTGTTCGATGTCAACGTCCAATAACCACTTACAAACAATGGTTCAAATGGCTCTAAGCACTTTGGCACATCTGAGGTCATCAGTCCCCTAGACTTAGAACTACTTAAACCTAACTAACCTAAGGACATCACACACATCCATGCCCGAGGCAGGATTCGAATCTGCGACCGGAGCAGCAGCGCGGTTCCGGACTGAACCGCCTAGAACCGCTCGGCCACAGCAGCCGACCACTCGCAGACAGCAGGTGGCTGCAGCAGCAGTAGTGGGGAATATAAAGTTTGGTGGGGGGGACGCGGAAAACAATGCAGTCGTTCTCGTAAATCGTAAACGGAACGATTTATCTGACGCCCACAAGGGCACGGCCATTGGCTTTGGGGTCAAAGGTAGAAGCATATCCGAAACTGCTAAGTTTGTCAACTGCTCGTGTGCCACCATGGTGAAAGTGTACTGTGCATAGCAAAATGGCGGTCTCCACAATCGGACAATGCAACTTGTCATACAGCTCCCAGGGTATTTTACCGTACATCCCTGGGCAATAAACTCCGCGGGTTTCAACAAAATCGAGAATCTGTGTTGCCACCTCAATCGGGACGTTCGCGCCATGTGTTCTCAGCCGAGAAAGCCAGGTCAGAAGGTCACTGCAGTGGAGTCGGCGCGGCTCCATATCCTTGTCAATACCTTCCAGAGCCTCATTTACCCTTTTCCAGCACATCTTGCAATGGTCCGGCTATAGGTGATTACTCAGCATTTGACAGGTGGTAACATTAATGTGATTTGGCAGTGTAAAAAAGACGAGGGGGGGGGGGTGGTACCACTGAGATATATGATGTCCAATAAACGCAGTATTTCAGCAGTGTTGAGTTTTATTTGCTTCCTTCCCTCGCATTAATGGAGTGTTTTGTTGCTGCCAATGCCTGTCACCGTCTCAATCTTTGTCGCGGTTCCTCCTTCATTCTGAAAGTTGCTTCATCTAGAATATAATGTATTTTTCTAAGAACGCCCAACACTTTACAGGGACTTGGTAAACAATTAACTGGACGTGTTTTACCAGCTGTGAGATTTGAACAACTTATACCATTATCTTTTTCGCGATCTGTCAGTCCGTATGAGTCACAAAATCACACCGCATTTCAATGACAATATTCCAACAACGTGAGCCTGTTTTCAGACTCATTTTAACGTATGCAACACATTTCTGCGATTTTCAGAACCACATGTAACCAACACAAGTCCTATCGTATTGTTATCCCAGTTTTGGTGCGACAGCAGTCAACGTAATTCGTTACAGAAACAGAAAGAGTCATTTTATTTGGACACTTCCTGTTCTTGTACTGTGCTGGACAGAAAAGACCTTTTTGTAACTTTATTTCTGTCACTGGAGGACATATCTGCTTTTGTTATGCACAAGTAGACATTTTGCACATTTTCGATCCAAGAATATGGTGTATGTGTGACATACGAAACACATAAATTACTTAACGATCTTTTCCTCTGTGCACGGCCACAGTCACGTATAATTTTCGAAAGAAATTTTCGCCATTTCACGGTAAACTGTTCGTTTATTTCATACAATCACAATTTCGGCTTTATAGCCATTCTGAAGTGCACGTGGAAATGTTAAAAGACATATGACCCATCTGTGGCAGGTTACCGTCGAAAAACCATATTTCTGATCTTATAGACCTGTTCTATTACAGAATATGAATACATTTTGAAGATACATAAAATGGTTGATATTGTGCACAGTTAATAACCATTAACACACAGTATGGCGTATTTAAGAGCCAATATATTCCTAAGACTTGCATCCGTCAGTTCTGTTCATCAAATAAAGTTGAGTTTTTTAGTCTTCATACAATGTAATCCTATTTTTTATACAATTACATATTTAAATATCTGTTTAACCAGTACTGCATTTGGATTATAAGTAAGCGTTTTGCATTAAACAACAATGGCAACTGCAGCACTTATAGAGTGATAGCCAGTATGCAGTCTTCAATAATTACATCTTGGAGAAAATCATTCTTTCATTCTTTTTTCTAGCATGTTTTATTTGGAAAAGATCTTTTCTGTCAGTCTTAAGTGGTGGTATTCTTGTATCTTCTTTTTCTTTTTCTACATCCTGATGTTGGTTCGCTTTAAAAAGTGCAATAGCGTCGAATAGAAAGTATTTGTAAATGTAACAGATCAATGACATTAAGTTGACCTTCCATTTACATTCGAACAAAATATTTTAAATCCCGTACATGGGGAACTGATACTAATTTCAGTTAATATATCGCTGGTAATAGAGTACAGGATATGTACAGCAAGGTGGAGTATATAAGCGGTTGAATTTCACATCAACAATGCCTGTTTCCGATCAATAATTGCGGGCCCTATTGCGAATCGCGCGCGCATCGGGCAGACAGAAGACTGTCGGCGCAAGACAGAAGACTGTCGCCTTGGAGCAGTTAGTTCCAACGCCTGCCGCCAAACTCCGCCACCTGGGATCACGTAGTTTATGGTGTCTCTTCACAGATGGCACTGTGGTAAACGCTCCGAAGGGTTGGTTGGCCGCGGGAGGGGGGGGGGGGGAATATCGGCGTGTCAGTTGTGGGTGGGAGGAGAGCGGTCGACGAGGGGGAGGGTTTTGTGGACGTGCGACTCGGGAGAGGGGATGGAAGAAAAATGGAAGTAGGAGGCGTCATTTTCCCCCCTCTGACATCATGGCTTCCGTCAAAAGCAGAATGGCCTCCCACTAGGCGAGCGGGAAGGGGGACGGGAAATTCATTTGCGGCCGCTGGCGTCGCTTAGTTTTGACGGCGGCGACGACACAGATGGGAGATATAATTGCTGTTATTGTGTCCGTCCCCAGCGTAATGGATATCGCGGACAGAGGTGAGTCCCTGGCGGCGACGGAAGACACAAGGCGCTTTTGGAGGCGTGACCGCGTCTTTAATTTTAGCATGGCAGCGGCTCCACCGATAAAATGGAAGACGTGGCTACGAGGAATTAAGAAATCACACACAAGCTGAAACTGCACAGTTGTTTCACTTACTTTTTCAGTAACTGAAATATCAGGAAAGTTGCTTATCTTCACGTTATAGAACAGCTTATTCAATACCTACAGAGATATTTGTAGTAAACGTATGTATTGATCCTCTTTTGCAAATACAGTCTCTGGATTTCGTACTGACACATCGTGCTTCCACAAAAACACGATTCGCGATTTTCTTTCGTTTGTTTACTTCTACTACAGCGGTCAAGCCAAAATTATATTTTAGGAATATTTTGTGTGAAGATCAGTTTTAAGTTTCCATATAAAGCTTGTTTACCCTACTGACAAGAAATTAAATAAAAATGGATATTGCAAAATTGTTTGACTTAGTTTTTCAATAACTTACATATAATAAAATCTGATTATCTTCACTTCACATTATGGACTTATTCAATGACTTTAGCGTTGTGTGTATTAAACGTAAATACTGATACTTTTTCTAAAAATACAGTGGCGGGATTTCATATTGACACTAACGTGCTTTCCCGAAAATATGATGCGTTTTTATTTCATTTGTTTACGTTTACTGTTGCGTCAAGTGGAAATTATACTTGATAAATATTTTGGGTGAATATCAGTTTTAAGTTTCCATATAAATCCTGTTCGCTCCACCGACACAAGTGCGATCGTAATGAATTACTCTTTCGCCTTTCCCTTCAGTCAGAGAAAATTAACATTCCAGGAATAAAAACATTTACAGACTTTATCTAAGTAAGGGTGCGTTACCAAGGTTAATGTTTGATACTAGTTCCCCCTTATGAGATTATGTTTTACTTTACGTCCGTACACTACTGTCAAATGTGACATAAAATACGAAACTCAATGACTCCGTCTCTTTCATGTTAATTCGGGAAGACGGAGAGTACTAGGAATAAATATTTAGGCCTTCTGTTTAATTGCTATTACACCGTTATGTGTAATACCTTCTATGACTGTATCTTTAACCCAATGGAACATCATATTTCGAGCCATTTTGTCTCGGATATTACCTACGAAACAGTATGTGAGGGAATGTGACACCCATAAAATTTTATCATTCATGGAAATTGTCGACTACGGAATGTACACAACATGCCTCCGAAATCTTAAGAGCTTAGTTGCATTTAACCAGAGATAAAACACAGAACAGCACATTTTATTTTGTTGTTGACAAGAGAGCTGTATTTGGATCTGAAACACTGATAAAGACGAATGCTGCTGTGATAAAAAGGGGTTTTGAACTATTCTACAGAAAATATAGTTTCCTAAAACAGTGGATAGAATGAGCCTAAATTTCCTAAAATGGGAAACAGTGAAAATGAAATGTCACAGAATCTGTATAATAAATACAATTGTATGTAGAAACAGTAGCTCAAAATAAACAAATATTAGATGACAATGCTTTTGCGGCTATGCAAGCAATCGTTACTGCAAGTATTAAACTTTTCTGAAAGTATCTCTTCGTACGCAAACCAGGTAAACATAAATGCGTAACCATTTCCGAGATATAGACATTTTACTCCATTTACAGGTCACCGAAGCACAAACCAATAAATATCTAGCTTTAGTTGCTTGGGATAACTGTAGCGGCATGAACAATCTCATGTAATTTTCTTAGAAGGACAAAGATGTAAAACATTTATATCACCATCGGGATAATATAATTGTAATAGGTCGCAATTAATCCTCTTTTTCGTGATCAATTTTGGTATATCCGTTTCAACGTGCCACTAAAAACTGTAATAAAAATGTCTGATTCAAAGCAACAGCAGACAGGAGGTAAATGGAAATTGGTAAGTAATACGTTTGTTTGGATGGCTATCTTCTTCAGTAGGCCTGTGTGTTCCCATTAGTTTTGATTTATGCACAGCATGTAACTCTCACAAACGTTTTAAGCACCGAAAAAGAGGTGCTGAGAGGTTTTCCTCCACATAAGGAGTGGTGACAAACGAAGGTGCAAATACGACGCAAAATTACATTCGAAGTAAGTCTTCCTCATTCGAGTTTATTAATGTGAGAAAGTGAAGAACGACATTTGTACATCTCGTAAAACTTAAAAATCGCCGGAACTAATATTTCTTAATCTCTTGTAACTAAGAGCAAAATAAACTGGAAGTGATATGACCACAGTATGATATTATGTACAGCAATGAGAATATTCTGTTAATACAGCCTATTAAGAAAAATATTTCAAAACATCAAAGAATAAAAATTTTCATTTAGTGTAACGACTGAAGGAAGAATGCTGTTACACAAGTTTAAGATGAGACTAGCGCTCATCAGTACTAAAATCATCACAATATTTCTCGTATCCACAAAAATGATGTTTGTAAAGATACCGTTATGCTACAATATCCCGTTTACTCTGTATAGAAAAAAGTCTAGTGATGTTGCTGAATGTCTACTAGTATCGTTTTTAACATGGGACAAACTAATACTAAGGCCAAGGAGTGCGCTTTCCATTAGATGATATCGTGGACCGTTTACAGAAAAAAAATATCGGATACGCAATTTAGTGGGCGAGTTTTGATAGACAATGGAGACACATACGTGTCAGTGTTTTGCACAAAACAGATCTTACGCAAGCCATCTAGATAAAAGAAAAGATATAAATTCATTGCATTTACTGATTTTTTAAAAAATCGCAGCAATTCAAACAGATGAAAAAAAATTCCCTACACTCAAATTTGCAGTGTCCTGTTCGTCTAGCCGGCTGGTGTGGCCGAGCAGTTCTAGGTGCTTCAGTCTGGAACTGCTCGACCGCTACGGTCGCAGGTTCGAATCCCGCTTTGGGTATGGGTATGTGTGATGTCCTTAGGTTAGTTAGGTTTAAGTAGTTCTAAGTTCTAGGGGACTGATGATCTCACATGTTAAGTCCCATAGTGCTCAGAGCCATTTGAACCACTTTGTTAGCCTATTTCATGTTGTTAAACTGTATTAAGATATTTTTCACCTGCTTGTCTGCTCTGGAGAAACAGTGCTACATATGTTTATCTTTTAGATGCAAAATTAAACGAGGAGGTAACTAAAGAATTGCTGTTGACGTTTGCATTCCCTGGTTTCTCGTCACACCATCGCACAAACATGTATTGTAAAAACGCAAATACTTCCCTTAAAGCCTTAATCATGTACAACTGCCAGATGAATTATTCCGTCAGCAACAAATCGAAGCGACAGTAAACAAAACTACAGCGATGTCTAAGAAGCGATGGTAGCACACGAAGAAGAAGATGATATTGTAATAAAAAGAGTTCACAAAATTATACAAAGCTTATCTTTGGTGCAGTTGTAAGCAAAATCTTTAAAAGACTTAACTGGAGAACCAAAAAGAATAAAGCAAAGGTAAAGAACTAAAAATTTTTTATCAAGAAAGAAGATGAAGAATTTTACCTTTATGAAACAGTAATACTTTTAAACATACGCGGCCTAAAATGTAGTGGTAAGTTGGTCGTCTGAGCAATTTACTTTAAAAAATGCCACAACTGTAGCAGGTATCGACGAGTAACCATACTGAGAAGCAAGTGAATTCTTACACGGAATTGCAAAAATGTCTTCGACTAAAGTAAAGCATAAGAGAAATATAAGACAAAATAGAACTATGAGACAACCACATACATGAAATACCGTGATAATGTTCATCGGATTGGTTGGATTATTTCATTGAATGTACAGGCCTTTAAAACACGCGCACACTGACGACGCAGAAACAATGTTTACGTGGATGTAGGGACATCTGGGCGTTGCTACCATCTGTATACAAGCGAAACAAGGAAGCAGGAAAGCCTGTCGATGACGCTCGAAGAGTGCGAAGCAGCAATAAATGTTCGCAAAAGAAATTGATTGCATCAAAAAAAAAGGAGAAAACAAAGCTAGTAAATACTGGCTTATCTAACTTTCAGTTGTGTGCTGCGTGGTGGGGGGACATCTTAATCTTTCTACATCTATTACACTATTACATACTGCTTCATCTGTAACATCTTTAATGTTATATCAACGGTATGGTATATTGTGGAGAGTATCTAATCCTCTCTGTGTCTAGTAAATACTGGGTTATCTATATCTTAATTAAAAATGGTTCAAATGGCTCTGAGCACTATGGGACTTAACATCTATGGTCATCAGTCCCCTAGAACTTAGAACTACTTAAGCCTGACTAACCTAAGGACAGCACACAACACCCAGCCATCACGAGGCAGAGAAAATTCCTGACCCCGCCGGGAATCGAACCCGGGAACCCGAGCGTGGGAAGCGAGAACGCTACCGCACGACCACGAGATGCGGGCTCTTAATTAATACTCCATTAAATATATAATATATGGTGGAAAGTATTTAGTGGTATTTCCTTCATCTCTCATACCATTTGTTACAGACATTCGCCTTTATAAAGTGACTGTTCATTTCGTTAAGAGCGTAAGGAAATGTCTGTAGGTTTCTATCTATAACTTACGATTCAGGTTAAGACATAGTGCGATTTGAAAATAGTAAAATGTGTAATTTAATTCTAATGATATTAAGTGAATTTTATCCATAGTGTATGCTGTTGAACTCCGCGACTGTTCCTTCATAGGGTGTAGAAAAACTTCCGCTACCAGTCACAATAAAAGATTATTTATCCGGCACACGACCAGTTTCAGGTGTTTATATATTCATGTACATGTCTATATTGCTAGAGATCAATAAAGATGAAGTATCCTCACTATAATTACGCTGTGGTGACAGTTTTTCCACTCAGTTGCACATTTGTTACCGTTTTCACGTCCATGTTTCGGTTTTTTTAAAATTTAGCAGCATATTTCGCTACTGTGTCACAAAATCGTGATACACAATGTAAACACAGTGTCTATTGTGACTGACAGCAGAAATTTATCTACACCCTACTAATATCTGTTAAAAATTTACAGCGGAAAAAAATTATTAGAGCTTGAATTTTTAAATCTTTAAACGAGCATTTATGTATTTTGTCCGTGCAACTAAGCGTACAATTAAAACATGTTTTTTAGATGGCTAAACAGAGTACAAGCGCCAAATAAAAAAAACGTACGAACTGTGAAACAGATTTTTGATAGGGCGTGTTGTGTGATGAACTCCAGTGTCTGGGAGAGAGAACGCATTCTATATGGCTGAGATTGGGAAGGGAGGTAGTCGTCGGTGGACGTGGAGCTTTGATGTACGCTTAAGAAGTGCTGGGGAGACAATACGAAAATGTACCTCCAGAGTCCCTATGAATCCTGCTGAACGACGTATATCGTACCCGATTCCGGGCGGGTGAAAGTGGGTGTCGTGTCTTTCCCACGAGACAGGCTGACACGATCGTTTGTCGTGTAGCGGCGACCGGGTTTGTTTCGCAGTTGGTCCTTTTATTGCGCGTTTCAGGACAATAGTTTTCAATTGGCGCGCTCGCTGACAGCGTGTTGTTACACGAGCTATGAGCGTACGGGCCGCTTGCTGGCCGCCGGGCAAACCAAAATACAGTGGAATACCGCAGCCAGCGCGAACCACAGCGGTGAGTATGGTGGCTCACGCCCTCGATTTGTAGCACCGCGATCGGTATATATACGATGTTTGGGTAAAAATGTGGAAGCACAGCGAAAAATGCGTGCTTGATCATAAGTGCGAAAGCTAGACAAGCTTGCGGGTGGTACTGATTTACGAGGGGTGCTGGGAACGTAAGGTCCGATAGGGTGCGAAATGGAAAAAACACTGAAAATCCGATGAAGCTTTGCACAGCTCTGTTGGGTAGTGTCTCTAGCATGCCCGTCGATGGCATCAAGCCGTTCTTTTTAGGTCTGAACTCACTGGTGAGGGCGTAAAGATGTCTAGGAAACTGTATCTCCCGTCTATTACGTAGGCCTGATGAGAGATTTCGCCTGATGCCACGCAACCCACATAACATAACCGTCGTGAGGTTCGTTCTTCATGACAGCTCTCGGCTGCAGGGGCAATGTAGATAGTA
Organism: Schistocerca nitens; assembly: GCF_023898315.1. Taxonomy (NCBI): domain Eukaryota; kingdom Metazoa; phylum Arthropoda; class Insecta; order Orthoptera; family Acrididae; genus Schistocerca; species Schistocerca nitens. Next base: position 86,329,682 of record NC_064625.1, on the reverse strand, counting down.
CTGCAGCTTTTTCGATGTGAAGTGTCCGATCACCGACAATACAGGGTGCACATTAAGTCCGAGAACACTTTCAATTACTTATTGCATAAGAGCTAAAGTATGTACAGGTGCCAAACATACGAGGTGTGGCTAGAAAAAAACCGGACTAGTACTGGTGAAACAATAAAACGAATGCAATAAGGCTGAAAGTCGCGTGGCCTGTCACGTGACTCTCGCTCCGCCTACTGCTCGAGTTTCATCTGCCTGCTGCACTCAGTCTGCCCGTGGCGTCTGTTTTAAGTAGTTGACGTTTTGTCTGTGCGTCGGAAAATGTTTAGTGTACGGAAAGAACAGCGTATTAACATCAAATTTTGTTTCAAACTAGGAAAATCTGCAAGTGAAACGTTTGTAATGTTACAACAAGTGTACGGCGATGATTGTTTATCGCGAACACAAGTGTTTGAGTGGTTTAAACGATTTAAAGATGGCCGCGAAGACACCAGTGATGACACTCGCACTGGCAGACCATTGTCAGCAAAAACTGATGCAAACATTGAAAAAATCGGTAAACTTGTTCGACACTCCTTGTCAACTCCTGTTAACTCAGACACTGCTCTGATTGTTAAACGGCGATCTTGTCGAACGTAGAATGTTCGCGATAAACAATCATCGCCGTACACTTGTTGTAACATTACAAACGTTTCACTTGCAGATTTTCCTAGTTTGAAACAAAATTTGATGTTAACACGCTGTTCTTTCTGTACACTCAACATTTTCCGACGCACAGACAAAACGTCAACTACTTAAAACAGACGCCACGGGCAGACTGAGTGCAGGAGGCAGATGAAACTCGAGCAGTAGGCGAAGCGAGAGTCACGTGACAGGCCACGCGACTTTCAGCCTTATTGCATTCGTTTTATTGTTTCACCAGTACTAGTCCGGTTTTTTTCTAGCCACACCTCGTATTGCATTTTGAAGAGAAACTCTGAAAGCTTTTTTTCTTTTCTTTTTTTTTACGAACATTCGACATACGAACCATGAGTGACCCGGCAACGTCAATACGGTAATCGAATTATCATCGACTGTGGCAGTCGCTTCCCGTATTTTCTCCCGGTGCTCTGCTACATCACGTAGTAGAGGCGGTACATACGCCAGATCTTTAATGTGTCCCCAAGGAAAAAAGTCACACAGAGTGAGATCTGGTGATCAGGGAGTCCATTTCATCAAACAGCTGTCCCCTTCTGTAGCATGGCCGATCCAAAAACGCTTGTCTTTGTCGTCGTCATTGAGCTTCTGCACTGGCTCCAAACTGAATGGTTTCATAGACGGCTTCTGTCGCAGGACTTTCCACACTGTCATTGGAGCCATTTCGACTTCACGGGATGTATGACACGGCGATTTCTTTGGACTCCTTATGAATGTCTCTCGTACGCGCTCCACATTCACTTCACTCACACTGGGACGTCCGCTTCTCTTTGCCGAGCACAAGTAACCCGTGGTTGGCTCCCACTGAGTTTCATCTCTGCTCACGTAAACCACTGGCTATGGAGACAAAATTTTGGCACAGACGGCGCGATGTATACCAGCGTAGAGAATTGGTGAAAAGCACAGGTGGTTGCCTTCTACGACGAGGATATTGTAAAGTCGGTACAATGCTACAACATATGTTTAAGTCGGAGCGGCGACTGTGCAGAGAAGCAGACTGAAGAATTAACGGGACATCCTCCTCCAGCACCACTTTTTCTCAACACTAGATGTCGATACCAGCATTATTTTTCGATTTTTGGACACGTCAGTATTATCTCAGTTGGTTTACTGACAGTTAAAATCATTTTTTTTTTTAACATTTGAAATTACGAACCACTGGCACACTTCAAAATTCTATTCTTAATTACGCAGCACTGTACTGGTTGCTATGTTTTCTCTGAATTAATTTATAAAATAATAATCGAAACTAATAATGTAACAGAAATTAGTACAAATTCATGTGTTACGGAAATTGTAAGCTCTTTGGAATATTGTTATTTCCGCAGAGTGTGAGAGTCGTAAGCATGCCTCTGATGTGATCGGACGTATTTTTGTTCGAAAAATGTAATTTCGGCTTTGTTAATGTGGAAAATTAAGAGACTGTATGACATACTAAAATGTGATTGAACATATTTGCGTAAAAACAAAAGTCTCCAACAACAATCTCCAATCTTATTTAGTTCAACTCAAGCGCGAGGACATAAAATGTGAGCATTTCAGCTTCAAGAATCAGACCTCTAGACAAGAAGAACTGGAGCCAACTCAACATAACAAGCTAAGTAGACTAGAAAGTTTATTGTAATGTTCGCTCCTCTAAAATCTTCATAGAAGACTAATGTGGACAATAGATGGAATTAGGAAGTAGGGGGGAGATTACAAAGGTGTAGCTAACTGTTGCAAATAAAATATTTTCGATTTTGACAGTGGTCTCCTTTTCGCCACCGATTGGAACTTTCATTCCGAATAGCCCTTGTGTTTGTGAGGAATGGTAACTACGCACTGTCCTCAGGAAGTTCCAAGTGTCACATTCGTAGTCAGAAGAGTGTTCTCTGTAGTTGTGAGTACATTACGTCGGAGCTAAGTAAACTCGTACGTTGGCAAAATGTTGGTGCTTCTATTGCCGGCGCTTCCGTAACCAAAGGAGCCGAAGTGTTCGATGTTTCAAGAGGTGCCGCATCGAACATTTAAACAGCATACGGGGGAATCGGAGAAACAGCATCTAAATGTCACACCGCGGACAATTGTGTGTGCGTTGAGTGATGGTGACGGGCAGTCACTGAAGAGGGCCGTAACGAAAGATTAGAGGAAGGTGGCTGCAAAGGCCACTGCAGAACTGAATGTCCCACTCGTTCACCCTGTCAGCACGAAAGCAACGCGTAGGGAGCTCCATAAGCGGGGAATTTCAGAGCTAGTTGGCTTTGCAGAACCGTACATCAGTGATACATATGGCCGTAACATCACGGAGATATACAGGGTGATTCAAAAAGAATACCACAACTTTAGGAATTTAAAACTCTGCAACGACAAAAGGCAGAGCTAAGCACTATCTGTCGGCGAATTAAGGGAGCTATAAAGTTTCATTTAGTTGTACATTTGTTCGCTTGAGGCGCTGTTGACTAGGCGTCAGCGTCAGTTGATGCTAAGATGGCGACCGCTCAACAGAAAGCTTTTTGTGTTATTGAGTACGGCAGAAGTTAATCGACGACAGTTGTTCAGCGTGCATTTCGAACGAAGTATGGTGTTAAACCTCCTGATGGGTGGTGTATTAAACGTTGGTATAAACAGTTTACAGAGAAAGGGTGTTTGTGCAAAGGGAAATGTTCTGGACGGCCGAGATCCAGTGATGAAAATGTAGCACGCATCCAGCAAGCATTTGTTCGCAGCCCAGGAAAATCGACTCGCAGAGCTAGCAGAGAGCTGCAAATTCCACAATCAACTGTATGGAGAGTCCTACGAAAAATTTTAGTTATGAAACCTTATCGAGGCGATGGATCGGCCGCCAGGCAGCCCGTGACAGAGCACTTCATCACTGGCCTCCAAGAAGCCCTGATCTTACCCCCTGCGATTTTTTCTTATGGGGGTATGTTAAGGATATGGTGTTTCGGCCACCTCTCCCAGCCACCATTGATGATTTGAAACGAGAAATAACAGCAGCTATCCAAACTGTTACGCCTGATATGCTACAGAGAGTGTGGAACGACTTGGAGTATCGGGTTGATATTGCTCGTGTGTCTGGAGGAGGCCATATTGAACATCTCTGAACTTGTTTTTGAGTGAAAAAAAAACTTTTTAAATACTCTTTGTAATGATGTATAACAGAAGGTTATATTATGTTTCTCTCATTAAATACACATTTTTAAAGTTGTGGTATTCTTTTTGAATCACCCTGTATAGAGGCACGTGCCATGTATAGGGGAACATTGTCTTTCGATATACGGCAGTACGATACGGTCGCGGTAAGACGTAAGGACGTATGATGTCCCTGACGTACGGTTGTGCCGCCAGAACCCCTCAATCACCATCGGTAGTGCCTTAAAGTCATACCCGATAACTCTTCACACGATGACGTCAGCACCGCTGGAAGAATGGGACTTCTTCTAGGCCGCACGGGCTAGCCGTGCGGTCTTCGGATCCTTGCCACGGTTCGCGTGGCTCCCCCCGTCGGAGGTTCGAGTAGTCCTTCGGGCACGACTGTGTGTGTTGTCCTTAGCTGTAGTTAGTTAGACTGAGTAGTGTGTAAGCCTAGGGACCGATGACCTCAGCGGTTTGGTCCCACAGGAACTTACCACCACTTCTTTTACGGCTGCCGCCATACTCGCCCAGAACGATATCCATAGTAGTGCACAGCTGCGAGTCATAACTGAACACAATCGGACGCCATTCACCAGCAGTCCATTTTTTTTTCATACATGAAATGTATTCGCAGTTGCGAATACGAACAGGCATCAGCTCAATATGGGAGTGACGACACTGCAAAATTTGTGCTAGTGTGCGACTCGAACCCGGATTTCCCGCGGTCATCTTAACCGCTTCGGCTATCCGTGCACGATTCAGGACCACAGACTTCCATATGTCGTCGTTCCCGCGTCACAGCCTGTACCCGTACACACATTATTTAGTCCCTCGTCAGGTGAGGACATTTTAATTGAAAGTCGCATGCATGCATATCCAGTGGAACATTGCATCGCCCTACTTACTAACACAGGCACTACAATATCGTATCCCTTTTTTTCGGAGGTTTGTTAATAGTTTAGGCAGCCTTGTCCGCTCCGTACCGAACCTGAACATTTCCCTGCTAGGTCTGCCTCTTTTACCACCGCACGAGTTTTCAGCAGTGCTAAAACACGTCAATGGTGCGCGGCTGTGATGCATGATGCCGGAAGAGGTGGATTTTCGATTCCCTCAACCGCATCCCCCCCCCTTTACTCTCCCCTTCCCCGCCCCCCCTTCCGCTGACAGTGCGTGTGCATGCGTGACGCAGCTCTGTGCGAGTCGATGACATTGCCGGTGGCGAGTGCGTGGGTTCGGCGCTGCTGCGTACGTGCAGATTCAACAAGTAGTACGGTTCACTTAGCGCTCTCAGCGCGACCGAACGTCGTGAAGCAGTGGCCAGCACACTGGGCTCGCATTTGGGAGGACGACGGTTCAAACCCGCGGCCTGCCATCCTGATTTAAGTTTTCCGTGATTTCTCTAAATCGCTTCAGTCAAATGTCGCGATGGTTCCTTCGACGGGGCACGGCCGACTTCCTTCCCCATCTTTCCCTAGCCCAATGGTAGCGATGACCTCGCCCTTTGCTCCCCCCCCCCCCCCCCCCCCCCACCCCCTAAATCAGCCGACCAACAACACTGTCAGCGTGCACCACAGACTGCGACTCGACATTCGAAATGCTTATGTACACATCCCGACTGCTCACAATAACAGGGTGGAAATTTACCACCATCGACGTGGAAGTCCGCCCTTTTTTTGTTTTAGGTAAAATTTACTTCTCGAGTAGGTCTAATTTAGAAAAAAGCGCCTTGGCCAACATTTTTTTCCCATTAATCAGACGAATGGAAAAACTGGTAGAAGCGGACCTCGGGGAAGATCAGTTTGGATTCCGTAGAAATGTTGGAACACGTGAGGCAATACTAACCTTACGACTTATCTTAGAAGAAAGATTAATAAAAGGCAAACCTACGTTTCTAGCATTTGTAGACTTAGAGAAAGCTTTTGACAACGTTAACTGGAATACACTCTTTCAAATTCTGAAGGTGGCAGGGGTAAAATACAGGGAGCAAAAGGCTATTTACAATTTGTACAGAAACCAGATGGCAGTTATAAGAGTCGAGGAGCATGAAAGGGAAGCAGTGGTTGGGAAAGGAGTGAGACAGGGTTGTAGCCTCTCCCCGATGTTATTCAATCTGTATATTGAGCAAGCAGTAAAGGAAACAAAAGAAAAATTTGGAGTAGGTATTAAAATCCAGGGAGAAGAAATAGAAACTTTAAGGTTCGCCGATGACATTGTAATTCTGTCAGAGACAGCAAAGCACTTGGAAGAGCAGTTGAACGGAATGGACAGTGTCTTGAAAGGAGGATATAAGATGAACATCAACAAAAGCAAAACGAGGATAATGGAATGTAGTCAAATTAAATCGGGTGATGCTGAGGGGATTAGATCAGGAAATGAGACACTTAAAGTAGTAAAGGAGTTTTGCTATTTAGGGAGTAAAATAACTGATGATGGTCGAAGTAGAGAGGATATAAAATGTAGACTGGCAATGGCAAGGAAATCGTTTCTGAAGAAGAGAAATTTGTTAACATCGAGTATAGATTTAAGTGGCAGGAAGTCGTTTCTGAAAGTATTTGTATGGAGTGTAGCCATGTATGGAAGTGAAACATGGACGATAAATAGTGTGGACAAGAAGAGAATAGAAGCTTTCGAAATGTGGTGCTACAGAAGAATGCTGAAAATTAGATGGGTACATCACATAACTAATGAGGAGGTATTGAATAGGATTGGGGAGAAGAGAAGTTTGTGGCACAACTTGACTAGAAGAAGGGATCGGTTGGTAGGACATGTTTTGAGGCATCAAGGGATCACAAATTTAGCATTGGAGGGCAGCGTGGAGGGTAAAAATGGTAGAGGGAGACCAAGAGATCAATACACTAAGCAGATTCAGAAGGATGTAGGTTGCAGTAGGTACTGGGAGATGAAGAAGCTTGCACAGGATAGAGTCGCATGGAGAGCTGCATCAAACCAGTCTCAGGACTCAAGACCACAAAAACAAACAACAACATCAGACCAACTCTCCAGAAATCTGGAAAGCAGGCAAAGTATCTATCATCGTTACTAGCAGAGTGATAGTGCATAGCAGAGAAGTAATTCAGTTTATTATATTTTAACTTCCCTTTTTATTTTTAAAAATAATGGAAGCAGCAACCCTACCCCCGAACCGGACATGCATAAAAAAGAACCTTCCGGCTTAAGAGAAGTTTCTTTTTGAGTCATCTTAATGTTTATCTCTTCATATCTCCTGAACCACGTGTCCGTACAATGTTATAACTTTGCACCTACATTTAGTGGTGTACGTGAATCATCATCTTTTTGCCTTTTACCGTTTCTGTAAAGGCTCGGCATTGCTACACAGGGGGCCCCAGGACAAATGGTTAGTATTCAGGGATATGACAGAAACGATCATTTGAAGCAAAAAAACTCTGGTAAACATGAGCTATAAGATGAATACCTTGGCAGCTGTAAGCACTTGTTCATCTTGGATACTGTGAAACACATCTCTCCTGCTGCACCGTCTTTGCAGGAAGTATTATGAACCAAAACAAGAAAAAAAATGTCCAGTAAGTATGGACTCTAAACTGTTTACCTTAAGAGCGATAGCCACTTCTTTATCTTTCTACTGAACAAGTGCCCACTGCTCGTAAGGTATTTATTTTAGATCCCATATTTAATAGAAAATTTTTTCTTGTTTTCGTCCGTACTACCTTCTAGATTTTACAGCAACTGGTACTTCAAATCGCTCAGCTTTTACATTGCCAAAGCAACGCAGTATTCGTATACCATCCACGATTTATTTACTTTTTTTTTCCTTTAGTAATCGGAGCCTGTTTTAGTGCATTTTCTTTCCATCCAGCTGATTTAAAGGGTTTGTGCGGTATTCACCAGTAACTATTTTACTCTCAGCAAGTTAACAAGTGTGAGTCGCAGAGTATGAGTCGACTACAAATGCAACGAACTCAGCGTCCATTCTCAGGCAGTCGAAACATTCTATCACTTCTTTCACCTCTCGAAATAATTAGTTACAAACTCCAAACTGCACCATCGTTCGGAGTTTGCGTTAAACTGCAGGCCGCTCAAAAGTCTCGCCGCGGAAAATTCGGGTTACAAAAACATTATAGGCTTTCCTCTAAACGTTCGACAAGCCGGAATGCTATCTGACCGGTAATCACAAACTTTTGTTATTTTGTACAACCACTATAAGCATCATTCGAGAAATTATACAGCCTAATAGCCAAAGACGTATTCTACAAGGAAGACACGAAGCTGTCTGATTCTCGTGAATCGTATAACGCAGACGCAAAATTCGCACTGTACCACTAAAATAAAGTTTCGAATCATATCGAAACGTTAAGGAAATAAAGGAATCTATATAGAGTCTTAATTATGCTACCAACGCGGTATTTTCTTTGTATTTGTGGCAGGATATGTTACTTACGCAGTATTCCTTGGCCACAGTACATTCCATACCGTATTTGGAATTTTCACCCGTTTTATTCCGCTTTAGACTTTTTCGGCTTTTCAGTTTCATTTTCTTTGCAAAGAATTAAAAATTCGTCAGTCCAGCGGCAACAGCAAGTACACTGAGACAGTAATGCCAACTGACAGAAAAAAGGGAAATCCGTTAAAAAAAGTCAGTTGTACTACATTATTTTTTCAAAGGCGGTATAAATAAGGAACGTCAAGATCTGCTCGCAAGCTGTTACTGCCTTTATAATGTCAGATTTCACCAGCTGGCGAGTCACGTGAAATAGGTCGACAAACCATTTTTAGCTTGAAGGCGGTGCAAGCATAGTCAAAGGAGGGACTTTGGAATGCTGAGGAGAAGAAGAGAGGGCGTGTTTCGAGAGGGACGGATTGGGAAGAGGGGTGGGTAGGGGGACGTGAGGGGAGCGGGGAGTGACATGGAAGGTGTCAACGCTCTGTCTTTGATGTTGAGGTCGGAAGTCGCCTGGAAGAATTGTGTGCTTCCTCAGGGACGTAAATAACCGCATCACGATTTCTGGGCTAACGAGACGGGAACGAAAGCCAGTGAACGCCGAGGGCGTGAAGAAAGCAGGCGATACGGTAATACCTGGCTAGCAAACAGCCATGTAAACTGATAAATCCAGCCCATCGAAGTCTTCCTTCTATCCTCATTACATATCCAGCCCATCAAAGTCTTCACTTTTTATCACTCCAACTACCGGGTGATCAAAAAGTCAGTATAAATTTGAAAACTTAATAAACCACGGAACAATGTAGATGGAGAGGTAAAAATTGACACACATGATTGAAATGACATGGGGTTTTATTAGAACAAAAAAAGTATTGCTAGACGCGTGAAAGATCTCTTGCGCGCGTCGTTTGGTGATGATCGTGTGTTCAGCCGCCACTTTCGCCATGCTTGGCCACCCAGGTCCCCAGACCTCAGTCCGTGCGACTATTGGCTGTTTCTCGCCTGTAGTCTTGCTTTTATTCCTACTTCATTTGATGTTACTTCCTTAAAACCAGTGGTTGAAAGTACCACTACAGTTGAAAGGTTATTTATATTTAGAACACGACCGGTTTCGGGCTCTTATACGCCATCTTCAGGTGTCGTAACTTGGTGTGTGTCACAGCACCGAGTTACGACACCTTAAGATGGGCGTATAACAGCCCGAAAGCGGTCATGTCCTAAATAAAAGAACCTTACAACTGTAGCGATATTTTCAACCTCTGGTGTAATGTTCAGTTGCGGATGTTCCTCCGATAGGATTGTTTGTACACCATTAAAAACTGATTCCAGGTATTTGAACTTCTTTCGCATAAAGGCAGTCATTTTTCCCTCGCTCTGTTTGGGAGTGGAACAGGGAGAGAAGATGCTAGTTGTGGTACGAGGTACCCTCCGCCACGCACTGTATGGTGGATTGCGGAGTATGTATGTAGATGTAGATGCTTATCCTCGGTCAACTCACTGCTAGATCTTGAGAATTACGAGGCTTTATTCCTATGCTCAGCTAGAGTACTAATTTGAAGCGCGAACCTCGATGCCATTACTTCCAGGGGCTGAATACTTCCTTTCATTCCATCTTCTGCGAATGCTGTTAGGACAGTGTCATCTGCATATACCACTCAGATAATATTTTCGTTCTAGATTTTAACACCCCGAAAGTTCTCTTTGTTGAAGTCCCTCATTAACTTTTCTAGGGCTATGCTGAAAAGGACAAACGATAATCCACTTCCTTGTCTCAATCCTGTTTCCACTAGGAAACTTTCTGTCAGTTTACTGCCTGTCTTAACCTTGAATTCTGTGTCATTAAAACACATCTCTATCAGTTTAACCAATTTCTTTGGTACGCCAAACTCTGTCATGATTTTAACAAGGCTCGGTCTATGGATACTATCGTAATCCTTCTTGACGTTAACGAAGAGGGGCTGTATTTCTCGGCCTTATTGCGGAAGAATACATGGAGATTTTTGTTGACATTTGTATTATAGTTTTTCTTGACTTTCTTCCCCGCTCCTTATGTGTTACATCCTAACACAAACCCTTACATAAAAACTGAACCTCTCAAAATAAAGCTCTGACTTCGAAACGAATATTGTCATAGTAAAACGCTATAAGAAAAGTGGTGAATATTATAATTAACCCTACATTACTACACCCTCGTGAAATTTACAATCGCAGTTAATACCAGTTCGTGGTTAAAGCCAATCTGGCACTGTCAGTATAGAGCGTAACACAAAGCATTTTGTATTTCATTTTTATGTGACATACCAATGGAGATCTTATAACTGTAATTAACTAGTGCATAAATTATAAAATACGAGTTCCTTTGAATAAAATGAGAAGTAGTAGTACGCCCCCCATTTAATATTCTAGTGTAAAATTTTCCACGTACTTTACCGTCTGACTATCCAAAAATATGCATTATGCCTACTACGAATTTCATCAGTACGTTAGACGAGACCCTACATGGTAGTGCAGGCAGGGGTACTAGACCGCCAAACAACAATACCCTCATTTCAACATACTCTGAGACAGCTTCTGAGGAAAAAAGAAAAATTATAGGTAGATTGATATATTTGACACTTGTGGGACGAATTAATAAGCTGTCTGTCGCTCTCCCTGTAATGCGATTTAAATTTGTTTGCCCGCCAAACATTACCGAAGAGAAGTTGCTCGCTTTACGTCACGGGCTCAATACAAACAACACAGCGAAAAGGTCGGATTGATGAGACAAGGCAGATTTATGAGGGATGTGACAAGGCACGACATGTCGGTGAAATTATACAGGCGTTTGACGCTTTTGTTTAACAGGTGGAATATCCTTCCTTCATTTTTGTTTTTAGAATTTGTACGGTGTAGTTCCTATATCACATTAGCGAATTTCACTGAAATGGACTGCAGGTGACAGATTTCTTAATCTACATCAGGACTTCAGTCTTTTGAACCAGCCCATTTCTTCACAATTGGTCTCGACACATCTACTTGTCCAACTCAAAAGTAGATTTCCTTTTGTTTGTACTCGTGTTTGCCATGCAGCCTTCACATTCTTCCCACGGCCTCTAATACGGTTATTATTCAAATAATGTTATGAATTTTTAATTTTTTGCTAATGTCTTCGTTCCTTCACGTATGGTACACGTTGTCTGTCTTTTTCTTTAAAATACACGCCTCACTACAACAGAATTATTTGAGTAATACCAATACTTGACACATTTTCCATGTGATTTATTCGCAAACTTTTCTGACCAACCTTCGTCGTAGATTTTCAAAGACATAACTATAACTGAAGCATTCTGTGGTATTTGCACTGCATTACCTCATCTGACGTCTGGTTATGTAAGTATTCCTCACTATAAAAACACCTACATTCAGGACGTGCGTGTTTCAGATTCAAACATAATTCTAATTACTTTGCTTTGAACAATGTGTACATTCAACCTCAACGTAGTACTATACCATAATATTATATAAAATGGCATCAGCAAATGAAAAAAAAATCGCGGCTTGTAGAAGTACTTAGTTCTGTCTGTCCCTAAATCGACAATGATTGTTCTGATTAGGTGAATTTACGTGAATAAAAATATTAATTTTATAAATGAAATCCACGTAATTGTGCCGTAACAAAGACAGGTTTTCTTACCTTCCAGTAGACGTAGCACAAAAGTAAATGCGACGGAATGATACACAGACGAAAACATAAAGATTTCTGTATTGCAAATGTGAATCTTGATGGTGATTAATGACCATCACATACTGTTAATTAAAAAATAATTCTGAGTAGCACATTTATTTGCCTTCTATTTGGTTTCTACCTTAAAGACGAAACAATAATAATATAATTTAGACCCTACCGCTAAGCCGAGAAAGAGATCACAGTTTTACACACCTATGACGTGTGAGGTGTTGAAACTTCGCCAACTTCTTTCCAGTACAGCAGAAAAATATGGATCTCAGTCTTCTAAAAAATAGTGGTTTAAACTCCGTTTCGGACTAACTAAATCAGTAGAGCTATCATTTCCTCCGGTGTCCTGGACAACTTGAGGTAGTCCTTTGTCGCTAATGACTTTGCCATCGACAGGGTGTCAAAATCAAGATACCAGTACGATCTATTTTAGGGTAATGCTTCAATATTTGGTGTCTTTACTAAGTTGGGATAGCAGCATACTTCAACGAAATACAAGAACGCTCTGCTAGATTTGTAGAAGGTTTACCCCCTATGGCAACGTAAATAGGCGTCGTGAACAACAACGGGAATTGCTCGAAAAAATACTACATTGTTCTGACGAAATCCAATTACTTAAATTTTGAGAAGCGATTTTCGAGGAAGACTATCGAACCAACTTGATATGTCCATCGTTAGAGATTGTAAAATAAGAAGAGATAGGAATTTAATACGCAAACTGAATTGGTTAGAATGTTGTTAAATTGGCAGGAAACGATCCCGATAGTTTAGTTTTAGGTGTAGATATAGATGCGATGTGTGACAGATAGGCTTGTCGATCACTTGCCCCGTTTTTATGCATCGGAGAGGTGCTCACACAGTACGGTTTACGAAGATCACACGATATGATTTTGGATGGTAAATCGCAGTTTCGAGAAATCTCTAGGTATCGCAGGCAGCTTTCACGTGAGGAATGTGTACTTTCCCCTCGTAAAAGCGAGATTCGTTCTCTTTGTTCGACATCTTGGCGGCCATGTTGGCAGGAGGCGCTCAGAAATGGTCCACGCAGGGGTGGGGGAAAGAGGGTGCTCGCAACCCCCCGGGAGGCGCGGAACTCACCCCACCCCAAACCACACCACCCTACCCTAGCAGCTGCAACGCAACACCAAGATGGCTGGCCCACAAAACTGGCCACGACTTTGCAAAGTTATATTTATTTAACAAAACCGCTAGCCTCACTCTGAAAAAGTATAAATATCCTTATTTACTATCACCTTTGAGAGGGTATTTGATATTCATACAAGTGCTGGTATGTATAACAGAAAAGGGGCATAGGAAACCGAAGAAAAGTTTGAAGAAGAATTAAAGTTCAGGGAGAAGAGATAAGAAATTTGAGGTGTGCCCGTGACACTGCAGTTCTGTCAGAGACAGCAAAGAGATTGATATCAACAAAAGCAAACCAAGAGTAATGGAATGTAGCCGAATTAAAGCAGGCAATGCTGAGGGAATTAGGTTATAAACACTAAAGTCAGTAAACGTGTTTTGCTAGTTGGTCAGCAATATAGCTGATGGTGGCCTAAGTAGAGAGGATATAACATACAGACTGCCTATCCCAAAGAAAGCATTTCTGAAAAAGAGAAATTTGTTAACTCTAATATAAATATGAGAGTCAGGAAGTCTTTTTTAAGGTATTTGTGTAGAGCGAAGCCTTTTACGAAAATGAAACATGGATGATCAGACCTTCAGACAAGAACAGAATACAAGCTTCTGAAATGTGGTGCTGCAGAAGAATGCTGAAGAATGGATTGGTATATCGCGTAACTAATGAAGAGGTACTGAACAAAACTGGGTAGAAAGGGAATTTGCAGCACAAAATGAGTGAAACAAGGAATCGGTTGAAAGAAGAAATTCTTAGGAAATCAAGTAATCATCAGTTTAGTGTTGGAGTGACGAGCCGGGGGGGGGGGGGGGGGTGTAGACGATGCAGACCCAAGAGCTTGACTAAAGTAGGGAGTGAAACTGGACGTAGGTTTTAATTTGTACCAGTGATGAAGAAAAACCAGTCCTCGCACTCAACACCACAACAACAATGATTGTCTAAAAACATTATTGTTAAATCCGCCCTCACAGAGATGAATAGCAAGTCTTTTTTTCAGGGGGGGGGGGGGGCGGACAAAAACGAACCTTCATACACGATGAGAGAAAGAAAGTAAACTCTTGCATACAACCTATAGCAAGTTTCAGCGAATAAAAGTTGATAACTTAATCAGTGTCAGAAAATGTTAGAGGACTTCAGGAAGGCATTTGATACGGTTCCGCACTTGCGTTTAGTGAAAAAAATACGAGCTTACGGAATATCGGACCAGGTTTGTGATTGGATTCAGGATTTCCTAGAAGAAAGAACACAACATGTCATTCTTAACGGTTCAAAATCTGCAGATGTAGAGGTAATTTCGGGAGTACCGCAAGGAAGCGTGATAGGACCTTTATTGTTTACAATATACATAAATGACTTAGTTGACAACATCGGTAGCTCCGTGAGGCTATTTGCAGATGACACGGTTGTCTACAAGAAAGTAGCAACATCAGAAGACTCGTACGTACTCCAGGAAGACCTGCAGAGGATTAATGAATGGTGCGACAGCTGGCAGCTTTCCCTAAACGTAGATAAATGTAATATAATGCGCATACATAGGGGCAGAAATCCATTCCAGTACGATTATGCCATAGGTGGTAAATCATTGGAAGCGGTAACGACCGTAAAATACTTAGGAGTTACTATCCGGAGCGATCTGAAGTGGAATGATCACATAAAACAAATAGTGGGAAAAGCAGGCGCCAGGTTGAGATTCATAGGAAGAATTCTAAGAAAATGTGACTCATCGACGAAAGAAGTAGCTTACAAAACGCTTGTTCGTCCGATTCTTGAGTATTGCTCATCAGTATGGGACCCTTACCAGGTTGGATTAATAGAAGAGATAGACATGATCCAGCGAAAAGCAGCGCGATTCGTCATGGGGACATTTAGCCAGCGCGAGAGCGTTACGGAGATGCTGAACAAGCTCCAGTGGCGGACACTTCAAGAAAGGCGTTACGCAATACGGAGAGGTTTATTATCGAAATTACGAGAGAGCACATTCCGGGAAGAGATGGGCAACATATTACTACCGCCCACATATATCTCGCGTAATGATCACAACGAAAAGATCCGAGAAATTAGAGCAAATACGGAGACTTACAAGCAGTCGTTCTTCCCACGCACAATTCGTGAATGGAACAGGGAAGGGGGGATCAGATAGTGGTACAATAAGTACCCTCCGCCACACACCGTAAGGTGGCTCGCGGAGTATAGATGTAGATGTAGATGTAGAAGCTATGAAAACAGCAGTTGAATGCTTCTAATTTGCAACGGTGTATGATAGTGTCTAAATGTCTGTTTTACTTTATTATGAGAGTTACAGTTTTTTTTTTGGAGCTGTTGCTTTATATAATAAAAGTTTTAGGGGCAGATTTTTCATGTCGCATTAGTTCAGGCTTAGATCCAAGATCCTGCACGCGGTATTTCAAGAGAAACTACAAATATATCACTAGATTGCAGTGTTGACAATACTGTCCAAGAATATTCCGTAAATATGAATTTAATTTCGACCTAGTTACAGCAGACAGATATTTGCCGAATTGGCAGGATAAATCATCATTACTTAACTACAAATGACACATTGAAGTGCTTTTGGTGTTCGTAGGTATGTGGAAATAAAGTGTTGAAACAAAAACACCAACTGCTCTTGTGTGAAGATCGTTTGGGTTTAATTCAAGACCGATGAATTTCTACAATTCATTTTGAGCAGTAGAATACAAAGAAGTCTAACTGAATGAGGCTTGTATTAATAGACGGGCAACCAACAATTTTGAAACTAACGACCTACTGACAGTTCGGTAAGAATTAAAAACAGAAGTTAAACAACGCTGCGCAAAATTTCCTGGTCATTTCTTTCTGGAAAGTCTGAATGAAACATTATCTAGTGATGCGTCACTATGTTCAAGAAGAATCGTGCGCTGCTGAAAGGGAAAAGTTACCGATTTACGAAAAACTACCTTAAAATGTCGGTAGATGTAAAACTTGCAACTATTGACCGTCAAGATTATTACTTGTATTATGAGCCTAGTATCACTTGTCTAAAACAAGCTTTTGGTCTAGTGACTTTTATATCAAATGTAGCGTCATCGGTTTACTTTGTTGATTTTATTTTTTTAATATGACGCGCGTTCTTCTCTGTGATTTAGTTTTCCTGAATATGATTAAATTTTTTGTTTTTTGGTTGGGGTGGGGGGGGGGGGGAGGGGTAGGACAGACTGGTCTTCAATGTTGAGGGAAAAAAATTCTGAGGATGTACATCTCGCGCTCAGTACTGTATGCGTGAGAATCATGGGTCGTGGGAAAAGCGGATAAAGAAGAGAATCGAAGCATTTAAGATGTGGCACTACAGAAGAACGTTGAAAATTAGGTGGACTGATAAGGTAAGGAATGAGGAGCTGCACTGCAGAATCGGCGAGGGAGGGAACATATGGAAACCACTGACAAGAAGAATGGACGGCATGATAAGACGCGTGTTAAGGCGACAAGGAATGACACACATGGTGGATGAGGGAGTTGTTGCTGCCATTGCAGCATTTGAAACATTAGTTATGGTTATCCCAGGCGTAATGAATTAGAAACAAACGCACTAACTGCTTCATTTATCTGAAGAGCTTCGCAGCGGCGAGTAGAAGACATCTACATCTACATCTACATGAATACTCTTGCAAATCACATTTAAGTGCCTCGCAGAGGGTTCATCGAAACACCTTTACAATTCTCTATTAATCCAATCTCGTATAGCGCGCGGAAAGAATGAACATCTATATCTTTCCGTACGAACTCTTGATTTCCCCTATTTTATCGTGGTGATCGTTCCGTCCTATGTAGGTTGGTGTCAACAAAATATTTTCGCATTCGGAGGAGAAAGTTGTAATTTCGTGAGGAGATTCCGTCGCAACGAAAAACGCCTTTCTTTTAACGATGTCCAGCGTAAATCCTGTACCATTTCAGTGACACACTCTCACATATTTCGCGATAATACAAAACGTGCGCCCTTCTTTGAACATTTTCGATGTACTCTGTGAGTTCTGTCTGGTAAGGATCCCACACCGCGCAGCAGTAACCTAAAAGAGGATAGACGAGTGTAGTGTAGGCGGTCTCCTTAGTAGATTAGATCTGTTACATTTTATAAGTGCCCTACCAATAAAACGCAGTCTTTGGTTAGCCTTCCCCACAACATTTTCTATGTGTTCTTTCCAATTTAAGTTGTTCGTAATTGTAGTACCTAGGCATTTAGTTGAATTTACGGCTCTTAGATTAGACTGATTTATCGTGTAACCGAAGTTTAACGAGTTCCTTTTAGCACTCATGTGCAGGACCCCATACTTTTCGTTATTTAGGGTCACAACTGCTACTTTTCGCACCATTCAGATATTATTTCTATATCGTTTTGCAGTTTGTTTTGATTTTCTGATGACTTTGTTAGCAGATAAACGACAGCGTCAGCTGCAAACAACCGAAGACGGCTACTCAGATTGTCTCCAAAATCGTTTATATAGACAAGGAACAGCAAAGGGCCTATAACACTACCTTGGGGAACGCCTGAAACCACTTCTGTTTTACTCGATGACTTTCCATCAATTACTACGAACTGTGACCTCTTTGACAGGAAATCGCAAATCCAGTCACATAACTGAGACGATATTCCATAAGCACGCAATTTTACTACGAGTCGCTTGTGCGGTACAGTGTCAAAAGCCTTCCGGAAATCCAGAAATGCGGAATCGATCTCAAATCCCTTGTCAATAGCACTCAGCACTTCATGTGAATAAAGAGCTAGTTGGCCGGCCGAAGTGGCCGTGCGGTTAAAGGCGCTGCAGTCCGGAACCGCAAGACCGCTACGGTCGCAGGTTCGAATCCTGCCTCGGGCATGGTTGTTTGTGATGTCCTTAGGTCAGTTAGGTTTAACTAGTTCTAAGTTCTAGGGGACTAATGACCTCAGCAGTTGAGTCCCATAGTGCTCAGAGGCATTTGAAACATTTTGAAAGAGCTAGTTGTATTTCACGGGAACGATGTTTTCTAAACTCATGTTTACTGTATGTCAATAGACCGTTTCCTTCGAGGTAATTCAAAATGTTCGAACACAATATATGTTCTAAAATCCTGCTGCATGTCGACGTTAACGATATGGGCCTGTAATTTAGTGGATTACTCCTACCTTTCTTGAATATTGGTGTGACCTGTACAACTTTTCAGTCTTTGGGTGCGGATCTTGCGTCGAGCGAACGGTTGTATATGATGTCTGACAATTTTTTTTTTTAAGTAGTTGTTGCACAGTAGTCCCAGTGGATTTGAACCCGATTAAAAGCCGCGGAGAATGTGTATAAATGAATAAAAGTAAAAACAATAAAGCTTATATGTGAGCTACGGAGAAATGCTGGAGAAGACTGTGAGAAATATCAGAGGTGGTTAACAAGAACCTGCTCTACGGACTTCGTATCACCATTCCCAGAGCCTCAGATAAAGTGGCAGAAGACCACCGTGTCAAATTTGAGAGTACAGACAGACTGGGCTACGGCCATAGTTTCGCGCGTGTTGCGCTCCAAAAGTCCCAACCTCCACGGCTTCAACCCGCGGCGTAGGGGTGGCTTCCCTGCCGCCATTCTACTCGGCCGCCAACCGCACGCGGCAGGAAGCGGGCGCCTTTAAACACAAGCGTTTCTTCGGACACGTCTGGACTACTGCTAGATGCCTTGAGGTCTACATTACACTGTACGTACGACATGGCTATAATTTTAAAATGCAGCTACTTAGAGATATCCAGTGTGGGTAGTAATTATGGTATGGTAGTCGAACTTGGTAGATATTCTAAGACGTTTGTGCGGAATCGATGTACGATGAAAAAAAAATAGTTTCAATTTTCGCTGGCAGGTGCAAATATGGCGCTGTGAATGCTAGAAAAATGTACATAAATGTTTCCGTACGTAATGTATTAGGAACAGGACCAGGGTAAAAAAGATCAAACAAATGAAAAAGCTATAAAGATGATTTTATTATTAATCGCCTTCTTCCATTACATCTGCTCCTTCTCCCAAACACCATTCTTTCCAATACATTCTTTAGCACACAATATCTTTTCATCCACTGTCCTACCAAATTTCTTTTCCCGCCCTTAACTATTTCCAGTATTGGCCTTTTGCCATTCATCCTGTTTAACACAAACACAGTCTTAACTGTATCGGTCCATTTCAATCCTTCCACATCTCTAAGACCACTACGCTTTTCTCCTATCTTCAAAATAGTGCCCATCCTTCGGCATCGTACTGGGGACACTCTACTAATGTCTTCTATAATTGTTTAACTACACAAAACACCCATCTTCTGTAAAACATCTCTTCTGCGATAGTTACACTCGATTGTATTTCCCGATTACATGTCCCGTTACAATTACTTATTTTGCATCGTAGGCGGTTGAATTTATCAACTTGTTCCATTAACTCTTCACTAATCGAGTTTTTTATCTTCCTTAATTGCCTTGTAACAATAATTGCCTTAGTATTCTTCATATTCATCTTCACTGAATATTCTTCACAGCTGGGGTTCAGTTCCTTTAAGATATTAATTAGACTTTCCTTTTCACTTAGTAATATCTTTTGATTTCCTTCCTCCTACTTGCTATTGTCACCCCACTCTTTCGTCGAAAGCAGTTTTCAACCAAATCATCTAAACAGAGCAGGTCAAAAACAACAATGTTGTCCAACCCCTCTCCCCACTTGTAACTCCTTTAATATTGCATTTTTAACTGTGACTGTTTGTCCAAGAATTTCTCTTCTCTGTACCTGCGACACTCTTCATTGTGGAACCAGTACTTTTGTCTATTAACTTGCACTTATTATTGGTCACTATTCTCATCTAGTTAGTTTCTGTCTTATAAAGACAAAATGCTTCCTTTCAGCATAGTTCGTTTCTTTTTGTTACCAGTTTACCCTGATTGGGAGCTATTACTCCCTTGCCGGCTACGCGGTGCGAACAAACACGGGAAGTGATGCGAAGGATATCTGCGCACTGCCTTTTTGTGTTCATTTACCCCATCTAAATCTTTTCTCCGCAAGCCGCTGTACGCTAGATGTCTGAGGAACGACACATAATGTAGCAAATGAATGTTCCTGTTTCCCATTCTATTCCCTGACGATTTACGGAAGAAACACTCACAGCACCCTTCCGCATCAGGACAGATTTTCCGAATTTCATCTTTGCGGTCACTATGTGAGACATATGTTGGATTAAGCAGTCTGTTTCTTGACACGGTTGGGACCTGTGAACTCCGAATTTTGTTCTGAAGTTGATAATAAAGTGTGATGAGAATATCCAGAAATGGCTGATTGTTGTAAATAGACGGGATGAAGAGTGTGTGGCTTAGAGACATCTGGTGACAGAAAAAAATTAATGTATTCGACAAGCAACCGGTCTTCCTAAGGTCGTCATTAAAGTAAAACTTTTAAGTTTCGTGTATGCAACCACCCAGGTTCAAATGGCTCTGAGCACTATGGGACTTAACATCTTAGGTCATCAGTCCCCTAGAACTTAGATCTAGTTAAACCTAACTAACCTAAGGACGTCACACACATCCATGCCCGAGGCAGGATTCGAACCTGCGACCGTAGCAGACGCGCGGTTCCGGACTGCGCGCCTAGAACCGCGAGACCACCGCGGCCGGCAACCACCCAGGGAATCGACAAACATTTGCTAGGAGCTTACAACAAACAGTTTCCGGCTATTGCTCATGACTTAGGAAAATCAAGGAAAACTAAAATCGGGTTGATTTCACTGGGACCAGAATCCTGCTATTCCGGAAAGTACAAAAACCGTATATCTTTTTTTATGATGAACAGTATTCATAGAGACGGAAATTAATCTAGAGTACAGTGGCTGAAAGTGAAACTTTTAAAATTAGTCTGATATAGGCCAGCTGATACGAAGAAACTGTACGAAGCGCATCTTGTCAGTAAAAAGCAACAGAAACACCAACTGTATGCGGATTTAATCTGAAATGGAATGGATTTTTTATCATTTTTTTCAAGTACGTTTACAAATGAAAGGGATCGTTAATAGCCTAGAACTACGTATCGAGAATCACACATAGTAAAACCGTCAAATTTTAAATCGAGACATGCATTTTGGTAATTTAAAGCTCAGACAGGAAACCAAAGACACGGATCAGTAAAGGTACCGCCACGGGAGGCGTAAATATGAGCGGAACGGAAATGACAGATTGGAAAGTTGCACTGGTCACACCAATGCTAGAGAATCGAAATAGAAGTAATCCGCTGATTATAAACCATATCATTAACATCGACCTGCAGAGGGATTTCCTTATGAAATACCTTAGAGAAAACGATCTCCTGACACATAACCAGCATTAATACGCTGAATACCGTACTTATGAAACGCAACTTGCCTTTTATCGACACGAAGTAATGTGTGCTATCGACAGGATATCTCACGTCGATTCCATGTTATTGGG
This sequence comes from Schistocerca nitens, assembly GCF_023898315.1. Taxonomy (NCBI): domain Eukaryota; kingdom Metazoa; phylum Arthropoda; class Insecta; order Orthoptera; family Acrididae; genus Schistocerca; species Schistocerca nitens. The sequence goes on along the minus strand of NC_064625.1, from coordinate 86,308,171 downwards.
TTTCCAGAAGGCTTCTGACACCTCTCTACATAAGCGGCTTCTAATCAAATTGCGTGATTATACTGTAGAGTATCTCAGCTGTGCGGTTGGATTCTTGATTTCGCGTCAGATACGTCACAATTCGTAGTAACTGATGAGAAGTCATCTAGGATACCGAAGTGACATCTGGCGTTCCCCAAGGAAGTGTTATAAGCCCTGCGCTGTTCCTAGTCTATTTAAACGGTTTAGGAGACAATTCGAGACACCTTCCTAGATTGTTTCAAGATGATGCTGTCGTTTACCGACTAGTAAAGTCATCAGAAAATCAACACAAATTATTACAAAACGATTTAGACTAGATATCTGTACGACTGGAATTGGTAATTGACTCCAAGCAATAAAAGTGCGAGGTCTTCCAAATGAATAGTAAAAAAAAAAAAAATAGTAAATTTCGGTTACACAATAAATCACACAAATTTAAAGACTGTTGGTTCAACTAAATACGTACGGATTGCAATTACGAAAAACAAATCGGAAAATGTGGCTGGGGATGTGAACCAAGAACTGCGTTTTATTGACAGGTCACTTGGAAGATGCTACAACAAATCTGCTCTACACTACACTTGTCCCGACTTTCGTACGCTATTGTTGTGCGGTATGGGATCCTTACCAGATAGGATGACACGGAGGATGACGAAAAAGTTCAAAGAAGGGCAGCTCGTTTTGTACTGTCGCGGAACACAAGAGCAAGTGAGAAGGCTATGATAAGCAAGTTGGGGTGGCACTCATTAAAACATAGGCGTGTTTCGCTGTGGTGAGATCTGTTCACGAAATTTCATGTAGGTTATATGTAGATGCATGAGGATAGAGTAGCTAGGCAAATTTATGAAAGAGTGATGAAAGACGTTTTTTGTTGCATTCGAAGAGACAAGTCTGAAATGATGAAGTAGGCGAAAAGTGAAACAAAATGTAAGTAAAACCGGGCTCGTAATATGATGAGAATGGCAGATGTGTTTTCTTTCCTTCTCGCAGCTAAGCACCCACAGCAGATCGGGTCAGAACGGTAGTTTTTCTGTCATGAGCTTCCCCGACCGAAATTTTGCCGTCCCCTCCCACACTAGTGTTTCCAGGAGCGTTTCCGCCGCCCCCGCTGGACCGGCAGGTATTCGCCCCCTGGAGACTCCAGAAGAATGGAGTCATTATCCCAGGGAACGCTGTCACTCCCCCCGCCAGAACAAAAGAGCGTCGCTTCCGAAAAGGCAGCAGCCAGAGACAGCCATTGTCTCACCCCAGGCAGCCTTTACGATTCTTTTTTTCCTTGCCTTCTCTCTCTCTCTCTCTCTCTCTCTCTCTCTCTCTCTCTCTCATCGCGTGGACCGCCGACCTCACTACCTGCTAATATGAACATTGGCCGCCCCTTCCGCAAATCCTACACCTAACTTTTTGTAGGCGTGATGTGACATCGCTACTAAAATGTAGCTCGAGCTGGGTACACACACGCAACTAAAGTGACGCCATAACTTGTGGCATACTGTAGTGGTACCATAGTTGCATGTGTGAACTCCAAGTTTTCATTGACGTCACCCAAGACAGTGCACTTTAGGCACGTCCCGAAAGAGTTCAGCCCGGTTGTACCGGGTGATCAAAAAGTCAGTATAAATTTGAAAACTGAATAAATCACGGAATAATGTAGATACAGAGGTACAAATTGACATACATGCTTGGAATGACATGGGGTTTTATTAGAACCAAAAAAATACAAAAGTTGAAAAAATGTCCGACAGATGGCACTTCACCTGATCAGAATAGCAATAATTAGCATAACAAAGTAAGACAAAGGAAAGATGATGATGTTTACAGGAAATGCTCAATATGTCCACCATCATTCCTCAACAATAGCTTTAGTCGAGGAATAATGTTGTGAACAGCACTGTAAAGCATGTTCGGAGTTACGGTGAGGCATTGGCGTCGAATGCTGTCTTTCAGCATCCCTAGAGATGTCGGTCGATCACGATACACTTGCGACTTCAGGTAACCCCAAAGCCAATAATCGCACGGACTGAGGTCTGGGGACCTGAGAGGCCAAGCATGACGAAAGTGGCGGCTGAGCATACGATCATCACCAAACGACGCGCGCTAGAGAACTTTCACGTGTCTAGCAATATGGGGTGGAACGCCATCCTGCATAAACATCGTACGTTCCAGCAGGTATTTATCAGCCAGGCTGGGGATGATGCGATTCTGTAACATATCGGCGTACCTCTCACCCGTCACGGTAGTAGTTTTGCTGTCCTGCGCCATCAGTCGGACATTTTGTGAACTCCTTTTTTTTCTGGTTCTAATAGAACCCCATGTCATTCCAAGCGTGTGTGTCAATTTTTACTTCTCTATGTACATTATTCCGTGGTTTATTAAGTTTTCAAATTTATACTGACTTTTTAATCGCCCGGTGCTTTACAACGCCAAATTCCTGCCACCCGCCGCAGGACAGCTTCATTCGATTGCTACCTTGAGGCTACATTTCGACTCCTCTCAGTTTGTTTTCATTCGTGTATTGCAGTTTTGGCCCGTTTTCTGTTTATGTGCGGATAGCGTGTCTAAATAGTGCTCATCAACCACAATAATTAATTTTCTAGAACTACGTGGAATGGGAAACGTTACAAAGATCAAAATCTGAGAAAGAAGCATTGATTGATATTCTGTACAATATACGTGAAATCATCTCTGAGCTTTACGTAGCCACGAGAAAAACGAAAATAAGAGGGGATTTGAAATGCCTACGTAAATCAACATAAGAAAGTAGTAAAATCGGATAAGAATGCGCACCTGCAGCTAATATTTATAAAACCGTTCTAGCTGTGTATACTTGCAGTTTAACCAGAGAAAGGACTGTATGGGTCACAGGTGTATCCGATTTTGAAGAGACCGCGATACACGATACACTCAGTACCCGAAATTTGTTTCTGTCATTTGGGAATGGCTTATGAATGTCAAAAAAATGGCTCAAATGGCTCTGAGCACTATGGGACTTAACATCTGTGGTCATCAGTCCCCTAGAACTTAGAACTACTTAAATCTAACTAACCTAAGGACATCACACACATCCATGCCCGAGGCAGGATTCGAACCTGCGACCGCAGCAGTCGCGCAGTTCCGGACTGAGCGCCTAGAACCGCTAGACCACCGCGGCCGGCTTAAGAATGTCATTCCGAATGTTACTTCTGCTATAGGTATAAATTATTTGTAGCCATGCGCGAAGTCAGTTTTCGAGTCCAACATTCGTATTTTCTATTCTTTGTATTTTTTATTCGGTTTTAATGGCACAATCTGCGATACTACATTAACACCTACTCAAATCATCTCAGCTGACGCCGATGCGATACCGAAAATTGTACAACTGTGTAGAATTCGTGGCGTCCTGTGTGAACGGTAGGTTACGCACTGCAAAATACCAAGAGATGTGGCGTCATTTCAGTTCTGCGAATGATCCCGGCTTTACAGTGTCAACACAGACTACACTGAAGACAGAGGGGCAGACAAAGAGGCAGACGGAGAGAGAGAGAGAGAGAGAGAGAGAGAGAGAGAGAGAGAGAGAGAGGGAGGGATGGAGGAAGAGGAGAAAAATAAGAAGACTGGTGTAAGTAAATTGTACTAGTTGCGACATAGTCGCAGAAAAATTTGCAGTGATCCAGGATATTAGTTTCGATCTATGCTGACCACCTTCAGGACCCAAAAACAAACTATTTTTCGGTCGCGCACACCCCACACTTTTACCATCACCCTAGTGTTTGTATTCAGATTCTGAAGATGGACATTAACAGACCGAAATTAATTACCCATTGCGTAATGTTCTGGCCGTTAAATGGAATAAAGGCTCACAAGGTAAAATTTTATTTTTGTTCGGCAGTATTTATTGGTGTTTCACATGCCATCGACCCTTTCAGGCATGAATCAGTCGAAACCCAGAAACTTGTGCTACCTCGTATAACGTTGGTCACTGACTCATTATCTTTCCTTGTTTATTTTATCGCTGCCTTTAGATCTATTGTTCACTTTTAATAGAATAGGTCGGGTTTACAACTCTTATTAAGACTCGTTACGTATTTCAATTGATAACCAAATTTTACTTCCGCATAGTAATGATCAAATAATAACAGTAATAAACAGGGAGTATGTTGTATATGTATTGGCTGGAGACAAAATCAAATCAGAAATAAAAAGGAAGAGTGAAAAGAAATGAAAAGTTTGGCACGTGAGTAGTCAAAAAATGTTCAAATGTGTGTGAAATCTTATGGGACTTAACTGCTAAGGTCATCTGTCCGTAAGATTACACATTATTTAACCTAAATTATCCTAAAGACAAACACACACACCCATGCCCGAGGGAGGACTCGAACCTCCGCCGGCATCAGCCGCACAGTCCATGACTGCAGCGCCCAAGACCGCTCGGCTAATCCCGCGTGGCATGAGTAGTCAAATGAGGTTATGAGGGACTATTCTTTTTACGAAAAATATTGAAATAGTGTAGCAGAACGTAGGAACAAGAGATGTTAATAGAGTTTATTTTTTGACCAAAACAAAATTCGTAGTGGATGTTCTTGACAAACGGCGTATGATAAATTCTCTCAGTCTTGAGAAAAGAAAGAATAGCAAACGTGTCGCCAGTAGATTTCAAAACATTTATATTGATCTGGTCGAAAAATATATGCTTATAAACACGTAAAATAATATTTACAAGACTGTAAACAGGGCATTTTTAGTTTTTGTATTGTTTTCGTACTAAATAATAGGTGTCAAATCACGTCGAATATTAGTTTTCTCATTACAAAACTGTTAATTTTTTGCTGTAGAAACTACCGTCAGTAAAAAACGACTCTATTTACGTATAATGTTGGTTTTTTTTCTTCGTCCAGGTACAGGTATTGTAAAACGTAACTGCTATACGTTTTTGTTTATAAACGCTTCATCTGTCTTGTGTTCGAACAACAGCAGGAAAAATAGCAGAACCTGGTGCAACATTTGCAGCATGCCACAAAAGGAAAACAAATCATAAAAGAAAACGGAAAGCAAGAAATCCGTTAACATACCTGGGGTGAGCTCGGCGGTGAAGATTTCAGAACTCGACTCTCGATACAATATGTTGATCACTGACATCAATGTCGCACTCGCGAAGTTGTTCAAAAATGGCTCTGAGCACTATGGGACTTAACATCTATGGTCATCAGTCCCCTAGAACTTAGAACTACTTAAACCTAACTAACCTAAGGACATCACACAACACCCAGGCATCACGAGGCAGAGAAAATCCCTGACCCCGCCGGGAATCGAACCCGGGAACCCGGGCGTGGGAAGCGAGAACGCTACCGCACGACCACGAGCTGCGGACGTGCGAAGTTGTTGCCTGCTGATTTACACACAAGCAAATGAGGTGAACCCGCGACGAATAGTCGATTTTCACCCCAAAGTCGATTGTATAAAACAGGATTTAGTCTTTACGTGAGATAATCCGACGTAGAAATGAGCATTAAGGATGTCACGTCGGTACGGGGATCCTGATACGGTACAGTAGCGTACGGTTCTGAAGTGGGTTCAAAAAATGGGTCTGAGCACTATGGGACTTATCAACTTCTGAGGTCATCAGTCCCCTAGAACATAGAACTACTTAAACCTAATTAACCTAAGTACATCACATACATCCATACCCGAGGCAGGATTCGAACCTGCGACCGTAGCGGTCGCGCAGTTCCAGACTGTAGCGCCTAGAACCGCTCGGCCACTCCGGCGGGCTCTGAAGTGGGGACCGTGGCAGTATGATATTATGATCGGTGAGGAGTGCAGCCGAGGACCAGGGGAAGATGCAGAGCAGACGGAGCTGGAGAGGCGGTGTGGGTCCCCAGGGGCTGCTATACACTGCTTTCCCGGCCAATTAGCAGGACGGCGGCCTGGCCGCAAACTGCCGGCACTACAGGCGGCCACCTCATTTAATTACGAAGCAGCGCGCCCGAGGTACACGCCAGAGGCGGAGGCGGGGGTGGCACACGCCCCCGGTGGGAGTGGAATCTGCGTGCGAGCCGCGGAGGATGTGCGCCACCGTCTGGAGCAACGGTGGCGGCGACCCGTGTTGCGGTCTGCCGCGAGGAGCTGGTGTGTGTGTGTGTGTGTGTGTGTGTGTGTGTGTGTGTGTGTGTGTGTAAGAGAGAGAGAGAAACAGAGGGAGTGCGTGTCAGTGTGGGAGAGAAGAGGTGGGAGTTGTAGAGTGAGAGAGAAGAGGTCAGAGTCTGAGAGTGAGAAAGAGATGTGAGGCAGGAAAGTGAGAGAGAGGCAGAGAAGATGAGGGAAATTAGAGGAGAGTTGAAGAAACAAAGTGGAATTGGATAAATCTTTCCCCTGTCAATTCGAACGGAAGGTACAACCCTCGGATGTCATCATCACAAGGGTTGAGAAAGACAGACCGAATGAAGTGGCACAGAAGTTAGACACTGGATTCGTATTCGAGAGGATTACAGTTCAAATCCCCATCAGGCCATCACAAACTAGGTCTTACGTGATTTTTTTAAATCGCTTAAGGTGAATGCTGGAATAGTTTCTCTGAACAGGTACAGCCAAATTCCTTGCACATCGTCTTCCAGTCTGTGCTTGAGCTTCGTCTCGAATGACCTCATCATCGATGGAATTTTACACCCTAATCATTTTCTCTCTCCCTAGGGTTTCTCTAGTCTTGCACTGAAGTTGTTTTTCTTTTCTCTTCGTCTCTTTTTCCCTTGACTTCTCTTAAGGTTATCGACCATAGGTTTTAACACCTCTTCGTTCCTACTATCTTTTGGACCAATTCCGGCCTTTCTATACTTATTTTAGCTTCCTCACCTCACTTTATGTCCACATTTAATTTGGTAGTGTAGTAGAAAATTTTCTTCGTCAATATACTCGCTAACTTCTTTGACTGTCTGTAAAAAGATTCAGTTTTTCTCCTCCTCTATTTTATTTGATCCTGTTTCCGATTTTAAAATCAGAAAGTCTGCAGTAAACTACCTTTCTTCTTCCTCTAAGATGATTGATTTTAGCTAAGCTCGTCAAAGCGTAACGACACAGTCGAAGTCCGAAAGGCAGTCGCACACTGATACGACGCGAAAAACGTAGTAGTAGTGGATCCAAATTCCTTCACGAGAAATTGGTTCATACATTTTCCTCAGAACTTTTCTTTCCTGCTTTTCAATATCTCTGATTTTGGTATGACCATGAATCACTGTAGTTTCTGCAGCGTAGAGTGCTTCTGGTAGAACCACTGTGTTTGCTTCAACAGAAATAGATTTTTTATTGTGGTGATTCCAAATGAGCTTATATGTTTTCTGTAATTTGGAGATTCTTTCCTGATTGCCTATGGAGTTCAGTCCCGATGATTGGATTATCTCTGTTAGATATTTGAAGTGCGCAACTCATGCCACGTTTCCGTACTGAGTTAAAACGGGGATATTATCTGCAGGCTTGCTTTCCATTTACTGAATTTATTTTTGCAATAAAAGCCTATTTTGACTACAGTTGCCATTGTCAGACTATGTATAGTTATTCTTGACTTTCGTATATGGGTGGGTACTTCAATGAAATCTTCTCGGTTTACAAGCCGCATCAATACTAATGAAACACTCGTCCTGACGACGATGCTGGAGACATCTATGGAAAGCCACGAGTGTTTTATTCGAAATGATGTGGCTTGCAAACCGATAAAACTTTACTGATGCATGCCACGGCGAAAGATTTCAAAGGCATGGGTAGGTACTGTTGCTTATTAAATTGCTGTCTATGATTTTGCGATCTGTGTTAGTATTTTAGCGAACTTGCGACAGCCGATTAGCCCTTTTTCACATCAGTGAATGCTGCCCAAGATGTTTTAATTTATATTTACATTTTAACGAATAATTCTTTAACAAGCCACCGAACACTACGGGGACGTTATAATAAATTACTTCGATAGTACCATCGACATTGTTATCTTGAGTGAAAGTGAAAAAGAATTACATGTTGTGGTGAGTGGAATGAATAGTCTAATGAGTACAGAATATGGATTGAGAGTAAATCTCAGAAAGCAGAAAGTAATAACAAGTAGCAGAAATTAGAATAGCGAGAAATTTAACATCAAAATAGATGGTCACGAAGAAGACAAAGTTAAGGAATTCTCGTACCAAGGCAGCAAGGAGGACATCAAAAGCACACTAGCACTGGCAAGCCGCTCATTCCTGGCCATGAGAAGTCTACTAGTATCAAACACAGGCCTGAAATTGAGGTAGAAATGTCTGAGAATGTACGTTTGGAGCACAGTAACGAAGTTCCTGAAGTGAAACATGGACTGTGGGAAAAACGGAAATGAAGAGAATCGAAGCATTTGAGATGTGGTGCTACAGACGAATGTTAAAAATTAGGTGGACTGATAAGGTAAGAAATGAGGAGGTTCTCTGTAGACCCGGATAGGAATGAAATATGTGGGAAACACTGACAAGGAGAAGGGACATGATGACGGGACATGTGTTAAGACATGAGGGAATGACTTCCGTGTTACTAGAGTGAGCTGCAGGGGGCAAAAACTGTAGAGGAAGACAGAGATTGCCATCCATCCAGCGAGTAATTGAGGACGTAGGTTGCAGGTGTTGCTACGAGATGAAGATTAGTGGAGGAGAGGAATTCATCGCGGGCCACACCACTCAGAACTGAGGACTCAAAATATCAACAGCCACCGAGATTTTGCCGGTGGAGTTCAAGCTCACCTTGACCAATAATCTGCAATGAACAGTACCGAAGTTCCTGAGAGATGAATAGGGATCAAAGAATGGAAACTACTGAAATACATCCCGGCGGGGTCAGGGATTGTCTCTGCCTCATGATGACTGGGTGTTGTGTGATGTCCTTAGGTTACTTAGGTTTAATTAGTTCTAAGTTCTAGGGGACTGATGACCATAGCTGTTGAGTCCCATAGTGCTCAGAGCCATTTTTTTACTGAAATACACTACTGGCAATTAAAATTGCTACACCAAGAAGAAATGCAGATGATAAACGGGTATTCATTGGACAAATATATTATAATAGAACTGACACGTGATTACAGAACAACCACCTCTGGCCGTAATAACGGCCTTGGTACGCCTGGCCATTGAGTCAAAGAGAGATTGGATGGCGTGTACAGGTACAGCTGCCCATGCAGCTTCAACACGATACCACAGTTCATCAAGAATAGTGACTGGCGTATTGTAACGAGTCAGTTGCTCGGCCACCATTGACCAGACGTTTTCAGTTGGTGAGAGATCTGGAGAATGTGCTGGCCAGGGCAGCAGGCGAATATTTTCTGTATCCAGAAACGCCCGTACAGGGCATGCAACATGCGGTCGTGCATTATCCTGCTGACATGTAGGGTTTCGCAAGGATCGAATGAAGGGTAGAGCCACGGGTCGTAACACATCTGAAATGTAACGTCCACTGTTCAAAGTGCCGTCTATGCGAACAAGAGGTGACCGACACGTGTAATGCTTCCAATATGCGGTCGCCGCGATGTCGCCAAACACGGATGCGACCATCATCACGCTGTAAACAGAACTGGATTCATCCGAAAAAATGACGTTTTGCCATTCGTGCACCCAGGTTCGTCGTTGAGTACACCATCGCAGGCGCTCCTGTCTGTGATGCAGCGTCAAGTGTAGCCTCATCCATGGTCTCCGAGCTGATAGTCCATGCTGCTGCAAACGTCGTCGAACTGTTCGTGCAGATGGTTGTTGTCTTGCAAACGTCCCCATCTGTTGACTAAGGGATCGAGACTTGGCTGCACGATCCGTTACAGCCCTGCGGATAAGATGCCTGTCATCTCGATTGCTAGTGATACGAGGTCGTTGGGATCCAGCACGGCGTTCCGTATTACCCTGAACCCACCGATTCCATATTCTGCTAACAGTCATTGGATCTCGACCAACGCGAGCAGCAATGTCGCGATACGATAAACCGCAATCGCGATAGGCTACAATCCGACCTTTATCAAAGTCGGAAACGTGATGGTACGCATTTCTCCTCCTTACACGAGGCATCACAACAACGTTTCACCAGGCAACGCCGGTCAACTGCTGTTTGTGTATGAGAAATCGGTTGGAAACTTTCCTCATGTCAGCACGTTGTAGGCGTCGCCACCGGCGCCCACCTTGTGTGAATGCTCTGAAAAGTTAATCATTTGCGTATCACAGCATCTTCTTCCCCTCGGTTAAATTTCGCGTGTGTAGCACGTCATCTTCGTGGTGTAGCAATTTTAATGGCCAGTAGTGTATTTTCCGACGTGTTTCACTGCAATACGCACAGAGTGTTTTGCAGTCGTGGAGACCTGTTCACTACCGCGCTGAGAAGATGACGCGAGGGAGGGAGGACATCAGCGCCCATATGGCACGCACGGCCGCGCTCTAGCCCCTCCGATAATACGGGCTGCTCTTTTCCCGTTCTGCCCTCGCAAAACCCTTTGGCGTCGTGGGGGGCTCTCCCGGACTTATATCCGCCAATAACTCAGGGGACTATTAATTAACACTCGTATTAACACCCGGGGCCGGCCGCGGCGTCCGGAACACATGCGTGCGAGCTCAGGTGGCGCCGGCTAAGCACACACTGCATCATACATGCGCGCCGCCGCCTCTGCCTGCGTAGGCGTGTGTGTGCGCGTGCGTGCAGACGCGTGCACCAGACCGCTCGCTACTGACGCTAATGGTCGCACCGATCCGAGAGCGGTCCGAGACTAAATCATCCGCACCGTGCTGTGACGTCAGTGCTGGACCGGTGCCTGCAGATCCCAAATCACCAAACGTCATCCAAGATGCAGCCTTGCGATTGCATTTATAGCTCCGAAATTTCCTAGATCGATCTGACCACTGGACATTAACGAAACTATCGTAGAACTTTAACGTTTAAAATAAAAATAGACGAATAGTGACAGTGTGTGATTATTACAGGGCGATTCAAAAAGAATACCACAACTTTAAAAATGTGTATTTAATGAAAGAAACATAATATAACCTTCTGTTATACATCATTACAAAGAGTATTTAAAAAGGTTTTTTTTTTCACTCAAAAACAAGTTCAGAGATGTTCAATATGGCCCCCTCCAGACACACGAGCAATATCAACCCGATACTCCAACTCGTTCCACACTCTCTGTAGCATATCAGGCGTAACAGTTTGGATAGATGCTGTTATTTCTCGTTTCAAATCATCAATGGTGGCTGGGAGAGGTGGCCGAAACACCATATCCTTAACATACCCCCATAAGAAAAAATCGCAGGGGGTAAGATCAGGGCTTCTTGGAGGCCAGTGATGAAGTGCTCTGTCACGGGCTGCCTGGCGGCCGATCCATCGCCTCGGGTAGTTGACGTTCAGGTTTCATAACTAACCTTTTTCGTAGGACTCTCCATACAGTTGATTGTGGAATTTGCAGCTCTCTGCTAGCTCTGCGAGTCGATTTTCCTGGGCTGCGAACAAATGCTTGCTGGATGCGTGCTAAATTTTCATCACTCGTTCTCGGCCGTCCAGAACTTTTCCCTTTGCACAAACACCCATTCTCTGTAAACTGTTTATACCAACGTTTAACACACCACCTATCAGGAGGTTTAACACCATATTTCGTTCGAAATGCACGCTGAACAACTGTCGTCGATTCACTTCTGCCGTACTCAATAACACAAAAAGCTTTCTGTTGACCGGTCGCCATCTTAGCATCAACTGACGCTGACGCCTAGTCAACAGCGCCTCAAGCGAACAAATGTACATCTAAATGAAACTTTATAGCTCCCTTAATTCGCCGACAGATAGTGCTTAGCTCTGCCTTTTGTCGTTGCAGAGTTTTAAATTCCTAAAGTTGTGGTATTCTTTTTGAATCACCCTGTATAATGTTCGCCTATCTATCCGTTACACCTTGCACAAACGCCAGGTTCTACCACTACTAAAGGTTACGACTGAACGTCTTTTTACTACCTTAGCATCACTGAGTTTAGTTTGTTTACCTCGTGTCTTCTGAAATGACCTCGTACATGTCGTCCCGAATGGCTTGCCGGCCGGGGTGTCCGAGCGGTTCTAGGCGCTACAGTCTGAAACCGCGCGACCGCGACGGTCGCAGGTTCGAATCCTGCCTCGGGCATGGATGTGTGTGGTGTCCTTAGGTTAGTTAGGTCTAGGTAGTTCTAAGTCTAGGGGACTTCTGACCTCAGATGTCAAGTCCCATAGTGCTTAGAGCCAGTTGAACCATTTCTATTCAGAAACGTTTTGGGGTAATCGAGAAACGCAAGTACGAGACTGATTGTGTTCATTAATTAAATCAAATCTGCCGATACTAACTACATTAGGAGCAGCCCAACATGACACACTCTAATGATTCACAGTATAGCAAGACTTCACACGACAGTTCACCAAGGTACTTTCAACGCCACAAATGATTTTCCGTAACTCATTACTCTGTACCGTTCAAAGCGCGTGTTGCATTTCTTCATCTTAAATCTCTATATATAAAAGGCAATGCCCTAACTGACTGACTGACTCACCATTGCCCAGCCCAAACAGGTTAGGACAGAAATGTGAAATTTTGGAGAAGGTGTGGATCTTACACTGTAGGCGTGGTTTAACAATGGATTTTCCGAAATTCCGACACTACGGGGTTGAAATGCGGGATGAAGTATTTTTTTTTTTTTAAGTCTCTCTTAAGGCAATTTTTAAGCTAATCCTACGAAAATTGGCATTTGATTTTCGATGAGAAATAAAGGGCTCTGAGCACTATGGGACTTAACAGCTGCGGTCATCAGTCCCCTAGAACTAGTTAAACCTAACTAACCTAAGGACATCACACACATCCACGCCCGAGGCAGGATTCGAACCTGCGACCGTAGCAGTCGCGCGGGTCCGGACTGAGCGCCTAGAACCGCGAGACCACCGCGGCCGGCGAGAAATAAAGGAATACATGTTTCAGCATTTTAGGAAATTTATTCCTAAGGGCGTGAAATAGCGGGTGACAGCTTTTTTTTCCAAAATACACCATTGTTCAAGAACTATTAAAGTATTTATAAAGTTACATCTATGGACATTGGTATTTGACATCTCGGTTACAAATACAATAATACGTGTTTTAGTGTTTTTGGACGCTGATGTAGGGGATGAGATTTTTTACGAAAATATTTTATTAGGAAAGCATTTTTAAAGCTAAATCTACGAAAACTTCAATTTGGCTTCTCGGATAGAAGTACAAAATTATGTGTTTCGCTGTTTTTGCAAATTGAACCCCGACGAGAGTGGAACGGGGATGAAACTTTTTAGGTAAATATTTCACTATGTAAGCATTTTTGAAGCTAAATCTATGAAAATTTGTATTTAGTTTGTTATTAGATATTCTGTACATCAGCAAGCTAGCAGCCTGCCTATCTCCCTTAGACCAAGAATTGTGGGGAAAGCGATGCACGTTCACGCTTGGCGACAACCACTTTGCTAACAAAGGTAACTGCATCTAAGTGGAACTATAAAGGGTGTCCGATGGATCCGTCGTTCAGATTCGTCACATATCGGATTTGTCCGGAACACTTAGTGTGGACTGCCCTGTCTTCTCATTTCTGAAAATGCGAGTCACGTGGCAGCCGTAGTGTCAAAACTGGGTGGTGAAGTTAAACGTTTCAGTTTATGTTAATAGCACCGAGCGCCAATTACTTTAGCATTTCCCCTCGCACATCTCTTCCCACCGCAAAGGTCAATCTTGTCATTTAGATTTTTGTTCATCATTTTCAGCAACTCTTTTGAAGAATACCGATGTGAAGAAATAGTACACTACTTGCGTTACAAACTGTTCTTTTAACGGAACTGGTGTGCTGTTTCTTCACATCGGAAATCTTGTTATTCCATTCATACTCAGGGATATGACAAGAATGTTCATTCGAAGCAAAATAATGTAGTCAATATGTGTTCTAAAATGACACCTTCAGACATAAGTATGTCCTCATCCTCGGTAGTGCTAAGGGAATCTCTTCTACTGCTAGCTCTTAGTTTCCTTGTTTTGAGAGGTTGTAGTATGGAACAAAACAGGAAAAAAATGTCCAGTAGACATGGGCTGCAAAGTGAATGCCTTAAGAGCTATGATCACTTGTTCACATCTCTTCTACAAAACAAGTGTGAAACCTTCCCTTAGAAAATTAAGAATGACTGTGCTGGTAAACTGACACATAATATTTTTAGCGCAACGCAATCTGACTTTCAATAATCCCTACAAAATAATGGCCCTGACTAACAATAATCTATACCTTTCACGAATTCTTACCTCACAAAAATCTTCATTACTCGAACTACTGCAATACAGCGAGCCCCAATACTGCCAGCTAAATAAAAAATTCTAACTACTGAAGGCACTAACTACTGATAGGCACAGTTAGCAAATGAAAGATTTTGATAGAGAGCAAACAATGTATTTGCCTTAATTTGGTTCATGACATCCAGTCTTACAAATTTCCTTTTTCTGACGGACACAGGTCCAGATCGTCCGCTCTCAAAAGTCTGGCATCTCTCTCCCCACATCCACCACTGCTGGCGGCTCACCTCTAACTGCACAACGCTACGCGCTGTTCACATCCAACTGCCCAACACTACAATACCAAATATTCCAACAATACCAACCAGCCACACACTGCACACAGCACAGTCAGTGATTTTCATACAGAGCGCTACGTGGCGTTATCAACATAAAAACCTAAACAGCCTACTTACAAGTGCTCCTAGTTCTTAAGTAATGCGCTTTCGAGCCGATGTTCACTAGATTGTTTTGCTTCGTATGATCGTTCCTGTCATATCCCAGAATATTGACCATCCCTCCTGGAACATCTTGCATTGAACACATTAACTCGTTTGTAGTCAGAAGTTTGAAACTTTTTTGTACATGAGCGTTTGAATCTTCATGAAATCCGACCTGGCGGCGGGGATGGTTGGTATTTACGTATTTACAGCTTATTTGTAAAACGTTTCTGTGTTTGTGTATGTTGTGTAAGAGATAGAAAGGAGGACGAGATTTCTTTTTAGAATGAGAGGTTAAGAGAAAAAGGTACTGGGAGAGAAGTGAGAAGTTGGGAAAGAGGCTATAGAGATTGAGTACGGAAGACAGCGGCGCTCCACGAGGTGCCCCGCGCGCCACTGAATGAAACCCTCCCATATCATCGCGCGCCTTATCTGGCTTTTGCCGCGCCAATCGTCACGGACATAAACCCGTCACTGTGACACGCAGATAGCCGCGTCACCCCGTGACAGCCAGCGCCCGATACCTCCGGGCACGCACAGACACGCACACTCCCACGCACTCGGCCGGACTGCGACGCACCTGCTGCACGCGCCGCCGGCTCTGCCGATGCCGATGGATAATGCAGCGTCCCGCCGGACCAATCAATTTGCACTAAATTCAATAATCTTGCGCGCTCGCATCTGCGTCCCCGTATTGCCGACTGCCCGCTACGGCCGCACTGCATTAACCTATACACACGTGAGCCGCCCACACATGCTACATACGCCCTGCCTCCAGGAACACATTAGCCACATCGGGCTATGTCCACCGCATTCGGTTGGGCTTCCTATGCGGTGGTAAATGCTCCGAAGCGGTACTACACTATTCTCTCTACATAACATATTGTTCGGAGAAATATTTGAGCAGAGCTGGAATTAGAACGCACGAGTTACACAGACTTTGGCAGTGCCGCAGGGTTGCAAGTAGGCTGGATACACGAGTTGTGTTCAATAATTAATGCAACACATTATTTTTCTGAGAGCAGGACGGGTTTATTTAGGATTCGAATACACCATATTATTCTCCAATCTTTCGACTACTAAACTCTAATTTTCAATGCGACGAGTCTACGCCACCTTACTGGGAGGACCCGTATACCCACATAGTACCATTCTACTGCTCGACATCGGAACCAACTTCTTGCTGCGTCAATAACCTCCGTATCATCCACGCACTGCTTACGCATGGATGGAGCTTCGTTGCTCTTTGCCGGGACGAGGAACGCAGAGGGACGTACCTTTGAGTACCCCAACTGGTGGACGAGTGTGTCAGTACTACCAACAGAGACGTCCAGTTCTGGAGCCAGGTGTTTGATTGTGATCCGTAGATCACCTCGAATGAGAGTGTCCGCACGTCCGAACATCGCAGGAGCCACAGCTGTGTGCGGCCGGATGTCAGGCGAGAGATAGGAGAGATTTGTGCGACCTTGCCCCGACACAGCACCCAACGACTCACCGTGCTTTTGTTCACTAGTAGGTCTCCGTAGCCATTTTGCAAGCGGCAGTTTGGTGGCCCCCTGTCCCTCCATACCGTATCCGAAGAATGACATGTGGCGTAGGATTACACGGTGGTCGGTCGGCACTGTATTTCCTCTGAGATACTGATAGCAAAGTCAATAAATACATAGGGCATCCCAAAACAAAACACCGACAAGCTTTAGGGACAGATTTTTACTCCGAAACAAGAAAGCAAGCCTAGTAAACAGACGTTAAGAGATATGAGCGCTTGTTCGTCTTCGACACTATGAAACAAATCTCTTCTACTGCAAGGACTTTCCTTTCCGTATTTTGGGAGAAGGTGGTATGCATAAAACAAAAAGTCTGATAAAAAAAGGTTCTAAAATGTACACCTTAACAGCAATTAGCAGCTGTTCAGTAGAAGAGATATGTGGGTGTCACACGAACGAAGATGATATAAATGTTCTATACATCTAACAAGACGGAAAAGGAATACATTAAATGAAGCGATTTTTCTGCTCGTGTTGTTGCCGTTAAATATCCCTCCATCCGGAAGTTCACCTCGCTCTCCAAGGAAACTTGTGTCATCTGATTAAGACGCAATATCATTCTTGTGCGTCAGGATGCACAAACATGTTTCATGCCAAAGAAAAAGTTCGTCGCTAGAAAGTCATTCAGCCTGCAGTAAGGTGAGACAATTAACTTTATTTACCCTCCACAATGTCTCGTCTGGACGACATACGTTTCTGTCGAGACTAACATAAACGTTATGCGAAAAGACGCTAACACCTCTACGGACACCTATTTGGAACAGGTGAAAATAGACTCACTAAGATAAATTTTAATACCGTTAATGTAAGTAAATTAAGGACTAGTAGAATAAAAGAAACACAAGAATATCTGGCAGAACTGCAAGCCTCATGAGAAGAAATTGAGGAAAGACAGTTTACAAATAAAATCAGAAACAGGAAAATAGGACAAGTCTCAAGAAGACAAACACCAAGGAAAAAATAAACACAGGAAAGGGGGGCTATGAATGGCTTGGCTCAAGTGCACACTCTCCAGAAAGAGGATAATCGAAAATAGCAATACACAGGCCTATTGTTCTGACAAATAACTGATGTTCAACATTAACGCATATACGGTGAACAAGAAAGAAATGCATACATCAGTGTTACTGGACTGCTATCTGAAGACTACCATTCCTGAATACGAGTTTATGATATTGTAACTAATGACCAACTTTTTTAACGTTGAATAACAAACACACCGTTTTTGTCCTACTGATTTTTGTTTAGCTTTTTCAAACTAGTTTTCGTCTTATTACTCCATCTTTCGGCAACACCAAAGAACTAGTTTCCCTTTCAATCGCTAGTAAGTTGGTTCCTGAAGATGGGCTACTAAGCTGAAAACTAGTCTGAAAGAAACAAAAACCAGTAGAACAAAAATAATGTACTTGTTATTCAGCCTTAAATATGGAATTGTTCTACCAAGAAGTAGCGGAAGAGTCCATAAAATACTGAACACCTTGTTTTACTGGGGCTAGAGAAACTGTTTCCGACCATCTGCTTCACGCTAGCCGGTGCTCGGACTTTTCCGTTAATTTTTTTTTTTTTGGCGTTACATTTTACCCTTCGTCTGCCGCCCACACATCCCGTATGCTGTCACGCCCGCACTATGGATCAAAAACTTCCGCCAGCATCGCCTGTGCGTGTATTCCTGTGTGTGTGCAGGGAGGCAGAACGGCGGCCTGCGAGCGCAGCACAGCGGGATTATCTGACATTAGACGGCTCGGGAAATCCCCTAGCCATGCAGGCCTGCCAACCGCGTGACAGCGGACGTGTTTGCGTTCCGGCGCAGGGAAGCCGGAAAAAAAGCTAAAAAAAAAAAAAGAGGAAACGGGAGATGAAAGAAAAGCAGGGGGAAAACACGCAAGCTGAAAGTTCGAATACGACGCACAGAGGTATCCCAGGGAATAAAAAAAAATAAAATAAAATAAGAACGTAGAGGCAGTAGCCTTGAGACATCAACGTATATGTGTGACTTACAGAGAACTCTTAACTGAAGAGGGCTGACTGAACGATCGGTGAGCATTTTCCTTGCTCCTTTTTTTTTAGTTGTTTGTTGCCATTTCCAGCAAGTGGACGTGTTACATTACTCCAGGTGCCTGCGCTGTGTGCTACAACAAGAGAGTCGAAGCCAATTTCGCCTTAAGTTTTTAATAACGGCATGTTTACGCGAACAGTACACAGTGATACGTTGTTGAACATGTCTTCGAGAGAAAAATATAACTTAAACGGAGCTATTTAAAAAAGGACTGCAAACAGTTGTGAGTAGCATTTTCTCTGGTGTTTCAACAGATATTTGCAGTTTCGTTTTTGCGTTGTGTAGCTGGAGTCATGACAAACAAGTAGTGCTCATCACATCTTTTATGCGATGCCCAACGAACATGGAAAGCATCGGTTTGTTTCCCATCACAAAATGATTTTCAGAACGCAATTTCACGTGCCCATTCGGAAGAACTGGCTCATATTAGTCTAGTGGAATATTGGTTTTACCGATGTTTGTTAACAGGGACAGTAAGACACGATGAATAAACAACACACCACCAGCGACTGAGTAGCGCTGCACACTTGGCGGTAGAAGTCAGCGCTTGCCATGGCGTTGCTGTCGCTACTGTAGTACTGGCAAGTCTTAGACTTTTACTGTCCCTGTTATTGCATGTCGATAAAACGAATATCGGACTAGTCTAATCTGGGACCGCTCTATAGAATGACAGCCTAAAATTCCGCTTTAAAAATAATTTTGTTGGTGGCGGGAAACAAATCGACGCTTTCCATCAACACAGGTGGTCGCATGAAAGACGTTATGAGCATTGCAACTTCCTGACAGATTAAAACTGTGTGTCGGACCGAGACTCGAACTCGGGACCTTTGCCTTTCGCCGGCAAGTGCTCTACCAGCTGAGCTACCCAAGCACGACTCACCCCCCGTCCTCACGGCTTCAATGATGCCAGTACCTCGTCTCCTACCTTCCAAACTTTACAGAAGCTCTCCTGCGAACCTCGCAGAACTAGCACTCCTGAAAGAAAGGATACTGGGGAGACATGCCTTAGCCACAGCCTAGGGGATGTTTCCAGAATGAGATTTCCATTCTGCAGCTGTGTGCGCTGATATGAAACTTCCTGGCAGGTGGAGCACTTGCCCGTGAATGGCAAAGGTCCCGAGTTCGAGTCTCGGTCCGGCACTCAGTTTTAATCTGTCAGGAAGTTTCATATCAGCGCACACTCCGCTGCAGAGTGAAAATCTCATTCTGGTTATGAGCATTATTTGTTTGGGATGACTCCAGGTACACAATGCAAAAACGAAGTTCCAAATATCTGCTGAAACACCAATCTCGATCTTTTTGTCTCATAGTTGCGGTGTTTGTGGCACATCCTGTACTACAGTGGTATTGTTCCGATGTCGTGGCCCCGTTAGTCAAGAGACGCGCTACTGATGGATGATCCACGGTTGTGGTTCTTTCAGTGAGACCACTGCGGGTAACTAGACCAGTATTAATGCCTTCTCTCAGTGCAGGTAGAATTCTAGCCGAAAATCAGCCGAGTTTTTGCGCCCGTATACATCACGGCACCGGCGAGGGTGGATTTTTGCTTCCTGCAGCGCAGGCAGGGCGTCGGGCGATACGGGGAAGAGAAGAGGGGGTTGTATGAGGCGCAGGGTGCTGGCGTGAATAAACAGGGGAGGACAGACTTCCCGCGGCGAACAGAGGTGGGGGACCGAGGCCGCGCCGGAGGAATTTTATTTCAAAAATGAATCGCCTGCGTCCGCCCCCCCCCCCTTCCTCTCAACCCCCTGCCGCGTCACGGGGTTGGCCGCGAAGGCAGCATCATGCGGGGCTGAATGTGTAACACTAGCACAGGGTGCGCCGCAAGTCACGACCCGCTCCAGGATTTCGCGGGCGAGGTCTTGCTACCGCCGCTTGAGCAATCGTTAGCGCTCCTTTGTTCTGCGGAGACATTATTTCTGAGATTTATACCGAGCTGCGCACAATATCAGATGATTGCCGAGTATTGCTCGTAGGTCTGGGACCCTTACCAGGTAGGAATATGTAGAAGAATGCAATTTTGTCATATGATGACATGATGGAGACCGTGGCTGTTGTTTGAAGACAAATGGGAATGCATTTACATCTGCTGGACCAATTTTATGAAAACAAACACTCGAAAGCGACGTTTCACGTAAGTCACATGCAACGAAAATCTGTAACGCAACCATCTGTGTGTGGTATTATTTATATTTTAGGACAATTAATCTATAAAAAAACACACCACGTGTCATAAAGAAAGCATGTAAACCGTCTGAGGATGAATCACAACGATTCGAAACCGGTAACGGTAGCCTTTGAATAAAAGAACTGAAAGTAAATTTGTGGCTGGTTGCTGTCCTAACACCATCAACATGTAGAAGACTTGCGGAAAGTACTGGACAACATAGCAAGGGATGTGGTATAACGGTGGTAACAGTGAAGGTTAAAGAT
Organism: Schistocerca nitens; assembly: GCF_023898315.1. Classification (NCBI taxonomy): domain Eukaryota; kingdom Metazoa; phylum Arthropoda; class Insecta; order Orthoptera; family Acrididae; genus Schistocerca; species Schistocerca nitens. Next base: position 86,287,390 of record NC_064625.1, on the reverse strand, counting down.
ATGAAGGATTGTGGAAACCAGAAGTGACAGGGCTCTAGTGGCAAAATAGAAACCTCAGAGCGACACAGTAGTAGAAGAACTGGGCGTATCTTCCAGAACATGAAGCAAGATTACACAGAAAGGCCGAAGAGAGGAAGTACGCTATCGAAAGTAGAGGGGCACAGCCAAAAAAGGTTTTCTTCAATAGGTGACCCTTAATTGTATCAGATACTGATGATGTAACGTGGCAGACCAAAAGACACGGTACTGCGGTAACCGATACCACATTCAATAAACAACTCGATCCACATTTCTCTTTGGTTAAACGAATATTCAGACTCATGAATCTCTGGCTGCACTGTAAGTTAATTATTTCATCAAATGTGTAAAACCCAATTACTCATGTAGGTATACATTATGGTGTTGTAATATCTATTTATATTCTACTAATTATCCCTGCACAATTCTATGAGTGAATTACCTTTCCTACTTGACCATCTATGTACTGGCAGAATCGATGCGCAAAGTAGTACAGTACTATTACTATTCCATGAGCGCATAATTACTCTTTGAAATATTCTCTCTGGTGTGTTGAGAGAACTAGTAGGATCTTCTCCGTGCCGAATAGCCGCATTGAATAATTGTAATTTTGCTATCGAGATTACTGGAAGGAAGAGATTGAAAATATATTGTATGCTACTGAAGAAAATATATACTGAGCATTTACATCAAAGGTGTGTAAGGAATTTCATCATGTATGTATTCTCTAATCGGGAATTTGTACTGAGGTGTCGTTTCGTTGGTAATCAGAAGGAAACTTCCGGTGAATTGGAAACGAACCTGCAATTATTAAATCCAAGAGCATTATTTCATCGAATAATTAAACTCTATCAAAGCAAACCTTCCGCTTGACCTGAGGTTTCCCGACTACGCAACGCAAAAAAACCGAGACATTTTATTTACACACGATTGCAGATCGCTTCGAGTCATCGAGACTGCGGACAAGGAGAGTCATCGTCCGATTCTGATTAAACAAGTAAAGCAGTGTTTGGTCTTTCTTGAGCGACTGTGATGACTGTGATATGGCTGCTTATGAATGAGATCATTAATAAAATGCTAATAACTAACTTTCCTCCTCACCAGCAACCAGTATAAACATAATACTCATTAAAATTATAGTGTTTACTAATTATACATAAGTTTTTATGAAGTCAGGCACAGTACTTGAATATATAAAATGTTGTAAAATGCTGTAAATGTTAGTAAAACTGGAAATTCGTTTATTATTTGATTAAATATCATGTATGCCATAACGCAATCGAACTGGAATAATATTAATTTTGTGACTGTAAACGAATGAAAACGGTTATCTTAAAAAGAATGTATCAATTTTGTGATTCTTGAGTTTCTCCCGGCGTATTTGATAATGAAAATATCCACGGGTGTGCTGCCGGTCTATAGTGTCTGTAGCGTCCAACGTTGGACACTATAGACCGGCAGCACACCCGTGGATATTTTGATGTATTAATTTTAATTGTCATGAAAGCGTAAATGGACGGGCGTCAAAGATCGTAAGTTAATCGTTAGTAGCAAGTGTTTTGTTGTTGAGCACACCGGTTCATATGAAATTTCGTACGTTTAGTATTTTGACAAAATACCACATATTCATTAGAAATGCAAGTGAAAATTAAATTACAGCACAGCATTATCATTTCACTAGTTCGTCACAAAAACGTCTCATATGCTAAAAGCCATAAAAACGTTATTTTACAAGAAAAGGTTATACGCCTTCATTGACGGCGCCAGAAGAAAATGAAAGATAAATACTATGAATTAATATTATAACTTTAAAGCCACCACACTAAATGTACATCTTATGCGGTTCGTACTGATTCCCCACGAGGAGTGCAGCACTTAGCTATGCTCTTGGGTGTCATAAATAAACTGGTGGTAAGTAAAATGTTACAATGTGGAACTGATGAAAAAGTCCCTGTATTTGTACCTCTAGAGAACATTTTTGTATGTAAATCAAATCAGGACTATCGGAAATCTAGGGAAAAAGTGGAAAACATTTGAAATCATATGTTAAGGGAGAAGTTTTTCTTTAAATAAGTAGACAGATGAAGAACTATTAAAAAGAGTGAGTGAATGAGGAAAGAAATCTATAGAAGACAATTTGCAGAAGAAGGGAAGAGTTAGCGGAGGTTCAGCTACGGCATTCCGGTACAGGAAGGAGTAATAATGAGAAAAATAATAGGGGCGGCCAAAGGCTAGAATATGCAAACCAGACTACGAAAAATGATGGCTGTTCCCGTAAAACATTAAAACCAGATGAAAAAATACACACAAGATGTTAAGGTACCACGCTAACCTCACTAGGAAGCTGGTGCTTCTTACTCCCACAGTATTTCTTCCCAGATCGTAATTAATACGTGTTACAAATGTGGTTGAATGCGCTGCAGTGGTTTAGGATGAGATTTTTATCCGCAGCTTTGCCCGAGTACGCACATGTGAAATCAGCTTGTATGTCATATGTAAGTAACACATTTCACGCGTATCTCTAGCGAATTTCGCCCTGGAGTTTTTTTTTTTTTTTTTTTTTTTTTTTTTTCATTTAAACACTACAGAGTAGCCCACCACCTGGGTTACTAAGGTGGGCCGTGTGCTACTTATAACAAGTAACAAGCCAGGCAGTGTTTGGTCTCTTAGCCGAAATGGCTGCTTGCAAGTTAGGTCAGCGTGACAAGTCCCCATTCCGTTACCGTCCCTGCCACGTGGAGGCGGACCTTTTCTAAAGTTTCTGCCCTGGCTGTTGCTCTGTGTGTTAAAACGCGAATTAATACAGTAAGAAACGTTTATATACAAAATTGATAAAAACTAATGTAATTATTTAAATATAAAATAAAACATAAAAGATATAAAAGAAATATACACGAAGGGAAACAAAGAAAAATAATTATAACTCATAAGGTGTCTGCAGAGAACCAAGTTCTCGCTGATGCAATTTTAAAGTACAATTTAAGCATATGCCCAAAATTTGAAGTGGGCTGAATTTCTCTATGTAAAATTGTAAGTAATATTAGAGTTTCACATAAAACATAGTAACATAATGAATATTAAAATAACTTGCATAGGCAATCTTAGATACGGGTAATATTAATAGAAGAATATGATTATATTTAGAGTGAAAGGAAATAAGTGTCTGAATCTCTCATATGCAAGTCCTGAATATGGAGACTATGTATGTGCCTGTAGACTGAACATAACTAGATTCCTCTATGTAACATTTAAAATGTAGTTTCAAATTACATAAATAATAGAACAATATAAATTTTAACATATAACAATGCAACTTTATCTTGCAGGCGTTCCAAGAATGCCACATGGGCAAATCTCTGTTTGTCTTCCTCCCATACGGTGTAGATGTGTTGGATATGGTCCATGCCCAGTCAAGTAGTGAACCATGCCACGACTTGGCTCCACATGTTTTAGTTTTAACCTCTCAAATACATTTGAAAAAAAGGAAAAGACACGCCGCCCTTTGTCTGATGTCTCCCATTCTCTTTGCCATGTATCTAACTTCCATTTGTGTAGCTGTAGCTTGGTTTGTATGTTTTCTCCCGTACGGGCCTTTGTGGATGCAGAAAATATTCGACTGCTGCCCTGGCCAGCACATTCTCCAGATCTCTCACCAACTGAAAACGTCTGGTCAACAGTGACCGAGCAACTGGCTCGCCACAATACGCGTCACTACTCTTGATACACTGTGGTATCGTGTTGAAGCTGCATGGGCAGCTGTACCTGTACACGCCATCCAAGGTATGTTCGGCTCAATGCCCAGGCGTATCAAGGCCGTTATTACGGCCAGTGGTGGCTGTTCTGGGTACCGATTTCTCAGAATGTATGCACCCAAATTGGGTGAAAATGTAATCACATGTCAGCTCTAGTATAATATATTTGTCCAATCAATACCCGTTTATCATCTGCATTTCTTCTTGGTGTAGCAATTTTAATGGCCAGTAGTGTATATTTTTGTAAAATGTATGTACTGTAAATTTCGTTTACGAGACAGTCTTTGTCAGTTCCTAAAGCAGTATGACTGTTGATTTTTTTGTGGTTCAGGAAATACTGTCCGTCACACTGTTCATCTACATCGGGGAGACATGAGTGGTAACTTTGTATGTCTACGGGTGGGTGGGTGGTTGTGTCTCGTGCACTGTTGAGAACCGACCCTAGCGTACGCGCCAGCGCTGCAGAGACGCGGCGTATCCGCTAGCGGCGTGTGGTTTTCGGAGCCCCGGCAGAGCGGACGCGCCATTCCCGGCCGTGCAGCCGCTGCGCTGTGGGCCAGTCCGGGCTGTATATATCGGCGGGCTGGTGGGAGCCGGCAGCTGCAGACGGAGGCCAAACTGCCGGCGGACATGCGAGCGCCGTGCCGCGATTGTCTTGTCACCGCTGCGCCTGGGAACACGCCACCTCAGCGCGGCACACGCTCTGCTCTGCTGCGTCAGTCTCCCCGTCCATCTGTCTGTCGCTCTCCTTCAACGTAGCCACCGTCCTACACATCACTCACTACACACGAAAAGGTCCCCCAAAGTTAAAGGAGGAACAGTCTGAGATACTTATATGAATATGGTGTCTGTTCTTTCAGACGTCCAACTTCTGGCACTACCGGCTAGCTCAAATGGCTCTGAGGACCATGGGACTTAACTTCTGAGGTCATGAGTCCCCTAGAACTTAGAACTACTTAAACCTAACTAACCTAAGGTCATCACACACATCCATGCCCGAGGCAGCATTCGAACCTGCGACCGTAGTGGTCGCGCGGTTCCAGACTGTAGTGCCTAGAACCGCTCGGCCACACCGGTCGGCGGCACTACCGGCCATGACCTGCTTCTTCTGTGCGGATGCACACATATCCCCCGAACTCTTACGGGACCTGGTAAGAATGTCTTCCACGAGTAATGAGTGTGTTGGGTAGGGACACTACGAATGTAGTGTGTGGACGTACAAGGTGAGAATGTTGGTTTCACGTGAGGCGTGCGCGAGTTAGTCCCTGCAGTTGCACTATTCTCTTTGTCCTCGGTGGCTTGCCATGTAAGTCGGAGATCCCGGGTTCGAGTCCTGGTCGGGGTACACATTTTCACGTGTCACCGTTGATATACAGGGTGGTCAGAAAATGTGTGAAATGCTTGTAGGGATGTTACAGGGCAGGTTGTACTGAGACATAAATGTTAAGAAAGAAATTCGATACGTTGCTCCGTTTCAGAGTTATTTAGCATAGAATTTAGCCAATCGGGGCGTGGCGCGCTCGCATTGAAGCGGCCTATCAGGGGCGGTGTTGCCCAACGAGTGCTTCGTATCGTTAGCTGAAACTTGAATTTACGCGCGCGACTATCTGAGTGGCTAACTTCAATGCTAAATAACTCGGAAACGGTGCAACGCATCTTTTTTTTTTTTTTTTTTTTTTTTTTTTTTTTTTTTTTTTTTTTTTTTTTTTTTTTTAACATTCATATCTCAGTACAACCTACCCTTCAACATCCCTACAAGCGTTTCAGACATTTTCTGACCACCATGTATATCAACGCCAGTCAGCAGCTGAAGGTATCAACATAATTCTAATTTCAGTGTGAGATACCATACTAACAGCGTCCTTACTATGTAGGCAAGTATAGATGTCCAGACAGAAAGCTCTCCAGGGCAGGAACGATGCAACGTTTTCATTACGCCTTTACCACACTAACGCATTTACCCAGCAATACAACTCATACAATAAGAGAAAATCTTTAATTCTGAAGAGTATTCTCGATAGACTTTAAAAATGCGGACATTTTAGGTTAGGCTTAACTGTCTTGTTACTGATATATCCACACCGCGTTTCGAAGGTTCAAATCTCCATATATCGCTATCGCTTGCGCCTTTGTCCCACATTTTGCGCAGGGTTGGCGTGGTTACATCGGATTTGGCCTGTTAATTTGAAGGGGTGGCTGGATGCCCTTCCTGCCGCTACCCCGTACACCCCACCCCCCCACCCCCCGCGGTGGAATCAGAGTACCCCCATCTGTTTGCGTCTAGTGTAAATCATGGAAAATTGTGCCTGTGTTTCAAATGTCTGTGAGTCGTGTAACTGAGGCGGGACCAGCCCGGTATTCAGCTACAGGGATGTGGAAAACCGCCTAAAAAGCACATCCGGGTTGGCCGGCACACCTGCCCTCGTCAATCCGGCGGGCGGATTCGATCCGGGGCCGGCACGCCTACCCGAGTCCAGGAAGCAGCGCGTTAGCGCTCTCGGTTAATTAACCTGGCGGGTCGTTTAAATCTCCATCATCAAGTGCATTTAAATGTGTTAGTATGACATACGTGCTTGTGTGTGTTGCGTTACGACATTGGGGTAACTTGGGGCACTGTCTAGTGAAGAAACAAAAACACTCTTCCAGAACATAGTTTTCAGACTAAAAACTAAACGTATATCCACAGATAAAATGCAACAAGAAAGATAGAATACCTCCAGTGTCACAGGCTCCTTTCTCTGTCGTAAAACACCACATGTAAACTGTCATATTGCTGGCAGGGGTGGCCGAGCGGTTCTAGGCGCTACAGTCTGGAACCGCGCGACCGCTACGGTCGCAGGTTCGAATCCTGCCTCGGGCATGGATGTGTGTGATGTCCTTAGGTTATTTAGGTTTAAGTAGTTCTAAGTTCTAGGGGACTGATGAGCTCAGATTTTGAGTCCCACAGTTGTCAGAGCCATTTGAACCATTTGAAGATGATGGGGTTCAATAAAGCACAATTGGAACCCCGTTTCAGCAACTTGGAAACTGCAACCTAAATTTAATTTTCCGCCGCATCGAGTCTGCAGTGAACACTAAACAGGGATACAGACTGTACAGGGGAAACTGCAGAAAAGACTGTTTTCTTCTGTTAAAATGGTTTGATTTAAATTAGTAATATTTTAGTGTCATATCTTGGTGTGGTACTAAGATGATGGAGTCAATCCTGATGATGATTGTTATGATGGCGATGATTTTGATATAATAAAATATTACACAATTTCATGATGGTAGTACTTGACAAATAGTGTAATTCTCTTTAGTCTGTTATAATAACAATAATATCTTTCTGTGTGGAATTCTTCCACATATCAATGGGATGTTTACCCCAGGTCTGGGGCAAAGATCCATTTTATTCATTTGTAACCTTTCATTAAATACAACTGTCACACGTCATAAATGCAACCTTGAAAGTATGGTATTGTGTTAACTATAATCATATGTGTACTGTGTAGAGTTTCCATTTTTATATAATCAGGAAAGCAGAAAGGGAAATAGAAAAACTATTAAGTGCGCTCCTTTGTCCCCGCCTATCCTGCGTGAGAAACATTAGAGGAGAATCAGTTTGAGATACCATGCTGTGAGCATTCTCGCTACGTACAGGAGTACGGTCGTGTGGTCAGAAAGCTCTCCAGGGCAGGAACGATGCCATAGTATTATTACGCCTGTACCGCATTTACCTGGCAGTGCGACAACTCAGAGTGTAAGATCCGTTATTTTACGTTCCCACCACTTTTGTTTCATAGCGGTAATGTAGCGTACTCTGTATTTTTATACAGCTAAAACTGTATATTTGCCTAAAAATCCAAAATCAGTGAAACGAAGCGAAGTTTTATGTAAACAACAGCGCATTCATTTAACAAACTGGTGGGTGTGGTAGCTACAAAGCTGGCGCCTCAGTTTTTAACGTAGAAGACTGCTAGAGGTGTGGTAGGTACAAATAACTTCTTCCAAGTTCAACGACCGCCAAAGTTTGGGGACACGCAAGTACTGACGAGAAGAACGCAAGGCGGCAATAAATCTAGGTGCAGCAATGCATGTAGGATCTGGGAGCAGGTATATTGTCGGGGTAGCAGATCAAAGCGGCCGGCGCCTTACCGCTCCGATCAGGACGCGAACAAATGGCGGCCTAATTTACGAGCGCCCCTGGGCTTTCATTGGGCCGCTTGTCGCGTCTTCGGATCGGGGCCCCTGCCCGGTCGCTACCTGAAAAAAGCGCCACCACTCCTAATGGAGCGCGTCTCGGCGTTCGCCAGCCCGTAATTCATCGCCGCGCTAATTGAAGGAAGGCTGCGTGTAAACAATGGGGAGCTCACTATAAACGAAAGGGTTGTGTGGCGCCGGAAACCTCGTCCCGTCTCCTTCATTAACTTCTAAGAGCCCCTGCCAAGCTGTACCCGACGTCTCCGGCACAGATTACGCGCAAATGGCGCGTCACAGGACGCTATCTGAAGGAGCAAAAAATATGCCAAGTCTTGTACATATGCACACGAGCGTAGAGCACAGACGAGTCAACGACAAACTGTGGGATGTTGTCCCGGGAAATGTCGTATGGGACTTTTTTTTTCTTTTTCAACATTTTTGGGACATACAAAATACTGCTGGTCCGCCTGTCATGAGATTACGCCACTAATGAGCGAAATTATAAAATTGGTTGGAGGCCAGCATCTTACAGTCACTTGCCAAAGAACGCGTGCGAAAGAAAGTGGGCCAGAGAGAAATCGTGAAAATGACTAAAAATAATTGTTGTATGTTGTATCTAATAATATTTAGAATAAATAAACTGCGTATAAAGTAACGAAAAAAATACAGCTATACATCATAGAAGTGAAACTGGACTCCGTCTTAGGTAAACGACTGCCTTCCACCGAATTGTATATTAAAAGCACTCCGTCTTCAGGCCACGAGTGGACCACCGGGACCATCCGACCGCCGTGTCATCCTCAGTGGAGGATGCGGATAGGAGGGGCGTGGGGTCAGCACACCGCTCTCCCGGTCGTTATGATGGTATTCTTGACCGAAGCCGCTACAATTCGGTTGAGGAGCTCCTCAATTGGCATCACGAGGCTGAGTGCACCCCGAAGAATGGTAACAGCGCATGGCGGCCTGGATCGTCACCCATCCAAGTGCCGACCACGCCCGACACCGCTTAACTTCGGTGATCGCACGGGAACCGGTATATCCACTGCGGCAAGGCCGTTGCCGAATTGTATATTAGATGAACTACATAAATTCAATAGGATATGTATTAGGCGAATTTCAGGTCGAGGATCACAGAAACATGGAAGACGTACGGTGAAATAATTTAAATACCGAAAAAATAACTTCGTAAATCGATATGGAACAGAAGACTGATTTTTCAAATTTTATTTTTGTGCCACCTCTATTACTAAATTGCTAAATTATTCTTCCGCTCCCTTTTGCAAGGTTGCTTACATAATGACTTCCAGGGGCTCTTCTGTATTTAACGTATTTATTGACCTAATTTAAAGTGCTGTTACAATATACTCATAATGGGCTGTAATCTTACGTTACAGGTATAACACAGTAAGGTATTATGCGTAGAAACGGCATATACCGCATGATTCAACTACCCCTACCGATGGGTCTTATGCAACCCGCAACAGCTGCAAATACCACGCACGTCTGCCGTCTGTTTGGCCCAACGAAGGATGCACTGCGTGGGAAGTAGTATGTGGATGGTGGGTATGTTACTGGTGAAGCAAGACATTGCGTCCGACGGTGATCAGTACAGTACCATCCGTGCATACAGGCCCTTTCAGTAAGGTAGCGTAAGGCCGCCGCATTGCACGGAGATGATGAAAAATAGGTTTCCTTTTAGCCGAAAAAGGTCTGAATAATATCGTTTATTGGAATACTGAATATAACCAACCTACTTCCAGAAGTGTGTTGCTCCTCACATTTCTGAAATCGATACTAAGCGACGCCCGAGGGACTGAAAACAAGCCGGCCGGCGTTGCCGAGCGGTTCTAGACGCTACAGTCTGGAACCGCGCGACCATTACGGTCGCAGGTTCGAATCCTGTCTCGGGTATTGATGTGTGTGATGTCCTTAGGTTAGTTAGGTTTAAGTAGTTCTAAGTTCTAGGGGACTGATGACCTCAGAAGTTAATTCCCATAGTGCTCAAAGCCATCTGAGTGAAATCAGTGATGCCACTGAACAGCGGATGATTAAAAACGAGTGATTTTCAGTCATAAATCGGACTAAACCCTGTCATAATTGGATGACAGGGTTTCGCTTCGGTAAATGCCTGGATGACGATGACGACGACGATGATGATGATGATGATGATGATGTTGTTGTTGTTGTTGTTTGGTTTGTGGGGCCCTCTACTGCCCGGTTATCAAGCGCCCGTACAAATTCCCAATCTTTACTGAGTCCAATCTCGCCACTTCAACTTGCTGGCTACCAGTGCTTCCAAACATCTGTCTACCAGACCTCCGTCGACAGGCTGCTCTTTACAACCTCTGTCAGCAAGTTTCTGAAAACAACTCGATCCCTCTTCACGACGATTTGCTATCACTGCCCAGGAAACGTCTCAAATCTAGAACACCAGCATATGAAACGGGAGTCCAAATGCTATCCACAGGATTCGACCAGGACGCAGAGTGGAAACGTGAGTGGCAAGCTACAAGAACCCGAAACCACGAACTTGTAGACAAATCCAGTTCCAGGCTTCCACCAACCAAGGGAGGTGTGGGTGCAGTTACACAGATATCGGACTGAAGAGGATAGGTGGAAATACAACATGCACAAGTGGGGCTTTTCAAGTGACAGTGTGTGTGACTGTGGTGACACCCAAACAATGAGCCACATTGTGAATGACTGTCCAATCAGACGCCTCCCTGGTGGCATTGAGAAGCTCCATCAGGCATCCTATGAGGCACTCCGCTGGATCGAGCCCATCAACATCCGAAAGTAGTCCGAGCCGTTTTAAAACTTTTGTTCTGTATATAATTTCACATGTTCATTTTTATACATATTTCTTTGTTTTGCTAAATGTGTATTACTGTAACTGATGCATACGATAATAATAATAATAAGAAGAAGAAGAAGAAGAAGAAGAAACGAAATTTTGATGAACTAATGAGGACAACACAAACACCCTGTCCCCAGGCGGAGAAAATCGCCAACCCGTCCGGGAATCACACCCGGGACCCCCTGAACGTAGGCTTGATGTGGGGCAGCAACTTTTGCAGTGAATATCATTCATGTCCGCCATCTTGAAATCCACCATTTTGGATTGAAGTCTTTTTTTTTAATGGGAAGGGGGTGTATTACAAAACAAACAACACTCGCATGAGCTCTGGAATTGAGTGGTGTAATTTGTTTTCGTCTATCCTGTACAGTTTAGAAGTTATTAATGTTCAAGGTTACCTGGAATAAAGAGAGACATGAGTCGATATCAAGGTAACTTTGAACATTGATAACTTTTAAACTGTACAAGACAGACAAAAGTGCCGGCCACGGTGGTCGTGCGGTTCTAGGCGCTCCAGTCCGGAGCCGCGCTGCTCCTACGGTCGCAGGTTCGAATCCCGCCTCGGGCATGGATGTGTGTGATGTCCTTAGGTTAGTTAGGTTTAAGTAGTTCTAAGTTCTAGGGGACTGATGACCACAGCAGTTGAGTCCCATAGTGCTCAGAGCCATCTGAACCATTTGACAGACAAAAACAAATTACACCACTCAATTTCAGAGCTCAAGCGAGGGTTACTTGATGTGTCACACACCACCCTTCGCATTTAAAAAAATTACTTGAACCCTAAATGGCGGATTTCAAGATGGCGGCCATAAATGACATTCACTCCAAAAGTTGTGGCCCCACGTCAAACCTTTGTTCCCATCATCACATTCCAATTTTCCCTTTAATCTTCCAACTTATGAAGGTGTTCAAGGACTTTTGACTCGCTTTGTATAATGACGAGACAGTAAGTATTTTACAGGTTCCAAATTTTCAAGCTTACTCCGTGTCACGTACAGTAAATGCTTTCTTTATTGGAAAGGAAGCACAACGATCGAAAGGTCCCCCCCAAAAAATTGCCAATCTAAAATCACTGAACACGTCGACACATTGCGAGTGCCTTTTTAGGGCAATTTAGCCGGTCGTTGCTCTCCCGTGTCCGAACCACTCTCTGCTAAACACCACGTGGCCTACCAGGACAGAAAAAAAACACACTCAACAAGAAGCGGGTAAAAAAAGGTCGTGTGTTTACACCGTTCTAAACGGTTTTTCCGCGGTAGTTAACTTGCTGATGAGTTTGTGTAGTACACGGCGCGGCCGCCAGGGCGCACGCGCGTCGCCCGCCCGCTGCCGGCTACTGGCTGCTGCTGATAGATTTATGGCGATCGACGTAAACAGAGCAGCGGTGGCGCCGCGCATGCGGGCGACGGCGGACCGCGCAGGGAGTAGCTTAGTCAGGCCAGCTAACTCGCTGTTTGACGTGTGTGTTCACACGCGGGCTCCCGTAGTCGCCTCACGTACGCCGCCGCCGCGCCGGCAGCCCCTACCTTCCTGGCATGACAACGGCATTTTTTTGGTACTTCGCCCGCAGAACGCACGCAGGCATTAAAATTGCTATTTAAAAACAGTTGATGTGAAATATATGACCAAACAGAAGACTGTGTAAGAAATTCATTGAATTTCACCCCTCGCTCTGGCAATGTACAGTGGAGGCCACAGGTAAAAAACTAAAAATAATAAAAAAAAAGGTGTACCACAAGGAACAGTTTTAGGTCCATTTCTACCCGCACTCAACATACAATTACCCATTTCACGGTGCAAATCAGTAATTTTCTATGTACCGTACACAGAGATCAGTTTTCGAAAGAGTGTACTCATTTATTCATGAGGATCAATATAAATGTGAGATTGGCATTGGGAATCGAACCGAAGAGCCGTCCACGGTGGCCGGGCGGGTCTAGGCGCTTCAGTCCGGAACCGCGTGACTCTTGCGGTCGCTGGTTCGAATCCTGCCTAGGTTAAGGATGTGTGTTATGTCCTTAGGTTAGTTAGGTTTAAGTAGTTCTAAGTTCTAGGGGACTGATGACCATAGATGTTAAGTCCCATAGTGCTCAGAGCCATTTTTTGAATCATTCGAACCGATGAGCGTTCTGGCAGTACCCACTGACGCCCAACACAACTTCGCAACGGAAGACCTGTACGCGTTTCTTTCTTTTTTTTTTCGGGAGAAAATCAGTAACCGACTAATATAGTAGCGGGACAATAGACCCACGATGATAGACGCGTTTCTTAGCAAACCGCTAGCAGGATCCGGGGTGACGCGCCGGTCCCGGATCGAATCGTTCCGGCGGATTAACGACGAGGTCTGGTGAGCAACGTAGCCTGGATGTGGTTTTTAGATGGATTGCTTCGTCCACAGAACGCACACTGGCACTGAAATTGGTATTTAAAAGCAGTTGATGTGTAATGTATGACCAAACAGAAGACTGTGTAAGAGTTTAAAAAATGGTTCAAATGACTCTGAGAACTATGGAACTTTATATTTGAGGTCATCAGTCCCCTAGAATTTAGAACTACTTAAACCTAACCAACACATCCATGCCTGAGGCATGATTCGAACCTGCGACCGTGGCGGTCGCGCGGTTCCAGACTGAAGCGCCTAGAACCGCTGGGCCACAACGTCCGGCGTCTAAGACTTTCACCCCAGGTTCTGGAAATGTACAGTGGAGACTACAAGTAAAAAAAAAAAGTGTACCACAAGGAATAGTTTTAGGACCATTAGTACTCGCACATAGGATTTACTAATCTATTTCACGATGTAAATCGTGAATTCTCTTGTGATCCCTTTTTCATGGAAACGTAGAGTGAACGCCACAGATGAAATAAATGCAAACATTAAAACTGCTACTTAAAAACAGTTTATATTGAATATATGAGGCAAAATAGAAGACTGTACAAGAAACGCGCAAAAACATCTCACGTTCAGGAAATGTACGGTGTAGGTAAAAGTAAATAAGAAAAAAAAAGTGTACCCACAAGGAACAGCTTTACGACCGCTCATACTCACTCCGCAAACAAACTGATTCACTTCACTATGCCAGTCTGAATTTCGCTGTTTATCACACTTATCAAATAATCCCTTGCTCTGGAAACGTCAAGTGGAAGCCACGGATAAAGAGCTTGTACAGCAAAATGTCACTCATACTACTACTCTACGTATATTTCCGTGGCGCCGTGATTAGCGCACTGAACTCACATTCGGGAATAAGATGGTTCTGATCCGTGTCCGAACATCCTGATTCAGATTTTAAGTGATTTCCCCAAAAGGCTCCACGCAAATGCTGGAGTGGTTGCTTTGAAAAGGCACGGCCGATTCCCTTCCCCATCCTTAAAATAATAAGAGGTTGTCTTCTGCCTCTAATGACATTGATGTCGACTGGACCTAGCCACTTACATCCTTTTTTTTTACATAAACTAACTTGTTTCACTATGTAAACGTGCTATTTTTCCGCGTAGCACTATGTATTTCAATCACACTATTACATACTCCTGAATGTGTCTTTTTCATGCTAATGGAAGTGTTGGGCAGAGGTAAGTAAAACACAAGTGCACCACAAGCACGTTTCAGGACCATTCATACTAGTACTCTTCATAACGTGGCCCATTCCCGTATGCCAATATGCAGTATTGCGACACACCACAATGTCATTCTTTCACATTATAAAGCCTTGTTTTTGATTGCTTGTCCCGCCGCAGTTGCTCCTTTTGTTCAGAGAACGCACCACTAGAAGTATAAGGGTACAGGTCAGAGGTAAGAGAGTGGTGCCTGCCGCTGTTGCCGAGCGGTTCTAGGCGCTTCAGCCCTGAACCGCGCTGCTGATATGGTCGTAGGTTCGAGTCCTGCCTCGGGAATGGATGTGTGTGATGTCAGGTTTGTTAGGTTTAAGTAGTTCTAAGTCTAGGGGACTGATGACCTCAGATGTTAAGGCCGTTAGTCCTTAGATCCATTTGAACCATAGGAGAGTCGTGTACTAAAAGGCATAGTTTTAGGATCATTCATAACGCACTCCACCTAAACTGATCCATTTAACTAAGCAAACCTGCTATATTCCGTGTGGAATTATGTTATTCAATAGTATGTTAAGTGCTTCAGGTTATATGTTTGCCTAGTAATCCTACCTTAGCTGCTTCTTAATCGATATATCAGTTTATCGACAAATGACGGCTCGGATGCTCCATATGACTGGCATATGCTGGATAGACACCACAGTAAAAAATCTGGTGTACCACAAGGAATAGTTTCAGGATCATTCCCAATCACACAATGCCTAAACTGATCTGGAGATAATGCAGACGTGTAATCTTATCTTGTAATTCTGTTTACTTCAATAGTGGTGAAGAACTGTTTAGTAATACCTCAGCCAAACAAGTGGTTTAACTTTTCACACTCACGCTTATGAAGAAACTATTTTTCCTGCGGTCTAACCTTCATTGAAATATGGAAGATAAGATGACAGATCGCACTGTGCTCTTCTTTCAGACTTGTATCGACTCAATGTAACCATAATCAGTTAATTACCACCCACCTAGCTCAGCTAGAGCCCTGACAAGATTTCTAGTCGGTTTCCCAAAACCAGTAATGGAGTGCAAAATTTGTACACATCTTCTCTAACATTGGTCATGAACATGAGAATTAGTTTGACCACCACAGTGGATTTCTAACCGAGGGTATGCTGAAGTTATCGAGCGAGGTGTCATAGTTATCAAGAAACTGAACTCTTATTCTGACAGGCTAGGGTTAGAATTACCATCGGTTAGTTACGACTTTGATTTTACGTTATAGCGCTGTGTCACTTAAAAGAAATGCTAGGCTGTTTCCGCTGAGCGTGATGACGCCTCGGTGAAGACTTAAATTTGGGGCGAGTGGGGTTAAAATCGTCGTCTGGACAACCAGATTTATTATTTTTGCGGTTTCACTAAAATCGATACATCGATATGTGTGGTTAGTACATTAGGAAAGAAAACAGACTGCCCTCCTCCATACTTATTCTACGCGATTTTGTCCTCGGTCTCTAATAGCAGTATCGTGGACGACATGACAAACCTTAATCTTCCTTTTTTAGGTGGCTGCTTCGAATAACTGATCGACTATATATGAATTCAATTGAGGTAGCGTGTGTGTGTGTGTGTGTGTGTGTGTGTGTGTGTGTGTGTGTGTGTGTGTGTGTGAACACCTGGGTAAAATGCTTCATAATCAAAAAGGAATTTTTGCGTAACAGCTTCCGATCAAGGGAGTGATGGCATACATTTCGTCGCCCCCTCACCGATAACAGTCGCCTCTCGCGGTCGGTTTTATCGACAGATTCGCGACTGCGATACCGTTTAATGGCTGTTGGGTTTACATCGTAAATCAGTTCCTCCTCCCTGTACAGTGTCCATACTCAAACTTTTCGTTTTTCTCCCTTCGACTGCTGGTTCCGTGATTATTGTGGAGCGACAACATGATGAATCCAGTACAATCGTTTGTGACTCTTCGTGGCCCACTTTCGCTGTATAAACTGCATAACGCACAACAAACGTCCAAAACTTGAAATCCACTATGCACCCCTGATCCTAAAAAAACAATTACGTGCTGAAAATGAAACAAAAAGTTCTCTAGAAGTTCCTAGACGTGCTAATCGAGATGTGCACAAATACTGGATGGCATGTGAGATGTTTTGTTCTAAATGCTTTTTTTTTTCACAGTAGCATCAAATGTGATCATACCCATTTGAGGAGTTTCCATTTCAACATCCGAATCATCTTCAATATGTAGTATACTCTAGCTAATTCTAAATCAGTCGTAAGTAAGACATGTACGCTCCATCAATAAAAGTAAGTCAAATGAAATTCTGAGACCGTTTGGAAATTTGTAGTAAGTTCCTATGGGACCAAACTGCTGAGGTTATCGGTCCCTCGGAGTGGCTGAGTGGTTCTAGGTGCTTCAGTCTGGAACCGCGCGACCGCTACGGTCGCAGGTTCGAATCCTGCCTCGGGCATGGATGTGTGTGATGTCCTTAGGTTAGTTAGGTTTAAGTAGTTCTAAGTTCTAGGGGACTGATGGCCTGAGATGTTAAGTCCCATAGTGCTCAGAGCCATTTGAACCATCATCGCTCGCTAGGCTTACACACTATTTAATCTAACTTTAACTAACGCTAAGGACAAAACACACACACACACGTCCGAAAGAGGACGCCAACCTCCCAAGGGGAGGGGAGGGGGGGGGGGGGGGGGAGCCGCGCAAACAGACCACGCGGCTACCTCGCGTAGCTCTGAGGCCGTGTCCATATTCATATTTTATTCCTGTACTGTAGGATAGAGGGCTCTGTTGGGTATACAAATAGTCCCTAGCTCAGGGACTATCCAAACACTTCACCATACCTTTTATCACCAATAGCACTGGAGGTACGAGCACCGGAATATACAATTTTTATGCGTGGCGGTTTGGAATACTTTAAGTACGCATGAAGTATTGCAAAGGCTCAGTATGTAGAATGTTGTTATCTGGTATCCTTCTTGGTGTTGTAATTATAATGCCAAGCAATATACACTACTGGCCATTAAAATTGCTACACCAAGAGGAAATGCAGATGATAAACGGGTATTCATTGGACAAATGTATTATACTAGAACTGACATGAGATTACATTATCACGCAATTTGGGTGCACAGGTCCTGAGAAATCAGTACCCAGAACAACCACCTCTGGCCGTAATAACGGCCTTGATACGCCTGGGCATTGAGTCACACAGAGCTTGACAGGCGTGTACAGGCACGGCTGCCCATGCAGCTTCAACACGATACCACAGTTCATCAAGAGTAGTGACTGGGGTATTGTGACGAGCCAGTTGCTCGGCCACCATTGACCAGACATTTTCAATTGGTGAGAGATCTGGAGAATGCGCTGGCCAGGGCAGCAGTTGAACATTTTCTGTATCCAGGAAGGCCCGTACAAGACCTGCAACATGCGGTCGTGCATTATCCTGCTGAAATGTAGTGTTTCGCAGGGATCGAATGAAGGGTAGAGCCACGGGTCGTAACACATCTGAAATGTAACGTCCACTGTTCAAAGTGAGGTCAATGCGAACAAGAGGTGACCGAGACGTCTAACCAATGGCACCCCATACCATCACTCCGGATTATACGCCAGTATGGCGATGACGGATACACACTTCCAATGTGCGTTCACCGCGATGTCGCTAAACCGGGATGCGACCATCAAGATGCTGTAAACAGAACCTGGATTCATGCGAAAAAAAGACGTTTTGCCATTTGCGCACCCAGATTCGTCGTTGAGTACACCATCGCAAGCGCTCCTGTCTGTGATACAGCGTCAAGGGTAACCGCAGCCATGGTCTCCGAGCTGATAGTCCATGCTGCTGCAAACGTCGTCGAACTGTTCGTGCAGATGGTTGTTGTCTTGCAAACGTCCCCATCTGTTGACTCAGGAATCGAGACGCGGCTGAACGATCCGTTACAGCCCTTGCGGATAAGATGCCTGTCATCTCGACTGCTAGTGATACGAGGCCGTTGGAATCGAACACGTCGTTCCGTATTACTCTCCTGAACCTACCAATTCCATATTCTGCTAACAGTCATTGGATCTCAACCAACGCGAGCAGCAATGTCGCGATACGATAAACCGCAATCGCGATAGGCTACAATCCGACCTTTATCAAAGACGGAAACGTGATGGTACGCATTTCTCCTCCTTACACGAGGCATCACAACAACGTTTCGTCAGCCAACGCCGGTCCACTGCTGTTTGTGTATGAGAAATCGGTTGGGAATTCTCCTCATGTCAGCACGTTGTAGGTGTCGCAACTGGCGCCAACCTTGTGTGAATGCTCTGAAAAGCTAATCATTTGCATATCACAGCATCTTCTCCCTGTCCGTTAAATTTCGCGTCTGTAGCACGTCATCTTCGTGGTGTAGCAATTTTAATGGCCAGTAGTGTAGTTCAGAATACGCTGTCCAGAGACAATGTAGAGTCACCGCTCTGGTGCAGCCATGATTTGGTACGAACTCTTTAAGTCCTTTCGCAGTACGGGTCGACAGTTTCTGTTCGACGTGTAGAGAGCCCGTGCGGCGTGCGCGCCTATTGATGAGACCTGCTGGGCGGCCAGAATGAGCCCCCATTGTCTGGCGCGATGGCCCGCTGGAGTGGAATTACGGCCTGTGTCGTACCGTGTCGGCCCGCTTAGCATATTGAAAGCCGCGGGGGCTATGTTTTAATCAGGCGCTCGTCTGGGGCGGTCACGCTAAACGCGGCTCGAGGAGCCCCAGAAGAAAGGCCCTTCATTAGCCCTGCGCAGTGCACAATGACAGCCCTGTAGGGTCACGTACTCATGTCGGTATGACACCCTCCTTGCTAGGCAAGCCCGCGAAACACTGAGCTCCTCGTACAGCAGAAAGCGACAAAGTAGAGCCGCTCTCATACTGACGTGTACTCTGGTGGGAAATCCGACCTCACGATACAAAGCGCCCGCCTTACACTGGACGTGCTGGCTAACGCGATTTGCGACGGTTATACGCCACCTAAATACATGTAAATATAAGAGGATGTAGATGAAGATGAATTGGGAGATACGATACTGCATGAATAGTTTGACAGAGCACTGAAAGACCTGAGTCGAAACAAGGCCCCCGGAGTAGACAACATTCCATTAGAACTACTGACAGCCTTGGGAGAGCCAGTCCTGACAAAACTCTACCATCTGGTGACAAAATGTATGAGACAGGCGAAATACCCACAGACTTCAAGAAGAATATAATAATTCCAATACCAGAGAAAGCAGGTGTTGACAGATGTGAAAATTACCGAACTATCAGTTTGATAAGTCACAGCTGCAAAATACTAAAAAGAATTCTTTAGAGACGAATGGAAAAACTGGTAGAAGCCGACCTCGGGGAAGATCAGTTTGGATTCCGTAGAAATGTTGGAACACGTGAGGCAATACTGACCCTATGACTTAACTTAGAAAATAGATTGAGGAAAGGCAAACCTACGTTTCTAGAATTTGTAGAGTTAGAGAAAGCTTTTGACAATGTTGACTGGAATGCTCTCTTTCAAATTCTCAAGGTGGCAGGGGTAAAATACAGGGAGCGAAGGCTATTTAGAATTTGTACAGAAACCAGATGGCAGTTATAAGAGTCGAGGGGCATGAAAGGGAAGCAGCGGTTGGGAAGGAAGTGTGACAGGGTTGTAGTCTCTCCCCGATGTTATTCAATCTGTATATTGAGCAAGCAGTAAAGGAAACAAAAGAAAAGTTCGGAGTAGGCATTAAAATCCATGGAGAAGAAATAAAAACTTTGAGGTTCGCCGATGACATTGTAATTCTGTCAGAGACAGCAAAGGACTTGGAAGAGCAGTTGAACGGAATGGACAGTGTCTTGAAAGGAGGATATAAGATGAACATCAACGAAAGTAAAACGAGGATAATGGAATGTAGTCGAATTAAGTCCGGTGATGCAGAGGGAATTAGATTAGGAAATGAGACACTTAAAGTAGTAAAGGAGTTTTGCTATTTGCGGAGCAAAATAACTGATGATGGTCGAAGTAGAGAGGATATAAAATGGAGACCGGCAATGGCAAGGAAAGTGTTTCTGAAGAAGAGAAATTTGTTAACATCGAGTATAGATTTAAGTGTCAGGAAGTCGTTTCTGAAAGTATTTGTATGGAGTGTAGCCATGTATGGCAGTGAAACATGGACGATAAATAGTTTGGACAAGAAGAGAATAGAAGCTTTCGGAATGTGGTGCTACAGAAGAATGCTGAAGATTAGATGGGTAGATCACATAACTAATGAGGAGGTATTGAACTGAATTGGGGAGAAGAGGAGTTCGTGGCACAACTTGACAAAAAGAAGGGACCGGTTGGTAGGACATGTTCTGAGGCATCAAGGGATCACAAATTTAGCATTGGAGGGCAGCGTGCAGGGCAAAAATCGTAGAGGAAGACCAAAAGATGAATATACTAAACAAATTCAGAAGGATGTAGGTTGCAGTAGGTACTGGGAGATGAAGAAGCTTGCACAGGATAGAGTAGCATGGAGAGCTGCATCAAACCAGTCTCAGGACTGAAGACCACAACAACAACAACAACAACAACAACAACAAAAGATGTCCAGACATTTCTGACGAGATAGTGCGCCTGAAATGAATAGGACGTGCTGTTTTAACACAGGTCTCTGCCGTGTTTAGTCATATTCTATCAAGTTGTGTACTGGACAAGGTAAGACGCTCGTGGAGATGCAAGGGGGGAGGAGTCTCTGTTCCGGATTTCTCCTTTCTGAGTGAGCGAAGTTTCCTACAAGCTGGGGTTTCGTCACGTATTATTTCACCTTTCGAACACTTTTCTGACAAACAATAGATGAACATTATATATGTTTGTGTATTTACGTCGGCAAAAAAAAATGCATCCGATGCCTTGATGTATAGAGTCAAAAACTCTACATAAATCTGAAACGACCGGAATCGTTGGGCTGAGAGTCTCGATTTTTTACGAGCGCGCCAGCCCACACGGTAGTGACAGAAGAAACGGACGGTGGAAGGAATGGAGTGCAGCGTTACGTCGCGTGACAAGAAAACAAACCCGAGGTGCCGTTACGAGGCAAACAAACAGCGTACAGTGAATAAGCGGGCAGGCGTCTGGGAGGCGATGTTTCCGCACTCTGGCCCCTCATCAGGAGGGCGAGCCAAATCGCTGGTCGGTAAATATTTGGACAGGCTGTTCGCTCTCGGCCATCGCTAACTAGCAGGCGCTGGTTCTCTTTGCAGCCGCGAGGGGGGCCACCACACTGGGTAATGTGGATCCGGGCCCAACAATGTTGCTCCCTCTTGAGGCTACTACAGATCCATTCTCCTCTACAGGCAAGAAGTCGGGCTTCCATAGGATGTGCAAGGACACTTGGGCGCAGTAGATAATCCTGTTCATCTCTCAAAATAAATCATCACTGCAGTCTTGTAGCGGCCTTTTTAGAAATGACACCATTTTCTCTGTGGACTGTTATTAAACTTCTTTATTTACAACTGTGACTTCATTTATTGTTCTATTGCGAAATAACAGTTATCTTACAGCATGAGTTGTGAGATGGTGCAAGGAAAAATTAACATATCAACTGAGTGGAACAGTTTAACTGGTGCTATAACTGTTTATAATCCATTTCATTTAGTCATGGTAAATACCAGTTACAAACAGGAGAGAAACGAGTTGTAGGGAAAAAATGGACATATTTAGGTAAGATAGTAGGTGTAATTTTCATTAATATCAGAAATGGTGTGAAATGATAAGTAAAATTGTATTGGATGTAATAGTGCATTTTGTATCGTTAGCTGCCAATGCATAAGAAAATAATTGCTTTTGATGGAAATATTTTGCACAATAATCAATAGACCCTCTTTCTAAATTATAGGTAATAGACTTCAGTGTAATAAACAAATAAAATAAATATTAATTGAGTTTGGTGATCTAGCTAGGAACCCTCATCAAAATGAATTTATGCACTTCACTGTAATAATACTCCAGGCAGAAATTTTTTCATTTCTAACATCAATGAGATTAGATTGCTGTTTTGAGGTGAAGCCTCAACAGATAATGATACCATATTTTGCAATAATTGTATGTTCAAATTTTCAATTTAAAAAAGGTGTTTTTATGCAAAAACCCTACAGTGTGTTTCCTCATTATTCTACCATTTAAGGATGTACTTTAGAAGCATATTAAGCACTCTGAGGTATAATCAACAGGTTATAATATGGCACAAACAAACAATGACATATTAACTGAGACTGGCGACCCTGCCAGGAATCTACCCTGAAGCTTTTCATTTGGTCACAAAGTGAGGGGTGTGCAAATGGGCATCTCACTACAGAAAAGAAATAATCAGAAATAATATGTACCTCACTAAACAACTATAGGGCAGAATTCACCATCTTCACTACTGCCCAGTTTCTAATGTGTCTAACAATCTCTGCAGCAGTGTTCCTCAATCCATTTCTGTGTGATGGAGCTCGACTTCGAGATAGCCACTTTTAATCCTGGTGGTGCAAGAAATTTTCGCCACCAGTGTACTGTTGACCATCGTCCCAGCTAAAAATGAAATAATCTGTGTGTGTGTGTGTGTGTGTGTGTGTGTGTGTGTGTGTGTGTGTGTGTACTGTTGACTATCGTCCCAGCTAAAAAGGAAAAAATCTGTGTGTGTGTGTGTGTGTGTGTGTGTGTGGAGAGAGAAATGTACAGAGTGCACACTTAATATGCAAGACAATAGTTCACTGTCATAACCAAAGTATCAGATACTAACTGTGGCTCACCGTCATTCGATAATTTGATTACAAGCTACCTGCTGTATACTGTCTGTATCTTAGAATTTTCTTCCCATGGTTCTCGCCAGCTATTTCTGCAGCCTGTCATCAGGAAAATAGGCTCGACTTTTTAACGTTATCGCTTTCAAATGTATCCTTTGGATGTATTTTGAAGTTTGACAGAAAACTTTTGTGTCCACTATACCTTGTCACCACTCGAGAGACTTCCAAGTTCAGCCACCTCCTACACGAATAACAGTAGGTACTCACACGATCAAATGACAAGAAACGAATGGTATAAGAGATGCTTGGAACTTAGCTTACGTGCTACGCCTAGATGCTTCATGATGAAGCAGCAGTGAGATGGCAGGGATACAAGCAAATAGTTCCACGTTTAGGCACCTCGCAGTTAATGTGTGGCAACTTCCTCAGGGAATGCCAAGCGATGAATGAATTAGAAGAAATCTAGCCAGAAGTACAATGTTTTGGGGTGGCGCAAATTGCATCTGACAATGCAAAATCGAAATGACAACACTGAAAAGTAAACAGAAGCACGCCAAATCTTTCTCGACTACATGCTTGTCACTGTGTTTGTGACAGCTACTTCAGTTATACATCAAGAAACGACTGAATAAGATGACTTAAGGATCGAAATCAGAGAGCGGTTACCTGCAGTGTAAGGAAGCAGCGTCGAAAAGACGGACAGACACGAACACGTAAACGCTTAAGAAGTCAGGTATAAAGTGTAATGTCATTCCTCTGCAACTTGGCAAAGCAGCATGGAAAAGGATATAGAAAGGTAGACATCCAAACACACGTAAAATGTTCCCGAATCTCACCTCTCTATACAGAATTACCTCAATAAGACCTCCACATGGCATTAAATATGGATCAATCGCTATGCCTGTCAAAGACAGAGACTCCGCCGTACTATATAACGTCAACAACAACACAGTGACAGGTACACAAACAGGAGCACGAGAAATGTTCTGATGGCTATTACGTTGATATGGCGTCAAGACACAACAGAGAATGATGACATTATGCTAGATTTTCAAGGTAATGATGACACCTACCTTCACCACAGCGCGAGCGATAGACAGCATGTAAAAGCAAACAGTGAAAACTTTTCACAAACAAATACCTAGGACTTTAATAATGCAACTTGTTTCAATGACTCATCAATCGACGAAAATATAAGGCCAGATATGGAACGTAGAAGTGATATCTATTAACCCACTAACGATGTAAGGTTCAAATGGCAAGCCGGCCGGGGTGGCCGAGCGGTTCTAGGCGCTACAATCTGGAACCGCGTGACCGCTACGGTCGCTGGTTCGAATCCTGCCTCGGGCATGGATGTGTGTGATGTTTAAGTAGTTCTAAGTTCTAGGGGACTGATGACCTCAGATGTTAAGTCCCATAGTGCTCAGAGCCATTTGAACCATTTTTCAAATGGCAAACACACAGAAACAAGCTTTCAGTATATTCCACCATCCACCATTCTAACAATAAAGTCATAAACGTCCAGAACTCCCAGATAAGAAGAATTCTGGTTTTAAATCCAGTGCCCAGATGACAGACTGACATGTAAACAGAAGATTAAAGATGTCTGACCTTCATTTCGTGCCGTTCACGTTCACCTCAACTAACTAGCCTCAAAAAATTTAGACGAACAAATAAAATCATGTACAATAAATGTTCAGAGGCCTGACACTCCCTTCTAAAACGCGGTAGCTGTCTTAATTACACTTCTAGAGACGACTAGGTATGGAAAAAAAAGCAGGTCAGATAGCCATAGTGCATATCATCTCAAACACATTTGCTTGTGAAGACATGAAAAATGTTTCAGGATACGACACGTCCCACTTGAACTATGGTAGCCAGCAGGTGATGACAAGGGCAAGCAGATAAGAAAATTCGGGAGAATGATATGACGCCACTGTAATACATGCATTCGTTAGAAGCACGAAGGTCGAGATGGTTGACATGGAATAATAACTGTCAACACGTGTTACCGTGGACCACTTCCCAGCTGGATCCTAACTACCTCAGCGAAGTTAGCCACACGTAGGTAAGAAGCAATCTCGTCTACAGTCTAACATCAGGGCGATATGTATCTACACCATGTTGATGCAAGGCCAGAATGGCAGACACAGACGTAAATAAAACGCTAGGAACTCTAGTCTGTGATCCCGTATTACCTGTCTATACCTCGATGACGTTGCGTTTGAAGGTGAACAGATATACGTAAAGCGAGCGTCACGCTCACAGGACGTTTCAGCATTAGATAACTCCCTGTTGCATTACTCATGAAGATACGACTGGTAAAAAGGAACTAGGCATTATTTCGCAGTTACACAAGACGCCTGCCTATGTAATGTCAAAAACGACTCACAGACAAGCGCACAAACACGAACACGAAGAAGCGGTCCACAACCAGAACGCTGACAAGGGAAGCGTGTGACCTCGAACGATCACAACGGCACAAAAATGTGCTTAGAATGTAAATCAACCATCCCAAAACAATTAAATGAGCCATTCCGATGCAAAAGAGCGCGCCTTGCCACGAGAAATATTGAAATTTTATCTATTCAAGTTCTAAGAGTGCAACTCTTGCTGGCTGGTTCAAATGGCTCTGATCACTATGGGACTTAACTTCTGAGGTCATCAGTCCCCTAGAACTTAGAATTATTTAAACCTAACTAACCTAAGGACATCACACACATCCATGCCCGAGGCAGGATTCGAACCTGTGACCGTAGCGGTCGCGCGGTTCCAGACTGTAGCGCCTAAAACCGCTCGCTCGGACACTTCGGCCGACGCAACTCTTGCTGACTCGAAGAGACAGAACATCGATATAATAGCTCGATCTAACTTTTTGCTAGTCAAATAGCCTAATATTACCTCGCAAACTGGTTCACTTCGAAAGCCCTTATCGCGTCTCATAGGTTTGTTACAGGACCGAAGCCACGACTGTAACAGTTTATGTAAATGTTGTCCCGTATGTTGTCATCACCTGTCTTGCAATTTAGTGGCCCTCAACGTTTTCGGTGAGGGCGATCCGTACTGCCACCTGAAAGCTCCTGTTGCTCTGGAAATGAAAGTGACAAGCCAACTTGGGGGACGGGATTTTCCTATCCTTCAAAATCACATCCATCTAACGTCTCCTCATCCATTTTTGAGCCATCCTCAGCCAATTGCTGTATTATTATGCTGCATAACTTGTTTGCGAACTCTTATCATCGAAGTCGATTACGTTTCAATAACTCGGCACCTCGGAACTCTCTCCCCAAAATTTTGACAACATTCGTGGAAATGAAACTTCCTGGCAGATTAAAACTGTGTGCCCGACCGAGACTCGAACTCGGGACCTTTGGCGAAAGTCCCGAGTTCGAGTCTCGGTCGGGCACACAGTTTTAATCTGCCAGGAAGTTTCATATCAGCGCACACTCTGCTGCAGAGTGAAAATCTCATTCTGGATTCGTGGAATTAGTTCGCCTCACGATACCGATTTACGTTCTTTAGACACTAATCCACAACTGAACACGCCAAAAGAGGGCCTCCTACTGCAGCTATACTATTCACTCGACCAGAGCAAGTACTCTTTAGCGCAGGTACAACATGCCACCATCGAATGACGCTAGCAGAGAAAAGCATGCGAACGGTTCTTACCACTGTCTTTTAGATGAGAGATTTATACTCCACGCCCATTTTCGTGCGGTTCCGAGTGTTCAAGGTCAATCACACCCCTTGTAAGTTGAATTGTGGTAGATAAGTCAATGACTGCTAGTTTCAAAATTTCAAAGAATGTATCTTCAGTCAACACTGCCAAAAGCATTCTCCAGCCGTACAAATGCTGCGAGTATATACGTAGGCTTTCCTTTGTTCAATCTATCTTCTAGGATAATGCATAGGGTCAATATTGTCAGTTTTGGAATGTTCCTACACTTCTCTGGAACCCTAACCGCCGGTTGCGGTGGTCTAGCGGTTCTGGCGCTGCAGTCCGGAACCGCGGGACTGCTACGGTCGCAGGTTCGAATCCTGCCTCGGGCATGGGTGTGTGTGATGTCCTTAGGTTAGTTAGGTTTAAGTAGTTCTAAGTTCTAGGGGACTTATGACCTTTGATGTTGAGTCCCATAGTGCTCAGAGCCATTTGAACCATTTGAACCCTAACCGATATTTCCCGAGGTCACCTAACAATATTCCCCATTCTTCTGGATGTGATGTGCTACAATAACTCATTAAACTGGCAGTTGGATAATATTCACAGCTGTCAAATATGCTTATAAAGGTAAACATGAAGAAAAGTGCATAATCACAACTGTAAGTTGAATTTAGCAAGATCGGATGGAAATGGCTCTGAGCACTATGGGACTCAACATCTTAGGTCATAAGTCCCCTAGAACTTAGAACTACTTAAACCTAACTAACCTAAGGACAGCACACACACCCATGCCCGAGGCAGGATTCGAACCTGCGACCGTAGCAGTCCCGCGGTTCCGGACTGCAGCGCCAGAACCGCTAGACCACCGCGGCCGGCAAGATCGGATGGAATCGGTGCAGATATGCAAAGTACATATCTCAGCCCGGCAAGAAATGTGGTACACGTCCAAAAACGGCATCTTTCGTTTGTGCCCCTGGAAAATACTGGAAGTTCCCCAACGTGAACTACAAATATAATGAAATCTACTACCAAAAACGCTTACTTGAAGTTTAAAGGAAGCTTTTACTATTTCAATATTAGTTTTATAGAATTAATTCCTTAAATCTAGCTTTCTCAACTACTGCATTTTTTAAATGTGTCACTGTTCTTAGCGGTGTGTGAATTGTGTGGAGTACAGACGATGAATGCCTGACTACAACGCGTTGAAGAATGTCACCAACGGATGTCTGACAAGCACACCATGACGAACGCACGAAATGTTCCTGGATGAGACAAGCCACAGTATAGGACCTATACGGCAGCTTTCGCAGTGACACGCGAAGCACTAGCAAGTAAGATTCAAAAATGGTTCAAATGGCTCAGAGCACTATGGGACTTAACTCCTGAGGTCATCAGTCCCCTAGAACTTAGAACTACTTAAACCTAACTAACCTAAGGACATCACACACATGCCCGAGGCAGGATTCGAACCTGTGACCGTAGCGGTCCCGCGGTTCCAGACTGTAGTGCCTAGAACGGCTCGGCCACACCGGCCGGCAGCAAGTAAGGACAGAAATGCAACGCGCAGGCGCTGCCCACCTGCATTACTTCGAGGGCCATAGACGAAATGCCAGACATATAAATAACGCACTAAGAACTCTAATCCTGCGATCCTACATTACCAGCCTATACCTCGATGGACTGACCTCTGCAGGGGTAGCACAGAGACTTTATCAGTCAAGTTCGCAGGATTACTTAGCGCCCTGTTGAATGATGCGTCAGGGTAGGTCTGGATAAGAAGTAACAAGACTTTTTATCATCGACGTGACAGACACCTTGATGCATGATGTCGGAAACGAGTGACAGAGAGGCGTATAAACGTAAACACGAAAAAAGTTCGTCATCACACCTGTAAATAGATATATGTGGGGTTTGTTCTCCCAGACATTTCCAAAAGGATAGGCACCAAGTGGATCCTGCAGCCACTATGAATCGAGACACAAGGGCGTTAAAGACAGTGGGTATTGCTTTACATCAATGGGGCAAGTTGAAATTTTTTGTCGTTCCGGGATTCGAACCCGTAGCTAGGCGGGAGGCGTCCTAGGGTAGTTGGTACGGTTGTGGTGATCTCTGTGTCAGGATGGCGTAGTGGCCAGCGCATCTGCACAAGTAAGCAGGACAGCCGGGTTCGAATCACGGTCCGGTACAAATTTTCAATTTGCCCCATTGACATAAATCGATGCCCACCGGCAGCTAATGTCTTTAACTGCACTGTGTCCTGTAATATGAATAATGGCAGCTGACGCAATGATAAATCGAAGGATACGAAGGTATGACGAGTTCAGGGCAACGATGCAGAGTATACATGTGGAGTACAGACGATGAATGCGTACTATAACCCGTCGAAATGAGTCAATAGCGGCAGCTTGACAGGCGCACGGAGACAAAAGGAGAAAAGTTCCTGGATGAGACAGGTCGCAGTTCAGTTCCTATACGGCAGCTGTGGCCGAGCAGTTCTAGGCACTTCAATCTGTAACCGCGCGACCGCTAATCCTGCCTCGGGCATGGATGTGTGTGATGTCCTTATGTTAGTTAGGTTTAAGTAGTCCTAAGTTCTAGAGGACTGATGACCTCAGATGTTAAGTCCCATAGTGCTCAAAGCCATTTGAACCATTTATTTTTTCCAGTTCGCATACATCAGCTGTCACATTGACACGCGAAATCACGAGCAAATGACAGAAACGGAACCTAAAGGCGCTGCCAGCCTGGATCACATCGAGGGCGTTAAGTATTTGCATCACATTCATGTAAAGTCGGAATGGCTGACACACAAAAAAAAAAAAATTGTTCAAATGGCTCTGAGCACTATGGGAGCTAACTAATGAGGTCATCAGTCGCCTAGAAGTTAGAACTACTTAAACCTAACTAACCTAAGGACATCACATACGTCCATGCCCGAGGCAGGATTCGAACCCGCGATCGTAGCGGTCGCGAAGGTCCTGGCTGCCTAGAACCGTCCGGCCGGCGAACGGCCGACAGACACAGAAATAAAACACTAAGCGCTGTAATCTGCAATGCTATATCACTTGCCTACTCGTCGATGAAGCAACGTCTCGATTTACTCCGCTCGGAGACTGGGTGTTGTGTTGTCCTCACGTTCGTGACGTCATAATTGCCGTTCCACCCTTGAGATGACTGTATGGGTACGTCCCGAAAGCCAATAAGTAAAAAAAAAAATAACCCTTAAAAGATAGCAGACAGACTTTAGCAGCGATGCACATAGGTTTAGTTAACCCTAATTGATTATGCGTCGGGATACGACTGGTTAAAAAGGAACTAGACTTCATATCACAACGGAGACTGGGTGTTGTGTTGTCCTCACGTTCGTGACGTCATAATTGCTGTTTCACCCTTGAGATGACTGTATGGGCACGTCCCGAAAGCCAATAAGTAAAAAAAAATAACCCTTAAAAGATTGCAAACAAAATTTAGCAGCAAACACACAAGATTAGTTAACCCTAATTGACTATGCATCAGGATACGACTGGATAAAAGGTAACTATACTTAATAACACAGACACCTGGTTGCATGATGTCAGAAACGACTAAAAGAGATGCGTCTAAACGCGAACATCTCTAAGCTAAATTGCGGCAGCTACCTCTGTGAGATTCGGGGACAAGACGAATTCAGGGCGTAGATGCAAAGTAGATATAGGCATCACAGACGATGAATGTCTACCCGTATCCAGTCCAAGGTGTGCCAAAAATGGCAGCTGCACAGGCGGGCAAAGACGAAGACGCGAAATGTTCCCGGTCGAGACAGTCCTGTTCGGTCGTGACGGGATGAGAACGCAACGCGCAGGCGCCGCCTACCTGGACCATGTCGAGGAAGGCACGCTGCGCCGGCACGCACGGGCGGGGCGAGGCTACGCACTCTCGCAGACGCACGCGGCACGCACTCACGTCAGTGTCGGCTCGCCACTGTCATCGCGGCACGCCGCGCCGCGCCGAGCGAACCAACCCCTCATCCCCTCCCCTGCCCCCCGCGCTACCCTTATTTTCAGCGCCGCATCATAACTCCTCGCCGCCCGCCGACCGACGCTTCGCTCCGTCATTGCCGGCGCCGCTACCGCTGTCTTCCCCCTCCCCCTCTCCACGTCTCCCCCCCTCCCCCTGGCGCGGCACTCCCCCACAACACTGTGCAGCTCCCGTTCCTCTCGGCAGGCCAGCCTGCGTCGTGTCCATCGGTGGACGTGACGTAGCAGCTCCATCCAGCCGGTCCTTACACCGTATCCTCACAAGGAGCCGGTAGTAGCCGAGCTATCTGCCTGCTCTTAAGCCCGCCTTTTCCATTACACTGCACGCCCGTACCACTTCTCCCGACAGCTCCGCTACAGAGATGATATTTGAGTGGAGTTGGAAATGATGCAGAAGAAAGCGAGATCGAGGGTTCAACGTCCCGTCGACGGATTGTAATCTCGCACTGGAGCAAGAAAACAAAACAGCAATCTCCTTTTCAAGAGACCTATCTCGGCATTTGGTTTCCATGTATTTCGAGAAAGCATACACAACTTATATCTGAGTTATGTGAATTGTAGATGGAGACGAAGAAAGGAAAGGGAGGGAATTATTAATGTAAGCTGCGTCTGGATTTTATGTGAAATCGGTACCGACGAGTGAAAATGTGCGCCGGACCAGGACTCGAACCCAGGATGTCCTCCTTACTAGCAAATTGCCTTAACCACTGCGCAACCCCCACACAGTATATGTCGGAGCTGCGGCGATTATCTAGGCATGCCGTCGGATCGACCTACACTCCTGTTGGCTCTGAGCACTATGGGACTTCTAAGGTCATCAGTCCCCTAGAACTTAGAACTACTTAAACCTAACTAACCTAAGGACATCACACACATCCATGCCCGAGGCAGGATTCGAACCTGCGACCGTAGCGGGCGCGTGGTTCCAGACTGAAGCGCCTAGAACCGCTTGGCCACCCCGGCCGGCTACACTCCTATTCAGCGCCACCTATCCGCGGTCCTTGATGGCTACTTTGAGATTCCCGCACAAGGTCGAACGTAATTCTGCATCCGCACGCATTCATATAACTAAATATAAGAAGCGAGAGAGGCATTTGAATTGGTGTCCTCCCGAATGCGATACTTCTGTACCATCTAGACCAGGTTATTAAGAACAAAGTACCTTTCCTACTGGAAGAAGGCCATGATCTGGTCTAAGAAACTATTCAGGGCTTTACATCCAACGATTTTGAGAGCCCTTGGGTAAAACTTAATCAATATCGTCGGACACGGATTTGAATTTTATCCGTCTTAAAATCACCAGTGTGTTCACCAAGCAACAACCTCATTCGCCACAATAAATAGATTCAATCTCCACATTTATTTCAAGAGCTACGGAAACAACAGTCTAACACTTTCCTGTCCTTAATTACGTCATAACGCCTTTCTGCATTTCCTCGATCCTCAGGTGCTTAAAGCGAACACAAATTTATTGCTATTTTGACGATTGCGTTTCAAGTACTATACCTGATTTACATGAATATCCAACTTATTTAGCACTGCCGAAATCCGAGTCACAAACTAAACATACTGCTAAAAATGGCTCTGAGCACTATGCGACTTAATTCTGGGGTCATCAGTCGCCTAGAACTTAGAACTAATTAAACCTAACTAACCTAAGGACATCACACACATCCATGCCCGAGGTAGGATTCGAACCTGCGACCGTAGCGGTCACGCGGTTCCAGACTGAAGCGCCTAGAACCGCACGGCCACACCTGATAAAAATCGTATTTATATTATTCTTCAATTAATTCAATCGACAGCCGCCGCCATCGTTGATAAAACGAAAATCTCTACCCAATACAAAACTTCAGTGTGAAATCCGCAGAGTTCATTTCTAGCAATCTTAAGCAGTACCGTTGGGGTTCGCTTTGTGATTTATCTAAAATAACGCAGTCATCCGTCTGAGCCGCTGGTGGCCGAGCGGTTCTGGCGCTACAGTCTGGAACCGCGCGACCGCTACGGTCGCAGGTTCGAATCCTGCCTCGGGCATGGATGTGTGTGTTGTCCTTAGGTTAGTTAGGTTTCAGTAGTTCTAAGTTCTAGGGGACTTATGACCTCAGCAGTTGAGTCCCATAGTGCTCAGAGCCATTTGAACCATTTTTTTCATCCGTCTGAGGTTTTCAGCACTGCAATGCTTTACTGAGCGCGATTCTACCAGTGCAGGTTCATCATACCTGTCGTCGACGTGTCAGTCAATTCAATCAAAACATTCACCTAATGTTTACAGCTCTCAGGAACGCACAAGTGCTAGTCTGCAGAACATGTATTCTCCGCCGTAAACGTAGCACTACAAAAACGTTTTCATTTAAAGTTTTCATAACCGATTTATTATACGCTCTATCGAATCAGTTTTTGGTCCTGGCAGAGCATTTGACAGCATTTAACGTAACAGTAACTATGTCGTCCTATGGACATCCGAAGAGCCAGCCTTCACTCGTAACTGATTATGTCGTACACTACGCTGCTTCTTTAATGTGGCTGGCTGAGACTTTTCCAAAACACATCTATCGAAATAGTTTACGAGAAATGGGACCGCACGTTCTCTTTCGTAAAACCGATCTAAAAGCGATAAAAAGCGTGGTTTTCGCTGGTATTGGCAATCGCCGGTTTTATGAGAAGAAATTCCGTTAAGTAAGACATACAGTTTGTTTTGCTGTTCGTAAATGGAAATAGCTGCGGTGCTATTGATCAAAAGTTGTTTTCATGAAAATCGATAACCTGACGGTCGCCTTACGATGACGAAAAATGAAAACGAGCTGTGTATCGAAACATATTCCCCCTCCACACACACACACACACACACAAAGAGAGAAAGAGAGAGAGAGAGAGAGAGAGAGAGAGATTTCAATATATATTGAAACTATTTTTTCGAGAAGGCCAAAACTTTCAATTTTGTTTATTTTCTTAATCTGAAGGACTGGAATACTGTTGATGACGGAATACTTTTGTTTCCAGACTAGCCATTTTTCGTATCGTATTCGTTGATTTCAGGCTTGTATGTTGGCGTATGGTGACGAAGAGGACAGGTCACAAATTTCCACTTTCGTTCCCGCTGTTTTGACGCTCCGCCATCCCACAAGTTGTGCGTCAGAAAACATTGAGAAAGGGCTTTCTTGGCCCTGAACCCGTCGGACCAATCAGAGGCGTGTAGCCGTGTTGGCAACTGGGGTCTACAGCCAACCAGCATGCGCCGGGATGCCGGCTCCTTTGAGCTGTCCGCCGACACAAAGCCGGCAGTCTGTCCTCCCCAGCGGTTCCGTCAACCCTTGAATAACAGGTCTTGACTGAGAGCTGAAAAGCCGACGCAGGCAAGAAGTGCGAACCACTGCCAATGGGGAAGCAAGGGTTGGGAAGGGTCTCACCCTAGCGCAAGCAGGTGTTCGCGGTGGAGAGCCAATCCGGTGTGTTCTGTGGCAAGCTGCCCTGTTCATACGTCGTCGCCACGGACCTGGTACTGCCAACATGGCAAAGGTGTACCTCGATGAAGATACATAGATAGAACAATATTCAAAATTTTCAGTACTACAACAGTAAAAGGAAAGTAAAAAACGACATGAATTTCAAAAATATAATATTGTTTTCTGATAGTGCCAAACATGCTTCGTGTAAGTAAAGGTGATCACAGTGGAACAGACTTGAGACATCTACAGTGAAAAGTTGTGTATTCTCCTTATTTCCATGGGACCACAAGGTTTCATGACAGGTTTAAAAGTTCGAAATGGCGGAGGCTACGTCAGTAGCGTAAAATCGCCTGGCGTTAACACGAGTGAGTGCTAGTGCAAATAAGAAACGAGGATGAGCTGCACAGAGTAGGATAGGAAATAGGATGAATAAGAACAGATAGAATGGATATTGTACATAGGATGTAGGGACATTTAATCCGTGTATGGAGATAGCGGTACTGGGGTCTCCCGTATAAAGTGATGGCACAGATTGAGATGTATCGTAGGAAGCATTGGTTGTGTGAGAAAATGCTACACAAAGTGGTATTGGCTCTAATGAGTCCAAGGATGCAACTTGAAATGGAACTTGGCGTCATCGTTAACATAAAATGAGAAAGGAGAAGTGGAAGTCTTGTAAGCATTGTAGGAGTGTAAAATCCTGTCGATGATGAGATCATTAGAGACGATGTAGCAGATAAAATGGAACGAGTTTATGGTAGAAAATTTGACAAAGCTCTATCGAAGGAACGATCCTGCAAGAAACTGCTTTAATAAAATAGGCAAAAATCGCCAAATGAGAAGAGCTGCAGTTTTTATCTCGATGAATAACGCACTAACTCGACAATAGTGGTATAGGAAACATTCGTTTTCCTGGCTATTTTATCGCCATGAACACGTTTGCGTGACCTTACATTTCCTGTGCTCTGATTGGCTGATATAAATATGCCTAGCAGGTGCCATGCTATGGAGATGAAGTGGCGTATTTGGTTATTTTTGGATTTACATGTGCGTACTATGAAGATAAGCTGTTTAACTGCTGCACAGCTTTAAAGATTTGTGGAAACCGCGTTGTTTTAGGCACGATTTGATGCGCAAAAGTGTGGGATATGAAACGCCTGTCAACTATAGCGCTACCATGAAATACGAGGGCTATTCCGAAAGTAAGGTCCGATCGGTCACGAAATGGAAACGACTATGAAAATCCGATAAAGCTTTGCACAGATATGTTGGGTAGTGTCTCTAGTATAACCCCT
Organism: Schistocerca nitens; assembly: GCF_023898315.1. Classification (NCBI taxonomy): domain Eukaryota; kingdom Metazoa; phylum Arthropoda; class Insecta; order Orthoptera; family Acrididae; genus Schistocerca; species Schistocerca nitens. The sequence goes on along the minus strand of NC_064625.1, from coordinate 86,251,839 downwards.
GTTAGCATCACGTCGCTCTTCTCATTTCTGAGCTCGCAGTGAGTGCGTAAAGATGTCTAGAAAATAGTGTCTGCCGCCAAGTACGGGGGCCTGGTGAGAAATTTCCCCTGAAGCTATGCAGCTAACATTACATAACTGTCGTGCTGTTTCGTCTTCAAGACAATTCTCAGCCGCATTCTGCAGGGGCAATGAAGATGCTCCTGCATCGTTTGCAAATGGAAATGTGAGATTACCCACAATACAGCCCGTAATTGTCTCCCTCTGAGTTTCAGCTCAGGTCACATGAACCGCTGGTTATGAAGACAACATTTCGGCACAAGACAACGAGCCGTAGGCCAGCGTAGAGAATTGGCGGAGAGCACTGGCGGCTGCCTTCTATAGCGAGGGTATGGGAAAGTTGGTACAACGCTACGATACATGTCTAAGTCGGGTCGGCGACTATGGAGATAAGTAGCTGCAAGGTGTATCTAACTGTTGCAAATAAAACATTTTTGATTTTTACCGTGGTTTCCATTTCGCGACCTATCGGACTTTACTTTCGGAATAGCCCTCGTATTATGTTAGCAACTGATCTTCAGAAGCTGAGTAGGGTAATTGTCTGTGCGAATCTTCAGACATTTTCGCTAGCTGTTAAGCTACAATTCTGGGGTATAAATATGCCTGAAGATGGGCGCAGTAATGAATCAGTTGTTGCAAGAGACTGGCAGGTAATTTGTTCAAAATCTGACATTTCGGTGTAACAAGGAGAGGAACAGAGCAACGTTAACGTGGGAGGGATGACACTAGGGAACGCCAGTGACGGCAAAGAAATGTGGGAATAAAGCAATATGGATGGTTGATCGGTTGGTTTGGGGGAGGAGACCAAACGGCGAGGTCAGCGGTCCCATAGGATTAAGGAAGGATGGGGAAGTCGGCCGTGCCCTTTCAAAGGGACCATCCCCGCATTTGCCTGAAGCGATTTAGGGAAATTATCACCATCATTTTCATCATCATTGACATCCAAGTCGCCGAAGTGGCGTCAATTAAAAAGGCGTGCAATACGGCGGCCGAACCCCGAGGGGGATATCCCCGCCAATAAATGCAACACGATCATTTTATTTCATTTCATTTTTAAGGAAAACCTAAATCATGAAAGCCGGACGCGGGATTGAACCGTCGTCCTCCAGAATACGAGTCTAGTGTGCTAACCACTGCGCCACCTCGCTCGGTTTGATGTGATGTATTGCAGCTAGCTCTAAATGTAGAAAAATGCAAGTTAACGCGGGTGAGTATGAAAAACAGACCCGTAATGTTCGGACACAGCATTAGTACTGTGCTGCTTCACACAGTTACGTCGGCTAAATATCTTGGTGTTACTTTGCAAAGCGATACGAAATGGAACGGGCATGTAACCATTGTGGCAGGAAAGGTGAGTGGTCGACTTCGGTTTTTTGGGAGAATTTTAGGTAAGTGTGGTTCATCTATGAAGGAGGTCGCATACGAGACGTTAGTGTGGCATATTCTTGAGTACTGCTACAGTCTTTGGGATCCGCACAATGTCGTACTAAATGAAAACGTCGAAGCAATTCAGAGGCGGGCTGCTAGTTCCGTTACCGGTAGGTTCCGACAACATGCAACTGTTACAGAGGTGCTTCGGAAACTGAAATAATGGGAATCCCTGGAGGGCAGGTAACGTTTCTTTCGGAGAATGCCATTGAGAAAATTTAAAGAAGCTGATTGCAGAAGAAAATACTACAACCACCAACATATACACTACCGGCCATTAAAATTGTTACACCACGAAGATGACGTGCTACAGGCGCGAAATTTAACCGACAGGAAGAAGATGCTGTGATGTGCAAGTGATTAGCTTTTCAGAGCGTTCACACAACGTTGGCGCCGGTGGCGACACCTACAACGTACTGACATGAGGAAAGTGTCCAACCGATTTCTGATACACAAACAGCAGTTGACCAACGATGCCTGGTGAAACGTTGTTGTGATGCGTCGTGTAAGGAGGAGAAATGCTTACCATCAGGTTTCCGGCTTTGATAAAGGTCGGATTGTAGCCTATCGCGATTGCAGTTTATCGTATCGCGACATTCCTGCTCGCGTCGGTCGAGATCCAATGACTGTTAGCAGAAAATGGAATCGGTGGATTCAGCAGGGTAATACGGAACGCCGTGCTGGATCCCAACGGCCTCGTATCACTAGCAGTCGAGATGACAGGCATCTTATCTGCATGGGTGTTACGGATCGTTGAGGCACGTCTCGATCCCTGAGTCAACAGATGGGGACGTTTGCAAGACAACAATCATCTGCACGAACAGTTCGACGACGTTTGCAGCAGCACGGACTATCAGCTCGGAGACCACGGCTGCTGTTACGCTTGACGCTCCATCACAGACAGGAGCACCTACGATGGTGTACTCAACGACGAACATGGGTGCACGAATGGCAAAACGTCATTTTTTCGGATGAATCAGGGTTGTGTTTACAGCATCATGATGGTCGCATCCTTGTTTGGCAACATCGCGGTGAACGCACATTGGAAGCATGTATTTGTCATCGCAATAGTGGCGTATCAACAAGGCGCGATGTTATGGGTTGCCATTGGTTACACGTCTCGGTCCCCTCTTGTTCGCATTGACGGTACTTTGAACAGTGGACGTTACATTTCAGATGTGTTACGACCCGTCGCTCTATCGTTCATTCGATCCCTGCGAAATCCTACATTTCAACAGGATAATGCAGGACTGCATGTTGCAGGTCCTGTACGGGTCTTTCTGGATACAGAAAATATTCGACTGCCGTCCTGGCCAGCACATTCTCCAGATCTCTCACCAATTGAAAACGTCTGGTCAATGGTGGCCGAGCAACCGGCTCGTACAATACGCCAGTCACTGGTCTTGATGAACTGTGGTATCGTGCTGAAGCTGTACCTGTACACGCCATCGAAGCTCTGTTTGACTCAGTGCCCAGGCGTAACAAGGCCGTTATTACGGCCAGAAGTGGTTGTTCTGGGTACTGATTTCTCAGGATCTACGCACCCAAATTGTGTGAAAATGGAATCACATGTCAGTTCTGGTATAATATATTTGTCCAATGAAAACCCGTTTATCACCTGCATTTTTTCTTGGTGTAGCAATTTTAATGGCCAGTAGTGTATTTCACGTATGGACCACGAAGATATGAGAAGTTAGGGCCCATACGGAAACATATAAACAGCCATTTTTCCCTCATTGTATTTACGAGTGGAACACGAAAGGAAACTGTTAGTAGTGGAACGAGGTACCTTCCGCCCGGCACTGTGCGGTGGCTTGCGGGATATGTAGATGGACGCTGCAGTGACAACCTATAAATAGACTGATTTTTTCTATGAGACCGGCAGATAATTTGTTGGAAGCGACAGGAACAGAGCAGTACTATCGGGGAGATAAGGGCAAGGAAGGCAGCCCCAGTGATAAGGAAGAAGACGGGCTTTTTTCCTGATCGGCCACCCAGCACGTTCCCACGACAAGAGGGGCCGTAGCCAGAAGAAGTCGCCGTTTCCCCCCCCTCTCCCCCCCCCCCCCAAACACATACTCGCAGCCAGTCTTCCAGCCGACAGGCAGGGCCTGCCTACAAAAAGCGCTTTGGCGCAGGTCCGGCGACCTTGTTAGCCTGCCCGGAGCGCTATTGATGCGTCTCGCTGACAAAGCGACGCCACCGGCAGATATTCTGCACGCTCCTAATGCCGCCCCATTGTCCCGCGGCGCGCCTCGGGGAATTTCTCCCTGCCCCTGCTCTTCCGTCCCCTTCTTTTTTTTTCCCTTTTCTCGCCCCCTTCCTCGCGCAGCCGGCGACTCGCGTCTTCTTCCGTGACGGCACGTTGTCGATGTCGAATGTCACCCCCTCTAGCCGAATCCCGTTCCTCCGGGACGGACAGTCAAAAGGGCGGAGATGGAGCTGCCGCGATAGCAGATACCCCCCGCGGAGCGACTGGTGCACCATTGGTCACGCGGCTCTCCGTGTAGCCCTCCGGAGGGTTGCCGTTTGGGGGGTGGTGGGGTGCCGCGCCCGCCCCCCCCCCTCCCCCCAGGGACAGGTCCTGCTCAATCGCCCCTTCTCTCGGCTTTTGCTGATAACTTGTGTGGCTGCGTCGCCTGGATCCCAGAGGAAACACTCCTCCTTTCCTTTCGCTGTCCACCTTTCGCTCGTCAGTCCACGTTTCTGATGTCAACAAAACTCTCACAAGGCGCTGCTGATACTGACTGTTCGGGTGTAACCGTGTTCCCCGTAGAAATCTTGATACTTGTTTACGAACACAGTAACTTGTTCTCGAAAGAACAGTTACTGTTGATGACCATGCAGCTTTTCCTTGGAATAAATGATGACTAACTGACAAGGTCAGCTGCCGACAGGTGTTGTTGATATACCTCGATGTGTACAGCTGAAAATGTGTGCCCCGACCGGGACCCGAACCCGGGATCTCCTGCTTACATGGCAGACGCTCTACCCATCTGAGCCACCGAGGACACAGATGAATAGCGCGACTGCACGCCTCCCGTGAGACTCACATTCCCAACTGTCCACAATTCTATAGATGTATTGTACCTTATAGAGTGGGTGGGCAAGTGTCTATAAGGTACAATACATATATAGAATTGTGGACAGTTGGGAATGTGAGTCTCATGGGAGGCATGCACGGGATAAGTCCCTGCAGTCCCGCTATTCATCTGTGTCCTCGGTGGCTCAATTGGATAGAGCGTCTGTCATGTAAGCAGGAGATCCCGGGTTCGGGTCCCGGTCGGGGCACACATTTTCAGCTGTCCACATTGAGGTATATCAACAACACCTGTCGGCAGCTGAGGTTGTCAGTTAGTCATCACTTACTTGATACTTGTGTCGGACTAGCTAAAACGGTGCACGATCCCAGTTGAAGGTTACGTATCTAACTGCTTACAGGGTGCAACTAAATTTTCAGTACTTCATGTAATTAGTATTCGCTCACGTTACTTGCTGCCGGCAACACTAACGCCATCTTCACTTTTCCATGTTCAGTACAGCTCGGTTCGCTCTCGGGTTTCTTTCTCCTTCCGTGTTATCTGTACGTGAACATTGATACGCAGCAGCACGGACTAGTTTAGTGATGAAGTGGCCGGTTATAGCTCGTGTACGGATTCACAGACTGCACTGAAAGAGCGGCATATCGATGCTATGCTGAACTGTTACCGGAGCGATACCACCACACCACAGTGTTGTTGCATCTAGAGTGGTTGCAGAACTCCGTGTCTTCTGTTGTACGTTTTGGGGATTTTTCACTATTGTGCAAGGTATTTTCACATAAACGAAACCCGGGCGAGCAGCCTCTCGTGTTAATGCGACCGGTTCCGGGCCGGGAAGGTAAGCCTGCCCCAGACCGAATACACTCGGCTGATTAACGACGGGAAGCCTGAATGTGATTTTTAGGCAGCTTCCCACACACCACTAGGTGAATACTGGGTTGGTTCCCATGTTTCTCCTTAGATACACGCTATGCAAGCATTTAGATCACTTTCTCGCATTTGCAGACAGAATTTAGTCTATACGCAGGCAGACAGAATTTAGTCTATACGCAGATAGATTGTGTGCACTGCTTCCGTCCTCAAGGGGTGAATAAGAGACTAGTGACCAGCCTGAATGTGATTTTTAGGCAGTTTTCCACACACCAGTAGGTAAATACCGGGTTGGTTCCCACATTGCTCCTTAGATACACGCTATACAAGCATTTAGATCACTTTCTCGCATTTGCAGACAGAATTTAGTCTATACGCAGATAGATTGTGTGCACTGCTTCCGTCCTCGAGGGGTGAATAAGAGACTAGTGACCAGCCTGAATGTGACTTTTAGGCAGTTTCCCACACACCACTAGGTGAACACCGGGTTGGTTCCCATGTTGCGCCTCGGATACACGCTATGCAAGCATTTAGATCACTTTCTCGCATTTGCAGACAGAATTTAGTCTATACGCAGAGAGACTGGGTGCACTGCTTCCGTCCTGGAGGGGTGAGTAAGAGACTGGTGACCTTAGCTATTTCGTCTCCTTAAACACTCCATCAGCGTCGACACAGAAATGAAAATAATTGCCATAACAACCCGAATAACTCGTCATTACATCATTATTCTGTAACGAGCCACGGGAGAAAACGAGTTCCTTACGCCAAACAAACGGAAAATATCCCCGAAAGACGACTAAAACTTTGTCTGTGGAGTTCGCGTTCAGCGTGCATATTTAGATGTAGATGTAGAAGAACGAAACAGATGGCGCAACTCCGTAGTAAACCGTTTTGTCTCAATTTCCAGGACAACATTAGACAACAAAAATCCAGGAAAAGGGTCAAAATTTCCATCCATGTACAGAGGCCTAACTGTATGTGGATCCGTACGACGACACCAATGATTTATCATCAAGTATATGCCGTTGTTCTAATCCTTAGTCCCAAGAATACTTTGAAGCAGTTCCCCTCGCTACTCTATCCTCTACTAGTCTGTTTATTTCTCAATGACTGCTACGCCCTACATCTGTCTGAACCACCTTGATATCTTACTATACTCAAGTCTTGGTCTCTCTCTACAATTCTTACTGCCACTCCGCTCCACCCCCCCCCCCGCACTCACACACACACACATATTTCCTCCCATTAACAAACTGAAGATCCATCAAGCCTCAGAATGCATCTTACCAACCGATCCCTTCCTTTAATGAAGTGGTGCCACAAATTTCATTTCCTTCCAGCGCGATTCGGTACTTCCCCATTAGTTACTTGGATTACCCACCTATCCTTAGCACTTCGCTACAATACCACATTTCAGAAGCTTCTCTGTTCTGCTTACGTCTGTATTGCTTATCGTCAAAGTTATCAGACTAACACCTTCAGAAAAGACTTCCTAACACTTCAATTTACATTAGATGTCAACAAGTTCCTCTTTTTCAAAAAATTCTTTTCTTCGTGCAGCCAGTCTCCCTTTTATATTCTCAATAATGCCACAATCATCAGTTATTTTGCTGAGCATAAAGTAAAACTCATGAACTACTTTTGTGTCTCATTTTCTAATCTAATTTCTTCAAAATTTTCTGATTTAATTACATTAAATTCCACTATTGTTGTTTTACTTTCTTTGAGGTACAGATTATAACCTCTTTACAAGACACAATCCTTTCCATTCAACTGCTCTTCGACTCCGTTTTCTTGTCTGACGAAATTACATCATCACTAACCATCGAGGTTTTTATTTCCTCCCCCAGAACTATAATTCCCTGTCCAAATTTCTCCTTAGCTTCCTTTACTACTCGCTCAATGCAGACATTTGCCGGCTGGAGTGGCCGAGCGGTTCTAGGCGCTACAGTCTGGAACCGCGCGACCGCTACGATCGCAGGTTCGAATCCTGCCTCGGACATGGATGTGTGTGATGTCCTTAGGTAAGTTAGGTTTAAGTAGTTCTAAGTTCTAGCGGACTGATGACCTCAGATGTTAAGTCCCATAGTGGTCAGAACCATTTGAACCATTTTTTGAATACAGACATTTAATAACATAGGGAACGGGCTATACAACTCCGTCTCACTCCCTTCTCAACTACTGCTTGCCGTTCTCATCATTCTACTTTTATAACTGCAGTCTGGGTCCCGTTCAAGTTGTAAATAACCAGAGATCTAAGAATACGGTATTTACCTCTTGCCTTCCGTCGATGGTTTATAGGATATCTTGTGAGAAAAGGGGCAGCTAAGTGTCGCACGAGTGCTGATTTCTAAATCCGTACTGATCTGTGGACCGAATAATAGTCCAGTAAGCAATTGGCCACTGTTTGACAAACGCATGCCTAAATGGCCAAACTTGTTGCCAGAATGGCTGTCAATGAAAATTTCTCTCAAACACGTAAGATGCAGTCTGTGTTTGACAAACACATCAACCATAGCAGCCAATTAATTTGACAAACACTTGAAGTTTGACAAATTGTTCGAATGTCTAGTGTTTTACTCCTGCTATCTTAAAAATTAGCTGCAAGTGAACAAGGGTAGTATTGCTGTTGGGTAATTTTTGAGAAGACGACTCGATACATTCCCGAGGGCGGCCTTCCAGCTCAGAGGTGCTGGAGAGGAGACTACTGGAGGGGTGGTGTCGGGGATGTAGCCGAGGGGCGGCTCGCCTCCCCCGCACCTGGACGACTCATTCTTCGGCAGCCCCGCCAGCACAGTGGAAGAGGTCTTCCTTCACGCTCCTCACACACCGCCACTATTTTTTTTTCCTCCAGCGCCCCGTCTCTTTCTCTCCTGGAGTCCAGATCGCTGCCTGCTGCTCTATCCCACAGGCATCTCCCGCGGCGGACAAATGGCGCCCATCAGTCTCCTTATGTATATGTCCCACTCCGTCCCTGTCAAAAGGTACCTGTCCTTCGGCGGGGATGCCATCGGGCAAAAAGAAGTCGGCAGCCGTTTGGCGGCGCGGGGGTGAGGCGTGACAGAGGAGGGGGACCGTGGCAACAAATGCGTCTGATCCAGCGTGCCCGCGCAGTTGATGACCGCACATTTTTTAACAACTTTTTTCCCTCCGTTCCTCCCCTCCTCTCGTTTGCGCTGCCTTAGTTGCAGAGCATTTGTCACAAACTGTCAAACCAATCCAGTGCTGCCTCCGTCAAGCCCATGAGCACACCAGGGACAAAACAAAATGAGTGAGACCGCGAGGAGACATGACGCTAGAGTCGACTCTGGCTTTCACAATGGCCGCAGTTCGGCTAGGAAGAGAGCACGCAGATTTCGTCAGGTATACTATAGCCAGCTGAAGGCTCTCACTGATTATTACAACCGGTAGCATTACCAAACTGCGCGGAAATTATTCACCCGCTGTCCCAGATAGTATAGGCATTTTCTCTGGGGCTAAAGAGCCCTGCAGACGATCAAACAATATGTCACACGACACAAATTTATCAAATAAAATGGGATTGTGCTCCTTTGTTTGATGTGTTTCCCAAACATACACTTTGTTTGATGTGTTTGAGTGGTATTTATACGCAAAAAATAACCCCTGGTCAAATGGGAGTAGGACTCAAGCACTGAGAGTTTGAGAGGTGGCATGAGCCCCCTCTCATGTTTCTATCTTACGATATTCGTCTCTAATTGTATGCGGTGAAAAGTTGCTATTCCTTCACACGCGGACTTCCCACGCAGCGTCTCTCGTCACCTGGGTGGTCCGGTGACAGGCGTGCTCCGCTGATCTGGAAAGGGTTAAGCCGACGGGTGTGAGGAAGTCGAGTGAATGCTTTGCAGACGCCGACACTGTCAAGAGACACGCCCGCCGGGGCCTGAAGTAGCGGCTGGGCTAGAGGTTCCGTTACTTCGCAGAAACTTAGCGAAAACACTTTCTGGCGGGCTACCAGCGAGGCGTGGGAATGACTTGTGTACCCAGGCAGTTGTGGCGGGAAAATTCCCGCGCTTTCTGCAAAACAGTAACTGTGATTGGCTTGCTCAGGGCATAGCTCCGTGACGTAGCAAAATCAGCGCAGAAATTGGCGCCAAGAATCTCCATTGGTGGAATGGTAGGGCTCCGGCAATGGAGTGGAATTTTCCGCTGGTTTTCGAGTTGTTGATTGGAACGTTTAACCACGGCCACGGTCTTGGGGGCGGGAATGTTGTGTGTTCGGCCTGTACGGGTGCTCTAGGTAGTCGGCTCTCACCTTTCGGTCGAGGACGTCGAAGCAACCAGCCATCGCCTCCGGTACGCCAGATCGTGTTCTGGCAGTTAAGAAGACAGTTTGGTAATGTATGTCCGCAGCACCGGCAGATAGGGATTTTCCTAGGTGATAATCAGAGCTCAGCAGAGCGCGCCTGTTCGTCTTTTTCTAACTTTGTTCTGTCTTGAGTAGCAGCAATTAATGTCGGGTTAGCTGTGTGTCTCTCTTAAGATTTGAGTGGGAAGGAATTGGCTCCACATACCACTTCGTCATAAACCTCACAATCTAGTTTAGGGACAGCTTCACCTTCACAGCGTTTGTTTGAGTATCCAATTTGAGCCAGTTTGATGTATTATAAATGTTTCATGTGTTTTTGTTTATTATTTTGTGTTTAGTCTTAATAAATCATATTGTTATTTTGGACAGTACTTTCATTCTGTTAATCGGTAGAGCAACCCTATCATTCCTCACTATGTTAATGAAACCTTCGTTTATTTAACTTATTTATCAAATTAAATTATTGCAGGTGCCAAACTCTCTTCTACTCCACTGGCAGGGTTGATTAGAGTCAGTTCGCGTATTTTTTTTTAATCCTTGTGCAACAGCAAAAGTCGGAGTTAGAATAGGGGGGGCTTAGAGCATCATTTATATATGAAGATTCTCGAAGAATTTAGTGTTAAATACACTGCTAGCCCCGGCACCTCGCAAGTTCCGTACCAACTTAATTATGTATGTAGATAGATCATCCGTCGTAGGAATCGAGAATCACAACTACTTTTGCCTGTTATCCATATCGATAATGGCAAGATGTTGGTCCTGGGAGCTCCAAATCAGTATCAAAATCTCTACAGCAGTTCCTCAGACTTCCCCGGAAGTACAAAATGAAGCGAGCCGGAGACTTCAGTTTATATGTGTAGAGACAGAATATTTAATAAACAATTTTTATTGTCTTACTAAAACACGACCACAATTTCCATTTTACGTTCGTCTGTTATGCTTTTGACAGATGAGGAATGCAATGTACGAGTATGTTCAAATGGCTAAAGTTATTTTTTATGTGATATAATTACAATTAAACAAGTTTTTACTTTACTTGTGAAATCAAATCATGCTTCTTGCCGAATTTCTTGATTCTAAGACAACTGAGTTTGCCACTACGCCACCCTAGCACAATGGCTTTGTACAACTGGACAGAACACCTCAGCACACCTTTCTCCTCAATGCAAATTCCCATTCACGCCTGAGCCCACTTGGTATTCTCCAAAAACACGAACAGCGTTGCAGAGGCTCTCCATCTAAATTGGAATAGCACCTCAGATAGAACGAAGTGCGATATCCTGCCTGAAATCCAGGCAAACGTACTTTTCAATAAACAGGAATTTGGACTGGGGAGGGGGGCATGCCGGGGCAGTGCGTGCAGTTTTGCAAGGCCACTGTGCCAGGGTGGCGTACTGGCTAGAAAATCTGCCTAGTAAGCATGAGACCTGGGTTCGAATCTTGGCCTTGGTACGAATTTTAATTTGTCTCTTCAGTTTGTATTCATATATCATACTTATTTTGAGAGTTAAAAAGGTCTTTGACGCCATACAGTTTATCTGATTTGTATCTACACAAAAAAAAGGTTCGTCAAATATTATATATGCTGTAGCCTACTAACTTTCTTCTGGCAGAGGTTACAGATTAAAATGGTGTCCACCACACATTCATATATTTAAAATATGTTACACATCTGCTGAGTGCTGTAAAAGGCACTGCATCATCTAACTAGACCAGTCCCACGACATGAGAGGAAAAATGAAAGTACTTTAGCTAAGCGCAGTGTTATCATTTCTTTTTCAGACGAAGCAATAATTGCTTTTCCACTATATTGCAGTGATGTGTGAGTTACAGGTTCAGTTTCATGCAAATTAATTGTGTTCCGAAGGACAATAACATACCGTGATGAGGTATCGAATATATTGCTTCCCCCTACTTATACCTCCCGAGGAGATCACGAATGTAAAATTAGAGAGATTCGAGCGCGCACGGAGGCTTTCCGGCAGTAGTTCTTCCCGCGAACCATACGCGACTGGAACAGGAAAGGGAGGTAATGACAGTGGCACGTAAAGTGCCCTCCGCCACACACCGTTGGGTGGCTTGCTGAGTATAAATGTAGATGTAGATATAGATGTAGACCGTGACAGAATGGAGCAATTTAAAGAATCATTTACTGCGGGGCAGGTTAATTTTTTCCCATGTTTCGCATCAGTTTCAGTTGGTGAGAGATGTAACAAGAAACAGCTTTACTGATAATATACGTGGGGACAGAACACCATATGAAAGCAGTATCAGCATTAACGGACAGTTTCGAAGTAGCTTACAGTCCTAATCCATAGGACGACAAGAATAACTCGCGAAGGGAAGTGCGAATATTGAAGTTTCTACTAAGATGTGAGATGTGTTTGGTAACGGTATTGTTTGTCGCCAACGATTTTTTATATTCGTGCTGACAAGCGCCATAAAAAGTACGAGGTATAATGCAGGAGGAGAAAGTATAAAACCAAGCAGGTTATCAAGTAGTGTCGGCGGAATCGGAGGAGGAATTACAATTTATGATGAATAGGGTTTTAAAAGTTGAAACTGAATGGATTGGTGATGAATAAAGATAAGACTACATTAGTGAGTTCCATCAAACAAAAGATAGGAACAGGTGAAATGTTTGCTGACTGAAAATAGAAGCTATGTGGGGGAAGGGTTGGGAACAAGAAGTAGAATATCTATGGGAAAAAAAAAATTTCAGACGATGGAAGCTTTGTTGACAGTAGTTAGAATTTAGAAAGAGATTCGCCAAATGTTTTGTCTGAAGCGTAGTATTGTATAATAGCAAATTACCTGACAGAAACAAAGAGGAAAAAATGCTTGTAATGGGAGGACAGCGCTAAAAGTGAACTGGACTGACAGAATGGCGAATGAAGAAGTACTTCTAAGAATATGTGAGGGAAGAAAAGCTAGTGGAACTGGTAAGAATGAGGGGAACGTCACATATTGCAAAAAAATTGTCTGCAACAGCGAAATAAAGGGTAATCAAAGGAACGGTTGCAGTGAGAGCAGGGAGAGGAAGAAGAAAACTTATAATATTCGAGGACATTAAATATGGATGAAGTTACAAGGAGACAGAGAAAGAGGCACAGGACAGTGGAGAGCGTGCAATCAATAAAGTCTAACACACATATATCGAAGAGAAAAAAATGATTGCGACTTTCGGGAAGCGAACAGCGTTTGAATGGAGTTGAACCTCACAGCCTCACAGAGATATGGGGACGCACGTGGCAGCAGAGAGCACGGAAGACGGGTGTCTGCGTTTCGTCTCTCTGGAGGCGATTGTGTGAGTGTGCGTGGTACACGTCACGTGGAAAGTGTCTGCGACCAGCCACAAAAACTCTGAGCCCGGTAGCCAACAACGACTGCGTGTGTGTGTGTGTATGTGTGTGTGTGTGTGTGTGTGTGTGTGTGGAGAGAGAGAACGGAAGCGACACTGAGCAAGAGGAAGGATTAACGGATAGCTAGAGGACACTCTTCCTAGACAGTCATTTACCATAGGACCCAAAATAAAGCCCTGTGGAACGCGGTCACTGATCTCACTAGAAAGCTCGTACTTCCAGTTTTTTCTCATTTTTTCATTTTATTTTACTTTTTTTAACAAACAAATCACAATGAAGGAATGTCAGGCATCAAAAACTGTGATAAATGGCTCAAGTAGAGGCCACGTCTCCGGCGTTTCGAACGAAACCAGGACCGCAAAAGATTTTCACGCTGCGTGTAAGTACTGTCAAGTGCGTCGGATACCAAGGTCTCTTGCATATGTAATATGGAAGGTAAATCTGTGTTACGGGTTGTAGAAAGGTTCTGCAGTACACGAGCACATACGCTAGTGTAGTGTAGTGGTGGTAACGTGAAAATAAGGATTTAATGTCCTGTCAATGGCGGCATCATTGGAGATGGGGCATAAGAACAGGGACAGGAAGGAAATCGGCAGAATCCTTTTCAGAGGAACCATCCTGGGATTCACCTTAAATGATACAGGGAAGTCACAGTAGACGTAGCGTGGATACCGCAAAGGGTCATGAAGCCCATTACTCCCGTATTCAGGTTCTTCATCTTGGCCATTGCGTCGCCTCGCAGGGTTAACAACCTTAACCACGAATACTTCTAAGGTGAGCAACTATTCTTGTTGTATCCTGCATGATCGCCGATGCGCCTGGATGATGTGAACTGTTTCTTCGTAACCAGAGAAATGTTTCAGCACTAGCATGTCAAATCAATTTAATGTGCATCCTTTCCGAAATCTAGCGCCTAGACGGTATATCACTAGAGGGTAAACAGCTCAGCTGAAGGAGAAGAGGTCATTCCGAGGATAGGCTTTATAGATCTAAGGATCATTGATATTGTTCCATCCGACATTCGAAATACGTTTTTTGAACCGACAAGTCTATTTTAACATGCAACCATGTCGCAGTATACAGTCTACAAATTCATACCAATGGAGCATACGATTCAGATAGCCATCTGACAAATGTGAAATGTGATGACGGTCCCGCGAAGGCTTGGAGGCTCAAATCCTTGATTCCTGTTGTTCCTTTGATCGCAATGAAAGTAACGGAAACTGGAAAGGCCCCTGAAATCATTTCACGTGGCGCTATTCATTTAATTAGAGAGGATTAGTTCCAAGAACTGACTTGCGCATTCTAAGATGACAGTGCACCTTAGACAAATTTTAATTGTCGATCCTAATGACAAATCTGGTTCTTCTTGACTCGAGAGCTGGCCTTATAGCAAGCTAACTGCGAGCTCGTATTTTTTCTGCAACTTCTGGACAACAGATACGTGTGACAATGTATCTCGGTACAGCCTCCCAGTGGAGGTCAGTAGCAAACTAGTGATTCTCTATCAGCTGCCCACTACACAGTTTCAGTATGAACGATACTGATCAGATAGCTGGAACACCAGACTCTTGCTGGGATTCAGCCATCAGGTGGAGGAGCAGTTCTGTGCCGAAAGAGTCATCAGTGTTTGGGGTAAATCGATTCACTAAATTCAGGCTTTAAATACATTCACTTTCAGGAGGATGGAGGTTAATTGGGAGGTCTGTATTGTCCCCAAAGCATAATACTAATAGTGTATGCGTCTACTGATCTGTCCAGCATTTGATATGTGTGGCCAGAGAGACCTATCAGACCCTTCAGACCGCCCACCAATAAGCGTCAACGACGTTTATATAATTTTTTACCTGTAGTCTGCTATACAGAGTTGGCGCTGGCGTCTACTATTTTGGTCGGATAGTTTGAGGGCGATGTCTTAATGGGACATAGTCAACAGGTAAAGTAGTATCTCTGTGACGCGAGACACACTCTATTTGGAGTTAATTTCATTAATAACCTTTCAGGATTATAATACATCAGTAGTCGTGAGAAAATCGGCTATTTATATGTGTTGGCGCTGAAGTATATCATCACAAAGGGTGTATCTATGTTAATTCATCCAACAACTGGGCGAGTGTCACCTGCGGGTGTTGTGAGACGAGGAACCTGTCAAGCTGTTGGTACAATTTCCCAGTAGGCGTTAGTAACCTCTGTGTAAGTTTTTATCAGTGTTCCACCACACAGATATCAACACAAGTAGTAATATATTAATTTTAAATGCAAAGAATATGGGTCTTTGCATGTGGTCGGTGTAACTGGGAAAAATCTGATGAGACTGAAGGTAGTTGTGGCTCTACAGAGGCTAGGTCTCGCCAACTGAGGCCTACTACATATTACAGTATCAACATGATGGTCACTATACCGATATCGAAGTTGACTGATTCAGCCGAGGGTGCACACCCTCCGCGATATATTCCCATGGGCTCTGGCAAGTAGTATCGACTTCGGCATAGCACAATAGCTAAGAGTGATCTTCTTTTGTTGTTTCACTCCCCAAGAAGGGGATAGTATTTTTGGAGTCTGACATACAGATGGAGACGTTTCATACCAGTATTATCAGAGCAAATACTCCATCTTTGTATTCACTGTGAAGTATGCCGGAACCGAGTGTTAGTAAACGATGCAGCATTACAAACTAAGATGACACAACAAATGTCCAGAGCTGGCATGTTTTACACTGGGACAAAAGTTTAAGCATCGCCCTCTTAACGGGCCCAGCCATAAAGTATCTCCGGTGACGGCAGACTCAATCATTTTCAGGGCTAATTTCGTTAATAGCTATTCAGGATATAAATACACTGACCGTCAGGAGGATGCTATTTTGGAGGTCAATATTGGCTCTAAACCAAAATACGATAACGTGACTGTTTATATTATGTTATCCTACTTATGGACGACTGGCTCATGTCACTGGGGTAAGAGCAGGGATCTATGTAACCCTCTGGTCCCGGCGGACTTTCGAGTCTTCCCTCGGGCATGGGTGTGTGTGTGTTTGTCCTTAGAATAATTTAGGTTAAGTAGTGTGTAAGCTTAGGGACTGATGACCTTAGCAGGTAAGTCCCATAAGATTTCACTCACATTTGAACATTTTATGTAACCCTCTGTACAATCTTGCAATACTGATCAGTAGCGAAGTATGTGCAGTTGGCATCTACCGTATTGTGGTGCAGACAGTTCTAGACCTTGGTCTTAACGGGACCCAGTCATCACGTAGAGTTGTATATCTGTGAAAGAAGATAACCCATTTTTGGGGTTAATTTCATCAGTAGCTGACAGAGCCCCAAAGCATAATATGATTAAATGTGCGTTTATGTCTTTTTTTTTAATCCAGCTTCAGGACAAATGGTACACGTGGCTGGTTTGAGACCAGGTACCTGTCAAATTCTTGGTACAATATTCCATTACCTTTCAGTAGCCTTTGTATGATGTTTTATCGGTGACCCACCATGCAGACTCTCTGTAGCTTGTGGTCTAGTGGCTAGGGTTGCTACCACTGGATCACAGGGTCCCAGGTTCGATTCCCAAATGGGTTGGGGATTTTCTCCATCCTAGGACTGGGTGTTTGTCTTGTCCTCACCATTTCATCATCATTCGTGAAACTGGCGAAACTAGACTGTATAAAGATTGGGAATTTTTACGGGCACTAGTGTTACTGCCTCTGGATCACAGGGTCCTGGGTTCGATTCCCAACTGGGTTGGGGATTTTCTCCACCTTGGGACTGGGTGTTCGTGTTGTCCTCACCATTTGATCAGCATTCTGGTGAAACTGGACTGTGCAAATATTGGGAATTTTTACGGGCGCTGATAATCGTGCAGTTCAGTGCCCCACAAACCAGACATCATTGTCACCATGCAGGCTTCGCTTGTAGTGTACCAGGCTGACCGCCAGAGCTCTGGCACAGAGACGGGACGCAGCCATGGAGATGCAGTAGCATCTGGGCGTGGCAAAATACTCGCAGGTTGTTTTTTGGCTGGTGTGAGACTACAGACTTGTCAAACCCTTGGTACAATCTCACAGGAAATGTTCGCAGCCACTGTGCGATGTTTTAACGGTGGCCCACCATGCAGACTCTCTGTAGCTTGTGGTCTAGTGACTACTGTTGCTGCCTCTGGATCACAGGGTCCTGGGTTCGATTCCGAAATGGGTTGGGCTTTTTCTCCACCCTGTCACTGGGTGTTTGTGTTGTCCTCACCATTTCATCACCCTTCATGAATATAGCGAAACTGGACTGTGTAAAGACTGGGAATTTGTAAGGGCGCTAATGTTGCCGCCTCTGGATCACAGAGTCCTGGGTTCGATTCCCAGCTGGGTTGGGGATTTTTCTCCGCCTTGGGACTGGGTGTTCGTGTTGTGCTCACCATTTGATCAGCATTCGTGAAACTGGCGAAACTGGACTGTGTAAAGATTGGGAATTTGTATGGGCGCTGACAATGGTGCAGTTCAGTGCCCCACAAACCAGACATCATCGTCACCATGCAGACTTCGCGTGTAGTGTACCAGGCTGACCGCCAGAGTTCTGGCACAGAGACGGGACGCAGCCATGGAGGTGCAGTAACATCTGGGAGTGGCAAAATATTCGCACATTGTTTTTTGGCTGGTGTGAGACTACGAACTTGTCAAACCTTTGGTACAATCTCACAGGAAATGTCCGAAGCCACTGTGCGATGTTTTACCGGTGGCCCACCATACAGACTCCACGTGTACTACTTGGGGCTCCGGCGCTGTGACGGGCCCCGGCCATCAGGTGGCACAGCAGCATCTGGGCGTGGCGCAAGACGCGCAGGCTGTTTTTGGGCGGCGCTATCTGGCGGCCAGCGACGGCGCTACGTCAGCCGCGCGGCGTTCCCTCCCACATTAATCTTCCTCACTGTCTCTCCCCTTTTCCTCTATCGCTCCTCCTGCGCGCCCCGTCCCCCTCTTCTTCCGCCCGCCGACCCTCCGGGCCTACATGAAGTTCGGGGCGAACAAGACTGCGCCTCAGACCAGCCAGCCTGCCTGGGCCGGGGGCGGCGCGGGGGCGGCGAGGGTGGCGGCGGCTTGCGAGGGGGCGGATTAAATTCACATCGATCGCCGGGCCGGGCACACGGTGCTCCATAACTCACGCGCCCTGGCCCGCACGGCCACCTGCTGGCCTCCGGCGACTCGCAGCGCCGGCCGCGACTCGAGTCGCTCACTGTCAGCCCCCAAGGCGGACCGACACAACACCTCGTCCCATATTGCTCGCCCCACGCCGGACAAGCCAACAGTTCACTCTCCTACAGCTAAAATCACGGCCCAGCCCCGACAAAATCATGTTCTATTCGCTCACTTGTTGAATGGCTAAGTGCAGGAGGGACAGTGGACGCCAATACGCTATCTCATTCCTCTACTATCTTCTTCTTCATCGCCATACCACATTAACACGGCCCGCTTCCTCGTCCTATCGATTTAACTATTGCACCTCCAAGCTAGAGACCAAATATCGTTTTAATTCCAGGAGTGTCTCGCGCCAGTAAAACACCTGTCTGCACTCACGTTTCAGACCGGAAACTGAGATCACGTGACCGTACCCACTCAGCTTCAGAGAACATCTGACTGTGGGTGTTCTGCCGTTCTGAAAGTGGCTGCCGGCCGGGGTGGCCGAGCCGTTCTAGGCGCTTCAGTCTGGACCCGAGCGACCGCTACAGTCGCAGGTTCGAATCCTGCCTCGGGCATGGACGTGTGTGATGTCCTTAGTTTGGTTAAGTTTAAGTAGTTCTAAGTTCTAGGGGACTGATGACCATAGATGTTAAGTCCCTTAGTGCTCAGAGCCGTTTTTGAAGAGAATATACAGTAAGCAAGTTCAAAATGGTGCAGGCTCCAGTAGTTCTTCGGAGATGAAACACTGTAGAGAGTTTCATCAGGCTTCGGACTGAAGGTCACAACAACAACAACGTCAACATTATTATGCGGTTGATTGTCACTTTAAGTGGTCTAATATTCCTTTCATATTAGTTTTAAGAAACGAGAGTCTCCATAACGTAAATAACCGGTAAAGATAGAATACAGAAGCTGTTGAACAGGGGCTTACAGGGGTTTCTAGGTTTACGTAATTTTTTATTCTAATGGCTTTTTTCTGTATCCTGAAAACTCGCTTAGCTGGTACCAAATTACCACATACTACTGCGATAGCTGAGTGCTCAGCGTGACGGATTGCCGGGTTCGATTACCGGCTGGGTCGGAGATTTTCTCCACTCAGGGACTGGGTGTTGTGTTGTCCTAATCATCATCATTTCATCCCCAACCGGCGCGCAGGTCCCCCCAATGTGGCGTCGAATGTAATAAGAGCTGCACCAAGACGGCCGGACCTGCCACGCAAGGGGCCTCCCGGCCAGTGACGCCAAACGCTCATTTCCATTTTACCACATATTTAAGGTGGGAATGAAACAAGGCGTAAAAGGTAGTCTTAACTGTTTTTCCACGTCACATCCACGTTTTAAATAACATGAAGCTAACTTTATTTACACTTTTCGTCAAAAATTCAATTTTGGAGTTAATAATTGAGCTCAGTTTGGGGGGCTAGTCATACACCTTCATCTCAAACTGACATGGTAGGCACACACACACTGCTGGTATACAGCAAGCTATTGAAAGTGGGTTCGTCATTCACAAATTAGGAACCATTGTAAGTGAAAAACAGCTGCTTCCATGCTACAATTTCTTCTGCTAATGGTTCAAATGGCTCTGAGCACTATGGGTCTTAACATCTGAGGTCATCAGTCCCCTAGAACTTGGAACTACTTAAACCTAACTAACCTAAGGACATCACACACATCCATGCCCGAGGCAGGATTCGAACCTGCGACCGTAGCTACACTATGTCGGCGACTACTGCGCAAACAAGTTCTCCACGTACGCGTACACCACTATTACTCTACCACACAAAGATATGGGTTACACTCGTCTGGTGTGAGACGTTCCCCGGGGGCCGAACCGCACAATAACCCTGGGTTCCGTGTGAGGAGGAGGAGGGGTGAAGTGGACTGCGGTAGTCGTCGTGGGGTTGCGGACCACTGCGGCTACGTCGGGGACGGAGCCTCTCCGTAGTTTCTAGGCCCCCGGTTAACATACAGTACATACAAGGGCACTGTTTATGATGCAACGAAAGTCAATACGTGTGTGCAATTACTTGAAGTCGCAGACACAAATGGCTCCGGAAGGCGCTACAGTACATCAGTGAATAAATTTTGAGCCAGCGCACATCCCTGGGAATTGTTCTTCTCCTATCTCCATCGACTCCCTTTGTCAGTCGATCAATCGAACGGAAGTGCCCGACAGAAATGAAATTTCCAGAAAGAGATTTTCACTCTGCAGCGGAGTGTAAGCTGATATGAAACTTACTGGCAGATTAAAACTGTGTGCCCGATCGAGACTCGAACTCGGGACCTTTGCCTTTCGCGGGCAAGTGCTCTACCATCTGAGCTACCGAAGCACGACTCACGCCCGGTACTCACAGCTTTACTTCTGCCAGTGTCTCGTCTCCTACCTTCCAAACTTTACAGAAGCTCTCCTGCGAACCTTGCAGAACTAGCACTCCTGAAAGAAAGGGTACTGCGGATACACGGCTTAGCCACAGCGTGGGGGATGTTTCCAGAATGGTAGAGCACTTGCCCGCGAAAGGCAAAGGTCCCGAGTTCGAGTCTCGGTCGGGCACACAGTTTTAATCTGCCAGGAAGTTTCAGAAATGAAGTTGGCGATGTACAATGAGGAGAGCAGTATCGAAGCTTCGCCACCGAAGTCCCGAGCGGTGCCGCAGCGCACGACTCAAAAGACGAGACGCGACGGGTGGCGGATAAGGCGACAAGATAAATGGAATCGCGCCGCGCCGGCGTCGCTTGACGGGGATATATGATCTCATCTCGTTCCGCGAATCGAAGTAATCTGATTTTCCGAAGTGCATTGTTACAGAAAACAAGAGGGAGGGAGGGGAGGTTGGAGGGAAGCCCGGCGGGAGATGAGGGACGAGGGCGAGGCGTCACGGAATATAAGGGAGGAGTTGGGGGGTTGAGTAGGAACTGGAGGGAGAGGAAAACAGGAAGTAATTCTGAGACAGAGGAAGATGGGGGGCGGGGGGCTGCGATCTGCGTTTTGCGGCGTCCGCGCGCTGACTGATCGAAAGCAAGCGGCGAATCCAACTGCGCCCCCCTCCGCGCCCACCCTCTGCTCTACGCCCCTGAGTGGGCGCCGTGCTTCGCCTTTGTGCGGCCTCCCAGCATCTCTCAGTAGCAGAGCTTCCTCGTCGCCTCCTGGAACAAAGCGGGGACTGGCGAGTGAGTCACCGTGATGCGCTGCACTTTCTTTTACTCGCATACCGGGTCCATTTGGTGATGTGTGTTGGTATCCGACGGCCAGTATGGCCGAGCGGTTCTAGGCGCTTCAGTCTGGAGCCGCACGACCGCTACGGTCGCAGGTTTCTAATCCTGCCTCGGGCATGGATGTGTGTGATGTCCTTAGGTTAGTTAGGTTTAAGTAGTTCTGAGTTCCAGGGGACTGATGACCTCAGATGTTGAGTCCCATAGTGCTCACAAGGAAACCTCCCCATCGCACCCATAAGCAAAATATACAAACTGAGTAGTCCAAGCGCAACATATGCATTATCATGGATAAGACCCTGACAGGAGCGCCGTGGTCCCGTGGTTAGCGTGAGCAGCTGCAGAAGGAGAGGTCCTTGGTTCAAGTCTTCCCGCAGGTGACAAGTTTAATTTTTTATTTTCGCAATGTTATGATCTGTCCGTTCGTTCATTGACGTCTCTGTTCACTGAAATAAGTTTAGTGTCTGTGTTTTACGACCGCGCCGCAAAACCGTGCGATTAGTAGACGAAAGGATGTGCCTCTCCAATGGGAACCGAAAACATTTAATCGCAAGGTCTTACGATTCCTCCACAGGAAAACACATCTGATATATTCTACAAGACACTGGTGACGGCATGTGCGTCACAATACGCGAATATGTTGTCGACCCGCCTAACTTGTACACTTGGCGAATGGGTAAAAAGATTCTTCTACCTTGCCCGATTCAGGTTTTCTTGTGGATGTGATAATCACTCCCAAAAAAGTGATGAAAACATAAGAGTTTGCCGCATAAACTGCAACAAGTGAATGCAACAGATTCACAGTCGCACAGTTTTCCCTGTGCTCTGTCAAAACATATGTTTTTAACGTTTTCAAATTTTTCCGTGTGTAGACCGTCAAATCCTGCATATGTCCAAGCAAATCTGAACATGTCCTGGAATTTTGGAGAGCGAAGCTGATTATGTGTAAGTGCCTGAACTTTCATAATTGTCTGAAAATAAAAAATTTAAATCTTCACTTGAGGGAAGACTTGAACCAAGGACCTCTCGTTCCACAGCTGCTCACGCTAACCACGGGACCACTGCGCTCCTCAGCCCACGTTATCATTGATGTTGCATACTATACGCATGGATTACTCAGTTTGTATATTTTGCCTATTTTGTTCATAGTTCCACACAACTTCTTCCTGTTTTCTCGATTGATCTGTGTTCAGTGTTTCAAGGCCTATCCACTGTGCTAACTTATAACTAAATCTGAGGGGGGTACGATGGGGAGGTTCCCTTGTCAGAGCCATTTGAACCAAACCTCCCCTTGAGTGAATCCGTCGCCCACTGCGTTCTCCGTGGGGAGAGGTATTGCCCGAAATTTGGTATTCTCGGCACATTATTGCCACTGTGGTTCTCAGAGTATTGAATTCCCTAACGATTTCCGACATGGAATGACCCATAAGCCTAGCTCCAGCCACCATTCAGCGTTCAAATTCCCTACCGTCGTGCGATCATAATCACGTCGGAAACCTTATCACGTAAATCACCAGAGTACAAATGACAACTCCGCCAAAACACTACCGTTTTATGCCTTGAGTACGCCATACTACCGCCCATCTGCATACGTGCATATCGCATTCCTATGACTTCTCTCACCTCACTGCGTAACCTGAAATGTGGCCGGACAGAATAAAATAAACAATAAAATAAGCAGCCTTATCAGCGTATACAGGTTGTTTATTTTAATATGAGAGAAATAAACATCTCGAAAATAATGCATCGAACGCAAAAATTTTCTATGTGAATCGTTAATATTAGTAAAGGGGGCGCCAATCTGTGCTACAACTGGCCATTCCTCCTGCACAGTCACGGTCAACTTCGTATTTTCAAATGGGACATCCCAACCCCGTCCCTTCATTTTATTGCACATTCGGATTCTACACCAAAAAATACTTACGGTTCACTCAAGAACAAATTTAACCGTTAGAACACGTAGGTTTACATCTACATCGTAAATGAAATGTAAGATCAAATGTCTCGGTTCTTAATTGCAAAAAACAGGCACATTTTATATAAGTCGATTACAGCCTCGAAAGAGAAACAACGGTTTGAGTTACCTGTACATATTTTTTGACGTAAAATCCGAATACGCAATAAAATTTGAAAATACAAAGCTGTCCCCTCCCACGGAGGTTGGGAAGTGGCGAGTTGTATCACAGATAAAGTATGTCCCCTGTATTAATATTACCTTTTTAGTATTGGTTCACTCCTGTGAACGGGAACGCGTTATGCAGGCCTTATTGTCAGTCGCGTCCATCTAGAAAAGTTTTTACTGAGTTTAACGAAGGCGATGTTGGCCTCATGTATTCGACGATGCCCCTTGGCTACACTGACTAAAGGACCCTTCCAAGAAATACCAAATTAAGATAACCTAAAGATGCCTAAATAAGGCGAAACGCGTAGTTGAAAAATAAAAAACTAAAATTGCAACAAAGACTGCTTTTAACGAATACTGTTAAGCACTGGTTTGCTGTATGCCACATATGAATTTCAATCTTACCTTTTCTCCTAGAACTTTTTTTTCTTAGGATGCATCGTTTTCGAGTTATTTAGTTCTCTCAAGCTATGAAAACACCTTTTACATACACAATGTTGATCAGCTACCATACCATCCGATACATTAGTTTAGCTTCCCCCAGTAGCGGAATGATAGGATAAAAAATAAGGAGGCCCTCTAGAGATTTGGCGGTGAAAATCTGCCTGTAGCTCTTTGATATTCCATACAAACGATTTAAAGATTTTATAATAAAGTATTTAAATAAAGCGCCGGCTGAAAGCAGTCTAGTGTGTTATGACACTGATGAATAACTTTAAGGTCGAAATAAAGTCGTGCACTAATACCACTTAAGAAATAGTTCCTCAACGTTGTGGGCATCCTCATTTTTTCGTCTAGTCTATAACATGAAGCATGAAAGGAAAGCATGAAAGGGAAGCAGTGGTTGGGAAAGGACTGCGACAGGGTTGTAGCCTCTCCCCGATGTTATTCAATCTGTATATTGAGCAAGCAGTAAAGGAAACAAAAGAAAAATTCGGAGTAGGTATTAAAATTCATGGAGAAGAAGTAAAAACTTTGAGGTTCGCCGATGACATTGTAATTCTGTCAGAGACAGCAAAGGACTTGGAAGAGCAGTTGAACGGAATGGACAGTGTCTTGAAAGGAGGATATAAGATGAACATCAACAAAAGCAAAACGAGGATAATGGAATGTAGTCAAATTAAATCGGGTGATGCTGAGGGAATTAGATTAGGAAATGAGACACTTAAAGTAGTAAAGGAGTTTTGCTATTTGGGGAGCAAAATAAATGACGATGGTCGAAGTAGAGAGGATATAAAATATAGACTGGCAGTGGCAAGGAAAGCGTTTCTGAAGAAGAGAAATTTGTTAACATCGAGTATAGATTTAAGTGTCAGGAAGTCGTTTCTGAAAGGATTTGTATGGAGTGTAGCCATGTATGGAAGTGAAACATGGACGATAACTAGTACGGACACGAAGAGAATAGAAGCTTTCGAAATGTGGTGCTACAGAAGAATGCTGAAGATAAGGTGGGTAGATCACGTAACTAATGAGGAGGTATTGAATAGGGTTGGGGAGAAGAGAAGTTTGTGGCACAACTTGACTAGAAGAAGGGATCGGTTGGTAGGACATGTTTTGAGGCATCAAGGGATCACAAATTTAGCATTGGAGGGCAGCGTTGAGGGTAAAAATCGTAAAGGGAGACCAAGAGATAAATACACTAAACAGATTCAGAAGTATGTAGGCTTCAGTAGGTACTGGGAGATGAAGAAGCTTGCACAGGATAGAGTAGCATGGAGAGCTGCATCAAACCAGTCTCAGGACTGAAGACCACAACAACAACAACAACTAGTCTATAACACAACAGCAATTTACCTGTGAATTTCGAGCGTTACGAAAAATAACAATTTTCTTCGAGACAGCGTTAAACGCTGAATAGCTGTAGCGCCAAATAGATAGTCAGTGACTTATCTCACACATATACATACATTTGAGACAGTACGCACCAGTATCTCCGACGAAAAAAATGTGAGCCGCAAATTATGACATGTGGTACGACGGTATTCATAGATTGAAATCTGATAAACCTGACAACTGCTTCAAATTTTGCATCTGCATTTAATTTTACGAGCCATCTGAGATATTTTTGTTCTACAATTAGTAGTTCAAATGGCTCTGAGCACTATGGGATGGTTCAAATGGCTCTGAGCACTATGGGACTTAACACCTATGGTCATCAGTCCCCCAGAACTTAGAACTACCTAAACCTAACTAACCTAAGGACATCACACAACACCCAGTCATCACGAGGCAGAGAAAATCCCTGACCCCGCCGGGAATCGAACCCGGGAACACGGGCGTGGGAGCACTATGGGACTTCACATCTGAGGTCATCAGTTCCCTAGAAATTAGAACTACTTGAACCTAACTAATCTAAGGACATCACACACATCCATTCCAGAGGCAGGATTCGAAACTGCGACCGTAGTAGCCGCGCAATTCCGGAATGAAGCGCCTAGATCCGCTCGGCCACAGCAGCCGGCTCCTAAAATTAATAGCTGTGTCGTTTCGGTAAGTGTAAAAAAAAAAAAAAAACTAAAGGGTGATAGTAATATAACACAGCCCATGGGAACGAATTTTTAGTTATGACTCGAGAAAATAATAATAATGGAAGGGGGGGGGGAGGCCGAAGACAATTTAACGTATTTAACTTACACACACCAAGAACTACAATCGCAGTATTTCCACACAAAATGCTAGTTAATAAGGTTTAAGTCTTTGAGTGCATCCCTGAGCACATTATTCACCGTAGAGTTTGAAACTATGTCGAACCTTAGAGAGAGACATCTTAAAAAGGCGCATTTTTAATAGAAGTTAGCGCGTGGTTGGTGACCCAGTTAGCTCCGGGCGGCCGCCATGGCGCGTCAGCTGATTGGCGCCGGCTTCAAATTGCCGGCCGGTGACGTCACGCGGGCCAATATGGCCGCCACGGCGCGAGCGTCGCGTAGACAGAGCGCGCTCAAGACAGAATTACGACGTCGGAACGCCGTGTTTTATCAGCTTTTGAGCTCCCTTGTCCTACGTATTACAGCACTATCGATACGAAGACTAGTTTTAAGATCTATTCCCCTCCAAGTTTTTCACATAATCGATCTTTTACTCCTTTTCTGGGAAACGTAAAAGAATACCGATAATATATTGGTTATAAAATGAGTTAACTTCAGCGCGTCTTTAATTTCGCCAAAATTTCATTGCTTTACGTCAAAGAGTCATTTAGTGGTCTATCTGTTGCCCGATTATATCGCCCACGCCTTTTCTTTTTTAGATAATGACATCACTATCCATTTTGTCATCAACGAATGTCTTGGTTGTAACAATTATTTATTAATTTACGGTATTATCTTATTCTACTCGACTTCCCTCACATTCTTGATTACAGCAATGGACTGTTGCATGAGACATTACACTTGTCTCAATCTTAATAACAGTCTACCTTTTCTATTCTGAATACTGAACTAAGTTTACGATGTCTATCATACTATTATTCCTTACTTTGTTCCTCCTACTATCGCTCTAACATTTAGATGTCCACCTACACGTAACTCTAAATGCTGTTATCATACATCTTTTACCGGCCGGTGGTGGCCGAGCGGTTCCAGGCGCTACAGTCTGGCACCGCGCGACCGCTACGGTCGCAGGTTCGAATACTGCCTCGCGCATGCATGTGTCTGATGTCCTTAGATTAGTAAGGTTTAAGTAGTTCTAAATTCTAGGGGACTGATGACCTCAGAAGTTAAGTCCCATAGTGCTCAGAGCCATTTGAACCATATATCTTTTCCCACTCCCAGTCGGGCGTTCTTTTACTGTGACACAAAAGGAGCCATACGTTTTAGTATTTTCAGTTTATCTTGACTAATTTTACGGTCATCTTTATCAACTACTCCAGTTGTGGCAACAGTGGTGATACGGTAACGTGAGGTATTAGTGGAAGAAACGGCACAGTATTTAAAAACTTTTGCTATTCATAGATATGAACGAGTTTGGGCTGAGATGATACACTTTCAGAGTGTCCTTCTTTCTCAAAGGAAGAATCATTTTAAGAAACAAATACTGGCAATAAAAACGAAGCGTGTCGTTTTTTGCACGGTTAAAAGAACAGAATTAATCCATGCCTCACGGATATAAATTAAGAGTTTATTTCCCAATACTCTACGCACACATTTAATTCTTATTATTATTATTTTGAACATTTCCTCATTACAGAGGCTTATCTCCAACATAATAATTTACTTGGAAATTACAATACAAACATTTAATTCTGCATTTTTAAAAAGTGTCGCTGAGTCATTTTCCGCTTTCGGCAACGCAGTGACATATTTTCCAGCTAAAAATGTATAATTGCGTAGACTTTACACACAAAAAAACAAAAATTGCGCGGCTGACCACGGCGTAGATGCTAAATAAAATATGTCGTCCCAGTCCAAGAGCGCTGCGCAACTAGAGTGGCGAATTGTCAAAAGAGCATTCATGTTCTGGATTTCCAATAGACAAAGTTCTTCTACGGTACAGATAAAAGGTACATAACGGTGTGCGAGCGAAACTGCGCGGCAACTGGAAACCTATTCCGGAGGATGAAGTACGCAAAGCGGCACGATTCTTGCGGGCAAATCGTTTAAAGAGCACACAGATTCGCCGTCAAATGGACCATATGCAATGTCACACCCAGCCGTAGTGAAATGGTGCCATCGCTTTGACCGAAGTTCTACAGACGTGGATTATGCTAACTGGGAATCACAGATCGTAAACCACGCCCGCCAAGCAGAAAGGACCTCTGGAGGTGAAAAATCTTTTCCAATGATGAGGACGGGCGTTGAGACAGTTGTTTTCGAATGGCTCCGTGATCAAGGAGCGGATCGAGGAACTGAACTACTGGTAGAACATTCCGACCTTGTTTAGAGAGACAAAATGACTCTGTTGGAAAACAGTATCCCGTATTTGTGCCAGTCTAAAGACCTTTCTTGGTAAAGGGTACCTTACTTTTTGACGTGTCCTCGTATACGGAGCTTGTTGGTTGGTTGGTTGGTGGACTTGGGGGAGGGGATCAAACAGCGAAGTCATCGGTCCCAGCGGATTTGGGAAGGATGGGAAAGGAAGTCGGCCGTGCCCTTTCAAAAGAACCATCAAGGCGTTTGCCTGAAGCGATTTAGAAAAATCACGGAATACCTAAATCAGGATGGCCGGACGCAGATTGGAACCGTCGTCCACCAGAATGCGAGTCCAGTGTGCTAACCATCGCGCCATCTCGCTCGGTACCAAAGCCTTTGTGGTGAGTCAGATGTTACAGTAATTAAAGGGCTATTGATTTAAATAACCCGTTACGTTATTTTCCCATGCGTAGCTCGATGGATTCCATTTTCATGTGCTGTGGGAGTTTACGTAGGTACGGGATGTGATATCTGGAATGTTCCTATCTATTAATGTCTATGGCTAAATGTGATCACCTAAAACTCAATTGAAATAAAAAGAAACAGACTGCAGTGACATTACATCTGACATCGTGACTACATAGTGTATGGAAGGTGCCGGAGGTTCTCGCCAATGGACAGGCAGCTTTCCGCCGAAAACTTGTGGAGTTTCAATCATAGGAGGCGAACGGCAGCCCGAAATTTTATTAAGTCGTAGCGAGGCGAGCGCTACAGATTCGTACTGGAGACGGTGTAATTAAATGTGATTCGATAGCGCTTCCCGAATGAAATACCTCTCGCTGGCAGAAGAAAAATGCAAACAAAAGTGGTCCCAGAATAGTTCCGTGTGGAACTAGGGCGAGCTGAGGATTTCTCTGTTGTTTCTAAGACGATACGTGTTGTAATTAGATCCCGTAGTGTCAACTCGTTGTTCCTGCCGAGGGTGTGTAGCAATCCCTTCAATATTAATATGTGTGTATGAGCAAGGTGATACGATATTTGAATCGGTATTGATTTAAATAATAAAGTTCTGCCCCAGTTACTTCTTTTCTCATGCGTACCGCGACCCACCTCCGGATTTTATTACGCTTTCAGGTGTAATGGGAGTTTACAAAGCAATTGGATTTCATGTCCACATCCATGTCTGAGCAGTCAGTCGAAAAAGTTTCGAGGGTCGACTAATGTAGAACGGAGAAAGTTTAGTATCGTGGTTTTAAGGCTTAGGATGCTATACAAGGCAACCCTCCTCTTGAGTAAAACGTACAGAATGTTCATACAACCATATGAAACAGCCAGAAAAGTCCTTAGGGATGTTATTCAAATCGTCCGTGTTATTAGCTTCTATGTTGGCTATGTCACCAAATCGTTCGCCCTTCAAGTGAATTGCGGTACCTTTTCGTTTTTGGTGAGTTCCTAGTGGTAACACAAAGTCTCACCTCGACTATTTTTTCCAGAAAGTACTTGCTCGCGTTCTGCATTTCAATCAAGTCGCGGCAGCGGTCCACACGTTGTTGTTTTTCTTCAGTACTCAAGGCGGGCGGGGCACATTTGCACAAACTTTTCTCTTCTTCTAAATATTCTGGAAGATGTTCAGTTCGTCGCTCGACTGCGATTCGTGATGCAACAACGGTAGCACATTACGGCAGCAAGTAAACTTCCCAGCACCGCATCCTCTCAACTTCCTGGGCGCCTGTTGTTTACTGTGGTTTACAGTTGTTAGTTCGAGCTGCCGCCATACTTACTGAGCGGACGTCGCTTTTATTCCAAAAATAAAATCAATTTCGGAACAATGTGGACGGACGGTGCAGACAGCTGGCTGCGATAAGGCCGTATGAAATATAAAAAAGTACACCCTTAGGCCCCAATGACCTGTACGGGCATTTCTGGATACAGAAAATGTTCGACTGCTACTCTGGCCAGCACATTCTCCAGATCTCTCACCAATTGAAAACGTCTGGTCAATGGTGGCCGAGCAACTGGCTCGTCACAATACGCCAGTCACTACTCTTGATGAACTGTGGTATCGTGTTGAAGCTGCATGTGCAGCTGTACCTGTACACGCCATCCAAGCTCTGTTTGACTCAATGCCCATACGTATCAAGGCCGTTATTACGGTTCAAATGGTTCAAATGGCTCTGAGCACTAACATCTTAGGTCATCAGTCCCTTGATCTTAGAACTACTTAAACCTAACTAACCTAAGGACATCACACACATCCATGCCCGAGGCAGGATTCGAACCTGCGACCGTAGCAGTCACGCGGTTCCGGACTGAAGCGCCTAGAACCGCACGGCTACCGCGCCCGGCGTTATTACGGCCAGAGGTGGTTGTGGGTACTGATTTCTCAGGATCTATGCACCCAAATGTAATCACATGTCAGTTCTAGTATAATATATTTTTCCGATGAATACCCGTTTATCATCTGCATTTCTTCTTGGTGTAGTAATTTTAATGGCCAGTAGTGTATGTAACGAGGACAGCAGGGCGAAATTTTGTTTAATCATATTGAAACGAGCTTCACTGATCCTTTCTGACAGACGGTGTAATTAAATGTGATTCAATATCGGTTTCGAATGGGATTCCTCGCATTAGATCCGAAAAGATCAAAACAAATGTGGTCCCAGCACAATGCCGTGTGGAAGCTGGTCTAGCTGCGGCTCCCGGCGCCCAGACTTTGTAGCAGCGAGCCGGCCGCCTCCGTGTGAGTAGTCTACGTGTCGGGTATTTTTAAAGGCGCCGGACACGCGACACCCAAAGCCAGCGTCCGCCAATTAACGCGCGCGCTCGCTCACGCCCCCCAGGCGCCATATATCTGCGCCGGCTCGCGCCTTTGACTGGATTTACTGTGAGCCGAGCAGCCGCGGATTTATGTCGTTATAATGGGCAGGGAAGCCGTCCGTCTTTCGCCCTCCGTGTTCCTCCTCCGGCCGCTTCTTTTTAAGCCGTCGTCCGCTGCTTAGCGCTCGCGCGCGCGTTCCTACCGCACTATTTCCGTGCAGACGCGCGCAAACACACGGACGGCCCCCGTTGCCGGTCGGACTCTGATTTAGAATTATTTATTCCTGCGAGCGAGCGAACGTGTGTGTGTGTGTGTGTGTGTGTGTGTGTGTGTGTGTGTGTGTGTGTGTGTGGTCATTCCTCTCTTTTCCGCGCCCGACCTCGTTAATTAGAGGTGCTGAACGAAAATAGGTAAATACGCAGCGGTAAAACAAAAAAATCGAGCGAAAAAGAGTGAGAAAAAGAAACAGCTTGTAGATTCAGAAATGGACCGTCGCATGCTTGGTGGGGAGCAAGCAGGAAGATATTGAGCAGGAAGACCTTAACGTGAAGCTAGTCTCTCGTTGGGACACGGAGGTCTGTCTGTAACTGACCACTACAAGTAGCAACGCCAGAAGATAGTAAGAATTTGCAAAACGACCAGCAGAGAATTGATGAATGGTGCAGGCTATGACAGTTGACCCCGAACGTAAATAAATATAACATATAGGGCATACGTAGGAAAAGAAATCCACTCCTGCACAGCCACACTCTTGATGACAAACAGCCGAAGACAGCGTCTCCCATAAAATATCTAGGCGAAATTATCCAGAGCAACCTTAAGTGGAATGACCATATAAAACGGATAGTGGGAAAAGCAGACGCCAGATTCATCGGAAGAATCTTAAGGAAATGTAACTCATCCACGAAAGAAGTGGCTTATAAGGCGCCTGTTCGCCTGATTCTTGAGTACTGTTTATCTATTTGGGATCCCTATCAAGCCACTCCTGCAAAATACTAACACGAATTCTTTACAGACGAATGGAAAAACTGGTAGAAGCCGACCTCGGGGATGATCAGTTAGGATTCCGTAGAAATGTTGGAAAACGTGAGGCAAGACTGACCCTACGACTAATCTCAGAAAATAGATTAAGGAAAGGCAAACCTACGTTTCTAGCATTTGTAGACTTAGAGAAAGATTTTGACAATTTTGACTTGAATACTCTCTTTCAAATTCTGAAGGTGGCAGGGGTAAAATACAGCGAGCGAAAGGCTATTTACAATTTGTACACATAGCTGATGGCAGTTATAAGAGTCGAGGGGCATGAAAGGGAAGCAGAGGTGGGGAAGGGAGTGAGACAGGGTTGTAGCCTCTCCCCGATGTTATTCAATCTTTATATTGAGCAAGCAGTAACGGAAACAAAAGAAAAATCAGGAGTAGGAATTAAAATCCACGGAGAAGAAATAAAAACTTTGAGGTTCGCCGATAACATTGTAATTCTGTCAGAGACAGCAAAGGACCTGGAAGAGCAGCTGAACGGAATAGATAGTGTCCAGAAAGGAGGATATAAAATGAACATCAACAAAAGCAAAACGAGAACAATGGAATGTAGTCGAATTAAATCAGGTGATGCTGCGGGAATTAGATTAGGAAATGAGACGCTTAAAGTAGTAAATGAGTTTTGCTATTTGGGGAGCAAAATAACTTATGCTGGTCGAAGTAGAGAGGATATAAAAAGTACACTGGCAATGGCAAGGAAAGCATTTCTGAAGAAGAGAAATTTGTTAACATCGAGTATAGATTTAAGTGTCTAGAAGCCGTTTCTGAAACTATTTGTATGGCGTGTAGCCATGTATGGAAGTGAAACGTGGACGATAAATAGTTTAGACAAGTAGAGAATAGAAGCTTACGAAATGTGTTGCTACAGAAGAATGCTGAAAAGTAGATGGGTAGATCACATAACTAATGGGGAGGTATTGAATAGAATTGCAGAGAAGAGAAATTTGTGGCACAAGTTGATTAGAAGAAGAGATCGGTCGGTACGGCATATTCTGAGGCATCAAGGGATCACCAGTTTAGTATCAGAGGGCAGAGTGGAGGGTAAAAATCGCAGAGGGAGACCAAGAGATGAATACACTAAACAGATTCAGAAGGATGTAGGTTGCAGTAGTTACTGGGAGATGAAGAAGCTTGCACAGGATAGAGTAGCATGGAGAGCTGCATCAAACCAGTCTCTGGACTGAAGACCACAACAACAACAACATCAAGTAGGACTTAGAGAAAATGCGAAACGTTAAGTATGTATTATTTGAGGTCTCCTGAGTGGGTGCGCCAAGTTTCCGTCACTTCCGGCAGAAAGCGTAGACTATCCACGGATGTTGACACCTGACATGTTGCAGCGAGGTGGTGACGTCATTCGCGAGGACAGACACATTATGACTCGGCAGGTGGCGCTGCCTCTGTAAGTCAGCAAAGAAAGTGTGGATGCAATTATCTGCACTTTTGGATATTCAAAGTGTGTGCAATATTGGTCAGCGGTGACTAACGGTGGATCACAAATAACACAAAAAAAAAAAACATTTGTCTTCATTTGTTGCAGCATTTTGAAGCTGACGGGGAGGCCTTCTTGTCTCGGACTGTGACAGTTGATGAAACCTGGGTTCACTATTTTGAGCCCTAAACAAAACGACAGTCGATGGAATGGTGCCATTCCCACTCCCCACAGAAGAAAAGTTTCAAAGCAACCGCTTCCGCAGGTAAGGTCATGATCGCCGTCTTCTGGGACTGTGAAGGTGTGATTCTCATAGTTGTGATGCCAAGAGGCGGCAACATTAATTCGTAAGTATAGTTTTTAATAAAACTCAAGGCGCGCTTCCGGTAACTTCCGCGCCACAGCAACCCAGGAGATATGTGAGTGCAGGCTTTCTCGGCGAATTTCATAGATTAAGTCTTCAGGGGTTGTCAGCCGAGTAGCGTCGTCGTCTCGTAGCAACGTTTCGATGGAATGCGTCTCCATCATTTTCAGGTGAAGTGACTTCGCCTGAAGATGATGGAGACACATTCCATCGAAACGTTGCTACGAGACGACGACGCTATTCGGCTGACAACCCCTGAAGACTTCATATATAAACCCAGGGGATGTTTTGCTTCAGCACGATAACGCTCGGCCCCACCCAAGTCTGAGGACTGCAGAACAGATCGCAAAACAGGGTAGGACAGTGTTACCCCATCAACCCTAAAGCCCTGACCTAGCCCCCTCGGACTTCCACTTGTTTGGTCCATTAAAGGATGCCATTCATGGAAGACACTTTGAGTAACATGAGGAGGTGATTCACACAGTGGAGCACTAGCTTCGTCACCAGGTTCAAAATGGTTCAAGTGGCTCTGAGCACTGTGGATCTTAACTTCTGAGGTCATCAGTCCCCTAGAACTTAGAACTACTTAAACCTAACTAACCTAAGGCCATCACACACATCCATGCCCGAGACAGGATTCGAACCTGCGACCGTAACAGTCACGCGGTTCCAGACTGAAACGCCTAGAACCGCTCGGCCACGCCCGCCGGCTCCGTCACCAGGACACTGATTGTTACCCAGCAGGGCATACACGCCCTTGTTTCGCGCAGAAGGAAGGCCATAGAACGGGATGGAGATTACGTGAAAAAATATGGAGAGTAGATAAAACACCATTCTTTCGTGTCTGTAATTCTCATTATGTTCACAAAGAATTGTTGAAGAAAACATAAATGTCGTACATTACTTTCTGCGGTAACCTTCGTACTTCTTTATTATAGAATATTATTTTCTCGAGTGCCATAAAGCGATATGCTGGGAAATTAGGGACGGGTTAGTTAACACCTGCTTTTCTTTTCAACATATCTCATACTGTTTCTTTAGTCATATGACTAGTTAAACCAAATGCGGCATACACTGCGAAAACACATATTTCTGTAACGTTCTATTTATAGGAAATCTGTTTTTCACAAATATTTAATTAAATGAGAAATATTATTGCACTCATTTTGTGCCGGCCTGATGTCCGAGCGGTTCTAGGCGCTACAGTCTGGAACCGCGCGACCGCTACGGTCGCAGGTTCAAGTCCTGCCGCAGGCATGGATGTGTGTGATGTCCTTAGGTTAGTTAGGTCTAAGTAGTTCCAAGTTCTAGGGGACTGATGACATCAGATGTTGAGTCCCATAGTGGTCAGAGCCATTTGAACCACTGATTTTGTCTCTAGATTAAAAACTGGGATAACTATGTGTCCTGAATGATTTTCTCCAGGACACTTATGTGAAAACTGAGACTGTACCAGTAAAACCAGGGCGTTTGATGAGCCTATTCCAAGATTCAAACCGTGATGTGCAAAGAAAATCACTCCTACTTGGCAAGAGCTGCTGTTCACTGTAAGCGGAAAATCGAATTTCAAAAACGGCTATGGCTGGAAAATTTAATTTTTAAGGCGGATTCGTATTCCAGTCTATTATATTAAATCGTGGACTGCTGAATGCACGTACAGCAGGAAACAATCAGCAGAGAAGAGTGAAGCCTGCCACGCGCCGTAGAGTTTTTGTATCGGGCCAGGTGTAAGGTTACAACGGCTGGTTTGATTACAGTCATAACGCCCTTCCCCCCTCATTACTACGCTCGCCTGTAACAAGGCAACATCTTAATCACGGCATGGGCGGCACTCCAGTAAAGCCGACCGCCTCTGAGGACTGAGACGGACGTACCGTGAAATCGCACGGCACGCATCCTCACGCACCGCCCCGGTACCCCAGCCGGCTGAACTGGCGACCGTGCCAGGAGGCGCCCCGGCAACGGCCGGCTTGGCAGGCAGGCAGGGCGAAGAGAGGAGCCGATGTTGCCGATGTTTAAACATGCAAATCCGGGGAGGCATACATCAGCGTCACGGCAGCGCCGCGCCGCGGAATAAATCTGGAAATCTCGCAGCTCCGGTGGGGACCCGCGAAAGCCCGACCCGCCCGCCTGCGCCGCCGCTCGTTTGCATACTATGAATCGCATTATTTCGTTTATATGGAGCGCCGGGCCTCTCATTGACTGCATGCTAATGTCATTAGCCGGCGCGCGCTGCAAGCCCGGACCGGTTCTCTCCACTTCCTTTTTTTTTTCTGGATCCTGCTTTATAGTCCCTGCTCCTTCCCTCTTCCTATGTACACAATCGCGGTAGCTGTCCCTCTTCTTTTTTCTGTTTTTGGGACGCGTAGTAAGCGATGTGGGGGACTACTTGTACCGCAGGTACAGAAGTGAGCATGCGCGAACAGTGGCAGGAAGTAAACAGGAAACGGACGTAATGAGAAGTTAACTCAAGCACTGCGACTGTTATACGCAGCTATGAAACGGCGCGGCGTGGTAGTTACAAATGGAAATAGTGTTGAACAGGAGTCCAGATTCCACCCCATCATCCCAGTTTACAATGTTTTTGATTTCCCTACACATACACCACGCAAACTTTGACGTCAAATTGCCGGCCGAGGTGGCCGAGCGGTTCTAGGCGCTTCAGTCCGGAACCGTGCGACTGCTACGGTCGCTGGTTCAATTCCTGCCTTGGGCATGGATATGTGTGGTGGCCAGAGGTTAGTTAGGTTTACGTAGTTCTAGGTTCTAGGGGACTGATGACCTCAGATGTTAAGTCCCATAGTGCTGAGAGCCATTTGAACCATTTTTTTTGACGTCAAATTACTTTTGAAAACATGGATTTGTAATCAGTTGCCCCCCAGACGAACAGTGACCAAGAACTCATTGAAAAATATTCTCGAAACTTCAATAAAGGTTAAAATCACTGTAGAATTAAAAAAAACATCATGTTTTGCCTTAAAAATGCTTTAAACCTTCTAAGGTACGAGGCAAAAACTCAAACCCAGAAAAAAACAGTTCTACGTATTTCCAAGCTCTTGGTCCGAAACTGCATACCTGCGCCAACGTGGTACCCTCGTAATGTCTGGATATAATCGGAAGGATTTCAAAACAATAATACGTTAGGTTGGCGTCAGAAAATGCCAGTTGTTGTTGTTGTTGTTGTTGTTGTGGTCTTCAATTCTGAGACTGGTTTGATGCAGCTCTCCATGCTACTCTATCCTGTGCAAGCTTCTTCATCTCCCAGTACCTACTGCAACCTACATCCTTCTGAATCTGCTTAGTGTATTCATCGCTTGGTCTCCCCCTACGATTTTTACCCTCCACGATGCCCTCCAATACTAAATTTGTGATCCCTTGATGCCTCAGAACATGTCCTACCAACCGATACCT
The DNA here is from genome assembly GCF_023898315.1 of Schistocerca nitens. Lineage (NCBI taxonomy): Eukaryota > Metazoa > Arthropoda > Insecta > Orthoptera > Acrididae > Schistocerca > Schistocerca nitens. The sequence continues at coordinate 86,214,355 of NC_064625.1, read as the reverse complement.
TCTTCTGGTCAAGTTGTGCCACAAACTCCTCTTCTCCCCAATCCTATTCAGTACCTCCTCATTAGTTATGTGATCTACCCATCTAATCTTCAGCATTCTTCTGTAGCACCACATTTCGAAAGCTTCTATTCTCTTCTTGTCCAAACTATTTACCGTCCATGTTTCACTTCCATACATGGCTACACTCCATACAAATACTTATAGAAATGACTTCCTGACACATAAATCTATACTCGATGTTAACAAATATCTCTTCTTCAGAAACGCTTTCCTTGCCATTGCCAGTCTACATTTTATATCCTCTCTACTTCGACCATCATCCGTTATTTTGCTCCCCAAATAGCAAAACTCCTTTACTACTTTAAGTGTCTGATTTCCTAATCTAATACCCTCAACATCACCCGACTTAATTCGACTAAATTCCATTATCCTCGTTTTGCTTTTGCCAGTACGTACACGAAAAGACAATTATTTCGAATGTTCAGACGTGTGTGAAATCTTATGGGACTTAACTGCTGAGGTCATCAGTCTCTAAGCTTACACACTACTTAACCTAAATTATCCTAAGGACAAACACACACACCCATGCCCGAGGGAGGACTCGAACCTCCGCCGGGACCAGCCGCACAGTCCATGACTGCAGCGCCGGGACCGCTCGGCTAATCCCGCGCGGTCAATTATTTCGCTTCAAATTTTGATTTTTGTGCGCAGTATTGACTTTTCACTGTGTATTTATGATCCTATAGTACAAAGTTTTGTCATTCACGTAAGAATGAGTGGTAAGAAAGCGTACTCGGCCAGAAAAGGTACGGAGACATCGTATCCATCGCATTGCATGTCACGAAAGCGTCCAAAAGATAGATATAAGATTGAGAGCTGTTCAGAAGGAGTGGGTGTCTCTGCTAGGTAACTGAAAGACAGTGGTCTGGATTCTGACGAGAATTACGGACAGAGCTATGAGATTATAAGTTTTCTAACCGTTTTCTCTGTTATCTCTCAACACGTGAAACATAAAAGGTGCAATGTAGATGTCATGTGGCAAGAACGAAGTCCTCGAGGCTTCACAATAATTATTGGTTATCGAAGGTACGCAGGAGTTTTTATATCGGGTGGTAAGCTTAAGGGGGGTAGGAAGGCAAACGGGCCGACTTGGAGCAGGAGAGGCATCACAGGACATTTTAATTTCCACTATCTATACTTTTACAAATAAATTCATAAAACTTTGTCAGCGTCAGCAGGAAGGGTTCATGATTCACACTCTTTACAGTGGAAGTTCGAAAACATAACAAAATAAATTTTTTTTACGTGTGAAATTTCACCATTTTTTTCTCTTACTAATGGCTGCATTTGTTGCTATAGGTACACTTTTCTTCATAAGTTAGAGAGATTCTACGATTAATTTTGCACAGCATACATACCATACGTACAGGTGTATGAAACTCTAGAATTTATTTAATTTATGAAAAAACGAATGATCTGTTGTATTTTAAACTTCATGTTTAGAAAAAAACACAAATTTTTTTAGTTAATTACCTCAATTTTTACCACAGTTTCTAATAAATTTAGAAAATTCTAGAGTTTCATACACCTTTAAGTATGGTTTGTATGCTGTGCAAAATTCATCGAACCATCTCTCTTACTTATGAAGAAAAGTGTACTTATAGCAACAAATGCTGTCGTTAGTACGTGAAAAAAATGATGAAATTTCACATGTAAAAAAAAATTACTTCGTTACGTCTTCGAACTTCCACTGCTATGAGTGTGAATTCTGAATCCTTTCTGGTCATGCTGACAAAGTTTTATGAATTTATTTGTAAAAGTATAGACAGTGGAAATTAAAATCTCCTGTGGTGCCTCTCCTGCTCCAAGTCGGCCCGTTTGACGTCCTACCCCCACTTAAACGGAACGTATATGAAATCAACCGTCGAATCGTCCTAGCAATGCATCTGCTTGGAGCAGGGCTAAAAGGAATTGCAAAGATATGTGCACTCATGAAACTGTCACGATCGATATTTGAATCATTCTATGATAAAGTAGAGGGTATGTTTCCTTTCGAAAAGGCAACAGTAGAACAGTCCTCGAATAGCAGGTTAACGGCAAGAGTTTTTAAAAAAGTGGAATTTTTTTATTTTTTCTTGTATATAGTACACTTCAAAACTTAAAACTGTTTCTATAATTATCGTAGAAATTCTTGATTGTTAGCACACTTGGACCGGTTGTCTTCTGCTTGAACTCGGTCGCAAACTTCCTTTGACCCGCAGTTTGGCTCTTCTAGCCGCGCGGGATTAGCCGAGCGGTCGCAGGCTCTGCAGTCATGGACTGTGAGGCTGATCCCGGCGGAGGTTCGAGTCCTCCCTCGGGCATGGGTGTGTGTGTTTGTCCTTAGGATAATTTAGGTTAAGTAGTGTGTAAGCTTAGGGACTGACGACCTTAGCAGATAAGTCCCATAAGATTTCACACACATTTGGACATTTTTGGCTCTTCTTGCTGGCATAGTAGGCCTTCAGCAGTGCTATACGGTCAGGCACGCTTTACCATTACATTTTCACGTGCAAATGGCCGACAACAACAAGGCACATGCTCATGCGCATCCTAATTCCCAACAAGCCAACCGGGCAGTTTGAACGCCCTAACGCAAACAGTTCAGAAGTAATGACGATTTTATTTCATATATAGTTCAACAATGGTCACCCTCTAAATCTAATTAAATAAAAGAGACGATTTTTAAAGTTTGCAGTTGTTAAAAGGGAAATGGTTGTATTATAAAATGACAGTAAGACAGCTGTTAGTAATAAAGGCCAGTAGGACTGCGTGCTGCGATGCCCTGTGTGTTGCGGTAGCAGCGCCTCCTACTCGCGGAATTTCGAGGAATCAGCAGCGCGACGCATTCTGGGCTCGTAGGCAAACGCGGATCTCGACAGGCTCTCGGGACCGAAATCCAGGCGACGCGTGGAATACCGGGAGAGGGAGGAAGGGATAGCCAGAGAGAGAGAGAGAGAGAGAGACAGAGAGAGAGAGAGAGAGAGAGAGAGACAGAGAGAGCAAGCAATGCAGCGCATGCATAAAGCGGTCGCACGCTTTGCATGCCAAAACCAGAAGGCGTCGTGTCACGGCCGCCAACTACGCTCGCACCAACCGAGGCAGCACGCAATACTGGAAAGCGGCGACCTCGCCGTCCGAGTCAGACAACAGGCCCCTATACTGTACCCTGTTCAACATAAGAACAAACCTGATGCAAACAGACACAAATGCGATGATTGGTCGGAAGCTGTTGCACACGTACACTGGTGTTGTTACCATTTGGACGTAGGTCCTACTTATGTAAACTACTCGCCATTAAAATTGCTACCCCAAGAAGAAATGCAGATGATAAACGGATATTCATTGGACAAATATATTATACTAGAACTGACATTTGATTACATTTTCACACAATTTGGGTGCGTAGATCCTGAGAAATCAGTTCCCGGAACAACCACTTCTGGCCGTAATAACGGCCTTGATACGCCTGGGCATTGAGTCAAACAGAGCTTGGATGGCTTGTATAGGTACAGCTGCCCATGCAGCTTCAACACGATACCACAGTTCATCAAGAGTAGTGATTGGCGTATTGTGACGAGCCAGTTGCTCGGCCACCATTGACCAGACGTTTTCAATTGATGAGAGATCTGGAGAATCTGCTGGCCAGGGCAGCAGTCGAACATTTTCTGTATCCAGTAAGCCCCGTACAAGACCTACAACATGCGGTCGTGCATTATTTTGCTGAAATGTAGGGTTTCGCAGGGATCGAATGAAGGGTAGAGCCACGGGTCGTAACACATCTGAAATGTAACGTCCACTTCTCAAAGTGCCGTCAATGCGAACAACAGGTGACCGAGACGTGTAAACAGTGGCACCGCATACCATCAAGCCGGGTGATACGCCAGTATGGCGATGACGGATACACACTTCCAATGTGACTTCCCCGCGATGTCGCCAAACGCGGTTCATGATGCTGTAAACAGAACCTGGATTCATCCGAAAAAATGACGTTTTGCCATTCGTGCACCCAGGTTCGTCGTTGAGTACACCATCGCTGGCGCTCCTGTCTTTGATGCAGCGTCAAGGGTAACCGGAGCCACTGTCTCCGAGCTGATAGTCCATGCTACTGCAAAAGTCGTCGAACTGTTCCTGCAGATGGTTGTCGTCTTGCAAACGTCCCCATCTGTTGACTCAGGGATCGAGACGTGGCTGCACGATCCGTGACAGCCATGCGGATAAGATGCCTGTCATCTCGACTGCTAGTGATACGAGGCCGTTGGGATCCAGCACGGCGTTCCGTATTACCCTCCTGAACCCACCGATTCCATATTCTGCTGACAGTCATTGGATCTCGACCAAAATGAGCAGCAACGTCGCGATACGATAAACCGCAATCGCGATAGGCTTTATCAAAGTCGGAAACATGATGGTACTCATTTCTCCTCCTTACACGAGGCATCGCAGCAACGTTTCACCAGGCAACACCGGTCAACTGCTGTTTGTGTATCAGAAATCGGTCGGGAACTTTCCTCATGTCAGCACGTTGTCGGTGTCGCCACCGGCGCCAACCTAGTGTGAGTGCTCTGAAAAGCTAATCATTTGCATATCACAGCATCTTCTTCCTCTCAGTTAAATTTCGCGTCTGTAGCATGTCATCTTCGTGGTGTAGCAATTTTAATGGCCAGTAGTGTATTACACTGAAGCGCCAAAGAAACTGATATAGGGATGCGTATTCAAATACAGAGATATGTATACAGGCAGAATACGGTGCTGCGGTCGGCAACGCCTATATAAGACAACAAGTGTCTGGCGCAGTTTTTAGATACGGTTACTGCTACTACGATGGCAGGTTATCAAGGTTTAAGTGAGTTTGAACGGGACGTTATTGTCGGCGCACGAGCGGTGGGACACGGCATTTCGGAGGTAGCGATGAAGTGGCGATTTTCCCGTACGACAATTTCACTAATGTACCGTGAATATCAGGAATCCGGTAAAACATCAAATTTCCGACATCGATGCGGCCGTAAAACGATCCTGCAAGAACGGGACCAACGACGACTGAAGAGAATCGTTCAACGTGACAGATGTGGAACCCTTCCGCAAATTGCTATAATTTCAATGCTTGGCCACTAACAAGTGTCATGTTACACTTATACGCGCAAAGAGTGGTCAAAACATAAGTTGCCCGGTTCACGTTTCCAGCCTTGATACGAATTTCTTACCCTAGTTATTGAAGCCGGAATTGCTCGCCGCGGAAAAGGTTGAAAGAGGTCAGTGTTGTCGCTGATTGACCGCTGTGCGCGATTTATCGAACTGTAAGGCACGAAGGCGCAGGTAAAAATCAAAGCGGCAGGGAACTGGCTGTCTCGGAGGTAAAGCTATTTTACTGCCTTTGCTCCCTAAGACGTAACCGCGAGTCAAGCTTGCGTGTGCGGTGGGCATTGTTGCTCCTTACTGCTGAAAATATTCATGCAATGATTCAAATTCCGTCAGCTGATACTGCTTCACTTTTTATATTAAGTTACCACGAAATGTCAAAAGCAGTTCTCGAGGCAGTATTAATTTGGCCACCGCATAGGAAACGTACAGCTGGAACGCGACTCGAGCAATATTTTGAGTTGACGTCGTCTTTACTGTACGGAAATGGCAGCTAAATGGTGAAAATACGTAAACTATATGTCAAAATCTTAAACATGGCTGCGAAACAGTTTCTGTGTAATTCAGAATTGATTGAAAAACCAGGAAACAAGTTGTAAATAAAAGGTTTATACTCCTTGACCACGGTTTCAATATCGAAACCATGGTCAAGGGCTAATATACCTTTATTTGCAACTAGTTGGCTGATTTTTCAATCTATTCTAAATTATATGTAGTAAACGCTATGCTAAGATTTCTTCAGGTCTACCCTAACTAACTGTAGAAATAAATGACAGTGAAGTTCAAAGAAACCGTTTTGGGTATTAGACCCAGAAATTTTCAAACTAAACATCTATTAAAAGTAACATTCGCACCGTATCCGCAGCGGTCTTCTGTAGAGGCAATAAAGTGCAGTTTACTCGACCAGAAGAGACACGCTACACATACGATCCGAAACATCGGTATTTGGGGGGACGACGGTTCAAACCCGCGTCCGGCCATCCTGACTTAGGTTTTCCGTGATTTTCATAAATTGCTTCAGACAAATGGCGGGACGGTACCTTTGAAAGGGCGCGGCTGATTTCCTTCCCCCATCCTTGCCTAATCCGAGCTTGTACTCAGTCTCTAATGACCTTGATATCGACGGGACGTTAAGTTCAAAATGGTTCAAATGGCTCTGAGCACTATGGGACTCAACTGCTAAGGTCATTAGTCCCCTAGAACCTAGAACTAGTTAAACCTAACTAACCTAAGGACATCACAAACATCCATGCCCGAGGCAGGATTCGAACCTGCGACCGTAGCGGTCTTGCGGTTCCAGACTGCAGCGCCTTGAACCGCACGGCCACATCGGCCGGCTGGACGTTAAGTACTAATATCTTCTCCTCCTCCTCCTCCTCCTCCTCCTCCTCCTCGTCCTCCGAGACATCGGTGTAATAGTTGTTTTAGTTTCAAAATGACGCAAAAGGAAATTATTCAAATTGACTCTAAGTCTAGAAGGCTATGCACTCGACTGAATTACACTGTCGCCTCGCACAGATGTTAGACCGTGACCTGCGCCCCCCAACAGAAAAACAGACCAATCATCACACCCCAGTTTGACCCTATTTAGTGATCGACGCCATCACATTTTTTTCCGGTTTTGCCACTCACATTGCTAAACTGTTTACACTGTAGCTGACACAAATTTATTTAAAAACTTCGAAGGGTGGCAGAATATAAACTACACGCCTTACTCAGCAAATAATGCACCGGGGAGCGATCGACAAATTAAATGCGATGTAAACTAATTTCATTGGCTGATAATTGTCGCCGGCGATATTTATGGCGGCAATAAAATTACGTACCAGCTAAGGAGGCCAGGGGACGCTATTAAAATAACAAACGGCCGGCGATAATTTAAAATCCGTGGTTAATAAAAGGAAAAAAAAAAAAGAAAACAAGAGCCGATACAAATTATCGCCGACATAACAACATTAAAAGCGAATGAATATAAATTACCGTTAAGTATCAATTTAGATAATAATTATATTGCTGACTACATAACGACCAGTATAGATTTTATGGTAGGATTATCAGTTACAGGCGTGAAAAATGACAGTCCTAGAGGAAAGATATAGCAGGGCGAAAAAACAAAAAGGAATTGGGCAGTTGTGCGAGGACGTCTGGCCGGAGTTATGAAACAGGACGTGTTTCGCTGCGAGCCGAATGTCGTAATTGAAACCGGCTTGCCCTGGTAGCGCGAGATTACGGCAAAGGCTGCGCTTAATCGTTTATTGCTCCGTTTTTTTTTTGTTTTTTTTTTTTTTAATTCCGCGTCTCCACCGGTTGTTTCCGTCCCGCGGTCACTTTCATGGCCCGGTCCTATCGCCGGCTGGTAATCTTAATGGCCGCCTTTAAAACTCGCCGCCAGTTGAGTGAGTAGCTGCCTGTTGCAGGGCACGTGGGCCACCCGTGCCTCCGCCGACCGTGGTTCGCCAGGTGCGATCAGCAGAGAATCGAAAAGCGCTTTACGCTGCGAGCCAGACATCAGCAGTGCACAGTAAAACGCTTACCTTTATTCGACTCAGCGACGCAACGACTTCTGTCTGGTACGGAACTGTATTACGGATCCCTTCATAGTATGCCAAGTTTTAGGTACAGCCGGCCGCTGTGGCCGAGCGGTTCTAGGCGCTTCAGTCCGGAACCGCGTTCCTGCTACGGTCGCAGGTTCGAATCCTGCCTCGGGCATGGATGCGTGTGATGTCCTTAGGTTACTTGGGTTTAAACAGTTCTAGGCGAATGATGACCTCATATGTTAAGTCCTATAGTGCTTAGAGCCATTTAAGTAAGTACATTCTGGCTGTTACACCGATTAGGCCAGTATTACACTATCGTTGAAACAGAGTATGACACGCGTAAAGCTGAAATACTAAACACCTTTTTCCAAAGCTGTTTCACAGAGGAAGACCGCACTGCAGTTCCTTCTCTAAATCCTCGCACAAACGAAAAAATGGCTGACATCGAAATAAGTGTCCAAGGAATAGAAAAGCAACTGGAATCACTCAACAGAGGAAAGTCCACTGGACCTGACGGGATACCAATTCGATTCTACACAGAGTACGCGAAAGAACTTGCCCCCCTTCTAACAGCCGTGTACCGCAAGTCGCTAGAGGAACGGAAGGTTCCAAATGATTGGAAAAGAGCACAGGTAGTCCCAGTCTTCAAGAACGGTCGTCGAGCAGATGCGCAAAACTATAAATCTATATCTCTGACGTGGATCTGTGGTAGAATTTTAGAACATGTTTTTTGCTCGCGTATCATGTCGTTTCTAGAAACCTAGGATCTAATTTATAGGAATCAACATGGATTCCGGAAACAGCGATCGTGTGAGACCCAACTCGCTTTATTTGTTCATGAGACCCAGAAAATATGAGATACAGGCTCCCAGGTAGATGCTATTTTTCTTGACATCCGGAAGGCGTTCGATACAGTTCCGCACTATCGCCTGATCAACAAAGTAAGAGCCTACGGAATATCAGACCAGCTGTGTGGCTGGATTGAAGAGTTTTTAGCAAACAGAACACAGCGTGTTGTTCTCAATGGTGAGACGTCTACAGACGTCAAAGTAACCCCTGGCGTGCCACAGGGGAGTGTTATGGGACCATTGCTTTACACGATATATATAAATGACCTAGTAGATATTGTCGGAAGTTCCATGCGGCTTTTCGCGAATGATGCTGTAGTATTCAGAGAAGTTGCAGCATTAGAAAATTGCAGCGAAATGCAGGAAGATCTGCAGCGCATAGGCACTTGGTGCAGGGAGTGGCAACTGACCCTTAACGTAGACAATTGTAACGTATTGCGAAAACATTAAAGAAGGATCCTTTATTGTATGATTATATGATAGCGGAACAAACACTGGTAGCAGTTACTTTTGTAAAATATCTGGGAGTATGCGAGCGGAACGATTTGAAGTGGAATGAACATATAAAATTAATTGTTGGTAAGGCGGGTACCAGGTTGAGATTCATTGGCAGAGTCCTTAGAAAATGTAGTCCATCAACAAAGGAGGTGGCTTACAAAACACTCGTTCGACCTGTACTTGAGTATTGCTCATCAGTGTAGGATCCGTACCACACCGGGTTGACGGAGGAGATAGAGAAGATCCAAAGAAGAGAGGCGCGTTTCGTCACAGGGTTATTTGATAAGCGTGATAGCGTTACGGAGATGTTTAGCAAACTTAAGTGGCAGAGTCTGCAAGAGAGGCGCTCTGCATCGCGGTGTAGCTTGCTGTCCAGGTTTCGAGAGGGTGCGTTTCTGGATGAGGTATCGAATATATTGCTTCCCCCTGCTTATAGCTCCCGAGGAGATCACGGATGTAAAATTAGATAGATTCGAGCGCGCACGGAGGCTTTCCGGCAGTCCTTCCCGCGAACCATACGCGACTGGAGCCGGAAAGGGAGGTAATGACAGTGGCACGTAAAGTGCCCTCTGCCACACACCGTTGGGTCGCTTGTGGAGTATAAATGTAGATGTAGATGTAGATCATACAGTGAAGCGGCAAAGAAACTGATACACTTGCCTAACATCGTGTAGGGCCCCCGCAAGCACACCGAAGGGCCACAGCACGACGTTGCATGGACTCGACTAATGTCTGAAGTAGTGTTGGAGGGAATCGACACCATGAAGCCTGCACGGTTGTCCATAAATCAGTTAGAGTACAAGGGGTGGAGATCTCTTCTGAACAGCACGTTTCAAGGCATCACAGATATGCTCAATAATGTTCATGTCTGGAGGGTTTAAACTCAGAAGAGTGTTTCTGGAGCTTCTCTGTAGCAATTCTGGACGTGTGGGGTGTCACATTATCCTGTTGGAATTGCCCAAGTACGTCGGAATACCCAATGGACATGAATGGATGCAGGTGATGAGACAGGATGCATACCCTCCACCAGCTTGAACAGTCCCCTACTGACAAAAAAATGGTTCAAATGGCTCTGAGCACCATGGGTCATCAGTCCCCTTTTTAAACCTAGCTAACCTAAGGACATTACACACATCCATGCCCGAGGCAGGATTCGAACCTTCGACCACAGCGGTCGCGCGGTTCCAGACTGTAGCGTCTAGAACCGCTCGACCACTCCGGCAGGCTCCCTGTTGACATGCAGGGTCCTTGGATTCATGAGATTGTCTCCATACCCGTACACGACCATCCGCTACATAGAATTTGAAACGAGACTCGTTCGACCAGAAACATGTTTCCAGTCACCAACAGTCCAATGTCGGTGTTGACAGGCACAGGCGAGGCGCAAAGCTTTGTGTCGTGCAGTCATCAAGGGCACACGAGTGGGCCTTCGGCTTCGAGAGCCCATATCGATGATCTTTCGTTGAATGGTTCACACGCTGACACTTGTTGATGGCCCAGAACTGAAATCTGCAGCAGTTTGCGGAAAGACTGCCCTTCCGTCGAAGATTTGACGTTTTACCGGATTCCTAATATTCACTGTACACTCGTGAAATGGTCGTACAGGGAAATCACCATTTCATCGCCAACTTGGAGATGCTGTGTCGCATCGCTCGTGCGCCGACTATAACACCACGTTCAGACTCACTTTCATCTTGATAACCTGTCATTGTAGCAGCAGTAACGGATCTAACTGCGCCTGATACTTGTTGTCTTATATAGTCGTTCAGGACTGCAGCGCCGTATTCTGCCTGTTTACATATCTCTGTACTTGAGTGAGCTTGCCTATAGCAGTTTCTTTGGCACTTGAGTGTATGTCTTTGTCAAAGTTGATACGTGAAACATTTATGTCAAAGAAATTTTACAGTGTAATAGGAAACTCTGTCAATTCTCAGCTTCCGTCAAAGAAATATGTTGAAATGTAAGGCCTTGCCGTAGTTTTGATCATAAAAGTCGTTCGTCTTCTGTTCACTGCAATGTGAAATGAAACCGCTTGGAGCGCTGGCAACTCTACAGCTATTTAACGTCTCGGTAGTGTATTTTAAACATAGTTTCAAAGTTTAGTTGGTGTTTTCGTTCGATTGTTTTTAATAACCTTGCTTCTACTCGGGTGGGGGGTGAGCAAGGGGGCAAAGCATGCTATAAATCATGTGCTGATGGGCAGGTGTAATAAGCTCACAAAGACTTCATACCCACAATCATTGCTACAGCCATCCACCTCTACATCTGGAAACACCCAGGCAGCTTTTCAGCTGGCCAGAATAGAGGAGGTGGCCACACTCTAAAATAAATGCTTTTTTCTTAGCTTTCCATTCTACTTCGTCTATTTTTGAACTCTGCATCCCACAAGTTAAAAAGTGTTTCATTTGTTTCGTACACTTTATTAATCTCGCAGTTGTTGGAACACTAATGCTATTAACTAAATCATTCAAAAATAAAACAGTTCTTGTTGCCCGTATAGTGTACTAAACATTTATTTTCCTTCAGATATTTCTCCATCAGTGCTTTATAAATCTCTTCAGACGTTTCTGGAATTATTTTGGATAGTGTGCACTGTGGTATTCGAGTGCTCTATTGTACACTACGTATCTTTCTCCTGCATCAAGTGAGTGTTATGTTTTGTAATATCAGAATCGACTTTACTAAGCAAATACTGTAATGCACTCTTATCCATTCGAAAGTAATTTGTATAATACTTGACGGCCTCCATTTAAAGCTCTTGTAACAAATGTTTCTGAATGCTTTTACCATCTCGACATAACATCCACGCCTTCACCCAAATATGTTTCCTTTTATTCAGCTGCTTTTTTTCCTAATGTACACACACTGCATCTGTGGTACAAGCAACTGCAGCTCATAACAACAAGTTGCTGTTGTCCGCTGTCTTGAATTTTGACGAAAAAAAAATGTGATGACCGTGTAATATCCCTTTCTAGTGCCACTACGAAGATACTTGTCAAAGAAATTTGACGAACATTTGATCATATTTCTTTGTCAAGGAAATATGACAGTATAATAACGGCCTTATTAATGTACCAGCATTTCACATTTGCAATGGCCTGTCTCGAACTCACGTTAACCCGTGATCTTCCAATGTTAGTCACTTAAATATGTTCCTAAAGAAAATGGTTCAAATGGCTCTGAGCACTATGAGACTTAACATCTATGGTCATCAGTCCCCTAAAACTTAGAACTACTTAAACCTAACTAACCTAAGGACATCACACAACACCCAGCCATCACGAGGCAGAGAAAATCCCTGACCCCGCCGGGAATCGAACCCGGGAACCCGGGCGTGGGAAGCAAGAACGCTACCGCACGACCACGAGATGCGGGAAAATATGTTCCTAGACAAATGCATTTCCGAAATTTCATTACTCTACATTAACTATTTTTTGGTGTCGCGATTTTTTGCCGTCAGTGTATTTAGTGATGTGCCATTTTTTTCTTTGTTTCGTTTATAACGCTATGGCTCCAACAAGACAGTGGTCTGTTCGTTTACATACGTTCTTTACATATCTGTTATTGAAAGGATGTGTTTCAATATCGATAATTTTACCGCGCAGGATTACGTGCTTCAATATAGTTTCGAAATGCTTTGGCAACTAAGTCAAATGTAAAAATACGTGGATAATAACTGTGGGAGTGGCAACTTGCTGAAAAATCGGTAGAAATTTACAGAAAAACCATAGGATGAAAACAGCAGGTGTAAATTATTTATGTAAATTTCATTTTGGTAGGTAAAGTAAAAGAATGAAATGGCAGCAAGTGGAAAGAACACAGTAATTCTGTGTAAATGTTTCTCTTTCCATTATCGAATGTAATGTCACAGAAGATAAACAGTATGTTGTCTACAGCTTACCAATTAAAACGATCTTGTCACTGACGCTTCGTTCAACTCACCTGCAAAAAAGGAGAAAGCACAGTATTAGTAATACTCATAGCAGTAAGAAAATTCCACAATGTAATTTACATCTCATACTTTGGCGAGCTGGGACTTCAGTCTACATATGGAAAGAGGGAGAGAAGATTTAATAAAACACTTTTTGTTTACTAACTGAAACATGACAACAACTTATATTTTACTTTTGCATGCAGTGAAGTTCGTCTACTACGCTTCTGACGGATGATGAAGGCAACGTACGTTCAAACGGCAAAAAGCTATTTTTATATGACGTAGTTACAGTTTAACAAGTTTCAGATTTTTTTTACTTAGCTTGTACTGTGAGACCTTGCTTCTTGCCAAATTTCATGATTCAAGGTCAACAGGAAGCACCATAAAGGTTTTGATGAGTCAGTTTTCGAGTTTAAAAATATATGACATAGATGCTCATATCTTTTGATTGCATTGACTTAAATGCTTATAATTTTCACGTCGCTAAGGGACCATAGAACTTAGTATGTGACATAAATATGAACATGACAGAAGGACAGATAGACAGGTGGACAGACACACGATAAAAAAAAAAAAAAAATCACACAAAATATTTTTTCGTGTTATATAATTACAAATTAAGAATTTTCGGATTTTTACTTTACTTGTACTGTGAAACTCTGATTCTTGCCAAATTTCATTATTCTAGGTCGATGAGAAGTACCTATAAGGATCTGATGAGGGAGTTTTCGAGTATCAATATTTGAGACACATATGATCGTATATTTTGATTGAAGTGACTGAAAATCTTAAAATTTTCTTACCTCCGAGGGGCTGTAGGACTTAGTATGAGACATCAATTTGAACTTGATGCTCCAAGCCAAGATGTTTACATCAGCGAAAGCATCAAGGCCACCGTAGTCAGCACGAATCCCTCACACAACAGCCTCCGGTGGCCTAGAAGCTTTCGCTGATGCAGACATCTTGGCTTGCAAGACATGGAGTATAGCTGAGAGTACACGACTACTAGCTAAGGATCCGTATGGTACTTTGGTACCAGATAAGCCTTTCAATTGGACTACAAGAAGAAAGAAGAAGCTGAATGCAGACGAGTATCTGTTTATATGGGCCAAAGTAGGCAACAACAATTGTAAAATAAAGATTACAGGTGACTGTGTGTTGTATTATAGACAATAAAAATCCCTTATCTCCTTTCCTTATCTCCTGTGAGATTTTCCTGAGAAAAAAGGGTTCTTAACAATCTGACAGACGGTTGGACGGACGACAAAACGATCCTACAAGGGTCCCGTTCTTAGAGATTGAGGCAGGTGAAATGATGGGACGACGGGAAATGTAACAGCTTTCACAACATATAAGCTCTATGGCAATCTTTACTGGGAAAGATGAATGTCAAACTGCTCTTCGATGGGAAAAATTGTGGGGGCGTATGTCTTAATTACGAGGAAGGCAGATCCCAAGAAAGTCGGACAAACGATTCTCCACTACCTGTATGAGACTTTTGTAAGCGAATAACTTGCCTGGAGAAACTGATGTACTGTAAAGGAAAACTGTAGGGTACTTGACAGATCCATGCAGTCAATCTGCAAACATCTCAGACTTGCAATGAGGCTACAACGGAGTACTGTAAAGCAAATAAATCTACAGCATCTACAGTCTCTTAACTACATAGGAAAATACACTTTCACCTATGTTTGACATTTGTTTCTATTTCACGCCATCTAATTTCCCGTTTTTCCATTTCCTAGTGCTACCCTGTTTAAACTATTTTAGTCTTGCTTTTGGTGTGCTATGGAACAAAGAATCTACCAGAAAGCACGAATAACAACAATGGAACAGTTGATTTGGATCCCAAAACCTAGATAGTGTTAGACAATAAAGTGTGAAATATAGGTGAAAGTGTATTTACACGTTTGATAATCGCAATACCTTATCTAGAGCCCACGGTCAAGTGAATAACAAACGACTAATTTTAAAAATTTTTAACTTGCTATCTTCTCACAAGCTTCTGAGAATACCCTAATATCTTGTACACAGTGTGATCGAAAGTAACTAGTCGAAACATCGCCTTTGGAAAATTTTATGAATTGCTGTGCTGGTAAACCCCTTACGTTATTTGATTTTCAAACAGCTGAGCAGAACTGAACGCACTCAGACATTTCTCTCTTTATTTATTCTGATCAACACTAAACTGACACATAATATTTTTAGCGCAACGCAATCTGACTTTCCATAATCCCTTCAAAAGAATGGCCCTGACTAACAATAACCTATACCTTTCTTGAATCACTTACCTCACAAAAATCTTCGTTACTCGAACTACCGCAATACAGCGAGCGCCAATACTGCCAGCTAAATAAAAGATTCTAACTACTGATGGCATTAACTACTGATAGGCATAGTTAGCAAATGAAAGATTTTGATAGAGAACAAACAATGTATTTATCTGAATACTGTTCAAAAGTCATCATATATCAGTTCATGATATCCAGTATTACAAATTTACTCTTTCTGATGGACACATGTCCAGATCGTCCGCTCTCAAAATTCTGCCATCTCTCTCCGCACATCCACCACTGCTGGCGGCTCACCTCCAACTGCACAACGCTACGCACTGTTCACATCCAACTGCCCAACACTACAATAGCGAATATTCCGACAATGCCAACCAGCCACAGACTGCACACAGCACAGCCAGTGATTTTCATACAGAGCGCTACGTGACGTTACCAACATAAAAACGTAGACAGCCTACTTATATAGTGACCTATTAGTTGACAATAATATGAGGTGTCCCACCATTCACCTTTATGAGGAATTGAAGGTTCCTGATGACACTTCTGGCGTTACCGCCTCTCATGAGATCTAGTGGTCAACTGTGCGTTACATGGGGGCGTCCGGGTACTATTGAGCAGGTAGTGTAGTTGAGAGCCACAGCAGGTGCTGTATTGGGAAGGTGGTGGTGCGAAAGGACTGGACCAATACTGTTTCTTTTGTCGCAGGCAGAATGTATTTATGACACGTGTGATGCGTGTGTTGACGGTTAATTAGGAGTTTTATCACATAATGAAGATATGATTTATCCTGTTTGCGATGGACAGGGCACCTGAAAGCTCGTTCACTGAGTAGTGAACGTCTGACTAGCAGTCGGCAAGCTCGGGTGACGAGAGTGCGTCAGCTGGGGGCGGAGACGGCGCGGTGTAATGGTTTCGGGGAATCCCCGTAGCGCGAGCCATTTCAGCGCCGGCTGATAACATCGGCTGGCCGCTCCGCGGGGCGAGTCTAGGCCGACGGCGGCGGCGGCGGCGGCCGCGTGCTCCGCGCCCGGGCTGGCCGGCGAGCCTGCGGCCATCGATCTCTGCCCCGCTGACGGCGTCGCCGGGGGCGGCCGGCCAACTCCGCCACCGCCGCCGCCCCCGCAGCCACCTCCGTTCCTTCACGAGCGATAACGCACTCATCCCTTCCGGACACAGGACGCAAACTCACGCGTAATTACGCACGAAGCGCAAGATCGAATAGGACGTACAAAACGTATTACCTTTAACATTAAAGTATAGAGCCAGCCACGCTTAACTATGCTCTATTCCTTTAGCAACCTATATGAAAATGCTCTTTCGGGTCTCAATGACCGAACTGATATTTAACCCTTTCGCTGATATGGATATGTATGCACGTCCCACTATCCTGTTCCCCTGGTGCCACGGACGTACATACGTGCGCCGCTTGGGTTTTCCTACAGTGCTATTCACGTCTGTATGTGTCCTCAGTTGCCACCTTACCGCTGTGGACAAGTTAACTCCCGTATCTCGGTAGAAGTTTTGAATATACCGGGTGGTCCATTGATCGTAACCGGGCCAAATATCTCACGAAATAAGCGTGAAACGACTAAACTACAAAGAACGAAACTTGTCTAGCTTGAAGGGGGAAACCAGATGGCGCTATGGTTGGCCCGCTAGATGGCGCTGCCATAGGTCAAACGGATATCAACAGCGATTTTTTTTTTAATAGGAACCCCAATTTTTATTACATATTCGTGTAAAACGTAAAGAAACATGAATGTTTTAGTTGGACCACTTTTTCCGCTTTGTGATAGATGGCGCTGTAATAGTCACAGACGTGTAAGTACGTGCTATCACGTAACATTCCGCCAGTGCGGACGGGTTCCTATATAGAAAAACGCAATTGATACCCGTTTGACCTATGGCAGCGCCATCTAGCGGGCCAACCATAGCGCCATCTGGTTTCCCCCTTCAAGCTAGACGAGTTTCGTTCTTTGTAGTTTTTTCGTTTGATGCTTATTTCGTGAGATATTTGGCCCGGTCGCTATCAATGGACCACCCTCTATATTAGACAACATACAGTCAGTTCCACAAGAAAGTGTAACCCTTATCTGTATGAAATAAAAAACGTATGTTTATAATAGTAACATACGTTTACATGAAAATACTTGTTATTACTAATTTCACAAATACCTAATAGTTAATCCTACCACCACCTTTATCGATTATAACTTTGCATCTTATCCTTCTCTCCGGAAAAATTTCATCCTCTAAATATCGTTTAAGCCACTTCGCAACGAATGTCTTTGACTTTCTAAGAATTTTAGCAGGAGCTCCATATGGAAGCTTTGGTCCCTTTGGATGATTTGCAAGGAACACTGTTTCCTGACCATTCAGATATTTTGCACGCATTTTAAATTGCAACCGACAAACAATGTTTATTATACAATGTGCAAAAGTGCACTGATTATACATTCACATTTAAAGTTATGGCGTACACATTCTTGTGGAACTGACAGTATGTGTCTCTGTGCACTGTATCATTTGTATTTCGATATCCCGAACCGTTTATGAAATACGACTACTGTTATGACCACATAATGCCTGACGCGCATCGTCCACTATCTTCCGTCGGATATAGAAACCGATAACTCGAGAACGAAATCAGATATTTTCCTGCTCTCAATTTTAAATAAAATTTCGATACGTTATCTACATTTCATACTATGCAATGTGTGAGATAAACTCAACCATACACAAAATACATGCAGTGGCAAATTCCCTATCGGCTTCTGTCTTGGGTTCTTCGTCTGACGTTTGCTTGATAATTTTTCTGACGGTTCACCAGCACGAGTGGCGTTGTCAGGGCTTCACACTCCACTGCTGTTGGTGGATTGGAGCCACACTCGCAACTGCAGATTATATGAAAGTGGCGCACCGACGTCCAAAGACTTTCCCGTGGCTATTTCCACTGCGGTTCTCCCCTTGCTACCTGCAAGCAGTTGTTCTCTGCAGGATGGGAATTCAGGATCCTTTCTCCATGAGGCATTCTTCTTTCTTGTTGAAGCTATTGTCCTGTGTGTGTATTTTTATAGTTCCTCTGAACAAGTGGGGCCGCGCTGCTCAGCCGCGCGGTCTTAGGCGCTTTGCTACGGTTAGCGCGGCTCCCTCTTTCGGAGGTTCCTACCTCGGGCATGAGTGTGTGTGTTGTCCTTAGCGTAAGTTATTTTAAGTTAGATTAAGTAGTGTGTAAGCCTAGAGACCGATGACCTAAGCAGTTTGGTCCCCCAGGAACTTACCATAAATTTTCAGTTTCCAAACAAGTGCGTGTATGAGCTCTCCTCTGCAGCGAGAAGTTCCATGTCGTCGAATTTCTCTATGTGGTCAGTCCACAAAGTGCGTACTCCGCCACGGCCGATTTCTCTCTCACCGAACCTGTTCGATGATCCTGGTGTTGACAGATCGTCCTGTCACTCCAATACAGACTTTTCCACATGTACATTCATATATACCCGACGCTGCAAGTGGGTTCCTTTTCTCCTTTGCCGACGTGAGACACTCTTTGATCTCTTTGTCATTTTATAGACAGTCTTTACACCATGTTTGTGCAATATACAGTCGATTCTGTCGGTCGCTCTGGAAATTAATGGCAGAAAGGCCGTACCCGACATTTCTTATCCCTGTGTGTCACTTCACTGGCCATCGGGCCTCCATTGGAAACGGGAGTGATGACTAGAGACAGTTCTACTCCAGTCATGAACTTCCAGGCCGAAGATGTGTCTGCAAGACTCCCTAGACAGCGATTTGATACCAGCATATACGGTCCAACAACCAGGAGTGATGATCTGGACTGCCTTTCCATTTCATAGCGGGATCCCTTTGGTTGTCATCCGCAGCATCGTTACAGCACAGCTGTACGCCGGCCATATTCTACGCCCCGTTTTGTCCGCGCATGGAGAGAATGTCTTCCGCTTGTCTTCGTACCTGCCAAACCCTACCTTCGTCAGCAAGATCACCGGATCTCTCTCCAACTGAGAACAGTTTGCAGCGTTACGGGCGGGGCCCTCCAGCCAGCTCGAGATTTAGATTATCTAATGAGCCAGTTGGGCAGGATTTGGAACGATATCCTCAATCACGACATCCAAAAACTGTATCAATCAGTACCAAGTTGCTTTATAAGGGTCAGAGGTAGATTAATGCGTTATTGAGTTGCTCAGTTTGTAAAGCTTTTTCTCTCAAATACATCATTCGATTTTTCTGAAATTGTAAAGATTTGGTTGACTGTAATTGTACGTTACATATACTGATTTTCGTCCCATTCGGATAATTTCTTCGTGACACTGTTCTTTTAATTTTCTGTCTTAGGATGTATTTACAAGCCTACTGGAGCACATAAAATACCAAGTAGCTAATGCACTGGCGTTCAAGACTGAATTAAAGAAATTTCTGTTGGGAAACTGCTAATCCATTAAGAACATCTTCAAAGAAACCCTCAGATTTAATATTTCAGCATATAATGTTCAATTTATAATTATTATTAGTACTGTGGTACAGTAATTAAAGTCAATTCACAGTACTGCCCTTGAATTAAGCAGAACATACATTTTTTGACTTCTGTGCACATGCGAGAGGCCTGAAATCCATGCAATACTACTGATATAACAAATGGATTTATGAAGTTTCGGTGTGTAATCGACATGCGCAGATTCTTAACAGTAAGTCCGACGGCCTTCACATAACGACTGAGAGCAGCAGCGATTCGTAGATCTGTCGGTGCTAACAGACAAGCAACACTGCCTGAAATGACCGCAGAATTCAAAGTGAGACGTACGCCGAACGTATCCATCACGACAAATGGTTCAAATGGCTCTGAGCACTATGGGACTTATCTGCTGAGGTCATCATTCCCCTAGAACTTGGAACTACTTAAACCTAACTAACGTAAGGGCATCACACACATCCATGCCCGAGGCAGGATTCGAACCTACGACCGTAGCGGTCTATCCATCAGGACAGTGTTGAGAAATTTGGCGTTAATGGGCTATGGCAACAGACGACCGACGCGAGTGCCTTCCCTCTAACAACGCCTCTCCTAGGCTCGTGACCATACGGTCGCAGGTTCGAATCCTGCCTCGGGCATGGATGTGTGTGATGTCCTTAGGTTAGTTAGGTTTAAGTAGTTCTAAGTTCTAGGGGACTGATGACCACAGCAGTTGAGTCCCATAGTGCTCAGAGCCATTTGAACCATTTTTAGGCTCGTGACCATATCGGTTGGACCCTGGACGACTTGAAAAACTGTGACGTCAAATGAGTCTCGATTTCAGTTGGTAAGAGCTGATGGTAAGGTCCGAGTGTGGCGCAGACCCCACTAAGCCGTGGACCCAGGTTGTCAGCACTGTGCTGGTTGCTAGTAACTCATTAATGAAATGGACTGGATCTTCTGATCCGATTGAGACGATCATTGACTGGCAATGGATATGTTCGGCTATTTGGAGACCGTCTACAGCCATTCATCGGCTTCATGTTCCCAAATAAGGATGGAATTTTTATGGATGACAATACGCCATGTCACTGGGCCACATTTGTTCACGACTGGTTTGGAGACAAATTTGGACGATTCGAGCGAAAGATCGCCCAAAATGAATCCCATCGATCATTTATGGGACATAACCGAGAGGTCAGTTGAAAGGTCTCTGTTGGATTCCTTTCATGTTTAATTTCTTAAATCTGTTGTCATTTACGGCATAAATTCCTCTTCTAAATTTACTGTGGCGTTTCTGACTATCTGGTAGGAGACTGAGTAGTGGAACGTGTTACTTTCACACATAAACAAGAACGATCTGTCACACTACTACACTTTAAAACACTGTTTATATGTAATTCGTGTCACACAGTCTCATACGGAACCTACATCAGCTTTCTTTTATATACTGTATATGATAAGATACTGTCAATCCCCTTCCCTTCTGTGTGAGAGGATGAATGAGCAAATGTATTTCTAGTTGCATGCTTGAGGGTAGCAGACAAGCCTGTCTGCTAGACAACGGTAGGACCAACGTCGGAACAGGTAGCTACGCTTTCTAAAAGCAAAGAGGTTTCTATCCTTAGTATGGTCCTGTCCGTCCCTTGTCATGTTGGTATAGGAAGCTGCCCCTCTGGCCACTTCCGTTTGTATTTGTAAGCCACCCCTCAGGTAGGAACTACGGAGTCTGTCCGTGGCGAGCGTCCGAAGTGGTAAGATCTCCGGCTAAGCGCGTGTCTGCTAAGTCCGTAGGACAATGGATTTCTTAAGTTCTGCCTAACTGAAAATTTAATCACCTTTATTTCAGGTTTAGCTCTAAAATATCTAATGTTATCTTAAATTGCAGCGCAGTGTAATTCTCGTGTGAAGTTCAGAATATATTCCGGTAGTTGCTTTGTCACTACTTTGTGAGTAAAGTGGAACCACGTGTTGATCAGTAACTCTAAGTTCATCAATCTTAAATGCGAATGTGCGCGAGATTGTAAAGTCTCGTCTTGACAATATTTTTCAATATAGCAACTTTTCTTTATGTTCAACCCACGTGGGGTGTACTTTGTGAGACCACTACCACGTGCTTATATAATTGTTTGACCCATCAGGTTAATAGTAAGACGATAGTGACCAGTTCGAGGTTTTTCTTTTGTAAATTGCTTTTCGATCTAATTTATTTTAATTATCAAAATTATTGTGGAGTTATACGCTTTGTGTAAACCAAGTAGACCACGTGAAGCATGTGGTGTAATCATCAAAGTAGCCCTCAGCTATTCTTTTCGGGAAGATTTCACAGAGAGTTAGTATGAATTTAGTATACCAGTGTGTGGTAATTACATGACGGACAGGATTGTGCTACGACCGTAATTTCTTTGGGTGAAAATTGAATCGGTTGGTTGTGGTTAATTTCCTCTTGCATATGTTTCAACGTTCTTCGTGTGTTATTTTATGAATGCAGTGTTGTATGCAGTCTCCCAATCTTGGCTCCATATTTGATGTGTTCTGTAAGATTACAATCTCACATTTTCACAATCCTAAATAAGGCACCAGTTTAGTTATGAATCAAGTTTAATATGCTGAAATTTCAATGATCAATGTTAAAATAAATTTCCAAATATAAACTGATTTATTTCTTTTTATTTAAATTCTCTTTTATATATATATATATATATATATATCACCGGTTGTCGTATGACTATTAAAAGATTATAATTAATGTTAGTCTGGTTGGGAATTTGGTAAGCTAGACTGGATACCTGGTGAAACAGTTGCGCAGTAATGCAAGGTTAACTTTCCCACATAGCTCACAGCTTATAAACCGCTTTTATTGTCTAGCAGTACCGCTTTCATAGAAAAATAAAGCGACAACGTTACACAGTTCGTGGATAAAATCCTGCATCGGCAACACTTTCGCAGTTATGGACGGCTATAGGGGCAGGATCGCTCAATATTTCTGCAAGGTACTTCCAAGGACTCGTTGAGTCCATGCCAAGTACAGTTGCTGCACTGCTCAGGGCAAAAGGAGGCCAGACAGCTGGCAGAAGTGGCCGAGCGGTTCTAGGCTCTACAGACCGGTACCGCGCGACCGCTACGGTCGCAGTTTCGAATCCTGCCTCGAGCATGGATGTGTTTGATGTCCTTAGGTTAGTTAGGTTTAAGTAGTTCCAAGTTCTAGGGGTATGATGACCTCAGCAGAGAAGTCCCATAGTGCTCAGAGCCATTTGAACCATTTGAGGCCAGATACAATATCAGGAGGTATCGCATGACTTCTGTGACGTCAATGTATTGCTCTAGTCAGAACTGTTAGTGATGAACAGCTTGGCTTGAGACTCGAAACTGGTTACCTGTGGGGTTGGGGAAGACGCCTGAGAGTTGCGTTGTCCCAACTGAAACGGCATTCACTGGTTTGAGTCTCCGAGTGTGTGTGTGTGCACAGGCAGGGGAGCGGTAACCGCACAAAGGGGAGAATTAGCACAGGAGGAGGCGAGGATAAAAAGCGAAACGGACGACTGCTGAGGATACGGCCGGCATCAGACACAGGGAGGAGAGGAGACGGGACCCGGGCTCTCTCCTTGTTAGCATGGGCGGCCCCGGCCAACGCATGAATGGCCTACAAATCGATATCGCGTGCTGTTCTGCCCTGTGCTGAGCCGTTCTATAACGAGGCATCCCCGACCGCAGCCTACAAAACCTCGGCAGGCAGCGAGCGCATGCGCTGTCTCAGCCGCCACACGTGGGATTTATGACCCGCCGGCAATCAGCCCTACGCTCTCCGCCAGACGGGGAACTGCAACGTGGTCCTGCCGGAAGTCGAACCGTTACTGACCTCCCATACCCACAACATCACCGCATCTCATGTTCCAACCTTCAGCCTCTCAAAGGGGGCGCCTGTCTACTTTACCAAATCGCTAACCCGGTGCACGGTCCAATAGCGAAGTTGCTGGTTGCCTATCCATCGGGTTGCAGGGACAGCAATAATAAGATTTGAAAATTGAAAATACTGTCATAATCGACTAATTAAGACACATAATTTTTTGTTAAAGATTTGACGCAGTAAGTCGGCCGGTGTGGCCGAGCGGTTTTAGGCGCTTCAGTCTGCAACCGCGCGTCCGCTACGGTCGCAGGTTCGAATCCTGCCTCGGGCATGAATGTGTGTGATGTCCTTAGGTTAGTTAGGTTTAAGTAGTTCTAGGTTCTAGGGGACTGATGACCTCAGATGTTAGGTCCCATAGTGCTCAGAGCCATTTGAACCATTTTTTTGCATGTTAACTTTCCTGAACTGAATTTTACACGTTTATTCCGACCGATTTCGGTTTTCAGAATTCATCGAGGGGCTACACCAAATAGACAGAAACAAACAATACATGTTACTGAAGAAAAATATACTGTACATACCATAATCGTCAGATACTGAACATCATACATGAAAGAGGTGTTCACAAAGGAGAAAACAATAAGACTTTTACATTTCATATATTACGCTGCAGACGAATGCCATACTACAGCGCATATTATGATACACATGAACAGTTATCGGTGGAATATTGTACATTTAAATTGAATGAGCCACACTATATCACTGATAACTGTCGATGTGTATAATAATGTGCACTGTAGAATGGCATTCGTCTGTAGCACGATGTGTGAAATTCAAAAGCCGTATTGTATTCTCCATTATAAGTACTTCTTTTCGATTATCTTTATGTGCGATGTTCAGTATCCAACGAATGTGTCATATGAATTTTCGACACTAACATGTCTTGATTATTTCCTATGGTACAGTCCCTGGACGATGGTTGAAAAATGAAACCGGTCGGAATAAATGTGTAAAACTCAGTACAGCAAATTTGACATGCATTTTCTAAAATATTATAGTCAGAAGCGCTGTAACAAGCAAGTCTGTAAAGGCCGAGCGCGAATCACAGTTTTTTTATGGGTGGGCTGGGTGGGGGTGGGGGGGGGGGGGAGGTAGGGGGTATGGGGATTTTGGTTCTCGGTTCCCATTTGAGCTGGGAACATGGGGTAAAAAGTTTTTGGTTTAGCCCGGACGGGCGGCCATTTTTATAGCCATTCGTACATCTGTCCCACTGTAGCTATGTTACAGTATATCAAGCGAAGTTCGAATGACGCGATAGAGCTGGAGCCCAGGCAATTTGTACGAATCGCCTAATTTCTCCTGCAAAAATTTTAATTGGGCTGAAACTAATGCTCGGTTAATGGCACCATTTGTACAAGCACCATTCGAATTTTACGTGCAAAAACAGTCACCCTAATTCACATTTTACGTGCAAAAATTACAGCGGATTAGAAGGGACTCATCGTTCAAATTTGGTCCAGCGGAGTATCGGACCTTGCAGTAGGACAAATTTTAACCGCCTGAAAAATCTTGCTTTGTTTGGATTTTACATGCAAAAGAACACTTTTTTTTCTGCGAAGTTTTTCAAGCACGTCACTTGTATACCTCAAACTTGTGCTAATCTGGCGAAATTTTGCGTGGAGGTAGATAAACGGATAAAGTCAGGACGAAATCTTTTCATCTAATAATCTTTATTCATTGTCGTGATACGATAGTTTAAAGTCGGGCTAGATGTATCTACGTAAAATTTCGTTCTTACGTGAATTGATTGTGCGCAAACGCTTTGAAGTGAATCAAACAAATAGAAAATACATACTTATGATAAAATTGAAAACTCGCTATCAAGTATCTAGCTTAACTGGATTTTAAGTCCAAAAAACTTTATTTTTTACTTTTTTTACCGTCGTCGATTCTGTCTCAGACTTGTCCGAATCTGTTGAACTTTTGTAAGAAGATAAACGAATAGGTGTAATTAATAGTCGTCCTGCTGTTTTGTGAAAGCCTTACCCGTCGTCACAATATAAGCAACATGGTTCGAAAGACTATAAAGTGGCCTATACCTGATCACTCGTCGCCAGAGTCAACAAATATCTACAACGGTTGCCGGGCGAAGCCAGTCTAATGTAAAAATGATGGCAGAGTTAAAAATATTCCTATCATAGCAGCACAAGAAGAGGCGAATAAGTCGTGGGCAGAGTTAGGGATGTAAAAGAAGGGAACTAGCTTTTCGATTTATATGCCAGATTTAAAGGCATCTAAATCAAAACATCTTGACATATTCGCGTTTTTTTATTTGTTAGTATTAGTGCCTATGTCTTGTAATATAATGCATCGTGTCAATTAAAGTAACATGATACACGATGTCATGTATGGCTTTTTCATTTTATTTTATTTTCTTTCTTACCACTTTTCTGTTATAATTTCATGTACTGACTCGTTCCGAGACCATGGAGACTTCCTGCTCAATTTGGTCCTACGGTATATGGCAAATAAAACAAAAATAAATTAAATAAAATGACACATCCCGTCATGTCATTCAGCATCGTATTTGTCAAGTCCTGTAGTATAACACAACATGCCTTTCGAGTTTAAGGCGCGCGCATCCCCACTCTGGGATACTTCCTATTATAGACGTACATCCACTCTCGGATACTTCTATTGTAGATGCATCCCACTCTCTGGAAGCACATGAATTTGTGTCTGTTTGCCCTCACACTCCTCACCATATACGTAACAGGGGGGGGGGGGTGTCTAAGAGAGCTCATTGCGATGGGGTAGTAGGGTCAACCCATAAAACAAAGCGCGAATAGGACAAAATGTTTTATTTAAATGACTTTGAAGATGCCAGATAAGTCCAAAAGCTAGTTCCCTTCTTTTATATCCCTAACTCTAGCAATAAAATATTCGCCTTTTTTCCGCTACAGCGATAGCATTTTTCATTCTGCCAGGTACATGTTTCAAAGTTTCAATGTCCTTCACTGCAGTCGCCAAGTCGTTGTATACCTGTATACCTGTATTTGCGCCAATTGTGTTGACAGTACGATTGCAGCGGTCTAGTGCCCCACGAATCTCTGTAACAGTTCTCAAGCAAATGTCGCAAAGCGCTTCCTTCACTCTAGGAATCAAGATGAAGTCACAGGGGCTCAACTCCAGGGAGTGTCGTTGGTGGTGCAGATTGTTCCAGTGCCAGCACCATATGTGTCCCAGAATTGTCGGGCAAAAATTGTCTTTACGTTACGTAGACGATACTTTGTTGCTTGTTAGTGGTTCTGAGGAAGATAACAGAAGAAATAGTAAAAAAAGTTCAGCGACGCCCATAGAAAACTGATTTTGCTGTAGAGCAAGAAACTGATAGCGTCTTACAATGCCTCGATTTGAACACTAAAAGGCAGGGAAATGAACACGCGTTTACTATTTACGAGCAACCGACTACAAATGATGCTGTGATTCCTAACAATTCATTTCATACACAGGCTTACAAAGAAGTCGCCTTCCGTAATTTTGTGGACCGCGCAGTCAATATGCCAGTTAGCAGGAAGGATAGGGAGACGTAAGTAAACATTATTAATAAGATAGCTGTTCAAAACGATCTTAAAGAAGATTTGCTTAATAAATTGCCGCGTAAAGGTAACAAGAAGACAAAGAATAAATTTAATGCAGAAAACATGAAAAGGATCACTACGGCGTATTATGTATTATGGAACAGTCTCACAAAAGATGACAAACATTTTTGAACCGTACGGTGTCAAAATAGCGTTCCAGACAAATAATCGAGTGTGGTATAACCCGAAGTATTACGTCGGCAAAAATGTAAATAAGTTCGCAAAATCAGGAAATTACAAAGTTCAATGCGAGTCCTGTAACGCAATGTGTATTGGACAGACAGAATAATGTTTTCCAGCAGATACAAAGGACATAAAAAATGCGTTCAGATTAAGGAAGTATGTCAAATCAGCTGTAGCGAATCAGGTATATGAAGCAGGCCACCCCCTTACAGGAATAGAAGACGACTTGCGAATCATACATACAGAAAAAAAGGGAGGAAATTCGATCTACTGGGAAGAATTAGAGACCACGCCATTCCTGAAAACAGAAGTCACAATATTCTGAACGCGCAAGTAAAAAACAACTGAACGAGATTTCGTAACGGCTTTGTTAAATTTTTTAACGTCTAAAATGTTGTTAAACAAATAGGCCTTAATCTAATGCACTCACCCTCTGCCAATATTACTCACGGTCACTTCCGCAGTCACACTATCTCACAATGTTTAATATAGCGTAATACGGTCAGATATTCTAAATCTATTAATTAAAACACAAGCAATGCAAGAGGAAAGCTATAATCATTGCACAGAGATATGTGGCTGTCTCACCACTTAAAAAAAAAAAAAAGGATGAGCCAGCCTCCCTGATAACGCATTAAAAACTAATGCTGTTTTGTCGCAAACTTATTTTGAGACGGTGGCTGTGTACAAAACACAGACTGAGTCTTGCAGAGAAGAGGTCAGCAAACAGCTACTTGTTATAACGCAGTTCATTAATGTAAGTAGTGCCGTTACCTGCTTCGAACCGACAGGTTCATTATCAGCCGACTTGTTCACGTTAATATGCGCACATTTTCGTCGCAGTTTACATTAGTTTCTGGTTTTTAATCCCTGATATGGTGAAAATTCCTTGGGTTGGTGGTTACCTACAGCCAAAACACCAAGTGAGAAACTGTCTATATAACGGTAATTTTGCCTCATAACGTTCAAAATGGTTCAAATGGCTCTGAGCACTATGGGACTTAACATCTATGGTCATCAGTCCCCTAGAACTTAGAACTACTTAAATCTAACTAACCTAAGGACATCACACAACACCCAGTCATCACGAGGCAGAGAAAATCCCTGACCCCTCCGGGAATCGAACCCGGGAACCCGGGCGTGGGAAGCGAGAACGCTACCGCACGACCACGAGCTGCGGACGCCTCATAACGATTTAGAATGATGCAAACAAATCTTTAAAGTGAAAATGTTTTGGTCACGTACGTCGAATGTTCTGCGCCATAGCGTTGCAATGCTGACTGCTTTTGTTAATGCGGTTTGTTGTTGTGGTCTTCAGTCTTGAGACAGGTTTTGATGCAGCTCTCCATGCTACCCTATCCAGTGCAAGCTTCTTCATCTCCCAGTAACTACTGCAGCCTACATCCTTCTGAATCTGTTTAGTGTATTCATCTCTTGGTCTCCCTCTACGATTTTCGATTTTTACCCCCCACGCTGCCCTCCAATACTAAATTGGTGATCCCTTGATGCCTCAGAACATGTCCTACCAACCGATCCCTTCTTCTAGTCAGGTTGTGCCACAAACTTCTCTTCTCCCCACCCTACTCAATACCTCCTCATTAGTTATGTGATCTACCCATCTAATGCGGTAGTGAAGATATATAAGCAGTTTTGTGGTATATATGTACACATATAATGTAGGGCACCACTCATACGCACCAAAACATTTTGTCATATGGAAGGATGTATAACATCTTATAATAAACTAGATTCTTTGTTTGTTTATCTTAATTGTAATCAGCTCTCATTTGATATAAATTGTAAGTAATGTAGTGCTTGTAGTTTGTTGACTTCTACTATCACATCAATGTACATACCCAAATATCTCTGAGAGAGAAATTCTTTGATATTGTTATTGTTGTGATATCGCCATCTTTGTATTCGTCTTTCCATATGGAAAAATGCTTTGGTGTGTTTGAGTGGTGCTTTACATTAAGAGTGTACATATATATCAAAAAAAGTTCTTCATATAATCTTCGCTACTTCATGAGGGCAAGCAGTCAGTGTTGCAACGGAAAGGCGCGGAATTTTGGACGTAAGTAATTAAAACATCTTCACTTCAATAATTTGTCTGCATCGTTTTAAATCGTTATGAGGCACTATTACGGTTAAGTAGACAGTTTGTCACGTCATGTTTTGGTTGTAGAGCCCCACCACCCAAAGTAACTTTCACCATATGGCCCCTTAAAATCTGGAACTAACGTAAACTACGAAGAAAATGTATCTTAACGTGAACACACCATCTGATGATTAACCAGTTGGTTCGAAACGTGTAACGGCGCTATTTGTGTGAATAAAAATCATTGTAAAAAGTGGCTGGATGCCATTATCTTCTCTT
The DNA here is from genome assembly GCF_023898315.1 of Schistocerca nitens. Lineage (NCBI taxonomy): Eukaryota > Metazoa > Arthropoda > Insecta > Orthoptera > Acrididae > Schistocerca > Schistocerca nitens. Next base: position 86,184,553 of record NC_064625.1, on the reverse strand, counting down.
CAAGAGTCAGCCAGTACATTAAGGACTTCTCGCGAAAATTTTTGGGGAACGAGTGAGACGTTCCACGAACCTTGAAAGTCGTATCACATTCGTGTGATTTTCGGTTAAAATAGAGGGCAAGTCTGTACGTAAATAAGCTTCTACACTCTGCCCTGAATGTAAAACACTACCGATGGAAATGTGTCGCTCTTTGATCTGTAATCCACAATTTGGAGGTTCCACTCGCAAAAAACCAAGAAGTCTTGCGTCATAGATCTAGGTCCTGCTCAACGACGAGGGGGAAGGACCTCCTCATTAGGCCTGTGTGACTGGAAGAAGGTACGTCACGGCCGAACTGTTGGCTTTACTAGACGCAGCTTATTCTGGCCGCTCTTCTTCCCATCACCTCGCCTACACGTGTGTGTGTGAGTGTGTGTGTGTGTGTGTGTGTGTGTGTGTGACGAGTAGCCGGCGTGCGTGTGCATGCGTGCGCGAACCGGAAGCCACACGCTGAACCCACGGGTGGGACCCCGATAATGGCAGCCCGCTGTATCTATTGATTCAAATGGAAAATACGCGCGCGCCTATGTATGGCCGGACAGAGAGAGAGATGCTACCAGCCGCCGCATTGATTTATCGCTTTTCCGAAAGGGATATTTTTATAGCCCTTTCAAAAGCTTTTCCATCGCGACACCCCCACCCCCCACCCCCGAGCCACGGCACCCGGCAAACCGCACACGTACGCACCCTTCCGCCATCGCACCACTCCCTATCTCACATCGACCTGAATTCTTTTTTATTTTTTTATTTTCTAAATAACGTCCGCGTGCGCGCGTGTCTCTTTATATACAACCCGATTCCTTCGGCACGACCTTCATTCACCTGGATGCGCCGTCTGGCCCCGTAGGCTACAAATCAAGACAGGGGGCCCCGAAATAAAAACAATAGCCGCAGACGGGACGCGAACTGGCGCTTTCAATTGTCGCCGGGTGGTCACGTGACCCCGTCCTCCACCTATCATTGGGCGCGCGCGGTGGCCCCGAGGGATTACCCGCCGATTTGCTGAATTATTGATGAAGCCACCGCCGACCAATGGGTATGCGTGATTTATTATACATCCGGCGCTTGTTCCTGCTCCTTTTATTCCGTGTTCGTCGCCGCCCGGAACGTTTTTCCATACTAGTATGTAACTAATTTGTTCCGGGCGATTTATACACTGAGCAGCATAAAGGAAAGGTTTCTCTCTTTCGCGGTGCACCACCGAATCTGATGGATTCTTAATATTGTTTTGGTACACAGCCGAACGAAATTCACACGTGCTGCGTACGCTACATCAGCACAGAAAAAAAATCAATAATGTTTTTCGTCTCTGCTGGTACCACAGCGATCGATCTCCTATTTGACAACCACCCGTACAGGCGACAGCGCTAACGTGATCGCTATCGGGACAAGCAGAGGACAGACAGATTCCAATCGAATCCGCTGGTTGATGAAGTGGTGAATTGACCAGCCCGGATGTAGGTTTTAGGTGATTCTCCACATTCAACTAAGCAAATAACGTTTCTGTGATTCCATATTTTGTAAATGGAATGGGACTGCGGCTGGTCGAAGAACTGAATAAAGTAGATACTGACAGCCGTAATTTCATTTAATAGTTTTATTTAGATACAATTTCGCTCCTGCACAAATCGACAAAATCATCAAGCTTACAACAGAAATCGAGCTGTTGTGCAGCATTGACTGTCAATATTTAAAATAAATTTGCCATACACATGCACTAGTAAAAAGAATAAAAACAGAGATCAAAAAAATAAATAATAAGTTACGTTTTCGAGTTTAGGCTCTTACTTTGACCTAAGTGAATAGTTCTCATTTGTGGTTTTCGGTTCTTTTTATTGGTTTTTACATTCCTTAGCAACTACATATTTTTGCATTCATTATGTTGTTTTCTTCGTTTTCAGTATTTATACTTTGAGAGATTTTCTGTTTTCATGAAGTTTCGTTTAAGTATGACCGCTGTATCTCCTATCTTTGTTTGCACATACATTTCCACAAGTAAAAAGTATAAAAGAAGAGGGATCAAAAATGAAAAATAAATCTCTAACTTAGGTTTTCACTTTGACCTAAACGCGCATTTTTCATATATGGTTTTCTATTCTTTTTAGCGGTTCTTGCATTCCTCCAAACTCATTTTCACCATGACAGTCGATTCGCCTTCTTCGTTTATCATATGTTTCCATTCATTATTTCGTTTTTTTTTTCAGAATTTATACTTTGAGACACACTTTCTGTCTGCGTGACGTTTGGTTACCGTATCACCACTGTATGTGACACCACTGTTTGTACGATATGACTCAACGTAATTTTCAGTGCAGGTTTATGGTAATTTTTACTGAATTTCTTAATATTACGTTAGTATTTCATTTTTTTTAAGCGGTTTTTATTAATATAGTGAATGGGTACATATCTCGTTGACCAGTGTTCATGTGCAAGGCCCTTCACTTTAAAGTCTTCATATTTTTCACCTGTCTTTTTATAGTTTTTACTACTGCATATGAATGGTAAATATATTTTAAATAATGGCAATTGATGTTGCATGACAAATTGGATTTCTCCTGTAAGCTTGATTATTTTGTCGATTTGAACAGAGGTCTGAAGAAGATATCAATGAGACATCAAAACTGGCACCTAAATAAAATTATTAAATAAAATTACGGCTGTTAGTATCTATTTTCTTGGATGTAAATAACCGGTTTGTACCCACGTTCCGCCTAATGTACACCTCACGCAAACACTTTAAAACCTTTATCGCACTTGTATATTAGATATGCAGGCATATGGGGTGAACAGATTCCTCCCCGTGGTAGAATGGTGGCGTAAATAAGAACATCAGGCCATCAAATACCTACCAAAATAGACATAGCAATACCGATCCCGTAGAGAAACGGGAAAATCTTGCATTCGACGTAGCTGGTGTAAAGGACACAACACACTCGTTGCGCCGGCCTTGTGGCCGAGCGGTTCTAGGCGCTACAGTCCGGAGCCGCGCGACCGTTACGGTCGCAGGTTCGAATCCTGCCTCGGACATGGATGTGTGTGCTGTCCTTAGGTTAGTCGGGTTTAAGTAGTTCTAAGTTCTAGGGGACTGATGACCTCAGAAGTTAAGTCCCATAGTGCTCAGAGCCATTTTTGAACACTCGTTGCTACTGCCAGAAAATATCGCCGTCTTGTCCCTTATCTGCTACTACCAGAAAAAGCGACAGACCTTCATTAAGTGACTCCGTATAAACTTTCATCTCCTCTTCATGATACTCGTAGCTCAGCTATGGGGTTGTATATCAACAGCATCTCCCGTACAACTAATACTGGGGGTCATAGTTAAAGACAGACAACCTTGTATACGATAAGGGATGCGCTGCTAAATGGAAAGGTTACTACGCCATTGCAAATGCTCCTCTTCTAAGATTTTAAAGGAGATTATCTAGTAACGAGTAAACTCCACGATTCCTTAAAGAATGGAAATGCCATATATACAACAGCTTCAAACTTGTTATTACCTTAGAAACGAGTTAATGAGTTGAATATCTGACGCAAAGCATTTAAGCTGAAAAAGTGTGGGAAAGTTTTCAAATTATGTTTAAAGTTTGTTGGAAGTCGCTAAGTGCTCTTTCATTACGAAACAATGGAAGGGTATATTGTGGGTAATTTGCGCTCCGTTTTAAATAAAAGATAGTTTTTCACGCATCTAAATGTTCCTGAGGTCATATCTTCTGAACCATATGTCGTACAATGAAATACTTTTGCAGGTACATCCAGTAGTACAGCCGGACACTGTTTGAAAATTTGTTGCGAGCACAGTTAGAAGTAAATAGGTAAATGTTTGCAAAAACGACTAGGATACTTCACTCCATGTTAATGTAATACTGCCGTCTTCTGAAGAAGATAGATTTATATCTATTGAAACCTAGGTAAAGATTACTTTATCCTTTGCAACTGGTCGGCTGTTTTTTAATCTTTTAAATAGGTAATAAGTTAAAATGTTATGACTGATGCGGCAGTTTTACTACGTGAACAGCGGAAAGCGTTTCATCATTTTCTTGCAGAGGCAGCTAAAAAAGTTACGTGAAGGTTTTAAATAATGTGTGAAGTTTCTTGCAAGTCGTTAAGTGCTCACACGCCAAGAGTATTCGATGTAAAAAACATTCAATAGGGGACTGAACTCGAAAGACAGAAGAGTGGTCGTTCAACTGTGTCAGAAAACATAGATCAGGTAGAGGAAGGTGTCAGTACTGGAAAAAGAGACAGGTATGTCCCCTAGCTCAGTATTTATTTGCTGTTTTCACTGTAAAAGCTATTCAGAAAATAAAAGAGAAGACAAAGAAAATAAAAGCCAGTAGTGAAAGGATACATGGTATCAGAAATGATGACGCCAGAAAAGAAGTGAACAGAAGGCTGCAAGTATTATAGGACACTAACTAAGAAAAATGAAAGTGGACAAACGGAAAACGAAAGTAATGGTAGAACGGAAAACGTGGAAGTAATTAAAAGCAGTATAAAAATTGATGACTTCAGAATTGATCGGTGAAGCAATTTTTTTATCTAGGCTGTATAACTACAGAGTACAACAAATGCTTTATGGAAATAAAGAGAAGAAATGCATTGACAAAACAGGTGTTTATGACTCAAAAAAATATTTCAGCCAGCAAACGTATGAATGCAGGTTCCATTAAATCCGTTGCAAAATCATTTGTATGGAGTAGCCTGCTCTATATAAGTGAAAGTTGGACTCTGGATAAACTGGAAGGGAATCGACTTGAAGTTGCCGAAATGCGGATAAGGCGAAAAATAACAGGAACAAGTTGGATTGAAAGAAAACCCAACACGAAAGGCTTAAAAGAAGTCAACAAAGAGAGAATAATGTCAGAGAAAATGTAAAAGACAAAAATATAATTTATTCGGCATGCCATCAGACACAATGCTTTCATAATTAACTTTCTTGAAGGGAAAGTGTTGGGAAAGAAAGAGAGAGACATCGAGAAGAAGACAAGATGTGGCAGTTTCAGAGAACTGAAAAGGACAGCCAGTTTCAGACAAGAGTGGTCGCATCGACAACGCATACGCATTTAGAACATGCTTATATGAAGATACAGGGTGTTTCAAAAATGACCGGTATATTTGAAACGGCAATAAAAACTAAACGAGCAGCGATAGAAATACACCGTTTGTTGCAATATGCTTGGGACAACAGTACATTTTCAGGCGGACAAACTTTCGAAATTACAATAGTTACAATTTTCAACAACAGATGGCGCTGCAATGGATGTGAAAGATATAGAAGACAACGCAGTCTGTGGGTGCGCCATTCTGTACGTCGTCTTTCTGCTGTAAGCGTGTGCTGTTCACAACGTGCAGGTGTGCGGTAGACAACATGGTTTATTCCTTAGAACAGAGGATTTTTCTGGTGTTGGAATTCCACCGCCTAGAACACATTGTTGTTGCAACAAGACGAAGTTTTCAACGGAGGTTTAATGTAACCAAAGGACCGAAAAGCGATACAATAAAGGATCTGTTTGAAAAATTTCAACGGACTGGGAACGTGACGGATGAACGTGCTGGAAAGGTAGGGCGACCGCATACGGCAACCACAGAGGGCAACGCGCAGCTAGTGCAGCAGGTGATCCAACAGCGGCCTCGGGTTTCCGTTCGCCGTGTTGCAGCTGCGGTCCAAATGACGCCAACGTCCACGTATCGTCTCATGCGCCAGAGTTTACACCTCTATCCATACAAAATTCAAACGCGGCAACCCCTCAGCGCCGATACCATTGCTGCACGAGAGACATTCGCTAACGATATAGTGCACAGGATTGATGACGGCGATATGCATGTGGGCAGCATTTGGTTTACTGACGAAGCTTATTTTTACCTGGACGGCTTCGTCAATAAACATAACTGGCGCATATGGGGAACCGAAAAGCCCCATGTTGCAGTCGCATCGTCCCTGCATCCTCAAAAAGTACTGGTCTGGGCCGCCATTTCTTCCAAAGGAATCATTGGCCCATTTTTCAGATCCGAAACGATTACTGCATCACGCTATCTGGACATTCTTCGTGAATTTGTGGCGGTACAAACTGCCTTAGACGACACTGCGAACACCTCGTGGTTTATGCAAGATGGTGCCCGGCCACATCGCACGGCCGACGTCTTTAATTTCCTGAATGAATATTTCGATGATCGTGTGATTGCTTTGGGCTATCCGAAACATACAGGAGGCGGCGTGGATTGGCCTCCCTATTCGCCAGACATGAACCCCTGTGACTTCTTTCTGTGGGGACACTTGAAAGACCTGGTGTACCGCCAGAATCCAGAAACAATTGAACAGCTGAAGCAGTACATCTCATCTGCATGTGAAGCCATTCCGCCAGACACGTTGTCAAAGGTTTCGGGTAATTTCATTCAGAGACTACGCCATATTATTGCTACGCATGGTGGATATGTGGAAAATATCGTACTATAGAGTTTCCCAGACCGCAGCGCCATCTGTTGATGAAAATTGTAACTACTGTAATTTCGAAAGTTTGTCTGCCTGAAAATGTACTGTCGTCCCAAGCATATTGCAACAAACGGTGTATTTCTATCGCTGCTCGTTTAGTTTTTATTGCCGTTTCAAATATACCGGTCATTTTTGAAACACCCTGTATGTTCACTGAGGAAACTAAATGGTGCGATGAATGATGAACGGTGCAAAATTGCTCTTTCGAAATAATTTGCGAGTAGTGAGAGTGTTCATTGCACAACGTGTCGCGTTGAAATGAGACAACTCACCCAAATACGTGAGTGTCACAATTTGTAGGGACACGGAACGGGAGGATCACATGCGCTCGCTCATAGGTAAGGTAGCTGGCTGACTTTGGTTTGCTGTTTACAGAGATGACTGATTAGTTATTGCAAATCATTTATCATTTGTGCTTTTCATCCTGTCACAATGCTCAATTGTGTAAGATCTGGGCCAGACAGGACTAACGAAGGATATTGATCGAATACAAAGAAGGGCAGCACGAATTGTCATAGGTTTGGGAAAGTGTCACGGAAATGCTGGAAAATCTGAACTAGCGGGCACCTGAAGACGTACACCAACTATACCGCCAAAACTTGCATACAAAGTTTCAAGAACCAGCACTAATGACGAATCTAAAAATATACTAAAGCCGCAAACGATCGCTCCCGTAGTGACTGCGAAGGCGAATTGGGCTGATTACAGCGCGCACTGAGGCGCTTGAACGATCATTCTTTCTGCACTGAACATGAGAATGGAGAAGGATTAATAAGTGGTACAATGTGAAGTACCCTCTACCGTGTCCTAGACAGTGGTTTGTAGAATTATAGTCATAGAAGCATATGCCGCCAGCGCACATCAGTTTAGAGATGACACGTCGCCGTACTGGTGGATTTTCTGTCATTCTAATAACCACCAGCGGCGTTACTTGGGGGATTCCCCTATCCCTCCGCGCTTTCGCCCGCCATCCCCAAGGGGTCTCCACCAGCTGCAGCGGAAAAATTTGCGCGCCCAGCTGCCTCGAACCTTTTATATGAAATACCACCCCTCCTGCCATTCCTTTACGAACGCAGCCAAAGCTGCCCCAAAGTGACAGAACTTCTTCCCATTGGCGATCCGTAGCATCTGTTGTCCCTGCCTTTCGCCTCACTACCGCTTGGCATCTCGTGTTTCTCAACACATCTGCCTCGGCAGCATTCACCGACAATTGCTTCACACTCACTTCTCTTTTCCCACATGCATCATCGCCCGTGTCCACTATTTTAAGTACGGAATGATGTACACATCTGAATGTGAAGGTCATAATTGGTGATCTTTAGGGTAAAATAATTTTGGCTGTTGGGCTGCGTCATTGTAACTATTAAAACAGCTAAACTACTAACGTTTCAACCAACTTTCTGCGATAATCTTCAGGGCAATGAACCGACCTGAAGAAGACCGTAGCAAGCCGGCCGAAACGTCGGCATGCATCTGTTTTGACGCCGCCCAGTATCCCAAATTATTTCATTCAAAATTACACGGGCTTGCGTATTTGCTACACATTTGCTATTGTGTTCTGTGTACCAGACAGCTAAATTTCCAGGTAAAAAAAGGCTACATTTCGATATATAACTTCACTGTCATACTCAGCAAATGAATCTCATCACAATTTCAAATTAATGTAATGCACATGTAATTGTAATGCACCTGATGATGATAACCTATTGCCGAAACGCGTCTTGCTAATTAAATATTAGTATAAGATCACTGAAGCAGTAGACTTTATTTCATAAATTTAGGTTGCAGTAGCAGACCTCAAACGTGGATAGATTTATGTCAGATTTTAAGTATCGTTGTTGTTCCTGCGCCTGGCAACGGTATTTTGTGCCCTCTCCAGGGGTCGTGCAAAGCTGCACCCAAGTTCTTCACCGTTCTCTGATGCGGTATGAAATAACGTTGAGAGGAGCAGGTAGCGGTTGTTTAAGCAAATCAGAACAAAATAATTTCTCATGGACAATTAAAATCATTTGAAATTTCCTTCAAATTTAGTTAATTTTCGTGAATGTCCATTTCAATTTCTTCAGCTTTTGTAGTACGGAATTACGGTGTTTGTTTGTTCACTCCATTTCCCGACGTTTATTGGAAGGCTTTGCGAGCGAAAAATTGTGTATTTGAATCCCAAGTGGCCTTGTAAAAGTGAGTTTCTGCCTGCGAGAATGATGCTTTACGAAGAACCTCGTGATACGTAAATCAAAACAATGAAAACCTATTACGATCAAAACTGTACTGGAGCTACAGAACTATACCAACAGATTCTGCTGCCTTGCAAGGATGACGACACTCGACGAATGATGACGTATCCTTAGACCAAGACTCTCTCCATGGGTTACTGAAAATGATTATCAATTCCAATTCAGTATAGCCATACAACATATTTACGTGCAGCTGAACCATAAGTCGAGGGCTAATCACAAAGATTTTACACTACAGGTTGCAGTGGATATACGGAACTGTCCTTGAGCTACTGTTAAACCGCTTGTTGTGCACGAAGAGCCATTGCACTCACCGTATGTGACTGTGTGGTATGGATTCACAGGCACCTTTATTTCGATTCTTTCTTCGTTGAAGAGAAAACAACCAGAGGGTCTGTCGTGTGTATCGTGACGTCTGTAAGTTATCGAGTCGTCCTTCTAGAGCACGTGATTCCTGCTTTGGAAAAGTTCCACTGTGTGTAAACTACCGGCTTCATGCAAGATGCTGGACTCGCATTCGGGAGGACAACGGTTCAATCCCGCGCCCGGCCATCCTGATTTAGGTTTTCCGTGATTTCCCTAGATCACTCAAGGCAAATGCCGGGATGGTTCCTTTGAAAGGGCACGGCCGCCTTCCTTTCCCATCCTTCCCTAATCCGAGCTTGTGCTCCGTCTCTAATGATCTCGTTGTCGACGGGACGTTAAACACCAATATCCTCCTCCTCCTCATGCAAGATGGGACAATACCTCATGCCGCTCGCCCAGTGAAAGCTCTGCTTAATGCAACCTTCCACGAACGTGTTATGTCCAGAGGTTTTCAGATGCATGGCGTGCAAGTTCGCTTGATCTGATCCCCTGTGACTTTTGGCTCTGGGGATAATTAAAAGAATAGCGACAGGTTCGGTCTGAAGGACAGAACATAGGACCATGTTGCTCAGATTCCAAAGAAACTATTGCGAGCAACTGTTGATTACGTCGTTTTACAGGTGTAGCCTCTTGTCGACGTCTCCAGAGCTCGTATTGAGCAAATTCTGGAAGCGGCAGTGAATAACAGTATCAACATTATGGCTTTCTCACTTGTTTGACGTTTTCTGCCCACGTCCAGTTCCTAATCCATTTTATATGGAAACATAAACAGCGCCAGATTTGCACGTGGCTGCTTAAATTGGAACTATTTAGTTCCCGGAGTAAATGGGTTCCGCATCAACGCATTAAAAAATCTACTAACTTTCGCTGTCATACGATAATTAGGGCCATCTGTGAATAGCTGTACTTGATTTATAATCACCCATTATATACAATCACCCGTTATATGTAACCAGTAATATATAGAGTAGTCCACTGATAGTGACCGGGCCAAATATCTCACGAAATAAGCACCAAATGAAAAAACTACAAAGAACGAAACTCGTCTAGCTTGAAGGAGGAAAGCAGATGGTGCTATGGTTGGCCCGCTAGATGGGGCTGTCATAGGTCAAACGGATATCAACTGTGTTTATTAAAATAGGAACCCCCCATTTTTTTATTACATATTCGTGAAGTACGAAAAGAAATATGAATGTTTTAGTTGGACCTCGTTATTCGCTTTGTGATAGATGGCGCTGTAATAGTGACAAACGTATAAGTACGTGCTATCACTTAACATTCCGCCAGTACGGACGGAATTTGGTTCAAATGGCTCTGAGCACTATGGGACTTAACTGCTGAGGTCATCAGTCGACTAGAACTTAGAACTACCTAAACCTAACTAACCTAAGGACATCACACATATCCATGTCCGAGGATTCGAACCTGCGACCGTAGCGGTCTAGCGTTTTCAGACTTTAGCGCCTAGAACCGCTCGGCCACTCCGGCCGCGAGGAAGGATAATTGGCCCCCATTTTATGGATGGCAATCTAAATGGTACAATGTATGCTGATTTCCTACGTAATGTTCTACCGATGTTACTACAAGATGTTTCACTGCATGACAAAATGGCGATGTACTTCCAACATGATGGATGTCTGGCACATAGCTCGCGTGCGGTTGAAGCGGTATTGAATAGCATATTTCATGACAGGTGGATTGGTCGTCGAAGCATGGCCCGCACGTTCACCGGATCTGACGTCCCCGGATTTCTTTCTGTGGAGAATGTTGAAGGACGTTTGCTATAATGATCCACCGACAACGCCTGACAACATGCGTCAGCGCATTGTCAATGCATGTGCAAACATTACGGAAGGGAAGTTACTCGCTGTTGAGAGGAATTTCGTTACACGTATTGCCAAATGCATTGAGGTTGACGGACATAATTTTGAACATTTATTGCATTAATGTGGTATTAACAGTTAACTCGCTGTAACAGCATGCGTTATCAGAAATGATAAGTTCACAAACGTACATGTAGCACACTGGAACAACGGAAATAAAATGTTCAAACGTACCTACGTTCTGTATTTTAATTTAAAAAACCTACCTGTTACCAACTGTTCGTCTACAATTGTGAGCCTTATGTTTGTGACTATTACAGCGCCATCTGTCACAAAGCGAAAAAAGTGCTCCAACTAAACATACATATTTCTTTACGTACTACACGAATATGTAATAAAAAATTGGGGGTTCCTATTTTAAAAAACAGTTGATATCCGTTTGACCTATGGCAGCGCCATCTAGCGGGGCAACCATAGCGCCGTCTGGTTTACCCCTTCAAGCTAGACAAGTTTCGTTGTTTGTAGTTTTTTCGTTAGACGCTTATTTCGTGAGCTATTTGACCGGGTCACGTTCAATGGACCACTATATATATATATATATATATATATATATATATATATATATATATATATATGTGTGTGTGTGTGTGTGTGTGTGTGTGTGTGTGCGAGCTGTCGCGGTAGACGCTAAAATATAGCAAACACGAGTAAATCGAAACAATTGGCTCTGGAAATGAACCTAACAGATCCCGACCCGTGTCGTACCAACGTACGTGCTATATCCTCTCTCTCTCTCTCTCTCTCTCTCCCCCTCCGCCCTCGGATAGATGGCTAATTTACCACGACGCGTGCCTGAAGGCTAAGTCCGGATTCGCCCAACAACAGTAAACTGACGGGTGCACACACCTGTAATTTTCACCGCATGTGATCACAGCGCATAGCGCCGCCAGACGATAGAGGATCATTACCCGGTAGCTGCCTTACCTGCACACCGCGAAAGCGAGTTCCGACACTTGTTTACGACACGCAGCTCCACTCCAGACGGCCAGCTCTACGCACGGGCCGCGCCTCCCGTGTAATTCTTGGACTGCGCAAAAACTGGTCGCCTTCCCAGACCTGCACCTGGCCACCTGGGGGACCTCTCTGTCCACTTTCGCGGTCACCGCTTTCTCCTCCTGCCGCCGACACCTAGACACACCCCGCCCATCCGCGACGACAATAGGGTGTCCGGTTTTTGTGACAGAGTCGAAAGAAAGGCGACTCTCTTTCTAGACCGCTCTGTCGGTCACTCCAGTTCCAGAGCCGTAATGAGGCATTGTCTGCAGGGAGGCGGCGCAACATCTCCCTTGGCCACCACTGGAACAATACGCCTAGTGGAGCCGTATGTTACTGCCGAAAACGTCTCAGGACAAGGTATTACTTAAGGGTGAACACACAGCTAAAATTTAGTCGTTTAAAATCTACATCTACATTTATACTCCGCATGCCACCAACGGTGTGTGGCGGAGGGCACTTTACGTGACACTGTCATTACCTCCGTTTCCTGTTCCAGTCGCCTATGGTTCGCGGGAAGAACGACTGCCAGAAAGCCTCCGTGCGCTCTCGAATCTCTCTAATTTTACATTCGTGATCTCCTCCGGAGGTTTAAGTAGGTGGAAGCAATGTATTCGATACTTCATCCACAAACGCACCCCCTCGAAACTTGGACAGCAAGCTACACCGCGATGCAGAGCGCCTCTCTTGCAGAGTCTGCCACTTGAGTTTGCTAAACATCTCCTTAATCGCTTACCAAATAACCCTGTGACGAAACGCGCCGCTCTTCTTTGGATCTTCTCTATCTCCTCCGTCAACCCGATCTGGTACGGATCCCACACTGTTGAGCAATACTCAAGTATAGATCGCACGAGTGTTTTGTAAGCCACCTCCTTTGTTGATGAACTTCATTTTCTAAGGACTCTCCCAATGAATCTCAACCTGGCACCCTCCTTAACAACAATTAATTTTATATGATCATTCCACTTCAAATCGTTCCGCACGCATACTCCCAGATATTTTACAGAAGTAACTGCTACCAGTGTTTGTTCTGCTATCATATAATCATAGAATAAAGGATCCTTCTTTCTATGTATTCGCAAGTGTCACATATTCCTACAGGAGCTAGTATTCGACAAACCCAGATGAAATGTTTCTATAACGATAAGTACGCAACTAATACCACTTGAACCGCCGGCCGCGGTGGCCGTGCGGTTCTACCCGCTCTAGTCCGAAACCGCGCTGCTGCTAGGGTCGCCGGTTCGAATCCTGCCTCGCGCATGGATGTGTGTGATGTCCTTAGGTTAGTTAGGTTTAAGTAGTTCTAAGTTCTACGTGACTGATGACCTCAGATGTTAGGTCCCATAGTGCTCAGAGCCATTTGAACCATTTATAAAAATTGGTGGTTACATATAACGAGTGATTGTATATAATGGGTGACTATAATTCAAGTACAGCTATTCACAGAGTGCTGTAATTATCGTATGACAGCTAAACTTGTTATATTTTCCAATGCGTTAATGCGGAACCCATTTACGCAGGGAAGTAAATAGTCCCAATTTAAAGCACCAGGTGTAAAAGCAGGGAGCGTTTGGAAAAGTGTGGAATACAGGACAAATTAAAACAACGAGGCGATTTCGAGACATTCTGCTAGCAAGCAGGAAAATAAATTATAATGTAATTCTCTGAAGCACCTGAAGATGAGAGGTATGCCCTCGAAACACGTCGTGCATGAAAATAAAATTCACTAACACACGTGACTTGTTTGGCTTTTATATTATTAACAATCTAGTTTGAAATTACAGTCCAAAATGGACGACATAGAGGTATGAGGTAGTACTGCATGTTTGGTGAACCAGAATTTTCTGGGTGGGTGAGAATTTTCGTGGAACAATACAGGCTGAACTGGAGCAGATGTTCACGATCAGTTTGCGGTTTCGGAAAGTATTGTAAGTCCGCTACCCCCCCCCCGCCCTCCCCCCCCCCCCCAAAGTGTCTTGTAGACAGGGGAGCAGTCTTTCTCAATGGCTACATCATTTGCTCCTGCTAATAAGAGGAAGGATGCGGTTTATGTATGATGAGATAACAGCACATTTTAGTCAAACTGTTAAAGCTGCACTAGATTATAACTCTCAAGAGAAATGGACGGGATTTGTTCCTTGGCCTATACATTCCTCCCGCCACATAATTATACATCGTCAACAAGATTACCAGATTGGTTTCCCCGTCCTTTAAACTCGTTGCAGACGAAAAGTAGTATGTTTACCTAATCAAACTACAGTGAAATTCAGTAGCGACAAAGATTAATTTCGGTTTGTACTCTTCTTCTGTTTCAGACGCAGTTGGGGGACACTCCAGTCCCAATCACACAGTAATATCTGTGGACGCATCTGGAAAGATTCTGCAGTCGTCGGCGATTCCAGCTGCCTGCTTGAAGTCACATGGGCAATGCGTCTGTAGTTGGCCTGACACGAAGAGATAGCACCATTGAAAATTGGCTGAATAAAGCTGTCTTCACGAAAGCACTTTTTTCTGACCACACAATAACGATAAACTGCTTCTCATCTTTTAGGAAGATCGAAAGATCAAGCAGAGAAAAAAATAAAAATGCAGATTTTACATATAACAATATAATGGCTGAAACTTGGAGGAACATATGCGAGCATTGCTGTGGACGCGGCTGATGTCATCTTGCAGGACGGAGGTGTCAACAGTACACTCCTCGTAAAGGTGTACAAGCAAGGTTAATACTAGGGGTATTCGGAAAGCAAGTTCGCGACGTGCCACAAGATGGAAATTACTGTGAAAATCCAATGAAGCTCTGCACAGATGTGTTGGGCACTGTCTCTAGTACGTCTCTCGATCGCGTCACGTCACTCTTTTCAGTTCTGAGTGCACAGTGAGGACCTAAAGATGCCTAGATAAACAGTGTCTCCCGCCAGGTATGAGGGTCTGGTGGGAGATTTCGCCTGATGTTATGCAGCCCACATAACGTAACTGTCATACGTTTCCTTCTTCTTGACAGTTCTCAGCCATGCTCTGCAGGGGCAATGAAGACGCTCCAGCATCGTTTTCGACGGGAAGCTTTTTTTCTTTTTTTGTTATGGTTTTAGAGCGCAAAACTTCTACGGTAATTAGCGCCCGATCGATGGGAAGTGTTTGATCACCCACCATACAGCCCGCAATTGGCTCCCCGTGAGTTCCATCTCTGCTCACATGAACCGTTGGCTATGAAGAAAACGTTTTGGCGCAGACAAGGAGCTGGCAGAAAGCACAAGACGAGAGTATTGGAAAATTCGTACAAAACTACGACAAGTGTCTAAGCCACAGCGGTGACAATGTAGAGAAGTGGCTGGAAGGTGTAGTAAACTTTTACAAATAAAACATTTCTCATTTTGGTGCAACTAAGAACCAGTCTAAAGTTGCAAAATTTTAGTGTTTTACTCGATGACTAGTTTCGGGCCGAGACCCATTTTGAAACTATCATAACATACTCGTAATCAAAAATATTATTTACGAAGATGTGAAAACGATGTCAAAAATGTGCAACTAACAGTTACAGCGCATACAGATTATGTACTATAACTGTTCGTTGCACATTCAAAAATGGCTCTGAGCACTATGGGACTCAACTGCTGAGGTCATTAGTCCCCTAGAACTTAGAACTAGTTAAACCTAACTAACCTAAGGACATCACAAACATCCATGCCCGAGGCAGGATTCGAACCTGCGACCGTAGCGGTCTTGCGGTTCCAGACTGCAGCGCCTTTAACCGCACGGCCACTTCGGCCGGCGTTGCACATTCTTGATGCGGTTTTCACACCTTCGGAAATCCAATTGTTGACTATGTTAAGATGATTTGAAAAAGGGTCTCGGCCCGAAACTAGTCATCGAGTAGATAAAAAAAACTAAAATTTTGCAACTTTGGACTGGTTTCTTGTTGTAATGATTAACAGAAGTTGCTGACCCACAGCTACTCCAGCACGCTGGAAGTTCGTAATTTTTTTATTTTCACAGTGGTTTCCATTTCGCGACCGATCGGAACTTACTTTACGGATAGCCCTTGTACTTGCTCACTCATAATGGTGCAATATAGGCCTAATCCTAGTTGACGTAACTCGCGTGAGCTGGCCCAAGGTATGGTACGAATAACAACACTAAAATGTTTGAGGACCATCTCCAGCACAAAATGCACCCTCCACATTTCAAGCAGTTCCCTCGGGTACCAGTTTTCACTAACATCAGCAGTTCCTGTGGGATCAGAAACCGATCGTCGTTCGTCTCCAGTCGCTGTCGTTCATATCTTTTTGCGGCAACTGTTCTTACGACGTGTTTACATGGCTGAAACGGGTACATAATTCCTTGTAGGCATCTTCTAAAATCCGTCCTGATACATGAACAAATAAGGAAAAGGTATTCCCAGAGTGGTCAAGGGCAAGCCGGAACAGGAGACTCCTTTCTGCCATTCCGTCACGTCTGTGAGTCGACCAATCACACTGCGCCGATTCCTTACAACCGACCGGCGCATACACACCACTTGACCGCCATGATTTACGTCAGAGGCTGAAAGTCACATGACTGCCTGGTACTGCTCTCCAGCGCTCCAAAGAACCAGTGTGCTCTTGTTAATGGGTAACTAATTTTTTGTGCGTTGAGATTATCTTACAAAAAATGGTTCAAATGGCTCTGAGCACTATGGGACTTATCTTCTGAGGCCATCAGTCCCCTAGAACTTAGAACTACTTAAACCTAACTAACCTAAGGACATCACGCACATCCATGCCCGAGGCAGGATTCGAACCTGCGACCGTAACGGTCGCGCGGTTCCAGACTGTAGCGCCTAGAACCGCTTCGCGACTCCGGCCGGCGGAATGGACTGGGCCTTCTGATTCAAGTGACCGCTCGTTGACTGGAAGTGGTTCCGTTCGGCTACTTGCAGACCATTTGTCGCCATTCATGAACTTCACGATATTGTTGACACGGCAGCACCATGCAACCGGGCCACAACTGTTCGCGATTGATCGCTAGGATCTCTTGGACGGTTCGAGAGAATGATTTGGCCACAGATCGCGCGAGATGGATCCGATCGAACAGTTGAGGGACATAATAGAGATCTCAGTTCGTGCAGAACATCCCACACCGGAGACCCTTTCGCAGTAATGGGTGGCTATACGGACAGCATGGCTCAGTATTTCTTCAGGTGGCTTCCAACAGCTTGTTGATGATGATGATAATGTTTGGATTGTGGGGCGTTCAACTGCGCGGTTATCAGCGCCCGTACAAATTCCCAACATTTTCTCAGTCCAATTTGCCACTTGCATGAATGATGATGAAATGATGAGGACAACACAAACAGCCAGTCATCTCCAGTCAGGTGAACGGCTTGTTGAGTCAAAAAATGGTTCAAATGGCTCTGAGCACTATGGGACTTAACATCTATGGTCATCAGTCCCCTAGAACGTAGAACTACTTAAACCTAACTAACCTAATGACATCACACAACACCCAGTCATCACGAGGCAGAGAAAATCCCTGACCCCGCCGGGAATCGAACGCGGGAACCCGGGCGCGGGAAGCGAGAAAGCTACCGCACGTCCACGAGCTGCGGACTTTGTTGAGTCGATGTAACCTGCTAGTGGGAGCGTGCCACAATCTTAATCTCTTAGCAATACGGGTAGTACGCACCAGCTCGCTTCGTAGACCACAGATGTAGGCGATGGGTCAAATGGCTCGAAGCACTACGGGACTTAACATCTGAGGTCATCAGTCCCATAGACTTAGAACTATTTAAACCTAACTAAGGACATCACACATATCCATGCCCGAGGCAGGATTCGAACCTGCGACCGTAGCAGCAGCGCGGTTCCGGACTGAAGCGCCTAGAATCGCTACACCACAGCGGCCGGCAGATGTAGGCGCAGATATAGAGTGGTGTCCTACGCCAGGTAAAAGGAGGTCTGATACGATATTAGGAACTATACAATGACTTCTGTCGCCTCATTGTAGATGATTAGTAGGTGCCTACTACTTCCAGATCTACTTTCAGTATTTTGTCAGCACCATTAAAATTTTTACATCCATACGCGATTGATAGGTCGCCAAAGCAAAAATTTTGGAGACCTCAACCAAATGCTGAATGCAGAGCTGGAAGTACTTTGTGTTAGATACGCCTCGCATTTTTGGGGGGGCTGGGACACGCTTCGGCATATTTCGGCTGCGGCGGTGAGGTGCGGGCTGACGCGACAGCCCGTCCGCCGGCCAGCGACAGCTGCTGGGGTGGAAGCGTCCGCCGCGCCTCAACTCGCGGCGCAGCGCCGGCTGCCGCCGTCTCCATGGCAACCGACAGGCCAGCCGCGTCTGATTTACGAGCTGCTCGCCGCCGCCGCTGCCGCCGCCGCTGCCTTCACCGCGTCCCTCTGACGCCCGTGGCGCGGTGCGGCGTGCAGCCTTCGTTAAAAACGCACAACTCTACAGCTGTGGCCTTCGAAGTGAGCGGGTGGGGATATCTGCCTTCATAGATACTACCCATATTACTAAGAGATTAAAATTGTGGTACGCTCCCACTTGCTGGTTGCCTTCCTAAGAGCCTCAAGGGGTAGGAAAAATTTGATTTTCAATATTTAACGTAAATCAGTTTCGATTCCGCAAAAATGTTAGAACACGTGAGGCAATACCGACCCTACGACTTATCTTAGAAAATAGGTTAAGGAAAGGCAATACTACATTTCTAGCATTTGTAGACTTACAGAAAGCTTTTGACAATGTTGACTGGAATACTCTCTTTCAAATTCTAAAGGTGGCAGGGGTAAAATACAGGGAGCGAAAAGCTATTTACAATTTGTACAGAAACCAGACGGCAGTTATAAGACTCGAGGGGCATGAAAGGGAAGCAGAGGTTGGGAAGGGAGTGAGACAGGGTTGTAGCCTGTCCCCGATGTTATTCAATCTCTATATTGAGCAAGCGGTAAAGGAAACAAAAGAAACATTCGGAGTAGGTACTAAAGTCCATGGAGATGAAATAAAAACGCTGTGGTTCGCCGATGTCATTGTAATTCTGTCAGAGACAGCAAAGGACTTGGAAGAGCAGTTGAACGGAATGGACAGTGTCTTGAAAGGAGGATATAAGATGATCAACAACAAAAGCAAAACGAGGATAATGGAATGTAGTCGAATTAAGTCGGGTGATGCTGAGGAAATTAGATTAGGAAATGAGCAAAATAACTGATGAGGGTCGAAGTAGAGAGGATATAAAATGTAGACTGGCAATGGCAAGGAAAGCGTTTCTAAAGAAGAGAAATTTGTTAACATCGAGTATAGATTTAAGTGTCAGGAAGTCGTTTCTGAAAGTATTCGTATGGAGTGTAGCCATGGACGATAAATAGTTTAGACAAGAAGAGAATAGAAGCTTTCGAAATGTGGTGCTACAGAAGAATGCTGAAGATTAGATGGGTAGATGACATAACTAATGAGGAGGTATTGAATAGAATTGGGGAGAAGAGGAGTTTGTGGCACAACTTGACTAGAAGAAGGGATCGGTTGGCAGGACATGTTCTGAGGCATCAAGGGATCACAAATTTAGCTTTGGAGGGCAGCGTGGGGGGATAAAAATCGTAGAGGGAGACCAAGAGATGAATACACTAAGCAGATTCAGAAGGATGTAGGTTGCAGTAGGTACTGGGAGATGAAGAAGCTTGCACAGGATAGAGTAGCATGGAGAGCTGCATCAAACCAGTCTCAGGACTGAAGACAACAACAACAAACAACGTAAATAATGGCAAGGTAAAGTAAAGTTCCACGTTCTAGCCCTAGACGGGTCAACAGGGGCCGACCGACAGCCACGTCATCCTACTCCAGTGGTGGGACGTGCTGTCTAGATCATCGCTCTCCCAGTTGTTGTCGCGTTTCTTGACCTCGGAAATGCTACTAATCGGCCAAGCAGCTCCTCGGTTGGTATCATGAGGCTGCTTATACCACACACCAGTCGTCCCACCAAGGAAAAATCATTGACAGTACCGAGAATCGAACCCGACTCCTCCAGCTGACAGCCAGTTGTACTGAACACCACGGAGGTGGGCCTACGACTAACGCCGAATTTGAAAACTGAAACTGCTGTCGTATCTACTCATTAAGACGTAAAATCTTATAGTAAAGGTTTAACACAGTAAGTCAAATATTGTAAGTTCGAAACTGTGCATGTGTCTAGAGACAGTGCAATCAAGCTGTACGAATTACAGACACTATATTCACCGCCGCGCAGGATTAGCCGAGCGGTGTAAGGGCGCTGCAGTCATGGACTGCGCGGCTGGTCCCGGCGGAGGTTCGAGTCCTCCCTCGGGCATGGGTATGTGTGTTAGTCCTTAAGATAATTTAGGTTAAGTAGTGTGTAAGCTTAGGGACTTATGACCTTAGCAGTTAAGTCCCATAACATTTCACACACATTTGAATATTTTTTTTAACTATATTCACCCAGTATTTGCGAATGAAATCACTTAGAGACGATCACCAATTGTAAGTAGGCTGTTTAGGTTTTTATGTTGGTAACGCCACGTGGCGCTCTGTATGAAAATCATTGACTGTGCTGTGTTCAGTCTGTGGCTGGTTGGACTCAGTGTTTGATTATTCGCTTGTGTAGTGTTGGGCAGTTGGATGTGAACAGCGCGTAGCGTTGCTCAGTTGGAGGTGAGCCGCCAGCAGTGGAGGATGTGGAGAGAGAGATGCCAGAGTTTTCAGACGTTACTGTAAGCGGACGATCTGGACGTCTGTCCGCCACAAAAAGTAAATTCGTAAAGATGCTTGTCATGAACTGATAGATATATATTAAGGTAAATATATTGTTTGTTCTCTATGAAAATCTTTCATTTGCTAACTATGCCTATCAGTAGTTAGTGCCTTCAGTAGTTAGAATCTTTTACTTAGCTGGCAGTATTGGCGCTCGCTGTATTGCAGTAGTTGGAGTAACGAAGATTTTTGTGAGGTAGGTGATTTGTGAAAGGTATAGGTTATTGTTAGTCAGAGCCATTCTTTTGTAGGGACTATTGAAAGTCAGATTGCGTTGCGCTAAAAATATTGAGGGTCAGTTTAGTGTGGATCGGAATAAGTAAAGAGAAAACTGTTTGTGTACGTTGAGTTTTGCTCAGCTGTTTGAAAATCATATGACGTAGAAGTTTACCAGCACAGTCATTCATAATTTTTCAAGGGGATGTTTCACAATCTTTACTTGTAACACATTTTGCAAGCAGTATCCATCTTTACCACTGCTTGTACCTGCAACATCACGTTTTATAACATATAGTTCAGGATATACGAAGTCATTAACGTTCAAAAGTGTGAAACCGATGTATCATACATGAGAGTTAGGTTCTTTAAAGAATCGGGGCACTGGTTCGCCCTAAAACGCCCCACGTAACGGTATACGCCATTAAAATTGCACAATAAAAATATACAGAAAAATGGAAAATAAAATTAGCAATCCGTTAGACGACGATCATTTTGGCGTTTGTAACGCAGTTGTAACGTTGCCACTGATAATAGAAGAAAGACTTAAGATAAATGAAGACACGCTCATAGGGTCCATCGACCTCGATAAAGATTTCGACAATGTGGAGCTGAGAGTGAGTAATGAAAGCAACTGACCAGAAAAGAATGCTCCAGGAATAGCCGAAGAACAAGTACAGCATGAATGTTAACTTTTAAAAAACTGAAACCTACATTTTCAGAAAAACAACATTCCCATTCGAGGCTATCTTACGGATGACATGGTGTCAACATTTACAGCCTCGACGAAAAATTTTCATCATGTAAGTTAACACGCGGAAGACATGGAGTGAGGTACATTAATTAGTATACGTAAATGCACAACTCTACTCTTGGAGTAGTTACTAAAATTAGAATGTTTAAAATTGTGATGAACGTACACTACTATAAGCTATCGAAAATAATTATGTAGATGTCCCAGACTCTGGCACAGGTACCAAATCATCTCTTTCTGGAAAAAGGAGGAACAAATTTATTGAGTTCCCCAGCAGTCGATTTTCCAAGAAACCTCACACTGATTCCTCTAAAACTTGACAAAAATAAGTATTACACTTCTTGTTGTGGCTATTTTCCACAGCAGTAAATTATAGCAGTTCGTAAGATAAGTCCGTTTATTGTGTTGTGTATGAATTTTTATTTACACACCCATTTAAGTCCCATCTTTTTAACGAGGCGTTCTCGAACGGCAGCCTGGAATGTCACATGACTTTCTATTTCACACGATGGCTTTTTCAGATTTAAAACAGACATATATTGATGTAAGATAACGCCTGTTTGTATGTTGCACGTGAATTTTTTTTATTATACACCCATATGCGTCGCATCGCTTCAACAAGGCGTTCTCGAGCGGTAGCCTGGAATTCTACATGAGTTCTCCCTTTTTTTTAGATTTAAAAAAGATGTATACAGATGTAAAACGCATATCGTGTGCACACAAACAAACACACACATACGCACATACATACATATGGATAACAAGTTCAAAAACAAAAATGGTATGGTTGGGAACATTTACAGAAATAAATGGTAGACTAGACAGGGGAAATTGCAGTTGAATAAGTGTTACGTTACGACACTTCTCACTACAAGGAAAATTGCGATTTTCAATCGATTTTCCACTGGTGGGATAACTGATTTGTATCTGTCTACTGAACGTACGTTTTCATGCTATAATAAAATATTTACGTGAACTGTTTTAGACCTACGAAGTAAGTATATTGGTAGTACCTATAGCAGTGATGTTAATCTATTAATAATCTAGTTATGTAGTGTGTGCCTCCCATTACGGTATTGTCTTCCTCTGTTTTAGTCTCTCTTTCGTTTTAACTGACCTAATCCAAAACCACATACCGTCTAATCCACCAGCTTCGTTCTAGTTAGTTATATGTCTCCAAATGGCTCTGAGCACTATGAGACTTAACTTCTGAGGTCATCAGTCCCCTAGAACGTAGAACTACTTAAACCTAAACTAACCTGAGGACATCACACACATCCATGCCTGAGGCAGGATTCGAACCTGCGACCGCAGCGGTCGCGCGGTTCCAGACTGTAGCGCCTAGAACCGCTGGACCACTCCGGCCGGCTATATGACTCCACGATATAATTAAGCAAAGGTATCGTATCCGATCTACCTAAACCAGTTAAAAACATGAAATTGTAAAAATTAAGTACTAAACATTAAAAATTGTATGTAGATGGCTGTTTGACTAGAGATCTAAATACCAATAAATAATAAAAAAACGATTTTAAAACGAAAAAAAAAGAAAATGCAAAACGAAACATCATATAACATACGAGGACACCCTACGGTCGCAGGTTCGAATCCTGCCTCGGGCATGGATGTGTGTGATGTCCTTAGGTTAGTTAGGTCTAAGTAGTTCTAAGTTCTAGTGGACTGATGACGCCAGACGTTCAAGTCCCATAGTGCTCAGAGCCATTTGAACAAGGACACCTACTGAGTAATATGAAATCTTCTCGAGTGATCAACAGAGTAATGGAGTCGTGTTGTCGCAACTTTGTGTCGAGTTTCGTAGTCGCCATCTTCAGGCGAAGTTACCGAACTAAGTGAAATTCGCAGAAAAAGTCTGCAGTGTCTCCTGCTGATGATGTATGTTAAAAAGAGCGCGTCTGGGTGTATAATAGAAATACATGTGCAGCATGCAAAAAGATGTTTTCTTGTGCAGTTCAGAAATATAAGTTCAAAAATGGTTCAAATGGCTCTGAGCACTCTGGGACTTAACATCTGAGGTCATCAGTCCCCTAGAACTTAAAATAATTAATAATAATTAATAATTATACAATGTAGCCCACTACCTTATGTGATTAGTGGGCCGTAATACTTCTACATTTATACATTTTATTGCAGCTATTCTACGTATGATTTAGTAACTAGTTAGTAAGAGCACTATATGGGGACTACAATGGGCAAAGTAATATGTTATTAAGTACTGAGTGGTAACCTAACTAACTATGGACTAGTCACTAAAGCCTGCAGCGTTACAAATGTGTCAGCTGAAAATATAAACCTACTATAAGGCCTTGCTCATTGAGCTAAACCCAATGAGCGTGCCCCTGACACTGGGCGGGCCATGGTGTTAGTCGCTGCAGGTTCCTATAAGTAAAATCTAGAACTTAGAACTACTTAAACCTAACTAACCTAAGGACATCACACACATCCATGCCCGAGGTAGGATTCGAACCTGCGACCGTAGCGCTCGCGCGGTTCCCGACTGAAGTGCCTAGAACCGCTCGGCCGCACCGGCCGGCAGAAATATAAGTGGTGCGACGTTTATCGCAGTGAGTCGTTGTGAACTATTTAGAAAATATAAAATAATATGAGAGGTAATAGACTGTTTTTGTTCATGTGTATTGCAACACAGGCGTCCTGGAGAACATGTAACTACAACACCGAACGGGAATGCGGGGGCATACAGAGACGCCGCCGACGCAACAATTTGGCCGCGACCACGTGGCCGACGCGTCTACTACTAACACAGTTAACAAAACCCGAAACGTGCGTCCGGGGAGGATACATATGTGGCGCTTAATCCTATCGGAGTTGTAAAACCTAGCAATGATATAATAGCTCAATCAGAATTCATTACGGTTATTAAAACGCGATTCCACCGGCGGCACCAGCGAGGGAGGGGGCTCGGTGACCAGCGGCGGAACGCGCGGACGCATCGGAGCTGGCGCGTAGGGTTGAGGGGGCGGGTGGCGGGGGTGGGAGAGCGTGGGGTGTGCCCCCCCCCCCCTCACCGGTTGAGTTATTGGCCGTAATTTCACTCACACACAATGAATTCCCCGTGGCCGCCGCCACCGCCACCGCCGCAGTCGCCTCGCACTCCCAATTATTGCAATGTTATCGACACCGACGTCAACGCCTCCCGGCGGCCACTCTCCGAATTAATAATCGACGCCGAGCGCCGCGTTCCGACGCCCCGTCCGTCGGAGCGGCCCGCGGAAACAACGCCGTGCGACTCGGGACAATAACACAGATAGTTCTCTCCCTCTCTTCCGCCAGCCGGGGCCCGAGGAATTTTCATCGGAGAGGACTGCCGCCCGCGCATTGCCGTATAGAGAAATGCCAGAGGCATGCGGCGCATAGCGGACCACGGTGGTGAATGGGGAACTGCAGGCGAGCGTACGGGCAGGATAAATACTCTGTTATTCGTAACTATCTCCGAGGATTCAGAAGAAATCTGGGCGAAAAGCACAAGATATGTAGAAAAATGACGTATATCAGTAGACAGATATCTCTTCAGGTTTTGATTCGTAATGCCAGAGTCGCATGCTGGGAATAGCGAAGTACGGCGGTGAATGAGAAACTGCAGCCGAGAGCAGAATGCCGGATATTTGCCACACTTGCCCCTTCACCAGCGAGCGATCCCTCAGGTAAGGGACGCCCTTCCTCATACTTCAAAATGGCTCTGAGCACTATGGGACTTAACTTCTGAGGTCATCAGTCTCCTACACTTAGAACTACTTAAACCTAACTAACCTTAGGGCATCACACACATCCATGCCCGAGGCAGGATTCGAACCTGCGACCGTAGCGGTCGCGCGGTTCCAGACTGAAGCGCCTAGAACCGCTCTGCCACACCGGCCGGCCCCTCATACTTCTTCTGTCCGCTTTCAAACCGCCGTCTCCACATCGTACTCGATGCAACCAGTACGTAAGGGACCTTCTTCTTCGACATCTTGGCGAAATACAGAGCTTCTTTTCCGAAATCGAAATATTTATATCTTTTGGGAAACGAAAGCAAATCCGACGATTATGTCAGTATGTAATTAGTTCCGCCAAGTATAAATATACGAGGTCCCTCTGTCTGTACGGCAGCTTCCTTTCACGCTTACTGATTGCGATAGAAACAGTCCATCGCCTGGGAGCAACAAGAAAGTAACGATGTAAAGAGAATGCGAATGTACGCTAATCATTTCTTTTTGATCACGTCATTTGTGCCTACTTTAATTACTACAACTGCATGCCTAAAAGACAGCAAGGAAAGAAGAAATGGGTATGTGAATGTTTGAAAAGAAGAACGACATACTCCATATTAATTTACTCTCTAAAATGCGATATCCCTTGCGGCGAAACATTAGTTAATAAAGTATAGCGGGACAATGTTCAAAACATGGGTGAAAGTACGTTCATAAACAGAGATAAGAACATCTATGATTGACATGTCATCTGAAGTCGACGTACAATATTAAAATGTTAGAAATAAGGAAATGAAGTAATACAGAATGCTATGCTTGTACCGTACGTTGTTGTTCTACACTGTTTAGCTCTGGTATTTACAGGGTCACAGAGTAAGCATCCTAGGTTTTGGAGGGAAAAGCCGTATTTGTAATGATCTCCTCTACAACAAAAACAAGAAGCACAACTTAAGGAAAAATAATGTAATCTGTGTTCCAGCTTACAAGCGAAATTGAAGCAGGTATTTCCTGTGACTTAGTATGGACAGAGGTTATATTCGACAACCGGAATAAATTGATAACTGGCTCCTTTTACCAACCTCCGGTCTCAGATGAAACAGTTGCTGAACATTTCAAAGAAAACTCGAGTCTCATCGCAAATAGGTTCAAAAATGGTTCGAATGGCTCTGAGCACTATTGGACTTAACATCTATGGTCATCAGTCCCCTAGAACTTAGAACTACTTAAATCTAACTAACCTAAGGACATCACACAACACCGAGCCATCACGAGGCAGAGAAAATCCCAGAACCCGCCGGGAATCGAACCCGGGAAACCGGGCGTGGGAAGCGAGAACGCTACCGCACGACCACGAGATGCGGGCGCAAATAGGTACCCTACTCATACAATTATAGTTGGCAGCGACTTCAATCTACCTTCCGTATGTTGACAAAAGTACATTTTCAGACCCTACTGTAGATAGAAAACAACTTCCATGGTTGTTCTAAATGCTTTTTACTAAACTATTTTGAGCAATTAGTTCACGAGGCCATTCAAATTGTAAATGGCTACGAAAACACTCTTGACCTCTTAGCCACAAATAATCCTGAGCGTCACGACGGGTACAGGAATTAGTGAACACACAGTCGTAGCGGGGCTCAATTCCGTAACAAAGAAATTCACCAAAACTATATATGTGTTTATAGAAGCAACTAAAAATTGGGTTGACGTCTTTCAAAGAAACAGTCTCCAATCCTTCCAAACTATGTAAGTGAAAACCATATGTGGCTTAAGTTCAAAGAAATAGTATCAACAGCACTAGAGAGATTCATACCAAATAAATTAATATCAGACGGAACCGATCCCCCATGGTACACAAAACACGACAGAAAGCTGCTGCAGGAGCACCGAAAAAGGCACGTATAAAAATCTCCAAGATTGGCGAAGTTTTACTGTGGCTCGAATTTGGTGCGGATTTCAATGCGAGATGCATTTAATAGTTTCCACAAAGAAACTCTCTCTAGAAATGTGGCGAAAAATCCATAGAGATTCTGGTCCTATGTTAAGAAAACCAACGGAAAGGCTCTGTAAGGACCTTTACTGCGGGTTGGGCGGCGAGTGAGGAGGAGGAGGAGGAGGAGCAGGGGGAGACAAGGGACCCAACCCCTCGGAGCAGGTAAAATCGTGGCAAATGTCCGCCGTGACAAATGTCCGCCGAGGCAAATGTCCGCACACCCCGAGAGCATGCGTGGTATAAATACTCGATTATGCGTTGTAAAGGGTCATTATGTAATAGGTTTACTGTTACCCAACTGGAGCAAATGTAATTTCGATGTATTGCCCACGCGCTGCCTGCAATACAAAACATCTCTGCTGCAATAGAATCGCGGGTCAGAGCTGTGTCGACAGCAGTAGTAATCGTTCGCTCCCACAGAGCACAAGTCGTAGTAACTCACCGCTACTTAGCAGCAGATAATAGACAGCGTTATCCGGCGACACCATTACGAGGTAAGAATTTTTCAGTTTATTCAGATTAATTTCACAGGGCCATGACGTAGCGCTGCTTACGTCCAAAATTTATCAGTTTCAATTCACAGTCAATTTACCACCGTCATATATATATATATATATATATATATATATATATATATATATATATATATATATATATATATATATATATATTATTAATATCTATACGGGAAGGTTACACCGTTACTACTCCCGGTGTTTCAGAAGACAGCTATGCGAAAACTACGAGAAGCATCACATGTGCCTGTGGACAGATAGCATCTTCAAGTTCTCATTCGTCACACTCGTCGTGGTGCAGTTGCTCTAGGGGGCAAGAGCGTCACAGCGGGTTGATAAATCATCTGTTCCGTACTGTCGCATCGAATTAGTTCGCGCCTGGAGATAGGCAACCCAGTGAACAGATTACCAAAGCAGGTTGCTGTCGCCCCCCCCCCCCCTCTCCCCCCAGGCAATTTGTGTCAGTGGCTTCAAGCAATTGCACACACGCATCGACGTCTGTTACATCGTAAAAAAAGAACCATACAGACTACCTGTAACGTGATTTAAAACTTGTAGAGATGTTCTATTTTCTATATATGTCTTGTAATTTTCACAAAGTCATCTCTTGAAACCCGGGAGTTATTTACGGATGACCCCGTAGTTCTGACGCACGACAGTGCAGTGTTTTCGTACCGCCTGTCGCAGTCACCAGAAACGAGGAACAATTTGTTGCGAAAACCACAAAGTTCTCTGCGGCATCGCTGTCTGAAAATTTGAGAGAATACAAAATGTAATTCGCCGCGAGGTTATGAGGCAAAACATATATACCACCAAAATAAATGGTAGACTAAAACTTTCGTATTACCTAAGGGAAATTATATAAAAGAAAAGCAACATTAGTTTCAAAATAGAAATTCGTAATGACGGAAAGAGAATTGCTAGTAGTTCGTCAGCAATTTTAACTGATGAAAGAGAAACAATTAAAACGATATTTTGTGTTGAAATATTAATTATTTGTTATAATGCGTTGTATTTATATGTTCCAGGAAAATGCTGAAGCCATGTAGGGTCGCCAGAATCAAAGAACACACACACTATACGAATCTGTGTATTGTCAGCTGGAAAAAAATTAACAAGAAATTCAAGAGAATGTGTGAGATAGTGCCACATCAGTCTATAATTTCAAAGTTTGGGCCCAGATCCGGTATACAGTAAATTTGCCATCATAGCTAAGCAATATGGCTCCTACAGTTTGTAAACAAAAAAGGTATATGTCAAATGTGAATCACTCAATGTATCTTGATAACCTCCTTCTGGAAATGCCAAATTGTAGCAGAGTTTGCTGTTACATTGTTTGCAGATATACTACCTGAAGGTTCAAGACTGGTGTTATACAAGGATTTTGCAGTTAACTGCTGTTGACCGGACCTCACGACCACTAAGAAGCTTCAGAGACAGCCAGCTCTGACATCCACAACAAGATTTTTTCTTTGGTTTTAGGGATCAATAGTTCTTCGTGTTGAATTTAATCCAAACATTTATTTTTAGAAATCCTTGATGCTTCTCAATTTTCCATCTGCCGAATTTTTCTTGCGCATAGCGCGCTGTATTTACCATGTGCAGTCTCATAAATTGGGTTCCTCATTGTACAGATATGAATACGAACGATCGATACTAGAGTCGAAGTGTAACAAGGATCACAGTATCTCAGATCGCCAACTGCGCCTCTCACTGATGCGATACTGAGAAACTTCTCCAGCGCTATCCTTGTCACTTGAGGTGTTATGGAAAGCTGCTAATCCTATCATACGCCAGGACAGCCCTCATAGGCGCCCCAAAACTATTACAATCGATCTTGTGAAGTACAATACAAACAAACAAACGAACGCCATCCGAACAGGCCTTGAAGGCACGACGGCACCGACCGGCCGCCGAGTCATCCTCAGACTTTAGCCCTCACCGGTGCGGACACGGAGGGCATGTGGTCAGTACAACGCTCTCCCGCCGTTGTCAGTTTTCGTGACCGGTAGTAAATACATACGCAGGGAAAAAAATGTAACACTTGAGCATGGAAAAGAACTTGAAGAATAAGCATAAAATCTGAAACTGGGCTGTAAAAAGGATCTTACAACAAAGTGTATTTCATTTCAAGAATGAAAGAGGTAACTTGTCCTGACACGGTCACCAATTACTTCTGACACTGTAACTTGCCCAGGCGGCGAAACCCTTTAATTGTACAGCGATGCCAAGACATGAGGGGAGCAGCCTCCATTTGCGACATTAATTCTTGCAACGATTTCTCCCTTAGTCTTTTCTTTAAAACCAACCAAGGTTCATATAAATCTGTCACTCGCTGGTAATCTGATTGCTGTAGCAGACGGAGGTATCTGATGTGCACTAGCGCTGGGCGATATACAGTTATTGTAAATAAGCACATTTAACACTTCCATTAAACAGGATATTTGCATAAAACTTTCATTTATAACCTGCAAATCACGACCTAAATTAAATACTGTAGCCCCAAAAATTTCAGCACCGGCAAAAAGTGGAGGATGTCCGGATGTTTCCTGCCAAGAAGAAAGCGACGACAACGAGATGAGAGGTAAGGCTGTAATTAATTTCACCGAAGTCACATTGCTTTCATGCAGAATAAGAATTCTGAGCTCCCGAGAACGTGGAACACGAGAAGACCTGGCGTTATCTGATTCCGAAAGTGAAGGGGAATGGCTTACAAAACACTCGCTTGGAGAATTCTTAAGTATTTCACGGCAGTCTGTAACCCTGTCCGGGTAGGTTAATACAGGTGATAGAGAATATCGAAACAAGATTGGCGCGTTGGCTACATTACGAACTCTAGTTGCAGAAGCTCTAAGAGAGGTGTTGTACATCAAGGAGGAGTTCATTGTTATACGTTCCAAAACAGAGAATGTAACATACTACTTCCGGCTACGAGTATCTCGTAAATTATCACGATAAGAAACATCACAGATCTTCGATTTCATGCGGAGCATTAGCGACGACCATTCTCGCCACATACTGTTCGTTAACAGAGGAGGGAATAGCAAAAAAATGGTTCAAATGGATCTGAGCACTATGGGTCTTAAGATATGAAGTCATCAGTCCCCTAGAACTAAGAACTACTTAAACCTACCTTAGCAGTCGCGTGGTTCCGGACTGAAACGCCTAGAACCGCTCGGTCACCGCGGCCGGCGAAAGAAAAGCAGAAAGTACCCTCCGTCACACACAACAAAGTGACTTTAGAAGTGTATATGGAGTTGTAGGTGTAGATATAAGCCCTGCTTGAAGACTCAGATTCCCTTGTGATGGAAAGTGTGGTTTTTTGTCTAATCTCCGTCGTAAATGTCAACACCACAACGCATAAGTACTTATACAGCTGCTGATGGCTTCGTGCTCTAGTTTTAAATTTGTAGTGCCATTAACGCAAATGCACAAATACAGAAACTGAGATATTTAAAAACCTTGGAAACCGTCACAAAGTAATATCGCCAGTAGCTGCAGATTGCGAACTTCTGAGAATATTAAAGAACACTGGGGTGGAGAAAATTTATGACTTTAGTGTACAGCGGGGCGATATATATTGATCCCTGCAGCGACTCAAGATGACGCCTTCCTTTATTACTTGGGCAGAAAAAAACCCAACATCCTCTGGAACTACTTTTTAATATTTTAATTTTCATATCTCCAACGCTTTCCCCTTTTTTATTCTCACTAAGGAGTCCACCCCCGCAACAGATATAATCTCGCGCCATTTCACGCCGTTATAAGTCCTCACACGCTGAGCTTGGAAATTCATATTGCGATTACGTCGGTCCGCGGCAGTGCATGGTTACTAAGGGGATGGCGGAATTGATTCGGTTGTGCTGTTACGTACAAGAAAAAGAAAGTAGTGTTGCGCTTGTCGATGCAGAAATAAGGGCTGAGGGTGAGATATGGAGAAGACAGTGGGGAGTGGGGGGGGATTGTGCAAGAGGGGGGGGGGGGGTTGATTTCTTCT
The DNA here is from genome assembly GCF_023898315.1 of Schistocerca nitens. Taxonomy (NCBI): domain Eukaryota; kingdom Metazoa; phylum Arthropoda; class Insecta; order Orthoptera; family Acrididae; genus Schistocerca; species Schistocerca nitens. The sequence continues at coordinate 86,152,591 of NC_064625.1, read as the reverse complement.
AAGCACGTGGTAGCGTAAAGGGAATGCAGAGCCAACCATCTGTCAAATTGTCTCAGCTAATGAAATTTTCTCCCCAGTAGCCATCCACAGCCACGCACCCACCCACCCACCCACCCACACCCACCCACCCACCCACCCACACACACACACACACACACACAACACACACACACACACACACACACAGAGATTTCGTGTCTGCATAGACGGCAGCCGTCTTACGCGGTGCGATCTAGCCCTGATTCACGCCGCATATTTTTTAAATCTGTCACTCTGCGGACCTGAGAGGATGGAGGAGGGAAAATCAGCGGTCGGAGGGAGAGAGGAGGACGGCGCGAGGGGGTGGAAGCGACGCTCGGCGACGTCCCTGATTTATAGGCGTCGTTAATTGCGTCGCTGTGACATGACGCACCTCAGAGGGGGGCGGAAAGTGGGAGATGCAAAAGAGGGCGCCACGCCGTAATGAAAAAGCTCGCCTCGTCCGTCAGATGCGTGGCTGGTAGACATCTGGGAGCGTTGTCGAGGAATCGGAGCTCTGCTCAGGATATACACCGTCTAATCAAAAGTACCCGGACACCTGTTTGTGGGAATCATTATGAGATGTGTCCACAGATCGACCTTACGATGACTTGAACACAGCTGGGGATAGTTTCAATGAGGTTCTGAATGTCTGTGGAGGAATAGCAGACTATTCTTCCTCAAAAGCCGGAACCAGAGCAGGCAGTGATGCTGGACATGATTACGTAGGCTTTCCCGGCCGTAATAAGTCTTGAAAATCTCTTCGGGTTTGCTGCCGGATCCTAAAATCAACTTGACTCGATATTTCGGCGATCCAACTGTTCGCCATCTTCAGGAAAATGCTGCTTATGCTGATGAGTCCCGCTGAGAAGTGTTCTCAGTTCTCAGCGGGACTCATCAGCATAAGCAGCATCTTCCTGAAGATGGCGAAAAGTTGGATCGCCGAAATATCGAGTCAAGTTGATTTTAGGATCCGGCAGCAAACCCGAAGAGATTTTCACGATGCTGGACACTGTGGTCTGGAGCAAATGCGCAGGATATACACGGTCTAATCAAAAGCACCCGGACACCTGTTTGTGGAAATTAATATGGGATGTGTCCACAGTTCGACCTTACGATGACTTGAACTCAATAGGGGATAGTTTCAATGAGGTTCCGAATGTCTGTGGAGTAATAGCAGACCATTCTTCCTTAGAAGCCGGAACCAGAGCAGGCAGTGATGCTGGACACTGCGATCTGGAGCCAAGTCGACGTTCTGACTCGTGCCGAAAGTGTTCCATTGGTTCCAGGTAGGAACTCTGGGCAGGCCAGTCCATTTCAGGAAAGTTATTGTGCTGATACCACTGCCTGTCGGGTGCACTGCACTACTGATCCAAAGATCGTCTCTGAACTGTTCCTCTGTGGTAAGCTGTACAGAAGGCTGTAGAATGTTTTCATATCCTTACACATTTAAAGCACTCCGCCTTCAGGCCACAAAAGGCCAATCGGGACCATCCGACCGCCGCGTCATTCTCAGGGGAGGATACGGATAGGAGGGGCGTGTGGTCAGCACACCGCTCTCCCGGTCGTTACGGTGGTTTTCGTGGATCGGAGCCGCTACTATTCGGTCGAGTAGGTCCTCAATTGGCATCACGAGGCGGAGTGCACCCCGAAAAATGGCAACAGCGCGTGATGGCCTGAAAGGTCACCCATCCAAGTGCCGGCCACGCCCGACAGCGCTTAACTTCGGTGATCTCACGGGAACTGGTGTATCCACTTCCGTTGCCCTTACACATTTAGCGTTTTCTTAAACGCTATCTGGAGACCACACCCTAATGTGTGTGATGGCCTTAGGTTAGTCAAGTTTAAGTAGTTCTAAGTTCTAGGGGACTGATGACCTCAGTAGTTATGTCTCATAGTGCTCAGAGCCATTTGAACCATTTTCAGAACGCTTCCTCTAGGACGGCAAGTCCTATCAATGTGACTTGATTTTTCTAAAATCTTGCTTCCACTGCCGAGCACATGTTAGCGACGGCCGAATAGCGGGACTGCTTCTCATACCAGTGTCAACACAGCAAACTGTTGCTAAAGCACGTGGGCACGCCGGAAGTGTCTCCCGTACAGAAACTGCTGTATTGCCAAACCTGCGGGAAGCGGCAGCATTCTAGGGTAACGCCGTGACATTTGGCGGCGTCTTCCGCCCGTCGCCGCCTCCCAAGACACACCCCCAACCCTCCCTCCAACGCTCCAGCATTCTCGCGGATTTGGCCTTCTCTCGCCGCGCCGCTCCGTGCCGGCGGTAACCTCCTGGAACCCCTGGAGACTGTTGTCTTGGCAATTGATCCATGGCTTTCAACCCCGCCCTCGCGGCGAAGCCCACCCCTTCCACACCCCGCGACAGCAGCCAATGGCGGGCCAGCGTCGCCGCCCCACACCTTCTGTGCTCTGCGACGGTAGCCGCGCAGAGCTGCACGCCCGGGGCGGTTTTCTTCGCTAATCCCGGCAATATAGCGCCCGGCTCCCGCTAAGGGTCCCTCCGAGCGGCCAGACAACAAACACCCCAGTATCGTGCCGCACTCCCACATCGCAACTTCTCCACACCCGCTTCTACACCGAGGCCGGAAAAAAAAAATTACACTGCTGGTGACGTTTACGAAGATTTCCATGTATTCATCAATTAAATCATATTGGTGAAAGCACTCTACCTAACTGTTGATGAGACAAGTATAACTTGCCACTAAGTTCCATTTTATGACTATAAGACTGTATAATTTGTTCTTGTAAACACACTCGTTCAAATACCTGTATTGCCCGTTTTGCTGCTCTAACGTGAAGCCGTGCGGTTCTACGCGCTACAGTCTGGAACCGCGCGACCGCTACGGTCACAGGTTCGAATCCTGCCTCGGGCATGGATGTGTGTGATGTCCTTAGGTTAGTTAGCTTTAAGTAGTTCTAAGTTCTAGGGAACTGATGACCTCAGAAGTTAAGTCCCATACTGCTCAGAGCCGTTTGAACCATTTGAACAAACTTTGTTTATGTTGACGATGACTGGTGTTCTACTCAACTCTAATGATTTATAATATACAAGTAAGACCCCATACATTGATTTAACGGTTCCTCCTGCTATTTTTCTGATACTTTGTCTGATACTTGCACTTCAATTGTGCTTTAATCTGTTGTAGTTTTAGCACTTGATAATGGCCTAATCCAGATTGTGAAATAAAACCTGTTCTACAGTCAAATAGCGGCTATATCTTTCAAAAAATTTTATATGACTGTGGATCCACGCAGAAGTAAAATCATTAATGGTTTGTCTAGCCAGACATTGGCAGCTGTGATTCGTAAAACACACACACACACACACACACACACACATATATATATATATATATATATATATATATATATATATATATATATATATATATATAACCAATACAATGTGTCAAGTTCAATAAAGAGTGCAGGGCAAATAAAGCCATTCCCAATTATATCCACGTGAAGACCAAATTGACGTAAAAGGCGGGAAAATGGGCAATACAGGTATGTAAACGAGTGTGGTTACAAGAACAAATTAAACAGACTTACAAGCATAAAATGCAGCTTACTGGCAAGTTATGCTTGTCTCATCTACAGTTAGGTAGAATGCTTGGACTTTTACAATGTGATCATCTTATCAGTTGAACTGATGAATATCTGCAATTTGTAAGTGACAAAACTACATTGGTCCATTCCTAGTAAATTCCCTTGTATGGCTGATAAATCATCTTGCTGAGGTTTGAAGTTCATACAGACGTTTCTTCCTTGTTTCTTGATTAAATTCCCTTTAAAAAAAAAACTTTACCTTCTGCAAAACACAATTACTTCCTTTTCATAGCTAGGACTCGTAGTCATGAGAAATTTCTTGAAAGACATCATGTTTACGCCAGTGACTGTTAAACTAGGCATGGCTTAAAGCTATAAAGTAGACATGGCTTAAAGCCTAAACATCTGCACTTGATAATGGCCTAAGTCCGAAATTGCAATAGTGGAAACAAAAAGTTTGTCACTGGCGTAAACATGATGTCTTTCAAGACAATTATTTCCCTTCTTACGTATTATTTACTAATAAGAGGGCGAGCAGAAAAGTAATGTCTGCGATTTTTTTCTGCGGAAGTTTTACAGCTTTTTGAATAAAACAAACATTATTAACATTCTACGTCTTTATGCTTCATGTCTTCGTACTAGAGTTGGGTAAGAGATAGTGGCAACGCTGCCGTAACATGGAGGATGTGGATCAGATGGCATGCCCGCTGCCTGTAGCTGATAGGTTGCTGGTTGATTCGGGGGAGGGGACCAAACAGCGAGATCATCGGTCCCATCGATTAGGGAAGGACGGGGAAGGAAGTCGCTAGTGCCCTTTCACTGGAACCACCCCGGCAATTACCTGAAACGACTTACGGAAGTCACGGAGAACCTAAACCACGACGCCCGGACGCGGGTTTGAACTGTTGTCCTCCAGAATGCGAGTCCAGTGTGCCGACGACTGCAGCTGAAAGCAGAAGGCTAGTTGAGGTAGCACAGTGAGCATCGACGGCTAAGTTCGAGGCAGTTGCTGAGTGTACTCTCTGAAAGTGCGGGAGGCCAGTTCAAGCGCCCTAACAGTAAGGAACACCAACAACATGCGTGGATCAGGACTGCTATGCGCTCCGATCACGTGCCACTTCTACGCTTACAGGGACTCTGCCAGGTGTGTGGTGAAGTAGCACTGCCAAATTGTACGGTGGTGAGATGGGTGAACGTGTTCCAGGATGGCATGGACATCATCCAGGACCGGCCTCTTTAGGGACGACCCCTCACGGACAATATGGCAATTGTTTCTTGCCTCCCTGCTGGATGTGGGTGTTATAGGTTACGATATTCGTGGGTTAATCCTGCATCACATTGTACTGTAAATGCAGACGGTCACTGCAACCAACTACTGCAATTTCTTACGAGATCATCTTCGTCTCTTACTAATAAGAAAGCGACAGCCCCATTCGGCGCTGCATTCCATCATCCTTTCTGATGTTGCCCCCTTGCGTTTTTCTATGCTATTAGTGCACTAACGTTTGTGACTGGGCTCTAATGACCTTAGTAGTTGAGCGCCCTAAACAAAAAAAAAATCCTCGAAGACAATAAACAATTACATACAGCGATCCCAGTGCAGGAGCTCTACTGCGTACCTGGGGATGGGAGATTCTACAACATCCGCCGTATTCACCCAATATGATTCCGTGCGATTAAGACGTGTTCGGCCGGCCGCGGTGGCCGACCGGTTCTAGGCGCTTCTGTCCGGAACCGCGCGACTGCTACGGTCGCAGGTTCGAATCCTGCCTCGGGTATGGATATGTGTGTTGTCCTTAGTTAGGTTTAAGTAGTTCTAAGCTCTAGGAGACAGATGACCTCAGATGTTAAGTCCCATAGTGCTCAGAGCCATTTGAACCATTTTTGAACGACCTGTTCGCCAAAATGAAAGAACTCCTTCTTGGAACGCGCTACAACAGAAGGCAAGACACCATCTATGGCATAGAAAAGAGAAACTTGTTAGCCACTAAAGTAAATTTAAGTGTTAGGAAGTCCTTTCAAAAGGTATTTTTCTGGAATGTAGGCTCGTACGGTGGTGAAATGTGGACGATGAGCAGTTCAGAAAAGAAGAGAGTTGCAAAATTTGGTGCAACTGAAGAATGCTGAATATTACATGGGTCGATCGGACAACTAATGAAGAAATGGAGAGGAAAGAAATTTGTGGCACGAGTTAACTAAAACAAGGATTAGGTTTACAGGACACGTCCTAAGGCATCAAGGACCCGACAGTTTTGTAACGTAGAGAAATGTTGGTGCGGGGGAAGGGTGAACAGTAAAAATTGTAGAGGAAGACTTATTGCAGTGAGCAGGATCAAATGGAAGTAGGTTTGCAACAGTTATACAAACATGATAAGGCTTGCACAGTAATCACTAGCGTGGAGAGGTGCATGAAACCAGTCTTCGGAGTCAAGAACGTAACAAAAACGACAGTAGAGAAAGAGCTTTGTGACGCAATATCACGAAAAGATAAGGAATATTAACAGGACACGTTGTCAGAAAGGAATAGTTAGTTTGGAAATGGATAGAAGTGTGTGGGGACTGAAAATTGTGAAGGGAGAACGCAGGACAAATACATCTACACCATACTCCACAAGCCACCTAATGGTGAGTGGCGGAGGGTACATTTTGTACCACTCACTGAGCCCTCCAACCCTGTTCCACTGGCGAGTAGCGCGTGGGAAGAATGATTATCGGTATGCCTTTGTATTGGGTGTGATTTCTCGAATCTTTTCCTCGTGGTCATCACCCGAGACGTATGGAGGGACAGGGGAGAACTAATAGCCGGCCGCTGTGGGCGAGCGGTTCTAGGTGCTTCAGTCCGGAACCGCGATGCTTCTACGGTCGCAGGTTCGAATCCTGCCTCGGGCATGGATGTTTGTGATATCCTTAGGTTAGTTAGGTTTAAGTAGTTCTAAATTCTAGGGGACTAATGACCTCAGATGGTAAGTTCCATAGTGCTCAGAGCCATTTGAACCAATTTTGGGAAGTAATATGTTGAGCGACATTTCCCAGAACGTGCTCTCTCGAAATTTCAATAATAAATCTCTGTAACCAAGATCAAAAGGAATTACCTTGCAATAGTTCTGCAGATATGGAAAAGACTTACACAAGAGAGAGAGAAGATCTGTACCAGATCAGTCTTAGAACTGAAGAATACAATAAGAACAACAGATGTGCTTCTATAGAGGATCAAATATCAATGTGTGCTCCAAGTGTCGATTCTCTGCGGCCCCATACCCAAATGCAACAGGCAGGATGATATTGATACCGTGCTCTATAGACTGTACAAGTCTTGCGGACGTGGTAGAATCGCAACAACGCTTGATGAGGTCACACAATGATTAAAACCGTGGAGCAGTAGCGTGTGAGTATTGTCACAGAGAGCTCAAGAACCGAACAGCGGCACTTTGCGTTGCCGCTCCCTTCACCCCGCGAGCCGCGCCACGTCCCCTCATAATTAACAACCTTCCCGCTCTCTTCTCTTCCATTCTTCCCCATTGTGCCTCCCGCCGCACCCGCAGGGAGCTTAGTTAATTTAAATGGCCTTCTGGGGATGCGCGCCACCCACTCTGACAATGGCCGCCGGCTGCTGGTACTTTCCGGCGTAAGCCGCCTCTGCCAATCGGAGGGCGGTTGGGAGGGTTCCCCCGATTCCCTGGGAAGAGCGTAGATACAGTGGTGCCAACCTCCACCCGCCCACCCCTTCCCCCAGGAGACGAGCGTGACACCCACCGCAGAGATACACAATGGGGAAAGAAGACGCCGCGAGGGTGGCGCGCTTGATGGACTGAGAACCCCGGCTGCGGGAGGGGGAGGGGGCGGTAGATTGCTCGCGATTCCTCCCCCGCTACAGGAGACTGATTGCCGGCGATGCTATCTGCGGGATTTATAGGGCGCGCAGCCATCGCTCATGCTGGCGGCCGAAGGCCACGCTACGCACCACTTGACCCGGCATCTAATTCTAATTACACGGGGGTGTCGCCCCATCTCGCTGCGACCAGATCGCTCTCGTGTTGAGTAATTTTCCCCCAATTCGCTTCCAGTCGCATTCTTGCAGCACGACAGCAGTTTCTATGTCCTTCAGTGGCAGTGACATTAGACGAAATCGGCATAACAAACCACTAACTACACTACTGGCCATTAAAGTTGCTACACCAAGAAGAAATGCAGATGATAAACGAGTATTCATTGGACAAATATATTATACTAGAACCGACATGTGGTTACATTTTCACACAATTTGGGTCCATAGATCCTGAGAAATCAGTACCCAGAACAACCACCTCTTGACGCAATAACGGCCTTGATACGCCTGGGCATTGAGTCAAACAGAGCTTGGATGGCGTGTACAGGTATAGCTCCCCATGCAGCTTCAACACGATACCACAGTTCATCAAGAGTACTGACTGGCGTATTGTGACGAGCCAGTTGCTCGGCCACCATTGACCAGACGTTTTCAATTGGTGAGAGATCCGGAGAATGTGCTACCCAGGGCAGCAGTTGAACATTTTCTATATCCAGAAAGACCCGTACAGGACCTGCAACATGCGGTCGTGCATTATCCTGCTGAAATGTAGGGTTACGCAGGGATCGAATGAAGGGTAGAGCCACGGGTCGTAACACATCTGAAATGTAACGTCCACTGTTTAGAGTGCCGTCAATGCGAACAAGAGGTGACCAAGACGTGTAACCAATGGCACCCCGTACAATGAAACCGGGTGATACGCCAGTACGGCGAAGACGAATACACGCTTCCAATGTGCGTTCACCGCGATGTCGCCAAACACGGATGCGACCGTCATAATGCTGTAAACAGAACTTGGATTCATCCGAAGAAATGACGTTTTGTCATTGGCGCACCCAGGTTCATCCTTGAGTACACCATCGCAGGCGCTCCTGTCTGTGATGCAGCGTCATGGGTAATCGCAGCCATGGTCTCCGAGCTGATAGTCCATGCTGCTGCAAACGTCGTCGAACTGTTCACTCAGGGATCGAGACGTGGCTCCACGATCCGTTACAGCCATGCGGGTAAGATGCCTGTCATCTCGACTGCTAGTGATACGAGGCCGTTGGGATCCAGCACGGCGTTCCGTATTACCCTCCTGAACCCACCGATTCCATATTCCGCTAACAGTCATTGGATCTCGACCAACGCGAGCAGCAATGTCGCGATACGATAAACCGCAATCGCGATAGGCTACAATCCGACCTTTATCAAAGTCGGAAACGTGATGGTACGCATTTCTCCTCCTTACACGAGGCATCACAACAACGTTTCACCAGGCAACGCCGGTCAACTGCTGTTTGTGTATGAGAAATCGGTTGGAACGTTACTCATGTCAGCACGTTGTAGGTGTCGCCACCGGCGCCAACCTTGTGTGAATGCTCTGAAAAGCTAATCATTTGCACATCACAGCATCTTCTTTCTGTCGGTTAAATTTCGCGTCTGTAGCACGTCATCTTCGTGGTGTAGCAATTTTAATGGCCAGTAGTGTAAAAGAAATATAAATTCCATGACCTTACTGTGAGGCTGGAACACTACTAACGTAATGCATAAAAAGTAAAGCAGCTCCATAACTAAGACAATAAATTCCAATGATTGTTCAAATTGTAGACCCTTAGCATTACCAACTCATACTTCAAAAATTCTGCTCAATATTATTAAGGATAGAGTAAAGGATAAAATTATCCATCATATAGGAGAAGACCAATTCGGATTTAGTAATAGAAAAAACCCAGAGAAGCAATAATGGCACTACAAATGGCTTTATAAAGAAGAACTGAGATAAACAGGGAAACGTAGTCTGCATTCGTTGACAGAGACCGCCGACAGTTGAAGAGGGTCGTAATATGTAATAGGCAGACATCTATCCAGACCATCACACGGTAATTCCAAACTGCATCATGATCTACTGCAAGTACTACGACAGTAAGGCGGGAGGTGAGAAACATTGGATTTCATGGTTGAGCGACTGCTCATAAGCCACACATCACGCCAGTAAATGCCAAACGATGCCTCGTTCGGTGTAAGGAGCGTGAACATTGGACGATTGGAGAGTGGAAGAACGTTGTGTGGAGTGAAGAATCACGGTACACAATGTGGCCATCCAATAGCAGGGTGTGTGTATGGTGAATGCCCGGTGAACGTCATCTGCCAGGGTGTGTAGTGGGGTTGAGTTGTTTAGGGAGAGGAGACCAGACAGCGAGGTCATCGGTCTCATAGGATTAGCGAAGGATGGGGAAGGAAGTCGGCCGTTCCCCTTGAAAGGAACCATCCCAGCATTTGCTGGAGTGATTTAGGGAAATCACGGAAAACCTAAATCAGGGTGGTCGGACGCGGGATTGAACCGTCGTCTTCCCGAATGCGAATCCAGTGTGCTAACCACTGCGCCACCTCGCTCGGCGGTGTGTAGTGCCAACAGTAAAATTCGGAGGCGGTGGTGTTATGGTGTGGTTGTGTTTCTCATGGAGGGGACTTGCACCCCTTGTTGTTTTACGTGGCACTATGACAGCACAGGCCTACACCGACGTTTTAAGCACCTCCTTGGTTCCCTCTGTTGAAGAGCAATTCAGGGAGAGCGACTGCATCTTTCACCATCTTTCAGCACCGTTTATAATGAACGGCCAGTGGCGGATTGGTTACACAATAACATCCCTGTAATGCACTGGCCTGCACAGAGTCTTGACCTGAATACTGTAGAACACCTATGGGATGTTTTGGAACGCTGACTTCGTGCTAGGCCTTACCGACCGACATCGATACCTCTCCCCAGTACAGCACTCCGTTAAGTATGGGCTGCCATTCCCCAAGAAACCTTCCACCAAAAAAATGGTTCAAATGGCTCTGAGTACTATGGGACTTAACTTCTAAGGTCATCAGTCTCCTAGAACTTAGAACTACTTAAACCTAACTAACCTAAGGACATCACACACATCCATGCCCGAGGCAGGATTCGAACCTACGACGGTAGCGGTCGCACGGCTGCAGACTGTAGCGCCTAGAAACACTCGGCCACCCCGGCCGGAAAACCTTCCAGCACTTGACTGAACGTATGCCTGCGAGAGTGAAAGCTGTCATTAAGGCTAAGGGTGGGCCAACACCATATTGAATTCCAGCATTACCGATGGAGGGCGCTGCAAACTTTTAAGTTATTTTCAGCCAGGTGTCCGGATACTTTTGATCACATAGTGTATATATAGCCTGTTGTACGAGATCTACTTTGAAAACTCTATGAGCAGCTGCGTTCACTGATGAAAATGAGTTGCCTACAGCTGAGCCACGGAGAATGCATTCCCCGTTTTTCTGTGCCGAGTGTCCGTCTGGCTGACGGGTGCTGTCCACGTGTCTCCAGTAGCAGAGCGCCGGACAGCACGTGTCCGTCAGGCCTGCGGACGGCTCTCATAGCGGGGTTGCTTATTAGGCCTGCGCGTCTCTCATCTGCATGGAGCGCGACCCGTGGGGTCCGCTGTCAGCCGCGCTGCGAGCTGCGACCACACGACGTGGCCGGGAAACGTACAGTGGTCGTCGACCTCACGCAAGTCGGCAGGTGTCTGTGGCGACACGAGGGAAGTGCCGTAAAAATAGGCAGCGCCTGCAATCTCAGTTTCTCTTATTACACTCTAATGCTTCTTCTGACAATCATCACCGGTTCCGTTCAGCTACAGAGCTCGAAACACTTCCGTCGCCATCATCGCCGACGTGCTTCATAAATTCATACACTTCGCGCTACTCTCCTCTACGCGAGTCACTTACTTGCTGAGTATAGCGTGCTTTGCGAGTCGACACATCTCTGCGCCCCTATACCTGTCATATCATGGCCAGATCAGGTACTTTGGCAGGGAGCAAGAAAATGGAAGCTAGGAGCCAAGTTGAGCTGTATCGACACGCTCTGAACTACGAAGTTGCACACTTGTTTCTCGTGCTTGCTTCGGTAAAGTCCTGACGGTCTCGACGAAGATGCTTCAGCATACTGCTTGGTACAACTGGGTAAGAACACTGCCCGCTTTACTCGCTAGCCGTGCCACTGATCCGTGATCCGTTCGCTGTTGTCGTTCTCCAAGCATATTTCCAAGCAAGTTCATTCGAAGTAACTTCTCGTAGTACGTATGCGACAATTTGCTATAGGATTTGTTCATCCCATTGTGAGCAAATGAAATCCTAGTGCGCACTTCGGTAGCGACATCCAGTTATAAAATTTTCCATCCGTGAATCGACCGCCTTCTCGTAAAAGGCGCAGGAAATATTTTGTAGCTTTCATTATTGGGTGACTATGTGGCTTGTATACTTGAGTATCTGTTCCACTAATGATCTCTGTTATCCATATGAGGCTCCCGTTTCAGTATATTTTTTTCAAACATTATATAAGGGGCGATAAATAAATTTCTGTTCAAATGGTTCAAATGGCTCTGAGCACTATGGGACTCAACATCTTAGGTCATAAGTCCCCTAGAACTTAGAACTACTTAAACCTAACTAACCTAAGGACATCACACACACCCATGCCCGAGGCAGGATTCGAACCTGCGACCGTAGCAGTCCCGCGGTTCCGGACTGCAGCGCCAGAACCGCTAGACCACCGCGGCCGGCAAATTTCTGTTCGAAGGCCGTACAGCCTAGAATCCGCCTGGTCGTGCTAGTATTGTAAACGCGGTCTCCTTTATAAATGAGCTGCATTTTCCTAGAATTCACCCAATAAACCGAAGTCGACTATACGCCTTCCCTACTACCGACCTTACGCGATAGTTTCATTTGGTATCACTCTGCAACGTTAAGCCTAGATATGTAAGCGACGTGTCTGTGTCAAATACCACACCATTAACACTGTATTCGAATATTACACATTGTTATTTCTAATTCGTCTGCATTAACTTGAATTTTTCTGCGTTAGAGCAAAGTACCATTCGTCACATCAAACAAAAGTTCTGTCCAAGTCATCCTCTATCGAAGGTGCAGTAACTCAACGAAGAAACTTTCCGTTACACCACTGCGACATAAGCAAACAGCTGCCAATTGCTACCCACCTTATTCTATAGATGATTTGTCTTTGTAGAGAATAACTGCGGTCCTATCACACATCCTTGGGGGACCCCTGACGATGAACGCCCGCAGGCCAGGACAGCGCACTGGGTTCTATTATTTCAGAAATCTTCGAGTCATGCACATATATGAAACCTATTCTGTATGTTCGGATCTTTTTGAACAGCCCACAGGGAGGATGACGTCAAACGCTTTCAGGAAATATAGGCCTACGAGCCTATAGCGTTATCCTCTTTACCACCTCACTAACTCGAACGTTAACATCAGCCTTTCCTCAGGAGCTAAGCAAATATAGCACGTCTGACTAGTCTAACAGCAGACGCAAACAGTGTTTTTTTCCGCAGTAACTCGTTTCGCCCGCCGAGTCGACCGAAAGGGATTCCCTCGTCGTCAGACTGTCCCGATTCCGGCCGTCCCTGGCCGGGGGGAACACGCCGGCCGTTGTGAGACGAGGATTAATTAGGAAAGCGGGTAAAGCCCCTCGCAGGCAAAGCGCCTCGCATTATGTTTTTATTTCAGCAAAAATTGGACAAAATTTAATTAAGGCCGCCCCCGCGACGGTCCCGCCCCCGGCCGCCGCTTGCCGCCCCCGGATTAACCGGTCACGTCTGGCGAAAAATCCCTCGGCAGTCAGCGGCAGGTATAATGCAGATTGATGACGGAGCAGGGGAAAGCCAAGGAGAAGCAGAAAGGAGAGAGAGGAAATTAAAACTGCTGGCGAAGCCGCGACAAGCCGTTAATTGTAATCAGCGATCGGACGGCGAACGCCGCGAGTAGAATTCGCAAATAAGTCGGTGTTGAGGCTACTTGCCCGAGCACGAGACCACCCGCGAGTGTTGTAAGTGCAATTCTCTCTCTCTCTCTCTCTGCCAAGGCACTCATCCACTGGCTGTCCCGAAAGCGTTTTGGGCTCTCGCATACTTGCAACATAGCTCGATATTAAAATATGGCAAGAATTTGTTTCCTGTTCTTTCACAAAATCGAAATAAGGTGGGCCTTTTTTCTACAGTTTTTCCGTATGTTTATGCTTCCTATTTACGAAAACGCGAGTTACATTAGTGCATGTACTGACGACGACAACGCGGCGTGTGCCATCATCAAACCTACCAGGAACTTCGCTCAGTGGGAGTCAAAACAAGTGAACGTCCCGGCTTCTCCGTAGATACTCGACCGTTTCTGAAAAAACTACAGTCGAAGTTTTCAAGGTAGTTTATGCGCCTCTTACCGTGTGATATCCTCAGACGAAACGATGGTTCACAAGTTAGTGTTGCGGCTTCTTAATTTTGCACCCCGTATTCTAAAATCGAATATTGTTTTCAATTATTTTATTTTATATTTATTGTTTTCATTCGTCTACCCATGCCTGTAGAAAGTTACTACACGAACGTTTCTTATAAAATTAGGAGATACAAGGGCGTTATATTGATTGTAAAATTCTAAATAGATTTCACAATAAGTGTCGTAGATGTATTATATATCAGTGTGGCATATTAAAGGATTACAATTTTTTCAGTTCTCATATTTTGAGATTTCATTTTCATATCGACTGTTATATTAATTATTACATTTTATACATGTATTTATTTTTCAGGAAGATTTAGTGCATTCCTTTGGATGATACCGATCGCGGGAACATTGTAAACACAGATATTCCCAACACCAGGAACATAGCGCAAAGACAAGTTTGCCTCAATGACATTTCAGCGCATGAATCTAAAAAAAGTCGTTAACAACTTTTCCGAAAACTGGCGATTGCAAATTGATTATGGATCAAGATATAAGTTACTACAGGAATTTCACCGGAAACAGTTTCAAAAAAATTTCTGATTTTTAAAAATTCATTCATGTGACATAAGATTAGTAGACGAATAAGTAGAACATTATATCAATACACACTAGAAAATGTGGTGTCACTGCCAGACACCACACTTGCTAGGTGGTAGCTTAAATCGGCCGCGGTCCATTAGTACATGTCGGACCCGCGTGTCGCCACTGTGTGATCGCAGACCGAGCGCCACCACACGGCAGGTCTCGAGAGACGTACGAGAACTCGCCCCGGTTGTACGACGACGTTGCTAGCGACTATACGGACGAAGCCATTTCTCTCATTTGCCGAGAGACAGTTAGAATAGCCTTCAGCTAAGTTAATGGCTACGACTTAGCAAGGCGCCATTAGCCTTAAATAGCTTGTATATAAAGAGTCACTTGTATCGCCACAATCTCCAGATGTCTCATCAAGAACGATGTATACAAGGATGTATTAAAAGTTAAGTATATTCCAAAGATACGTATTTTCTTTATCACATTCATTAAGTCTCCTGTTTCAGACCTCACTCCATCCTTCGTGAGTTAGCGCGTGCATCTTGGCCGCCTCTTTCAATTAGTGTGCGTAGTGTTGGCAAGTCTGCCGACACTACAGAAAACATTCGTGTAGTGGTCTTCTACAGGCATGGGTACACAAATGAAAAACAAAAATAAAGGTAATATTCGAGTTTTGAACGCTGGGCGCACAATGAACAAACTGTCTTTTAAGGACTTTAAGTAATTAAGATTCCAAAAACGCTGCTAAGTTAGATCGTGTTATTCGTTACTGTAAGCCTACGTTGGTAAATAGCCATTCTCAGGGTATCTGTAAATAAACAGTACATAATTTTTGTGCAATATTTCTAATATTATAGGTAGATATGAATTAGAAAGCATTATTATTTTTTTTCTTACATACGTTAGATGCGTATGACATACATACGTCATCGTAGTTCTGTCGCACTCTTTTTGTCTTAATTAGACACCATTAGTATTCTTGGAGTAATAACGGTTGGTTGTACTCCATATGACTTACTAACAAACATAATTTTTAGATTGTTTTCCTTTTCTGCGGAGCAATAATTATGTGACAGCTTATTTGACAAACGTACCAGCGATACTGTATGGTTACAGTCAGTTTCGTTTATCATGCTGTAATTTCGATAATCGATGATAGAGGTATCGCTGATGACGATGTGTAAACTCTGGTTGTTTCGTAATTTTTTTGTGTCTCGATCTGTTTTCTTTATCGGTAATTTGAAAAACGTTTTCGATGCATTTTTTTGGGTTTTAGGTCGATTTGGGAATTAAGTAGGTATAGTGGGTAGTTGCGTATACGTAAATAGATTTCCATCTATTTCAAAAGTTCATTAGTGGTCCTTTGAATGTTACGTTTAGAATTTGGATAACTTGTTCTAAACTCTCTGCTGTGTGTGTTGTTTGGTTTTTAAGTGGAGGAACAAAGTAGAAGGGTTGTTTTCCATGTATCTAATGTGTTCGCGGTTCATAATAATGAACTTTCTATCAGTCTGACATATGTAGACTTTATCTCAGTCTTTGCACTGAATTTTATATTATGTCTGGTTTATAGGAAACTGGTAATTTCGTTTTAACCGATTCAAATTGTAAAATCTTATTCGACTGAAGTACAAGGATGTAATGACACCGACACTGCGATTACTAGCTAACGAGTTCGGCATTTCAGCGATAGGCGTATCAAAATCTATATTTCTTTGAGCGGGTATAATATATTTTGCAGGTAAGTCAATGTATTTAAATTGTTTTATGAATAAATAAATAATTTATTTCATCAGTTAGTTACGCAGAGTTAAAATTTGGTGTGCCTGTGTGTACGAAATAAAACAAAAATAAATCTGAATAAATATTGTTTCTGTTTAAAAAGTGTTCAGTTATTTTTTTCTCTTAATTAATCAATCAAAGACAAGTGGCTTACATCATCGTCTCCTAGCGTGGCAGTACTGCTAAGCATGTTCCGACTGCTGTAGATACTAGTAATCCATACTACTTGTAATAACTGCAGTAGTGGCCAAATAGTCAAAGATACTCACAGAAAATGTCAAATAAACCAGTTGGACACACACGCGTAGACGGACACTTGTAGTATCTTTTCTCCTTTTTAGGCATATTCTTCAAAACTAGATTGATTTGATTAAATTCAACATATGGAATACTGTCTAAGGTATGGAGGGAGCACAAATACAAACGACATTCCACTGAATACTTATGGATAAATAATGTCTAATTTAAGGAGTCATTCCCAGCTAAGTTTAATTTCTACCAACTGCGATGTTCTTTATTTCACAGCACCATCACCGTCAACAATTATGATTTCTTTTACCATTTGACTAAATGATACCGAAATAAATTCTGATGTTTCGTTTAGACGCTTTGACTCTTACATCAACCATGTTGCACGTCGATCGTTCAAGTGACATTTTAACAATTTTTCGTCAAATTCAGCACTGCACCGTGTAGCATTCAAGTACATGTCTGAATTATTCAGTTCAACTTTTTGTGTTGAGTTCTCAGTGATATAAATAGATGACAGATGTTTCTGAACCTCTGCCCAACAGAGTTACGGAAAACGTCCTGCTGCGGTTCACAAAATGGCTCTGAGCACTATGGGACTTTACATCTGAGGTCATCAGTCCCCTAGAACTTAGAACTACTTAAACCTAACTAACCTAAGGACATCACACACATCCATGCCCGAGGCAGGATTCGAACCTGCGACCGTAGCGGTCTTGCGGTTCCAGACTGCAGCGCCTTTAACCGCACGGCCACTTCGGCCGGCCGTGACTTCTTTCTGTGGGGACACGTGAAAGACCAGGTGTACCGCCAGAATCCAGAAACAATTGAACAGCTGAAGCAGTACATCTCATCTGCATGTGAAGCCATTCCGCCAGACACGTTGTCAAAGGTTTCGGGTAATTTCATTCAGAGACTACGACATATTATTGCTACGCATGGTGGATATGTGGAAAATATCGTACTATAGAGTTTCCCAGACCGCAGCGCCATCTATTGTTGTCAATTGTAACTACTGTAATTTCGAAACTTTGTCTGCCTGAAAATGTACTGTTGTCCCAAGCATATTGCAACAAACGGTGTATTTCTATCGCTGCTCGTTTAGTTTGTATTGCCGTTTCAAATATACCGGTCATTTTTGAAACACCCTGTACCTCCACGAACCTACCAACAAATTGTCGGATCCATCACAGCCGGAATCAGTGATGTATTTCATTCCAAAGAGGGACAAACGCACTATTAAGTAGGTGGCCATAATGTTTTGGCTCGTCAGTGCAAGTTTCAAGCTCAGAGGGAATCCCACGTCCAGTAGGGCTAAGCCTAGTAACGTATTACAATGTTGAACTGAAACTTAGAACAACTTTTCCTTGCTCGAGAAAGGTAATTTTGATCGATCCCGGAGGTAAAGTAGATAGTAAACTGAGACTTATTGCAAAGACTGCAAGTGAGATGGCATATAAAATTCTCGTCCCCTTCCTCTTTCAGTGTTGATCCAAAGTCTGCATATGCACGTTAAAACAGTGTAAGTAGGCTGTTTAGATTTTTATGTTGGTAACGCCACGTAGCGCTCTGTATAAAAATCACTGACTGTGCTGTGTGCAGTCTGGGGCTGGTTTGCATTGTTGGTAAATTTTGAATACTGGGTATCATGAATATGATGACTTTTGAACATTATTAAGGTAAATACATTGCGTGTTCTCTATCAAAATCTTTCATCTGCTAACTATGCCTACCAGTAGTTAGTGCCTTCAGTAGTTAGAATCTTTTATTTAGCTGGCAGTATTGGCGCTCGCTGTATTGCAGTAGTTCGAGTAACGAAGATTTTTGTGAGGTAAGTGATTCATGAAAAGTATAGGTTATTGTTAGTCAGGGCCGTTCTTTTGTAGGGATTATTGAAAGTCAGATTGCGTTGCGCTAAATTATTGTGTGTCAGTTTAGTGTCGATCAGAATAAGTAAAGAGCGAAATGTCTGAGTACGTTCAATTCTGCTCAGCTGTTTGAAAATCAAATAACGTAGAGGTTTTCCAGCACAGTACAATATAAACTTCCCTAATGGGATGTTTCAATAGTAAAAGACCAACTTACGTCATCTGTTCTGGGTGAGGATGGTGTTCAAATGGCTGTGAGCACTGTGGGACTTAACATCTGAGGTTATCAGTCCTCTAGAACTTAGACCTACTTAAACCTAACTAACCTAAGGACATCACACACAGCGGTCGCGCGGTTCCAGACTGAAGCGCCTAGAACCGCTCGGCCACTCCGTCCTGGGATGGTGTTAGCCGGGTTTCCTATCTCATGGTGGTTGAAATATTTTCCGGGAGAATTTCTGTTTTTACCTACGGTGTATAACACAGGGAGAGAAAGGCAAAGGACGACTGGAGTCCAATATGATGTATACAACGAGGTTACAGAGAAAAGAGTATCCGTGCTCGGGCTGAGGAAGGAAATCGGTCGAGTCCTTTTCAAAGGAACCATATCAGCATTCAGACTAAGCAATTTAGTGAAACCACGGTAAACCTACATTTGGATGACTGGGTTGGGTTGTTTGGGGAAGGAGACCAAACAGCGAGGTCATCGGTCTCATCGGATTAGGGAAGGACGGGGAAGGAAGTCGGCCGTGCCCGTTCAAAGGAACCATCCCGGCATTTGCCTGGAGCGATTTAGGGAAATCACGGAAATCCTAAATCAGGACGGCCGGACGCGGGATTGAACGGTCGACCTCCCGAATGCAAGTCCAGTGTGCTAACCATTGCGCCACCTCGCTCGGTGGATGACTATTAATACGCTGCGGTAAATAGTCCCTCAGTGATGCAGAGCGTCCTAGTAACCTCGCAGGGAACCTCGTAAATAAAATCAGCGGGTGTTTACTAACTGATGGATGCTCTTAGAAAACCTCGTGACGAATAGTGTCAGATTGTGTTGGTAGACTAAGGTACACTGTTTATCAACAGCGATTCTGGTCGTGCGGGCGAAACGCAATGAAACAGATCCCGAATTCATCTGAGTAGGAACTTTCCCCTCTGCTTGCTTCTTGAATCGCGTTTCTCCACCCGTGCGCAAACATAACATTACTCTCGTCGTCTTAAGAGCCGAGGAGGCCACATAATTTACGACAGTTTTGTCTTTTTTTTCGGGCCGCCCGCTTTCTTGTTTTTAATATATATTTCCTGGCGGGTTCTTTTTGCTCTATGATTAACGACCTTTAACGCACTAAAGCTTTCAAGGAGTAATTAATTGTGGACCCCGGAGCGCGCCTCCCACCCACCACCCACCCCAGTCACCTGCCCGGGGCAGAAAGCGAACCTCCGCAAACTTTTCCGCCCCGGGTCCACGTGTTTACAAGCTGGAATCGGCCTCCTCTTTAATTGCCGGGAAGGGATCGAGCGGACCGGAGACTGTCTAGCGCCTAATAAGGACGAATGTCCCTTCCAGAGCCTCCTGCAGGCTTTAGCACACGAAAGGAGTCGGTTCTCTTTCTCCTGCCTGTAATAAATACGACACCTTGTAGTTGAAAGTATCTGTGTCTGCATCTACGTCTACATTTTCGTGATTACTCTGCAATTCACAATTAAGTCCCGAGCGACTGGAAAAAAGCGCAGGTGACGCCTGTATATAAGAAGGGTAGAAGGACGGATCCTCAAAATTACAGACCAATATCCTTAACAACGGTTTGTTGCAGGGTTCACGAACGTATTCTCAGTTCGAATATAATGAATTTCCTCGAGACAGAGAAGTTGCTGTCCATGCATCAGCGCGGCTTTAGAAAGCATCGCTCCTGCGAAACGCAACTCGCCCTTTTTTCACATGATATCTTGCGAACCATGGATGAAGGGTATCAGACGGATGCCATATTCTGGAAAGCGTTTGACTCGGTGCCCCACTGCAGACTCGTAACTAAGGTACGAGCATATAAGATTGGTTCCCAAGTATGTGAGTGGCTCGAAGACTTCTTAAGTAATAGAATGTTGTCCTCGATGGTGAGCGTTCATCGGAGGTGAGGGTATCATCTGGAGTGTCCCAGGAAAGTGTGGTAGGTCCGCTGTTGTTTTCTATCTACATAAATGATCTTTTGAATAGTGTGGATAGCAATGTGCGGCTGTTTACTGATGATGCTGTGGTGTACGGAAAGGTGTCGTCGTTGAGTGACTGTAGGAGGATACAAGATGACTTGGACAGGATTTGTGATTGGTGTAAAGAATGGCGGCTAACTTTAAATATAGATAAATATAAATTAATGCAGATGAATACGAAATAGAATCCTGTAATGTTTGAATACTCCATTAGTAGTGTAGCGCTTGAGACAGTCACGTCGATTAAATATTTTGGCGTAACAAGCATGTAATGGCAGTTGTGGGGAAGGCGGATAGTCGTCTTCGGTTCATTGGTAGAATTTTGGGAAGATGTGGTTCATCTGTAAAGGAGACCGCTTATAGAACGCTGGTGCGACCTATTATTGAGTACTGCTCAAGCGTTTGGGATCTCTATCAGGTCGAATTGAGGGAGGACATAGAAGCAATTCAGAGACGGTCTGCTAGATTTGTTACTGGTAGGTTTGATCATCACGCGGGTGTTACGGAAATGCTTCAGGAAGTCGGGTGGGAGTCTCTAGAGGAAAGGAGGCGTTCTTTTCGTGAATCGCTTCTGAGCAAATTTAGAGAACCAGCATTTGAGGCTGACTGCAATACGGCTTTACTGCCGCCAACTTACATTTCGCGGAAAGACGACAAAGATAGGATAAGAGAGATTAGGGCTCGTACAGAGGCAGTCATTTTTCCCTCGTTCTGTTTGGGAGTGGAACAGGGAGAGAAGATGCTAGTTGTGGTACGAGGTACCCTCCGCTACGCACCGTATGGTGCATTGCGAAGTATGTATGTAGATGTAGATGTAGAAGTGTCTGGCAGAGGTTTCATCGAACAACGTTTAAGCAACGTCTCTACTGTTCAACTCTCGAATAGCGCGCGAGAAAAATGGGCACTCAAATCTTTCCGAACGAGCTCTGATTTCTCTCATTTTGTTGCGATGAGCAGTTGTCCCTATGTAGACTGGTGCCAACGAAATATTTTCACACTCTGAAGAGAAAGTGGTGAATGAAAGTTGATGAGAAGTTCCAGTCGCAGCGAAAAACGCCGTTGTGGCTCTGAGCACTATGGGACTCAACATCTTAGGTCATAAGTCCCCTAGAACTTAGAACTACTTAAACCTAACTAACCTAAGGACATCACACACACCCATGCCCGAGGCAGGATTCGAACCTGCGACCGTAGCAGTCCCGCGGTTCCGGACTGCAGCGCTAGAACCGCTAGACCACCGCGGCCGGCCGTTGTTTTAATGATTGCCACTCCAATTCACGTATCATTTCTGTGGCACTATCTGCCTTACTTCGCGATAATACAAAACGAGCTGCCCTTCTCTGAACTTTTTCCATGTCCTCCGTCAGACCTATATGATGCGGATCCAACATCGCACAACAATACTCCAGAAGAGAACGGACAAGCCTAGTGTAAGCAGTCTCTTTAGCAGACCTGTTGCTGAGTGTTCTGCCAATAAATAGCAGTCTCTGGTTTGATTTCCCCCATGACATTATATTTGTGGTCATTCCAATTTAAGTTATTTGTATCTGTAAACCATAAGCACTTAGTTGAGTTTACAGCATTTACATTTGTGTGATTTATCGTGTAACCGAAATTTAGCGGATTCCTTTTAGTAGCACTCCTGTTGATGACTGCACACTTTTCCTTATTTAGGGACTTTTCGCACCACACAGCTATCTTCTTTTCCAATTGGTTGCGATCAACTGATGACTTTACAAGATGGTAAATGACAGCAACATTTGAAAACAATCTAAGACGGCTGCTCAGATTGTCTCCTAAATCGTTTATGTAGATCAGAAACAGCAGAGGGCCTATAAGACTTGCTTGGTGAACGTCAGACATCACTTCTTTTTTACTCGATGTCGTTCCGTCAGTTACTATGAACTGTGACCTTTCTGAGAGGAAATCAGGAATGCAGTCACACAACTGACACGTTACTCCACATGCACGCAATTTAGTTACAAATCGCTTGTGAGGAATGGTGTCAAAGCCGTTCTGAAAATCTAAAAATCTTGAATCAGTTACATGGAGCCTACGTTTGCTTGTCTATTGCCGTATGGTGAGTGGCGGAGGGTGTGTAAAGTGCGGTTCCCGTAAACGATCAAGTTATCCCTCTCAATCCTCAAGTATAAGAGACAGACAAACGCAAACGAGACAGATGGAAAAAAAAGTAAGTAAACTATTTATTGTTTGAAAAGTTATCATAATAACTCTTAAGACATTTCTCCCACTGTGAGATGAGACAGTCACTGCCTTCAAGGAAAGTTTTTGGCGTTGCCTACGGAACCATGATAGGACGCAAGCGTACACCTCTTCCTGCCTTTCTTCAGGGCTCCAAAAATATGGAAATCGCACGGGCAGACGTGTAACGGTGTCCCAGTGAAACTTCTACAGCATACTCGAAACAACCTTAGATACATGTGGGCGGGCACTATAGCATACAAGCTACCGGTACTAACTTTTATGCTTTTTCTAGGTCAGGAAATAAACTAAGCTCTCTGTGTCTGAAAGTAGCGTATACTTTACACCATATGCTTTCTGAGCGTCAGCTGTCTTAATTTAACATATTCGTAAAGGTGACAGAATCTGCTAGAAAAAAGTTGTTTATCGCAGTGTCAGCATGGGTTTCATATACAAAGGTAATTTCTGTTTCTGTAATTTTTAACTATAGTGTTTTTAGAATACGCCACAATATGGTAATAAACCCTACACTATAGAATAAGTAATTGTCTTCTCCAACACAACACCTACAGCCATACAAACATTTTTTTTTCTTCTGCAGCACTGGGTCTACATTAGACGTCGGCCTATGCTGTTATAGTGATAAGACATAATGAAAGGAGAAGAAGGCAATGAAGAAGAAGAGAAGGAGGAATGTAATGAGGAATGAAGACGCAGGTGCAGTGAGGAGGCGCTACAGAACACAAAGCCTCTGCCATCACCAAAGGTAAGGACGTTCCCTGACATGCATCTACCTGGAATGACGATAAAAACCGTGAAAAGTCGTCTCAGATGTAGGTTGCCTGCAGATACTGGTTCCCCACTTGTGGAGTAGCGTGCAAGCTATATTTCTGTTTCACAGAAATAAGCAATTTCCCTTCATAAAAACTATCAGCAATATGAAGAATTTTCTGATTGTATTTTCTACATCTACATCTACATGGTTACTCGGCAATTCACAGTTAAGTGCGTGGCAGAGGTTTATTTTTGCATATAATATTTTGATGTACTGTTATAAATATATTTATTTATTTCAGTGGTCCGTTCATAAATAAAACCCATCAAAGCAAAGCCTAAGAACATTTTATTACTTAGATAAAAAATGTGTTCGGGTAATTATGTAACGTGTATGCTGCACGTTATAAATTTTGATGAATCACATTTTTTCTTTAATGTAGTATTTTAGTCTCATTTGGTCCCAGACCAACACAGTGACCATCAACATAAACTACCGATTCATAAAATCTAAGCTCGTGAGAGATGAGGGTACACATCTCGGTATGAACTCTGAACCCACTAATTTTTAAAACGTCTTGTTTCAAATTGCATCGAGTGGATGGACGTGTACGGGTATGGAGACGACCACATGAGTCCATGCACCGTGCATGTCAGCAGAGGACTGTTCAAACTGGTGGAGGCTCTGTAATGGTGTGAGGTGTGTGGAGTTGGAGTAATAAGGGCCGCCTGATACGTCTAGGTACGACTCTGATAGGTCGCAAGTACGTAAGTGATCACCTGCATCCATTCATATCCACTGTGCATTCCGACTGACTTGAGCAATTCCAGCACGACAATGGGACTCCCCATACGTCCAAAGTTGTTACAGAGTGGCTCGAGTAACACTCTTCTTCTGAGTTTAAACGCTTCCGCTGGCCACCAAACTCCCCAAACACGAACATTATTGAGCATATCTGATATGCCTTGCAATGTGCTGTTCAGAAGAGATCTCCACCCCCCTGGTACTCTTACGGATTTATGGGCAGCCCTGCAGGATTCATGTTTTCAGTTCCCTCCAGCACTACTTCAGACATTAGTCGAGTCCATGTTGTGTTGCGGCACTTGTGCGTGCTCGCGGGCGCCCTATACGATATTAGGCAGGTGTACCAGTTTCTTTGGCTCTCGAGTGTATGTACATAACTGAGTGTGTGAGGAACCCTCAGTGCGCGTGTCCTTCTCGCACCTGGTAATTTTTTCTTTGTTCTTACAAGGGAACCGCCCCATCGCACTCCCCTCAGATTTAGTTATAAATTGGCGCAGTGGATAAGCCTTGAAAAACTGAACACAGATCAATCGAGAAAACAGGAAGAAGTTGTGTGGAACTATGAAAAAAATAAGCAAAATATACAAACTGAGTAGTCTTTGAGCAACGTAGGCAACATCAAGGTTGTCTGAACTTACGAGCGCCGTGGTCCCGTGGTTAGCGTAAGAAGCTGCGGAACGAGAGGTCCTCGGTTCAAGGCTTCCTTCGAGTGAACTTTTACTTTTTTTATTTTCGCAAAGTTATGATCTGTCCGTTCGTTCATTGACGTCTCTGTTCACTGTAATAAGTTTAGTGTCTGTATTTTGCGACCGCACCGCAAAACCGTTCGATTAGTAGACGAAAGGACGTGCCTTTCCAATGGGAACCGAAAACATTTGATCGCAAGGTCTTAGGTCAACCGATTCCTCCACAGGAAAACACGACACTGGTGACGGCACGTGCGTCACATGACAGGAATATGTTGTCGACCCACCTAACTTGTCCACTTGGCGAATGGGTAAAAAGATTCTTCTACCTTGCCCGATTTAGGTTTTCTTGTAGATGTGATAATCACTCCCAAAAAGTGATCGCATCGGTCGGACGGACGGACAGATAATTTTTTTCTTAAAATAAAAAATTTAACTTTTCACTTGAGGGAAGATTTGAACCAAGGACCTCTCGTTCCGCATCTGCTCACGCTAACCACGGGACCACGGCGCTCCTGACCACACAGTGTCATTGATGTTGATTATCTTGCACATGGACTATTCACTGTGCTAACTTATAACTAAATCTGAGGGGGGTGCGATGGGGAGGTTTCCTTGTTAGTAGCAACAGCTGACAACGACGTCGACTGCATACAGACTTTTTTTAAAAAGCACTGCCATTGCTAACGATATCCCAGACGACTGGTCTGCTTACAATGGTCGCCGTGAACGTTCACTGTAACAGACTTAAATAGCTGGCGGAATAAGTGGACGCGATAAAGCTGGTCGCTGAACGCACTGTCGACTGCAGTAAAAGGCCGAGCGTCGTGCGATAGCAGGTGTTGCCACTTTTGTGGCGGGCAGTGCGCAGCTGTCAAGAGCCGCGCGATAACGCGGCGCACCGGCGTGTTTACGTATCAAAATAGACTAAAAGTGAGAGGGCTTTAGCAACTCGCCCTGGATTTTGTGCTGGAAAAGCCGTTCCACAATTCATTGCACACAATTCTCAGAGGTTTTAGAGTGAACGGAAGTACAGTACTCTGTGCCTGAGCCGTGGTTCTATACTCGGAACTGTATAGCCAGTTGCAACCAAGTGCTAAGGTCGCAGGTTCGAATCCAGCGTCCGGCATGGATGTGTGTGATGTCCTTGGGTTAGTTAGGTATAAGTAGTTGTAAGTCTAGGGGACTGATGACCTCAGATGTTAAGTCCCATAGTGCTCAGAGCCATTTGAACCATTTGCAACCAAGTACATGAACTACACCTCCAGCTATCGGAGTGCATGCGACCGCAAATGTACCTAACATGTTCCTAAACGCCACGCATGAAAACGGGATTTCCGGTGCTCATACCTCGGGGTCTATTGGTGATAAAAAGTGAGGGTCCACTATCCAGGATAGTCCTTGGGCTGAGGACCATTTGTATAATCAACAGAAGGATCGTCTTTGCGTCACTATCCAGTACGGAGTCAAAGTATCAATATTACACACACCCTCCTGCTTAGGGAAATGGAGAAAATCTGTTAGTAGTTCTTGCATTTCATGGGGTCTGCCATGGCGTTGATGGGACTTACGGAGGCACCTTTAGCTCATGGGCGATTCCTCGCAAAACCCCACAAAAACAGTTTTTTTACTATATTTTCTACGTCACCAGCGGACCAAAACACGGCCGAGCATTACAAATACTGCTATACACAGAAAATGGCTCAAATTTGATCTCCTGATCTCTAACAATCGTGATAATTTTCTTGATAACTGTATCCGTTTCCAATATACAGAGGTTCAAAGTTACCTTACTTCTGCACGTAAGATCCGGTATGAGGCAAAAATCTAAATAATAAATAATCTTAGCAAACTGTTCAGATTTTAACGATACATTCTCTAGGCATTTATCTAGAAGAGCCGTCTACTGGTTTGCAAAATTATTTACCTGTTTCCGAGAAATACCGAAGAAACCTGTTTCTACGGTACCAAAACCTAGCCGCGGATACCAAGATTGGTATGCAGAGCAAATGGTTGACAGTTGTACGAGGTATAACTAAGATCCCTGTCTATAACAGTCGGCCGCGGTGGCCGGGCGGTTCTAGGCGCTTCAGTCCGGAACCGCGCGACCGCTACGGTCGCAGGTTCGAATCCTGCTTCGGGCATTGATGTGTGTGATGTCCTTAGGTTAGTTAGGTTTAAGTAGCTCTAAGTTCTAGGGGACCGATGACCTCAGATGTTGAATCCCGTAGTGCTCAGAGCCATTTGAACCATTTGTCTATAACAGTCTTGAAAATTTTCTTAATAGTGTTAACCGTTACCAGGATACAGAAGTTCGAAGTTACCCCACTTTCACAAGTAAAATACGCACGTAAAATCCAGTGTGAGGCGGAAACGTAGTTTGTAAAGTGACGTAGCACGATGAAATATGCTGTAAGGTGGCCCCGTTACCATGCGGGAACTGCATGCTCTAGTATTGAAGCACATGCAGAATATTTTTGAACGTAAAATCCAGTCTGAGGTGTAAAATTAGTTTACCGTTATCTCAGTTTCACATAAGTAACATATCCAAATTTTATTGACCGATACATTTCGTTTCATACGAGTTACATGCCCTGCTGCAGCAGGGAGAGAAGGGAACCAGCGAGAACACGCTCCTATCAGAGCACAAAAAAGGCGAATATATTCCTGTTAATTTAAAAAAATCTGACTGAAAAGCGGCGTATCTTCACCAGCACCTTTAAAAAGTTTCCGAAAGCTTTTGGCATGCGAACATGTTCGGGTTTTTTATGTTGAGACAGAAGAAAAATGGTTCAAATGGCTCTGAGCACTATGGGACTCAACTGCTGTGGTCATTAGTCCCCTAGAACTTAGAACTACTTAAACCTAACTAACCTAAGGACATCACACACATCCATGCCCGAGGCAGGATTCGAACTTGCGACCGTAGTGGTCGCGCGGTTCCATACTGAAGTGCCTAGAACCGTTTGGCCACAGCGGCCGACGAGACAGTAACAGTGACAGAGACACGAAAAATAATAAATACTGGAAGACAGTAGTTTGTGTTATAGAAAGAGCGAAGGAGACAATGGCAGTGTGAGAGAAAGACAGGGACACGGTGGCAGTGGATCACAGCTGACAGTCACAGTACAGTGCTAGGAAAATGGCGAAGGAGACGGTGCCAGAGGTGGGGGAGGAAGAAAGAGAAAGAGCAAGTGGAGGGTGAGAGCCAGTGATAATGAGAGACAGAATATATGATAGTGACAACGAAGAAGACAAGCTGCAGCACAGAGAGAAACTGGAGGTGGCTCCATTGGGGAGCATGCACGTGGGCATCTATGGGTCCAGTGGAGCTCGTGCAAGGCCCCACGATGGCCAGGGGGTAGCATACATGACGATTACGTTTCCCGACGGCAGTGGTATTTTTCAACAAGACAATGGGCCATGTCACAAGGCGAGGTGTGTGATGGAGTGGTTCGAGCAGCACAGTGGCGAGTTCCAATTGATCTGCTGGCCCCCAAACTCGCCAGATCTGAACCCGATCGAACACATCTGAGATGTGGTTGAACATGGCGTCAGAGCTCAACGCTCCCTCCACGGAATTTACAAGAGTTAGGTGACTTTTTTCGGGAATTGACATACGGCCAGGAGAGCGGTGTGGTGACCATATGCCTCTCCATATCCGAATCGAGTGACGCCTATGGGCTGAGGATGACACGGCGGCCGGTCGGTACCCTCGGGCCTTCGCGGCCTGTTCGGGAGGAGTTTAGTTTTCTAGGTGACTTGTGGTACAGAAATGATGCCAATTCCTATCACCCCACCTACTAAGGTCCCATTGCTTCCATGGCACGAAGCGTCGCCGCTGTAATTCGATCCAAAGGTGGATGTTCTGTCACGTGACAATGATGCTCCAATTGGAGTCACAAAAAATTCTGAGGACTTTAGACAGGCTAACAGAACAACTTGGCGTCTCATCAGAGGGGCCGGCCCTTTTACACGAGGAGCCCCCTTGAAGAAGGGCGTGACGGACGCGCA
Organism: Schistocerca nitens; assembly: GCF_023898315.1. Lineage (NCBI taxonomy): Eukaryota > Metazoa > Arthropoda > Insecta > Orthoptera > Acrididae > Schistocerca > Schistocerca nitens. Next base: position 86,123,548 of record NC_064625.1, on the reverse strand, counting down.
CCTTCCGGCCGCGCCCTTTGTTTTTAGACAGGTTTGGAGTGTCTGCAGGAGAGCAAGGGGGTTCCGTCAGGGGGACGGAAGGGAAGGGGGGGAGGGGACGCCCCGTCGCCCCCATAAAGACGTCGCCGGCGCCGTAAATAATCTCCTAACAGGCCGCAGCGCGCCACGGCCAGAAACGGTACGCTACGCCAGAGCCGGCGTCGCCGTTGGCTGAATCACGGCGACCGACTCACGCGATAACCTCGTCGCCACGTCGCCTCGGCGATTCTCCGCCGCCACGTATTGTGGCCGTCCTACACACAGCTGGTCAACAACAGGGTAACATCATTGTAAGACAGTCTCCAGAAAAAAACGCGTTTTTTTATGACTGAAGACGGATGATAGTCGATTAGCAACTCGACTCCAATGGAACGTCATGACGTAGAGGAAGGGAACGGTAGCGTCAAATCACAATGTTAATATTAGACGCTACGTCAACGGAACACCATATCAGCTGAAACAAGCTATGCCACTTCAAGTGAATGAAGGCGGTTCGCCGGCCGCAGTGGCCGAGCGGTTCTAGGCGCTTCAGTCAGGAACCGCGCGACTGCTACGGTCGCAGGTTCGAATCCTGCCTCGGGCATGGATGTGTGTGATGTCCTTAGGTTAGTCAGGTTTAAGTAGTTCTAAGGGACTGATGACCTCAGATGTTAATTCCCATACTGCTCAGAGCCATTTGAGCCATTTTTTGAAGGCGGTTCACACTGGAACGTCATGACGGAGTGGAATGGAAAATCAGCGTCAAAGGACGATTGGTTCATATCAGATAGAACGTCAAAGTGTCGTCAGCCTGCTGAATCAAGATACGCTGACTGCAGACGAACGATGATCGATTCGCACCGGACGCCAACTGAACGTTATCACAGGCCGGATAGGAACGTCTCTGTCAAATAAGAATGTGTTCGTACTGGAAGGAACTTTAATGTAACGTCACACGAACTGAATCAAACTTCGGTAACGGGAGACAAATGGAAGTCGAGTCACACTGGAATGGAAGGGAATGTCTCTCTCAGATGGCTGTGTGTTTGCACTATACGGAAAGTCAAATGGTTCAAATGGCTCTGAGCACCATGGGACTTAACTGCTGAGGTCATCAGTCCCCTAGAACTTACAACTACTTAAGCCTAACTAACCTAAGGACATCACACACATCTATACGGAAAGTCACCCTCACCTCAAAAAAATGGCTCTGAGCACTATGGGACTTAACATCTATGGTCATCAGAACTTAGAACTACTTAAACCTAACTAACCTAAGGACAGCACACAACACCCAGTCATCATGAGGCAGAGAAAATCCCTGACCCCGTCGGGAATCGAACCCGGGAACCCGGGCGTGGGAAGCGAGAACGCTACCGCACGACCTCGAGCTGCGGACTCACCCTCACCTCACACCAGCTTAATTAGACCAAAGTAAATGCAGACAAATTAATTTCGAATCGCCTTGGATGCCAACGGAACGGAACGTCATGATGAAACGGAAGGGAACGTCACTATTAAATGATGGTGTGGTCATATTAGACGGAACGTCAACGTAACATTGCATCAGCTACATGAGACTACCCTGCTTGAAGATAAAGGAAGGTCGATTCGTTTTGGATGCCAAAGAAATGTTATGATAGAACGGAAGGGAATGTCACGCTCAAATGATGGGGAATTAATATTACCCGGAAAGCCACCGTTACGTCGCACCAGTTGGATCAGGTGACGCCGGTTAGAGGTAAATGAAAATGGACTAACAATGAAACGTCATGACGGAATCGAAGGGGATGTCACCGTCAAATGGTTTTGTGTTCACACTGCATGCAATGTCAGCTTTCTCAGTCAGGTTATGCTTATTTTACGAGAATGAATATCAGTTTGCGTTGGACGCCAGAAACTGTAGAAGTGCGGAATGAAACCGAATGGAACCTCACCTTCAAATGACAGAATGGTCATGTCAGGCGGAAAGTGAACCTAACGTCACACTGGCTGAACCACCACTATGCTAATTGGGGATGAATGAAGGTCGTTTCGCTCTGGATACCAACAGAACGTCATGACGCAACGGAAGTGAATGTCACCGTCAAGTCACCGTTCGTTCACACGAGATGCAATGTCAACGTATTGTGGCGTCCTATAGCTCAGTAATGAGCGGTCAAAGTGAGGCTATGAACTACCGCCTGTCTTATAAAAACTCAGAATGTACAGAACTACGGAAACATTGGATGGACGAATCATCTCGAATATTACTAAAAGAACAAACAATGGTAGCAGAACGCTGTTTAGTCGTAACAGGCATGGTGAGATTGTGGCTATGTAAGGAAAAAAAAAAAAAAAGAGAGAGAGAGAAAGTGGTTAATTCTCACGTAAAAAGTAAAACCAAGACATGGAAACTGTTAGTAATGGTAGTTATTAAGAAGAAATAAAGCGTCGTTGGCGGATTTCGAAGGGTGTGCATCATCGTCAAAATATTTTTTTTCTTTTCTTGTCGTTAAATAATAATAATAGTAGCTATAATAGTACAGTTGCGAACTACTGAATTAAAATTAATATCGAGATTTCATATGGTCACTTTTCCACGCAACTGAGAAGTAAAAGAATAGAAACAGTGTCTTCCAAACGTCTGGACGTCAACTGCACAGTCTGGTGTACGCACCACGCCGTGTTACCTGCACCAACTGTTCGAAGTGCTTCTGCCAGGCAGTGTATACTTGGTCATTATTTTCCAGAATTTCCTTTTAACTGTACGCAAGGCAACTAGACTTCTCAAGGTGCTGCTCTGGTGGTTTCTTACTAAAATTAACAAGATTCAGCTGTGCAGCTCAAAATGATAAAGATTATTTCAGTTATGTTACGGTATCGTCATCTTGATGCTGAAGATCTTTTGTCTGTGTTTGCTATAACAATAACATATGTTTCTGAGTGGGGTCCGCCTTTAGCAAACCACTATTTTGTTTTTGTCCCAGACATGTTTCACTGCAGTTGCAGCATCATCAGTGGCTCTTTTTGTTGTTATGGCTATTAAACATAAGGTATGTTTTCTTGCTGTATTACTTTTTTATAGTGCAGAGTGTAAAGAAAAATAGACACTATAAAAACGTAATACAGCAGCAAAACCACAGCATGTGGTATGAAGGTTTGAATACACATTTTATGTGCTCCCTAAAAACCTGTAATTACGATTTAGAAACTAATATTTGTATTTATTTAAACGGTGAAGAACATTCCTTATGTTTAACAGTCATAAAAAAAACCTGATGATGCTGCAACTGCAGTGAAACATGTCTGGGACAAAAACGAAATAGTGTTTTGCTAAAGGCAGACCCCACTCAAAAACATATGTTAATGTCACGGTATATCGTATGATTACAAAAAAGAACCGGTACGTTCAGTGGTCTTTGGTTTACGGAGAGATAACATATAATTAACAAAGGGAGAGCGAAGTGCTAAAACTTCACTGCAAACATATCAAAGAATTATGTAATTTGTAAACACATTACATAGCAACGTTGTTTCCTTAAACGCCGAGACCAAATAAACTGAACAATAACGAAAATCAAATATACTCTCTCTTTTTCACTAGCTGCAGGATTTTGATAAAAAAGTAGATCGTTACAATCAAGAAATGTATTTGCCCCTACTCTTCGATGGATGGAAACGTTCAGATTAGTAACTTTATAGCAAACCAGATGATTTTTCCGATACCTTGGACGCACTGTTATCAGTTTGGAAATTCTATTTGTATCTAAGAGGCTTGCAAGCGATTTTAAAAACATGTATGAAGAGAGAGCAATTTAAGAGATGTAAGTCTCTTTGTGCCTCACATCATACACAACATCGTTTATCACGCCGGGCGAAATGTCGCGATGGTCAAATCTGGTCTCGTATTTGGGAGACTGGTGTTCAAAACTCCGTTTTGTTATGTGCAATGTGTGTGTTTTATGTTTCCATCCATACCTAAATTTGAGATGATTCCATTAGAACATGTCCGATTTTCTTCGCCACCACAGTCAAATCCGAGCTCCAATAATCATGCCGTCATAGTGTTAAAACAGTAATATTCCTTGTTTCACTGTTTCTTACAAGGGAACCTCCCCATCGCACCCCCCTCAGATTTAGTTATAAATTGACACAGTGGATAGGCCTTGAAAAACTGTACACAGATCAATCGAGAAAACAGGAAGAAGTTGTGTGGAACTATGAAAAAATAAGCAAAATATACAAACTGAGTAGTCCTAGTGTAAGATATGCAACATCAAGGACTATGTAAGCTGAGGAGCGCCGTGGTCCCGTGGTTAGAGTGAGTAACTGCGGAACGAGAGGTCCTTGGTTCAAGTCCTCCCTCGAGTAAAACTTTTACTTACTTTATTTTCGCAAAGTTACGATCTGACCGTTCATTCATTGACGTCTCTGTTCACTGTAATAAGTTTAGTGTCTGTGTTTTGCGACCGCACCGCAAAACCGTGCGATTAGTAGACGAAATGACGTGCCTCTCCAATAGGAACCGAAAACATTTGATAGCAAATTCATAGGTCAACCGATTCCTCCACAGGAAAACGCGTCTGAAATATTCTATACGACACTGGTGACGGCATGTGCGTCACATTACAGGAATATGTTGTCGACCCACCTAACTTGCACACTTGGCGAATGGGTAAAACGATTCTTCTACCTTGCCCGATTTAGGTTCAAAAATGGTTCAAATGGCTCTGAGCACTATGGGACTCAACATCTTAGGTCAAAAGTCCCCTAGAACTTAGAACTACTTAAACCTAACTAACCTAAGGACATCACACACACCCATGCCCGAGGCAGGATTCGAACCTGCGACCGTAGCAGTCCCGCGGTTCCGGACTGCAGCGCCAGAACCGCTAGACCACCGCGGCCGGCCCCGATTTAGGTTTTCATGTGGATGTGATAATCACTCCCAAAAAAGTGATGAAAAGAGTTTGTCACATAAACGGCAACAAATGAATGCAACATTTTCACAGTCGCACAGTTTTCCCTGTGCTCTGTTAAAACATGTTTTTAACGTTTTCAAGTTTTTCCGTGTGTAGACCGTCAAATCCTGCATGTGTCCAAACAAATCTGAACATGTCCTGGAATTTTGGAGAGCGAAGTTGATCATGTCTGAGTGCATGAACTTTGATAATTGTCTGAAAATAAAAAAATAAAATTTTCACTCGAGGGAGGACTGAACTAGGGACCTTCCGTTCCGTAGCTGCTCACGGTAACCACGGGACCACGGTGCTCCTCAGTGTACACGTACCTTGATGTGGCTTATCTTGCACACGGACTACCCAGTTTGTATATTTTGCTTATTTTTTTCATAGTTCCATACAACTTCTTCCTGTTTTCTCGATTGATTTGTGTTTAGTTTTTCATGGCCTATCCCTGTGCCAACTTATAACTAAATCTGAGGGGGGTGCGATGGGGGGTTCCCTTGTTAGCAGCTGTGTTTAAGAAACGATACCGGTATTTGTAGAGAATGGTGGCGAAGAAATATGCAGCCACTACAAAATGTGGTGGGCGGGACAAGAACGAAATCACTATAATGTAGGCTTCATTTAGAATACCTCCTCACTGAGCAACTACTAGCCCGGGTCAAACTAAGGTATACTGGAAGCGGGGAAAAAGAAACACACGGATAATAAGGACAAAGCAGGCCGGATGATGCTGAGAACACAATAGTTTTCCAGACAACCACATGGCCTTCCAATAAATGTTTGTCAATGTACGGCCATCAAACGACAGCCAATCAGAGAATAGTGCGCGAAAGTTTGTGACGTAAAAGAACGTGTTTGGGAATATCAAGCACTGCGGTTTTGTCCGACAAACCATTTCTTCGCCGATGTCAACTTTGTAGCTATGTCAGAGGAAGGGAATTTGGGGCATTTCCTTGAAAAATATATGTGATTTGAAAAAAGGAGTGCTGAAAATTAAATGATGCTATCTTTTTCACTACTGTGTTATTTCGCACTTGCTGATCTCGTGCACATGTTAGAATAAAAGTTCACTCACGCTCTCTCTGCATCCGCAAAAATTAAAACACGCGAGTTTAAGGTTTCGTTGTTAATGTAATTGCACCGTACAGTATCGTAATGTCTCTATCTTAATTCAACGCCGTTTCCGCAGCACAGCTTATTATCTTAAGAAATTAATGGCGTTACGGTACTTTCAGCGTAGTTGATGTGACTGCCAAGCTCACACCAGTAAAAAAATCACAGACGTTTCGTGTCTAACGTAAACAAGCCAGGGACAGGAATCTTAAGTTCACCCAGTGCGTCTGCTGAAACTAGTATCTTCTAGTTTCACTAGTAATATCGCTTTTTTAACATAACAGGTAATAGCCTGAGGCAAGTTAGTTTTAATGCACATTCTTTCGGACGCTGTTTGTGGGTTTGCTGCCCTTTTTTCTTTTCTTTTTTTTTTTCAGCCGTAGCTCCCAACCAAGCGTAATCGACATGTGGTTAACTGGAATTTTTTTTTTCAATTTGACGTCATTTACCATTGTCTGACATTATTATCAGTTGTTTTTTCTCCGTCCTGCAGTACATCAGAGTTCCTTGAGCGAAATACTACGAAATCGTTCGAACGCGCTCTGTTTTTTACTGGCCGTACTGACGGAGATTTAACTTTCGACCGTGCATGGCGACTGCCGAATAGCCTTTTTTTTAAAAAAAGGGGCTTGTTGTAATTGTTCATTTTACCTTTCCACAATGCTTACTCCTTTTAAATGGCGCTCCAGACTAAGTTTCACTATCCATTATACGAGGTGCATTCAAGTTCCAAGGCCTCCGATTTTTTTTTCTAATTAACTACTCACCCGAAATCGATGAAACTGGCGTTACTTCTCGACGTAATCGCCCTGCAGACGTACACATTTTTCACAACGCTGACGCCATGATTCCATGGCAGCGGCGAAGGCTTCTTTAGGAGTCTGTTTTGACCACTGGAAAATCGCTGAGGCAATAGCAGCACGGCTGGTGAATGTGCGGCCACGGAGAGTGTCTTTCATTGTTGGAAAAAGCCAAAAGTGACTAGGAGCCAGGTCAGGTGAGTAGGGAGCATGAGGAATCATTTCAAAGTTGTTATCACGAAGAAACTGTTGCGTAACGTTAGCTCGATGTGCGGGTGCGTTGTCTTCGTGAAACAGCACACGCGCAGCCCTTCCCGGACGTTTTTGTTGCAGTGCAGGCAGGAATTTGTTCTTGAAAACATTTTCGTAGGATGCACCTGTTACCGTAGTGCCCTTTGGAACGCAATGGGTAAGGATTACGCCCTCGCTGTCCCAGAACATGGACACCATCATTTTTTCAGCACTGGCGGTTACCCGAAATTTTTTTGGTGGCGGTGAATCTGTGTGCTTCCATTGATCTGACTGGCGCTTTGTTGCTGGATTGAAAAATGGCATCCACGTCTCATCCATTGTCACAACCGACGAAAAGAAAGTCCCATGCCTGCTGTCATTGTGCATCCACATTGCTTGGCAACATGCCACACGGGCAGCCGTGTGGTCGTCCGTCAGCATTTGTGGCACCCACCTGGATGACACTTTTCGAATTTTCCGGTCGTCATGCAGGATTGTGTGCACAGAACCCACAGAAGTGCCAACTCTGGAGGCGATCTGTTCAACAGTCATTCGGCGATCCCCCAAAACAATTCTCTCCACTTTCTCGATCATGTCGTCAGATCGGCTTGTGCGAGCTCGAGGTTGTTTCGGTTTGTTGTCACACGATGTTCTGCCTTCATTAAACTGTCGCACCCACGAACGCACTTTCGACACATCCATAACTCCATCACCACATGTCTCCTTCAACTGTCGATGAATTTCAATTGGTTTCACACCACGCAAATTCAGAAAACGAATGATTGCACGCTGTTCAAGTAAGGAAAACGTCGCCATTTTAAGTATTTAAAACAGTTCTCATTCTCGCCGCTGGCGGTAAAATTCCATCTGCCGTACGGTGCTGCCATCTCTGGGACGTATTGACAATGAACGCGGCCTCATTTTAAAACAATGCACATGTTTCTATCTCTTTCCAGTCCGTAGAAAAAAAATCGGAGGCCTTAGAACTTGAATGCACCTCGTAGTCTCAGCCACCTACTGGATCCGTTTACACATCGATATGTCAACTAACTCCAGGACCCCGGAAAGCCTTCGGTGCAAAACGGCACATTTTACGTCAGGATTTGGGCGCTGATGACCCCAGCCGTTTTGTGTGTACCAAAAATTCCGAACCGTGGTCAAGTTTTCGCACTTACGTCGTAAGAATTGGGAGGTATGCTTATTATTTTGACCACTCCGTTAATTCTATTTCTCATTTATATGCATATCTCACAAAGAGAGAAACTGTCTAGCTGAGTAATCTTTGACCATTGTTAGGATATCTTCGCCTCGCTACACTGCCTCTGCCTGACAGCGCTAGCAAAGTTACACGCATTCTAAGTTGAGAAGTGTTTAGTAGCAGACATATTTCCAAGAATGGTCAGGAAATTTTCTTTATTAGTGTGCTGTGACTCTGATGGAATTGGATTAGCCGGCCGCGATGGCCGAGCAGTTCTAGGCGCTTCAGCCCGGAACCGCGCGACTGCTACGGTCCCAGGTTCGAATCCTGTATCGGACATGGGTGTGTGTGATGTCCTTGATTTAGTTAAGTTTAAGTAGTTCTACGTTCTAGGAGACTGATGACCTCAGAAGTTAAGTCTAATAGTGCTCAGAGCCATTTATGAATTGGATTATGACTTTTTTTGTACAATTATGCAGAGGGAAATTGAGGAAATTATTTGTGAGTTTTTCTGGAATGTTGAGAGGTTGAGGTAAGCACGCAAGCGCACGCCATTGTTTCGTGTTACTGAGATTGTAGTAACGAAACTCAGATAATAGGATTGTTGCGTGAATTGCTATGATGCGAAGATAAGATTCCGCATTCTTAAAGTTATTTCTTAAAGTCATGTTATGTAAATACTACTGTGAACATTCAGTGGATTTTCGAAGCATTAACTTGAATGTAGAGTTTTGTTTGAATTTTGTCAGAAGTCATTTTTTACCATTTAAAATTCGCACATATCATTCAGTTTATTATGTACGTACTCAAATTAAACTTCGTGGTACGGAAGTTTCAGACGTTGTTTTTAATGCGGCTTCCCTACTGTATGCCGTGCGCTGCTTTCGAGAAATCTACAAAAATGTTTGTCAAGACACGAGGTAAGTCAAAATACAGTTTAGAGACAGGAATTTATTTGTAAATTCAGTTGTGCAGTTGTTTCAGAAGTCAGGTCACATTCACGGTAGTACTGCATTTTTACTGAAACGTTTTGCTTCGGTTTGTAAAACGTGTTGAGCAAATCATATTGTGTAATTCAGAGTAATGTTAAGAATTCTGCACAGTACAAGAGTTTTACCTAGGAATTAATTTGTCTCGTTATCATTTCGAAGGAAATTTGGTACACAGTTTTAGGAAGAATCACTCAGATAATAGAGAAGCAGACAGGCGGTTAAGTTACACAATGCCACGTAGTTAGTCCTGGTACTATTGGGACAACACAGACGACGTTTACTGAGGGGAAGTTACGATACACATTTGTCTCTTTCGCGGGTAGGCCGTAACACCTGAAGATGGGAATGCCAGGCATGGTCTGTGATGTTCAACCCCGTGCGTTCTTCTGGCTGTGAACACAGTGGCCAAGTCGCAAGGGCGCGAACTTAACAATGGGTCCTAAGTGCGCTGGCGGCTCGTTAATTCTAAACAGCGCACATAGTTTCGCGACAGTGCTTCGCGAGCTTTTTGTCTCCGCTAAAGATGATTAAGACTTATCGTGCGGCGACTGGCTTAAGCACGGCCGAACATTCTTCATTTCCCCTCCCTCCTCCGCCCTCGTGCCCCTCCCACAACACACGACTCGCCCCCCCCCCCCCCCCGCCCCCCGGCTCCGTCTAAACGGCCAGTCGACAGAGGGGTCATTAGAGAGATTTAACCCGAGCGCACCGTTACAAGAAAGTGATAATGTAGCCTCTTGCTGGTGAGAAGTGGACGCTTGTTGAAATCTAAACGGCGTTTCTCAATGAAACAGATTTCCCAAAGACCTAAAAGACGCTTGTGAACGGACGCGTGATGGGTCGTACGAGGACGAAAAGCAGGAATTAAGCTAGCGGTCCGTACAACACATGAAAACTTTGTGGCAGATCGGAATCGTGTGCCGAACCGGGAATCGAAGACAGAACGAGAGCAATACTCGTACCGGTTGAGCTATCCAGGTACGAATAAAGAGACGCCCTCACCATCTTTGGTTTTGTCTGCCGCTCTCTTCTGCTTTCCAAACATCGCAGAAGCTCTCCCGTGTAACTCTCTGGACTAGCACTCCTGGAAGAACGGATTGGATTGCAGTGCAGTGCAGTTCTTCTCTATTCACTCAATATTTATTTTAATGCAAAGATTCCTGTAATGAGTGAACCACAATAGCCTCATACAAATGAGGGTGTGGACGACAGTTTGAAGATATTTTGCTAGCAGAATAATCACATGGAGATAAATAAATACATATTCAATGTTTTGATCGCCAGACAAATAATGATACATTGAAATGATAATTAAATCGACACCCTAGCTGCAAACAGGAATTAATATACATCATAGGGGACATGTTTAAAACGTGTGCCCCGACCGGGACTCGAACCCGGGATCTCCTGCTTACATGGCAGACGCTCTATCCTTCTGAGGCACCGAGGACACAGAGGATAGTGCACCTGCAGGGACTTATCCCTTGCACGGTCCCCGTGAGACCCACATTCCACAGCACGAGATCACGGGTTCGAGTCCCGGTCGGGGCACACATTTTCAGCATGTCCCCAATGGTGTATATCAACGCCTGTTTGCAGCTAGGGTGTCGATTTAATTATCATTTCGTTCTAGAGAAGCTGTACGTTCATCAATGGTATCTGTTCTTTCGGGAACAGATACTACCTTCATACATAATGATACATTGCTTAAAATGTTATATCCTACATTTAACAAATGCTGTGTGTGTGTGTGTGTGTGTGTGTGTGTGTGTGTGTGTGTGTGTGTGTGTGTGGAGAGAGAGAGAGAGCGAGAGGGAGGTACAGAACGTGTATGTCAATCGTAATGTATTTTCCACAATTCGTTGTTTTCGTACTTCATGTGTTGGAGACTTTCTTAACCGCTTAAAAAAATTAATTTTAACAGATTTTATTTTGAAAAAATTTAAAGCCCTCGTGGAATCATGGTTGTAGCCTATAAAATTTCTTCACTGCAGTGGAATCGAACGTAAAGAAAATGATTATTAGATAGTCTCTGTGGCGATAAAATCCAATACAGGAGTAACATCACTATAGAAGGATTAATTCGCTCGCGTGTATGGAGCAGCTCCGCTATTAAAAACTGACGATTAAGGAAGATGCAAGACTCATAACAGACAATTACATTAATGTCAATAATAAGAAGAAAAGGACAGCAGTTCACCAATCTGTGAAACAAAAGTAGCGCTGATTTAATAACACCTCATTTAACGTGGATGAGACTTCCGGATTATTCCCTTGGCACACAACAATAATTATTAGGACCAAAATCATAAGCTGGATCAGAAAAAAACCAGCATGAGGGAGATATTATTGATAATTGTGTTTGTGGGGTGTGGGGCATCCACTTGACAATTATATTTTCAGCAGGACATTTGGATGTCTTAAGTATTCTCCAACGTCAGGTGTTCGGGTGGTTGGTTTCAAGTGCTTTAGGTATATTTCGCATGAATGGATAACTCCGAAAACAAATTACGACTCACATAAGGTCACGGCGATACGCCACATGAACAATTAAGGGGTTTCTGACAGCCGCACATTGCAATGAACTACAGAGGAAGGAGTCCATGATTGTTACTGCAAGAGTGAGGATCAGAATGAAACTGTAGCTTACACTGTATTACATCTCAATGTAACAGCTTGCTACTCACACAATATTGAGCAGGTGGCTAAAATTAATGGACGTAAGTTATGGACACGAGAACAGTTAATACAAGGTTATCCTCCGACTGTTTCGCAAAATGCTAAATCTCAAATTTAATAGAGAGAGAGAGCTTAGTAACTGGCAAAACACTTCTATCTCTCTCTTTACCTGTTTCTAGCCTTCGCTTACTGAATCATAAGTGACAGTGTCATCGGTTGCATATCGGTAACTTCAATTATCAACAGAGAAATCAGTAATGTTGTAGATATGAAAACTTGTTCAGGTAGTGTGTGTGTGTGTGTGTGTGTGTGTGTGTGTGTGTGTGTGTGTGTGTGTGTGTTTTAACATTGAGACAATGACAGCACTAATGTAATCTATGAAATTAATCTACTAACAGACCAGCACAGTTTCACAATAAACGAACATATAACTAATGTAAATGAAAACAAACAGCCCCTGAATGGAGTTCTGATGCCGAACTAAATGTGTCCACGATTTTCATAATGTACAATGTTAAACGCTGGGAAGTTAATCAGATGGACGCCCTTTACTTTCTGAAGCGTGGAGCCATTAGCATTTCCTCCTCTCAGGTGAAAAGGAAAATTTGAAAGAGGGAAGTATCAACATTTTTTTACTTTGTATCATTTTCGTGATTCAAGAAGCCTATTCCGCAGTAAAAATTCTGAGGGAATGGAATCACAAGAATTTCCTCCTCTCAGAATAGAAAGAAGTGCGGTTTATCGAAATTTTTGAAGAAAAAGAAAGCATAATCGAAACTAATTTACTTAGCAATATCTTCTACTTTACATTTTTTCCGTAGTTCTGGAGGTAGGCTTGGAATTAAACTGGAGGCGTAGTGAGAGAGAAATTAGTGCCATACGAAAGCAATCGCAGGTTATCAAAATTTGAAGCAAAAAGAAGTAATATTGAAGGAAAGCTTTGTCCTTGTGAGTTTTGTTCCCTCAATCCGTGATTACGGAGCTCTGCTATAAAGGGGAAAAAATCATTTACAGTTCTTTTTCTAGCAAGGATTCTATGCTCAGTCTACTGCTCTGCTAAGCATCGGGAAAAATGACAGAGAAAAGATAAAAGAAAGAGATAAGTAAAAAGATGAGGATTTACCTTTATCTTGTAGTTTTCTGTAGAAAAATAGCTGTCTTTCGCGCTGCGCTCTGAAGAGATTTCTTTTTCTGGTTCCACACTAAAGGCACTTCGTTGAACGACGTTTTCGTAGCAGGTACTTCAAGGGCTTTCGTCACAGTTTCTGCCCCTTCGCGACATTCGTAACACTGTCCACCTGTTCGGCGCAATTCTCCGGCACGGCACCTGTACGAGGTATCTTCGCACTTCTTGACAGTTCTCTAGGCAGTCTACCTTCACCTACTTGTATCACCGTTCTATCATTTCTGGGGAGGAAATCAGCCATTCGGGTCCCTAGGGGCTGTGTTGACAGTCCGTCCCGCGCTGATCGCCACAGCTGGTGTAGATTTGGAAGGACTTGTGGCCCGTTTCCGAGAGGAATACGGTTTCAACGGGAGGTAGGGACCAGAGATGGGGCTTTCATTTCTTCCTGTGGACGGGTCCTCCTTCCGTGGCCGAAACGACCACTTGTAAACACGACCCGTTTCCGCGGACTAGGCCGGTGGCGTGTCGCAGCGGAAGGGTTGGATCGCGGTGGCGTGCTCGGGGCGGGCGTAATCGTGTAGTGAAAGCTGGTGAGATGTCCGCTGTCCGATAAGGTCGGCCTGACTGATGGCCACCAGTTTATCACGGCAAACGGCACTTGTTGTTCGTCTCGTGCGGTACACGTGTACTCGGCCGGCCACCACGTGGAAGGCTTTCCACCCACGCCACGCACCACTAGACTTCACCCCCTCTCCCTGCGTCCCTGCTGCCTTACGTCGAACCACCGGTAGGCGAAACTGGTCAAAGGTGCTGTATCTCCACAGACACTTCTTCTGACGTCACTGCGAATGCAAACATTCGCCACTGTCTGAAACACTGTCTCCACGCTCCATTCGACAGCTTAACGAGTGCTCGACTGTCTACAACTGGCGAGACCAAACGACGCGCAAAGCCTTTGGTAAAGTTGTATTCTTCCTTTTGGTTTCTCCCCCTCTAGCTTCTATCGCCGGAGACTTGTACACACGTAAGCGGTTGCAACGAGACGATATGCATATCAAAGACAGCTGTCCGTCTCTTTTCCAGATAGGACCTTGTACAAGGGCCGACTACGTCACGGTCAGCAATTCCTAACGACTCCGTCGCGGCGAAGGAACAGCTGATGCGTCTTGCTTGGAAAGAATAAATAACTCCTCACTTCTTCCCCTCGAAACACAATTACTCCTCCTTCCTTCTATCACTCTTCCAATGCCAATAGTTTCTCGGAAGAAATGACAGCACACAAGTTCCTTTTACTTCGCTTCGTACGTTGATTGTCACGACTTTGGTGCAGCAAGCTCGTTAACAGAGTTCCGTAATTATTAGCAATATCACACGCAAGAGCCGTCGTATCTCGCTATACTTGTAGAAATATAAAGTTTTCTCTCTGCACCTCCGCACAGTTCTAATTCAGCTCATCCGAAAATATCACATTGTTTCCTTTGGCTAATCGTTATTGGTCGTAAAACGCTATCACAGCATCCATGTGAAAGAAAATAATTCTTTTCGTCTATGGCAGTTACTATATTTTTACACTGGCAACAGAAATGGTCTCTGTCATTTATCTGTCCTGTCGTAATCTAGCGTCACTAAACGTCAAACAGAACATCGACAGGAAAAATTCGCGTGTGCGAATCGCCTTCCAGTCCGACTCTCAATGCGGCAGACACTTTTTTCCCTGTTAAAAAAATGACCACAGACGAGGAAGAAATGCTTCTAGTTGATTAGCAAGGTTAGCGCTGCAGGCTGCTTATGCACGTTGTACCTTTCACGAGGTGTCAGTCTGTCAACGTCCCTTTTTCTTCTCCCCAGATCAGTTGAGAAGATCGATTGTCAGTCGCAGGTGGAAAAAGCTGTTGACGTCTTGGCAGCTGTTGGGTGCAAGCGAGAGCGTTGCGCAACTCTGTTTGACAACCGAACTGTCAGCACACACTGTTTATTTTCTCCGCTGAACTAAGCGTTATGCGCTCTCGCCAGTTAGGGAGTGACTCTTAAAGTAATCTCTGCAGCGCCTGTGCTGGATTGTAAAAAGCAGTTGTATGATTACAGAGGCACTGGTGTGACAAGACGCGACCGTACGTGAAGAAGCAGAAAAAAATTTCCACCACTGGAAAGGCAGGGATAGATTTTCAAGTTGGTGTTCCGCCGGTGTTCACTGTGACAAAAGTTTTTGAACGCGCACCTTCACAGACAACTGCGATCCCGGTGGGCTGTCGGACGTGGTGAGTGGTCTTGCGGATGTAGGAAGACAGGCGTTTCCGTCTCAGTGCTCGAGTCGCTACGCCCGATTGCAGAGCAGGTGCTACAAAGCAGAGCAGCGCATGAGGAACCTCCGGCTGGCCACTTCTCGGCGCTCGACGCAGTGCGAATGGTTTCGGATCACCGCGTCGTAGTCATCGTCGGCGTCGGCGTCGGCGTCGGCGTCGTCGGCGTCGAGATCGGCGTCGTCGGCGAACCGAGGTGCGCCAGCGTTGGGATTGTCGGCCGGACTGAGCGGGCGCGCTCGGCGCTGCCGGGCGCCGCGGCGCTCTCTCTCCCTCTCTTTCTCTCTCCCTCTCCCTATCGGTCTCTCTCGCACTCTCCCGCCCCCACTCCGGCCGGCGTCGCGGCGCTGCCTGCCACACAGCGACGCTCGCCTCCCGAGCGGCGCGCACCCCTCTCTGCGCCGGGACGCCGGGAGTCCGCGCATGCGCGCGGCGAGCGGGCCGGTTCGCGGGTCCCTCTGGCCAGTTGAGCGGCTAAATGAATTATGTCCAGTCCACCCCATGTCAGGCTCTCTCCAAACACGCGAATTACGGACCTGGACTGGTCCACCCCACCAGGCGACGACATCATCTACCCAGGTTTCAGTGAAGGTGCCCACTCAAAAACTATTGGCACGAGAATGAAACCCTGTGGGACATACAAATATTTATCTCATTCTTTTCAGTGATACAATCTTTTTTTTCTGTTTCTTGATGTACGGTCGTGTGTCTCTTCTTGCCGGTAGGAACAATAGGTCCAACATCAATATAGTGTTCGTTAAAGAAGACGTCAGCGCCACCCGCATCTCAACTGTTTCAATGCAACTGCTGTTGCCTGTATATCTAATCGACAGATCAGGTAACTAATGTTGAAGTAATGAATCGGAAGGGAGAAAAAATGGTTCAAATGGCTCTGAGCACTATGAGACTGATCTTCTGAGGTCATCAGTCCCCTAGAAGTTAGAAATACTTAAACCTAACTAACCTAAGGACATCACACATATCCATGCCCGAGGCAGGATTCGAACATGCGACCATAGCGGTCTCGCGGTTCCAGACTGTAGCGCCTAGAAGCGCTCGTCCAACTCGGCCGGCTTGGAAGGGAGATGAAAGAGCAGTTCTGAGTCACTGGACTAGAAGAAGGAGTAGGCTGATAGGAGCAAAAGACACATCCTCAATATTAGCGAGCAATTTTGGTAATGGAGACAGTTGAATAAGGTAAAACCTGTAGGGGGTGATGAAGGGTAGAATACAGCAATCAAGTTTAAACAGACGTAGCAAAAGTAAACGAACTACTAGCACTATAGCTTACAATGAACTCTGTGCATAAAAAACTGTTGGTACTAGACTGAAACCCTGTCGAACACCAAAATACAATCCAACTCATCCTTTATTGCGCCACAGAATTGTTTCTGCTTCCGCACGCGATAATCAATTCAGCGCTAATATGGTGGTAGTTAGTCAAAGAAAATGCCAGTTCTTCCAGAATTCGAACTAGCTGCGGCTAAATGAATTATGTCCAGTCCACCCCATGTCAGGCTCTCTCCCAACACGTGAATTACGGACCTGAACTGGTCCACCCATCATCTACCCAGGTTTCAGTGAAGGTGCCTACTCAAAAACTATTGGCACGAGAATGAAACCCTGTGGAACATACAAGTATTTATCTTATTCTTTTCAGTGATGCGAAGTTTTTTCTGCTTCTTGATGTTCGCTCCTGTGTCGCTTCTTGCCGATAGGAACAATAGGTCCAACATCAGTATAGTGTTTGTTAAAGAAGATGCCAGCGCCTCCAGGATATGAACTGTTTGAAAGCACCTGCTGTTGGCTGTATATCTAATCGACAGATCAGGTAACTAATGTTGAAGAACTGAAGCGGAAGGGAGAGGAAAGAGCAGTATTGAACCACTCGAGTAAAAGAAGGAGCAAAAGACACATCCTCAGTACAAACGAGTAGTTTTGGTAATGGAGACAGGTGAATGCGGTAAAATCTGTAGAGGGTGATGAAGGGTAGAATACACCAATCAAGTTTAAATAGATGTAGCAAAAGTAAACAAACTACTAGTACTGTAGCTTACAATGAACTGTGTGCTCAAAAAACTATTGATACTAGAGTGAATCCCTGTCGAACACCAAAATAGAATCCAATTCATCCTTTCTTGCGCCAAAGAATTGTTTCTGCTTCCGCACGCAAGGTGGCGTCTTGACAGTAGGAATAATCAGTTCAGCGATGATATAGTGGTAGTTAGTCAAATAAAACGTCAGTTCTTCCTGGATTCGAACTAGCTGAATGCAGGACCCTCTGGCCAGTTGCGTGGCTAAATGAATTATGTACAGTCCACCTCATGTCAGTCTCTCTCGAAACACGCGAATTACGGACCTGGACTGGTCCACCCCACCAAGCGACGAAATCATCTACCCAGGTTTCAGTGAAGGTGCCCACTCAAAAACTATTGGCACGAGAATGAAACCCTGTGGAACATACAACTATTTATCTCATTTTTTTCAGTGATACAAAATGTTTTCTCCTTCTTGATATACGCTCGTGTGTCACTTCTTGCCGATAGGAAAATTTGTCCAACATCATTATCGTGTTCGTTAAAGAAGACGCCAGCGCCTCCAGAACCTGAACTGTTTGAATGCAACTGCTGTTGCCTGTATATCTAATCGACAGATGAGGTAACTAATGTTGAAGTACTGAATCGGAAGGGGGAGGAAAGAGCAGTAGTAAACCACTCGAGTAAAAGAACGAGTAGGCTGACAGGTGCAAAACACACATCCTCAATATTAACGAGTAGTTTTGTAATGGAGATAGGTGAGTGAGATAAAATCTGTAGAGGGTGATGAATGGTACAATATAGCAATCAAGTTTTAAACAGAAGTTCAAATGGTTCAAATGGCTCTGAGCACTATGGGACTTAACATCTGAGGTCATCAGTCCCCTAGAACTTAGAACTACTTAAACCTAACTAACCTAAGGACATCACAAACATCCATGCCCGAGGCAGGATTCGAACCTGCGACAGTGGCGGTCACGCGGTTCCTGACTGACGCGCCTAGAACCGCTTGGCCATACCACCCGGCCTTAAACAGATGTAGCAAAAGTAATCAAACTACTAACACTATAGCTCACAATGAACTGTGTGCTTAAAAAACTGTTGGTACAAGACTGAAACCCCATGGAACACCAAAATAGAATCCACTTCATCCTTTCTTGCGCCAAAGAATTTTTTTCTGCTTCCGCACGAAAGGTTGCGTCTTGTCAGTAGAAATAATCAGTTCAGCGCTAGTATAGTGGTACTTAGTCAAAGAAAATGCCAGTTCTTCCAGAATTCGAACTAACTGAATGCAGGACCTTCTGACCAGTTGAGCGGCTAAATGAATTATGTCCAGTCCACCCCATGTCAGTCTCTCTCGAAACCCACGAATTACGGACCTGAACTGGTCCATTCCACCAGGCAACATCATCTACGCGGCTTTCAGTGAAGGTGCCCGCTCAAAAAATTTTGGCACGAGATGAAACCCTGTGGAACATACAAATATTCATCTCGTTCTTTTCAGTGATACAAAATTTTATCTGCATCTTGATGTACGGTCGTGTGTCACTTCTTGCCGATAGGAACAATAGGTCCAACACTAATATAGTATTAGTTAGTTAAAGAAGACCGGATTTGAACTGTTTGAACGCAACCGCTACATAAGTTACCTGTACCTCTGTTCGATAAATCAAGTAACTAATGAACAGGTACTGAATCGGAAGGGAGAGAAAGGAGCAGTTCTGAACCATTGGACTAAAAGAAGGAGTAGGCTGATAGGAGCAAAAGACGCGTTCTGAAGTGTCAATTAATGTGTTTGTTAAGGGAGGTAGATGAATGAGGTAAAATCTGTAGAGTGTGAAAAAGAGTAGAATACAGCAATCACGTTCAAACGGATGTAGCATACAGTAAAGAAAGTAGTAGGACTACAACTTACAGTAAAAATTTAAATGTCATGCGGCTAGGGCCTCCTGTGGGGTAGACCGTTCGCCAGGTGCAAGTCTTTCGAGTTGAGGCCACTTCGGCGACTTGCGCGTCGATGGGATGAAATTATGATGATAAGGACAACACAACACCAAGTCTCTGGCGGGAATCGAACCCGGGCCCTTAGGACTGACATTCTGTTACGCTGACCACGCAGCTACCGGGGGCGAACACCTTACAGTGATGCATTTGTATAAAAACTACTAGAGTAACACCCTGTCGACACACCAAAGTAGAAATCAGGTCATCCTTTCTGTGGCACAGAATTTTTTTCTTCTTCTTCATGCAAAAAAAATGGCTCTGAGAACTATGGGACTCAACTGCTGTGGTCATTAGTCCCCTAGAACTTAGAACTACTTAAACCTAACTAACCTAAGGACATCACACACACCCATGCCGGAGGCAGGATTCGAACCTGCGACCGTAGCAGCAGCGCGGCTCCGGACTGGAGCGCCTAGAACCGCACGGCCACCGCGGCAGGCTTCTTCATGCATGGTGCCATCTTTGTCAGTAGGAAAAATCAGTCCAGCGCTAATATAGTGTTAGTTATTCAAAGAAAATGACAGTTCTTCCAGGATTCGAAGTAAATGAACGCAGGACCCTCTGGGCAGTTGAGCAGCTAAATGAAACATGTCCAGTCGACGTCGACGCCACCCCATGCGAGGCACTCTCCAAACACAGACCTCAACTGGTCCATTCCACCAGCTGACGACAGTATCTATACACCTTGCAGTGAAGGTGCACGTTCAGAAACTATTGGCACAAGAATGGAACCGTGTGGAACACCAATATAAAAATTTATACCATTCTTCCCAGCAATACAAAGTTTTTCCTGCTTTCTGATGCACAGTCGCGTGTTGCATATTGTCGATGGCAAAAATAGGCCCGATACTAATACCGTGTTTGTTACACGTGAAAGACGAAAGAATCTCCGAGAAAAGAAAAGTCGGAGCACAACGGCTACAGAAGTTTCCTTAGCTAAATCGAGGAACTAATGAATAGCTAGTGGATCGGACGGGGGAGGAAAAAGCAATATAGCAACACCTGACTAAAAAAGTAGGAATAGATTCATGGGAACACATGGCATATCCTGAGATATCAAGGGATTAGTGGATGTAGGATGCAGTAGACAGCTAGTTGGGATTACAGGTTACAGTGAAGTATGTGTTAGAAAAATTGTTGGTACGAGAGTGAATCCTGTTGGAAAATGAAAATAATAACCTTAATCATCCTTCTCAGCGGTATAAAATTTTTCCTGCTTAATCTTGCATTGTACTTAGAATAAAAAGACTACGTTGATAGAATCGTAGGACACATTTGGTAGTGGGGTTAAGAGTGAGACGAAGGCTTGAATGCAATAGAAGTCATTATTACTTTCACTGTGTCATTTGCCAATCTAGTTCCCGCACTATCAAATGGCTGGCTCTGAGCACTATGGGACTTAACATCTGAACTTAACATCTGAACTTCAAACTACTTAAACCTAACTGACCTAAGGACATCACACACTACCGTGCCCGATGCAGGATTCGAACCTGCGACCGTAGCGGTCGCGCGGTTCTGGACTGAAGCGCCTAGAACCGCTTGGCCACACCGGCTGGCCCCGCACTATCGCCAGATTTACTTCAAATACGCTGCATCGACCTTTCATTCTGCTGAATTGTTCTTCCAAGTTTTTTTACCGTCTCAGAGAGAAATACAACGTGCCCCACACCGTACAGTTTCCATTGCTGGGATTATAACATATAGGACAAATAAATGAGAACGTTGGGTGCAGTTACGACCTCCAATGAAGAGCTTGGTGCAAGACTGGAAATCGAAGTGGGTCGCATAACTTTGTGTGAAAAGTGTTGCAAAATAAGGACTTCGTAATATATTTTTTTGGTTTTGAAGGTCTGAAACCAGCCATGTTTTCAAGCTGAGTTCCAGGACCCCCCTTCTATGCGAATAACTCACGATTTTAATAGCGAAATATTTTTCACCACCTTTGTAATTACGTCAGTGGGTGCATTTCCTCTAGTATTATTTTCTGTAATGTTAGGTTCCGCAGGGTCTTCTTTATATTATCGTATAGCTTATTACAGCTATTTTCGTGGTCTATGTCCTCATACGCCAACTCGTGTATTGCGGAAATACACAAAGAAACACTGCGCATGATTTAGATTAACTACTTCGCAAAGGTAATAATCTAAACATCAGAAAAATAACTTTTGTGTTGCACACAAAGATCATGCTCACAGCAGCGAATAAACATAGTGTTTTTTCAAGTTCAAAGTTTTGCAGTTCATTTAAAAAATGTATCCTACTTCTGTGTGCATTTTCATAATAGATAAGAGCGCAGATTAGGACAGGCAGCAGCAAATTAGCTGTGGCAAGCAATTCGATAATGCAAATAGGGCTCTACAGAACCAAACGTTCTGGAAAATAGTGCCAGAAAGTAGTACCCATTGATTGTGGGACAAAGATGTCCAGCCGGCCGCCGTGGCCGAGCGGTTCTAGGCTCTTCAGTCCGGAACCGCGGGACTGCTACGCTCGCAGGTTCGAATCCTGCCTCGGGCATGGATGTGTGTGATGTCCTTAGGTTAGTTAGGTTTAAGTCAGGGTACGATTTGCGCTTTTACCAGTGGGGGGATGTCTTAGGGGGTTAGTAGAATTATATATGTTACTAGCTTGGACCGTGGCGTTACACATGGTTAAACAGCTATTTATAAATAGATGTTAATGCCGAAACTCACTATTCACGCGTATGCACTATCAGAAGAGCCATCCCTTGTTATATCTTTAAAAGTACATTATAGGTAAAGCTTATGTACAAAATCATCTACATACAGGTATGCGAGGGGAATTCAAAAAGTAAAGGCACATTTGTGAAAAGCTGTACTTATTCTGATGATAGAAAACTGAAACATATTAATAGTATTAATAGTAAGACATATTAAACACTTTCAGTATTCATCTGCACAAATTTAAATTATATGTAAAGTTTTACTCCAGTGAGTGGGAAATAAACATCCCAGGTTGGGATGCATAAACTACAACCAGAGGAGGGGATGGTCTGATGCAGAGGCGGGAAAATCCCCCCGAATCCCCCCCTGCAAATCGCACACTGGTTTAAGTAGTTCTAAGTTCTAGGGGATTGATGACCTCAGATGTTAAGTCCCATAGTGCTCAGAGTCATTTGAACCATCATTTGAACAAAGATGTCTGTCCATCAAAAGGAACATTTGATTTAGCGTAACAGGTAGTCCTGAAGCATCATTTTTTTTTTTTAAGTAAGAACGAGTCCTCTACTAAATCGTGTGGGGAACGGAGCCTAACGGGGACTGTGTGCTTATGTCTAGCACTACCTCTTGGCACTAGGCGTCAGACAAAACACGATCACTTTCAGTCTCAAAGTGTGTGGCTCATGTAAGAAAAAAAGAGAGGATTGTGGCTCACTGTCGACCGAACATGACAAATACCGTCACGACAGGTTAACTAAAGTTCTCCTCACACTGAACACATTTAATAAACCACGCTGGTCGCTGGACTACGCAAATACGTTGCCCGCATGCCAGCCGAAAGCAGATGGCGCAACTTCCCTTTACTTCAGATTGTGCAGCTTAGACCATAGATGCTGGGCGGCTATAATTAAAGTGCAACTATTGACAGAGTTCCAGCATGGGCTGTAATTATCGTGTGGCAGTGAAACTTGGCAAACATTCTAATGCATTAATGCAAATTGATTTACGCTGAAAAAAAATTAATTCCAAGTTAGGTTTCCAGGTGCAAGTCTGGTGCTGTGGATACAAGAAAGACGTACAGAAATGTTTCCGCATGTAATGAAGTACGTAAGGGACGTGGACAGAGAAACTGGAACATGTGAGAAAGCCGCAATGTTGATGTTATTAACCACCCTTTGCAAAATTCGACGGAGTAATGTGGCATCACATCTGCACCTGTGGCCAAAACTGGAACTAATTTTTTTTTCTAGCATAATTCGCTTCCGCATTAGCGAATTACCATATTTACTAAGCTTCGCAGCTATACGATAATTAATGCCCATACTGAATCTTCGTGAGTTGCTGCATTTCAATTATAAAGACCCAGTACAAGTAGATCCCACACTCCCTTGTATAAATGACGTTACGATTTAAAACAAGCATCTGGGTTACGTGACGGAGGGCAAAAAGCCAAGTTCCTATCATTACGCACGACTCGAAGTGGATTTCACAGAGTTTTTCTCATTTACAGCTCGAATCAAGCACCGATTTCAACAGTTAAATCACTTGTCCTACAGTTACACATGTACCCATTTGTTCGAAATTCTCTACGCTAATGCAGTGTTTATCATTTTTAGATTTCGCCAGGTGTAGCGATAACAATCAATTAGAAGCGTTCTTTTGAGAGCTCTTTCTTTTCAGAAGTAATAGAATAACTGTTCTTCCTTGGATGACTGTATTTGTTACCTTACGAGTCATTTAAGTTCGCTGTTTTCTCAGGAGAGGGAGACAAAATATCAGTTCGGCATAAGGCATTTAGTTTTCTGACGATTTTTCACCAATACTTGTCAAATGTTTTATTATACTTTTGTAAGAAATGACATGCGTTTCTATAGATAATGACCAGTTTTTACACCATATAAACGTTCAGAATTTATTATTTTTGCTTAATACAGAACAACTACCTAGACAGAATCAAGAAGTGTAGTATATCAGAAGATGCTTATTATAAACAAAATGTTCTACCGAAGAGTTAGAAATTAAGATTCTGTCACCTCGTCGTTCATCGAGTTTTAGATATGAGGACCGAGATAGATGTAGGGTGATTCTGCGACGGGGTAGCAAACTTCATGGTTCATATTGAAAGGTAAATGTATCAATTTGAGGCAAGAGTCCCTGGTCCAGAAACGATCGAGTCGAATGGTATAAACGAATACCTCCTACAATGGATCTCTTCTATTGCAAGCTCTTTGTTTTCCATATTTTGGAAGGAGGTAGTATGAAACAAAACAAGTAAATATGTACAATAAACATGGGCTCAAAAGAGCGTACCTTAAGAACTATGCGTATTAGTTCATATTTGCTACTGTGAAACACATGTCCTCCATCGAACAAGAGCTCGTGACTT
The DNA here is from genome assembly GCF_023898315.1 of Schistocerca nitens. Classification (NCBI taxonomy): domain Eukaryota; kingdom Metazoa; phylum Arthropoda; class Insecta; order Orthoptera; family Acrididae; genus Schistocerca; species Schistocerca nitens. The sequence goes on along the minus strand of NC_064625.1, from coordinate 86,099,035 downwards.
TAAGGTACGCATTCTGCATCCCGTGTTTACTGGACAGTTTTTTTCTGTCACCGAGCGAGGTGACACTGTGATTAACACAATGACCTCGTATTTCGGAGGACGACGTTTCCGACCTGCATCCGGGTATCCTGATTTTAAGTTTTCCGTGATTTCCCTAAATCGCTTCAAGCAAATGCCGGGACGGTTCCTTCGAAAGGGTAAGGCTGATTTCCTTTCCTAACCTTGACACAATCCGAGCTTGTGCTCCGTCCCCTCGATGCCAACCGGCCGTCAAACCGAATGTCCTTTCTTTCCTTATTTTTTTCTTTCTTTGGTCCATACTACCTCCTCGCAAAACATGGAAAGCAGAGAGCTTGCAGCAGAAGAGATCACCGGTCAGAGATACCGGAGCGATTTTCGCTTATAAATTTCGAGTCGGTCGTTTCAGTTTCGTAATTATGGGCGGCTATAGGGGCAGCATGACAATATTTCTGCAGCGGACTTCAAAGACTTGTTGAGTCCATGCCACGTGGAGTTGCTACACTACGCCCGGCAAAAGGAGATCCGACACGATGTTAGGAAATATGCCATGAGTCTTATTTCCTCAGCGTAAATCGCCAGCCGTTCTGAGGGGTACGACCTATCCGCAACAACATACACTACTGGCCATTAAAATTGCTACACCACGAAGATGACGTGCTACAGACGCCAAATTTAACCGACAGGAAGAAGATGCTGTGATATGCAAATGATTAGCTTTTCAGAGCATTCACACAAAGTTGGCGCAGGTGGCGACACATACAATGTGCTGGCATGAGGAAAGTTTCCAACCGATTTCTCATACACAAACAGCAGTTGACCGGCGTTGCCTGGTGAAACGTTGTTGTGATGCCTCGTGTAAGGAGGAGAAATGCGTACCATCACGTTTCCGACTTCGATAAAAGTCGGATTGTAGGGTATCGCGATTGCGGTTTATCGTATCGCGACACTGCTGCTCGCGTTGGCCGAGATCCAATGACTGTTAGCAGAATATGGAATCGGTGGGTTCAGGGGGGTAATACGGAACGCTGTGCTGGAACCCAACGGCCTCGTATCACTAGCAGCCGAGATGACAGGCATCTTATCTCCATGGCTGTAACGGATCGTACAGCCACGTCTCGATCCCTGAGTCAACAGATGGGGACGTTTGCAAGACAACAACCATCTGCACGAACAGTTCAATAACGTTTGCAGCAGCATGGACTATCACCTCGGAGACCATGGCTGAGGTTACCCTTGACGCTGCATCACAGACAGGAGCGCCTGTGATGGTGTACTCAACGACGAACCTGGGTGCATGAATGGCAAAACGTCATTTTTTTCGAATGCATCCAGCTTCTGTTTACAGCATCATGATGGTCGCATCCGTGTTTGGCGACATCGCGGTGAACGCGCATTGGAAGCGTGTATTCGTCATCGCCATACTGGCGTATCACCCGGCGTGATGGTATGGGCTGTCTTTGCTTACACGTCTCGGTCACCTCTGGTTCGCATTGACGGCACTTTGAACAGTGGAAGTTACGTTTCAGATGTGTTACGACCCTTCATTCGATCCCTGCGAAACCCTACATTTCAGCAGGATAATGCACGACCGCATGTTGCAGGTCTTGTACGGGCCTTTCTGGACACAGAAAATGTTCGACTGCTGCCCTGGCCAGCACATTCTCCAAATCTCTCACCAATTGAAAACGTCTGGTCAATGGTGGCCGAGCAACTGGCTCGTCACAATACGCCAGTCTCTTGATGAACTGTGGTATGGTGTTGAAGCTGCATGGGCAGCTGTACCTGTACACGCCATCCAAGCTCTGTTTGACTCAATGCCCAGGCGTATATAGGCCATTATTACGACCAGAGGTGGTTGTTGTGGGTACTGCTTTATCAGGATCTATGCACCCAAATTGCGTGAAAATGTAATCACTTGTAAGTTCTAGTTGTCCACTGAATACCCGTTTATCATCTGCATTTCTTCTTGGCGTAGCAGTGTTAAGGGCCAGTAGTGTATAAACCTTCTGATTACATTCGTAGTGCCACGGATTGTTATTGACAGTCTGCGAGTCCTGCTGGAACAGTGATAAACCAGTGGCGCGTAACGAATCGCTGCCACTGCCAAGGCCGTCCATTTCCGTCGAGGAGCGAAAGCGCATTATGGAGGCGCGAGCGGCGCGTACTTAATGCGCGCGCGGGCAGCCGGCGCGACCGACGGACGACGCCACACACGTCGGTGGCGCCGGCGCCGCATTGTGGACGCGGCGGGCGTCGGCCGGCGCCGTGACGCGCCTCGTCAATGGCGCACCGTCCGTCAGCCAGCCCAGCCCAGCCCAGCCCAGCCGTGCCGTCCCAGGCCGGCTCTGCTGCCAGGGCGCGCGCCCACACGGCGTAACGGGGCCGCCTGGGCGGGCTTCCATCACTCCGCTTCCTCGAGTCAGCAAGCGCCACCGCATGTCTCCCTGCCCTGAGAAGGACTTCCGCACTGCGCCTTGCCTGACAGTCCTATTTCGACGTCTGACGGGAAACAGCACAGTGCCACAGTCTATTTTATGTCCCAACTATCACTCAAAGTTATGAGTCATATATGCTGAAGAGCCAAAAAAAAAAAAAAAAAAAAAGACTGGTACACCTGCCTAATTCGTGTAGGGCCCCCGCGAGCAAGCAGAAGGGCCGCACCACGACGCGGCTAACACTCGATTAATGTCTGATGTAGGGCTAGAGGGAGCTGACACCATGAATCCTGCAGTAAGAGTATGAAGAAGTGGAGATCTCTTCTGAACATTCACTGTTCCTGTCTGGGGAGTTCGGTGGCCAGCGCAAGTGTTTAAATTCAGAAGAGTGTCCTGGAGCCACCCTGTAGCAGTTCTGGACCTGTGTGGTGTCGCGTTGTCCTGCTGAAATCGCCAAAGTCCTTTGGCATGTACGATGTACATAAATGGATGCAGGTGATCACAAAGGACACCTGTCAGAGTCGTATCTAAAAGTGTCAAGGGTCCCATATCACTCCAACTGCACACGCCCCACACCATTACAGAGCCTCGACCAGCTTGAACAGTCAACTGCTGACGTGCAGGATCGAAGGATTCATGAGGGTCCGCAGCTCGTGGTCGTGCGGTAGCGTTCTCGCTTCCCACACCCGGGTTCCCAGGTTCGATTCCCGGCGGGGTCAGGGATTTTCCCTGCCTCGTGATGACTGAGTGTAGTGTGATGTCCTTAGGTTAGTTAGGTTTAAGTATTTCTAAGTTCTAGGGGCTGATGACCATAGATGTTAAGTCCCATTGTGCTCAGAGCCATTTGAACCATTTGATTCATGAGGCTGTCTCCATACCCGTACACGTCCATCGCTCGATACAATTTGAAACAAGACCCGTCCGATCACCCAACATGTTTCCAGCCGTCAGCAGTCCAATGTCGGTGTTGACGGGCCCAGGAGAGGCCTAAGGCTTTGTGTCGTGCAGCCATCAAGGGCACACGAGTGGGCCTTCGGCTACGAAACCGCTTATAGATGATGTTTCGTTGAATGATTCGCACGCTGACACTTGTTGATGGCCCAGGATTGAAATCTGCAACAATTTGCGAAAGGGTTGCACTTCTGTCAAGTTGAACGATTCTCTTCAGTCGTTCTGATAAACAATTCTTGTACCTCACACGTACAGTATGAGCTGTGTCACATATGCATTGTCGTGCTGGTAGACGCCACCGTGCCGAGGAGCAACAAACTGCATGTTGGAGTGGGCGTGGTACCCGAAAATAGATGCATACTTTTGTTCATTCATTGTGCCTTCCAGAATGATGAGAACATCCAGAGAAAGCCACGAAAACATTCCCCAGATCATAATGTTCCCTGCTCCAAGCTGGACCCTTCCGGGGTGTCTGCTTTCAGACGTTTCACGCTGTACACACATAAAACGTGATTCGTTTGAATATACCACCTGTCAGCTCTCCGTGGACGTCCAGTTCCGGTACTGGCGAGCAAATTCCAGCCTTCGTCGCCGATGAACAGCAGTCAGCATTGGTGCTTGAACGAGGCGCTTGCTGTGGAGGTCCATACGCAGCAACGTTCGCTGAACGCTCGTTGAGGAGACACTGTTGTTAGCATCTCTGTTCATCTGGGCAGTCAGTTGATCAACAGTTGTATGCATATACACATCTCTGCAACTGCCTACACCCCTTTCATCTACGGCCCCACAATTGCCTTGGTGCCCGTTTTGGTTCAAATGGCTCTGAGCACTATGGGACTCAACTGCTGAGGTCATAAGTCCCCTAGAACTTAGAACTACTTAAACCTAACTAACGTAAGGACAACACCCACATCCATGCCCGAGGCAGGATTCGAACCTGCGACCGTAGCGGTCGCGCGGTTCCAGACTGTAGCGCGAGAACCGCTCGGCCACCAGCGGCCGGCTGCCCGTTTTGGATAGCGCCATTTTGCCACATTAAGTTTAATTTTAACCACGACAATACACTAACAGTTCACGGAGTTAGCCATTTCAGAAAAGCTTCCACCCTGGCCCCAAAGCCGATGATCATGCCATTTTGGGGCTTCATATAAATCGCTCCTTTCCGCATTACTACAACGATTCCACTGTTTTCAGCGTCCCCCCATCACTATATACCCTCCACTGCCATGTATTAGTGGTCATTGCATATTGACGTCTAACATAATCGGTATTCACATTAATGTCACTGGACCGTGTATATGGGCTACACACATAGACTACTTTTGCCAAACGTGCACACACTGCAGGAAACTATTCCCGATAGGTTAAAAAGCAGAAAGTTTCATACGATCACGCAGCCAGAAATGCGCTCCAAGATGGAGATTAAAGATCTTTGATAATGCAGGGCTCAATGATTGAAATCACACGTTAGAATATACCTGATAAGTGGGAAAGTTTTCTCTTTACTAGTGTCTTCACACTGAAGGGGGCATAAGCTGGAGCACGATATTACACTTGGTACCACCGAAGGCGCGTCCTCCAGAAAGGGAGGCAGGGTCACCAGTAGGAGTGATGACATGCTTCGCCTGTGACGCGTCGTGGAAGGATGACTGGTCCACTGGTCCCACCAGGCAGTAACCAATAATACCAGCCCACACACTGTGTTTCAACCGGTGCTCATGGTTCGCTACCATCATAGTGATCGTATTCAGGTATGTGTTGCGAAGGTTGACGACACCAATCCTCGTTAAGGTGGCCTCATCCGTGAATAGGATGGAGGACAGAAATCCCAGTTCCGTTATGGCATGTGTGACAAACCAGATCAAGCCACCGAGGCACGTCCGAAAAGAACAAGGCCTCCACGCGTTGTAAGCAATATGGATAGTGGCAGTTGTCGTGGGGAATGAAGCACACGGCCGACTGTCTTACCCCGGGCTGGTGGGTTACCTGCCCTTGCTGGAATCACAGTCAAAGACCTTTTATCGGCATCTTCAACTGCGTGTACATCGCTTTTAACACATTTCCAGTCAAATATCCGTATGATCTTTTTTGATTCTTGCTCTCTCATGAACTGTTTCCTGCACTTTGTCCCCCTTTAGCAAATTCATCCTGATAGACTGTTTTATGGTTTCTGTTCTTACTTGTTACCTTCGGCAGATAACCTGGTGATTCTAAATCAGGACATTCGAACGGCTCGTAGAACAAATGGAAGTTTGTTAAGCAAACAGCAGAGAGAGTAGGTCTCTAAGTATCATTTGCAAGAAACTAGACATCTAACAACAATCGGAAACCAAAATTGCAGATAAATTAAATACGTGAAAAAGGAGAGACTTTGTCGGTTCAGATACTTAGGAGAAATCAAAGAGGTCTAGAAAACATTGGTTTCACAATTTACTGTCAAAAAATGAGAACAGCTTTGAGACTAAGTTATATGTACAAAAAATGCACCTCTAAATATGCAGAACTGAGACAGTGCAACGCAGGTCATCAAACCAGAATCTAACTATGGCGCTGAAAAGCTCATTTCATACAGAAAGAGAGACTTCGAAGAAATCCATAACCGAGGAGCAAAAATAATGAGGAAATCTTTAGGTCGAAATTATACTGAAGAAGGAATGTATAGACTAAGGGAAAATAGAAAAATTGAAAAATGTACCAACAATTATTCAGATATTAAAAGTGCAGGCTAAAATTCTATGGGTATGGTTAAAGAACAAATGGAAGTTTGTTAAGCAAACAGCAGAGAGAGTAGGTCTCTAAGTATCATTTGCAAGAAACTAGACATCTAACAACAATCGGAAACCAAAATTGCAGATAAATTAAATACGTGAAAAAGGAGAGTCAGATGGACAGATGATGTAATTATATATAAGTCACAGAAAAACTAAATTTGAAACATTAACAAGGATCAGTGCAGTACAAGAAGAGCTGAAGGAAAGAGGAATAATGTGACTTCATATACCATACGTAAAAAAAGATTGTGATAAGTGAATAATGCTGTAAAATGAAAATGTACTCAGTTTTCTTCTGTGGGACTGCTTTTGCACTGTCTTTCGAAGATATTTTCCATTCATTTTGTCAGGAATAATTTACATCTCCTGAGGAAGAGTACAAATGCCAGCTTCGAAAGCTTGAGGACATTTTCGGCCTTCACACGACAGTCTTTTCTGCTCAGCTTCGGTACTGGAAAAATGCAGCGCCTGCTAGACACAATCTAATCGCATGATGCCAATTTAACTCTCGCACCACGGAACGGGTTATGCCCACTCGACATTTGCAACTGGTATAATGCAGTTTGCCAAATACCTAGCAGAGTGACAACGCGTTCAGATATCACAGGCCTTTCGAAAATAATTCTCGCTCTCTTTGAAACCAGGAGACTCTTACACCTGAGGAAGGGTACGGGAGTAGACTTCGAAAGATTGAAGTCATATTCGAACACCACTGAGCGATACGACTGCAAAATGCAGCGACCTGCGAGACGTATTCTGGTAGCACCGTGGGCGTAGCAGAAACCAGGTGATGCTCACTTAGCATTTACAGAAGGCACAACTCGATTTTGCCATAGCGGACGGAGCGACCGCTCCTGCTGACGTGGTTCCGAGCGGCGAGTCCCCACCGGGCGGTTCTTGCAGCTGAAGACGGACCCAGCTGCGCGCCGGCCGCCTTGAATAATTCATGCGTCCCGCCCGCAATTACAGCGTCGCCCCTCACTCAGATGCCGCACCACGCCTGTTTGTTTCTCTATACCTGCTTCTGTCCCCGGCGCTTCCTGACGCGTCATTCCTGGTTCCAAGAATTCGGAGAGATACTGTCCAACAAGAGTGGGCTTGTAAGCTGCTAAGCAACAGGCATACACGAACTACTAGCGCCTACTGTGTTTGGAGAGAGAGACAGAGAGAGAGAGAGAGAGAGAGAGAGAGAGAGAGAGAGAGAGAGACGGATATTCAGAATCCAAGGCGTATTTTCGTTAGTAAACAATGGTATGGGATCCAATGAACACATGATGTGACAAGAAAGCGAGTTGTGATTTACATGCGTGACATTTATTGGATCTTGCAGCCATGATTAATTTATTGTGAATCAATGCTCCCTCTGTACTGTATCAAGCTGCTGATGTCATTAGCAAGTACTGACTGGTGTATGCAATCGAGGAAAGCAACATGTGTTGCTCTGCACACAGCACCACAATTTGGTGGCTACTTCACTTAACTGACGCAGCACTGTCAAAGCGATTCTATACTGTGATTGGCTACTGTGGTGCCGCATGCACGCCAAAAGTGGTAACTTCATTACTTGTTAGATACGACCTCAAACAGGAATTTGGCACCTGTTAAACAGTATGTCATCTATGTAGTCGTCAGGGAAGACTGACCATGAATTTTGCAGTACCATCACCGAGAAGAAAAGATTATCCCGTGGAGTCTCAAATATAACCTTAGGCTTTCAAAGTGAACTCCCGTTCCATTACTGAAGTGTAAGAATTTATTGCTGATAATATAAAATAAATGTCGTGTGACTAGGGCCTCCCGTGGTGTGGACCATTCGCCAGGTGCAAGTCTTTCGATTTGACGCCAATTCGGCGACTTGCGCGTCGATGGAGATGAAATGATGATGATCAGGACAACACAACACTCACTCCCTGATCGAAGAAAATCTCCAACCCAGTCGGGAATCTAGCCCGGGCCCGTAGGATTGACATTCTGTCGCGCTGACTACTGAGTTACCGGGGGCGGACACTGCTGATAAGGAAACGAAAATGATGTTCTCATGGCTCGCGGCATCTGCACTTGGGGACACTCTGGTTGATATACGGCAAATGTGTTACATCTGATGGAAATAGCGTGAGGGCATCAACTGTTTGCCCACAGAAGTTTCATATGAGCATGGTGTGATCTGATTACGTCTAGCAGGCCATACATTTCCTTAGTGCGAACAGTGAGTAGAAAAGGTTATCATGTGTAGGCCGAAAATGTCCTCAAGCTTTCGAAGCTAGCTTCCACACCCTTCCTCAGGTGACAAAATTTATTGTTCACAAAGGTAATTGAAACTGTCTTCGAAAGCTTGAGTGTGAACATGGCTCTTCACAAACGATAACTGAATACATTTACTTTTTGCGGCACTATTCAAATATCCCAACCTTTTCCTGTCTGGGATATCAAATCGTGTTATTCGTGCTTCCCTCAGGTCTTGTTTTGCTGCACAGATCCATTTTATCGTTTCAGTAACATCTGTGTGTAGTCATGTTGTCATGAACAAGGACTCACAAAAGTGATCCACTATAATTCTGAGCAGAGTGCAAACCTTGCTAGCAGCCAGTTGAGTTGCGTATTGGTGAGATAGAGGATTGGAGTTCAGGTCTGCCCAGTGGCAATTGAAGACGTACTCCCTGCTGTGAGTATGTGAACAACGCTGGCCAATTACGCATTATGAAAGTTTTATCTATTGCTCGTAGTTGTACGAAAAGTACATTAATTACATGTTTGAATTATTTTGCCTATGGGTTTGTTGATCGCCTATTCGTGTGAGCACATGACATAGTGACGATTATGGTTGTGTTGTTTTAAGAAACGCTAACGCAACCAATAAAATAACTGGCATCAATTTAGAAATTACGACAACTTTACTTAATAGCCTGCTAAACCTGAATATCCAAGTTACGTATAGCAGCAATATTTCTGACTCAAATGTACCTAATCGTGGTCTGACGTATCGTATTTCTCTGTGTTGCAACAACTACTGGGAGTGTAGACGCAAAGTCAGTATAATTTACAGAAATTTGTCATCATTTTCGACGCGTTAAAATCCAACTCTTATCCTCACATGGACTGCAGTTTTCTTACAAATGAGGTGAATACCATGGACACAGTGGTAGCGTTTGTAATAAGGGAGGATATACCCAAGTAAATAATTTATCAAATCGTCGTAGAAGGCAGAAGATTTTTAATCCACCAATCAGCCCCCCAATTCCAGCTTCAAATCACCGATTCTTTAAAAAAATCGAACTCCCAAATAAAAATCAGCTTCAAACGTCTGATTACTTTACAAAAAGCACTGTCTATCCTGGAATGAATGTCGGACAATAATTCAGGAGGTGCATCTAGTTACGTATGTGGATACTGTCTGTAAAACGTATTGTGAATAGAGCTGGTAGTAAAGAACTAATAAATGAAAACGTCTTGCCTAACGCTGAGAAGTTTTATTGCACGAGCAGCGAAAATGTTGTGAGCAATAAATCTTTTTACCTTAATTATTTTTGGGGAACGTCAGGGAGAAAAACTTTCGAAAATGTGCGGCATCATGTGCAAAGTTTCTTGGAATTCACTAACGCCTATCATTCTCAAATGCTGTTGAATATCTTCTAGACAATCTGCGAGTTGTGAATTACGCTATCTCAACATATTCGCACAGTTTATAATCGTAATATTTGACATTTAGTGTTAACCCTTTAACGGAAAGTTGAGTGCATTAAGACAGCATTTTAAATATTTAAATTAGGTCAGTAATTGCACGAAACATGGGAAATCAAATTTTTGTTGCCCTCGCAAGCCGTTAGATAGGAAGCCAGGATTGGAGTTCTGGTCTGCCCAGTGGCAATTGAAGACGTATTTCTCGCTGCGAGTACGTGAACAATGCTGACCAATTAATTATTATGGAAGTTTTATCTATTGTTCATAGTTGTATGAATAGTACATTAATTATATGTTTCCATAATTTTGCCTACGAGTTTGTTGATCGCCTATTCGTGTGAGCACATGACATAGTGACGATTATGGTTCTGTTGTTTTAAGAAACGCTAACGCAACCTATAAAATAACTGGCATCAGTTTGGAAATTACGACAACGTCACTTAACAGGCTGCTAATGGTGAATATCCAGGTTACGTATAGCAGCAATATTTCGGGCTCAAATGTACCTAATCCGTTTTGGCCGTTTAGTAACACAGACGGCGTTGCTCGTGGAGGAGGTCATGCAGTTCGAGACGAGTTCATTACAGTTGAGCTCGGAATGTGTTCTAAGCCTGCTAAACTGTGAAGCAGCGTGGCAGAGAGGAAGACGGAGTGACCAGTACGGGTTGCGTAGGCAACATACCGGACACGCCCCGTTTTGGGTGGTCCGGTGAGAAAGGCGCTCGGAGAACGCAGCGGCGACCGCGCCCAGTTCTGCGGTGGCGGCTGACGGAAGACGGCGGAAGGCGGACAAGACAGGAGAGCGACAGGAAGGCGGGGGGAGGCGGCTCCAGCTGGACTGCTCTCCAGCTGACGTCCCTCCTCTGCACGGACGTGGGTGGCCAGTACCAAATATCACGAAATAATCTTATTCATATCCTGCACTGTCCTGGCACAGCTGTTGATTTTTGAAGGTATATCTAATTACGCCAGTGGTTACGTACCCGATAATATTAAGGATACAAGTGTTTAGAACCTTGTGGAGTTATACATCTTCCCCTAACAAGGAAACCTCCCCATCGCACCCCCCTCAGATTTAGTTATAAGTTAGCACAGTGAATAGGCCTTGAAAAACTGAACACAGATCAATCGAGAAAACAGGAAGAAGTTGTGTGGAACTCTGAAAAAAATAAGCAAAATATACAAAATGAGTAGTCCATGTGCAAGATAAGCAACATCAAGGACACTGTGTGGTCAGGAGCGACGTGGTCCCGTGGTTAGCGTGAGCAGATGCGGAACGAGAGGTCCTTCGTTCAAGTCTTCCCTCGAGTGAAAAGTTTAATTTTTTATTTTAAGAAAATTATTATCTGTCCGTCCGTCCGACCGATGCGATCACTTTTTGGGAGTGATTATCACATCTACAAGAAAACCTAAATCGGGCAAGGTAGAAGAATCTTTTTACCCATTCGCCAAGTGTACAAGTTAGGTGGGTCGACAACATTTTCCTGTCATGTGACGCACGTGCCGTCACCAGTGTCTTATAGAATATATCAGACGTATTTTCCTGTGGAGGAATCGGTTGACCTAAGACCTTGCGATCAAATGTTTCCGGTTCCCATTGGAAAGGCACGTCCTTTCGTCTACTAATCGAACGGTTTTGCGGTGCGGTCGCAAAATACAGACACTAAACTTATTACAGTGAACAGAGGCGTCAATGAACGAACGGACGGATCATAACTTTGCGAAAATAAAAAAAGTAAAATTTCACTCGAGGAAACCCTTGAACCGAGGACCTCTCGCTCCGCAGCTTCTTACGCTAACCACGGGACCACGGCGCTCCTAAGTTCAGACAACCTTGATGTTGCCTACGTTGCTCAATGACTACTCAGTTTGTATATTTTGCTTATTTTTTTCATAGTTCCACACAATTTCTTCCTGTTTTCTCGATTGATCTGTGTTCAGTTTTTCAAGGCCTATCCACTGCGCCAATTTATAACTAAATCTGAGGGGGGTGCAATGGGGCGGTTCCCTTGTAAGTGGGAATACATTTATTAAACCAATACATTTATTAAACCAATGCATCATTTTGCCACTTAGATCATGATGTAGAAATACTGTGGTAACTTTCGTCGATTTTAAAAAGGCTTACGACAGCCGGCCGTAGTGGCCGAGCGGTTCTAGGCGCTACAGTCTGGAACCGCGAGACCGCTACGGTCGCAAGTTCGAATCCTGCCTCGGGCATGAAGGTGTGTGGTGTCCTTATGTTAGTTAGGATTAAGTAGTTCTAAGTTCTAGGGGACTGATGATCTCAGATGTTAAGTCCCATAGTGCTCAGAGCCATTTACCATTTTTTTGCTTACGATTCAATAGATAGACAAACATTATTCCACACTTTAGAGGAGTTCAGGATTGACAGGAAACCAAGGTCAATTATTCAACAGACATTAACAGATACAGCCTCCAAATTGTTAAGGCTTTCATGGCCACTTATTGACAAACTGCCTATTGGATTCTGTCTCGGGTTTTTCGGTCGGCGTTATCTAATGATTTTACGGACGTTTCGCCAGTACGAGTGGCTGGCATTGTCAAAGCTTCACCCTCCATTGCCGGTGGTGAAGTTTTGACAATGCCAGCCACTCATGCTGGCGAAACGTCAGTAAAATCATTAGATCAACGTGGGCCGAAGAGCCCGAGAGAGAAGCCAATAAGCAGTTTCACAACCTCCAAAGTTAAATTCATGGGAGAAACATCAGAAGCATTTCATATCCTAACAGGTGTTCGCCATAGAGATGGAATTTCCCCCCCCCCCCCCCCGCCCCCTTCTATTTAACATGGTTCTGGAGAAAACTGTGAGGACATGGGAAAAGGAAATAAAAGGAATTCAGCTTGGGAATAAAAAAGAGCAGAGAATCAAGGTGAAATGTCTGGCTTTTGCGGACGATCTTACAATTCTGACTAACAATAGAGAGGAAGCCAAACTTGCATTGGAGAAACTACGCGAAATCTCACAGAAAAATGGGCTACAAATATCCTACGAGAAAACACAATAAATGGAAAACAAAGCTGTAGATAATCTCCCCATTAGTACCAATCACGGGAAAGTGGCACAAGTTGCCCACTTCGGATATCTGGGAGAGATAATCCAGCCTTCAGGACTGAACTCAATAGCCAATAAAGAGATAATCTCCAGATTACAAAAAGCATATAAGCTCACTTGGAATCACTAGAATAAGAAATCTATTTCTGTCATTGCGAAACTAAGGCATTCATGGCCATACGAATATGAGAGGGATTGAAAAGCAGGAAAGAAAAATTTTGAGGAAAATATATGGACCAGTGTTTCGGAAAGGAATTTGGATGGAGAGGCCAACTAGAGAGATTTACAAAGACATAGATACAATAACACACACCATTAGAAAGAGAAGGATGAAATTTTAGGGACATGTTAGCAGGATGAATAAAAGCAGGCTCACAAGGCAAATCTTTGAGTTAGTAAACAAGATCAAAAACAAGACAAAGTGGATCACTGAGTTAGTAAACAAGAGCAAAAACAAGAGAAAGTGGATCACTGAAACAGAAGAAGTCATTAAAGAACTGGGGATCACACATGACAACATAAACAATAGAGACAGAACGGGAAAGAGATGGTCGGAAGAACGCATGAGAGAACACAGTGAACATTTCAAGAGAATTTGGGAAGAACGAAGAAAGAAGAGGAAATCTTGACTAATCAAGTTCAATCGCTCTCTTGAAAGGCAATAATAGAATATATATATATATATATATATATATATATATATATATATATATATATATATATATATATATATATATAGTTAGTATGAACATAAAACAGGTGGTTCGAAAGTGATGGAAAATATTGAGGGATATGACAGGAAGTAAACATGGGCTAAGTGCATACCTTAACAGTTATGAGCACTTTTTCATCTTCGCTAGTTTGAAACACAACTCTTGTAGTGAGCAAGTATTCATAACTTTTAAGGTATGCATTTCAGAGCACATGTTTACCCGTCATCTTTGTCTTGGTCCATAGTACCACTTCCCAAAATATGGAAAACAAAGAGCTTGAAGTAGAAAAGATTTGTTTCACATTATCCAAGATCAAAAGTCACTCATAGCTCTTAAGGTATGCGTTTTAGAGCCTTGTTTACTTGACTTTTTAGTTTCGAATGATCGTTCCTGTCATATCCCCGGCTATTCCGCATTACTATTGCAGTAGCATTTATATAAGTTGAAACTAGTTGCCGCGCGGGATTAGACGAGCGGTCTAAGACGCTGCAGTCAGGGACTGTGCGGCTGGTCCCGGCGGAGGTTCGAGTCCTCCCTCGGGCATGGGTGTGTGTGTTTGTCCTTAGGATAATTTAGGTTAAGTAGTGTGTAAGCTTAAGGACTGATGACCTTAGCAGGTAAGTCCCATAAGATTTCACACACATTTGAACATTTTTGAAACTAGTTGTGGATAGAAGAGGTCTAAATAAATACGAGCTGAGTGGTAACACGACAGATTTGTTAAATAAATTTACAGCAGCAGTAACCACTAAGAGGAAGATGTATGACTCCACAAAGTGCTACTTGTCACCTAAATATTCTTATGTTTTAACTTGAGAAATTGAGACAACTAAATATCTCGAAAACGACGCATCGTACGGAAAAGTATGTTCTATGCGAAAAATTTAATATTAGTGAAGGGGGCCTCTGTGCTACAACTGACTACCTCTTAACCATCCCTGCTGCACGGGCAGGGTCAATTTTGTATATACAGGGTGTTACAAAAAGGTACGGGCAAACATTCAGGAAACATTCCTCACACACAAATAAAGAAAAGATGTTATGTGCACATGTGTCCAGAAACGCTTAATTTCCATGTTGGAGCTCATTTTAGTTTCGTCAGTATGTACTGTACTTCCTCGATTCACCGCCAGTTGGCCCAATTGAAGGAAGGTTGTGTTGACATGCGACTCATTGCTCTACAGTACTAGCATCAAGCACATCAGTACGTAGCATCAACAGGTTAGTGTTCATCACCAACGTGGTTTTGCAGTCAGTGCAATGTTTACAAATGCGAAGTTGGCAGATGCCCATTTGATGTATGGATTAGCACGGGGCAATAGCCGTGACGCAGTACGTTTGTATCGAGACAGATTTCCAGAACGAAGGTGTCCCGACAGGAAGACGTTCGAAGCAATTAATCGGCATCTTAGGGAGCACGGAAAATTCCAGCCTATGACTCGCGACTGGAGAAGACCTAGAACGACGAGGACACCTGCAATGGACGAGGCAATTTTTCGTTCAGTTGACGATAACCCTAATGTCAGCGTCAGGGAAGTTGCTGCTATACAAGGTAACGTTGACCACGTCACTGTATTGAGAGTGCTACGGGAGAACCAGTTGTTTCCGTAGCATGTACGGCGTGTGCAGGCACTATCAGCAGCTGATTGGCCTCCACGGGTACACTTCTGCGAATGGTTCATCCAACAATGTGTCAATCCTCATTTCAGTGCAAATGTTCTCTTTACGGATGAGGCTTCATTCCAACGTGATCAAACTGTAAATTTTCACAATCAACATGTGTGGGATGACGAGAATCCGCACGCAATTGTGCAATCACGTCATCAACACATATTTTCTGTGAACGTTTGGGCAGGCATTGTTGGTGATGTCTTGATTGGGCCCCATGTTCTTCCATCTACGCTCAATGGAGCACGTTATCATGATTTCATACGGGATACTCTACCTGTGCTGCTAGAACATGTGCCTTTACAAGTACGACACAACATGTGGTTCGTGCACGATGGAGCTCCTGCACATTTCAGTCGAAGTGTTCGTACGCTTCTCAACAACAGATTCGGTGACCAATGGATTGGTAGAGGCGGACCAATTCCATTGCCTCCACGCTCTCCTGACCTCAACCCTCTTGACTTTCATTTATGGGGGAATTTGGCTACGCAACCCCGGTACCAAATGTAGAGACTCTTCGTGCTCGTATTGTGGACGGCTGTGATACAATACGCCATTCTCCAGGGCTGCATCAGCGCATTAGGGATTCCATGCGACGGAGGGTGGATGCATGTATCCTCGCTAACGGAGGACATTTTGAACATTTCCTGTAACAAAGTGTTTGAAGTCACGCTGGTACGTTCTGTTGCTGTGTGTTTCCATTCCATGATTAATGTGATTTGAAGAGAAGTAATAAAATGAGCACTAACATGGAAAGTAAGCGTTTCCGGACACATGTCCACATAACATATTTTCTTTCTTTATGTGTGAGGAATATTTCCCGAAAGTTTGGTCGTACCTTTTTGTAACACCTTCTGTTTGTATGGGAACCTCCCTGTACGACTGACATTCTGTCGCGCTGATCATTCAACTACCAGGGGCAGACTGTTACATTATAGAAAGCCGCTCCTATAGTAAAGCCTCTCGTATAGTAAGAGGTCTTCCCACTTAGAGAATCGTTATACGCTACATTAATTGTTTTTCTTGAGCATCAACTGCCAATCCCCGAAATTAGCGCCGATCCACTTCAAGTCCTCTTGCATTTCGCTGCAACATCAACATCCACCAACAACGTCACGGAGGTTCCGGAGCTATCCACTTGGTCATTTATACACATTTAACTCTAAGACACTAGTAATGGATCAATCTGGACATAAAGGCAGCAAGGAACACGTCTTATTTCAAACGCGCTCGCGGAGTGAGACCACCGAAGTGCTGGCATTCGTAAGAGGGAAAAACCACTTGTTTGAGAGGCAATGTTCC
The DNA here is from genome assembly GCF_023898315.1 of Schistocerca nitens. Taxonomy (NCBI): domain Eukaryota; kingdom Metazoa; phylum Arthropoda; class Insecta; order Orthoptera; family Acrididae; genus Schistocerca; species Schistocerca nitens. The sequence goes on along the minus strand of NC_064625.1, from coordinate 86,082,420 downwards.
GAGAAACCGATGGGCGTGTCTCGCTGCACAGGAATACCAGATCTGTAGTTTTTGCGGACCGGTGGAATTCGTGCCTGGTCATCCGACGCAGACTTAGCTGGCGGAACGACTAAACGAAAAGACCGCTCGTCGAAGGCTCGGAAAATAAATAGCCCAGCTCTCTCGGCATAATGTCTTTTTAATAGATTCCGAGAGGAGAACGACAATTTATTTGTGCACAAAACGAACAGTTTTGCGGCATTTCTGCATCTGGTGAGCGAATGCGGCGAGCGCTCCCGAAACAACAGTTACAAATGTGAGACACGACGGCTGCGTTCTCCTGACGACACATTCACAGATGCGGAAGAGAGGTGGGGGAAAAAAGGGAGGCAAAGGGGTTCCGATTTTGATTTATGTCCCCACCTGCAGAAAGCCGGAGGCATGCATAATGCATGTCGACGCGAGCGCGGTGCTGCAGATGTTATCGTTTTCGCCGCGCTGACAAAACACGCCCTCATAACGCGGCGTTCGCAATCAGTTAAGCCGACCAGAGCGGTATTAGCTTACAAACGGCGCGCCACTAGCATCGCGAGAGAAAAATTGATTTACGATGGCGCCGAGCCGGTCTGCGGCGGAATATTTCGCAAAATGTGCGTAAGAAATGTAAGGTAGCAAGTGGTCGGCTGTCGAGACGTGGTGGAAAACTGCGTGTGAGTTTCGATCGCTCGCCCGCGGGTACTTGCGTCGATTGCGAAAAGATAGCGCTTTCGCAATCTTCTACACGCACAGTAGCTGGAAATTGAGTCAGTGCTATAAGTTATGCCTCGCTGTGAGCGCTATGGGAACATGGACCATTGATTTCTTCCACCAAGTGGTATAGAATAGAGATCTGATCAATATTTTGAAGTCGTGACATGGTTCTTGATCAAGAGTACGCTGCAGAGTCGTATAACAAGATGTCACCAGAAAGATATTTTCACTCTGCAGCGGAGTGTGCGCTGATATGAAACTTCCTGGCAGATTAAAAAGTGTGTGCCGGACCGAGACTCGAACTCAGCACCTTTGCTTTTCGCGGGCAAGTGCTCTACCATCTGAGCCACCCAAGCACGACTCACGACTCGTCCTCACAGCTTTACTTCCGCCAGTACCTCGTCTCCTACCTTCCAATCTTTGCAGAAACTCTCCAGCGCAACTAGCAGAACTAGCACTCCTGAAAGAAAGGATATTGCGGAGACATGGCTCAGCCACAGCCTGGGGGATGCTTCCATAATGAGATTTTCACTCTGCAGCGGAGTGTGCGCTGATATGAAACTTCCTGGCAGATTAAAACTGTGTGCCGGACCGAGACTCGAAATCGGGACCTTTGCCTTCCGCGGGCAAGTGCTCTACCATCTGAGCTACCCAAGCACGACTCAAGCCTCCTCCTCACAGCTTCACTTCTGCCTGTATCTCGTCTCCTACCTTCCAGGGAGAGCTTCTGTAAAGTTCGGAAGGTAGGAGACGAGGTGCTGGCAGAAGTGAAACTGTGAGGACGGGGTGAGAGTCGTGCCCGGGTAGCTCAGATGGTAGAGCACTTACCCGCGAAAGGCAAAGGTCCCGAGTTCGAGACTCGGTCCAGCACACAGTTGTAATTTGCCGGAAAGTTTCATATCAGCGCACACTCCGCTGCAGAGTGAAAATCTCATCGGTTTATGTGTTTTGTCACCTCAGTACACCCCGACAGTGTGTATATGTAGAAAGTTACATTGATACGCGACATTGTCTTCTGGATGCTTCACCTTTCTGTCAGCCAGTGCATGTCTTCTATACAGCCAAGACTCTCTTCCGACAATTACTGACGCTACTGTTCCGTATAGGCAATACTGACCGTACGACCTATCTTAGAAGAAAGATTAAGGAAAGGCAAACCTACGTTTCTAGCATTTGTAAACTTAGAGAAGGTTTTGACAATGTTCATTGGAATACTCTCTTTCAAATTCTGAAGGTAGCAGGGGTAAAATACAGAGAGCGAAAGTCTATTTACAATTTGTACAGAAAGCAGATGGCAGTTACAAGAGTCGAGGGGCATGAAAGGGAAGCAGTGGTTGGGAAGGGAGTGAGACAGGGTTGTAGCCTATCCCCGATGTTATTCAATCTGTATATTGAGCAAGCAATATAGGAAACAAAAGAAAAGTTCGGAGTAGGTATTAAAATCCGTGCAGAAGAAATAAAAACCTTGAGGTTCGCCGATGATATTGTAATTCTGTCAGAGACAGCAAAGGACTTGGAAGAGCAGTTGAGCGGAAGGACAGTGTCGTAAAAGCAGGGTATAAGATGAACATCAACAAAATCAAAACGAGGATAATGGAATGCAGTCGAATCAAGTCGGGTGATGCTGAGGGAATTAGATTAGGAAATGAGACGCTTAAAGTAGTAAAGGAGTTTTGGTATTTGGGGAGCAAAATAACTGATGATGGTCGCAGTAGATAAGATATAAAATGTAGACTGGCAATGGCTAGGAAAGCGTTTCTGAAGAAGAGAAGTTTGTTAACATCGAGTATAGATTTAAGTGTCAGGAAGTAGTTTCTGAAAGTATTTCTATGGAGTGTAGCCATGTATGGAAGTGAAACGTGGGCGATAACTAGTTTAGACAAGAAGAGGATAGTAGTTTTCGAAATGTGGTCCTACAGAAGAACGCTGAAGATTTAATGGGTAGATCACATAACTAATGAGGAGGTATTGAATAGAATTGTGGAGAAGAGGAGCTTGTGGCACAACTTGACAAGAAGAAGGGATCGGTTAGTAGGACATGTTCTGAGACATCGAGGGATCACCAATTTAGTATTGGAGGGCAGCGTGGAGGGTAAAAATCGTACAGAGAGACCAAGAGATGAACACAGTAAGCAGATTCAGAAGGATGTAGGTTGCAGTAGGTACTGGGATATGAAGATGCTTTCACAGGATAGAGTAGCATGGAGAGCTGCATCAAACCAGTCTCAGGACTGAAGACCACAACAACAACAACTGTTCCGTTTCGTTTCATTTGCTTCCGCTGACTCTTTAAGTGTCAATGTTGCCGTTTCTAGTGCTTTTTGGAATGTTTCTTTGTTGCTTTCCGTAATATCCAGTATGGGTCTACTTTAACTATCCCGCTAGCTGGACCGGCTGTCCACCTCTGCTCTCCGCGGCGCCAGTAACACGCACCGTCGATACGCTGGTCTCGTCCGCTACCGCGGGACGCACTTCTATCACGCACCTCTCCCCGCCAGGCCCACCAGTGCGGCAGCGCGCTGACGTGCCCAAGACTAACGGCCGGTCCCGGCGTGACGAAATCCCGCCCCCAGCTGGCCCGCTATCGCTCCACCCTTCTCCTACACGGCGCCCTCCCCCCCTCTCCCCTCTCCCCCCTCCCCAACACCCTCTCTCTCTCCCCCTCCCTCCCTCGCCTCCCCCAGTTCCGGTGGCACGTCCTCTCCACGTCGGCAAGTCTTCGCCCCCAACTTTTAAAACGCGGCCGCCGCCTCTCAAGACTTGAGCGCACGTCTTAGCGCGACGAATATATATAGCCGAGCTGCCGCCGCAGCCTGTATCGGACCTCGCTCGGATTTCAGCCCCACCCCCACCGTCCCACCCACGCGGGCCGCGTCTGCCCCGCTGACGAGGAGATTTAGGGCGCGTCTGCCATCTTCGCCCGCCGTATCCGTTTCAGCAGCCGACGTCTGGCGAACTCACCATCCGGTACCGCCTGCCGTCTACACTCGGATCACTGATCTGGTCAGAATTCTACACTCGTCTGCCAAGGCGTCTCACATGGGATGCGCTGACATGTGGGTCGCCGATTTTGATCTAGTTTTGCTAGGAGGCTTTAAATTCAAAATACAGAGACACGTGTTTTGGCTTCTTGCTAGAGACTCCCTACTTAAAAAAAAAAAATTAAAAAAAAACGGGTGAAAGTTGGCTACGTTCACACGTGCACTACGCAAAACGCATTGATAAACTTAGTCTTTGGGCTTTTTTGTATGGTTTCTGTTTTGTCACAAAATATACCTGTTGCGGCCACACTTGATGCAAGCGCTAGAGACATCTTGATCGCCGGAATAACGTGCGTGGTTCTGTTTAGGTGTGAATCGAATCTCGCATGCGCACACGCCGATATGACGCGGGCACCTACATGCATGCCTATTCTTGATGTGGGGCACACACGTGCGAACGGCGACTAGGTTCAAGGAGCACAGATTCCTAAACGCATCTTAAGTTGAAACTTCCTGGCAGATTAAAACTGTGTGCCGGACCGAGACTCGTACTCCGCACCTTTGGCCTTCGCGAGCAACTGCTCTGCCATCAGAACTACCCAAGCACAACTCACGCCCCAGCCTCACAATTTCACTTGTGCCAGCATCTCGTCTCCTACCTTCCAAACTTTACAGAAGCTCTCCTGCGAACGTTGCAGAACTAGCAATCCAGAAAGAAAGGATATTTCGGAGACATGGCTTACCCACAGCCTGGGGGATGTTTCCAGAATGAGATTTTCACCCTGCAGCGGAGCACTTGCCCGTGAAAGGCAGAGGTCCCGAGTTCGAGTCTCTGCCCGGCACACACTTTTAACCTGCTAGGATGTTCCACATAAACCGATGATGGTACTACCGCATAAACAAGGCATCAAAGGACAGTGCATTGGCGGAGCTGTCATTTGTACTCAGGTGATCCATGTGAAAAGGCTTCCTATGTGACTGTCACTCACGACGGGGGTTAACGAATTCTGAACGCAGAATGGTAGTTGGAGCTAGACGCATGGGACATTCCATTTCGGAAATCGTTAGTGAACTGAGTATTTCGAGATCCACAGTGTCGAGAGTGCGGCGAGAGTACCACATTTCAGGCAATACCTCTCACCACGGACAACGCAGCGGCCGAAGACCTTCACTTAACGACCGAGAACAGCACCGTTTGCGCAGAGTTGTCAGTGCTTACAGACAAGCCACACTGCATAACATAAACGCAGAAATCGAATGTGCTGGATACGGCGAACGTATCTCTTATGACAATACGGCCAAAATGGGACAAAATGAGCTATGTCCGCGGACGTGCGACGCGAGAGCCTTTGCTCCAGCAGTCCGACATCGCTAGCAAACTCTTGGTAGGAATCTGGACGACTGGGAAACCAGATGTGTCCCGATTTCTGTTGGTAAGAGCTACTGGTAGGGTCCGAGTGTGGAGCAGACAGTGCGAAGCCATGGACCCAAATTGTCAAAAAGGCTCCATAAAGGTGTTGGCTTCATTTACATGGAATGGACTGGATCCTCTCGTCCAGCAAAACACATCACTGACCATTTGCAGCCATTCACAGACGTTATGTTCCCAAACAGTGCAGGAACTTTCAAGGATGACAACTCATCCCGTCACCGGCTACAATTGTTCACGACTGGTCTGAAGGACATTCTGGACAGTTCGAGCCAATGATTTGGTCATCGAGATCGCCCACGATGAACCTCACCGAACAGTTGTGGGAGATAATCGAGAGGTCAGCTCGTGCACAAAATCCTGCAGTTTCAACATTTTCGCAGTTACGCACTGCTATAAGACAGAGCCACAATGAGCACCCTTTCAAACTCTGTTATGTGCTGATAACGCTACCTCATACGAGTACGCTAAGTCCCACTGTCCTTCACAGTGACCACTCAACAACTGACGCCGTTTACGTCTCTTGTACACCCTACCAGGCTTGGTAACAGTAATGATCACGAACAACGCTAATGCACTCTGTGGTGTCCATACTGCTTTTTACACAGCATTGAAACGTCTATCATTTGCAAGTACACTCATGTGATACAAGTCATGGGACACCTTCTCATGTCGTGTCGGACCTCCTATTACCCACATTAGTGCAGCAACTGGATGTAGTGTGAACTCAACAAGTCGTTGGAAGTCCGCCGCCATTAAGCCATGCTGCCTCTACAGCAGTCCATAATTGCGAAAGTGTTGCCGGTGCAAGATTTTATGAGCAAACTCACCTCTCGATTATGACCCATAACACTGCATTCACGGGCGATCTGGATGGCTTAATCGTTTGCCCGAACTGTCCAGAATGTTCTTCAAGCCAAACGTGACAATTTTATTCCTGTGACATGGCGCATTGTCGTCCACAAAAATTACATCGTTGTTTGGGAACATGAAGCCCTTGAATGGGTGCATCTCGTCTCCAAGTAGCTGAACGTAACTTTTTTCAGTCAATGATCGGTTCAACTCCAGAAGAGTAGACAGTCCTTTCCATGTAAACGCACTCCACACCATTATGGAACCACCACCAGGCTGCACACAGCGCCTCGTTGACAATTTGTGTCCATGGCTTCGTCGGATCTGCGCCTCACTCGAACACCTCCATCGTCATTTACCAACAGAAATCGGGGCTCACCTGACAAGGGAAAGGTTTTCCTGTCGTCTAGGATCCAACTGATATGGTCATGAGTCCAAGAGAGGTGCTGCCGGTGATGTAGCGCTGCTAGCAAAGGCACTCGCGTTGTCCCATTCCGCCATAGGCCATTAATACCAAATTACATTACAGTGGTCTGACTGGTACGTTTGTCGTACGTGCCACATTGATTTCTGTGGTAAAATCAAATGTCGTGTGGCTAGAACCACCCGTCGGGTAGACCGGTCGCCTGGTGCAAGTCTCTTGAGTTGACGCCATTTCGGCGACTTGCGCGTCGATGTAGATGATATGATGATGATGATGATGATGATGATGAACTCGCTCAGGGGAGAAAATCTCCGACACAGCAGGGAATCGAACCCAGGCCATTTTGAACGCCATTCCGTCGCGCTGACCACTCAGCTACCGGGGCGGACATATTTCAAATCAGTGTCGCTTGTCTATTAGCACTGACAAGTCTAAGCAAAAGCCACT